>NC_057930.1:25872799-28809199 GCF_017639315.1 Drosophila ananassae
AAAGTGCATTTGAAATCAGTGGGAATTTTGTATTTAATGCAACTCACTTGGCAACTCATGTGCAGGGAAAAAAGAAATGCAATTAAAATTTATTCATATTTTTTGCAACAAGTACCGTCAGAGTAATTATATGTGTCAGAAGACTGTTTGTTCATGAGTTTAAATATTTGCAATATAAATTGTTATATTTTTTTAAATGTAACAGCTTGGGCAAATTGAATCTTATATAATGCCATATAAATCGAGCCACCTTCATATGAAATTCACTTACAACGGCAGCCAGTGTCAAAGAAAGAATTGCAATCGAAATTACTTTTAGCTCTCCGTTGAGAAATTCAATTTGCATTCAGGGCGGCTGAAAATGGAGGTAGGTAGTGAATGGGTGGTGGTGGGTGGTGGTTGCAACTTGCAGCGTGGAGTGTCGATGCATCATCACTGCTCAAGTATCTGCACTTTAACGGGCCAGCTCCTCGCCCCAGCCCGCCATCAATTATGCTACGTATTTCTTTATTGCAATTATCTCGTTGGGCCCTTGGGCCTCAATTCTCATTGTTTTCTTTCCCCGCCATCAGAGGCATCATCGTGGCCCTCATGTGAGGAGGGCTCTTTCGGTTTCTTCTTATTTTTGATGAGTATGTGACACGGGTGATACGGCAGTCCCTGGGAAATTGGTTTAAATTTCGTAACTCGACGTCGCCGGACACTTGTCGTGGCAATGACTCCTCTGCTCTTCTGGTTTCCAGCTCCAATGTCAAGTCTCCCGTTCCCGTTCTTGTTCTCGTTCTCGTTCTCGTTTCCAGGTGTGCTCGATTTAATGAATGAAGATTGCAGGCCCTGTGCGTTGGCTCTGATTCATGCGTAATGATATTCAAACAGGTTATTTATTGACTTAAGCCTGTGGCTCTGCTCCGCTTTAGCTGACTCTATTTGCTCTCCTCGGCAAACAACTCGATAATTAACGCATCAAATGCAGACAGGCCACTTTATCGTGGGACATGCGGATATGGCGGATTAAGATCTACTCTACAATTGTCGATTGATGGGAGATGGGTAGGACTATATTATAATTTGAGCTCCTGCCTGATGATCAGGTACGAGTTCAGTTAAGAATCTATCAAATTATAGTTCTGATTGAAAAACTGAAAGTTTCGAGAAGTCACAGATGTACTGCTTTCAGTTGCAATCCTCACATACCTTCCATCAAAAGGGTACCAACAATGACCAAACCCGATGCAGAGATAGAACACATAAGCGCCGTCACACTTGAGCATCTCAGCCACGGCTTCCAAGACAATGGGACGGGACAGACAAAGATCCCAACAGGAGACGAACGACGAGCAGGTGTTCCAACTTATTCATTAAAAACAAAAGGAAACAGACAGGAACAGGCAGGAGTTGAGTGGTTAGGAGTGGAGACGAGGGCAGAACCTGGGCCACAGCGCCCATTGCCAGTTTTATTTCTGTAGTACACTGGAAAGATTTTCCTTAAGCCTTAAGATGTAAATTGGGAAAATAGAAATTCTTTTCATTTGACTGTTCCGAATGCCTACCAGCTTAAGTATAGTAATTTAATATATTATATATAGATTATTAATTTCTTCCTGTGCACTCCCTGTTGTTTTTAAGTTTTTCGTCCCATTCTGCCAAGTCTTCAGCTGGTTAAGATTGTGGTCGACACGCAATTGCGGCAATTTGAAGTTGGATGCGCTCACTCCGCTCTGCGGGGCCAACGAAGCGAAGCAAAAGCCAAGCTAAACGCTTAGATGCCCTTCTCCATCCCCCTGTTCAAACCATCTCCTCGAAAACCCTCGAAAGACACATCCGCCGCAGTCCATCCTGGCAAGTTTCTTGCGGCAGCGACAACTTGCAACCAGTAACAGGCAATTGCACGGGAAACGTTGCTAAATATTTAATAGGAAACTATTTATTCTACCATTAAAAATTACTAGGCTTCAAGTGGTTTCTCACAAGCTTCTTGTGTAAATTTCACTTTAAGAGAAAAATTCCATCTCAAAATAGATTAAATGTTTTTTTTTGAGTGCACCAACTGGCAACTGCCAGCTAACTGCATCGACTGAAACCGAAGCCGGTTTCGGGTGTGTTAACTTTCTATGCCCGGTAGCGCTGATTGCCAAGACAACGACGGCCCAATTCATTCAGCGGTCTCGCCTTTCAGCGGCAGCTGCTGCTTGAGGTTCTTGGCTGTCATTCCTCTTTTTCCGCCACCCCTTTTGGCCTTCTCGGGGACTTCTTTATCCTTCTCTTGGCCGGATAAGTTTTGCATGCTGCTGTGGACTTGGGAGAAGCTCCGCGGGCGTTACCAGTTCGATTTATCACGGGCAAAGTTATGATCGCTTAAGTGCCGCCGTTTAGTGTTCCTGTTTTAGCATCTTCAATTGCTCATCATAAATTCTTCCCATGACACGGCTAATTGCAACTGGCTCGAAATAATAATGGCTTTGCTCTGATTTTTGCTTCTTACGAGTAGATAATGCCAATTGGCTTAAAGACTGCCAGTTATTCAGCCTTATCTCAAGATAATCAAGTGGCTAGGCAAAACTTCTGTGCATAAATCATACGATAAAATAAATTTTTAACCACCTCTTTGGCTAAGAGTTTTAGCTCTTAATCTATCAGAACATACTTCAAACACATTAATTTTAATTCCAAACGAGCATAGCCGACTAGTAAAGTCATCAATTTTAATTTAAATTGCCTTTTCATTTTATTAAATGTAATTTGATAACCGTTTATAAACAAATCATGATTGAACAGCGCCAAAATCGAAGCTAATTGGCAAATTATTATTACCCCTAACTTAACACTTTCCGCGACCACTGACAGCAAATTCAACATGAGCGCTTTTGGCAGCCAGTGATTGCTGGAAAATTAGAATCATTTATTCAACAAACCCATTTTTGATTGTCATCCGTGCGGAGTTTGTAAATCATAATCGATTGTTGGTATTCCAAACGCATAAAACCAAAATAAAACCACAAACAAATGTACGAAAAGATCGCTGCGACGGAAGTCTGGCCCCCACATTGGAACAGAAATGAACACCGAGCTCCGGCGACCAACTCTTTCAAAAAGAGGCCATAAATATTGTTCATTTGTAAATAAATGGCCAGCGAAAAAGTATAAAAAGACTGGAAAATAAAAAGCAGATATTGTGGAAAGCCCAACAACTCGCAGGGCATATAAAACATTGTTCATGTTCATTTCCAGTACTTGGTTTTCTATTTCCTAGGCAAACATTGGATGGTGCTCGTGTCGCTGTTCTGCCGCTTCTGGCTGGCCAGTGGCCTAGCTGGTTCTGCTGTTTCTGTTTTTTATTACAGTATCATCTTCCGGTCACTTTGTCAGTTCTCCACTACATTTCTCAAAACAGTTACGACGAGACAAGTGGCCCCGGCGCGTGCTCCACGAGTGGGGTTCGAACTTAAATTATTGAAAACAAGACAGGCCAATAGAAGTACATACGTACGCCCGATAAGCGGAAGTTCCATAGACAAAGTCGAGGCGAGTGGGCTTACCATTTATGTGGCTTACACTGCCAGGAAAGGGGGTACGCTTTGACTCCTTTTTTCTGTCATGTTCTTGTCTTTATTTGACTTCTCTGGGCCAGTCAAAGTTAGTGCGTTAATAGAGGCCCGTTATAGAGTTATTAATGACTAGAAAGTTTGGGGATTTTATATGATGTTGAATATGTTTTTTTAAATAAATTCCTGGTTAATCTAGTGCTTACATAGTTACACATTTGTAGAGCTTAAGCCAAGCAGCAGGGCTTAAAGGCGACTGTTGCTGGTGTTCTGTAGCGACTTTGACCACCAGCCTCTTACCAACTGCCGCCCACTGCCGACCAACATGGCCAACGCCACTTAAAAGCAGTTCGCGCGACTGCACAGGCAGTTGGTGGAAGTGGAAATGGCCATGGAAGTGCCGCCGCCGCCCAGAGGAGAGTTCTTTTCGTCCAGAGTGACCAGCACCAGAGGTTCGAAACCCAATGCTTCCACCTCATATCCACCCCCCCAAACCGCCCCGCACCATCCATGCAGCGCCCCCACCTACACGACGCACTCGCCGCATCACGATGCGCTTTGAATATAAATTACACAAATAGTGCACACGACTTTGACGGCTGCAGCAGGCGACATTGAATGCCACTAAAAGAAACCGTGGTTCGGGAAACGTGAAACATTTCTCTATTGAAGTCACAATAATTTGTAAAATATGATTAGTAAGTGCTTTGATACACGAATGCCAAACCCATTCTGTACCAAAACACCTACCTCTACTGCTTCAAAGTAAAGTGGACACTCCACTGTGCAGATCAGCTGCCAGGGGCATGGGTCGTGTCAACGTTGCCCTTTGATGCTAATGACTCTGCCATCGCCTTGCATCGGAACTGGCAGATCGGCTCCAATGATGGGGCTCAAAGCATTCTGAACTTAGCGGGCAATCAAAAACCGTGCTGCAGCAAATTGGCATGCGTGATGTAGATGAATGGAGATGCTGTTGCTTTTGCAGCTTTCTGGAGGGGCTTTCCCAGTGGAGGCGGAGGAGGCGAATAGCTCGCCCGGGTGGACGTCGGACAAGTGATTTCCGCAAAGCTTTCTGGATCGCACTGGCAGTCGCAGTGGGTTGCTGCTGCGTTGATTGATTGATTAATTGACAAAGGCATTGCCGTTAGTTTTCTATTTCCACTCGCATTTGCATATCTAATTTATGAACGGCCCAAGTCTTGTCTGCCTTTCTGCTGCGTGGCGGCGTATGTAGTTCATTGTGTTAGTTATGCAAATGCCGCACTTCCGCTGCGTCCAGCGTCTGCCTCCCAATGCAGCTTAATTATTCATTAATTTCAACTTAAATTCCATATTTGCGCCTGCAGCCATTTGTGGCCCAAATTTCGATGGCTGCCCCCGGCGATATGGGCTGCAGGGGCTTTTGTCTATCTGCAGGCTTTTGTCACCATAAACGAGAAGTGTTGCCCGATTATGAAATAATTATGGGCATTCGGCAGGTTGTGTTTGATTTTGTGGGCGAGGTCAACGTGCCTGTTGTTCGATGACACTAGGCCAAAAAGAGGAAATTGAATCGCCTACAAAATAGCACATTTTTACACTCATTTTAGGTGAAAGGTATAAAATATTATAAACAGTTGGAACATATCATTCTCCTCCAACCATTGCATAAATTTACGGTGCCTCGTCGTGTAATTAAATCCGATAGAGCACGTTAGACAATGTTTGTTTTGGCCATATCGGGCATCTAGTTGGCCTGGTCTATTGTGTTCTAATTACAATGGAAATGGGCCAGATCCCGACTCGCACTCTCGCTCCGCACCTTCAACCGAAAACATCCCTCGTCTGTCTCTATGTAAATTTTCCAAATCTATAAAGTACAGCCCACCTGCCTCCGCAATCCGGCCTCCAGGCTCGTTCTTCGTGGAGAGGCTGCGACATGCCTTGCATATTTAATCCAGGCTACATCGGACCCGATCCGCCATGTTGCGACACCGACTGCATGGAGGAAAATAACTGCCCGAATCCGGCCTGTGATGTTTGTCCGGAGGCGCAGCTCCCGTGCTGCAGTCCCGCCCGACCGAAGAAGGAGCCGGAGAATTACAAGCCCAAGGAAGAGCAGAAGTCAAAACCTTAGAGGGTGCTTACCAGGATGACGTCTTGAGAGAGGACTCGGATTTGCAGAGTGCTTGGACGGTTCACCTATTAATTTTCCAATAATATAATGAGAAATAAACACATTTTAGATGAGATTCCATGTCTTTCAATTGAACTAATACTTGAGTGTAAATGTTTGCAAAGTTACTAGATGAGATTGGTTTAATTACCATCCATCCGTAGACATCACAAGATGGTCTATAAACATCTTTGAAAGAGATGAAGGGAACATTTCATCAAGAAACTGACGCATCAAGACACATCCGACTCAAAAGTCAATAGCAAAACTTCACCGAGCATATGTATGTGCTCATACACATACTTATTTTAAAATATATTTTTTCACTTTGATTAAATACTTGGTAAGTTGGATGAAGATTTGGTGATGATTGGGGTATATAGACCCGTTTGTGTTTCCCCAGACTTGTACGGAGTGTTCAAAATGGCCTGCTGTGGATTCACCTGCTGTCCCAAGTTCAACCCTTTCTACGTGGGTCCGTATCCGGATTGCGCTTGTGGCCCGTGTCCTTACGGGTGCTATTCGGGATTCACCCCGTGTGGCTGGGGTTGCTGCAATGGATGCTGTGGCTGAGGCACAACTGGAATCCGCTTTGAACACTGCATAAAACTCAAGGAATAAGTCAAGGGAAATGAGAGGAGAATGTTTGCTTACTGAAGACTTTGTCAATAGAAATAAATCATAACATGCTTAACAAACCCTAAACAGTAGACTTTGAATATTTTCGAAATTGTACTACTTGCCGATCATGTCTGCTTCGGCCGAGTGTGCGTGGCATCGTGTCCTGAAGCCAATTGGGGACTGGGCAGGGAGAGTGATGGCTCCGATCGTCAGATGGGTAATCGTTTTCCACGAATCCTTTTTGGAGATGCACCAAGAAGCGGAGCCAGTGCTGGATGTAAGTCAGCTTATACCTCTGGTGGAAAAAATGGTGCGGATAGTACATGATCCGTCACCAGACATCCATCCGGTGGAGACTGCGGTGATCAGCGAAGATGCCATCGGCGAGTTGCTGACTGGCATCTCCGAATTCTTTTCTAACATGGGGTTTTCGTTCTACAATCGGTAGTATCGCCGGTCAATTAGCCCCCGCCTGAGCTTCCGCCCGAACCCAAAGACAGTCGCCTTAGGACTAGTTGTCAGCCAGGTAACAGGATCCATTTTCCCGTCCAGAGGAAAATGGAAGCGGTGCATACGGCCATCGGCGTGGCCACTGTCGTGGCTCTCTTCCTGGTGGTGGCCAGTTCAATTTCGCATGTGGGTGACAGGGTGGCTGAGCGCACCGCCACCCCCTTCTGCAGGGTGCTCCACTACGGCAGCCCCATGGGCGATCAGCTGGCTGCCACCGAGGGCATAACATCTCTGGTGGAGAGCGATGGAATGGACAATGCTTGCTCGATGGTTCAGAGTATCGGAAGCAGGGCCCGCGATCTAGTAGGAAGATTGTTGCCGACACTCGACTGCGAAGCACGATTGGCCGGCAGATCAGATGCCGATGGTGAGGATGCATCCAAAAATAAGTCCGACACCGAGGGTGAAGCCAAGCCGGCACCGCCGCCCGAGCCAGAGGCAGATCCACCGGCAGAGGAGTAGATACTAAACATTGTTTCAAATTTCCGTTTCGAGAAGTCACAAGTAGGCGTGGACTTCATCCCAAGTAGGCGTTGGATCCCGAAACTTCAAATTTCTGTCGAGCTAGTCCAGACCCGACGGAGTTCAGGTCATTCATTTTCAACAGCTTCTACTGAACACATCAGCTCCAGTAAAATAAAAGGAAATGAAAAATTAGTCCAAATTCTAAATTTGTAGTCGAGGCCTAACTCAACTATTTTCCCAGCAGCAAAAACCAGAATTAAAAGGTGAGTATATTTATTATTTTCTAATATCTAATATAAATTAATCTAATCCAAATAAAACCGCTTAGTTCTAAAATATCAAAAATAATATCTGGTGCAGCCGGTGCCCTTAACTAAACCAAACCTTCAAGATGGTTTTGATGCTCGTGTGCTCTTTCGATCCCTTCTATATTGGTCCCTGCCCCCCTGGATGCCTGGCGCCTTTGAAGGGCGGGTGCTGTAGCCCATGCTGTGGTCCTTGCTGCGGACCTTGCGGACCTTGCTGTAGTCCTTGCTGCAGTTCGTGCCCCTGCGGATGGTAGAGCCCCGATTGGAATTAACTATGAAAACTATGTAATTTTGCGAAAACGTTATGGTGAGTTGGGAGCTAGTAACTCCTTCCCTAAACCCGACTATAATCCAGGTCTTCCAGGGCCAGTTGTGATAGAAGCTGTACGCGTTGCTGCTGGGGAGATCAGTTGCTGTTAACACTCCTCCCTTGGCCCGGGAACATCACACCAGTTTCCCCATTCAAAAAAATTTAGAGCAGACTGTTTCGAAATAAAATGAATAAAAAAAAAAAAAATATTTGGTTTGTCTGCTGGGGGAACAAAGGTTGCCTGCAAGGACTAGCACTCCCACTACTAGTGCACATGTTGTCCTAGGTAAGGACTCGCCTAGAACAGCTGTTTCCTCGCGGCACTTTCTGCGCAGCCGCGCTTCCAACTCGAACGAAAAACATAGAATGTGGAGCATTGTGTCAGGTCAAAGGTTGCCGCTTCCTCTTTCACCTGAAGGTGGATTCTGAATCCGCCAGCGAATCTGATGCCCGATGCTGTTTTGTTTTTTGGCTAAGCGCGATTTATAGCGCCATGCTGCGGTGTCCCTGTGTGCGTTGTGCTTCCTTGAGGCATTTCCGAGGGGTGTGTGTCGGCCATTTCACTCTCATTTTGGCATCGCTGCCGTTGTTTTCCCGCGGAATTTATTGCGGTAGGTCGGAATTTTCATTGCTTTGCAGCGTCGGTCCCTTCTTGGGGCGAGGTTTCCCTTTTTCCCTTGGGCTTTCCTTTGAGTGTGTGTGGTCCTGAGCGCAGCGGAAGGGAGGTGTGGTTTAAGGGCATGTTTTATGGCCAAAGTTGCTTGCCTTCTTATATTTGACTTTTAGTTTTCTAGCTGAAACTTTCCAGCAACTGCATTGTAATTCTAAGGATGTTGCACATGTCAGAAGCTTTCCTTTTTCTTTGGTTCTATAAAAGAAGCAACAGTTACTTCTTAAGAGTGGCTTTAAACATCTTTTGAAAAGACTACTTGTGTCAAGTAGATAAATTTCATTTTTATTAGATTTTTGTGCTCCAAGTAGGCTTTCACTTAACTGTTGAATTACTTTGAAATAAATGGCTAAAAAGTGCTTAAGATAATAATTGGTTTTCAAAAAAAAAATGCGGAAAAGACTTAAGGGACTAAGGACTTCTTCTTTAACAGTTTTATTTATTAATAAATGTTATTTGATTCATGTTAAAAACTATTGTTTAAAGACAAACTCAAATCCCGCCCCTGAACAAAACTAAAGACCCAAGCTTAGAACTCAAAAACATGGAATTCACGAAGTGCACTTCGGGTTCGAACCACAGAGGTCTGCTGGCAACCGGTTCGAACTGTTTGGAGCTCGAGCCGAAACGTTCTCTCGGATTGGGGCTTGGGGTTTATCTTGCAGTGCGCGCTTTGGTGCGACTTCAGACGTTCGTGTGATTCTCGGGAGTGCGGTCGGTTGCCCGCGTACAGTGTTGACTCGGCTCTACTCGGTCGGCAATTCGCGTCAGTGTCCATGTACGCTTTCGAAACTGGAGATTAAAAATCTGACAAGGCGCCCAGTGACTTGACTTGGCCACAAATCAGGCCTAATCCTTGAGACAGACCTTAATTAAATTCAGGATAGTGCAAAAAAGGCGCAGTTTAATTGTGTTGGTCGATCGCCCGAAAACTTTAATGGAGGGCCAGCCCTAAGGACAAAGTTGCGAAACTAAATCAACAGAAAGAACGGTTCATTTGGTAAACAAACGAGACTGCCGAAATCCTCCATCGATTGCTATTTGTGCTGGAGTCAGTGCGTGTTAGTTATTGTGTGTGCCAGTGAACCCAGTAACAGATTTCATTTATTGGCGGCCAGCACCTGATTTGAATATTCACACACACACCCGCAGTTGCCACGGAGGAGGATCCCTCTACCAAATACTAGACCAGACCAGACTGTGTGCTCTGTGGTCGCCCGTGTAGCAGTGTCAGTGCCAGTATGCAGTATGATTTACTCGTCCTGCAGCCGGAGTGATGTAAAGTGACAATTCCTGCTAATTTTCGATTTACATGCCGCTGTGGCTGGGGTAAGTGTGATGATGAAGATCCCTGCATTTAAATTTTAGACTATATTGATTGGAAATGCAATTTTTAGTTGGCATACCATGATGATGTGAGTAGTGCAGACAAGCTATTAGCAGAACCAATTAAAGAACCTATTAATTTTGTTTATTTTCTTACAAGTTGGGTGTTGTTTTTTGCCTTGAAATGGCTCAAGTTGACTGCGATTGCCAGTGAGAAGTTACCTCGGAATCGTGATAGACTTACACCTGCTCCAATGACTTGTCAATCGGAAACCGCAGAATTCATACTGGCCGCCACAGCGGTATCAAGTAGCTTCTACTTCCGCTCATCTGGGGCTTCTATTTAAAGTGGCTTCCTCAAAAATCAGTCGCTTTCCAAAAGCTGGCTGTGTATAAATAAAATGCGTTTCCCAAATAAATCAAGAAGTAATTACAACTTACTCTTGTATCGATTTTAGCGGCCATGAGTAATGTTGCCATAAATATCGCGACATTAGGGAAATTTTATTGGCTTCGGACGGCTGAAGATAATATTAATGGGAGCCATTAATATTTAATCTTCGACAACAGGTCCTCGCAGCATTAAAAGCCAGCAGCTTGCCAGAAAAGAAACCCATCCATCCCATTATCTGGCAAGAAACGTATTGAAAACTTTGCCGCACCTGTGCCTGTGAAATTTTTAATAAAATATCCAGTAGAACTTCAATAAACTCGACAAAGTCATTCGTCATGCTCAAGTAACTTGGGGTTAGCACTTTTTTGGGTTGTACTTTTAAATTTTTTGCTGGTCAGTCAACCAGTTTGGCAACATAATTATGCAACGATGCATGCAGCTGGGGACTTCCAGAATAAAAGGGTCAAAAGAACCCTTTCTTTCAGCAACCAGATACAACCATACCATATCGCATACATTTGGGTCACTTTCGGGCCAGAGCCGAATTGTAATTAAAATATGAAATTTCAATGCAGGCATTCAAAATTTCACTTTTCATTTCAATAAAAATAATCGCATACAAAATTGCTCCCATAATGAAAGGCAACCGCGTTAGCCTTGGCGGGCTTTAAGAGTTCAGTTCAGTGCTGAGCGGAATCGACGTCATCAGGCGCAGGATTCCTAACCACCTTCATTATCGTCTGGCGGTCTGGTCTGCTTTGCATAATTTCATACATAAACTCTCGTTTTTGTGCGCATAATCCGCAGCTTTGATGACAACAAAATAGAGCAGGCTGAGTCTCGGGGGTCGAGTCGAGTCTGAAAAATAAAATGAAAAGTTGTGGCTGAAGGAAGGTGTCGCACCACGCACTCAAAATTGCGGCTGGGGGTGCTAAATGTTCGAAAAATGAAGCGTCGAAAAGTTGGTCGCGGCGTTACGCATACGCCGTGTGGTGCTATGTGCGCCAAGTGGTGAGAGGATTACGCCCCGCCGCTCATATAGTTAATGACATGCAGCTGCTGTTTTACTTGCGGCTTCTGCCGCGGCACCTCCTGGATGGATGGAGTCCTTCTCCCCCTACAAACTTATGAATTTTAAGGTGATTTTCATGTCGCAGAAGCAAGTTCACGAAAGTTTGGTCCTTCGGCGGCCGGGGCACGTCACTTTACATCGGGGACTTGTCAGCAAAGGGTTGATCGAATCATAAATCAAACGAAGCAGTTAGCTCGGGTCGCAATCAAAATCATTCTGCGGTCTTCAACATTTGTTGCCTACGCACAGTGCCTTCGCCAATGGTAATTAATCATCAAAAGTAATTGGTTTTCTGTTTTGATTTGACGTTTGAAAAATTGCAGCTGTGACAATTCAATCCCATGCCCCCACTTTCGTTCCTTTTGCTTTCCCCGTATTGAAAAACGCAAATTCGAGACGTTTTTTCCAACTGTCGAGCGAGAAACTGTAACCTATGCATTTTTATGAATGCAAATTAAATATAAACGAACAAATAAATATTGGAATATCCGAAAAATGTTGAATAACAATGGGATTAACTTGCAACACAACAAGAGTGTCCTTGAATCGATGGTTCTTCGAATTGGTAATTGATAAAAACATTCCAAACGAGCTGCATATGGATTTAATAGAATTATGAGGCCATGCTTTCATATTCGCGCTTGAAATAATAATATGCGTTTGGCCAGTTTCTCATTTAATTACCAATCAGAGCCATTTAACTCAAATTTAATTGAAATTCCGCTCACTGTATTTTTTCGCACTGGAGAACAGGGGCAACAGTGTATTATATTTTAAAACAATACTCGTAAATTGCGAAAATAAACAAAAACTTCCATAAAGTTCAAAAGAAGAAGAACCCCGCTGTCGGCACTTAAAACTTCTCAAATGCAAATAGCATAGAAGTACGTTTCTTGACAATAAAAAATTATTAAATAAGCGTTAAAGTCTTTAAAGGGAATTATGCCCTGCAGTAGCAGACATAAACCCAACTTTTTACTTCTCTTTTTCTCGTGGCACTTCAAAAGGAATAAAACGTTGCCCGAACTGAAAATATCCCCACAAAAATACACACAATTTCTCAGTCTTTCGTTGACTTTTTTCTTGTTGTTCTTGTTGGCAAGCCTGAAAGTGGCCCTCGTGGTTCGTATATTTGTTTTGTTTCTTCCTCCTGGGTGGTGTGAGTATCACTTCTAACTCAATAACAAAATTTGCTTTTTTTTCGTTTTTCAAGTGGCAGAATCGCCAAAAAAGCATCGCATGTGTTTGTTTTGGTTTCGTATTGAAGTTTATTTTATAAATGAATATTATCGCCCAATCCAAAGGGTACAGAGTCACCTCTTAAGGGCTTACGCCAACTTTGTTGTTGGCTGAAAATGTAAAAAACATAATTTCTGTATATAAAAGCTTTTTGGCACTAATTGAAATGTCTAGTTCAAGGGACTTTTCCTGGATATCCATCAGTCGATCCGCTGTGGGGCTACCCCAGTCCTTCTCGGCTCCCCATCACGTGCTCCATATAATTTACTTCTCAATTAAATACCACTTGGGCCGTCATGAATGCGCATATTCGCTGCTGCTGCTACTCCACATAAATATTTATGCGGGACTTAATCAAAGGAAAAAATAAGCTGCGATTGGGAGCCGCAGATGTAAGCCAGCTCTCGTCCCTTTACATTCCATCTATTTACGCAACTCATTTCTTCTGTTTATTTAAACATTAAATGTGCTTACATTTGATTAGCGGCCCAAGTTTTTTTTCCATATCAGTGTGCAGCGCCAGATCTCCACTCGCTCCTCATCCGAAAGCCATAATAAATTTATATGCTTGCCTCGCTTTTAATTTGTTTTTCGTTTTTATATTTATTTGCTGGTTTTGAGCTCATTACCATTTCTTTTGGCGTAGGGTTTGGGGTGGCCTATCTTTTATGTGGGCAGTCGCATTAAAATGCATGAAATGCGCAATTAAAAACGAGGACAAAGTCCCTTTGTAGATGCCAACAGGATACAGTTTCCTTTTAATTAAATATGTAAGGACATTTTATTTTTAAGCACATATCGATGCTTAATTGAAAGCACTTCTGTGTGGCCGAAAAGGGTTTCACATTTTGCATTTTGGGCGGGTGGGAATCTCTTCGGGGAACTTTTTAAAGTCAATATTTGTCTGCTACTGTGATTTTTGCTGCTGTGGCTTTTTTCGAGCACCCAGATGTGGTAAGTGCCGCTGGAACTGTTGTCATGTTGCGATGTTGCGATGACAAATGGGCGCAATTGCCTTTCGCCGAGACAGGAACATCGGCATTCGGCATCGATACGGCCAAGTCGCGTCTCTTGGCTATAAAAATAAACTGTTTCAGCCACGCAGGACAACCCTCTAGAGTCTACTCCCGACTTCGCGATGAGCAATCGAGTGTAAAAAAATGGAGTGAATCCCTTGGCATATTTATTTGTATTTTCGCGAGCCGCCAAAAGTTGTCAACATGGATCAATGCGGTGCCAACTTTCGACTGGCTTTGTCATTGGTTCGGTTTCGAGTTATGTAACCGCTATCCGTATGCACATAAAAGACAATGTATTGTCGGTTAAAGTATCATATTTCTCCCTCCATTTTCATAATATTATGATTATCGTCGGGAATCGGGTGTGCGGCGTGTGTGGGCAAAAACAAGGCGACAAATCAGGCGCTGGGAATTTTTGTTTCCAGTTCATTTGGCCTGCTGTCGTGTCCCTCGTTTGCCGCCAATAAGGTTAAATGGATCAGGAACATAACAATTGCAGGGATGATTGAGCCATCAACGCAGTTGACGATGAGCGGCAGAGCTAAACTGGCTTAAAATGTGACTATTTGCATATATCGAGGGAGAAAATCTTCAGTATCAAGGTGGATGGGTATTAAGATTTGTGTTGTAGTTTCTGGAAGAAGAATTTCTTTTGTTCTGATTAAAAATATTTGGTGTTCTTGAGTTAATTTCAATGCCATGTGCTTGCACATGCAGGGGAAGAGCTTACGAGAAGAAGCCCTCCCAGAGCGCATCAATCATACGCAGCGTGTGCCCTCGGAAAAGAGGGAAAGCCAGTCGTGCTGCACTAATTGCTTGACAACATTCCAACAATAAAATTTGAGGAGCAACTCCCACAGACGAACTGCGAAACGGACAACAGAAATATTATGGAACTCAATTTGCTAATTGCCATCAGAATAATGAAGTCTGCCCGTCGGACTTCGGCGGTCTCTGGTCTGGGGTCTGATGGTTCCTGATTGCAACCATCAAGTATCATTCGAGTAATTTGGAGTGCACTTTCTAGAGCATCTTCAGCTTGTTTGGGTTTCCACTTTGAAGTTCCTCTGGACAGAGAAATCAACTTGGCTATTTTTACGCCAAAGGGGATTTTAAAAAGATTTGTTTGTTCTGAAAAAGTAGAATAATAAAAGGCAGTTTGAATTTGAAAGAGTTTAAAAATTATTTTTATTTTAATATCAATTTTTAAATATTTCCAAATCTTCTTGAGGCATAGCTGCTGCAATAAAATAGAGGGAAATACGTAGACTAGTTGAACTGGCGGAAAAGACAAGGAGGAAAGTTTGTTGCTCACGAGTCAAACAAATAAAAGTTCGGCTTCAGTTCAGTGGAAAGTTCATGCGAAGCCCCATCCGCACTCCTGCGATCCTCGAGGTGTTTTCCCAGCAACTTTGTTCTCCGCATGTGTATGTGCCGGGTGTTGTTCGCTCACTATTCTCGCCATACGCCTTTTCCCTGCCGGCGCCAAGTTTTCAGTTATCCTTGCTTATTCCTCGTCCATTTATGTCTTGTTAGGAGTTTTATATGCTCCGCTCTTTATATTTACTTATTTTTTGCCTCGCAAGTTTCCTAAACTGCTTGCTAACTAAGCTTTATTCTGTTTGCGAGGGTCGGAGTTCAGGGCAGAGCCTTTAAGCGCTACAACAGCTAGGCGGTTAACCCGATCCTGATTAATTTCACTTCGCCTGAAATGTATTGTGTGGCTTCTCTCGCTCAGTATGTACTTTAAACGCCAGCAATATGGTGTGCTTTA
This sequence comes from Drosophila ananassae, assembly GCF_017639315.1. Classification (NCBI taxonomy): domain Eukaryota; kingdom Metazoa; phylum Arthropoda; class Insecta; order Diptera; family Drosophilidae; genus Drosophila; species Drosophila ananassae. Next base: position 25,888,208 of record NC_057930.1, read on the forward strand.
AATACAAATTAAATTTTGGCATCTTCTGCCATCTCGCTCGCAAATAAACTCGCTCATTAACTGACAGGACTCGTAAAAAACGTTCGCTGTCTAAAATCACATGTAAATTGAATGTCAGCCCGTTGGCAGAGCTGTCGCCCGCTAATTTGATCTAAATTCACGCACTCATTTACTTAAAATATGCGTAATGACAATTTGATTAGGGTAATTTGATGTTGATCTTCAGCGGCGCGTTGCCAAATCCGCAACATCGTCAAGGCATCCGGCAAGAACAGCCCGCCGTCGAGGACATCCGAGGCCAACAAGGCGGAGAATCATGTAATCATTTTGGTGGCAATTTGGCGATGCTTGTGAGCCGTTTATGTTAAATTAATATGCAACAAGAAAAACAACAAGAGCTAGGCAAATTGCGGCAATAAATTAGGCTCTGACTGGAATGATAATGAAAATGTTTCCTTAGGCCTTCGGTTTTTAGCCGCAAGAGCTGAACGAAAGTTGTCTCCAACTTATGAAGAGTTCTTGTTCCCCTACCCCTTCCCCGTTTCTTGGCTAAAAAGTTACACGTTTAATGGGAAAACTCGTTCTGTACTTTGAATAATTGCACGTTTTCGGTAGCCAAAAATTCAACTGGAATAAATGCCCTGCGGCCGGCCCTGCCTACGTGTCCTGGCATCCTAAAAAGTCTTCCGAAATCAGTTGACTCACGCCGCCGGCCGCCTTAATTTTCATTAAGACATTTTTCACTCACTAACCTTCTGGCCAACTTATTCAATTTCGGTTCTTGGGCAAGTTTGCTGCCAAGACTTTTCATGTCCTTAATTTAGCGCAGAATACGAATTCATTCGGCCGGAGCACGAGTCAAATCAAGTATAGAGTATAGACCAGAGAATCACCAGGACCTACCTTACTTCTTGTGTATTAAACACTTAAACCAGTAACTAATATACCCGAAATTACTTTCGGTCAAAATCACACTCTGCCGCCGTGAAATCCCACAAACACGTACTCCAGAAATACGGTCCACAGAGCCAGGAGAAAGCCACAAAGGACGCAAAGAAGCAGCCGCAAACAAAATAAAAACCGGGCTCTCCTCGGCCTCGGCCTCGGCCTCGGCCCAGACGAAAACTCAAAAACACAATATATTTTACAAAATACACACACCCAGCCACACACTCCACGCTGCTGGGTGTGCGCATTGTTACAAATGGCGAGCTGGAAACACAATTCGAGGCAAGTGTAGCGAAAATATTGTGGTAAATACTTTAAATTTAATGTAAGTGGCTGTCGGAGAGAGTATGCCACTGTGTGTGTAAAGAAAGAGAAGGCAGATAGAGTGAAACAGAGACAGGTAGTGAGTAAAGCATCTTTTCGACCGAGAAGTGTTTGGGCAATATTTTCATAATTAATGGCACGTGCATTGAGTGGCCGAGTCCATCAAGGAAATAATTACAATTTGAGGTGCAACATGGCAACAATGTGGTCAGAACAATTAAATATAAATAAAGGCCGGGCGGAGTGTGTGTGGAGCAGATTGTGGTTTATTGACCAGCAGGCTTTGGCCCGCCAAGAGCTCTTTCTTTGCAGCGGTTAACCACGTACTATAATCCTAGACTGGAGAGCAATTGCCTAAAAACTGTTTGCTTTTTCAGAGCTCTTAAATTTTTGACTGACGGCTTGAATAGATAGCTTTTTCCTTAAGGCCCAAGAGTGGCTACCTCAATTTAGGAGTATTATTTATTCATCATAATTTCCGGATCTTTTAATAAACTCTCCCGCCCTAATTTCGGCTCGAGCTTAAAGCAATTACAATACGAAATTATGAAATTTTCATAATTTGCTTAAATGGCCAGCAGCATTAAAGTGGGTAGCCCCCAAAACTGGATCCCGAAATTCCTCCCACAAACCGCCGAACCAAAAGAAAAAAAGACAATGTACGGAGCCACCGCAAGGACGAAGCTGCGAGAAGAGGGCGAGGGCCTGGCGTCGCTTATCTATGTGCATAAGTTATGAAGGCTGGGGCCAGAAGCTGCTCATCGTTAAAACGTGTTCAGTGTCACGTTGGACAAGGATGCCCCACCTCCATTAGGGCTCTTTGGGCCTTTTTGCCTGCCAGGGCTTAAGCCAGAGTGGGTGTATTTAAAATGGCAGAATAAAATGTTAACATGCGAAAGGGAATACGTTAACACATATTCCCAATTAAGGGTGAGGCGTGGCATACGCCAGCTATAGTCTCCAATGCACTCACATCCCACAGACTCAATAAGTGACGGCCCAAGGACCGTTTCAGGATGCAGATGAACCCAGGATGCGGCCACATAAAATGAACCATTGCGAATGGAATGGAAAATTACTTGATCCGGCTTACTTAGTGCAGAGGTGAACCTAGTGACCGCAAACATTGTGGACTGAAATCTTACAGTTGTATCCTACAACTTGGACCTTCCCAAACTAAGGATGGTTTCTATTTTTGAATATTTGTTTAAGTCTAAGTAATCTAATCCGTGAAACTAAAACCATAAAACCAATATTTCTCGACCTGATTTTGAATTTCAAATACAATTTGAGAGTAGATTTCTCTCTCTGTGGCACACAAGGCGATGAGGCGTGCTGGAGGCCAACCATTACCTTTATGGCATCCCCGACCCACACACGCACCGGCCAGGCCGAGTGTGCGGGTGCAGCACGGGCGCCTGGGAGGGCCTCGAGTGCAGCAGGGACATACTTGCCAGGCTTTCAGAAGTCCTGGCTTACGCTAGAACCTTGCAGAACTCTGCCTCGTAATTTCTGCCAGCCTCTTTACGCATTGTTAATTTTTTATGGGCGAAACGAAAATTTTCACTCAAGATTTATGTGCCCTCCTTCTGCAAAGTACTCGGCTGCAGAACTCCAAAAATGGTAAAGTTTCCGCCACTAAAGGTAATGCGAATTACAGTCTACAGTCTAGACATTCATTGACAGACTTTAAGCCTTTTTGGAACTTTTGTTTAAAAAAACTTAAATTTGAAGAATAAATCTTCGCTTAATCACAAGTTGGCTTTTAATTACTCGTATGCCAAATATTTGTGAAACCTAAATCATTTGAAGGCATTTGGCGCCGTTTTCCGTTTGGCATTCTTGGCAGCGGCACAGAAACTAATTTTTGCGGCACTCTCGGTCGGCCACCACAGTCGCCGCAAAGTTCAAAATATGCCAAGGGAGCCGGAATTCAATTCACTTATTGCTGAAGCATCAAAGACCGAAAATATCTGATACGGAGACCGCATGTCGTCTCGGGGTACTCCTGCTTCCGCCCAACCTTTGCAGCTGCATGGAAAATCGATTAGCCGACCCGTTGACCAGAACAGTTTGTTTATCGCACACCGTGTTCCAGGAAAATCTCGTGGCGGGTCAAACTTCTCCCAAATTATTTTTGTCCTTTGCATCAGAGCATTCACTTCGGTTAGTTAGCACTCTCTGATGCAATTCTGACCCAAATAGTCGCCCGATTTTTGGCTCGTCCTTGTTGGGTTTCCCTTTCTCCTTCTTGGCAGTGGAATTCTGGCAAAATTTGCATAGACTGACAAAAATATTGAATTAAATTTATGGAAGGCGAGCTTATGCGGTTGGTTTTTCTTCGCTAATCTGCGAAAGTGTCGAGCAATCGATATCTGCTTAGGGCCTCAGCTCTTGAATAAAAATAATCCATAACCGGCTGCCTCCGAGGCACCCTGGCTCTCTAAATATTAGCCAGCTCACATTTTAAGCTTTGCAAAATTGAATTTACAGCTCTGTCAGGGAAATTTGATCGATCGCCGGAGGCGGGACTCAGCACGGGTGTTGAGCACACACCGATAGCCGGTTATTCCCAGCAGCCGTGTATCTGTCGGACCTTTTCAATTAGTAATTTTAATTATCCTGCCCGGGAGCAGAGTCCTAGCCAGGGTGTGCGAAATGCACAAAATTCGGGACCAGTTCGGTGGTGTTGGCTTTTGTTCAACTGTTTGTCTGCGGAAATTGAGCTCTGCATTTTGCCAAACTGTTATTTGGGTCACACAAACAAACAATTGATGGCCAAAACCTGGGGCGGGGGAGTAATTTGTAATATATATTCGATATATATCAATATCGAGTTTCATTTCGTGTCGTTGATTAGCATGTGATTTGCATATTTGCACGGCGGAGTATTGTTTGTCGCCAATCCCACCTAAAAAAACATATTCTAGCAATAGTAGCTTTATAGCTTAATAATAATATTGCCAAACTATCATACTAGTTGCAAACAAAAGCTACTTTAATGTTGAGCTCTGCCAGCTCATCCATCTGTCTGTTTTGCTCATTTTGCCTAATAATGCATATGACGCACTCGGCGAACTATGTGTCGGTTCTTCATTTTTTGCTCCACTTGGAAGCATATTTGCACAAACTGCCGAAAATCCATTTCGATTTCAAGCCATTAGTGTCCCAGTCCCCGTCCCTGTCCCAGACGCAGTCAAAAATCCGAAACTGGGGATGCGGACAAAGTTTTGTTTTCACGCTTCGGCATTAAAAGAAAACAGTTGGCCCCAAACGGCAGAGAGGAGTAAGCCCCAAAGTTTTGCAGTTTTGTCTGCAGTGCACCCTGCAGAGGGCTCTTACGCTTTCGATTTGTTTTTTTCCCGGCTGCCATTCTTCAACTTTGACTGTTTTTTGCGGATTTTCTTTGTTTGTTTGTTTGGCGGCGAAAAATTAAAGGAAAATAACAGCGGTAATGAAATAGAAATAAGCGAGCGTTGACTCCTCCACTCCTGCCCCCAGAATGGCAACGCATGTGAATGTCCTTTTTTTTGACAAACTTTGTGGCTGGTAGGAGCTGTATTCTTGATCGACTGGCAGCGTAACTTTTGCCGTCAAACTTTTCAACTGCTTGACAATTAGCCATAAAAGTATCAGGAATTCAAGAATATTTTTAATAAAGAAAAGCTCTCCATTTGCCGATGTAATCCCAACAGTGGTATCCGAAACTTTTCTGTGGAAACGTCCTATGGGCATTTCCTTTTAAGATTTTAAATTAATTCTCTAATCCGGTTGAAACTTTCTGGCCACATAAGTATGCACTGGCAGTAGCGGCAACAGCAGCAGCTTTTGACTTTTGCAACGCGCCCCCTGCCACTCCTCCCACACGCACTCATATATTTAATTTAATTAAAAATACGAGTATCTCCTTTGGCTTCGTGTTTGCCAAAAAGTTGGCCAGCGGAGTAAAAAATATGACTAACGATGTGCACGAGTGCCACGCCCTCTAAGCGCTCCGGAGTCCAGACTAACTGGCTGAAATGAAGACCCTGGCTAAACTGGTTACGGTTACGGGGTATCCACGTGCCGTGGCCGGCTGTTCCACTGGGGGTCATGTGGGTCAAGTGGCCGGTCAAGTGGGTGGGCTCGCCCACCCCCTCCTGCGGTCTGTGTTGTCCTGGCTAGGGTTAAGTGGTTTTTAATGAAAGTTAGCATCCGTGTTTATGGAACTTGCTGTTGGGAGCTGGGATGCTGGGCTGCTGGGACCGGAACTCGAATTATCGACTACTTTCGCTCAGACGAAATCAAAAGGCAGACCAACGAATAATTGTACAGACTCCGGCGGGGCCGTAAGGTCAGACCTGATTAATTGTTTTGACTTTGGGGCTGCTCCGCGGTTGAATTTCCTTAAATGCACTCGTTCTACGATCAAAGGAGAGGAGCCGCTGGTGCACTTTTTAATAAAAATATTATTCCTCTCCTTTGTTTATTTTGAATCCAGCTTTTTATTGCTTTCCAGCAGCTCCTGCTCTTGCATATCTTTTCGTTATATTTTTCCCTGTGAGCTTTCGTTTTGGCTCTGCGAATTTTTGCGGCACTTTTTCAGTTGATTTCCTGGCCCGCGTGCTTCCTGATCGGAACTGTGTATTTCCGGTACGTCCATTACGAATTTTAAATGCAATTCTGTTTTGTTGTGGCCCTATGCGTTTTTTACCTTTCGGCGTTCTTTTTTTGGCAACCGGGGCACAAAATTGGCAACTTTGAAGTTGAAAAGAGAGAAATGTTTTGGTAAAATTTGGTTTTATCAATCGCTGCGCAGATTAAAATGCCGCCCACAGTTTGTTTTAAAATATTTATACGCCCAATTAAAATTAATTTTCCGGTGAACTCTGGTCGTTTCCGCCGTAAAATACGTGCCATCTTCATAATTAATTCGTTTGTGTTTGTCACCTTATACTGCGTTTAATAAACCCAGTGAGATTTGTATCTGCAACATTTGTCTTCGCCCTCCTCCGTTGTGGTCAGGGGTTTTCCGGTGTGCCCCAAAGTTTTCCCCAACGGTCTCGGTACCGGTTCCGATCCCAGGACCGAATTCCCCACAGATTTCGGGACTGCTTAACATGCCTGTCGCCTAGGCTCAACGCTCAGTGATTTTAATTAACATTTCTGATTTTGTGGCTCACCATGACCCCCAGCCTTTGAGTGTCTCAGGTGTGCCGGTGTGTGGTCGGGGTTTATTAGCACACCTGTGTACAGGTTACACTCAGAGCATTAGCTTTAACTTTGTCTGCCGAAACTAATTGAATTGCTTGCCTAATTAAGCCGGGGGATAACTTTGCTGTGACTAAGATTTCGTCGGCTCTTAATGCATTTCATGTGACTTGATTAAGATATTTTTGTCCTCGCATTTATGTAATATTGTTTCTGTTTTTCAGAGAGACGACTGAGCCAAAAGTTCAATAAACCCACACAAGAGGGTAAGTTTGATGGCAAATATTTAATTTCCCCCACTCGCTGTGACAGGTCGACACAAACATTTCCAGCTTGACAGTTTCCAATGCTTTGACAGTGCATTCATCATGGCATCTATCAGCCAAGAGTCAATGGCACCATTTTTGGCATTGCCTTAGTTTCGTTTTCAATGAATCTTGCCAATAATTTCTCTTGCCACAGGCTCCCGGCAAGGAAGCTTGTTAAACAATATTCCTGGCCGTGGCTCAAAGGCAGAGACTCGATATGAGCCGGAATGGAGAATGGGGAATGGGGGAATTGCGAACTGAAATCCAATATCAAAGCGCCAAATGACTGCAAGCTAAAACTACGGCTGCCAGTATATTTTCTTTGATTCCGATGCTGTGTGTTCGACATCCGCACTCAAACGGAGAAGAAATCTAATTATGAGCATACACAAAAAGTGGGACCAACAAGACATAACTATGCAAGGATATGCTATGCTAGCAAAGATATCCTGTGACAATCTCCCTAAAAAACACCAGTTAGAATCAAATTAAATCGAAAGAAAACTAATATTTAAGGCTGAAAATGTATCATAGCTTTCTTCATTGAAGACAACTAAGCAAAGCATCTCAACTCGTATGGGACTTTCCCATGTGATGAAGTTGATAATGCCGAAGAGGCCAGATAAGATCCGCCTGGGAAGTGCCTCGAAATGAATGGCAAAGGCGAAAGCAAACGCCGAGTCACAAAGAATTGGCGGAAGGAGGAGCATAAATTATGAAAAGAAAATTTCATGCATGTGCATAAGGAAGCGGAGAGGAATATCCTTCCTGCGAGCGCTATCAGCTCTTCGTCCTTCGTAATTAATTTGATTTCATTCATTTGAGCCGAGAAAATGTTAAAAAAGGGCCAAAACAGGGCAAGCTGAATTAATTGAAAGGCAAGTCAGGGAAAGGCGAAAGACAGTGTCTACTACACAAGATATATTCCAAGTAGAAGGCTTTAAGTGAGGAGCCTGAAAAATGAAGACTCGGCCATTGAACCCTTAACCCTTTAAACGTGGAGTACTAGAGCTACTTGATACATCCAAAAAAATTTATTTTTAAAAGATAATTAATTTAATTTGCAAACATCTCCCAGTTTATTATACATTTCTCAGGCTCGCCTTGCACTCAAGAGAAGAATTTAATGGGTTATGGGAAACAAAAGCCTTCACATCTTCATTGTGCTGCCATTTTCGTCCTCTACTGCCCGGGCGTGTCGACATTGGTAATAAAGCGCTCACTTGCATTTGTCCAGGATGCCATGAATGTGTGGATGTGGATGGGCGGGTGTGCGTGAGTGTCTGTCGGTGTGAGTGCTCGACACGTGAACCGACTACTCGTATGGGTGTGAGTGCGCCCGAATGAGGTTAAGAGCTTAATGAGTGCTGACAAGGCAACCTGTAGTTGACATATGACATTTTTATGTGCCTTGAAGCCTTCGCAACAAGGGTTTCCATTAATACACATCCTTCTCGGAGCCTCCAGGATCCCACCAGCTCCAGCTCCAGCTTCAGCTTGGCCTGCCGCTCCTTACCTACTTTCAGGATGTAGATGCCCCAAGGTAAATGCTAAGGTTTCGACTTAATTAGTGTTGAGAGTTAGCCTCCTTTTTATGATAGTGTGTCTTGTGTCCCTTCTGCCTGTATTTTTTTTTGTAATTGTGCACGAGGGATTGTGTGTGAAAATGCGTAGAAAATGTGACACAATTTTCGGTCGTTTAACTCTGGTATTTTGGGTTTCCCCTAGAATTTCCAAAGGACAATAGAGTGGTTCAGTTTTTTATTTTGGGGTATGTCAGTAAGTTCGTAAATTGTTGGAATTTCTTTCGGATTAAAGCAATTTTTTTAGATGTCAAAATATTTTGGGTCAACTTCAGCTGGTATTTGAGAGTTAGAACCGCTATTAATTGAGGCTTGCACCTTTTCTCCTCCCCTGCGATGGACTGATTGGATTAAATAGAGTTTGTTTGTCTTCGGTACCGGTTCCCTTTCGTCAATTAGCCCGGACAAGCCAACAAGTTATGCAGTTGCAATCGCCACGCTCACCAAACGACATGTAAACACACATGTCGCCTCCAAAAGAAACCTCCCCGTCCTTGTACCGGCTGTGCTCAGCTGTGTGTGCACACATATATCTGCGGTGTATAGAGGGTGACCACTGGACCATTTTGTAGTCAGCCACGTTGTTTGGCATTGTCGACCACTCGTGGCCATTGTTTATCTGACTGCTGTTGCCGTTGTTGATATTGCAAGCTGATGACATTAATTGTTACATTTTGTGTTGATGTTGGTGCTGCCATTACTATTGGTACGACGGTTGTGGGCTTTTAATGCCTGGCTGGCTCCAAGTTGTAGTTCAGGTACTCCTCCTGCTCCAAGCTCTCTTCTGACACTCACGCTGGCGGATCAGTTTCTTTGCCAGCTCTTGATTTATTAGCCCGACTTGGCCGCCCGCGGGCCGCATTAGTTTTAACGACGGCGGGAAGCCTTGTGCCAACTTAGACAGTTTTAATTAAATTATAATTAATTATTCATAATGCAGGCGGTCAGGGAGCTTTATGTGCTGCCAAAAATTTATAGCCAAAGTGTGTTGCATATTTTACAACTTGGCGGCGTGGGCCTAGGTATTAGTGAGTTCTTGAATAATGTTTTGGCATGTTGCGGCTTAAAGAAATTAGAGAGTATTAAGGCTTTATTAAAAAGACTTTTTTCGGTAAAAGCTGTAAAGTTTTTCAGAGCTTTAGGCAAGCGAATTGCTCAATTGCTTTAGCGTTGTAGTCTGCTAATTGAGTGCAAAAGGTTACAAGTCAATTACGCAATTGAACATCGCGCCGCACTTGAGCAAATCATTTGACAGACAACCGACAGCAGCAAAAAAGGGAACATGTGCGATGAAAAGAACAGCGGCATCATGAACCCACACACGCAATATCAACAAGTTCATTAAAAAAGTTAGCACAAAAGCAGCAGCGGAAAACCAGGGAAAAAAACATCGGCTGAAGCCAAGCGGACGGAACCCCGCAAATGTAACGCTTCACTAGAACTTGGCGAAATTGTTATTTTTTTCACTCCTTCCATACTTTGTTATCTGCAGTCCCTGAACCCCGACCCTTTTAGCCTCAATAGAGAGGGGGTGGCCGGAAGTGATGCAGCTCATTTGTGTCAGACCACAAAATGGAGGAGAGACTGCCATAATGCAGGAATTAAAAGGAACCTGGATGGCAAACATTTTTTATGAACAAGTTAAGAGATAGAAGGGGGCTCCCTAGTTTCTTGACAATATGATTCTGTATGATACTAAATCCTTCCTATTTTTTTAAGTAAATGTAAATACTTGCCACTTATCCACTTATACTTTAAGCTCATAGAACGGAAATCATTTCCTCGTCGAGCAACCCCAATTGAACTCAGCTTGAATGGGCTTTGAGGGTGCTAGCTCCGACCGGAAATGACTCGCCAATTGAATTGTGTGCGAAATACCAATGCTCGGATGCAAAGTAACCGGGAAACACTTCCCGCATGCACATTTGGTTGCACCTTAATGACGTCAGCCAAGTGTGTCGATGTCCGGAGTCCGGGAAAGGGTTGAAAAAAATAAAAGACAGCGAAAGGGGAAATCGACACGGACCTGAAAAGTGAAACCGTGAAAAGTTCAGAGCGACGGTTTCCTTTTGTTATGCACATGAATTGTTAAAGGGAGTGAACCTCCACGGGCACCTCTACCGGGTTGGTCTCCCTTCTCGCTTGCCGGAAGTTTGTGGTGGGAAATTTCATTTATGCTGACACTTGACTTGACTTGACCCCCCGCCAGCTTGTCCTTTCCTTTTGTTGTTTGTTCTGCGATTTTTATTCGGGGGGCTGGGCTTAATTTGGTGCAAATAAATAATGGAAACAGACGGCGAGTTGAGTTTGCCAGTTCGATTTGGCCTTGTCGTTCAATGAAGTTTATATTGTGTTCGAGCTGTGCACTTTGTTCTTTTCCTCCTTCCGTTTATATATAGAAAAAAAATTATCAGATATTTTGAAACTTTTTCCCTGTTTTTTTGTGGTTTGGTGTAAAAATAAGCTTCCGTATCGAAACTATTTCAGTCCCAGGGGTTCAAAGTTTTCAAGTAAAATTACATGGTCCTGTACTTTCGGTTCCTGGAACTTTTTATCTCAGTGCAGCCACATTAGAGCGGAAACGTGTTGACTGCACAACAGTCGGATGTCCCAGTTCGCCGGAGAGGAAAAGGAAAAGCGTCAAATGGACAGTACGGAGTGGAAAGTGCCGAGCAGATAGCACTCTTCCTTGTGCCACACTTTCCCCGATTTCTGGCATTGACTCGGTTTGTGACAATTTAATTGTTTTGTAATTGAAGCGACTTTGCAGTGGGTCGCCGAGATTTATGGCAAAATTGATGGGGGAATTCGTGTGGCCTACGAGGGGTCAAATACCCGTGTGTTTTTGTGAATCGTCTGGCAGCGGTGATCCCGAAATAGAAGCTCATCAAATTTGCAACGCCTCTGGTGAGGTATTTATTTGGAATTCGCAATCGAATGCACAACCAATTGACATCGGCCAGTCAAAGATTAAATTTGCAGGAGCTAAATATTTGTGCTGTGACTATTGTATGCAGTAGTTAATCGAATGCAGGATGAATAAGTTATGAGTGAGTAGCTGTGGCAGCTAGTCGAGTCTGCTGCAATTTATATTTTGAAATGTAATTTTCCGGCCATAAATCTGTATACAGATTTTCTACTCCGACCAGGCCATAAATTGCATGTCGGCTGAACAAGAGCCTCATATGTCTAGCCAACTCCCAGGCTTTGTGTTTGGGCCAAGGGTGCCCATACTGTTTTTGATTTTATTTCTACCTAAAACGCATAACAAATATATTTAATATTTAAACTGTTTCACAAAAGCTTACATTTTATTTGCATTAGCTTGTTTTTTGCAGCCCACATTTGCTAAAACTGGCCTGTAAACACACACTGCAGTGTGCAGACTGGCTGGGAAAGTTTTGTAAAGGATTGCAGTGCGCGTAATTGCCTAGCAGGGATGTTGGAGCTTATGGTCTACTTCGCCAGGAGGATTCCTTCTCCACAGGCATCGCACCCACCTCATACAAAAGTTTCCTGCCGTCAGTTGCTCAAATGAAGTTAGCAAAACTGATTAACTCTCGGCAACTCGGCTCGATTCTCTCTCCTTCTTAGCTGGCAGCTGTTGGCCCAGGATTCCAAGTCCTGAATCCAGGCTGACTAATTGAATCTGCAAGGCGCTGTGCGAAGGCCCAATAAAAATTATACCTTCCTCCGTAAACCTAACAAATGCTTGTGCTTGTGCAGCGGCGGCATTTTGACGACTAATATAATTTTAATGGAATATTTGCTCCTGCATTTCCAGTTGCATTAAAATCCAATTGCATTTTGTCGTTCGGCGCCGCTGGCGCGTCCTCTTGGCTCTCGGCTACGACCTTAAATAAATCTCAACAGCCTGCCACGCCCCTTTTTAAGCCCTTGAAGTATTTGTCCGGATATTATGGCCCGTGGCCCACTTTGACCGTGTCAATGTCCTTGTCATGGCGTTCTGTCTGTGCGTTTTCAGTTTTGGTTTCAGCTTCAGAGCGAAAACCATTTATTTAGCGACGCCCTCCGGCGGCGATGCCCGGGCCCTGCCACGCCCACAATCGCCCACAACAGAAGGGAGCAGCCAGTTAGTCGCTTGGCTAATTTTGCCATTGTCCATGATAAATGGATGACTAGCTCAGAGGGGGGTATGCAGTTCTAAAAACACAGTGCTCGTGTTGCGATATAAATAAGTGTATGGTTTAAGTTAAAGATTAATTCTAAACACTGTTCTGAGAACACGTGACATCTCACTCTGCATACTTTCCCAGTTGAATTAACATTTTCAATGGCACTTCCCTTTGGCTTGTTTGCTCGTTAATGTTTACTCACAGTAGTCTTCGTGAATAGGTTGACATTTGCCATTGAAACCGACGCGTTGCCAAGGTTAAAGCACTTTCTGGCCCTCAGCACATGTGGCCAAGATCTCTCAAACAGCACCCGACTATTAAGCTAGAGGTTTTCCAGGTTAATTAAAAATACGCCAACCGTCTAAGCAAAGTTTACTAATAATGATTTCTTTTCTGTTTTTGCAGGATAGCGTATCTATAGAAAAGGTGAGTACTCCTAACAAGTATGATAAATTAAAATAAATACAACAAACCACTAATTAGAATTAGGAGGCAATACTTATTCTTTACTTGATTAGGACCTTAATCGCATTATTACTTCTTTTCTCCTGTTTCCCGGCATTCCCAGCATGGCTTCTAATGAAAGACTGACTTCAATTAAGGGCATAATTTACGCACTTTGCAGTTTGATAAGCTAAGCTCGTTTAATTAGTCGCCAAATTGAATTTCTCGGTTGTTCAACCCAAAGACCAATTAGTGCCAATAAGCGGCAAAGATTTCTGTTACCGCCTTTGCCTCTATGATCCATTTTTCAGCGCAATTATTCTCCAATTTGTGAAATTGAACACACTTTTTGATGGCCCCATAAAATGGAACATAAAATTCCATAAATGCCATAACGGCTGCTTCGCTCCCGTCAGCGCCATCGCCATCGCCAGCCTAGAAACTGTGAAATGGAAATATTCCATTTAAGAAAGCATTTTCTAAAAAAATCCATTTTCTGGTCTCTGGTGTGTTTTTACTTGATTAATTTTGCGGCCATAAAGAAAAATAATGAAATTTCATCCTGGTCGGGCCGGAAATAAAAACAAAGTCAAAATAAGAAAGGTACCATTTCGGTGGCTCTTGCGAAAAGTTACAAAATCAAATTAGAAAAATTTGCATTTAGTGGGTGAGTGAATGCGCAGAAAAGTAGGCTCGGGAAACTTTCTTTCCTACACGAATACATTTCCAGTCAGCTGGAAAAGTCTGCTGCCAATGATGATGCTGATGATGATGGGTTCTACTTGGCGTATTATTTTACTTTTCCCAACTAAATTAAAAAGTTTTTCTTTGGTTTTTGGGGCCATCGGTATTCGATTATAATGAGCTTGTCATGCTGCCTGATGGCCGAATAAACCGAAAACCGAAAATTATGATTCCTATATTTTTCCCCTCCATACATACACTTCCCAATATTTATGTATGTCCATGTCCAGCAACAGTTTTAATCACTTCCAAAAATTTGGCCAACATATGGCCTTTGTTTGTTTGTTTGCGAACACCCCCACCCGATATGTTTGATTAATGCGAGTGTGCGGAAAACTACGCCATCGCAAATAATGAAAAATTACTTATACCCACACAACCACACACCAGGGTCCTGGTGAAGAGCTCCGGAAACTCGCTAAACAACTAAAAACCCATTGCACACACTGCATACTTTTGGGCGCTGTTAAATATAAAATTCTATGAATTCGTACGTACATCATTTGAAAATCGTAAAACTTGCAAGTGTTTCTCGTGCCGGGAAAGTGTGTGTTGGTGTGTGCTGAGTTAGGGAGGCTCCGGGCTGAGTGAGAGCTGTCATAAACAGGCCGACAAAAGGTAAGCTGCAGACAGCAAGCTCTATAGTGCCGAGCTCTGCTCCTGTTTTATTATTTTTTTATTCTTGTGTAAAGAGCAGACACACGCAGACCGCATCTTTATGTAATTATAATGCCCTGCCAAAATGCTGATGATGATTACTAAGTTATTTGCCCAAGTTTATGGCCGTTTTGTAAAATGCAAAGGATTTTATGCGGCTCTCGAGCCATGTGCACAAATTAATGAAATCCTTACTCAGACAAATGAAATTTAAATTAAATTGCCTCCGGCCTTGCCGGCTTAAAGGATGTGTAACACGACGCTATTTTTAGGCAGCTCCACTAAGCCACTTTTTGAATCAAACCCGTGTACAGCCACTGAACACAGTGCATAATCAATAAAGAGGTTAAACGGCAAATAGACATGTGACGACATCGTGCCAGCGGCTAATGAAGCTACTCCCTTCCTCCCACCTCTACCCAAATGTGTGCAATAATATCTGCCATTCGACTGCCAGTCATGCAAACGAATAAAAACGCTTTTATTGTAATCCGTTTTGTCAAAATGGTGCAGCTGATGTTGGCCGAAATGTCCTGATGATGTGCTGAGCTGGGAGTACCTATTTCGAAGGAAAGTATGTGTATGGTACCTGGACTTTATCGCATGCCACGCAGTTCTTTCGCTTTCCCTACAGACTATAAAAGGCCTTCCCCACACACTGACTGGCGGTGAAAAGAAGAGAAAGGTCTCGGTTTCAGGTCTATTGATTATCAATTGATAAATGGTTGACATTTTTCGCCCACGCTCCGGTGAGAGTGACTCTGCCACTTCTGGTTAAATAGTTTAAGAATGTCTGCCACATTAAAAAACAATTTCCGCTAAATCACTTTCCCGGAAGGGGCAGGAGGGAGACATGGGAAGGCCATTGCAGACATGACTTGAGGAGAAATTCCTGTGGAGAGAGCTCCGCATAAAAGAAAGTATAACAGTAAAAGTAAGCAACACGCCTTATGTAACAAATCAAGTGCCAGAGGGTTTATTCTCCTCTGCTCGAAGAATGCTTTATGTCAGTTGAAAGAGGAGCACCCACCGAGCTTATTTATTTAAACAAAATAAATAAATGTTAAATTTAAGTTTGAGCTTTCAAGAGATCTTGAGAAGTTAAACCAATCTGTGATAATGTTTTTAATCATAAAACTCTATGGGAATATTCTTAGCATAGTTCATTCAACTGTCTACCAGACCCGAAGCCAAAAACCTCAAACCGAAGACTTAGCTCACCCTGCGGCAAGAAAACAGCAGTATAAAAATCTCAAAGAAATATTAATAAAAGATGAGCGACATTAGTGTCTTGGTTTTGTTGCTGCTGCTGCTCCTTCCCATTACAGTTTTCACTCGCTCTGTTTTTTAGGACTTTTTGTAAATGTCCAACCCAAAACCGTAAAACGTAGAAGAAAACAACATTTTTACTACTTCCTCTTGCCTTTTTGTTGGCCGCGCCAGCCTCTAACCCCGGGCGTTTTGTTGACCTTTTTCGAAGCTGTTTGGCTTGGATTTAGCCATTGGGTGCGAGATGGTTTAAAGGGTCGACGAATGCAAAAAGAAAATGTCATAAATTTGTAACACTTTTGTGGGGGCTCCAGACAAGATGACGAGCAGTCGAAGGACCAAGACAGCAAAAGCCATGCTTGAACAATTCTGTTGGAAATAGTGATGGCGAGTTGGTCATTGATGGGTTTACAATTAAATACATAGATTAAAAAACTATTTATTGGAAATGTTAGCTTACAAAACTCTCCAATTGATATACAAATAAATCATAAGGTATAGCTTAAGAAAGTGAGTTTCAAGTTACCCTCAACCTTTTCTGATACACTTCCGAGCCATCTCTGTTGGTATCCCTTTAATAATCCCAACACTAGCCGGGAGCGATGTCCCTGGCAGAGCAGGAAGGCAAATATCAACAAAAAGTGAAACTTGGCCTCTGGCACACAATTTGTCACACATACATGGCACATAAATTATACATACACACAAGTCGGAGATGGCCGGACTTTTTGGTTTTCGGTTTCGGATTCAGATCTTGCGACGTTTTTTGGCATGCTTTTTTTGGGTCGAATCGGGCCAGACCGAGCCCCAGCCCCAGCTTCAGCACGACTCATAGTTTGTTGGCCCATTTGATTAATAAATTGTTTAGAACACAAACTTACTGACTTGTGGCTAATAAAATATGAATGCCGAAAGTTTGCGGACGGCAGCAGCATCAAAGGGCAGACATGAGTCGCAAATTAGTCATGCGCATATATGGCGAGTAATTTATGTTTGCGTTGATGTATGTGGCTCAAAGGCAGTCACATTTAACCCCAGTTAGCATTAGTGAGCTCTCCCATATGCTTCTCCGTTTTGAGCCAGCATTTCCATACACACTGGCAAGAGCAAAAGCCAGCATGGGCATTCCCTTTGGGTCTGCAGTGCGTATGCGTAATTTGATTTTTCATTCCTTTTCCGTTCGGGCAATGATTTTTATGCGTTTACACATTTGTCGCTGTCGGCCAGAGTTTTTCCTCGGCGGGCCGTTTTTTGTTTGGGTCGCCTTTTTGATTACATCTCAATCAATTGGTGGCAGTTTTATGTTTGCACATTTCAACATCTTTCGGCTCTTCAAATGTTCATTTTTACGATGCCTGCGGCGAATCTCTGGTTGCCCTCGATGAAAATTTGTCAGCATTTCGACTTGTTTCCTCTCCACGTGCTTCCTTTTCTTTTTTACATTTTTATTTTGTTTATATCGAATTACACTTTTATTGTATTGAAATCTCTTCGAACGCTGTAAAAATATTTAAAATTGAATTCTAGTTTGTGTTGAACATAATAAACGGAGCTGAAGAGCTCAAAGTATAAATAGATTGTTCAACTTTGCTGCCTTTTGGATGTTTATTAAAGCAACTATATGTATATGTAGGTGCTTTCCATAGAATCATGAGCTTTATCGCTTAAAGATCTGTTTAAATATTCCGTTTGAAATGCCTCCATTTCATTTGGTTGCCAAAAAAGCTAAAAAGGAAAAAATATATAAACAGTATATATATAATATACTGTTATAATAAAATATATAAATATATAAACAAAACAGAGCCCTGGGGCCGACCGTCAGTCAGAATACAATTCAATTTTGTTTAGCAAAGAAATTTTCCTGCTTTCCTTTTGGTGAGACGGCGGGGTGCAGGGCTCAAAAAGCTCACTGATCTGAAAAAAAGGGCAAGTTATTTTATAAAATTATTTTTCATCTAGCAGAAGGTACAAGAAAGAGGACCCAAGCCCATTCAGTCGAGTGGCAGCATAATTTTCATTCAATTTCGCTCACTCGTTGTGGACTAGATGCATTCATGGCTATTTGCCATCATTTGTGTGTTTATCCACTTAGAAATGAAGCGATTTGATTTCCGTTAAATGAGGCATTTTCTGCAATCAGCCTGCATTGACTCCGAGCCTAGCCATTCGCCAGGACGAGCACGGAACTCATAATTTCGAGAGCCCGCCTAGTCTCGTATTTGCAGCTTCATTAAATTGCGTTGTGGTTGGTCCTGTTATCCGCATCTCACTTTGACTGGAAGTGCACTTTAGCACAAATTTCCTTTTCTTGTTGGCAGCCGCTTCCTTTGTTCTCGCCAGGCAGCAGCCAACCAGAAGCGGCAAGGACGAAGATGCGGATGCGAATGATGAGATGGCGCAAGGACGCCAGCTCGTTGGTCGCTCCGCTTTGCCAGCACTAAAGTGTTAAATCGCATAATTATGTCTCTCATGGCGCACACTTCACTAAACTGCAAAGTTTTTCCGCGGCTGCCACCGGCAACGTTTGTACTGTGCACAGTTTTTCTAGTTTATGGGTTTTGGAAATTAAAAGAGTGGATAATGAGTAAGTATACCATCGAATTTATAGTTTTCTGAGCAAACAAATTAAACCATATATATTTATTTGTCGTCTACATGTCTATAAAATCCTACCAAGTATTACCAAGTCGACCCAAATTTCAGACACTCACCCCTCCACTCACATGACATTTTCTTTGTGCCTCGCCTCTTTTATTTTCTTTTCCACTTTCGCATACTATACGAAATTTTTTCTTGCACTCTGAGGCATTTTCCTTTGGCCATGTGTTTGCTTTGTCATCTGAAGCTCAGGCCCGACTTAATTATATTTTAAGTTGACTGCTCCTTGCATTAACAGAGCACAAAAGAAGCTGGCAAAATAAAAATTGTTTTCGTCCGACACTCGCACTCGCACAAACAAAAATACGGCAACAAAAAGCAAAAGTTTTCGCCCAAAGCTTAATGACTAAATTGAGAGCAAGTTAGCCAGAGTTTTCAGCACACATTAAAGGCAAATAATTTGCATACCCAGCCCAACGGCAAACAACTCGAAAAGTATTTCACTAACTATTTGAGTGGCGACGATGAAGGCGGAGGCGGAAAAAGGCAGCTTTAATTGTGTGGGACCTGCGCAAGAAAAATGGCTTGTAATAAATCTCGGCGTCCACTCACGGAAACGGGGCCAGGCCTGGCCGGGAAAATGCGAGTATCCTTAAGATAAGACCCAACTACAGGCTCTTATCTGGGCGTGAATGCCATGATGCCAAATCCCTTGTCGGCAATTCGAAACGTTTAAACACTCAGTCCGATTCTGAGACCAAGCTTGGGCTTTGCGTCCTGGCAACGCCCGCAAGTGGGCCTTTAATGTTCCTCCTTGTTATGGCCATCGTGGCCGGTTCCTAATCTATAAAAAACCAACTCCCACATATGCGTGTGTACAAGAGCACAGAAAAAAAAGACTACGAATTTTTCGTCAGACTAGTTGCCAAAAGAACTCTGACATATGAACTCAGCATTTTTTTCCAGTAGATGCGTAGGTGCGAGGCCGGAAGAAAAAAGTCAGCCATCCGCCGCCATCCCCCATTCAAACTGTTGCGTTGGCCTGACAGCTAAATTCTGGCTGCTCGTTTCGCTTTCTAGAACAGTACGCTTCCGAGAACAGTACATTAGGGGTATTAACTTAAAAGACACATCACACAGAAAGGTGGCTGTTCTCCCGACAAGGCGACATGTGTCATATGCGGCTCTGGAACACGGTAATTTCATTTGTATTACCATTTAAATGGCTCACAACGCACTTAGCCAATTTCTCGCTCTATCAACTCCCAAATATTAACTTTCAATTACGAAATGACAAAATCAGGTTGTCCTTGCCGCCGAGGAGACGCTCACTCGTGCGTATGGCCAAAAATGTCGCCGAATGTAAACGGTTTCGGATTCGGCGACATCAAAAGGAAGCCCAATAAGGAAATCCAATATTTGACAGAGCGGCGGCATTAATGCTCTTTGCAACTAATTGATTGTCGGGCTCACAAAAACCGCTGTCGAAAATCCACTTGAATGGATTTGCGGTTGCCACCAAAATAACATAGCGCTGAATCCCACACAATTAGCCCACTCGAATATATATTTATTGATCTGTTTATACACACTTGACAGATTATTTGGATAGTCCCAAGGGGCTCTTAATGTCTAATCAAATATGAGTAGGGCAAGGTTGTGAGGGCTATACTTTGCTTGTCGCAGAAAGTGCAAACACATTATGATCCACAGGGCTTATACGCAATATGAGATATGAGAATGATCCCCACCAGAGATCCCTGAAAGGCAAAAAAGAAGGAGTTTGAATTTTTCTGCGATCGAAATGAGTGTTCCGCTAACCCGCGGCTTGGCTTTCGCTTTGATTTTCTAGCCTGAACAAACAATGCGGCCCACGCGGCTTATGCGCAATGCATAGACGTCAAAGTAAATTTTGCGAAATTCCGCTTGAATGGCGCACTGATGACGACAACGGATGGGAATAGTGGTGGAAAGTGGAGCCTGGGAGAAAGGTACACAGAGAACGGAAAGTGGGAAAGAAAAACTTGAGAGGGGAAAATGGGACAAAAAAAAATGCTGTCTGACTCGGTTACAGCGCAAATCGGTAAATTGCAAAAACATGTTGCCTGCGTGGGTGTGGGCATAAGGCTCCTTGATTGTGTTTTGGTTGGCAGCCTTGCTGTCGTTGCCGTTGAATGACTGATGAATGAGCTGAAGTGCAGGCCCCGAGTGTAAGACTTTGAGCATTTGAGTTTACGTCGACGATGGAGAAAGGCATGCAAACAATGCTTCCAAAAGGCAACAGCGGCGAACGGGGCGGGTGGGAGTGCTGGAAAAGTGGTGAGCGGAAAATGGGCAGAGACAGGTCGTGTTCTCGTCCTCGTCGGGGAAATGACTGGTTTAGAGTGAGTCCCCAGTCAAGGATATCTCACGTGTTCTCTGGTCCAAAGCTCTGGCATGCCTCTTTGCTAATTAGAAAATATTTGCCATCGCGCAGCAGCTTAATGGTAAAAAACCAGTCTGTCAAAGCTTCAAGAGAGTTATTTAAATAAATAGTTTAGTAGCAGTCTGATTAAGATCAGGACTATAGGAAGCTGAAAAGTTGTAATGCAAAGTGGTGAAGAATTTATTCACGGATCGGTAACGGTATTTTGCTGAAGAATCCAATGAAAATTGGCCCAAATAGAGATAGACTTTTCTGTGGACGGCATAGGCCATACCCTCTTGTCTTCCAAGAGACCTCCAGGGAAAACTTGACAATAATATAAAAAAAATTACGACGGAAGGTTTTACCGCAGTTTTATGGAGAATCGTTCTTCGAATTGTTTAAGGTATTCCGCTCAAGGATCAGGTAAAAATTGGCCAAGATACAGACTTCGTTATGGGCCATATAGGACATACCCATGGCTCCCTAGATTTCCAAGGGAGCTCCATGGAAAAGTTGAGCAAGAATCGAAAAAAATTATAATGAAAGTTTTTAATGCAGTTTTATGGAGAATCACTCTACAAATCGTTAAAGGTATTCCTCTCAAGGATCGGACATTAATTGGCCAAGATACAGACTTTGCTGTGAGCCATATAGGACATACCCATGGCTCCCTCGGTTTCCAACGGGGCTCCATGGAAGAATTGACAAAAAAATTACAACGAAAGGTTTTAATACAGTTTTATGGAAAATTGCTCTATAAATCGTTAAAGGTATTCCGCTCAAGGATCGGATGAAAATTGGCCAAGATACTGACTTCGTTATGGGCCATATGGGACATACCCATGGCTAAAAAAAATGTCAATGAAAGGTTTTAATGCAGTTTGACGGAGAGTCGATTAATAAATACATCAAAGTATTCCGGTCAAAGATATGATGATAATTGGCAAAGATATCGAAGTTATTTTGAGTCGCATATGGCATAGCATGCCTTCTGAAAAGTCTCACACATATGTGGGCGCTTAGAAAGCGAGTTAATTTTATAAATCGATAGTAAAAGAAATTACGCACTATTCCGAGTCCCACCTCTTTTTGAAGTAGACCTTTAAAGGGTGGGACACCCAAAGGCCCACACTCTCCTGCGCCAAGCACACATCATAAATAATTACATTTTGAGCGTCGACTAAATTGAATTTTTAATCATTATGCGAACAGCAACCCCATCGCCGGCCCATATCTCATAAAGTGACTCATAAAACGAAATTACTCGCATATATCAGGGCATTTGAGAGCCCAAGGAATCTGCAGTGTGAAAATGTTGGAAAACAAAAAAGAAGCGCAGACTAGAAATGTAGTTTTTAATTAAAACGAGCAGCTACTTAATGGCCAAGTTGACTTCCCTCGCTGTTAACACTTCCCTCGCCAGCAGAGTCTTTTCGCTTTTAAGGCACTTTCTTTAAGCGGCAAACTTACACGACTGAGTGGGTTAAAGGACGCTTTAATGGGTGAATTGCCGGTTTATAAGGGACGAAGCCTGCGGTGCGGTTGTTGCCATGCCATCACGCGTCTGAGATTGCACTTGCCAAAAGCGGAATGAACAATGGCAGCGGCGGGATTTCAACTAAGTCTGAAAGCTTTAAACGCGCCCTTTGACACATTCTCCTGGGGGGATGTCAGCGCAGCTGGCCGGGGAGCTGGGGCAGACACCAGCATTATTGGCGCACCGCAGGCACCACATGGCGTATGAGCAGCGTTATGCCATTTGCCATTTACCATTCGCCATTTACCAGGCATTCAGCCTTGGCTTATCTGTCCAGCTGCACAGCGACTAATAAATGTGTGTAAATTAGTTATCAAAGTCAGGGGAGAGGGGCTGCGGAAGGGTCCTACTGCTCTTAATCATAAACTCGCCTTAATTAATACGGCTTCTCAGATGCCCGCATTATGTCTGCCAGCTTAGAGTTGATTAATTTTTTTCCGAGCAAAGCCACTTTTGCTTTAAAGGTGGTCGGTGGGACGATGGAAACAAATGGCTTTCCAGGATGAAATTAAACGGCTTGAAAAGATCAAATGTTGGCTCAAAATAAGTCATTCTCATAATATAAAACGCAGTGCTTTAATTAGTCAATTGTTCAACTCAAAGCATTGGCTGTCCCCTTTCAATAAACTCGTCAAAAATATATATTAAATAAATTAAAATTAATTACACCATTTCTGGCGCTTGTCAAGCACTTGTGACTGGATGCTTTACTCTCTACTGACACTCGTCGCCCATCGGAATAAGGCCATTAATCATTTTGTTTGCGATAATTTATGCAGTCGGAAAAATGCCACAGATGAGTTTCGAGGTCCGAGCTCTTTATTCCCAGTCTGTCAAAGCCCGATTCAATTGGGAAATTATTGGGAAATCCTCGCAAATTAATTCAATTCAAGGCATCCTCCCTGTAAACGAGAGAAACTAAACGAGCATTATTTGGTGTATCCTGGAATTTTCCCTCGAATTTGCATCTACCCTCGAATAAAATGGCTACCCAAGTTGCTGTCCCGGCTTATTATTTCAATCCATTGGGTTGTCGGAGGGCGGCAGGATTGAAGGACGGAATCGAGTTTGGGCGGGCAGAGTCAGTCAACCGATGGTGACCTGCTTTTTGTGATCCCGCTGCCCTTGCCGTTGGGCTCGTTATGGTATTTTTGTTTGAGATGCCGTGAAAAGAAAATATGTTCAGAGGCAGCTGAACAACCAGTCTCCCGCTTCCAGGGGTCCTGTGCCCAGTGTTGTGAATGCCTTCACTAATTTATCAATGGCAAACATTTTTGCAGTGGTAAGTAATATTTTGTTCTGTTCGGCCTGCCGGAGAGCCGAAAGCAGGCCAAGGACTCTTAAAGCCTTGTCGCATCGTTTAATATTTATAACAATTCAGTTGTGAGGCCACGGCATCGGACGCATTTAACTCCTGCCGACAGGCTGTCACTGAGCAGCTTTTTAATTACGTTTTCCGAATTGCAAGGACATCAATCCTCCTTCGTTCCCTCCCAAATATTTGCCGCATAACATTTTTATGAGACATTTTTCCATTAAGATTCCCTTTGCCCCCGTTGTCCCCGCCTTAGCCGGTGCTGTGTGAGTGTGTGTCACATTGTATTGACTTTTAAACACATCAACCGCAAATACCGCATCGGATATATGGGAAAACTCAATCAAACTGTTAATCGACTTGTGGCCCGACAAACGCCAGGAGCATCTCCGCCATCTTTTTCCAGCCTCGGGCTCCGACTCGGGCTGTGGGGCCATTCGTGCGTGGGTGCAGAAGCAGCCCCCTGGATGCAAGGGTGCCCGTTACCCTTTTGATTGTTTTTCCATGAATTTTCCAACCATAAAATGTCAATAATATGTTTGCTATTGGCACTCCAAACCCCCGACCTCTGATTCCTCCGCATCGAAAAATTCCGCATGTGTTTGCTCTGCATTCGTGGTCGCCTGGTGGTATCCATTTCATTCATTTCAGGAGTCATCATCTCTCTGTGTGTCATGTGTCCTTCGTCCTCTGTCCTCCGTACTCTGCTCCCCACCTGCTCAATGTCAATAGGCAATAATAAATATTGAAACGTGTGGCGATGA
Organism: Drosophila ananassae; assembly: GCF_017639315.1. Classification (NCBI taxonomy): domain Eukaryota; kingdom Metazoa; phylum Arthropoda; class Insecta; order Diptera; family Drosophilidae; genus Drosophila; species Drosophila ananassae. Next base: position 25,912,435 of record NC_057930.1, read on the forward strand.
AATTGAACAGCTTCAATCAGTTGGAGTGAGTGGGCGATCGGGGTTAAGTGGATAGGCGCTGATTTGATGGAGTCTCAACAAGTCAATTCCATTAGCCCACACATGACCGGAAAACGATCTAATTTAAGCCGAATCCCAGAGGACAGAGAGTGATAACAAAATACTGGCAAATATTCAAAACTAAGAAATCCTTTTCAACTAATTTTGAGTGACGTTGAACACTTGATCTAATCAAAATGTATTTTTGGTTGCATGATGAATGAAGGAAATATTTTATTTATTAATGTGCAACGTGTGGCCAGCACACATCACTGGTGTCGTTAAAGAGAAAACTATTTATTTCACCCATTAAATTAAAAGCCTTAAAGAGTCAAAGCTGTCTGATCTCGGCCCGTCCTGGGCCAAACGACTTAAAGACTGTGATTTAATTGGAGTGACTTGCCGTCGCAAATAAGTTACAGACTCCGGGAGTCTGTCTCTCCCGGAGTGTGTGTTTGTCTAGAGCTGGGAATGTGGTTGGGAGATAGACGGCTTAGTCGACAGAAGAGACACACACAATCCAACTCCTGGGCGGCCGCCCCTCTGTGGGAAAGTGATATAGGGAGCTGCTCCTTTTGTGTCCTTTTCGAGGTGAGGTTTTGTGCGCCCGTGTTTCTGGCGAGGGCCTTGGCCAAATGAACAAGCGGAAACAATTAGCGATGTAGCATTATTTGTAGCACGCTCCACCCCAGGCCCTGGCTGCCGGCCTGTAATTAAGAGTCTCATTAAAAAATGATAAATTTAAACATCATCTACAATGAGCCGTCTGCAGTCTCGAGTGCTTCCCTGGAAGCCAAGCAGAGCTTAATGGGAAAATTTGCTTTACCAAATTGAAGGACAAGGCAAAAGTTTCTCCGTCCAGCAACTCAAATAAAACAGAGCAACAAACGTATTGAAAGATGGAAGCAAAAGTCGCCGTTGAATCGGCAAATTGGCGCCCTTTAACCCGAGCCAGTCTGACAAATAAAAAAGTTCTCAAAGGTCCAACTTTAAGTTGCTGTAATGCAAAAAGTTTTCCGGAATTCCGGTTTGCCGAAACCCGCTGCCATCAGATAATCCTTAAGAGCATTTTGGGCTCTGAATAGTGGATGTCTTCGGTGGAATCAAATATTTTTCACACCTGCCAGAAAATGTATTTAAAACATTTGCGAAATTACCTTGTAAAATTCATCTGGCTGCCGGGCAATTGAATAAAAATAAATTCCACCCGGTGTCCGCGGTCCACTGTCTGCTGTCAGCTCAAGTGGCATTAAAGTGCATTTAAAATTAAAGCCTCTCCAAACAAACGCACATCAAAAGTGCATTAAAATAAATCTGGGCATTGTGAATGGGAAGCGGCGAATGTAAACGCATTCCAGGTGCGAGGATAATTGAAAGTTAAGCGAAGGGAAGCGGCTGCGTTTAATGGACCTTTTAAGTTAATCAACTTTCTTTTAATTCAATCAACTTACCATTAGCACACCATAATCCGGCGAGTGTACTCGGACTTCTCCTTTAATTCTGTAGCATTTGAAATTCAATTAAGGTGGGCTCTGAAAAGCGGGCCCGAGACAATGCGCCCACCTGGCGTGAAGCGTTAAAAATGCAATCAGAAGGCAAACAAAAGGAGATGATGCCGTAGCTTCACCTGTAACTGTGACCATGACCAGGCCCCGCCAGGTGAGCTCCACTTCCCGCCCTGCTCACATCGCTCTGTACCTGACGGGTAAAGAAATCCGCGGGCAAGACGATGGCGATGACGATGTCGTTTGTGCCTCGCCAGTCGGTCAGTGGAAAGTTAATATCTCGCCACGCTTTGCAGAGTGAAACCTAAGACAGCCTGGAAGTGGTAGTGAAGGGTTCTCGAAATGACAAGTACAAAAATAAAATAACAAAGCTGAAAGGAATCGGGGGAAGCTGGCCACACGCAGTTGAAGTGAAGTTGGAGCTGGTGAAAGGAAGACGGATTCATCGAAAATTCCCTTTAATGCCCTCGAAGACCAATATGGTTGTAGAGTAAATTGGAATCAATATCTTAAGGAAATGGGGAAGACTTTACACTGGAAGAATAGTCTGATAGAAATTCATAATCATTCTGAAACAGAAAGTATAAAACCTTATTATAAATTCCTGAAACTTTCCTCAGTGCAGGCACAGGGCAATCACTGTCCCTTCGATATCGGTGGTCAAGGTGTGCGTGGAGGCGGGGACACTAATCCCTGTTTTAGGCATCATTGCCTCTAAAGATTGCTGCTCATTTGCCGTGCCTAATTGGCCAATGTCAGCTTAATGTCGTCCCCTCCGCTTGGCTTCTGCTACTGCTGCTGCGTAGACACATGGACACACTTCCGCATGGGGCACCCACACACTCCGCCCAGACACACACACACACTGATACAGACTTGGAAACACAGACACTGACACAATCTGTGGGCTCTGTGGGTGTGGCCGAAACTAATCGCATTGACCAAATGACCCAAAAAACAAGCGACAAAATCTGCAGCTGATTGCACACACCCCGGGGTTAGCCCCGGACATTTTATATATAAATTTCCTCGTGTTCACACAGAGGCAATTACATGAAAATTCTCACATTTGAGTGTGAAAATAAATCAAGGAGAATACTCTTCTTTTTGGAGGTGTGGGAGGAGACTTGAAGAAGAGCAGGTGGGACGTGCTGGTGCTGGTTTGTAAACAACAATTGCACCCGGGCAATAATCGGGCACGTGTGAGTCATGGCCCTCATTCCCAATATCCCCAAGATACAGATGTCCCTGTGTATCCATAAACGACAATTTGGTTTTCTCATGTAAATCCCCGGGAAGGTCGTCGGCGTGGCTTAAAGCTCTTCAGCGGTTTGCCGGGGCTTAGCTTTATGTGAGCCCGGCATGCGATGTTGGCCAGCACGTGGCCAATTCCATTTCCCAGCTACATCCACGGCTCCATCTCCAGTCTTGACCTGATGCCTGCTGCCTGCTGGCTTCCGCCTGATACCGGGCCAAGGATGCCAGCCACCAGGCTTCTGGCTCCTAGTGCCTGGCTCTTCGCTCTCATGCACCGCACGTTCTGCAACTAATCGCTCAAGTCTTTTATATCCTGCGGCAGGCAAGGATAACGGCGACGAAAGCGGTTCGAGGAACACTTTCGTGACCATGCCGGCTTCTATCTGGCTCCTCGAAGCTTCACACTGAAATCAAATATGCATCTACTTCTCCGTAATAATTATAACATTAATATTAAGCACTATTATTGTGGAGCATTTGGTTCAGATTTATGACTTATGCTCTATTATTATACCCAAGCATAGGACACAATTTTTCCTAGTGTCCTGTGCCGAGGCATAATCACGCATCGCCACCACCACTTTGCTCAATCCCGGTAGCTTACTGGCAGCCGGGGGCCTTTGGAAATTGATAAAAAATGCTCGTCATAGCCGCAACACACGAGGATTGCAAATTGCTTAATTTATCCGAAGGACATGGAAGTAAAATATTATTTTTCAAGGCTCGTTACAAAATGCGTTGGCATTCGTTTAAGATTTCGCTCGATCAACAGTTTTGGTTTAGTAAATCGCCAAACATTTCTGCGTCGGCCCGTCTTTATAAAGGCCATAATTCAACAATTCCACTCTCATGTGAAAGGGGGGCCATAAATTAAGTGTCCTGAGTCGAAACATCAGAAACTGATGTATGAAATATTCGCCGGCTTTAAAATAATTTGGCGGCACACAGCACAATAATAAAAAACAAATCTGCAGACGGAAATAATATGTATTATATTGTAATATAATTTCTCGAGCGTAAATCTAATTTATCAATTTATGGGGGCCAACAAAAAAAGGCCAACGAAATCACGCCAACCGGGTCCGAAAACATTTTGTTACCAACTTTTGCTGCGAAGTTCCACGGGGAGAGGCCGCAGTGAGTGTGTGTGGTTTCTGGAACTTGGTTCTCGCCTCTGTATATATAAACGTGGCCGGGCCTTGCAGTAATTGGCAATAAATGTGTTCATGAATTTTAATGTTGCCCTCGTCGGTCAGCCAAAGGCGCAAATCGGCCACGCCCAGCAGCGGGCATAATTCATAATGCTATGCCAGATGTTTCGGAACGTTTTGTTTCTGATTTTCTTGCTTTCTTTTTGGGGGCAAAATTTAACGTAATTTGATTTTGCTCCCTTGGCAAGTATTGAGATTTATTTGGTTTTGAATCGGTCCTGGGTCTGAGCCGTAGGGCTCATCCCCTCGGCTCTTTTTAGCAAATTTAATACCGTTCGTCGTTCAGCTGGCCGGCAAATGAGAGTTTATTGTGTGTGTAATTAGAGAATGGCTTACTTACTCCAGCCACTTCCGCTGCGACCCGGAGTTGCTTTGATTTATCATATTCAATTACAAGAGCAGCGAACGTATTAAATGCCACATCCGTCGTGGGGCACTGTAGGCGTATGAGTAATTTCTGCTTTCCTTAGCCATTCTAGGCTTTTGTTTCTGTTCCTCAGGAGTGCTTCCTGTTTGCCTTCGGAAAACAATATTGTTGCCAGCGCTTAAATGGGCAGAGCGCCAACCATGTGCTGAAAGCCGATATCAGCAACTACTCTGCTCCGGAGCGCCACTCGTTTCCTCTTCCACAACTTTTGGCGGCTTCGCGTGCGCCATCTGCAGGCAGCCCAAAAGTTGGCCTAAAGTCCAAGTGGAGCGTGTAGGACGTCAGCTGGCTGGATGCTGTCCCGAGTCCGGGAGTCCGGGTGTCCGGGAGTCCGGGTGTCCGGGAGTCCGGGCGCATCTCGCGTGCTCTTAGCCATCGTCTCGGGTGGCTAACGAGTCTGGCAGATGCTGATTTCTGGGCCATCCATCTCTGACTGTTGGTTTAACCAATGTCGATGGAATGAACTTTTGAGTGTTTTGCTGCCGGGGCTTCCCAGCCTTGACAATGGAAACAAGGGCGTTTAATTTTGTTCCACTAATCAAGGTTTCTTCAATTCTAAAGCTCCTACTGAAATGCTTGTTTCGGCTGTCAAGCGACCACTGTAATGCATTTGAGACGTATTTACGGCGCACATTATTTCCTAGGTGTGACACCCAATTTGAATTTAAATTCCTGCCTCGAGGCGCTCGTATGCGAAGGATGGATTTATATTTGGGAGTGCGCTTGCTTGCACTGCATACATTATAAAAAACTTCCATTTTTGAATGCAGTTTTGGAACTTTATTGTGAGTTATGTGCCATGTTAAATTGAGTGTGAGAGTGCGAATAAAGAGTTAAGGGTGTGTATAGTAGTGCTGGGGGAACTTTTCGCCGTCTTGAGTGGAAAAAAGTGTCCTGGCAGGCCGAGCTGTGGCGGAGGCTGTCGCAATTTTTCACTTTTACCGCAGCAACTTTGCAGAAATATTACTCAGCCGGGCCCAGTGGCAATATCCTGACAACAAATCCGGCACCAGCACAATGCATAAGGTGCCTACGATGAGCCAGAAACTTGACAGTTACTGCCAGCCAGACAACTCTTTCGGCCTCCTGCATTTTTCGCCCCAAAAATATGTAAAATGAAAAATGTGCTCCTGCACATAAATCCTGAGGCTTTCTCATGTCCTCCGGAATGTCTGCAAGAAAAGCCGACGCGTCCGCATCCAAGCCAGCCGAAATTTAATTTCCCAATGCATTTCAGATCTTGGCTTTTAGACAAATTGAAAATGGTTAACGTGACACTGAAAGAAATTCATCGAATATATGAAAGTTCAGAAATATTAATTTTTGGAGGTTGAAACCTATAATCATATTCTGTTTTTTCCTTCGTCGTTTACGGTAAATATTTTAAATCTCTTTTTTTTTGGGACGCTGCTTTCTAACCACAATGTGCTGCGGCTAATTTATGCAGCACGTTGGACTGCATCGGAACCGCAAGACCAACACCGCACTTTATCGCTGGCCGCGGCGCACAAGTGTCCCAGTGTCCTGCCGGTGGCGACCACAAATCACCGAGGTCAACACGGCGTATACACAATACCCTCCCCAACCCACAATCACAATCACTCCTGCCCCCAAAAACAGAACGAATCTATGTAACAAAACCACTAAACTTGCTGTGCACGTATGGAAAACAAAAAAATTGTGTAGCACAGTGCCAGGACAAGTGCGGGAGCAGCTGAAACCATGTCAACATGTGACACCACGTTGATTTTAATTTGAATGGCTCTTCGGCGGGCGGGAGTTAGTTAGTTAGTGCATCGGAGAGGTCTGGGCATCGCGGTTTTATATACAGATTAGCAGTTGTGGTGATTGAGGGCAGAAATCAAACAGATAAATAGTTGGGAGGATAGTGTAAGATACAGGTTAGGATCTAAGCTTACAGGAATCTCGTTTCTCAATAGGTCTTTCCCTGCATGTCAATGTCTACTAGCCTATATTAAAATATTCATTGCCAGACTCCCACTGGAAACACTGACCCACAAAAGACAGTCACCACTAATTGCATTCTCTAACCACAGCCTGAAAAGAAACTGAAGAAAAACTGAAATAACTTTGCATCTCTCCGGTTCTTTCTTTCTTTCTTTCCATTTCTTTGGACTTCAACCCATTTTGCGGCCTGTCCCCGACAGATGCTGTTCAAGTGGCTGCTGTTCAGCCTGTGCATAATGCCGGCGATGTTCAGCAACACGAGGAGGAAATGCCCCATTGAATGCCAATGCAGCATGGACGACTTGGATCGTTATCAGGCCATCTGTACAAAAGGTAAGTGGCGCAATAAATGCAAAAGGCGAAACCAATAAGGACACGGGACTACGACTACGGCGGATGAAAGAAGAAAAATGGGGGAAACCGTAAGCGCTTGCAAATTATGCAAAATCACTGAAGGCGGGGACGTGGGTCGTGGGACTACAACCCACTCTGTTGGATACTATCATAATTACAGTTCCAGCGGTGCGATAAGATGCTCTGATTTGCGCAAATTCCCGGCACACACGCCATCCACGGACGAGCATGTGGATAGGGATGAGGAAGATCCCCCGGACATTACTTTTAAAGCTCCGGCCATTTATTTTCCTTAAATGTCTGACAATTTCAATTTGTTCAACTGTCATTTGCCGTCGACGCTGTGGCTGGGGATTTTTTTTTCCAATTTTTTTTCAGTTTCCCCTCCTAGCTCATCTACTTTTCTTTGCACTCGCCCACCCTCACCGAAAATCTATAATTTCAATTTAACGCTTGTTTGGCCAGCACACACATCGTAGGTCCTCGAATGGCTTTGAATGCGGAGCTCCTGTCGATTTAATTTCAATCCAGAGACTCCAGAAGGGCTTTTAATTATTGCCAAGACTTTAACTGAGTTGGGAAAGAGGTGATGGGACCTAAATTCATATTTAATCAAAACTTTGCAACTATTCAGAGCCAGAAACATGAACCGCTTTAAAGGTTTTCCCTGCTGCAAGTCTGTGGGCAATAAATTCTACTAATATTCTCTAAGCTGCAATTTGTTAGAATTCCCGCAGCTAAGCTAATGAGCAACCCTTATCTTTTGCTTCAACTATGACCCCGCCGAACAAAAAATAATAAACAAAAAACTCGTAAACAGAAGGCTAGCTACAAAATAAAACTGGGTGCGCGTTAAAATATGTTACAATCAGTGTTAATGCTCAGCATTTTTATGAAAATTCCCGCAGCGTGCTCAGCCAACAAAATAAAAATATAAAAAAAGAAGAAACTGGTGTAACAATGAGCGCATTATAATGCAACTTCACCCTCAGCTATTTCACATATATACTTATGGCCGGCAAACCCTGCCATGCAAAATGCATAAAGCCCAGATCCGAATTCAGAAGCCCCAGCTATGGCACAATGGAAAGTGAGCGAAATGTTGAAATTGTGCTGCATACAAATGCAATGTTAATGGTAACTGGGATCCGTTTACTATAGTTGCTAGTACTTGTAGTTATTCGTAGTTACTCGCAAAATTCTAAATAGATGCCATGCCAATGCCCGGCATTGTCCGCACTCCAGAAAAAGGTGCACCCCCAGGTTGGGTCTGCAATTAATGATCTTACGGCCGGGTCACGAACACTGGGCGAGTTTTATTTAAATTTGGGACTCAACTTTTTATTTGCCGTGTAATTCGTGGCTTACAGCCGTGGGCACAATAAAATTAGTTCAAGTGCTGCGGCCGGGCCACTCGACCTCAACTAGTTGTAACTGTTTGCATTTAATTGTATTTTTATTTCTCAGGTGGCCTGAGCTCCCTGCTCTCCGCCAACGAGTTGGACGTCGATGTCAAGGTTATTATCATCGGAGGGCCCCGCAACTCCATTACGATTGGCCCGGCTCTGAGACAGTTCATGAAGCTGGAGATCTTGCGGATAACAGACTCCAACCTGCCGGCCATCGGAGCCGAGTCGTTTTGGGGCCTCAAATATCTGCGGATATTAGGTGAGTAATCAATCCTTTACGAGGCCGAGAGGCTCTTAAATTCGCCCTGATACACATAAATCGGAAGGAAGGGCAGCGATTTCAATTTAAGCAGCTGCTACGCGCTTTTAAAACCAACTCGCTGATACGCAAATAATATGGGAACTGTCGGGGGCGAAGGACGAGACGAAGCCATCCATTTGTCCTGCAGCCTCGTAAACCTGAAATGCAAACGCAAATAAAGCAGCGGACGCGTTGCAAAACGTTAAATGAGCACACCAGTGGCAGGCCGAGAAAGGACAACACAGGATACAGCAGGACTTACAACAGGACGTACTAGGGTCGTTTACATTTCTTATTTATTTTGTGCGGGGGAACTCGTTAGATTAGTTGATTTCTTTTATGAATACCTGGGACTTTGTTAGTCTAAAATCCTCAATACTGAATTTTAAATTAAATTCTCAAATTTTAAGATAAAGGGCATTTAATCTTCGTCACTGTGCGCCTTGTGATGGTTGTCTTGTCAATAAAATTGAAATTGATGCGCCAAACAGCAAAAAGCGCCCGAAAAATAAAATAAGATTGTGCTGGTTGGCTGGTCTGAGGTCCTGGAGGCGAAAAGCAAGTGTAAAACCCAATGAAAGCAATGCTCCGATATCGTTGGGGCTTTAAACTTGTTTATTTGTGCTTTATGTACGCCTCCGCCTCCCGCTGGCGGTTTACAGCTTCTGCCATGCCCTGCCCTGTCCTGCCCTGCCCTCCAATTATTTACATGCCCGGATCTTATTTTTTGGAGGAGAGGCAGGTTCCCCATGTTTTCTGGCTCGCTTCAGCCAGAAGTTACACATGCTACAAAAACAGAGCTGCAGCTAGCTGAGCATTTTTTCCGCCAGCGAAACAATTGGCATTTCTTTTGCCTTTTGGTTTCCTTTTTCCGTTTCTATTTAAATTAATTTTGTAGAATGTTCAAGGAGGCGTGGCCTTGCTTCGGGCTCTCTGCTAGACAACGGGGCGTATGTGTAATGTGTTTTGAGTTTGCTTTATGCGGAACTTGCTTTTAGTTTTCCGCGAGTTTCAGCGAGGACCCTTTAAATTCGATCCCCTTTACAGATATTTTATTCCTCCATATGTATTTACTTTGTATCTCTGGCTGTCACCTGCAGATCTGTCGAAGAACAACATTACAAACATCACGGAAAACAACTTTCGCGGCCAGGACAATTTGATTGAATTGGATTTATCAAAAAATAAAATATTACGCATGGCCAGCTCGACGTTTCGTCATTTGACGGTGAGTATAACCGATATCCTTTTGCTTGCCAGTCTGTCCGATGTGGAATCTCGTAACGTATTTTAAAGCAATGTGCACCATAATTAACAGAAATATCATTCGGTCGCAGTTATTACATCCCGCATCAGCCGCAACTTGTATCTCAGAGATGATTGCAATTTTTGCACGAGCACATTCGGCTTGTAATAAATTGTGTGGCATTTTTAATAGCCTGGTATTGGTGGTGCTTTTGCCGCGACTGGTACTGCCGGGACTGAAAATTCGTTCCTCCTGTTTTTTGGGCCAAAAGGAAAAGTTGTACGTGCTTGAATTTAAGTTCTTCTGGTGTACTTTCCCACGGAAGTGCCAGTGCACAGAAGTTAGTAGTTTCGTTGTCTTCAATTTGCTTTCGATTTTGTTTTCCTCTGTGCACTGCGCCCAGGCGACTTCCTCTCCCACTTTTCCGCTTTCCACTTGCCACTGCCACTGCACTTTCAGTTTGCAGTTGCAACGCTTGCAACTTTTTTGGCAGTTTCCGGACCGTGCCCTGGCAGTATTTGCCTGATTTATGAATTATTAGCTGGAGCTGTGCAGCATGATCATAAAATATATTATTAATTCAGTGCGTGCCGTAATAAACTTGGTAAATTGCCCTCTTCTCCTGCACTTCTCTTCAAATAGGATCTGCGACGTCTTAATTTGGCCGAAAACTCGATTGTGGAGCTCGTGCAGCGCAACTTCTTCATGCTGAGCAGACTCAAGTATTTGGACCTGAGCGGAAATCCGCTCCAGGATTTACAGCCGGATGTGTTTCGCGATGTGTCGGTGAGTTGCATTTCGTGTTTGTATGCTGAAAGCCATTGCTAACTTGGCTTTGAATTGTTTTGTTTTGCCAGGAACTCAAAGTACTCAAGTGCCGCAATTGTCAGCTGAAAAAAATCAATCCACAGATGTACAATTTATTGCCGCTTTTAAGCGAATTGGATTTGGGACGCAACGAGGTTTGTCTCCGCAACTTTCTTTTTTCCTTGCGCGCCCTTTTGAAGAGTTTTTCCAATTATTTTCTTGCTTCTCGCAGTTTAAGTTCCTAGACAAGGACGAGTTCAGGGATGTGAAGCGACTCACCAAAGTTCTTCTGGATGGCAATCAATTGTCCGTGGTGGTGGACCAACTCTTTCGGATGCAGAAGAGTCTTAATCATTTGGGTGCGTCACACTCATCCCATCTTTCCTTTAAAAACTCCCAATTCCTTTCAATTTCTTTATTTCCTTTGGTATCCTCTTACTCTTTACAGATTTATCGTACAATCGGCTGGCCAAAGTGCCCAATGACTCGTTTCTTCAGCTGACTAATTTGACATTCTTGGATCTGTCCTACAATAAATTGGTGCGTCTCGAGCCGCAATCCATAAGAAGTTTAAGCAATTTGCTAACCCTCAACATAAGCGGCAATGTGCAAATGGATCTCAGAGAAATGAGAGAAACCTTTGAGGTAGGTCAACAGTAGTACCCATCTTATGATTTTCAATTATCTATATTTTACTATAATTTGTCGTTGAGCTATTTCCTTACTTACAAACCTATACAAACCTGTTCTTTCCAGCTCATACCCCAACTAACCCACCTGGCCATTGCGGATATGGGCCAAATGCCTGTTGGCCTTCTACACCCCTTCAAGCAGCTCAGGTATCTCAACATCTCCGGCAATTCCTTGAACAACACAGCCCTGGAGGTCATAGATCCCTGTCGTGAACTAGAGGTAAGTCAGTCACTGCTCACCTAGGCAATAATTCTGAATGAAATGTCGTACGGAGCACACCCATTTAGACCGGAGATCTATTGTCCAGTGATTTCGTATCCTTTTCGTATGTAGACTGTTGATTCTTTTCTAGCCAATTTGTAGAATATTTCATTGTAAAACATTGCGACAGGAGGGCACAGCACAACACAGTACAGAACCATTACTGGAATTGAGGGACCCGGAATGGAATGGAATGAACGGGACAGGATGGGGGTATTTGCAGTTTTCGTTAGCGTTTGCCATTTCTGTTTATACATTTCTGACAACAAGCCAAAGCCGTGGCTTTATATCGCAACCCACCCGGAGAACGAGGAGGATTCTGTTGTCCATCTCGTTCCCCCGTTGTTTGTCACCCCATGTCAGTCATTCTTCCCGAATCCCCCTGTCTTTGTTCTCCAACTGTTGTCCTTGCAATCGCTTCTTGCGGATTGTTTTCGTTGCTGGGTTGTGGGGATCCTTTGTTGCCACCGTGCCGGCATCGAATTTTCTGTTATTGTTGCTGTTGACTATGGCAAAATTTATTGTGCAGCAGCTACAGCATCCGGAGGAGCAACAACAATCATTTTATAGCCATTAAGCCTTTCATTTTAATTGAATTTAATTGTGTATACACTTCACTCAAGCCATTTGGGTCTTGTTATTGTGGCTGGCCCAAAAATTACCAAATTGTTTTGTCTGATTGTAGGAGCGTCCCTCTGTGTTTTTTACACTACAAAAAAAGGATCACTCTATTTTTATTTATACCATTCTTTTGTATTTTAATAACTTAATTAATATAATTTTTTCAGGATAAGGCTAAGTTATAAATGAGTTTCAGGACATCTAAAAAGCCTCCTAGGTCTCCCTTTCCCTCAGTGCAGTCTACGTACTCCTAAGCTAATTGTCATTTCACCAACAGACTTTTCCAATAAAAATTAAACTTTAGTTCAACATCCCCATCCCCTTGGTCCAGCCAGCTTTGTAATGCACTTTTAATTGAACTTTTCTGGCCATTTTCCTGGCCTCGTTTCCATTTTGCCCAATAGTTTTTGGATTTATCTCGGAATCAATTACATGGCATCAGCGAGGACACAGCCCTCAGAATCCAAGGCATACGAAACGTGCGACTCGACAACAATCCTCTGATATGCGATGAATGTCACATGGGAAAATTAATAAATGTCGTCCGCCAAGTAAGTGAAATTCCAGTTACAACCAAAATAAACGTTGCCAGAGCCGGCAAGCGCTGCAAAAATTCGATTTCAATTAGTTTTCATTGCCGGAGCTGATTGATGATGCCCAACATGATACGCTTTTCACACTCACCCTTGTATTTCCACACTTTTCCTTGTCTTTTTAACGAATAGTTGCAATGGAAATGGGATACGTATCCCAGTTGCTTTTTGCCTAAAAACCTGCGCGGATCGGAAATAAATAATTTGGATATTAACGGCCTGCACAAGTGCCTAACTTTCATCACCGACGAGGAGCAGAATGCCGCCAGCACTTCCTATAACTTTCTTGAGCATGGTAAGAGTTTGATAATTGGCAACTTATAGGGCTTATTCAAGTGTTGCACCTACTATCCAAAAAAACAGAGGCCATGACAATGCAAATCTGATTATCTTTAAAATCCCTCTTAATTTCTCCAACAGGCGGTCTCAATACTCTGGCCATTTTGGGTGGCATCATCTTTGTGCTAATTGCCGTCATTATACTGTCCTTGGTAGCCTGCTTTTCGAAGAATCGTGCTCGTTATTATACTAGGGAGGACCACTTAAATGGCAGTAAGTAAAGATTAGTAACCGAATCTTGATTTTAAAAGCAGGAGTCAATCAGTTCATCGCGCTGTTCAAATAAAAGTAACAGGTTGAGAAATTGGATTAAGGATTAAGGTTCACTCACATCAGATATCGCCATCAACGGCGTTTTTAATTTTTAAATTGAATTTCGTTCCACTAACGGCTGTTCAATGGCCAAACTATGCACAGACTCGCTTCTGAAAAAAATGAAGTAATGGAATTCCATTAAAAAAGGACTTTAATCTCCTTCGATCTGCATCAAAGGATTAGGGAAGTCAAAAAGCAAATGTTTTCCAGAGCTTTTAAAAATGGTTCCTTTTCCCAATCGGTTGTTGTCGAGATATATACAATGGAAAATATGAAAAATTTATGAAAATTGATTTGAGTTTTTACCAAATATTGAATATTAAATACCATAATACCTACTAACTTTTTGTTCTTTCTGAATCTTACTTTTTTATCATGCTTTCTTTTAACTTCTCCCAACAGGCGATAGCAAATGCCTGGAAAAGAATCTTGAGGCTGCCACAATAACGACGCTGGGAAATGGCAGCTCCCCCACAACCACGACCACATTGACCCTGGCCACGTCTCCCGCGACAGCCACAGGAGCCGAAGCAGAAGTAAACGGAGCAGCTAAGACGAATGGGCAGAGTCGGAGCCCTCCCAACGGCAGCACTCCTGTTCACGCAGGCGTTTCCGCCGAGGAAAAGGGCAAGGAGATTAATTTTACTTTTCCAGTCGACGATCGCGTCTGCACAATTGACGAGATGATGCTGCCTCCTGCCCCGCCGCCGCCCCAAATGGCCCAGCACCACCCGAACATGGGCAGTTTGATGTACAGCGTGTCACATTCACCCGGCTCGGCCACAACCCTGGCAGCTGTGGCCGCGGCAGCAACGGTCCTGCCTCCCGGTGCCCCTACCCACTCAGGCACAACCCTGCCGCTGCCACTGCCACTGCCCACCCCAGCCGAGGCTGTGGTGGTAGTACTGCCACCGCCTCCGCCACCGCCGTCACACCACCAGCTGGATGGCAGCCTCGCCAGCCTGCGGGACGTGCAGCAGCAGCTGGTGCATCTGAGCAGCACGCTGGAGCCGCTGGTCAGCGTTAACTGACCCAGGGGCTCGCCGGGACCCGCCAGCTCCTCGTTCTCCTCCGCACCGACGGCGACAGGAGCAGCTGCATCAGCATTAGCATCCCAGAACAGCAAGTTTGCCCAGCAAACATTCAGCACGACACCGACGTAAGCCGCAGGAGATTTGAACGAATAAACCGACAGAACGGCCAAATCAGGTCCTGCCGTCGACCGCCAGGGTGTATAATTAATGGCGATGTGGGGTCATCCCGAAGTGCAGTAATTAGGATTTGAGTTTGCAATTGAGTTCATTAATCACTCGCGAGCCGCGAGTCGCGAGTTGCGACTCCCCCTTCGATCATTATCATCATGGCCCAAAATTATTTCATACTGCCATTTTGCAATTAAAGAACTTTACCAGTGTTTCACTAATAAGATACTTGTAATTTAATTTTAACATTTTTTATATGCAAAACTTGTATAGAAAAAGGATAAAAAATAACTCATTTTGGCACATTTCAAATGTGATAAAAAAGAAAGAAGAAAAACCAAGCGTATTCTGTACATAAGTCTTAATTCATAAGTAAGCGAAAATGGTAAATAATTTGTACTATATATTTGGCCAATGCGATTCAAAATTGAGCAGCCGCTGTTTGAGAATTTAAAAGTAAACATTTAAATAAAAATAGCACGTAGTTAGATGCATAGATTCCCAGACACATATAAAATTTGATCGTAAGGCATGGCAAGGATATAAGGATATAAATCTATATGGTTAAACCCCCAACAATCATTTGAAAAGAGCCCACTAGAAACCCAAGCGATTTAATTTGTTTCTTTTTCCCTCCAATCAATATTTGAAGTTGGCATTTTTAATAAATAAGCATAAGATGGAACATTGTATTTATTTTACACAGCAATAACCGAATTCCATAATAAAGTGTGACTGTTTATGAAACCAAAAAATAACTAGATATGTGTGAAATTCCAGTGACAAAGGGGGAAGGGAAGGATAAACCGCCAAAATGGTAAGCTTCTCTCTCGAGCAATTTATTTAATAAAAATTCACATTTACTGCACTGCTCAGTCTTGCATCATTTGCGGTTTTCCTGCGACACCCCGTCCTATTTATCCTGCTCCATTGTGTGCGGCAGCTGAAATTATGTTGGTAACATGTCGCCGAGCATGTGCTTGGCTTTCCTTTCACGCTTTTCCGTAGAGCACTTCCTAAGCGACCGCAAGGGCGACACCAGGCCAAAACCAAACTGAACGCAAATGAAAATTGCTTCCGTTTCCGTAGTGGTTTGGTTACGGGATTCGGATTGCTATTGTTGCTGATTGCATTGTAAGGCAGAAGCTGCTGCGGAATCAGTTCGCTCTGATTTAGCTGCTTCAAATGAGACATCGGAAGTGGCGGGAGTGGAAATATTTTAAAAGACAGTTCACTGACACATGGAATCAATGATGTCCTAATGTTTCAAAGCATTGAATGATTAATGATGGCTCGAATTCATTCTTAAAATGTTGCAACAGTTAGTCGATAAAGTCAGTATCTCCGAGACCGTCAGGGGGTTATGGAAAGCAAACATAATTTCAATCGAGACATCATATATTATTCGGTGCATACGTCGGACATTTTCCCATTATGCTAACAAACCGTATTGATCGCAGCCGATGCAGTCGATGCATAATGTGGCCTCGTGAAAAATTGCTAACCATTTGTTTGCCGATTCATATATCTTAGAGACAATGTCCAGGCGAGGCCAGACCAGACCAGTCCTCTCCAGGCCAGGACGGGCCCAGCTTCCATTTATTGGCTGGAAAAACATTTGAATTTATGCATGGACCATGTAAAGGCTCTCCACGCGGGCGTCCGGGCTCTGCATTGAAAATGCATTTGAAATTGCAGACCAGTTCGAGAGTAGTCGAGGGTCTGGGCCAAGGCATGCGGCATGCAAATTGAGCAGTGTGGTTGCAGCTCTCGAGATTGCACATCAATATTGCTACACTTGACACATCCTGCTGCTGGGATGAAGTGGGATGAGTGGCTGCTGTCCAGCTTTGATTAACATTTGAAGTGAGCGATCCTTCCTCCAAAACTGGCACAGAAAAAATTCCCTAAATTGCCACTGGAGATACTTGGAATAGCCCCTCAGAGTTGGCCCGAATATTGGGCTATTTTCTCATTTTTGTCCTAATTCAGTGCATTTAGTGCACTTCACCCGGGCATTGCTCATACGCAGCGTGCGCCCGGTCAGGTTATAAAAATGTTAACAACCAAGCCCGCTCCAGGCAATTGACGATAGAGAAGGCCAACCATCCTGCCATCTGGCAGGCTTGAATTGATTTCCTCCTTTAATGCACCGACTTCCCTAGCTTTGTTCCTGCTGGCAAGGATATAAAATGTGCTTCTCAAACTCCGGGCTTTTTATTACTCTTTCGTGTGCAACAGTTGCGGTTCGATGTGTAAATTTAATCAGTCAGCTTACTCAACTTTGGTGCAGGGCAAGGTCCTCTAGATCCCTTACCGAAGCTGTGTCTCAGGCGCCTCCTGCGCTTTATTGGTTTACTTAGCTTGAGTGCGGAGAAATGTCGAAATTAAATTAAATGCACTTCGAACAGGAAGACCTAGTATGGCTGATTTGGGAGGGCCTTTTCATCTGGAGGGGTAACGAAATGATCCGATAGGCCAACATGATGACCGTTCCAATCACAACCAATTTAAAAAAACACACACAAACAAACTAATTTAAGTTTAATCATTTTAAATTATCGCTAAAGCGCATCCACCACCATCCCAGCCAATCAATCTTTGTTTCTACCCACTATTAAACCTTTCATGATAAATTGTTTTCCAACGCAATGACAGGCAATGTCTTCAGTTTCCAGCAATGTCAAGGCAGGCATTTGTCAGTACTAATTGCTTTTCAAAGCATTTGCAAAAGTTGCAAGACAAAAACCATTAGGCTTTAACCTCTGACAGCTAACACAATGAAAACGAGGAGAAAGAGCCTGCCTGCCCAGAAATTTATGAATACACAGCTCACATACCATATATAATGGGAAAATCAACAATTTCAATGGTTTATGGATTGGGGGCTGCCGAGAAGCTCTGAGATTTCTACACAGGTTCGACACGTGTGGCAAGCCTGCTCTGATATGTCAGAACACGAATTCCATGATTCCATGGCACTATGCACGGAAAGAACTTCGTAACATTAAAGTGTACCCTTCAATTGCATTTGTTTTCTAACTCGTTCCTTTTACACCTTATTAATTTTATATATGTAGAAAAAGACCATTTTTATATACTAATGTTATACCCTAAATTTTTTTCCATGTATAGGGCGATGCATGTAGCAATAAACCCCCCATTGAAAAGTCTTTTTTTGTGGCATGTCATAGTTGCAAAAACTATGCCAGAAAAATAGTTCTAGAAAAGAATGGCCCTCAGCCATTTATAGATTTTGACAGATCCCTAAAGGGGCAAGAGATCCCTTTAGGGGCAAGAGATGACAGCCTAAAGGAACAAAGCATCAATTAAAGCCCCTCAATGGCATGGTTTAAAGTGAATGCCCCCAACCAAGCTTACTACTTCTCGCAACATAAAAGATCCTTCTTGGCCAAGTTAAGCAGGAGCATCAAGGAATCCGGATAACGATTTGTTTTGCATCGGCCGAGTGTGCCCCAAAATGGTCCCTTGGGTGTTATCACAAACTTTGTGAAATTCATAAATTTTTGTGGTGCCGAAAAGATAAAATAATTTAAGTGCCACACGCATAAGCTGGTGGCTAATTTGAGAGGACTATGGAAAAGTTGAGCCCGTGGGTGGCAACTTTGGCCGTTTGCCATAATCGCTTGAGGCATAAATCCATGCGGTACCTGGTAAGTGAAAGGCATAAATATCCAATATGGGGTAAATATATCAAACAATAAGGGGCTCCTCCCTCTCCTCGTTTTTTACGCTTCGAAGGGAATTACCCGCTGTGCTGGCTTCTCAGATTTATGAAGAGACAAAGTTGCCCGCGCGTGTGTGACTCCATTAAATCCCTTAATAGGATAATGTGGCTTACGGAAGTAGGCAAGGCCCCCAGAAAACAAGAACGAAAAAAAACAAAGAAATGGTAGATATTGTCAAATTTATTTGACACCCGCTGACAAGCAGAAATGCAAATTTAAACCGACCAGAATGCCTTAAAGCGAAAAACCTAGACCATAGAGTGGCAGGCTTTTCCACAACAGAGCCCTTTTCTTTCCATTTTTTGGTACTACAGGGGTATGTGATAAATGAAGTTTGCGTTCCCACTCCCTCCATAGTGCTGCCCAAAATCGCGGCTAGAATCGGCGACAAACAGCCGAGACTATAGTTTCTTTCAAATTTTAATTTTAGGATCTTATTAGGGAACTGTAACTTATAGATATTTTCTTTAAGAACATAGGCATGCCCCTCTCCAAGAACTGATCCTGTAATCCCATCCTTTTGATCCATTTTTTTAACCATTTATATAGCTAACAGGGCATCACAGGCTCACACATACATCCACCCACTCCATTCTATCCTGGATTCGGTGCTGTGGCGACCCTAAACACGTGCAGGCTGCAAATATTGGAGGCCACATGTAGTCGGGGCTCCATGGCACAACAATACGGATGAGCGAACTTAGGCACGCAGCTCTGTGTATTGAACATGTCATCGGCAAAATTTGTGTCAAAAACCCGTCCGCAAATACCGGCACTGGATGGAGGGTAGTGGTGAGGGCCAGGGCAGGTGCCACCATTGCATTGTTGTGTCCACCGACCAATGCTATTTTCCCAATATTTTCAGTTATGCTCCTGCCTGCTGCCCACAGCCTTCTCGCCCCGCCAGCCCTTTTTGCCGAAAACACGGCTTGCCACTTTGAACCCAGATCCGGATACCATGGACTTGGGGCGTACTTGGGCCGGCTGCTATACATCAATTTAACAAGCAAGCATGCACAGGGGAAATTAGCCAGCAATAACGCCATTTTTCCGACATCGGAAAGCGCCAATAGCGCAGCTTATGACAGATGCAAACCAAGAGAAAATGGCAGCCGAAAGCGAAAGGTGAAAAGGACTCGCTAGCAGTTTTCGCAAGTTTCCTTGCATATTCATGGTCTTGATTGCCCCCACAAGGTGTTTTGCACACGGATATGCTTATAGAGATGCCTTTTGGTGAAATATTTGCAAGGTATTTATTGACATGCCATTTTTATTAAATCTAACCTCCTTCAATTAAAAGTTATATTACCTTCTACCTGAAAATCTATTAGTTTGGAGCCCAGCCCTGGGTCGTGGATGTCAAAGCAATCAGGGACTGACGGCGCGACGCCAATGCCATCCTGGCTGAAACACACCTGCAATCGAGTGGCGTCAACAACCTGTCCGTGGCCCGTGGCTACAACATTGCCACACGCAACGACGTCATTCGTATATGCAGGGATATATACTCCGGGGTGTATATAAAGATTTGTTCACCCACGATTAGTTGACGTTGGCGCACATACACAGTTTCCGCGCCATTTGCTGTCACTTCGCCAGTTTACACATCGTCAGACGGCGACAGCGACGGTGACGGCGACGACACCGCTACCAAGTTCGCTCATGCAGCACAGGAGCTGTATGTTTTTTTAGTTTTGTTTTCTTTTTGGAATTTTTTGTTCCTTCTTCGTTCGTCCTGCCACATGGCCTCAACTGGCTAATGGTAACTGGAAATGGCAGCAGGTCGCACAGTTTGCCCGCCAAGGTTGGGTGCCAATTTTGTTTGCTTTTACTTTTCGTAAGACAACAATTTCGGTATCGCTGAAATTTTCCGTGCTATTGGCCCTGATCAACAGCTATTGCCTGATGAGTGGCCCTGCCCCGGACTGCGGACTTCTGGCCTAAAACTTTACGGCTCCCCGAGTCCACGTTTCAATGGCAGATGTCTGCCATGCATCAAGGTTGTTCATTCTCGCCTAGCTGCTAGCTGGAAAGGCCTGTTTAGCAGTTCTCCGAAACTGCAGGCGGCGAAAAAAACTTCCTTAATCTTTAATGTTTTTCTAGAAAGGAATTTTCTTTGAAGTATTTATTAAAGCACTTGCTGAAAACATAACAATTGAAATTTTAAAAATTTTAAAGTGCTGTCCAAAAAGTAGCTAAATTTGTTTCCAGTTCATTCGGACGCTGACTCTTTCTCAGAATACGACTCTGGCTCTGGTAGGGATTCAATTGTGGCATCGTCAATTGCATTCGTTTCTATGCCTGTTATGGGCTTTTGGCCAAACTCCGGAGTCCGGAGTCCAGAGTCCGTAGTTGGTGGCAATCGCGCTGATTGTGCAATGCAATTTGGCCGGCGCCTTTGTCTCGGCCTGGGTCGGGCATTTGAATTGCTCAAATTAACTCACAAGTGAATCGAAAGAAAGGAATAGTAGCCTATTTTCGGCTCTTCAAGGATCTTAAACAGGAACCTCTACATCTGAGCCAATTCTAGCTTGAAAAATGCAGCATAGCCGGCTTTAAACTTTAGACCACAAGAACTATTTACTCTGAAAAATAATCTCGTTCAAAGTAAACCCCAACCTTAAAAATAATTGAATCTAATTGCTTTTCACACTTCCTTAACAGAATCTTAAACACAACTCATTTGACAAACATATTGCCATCACTCCTGGGCAACATCGTATCAACGCCTCTCGGAAAAGTTCACTTGTAATATATTTAAATGAGATACAAGCCCATAACCAGTGCTATTCCTGCCGGCCCACACGTCGTGAGTGCAAAAGTTTTGCTATTATTAAGGGCCTCATTGTCGGTTTTGTTGGACCCTTGGCGACTGTCCGCCGCCACCACGTTGTGTGGGATGGGGAACACAACACCCCTCAAATGGGTATAGTTGGGGGAGGGAACCCACACATCCATACACACTTTCCCGACTGGGCCCCAAACCACACAATAAAGGACAATATATTTCACACAACTTTGTTCATATTTTTAATGTCAGGAGTATAATAATTACGTTCATTGACTTTGTTAAGTAGCCTACTTTATGCTAATGTGATTTCGTTGCACACAAAACGTAGGGACTGGTAGGGCTTTGGAGAGAATATTTTTACATAATTGAAATGTCCAGGCAGAGTCTTAAAGTGACAGATTCTGCAAAGCAAATACCACTAGGTCCACATTTCTGCATTTACTTTTCAAAGTGAAAGATTCCAGCTGAGAAAATAATGTTTTCCACACCGCTGATTTATTACCAGCTTACCAGTTCTTAAAAGTGGCCACAATATAACGTCCAATACCCATCACGGAAACACGAGTGCTGGCCTGAAAGCAGTCCATTTATCACTACTTAGCGAAGAATTGTAAAAGCCTCAATTAAATTAACAGGAATTACGCAAACAAGGGTAGAAAAGTCCAGTGTGCACGTAATATTTCTAGATAAATGCGTCACTTTCGGAAAACAACAAACCAAAATACGCACCTTTTATTGATTTCCCCAGCTATTTTCAGGCTTGCATTGCTAATACGCCATGTTGGTCGGGTATTATTTAATGGCAAGCCATCGATTTTCGCTCGCAGTTGCAATGTCAATATCAAAGACACCAAGGAACCCCTAGGAGTGCGGGTGCCACGAAAGAACTGCTGAGTTTACTACAGCGCGGCTAATTGAATTTGCAGGTGCGACAGGTGCGACATGGCCGGGTATAAATGCCGGATTGCCAATGAGCGCTAATTAATAGCCAAGTGGCCAACGGAACGCGGCGTATCCCCAAAACAGACGAGCGCGAATCGTTGAAATCGGAAATAAATTTTTGGAAATAATATTTTGATTTTTGAGAGCTCCGACTAATTAAAAACAGCTTCAAAATGGTGGTCAACTTCAAGGTGTTCAAGAAGTGTTCTCCGAACAACATGATCACCCTCTACATGAACAGGAGGGAGTTTGTGGATTCCGTCACTCAAGTGGAGCCCATTGGTAGGTATCCCAAAGGGATGGATCTTATAAGGAGCACATAGTAATAAAATTTGTTGTTAACTGTTGGCCAAATTATTCAATTAATTACTCCAAATGGAGGTGAGCTCGGCAAGACAAATATAAACTGCATGCCATGCCGCCACAAACCAGGATATAATTAAATTCGCCAGTAATTTATGCAACCGGAGATGGTTGCATTAGCAGCAGCGCAACCGGCTTATTAGTTACGTGACCGGCGAAAACACGTGACCGACTAGGTTGCTTCCGAAATCACCGATTAATTAGCATCTACTTGCAGATGGAATCGTGGTGCTGGACGACGAGTACGTGCGCCAGAACCGCAAGATCTTCGTGCAGCTGGTTTGCAACTTCCGTTATGGTCGAGAGGATGACGAGATGATTGGCCTGCGGTTCCAGAAGGAGCTGACTCTGGTCTCCCAGCAGGTGTGCCCGCCCCAGAAGCAGGACATCCAGCTGACCAAGATGCAGGAGCGCCTGCTGAAGAAGCTCGGCTCGAACGCCTACCCCTTTGTGATGCAGATGCCGCCCAGCTCGCCGGCCTCCGTGGTGCTCCAGCAGCGAGCCAGTGATGAAAGCCAGCCATGTGGCGTCCAGTACTTCGTGAAGATCTTCACCGGGGACAGCGACTGCGACCGGTCGCATCGCCGCAGCACCATCAACCTGGGCATCCGCAAGGTGCAGTACGCGCCCACCAAACAGGGCATCCAGCCCTGCACCGTCGTCCGCAAGGACTTCCTCTTGTCGCCCGGTGAACTGGAGCTGGAGGTCACCCTGGACAAGCAGCTCTACCACCATGGCGAAAAGATCGCCGTCAACATCTGTGTGCGCAACAACTCGAACAAGGTGGTCAAGAAGGTCAAGGCCATGGTGCAGCAGGGCGTCGACGTGGTGCTCTTCCAGAACGGTCAGTTCCGCAACACGATCGCATTCATGGAGACCAGCGAGGGTTGCCCCTTGAACCCGGGATCTAGCCTGCAGAAGGTGATGTATCTGGTGCCCACTTTGGTGGCCAACTGCGACCGGGCAGGCATCGCCGTCGAGGGAGATATCAAGCGCAAGGACACCGCTCTGGCCTCGACCACACTGTGAGTAATTACTCTTAGTTGGAACTGTTCCGATAATAATAGTTTTATTCTCCACTGCAGCATTGCCAGCCAGGATGCCAGGGATGCCTTCGGCATCATCGTCTCCTATGCTGTGAAAGTCAAGCTCTTCTTGGGAGCTCTGGGCGGTGAACTTTGCGCCGAGTTGCCGTTTATTCTGATGCACCCGAAGGTAAATATTAAGATAGACTTAAAATTCCAAAGGTATGAAATTCATGTGAAACCACTGTTGCAGCCAAGCCGCAAGGCTCAGTTGGAAGCCGAGGGCTCTATCGAAGCTTAAATTGGAAATGGCTACCTCAATAAAATGACCAAATGGCTTGTTTCTTCACTGATGTCCAACTGATGTTGGTGGACCTCTCACATTAAAACGAAAACTATGCTGATGTTGCTGAATTGTTCTGAACTGCAGTCGTCGTACTCTTCCTATATATCAAGTCCAATATTCATATATGTGTGTATGTGTATTATAACTATAACTCAACAAGAAATTAAATATGTATCAGATATACATTATTCTGTACTGGGAGCTCTATGGACTTATATGAATTGATAGAGTGTTGCCTTATTAAATTGATTCAATCTAAAAGCCGCATACATAAGCTATCTCGGAAAGATATTTGATTACGCATTTATTGGAGTGCACCTCGAAATCAACAGTTGCGAGCACACTGAATGGAATTAGTTGGCTAGTAGTAGAGTTGGCTTTCGTGGCCAACTAATTCCAGTTTGCATTCAGTTAGGAGCAAATTGAATAAAGGCATACTTAGAGTTTAAGGAAATAGCTTATTAATTTGAAAGCTAATTTTAATATAATTGCGAAATGTGAATGCCAAATATTTAAATGTGGCTTTTAAGCTTTAACGCATAACGTACTGTGGCAGATTGAGGTCAGGCGTTGTTGTGTTCCAAAGCACACACAGAAGTAGTTCCATCCTGTGGCCGTTAGCCACATTTAAGACCACGAATCTGCCTGTTGTACCAATCGTCAATGGGAATTTTTCTTTCCAAGTGTGGTGAAAATAATTTATAATGTTGACCAAACAATAATGCTTGGCAATTGGCAATCTAAATGATTTTCGTGACTGTTAATCGACTGCTACTTAGGCAGATTAGATTTTCGTATTGCTTTCATAAAATTGCATCTCTATCAAAAATGGTAAGAACAACCATAACCGATAAGTTGGCGAGACTCAAGACAGAAATAGTTGACCGCATTTATACAATAGTTTGCCGGCTTAACCGTTAATCTATCGTTAATTTCAAAATTTTATTTCCTTTTTTCTTGTTTTTTTTCATAAGTTTTTAATGTCTAAATATTTTTAGTTGCCAAGTGAAGGACTTCAAGTAGCCAAGGTGTTAGTCTGGCTGATAACAGAAGCACCCACAATAACTCTAATCATTAATGTTTAATGCATTTATCAAGGTCTTCGGGGTTTTTAATACCTATACATTAGGGAGTGTCGATATAGAAAAAGTTATTTCAAAGTTTTCCTACTGAAATATAATATTATTTTCATGTAGGAACTGCAGGGGTCCTATTGTGGAAATATTTAATTAATACTGCATTATTAAAAGTTTTGCTATAGAAGCTTAATTTAAAATATCGATCATATTTGAAAACTATTATTACTTATACATTCCGCAGCCAATGCAAGTTGGTTAACCCTCAAATACATATACGGATTATAGTACACTCAAGCCGATTAGCTGCGTCCTTATCAGTTGAGACAAAAACAAAGCCAATTATTGGAGCAGACGTGCTGATAAGTGGATAATCTATTAAGTAGTGAATGAATAAGAATGCTAGTTAGATTTTTCCGCGGACAGTCTGTGTTTCGCCGCCGATATGTGCTGTAAATGCTGCGGAGTGACCCAGCAAAAGGTCTGGGTCTTCGGATCGGGGACCATATTTGCAGTGTCGGGTATCCTGCTAATAGCCTGCTGGCCCGGTTTTATAGACACGCAGATTATGAAGGTGAAACGGAAAATCCTTAAAATTGGAAATTTGATTAAATGGGACTTTTGTTTTGAAAGGCTCTGCCACTGACCCCCACTTCGAAGACATTTGAGAAATGGGAGGAGCTACCGATCCCAGTTTATGTCTACATGTACCTCTGGAATTGGACGAATGCCGCTGATGTTCAGGCTTACGGAGTGAAGCCCAGCTTCGAACAACTAGGACCTTACGTCTACAGAGAAGAGCGGAAGAAAATGGATCTGGAGTGGCACGATAATGGCACAGTGACTTTCAACCCGAGGCGGACGTGGTTCTGGGAGGAAGAGCTCTCCGGGGGCAAGCAATCGGATCTAATAACTGCCCCACATTTGCCATCGCTGGTGAGCTCAGTAAATACCAGGCTATGATTAGATGATATTTATTATTTTATTCCAGGCTGCATCCAATCAAATGCGAAACTCAAATTCCTTTCTAAAATTGATGTTCAACCAAGCATTAAATGCCAATGGAGGCAACCTCTTTGTAACTCACACGGCAGTGGAGTGGCTATTCGACAGCTTCTACGACGAGTTCCTGCACTACGCCATGACTCTGAATAATCCGCTGGCACCGGCAATCGAAACCGATCACTTCGCGTGGTTCCTGAATCGCAATGGCTCCAAGGACTTCGAGGGACCCTTCACCGTGCACACCGGAGTGGGTGACATCAAGGAAATGGGCGAGATCAAGTTTTGGAAGGGTCAAAACCACACGGGCTGGTACGAAGGCGAGTGTGGCCGTCTGAATGGCAGCACCACCGACCTCTTTGTACCCGATGAGCCCAAGGAGAAGGCCCTGACCATCTTCATTCCGGACACGTGCAGAATCATAAACCTGGAGTTTACGGGCGAGAGCGAAACTATCCAGGGAATCGAGGGCTGGAAATATGAAATAACTCCGAGTACCTTCGACAACGGACAGGTGAACGCAAACATGCGGTGCTGGTGCCCGGTGGAGAAACAGCTGAACGACGAATGTCCTGCCAGCGGAGCCACTGATCTGGGCCCGTGTGCCGAAGGTGTTCCCATGTACTTGTCGGCGGATCACTTCATGTATGCAGACGAAAGCTATGGAAACACCATCAACGGCTACCAGCCCGACAACTACGAGAAGAATAACTTCTACATGATAATGGAGCGCAAGATGGGTGTTCCCTTGAAAGTGAATGCCAATGTTATGATCACCCTGTACATAGAGTCGGACAATATCATCGAGTAAGATATATATGCTAAGATATAAGCTTCGCTTGTACATTTATTATTTTTGCATTTTGAAACAGCATTTTGAAGGGACTGCCCAGCTTTTATGCCCCACTTTTCACCACAGCAAGTCGAGCCGAAATTGATGAGGCTTTGGCCAAGGAACTAAAGGTAACTATTATTAATAAAACATATATTAATAATAAAAATATTTATTCCCACTCGTTTAAGTTGGCACTTAATTTACCTGCCATTGGCCGTTACACGGGCGTGGGACTGCTCTGTTTGGGCAGCATCCTCCTAGCCATCGGTACCTTGTTGACCATTAAGCGGAAGTGGTATGGCCAAGCTGATGCGGACAGACAGGCTCTCAAGGAAAACGAAGAGGCTCCTAATGTCACGGATTCGCCCTCTATCCATGCTAATATATAATATTAAAAATATCTTTGCATTGAACACAGAGTTGTGATTTACAGAAATCATACTGTGATACAAATTGTTTATAATTTTTAATCATTATATTATTAGGTTTTAGAAATATTTTGTGTAAATTGTTTTTTTCCCCAGACATACTTCTAGATAAAACTAAAAATGAAATAAAAAAAAACAAAGGAAAGCAAAATCCAATTCCCTAAAAGAGCAGTGTTATGTCTTTTTCTTTTAGAAAGTACCTGGTACTTTTTGTCAGTGTCCATCGGGACTGTTAACTGATTACGTTCAGCTCTAATTGTTTGAGCCAAATAGAAAAGATATAGACTCTGTTAACAACATAAACTCAAATAGAAAAGCTTTAGACCTAGTTAACAAAATAACCTCAAAGAATAGCCGATTATTAAAGCTTTTGCTGATTAGCCTATCGGGCCCATATAAAACTTGCGAATTGAAAACAATGTTAATTATAGTTTGTAATCAGTTAACAATTTAAGTGGGAATACCATTGGGGGTATGTTTTCGAATCTTATCAAACCCTTTCGCCCCAAACATCAATAAAACCGAGAGCCTTTCTATCGCCGGCTAAGAGCCAGATTAATAACCCTGTTTCGGTAGCTTTCCAATCAGTTTGCAGAAATCAATCGCAGACGCACAATGTGCTGCAATTGCTGCAGTGTCCGCCAACAGAAGATCTGGGTCTTCAGCCTGGGTGGCCTGATCCTGGTCTTTGGGATTTTCCTGGCCACAGCCTGGCCGGCCGTATACCGTCCGTGGCTTCGCAGTATCATGCCCCTGTCGCCAGGCTCCTTCATTTACAAGCGCTGGGTCACCACGCCAGTGCCCTTGTACAGCTCGATTTACTTATTCAACTGGACCAATCCGGAGGATTTGGACACCGTGGGCGTGAAGCCCAACTTTGAGCAGCTCGGGCCGTACGTTTTCAGCGACTACAAGGTCAAGGAGGATTTGGTGTGGCAGCAGCCGGAGGTGACTTATTACGGCAAGCGCACTTGGCACTTTCTGCCCGACAAATCCAATGGCTCACTCGACGACGTGGTGGTGGCTCCGCACTTTGTGTCTTTGGTAAGAATAAGTGTTAAATATTGGTTATGGGGTCTTTAAATTTAGAGCTAAAATTTTTTGAAAGTAATAAAATATAAAGCTATCTATGCGAGTGGACTCGTGAGCTCAATAGTTCCAGTGCCAGACTATCTGTTATCCCTGCTAATCCCCGCTATTCCCCGATTTAGACAGCTGCCTCGTACTCACGCCAATTCCGACATATCCTGCGCAAGGTTATGAACTTTACCCTCAGTCGCGAGGGCGGTGACAGCAAGATGACCCACACAGCCGGCGAGTGGCTCTTTGATGGCTACTACGAGAGCCTGCTGGACTTTGTGGAGCAGCTCCACTCGCCACTGCTCCCGATTTACGACAGCAACTTCAGCTGGTTCTACGAGCGGAACAACTCCAAGACCGCCGAGGGAAACTTCACAGTGCACACCGGCCACGGAGATCTGAGCCAGTTGGGCGACATTATGCTCTGGAAGGGGGAGAACCATACTGGCTTCTATCCCGGCGAGTGCGGAAAAGTCAATGGCAGTACCGGAGAGTTGTGGTCCCCGGATCGCCGATGGGATCAGCCCACCACCATTTTCCTGCCGGACGCGGCGCGCTTCTTGAACCTGTTTCCTCGGGAAAACCTAACCATCGACGGCGTAGATTTTTGGCGGTATGAGTCCACCAATCGCACCCTTGACAATGGGCAACTGTCGCCGGACACCAAGTGCTTTTGTCTCGAGAATCGGGAGTGCCCTCGCAATGGAGTCCTGGATTACGGACCGCCAGCCTTTAACGGACCATTCTACATGTCCCATCCGCACTTTTATCTCACCG
This sequence comes from Drosophila ananassae, assembly GCF_017639315.1. Lineage (NCBI taxonomy): Eukaryota > Metazoa > Arthropoda > Insecta > Diptera > Drosophilidae > Drosophila > Drosophila ananassae. Next base: position 25,941,397 of record NC_057930.1, read on the forward strand.
ATGAGCTGTACCGGGAGAACACCACAGGACTGAGTCCGAACGCCTCGGAGCACGGCATGCATGTGATTATGGAGCCGACCCTGGGCATTCCCCTCGACCTGAGGGGCCAGCTGATGATAAGCGTGCGAGTGCAACGGGACGAAGCCATTGAGTGAGTAGAATTATCTTCAAATTAGGGGAGACTTCACTTCAAATGTTTAGCCAAACACTTCAAAAATGTAGGTTTATTTATGGGGGAGACACTTGATAGTGCTAATCTCAATCCCCCGTCAAGCCAAAAGATTAAAGTTGTTTTTGTTCTTGTTTGCCAGCTTTTTCCAAAATGTTTCTTATGATCATTATGCTCCTCTATTTACGATGCGAATGCATGGGGAACTGGACGAGGACCTGACCAAATTGCTGAAGGTGAGATGGGCAAAAAATATGTCCTAAAGAAACTATCTAACAATAACCTTTCCTTGCCAGCTTGCTTTGAATGCACCACTCATTGGCCAGCTTATTGGAATCGGATTACTTTTGATCGGCATTATAATAATCTTAACAGGTGTTTTTGTCACAAAGAATCAAAAGTGGTACCACCAACACCGAAGCACAGAGGATACCAGTCGTAAAGCAAATTTGGCTGGCAAATGATTCAAATGCACTCAAGCCGATAAGAAAGCCAAAGCAACAAAGCAGTAATCTCCCTAATCATTGGATTTTTTTAGGCCTTTTTTTAAAGCTGTTATCGTCTTTAAAGGCCGGGCCATAAAAAATGCAAACTACGTGCTCGACTGGATTATCCAATTTCGTTCAGGTGTTGCCCAGCTGTGGGAATCTAGAATTACACAAAATTATGGCCTTTCAAATATGCTAAAATTTATTAATATGTTAATAATTGTTTTTTGTTGTTCGTTCGTGAGGCTAGAATCCTTGGGCACGTAAGCTGAATACATACTTTATGGCGTACGAACTCTTTCACCACAAAAAGCAAAGCAAAAGCAGAAGCAACAGCAAAGCAAAGGCAACCGCCTCGGCAAGAAAGGCAGCAAATACCAAACTGGAAATTTGAAAAATGCCAAAAGAATATTATAAGCGACTAATTTATATGCACCAAGCACGCAAACTTACGTTTTGCACACACATTGTTGGTTGCCCATCGAAAGGACGAAGGAACAAGTTAAACAATGTATGAAAATATGAAAATTATATGACTGGCAGTATGTGTCGGCCATAACTTTAACGAAATATTTGTGCTAGGTAGTAGGTATTTTTGGATAATAAATACTTGGAAAAGCTATTCTAAAATTAAACTAAATGTTGGAATATTTTGTGGAATAGAAAGAGTACCATTTGCAGTTTAAAAACCTCATAGAATTAAATAAATTGGATTTTTTCTTATCCCGCAATGCGTTTTATTAAAGACAACTCTAAAAAAATGAAACATATACCATTATTCATATTTACTTATCATCAAACATTATTTAATAGAGTTTCCACTTCAAGGACCAACCAAAAAGTCAACATATTTTCTAATAATAATAATTTTTGTTTTCATTAAATTTCTGTGCATTTCCAAAAATTAAATGCAAAACAAGCCTAACCTTGATAAATTGCCAGAGGCATCCCATAAATGGATGTCAACACATTTATTAACATTTATTTCGAAGCAAGCTTAGTTCACCATTTAAGGATGCATTCCAGCACACTTTCTTTCTAAAAAGGACATCGTTTGATTTACGGCCCTGCATATGTTTATATTTAAAGTTTCTTTCATTTTTGTGTGACACATTTTCCCATTTCTCAATGGCTGATAATAGCCATTTTCCAAACATCACAACTCGACATGGTTTATGTATTTTCTCTGGCCTCGCAAGTGACTTCTCAAGGGTTGGCCTGTCAATTTGTATTCTATTTCGGGGCTCTATTCTGTCTTCGCAGAGCAACCACAGAGATGTGCAATTGTGCGAAGAATTTTTAATGAAATATTTAACAACAGCACCCGAAAAAAGATGGTGAGAGCCGGTAAATCAAAAAAATGTGGCAGTGCCCAGTTTGTCAGCCAGTCGGAAAAAAGTGTCCAGCAACAAGAACATTTAATTTTGGAAAATAGGTTGTCAAGGTACGCAGACTGACTGACATTTTTATACTTTTTTAATGCTCATGATACCGAACAATAACTTTAGTTGGGGCATTTTCATTTCTCATGAAAGTGGGTTTAAATTAAATTAAGTGAATCAATTGAAACTACGAGAATGTTTGACTTTCTATCTTGAAAAGGATTTAATATTAAATGTTCTGATTTTAGTAACTAGCATCTCCCACCATGAGTATCAGGAAATCGAGGCCACCTGCTTACTGTGGTTATAATTTTTTTAATGCTCCTGCGGTTTTTTTTTCCTCTAAACATAACAAGCAACAGATCGCGTCGGCGGTTGACTTCATTATTTTGACCAAATCCGAAAAACCAAGAAAAAACGCTTCAAAGCTCAGAAATGGGTGAGTGCGGTGCGGAGCGGTGTCTGTGCCATTGTTGCCTGCTGTCCGTTTATGTCGCGAAAACTTCGGTGTCCTAATCTGCTGCCTGACTTGCATACTAATTTGTTTGCTCCTCGTCGGGACAAGCCCTCCCCTTAACGGGCTGCCTTTATGGTCTTTTGGGCCGCTGACAACCCGTAGATTATGTTGTTGGCTTGGCTTTGCCTTTTGTCCGAGAGAATGTGTGTGACCAGTGTCATGTTGCCTTGGCTTACAGATTTTGGGCCAGCCAGGCCTCCCAGCTTTCCAGACACCCCATCCAGTTTGTTTATTTCAGCTGGCCGTCTATAAAACCCTGTTTAGCTGCTTAATTTTTTCCTTTGTCATGTTGACAGTCTCTCTGTCGGCTCAAGGACTCTTTTTGTTGAACGCTTGTTGGCTGTTGGCTTGTTGGGTTCATTTCTCGCACAATTTAATGTTATTTAATTGGCATTTAAGTTTGTGAAAATGCCACTGTTTGAAGCACCGATAAGGCAGACATAACATTAATGCTTAGGTCAGTTTTTATTGGGCGTCCTTGAGGCCCTAAGCAACCACATAAAATCCGGAAACAGTATAAAATATTCAAGACTAAGTCACTTGTGCAGTGTTTCATTAATTATTACCCATTTTTTAGAGCACACATTGTAAAGCACTTGTGTTAAATTTAATTCAAGAACACCAACAAATAAATCCGTCTGCAATTAATAATTTTGTGACATTTTAACTACAATGTGGAAACCGCAGCTTTTCAGCCACATCGCCCCGCACTTTGAGAATTTATGATACAATTTTCTATGCCACGTGCAACGGCTCATCCTTTTTCTATGTTTTGTTTAGCAGAGCAAATTGCATTGGGCCTTTGGCGCTGGGTCAGATGGTACAAAGTTGACAGCATCAGAAGGGAAATCTGCCGCTGGCAAAAAAGCTAAATAAACATGGACCATTGTGAACTAACGCCAAAACAACACAAAAAATCAACAGGCGAGAATTTTGTGAAAAAATTTAAAAATTCAATTTAAAAAACATTCCGGAATTTTGCCCTTCTCCCACTATTTTTTGGCCAGTATAGTGCTCATAAAACTGGTTATGGTTAGAAAACCGAATGGCGCAGCCAAACAATTTGTGTTTGTAGCTTTTATTTTCTCACCATTTCACCCTTCTATAAATTTGCGTTTCAGTTGGCTAAAATATTTACAAAACCTGAAAAGCACACAAGTAAAATATTTGGCTGCGCAAAAAAATATCTGATATAGCGCTCAAATTTAAATTAAACTGGCGAAACCAATCCGAAACTAAGTGAAGTGAAATTGAAAAGTGGAAACTAATTAAATATGAATAAATATAATACGATGCCGCCAACTAAATGAGTGCAGCAATGAATTAACTTTTCCTACTTTGTTTTCAAATGTACTGCCATAGAATTCATTTGTTCAAAAATAACGCTTACGGTTGGAAATATCCATCCGCCGGGTTTTGCATTCCAGTTAGTACAAACTCCAAACATACACTCCATAAACCTATGTTTTAGTCGAAAACAAACTGAAAATTAAATCGCCTTTTGAGAGAAGATTTCAAAATTTCAGCAATTAAAACAGCGCCTGTCCAACACTCTCATGGCGTTCCCAGCTGGCCAACTTTGGGCAACGAAATTATTACGCATACGCCATGTGAAACACAATGGGGCTGCCGAACTCATGTGTGCTGAGCGTTCTAATTGCTTGGCTTTATGAACTGAGAGCATTAAGTGCGAATGCAATATGCAGGGCATGCTTTACACGCCGGGCCGATTTCGGTTATGACGAGGCTTTAAGCTGCGCTGAAGTCAGGACACTGGCTATTGGCTGGCAGAGAGCCAGAGGCAACTTTCGAGGAGCTGGTGCGTCTTGTGCCGGTCTTGCGAAAACCATTTTCCTAAAGGGCAAAAACATTAAAGGGATCACCAAGGAAGCAGCCAAAGTGCTGGGCGCTTTTGGCCGGCAAGGAACTACATAAATTCGATGGGGAAAGTAGTTGGCCCAAACGAGCACTGGCCAACATTGTTTGGCATCGTGTCCTAGCATATGACTTTGCATATTTGAAAGGCAATTTCCACAGTGTTAGGACCATCCATGCAAATGCAATTCCGATGTATTCTGTTTATCGGACACTTCTCGCCCTTTAATGCCACTGTGCTGCCTTTATTCGCATTACATGCCAGTCCGCAAGCTCATCCCTTTCCATATCCGGCCTAAGGCATTATTTGCTCAACATTTGCAGTATCCACTGCCGGGGACAGCTGGCGTATGCTTTCAATCAACCGAACCGAATCGCAAAAATTCGCACTTCCGTATGTTCGTTTCCGCCAAATTTATCGATCAACCACCTGGCCTGGCGCCCGACCATTTTCGCACTTAAACCGCAGAAATTTTGTTAAATTTTCATTAAAAATACATTGCCTGGCAATTGCCGCAGCTGTGCCATGCTGTGTCGGCATCAAAATGTCACTGTACTTTCGCTCCGCGTCGCCGCGAGGAAGCCTTTTGCATCCGCTTTCATGAAGCCATGTGTGAAAAGTTTAGGGGGCATGGAGTAACAACGTGAGTTCTTTAAAGTGATTACAGATAAATTCTTAATCGGAAATCCCTTTGGAAAAATGAATTAAGAAGTTCGCCTGAAGCCTACAGATAGCTTAACATCACCTGGCCTGAAATAATTCACTTTGAGAGTCTAAACAATAATTATTATGGCAGCCATTTAACCAAATAAACCTGAACAACTTTAAACACATTCCACGCAGTGCTGTCCATCAGCTTTTAAATCAATACACCCTGCAATTCAACACAATTGACTATTCCTGGTGCTCATTTGTCAAATATATCGGAATAACGAAGCACGAAATGCTATTCGCATTCCCCAGAACCCAGGACACAGGCCCATCATTGCCATAATTGTTAACCACATGCCATTTATGCCACACTGCAGGACTGCCGGCTTTCCATAATTTATTTACATATATAGATGCATGTGACTTAATGCCGGAGCCGGGCATTTAATTAAGTAAGGCAAATCCATAGCCTTGGAATGCTCGTGGGTTTATTGGTCGAGTATCACTGCAACATTTAATAATGTCAATTCCATTTGAGTTGTGTGTGCGTTGATTTAGTTAAGGCTGTGGCTTATTGCCGGCCAATTTACAGCTCTGTCTGCTCCGGCTGCTCCGTCCGGGCCTGCCGGACAGCGTAGGTCAGCTGGAAGCCTGTTTCGGAGGCACTCGACTGAGCGTCGCTGGAAAAGTGCATCACAAACGGCGGACGTGCCACCAACTCCTGCCCCGAGAGGTTGCTGCCACAGTAGAAGCTGGCCTGTAGCTCCGGCCGACTGACCATGAACGCGTTCGGAATGCTCAGGTAGTCGGACACTCGACCGGTAGTCTTCACTGTACTGCGACAGTCGGTGTCGTAGGCCGGTCCTGGTGCATCTGAATTGGCCTTGGACAGCGCAAAGTGATCGATCTTATACCTATTGGAAAGGGGCTAGAGTTATTTCGGTTTCTATCTTTGACTCACTCGTAGAATTCCCCAAAAACTTTATCTTTTCTGACTCATCACTAACCTTATCTCGTCGTCGGCCGCTCCCTTTATACAAATGGAGTACCTCGTGCTGGGCATGTAGATGCCACCTGCGAAGTTGAAGCTGACAATGCCCCCAGTTTGGGTCCTGAAGTACTGATCGCAGCCCAGAGGAGCCAGGAGTTCTAGGTCGGCCATCGAAGGCGAGGTCAGGGACTGTATTAGCTGAGCAGCGGGTCCCGACCCGGACCCCAAGCCCGATTGGCCACCAAATATGGTCCTTGGCAACAGGTTTCCCAGAAAGGGCAGTATGGGACGAACCGTGGGCAACTGCACAGCAGGTCGACGGGTTGCCACAGCAGCCGATTCGAGGGGACACTCCAGTTGGGTGAGGGTCAACTGCCACGAGGACTGGCCGGAAAGACCGCTGGCTAGGCGGAAGAGTAGCTGCAGCTCCTGGCCTCGGCGGAGGGGGAAGTACAAGTGCTGACCGTTACTGCGACCACAAAGTCGAAATCGCTGAATCTGCACAAAAGCGCGGCACTCTAGCAGCTGGGTAGTCGCATTCAACTGCGGCTGCGGCAAGTCCAATCGCTCGAAATCAACGCGCACCTGACACACCTGGCTGCTCCACGGGGCCACGCGGTACTGGCAACTGTCCAACTTGGCCAATTCGCCTGTCGCCGGGCTGCGGATAACGATGCGCTTCTGGCGGACACTTGTTCCCAAATTGCAGGACACCGTCTGACAGCGGACAGGTGTAAATGAGGGTGAAAATGCGAGGGCCAGCCACACCACCAACGGCAGCGGCAGCAGCAGTTGAAATTCCATTTTGTTCGAATTGTTAGAGCGCTCCGATTGGGGCATTTTCGCTGAGCAGCGCTTTTATATCAATTTCTGAGAGCAATTGTATCTTATGGCAGATAACTGCCATTGACATTCGGGCGATAACGTTCCGAAGATGTTACTTGGCGATAATGTATCTGAAGCATGGCAAATGGTGATGCGTCCCTGGGAGTTTCGTTGTGAAATTTTCAAAGTGGGGAGCAGAAAGTTTTTGCTGAGTTTTTGTGTCTTTAAAGGGCGACTCTACTCTTCAGCTTAAAGTCTTAAAGTATCAGGTGAACATAATTATACAAGTTTGTTTTTAGCTTTCCCATTCAACGACCATCTTACTTACTTCCTTAATTCAAGTGAAATGTCTCCCCCGCTGGATGGCGGTGTAATCATTATCGAATAAATAATGCGATGGAAAGAAATGCCAGGTATGCATGCAATCAGACAGTTTCCCCGCCCTCACCAGATAACATTTGTTCTCTTTTGGTTTAAGCCTTTTGCTTTTTTCCAAATAGGAATTCATTGCCCAAACGTTTTATCAATAAATGCCACAAGGAAGTTTTACGCACATTTTATGACAAAGGCAGGCGAAGAGGCGTTTATGGGGGACTTACACCTTTTATGAGGTCGCCCTGCCACGCTTCTTGGCAGCGCTTAGAGCCGCTCCTTGGAGGACCTCGGCGCACGTAAAACAATAAAATTCCCGGCATTTATATGAGCATACCTTTGATTGTGTATGAAGTAGAAAGTGGGAAGTATTGGAGGAGCAAGCGTTTTGCATATTTTGCGGCATAGTTTACCACTTGTAATTAAAATTAAATACCCCCGGCCCCCGGTACTTGTATTAAATTTCATTTTATGTTAAACACAAAAACGGCCTGACAAAAAATACTGCCGAGGTGGCGTTAAAATTAAACAAACGACCAAATAATACTTGAATTGCATGCACATCCAGATTAACATATCAACAGCAACAAAAAATGTCATAAACCATGAAAAAAATAAATATTCACAGCAAGGATGCACTGCCGTGCCAGCACCGCCGTGCCCAGAAAGTGCAGCATTGCACACTATGGTACACATTTGCGTTCAAGTTTCAAAAATTTATGGCCCAAGTACAAGCCCAGTTTAAAAACAAAGCCAGCCCAGCTACAACCGGCTAGAACCTTCAAAAATATATATTTACGTTTGTGTGTATATTTATGAAGCACAAAAAGCCATAGAGCTCGTGCAGCCGTCGCATAAAAATGAAAACTATGTACTAATAAGCAAAAACAAGGTGGAAAAAATGGCTGGCTAACATCGTTAACTGAAGGAAACTGGTAAACGCCAACAGGCGAAAAATGGCGTATACTCTGCCAGGAACTCCCAATGCCCTTCCTATGGAGCGTCGTTCGGCCCAAGGCAGAGCTTCTTTGAGAGGAATTTGGGTTTTGGCCAGCCTATTTGTTGCATCCTACAGATTTTAAGCTCTTGTTTCTCTTCAAAATCTTTTTATAAAACTTTGTAAAGCTTGTTCTCACATTCTTCAACCTGTCACGCCCACTATGTCCTGCATACATATGCACTCCCAGCAGACTTCATCAGCAATTTGTAATACCTACTTCCAAGGGCATTCCCAAAGCCGCAAAGAAAAGCAAAAACACGAAAAACGAATACGAAAACTTTTGTTGTAACCGCAGCGCTGCTGTGCTCACGTATTTATGTCAATGTTTTGTTTTAGTTGTTGTTGGCAGGCCACCTTCGCCCCTCGTCCTGCCTCCCAGTTGCATGTCGTGGCCACTTGCACTACCTTTAACCCATGGCGAAGGAAGAAGTGACGCCCATTCTGTTCTGGCCGGGTCGAGGGCTTCACTGCCTTCTGCTCTCTGTTCTCTGTTCTCGACTCCAGTCAGCTTTATGTGATCAACAACTTGTTTGTTGCGGGCAGGAGTGGGGGCGGTGCCAAAAACAAATGCTCAACTACAAGTGCCGAATGTCGAAGGACATGCCAACGCACCACCAGAAAATATGTCTCTTTGAATCTTACCTAGGCACAGAATATTTGATGGGAAGCGTTGATAAGAGTAAGAGTTTGATAAGATCCGCGAAGGCGTTCAGCCTCCTCTCAAGATATGCTTTTATGTTTTTCTTTTATTCACATTTTTTTATAAAGGCCACCTTATTTACTCGTCAAATATTTTATTTTTTTTATGAATTATCTAAAAATTGGAAATTTCTCTAACAAAGAATAAGAAAATGGCCGTAAACCTATTTGTTTCAGTGCCAAAAATGTCTTCAAGTTTCGGGCAAAACCCTGAGTTCTTAGCACTTTTTTGGAGTTTTATTTCCCTTTTTTTTTTGTTAAACCCCTGCTCCATAAAAATAATGTCCTGTTGTCCTTGCAACTTCAAATGGCAATTGCCGTTGCCCCGTTTTCGCCGCTTGATCGAAATTTAGTGGCAAAAGTTTCAGCTGCGAGCTGCGCGAAACTGTGCCGCATAAAAAGCCAATTAAGTGACATTCGATTGGTTTGCATACATATGGCGCAGATTACAAGGGCGGCCACTTTTCATGCCGCGTCGGGGGGGTGCTGCCACGCCCCAATCATAAATATAAACAACGCGACGACGGTGGCGCGGGCGGCACGGGCGGCGACGGTGGCGTTGACTTTGCCATCTAAAATGGAAATCTACCGGTAACAAGTACATGCATATTTTCCGGCTCGTGTTGATTTTCCTTGCCAGCCTTCTTCCTTCGTGTTTGCTTATCAAGTGCAAATGCATGCAAGCTGCAAAAAATAGAGGAGCAAACGAATAACGAATAACGAAAACAGCAACAATAATATCAACAAACAGCGCTACCAGATAGGCAGCGAAACACCCAGCGACGTGTTGCGCCCAGGTCCTTAGTCCTTGCAGTCAAGAAAAACGAGTTGTTTCCGGCACTCAAACACTTCTGATTGCGATTCCAAAAAATACGCAAGAAATATGCAGAGGAATGAGGCAGCGCTATAAATTTAAATGCAATCGCATTAAGGGAGCAACAAATAAAAGAGTAAAGGCATTCCGGCGAGGAGTTTCGGTTTTCCAAAAATTTATGTAGCATACTATTCCGTGCGCAAATTCACTTGAACTTGAACTTGCTCCTCTAGTGGTTTTTTTTTAGTAAACATTTCAATATATCTAATCCTTATTGGAAACTGATGGCCTCAAATTTCTTAGCTCTATCATTTCATTATTTCGATATATGTTCAGGGTATTGTGTATCGGAACTTAGGAACACTTCCCATCTATTTTTATTTTTGTGTTTTTCCAGAATGATGTTGACAAGCCCAAGAAAGCAAATTGAAAACTTCATGTAAATAAAGCAGACAGAGCAGGGCTCTTTGCAGCGCCGGACAGCTTTCTTTTGGCTTGCATTTAATTTAATGCATTCTGGCCATCAACATCACCATTGTAATAAACTTTTTGCCATTGTTATTACTTTCAAAGTTTCCTCCCGAAGGGAGAAAACTTAAAGCAAGTAATAACTCCTGCAACCTTGAGTTAGAGATGTTAAAGGGCTCCTTTACCCAGTCAGTACGACACAAATTAATGGACAATCAAGTAGCCTGCTAACCAAACTTCGAAAAAGCCACGCTCATCAGTCAAAGCCCTTTCACTGAGCCAACTCAGACGGGGCTTATTTATGTGCGTCTGCTGCAGGAAGCATGAATTGACTTTGTGACTTTATAGTTAGGCGCCATGCCAGCGCTTATCCTGCTCTTTAGGACAAGTCGTCCTTTCTGCGAGCATAATGTGTGCATGACAGTCAGCTCATCCTTTACTACAGCCCTCCGCCGACCCTCACATCTGACCGTGCGTCAATGCCAGAGAAAAGGACATTGTTGCCACCCGGCGATGCACGATGCACGATGCAGCATGCACCCTCCACTTGATGCCAGGCGGCGCACAATGTGTCTTTTGATTTCCGCAAACTGTAAGCTTGGTGAATGCCAACCGCAAGCCGCAGGAATGAGGATGATTTGAAAGCAATACGCACTCCCTGGTCGGAAAGCGAATGTTTCGAATTCCATACGCGGAGCCTTTGGGAAATTTGATACACGAAGGTTTGACTGGAAGGCTTTAATCTTTTAACAACTGTATGTACAAGGTTCTCTTTTCAGTATTACAATAATTTCATGTTTCTATTCGTAATCAGCTTAGACTAATAAGCATTCATGTTACATTAAATGAAGGCCTTCGTTCGATAGGCCGATTATAATCAAGTTTTCTCTGGCGGAAAATTGAACTCAAAACATTTCAATTAAAGATCGAGTTGCAAATTACTCTCAACTTATAAGTCAAAATAAGCTCATATGGACTGCCCATAAAAAGTCAACCCCTCAGCCTGCAAATAAGACCTGCAAACAAATGAAAGCCAATGCAACCACAAATCAATGGCTCACACTGCGTATACGCAATGTTCATTCTGAATGTAGGCCAATATTGGCAGAATACTTTGACAGAATACAATATTGGCCACTATGCTAATTCCTGGCCAGCAATTGACGTATGTTGACTCCTGGCTGCTCCTAGTTTGTTAATCCGAAAAGCATGTAATTTCTATTTATCTATGCAGATGTCATGGCTAATTGATTTTGCAAGAATTCGGCCATTTGTTTGTTTGCTTTCGGACGACAGACCGAGTCAAGAGTACACAAAATAGTTGATAAATAATTTAAAATTACAACTCCGAAACTCGAATGATGTGCAGGCACTTGATATCGCAGCGCCAATGGCTTTTTTATGCGTGTTTGTGGCCACGTTCACGTAATGCACATAAAGTTGCGGATGCTCGTGGCAGAGCCACACGGCGTATACTTAATACACACGTATGCCCTGCGTGACTGCCGCAAGGCAACATGGAAGATCTGCTCGCTGCAGGATGCAGGACTGCAAAAGAAATCAACTTAAAATGTGCAAATTGTTTATACGGCGACCCCTCTGCGGGCAAACACAAACATATTTATAGTATATGCAATGGATGGGTTAAAGTATGTGCCGGACATTGAATAAGATTAATGAAGGTTTACTTTCGGCTCCATCTCCCTCTCGGACATTTTGTTTTTATGTTTGGTTTGGGTCGGCCGCCTGCTGCGGTCACGTGGTCTGGCCGCAGGATGATGCTACTCCCTCCTGAACCGCCCAGCCTCCCATCTGCCCATCCACTCTTCTGCTGCTACTAAAATATTTTTGCAGTCGGCCTCTGCTTGTTCTGCGGTTGGTGTAAACGAAAAACATATTTCAATGATGCATGCCACCCCCGAAAACAACATCAAGCAGGCGTTGCCCCCGTTGCCTCGTTTGCCCGGCCAACCAATAAACTGGCCAACAACAAGCTCGGGCCAGGATCTGCAAGAAGGAGATGAAGCTGCCGACCACAAACAACTGTCAGGGACATGTTGCAAATGTGACAATTTTATTGGTCTGTCAAGAAAATATAAAAAAAATTGAAAAATTCATATGAATGAATGGACATGGGCCTTAAACTCTGTATACAATATAAAAACCCATTATAAGTACTTATTTCCTTCTAAAAGCAGATCAAATTTAGATAAACTTTATTACCTTTTAAGATCTGCGCACTAATTCAATTACAATAAAATGTAAGCCAACTCTGGAAACTTTTTATCTTCCGCTTGCAACATTTCTATCAGCATAATCATTTCGCAAATTTGCCCAAGGATTCTCCAAGGAAACCGCAACTCCCCGCGGAGGAAAATATAAGAAACGTAGAGCAAGTAAACCGGCAGACATATTTAATTATAAATGCAGTTTGCAACTTTCCGCAAGAAACATAGAGAGAGAGTAAAATAGGGGAATGTGAAAACTTGGCCATAAAGTACTTACTGGTAATCAGCTGGGCAACACTCCTGAGCCACTTTCTTCTAAGCCAGCTCTCCAAATTGCAGTTTAATGAGCTCATTGACAGGTGCTGGCAACAGAGCTGAAGAAGCAGAAGCAGAAAGAATGAAGTGAGCTCGAGGGATAAATGGAGTGTAATTCCCAGCTAAAGCAAATGCAATATTAATCACCGGTTTTAAACCAAAATTTCTCGCATATTCCCACCAGCCAGACCTCATCGCTTTTTTTAAAATTTTTTCTTGCATTTTTGTGTGCGCACCGCCAGAATTCCATTTTTTAATTAACCGCCAGAGGACTGGAGAGCAGAGATGTTGGCCCCGGAGACCTGGTTGTCAGTTTACCTGAATGTGGAGTTCTGTTGACATTTGCCACCGTCATGCGACATTTTGAATATGGTCTGGCCGGAATACATAACACATATACATATATTGCGTAAGTATATATTCATGTGCTGCGGCAAGAGTTGAGGAGCCGTGACAGCTGTTGCAGGAGTAGTTTTTAAGTAGCTGCTAATGAGTCGGTAACTTTCAGTCCCACAAGTTTTGAGGCAATCTTCTTAGGGCAACACTTTATTCAAAGCAGAACAACGCTTCCCACTTCGAAAGTTAATTTTTTGCTTCAAGATGTGCACTTTATTCGATACCCCCCCCCAACATAACCCTCGATTTTAAGCCAGAATATGTGCACACTATACTAAAATAACATAAAGACATCTTCTCGTACTTGCCAGCACTCTCGTTCGCATATCCTTCGTCCTTGGCGCAGCTGGAGCAAGTGCACTGGTCTCAGGGGTGGGGCGGACGTGGCAGAGAACAATGGCTAACAATGTTACGCATACGACACGGGTGCCGCAGGAAAGGTCCGAAGGAAACGGCGATAAATGGAAACATTCGCGAGCAATTATGTTACATCAGCTATGGAAAATCCGAAGAAGGTGATTTTCTGCCTTCCCTTCCATTTTTTATGCAGCTCTCCGCACTTGGCGTTAAATTAAAAACAAGGAAACAGGAAGCGGGATTACGATATAAATACTAAGCACAAAGAGAGCAACAGAGGAATAGGGAAACAGGCAGAGGGAGGAGAGCAGAAGGAAACCGAGTTTTCACCGTATAAATTCACACTAAACTGGGGATTTCGAATGGATTTTCCGAGGCTGAGACAACAATGGCATACTCGGCATAATCGCCGAGTGAATGAAAGCGCAGCATCATCGAAGGCGACGGCAGTGCTGACGGGTGACAAGGATATGGCGGGAAAAGACAGTGGGGGAGAAGGGGCAGGCCGGCAAAGCAATCCCGGAGATGACGACCATGACAGGCGGAACAAACGAGCAGGAGCAGGAGTCCGTGTATGGAGCGGCAGCCGGATAACAGCTGTTGCGGAACCATTCCCGGCATAGTTTACTCAGCACTCTTTAGCCAAATATATATTTACCACACCCCGCCCCCACTCCCTTTCCCCAAAAGAGCCAGTCGCGTTATAAATCGCATTAAGTGGATCATACTTTGCATATGAAGTGCCCCAACTGGCAAGCCTCCCACCCGGCCCCACCAACTGACAGACGACCATGTTAGGGATGGCATGTACTGTTCTTGGAATTATTCAAAAAGACAAAAAAAGTAGTGAGCATCAAGGAGCATACAGATATCTGGAGATTGCTTGAGCCGTTTCGTGTTTCTGAAAATTCTATCAAAAGTTATTAAGGGTATGGGGATAACCAACAAGACTTACTGCGATATTTGGCAATGTTATGCCAGTTTTTATCGGATCTTTAAGCGGAATACCCCATTGAAATGGGGAATGAATACCTTCGATTGCAATTTTTTTCAGATTTTGCGTCCATTTTTCCATGGGACTTCCTTAAGAATTTGGAGAAACCACGGAAGTGCCCTATATGGCTCAGAAGAATATCTATATCTTTCTTATTTTTTATCGGATCCTTGAGCGGAATACCCCAATCGAATTGTAGATCTATTCTCCATCAATCTGCATTAAAACCTTCGATTGAAATTTTTTTCAGATTTTGCGTCCATTTTTCCATGGGACTGCCTAGAGAATTGGGAAAAACCACGGAAGTGCCCCATATAACCCTAATTTTTATCGGATCCTTGAGCGGAATACCTCAATGGAATTGTCAAATGCTCCATCAAGCTGCCTTATTTTAGCTTTCCTTTATATTTTTTAAACTTTTGGAATATGTAATATATGGAATTTATATTCATTTTCAATCAATCTTTAAAAGCTTACCAACCTTTTAAAATATAATATAACGTCTAGTTTAAAGAGCTTTTCCCATCTCTAATTCTATATCTCGCCCAGAAAGAAGGATACCGATAAAAAGAAAGCACTTTAACATAACAAAGGACTCGAACAGCATCGCCAAATGAACGGCAACGCAATCAAAATTCAAAAGTTTCATTTGCAGGTAAATGGTGGATTTACTTGGGGGATTTTAGTGCCCTGCCACCTCATCGTCCCCGGCGCCCTTTTCGTCCTTGTTGTCAATTGTTTGGCAGCGCATGATGAATGACGCCGATAGCGTTTCACGATGATAGCGAAAATTTGTAGCCGCATTAACTTGCCACCGTGAAGTTTCTCGCTTCCCGCCTGCCACCTGCTGGTCTCAGTTTCAGCTTCTGGGGCCAAAGGTCAATACAGGTTGGCTGCGAGATCTTAATGGGAATGCTAAGTAGAGCATAGTTGTAAATTATGCGAAAAACTTTTTCACCTCTCACTCCTTTTGCGGGATATTTGGCTTTGCTACAAAAAATTATGAAAAATACACTTCCATCAACCTAAATCATTTTTATCCCAGATATGGCATTCATTTTATGAATTGATAGCTGTAGTACTTAGGTTCTTTGGGTCATTGTATTAAATTCATTTAAGGACCTGCTTGTAGGCCTCTGTTTATTTATAATTTACATTTTCTATCAAGTCTAGACGGTCTAAAAAATAACTTTATCAATAAAAACCAATATTATGGAGGCTCGTAAAGCCAAACTTGCCGAATATGAAAACTTCTCACGCCCTCGCCATATTTCTATAAATAACAATGGCCATTATCATAAATATGTTACTGGTAAAAACAAGCGAAATTGTCCAATTTAAATGCAGGACTCAGACAAAACTTATGACCAAAAAAGCGTAAACAAAAAATATTGTGTAGTACGACCAGCAATCCAGCCTTGTTAATGAATAATTAATATAAATACCAAACAAGTTTTTGTTTGCCTTCCAGTGTTAATTGAAATGAGCATTTAAATAACAATAAATATACACGGAGAGAAAAGCAGAGCTCTTTGTGGAAAAATGTAAATAAGGAGAGTAACAAAGGAAAGAGCTTTGGGGGGAGGGATTGAGGGTGTAATAAGGACAATGCGATTGCCTCAAGGAGCTGCCTCGGGGAATGCTTACGAATGCCATTACACGACAAAGGACTCGAGTCCGAGTATCCTTATCGGCAATCGCATAAATCTCGTCCTCGGAGAGTTGTTACCGGTTCAGGAGTCCTGGCGCGAGTCCTGGTGTTGCCACCTAGTTGCAAATTGTACGCGAGGGTTTCCTTAAAGCAATTATTATATCACGCAGTTTAGTTACTTTTTATTTTATTTACTCCGGAGTCCGGCTAGGACTTTGACTCGGACTCGGACTTGGTCTTGTCTTTCGGACATTTTTGCTGACTCTCCGGAATCTGGAATCGTGGCTGCGTGACTTTTATTGGACTTTCGCTGCTTTCCCTTAATTTTGGCCAAAAGTTTCGGCTCTTGTTTATGGCATTTATCGTGCTGTTTATTCGCTTTATTCGGCTTTTGTTTCAGAGTCAGAGTCAGAATGGTAAGCGGCCCAGCCTAGATTTTTCCGACTAGAGTCCTTTCCTAATGCCGGCGCATATCCCGCAGCGTTTGCTTAACGCGCCGGGCGCGCTCTTATCTAAACGATTGCCTGTGGAGTGATTATGAGTGTTTGAGGTTGTTACCATAATTGACGCCGTGCGCCGTCCTTGCCGGGGAACCCGAACGCAGGAGAACCAAAGGAACGCAAAACAAAGTAAAGGGAATAAAGTTAGCCGGAATGAACAGACAATGAATAATAATCAAGAACCATTTGGCAACATTTTCAGGCTAATAATGAACCGAATCGTGAGGTTCGTTTGGCCAGTGTGTGTCTTAAACTCTAAGGAGTTCCTAGCATCCTGCAGTATTGATGGAATTCGTTATTAAAGTATTAAATTTCTAGGTTTTCAGATAATAAATGGAATCAAATCTAAGCCCTAAAACATGTTGATTTTCAATGTCATTGCTTATTCGATTTCCAGGCACGTCGCTCAAGAGTTACCTGCCCTTCCATACCTGGCCAAAATGAACACTAAATGTGCATTAATGTTACCTTAAAATGTTCGAACCTCCTCCGATTCCCATCCACATTTTTATACAATTCCACAAATGATTCCGTCCGTGCACTCATCAAACTTTTCAGCGAAGGCGGGACATGCAAAATGTTGCACGTGGCATTGATTTCGAGAGGCATGATTGATTGCGGAGCCGTCCTTTAAGTCCTGCCAGAGGCGGCTTTAAGAAGACATTGCCACATTGTGTCTACCAGGACATCAAGGACTTTTGGTCGCCACTTATTTTGATTACTGTTTTCGGAAGAGCGCCAAAGTCCTGAAAGGATCTAGTGTGATATGACAGTCAGGTCGAAAGGTAATCTTTCAACAGGTCGTATACGTAATGCCAGGGATAAAAGTCTGTACAAAGAGTAGGTCACCTTTAAGGTAATATTTATACTCTTGACTATGAAATGATTTCTAAATAAACATAAAGGAAAATAAGTCACTTTAAAAACCATTTGGTTAGTAGGACTCCCCATTTTTGCTGCCTTGCTTCAATCAACAGCTCCTCCTTAAATCAATAGCGTAAGGACGAATCAAGACACATTTGTGTGTCACGCTCGCATCCCTCCCAGCCCGGCTAAGGCAAACTGATTGCGCAATGAGCATCAGAGCATGACACGCAACTCACTCACGTCTCCAGCCAGCCACGCTTAAATTTAAGCATCAGGAATAATCTTTGGCTGTTGTCGCCTGTCGCCCGCCGCCCCCAGTCGCAGGATAACCGCACCTCCCAAGCACCTCCACACTCGTGCCGAGCCACGTCGCCTGTTGCCTGTCATTGTCATGTTTGCACTTGGCTTTAATGCTCGGCATCGCTTCTGGGGTTTGCTTTCAGGTTGGTTAAACGCCGCACTTGATGCCGAATAAAATGCCGTGGCTCCGCCAGCAAACTGCAAGTCTGCAACATACTATCCTGGCCTTCATTTTCAAAGCGCATGCAATTAAAAGCTGTCTCCCTAGCTCTGTACTTAGGACCGCAACTAAGAGTGAGTGCACTCAAAATATATTTTATACAGCAATCCCTATACATCTTAGTAAAAATATTTCAAGTATATGTATATAAGCTTATCATATATTAAACCTTAGAAATTGTATATACAGTACAGTCTAGAAAGTATAGTATCGGATATAAGTATTATTTTATCTCGGTGCACTTTAGTTTGCATCGCATTTCCGCAGCGGTGTTTTCAGCAGGATTACTTTGTCTTTCCGAAGTGCAAATGAAAGTCCCTACCCATCCCGTTGCCGGGACTGCTTGCGTTTGTAAAGTTTGTTAATTGTGTTGATTTCGAGTTTCCGCTGCAGGCATCAAATGCAATTGAGAAAGGTGCATGCAATCCGTACAGGAAGTTCAGTCCTACCTGTTGCAAGTGCTTCAAAGCCATTAAGAAGAGTAAACTGCGGAGTCTTGTCAGATAGATTTTGAGTGAAAATCATAATTATAAGGATGATTCTGGGAATATACTTCTCTAGCATCAATGTTGTCGAAAACATACTCGTTATATGACAAAATCGCAGAATGACCTTATTCTTTCGATCCATTTCTCAATTTAAAAATAAACCGATTAAGAAAAAAAGGAACGAGTCTGGGGAATAACTTGCGTTTGCCATTTTTCTCTGGCAGTCAGCGGGAAAATCTTGTTTTGCATCAATAAACATTGACATTGCTGCTCAAGTATGTGTGGGGAAAACTTACATTTGTGTCAGTGTGATTTGGGGTGTGTGTGTGGGGCATGAGTGTGAGTTGGCGAGAAAAATGCATTTTCTTGTTGTGCGCGCACGAGTCATAAATGATGCATGGCCCGCAGGCAACAGAGAATCACAGAAGAGAATGTTTTTTTCCCTAAAAATTCAATGGAGCTTTTATTTTGCCAGAAAAGCAGTTTCCCAGCGGAAAGTGGCATAGGGGAAAAGAGCTATTTAATACAATAGAATCCATACTGAAGTGAGTCTCTTGACTAAAGCAGGGCTTTGTTTGCATTCAATGCATTAAATATGGAAATGTATTTCAACAACCTGCGCTTTAAAATCATCCCAGCTCAAAACTTTAATTATTATTTTCCTCTAACCCAATTTCACAAAAGCCGGAAGAGAGCCAAAATCTCATAATTTATCAGGAAATTAGTTTGGAAAATATCAGGGGAAAACTTTAAGACGGATCAGCGGCGAAAAATTGTGGAAAACATAAGCTTAAGCCATTAGCAAGGCTTACTTCCAAGGCAAGAATCATAATCTTCTAATTTCCCTCGCAGTCGAGCCGAGGAGTAGAACATCCTGGCATAATGCATGGGACGTGCGCCACTCTGGCGTATGCGTAATATGCCTAATGCAAAACGCAAACTCAAATAAAAGTGATATACAAGTGGTGGGTGGAGCGAAGAGTGGGCGAAGACGTTACGCAAATGTATTTGTAAGCAGGCACTTAGCAGCCTCAGGAGCTGAGTTTTTGAAATATGCTTGACGGCTGCTCTCGTCTGACTGCCTCCTCAGCCAAAAAAGCCAACAAAAAATAGAAAATAAAACACAAGACAAAAAGCAGCCAAAGCAGAGGTCCCTATGAGAATTTGACAACATATTCTCACACCAGACAGCCCCTCACTCAACCCCTCCACCTCAGCCACATCCTTTTCGTTTTCCTGGCAATCTCAGCGCGTGCCGCACGCCTTGCGCATTTAACGCGTATTTTGCACTGCCTTTTCGGAAAAACCAGACCATCCAAGGAGCACTAGCCTGTCTCCTGTCGTGGCTGGCTTTTTCGGTGAATGCCAGGACACTGCAGCTATATACATACATATGTACGTATATAAAGTAGTAGTAGTGTAGTAGTAGTAGTAGTAGTATAGTAGTGGCAGTTGCTATCGCCGCCACAGAGAATGCTGCATAAATTGTTTTCAAAGTCTAAAGGAAAGTTAGTGAGTACACCTTTGCAGCATCTTCTTAAAACAACTAAATAACAAAAATAGAAAAATGGTCTAAACAGTTCAAATAATATAGAACTTTGTAATTTCTATAGAACCCTCTCTCAAATAATTATATAACTCAAACGCACTTCTAATAAAACTACAAGCTAATAGTTTCAAGTGCACATTCTTGAATGCATAAACCTGTGGAGCTGGCTGACTCAAAAAATCCTTTTGGCAGGCAGACAGGTAGCTGCTCTTTAAAGGTGATTGACAGTCCTGAGCGTCGAGTGTTGGCAGGACCAAAAGGAGCGCCAGAGAGGAGCTGAGCTGGCGAACAGCTGACTTGGCAACAGAGTCCGCCTTGGGGTGTCGTTAGTGGCTTGGCAGCCAACTGGGTAAGTGGGCGGGGAATACAGGATACCCTCACATATGCATATCCCGACAAAAATAGTTCGGAGGGGATAAGGAGCACTTACCAGTGGAGATGAAAACAAACGGAAGCCCCTTTGGGGCAGGGGCGTGGCTTAAATATCCTTAAAATGTCAAGCCAAGCATTAGCCGCATAAGGGTCAAGGTTTGCTGTCCTAGTAGTGTCGGGATTAAGCTTAAAAATAATACAAACGTATGACATATGGGATCAAAGTGAAAAGGAATACAATGTACCCTTTTGACAGGCAGTTTCCGAACGACACAATTGATTTATCGATGAGTTTTGAACTATTAATTCCTTGGAATCTACACCAGACACTCCATCAGGCATTGCAACTAACTAGCCTTAAATATTTAATTTCCCTCCAATCCACGGGACCACCTGAAGCTGTTAGTCCTGCCCACAAGGGAATTATTTGCAATTTACAATTTATGTAATGTGCGTGCTTGTAATTTGCTGATTTAATTAGTGACCATAACTCATTGTTATGGCCAAGGACGCGGCAAGATAATAAATGACTTTTAATTGTCGACCATACTCGTAATTAGTGGGAAATGGCGATGGGATTTGGGAGTGCGGAGTGCGGAGGGCTGCATCTTATCGACGATGATCTGGTAATGGAGTGCATAATGTCCTGAAAACGAGGGGTTGTCTGACAAACCAGGAATTCTGTGCCTGATGTTGAAATCAGGCATTACACTGCCTCGTGGCAGATAGCAGGCCGTGGAGACCCATTTTGTCTGTGACACAGGTGGCAGATGGGTCGAAACATCCATTATCCTTGTTTCTAGTGTGTGTGTGTATGTGTGGTTAGCCAAGTTACTGAAAACCGCACAACAAGGCGCCAAAATAATAGCAAACATTCAACAATAATTAATAATCATTAGTAAGCCGCACATTATGAAGTGGTTGACTAAATATTGAAATTACTGCGATATTAATGTCAGACAGGAACAACATAAACAATGGTATTATAATGCTACTTTCTATGACCCCTCACTCTCTCCCGTTCCTCACAGATCAGCCCCCGGCTGCTGATACAGCCACTGCGATTGTCCTTAATGACAACAATGTGCAAACTGTTTTGAAACAAACGACAAGCGGAAAGTGGCAACAGCCATTGCAACTGCAACAATAACACTAGAGTGTGTGGGTGCAGCAAATTATGGACATGCGTGTGAACTACAGGCATGTAAATTGAAAGAGTGACACGCCCATTACCATCGTCCGCCCACACGCCAGGGCTGTCAGGCAAACAAACTATGCGGCCAACATGGCTGCTGACAATTTCAGACAATTTCTGTGGATGGGTAGCCAGATAATCGTTTCTTATTGCCATGATTGGGTTGAAAAATAAATATGAAATTGGTGAATCAGATAAATCCAATTATGGATATAGTTATCGGCTTTTGTGTATGACACTTTTAAATGCATGAGTTTTCTAAATATAAGGTATGTAGGATTAAAATACACGGGAACGTAATATTGGTTATTATGGTTATCTATGGTCTATGATAAAGATCTATAATATCTATTATACTCTCCCCAAAATATACTAGTCTCTGAGCGAAATCTGTTAACTTTTATCACCCATGAAACTATGTTGTAAAATATAATTAAAGCTGAAAAAGAGACAAGTCTTGAGGCTTTGAGAATGTTCCAGCTCTCCCGATTATTGACTCTTGCTCTTAGAATAATATTTTTATTATCAGGATACCTCCAACCAGTTACTTTTTATCTGTAATGTCAGACTTTCCTACGACTCACCCTTGTCCATTAACCCCTATTGCAGGAGAATGCTTTATGGGAATTAACCCGCTTGTCTCTGGTGTAATAATGTACGCACTGGGATGCAATTGTGGCGACCGACAGGAGGGGTCACCCCATCACCCGGGGCGCTTGCATTAATAATGCCGAAGGTCCAGGGATTCTGGGCTACTGAATGGGGAGTCAGGAGTTCGGAGACCGGACGAATGGGAACAACACCAGCGAGTTGGCACTTTCGGTTGCATACTTTTCGGGGCTGAATTTAATATTTGGAAATAATTATGCGAGAGCCTTGATGGTGCAAAGTGCGTAGAGCGTGTTGGGTGTTCGGGGGCCTGGGGCCTTGGGTTCTGTTTTCCCGCCCAAGGCAATTTAATATACGCGATTACAGATGCGACTGTGAGTGCATTTGCCATTATATTGCATAATTTATGCGCGTATTTAATTAAATTCCAGCCCTTTCGCTGCTTTTTTGCTCCGATGACCCAAATACCCGTCAGAGGCACGTTTAATGTCTGTTTAATTTAATAAACTAACTATCCGCGAAGAGCGAACATTAACTGTCCAAATAGCTTTAAATTAATTTCAAACATCATGCCCAATTTGTCACCACTGATTGCTAAAAAAAAGTTCTATTTTTTGAAATCTCCTAAATGTGGTCTTCGGCGCTTTGTACGCTTTTTACGAAAAACCAATAATGTGTGGAAAGTTAATTGCATTTAATGGGCATTAGGGGGTAAGCGGATTGCGGAGGCTCCAAAGAGCAAATGTAATTACAATTAAATAAAAACCTATGAAAGCAATTAGTTTGCCAATAATATATGTGTCACGAGTGAAAAACTTTATGCAAGGCTTTAAAAAATATCTAAATGTTTATTAAGTGCTCAATTTCAAACACCATCTTTTTTAGTGTCAACAAGCTTAGTGGTTGATATTTTTTAAATGCAAAGCTAATTTAGCAACTTAATTAATATTTTTCCGTGTTTACTTGCAAATATGTACGCAATTATTCATCAGCCGAATTCGATAATTAAAGTTGAAATTAAAAGGCAAGCCACATTTTCAACGCAGCATTAGTTATGGGCCTTAATAATTTACTAAACAGTTTGCCTAATTTGTGATCCTAGCCGCGAATACGAATTCAATTACGCCAAGTTACTGGCCCAGTGGCGAAAAATCCAGTTTAAATAAATGGCATTTTCATGGACTGACAACTGCGTTCCAGAACTGTGCACAATTTCTATCAACATTAGATCTAATTATTTAATAACGAGAGCCATTGCACCGGAGACTTCTAAAGGGGTCAGACTGTTGCAGTGACAGGCTGTCTTGCCAGCTTAGCCCAGTGTCCTTTATGTCCGCCCCATAACAGCTCCACAACATGAAGTGACCGGCAGGGAAATTAGTTACGGTGTCGCACAAGGACATGAACAGGACTTCATCCCCGTCATCATCATCAGCCGTCGGCGTCGGCCATGTGTGAGTGACTTAGTACTTGATCTGTCATCATTAGTTGAATCTGTCACAACAGACACTTGGTCCAATTGATTTAGTGTCACAAGGGCTCAGCAGTGCAGCCAATAGTCCTGGCCCCTTTCTCGCCCGGGTCGATGCAGGCCACTTGCTCCATGGCCAGAGAATTTCCAGCACTGGCTTAATTAACACAAAGGCCAATCAATATTACATAAAGACAAATATGAAGACAATCAGTACCCTATTTAACCAATTATCCTTCAAGTTATATCCTAAAAATAAAATTAAGAGTAACAGATTTATGGTCCCTTCACCAAACTCACTCGCACTCACCCATTCCGGGCACTTCAAAGTTGGCCAACACAGGACCGAATCACAATTCCCCCACAGCGAATTCGCACAAACGTCAGTCTCATTAATTTGGGCAGGTTGCAGTTTTAAAATTTAGTGGCTGCCCCGCCAGTTAATTAACACCTGAGTCCTGTGCCGCAGCAGTCTCCGACAAAGGGGGCGTAGTGTGGGTGGATGGGGGCAGGCGGCCGAGGCCACTTCAGTCACACTTTTGTGCTCGGCATCCGTGTGCACTGACGCAAAGCGGAAGTGGCACTTTGCAGGGCCTGGAGCGGGAGCTATGTGGCGGGAGCTGTAGCCGGAGCCGGAGCCGAAGCTGCCACCAGCAGGCGTATCGAAAACCGAAACTTTTGATGGAAAAAGTTTGCAACAACAAACGCATGTACCCGGGCGAAGTGGCCGGAGCGGGATGGGAGTCCTGGCGAGGAGCGCCTTTAAACCATCAAGTAAGTCGCTATAATTCGCGCGCATCGCCTCATGAATTTTGATACTTTTTTTGCATTTTTTATTTCTGCGGCGCTTCTATCGCTTTCACTTTAAGCCGCGTCTTAGATTTGAATAATGAGCCAAAAGCCAAGGTGCACAAAAGTAGGCCACAATCTCGCGTGAGGCTTAAAGATTTACGGCGGTATTCTTAAGACAGATTAGAGTGGCTGATATAAAAAGTTGGCATAAACAAAGAAAATTTGTACAGATAAAGAGGGGCTAGAGATGCGACCTCAAGTATGACTTTAAAATATTGTAGGAATTTCCCAAAGGGCAAACTTTTAATAGATCTGATAATTGTTTGGATCAAAAAAACTGTCTTCAAACAAATGGAATTTAAATAATTTTCTTAATTGATAAGCATCGCCAATCCAGATTCGATTGTCCCACAAATAAAAAGTTTTTCGCTGCGCGCTACAAAGAAACTAAAAATGCAACAGTGGCAAGTTCTCAGCATCTCGTCCCCTTTTTTTTTTGCCTCTTTTCTGCTGATGTTGCAATTTCTTCAAAGCCACTGCCTGCTGCATGCTGATGACTTTGTCAACAACTTAAATTGTTTGGCCGCAGCAAAAAACGAGTACAAAGTTTTAACCCATTTAGGGCCCGGAGATCAGTAAGCTGCAAGCGGATTACAGTTGACTTTCATGCCCGAATAGAGACACACTTTTTCACATTGAAACTTTTATTTCATGCGTCTGTAAACATAGACACTGATCAGTAGAAGTATAACGCACAAGTTGTAGAGAGCACACATCCATACTCCTGCATTGCTACAATTTCGCAAAAACCTATAGGGGCCGGAGCTAAGTGAGAAAATTTCAAAGTGGTCTTCTTCATAATTCTCTTGTAGCTGCTCCTGTGGCTCCTCCTCGACATTCACTTGTACAGGTTGATCCATTTCAAGGACGAAGCTCCCCTCCTCCAGCAAAATATTCATGTCGTCACTTGAGTAAAGTCAATTTTAAGAAACTATTGACCAAAAATTGACAGAGGATTACCTCATGGTTGTAGGGGCGGTTTGATCTTGGCGGCTTGAGGGCTTTGAATAAACTGGGATTCACCAAAGTCACGAATCTTTCAATACCCACTGCAAATTTTCGTCGGCATCGGTTTCGTCTTCGGGAATACACTCAGAAGTTAATTGTTTAGGAACATTTTCATGATTCTTATATTAGGGGAGCTTTTGATGAAAAATCGGGATTTACTCGAGCGTTATGGAGAAGTTTAGAAGATAAGAAAAATAAATTTTAGCTACGCCTAGATGTGCCTGCCCTAGGACATACTAGGCCATACTATTGCAATTATTGTATAATTTCTAATTCTTAAGGGTTTCTGAATTTTTAAATTCAAAGTACCCTGATTTTTATACCCTTGCAGAGGGTATTATAATTTTGGTCAAAAGTGTGCAACGCAGTGAAGGAGACATCTCCGACCCTATAAAGTAAATATATTCTTGATCAGGATCACCTCCTGAGTCGATATAAGCATGTCCGTCTGTCCGTCTGTCTGTCTGTCCGACTGTCCGTCTGTCTGTCTGTCTGTCGGTTTCTACGCAAACTAGTCTCTCAGTTTTGGAGCTATCGAGTTGAAACTTTGCACACATCCGTTTTTTCCTTGCAGGTAGTATATAAGTCGGAACGGCCGGGATCGGCCGACTATATCCTATAGCTGCCATATAACTGATTGATCGGAAATGTTATAACTTTGGTGTTTTTTAAGTTAGAGGGTTAAGACTTTCCACACATGTTATATTTGACCAACATATCTTGTGTACAAAATTTTATAAGGATCGGCCGACTATATCCTATAGCTGTCATAGAACGATCGGAATTGGCATAACTTTGGTGTTTTTTAAGTTAGAAAGATGGGATTTGGTACAGATTCTATTTTGGACAAAAGAATTTGATTTGCCAAATTTCATGAGGATCGGCCGACTATATGCGATCCGCTATATATCTAATAATATAAGATGGGTGGCGCCACCTAGCGGACTGCGACTTAACTGCAAGGGTATTTAAACTTCGGCTCCGCCCGAAGTTAGCTTTCCTTTCTTGTTATTTAAGAGATTCTTTGTTATAAGAGAGCTCCTTCTTCTCAAAAGAGAACTCATTCTTAAACAATCTACAGAAGCCTTATGAAATGAATATGATATTATTAGTTGACACATGCATTTTGGGAATTATTCGTTGATGTGATAAAATAATAAAAATCGTTATCAGGGCTTTTCACCTTGATCCCATCCCATCGCTGTCTCTTGGCTTGAGTTGCTTTTCTTGTCAGCTTGTATATTCGGTCTCTCTTAGTTTTGGGGGTACCTGTTGTATCTGTATCTTATCTGAGTCACAAAAAGACACCGAAAGATTGTCAGCTCTTGACGGTTCAGTGTTTGCTTTGTTGGTGCCTCAATTAACACCTCTCGGCGGGGCGATAATAACGCAGACCCCACAACTGATTGGTAATCAAGAAAAATAAAGTATGGGGAAGTGTGGAGAAAACACAGAGTTCTCTTTAGTCGAATACGGAACGCCTTTCGCAATGGACACGGACGGGAAACTGGCGAGCTCCTCGGGTCTGGGAAGAGCCCACGACGAGGTCGATTTTACCAGCGGCTATGAGACACAGTACCGGAAGGAGTATAGCCCCCTCAAGCCCATATTTGTGCCGCCACCGGACAAGAAGCATGCATGGTTCCGCAACTGGTCCACCATTCTGATGATCTTCTTTCTGTCGGGCGTCTTCATCCTGGGCACCGTGATGCTGGTGGTGCAGGTCTTCACCGTCAGTCCCCTGCAGATCTTCATCATTGTGGCGGTCTATGTGGCCCTGGCCGCCGTCCTGATCTGGCTGGAGATTCAGTCCGTCAAAGTGCGATGATATTTTCGAAAAAGAACCGTGACTAATTCCCTGAGTTATCGTATAAAAATTTGTGCCTGCAATCGAACTGTGTTGTGCAAACACATTGAAAGTGGCTCTACTGATTAGTTCATAAGAACCAAAGACCCGTGGACTAAAATAGGTTTAAATTAAAGCAAAACTAGCCGACTAGACAGTGCTTAGTTGTGGCATTCAGTGATGGCTCTCCCGTTTAATCAACTAATTATTTACGACCCATAATGAACGTAATCTGCGCCCGATAAAGGGCTTTGTGTTTTTTAATTGGCCCGAGAGATAAGCAAACAAAAGTTAATGGAACAACATCGGATTGTGGGCCAACTGTCGAGTGCAGTGTTGGCATTTAATTGTAAACAAATACAACTACTTTATAGACAAACACAGTGTCGAAGTGTCAAATTAATTAATTCAATGTCAGTGTTCGGAGAATGTAACAAAGGATTGCTAAATCAATAAATATTAAAGTGAATGAACAAGAGCATTAATGGAAATATAATTCAATTTAGTCCTTTATCGAAAGTGTGAATGAAACTATTTTTTAGTCACTGCTTCCAGAAAAGCCTTTCCAGTTAGTCCCATAATTATTCCAACTCTCGATTTCACACATCTGCCCGGACAAAAAGTTTAGAGCCCCGAGTCCCCCCATAGAATTGGTTGGCCAAACATTTTCACAGCTTGTGTAAATATTTCGGAATCACTTCTGTAATTGCTTTTCACACGCCACTGGTGAAAAAACGGTGTCCCCCTTTGCTATGTGCCGAATTTTCCATGTTTTCCCAACAGCTCTCCCGCCCCCGCATTCGCTGACTGCAGTTGGTGTGTCATCGAGTTGGGGAAATTCTAGTTTAATAGCTTCAAATGTTAGAAACATTTGCTGAGCACAAAAACTGCAGGACAAGCTCATTCTGCACTTAAAAATACCAGGACCTGCTCAAAAAGAAAACTAAAACCCGGCCAAAAAACGGAACGCGTCGCCCCATTAAACTTTAATTTCCGTTGACAATGAATGGCATTTTTTTGCTGCTGGCCGAGACGTTGGCAACAGCTGACTTACCTTAATTACTCGCCGGACCCGAGGCCATGCTAATTATTTGCCAGGAGGTGCTCCATGTCCTGACCCAGACGGAGGCGACGCTTTCCGCACTTAATCATAGTGGCGGGGTGGGCGCCTCGGGCTCAAGCGTTAATGCCACTTCCGGTCGCCAGCCGCCGGAGTCTAAGCGGGAAACCCAGACGGACAACCAACACTTGGCTATGTGTAGGGTCCCCTTAAAGGGAGTTATGATCACAGACCCAGAAACTGTGATTGCTTTGCTACATTTGAAGACGTCCCTAGAATTTCAATTCTAACATAAACTATATCACAAATATCCAATTTAGAATCATTTCCCATTCAAGACCAACTCATCCTTGAGCCAAGGAAAGCCAATGCAAAAACATCCAATATGCACAGGCATTATTTTTGCATTGATTTATTGCTCGATTGCCTGCTGGCTCAATATTGCACATAAAAGGCATTTAAACAAAAGCTGTCTTCCATTTTATTCTCTCGCTATTTTAAATATTTAAATCATTGAATTTGCACAAGCGAGCTCCGATTCTCCATTATTCAGAGTTTAAACAAGCCGGCGGAAAAAAGAACACAAATGAGAAGCTCAGTGCCGAGGCAAGTGAAATACCAATAAAATGTTTGGTTGCAACAGCATCCGAGACTGAGAATCCTAAGCTGCACTGGGGAAGTCACAACATTTGAACGCTGCATTTCTTATGGCCATTGCCTTGACTGCCCGAATGCCCGACTGCTTGACTGCCTGGGGAAATGTGTCTTAGAATTTGTTTAAGTAAATTTCACTTGAACGCTTTTCATTATGCCACTCAGCAAGGACACTCTGTGAAAAGGAAATCTCATCCGAAGACCAAAAGGAGTGGGGTGCCTAGAACATTTTCCTCATAAATAGACCCCTGAAAGAAAAACAATTTCAGTCTTCTAATCCCCAAAGAAATGCACCATGTATCGCAAATAAAATCCAGCATTTAAATGTAATTTCTCTCTTATTGCCTTTCATTCAACAGAGCCGACAATGTATGGCAAATTTATGTTAATTATTTATGTAAATAGTCCGTACTTAAGCGCCTATTTTTTGCATATGCACACGCAATGTATAATTAAATTACCGCCCGACTACAAAGTGTGACCACATCAATAAAAATGACACTGCTTTCAATTAAAAAACATAATCATTAAAGAGAATTTAAATGTATTAAAATTGTTGCAAAATATTTTCAATGGAATTAAAGCCGAGCTGGGAAAGTGGTTCATCAGGCCGAGTGAGTCCTTGCCTTCTCCAGCCAGCACCCATTTGAATATTCAATTAAGTCTAACTGCCAATTCAGTGATAAGCCCCTGACTGACTACACTCCGCAGTTGGCCCGGCCATGAGGCCTTGAAGCCCGGCTGGCTGGTGATAATTTTAGTTAAGACCGACAGGGATGGCCCTCGGAGCTCAGCCAAGTGAGGATCAAGCAGCTGAAAGTGCCTGCTAACTTGATAAAAATATAGGTATATACTGGATAGTTTTGTTTCCAATTTTTTGGAACTTTCACCAGAACTTCCTGCCACTAAATGCAGCCTATAAGCAAAGTAACGAGCATGTCAAAGCATTTTTCTGACATCTCTTATTTATTTTACAACCAACAAAGCCAGGAGTCAAGAGAAGGCAAACAGCATGCATAAATTACCACAAAGTCCTCCGGTCGGGCCGCTCCTCCTGTTGGCCAAAATCCATTGCCATTGCAATGCAGAAATTGTGTTGAAATATTAAAAAAGAGGCCAACAAAATAAAAGAAGCCGAAAAACGAAAACTGTGGCCAAATGCAGATGAGCAGGCAACTTTGGACACTTTTGTCCCAGCCACATTTCTATACTTCTTTTTGGCCCTTTTTTTTTTATTTGTTGAATGCTAAAAAGGCCACTTTAGTTTTAACCACAAAGTTTGCTCGAATGCGTGTGAATTTGTGGTGTTGTTGCCATTATGTGTGTGTGTGCTGGACGACCTCGTTGCACTTTTGTTTTCGGGCCAAGGGGCATCGGTCTTTCATGTCATTTAACCATTTTTCGGGCCAGGACAATTGGGGTAAGCTAGCAGAGCCTCCAGGACTCGGCCCTGCTCTATTGCCACTGCTGGCGTTGATTGGGCCAG
This sequence comes from Drosophila ananassae, assembly GCF_017639315.1. Classification (NCBI taxonomy): domain Eukaryota; kingdom Metazoa; phylum Arthropoda; class Insecta; order Diptera; family Drosophilidae; genus Drosophila; species Drosophila ananassae. The sequence continues at coordinate 25,972,067 of NC_057930.1, forward strand.
GCCTTAAAGTGTTTTCAATGTAAATCTATGTAAATACATGTTGCCAAATAAAAGAGCAGCCTCCGCTCTATGGGCTTCCACTCCAGGACTCCGTCTGGATAAATTGTATAGCCATATTTATTCGTTTTCACAGTCCGCCCATGTGTGCACTCTTCAGACGACTCCTAAGACTTTAATCCAGTCGCATATTTATGCACATTTTTTTGCCAGGGTCTGTGTTTTGCTTTCATTTGGCCCGAGTCCTGTTTTCGCATCTCTTTGTTTGCGAAACCTTGAATTGGCCGCTTTGATTCTGGGTGAGCCGTGCGCGGTGCGCCGAGCTCCGTGTCCTTGCGTTTGATTGTTCTCTATTTGTTTTACTCGGTCGTGTTTATTTACTTTGGCAGTACTTGCTGCATTTAATAGCATGAAAATTAATTTGTTGTATCGACACCGTATGCCTTTAACCGTACGGTGTATTCTTATACATTACGCATTCAATGTTTTTGTGTTTGCGGACCTTAAACAAATTGCTGGCGCGTATTTTATTATTTATATTGTTTTTACTGTCACGTGTCGCCTACCAATGATGCCTGCATATTATAATTATGAATTGTGCAAATAAATCCGGCATGTAGCGACCTGTTAATGTGTTAATAATTGCCATTCAAGTGCTGTTCCATGTGTTAATGTCTTGTTATTCCGATTTAATGTGTGTGGGTGTACGGTGCGTATACTTGATTAATTTGTTATTGAAGAAATGTAGTGTTTGTTTTAAATAAAATTTGCACACAGGTATGGGATAAGCTTCTTTATTTTCCTAGTAAATAATAAATATAAATATATATATATATATTATATATAATAAATAGTAAATAAAATAAAAATAATAAATAAAATACATACAGTTTATAAAGTTTAGATTTATAATCAAGAAAATTAAATATAAATATTTAAGTTAATTCCAAAATAAATCATTAAATACAGGTTTTATGTGCCTTATTTTTACAAATTTAAAAAATAGTTCTACGTATACGTAATATTCATACGTATACGTAATATCTGAATTAGGTTCGAGGCTGAACTTAACGAGACTTGCTTGAAAGCTCGCGCATATAAGCTTTTCTGTTTAAAAAGCTAACTTGATTTATTAAAACCTGTCTTAGCTACCGTTGTCATAGCAAAGCTGCCAAAATAAATGTAAATAAATAAATAAATTACGAGTATTCACTGAAAACAATGGCTTCAAATGCATAAATGGCTTAGTAGGATATGATTTTTCTTCAGCAGAAATTTCATGTGGAAAACCTGGCAACCCTGAACCACAGCCAAGGAGCCCCAAAGCACCGACTGAAGCGAAAGCTCTCAATTCGTCGTCAATTTTCCGGCACAACAGACGCAACATTTGCCGAGGCACCGCGCCTGCTGCGTAGAGCGGAAAGTAAATTCTAGTGAAAACAGAAATTAAGAGAAAACCAACAAGAACTTATCAAAGAGACCACTAAGAATACAAAACTAATCCAATTTAAATTCAAATTCCCCACGAAAATGAGTGACCAAATAAAAACAGGGAAAGCGGAAAATGAAAAATAGAATATAAAATGGCACCGGACAAAGTGAAAAGTGTCGGCCCGGTGGGGGAAAGTGGCGGAGAGAAAGAACTTTTTTTGTGCAAGAAAACTAAGTGCAATAAACTGTGAATAATCCCAGAATTAGCGGCTTGTGCATCGCGGGGGCGTGCCGGAGGAGGTGGCTAGGGTGTTGGAGGGAAAGCGGATTCTGTTCCATTCTATTGCTGAATGTCCAGATTTATATTATGCAAATTAATTTCAATTGGTTTGCACTCTGGACTCTGCCTCTCTGTTTATTGTTGCTGCTGTTGCTGCTGCTGCTTGTGATGTTGCTGTTCCTGCGGATGTTTCTGTTGCCGCTGCTGCTACTGCTACTGCTGCTGTTGCTCTTCTTGTTGTGTAGTATTTTGATACAACAACTAGTAGTAGTAGTAGTAGTATTAGTCGTAGTAGTAGTAGTACTACAAACTACAACCATCCGACGACTGCGTTGTTTTCCTGTTTTCGGATACACAAATTCGGGCAACCGACGTTTAATTTTCCGCACTGCATAACAAGTGTGTGCTCCACCGGACTTACCGGCTTTTCCCAGCCCCGGACTCCCAGCCCCATTCCGGAGAATTGTTTCCCAAGAATTTCTTAATCACACAAGAATGCTACCTGCTCGCAAAAGATAAAGCAGGACGAGCTGGAAAAACTTGGCAAGCTTCACATGAAAAAGTAATTAAAAAGTGAGCAAGGGAAGCTCGTGTTCTGGCCGGGCAGAATACCCGGAAAACTATCCCAGAGACGCCAATTACTAGTCGTTTAAGTTCACCTTTCGCTGGGTAATTTTCTAAATAGTTCATCAAACTTGACGGAAAGTTCAGCTGTCAGTCCCTCAGATGAGCATTTAATTTCAAACTAAAGCTGATTAAAGCCGTTCCGCGAACTGCAACTCTTACTTTTTCCATAAAGTGTATTGCAAGACCCACTTGCATATTTATGAGATCCTTCAAAAAGGCTCCAATAAAATGCGGAATTTAAACGTCATAAAAAAGTAACTGAATGCCCGTTTGGAGCGTCATATAAAATGCAGCAGCATAGGCCCGAACGATGCTTATTAAAAAGCCGACTGGCTGTATAAATAAACCTGCCGCATGACAATAATATCAATTACAATAATGTCGGCTCCCCACAACGGAAGAGACCTGCACGAGACTCTCATTAAAAACCACACAAGCACTCGCACTCGCACACAATGCGGCTCGAAAAGAAGCCAAAAATACAAAGTTGTAAGAGGGCAAGACAACATTTACTTACGTGTATATACTATATAAGTCGGTACTATATATAGTGCAGCAGTCGGTCGGAAAGTCAGTCGCCGTTTCAGGCTCTCAGATGCTGATGCTGGAGCTCGGCCACAAAACCTCGTCAGCACAATCACAGCAATTGCTGCCAGTCTCAGTCTGGAGGCTGGAGACATTACACTGAAAACAATCTTAGTTTCCAACTTCTTAGGATTTGCAATCATTCATCCGAAATAGGCTTTCAGTATTATATTTCTAAGACTTCGATATCTAAGATCACTTAGGTAGTTAGAAATATTTATAGTGCACTCTTATAACACTATCCCTTTCCTATATACAGCTTTATATACCTATACAATTGTCCTCTGTGTATAATCTTAAAATGGGACCGGGACTGGGACTGCGACTGGGACAGATGGAGGGGAGTTCCGCCATAATGGGAAACCAGTGACAGACCAGACAGCCCGCCAGAAGTCCATGGGAGCCGGGACAGCCGCGGTAGTTGCACAATTTTGCACAAAAGCCAAAGCATAATCATGAATAATGAGCGTTTGTGATAAGTGATAAATGCCCAGTGGCAAATGAACAGGGAATTCGAATGTGATGGAAATTGTTTTTCATCCGAGAGGAGGGGAGAGCAATTTGCATGAATTGTTATATGCAGAGATTGGTTAGAGTTTATGTTTAAAAGGAGAAACTAAAGTTACTTCCAAAGATATCAGAAACGAAGGTGGCGAGACTGCTTACAGGGTATACTGCTTAGCAGGCTTTCCTCCAGGGACCGAATCTTTCACAAAGCCTTTGCTCTATCCTTTTTTCACTGGGCACCCGTCAAACCTTTTGTGATCTCCATCCCCTGTGTGGTCCGCCCAGCTGCCAGGTCTTTCAATCCAGGTCCGAGGGGACCCGGCCGCCCTGGGAACTGTCCGTATAAATCGAAGCGGGAATCGCAGCAAATCAGGTCGCTAAAAGCGCACCAAAGGTGCAAAAGACACACACACACAGTGCCCCGTTTCCGGATTCCGTGGAAAAAAGTATAAATTGAGAGCTCTTCTTTTGGTCGCAAAGTGTTTGTCAGAGGTTTCTTTTATCCGACTGCTGGATTTATTTACGCCGTAGTTTGCCATCTAGTTGTGTCAGCTTCAATTGAAAATAATTTACTTTCTTCACACAGTATCTGTATCTCTTATCCGTATCTGTATCTGTATCTGTATCTCCGTCTGTGTGGGTGCACATGCCGCTGGGCGAACAGCCTTGTATGCGATCAGATCCGAGCCCAGAGGTCAGAAAATATACAAATTGTCGCGCATTATGGTTTATTGTTCAGCCACGATTTGTGCGCAAAACGACTGGAAATCATACGCTCCGACTAGAAATGCGCAAACGTAACTATTCCCGATACACATCGGCTGATTTGCATCCCATTTCGATGGTAACCGCCCTTTGGGTGGGCCTTTCCCGGGACAAGACTGCAAATGCAAATCCCGTCGTGATGAACTCAGGCCGGCAGAATCTATCCAATATATATTCCCTATATATATCTATAGAAGACGAAAAATGCGATGCGATTTGCATACAAAACACTCGCATACCCGCATTAAGTCGCGCAGGCACCGCCTGGAATTTCAATAAGTTTTAAGTTTGCAAACTAATCAAAACCAGCCCCTTCTCCTCCCCCCAGCACTTGACAATTATGTAAAGCTTCTCTTCCCCCAAGACAAGCACACAAACTGAACAGAAAAATGAATAAACTCGTGGTACCGTAAAACTATCAAAAAACTGAAGCAGAACTGAACAACCCAACAACTGGGAAACAACTGGAAAAGTGGCAACAACTCGAAGAAAATAACAACCTCAAACAAACCGACAAACTCTCCAAAAGTGCTAGCTGCTAGCAATTAAAAATATTTTCCCAATTTGCTAACGAACAAGAGCTGCAAAACAAAAGCACACAACATCAAGTAAATCAAACCAAATCAAAGCGAGAAACCCAAAACCCGAATGTCGCGCAAAATGTTGCAAGTGCCGCTGGCAACATTCGTGTTGCTGTCGCTGGTGCTCCAGATTGCTGCTGCAGCTGCCGCAGACGCAGCTGCAACATCGGCAACCGGAATCGATGCCAGCCTGAAGAATGCCAAGCTGATTGAGAGCAAAGTGCTGCCCGATTTGGGCAGCCTGTCACGCAGCCAGCAGGAGGACGAAAAGTGGCAGCCGGTCTACCGGTTCATCGACGATGGGTTTCCCGTCCTCGAATTGTACGGCTATAAGCCAAAATCGGGTGAGTAAAAAAGCAGTCCGGACGGTATGACAAATCAGATTTACTCTTTGTAAACTATATAAGACTTTTCTTGATTGCTATACTTTTAAAATGCTCCATTCCGGCTCTGCTATTAACCATAAGACTATTTGTAAACATGGCTAAAACCCATGCAACACTCAGCATTTCCAGAAGGGTTTTCCGATTCAGGCGAAAGACATTTAGCTTATTTTTATCCACTACCGCGAACATTACTTGTCTGTAAAGCCAAAACAATTGGTGCTGGAAATATTTCGAAGAATCAGCCAAGAACTCCCAATAGTTTTTCGAAATATGATCTCTCACCTGACGTTGTGGCTTAGAGTTGAATCTTAAGCGGCCAAACTTTCTCTCCGTTTCACTGATGGATATTGTAACATAAAAAAAACTCAGAGGGCATATGGACATCAGTAATAGGTTCTTAAAAAACTGATAAAGGGAATGATCATCGTAGAGCCCCATATGAAAAGAGCCAGTGAAAATTATAAAACACTCTAGCAAGCCCGCCCAGACAAAGGGCCTAAGAAGATGATCGAAGTCTTGTCTTAGCTTTATAAGCTTTTTATAAAAACCAAAAAGCAGGAGCTTTTTTCCAGGACTAGTTTTATGCTGAATTCCGTAAAATCCATGAATTATTAATACTCCCAAAGTGGCAACCTGAGACAGAAGAAAGGGCTGAATTCACAGGAAAAGTAATGTCGTAAACTCCATTAAAAATGTGAGTTGCCCGAAATTCACAAGTCTTGGATTTGTTAAAGGCGTAGAACATGCAATGATCATTCGAATTGTTGGAAAAAGAGTACACAACAAATTTACTTTGACTTTTTGACCGTTGATTTGGAAATATTGGTGGTACATCCTATAGAACTCGTCGAGCACATGTTTCAACCGATTAATGCGATATCTGTTCAGAATATATTCAATATTTGGTTAAATTTTCAATAAGATTATAATATTAGAGACCTGAAGTTATAGTATATTGCCAAGATGATGATCATGTTCTGATACATTAGGGCGACGCAATCCACTTTATACATTACAACCAAAGAATTCAAGCTATTGGAGGAATATTCAGTTAATCCCCAGAGGAACTGCAACAGGAGATTTGATAAATGACGAAAAAACATCAGAATTAGCCATGGTCTTAGCCAGTATCCGTGCAGCGCCTCCACGGTCTTATAGAGCTTCTGGTTTGGCTCGAAGGGGCGCCGCTCGCCTTCTACGTATTGGTAGAAGTTGCAACCCGAGAGCGTTGTCAGCACTTGCAACAGCTGCAGAACGCTCGTTAGACAGGACATGGCGCAACTGACTCCCAGAAAAAGCTAACAGCCAAGAGACAGCTCAGAAAACTCCGAAAATGGAAATGCGTGACGTTGATAAATGATTTCGTTTAGCTGTCCAAACGTGATCATAAACAAAAAGCACTTTGATGTATCCAATAAAGGGGGAATGTGGGTGGAAAACTCATTCAGAGGTGGTATGTTTATAAATGGTAGCATTGCTATTAATTAAATTCAAATACCAGGAGTTAGTTTTTGGTAAACTTTTATATTTTACATAACTTATTAAGGTCTCACCATGTTTTTGATTAAAAAGAAAGTATTTTTAAATATACCAGGGATAAAGGTTCATGAACATATTTACTTTATAAAGTAGGAAACTTGCTCGCCCTTACGGCTTTCAGACAATGCCATATGCTAGGGTAAAAAAATACAAAAATATCTGTGTGTACCTGACACACCTTCTTATGCGAGCAGCATAATAAAAAAATTTAATTAGGACCGCGAAAATTCCCCAGACTACACGCCCAGGAAAAAAGCGACTAGGCCCGAAGTTAATTACTTGATTAGCATGCAGACAGGTAGGGGATTCAGGTGAGCTGAGCGCCAGCACTTAGCCGTAAATGAACGAAAACAGTTTACATTTTTAAGTGAGCAATTCCCCCCTCTGTTGCCTCACTGCCACAAATACTACACACGTAAATACAAATGTATCCATCCATCTATCTTTGCATATTGGACTATCTGGACTGCAGACATTCCGTACACTCTGATTGTGCCCAAAATCGATGTCCGTAACATCGAAAAGCCGCGACTGAAGGAGTTCATGTTGGAGCACTTGGTGCCCGGGAAAATCTACGATAGCTACAGCGGAGTGGGCAACAGCAAGGAGGAGGAGGAGTCCTTCGGCAATGGGAACGGACACAAAATCGTTTTCCGTAAATTGGAAAAATCCCACAACAATGTTTGGCTACTCAATGGGCAGCAAATACTCTATAAGCTACGTATCAATGAGAACCTGATGGCCATTGCAATCGATGGTTATTTGGGCGATAGGAAGTCGCCCTACTCCAAGCGGAACATACAGGAAACGAACAAGTGAGTACTAAGGACTAAGGACACCAAAAGCGCTGCACAATGGGGTAAAAAATATGTCAAAAATGGGTTATAGTATTCAAATTTCCTATTTGAAGCCATTTATTTTATATTCTTAGTTTAATATTTGCATTAAATGAAAGTAAAATTTTTCTAATTTGTATTAAAATTTGTGTAAAACCACTGTAGAGGCTTTGGCCAAGTTGTTAGTCCTAGTTTGTATGCGGTCAAAAGTGCACTCATGCGAAATTTATCAGGCGGAAAGCAAAGTTTCTGCTGGTCCAACTTTTCGCACCCACTTCCTCCCCCACGATGTGGCTTTCCATCTCCCCACTTTCGGCCGAGGTCGCCTAGCGAGTCTCTAGCCCAATCTTTGGTCATAATCCCACCACCAAGTGCCATCATCATTACCATCTCCTTTAAAGTTTCTACCATCTGAAGTGGTTATCAGCAATATTGACTTTCTATAATCCACAAATTTTAAAACGAGAAAAGAAACATTTAATATCAATTTAATGATTTTTCTCTGTGTACTGAACAGCCGCAACAACGACCCCCAGCCACTGGAGCAGCCGAATATCACAAATGCCCACGCCAAGGTGGAGCCCGTCATCAAGGAGTCAAAGGCCAGCCCGCTGATGTCCTTCTTGGGCAACATGAAAACCGGAACAAAGGTCTTCCAGCACTTTCTTTCTAAGAGCAATCTCACCCGAATAATGGACGACAACGCGTACACGGTCCTAATTCCGTCGGACAACGCCTTCCAGCGCTGGCATCCCATCGACTGGGGCTTCTATCCGTTCAGCGTCCCAGAGTTCACGGAGTCGGTGCTCCGCAATCACTTCCTTCCCATGCAGCGCCCCCTGCGACTCGCCGACGTCCGGAACATGGACGAGGTGGTCGTTCACACTCTCGGCGGGGAGGATGTCGTCTTCCATGGCCAGCGTAAGTGGCGAAGCATAAATTACTTTCCAAAACTCAATTTATGACATCGGTATGTGGCACCTCCTCCCATCTCCGTTCCACAGCTACTCCCACGGTGAATAATGTGACCATTATGTCCGACTACCAGCTCTCGAATGGCAATCAGGTGTTCATCATCTCCGAGGTGCTCTTTGTCACGGAAGCAGTGGTCTCCAAGTTGCATCAGGTGAGTCCATATAACATAATTCTATCAGGTTTTTGGGTGAGTCCTACGGAAAAGGTCCAAGGTTTTAACAGACAATTGATTTAAAAATCTATTAAGGTATTCCACTCAAGGATTGGTTATTATTTTTATTACTTTTTGACAACTATATCAGATTTTCTTGACTATTATTCTTTTAAAATGCTCCATTCCAGCTCTGCTATTAACCATAAGACTATTTGTAAACATGGCTAAAACCCAGGCAACACTCAACATATTCAGAAGGGTTTTCCGGTTCAGGCCAAAGACATTTAGCTTATTTTTATCCACTGCCGCGAACATTACTTGTCTGTAAAGCCAAAACAATTGGTGCTAGTAATGTTTAGGAAAATAGCTCAGAACCTTTAATATATTTTCGAAATATTATCACTCACCTGACGTTGTGGCTTTGAGTTGAATTTTAGGCGACCAAACTTTCTCTCCGTCTCACTGATATTTATTGTAACATAAAAAAAAATCAGAGGGCATATGGACATCAGCAATAGGTTCCTGAAAAAATCATAAAGGGAATGCTGATCGTAGAGTTCCATATGAAAAGAGCCAGTGAAAATTATAAAACACTCTAGCAAGCCCGCCCAGACAAAGGGCCTGAGAAGATGATCAAAGTCTTGTCTTAGCTTTATCAGGATTCTATAAAAACTAAAAAGCAGGAACTTCCTTCTAGGACTAGTTTTATGCTGAATTCCGTAAAATCCATGAATTATTAAAACTCCCAAAGTGGCAACCAGAGACAGAAGAAAGGGCTGAATGCACAGGAAGAGTAATGTTGACAACTCCATTATAAATGTGAGTTTCCCAAAATCTAAGAGTTTTACGCTTTCTGAATATACACTTGCTATGATCATTCGTATTGTTGGTAAAAGTATATGAAACAAATTCACTTTGACCTTCTGACCGCAGATTTGGAAATATAGGTGGTACATCCTATAGAACTCGTCGAGCACATGTTTCAATCGATCAATGCGATATCTGTTAGGATTAATGAAATTATTGGTTAAATTTTCAATTAGATTGTAGTATTAGAGACCTGAAATTATAGTATATGGCCACGGTGATGATCAAGTTCTGATACATTAGTGCGGCCCTTTCCACTTTATACGTCACATCCAAAGAGTGGGAGCTATTAGGGGAATAGTCCGACAATCCCCAGAGGAACTGCAACAGGACATTCGGTGAATGAAGAAATAACATAAGAATCAGCCAGGGTCTTAGCCAGAATCTGTGCAGCGCCTCCACGGTCTTATAGAGCTTCTGGTTTGGCTCGAAGGGGCGCCGCTTGCCTTTTACGTATTGGTAGAAGTTGCAACCCGCGAGCGTTGTCAGCACTTGCAACAGCTGCAGAACGCTCGTTAGACAGGACATGGTGCAACTGACTCTCAGAAAAAGTTAAAGCCAAGAGACAGCTCGGAAAACTCCGAAAATGGGCCAAATGAAAATGCCTGATGTTGATAAATGACTTCGTTCAGCTATCCTAACGTGATCATATACAAAAAGTAGGTGATGCATCCAATAAAGGGGGAATGCGGGTAGAAAAATCATTCGGAGGTGTTATGTTTATAAATGGCTGTTAATAAAATTCCAATACCAATAATAATTTGACTTTGCTCTACGCTTTGTTATTCAAGAAATATCTTTATGAAAGTAACTTGCAGTGGAATTACACTTTCACAAACGCAAGGTGGGTTTAAATTCACGTCGAATCGATCTACAATTCGATTGGGGTATTCCGCTCAAGGATCTGATAAAAATTAAGAAAGATACAAGCATTCTTCTGGGCTATATGGGGCACTTCCGTGGTTTCCCCAAATTCTCAAGGGAGTCCCTTAGAAAAATGGACGCAAAATCTTAAAAAAATTTCAATCGATGGTTTTAATGAAAGTTGGTGGAGAATCGATCTACAATTCGATTGGGGTATTCCGCTCAAGGATGTGATAAAAATTATGAAAGATACAAACATTCTTCTAGGTCATATGGGGCACTTCCGTGGTTTCCCCAAATTCTCAAGGGAGTGCCATGGAAAAATTACCTAAAAATCTCAAAAAAATAAAGCAATGGCTGGTTTCAATGCAGATTAATGTAGAATTGATCTAAAAATCGATTAAGGTATCCCGCTTAAGGATCGAATGGAAATTGGCAAAGACACAGACATCGTTCATGGCCGTATAGAGCATTCCCAAAATGCAGCAGTCCCTGAAAAATATAACTAATGCTAATGATATAACTAATCCTGAAACTAATATAATGTTGCTTGTCATTTTTAATCCCAATTTCTTTCCATCACAGATGCACAAGGACAAGGAAACTCCTCCGTTGCTGGCATTCCCTTGGTTTGGAGCCCAGTTCCTGTCCCATTCGTTCTTGGCTTTGGAGAGAGATCCGCGCTTCTCACAGATTACCAGGTTTTTAAAATATTTTTTGGAATAACCCAGGATGTCATCATTATTTTTATCTGTCCCCTTAGATATCTAAACAATGCTGAGATTGCTCCCCATATTTCTGGTGCCAACTACACCTTCTTTGTGCCAGAGGATCGAGCCTTTGAGAAGCTGGGCTATGACCGACTCTCCGATGAGGTCATGGTAAGTAAAATATCGAAATAAAGCATATAAGTCTTAATGAAAATTAAATTTTGAAGGGCTCCCAACGCGGTGTAAAAATGCTACTGAATCACTTTGTCAAGGGTCGGCTCTACAACCGCGATTTGCGTGACAATGAGGTGTTCGAGACGATCGGTGGTGGACACATAAAGATCACCCGCAACCCGGGCAGCAACTACACGAGCGTGAACAACGCCCAGATCACGGAGAGCGAGGTGTTTGTCTACAACCTGGGCACTATGTACTACCTGGACGATATCCTGTACTCGCACATGTTGCGCGACTTTGTCAGCAAGTCGACCAAGACGAGATCCAATCGGCACGGCAGCGACTCCGGCGGCGGAGGATCCCGGAGCACCTCGCGGCCCAGCGACGTGGAGATAGTGCCCAACGAATTCGAGGGGGAGCACAACGGCGGAGACTACGCCATCCACGGCGACGACGAGGACTTCGAGGATGAGATCATAACGCCCAAGGCGCTGCCCGTCCAGATCTACGAGTTGCCCAAGTAGAGAGCGGGATGTGTCGAGTCCTGGGTCCCCAGTCCTGACAGTGAAAGTAGCTCAAGCGGAACGTTTTGAATTCTAGTATCTAGGGAGTGATACAGTCTCAGTTCTCAGTAGTGGATACACAAGTTGAGCATTATTTTGAAAACTTGACGAGTTTAGGTTCTGTCGCTTGAACTATCCTCCCAACTATGGGGGGATATATTAAAAATATGTATAATTTTTTTTGCAACTGATCTGCGGGTTGAGTGAGAGTTAAAATAGAAAAGATTCGGAGGATGAGTGGGCGGCGCTATAAGCGATTTTGTATAGTTCTGGGCTAATTTTTAAAGCATTTCTGTAGTTTAGTCTATAGTTACTTGTGTACATTTTAAGTTTAAATAAAACGAATCCAAATCGAAACACATTTTCAGAAACAGCAACGATATATAGTGGGTATATATGAGACACCTATCCTAATGGAATTTATCAGCGATTTAGACAAAAGGCTTGTAGACATAGCGAGAAATTGCAGCCAAAAATTAATACCAATACTCGAATATTACGAATTAGAATCGAAATTTCAGCAAAATATAGACATATACGTATGGTATTCCAGTTAGAGCTCATCAGTGTTTATGCTTTTTTGAGTCTATCCATTTGAGGGGCATAGCGACAAACATATCGACTAGATCGCGGAAGTCGGATTAATCGAATTAATCGGAGTAATCGAAGGGTAATCGATTGCATAGTGACATTGTGGCATTGTAGCAGCGGACGGGAGCGTGGCAAGATATATGTATCTACAAATACGAGTATATTACCGAACAGATATTGTATTTTTTAATTTAATGATATTGATATTTAATGTATCTGTGTATATGGACAAGAAGCAATGAGACAAAAGCATCCAATTTTATAATAGTTTGTTAAAATAAAACCGAAAACCTTCCAGAGAAGAGGCCGCCAGTGTCGTTGAACTATTTTGGTTTATTATGAATTAGTTAAACTCAATACACATGTAAGTATGTTCTATAATTATATATGTTGAATGTACCACTTCTAGAGTATTGTATATGCGCTTGAATATATATATAGATGCGTGTAAATAATACCTGTAACTCTAATTGACTTAAACTATTGGTTTCTAATGGAGAGTTCTACTTTAAACTTTAAACTTATCGTTTCGTTTTAAAGCCGTAGCATAACAGCAGCCAATTTGCAACAAAATAATGGAAATAATTCGAGATGGGCAGTGAAACAGGAGACGGAACTTTTAAACCATAATCGTACTTCAAATGCATATTGCTTATGGATTCTACTCGGATATGATATGGCTCTTAGGACTATAGACTATATAACGCGACATGACACACAAAAGTATTCGTTTCAACTACACAACTACAGAATGCAACATAATATTCGATCGTTATATAATATTAATATCAAACTCCACGCTACCAGAGTGGCCTAATCCTTGAAATTTGATATATATTTTCTCCAGTTTTTGGTTTGGTCGATTCATTTCGTTTGTGTGAGATCTAATTTCGAAGAGCAGCGTATGCCAAATAATTTTATCGAATATTTTAATGGTAGACTTTGCTGAAAAATGTACTCCTCTTTACTCGTGCTGCTCATTAAGGTTGCTTGAGCCTGGAGGGTTGTTCGGACTGCTGCTGGTTGTCTCAGTCTCATTATCACTCAAGTTCACGGGATCCACGACTTCCAGTTCAACTTCTGGGGACGCAGCCTTCTCCACCACCGCCCCACCCACGGCTCCCTCTAGCTCCTCGGCCACTTTCGGCTTAAAACTATTGTTCTCCGTATTCAGTTTGTAGTTCTTGTAGGGATCCGGTGATCCAGGAGGCTTCGATTGCTGCTGCTGCTGCTGCTGCTGCTGAGCTTGAGCCGCTTGTCTCTGGAGACGCCTCTGCTGGTTGCTGAAAGTGGGACTCTCCGACCTGGCCCTCTGCAACATGGGACGCTGCTGGTGGTAGTTGGGATTCGGATCGTAGTCTCGGGACCGCCCAAACTCAAACCCGTTTTGCCACTGGACGTGGACATTCTCGTAGGAGGGATCCTCGTAGCGGTAGTTACCCACCACCCCAGCCCCCTGGTTTCTTTTTTCTGCTCCACTCCTCAGGCGACTCAAGGTGCTGTGCAGGGGCCGACCGGAGCCACTGTTCTCCCTTCGCCCCATAGTAGAAGTGGCGCCACAGCCTCCTGCGCAGGAGGTGCCCTGGAATCGGACCATGTCCTGAGGAAGCCCGCCCAAACGGGGTGTCCCATAGGGATTCGACATTTGCGAGGCCACGGACGCGGTGTCGCAGCTGACGCAGTCACGCGAAAACATAAAGTTGAAGTCGATCACCTAGAAAGTACATACATTTTTAAGAATTATTTTTTTTTCAATATGTTTTCGATAATATTGTATTCCCACCTTGCAGTCAGGACCCTGGCCAATCCACAATGGCAACCATTTGTTCACCAACAGCCACTGCAAGCTCGACTTGGAGATGCGGTTCAAGGTTCCATTGGCATCTCCCGACGCGGAGGCAGATTTCTTGGCCAGGGTGCCACTTTTTCCAGCTCCAGAGGCTACACTCTTTTCCGCGGCAGATGAGGATCCGCTAGTGGACGACCCACCGCTTTCCTTGGGCGCCTTTGACTTCACTTTTGGAATGGCGCCTGTGGGCCGATTGGAGCTGCCACTTGCGGCCGAGGCCAGGTTTTCGGGCTGTGGTGGCTCTTCGGGAGCTGTTCCTGCAGCTCCAGCCGAGGCGGATCTTGCGGCCCGTTCCATGGATACATTGGGAGTCAGGGGCGAGTTGTGGGCAGCCAGGGCGCCCGAAGTCTTGTATATATTCGTCATGCTCTGAGAGTTCTCGCCATGCAGGCAACTAAAAAAGCTGGAGGCACTGTTCTTCACAGGAACCTTCACATTGGCATAATCCACGGGAACCGAGGAGCTTGTACTCCCCACGTATCCCTGGCAGTTTGGCACGTTGCAGGCACTGGTGGCTGTCGTTCCAGTGACTCCTCCACTTCCGTTTCCGGCTCCGGATCCATTTGCATTCAGTCGTATGTGACCCACGGTCCCAAAATGCGAGTGTCCCAATACAGCGTAGTGGCCTCCCAGGTTATAGTGGTCTATGTTGCCGCAGGAGGAGCTCAGGTGCCTCTCGATCCTGCCGATTCCGTGACCCAGAACATCCAGACGGGTGTAGAGCGGCACTCTGTTAGCCGCCGAGGCGCGGTAAAGAGGCTCGTCGCGAATCTGTTCGTAGATGTTCTCATACCGCATGGTGCCTGTTCCGTAGGGCAGGTTGTAGCCATCCGTGGACTCTGTGTCATCGAAACTGCGCTGCCGCTGGCAATTGGAGCGACTGTTGGAATAGAGGGGAGCACAGCGCAGACCAGTGCCATAGCGATTTGCTGTGGAGATAATGTACTTTTAGAAATCTGTTTATTGATTTTAAATTCTACGCACCATTCTGCATATCAATGCGGAAGTTTCGTCGGTATCCCAAGCCAGATCTCACGGCTCTGGGAACATCGTAGGCGGCTGACGAGCTGGACCCAAGGATTCCTCCCGGGGATCCCCCTCCTCCTGATCGGTCGTACAAATCATTCCTGTAATTATTCATAGGCAGGACTCGTGGCGGTTGCTGAGATGGTTGTTGCTGATGTGGCTGTGCTTGTGGTTGCTGCTGCTGCTGCTGTTGTGGCGCTACTGCTCCTCCTGCTGATTGATTATTGTTGCTGTTACTGCTATTATTGACATTGGCATTGGCTTCAGTTGGTGCTGGTTGTGGTGGCATCTGAACTTCCTCGGCATTTGCAGGGGCATTGGCATTGGCATTTGCATTGGCAGCTGCAGCATTTTGGTTGCTGATGTTGTTGCTGCAGTTGTTGCTGTTGCTGGGCTGGCCTATGGGCGCGTATATGTTCTCGTAGTGCGGATGATTCTGCGGCTGGGCCGCAGCCGGAGCCGGGGGAGCCGCTGGCGCCTGAGCCGGAGCCAGGTTACCGTAGATGGCGCCGCCAATGGCGCCCTCCACAGTGCCCTCCGCCTGACTATTCTCATCATCCAACAGTGCGATGGCCAGCGAAGCCGCTTGTCTGGAAAAGATTACTAATCAGTGACAAAGTTGTAACTCATACTTAAGACTCCTCTTACCGTGCCAATGCACCCTGCTCTTCCATTCACATGGGCTTGTCGATCATGCAGACGCCCGCATAGCTGCGCCCGATGGTCATCAGAGCGGGCAGGATGCGCCAGCTGTCCGAGTCCGGGCAGTAGACCTCCACGGAGGCAAGATTGGAGGTGCCATCGTCCCCCCCAACCACGTACAGAAGTCCATCGTGGGCCACCACTCCCGCATTCCGTCGGCAGTACGACATATCCGCCACTGAGCGCCACGAGTTCGTTTCGCAGTCATACGCCTCCACGGATCTGCGGACCATGGGACCATCGTGGCCGCCTACGGCATAGAGAATGTTGTTGAGCACACCCACTCCGGCGCCACTGCGTCGCGAGCTCATCTCCGCCACCGCCACCCAGGTGTCAGTGTCCGGGTTGTAGCGCTCCACCGAGGAGAGGCACTGCCGGGAGAAGCCATCGTAGCCGCCCACGGCGTACAGGAGGCCGTGCACCACGCCCACACCCACCGAACTGCGACGTGTGGACATTGAGGCGATGAACCGCCAGATGTCAGTCTTGGGATCGTACATCTCCGCACTGGAGAGACCTGTGGTGCCGTCGAATCCTCCCACGGCGTAAATGCATCCGTTGAGGACAGCCACGCCCAGGGTCGAGCGTCGCGCCTCCATGTTGCTACAGTTGGCCCACTGATCGGTGGTCGGATCGTAGACATCTACTGTGCGCACGCGTAGAGAGCCGTTAAAGCCGCCAACGGCGTAGACCTTGTCCCCCAGGACACTCAATCCCGAGCGGCACCTGCGGTTGGGCATCTCCGCGGCCTGGTACCACTTTTCCTCCCTCAGATCGTACCACTCCACGGAGCGAATGGCCTTGGGGGCCTGGCCGCCGATCACGAGAAGGATCTTGGGCATGCCCACCGGCTTGCGGGGCACAGTCCGGGCCGACTTGGTCTCCGTCGGCAGGAGGTGGTAGGTGAGGGCCTCGATGATCAGGTTCTTGCACACCAGGTTGCCCTCGAGCAGCAGTTCTTTGTCGACGCGCTGCGTGATGTACTCCTTGGAGAGGAAGGGCAGGCGCACGTGCTCCATGAGCGCCGAGGTGAACTGCTCCCGCATCGGGACATCGTAGCGCAGCCAGGCGATCACGCACTCGTAGACGCGCTCCTCGTTCGGCACGGAGATTCGGTCGTTGGCAATCAGGCTGATGACCTGCTCGTGGGACAGATTCAGAAACTCATCGAACTGGATCACCTCGCTGCAAAAAAAGCAAAAAAATAAACATTCAGAAAGGGAATTAACAAAAATTAACGGAGTGTTTGCGAAAACCGGTTGCATCATTTCAATTGCTAATTCATTATTTTACTTAAAATTGAGGCATTCTTTGCCTGCAGAGCATTATTGGTGGGGAATTCTATGAATCTCTGAAATAATACACAATTCTTAAGTATGCTGTATTCTGTTTGGAATAACCTGTTTCCTACAAAATTAGAACGCAATACAGGCACTTGAAGAAACACCTGATAAGATGTTGTTCAAAGTAGTACTTATTATTGAATAATTGACCTCTGATAATGGGAAATTGTTTAATTCATTCGATAGTGACTTGCAGTGCGTCAGCTGTAGTCACAAGCGAGTGAGTGATGAATCAAAACCTGTGACTGGAGAAGATTAATTGATCGGAAAGTATCAAAACTAATGATCGTGATGCTGCAACTATGAGCAGTAACTTGAAACTCACTTAAAATGCTGTTCTATGTAGGTCTCTGCATAGTTAAGGAGCTCCACGCAGGCGTGGAGGTCGGCAAACTCCCGGATGCCCAGGCAGTTGCTGGCGTCCAGCTGGGTCTGCAGGAAGTCGCAGCAGGCGTCCCGGACGTCGGTCAGCTGCAGGAGGTTGGCCGCCGTCAGCAGGACCTGCACGTTGTCCTCGTTCACCTCCACGGTGGCCGTGTACACGTAGTCGATGAGCAGCTCCAAGGCGCGGGCATCGACACTTTGGAGGGTGATCCTCGCCTGGCGCGACTCCTCGAAGCTGGTGAACATCGCGTAGAAGTACGGGCTGCAGGAGGCCAGGACCATGCGGTGGGCGTGGATCTCCACATCGTCGGCAACCAATATCACATCACAGAGCTGTTTTTGTCTGAAAATATGGATGCGAAAGTGAATATAGTACTTTAACTAATCTCCTCGCGGCCAAGTGACTGGCTGGTTGTTTACAAATATTATTTTTCTGGCATATGTATGTGTATCATTTCTTAACGAAAACAAACAATCTGAGAAGTTCCTGGCGAAAATAAACAGAATCCATAAATAGAAATCGGAACTCGGAGCCAATAAATAACGATCTAGTTATCGGCGAGTGTGTGAAGCCTATTTTGTGTTTCGCCACATTCACTTTCGGCCCAAAACGAGTTTGTTGTAACTGGCCGAAAAAAGTTTCCATGCCGCCAGTAGTTTTCCAGTAAGCCACGAAAGACTAGCGAGGCGGAAGCGGAATCGAAATTCGATTCGAAACCGTGATGTTTTATTTTGTTTTTAGTTTTATATTTTGGCCGACACCAAGTTCAAGGTCGTGGCCTAATGCGGACGCCAAAGCCAAAGCCAAAACCCGAAAGCCAAACGCCGTATAAAACTCATCATAATAAAACTAGACAATAATTAATGCGAATGGCCCCGCGACAAAAGCGCTGGGCAAATATTTTGTACAAATACAAATATTAGGCGAGCCACACAAAGCGAACTGCGCAAATATGCGATCGTCTGATATTTTTCAGCGAACACTTTTCGCATCTTGGCCCAAATGAGCAAAAAAATCCGCCGAGACAGAGCACCTGTCCAACTGACATTATGGCCATATAATGTGTTCCCTTTGTTTGGCCGCACAATGGAGATATTTTTAATAAATGTGGATCGTCGGCTGGGTTATATTTAACACTACTGTGGGGTAGGTCATCCCAACTGAAAGTTTCCGTTTAGTATTCATGATAATCTAATCGACTAAGCGGCTAAGCGGGTAGGCGGGATCTAAACAGGTTTCCACCCTTTGGTGGGGATGTGCGGGAGGCGGGAGCAGGTCTTACTTGCGCATCTCGTTCATCTGGTCGAAGGAGCGGGCCGTGTGCTGCTCATTGCTGTACTGGCCCACGGTGCCCCGTTCCTTTCCGTTCGGCCGCTGGACATGCTTCTGGGAGCTCTCGTCCAGAGAGTTCTGGCTGGCGTACCGCAGGAGGCAGCTGCCCCGGTCCAGGCCCATGTTGCTGCCCTCGGCGGCGGGATTCTGTTGCTGCTGCTGCAGCTGTTGCTGTTGGATGAGGCGCTGGCGCTGTTGCATGACTGCCACGCCCACGGCAGCACCTAATCCGGGCGGTGGGGCAACAAACTCCGCCGCCCCAGCCGCCTCGTTCTGTGGCGGCTGTTGGGCGTTCTGGCCTTGCTGTGCCTGCTGGGGCTGTTGCTGTTGCTGCTGCTGGTTGCCATTACTTAAATTACTCATAATACCGATCGTGTATTTGGTCAAAAGCGCACTAAGAGCTATCATTCAGCGGCGATGGAAGCACGCTATCTCTTCGCGAAATCGGAGCTTCAGTATGCGAAAAACAAGGTGTTTGAACAAAAGCAGAACCAATCAACAAATTATCTTCAACTCTTCCGCCGAGACGTCTTTTCACGGCGCTGTTTATATTTTTATCAGCCGATTCCGTTTTGTTATATTTATATCAGCTTATAGTATATATATGTATATCGATGTTTATGCTGGTGATGTGACATGGGAGAATATCGATGTATTGGCATATTGATGATATCGATAAACTTGAGTGATATGGCCACACTGTCCGGTCAGTGTTGGGAAAGATTTTAAGTATGTTTTGGCTCCAAAATTCAAAAGGCTTGAAGAAAAACTATTAGAATACCTTAAATTGGCCAAAATATTCCTCAAGTCGCTCCCAAAATCTACTTCTAATAAAAAAATCCTAAATTAGAAGTCTAGAATAATGGTGGAAGTAGTAAATTCCTCAAAGTTGATGTATTCATTTGAAAAGTCAAGAATATTCCATTTTTGAAACCTAAATAAAACTTAATACCTGAAAGCCCCAACACCTGAAAAATGAAGAAAAATTCAAAATTTTTCTAATATCTTCATGAACTTTATTTGTTTGGCTTATTTTTTTGTTTCTTTAGATTTTTTTGTTTGTTTTTTGTGAATATTGATTCTCATGCTCATCAACACTTCGGATATGTCAATAGGTTTTGAAACAACTGCTTATTGAATGTTTACGAATAACAGCAACCACCTAGGTAGGAATACATGATTTATAATTTCAGTATAATAATATAGCTATTAGCTAGTGGGGGAAGGGGGTCTATTTACAATGGTTTACATTTGTATAATTGGTTTGTGTGATAAAAACAAAGCACTCGCCACGAAACGAAACGAAATCACTTCGAATAAATAAATAATATTTGTATAAATAGGCGAAATTACAATTGGAAATTTGGCTAATGAGAGGTTTACACTAACTAGGCTGTATAATATTTATAATAGTAATATTTAAAATATTTACACATAATTTAGATTCAATAGATTAAAATAAATACAACGAAATATTACAAAAATACTTGGGGGGAAAATATAATGCTTGATTGTTGGCTTTTCTTTTTGTAATACTTATCATTGAAGGAGAGGGGGCTTCTTTTGTAATACTTAGTTTATAGTACAATTATCTATATGCGATTTTGATTTCTACTTCTCAGACACCCGCCAACAAGAGTGTCTTAACTCCAAGTGGCTGGGACGCAGGCCACTCTTGACATTTGTTTTGTTTTTAGGGCTTTTTGTAGCTTATGCTTGGTTTTCTTTATGGTGGCGGCACACACAATGCACTGGGATTGTCTCGAGTTGAGTTTTGGTTTCTAGGGTTGTTCCTGCGGCTTCCGTTCCTTAGGTCAGCTTCATCAGGTCACCGACTGGTAACAGTTCAGATTGGCCGACATCCTGCCCAGGGCGGCTGCCATCCGATTGGGCAACCGGCTGAGCTGCTCCTGCAGATTCGAGGAGGACTTGGCGCTGGTGGAGGCCTGCTGCTGCTGCTGTTGTTGTTGTTGCTGTTGCTGCAGCTGGGCAACCACCTCGGCGTGCTGGACATAGGAGACCCGTATGTTAACG
This sequence comes from Drosophila ananassae, assembly GCF_017639315.1. Taxonomy (NCBI): domain Eukaryota; kingdom Metazoa; phylum Arthropoda; class Insecta; order Diptera; family Drosophilidae; genus Drosophila; species Drosophila ananassae. Next base: position 25,993,173 of record NC_057930.1, read on the forward strand.
GCCTCGTCGTCCTCGTCCTCGCTCTGGCTCTCCACATCCTCGTAGTAGGCGAAGCCCACCTGTTGCTCCGCCCGCTATACGTCCCCGTAACAGGGCACCGGGGTGTTCAGGTCGCAGGGCTTGACGCGCAGCTTCTGCTTGTAGTGGTACTCCTTGAGGTAGCTCTTCAGCCTTCCAGGCAGCTCCAGCTGGTTGATTCCGTCGTAGTTAGTATTGGAGACGATGGTGGCCCGCGCCAGCTGCTGCAGGGAGAAGGTCTGGCGACGGTGCAGTGGCATGGTGAGGCAGGGCTCAAAGAACATGACGCAGGCGGGGTCCTTGTAGTGCTCCAGGAGGCCCGTCACCGTGGGGGCTGTGAAAACGCACGGATCGTGGCAGTCGAAGCTGTTGGGAGATGGGGAATCGTTAGTATTTGATGAGCACATTCCTGGGACAGTTAATCCTCACCTGAACTTGTGACCACTCTGCTCGATGCGGGCATGCAGAGATCTGCCGTACTTGCGGAATGTGACCGAGAAGAGGAACTCCTCCTGGGCGGAGTCGCGAAGCAGGAACGTGCCCTCCGGCTTACCCTCGAGCAGATGCTCCGCCTCGTAGCGGTCCATCTTGCCCCAGTAGAAGCTGCTGTTCGTGATCTTTTCGAGATCGGGCACCAAACAGTGCATGAAGTCGATCTGCGAGTGCACGGTCACGTTGCGGGACGAGGACGAGGATGCTGCTGCGTTGTTGCCCGGAACGGCTACCGTCATGGGGCGCGGCTGGGGCGGAGTGAGGGGCGTTTGGGGGGCCACTGGCTCCGTGACCACGGTGACCCGGCCGTTGGGCGACTCCACGACGAAGCGCGGCGATGTTATCCTGATGATCACCTGGTGATGATGGTGGCTCGCATCCGGCACGGCCACCGAGTTGCGCTTCCTCTGGCTCTGTAGCCTCTGGCCGGGCATCGAGGAGCTGCCGCTGACAGACCCCAAGGTGGCCGGCGTGGACCGACGATCCGCAGTACGGGCTTTCCGCGATACTGCCGCACTGGTTGCCGCACTGGTGTCCTTTTTGCTTGAGTTGGAGGAGTTACTGCCCGAGGAGGTGGGCAGCATGTCCCTGAGTCCCCGGAAGGCGTCGCGACACTTGCACTTGCAGCACCGCCGCTTGGAACCGGAGGAGGAGGCGGCGGCCGCCGATCCGGCGACCGAAGACGAGACTGTGGCTCCCATGGACACTGCTTTGCTGCTGCGACTCCGACAGCAACTGTTCGTTGAACTGTTTCTGGTAGCTGTTTTTCGGAAGAAATGCAATTTATGAGTACTTTTCGGGGAATTTGTAATTGTTTTTTGAACTGTGCACAGAAAAAACATTACACTCAATGACTAGCTAACTAAACTAAAATATTAGTGTTTGTTTTATATTTAATTCGTATTTATTTGAGTAAGCTAATGACTTATTTGTTTGTGATTAAGACAAAGTCGGATAACACTTTGAGGTTCTATTTTTAGTCACAGCTCGTAAGCATCTTGAAGATACTTTACTTTCAGGTACTCGAGACACTTGAGGTTTATTTAATTAGCTTCAATTGCTTCACTTTAAGAGGCATTCAAATTTGCTTAATTCAGTCTGATTATCAGATTCGAGTGGCGAGTGGTTGTCACTGAACTTTATCACTAATTTGATATTTTATTCCTCACTTTCATTTCAAAAATAATCACTATAGTGGTAATATTTTTTTCTGTGCACTGTTATTTAAGAGAGAGCCGATTTCGGGCCTATTTATTTAAGATTTAGTTGGATTTTTGCCCACCTTGCTTGCTCGTGAGTTGCGTTCCCGTCGACAACATGCCGCTGACTGGCAGCGACTCGAGCACCTCGCAGTACTCAACGACTTCGGACTCGTGGTTGCCGCTGCTGCGACGCCGACGGAGCAGCGACTCATCCACCACATCGTCGTCGTCTACGTCGACGGCGTCGAGTTCGTCGGGTGTGGGTTTGGGGTTGTTGCTGTTCCCGTCATGCAATTGCAGAGTACTAATCGCCGCTCCGACGCTTCCCGCTAAATTGTTGTTATTCACGGACTGTCTCTCGGTTTTTGGCGCTTCCGTTGAACTGCCGGCAGTTCGATTTGGCACCACCCCGACCCCCACACCAACACCGACACCGACTTCCAGGCCCATGCCCACACCCACATTGACGATCTGGCCATTTGCATTTAGCGTGTCCGCAGACAACGAGGCGACGGCACCTTCCGTCTCCACGTCCGCGGAGCCGCCCTCCTCTATCACCAGCCGCTCCTCGGGGAACTGCTGCTCCACCAGCGATGCACCTGCATTGCCGTTCTCCATCTTGGCCAGCTGAATCTTAATGATGATCTGACGCACTTCCGCCGGCGAGCTGCTGGCGATCTCTTCCGCCTGGAGCTGCTCCTCGGCCAGGCTAATTGAGTCGAATTCCTTGATGTCGTCGCTGGAGGACCTGCTGCTCTGGTTGTGGCTCTGGTTGGCTCGTGCAGTTGCAGGCTTGCTGAAGTGATGACCCATTGGAAGCTCTGAACGTGGCAGTAGATTCCGGTGGGGCTTCTGAAACGGAAAAATTCGAAAAGTTAGTTAATATATTTATTTTTTAAAAGGGGGATGTACTAATAGTAATTATAATCTATACTATGGAACATGAGCTCATTCGCAAACAGCTTACATGGGTAGAGGTATCTAGGCGGTAGGTAGCTTCTATTATCTTAGCTTAGGTAACAATCCATTCCACACCATTAGGTAACGGAATCCACTCCCTTTCCGCCCGATCATTATTGACTGGCCAAGTTAGCAGGTTTCCACATTTCGCCACCTCCAGAAATAGAGTCACTGGCCGGCTCGGGAAGAACGAGTTTTTTTTGCGGTGGCGGCGTGTGAAGCGCCGCGATGTCTTGACCTACAGCACGGAGTCATCACTTGGTGGGGGCTTCACCAGAGCAAATTTTAATTACGGAGCCAGACTGGAGAAGGGTGTAGTCTAAGGGACCCATTCGGCGGTCAAATGAGCAATTAAATGCAACTCAGTCTAAGTACTGCGCCTTGGGAGAGAACTCCCCCACGAACTGAGTCACTGCGCCGAGGAGGAGGAACGGATCCCATCAGGCAGATGATTACGAGACTGGGGATAATGATAAACAATGGCGCGCATTCCAATCCCACGCACCAGTTCCCCCCGAAGACGGGCCGGAGCACAAATACTCTCTAAATTATAATGGGGCGCATCCTATTTTTAGACTCCTCACCCGCGAAGGCTATGGGGGATGATGAAATCAATGTTCAAGTACAGAGTACGTCATGGACGTATTTGTGTGCAGTGCCAGTCATGTGACTGTTGGGTCAACTGGGGTTATCTGTTCGGGGGGCACTGCTAGCCTCATTCACAAGTTGGAGAATTATTATCTGATAAGTTCCATTCAATGCATAGTTCAGGAGGGGGGCCCGCCTTGTTCCTGATCGCTCTTTCCGCTGACTAATGGGTTTACTGGCGAATCCTTATCACCCACATGCCCAGATGTGTCACCTACATAGTTCTGGAAGTTGTGGAAGTTCTCTGTAAAAAGCCCTGACAACAGGCAGACGCATCGCACAGGTTAGAGTGACTCACTCTTGGTTGGAATTCTTGGTAGTTACCCCGAAATTGGACCAATGAGCAATAGCTTTCCGTTTGTGGTTTTTTCATTCTCCAGTTGGCCAATGCGATTTAATGACAAAGGCACTCTGTCATTAATTTCCTCATAAAAGCCACCAGAGACTTCGTCCTACACACATGTATCATAAATATTTCATAAGAAGTGATTTTTAAGTCGTAGATTGGAGTACTTCAGGGATTGGAGGAAGACCCTACATGACTCTACTGGAACTATGACTACAATTGTTTCTTATCAGTTTTTGAGAAAATAAGTGTTTTAATTTCTTTAAAATTCCTTTACCAATAAACTTGGCTATAAATCATCAAGAATTTCAACTTTTTGGCTTATGAAAAATTAGGGAGTTTCATAAATATTGTTTATCGCTTCAGCTAATTAGGGAATACTTCGAATCGGAGAATTTTAATCAAGGGGTCTTAATCGGAAACTTTGGTTATCAGTTCCTAGAATGGAATCTCTCAATTGGCAGAATTTCCCATCCCAGTGGACTCAAGTTCCCCCCCACTTTCCCCGAGGGAGGTGTGGGGTTCTCTACTTATCGCCCGATTCTGTGACCTCAGCTCTGTCAGCCCTGGGCGCTTTCCTCGGAATTCCCTCGTGTTAATCACCTAACGAGCAATATGTGTACGGGTTTGTTTGTGGGCCTAATCAAACACTCGAACGAATACGAATTCGAACAAGCCAAGCACTCGAGTATCGTCGTCGAACCCTTGTCGAACAATCGAGGCAATTAACAGTGCATATACAATATTTTCACAATTTTTCCCAAAAATGGTGGTGGCTGGTGGTTGGTGGTGTTGGGGAAGCATTAAAGCCACTTCCCGGAAATACAGACCCGACCCACAAACGGTAAACAGTCAAAAATTGCAGCTTTTTAACGAGAATCCAAAAATAATAAATTAAGTGTTTAGCTGGAAAAACGTTCATATGCAGATGTATCTGTAAGTTAGGGAGGTCTAAGCCGATCATTCAAATTATAGACTGACTGGCTGGCCAATCAATTTGTATTCACCGTTGGATTGAGCCAACTTTCTAACGGTAATTTGCACACAATTATAGATACAGATACTTAGATACTTCGTGCCGCACGTGCTGCATCGTTCGATTATCGTACGATTTAATCAATGAGCGAGCGATCGAGTGAGTAATCAGTATATGACTTTAATAATTATTCAGTTTCCCCTAACCGAGAGTGAGTGGAAGGTTTCGTATTATCGTATTTTTACGACTATGATGAAATACAAAGCCCAGAATCGCAGACTTGAACTCGAGATTCAACTTCAGAGATTCCGAGAGACCCGCATGAGACGACTGCCAGCCAACAGAATTTTTCAATGGAATTACGGCGGATAAACTCAAGCCGGGCTTAAGGAGAGGGATATGTGGAACATAATACACTGGCGGAAAAAGATTCAGGTGTTTCAGGTGAGGTATCTGTGAGATATCGATGAGGAGACAGACTGTCTGTTGAAGGAGAGATAAGATTCCCGCTTTTCTCTCAGTGGCTGAGGAGGCCAGTGCCAGTTTAGGTAGCCGGAGGCGATCATGAGTCACAGAATGAGTCTGAAGGTTCGAGGGCTCGTCCGTCCAGGCTCGCAACTTGCCGCTCCTGCCCCGACAGCTGGGGTAGCCCCTCTCCGCCTTTGTTTGCTTAGGGTCTGTTATTTTTTTTGTTGTTGCCAAGCGGAGAGCCAGCGGAGCCAACGAGCAGCAGCTGAAGTTTTCTGCGCCGCTGCAGACAATGCGAAATTTCGTCAGAAATCCAAATGCGGATAGTGATCTAATACATAACTTGTTCGGGGTAAAAATGTTGATAAATGGTAGGAGATGGCAGAAAGAAAGCCAGTCCACTCTGTGGCTCCAAGTGGCTTGAATAGCAAATAAGGGACTCCACCACCAATAACTGAGAGGGGGAATCACCCTTCCTAAATAAAATTCAGTCTGAAATGTATGCGAATTTTATTCAAATCGAAAAAGGTGAAATACAAGAAATCAGAGCAGACAAATATTTAAATTTTATTAACTATTTTTAGACAAAATATTTGAATTAAAAGTTGGATATAAATATTACAAGTAACCCCCCTGGGTAGAGAGGCCTGGGAATTCTCGGCCGTAATGAGCTCATACAAAAAACGCCAATTGAAAGCTGGTAACTGGTTTTTTGTATTTCCAACTCGGAACAATCCAATCTTATTATCTGTAAGTGAATAATTTTCGTACATGGACCGCGCCCCGCCAAGGTCCGTTATTAAAAAATGATTTGGAGAGTCGCGGTGCCGGTGCCGGTGCCGGGCACTTCAAATGACTTTTTTGTAACCTTCCCAGCGACTTAGCTGGCCTGGCCCACTGTACTAGGTAAGAGTGTGTGTGTGTGGGGCAGTGTGTGTATGTGGGTATTATGTTTTACGCAGAAATTGTCACAACAAAACAGCAGCGCGAATTGCGGTCAACGGGGCGTATGGGGGACGGAATGTGGCAAGTGCAAAAGCGAAAAAAAAAAAGTAAGCCACAGAGGAGATCGGGCCTAGTCGAAGATAGAAGTTCTCTATAATATATTATTTATTTTCTATGAAAAATTAAAATTCTAATGAAAAAGCCCACAAAACCCGTTAACATTATAGTCACGATTTAGCCATAAAGTCCTCGAAAATAATTAATATTTATGATTGTGCCGAAATGATTGAAGAAACGAGTATACCCTGTTGCCAAGCGGAGAGGGAGGGAGCTTCGATGAGAAGAAGCCCCAACCGAACGGGGGCAGGCGGCGTAGGATTTTAAAGCGAATTCAATTACTTTTTGTTGTAGCCGACGACGTAGCTTCTTTTTTTCTCTCGTTTTTTGCTTTTTTGTTTCCATTTTGTTTTGCATTTACTGGGAATTCGCAAATGAAGTTCGCTTGAAAATAAAATCACATGCAAAGCGGAGCAGTAAAGTGCCAACATGGTGGAGGAGGGCAGGAGAAGGTGGAGGCCCATCCTGAGAAAGTGTATTTCATTTTGATATATTTTTTCGCAGGAAAATTGAAATGAGATTTATTTATTACGCTTTGGGTTCGGATTCGCAGTCCACCCATTCATTGGGCTGCAGAGAGAAAAAAAAATAAAAAGTGATAAATAAACAAACGGTTCTCATCATTCCATTTCGGAATTCATACTTATACGGAACTTTAATTAGCATTTCCAGTAAAATCGGCCCGGGCACGAGCTATATACTACGAGATACACAGATACAGTTGAAGAGTATCTGTATCTGTGTGTACTGCCTCCCACCTCCCCCCTCCTCATAAAAGTTCGTGACTGATTATGTTCCGTTAGATCTTATAAGGTGTGCTGCTTAGTGGTGGGAGAGTAGTAGTGGTGGTAGTAGAGTACCTCCATTGACGTAAGAAATTATTTTGTTTATATTACGCTCCACATCTCACTCACTCTCTCTCTCTCCACTGGAGGTTCTGTTATCACAAGGTAGAGCGGGAGCACAGCTACCTACCTACCTACCTACCTACACATGGGTGTTGATTATCTAGGCCCGAAAACGATAATAATGAAAATAATAATATTAACATTAAATGCGAAAAGGGGCGATTTCTTGGAAATTGGCACACACAGCGCAAAAGGCTCTCCATGATAAATCCGTCATGGACACACGCACACACACATCCGTAGTATCCGTGGTGGAAAAATTCCTGGAAAATATGCACACGGTACTCACATGTTTTGGTGAAGTCATGGAGTTCAGTCAGTCAGTCAGTCCAGTCTGTGAGTGTGCGGTTTTCTGATTAAACGAAAGCACTAACAAAAAAAATTCAACTTAATTCGCCCCGGGTCCGGGTTAGCCCGAATGTTTTCTGGTCTGGTTTTCTATTTATGCTGATGCCCTAGAGATACTTTTGTGCTCGTGGGCTCCTTTTGTTTGGGTTAAGCTGAAATTATGGCCATAAGCTCCCAGAACTTTTGTTGTGGAGCTCCTAACGGCACACCAGACCTGACTCTCATATCATAATCGTATCATCTTCTGAATGATAAGGTCACTCCCGTAGAGATAAGACGAAGAACTTCCCGGGAAATAGATAGATAGCCACGGGGCACAGGTTGACCAGAATGGTGATTAATGGGAATTTCAGGTTACCGTAATACACCTCAGATTATAATAGAAGCTTAAGGTGCTTAGGACACAGGCCCCCTTGGGAAATAGATCACGAAATCCCACTACATACCTTTCAATTGAGGTAGGTTTATGACTTCTTCGGGTGCACAAGGTGGTGGTACCTGCGTTTGGCTTCAAGACTATGGGTCGACTGAAGCAAAGTGGTCAAGAAGGTTTATTATATCAACTGATACGGACTGTAAGTGTGATTGAATATAGGCATTAAATTTAGCGATTACGGAATCAGATAGCGAACTAAGACGACCTTTGCGTAGACTATCAGCCGTCGAGATTATAGAGGCTTCTATAAAAATTCATTGATAAATTACTACGAACTGCAAAATCAACAAACTAGCCAGCCCACTGTTCAGATAGAGATACATATACAGATACAGATACAAGCGCAAAGATACAAATACTGAGATACACACGGGCACCCCCTTATCAAATGAAACGTTTGCAAAGTTGAAACGAAACGAAATTCTAAGAACAATCAAAAGCATTTCGTTCGCCTTTCCGCAGAAAAGCAAATATGTAGGTAAGCACTGGTGGGCATGGGCATGGGGCATGGGCGGTGGGAGGCATGGGGCATGAGGCATGAGGCTTAGATAAGAAGACAGGAGTCGGGGGTAAGGTCAAGAGATATTATTATTATGATTGTTATTGCTCATAACTTTGCTTGCTCGACAAACAAACCCGACCGTGTGTGCATACTGCGTTTCATAACTCGGGCAGACAAATAGATAATTTACATAAGCCAGACTTGAACTGGTTTTCGGTTTAACTGGCTTTTGTTCGAAAACAAAATTTGGATCGACTCTCAGGGATACCATGACACTAGAGACGTGACAACCCTAGAGGGAAATTTGAACTTCCCTATCGTATAGATTTGAAAATAAACTTTAGCTATTTCCGGTTACTTTATTGGCCTTCAATGAAAACTACTATCATATGTAGTATCTCATAATATAATTATCTCAAGAATACATTTTCTCTATTATTTTCCACCGTAATTATTTGCAATTACTATTAACGATTAGAGGGAATTTCAGGGGAATCCAATGTAAATAAAATCGGGTTGGATCCACTTGTAGGGGTACCATGACACTAGAGATGTGACAACACAAGAGGGAAATTTAAACTTCCCTATCGTATAGATTTGAAAATAAACTTTAGCTATTTCCGGATATTCTATTCGTTTTCAATGGAAACTACTATCAATATGTAGTATCTCAAGAAAATTAAAAATACATTTTCTGGATTATTTTCCACCGCAATTACTTGCAATTAGTATTAACGATTAGAGGGAATTTCAGGGGAATCCAATGTAAATAAAATGGCGTTTCGCGGCATTACAACTGTAAATATGGTACATGGCGAGTGGAGAGTATTTTTCCGTTAATTGCGATTCTCCATAAAACATCTCATTCTGCCAGAAACAGCTGCCCCCCCTCCTGTGTTTCGGGAATCCACTCGAGATCCCCTCTCGCACACACACTCACACAATTGAGTGTTTTGCCCACATTTCACTTTTGGCATTGCGTTTCAATTGAACAAATTCACGCGAACAATTAACAATAAACGAACAAAATCAAATTTCCAGCGAAAAATCTCATCGAAAAAAAAGGAAAACAAATAACAATGGCATAGGAGATGAAAGAGGAGCACCGGTGGAGGGGGAAGGGCAATAGTTCACCTTTGTGAGAGAGCATTTCTCCTGTGACCTCCTGCAAGGGGGAGTGGGATGGCAGCTGTTGGCCAGACAGACTATTTGGCATTTTGGCAAGATCACTCTTTTCCGACTACCACTTCTCCCATGCTGTGGCCAGCTGCCATCTCACTTTGGCTTACTGAGAAGAGCCAATTAAGCAGCAGCCCCCGTCCCCCTACCACCGACATACATAGGCTGCACTTATCCCGCTCGAAACTGTTTCACATGAAAAGCTATTAAAAAAAATTGAAAACGCTCTCAAGTTTAATACGAAAATTCAAGGAAATGAGCGGAAGAAGATGGTAAGAGCGGGTTTTACCAAGAATAATCAAAAAAGTGCACACACACACACTGCCGCTCAGACAAGGGGCAACAACAACAACAACTACAACAATTTGACGCATTACAAACGAAGTTAATAACACCTTTTCTTATGAAGGGTAACAGAGCCGATGTTCCGATGGTTCCTCTCTCATCCCCTCTACCACTACCTCTACCTCTCCCTCCCACCCACCTGGCTCTGTTGTTGCTTTTCCTGCTATTTTATGTAGTTGTTGTTGTACGGCTTCGGCCGAATTGAGCGGCTACACCTTTAGCAAGAAGCCACGGCCAACAGAGCTCCGCTCGAGTGTGTATTGGTATAGGTATTGGTGAGAGGACTGCAAGTACAGTGGGCCCTATACCTTCAAGGGAGAGATACTTTTCTTACAAAATATATATTTTATTTTTTATTTATTAGCGTCTAATAATAATTCTAATATGTAATTTATTGATAAATGTTTTATTGCAATGTGAAAACTTTCACGATCGCTAGCATCCACTGTATCCGCATCTGCTCGTACTCGAACCTGTATCTGTGTGAGACCAGCTTGGCTTGCGGTGTTAAATGTTTGCAGCAGCAGCGGCAGCAGCATTCATTCAATAGCCTGAACCACCAACAACAGCAACAAGCACAGCAGCTGCCAACATCATCAGCACTCACACACACACACACACACATACAACGAACCACTCCGCTGCTGTCCTCGTTTGGGTCGCGTGTAGTGGTAGTATCTGTGAGTACGAGTATCTCTGTATCTTTGTATCTGCCTCTGGCTCGCTCGCTTGGGCTGTCTGTCACTTCTCAGAAATCGGTCTAAATTAGAAAATGCGTTTCTGGGAATTTCGTATCGCTCTTTTGGGCCCACAGCGCGACTACAGTGAAAATATAAACGGGCAACCGGGCTAAGGGGCTTAAGGGGCGACGTTATTACATTACGACAAATATTATTTCAACTTATACTATATATATTATATGTATATATTTTCCCGGAATGCCTTGCTAATAAATTTATCAATGGCATTTCACGACAATATTTTTTGTTGGCCAAACAAAAGCAAAAAGTGCAAATAAATAGCGAACGGCAACTATCTTTCATAAAAATTTATGCAAGGCAAACGGATTCAGGGAATCCAATTTAAGCAATCAAGAAATATTCAGCCCACCTTCCGCCCAGCCCCCTAGCCCACCAGCCTATACCACTAGACCCCTATGATATTGTTTTTTTTTCATTTTGACATTTTGGCAATTATTTACCTTCTCCTGATTTGCTGCCCTCTGCTATTTTCGGTGCTCCGGTTGCTTTCAGCTAGTTGGCAATTTGTTTCAATTTATTCAAAGTGTAGTTTAAGCATATTTTAGTTTGATTTCCCAATCTGCTGCTCACAGTATTTTGGTTTTCTTGAAATTGGAAATTTTTGTTGGGACGACACACACACAGATATTAAAAACACACGCAAACACACACACGCACTGGTATTTTCACTCTTTTGTGTAATTAAACGGCAGACTGCTATTGCACTCAACGGATTGTCTGCTCGTCAATGTGCGATTCCATCAATTTATGCAATATTCCTCGACGAAACACGCACGGAACGGAAGTTTGTTGTAACTTCAAGATTGAGTATCTTGTATCTTTTACCGTCGCGTTCGTGAGTCCATCTGCCATCGGAGGTGTGCACAGAAATCGAAGGTTCCATGGGAGAAAATATCGATAACATTTTCCAGGGCTGCATGGTAGAGCAATCTTTCGCTAACATGAACACCTATCCCTAACCGGTTAGCATTTAGCGGTTAAGTTTGTTTCAATTAATTGTAAATAATGAACCAAATGGACTTAATTATACAATGGATAGTGTTAATTTAAGCCAACTGTACTTATCTTAAAATAAACTTTTGGAAATAAAATTTCAATTGCAGCGATAACGATAACAAAAACGACAAGAAGCCCGCCATGTTCAAATATTCTCCTTATCGAAAGACAACAAATTTACGTCAGGCTAAAAAGTCAACGGATAAGTTAGACTATATCTGCCCGCTTCGAGACAATATTTGATTATTCGCAAAATAAATAGACTGATAACGGCCTAAATTATACATTAAATAATGGGGCATTGTGAAGAACTAATCTCAGCGGGCGGCTGTCCACCCGCCTGGACCGCGATCCGGATAGTAAATATGTCCAAATGCATATCTGGAGAGGCCGGATAGTACGTCTCCAGTGATCCGACTTAGTCAGTGTCAAGCGGTCAGGCAATCAAGTTCTCGAATAAGCTCACCCCCACCGCCCACGATCGCTGCAGCGGCCTAATTCAATTAAAATTAAAACGCAAATCTACGCCACCGAGTGAAATTGCCCCAAATTCCCGACAATTATTGTAGGTCGGGCACACAACTGCGTGGGCAGACTCTTCTCAATCTCCGTCTTAATCTGGACCATGCAGTCGGACCCCTCTGATCTAGGAGCCGCCGCTGTCGAGGAATCCATCCCCATGCACCGATCCTCGTCGATGCCCGTGAAACCGAAGCCCCTGGAGCAGAAGCCACTGCTCCGGTCCTCCGAAAAGGAGACGGTTAACGCATCGGACTATTATCCGGAAAGTCCGGGCTTCGTGAGGCGTAGAAAGTCCAAGGCAAGCCCCGGAGATCAATTAGAAACGCGCAGTGAACAAAAGTAAGGAGATCTTTGGTTTCTTTTGGGGTCTAGTCTTTCCTGATCTAAGATCTTATTCATTCGGCTTTAATAGAGACTTCAACACTTAAAATACCTCTATCTTCTTTAGCTTTCCCTGCACCCATGACTGGGCAGGCAGTACCATAGAGCTGACTCCGGATGTGGGCACAACATCCTCTGAGGGTATGCGCCGAACCTTGCACCGAGTGATGGAGAAGAACGGGAAGGAAAATGTCGTTTTCCGGCGGATTCCGGAAAAGTCCTGGCGCTACATGCGCGACCTAGTCACCACGCTGGTAAGATCCATGTTTGGCCATAAGAAGCCGCCATCGGGTGCCCCCAACACCGACGACATGTCGGGGTCGGATGTCTATAAAATAACGCCAAGCATTCAGCGGAAACTTGACGAGCTAGCGAATGAAACTCCGCACCACAGTCACCACATGCCGAAGCCTAATCCCGGCCGGAGCGAGCCAGTCACGTTTAGCATTTAGTTCTTTAATCCATTAACCAAGCCATGACCCACTGAAATACTCATACATATTAATAAATACGAAATTAACCAACCGCATAACTACTTTCATTGCCACAATGGGAGTTCCCACGAACCTAATCGGGGATCCCCTTCCTCTCGCACAGATGGAGCTGGATTGGAAGTACATGCTGACCCTGTTCCTGAGCAGCTACTTCCTCAGCTGGCTGCTCTTCGCCGTGCTCTGCTACGTGGTTGCCTACTCCCACGGCGACTTCATCTTCGATGCTCTAACAGGCGCCCGGATGGGCGAGGGAGAAGACCCCTGCATATACGGCGTGAAGAACTGGGTGGCCATGATTATCTACTCGGTGGAGACGCAGACCACCCTGGGATTCGGCGAGAAGTACGCCAGCGAGGAGTGCCCGGAAACAATCTTCCTGTTCGTAATGCAGATGCTCAGCGCCGCCCTGATCGAGGGCATCATGGTGAGCGTAATCTACGCGAAGACGGCGCGCCCGGCCAGGCAGATGACCAAGATGAAGTTTAGCGACAAGGCGGTGGTGAGTCTGGACCCTAATCTCCCCGGGGACTAACAGGAAATCCAGCTCCTGTCTTCCACAGATCTGTTATCGCGACGGGCAGCTATGTTTGCTATTCCGGGTGTGCGATCCCCGGGAGCAGCAGACCATCGAGTCCAAGATTCGAGTCTACATGATCGTGGATAAGCGGTGAGTCACTGTAGCTTATTCGGGCACTGTCTTTCCCACCTGGGGTATGGTTAAGAGATATGCCTACTAAAAGAAGAAAGACATTAAGATTAGGAAGCAAATATTAGGAATCATAGTATATTTAACCTTTCCGAGTAGTTTTTCCGATTAAGCTCCCATCTTATCTCTCTTGGCAGCACGCGCGAGGGCGAGATTATAAAAACTCACACAGAGCTGAAGCTGGAGGGGAATGGGGAGCAGATGATCGTCTGGCCCGAAGTTGTTTGCCATGTCATCGACAAGACGAGTCCTCTGTTCCAGTTCACCACCGCCAAGCTCTTCAACGCCGCCCAGTTCGAGCTCTACGTGTCCATTGTGGGCACCTCCCCAGCCACGGCCCAAATGACGGAGGCCAAGACATCCTACCTGCCGCGTGAGATATATTGGGGCCAGCGATTCGTCAACATCATCCACTACGATGCCCAGAACGAGCGGTATGTGGTGGACTATGAGAACTTCAACAGGACCATTTCCGTGGACATGCCCATGGTATCGAACGAGTATCTCAAACTAGAGTACAGAAAGTAGGAGATTTTATATTTTTAACCACTTATGTTACAACAATTATTACAAGGCATATAAACAACATATAATTTTATCACTGAAGAGCAAAATAAATAATTCCTTAAAATACGGAGGGCATTTTAAAACTATTTCCTTCCAAGGCTCTTCAATAACCAATAATTTCAAATACCCTACACAAGAGGCTCTAATAAGTGTCCTCCCTCCATTTGGGGAAATGCCCTGCTCTAACTCGATGACGAATGAAATATTTTTGACACGCAGTCTACTAATTAACCAACGATAAACCGGAATCCTTGTACATTATCTTTTGATAATTATTCTTCGCAGGATTCGGTTCTCTCGCGCTCCTTGTAATACTTTAGTTCGGCCTTCAGCATTTCGTTCTCGTTCTGCAGGCGCCAGAATTCCTGCATGAAGCTGTCGCCCCGTAGAAGAAGGTCCAGGGCATCACGGATGTCCTGCGTGTTATCCATATGCCGCTTTGATAGCTGGGCCATCTGCTCGATTATGTTCTTCCGATTCCAGTCGCACAGATAGGCCATTTCCTGCTGCAGGTAGGTGCGCGCCTCGTCCACATGCTCCTTAAGATCGCTGAACTCCTTTCGCCAATCCCCCTCCATTTGGGAGGACAATCCGCTCGAAGACTTAGCTAGCAGCTGCTGGGGCTTTAGCAGCGGATTAGAGGATTGCGGCGTTATATTTTCAATGCGCGGAGTGCTGTTCCGGCTGGCTGGGAGCATGCGCAGCCGGCGCTGCAGTTCCATATCCGCCGGAGGAGGATTCTCCTTATCGCTGCCAGTGCCTGTGCTGCTCGCAACGGAGCAATTGGCCGACTGTTCCTCCATGTGCTCGTCCGTCTCCGTGATCTTCATAAGCTTGACCTCTGCGGAGATGTTGCTGCGATCCTTGAGCGGTCCGCTAAGTGTTTCTGCGTGAATTATTAAAAAAAATATATTTTTTACAAATCCTAGAATCTAACTCCTAGTGTCTAAATGTGACTCCTATGCTGACTAGATTCCGTACACACTTACGTTGAAGTGACTCCACGGTGGAGTTGTTGCCAGAGTTGTCCGTCGAGTTGAGAACCGATCCCCCTGCTAAGCTTTGACGGTGAAGGGTTTCATTCATGGGTTTACGGTTAAGGGTGTCCCAGTCGAAGCTATCCCGGTGCGAAGTGCCCAAGCGGGTGGACATGCGATCCACTGCTCTGGGTCCTTGGTTATCCAGAAAGTCGCAAAAGGAGTCTCGTTGCGGACGAACGGTAGCCGGAGTAGTAACGCCATATCCCAAGCTGGCCATGCTGTTCAACTGCTGCTGGGTGCTCAGCAAGTTGGCGGCAATCGATTTCCGCAACTCGTCGCTATGGGCGCGCTCCACACGCGGCATTTCAGGTGCTACTCCCATCATATTCCCGGAGCTATTCAGGCTGCCGTTCTGAACGTTATCTTCGCTTGGCACGGGCACAAACGCCACCCGAGTCACGGCCCCCTCATGGACGCTTTTCACTGCCAATGGAGCCTTGGTGCTCCGCATGTCGTAGGCTATCAACTCGCCCTTGAGGTTACCAGCACAAAAATAGGTTCCGCATTCGCTGAGAGCCACAGTGGACAACGGATGTGAGAATCCTAGGCGATCGGTGGACGCCTGCGCCCGATTCTTTCGAATGTCGAATATATTGATCTTGCAGTCGAACCCCACACTGACCAGCAGGTTGGGCAACGCGGCGCACATGCTGATGTCCCGGCAGGGGGCAGTGTGTGCGTCGGCGTTAAAGATCTTCCGCTTGCTCTGCACATCGTAAACGTAAACGGCTCCCTTGTACGAGGCGATCGAGAGCTGGAACCGCTTGCTGGGATGGAATCGCACTAGGGTGGACCTGAAAGACACGGATTGAGTTTCAGTTGTGCTCCCTGCTTCTGGCCCTGCCACTCACTCGCTATCCACTGTGAACGTGTTCATCTTTTGTTTTGTTTTGGTACCAAATATATTGATGGATCCTCCTTCTCGAACAGCGGCTATGTACTCGTCGGAGCAGTTGTAGTCCATGTATAGGACTGTTGTGCGCTGCGGGTCGGCAGGGAATCTGTGGATCAACTGAGCTGTTCGGAAGTTATAGAGCTTCACACTTCCGCTCTGGCCCACTGCGATCTCGTCGGGCGTTTGCTTGGCACAGGCCACACAGTAGGCATTGTCGATGGTCAGCTTACGGACACGCTGGATCTCCGGAGCTGCCGAAAGTATAAATGTCAAATGGAATGTCATGAACTTATACCATTGTGCCCACCTTTCTCCTCCTTCTCCCTAATCCGCATCACCGCCAAACCCGCCATCTTATCCACCTCCACAAAAACACGTCGTTGGCCATTGAACTGGAAATCCGTGGGCTCTCCACTTGTGTGCGCAAACACCGACTTTGTCTCCAAGTCAGCGAAATCCGACAGCACTGTCTTTTTAGAAGTGGATATTAAATGCATTTTCCCCAATTGATTTTCAAACGATTCAAATTTTAGAGCGAACGCTTTTTGTTGTTGCTGCTAGAGATGCGACAGACCCGATAGTTCCCGATTCTTCAGGAATCCCCTAAATTATAAGTGTTGGCTAACTAGTTTTTAAAAATAGATTTTATCCAAAAAGAGTTTTAAAATAATATTTAGGTATTTACAATAACATACCACGCTAAACTAAGCTAAAGATTTTGCATTGATACGTGTCAAGCGGCTTATTTACTCCCAATAGTCTAACACATTTGACTTATATTTCAATATTCACAATATGTTCTGTATATTTTTGCCCTTATCGAACGGCTAAAAGCGTCAGCAACCAATAAGCTTTTAAATTCGAAAACAAAAAATTATACGTGGGCATAAAGTTGGCGTTTTACAACACTGGAAGATTGCAAGAAGAAGAAGAGCAAGCAATCACCTGCAAAAGCAAAAAGGAGAAGTAATTGCCAAGAAATGTTACAGAGCTTATAGTCTGGCTGTTTGGCGTGCGTTGAAATGATTCTGGGCGACCAGTAGGAGCATTTAGAGACCATTTCCCCCCAACTCGCTTCCGCAGCAACGGGAATCGGGACAGGCCCAGTAAAAACTCGGCAACACTTGGCGAATTGTGACACACACAGAATCCCACACTAGCGCAAATACGGCGTAGAAAGTAGAAGCAACAAAAACAACGAGGAGCGGAGGCCATCACCTGCTGGAAAAATGGAGGCGGACGGTCTAACAAACGAGCAGACGGAGAAGGTGCTCCAGTTCCAGGATCTCACCGGAATCGAGGACATGAACGTGTGCCGCGACGTTCTAATCAGACACCAATGGGATCTCGAGGTACAATGACTGGGCGAACATCGGGGGCAAACATATGTTACAGTCGTGGGCCCCAAAATGGAGCACACAACACGATACACTATTCCTACCACCTAATATCTCTTCCACTAATATTAATGGCTATTTGCGGGCGAATTATTAAATATATTTCCTATCCTCCGCAGGTGGCCTTTCAGGAACAACTGAACATCCGTGAAGGACGCCCCACCATGTTCGCCGCTTCGACAGACGTGCGAGCGCCAGCTGTGATCAACGACCGCTTCCTACAGCAAGTGTTCTCGGCCAACATGCCCGGCGGCCGGACAGTTAGCCGTATTCCCAGTGGACCAATTCCCCGCAGCTTCACTGGACTTTTTGGATATGTAATCAACCTTGTCTTTCAATACTTCTACTCCACGCTA
Source organism: Drosophila ananassae (assembly GCF_017639315.1). NCBI lineage: Eukaryota > Metazoa > Arthropoda > Insecta > Diptera > Drosophilidae > Drosophila > Drosophila ananassae. The sequence goes on from NC_057930.1 coordinate 26,011,178, forward strand.
TCGAGTATCGTAAGTGCATTCATCAATATCGGAGGTGGAAATGAGCCGCGACTGGTCACCGATCCCCTAGGGGATGTGATGAAGTTCATCCGGGAGTACTACGAACGGTATCCGGAACACCCTGTCTTCTATCAGGGCACCTATGCCCAGGCTCTGAACGATGCCAAGCAGGAACTGCGCTTCCTGGTTGTTTACCTGCACAAGGATCCCGCGAAGAACCCCGACGTTGACTCGTTCTGCCGCGAGACACTCTCCTCCAGATCAGTGATCGATTATATCAACACGCACACCCTACTGTGGGGCTGTGACGTGGCCACTCCGGAGGGGTACCGTGTTATGCAGTCCATTACTGTACGAAGCTACCCACTAATGGTGATGATTAGCCTACGGGCGAATCGCATGATGATTGTTGGCCGTTTTGAGGGCGACTGCACGCCCGAGGAGTTGCTGCGCCGGCTGCAATCCGTGGTGGCGGCCAATGAGGTCTGGCTAAGTCAGGCGCGGGCGGACCGCCTCGAAAGGAACTTTACTCAGACATTGCGGCGCCAGCAGGACGAGGCCTACGAGCAGAGCTTGCTGGCCGATGAGGAGAAGGAGCGCCAGCGACAGCGGGAGCGAGATGCTGTCCGGCAGGCGCAGGAGGCCGAGGAACGAGCCAAACGGGATGTGGAGCTGCGCAAGGAGGAGATAGCCCGCCAGAAGATCGAGCTGGCGTCGCTGGTGCCATCAGAGCCGCCGTCCGATGCCGTGGGAGCCATTGCCGTTGTCTTCAAGCTTCCCAGCGGGACGCGCCTTGAGCGGCGTTTCAATCCAACTGATTCTGTAAAGGTAAAATAGTAGATTGAAACACCTTTAAAATGTAATACCATGTAACCTTTTGCAGGACGTGTATCATTATCTCTTCTGCCATCCCGATTCGCCGGATGAGTTCGAGATCACAACGAATTTCCCGAAGCGGGTTCTCTACTCGAAAGCTGATGTGGACGCCTCTGAGGGCGCCGCCAACGAGACGCTGAACAAGAGCCTACAGGACATGGGACTGAAGAACCGAGAGGTGCTATTCGTCAACGATCTGGAGGCGTAACCATAAACTCGTGACCAGAACACCACCACCTATAACAACATGATGGAATCGTCGTGTTAACCAGCTGCAGCGCATTACCAAAACTTGAACCAAGTTTTAAGTAGTCGTAGTCAACGTCCAAGTCGGATTTGGATTCGGAGGATGAACCGGAAGGAAACGGAAAGAAACTATTCCTAATTTATTCATGAACAGTAATATAAATAATTGTTTAACAATTTTTAGGTTGATTTTCTTGTAATCTATTCCCACCCACCCGTTTATTCCACATTAACTCACACACTCGAGTATCATAAGTAATATTCTTTTCCAGAACAATTTTTATTCGTGAATCACATATTTTCTTTCTTTATTTTGCATAAGATATTTTGTTATATTAGCTATACTTACATATACCTTCGCGTTAGCCAAAATAGAAGCAGATCTTATTTTTTGACAATGATTTGAAAATAATCTGGATATGGTCGAAATAAATAAACTGAAGTGTTAATTCTTAATTTCTAATGCAAACCTTAAAGAATAAAAATGGACTGCAATCTTATGTTTCATTAAAATCAATGGCATTTATTATTTTCATTCCTCTTATTAATTTTAAGTGCATAATTCATTATCTTGATAGAATGAACATACCCAAGAGCTTTACGAGTACTGGGTACGAACTTAATCGACCAAGTCTGGCAACGCCAAAATTTTGTTTGTTATCGATAGGAATTTTTTTAGCGCGACAAAAAAGGAGTTTTTCTTATATTTACCGACAAATAAATATTACTAATAAATAAAATTAACAAAGCTATTTGATTCATCATCAAAATAAATCTTTAAATTATATTTTATTCCCATAATCATTTTTTTTTTAACAATCATTCTCGTGAATCACTAACCCATCCCCAAATTCCCATAGTCATTTGCTGACTAACAACCACACAGACGAGTTGTCGTGTGAAAATCCGAGTTTACGCTGGAATTTAAAGGTTCGGACGAGTGCAGTGATAACGAGGACTCCTACGACTGGATAACCACTGACGAGAGGACCCTCTTGCTGCCCAAGAAAAGTCGCAATTCGAGAAATTCAGGCTTGCGGCCGAAGATTCGGCAACTGACGTCTAATCTACTGAACGTAGAGGAAGTCCGGGACATAGCACGCGGACTACGTCAGCCAATTTACCAAAAGCTATTCCAGGAGGATAAGGACCAAAGGAAGTTAAAGCGAAACGCAAAGAGCATGTCAGCACCATCAACTTCGTCCGTGGGCGATGCTGCGGCCGCCCTTTCCGGCAATCTTCAGTTGCCACCACTGCGCACCCTGGATGACTTCATTCTGGGATCGGCACGCTTCCAGCTGCCCAATCTCAAGGACTTCGACAAGTGGGGCAACCGAGTGGTGAAGAACTTGCTCTACTACCAAACCAATTACTTTTTGCTCTTCCTGACCATCTACGTCCTGATGATTGTCTGCAATCCGGCCAAGATCATCAGTGGCCTGATTGTCCAGGCCCTGATCATCGCTGTGATCTGGCAGTTTTTCAGTGGAAAGTCCAAGTCCAACTTTATAGCTAGCCGTTTGACTGGCGGAAATGCGAACGCCGCGGAACAGAACGCCCAGCAGAAGTGGTACATCCTGGCGGGTGCCCTTCTCGGAGGATACCTCTTTCTGCACCTGATCAGCGCTGTGCTGCTGACCGCCTTCACCCTTCTGCTGCCCATCTCGGTAACCTTTATCCACGCCTCTCTGCGACTCCGAAACATGAAGAACAAACTGGCCAACACAATCGAAAGCTTCGCCCCATCCACGCCCATGGGATCCCTGTTGGATGCCTTGAACGTCAGGGCTGACGGAGTACTCAACTAAGATGACCCGGCCATGTTCAACTACCTGTATGACAAATTTAAAGTCACGTTTCTTCGCCCATTACTCTTGTTGATCTTTGCAAATTACCGTATTATTGTATTCAATTAGATCTTTATTTTTGTAACAAACTATGATTTTATTACTCAGATATAACGATAATCAATAAAGTTTTCCCAGAAAATATGTAGTGTCTGTATTAGTATGGCTTCAAAAGGGTCAAACAATGATAATTTTCAGTATTGTATATTGAATTATTTATTTTAACAGGTTCTTAATATTATCTGATAAAATATATTTATCTTATCTTTCAAGAACCAATTTTTTTTGGGTTGAACTGTCATTGAATGCAATTTTTATATATTTTTGTACACATTGGCAGCTTAAATTTAAAACTAAATATATATATTTTTATATTTATAAAAAATGATTTTTATATGTTTAGATATTCTTTGCTTAAGTTATATTTTTTTTGAGTAAATAATCAAATTTTTTGATTTTTAACATGGGCGGGAGATGCATGAAATCGTTTAGGGTGGAACTAAAAAAGCGCTGTAAGTTAACAGTGCAGTGTTGCCAGACTGCTACAACTAAAGACAAATAAAATCTGTTAATTTAAATTTAAAACATAGTTAAAGATTTTAAATAAGAAATAAAGAATATTGTTCAGTAAAATAAAAAAATATATTTCAAAATAAGCAAAGTGGCAACTCTGCAGTCGTGAGCGGGCAAACTCACCTGGCTCACCTGGCTTCTGGAGAGACCGAAAGAGCGCAACGTCGACAGAGGGCTCAAATGTCGTTTAAAAGCATCAACAACTGAAACATTTTTTCTGTCGAAAAAAAAACTTCGGACGGGAAAACTGCGCGGTTTTAGCGGACGACGCTCGCGTGCGTTGACGACAACACCTGAGAAACAGCAGAAACGGGGGTTATTGTTATTTGTTCGTTTAGAAAAACAGTTGGAGAGGTGAGCAGCAGCAGCGGCTGAGAATTGAAAAAGAAAAGAACGAGGCGAAAGAAAGCCGACTTAAAAATACAAAGAGCGGTGGCCAGAAAAGGAGAGAACGAGTCGAAGACAGGTAAAGGAGTGCGACGAAGCAGCTTAGCTGGGCCCAACTACAGTTACTTTTAATGTTTGAATTAAAAATAAAACAATGCTCCAGTGATCGCAGGCCCTAAAACATTTCAAATCGTAAAAACTGGGATTCCAAAAGATCCAAAAACCAGTTAAAATGCCAGACGAACGTGTCAGCCAGATTCGGGCTCGTGCTAATTAGAAAAAGAATGTGCGAAGTGAGAGGATCATATCGAAATGCTAACGAGATATCTATGTTGAGTGTGTCTATGTGTGTGTGTATGTGCGTTTACGTAAAGGTATCACTGTAAATACCGTCATATCAGCGGGAAAATGCGGTCAATTAGAATAATATACATGCCCAGTGCGGAATTAGTGGTTGTGTGTGTGATGAATTGGTGAATGAATTGGACAAAAGCATTGAAAATCAATACGAAACCTGCCGCCGCTCCCAGTTTGTATATCCACGCACGCATACCTTTAAACTCTACCTGTGTGCGGCTTGGACTTAAGTATCTGTGTGTCCATCCCATATGTATGTGTGTGTGTGTGAGTGTGTGTCGTAAAAATATCAACAGCGCCAGAGAGGAAAACAGGTGGAAAAGAAAGCTTAAAAAATGCGGTCGGTCAAAAAGTAAAGTTGCTGCAGTAGACGGTGCGACGGCTGAGGGGGCGGACCAAGGGGGGGAGGAGTAGAAACAGAGAGACCCGGAGACAAATATCCGAGTTACCTTTTCAAGCCGCACTAACACACTCAGACAAACGGACAGGTAGCCCCCCAGCCCGGGTACCTGTGCGGAAAAGGGACGGCACTAGTGACACATCGCCTGTTGCTGTTGCTGGAGTGTCACTCTCACCGACCTCCCGTGCCCCCTCTCGTAAGCTGGTTTCCCACCCGAGAACAAAAGCAACAAAAGCATTTGTTGTTTGTTGTTTGTCGTTTGCCTCGTAAGCCCAAAGGCATTCAAGAGATAAAAACAAGTGATCCGAACTATCTAAATTTGTCCAGTTGTGCCGCCTAAAAAAATTTGAGAAATTAATTCCCATCTCAAACCGAAGACAAATGGATCCACCGTCCTGTTGTGCCTGTTGTTGTCTTTGTCGTTCCTTATCAGGCCTCAATTAGTTATCTACCCCTCCCCTCACTCCGAATGAGCGAAATATTTGACTAAGCTCCGTTATTTCGGCCCTCTGCGATAATGTCTATCTGCCATCGGAATGCCTCTTTAGGAGGCTGCTGCAGAAGCTGGCCAAACATCAGTCTCTCGAATTCCTCATCCATGATGCAATGCCCGCCTGAAACCCAGGGGTGTAGTGGGTCAGTGGTTTCTTTTCTGTTTTATTTGCACTTTGTTTTGTTGGTTTCCCGTGATGGCCCGTGTTTTAAACAAGATCGTTTGCCCGATAATGCACTCGGTTGACCCCCTCTCGCCAATTTCTCTTTCACCAGTTGGCCCTATCAGAATAGTTAACAACAAAATAAAAATAAAAAACATTTAAAATTAATTAACATTTCAATTAAGATTCTACGTCTTGTAGTGATTTGTTTATGATAATCAGAGTGGATGTTATGGAAATTAAATATCAGTATTGGTACATAGTGGCCCCACTGTCGGCCCCCCCTGGCCGCTGTCTCGGTGGACGTCAGCGGCGGAGCCCAGCCTAAGCTGTCACTTGAGTCGAGGGAGCGGCTGAGCTAGTGTCTGGCAAGTATTAGTGAGCAGGGGAGATAGAGAGAGATACCAAGCTAGTGTTTGCAAATCGCAGCTCAAGTGTATGTATGCTTTTTGCAGGTGTGTTCACTTATTAGACAGGAGGGAGGAGGGAGGTTGGAGCTGGCGCGATTTTTGAATTCCAATGCTGATCCGAGCCAACAACGAAATGTTAAAGTTTGAGAATAATTGCGGCCATGTGTAAATTGTTTGTGGGCATGGATGTGTGTGTTTTAGTGGAAGTGGAAGCGTGGAATGCGGCCTGAGTCAGAGCTAAAGCTAGAGTCGATTGGCTGCGCAATATCTGCAAGGAGCCGGGGGGAGCCTCAATCTGCCTCAGCTGCAGTAGAGAAGTACAAAATAATGATTTAACACACATTTCGCAAGATACATTATCCACGATATCCGGTATTCGAGAGTTCGCAAGAGGAGAGACTACTCTCCTCTCGAGAAGCCCAATTTGGCTTGCAGACTTTAATGGAAGACACACACCCAGAGGCGTGACAATGTTACCGCCACACACACTCCAACACGCAAACACACCATTAGAAATCTTGGCCAGAAATTTTAGCATATGTACCTTGTTCTGGTTAAACGTGTCTATTTCTCAAAAGTGAATCTCCAAACAAGTCTCTGGGCCGTACCTTGTATCTTAGCCGTGAAATCATAACTGAATAGCATTATTAACATAATATTTTTACAAATTGTTTCCGGTTGAAGGCCATCCTAAGCCTGCGACAAGACTAGGATCTTCAGATCCTCAGTGACCAGCGACCATGGTGAATCATCACTCGAATGGAGGCGGAAGCGGCGGGAACAGCAGCGGAAGCCTCAGGGGCGGCGGAGCCCACGGTGGCGGAGGAGACTACTCCGGCGATGATCGCAGTGGCGGGGGCGAGGAACGGGAGCGACTGGACGGCGACCTTCACGACAAGCCCACCTATCTCCTCGAGCACCTGGCCACTTTCACAGTAAACAAGGAGTCCGGCATCGTGTATCCGGCTGACGGTATGCGGCGACTGCTGCAGCTGGAGAAGACCACGGGTATCTGGTCTCAGAAGATGCAGCTCTGCCTGGACTACCAGTGGGTTCTGATCATGGACTACGAGACTGGGGTAATGATCTGAGATACAATCTGTAAGGTCTTCTTGGCTAAATGTCCTTTGTTTCCCACTTTCAGAACATAATTGAACGCTTCCCGGCATCCCTCGTCCAGGAACCTACAGCCTTTACCTCCAACGACGCCATGGAGTTGTACAACAACATTCTCGTCTTTATTGTATCCGGAGGCGGTGGCTCCCGCTCCGAGATGCATATATTCCAGGTAGTGGAATCGCTTCTTAATAGTTTCTTTCTTGCTAAGGCTTTATCCATTATCTTTTTAGTCACAAAGTGTGTCCGCCGTCCATTTGGTTGAGGACCTAAAGCAGCTCCGCAGCGGCAAGATGATCACCCAACAGCGCGGAGCCACGCCCACACAATCCGGCGGTGGAGCCTCCAGCATGGCCATGATGATGAGCAAGACTTCATCGTCGTCGTCGCACAGCAGGGTGGAGCTGCACCGGGAGCACAGGGAGCAGCGTGGAGAGCGAGAGCGGGATCGGGAAAGGGATCGCGAGCGGGAGAGCCACCACCACAGCATGCACCAGCGGACCAGCGTGGAGCAGTATGGTGTGCGAGCCGGGATAGGAGTTTCCCCAGACGATGTGGCCCACATGGCCGGCGAAACAGACTCGGAGCACGGTGGAATCGGAGGCGGAGGAGCGGAACGCGATGAAACGAGCTCCACCTCCAGCGAAAAGTACGAGCGGGATGTGGCTGTGCTGAACCACTGCTTCGATGACATCGAGAAGTTTATAGCCCGACTACAACATGCGGCTGCAGCTTCCAGGGAGCTGGAGCGTCGTCGCCGCAACCGAAAGTCAAAGAAAAGGGATCCAGGAGAGGGATTACTCACGCTGCGGACACGTCCGCCCCACGAGAAGGAGTTTGTGGACATTTTCGCCAAGTTCAAGCTGTCCTTCAACCTGCTGGCCAAGCTCAAGGCACACATCCACGATCCCAACGCCCCGGAACTGGTGCATTTTCTTTTCACGCCTCTGGCTCTGATTGTGGAGGCCTCCAGCGACACCTACTATGAGTCGCAGCTTCCGGCGCGAGTGGTGAATCCCCTGCTTACCCGGGAGGCCATCAACCTGCTCATTAACTGCGTCACCAGCAAGGAGACAGAGCTGTGGCGCTCGCTTGGCGACGCTTGGGTGATCCCCCGAGACCAGTGGAAGGATGACGTGGGATCCTATCACCCGGTGTTCCTCGACGGCTGGTCGCCGGACTACATGATCAACGACGAGCTGGAACCCCCTCCAAACTCCCCTCCAGCTCATGTCAGCAAGCGCCGGCTCGAAGTCCAAGCTGGCTCCGGACTAAACGGACGTGGAGGTGGTGGCTACGATGAATACGACACGGGAAATGGCATCAATCATGGGATGGCCATGGGTATCGAGAAGTACACCATCCACCACGGAAACGATGGAATGAGGGATCGGGATCGCGATCGCGAGAGGGATAGGGAGCGGGCGGGAGCCATTAGTGCCTCTGACTTCAACACCCGCAGCGAGTTGTCCTTTGACTCGATTGAGGGGAGAGGAGGAGCCGCGGGCCATGGACACGGGCATGGGCCTGGAGCAGGACCCACCCTCAGCGCCATCACAGCTGGTCTGCAGAATCTGCACACTCGCGATTCCAGGGAAGGGAACGGCTATGGAGGAGCTGCCGCTGGAGGGCCTTCCTCGGAGCTGGGTGGCGCTGGACGGGGAGGGGCGAATATCAGCGATGACCAGATGCTCGAGTCCTGGCTGGAGGATCTGCAGGCGTCGGGCGCCAAGGTAGTGCTGGTAACTTATCCGCGAACAGCCAACAACGACAAGGAACTGAGTGTGATGCGAGGCGAATACTTGGAGGTGAGAAGTCCTCAGTTATGATGATAAAGGAAAATGCTAAGCTATGATTGAATTTTCAGATCCTTGATGACACCCGCAAGTGGTGGAAGGCGCGGAATATGCGGGGACAGGTGGCCCACGTGCCTCACACCATTGTGACGCCCTTCAACTACGGCGACGGGGACGGAGCCCAGTTCTACGGGCAACAACAGCCCCAGCCTGGCCTGGGTTCGACCAAGAAGTCCCGTCCCGGGGTAGGTAGTTCCCTCCTCCGTTTCTGACCTAGCTAACATTTGAATATTTAACTAGGAAAACTCCGGCCTTGAGCAGCGCTCCCCGGACCCCACCGACATGATGCGCAGCAAGCACCTGGGCAAGAAGGGCGAGTTCCGCTACTTCTAGGATTGATATACGATTACCATATACATATTCGCATACATATACGCATGTATTCCGTAGTGAGAATCTAGCATTAGAGAAAGACCGTCCCTGGCCCTCGCTAGCAGGAGTCCAAGCTAAAATTAACCATAAGACTAACCTAAGTTGAGCTCCGGACCGGAGATCGTGGAATGCTGATGACGACTAGAACGATGATGGGGAGACGAAGGCAATAATTTGTTTTAATAAAAGTATATCCAAAGGAGCCATTACGAGAGTGTGGTCAATAATAGTTATGGGTTTAGTTCACGGAGAAGGGAAGAGCTGATTTTCTTTATTTGGATGCTCACAAGAAGAAGTTAACTGGTGCTCTATAGGGTGCTCTCAAAGCCAACGATTCAACAAAGCGCATTCTACTACAATCCGGAAAATCAATCCCCTCAGATAATGGATAGCTTCTCCACGCGGGCCAAGAGCGGGGAGTCCGAGTGGTACTCCAGGCTGCGAACCGCAAAGTCGCCCACATCGTTGCTGAAGCACTTGAGCGTGGAAATGGAGAACGGTCGTCCCGGGAAGTTGTAGTAGGTGAAGTACTGCCCGTTCACGGCGATTAAGAAGGCACGGTCTCCGAGTCCGAAGGCTATCTTGAAGAGCTTGCCCCGCACGAACGGAAACTCGCCCTCGGTCTCCTCGTCATCGGGGGCGAAACTGCAAGCAGAGAGTTTTAAAAATGGATATTACCAAGAACTCGTAATAGTACCTGTTGTCATCTCTCTGATAGCTCCTGGAGACCGTGGTCCGGTCAAAGTTAACGTGGAACCGGAGCACGGTTCTGCCAGTGTCGTTGCACTGGAAACAGATGGAGAACTCCGAGGTGGGCGGACCCTTGGCAATGCACTCCATGGCCACCACAGTGCCAGTTTCGTACCGCCTTGGTACGTCGCTCTGGAAGGCCACCTTATCCGGGCACATCAGCGTCCGGGGGAAGACCAGAGGGAAGAGCATGCGGTGGTGGAACTGGGTTATCTTCTCAAAGTCCCCGTAGGCCCGCACATAGTTGATCTGCTTGGGAAACTTGACGAACTCAAAGGACCCATACAACTGGTCGTTCACGTAGATCTCGAAGCAGCGCTGCAGCACGGCTACCCGGAAGGTGAAGCTCTGGCCCGGCTGCAGAGGATTCTTGGGCCCGTCGCTCTTCCAGTTCTTGGATATCTCCTCCTGCTGCCAGCCCTCGCCCGGCTGGAACATGCTTCGGATGATCTGGCCCTCGCGGAAGTTGGCCTCGATCTTGAGGAACACGGTTTCACTTTCATTGTGCGCGTTCACATTGTCTGTGAGGTCGAGGGAAATTCTATAGGGGATTGGGGGATGACACTGGGTGAAAAACTATCTCAAGAAGTCGGTATATCCGACTATAAAGGTACCAGGTACTTGGGGTACTAGATCTCAAAGATTTATTATTTTCTAGCCACTTTTAATAGTATTACTTTGTATATCCACCACTTCGATTTATCTGATATATATAGAATCTATATTAAAGATACCATATTTATCTTGAAAATAAGTATTTGTATTTTAAATCTTTTTGGAGATCTAGTTGACGCTTAATTTTTGAGATCCTCAAGTACCAAGTTAAAAAAGAACAAAATCTATTGCCTACTTATTGGGATGCGGCTTGACGCGTCCACTGACGATTAAAACATGGCCGAAGGGGACCTCCGTGAGCACCTTTGCTTTCCACACGTTCATCGCGACTCGCGGCTCCACTGCAACTGACTGGAGGATTCCGAATCCGTATCCGAATCCGCCCAGTCCGACTCCGGCGGCGCCGTTTTATGCGCCCTTATGCTAATAGATTCGCCATCCGTCGCTTTCCTCGTTCATTTGTTGTGATTATGTAAAGCGGGTGAAATGAGGAATTACCTGCAGCCGCATGCAAACTTGACATGGACGTGGACGTGGTAAGGTTACCCCCGTCGAATCCCCTCCCACACAACCCGTTCAATCGAATCCCATATAAATCCCTGGCACAACCCCCGATCCGACCCACTGAACCTCGCGCCATGACGAGGAGAACCTTGCGCGTTTATTTATTTGATTCAATCCTTGCCTTTGTAACCCATAACTGTCATCCTCGAGTTCTTTTCACGGTTGCTGTCACGCCCCCAACTGCCGACTGCCCATTTGTTGCTAGTTACTGGCTACACGGAGAGAAATCTGAGTGTTAGAAGAGGTAGATTACTAGTAGTAAGTGTATGGCACTTTCCCTTTAGACCGGGAGATCTAGATTTTCTCGCAGTGCCCTCCATCTTAGCCTCCCATGGCTGGATTGCTCCATTGTTGTTGCGTGTCTTGGGGCGAAATAAAACAAGGCAACAACAATTGATTCCCTGTCTAAAGTTTTTGCATTTGCAGTAAAGTGCGACTTGGGGTCTGGGCCTCTGCCTCCTCCTGGAGCACTCTTCCACAGGCCCCATCCCTCATCCCCGTTAGGCTCCAGTTCGGGTAATTCATTTCTTTTGACGTACCTTGGCATATTCGCTGAAGTTCTGTCTCCGTCTCTGTCTGCGTCTACACCTTTCGCTTACGTCCATGTCCAAACCAATGACATCTCCTCAGGGTTCCACTCGTCCTGCCACAGTCCTGCTAGGGACGCAACTATCTAGTATTAGTCAGTGGATTTGCATTATCAGCCAGAGGACTAAGAAGTGTTATCCCTGTACCTTCTCCTACTGGCTCCACAGCTCACCTGGCGAAGGCACCTCGACTACGTGGCCTCCGTTTGTTTCGCTTAGCCGGCAGTCACTGTCCGTGTCGCTTGCACCTGATCCAATTGGGTCCAAGTCTTCGGCTTAATTTGACTTGACTCAGCTCGCCTATTTTGGATTGCGTTTCACCTTGGAGGCCAGCAACTTCAGGAGCCTCCATCCCCCTTTCCAGCCAGGAGGTGCCTGGCTTTGCCTGCTACGAATGGCGAATCGCTAATTGGTTAGTTATGGCCACTGACAATCCAATCCATCAATCGGCTCCGACAGCCGAATGCAAACATACTGAAGGGTGACCTTGTCAACTCCTGCCATCTGCCACCTGCCACCTGCCACCTGCCGAATGCCGCCTGACCTCTAGCCCTCGACCCACCCGATCGTGGGAGTAGCTCCCGCCGTACAGACCATTTCCAAACAGAACTAATGAAGTAATCGTGTCGATTTCAACTTTAATTTCCGCTTGTCACTCCAACTGATAACCGAAAGCAAGTGGAGCAATGCGAGCAAGGTTTGTGTACGTTGCACAATTATCAGTTTCGTTTTCGACTGGAAGGAGGTGGGTGCCACGTTGTCCCTCTCCTTCTCCACCTCCACCTACATTGCCACCTCCCCCGTGCCCCTCTGCATCTCTCACCCCACCTGAATATTGGTGATTCTCTTCTATTTTCTGGTCGGGGTCTTATCTCGTTCCCAAGTCATTTTCCCCAACCATATCGAATCCGTTCGAGGCGAACGACGACACGTCTACAGAAATCAGATTTTACGGTCGGGGGACTGGCGACGTCGGATCCGCAAATCGTACAAGCAATATAATGATAATAGCTTTACGGCCTCCCGGTTCTCCATTCCCGATTCCGACTCCGACTCCGAGCAGGGGTCCGAACCCAGAACCGCCGAACGAAAGCCAAACGGAAGCCGAATATGCCAGCGATCGGTAATCAGCCGGCTTGATTACGGAGGTACCTGTTTCACTACCACGGTGGCGTCTTTTTTTTCTTTGGGGGATGGGAGAGAGTCCGTTTTGGTTTAGTATCGGTATCAGTGTCACTATCAGGCCGATCCGATTCCCATTCGCTCCGCAGAAAGAGCCATTTCTGATCTACTTTGTCGAGTGTGTTTGTGTTTCCCCCCGATTCAGGTGTTCAGATTTGTCGCCGATCCTCACCTGCCCTGGCTGATGACGTGCGCAAATAATTGGATTGGTTCCACTTTGTGTCATGGCTGGAACACTTCCTCGAGGATATCGGCTTGGAGCTGGAGCGATCTCCACCACGTGGCGTTTGCAACGGACATGAAAATAACTTAAGCCAAACGAACAAACTTCTAGCATTGCGATCACAGTTTGAATTCCCTTGGCCCAAGTAATTCGCTGCCCCTCGTTTCCGTGGGGTGTCTTTTCCGTGGGAGCTCCATCACATTGGTTACACGTAGGCACTGATCGGAGGGATAATGTGGGTCTTGAGAGTGGGGCTCTTGGGGAGGCACTATATGCACTTGTCGCGTCTCGGAACGTAACTGAATCGTCGGATTTGACGGGGAAGTTTAAAACGTCAGCTCTCGATGGCAGGGCCCACGAAGTCGACGATCGCCGTCCATATCTCACCTGTTCAGGTGCGAAGGAGGAAGGCCCGCTCGCACTCTCTCTGCCCTCCGGCTCCATAGACACCATTGTATATGGCTGTGTGTGACAGGGAGAGCCGAAAACCGAAAGCAATATGAAATATTGAACGCATAAATGTGGAGCAAAAGTGGCTAATATTTTTCAGATAGCACACCCGAGCACCTGACTCTCGGCGGTGAGTGTGGCAGAGTGTGTGTGTCTGCCATGTTTGTATTGGCCATTAAACACGACTGTCGACGTAGCCACGGACCAAAAAGAAAATGAAATGGAAATGGTAGTGGAAGTGGTAGGAGCAGGGGCCATACAATTTGTCTCAATAGATTCTGTCGTGGCTGCCGTTATCAGGAAAAGTGGGTACCGAAGCGGGTGCTCGGTGCGACCCGGTCAGGCGCATCCAAGCAACCCCACACACACGGGGGCACCCCAATAGCTCTATTCAGGCCACTGTTTGCCATTCAATGAATATGAAAACATACCTTCCAGCGCCAAGTTTACGTTTATTACTTCCCTAGTTATGCGAGTAATTATGGTTTGGGTTTCACAGAGGCTCTATAAAGATAAGAAACTATTCAGGCTGTCACTGCTCTCGTGCCCTAGAGTGTGGCCTGTCCCTCAAGTGTCACCCCCGTCCCCTGCCACGTCCGACATTGTCTCCCTCCGGCTTCGAGCACCTTATCAACGGGCAGCGAACAAGACGAGAAGAGTCATCATTTTCTTTGATGTTTCGCACGATCCGGAGTGTCGTTAATTGATTTATTACCAGAGTTGGTTGCCCCCACTTCTTTAGAACGATTTGGGGATGTCCAGGCAGTGTTATATGGCCGACTAATTAGGTAAATGTGTTTGCTATGATGTTGGACGGCGGATGGCAGACACCTCCTCCTCTCCTTGGGAGATACTCGTATGATAAGGGAGAAGGTGAACATCAACATCGTTCGAGCATTTGAGTGATTGGAATGGCAACAAAGTGGTGGTCGTGCCAAGGACCCATCACCCCACCCCCTCAGCTCAGTTTGCTCAGCTCCGATCATTGTTTGGAGTGGGAACAGAAAAAGCGAACGTACACCCCATTTTTCTTCAGCATTCCCATTCCCATTCCCATTCTCAGTTCTCAATTCAATTTCCAGCCCGGTCATGTGTGCGTGTGTACATTTGGACTGTGTTTATTCAGCTTGGTAACCGAGACACACAATACGGGTTATATATGTCATCTATATCAGTTAGCCATGCCTGACAGGGGGAGTTCCAGGGAAATAACCTAAAGATCGGAGGTCTGCGACTGCTGCTGCTTTTTGGCCTCAATTACATTCTGCATGACCAAGTCGTACAGGTTGCCCTCCTCTTCCTCCTCGATGGTGGGCTCATCCTTTTCCTCCTGGAGGCCCTCAAGCTCCTTTCTGTAGTTCTCCAGGGCCTGTTGAAGAAGTTTCTCGACGGGGGAGTAAGTAGAGCGGGATCTCAGGCGGGCCTTCGCTATATCTAATGCCTAAAAATAAGAGTTTAAGATACAAAGTTTTTCTTTAGAATACTTAACCTACTTTTAAGGTATTGGTGTTTCTCAAAAGTGCCTCTTCGTAGGACAAAACTTTGGGAGCAGGTGGATGGAGGGAGGTTTCCGCGAGTCTCTCGTTCTGTAGTTCCAACTTAAGTTCCTCAGCTTGTCTGGAAATTGGTTTGAATATTATTTCAATCTATATTTATTTAAAAAACACCTACACTTTCTCCAATTTCTGGTCGATTTCCGCCTCTAGGGCCAGGTATTTGTCGTTTATCTCCTTGATCAGATCCATAGTGCGTCCTTGCCCAAGGAATTGTAAATAAAATTGTAAACACACACAAATGAGTTGCCGAGCAACGGTAATTTGTGGGGGCAAAAACCGGACTGAAAACGAAATTCAAATCATAGCCAGAGTTGCCAGAGTGTTTAAAAACGATCAGACTTAACCCATGCGAACCCATGGGTTTTTTATGGTTTTAAAAAATTCTGAAATAGCCCAAAAGTATGCCGGGCATGTTTCAACAGTTATAATTTGATGAAGTTAACAACAATTTGTAAAGTTTAAATAAAAAAGTCTCATTAAGTTATGGGTCGAGTGAAGTATTCAACGTACTCTTTATAAATAAATAAAAACCTCATAAAAATTAAAAAAAAAAGTTAATAGCCCATTACTCAAGTAAAAACAATCGTTAAAATCGTCGCGCGTCACGATTTAAATGAATAAGTTAAATATCTTACAATACCTTTACGAAGCTGCTAATTGACTTTATGAAATTGAATTCTTATCTTAGTACCCAGATAGTACTAAACCGTAAAGTTAATATCCGTTCTCGGACAATCGTACCTACGAACTGCGACCCTGTATACTATAGTAGACATCTTAAATCTATTAAAATGGTATCTTCCTGGTGAACCTTTCCGGTTCTATATCTAGACGAGTACAAATGTTATCTTTTCGAGCTAGGGACTTTTTTCGACTTCAAGGATTCAAGGAAGATTCTAGAGATTAGTTTACTCGGAATATTGCGAATAGAGGCTTCAAACTCAATATTATTAGCCATTTGGAGTGTAATGATAACAAGTAATGATAAAAATACACAAATGTTTGCTTTCATTTTGCAATAATAATGATGACTTTCATAAAATGTAGGGTTTGGCGAAAAAAAGATTTACTTTCTGGTCTGGACCAAAGTCCAACCTGGGAGAATCAGATAACTTTTACAATATCCCACCAAAAAACGAGTTTATCGCCCCAAAACAGAAACACTTTGCACATCGCTTAAGTTATTTGTGTTTATTGAATGCGAAGGGCACATTTACCATAACATTTAGATCAACGCAAATCAGGCATATACCTTTGATCACTGCACACCGTTGCACACGGTGACTACATACATCCATATACATATATAAAAGCTATCTACATACAGTATCTCTATCTAGCCTCTTACTTAAATGTTATACTTAATAGTCCAGCAGAAACTGGTTGATGTGCGGGGCCACTCTTTCGGGGGTGACTAGGTGGAGGTGGTGGGTGCCGGGCACCTCCACGTACACCACCTTGGAGGCGCGCTCCTTCAAAGTGGCAATCACATCAGCGTACACCTGGGGAGTCTCGAACTTCATTCCAGGAGTGCCGCGAATGTTGAGCACCTTGCATCGGATCTGCCGGGCGTAGGCCAGCGTCTGTTCTGCAGTGAACATGCCGAGCAGACTGACCTTGAGGCGCAGGTCCCGGGAGAAGAGGTAGCCATCCCGGCTGGGGTTGTGCCGCATGCCACGATTCATAAGCACTCGCACCGAGGCCTCGTCCACGGAGCCGTCGTAGGCGTCCAAAACGAGCTTGATCATCTCGTCGTACGAGTAGCAGGGCTGCTTGCTCTCCGGCAGCGTCTCGTAATCTAAGAACTTGTCCAGCGCCTTTCCTGTTCCTTCCGCCATCCTTTTGACACCCCGAACCGTGGGACCAGCGATGTCGATGTTGATCAGCTTGTAGACTTCGTCCGGGAAACTTGCAGCGTACATAAAGGTGAGGGCTCCGCCAAGCGAGTGACCCAGAAGGGTGACGTCCTTCCAGTTGTATTTGCGTACTATCCTTCGGATCAGGCAGATTCCGTCCCAGAAGATGAAGTACTGCATGCCCTGCGGGTAGTGGGATGACTTTCCGTGGCCCGGAAGATCGATCGCCAGGACGGAGACATCGGCGGGAAGCAGCGGGCACAGCCTGTCGAAGCTCCCACAGTTATCTTGCCAGCCGTGCAGCGCGATGATGGGCTGCCTGTTGCGGGAACCCCACCACTTTCCTGAAACGAGGAAAATCGATTATCAACTGCGTCACATTGGAATCACGTCAAATATTCATGAATGGTCTGATCGCATGCCGACTTTCGGAGAGATAAGACCATGTCTGGTTGGTGTGACTCACCCTCTACGGTGCCCCAGGGAACGTCGATGGAGAACTCCTCCCAGCTGTTCTCGCCCAGCCGCTTCAGATTCGCATCCATGTCCGAATTCACCTGGCCATCTGAAATAGTAGCGAACATAGTAAGCGAGAAACAAAAACACCGATTGCGACTGCAGGTGACGAAACAAAGTCTGGTGAAATCGCCGTCTGGCGGGTGAGACGTCGGGGAGCCACAGACGAAGAGCAAGCCGAGACTTCGGACCTAGGTGCGAAACGAGCGCAGATTTGCTGGCCAACGACCATGCCCTCCTCCGGACCAGCTTACTCACTTGTCATTGGAGAAGATAGTGCTGTGGTTATAGTCGTCGCCACGCGTGCCTGGGCCATGGCCTAAGTTGCAAATCTGTGTGCAGAGAGTTTACGGTTCCGAGGTGCTGTTGCGGCGGCTGTCTGTGGAGCGGACTGGCCCAAGTGCTTCGGACGAGTGGTGGAGAGCGAATAACAAAATTTTCCAAGTTTTGCTTACCTGACCTATGCTCACCTATCGAAGTGGACTGTCAGCTGACGATAGAGCTGCCGATGGGGAGGGAACTAGCTGAAAGTAATGATGGGATTTCAGGATTCCTGTTCCTTCGGAATGGTTATCCTTAATATGTAATATAGATACAAATTGGGTACTTTTATTTGTTTATTATTTAATTCGTGCATCGTAAATAGGCTCCTTTTGTTTTGGCCTCAAAAAAAAAAAGTTGGCAGCACTGTCTGCAATCTTAAAGTGAGGTGGCAACTCTAGCCGACGCGATTGTTTTGATTGCGATTGTAAACACAATTCCTTAGTTTCTTTTCAATACAAGCCATTTATAAACATGTAAGAATTATATTTGAAAACCTTTCTAACCCAAAACTAACCTTTAATGAACCCCACAGGACGGAGTACTGGAAATCCAATGAGCGCAAGTTCTGCGACTTTTGCAAATGCTGGTTGAGCGACAACAAGGCGGTAAGTGATTCAACCAATGATGAGAAATCTTCTTTAATATAGAATTCCTTCAGAGCATCGCCTTCCACGAAAGTGGCAAGCGGCACAAAATGAACGTGGCCAAGAGGATCACGGACATCAGCCGCAGTAGTGAGAAATCCGAGCGGGAGCGCCAGAAGATGGACGCCGAGATCCGGAAAATGGAGGAGGCAGCCATGAAGTCGTATGCTCAGGATGTCCACGCTCGTGGGGACATGACCGCCCGCTCCATAAGCACTGTGATGAGAGCCACGGCCAGTGCCTCCAGTAGCTCCGCTAGTTCCTCCGCCGGAAGATCCCGTCAAATAGATCCTATGCGGCTGGAAGGGGACTCTGATGAGGACGAGGACAACAGAAGAGTTACAGTGGGAAAGGTGGGGAGCGATGCTGCCGCTGCGCCGGATGCGTCCTTGTGGGTGGAAGGAAAATCAGACGAGGGCCACACCTACTACTGGAACGTGAAGACAAACGAATCTGTGTGGGAGAAACCCAAGGAGGGTTTCCTCTCCTACGAGGAGTATGAACGGATTAACCAGCTGGCCATGGACCAACAGCAAATCTCCCAGGAACAGGAATCCCTCCGGTTTCGCGAGAACGCTGACGAGGAAGTGGCTCGGGTGAATCGGGAGCGCATGAAAGCCTTTCGGAAGCCGGACAATCCCAAAGAGAAGAAGCAAAAGGAGGAGAAGCGACAGACATTCAAGACCGAGGAGGAGGCGGCCACCAAAGAGATCGGTCAGTGGCAGACGGTGGAAGTCAAGTAAGAAACGTGGGGAATACAGTTTTTGTGCTATTTATATTTAACCCTCTTTGTAGAGCACCTGAGGCCCCCATCGACTGGGAGCTGCCCCAAACAGACTACTACAATACTGCTCCAGTGATCTCTGCTCCTACTGAGGCCGAGCCACCTGTGAAGCGCTTCAAGGAGAAGACAATATCCGGCCTGGACGAGGAGACGGCCTCCAGTGCACCTGCCACCTTCAAAAGGAAGTTTATCAAAAAGGGAAACAGTCGCCAAAGAGTAGACGATTGAAAGCTAGTTCAAAATAAAGTTATCTGTAGAAAAATAATATTTAAATAGTTTGAACTATCCCATCTCTAGCAGGTATCGCGTGGGATTTTGAGGCGTTATCTGTAGCACGACGTGAAAAAGTTTGCTCCCACCACCTGGTCACACTAAGTTGAGTTTTCGAGCCGTTGAGTTGGAGCGTCGGAATTTCGGATTCGCGTTTTCTGTTGGCTGCTCTTCGCGTTTCGCGTTGCTGTGTTTTCGTTTCGATTCGTTTTTTTGTTAAAAACCACCCAGAAGGGTCAGGCAGCCTGGTGACGAGTGCAGGCGCAGCGTCGAAATCCCAACCAGAGTCAGAATACAGCGACCGCAGTCGCAGTCGCAGCCGAAGAGCAAGTGCAGCAGGGAATAGTGCAAATAAATTGAATTAAAGCTAAATAGAGGCATATGCCCGCTCGCTGCTGTCCGCGTTCGCGTTCGCTAAAATGCTAAGTGTACGGGGCATGAAAAAGTAAACAATAACAGAAGCTCTCGAGAAAAATTTGTTTGTTGCCGTATTCCAGCAAAAATAAACACAAACACTTGTTTGTTGCTATTGCTATTACTGTTCCTGTTGTTGTTGGTGTGGTGTGTGCGTGCGTGTGTGTGAGAAGAAGAGGAGGGGGCAAGGAGAGGAAAGGTCAAGCCGAAAGTTGCGCAAAAAGACGGGGCAGGCCAGCGGAGAGTTACGTCAGTTACATTACGGATATTATCCGATCCAAGCCGATCTGATCGTTTGAAGCGTGACCCGGAAAGCCAGCAACATTCAGTTCGTCTACGTTTACAACAGTTCCGCGCCCCACGCTGCCTCCTCGTACCGCTCCGCCGTCGCCCCCTTCGCGCCCTACGCAGCCGAGCGGACGTCCCACCCCCGACCTCATCCTCCGCCCCAGGAGTTGCTGCCCTCGGACACCGAGCAGCTAGCCGACGAAGAGGAGGAGCCGGAGCCGGAGCCAGAGGAGGAGAGAGCAGGTAGCGGACCCTCCATCAAGCCCCTGATCGCGATCGCAGCCAGCCAGCGCAGCTCGCAACCGGAAGCGGCAGGAAGCCGACAGGAAACAGCCAAGGAGGCACCGACCAAGGAGGGACAAGACACCAGCATGGCGGTGGCGCGCAAGAAGCAGGACGACAAGTACCTGCTCGCCCTGCGCGAGCTGGTCACCAGCGGGACGGGGGGCAACCGGCAGTGCTTCGACTGCGGCCAGAAGGGACCGACCTACGTGAACATGACGATCGGCTCCTTTGTCTGCACCCGCTGCTCCGGAGTTCTGTAAGTAGTTCGATGGAATTTTCCCGAAACCCTAATCCCAAGATCATTCTAGGCGTAACAATGGCAGCCTCCTACTCAGTTTCTGCGAATTACCAGTCGGTCTAGTGGGTCTCGGCCTACCTCTTGATGTTTCATTGAGAAGTAGCCCAGGTATACGGGGCTCTGAAACATGGGTAGGTAGGGTAGGTGGTTCCCTCCGTTAGTCACGCTCTGTTATGGAACCATGGAAGAAGTAGCTCCGATAGCGATAACCATATCTTCGGGGCTTAACAACCTCGATTGGATCGATTCGTGTCATTGCTCCTTAATGGCTTATAAATAGACTTTAATTTTCAAAAATATCAGTCTCCTCCGAACCAATCTTGGGCCTGAGGAGTCTCTTTGTTATCGTCGCTCCGTAGCCCCCACAGCTTGAACTTGTCGGACGTCGATTTTCGATCCGAGAGTGGAGTGACCGATAATTTCCGTTCGATGCAGCGGATCCCCATCATTATTTTGTGTGAAAGCGAAAGCAATTCCGAACAATTTCGAACAATTTCGCACAATTTGGTTTCCTTTCCTTTTCGAAATGCAAATCGAAAACAAAAAACTTTCAATTGCGGCTGCCACTTTTGGGCAGCAAACGAAAATTGTTTTGTCTCTGCCGGTGGCGCTTTCTATTCGTATTCGTGTTGGGGGCACCCCCGCACTCCATACGCCGCCCGGCAGCTTGGCGTCGGACCAGCAAGGACACCCCTTTTCAAGTAATTTGCCAAATTGGCTTTGATTTGTGGGCGCTGTTACGGAATCGGGGTCACACTCCGACTCCTCCGCATCAGCATAGCTCTCTGCTGGATGTGATTTACGCATTTCCGGATCAAGCACATTACATGATTGCTCTTCAACTTCCGCCCAGGTCCAGGTCCAGGTCCAGAGTAGTAGTCTCCCACGACCCACTTTGGGCACTCCAATGCTCTCAATTGGACAGCATGCGGGCTGGGTTCCCATCTGATTCCATCTATCAGCGAACCTGGCTGCAAGTGGCCAACTGCGGTGCACTCCCCATCTGGCCCAGCGGTGACTCATTCCCATTCCTTCGTGTCGTATCCTCAATCATTCGAGTGCTGTTGCCAACTGGCAGGGGAGCCAGGGGCTGGCCAGGGGTTGGCATGTAAATGAAAAGCCGCATAAATGCCGGGGACAGAGAACAAAGGCACTGCGAGAAATAATTGTAGCATGAAAGGCACAACTTCTTGAGGATATAAAGTACTTCTTCATTCCTTTCTCTAGGTGCAGGAGGAGCAGGGGCGACTCTCCAGGCGACAACGAACTTCCTGGCAGACTGCAATGGCGAAGTGCAGGGAATACCAATGAAGCCCGCTCCGGCCAAGTCGCTGGAAATTGCTGTGCATGTTCAGCCCTCCTCAGAGTCCCGACTGGCATGGGCTGGCATGGAATCCGCTGCAGACCGGCCGGCCAGTTAATGGATAGGAGGGGGGGCAGAAACCAGTCCGACAGCTTTTGCAGCGGCATAGTTGTGTGTATTTTCGGGCTGCTGTCGCGGCTGATGTGGCTTTTCTGTTGCTGCTGCTGCTGCCGCAGTGCCTCCAATTGCAGACAAATTGTTGCACCTCAATCAAGCAGCAGTTGCCGCCATCTGCTCTCTGCTGGTTGGGGAGTGTGAGTTGGCTTTGGCCTCCTTAGCCATCAGCACCAGGGTTCAAAGCTTGCTGGCTCATAAAAGTCATCAAGAAAAGTCAAGAAACTTGTTGATTAGATAAGGCGAAGGAAAGCAGGAGGAGGGGGGATTTGGAGCATGTTCCATGGAACGATGAGCCACTTTCCCAGACAAGGCGGCCTCGTCATCATTCCCGATGCGTATCCAGGTTTGCCACAGTCACGGCCAGTCGGATATGGCTACCAGTTCTCTTTGGGGTTTAAGCAACTAATTGTTTTGAGAAATAATTCCATTCCAGAACAGCTCATTAACTCGCAATGTTTCGTTTCTTTCAGTTTCTAATAGCTTTTTTGCAGATACATATTGTAGAATAATAGCTAAAGTCTTGGGAAATCCAAAACTTGAAACCCTAATCTCTTGAAATGAAACTGTTTTTGAAATTCTTTGCAACTGATTAACTTTTTACAATGTGCCATTTCCTGTTGTTGTTTTTTCTTTAGCAAAGTTTGTTTTTTAAATGTTCCCTAGAGAGTAGGGTGTTTGGAGGTCTTTTATCTGGGATGAGGCACCAAGAGGCACATGCATATATGCGTCAGCAGGCATGTGAACTGTGGACTCTGACGCCCCACCAGCCTCCTCGCCAGCCCACCAGCACTGCAGTTGCACCGCCACTCGAACTGGGCCAACTGGCGCGACCGAGGCACGTCCCAACCTTTCTCCCATCGCTGGCTCTCTATCTTTCCCAATGACTCGTCGTCGTCGTCGTCGTCGTATGTAAATTTTCGATTATGAAACAGCATAAACATGGCTGCGTTTGACAGCCCCCGCCGGAAGGGGGGCAGAGAATCGAGAGGGGCGCACTTTCACCGCGCGGTGTCAGCTGTGCGGCCTTTTTATTTCTTTCCTTCCCTCCGCCACGAAGAGGCCAAAACAACAAACGAAAAACGAAAAACGACAAACCAAAAGAAACCTAAAAGCCAAAAGCCAGAGCGTAAGAGCAATTAAATATAAATAAGCGGCCAGAAACAAAGCATGTACTGCGGCAGAGCACTCCCAGATGGCTTGAAAAAGGTAGACCTTCCCACTTTTAGCTCTAATAGCGCTTATTTTATTCCAAAATTTATAATTCTAATCAGATTCTGGCGATAAAAAATATAGAAAGTAAATGAAACCTTTGGAGGAAAGGTTTCTTCAATCAATTTTATTGAAAAAGTAGTTCCAGAAGTAGTACTGCACTATTTTGGGAGTATAATGTTATGGCATTATGTATATTCCTTATCAAAAATATGGTTTATGACAACTATACCTTTCAAGGTTGTTTTTTAAACCCAAATAGACCCATTTGAGTATTTTAAGATCTATAATTTGAAAAATGTTGTTTGGAAACTTATAATTCTGCTTAGTTTCTGGCATAAAGACACATAAAAATCACTTAAAATGTTAAAGAAAAGCTGTTTTGAATAGATTGGAAAGTAATATTATATTAAGAGTGCTCTATTAAAAATTAAAGCTTTCTATCAAAAATATTGTTTGGAAAACACCCACAATCACATACATATATTGCAAAAATGTATAATTCTGCTCTGCTCTCACTAGAGTTCTTCCTGCTAGAGGCATATAGACATATGGGAATATAAAAATCGAATAAAATGTTTGAGGAAATGTTTTTGAATAGCTTTGGAAGGGGTTAGGTGGGTATTGAGATAGGGAGAGTGTGATAGGAGGAGATGGATGGGGGAGGCAGGCAGGCCACCAATTACTGCGCAGTTTTGATTCATTCGAACACTCACACACTCGCACCAACACTCACTCGCACACTCGCACTCAAGAGCCGCATAAAAGGTGTCGTTGTTGTAATTGCCATTCGTTCCTTTGTTTAGCTTTTAGCTTTTAGCCTCCCCCTCCCCGCCCTCCTTGGCCAACTGCCCTCCCCCACCACCCCCTAGCTGTTTTGGCGCTCGCCTTGAAATAGAGATTTCAATTCTATTAATAATGCAGAGGCGCAAACGGCAAACGACAAGTTATTCGGCTCTCGATTCTCCTCCGGCTGGGAGTGCAATTCGAATGGGAATACATTCCGACCCGGAGGAGCTGGGTGTGGGGCCTAGGGGAGGGAGTGCTCTAGTTTGGGCCTCGGGTGGCATTCCCTCGGCGCCCTCGGAACAGCTGGAGAGGCCAATTAAGAGCGACGGAGAGTGGAAGGCGCCGCCGCCCGCCTGCCCACACAGAGATTTATGGAGGCCTTTTGGAGCCTGCTGGGTGCTCGATTGCCTCTGGATTGGCAAGTCCTGCCGTCAGCAAGGACAGTGGAGCAGATTGAATATCCACTACTGAAAGTTAAATACATAGATTGGAAAAGTTTCAGATTCATAATCTTCTCAGTTATGGCCAGAAGTGGCCTGTTTTAGATACAAATTCTGTATCTGATGGCTTCCGTAAATGAAATGCCTCTGTTTTCAATCAATTGGCTCATAAATCCGATAAATTGCTTCCACTTTTTGAATGAAAAACAACCACTGTGGCAGTCTGCAGAGAATCCGGAGCAGGAGATGGCGTAATCCGGCTGCCCACACGGCTTTGTCCGAGAAATCTCGCTGGCTGGCTGGCTGGCAGAATGGCAGATCCGGAGGTCCTTCTGCATTTTTCATTCGCCAGCCACGGCCACCGAAGGAGCTCAAGGCTCTTTGGGCAATTTGCAGCTCTGGCTGAGACGGCGGCCTGGCATTATTAAAATATTCATAGAGTCCTTCCCATCCTGCCCCTTGCCGCGGAGGACTGCCGCGTTTAATTTATTTGTGCGACAAACGAGGCGACGACTCTGCGCCAAAATCGAAAATAAAACTTTTTAATAAAGAGTATAATAAGGTAATTTTTTAAGAGTTTCTCTCAGTGCACTCGGTTATAACTGGCAGTGTCACTGGCATGGATAAGCAGGCCGGGACGCCTACACTAGTCGGCCTGGGGAGCTGAGAACGGGAATTGGAATCGGAATGCGTGGGATTCTCTTTCCATCTGGCCTGGCCCGGCCCGGCCTGGTCTGGTCTGGCCTAATTGAGTAACGCCACACCAAGAGGGGTGAAGTGGGGACTGCAACGGGAGAAAAAACTGCAACGTCTGTTGGAAATGTTTCCAGTGGCGTTTTTTTTTCGTTTGTGACTCGGCATAACTTTGTAATTAAAATGCTCCGCAGCTGGACAACATTCGGTATTCAGAGTGGGTCAGCTCTTTTTTTTTTTGTGGGTCAGCGCAAAAAAGCAGTGGCTCAGCTCCCGACGCTCCCTGGCTTTCCAGTTTTTCAGATCGACTTGTGAATGAGCAAGTTGGGCCGTGAGAGCCAGTCCGGAAATATTCCAGAGCGGGGATCCAGAGCAGTGTCTGCGGCTTTATCGGAGCTTAGCTTTGTATATATAGGGTAGCTGTATCTGAGGTTTCCCCCTCCCCCCAGGCGACCTTGAGCTCCAATTTCCCCGAGAGCTCTTGACCGTGGGATCAGAGTGGCTAATGGGTGGGAGGGAGGAGGGAGAACGTGTCTAGTCCGGACTTTTGCCTTCCGTTCGACTTTGGCCCGGAGCCTTGGCTCACTTAGAGTGTTTGCCGACGAGTCGGTGTCGGTGTCGGCGAGGTCAGTTATTTAGTTTTTAGCGGGGAAGAGCTGAGAACACAGAACCAAAGTTGTCGCAATTTTCATTTATTTGCCAAACAGAGACTAGCACCTCTCGAAACAAGTACAGTATGGCTACAGTTTGGTGGACACTACAGTAGGAATTATATTCCAAAATAAAGTGCAGAAATTTATAATGTTTACGCTTCGAAATCCCATCACATGGGAAGCGGAAACAGATGGTTCTGTTTACGGAAACTTCTACGCAGCGGTCTAAACTAGGAAGAGAAATGTATTCTTCCCAGAAGAATCTAACTAGTGGGGCTCTACTGTGTATGTAAATCCCAAAGATTTAATGCCCCATCCCGAGGCCTGCCTTGTGTGTCACTTGGCTGCGGTTGGAAATTGAAACCAATACCATGTGGTATTTTTAGTTCTGGAGAAGCCTCGAGCTCCCTGCTACCGGCTACCGGCTACGGCAAGTGTTCCAGCTTCCAGCCACCCACACCCACAAAGGCCTGTTTCATCACCTCGCTCGTCGGTTGATTCATCGATGGCTCTTGGCTTTCGCGGAGGTCAATAGCAACGGAAATATCTGCTCCGAGCGTGCTTTATTACTCGTTCTGGAGTTTTATTTCTGAGCCACAAACAATGGCAGTCAAGAACCAAGAACCAAGAACCCAGAGTCAAGAGCAGACAAAGACCTCAGATGACAAAGCCAGCCGGGTCGCTAATTAGTTTCCTTAATTGCCCTTCGATGCCAGATCGCAGATCGAGAATGGCCCAGGGGTGCGCTTAAGGGGCGTGATTCCAGCCCCCCCTCGGATGCGGATTTTAATTCGCATTTCCCCGTTCCGGGGGAGTCGCCATTCCTAGACCGTCTCCCACTTATCGCGCTTGTCATCCGCATGGGTGGCTGTCTGATACGCATTACGCCGGACCTTCCCGCCGGGTCTGGCGACAGTCGCGTTCCAAGCTCGTCGCCAGTCACCGCTAGTCGTCTGCCAGAAGCAGAAAGTCGCAATCCAAACAGTGCTCTATCCCCGATTAGGAGCATTCCGTAGACGGTTCCAGTGCAGTAAGTCCCGGAAACAAATATTATTTAAATTCTTTGAAATCAATGGCTGTGTTTTGTGTTGAAAACAAAAAGCCAGAAGTGCCAGAGTGACTATCAACCTATTTCACAAAAAGGTATACCTTTTATTGATTTCAAAATAAGGATCTTCAGGAAACGATCTGAAGTGTTGACGGGCAAAGGCCATATCTCTGTCGGTATCTAACCGATCCTTGAGCGATATCTGCATAAAACTACACTAAAGTCCCTGAAAAAATATAGATTTCTATAGATTTTTTGATGAATTTTTCTTAAAGACCCATACGAAAAACTAGAAGATGCAGGTCCTGTGCCTTTGTGACGCCCCGCGAAGCCCATATCTCGAACGATATCCATTTGATTTTTAAGCGGAATATCCTAAAAGATTCCTGTTTCCAATCTTCAAAAATCTGCTTCAAAATCACAGGTCAAATTTTTCTATCCATTTTTTTTTTTAATATTTTGTAGGACCTTCTTCAAATAATGGGGAGAAGTAGGGGGTCTGACAATATGACCACTTGCGATGGCCATATCTCTGCCAATATTCATCAGATCCTCGCTAGGAATACCTTAAAAGATTTGTAGATAGATTCCCCATTAAACTGCATTCAAACCTGAGAATAAAATATTTTTTAGATTTTTTGTTGATTTTCCTGATGGGAAATGCGAAAATGTATGAGAGTGCCCCCCATGGCCCCAGCTTTAGCTATGTATATCTTTACCAATAATCATCCGATTCTAAAGCGGAATATCTTAAAATATTCGTAGATCGATTCTCTGTAGATCTGGTTAAAAATCTGGAAACAAAATATTTTTTAGATTTTTTGTCAAAATTTTCTGGGGAGTCTCCTTCAAAATTTTCAAAAATGCATAGGTGGCCCTATATGACCCCGATGGAAGAACATATCTCTGACAATTTGAAAGCGATTCTTAAGGGGAATACCTTAAAAGATTTGTGGATCGATTCTCCATAGATCTGCATCAAAATCCAACACAAAATTTATTTGTTGACTTTTTGTCAACTTTTCTGGTGGACCCCCTTTGAAATATGGGGAGATGCAGTCAGTCTGACAACACGACGACCTACCGAGGCTATATCCAGGTCTATATTCACCCGATCCATAAGCGGAATACCTTAAAAGATTTGTGGATAAATTCCCCATCAATCTGTGCAAAAATCAAAAAACAAATAATTTTCCCCACTTTTTGTAGATTTTTCTGGTGGACCTCCCCTATCTCGTTGAACATTAAATTGTTTTTATTTTTGGACTCGGTTCCAGACAATTGATTTCAACTCGAGCTGGTATTGATGCTGATATTATTGATTCATAAAAGTCGTAAAAGCCAGCCACTTTGGTGGGTTTCGTAAGTAGTCTCTAGCCGCAAACTGGTCCAGATAGTGAGTGACCTTAGAAAGTGTTGTGTTGAGAGAGTAGGGCACTAAAATGAAATTAACACTAGGAGTGGCCCTAACTGGCTGGCTGGAATAACTGTAATGGCTGTTCCAATGGCCCCAGCCTCAGTGGTGCTCTTTCTCCTGCCCTCCCAGAAGTCGGACGGGCAATGGCTTCGGGCAAGGTCTTCGCAGTCCAGTCCCCAGACCCCCGGAGTCTTGGGTTCTTCGGAAATTGACTAATTGCCTTTCTCAGCTTTGCAGTGAATGTCTGCCCCCTCCCAGAAATACAATGTATGATATATATATATGATATTGTGGAGCTTGCGAAAGTTGGCAGAGTGACTCATGAGGGGAAAAATTCAGGAATTGCGTGGAAGCTCGTTGTTTTGTTTCAGTTTCAGTTACAGTTTCGGCTTGTATATGGAAATTAGTAGCTCGCTGAAAGGGTATACTAGGTAGGAGGTATGACTACGTAGTAGTATTTGAAAAACAACAGATCTCAATCGCTTCTGTTTACTGTTTCGACCCAATAATTCACCCACAAATGAGCAGGGAAATATTATTGATGATATTATAAACAGAGTGGCTATAGCTAATCATGAATCTGTTTCTATATTCTACAAAATAGATGTATGATTCAGAGCATTGATCTATAATTTAAATAATTATCCACCCAATGCCATAACTAAGCCATCTGAGCCCCCTTAGAAATCAAAAGTTCAAATGCTCATGTGTGCCATAAAGTGTTATTTATTTTCTGTCATAGTTTAGTTTGCAGTCTGCCGTGTTTTGCGGCTATATCTGTTGCTATTTTCGTCATTTCTCGCTACTTGTTTTTTACTTTTTAGCTCAACACTCGACGGAGCTGTCGCTGTCGAAGTTGTCAGAGCCGGAGACCTTAAGCGACTTCCCATCTAAACGTCATGCGGTGGGGTCCCAGTCCGACTTTTGTTTGATTTTAGCCTCTAATTTTTGTACTTCATAGATTGCTCTTTCATTGTTTTTGCCTCTCAGCTCTTAAAGGTTTCATTTCTAAGGTGGATTTGGTGCCGTAACGAGTTTTACTTTTGCTTTTGTTAGAGACTAAGGCTGAGTCGTTTTTTTTTTCACGCTGAGTGCGCAAAATGCGCAAAAAACAAGTTTTGCACTTTTGAGCAAGGAAATCGCTGCTGCTGCGGCTGCTGCTGCTGGTGCTGTGATTGTAAGCTAAGCTTTTTGTTTATCTGCATTACAGTCTCAGTCTGTGTCACAGCCTCTGCCTCTGTGTCTGTTCGCTTTAATTTTTTCGTTGTATCCACTTGTGCCAAGCACGAAGCGAAACCGAAACCGAAACCGAAACCGAAACAGCGACGATCCGAGATCCAAGATCTCAGATCTGGGAATCTCCATCCATCCGGTGGCTCGGACGGAGGCTGTGTGGAAATTCCCAGAAGTGGCGACTAGGGGGTGGACCCTCACCACTTGACGGAAAAGTGGCTCATAAATTCGTTGCTGTTCTTACTTTTTAGCTTATAATAATAATGAATGTAACCTTTTCGACCCAACTTTATGGCTAAGGTCACCCAACTTTAAATGGCTTACAAATTAGTAAAAAGATATTTTAAAAGCCAGTCACTTCGAAGATATTTCTGTACGACTTTGAGCTTTAAATGAGGCATAAAATGGGTAGGTGTTGGCAGTCCCCTATGCCCTGGGATGACCTCCATGAGGTGTGACACAGTTTCTGTTCTGGCAGCTGCCTTGTCGACTCCCAATTAGCATTTCAATGCATTCTCCGGTTTCCATTGTCTCCCAGCTGGCCATCCAAGCACTTACAGACTGTATCTAAGTATCTGAGTATCTGCAGTTCCTCAATTATCACTGAAATGCTAAAATGCAATCCGCTTTCAAGCCAAATAGATGATCTGTGTTAGAAGCATTGGGGGTGTTGGCTTCCAAGAACCTGGTTAAAAGGGGACTGTCGCTGCACCTGCCACTTCCCACATCACTCGGCTATTCGATTTTATTTTTCGCACTAACAATGGCCTCAGCTGGCGGAAATTTGCAGTCATTACTGTGGCGATTGTCAATTACCTCTGCCACTGCCTCTGCCTCTGAGCGTAAACGGTGGGCGGGGCCCAGTGAGTGCCTCTAATGCCACTACTGCCACTAGTGCCGTGGCGGCCAACTTTCACTTTCTCCGCAGTGGCGCTGGATTTCAAAAATAGCCACACTGCCACTGGCTGCCACATGGCATGGCATTCTGCTGCTCGGTCTTGGTTTTATTTTTATTTTTACTTTTTTTTTTTTTCCCCATTTCCACTCGCAGCTGCCACTGCAGTTGCAATGGCAGCCACCCCCTCCTCCTTGGGTGTCTTAATCCCAATCCTCTAACGAACTGGCCGTGCGTGCTCTGCGTGGATGGGGGCCACTCTGGTTGCCACTTAAGTGGTGTTGGCACTGCTCACTGAAAAGTAAATAGGATTAGAGCGCCGAGTAGAGTCGGAAGGCCACTTTGTGAGATCGGGGTCACGGTAGGTGAAGTAACAACCTAATAAGGTTACCCCCATTTCCAATCACAGTCCGGCACTACGCACTCAGTTTCCACCGTACTGGTGTGCCTGTTGCTGCGGCGATGGACTTCCTCCTTCCTCGGGCTTCACAGATCATTTAGTTGCCGGCGGAAGTAGTCCTCAGTCAGCTGCCTTACTTTAACCCTGCTCCGCTCCGCTGGTCACGGCTTGGAAGTGGTAGGTGGTGGTGCGAAGGCGACGGCGGAGGAGGAGTCTCTCCACTCCACTTCACTTAAGTGAGAGTTGATTGTTTCTCCTCGCAGTCTTCTTCACTGGCGCATCACTTTTCTCCGCTTTTCTTTGTCTTTAGAATCAATTTTCCAGCATTAGGATGAGCCGGAATGAAGGCGCTGTGATGACAAAGGACTCCCCGAAAGAGGTCTCTGCATGCCACTCCCCCTTCCCAAAGATTTCTTGTCTCGTGATGCTCCCTATTTGTTACATCCATGTAATGGCCAGACTGTTCTGGCCCGTTTTGGCCCGGCTAGTTGTTAACCGACAACTAGCAACTACCATCTACCAACTAGCAGCCAACTGAAGCCAGTGGAGCGTTCATGTGAGACGTCCAGTTTGTGGCTTGTTGTTGTTGTTGTTTGGCTGTTGCCATGTTGGAGTCTCTGGGCTGGCCGTTCCATGGGGCTTTACTGGTTTTCTGATGGCTCGTTCGTGTGCTCGTTTCGTTCGGGAAATTCGTGAAAAACCGAAATTAGCCGTCGTTGCTTGGCGAATTTGCTGGAAAAGTCTCCATCTCTCCGCCACTCCGCCACTCGCCCCTCCGGGCGCCCATCAACGCCCCTCGGTTTACTTTATGGGTTTCATTTTCCGTGCCGTTCTGGCCACTCCAAGTGCTCCAATCGCTTCGTTCTGGCCCCAAGGCCGGCGCAATTCATTTGCGCAATTAACCAAAATTGAACGGCCATTTGCCGGGCCATTCCGGGCCCAAGTGGGTCAAAGAACCACCACCTGACTCTGCTTTGGTGCGGAATGGGGGACAGTTTTGGGGGAAATCTTGAGCAATTTCCATAATAGAAATAAATTACTTTGGAGGCACTGTGAAAAAATAATAAACAAACATCCTCTCGTTGCAGACGCGGCTTGACGCCACCACATCGTGTGAAGTCCATCTCCATGGCCACATTCACCCAGGACGAGATCGACTTCCTGCGGACACACGGCAACGAGCTGTGCGCCAAGACCTGGCTGGGCCTGTGGGATCCCAAGCGGGCCGTCCACCAGCAGGAGCAGCGCGAGCTGATGATCGACAAGTACGAGCGGAAGCGGTACTACCTGGAGCCGGCCAGCCCGCTTAAGTCGCTGGCCAACGCGGTGAACCTCAAGTCCGCCCCAGCACCCAGCCACGGGCAACAGAACGGCCACCACAACGGATACGCCAGCATCCATCTGACGCCGTCCCAGCGCACCACGGCCAACGGCCTGCAGAAGATGACCCACTCCTCCTCCTCCTCCGGCAGCTCGGCGTCCATCAGCCGGCCGAGCCACCACCACCACCACAACCACAATCATAGCAGCAGCAACAACAACCACGACGCTTTCGGGCTGACCGGAGGACTGAGCAGTCTCAACAGTGCCGGCTCCACGTCCACGGGCGCCCTCTCGGACACCAGCAGCTGCGCCAGCAACGGCTTTGGCGGGGACTCGGACTTCGTAGCCGACTTTGGATCAGCCACCATTTTCGATGCCACCTCGGCGCGCTCGGCCGGATCGCCGGCTGTGTCGTCGGTGTCCTCCGTGGGCTCCAGCAACGGGTATGCCAAGGTGCAGCCACTGAGGGCGGCCCATCTCCAGCAGCAGCAGCAGCAACAGCAGCACCAGCAGCAGCTCCTGAATGGAAATGGACACCAGGGAACGGAGAACTTTGCGGACTTTGAGCATGCTCCCATCTTCAATGCAGGAGGTGAGTCTGTCGGGAGGAGCCCTTGTCTTCCATTTTAAGTTCAGAAACACAGGACACTTTATTAATCATTATTTTGAGAGTACTCCGTCATAAACATTCCAAATCCCAATACCACCGAGCATATGCTTGTCGATTCACATGCTCCTGCACCTTCTGCTTGAACGCAATGGCTTAAGCTTTGGCTTCCTCAAGATCCTGCAGCTTCCGTAGCGCCTGCCGCTCGCCTCCGTTGAGCAGATCTCTAATCTCTTTGTTTTCCGGCTGATCCCAGCTCTAACCATCCACAATTGGGTCAGCGATTGGAGCAGGCGCGACTTCCACGATCCCTTCGACGATTGGGACGAGTCGCCGCCTCAGGTCTCAAGTCCGCCTCCGCCTCCAGTTCCAGTTCCAGCTCCAGCCTCCGCTCCAGCTGCCGTTTCGCTTCCAGTTTCTTCAGTAGCCTCACCGCTTGCCACCGTTCGGGAGGAGCCAGAGTTGGCGTGGAACTTCTGGCAGGAGGAGATGCAGGTGGAGCCGGAAGAGCAAGACTACTCCGCTTTTTCACA
Source organism: Drosophila ananassae (assembly GCF_017639315.1). Lineage (NCBI taxonomy): Eukaryota > Metazoa > Arthropoda > Insecta > Diptera > Drosophilidae > Drosophila > Drosophila ananassae. The sequence goes on from NC_057930.1 coordinate 26,044,600, forward strand.
AAGCACTCCCACAAGCTCCTCCAGCGCCGGGGAAGCACCCGCGTTGCCCCTGTCGCCCTCGAATCCCTTCCTGCCCTACCTCCTGAATCAGCAGCCGCAGCCGCAGCCACAACGCCTCCGCGAGGAGCCCCTCTCCTCCGCCTCCTACTCGTACTTGTTGTTTAGCTCGATCTCGAACGACTCGCAAGAAGCGGCTCAAGTCCAGGCCCAGGCGGAGGATGAGGAGTCGAATATCCTAAATGCCAATTTCCATGATTTCTTTACTTGGAGTAAGTTTTTCGGTTGCCTTGAGTTGAGTTGAGTTTCTGTTTTGGTTGCGTTTGGCTCGTTTCCGTATTCCAGTTGCTGTGTTTTTAGTTTCTCGTTGAGTTTTATGTTCCTTTTGATCCCTGGATGACCCTTTCCCATCCTTTCATTAACTGGATATGCCCTTTTCAGGTGCACCTTTGCAGAATGGTCATGCGACTAGTCCGCCGAAGAACGGCAGCTCCGGTATGGCGCCCACTGAGGACCGGTATGCCGCTCTCAAGGATCTCGACGAGCAGCTGCGGGAGCTGAAGGCCAGCGAGGCCACCTCGGAGGCGCCCACGCCCACCAACGGCAACGTCGGCAACGGCTTGCCCGATGCTTTCGGCAGCGGTAAGTCCTTCAAGACAAGAATTCCTTCCCTCCCAAGTACTCGCTAATTGGATCCTTTGTCCTCCACAGCCGCCATCCTCAACAACAATCCAAATCCCTTCAAGGGCCAGCAGCAGCAGCAGCTCAGCAACCACGTGGTGAATCCATTCCAGCAGCAGCAGCAGCAACAGAATCTCTACGGCCAGTTGACGCTCATACCAAATGCCTACGGCAGCAGTCCCCAGCAGCCGCCGAACGGCCTCCAGATGGGCCATCTTCTCCAGCAGCAGCAGCACCAGCATCAGTCTCAGCCCCAGACGAGTTTCTTTAATTTTAACAACAACGGGTTCGCTATTTCCCAGGGCCTGCCCAACGGCTGTGGCTTCGGAAGCATGCAACCTGCCCCGGTTCTGGCCAACAATCCCTTTGCAGTGAGTATGAGGACGGCTGAGGTGGGCCTGTTTGCCAACTGACTTTGCAACTGAGAAGACCCAAAAAGTCTTGGGATAATAGATAAGGACTGTTTGGGTTCAGAGTCAGTTGGTAAACAGATTGCCGGCTTGTAACAGCTTGCACCTTGGCTATGTTTACCCAAAATATACAAACTTCTTAAACACCTTCGCTTCCCTTGCAGGCCAGCGGCGCCATGAACACCAACAATCCATTTTTATGAGACCCGACGCGGAACAAGCCGCCCAAGCCCCTCGCCGAGTGGCTGGGGCGCTGAGCCAGCGAACAAAAAGCGGATTCGGAGGGCCCGTCCTCGGAGGAGGCGCTGCGAGGGAACCGAACCGAAATTAGTCCATTTAACGAACAATAGCATTAATCTATATACATAATACACGCCGGAGAGCACTCTCCGTGTACATAAAGCGAATGTGTACACGCCGCAAGCTCCGTGCCGCTCCAGCCGGCTCCTGACCGGGGGCGGGTGGGTGGCGTCGATATATTCTTTTATATGGTAACTCTATTCTAACGTTAACCGGAACCGGATAAATGTATTTGCCGTGCTCCCTAGAACTCTCTTCTTGTACTAAGCCCACACATGCAGAACTCACCCAGATTCTAACTCGAGCTTGGGCCAAGCCAAGTGCCGCCACAAACTAACTAAACTACTAACCTAGTGGCCCAGCCTCGATTTCATGGATGATTCCCATGATACATGTATTTGTTTTGTGCTTGTCCTCGTCCTAGTTCGTTTCGTTTCGTGTTTGTCCCTTTTAGCACCTGTTTTGCGGATAAGAACTCTCTGTCAGTTATTGATTGTGTGGCCTTAATAAGATTATAAAACTATATAATATAACGTACTACTACATATACGAATATAGATACAGATACAGATATATACAATATGCTTTTGTACCTAATGAATTGCTTCTTGTTTTCATTGCTAATCAATGTGCTAAACGGAAAAAACGTAAAAAACACTTTCGTACGTGCGATATCGTATGTGCAGATTGCTCAACCTTAGTTGCACACCACATCGTCGGACGTCTGTACATATTCTGTCCGATCGTAAGCCCCATGTAATACCCAGAAAACAGAGCCCAGAGCCCCAGAGCCCAAGCCCATCCATCCATCGACCCAAGTCCATGACTCAACTCACCTCACCGCTCACATGTCCAGATAAGAAGCAAGAGTTTTTCCATTTTTAGCCTTAACGTGTCAAACATTATCGAAGCCTTAACTTTATTTAAACTACGGAATTTCAATAAAAACAAATAAGAACGCTGACGTTGTTTGTCTCTTATTATAGCCATAGTTCTTTTCCAGTGATCGTTGTAGTGCTTTGGATGTAAATGTCACTTAACCTTGACATTTGTTGGCATACTTTTGGGATGCTAGTTGTATGGCATAGAATCTAGGACTAATTTAAGGACTATGTAGAATTATATCCTTTAAGAATAGAATCTGGATGTTTTAGGACTACCCTATAGAATTATATTTTATATATGGAATCTGAATTCTTAAAGAATATGATTCGCGCGGTTCCCACTGCATACGTACAGCCCACCTCCCGTCCAACCTACAGAGTGACGCTGCCGCGTAACGTACGGCTCGAATCGCGGGAATAGATCCGAGATAGTTTAAGCGAAGAGCAAAGTGACAAGATGTGGTAGAGACCATTGTAGTCCGAACGGAAGGATATGATTATATAGCCTATTCTTATGCCAATGCTTAGACTATAGAATCACATCCTTTTAGCATCCATAGTTCTAAAGATCCTGTTTCCCCAAAACCCCCCAAAAGTAAGTAAAATATCAGATCCTTTAATTTTCTGAATGTATTTTATTCATGTCCGTTTCGGTATAATTTCTAGTTTGTTCTCTTCGTCTTTAGTACTAGTTGGTTTAGCAATCGTTTAAATTACTATAAATTATTTAAGTTTATTTTACGTACTCGTATAATGTAGATTTTATAATTTAAAAATTCGCGTATGAAAGAAAAGTCGAAAGTCATTTCACTGGCAGCCACTCTTTCTCCCGTCCTTTCGCTAATTACTCTCCTAAAATATCTTCTAAAATAGCTAAATTATCGAGTTAAAAACAAAACAATAATCGTAAACGTAGGGCGGTTAAAATGAACTCTAAAACAAAGGAAAACAAAATAATAGCATATAATAATTATTAAACAGAATTTAAAGCTGGAATCGCTGCGGTCTACTAATCGTAATCATCGTAATCGTAAATAATAGTACGCGACCTATGCCTGGAGAAGAAAGAGTGCCTAGGTTAGCATCGCATCACTGTACAGTATGGCCTATGCTTGAATGCCGTCCTCCTTCTCGGCCAGTAAACGATTAGATTATTTTTTTCTTTTTCTTTTAAATATTTTAGCGGAAAAACGTCGCCCGTAAATATCGAGTGTATGCTGGTTATATCGTAGTCGATAATTAATGGTTGTTACGAATAACGAAATGACTGTAGGAGCGATCCTCACTCTGGCTGTGTGTTTGGGTTAGGTGTGTTGGCCTCCTGGAACCGGAACCAGGTCCAGGACGACCACTATGTATGTACAGACACGAAGTGGAAATCTGCGGATTGGCTACGATAGTACGTACAGTACGGATAATAGACATAATATGTATATCGTATCATATCTCGTGTTACACGTTACATGCCCAGTATTCTGGCTAAAAGCGATCTCCCTTCAGGAAGCGATCTGTGTACATTAGTCAGCTACGACTTGCGTTAGAGTATAGTATAATATGTGCACATGTATGGTATGTAATATGTAATGTATTGCATCTTGACACCTAGAATTGCTCGAATCGAATGTGATTATTTCGTTAGTTATCCTCTCTTGCCAACATAGCCAATGCGCTAATTTAGTTAATTCAAGTATATAAAAGTACAAAAACTCTTTCTCTTTCTCGTGGGCCCTATATACGGGTTGTGTCGTTCACCGACCAACCGATCTATATACACACGCTGCTCTCATCCGAACTCAATTTTGAATCCAAAACGAATCATAATCGAATCGAATCGAACTGAACTACAATAAACTACACTTCGCGCCGAGCTGAGCTGCCTACAATTAGCCTTGTGGTATATCTTTGTGTTGCATATGTGGATGTTTGCTGAATACGGGTAATATGGGTTTTGGATGCTGAGATTCAAATTCAGATTCCGATTCCGGACGCTTCGGCAACACACTTTACGTGCCATTGGCCTTCGGCAGGGACCGCACCAGATACAGCTTCTCGCCCTGCTTGTTCGTGTAGATGGGCGCTCTTTGGTAGTGGTCGACCAGCTGGTCCAGGGAGTGGAACTTGCGCTGTCCGATGCAGTACATGTTCTGCTCCACGTGCACGCGGAAGTGCTTGTTGCGTCCCGGTGCCTTTAACGAAACCGAGTAATCGCCCATCTGCAAAGGATACATTGTTAGAATCTGGAGAGGAATGACTAGAAATCAAGCACTCACGTTAGTCTCACTGTCTCTGATGAGGAAGTCACCGTCGTGGCCATGGCCGTTGAGCACCGTGTCGCACTGGCTGCGGGTTATGGCTCCGTAGTACCACGACTTGCCCGCCAAGTTGGGACGCTCGATCGGCTGGCCAGAGGGCTGCGACGCAGACTTGTTGCCATCGTTGCGGCGCTCCATGGAGTCGGTGCCGCCACCACCGCCGCCGGCTCCTCCGTTGCTACCGCCATTCCCGTTGCCAGCGGCACTCGTGTTGCGATACGGCGTGGTCAGGTAGTCGTTGAGCTCTTGGAGATAGTTGCGTGGAACTAAACCGACTTGGCCCTGGTTGTTGCGAGCTTTGTACCAGTCTGGATCGGAGGCTGGCCGATCCACGATCTCCAGGCGATCGCCCTTCTCGAACGAGAGCTCCTGGTCGTTGTTTGACGTGAAGCTGTAGAGAGCAACCTGTGGATGGGGGATGGGGAGTTACTATCCAGTTTAGTCTTGAGGGATCTGTGCCAAGGACTCACCACAATGTCGAGCACATTCTCCGCCATGGCATAGGTGTGGATCTCTCCATCGTTATCACAATCTTCCGTTGTGTAGTTGCTGGGGAACCAGCCGACGGAGTTGCCGCTCTGGCCGCGCCACCATCCGTCGTTGGACTTCTCCAGGATGAGGATCCGGGTGCCCTTGGTCAGCGATAGCTCGTCCGGCTGCTGTGCCTGGTAGTTGTACTTGACGATCGCCGAGCCGATGGCCTCGGCGGGATCGGGGGGCAGTCGTCGGGACATGGTCGGGCTTTCGATCTGGCGCGAGGGCGAGCAGTTGGGTAGCGTCTTCGATCCGGAGCCCTTTTTCACCTTCTTCTTGATGCTGCACGGGGTGGAGAGAGAGAGCAGAGCAGAGGGATAGACCGGGATCAGATACGATATCGTACGGAATTCAAAGATAATTTGAAAGGATTCGGATTTGTTTTGTTAGTGAGACTAGTTCTAGTTCGGTCGGGGTTAGTGGGGTTCTCCGAATGAGCTCCGGAATCGGAGTCGGGGCAGGGCGGGGCGGGGCTCGATAGACAACAAAATCAAAACGAATTTGTTATCTCGGATACGAAATACAAAATACAAAAGCCGAAAGCAGTAATCTCAGGTAGGTAACCAAAGCTAAGTAGGGGAAGGCGCAGGAGGAGGAGGAGGTGGAGGGCAGGAGGTCAGGAGGTCAGGAGGCGGTTAGTACGGATACAGATACGTCTACGGATTAAATTTTCAGATACAGATACAGATACAAATAGAGATACTGAGAGCTTAGTTCTGCTGAAATCAGAGCAAGAAGAACGCTTAGGTTTAGTCAGGGACGTGGACCGAGGCCAGGATTCGGACGCACCTGTCGAAGAGCGAGGGCTTCTCCTTCTTAACGTAGTTGCTGGGCACATAGCCGGACTGGTTGCGGCTGTTCTGGACGCGCCACCAATGCTTCGAGTCGTCCAGCAGCAGGTAGCGCTCGTTCTTGCGCAGATCCAGCTCCTGGGCCCCTTGCGCCGCATAGTCATACTTGGCTACCACGTAGCAGACGTCTTCCTGAGATTTGCCTGCGAACGGAGAGAAGGATTAGACTTGATCCGATTACGAGTGGATAGATGGACTCACCGTGCTTCATGTTTCCCGCCATTGGTTGGGTTCCAGTGTTGCTGTAGCACCCGCTTCCGTTGGCGCCTCCGCTGCCGTTGCCGCAGTCGAGCGCTGGTTGGCCGAAGGTCACACTTTTGTGCTGGGCACTGCACGAGGAGGCGGTGGACAGGGTGCGGTGATGTAGCTGCTGCTGCTGTTGCTGCTGCTGCTGCTGCTGCTTGGAGAGCGACGAGTGCCGCTGATGGTGGGCAGGAGAGCCTGGTACGGGTACTGGTACCTGAGGGCGGTACTGGTAGATCTGATTCTGGTTGAGATTCAGGTTCTGGTGCTGCGGCAGCTGTGGCGGATACTGTTGCGAGCTGCTGCTGCTGCTGCTGGCTGAGGAGTCGGGGATGTTGCGCACGAACCGCTGGGGGTGTTCCAACATTCCAGACTGGCTGCTCCTCCGCCTGGGGGGGATACCTGGTCCTCCAGTTGGTTCAGCTGCTGCTCCTGGAGGCAAGAGTCAGTGTTTGGAGTCTTGGAGTTGGACTTTCGAGATTGGATCTGGATGATGATGATGATGTGGATGTGGTGATCGTGATCGTGAACGTGATGGGTTATGTGGCGCTGCTGCAGGTGGCTGCAGGAGCCTTCAGTCCATGCATTCTTACTGGGGGCGTGGTCAAGGGCGTGGGCGTGGGCGTGAATGTGAGCGTAAGCGTGGGCGTGGCAAAAAGTAAAACGATAAAAAGATGGAAAAAGCAAACGCAAAAAACAAGCGGAGCGGGAAGGAAGATGAAATAAAATGCAAATCAGGGTTGGATCTTGGGCGGATCATGGAAGCGGAGAGTGTGCCTGGGAGAGCGGCTAAGAAGCGTGAAATGATTAGCTTAACAGATCCCTCCAAACGAACTAAAAATTAGCGCGATTAGACTAGGTTGAATGTCTGGTTTTTGGGTCAGATGATGATGAAGAGTGAGTGTTGTGTGACTGGAGGGGGGAGATCATGTGGCATGGTAGGGAGTGGGAATGGAATGGGAGAGGGAGAGGGGGAGGGAGGCTGGCCATTCCAGTTAGGCGGCAATTAAAATCTGAGCAAGTGAAAGTTTTCCAATTGAATCCAATTGCCGGAGCAGCATGGTTATCGATTTGTTTACGGCTGCCGGGTGTTGGAGAGTCAAGAAGTGGCCTCCAATTCAGGCCAAAGTGCCAGTCAGAGACTGAGCCATGCCGACCGCAATGAGTCACAAACGGGTATTGGCTGATCTCTAGCCTTGCCCCGGCTCTTGGCCAGCAGTTCGTTGGCCAGCAGAATCAAAGTCAATGTCAGGCCGCCCCAAGGGCCACAGGTAATTAAAAATCAATAAGTGCTAGACTTGGCTAGGCCCAAGACGCTAAGCCCCCGTGTGTGGTTTCACTTTTGTCTGGCGGCTGAGCGGGAAGCCCTCCATCTTAATGGGTTATTACCTAAGCTGGAGCTCTCTTAGAGCCAAGATGATGTATCAGTTATGAGTTATGGACTTTATCGATGATGGAGCTTCCTGTTTGGAATTCTTTTTAGAAGCGATAACAAGTGGGAACTCCACTCACCCCCTTTGACTAACTGGTGGGCAAGATATGGGAAAATATCAGACCTCCGCGAGTGATTCACAGCCACCGTTGTGTTTGTTTTCGTTTTTCGGACAAACTGGCCGGGCGGAGAAAGCTGAAACTGAGACTGAAACCGAAACTGTAACCGTGACAGATGGCCACCCGCCCAGCAAGAACCTGGTCTCTGATAAGGAGGTACTACCTGGCTCTGGTGGGTGCCCCCAACGAGAGGAGGAGGAGGAGGAGGAGGAGGAGGAGGTTGTTGAACATGAAACGCTTCGCTGGCTGCCTGCCAATGAACTGCACCACCGATTGGCTTGGATTTTCTTTGGCTTGGCAATTGTTTTGTTATTGTTTTGGGTTTGGGTTTCTGTTTGGGGCTTGCATAAGCCCAAGAGCCAAGACAACACAAGACAAGACAAGACATTGACAAAGAAAGCTCTTGGGCTTGGAAGAGGGGGCTCTTTAGTGGGAAACCATCCGCCAAAGAAATTAGAAATTATGTCGTCTTCCAGAGAAAGAGTTGCACGTGCTGGAAGGGGGCATCCGATCGGTTCCATTCCAGAGCGTATCTGTGACCACTTCAGGAAGCCCTGCCACCAATCTGCTGGCAGGGCTGCCCCAAAAACGGGCCATTCTGTTCTATCCGAGTGAGTTACGACTCTGGCTGCCAAGGGGCACAGTCGGCGGGGGCGGAGAATCGAAAGTGGGGCATCTGCTGGAAGCAGAGGGCGGAGGGCAGGCGCTTATCTGGGGTGTCGTGGGAGGCGGAGAGGGCATCCCAGCAGTACGGCCTGTTTACATAAGATCACTCATTCTGCGGCCGAGGAACTTCATTTCGAGTTGATTAAGGGGAATGGGATTTGTATTGGCTTTTTTTTTTTAATTTTTAATTCTCCACTCCGTGTTTGTTGTTGTTGTTGTTGATGATGTTGTTGTAGTGTTGCCGGGGGAGTCTGTGGCCGTGCCCAGAGTCGCGAGAGCTGCATAGAGCTGCTGCGCAAAATCTGCAGGAGGTGGTGGTGGCTTTGCCGCAGGAGGATGCGCCGGGGGGTGGGGCACAGGCGACGGCAGGGGGGTAGCAGGATGGCTCGATAGCGGGATGGCAGGATTATTTCACAATCCAAGTGCCAGGATGGCACAGTTAGCCGTCAACACGACCATGGTTACCCGAAAAAGTGACGGCGGCTAAGGGTTGCAGGACACGGGGCGCCCACCCGCCCACCGAGGCCTTTGCACCACCAGGTGGTGGCCAGGAGCGAGAGAGAGAGAGAGCGCACGAACAGGGCGCGACAGAGAGAGCAAGACAGACACACACAGAGAGAGAGAGAGAGAGAGGCCAAACAGGAGCTGAAAGGAGCAGCCGAATATTTTGTGTGTACCTACCGGAGACGACTGCGACTGCGACTGCGGTGGCAACTCCTATTCCTGCCGAGTCTCCTGGCACTCCTTGCTCGCCTTATCGGTGTCCCTATCCGAGCCTATGTGGCTGTGTGGAGTCCTTATGCCGAGTCCTTATGCCTTGTAGCCAGCGGCCCAGCCCAGGTTGGATGGAGGAGGATTCGCCCCGCACTGCACTTCACACTGCCAGTCTCTGGCTCCTGCTTTCGCCAGGCTATTGCACTTTACACACACTCTGCACACTCGAAATTATAATTAAATACTCCGCACAACGCACCTAGTATGTGTGTGTCGGAGGTGCGTGTGTGTGCACGGGTTGCACGTACCAATGCTGCAATCCGGAATGGAAAATGACACACGGCCTCGGGGCACTCGACTCTTTTCGGGCTCTGCGCGGTGCCAGCGGGCTGGTTAATACTTTTTACGATTCCGGTTCTTAATCCTTGACGATTTCGCCGGAGCCGTCTTCCGTCTTTCACCAGGGTTTATTGAATTTCTGGCAATATCGGGCTCACTAGAATCTGGCAACATCCGAATGGGAGGGTATTGAAATTCTGGCAACGCCCAATTTCGCAATAGTTGGCAATACCATCTGCTGAATAGACCGTTCGCTGAGACACTGCTTCCTCTACTGTCCGCTAGAGGCGTTGCTGTTGGTAGAGGGACCGTATATGGGTTTCGGTTTGTTTTGGTTTTGTAATTCGCCCCAACTTTGAAGCACCTGGAGAGGCACCTGGAGAATCACCTTGCAGCATGCTCAAGTCGGCGAGGATCGGCCTGGGGATCAGGTGGTATACGGCCAAGGCCAAGCGGAGTGTTCTGGCCCAGGATCAGAGCAAAGTCAAAGAGTACACGCCAAAGGTTACGGACAACCACGAGCATCGGGTTTATGTCTGGGGATTCCAGGAGACGGGCGCCTTGGGCCTGCAGACGAGCGTGAAGAAGGCCAAGGAGCGCTACACCGAAATGGTCCATCACCCTACGAGGCTGCAGTTCTCGAACAACAACGAAATCACGGACGTTACCGCCGGATACGGATTCACAGCCTACGCCGTGCAGCGGGACGACGGAGAGACCCTCTTCGGCAGCGGGCTGAACACAGACTCTCAGCTGGGCTTCCAGGTGAAGGGGAACGCCAAGGACCCCTCCAACCTGGACGTAATCATCTACCCCACAGCCATCAAGCTGCCGCGGCGGCAAGAGGAGACGGACGAGGACATGCAGGTGAAGAGCATGTCGGCGGGAAGAGCCCACCTGGTGGTGGTCACGAAGAACGGCACAGTCTTCACGCTGGGCAACAACTCGTACGGCCAGTGCGGCCGCTCGATCATCGAGGACGAGCGGTACTCGGGCAGTGCGCTCATCCACCGGATTCCCCAGGAGGACATCTGCGGTAAGGAGGATGAGATCACCCACGTGGAGTGTGGGCAGGATCACACCATGTTTCTCACCAAAAACGGACGCATTTACACCTGCGGGTGGGGCGCCGATGGACAGACTGGCCAGGGAAACTACCACACCGCTGGCCAGATAACCCTCATCGGCGGGGACATCGCCAAGGAGAAGATCGTGCGAGTGACCTGCTCCTCGGACTGCGTTCTGGCGCTCAACGAGGCGGGCGACGTCTTCGGGTGGGGGAACTCGGAGTACGGCCAGTTGGACGACTCAGAGCACGCCGAGACCCAAATCAACACTCCCCGCGCCCTGAAGCTGACCAAAGGTATTGGCAGGATCAAGGATGTGGCTGCCGGAGGCTCTTTTTGCATGGCCCTGACGGACGAGGGCCTGGTCTACACCTGGGGCTTTGGCATCCTCGGTTTTGGGCCGTTCGTGGAGCAGACCTCCCGGCCACAGCACCTGCTGCCGCCTCTATTCGGTAGAAACGACTTCAGCAACGCCACAACGGTGGTGTCCATCGGGTGTGGAGTTTTCCACATGGGCGCCGTCAACTCGGATGGAGATCTCTTCATGTGGGGCAAGAACCGGTTCGGCCACCTGGGCCTGGGCCACAAGAAGGACCAGTTCTTTCCCTTCAAGGCGGCCATCAACGGGAAGGTCTCGAAAGTGGCCTTCGGAGTGGACCACACCATCGCCCTCTGCAAGCCATACTTTTAAGACGTGAATAGACATGTATTTAATCGTTGTTAAAGAAAGTTAAAAACTAAACATAAAAGTATCTATAAAGTATCTAAAAGGGGTTTCCAAGGAACTGAAACTACGGAAGCAGGAGTGGGGGAATCGAAGCAAAGAAAAGCCAACTCTTAAAGATCACAAATTCGCGTTGAATACATTTAATTAGTTTAAAGAACATTTAGATTAATCTGTTTCTCTGCCGCTCCTCATCCGACGCATACTGATAGTTTCTGTGTCTCCCCATTTTTCGGTTTCTGGCTGATTTGGTTTGGGTTTTGGTTTGTGGTTTTGGATTCGCATGTAAATAGCTTCGATATGGATCGGGATCCGGTCTATACGTTAATAGTTAGATTAAAGAGCATATATATAAAATATGTACTTGGAATGCCGCACTGTGTGTGTGTGTGTGTGTGTGTGTGTGTGTACCGATCTAACGTACTCCCACCCACCACTCGATCCGATCCAATCCAATCCGTCTTCCTTCCGCTCTTGAGGCTAATACATTGCTCGTATTTGTCACAATTTCATCGATCGCTTTTGATTGCGTTCTAGGTACATTTTCGTTTTTCATTTTCCATTTTTTTTGTTCTAGGGTCTCGTCTCTGATTCACAAAACTGTCTCCGGGCCTATTGATAATCCGTCGCCCGCCGCTCGGGCCTGTGTCCAGCTAACCAGTGGTGTAACCAGCTCTCCTGGGCAGATAACCTCCTCATCCTTCCATCCTCTCTCTTTCGTTATATGTATAAATCGATTCTAATTAATAATTTGTTTAGGTTCATTAGGTGTATTCATATGGGGCGTTGTAGCTTAAAAGATCGTCCTCCGGACTGGGGCCGCTCAGGCCAGCAGCTGCTGCTTGGCCTCGTTGGCCTCGTAGGCCTCCACCTCGGCTATGTTGGCCAGGTCGTACTCGATCAGGCCCTTGCCCATGAACTCGGCGTACTTGCCGGAGTCGGGTAGCGGATCGGCGGATCGCTTGGAGACTGAAAAAAGACTTCATTAGTTATACATCTCTAACACTCATGCGACAATCACTCACCTCCCGAGACGAACTTCTCCATGAGATAGACCTTCATGTCGTAGCACTCGTTGGCGATGCGCTCCGAGATGAGCGAGAGATCGGTGATGCGGGGCGTCACCACTCGCATCTGGCGCCGGACGCGCTCCGTGTCGATGTTGTAGTAGCCGGTGCCCATCTTCTTCATCAGGTCGACGAAGCTGGTGGGCGGCAGGGTGGTCTCCCGGTCCAGGGGCATGATGAAGCACCGCCCGGTGGTGGTGTCGATGATGGCCGACTGGTTCTCCTTGAAGTCGTGCATGAACCGGCCGCGGCGCCCATCCTTGAAGTCGGGCACATCCACCTTGGCGTAGCTGTCGTCGTCGCTGTCGCCGTCCAGCTCGATGTCCTCGCGGAAGAAGCCTCTGTCGTCGCCAAGCAGGCTGTTGTCCGGGAAGTTATCGCTGGCGTCGAAATGGGGCAGCAGGGAGCGCCAGGTGAGGGCAAAGGGTTCCTCGCTGCGGGGATAGACGCGGGGCAGCTCCATGGAATCCTCCGGGTAGGGAATCTCGCAAAGGGCATGGTAACGCATGCTGGCGTGGGATGGGGCGTACAGACGGTACAGGGTCCATCCTCCAAGGACGCCCATCAGCATCACCACTAGCGCGATCAGGAACAGCAAGAAGGACTTCAGGCAGTGGTGCTGCGGCCGGTTGAAGACCATCGACTCTGTATCGGCTTCAGTGTCGCTATAAGCGACTTTCGGCTGTAAGAGATGAGTAGGGAATAGTTTCATGCATCATTTAAGGTATTCTGCTTTAGGATTCGATATTGGCCGAGATAAGGCCTTCGAGGTGTGCCATAAGGACACACCCAGTACTTATCCAAGTATTTAAAAGGGGATCCTCCAAAAAATTGACACAAAATTTTAAGAATAATTTGTTTGAATCTTTTAAGGTATTCCGCTTAAGGATTGGATAGAAATCGACAGAGATAAGAGCCCTTCGCGGGACCTCATAACCTCACACCCAGTAATTTTCCAAATTTTCGAAGGGGTCCACCAGTTAAATAGGAAAAAAAATTTAAGAAAAATGCATTTCAAGGTTTGGATGCAGTTTTATGGAGAATCGATCTACAAATCTTTTAAGGTATTCAGCTTTAGGATCGGAGGGATATCGACCGAGATATGGCCTTCGCGGGGAGTCGAACTGTCATACCCAGAGCCTCTCCCAATTTTTCCAACTGGGTACTTGGAACAAAAATAATAGACAAAAAATCTACAGAAAAATTTGTTCTGGGATTTTGCGGCAGTTTTGTAGAGAATCGTTTTAAGATTCATTTAAAGTATTCCTCTTAAGGATCGGGTTAGAATAGGCCGAGATATAGCCTTCGCTCGGCGTCTTATGTTCCGACCCAATCTTTAAGGAATTCCCCCTAGGCTCGAGTTGATTGTGCCCCCAAGAGACTTCCTTATTAATCAGAAATTATAGTCAACGTAGAGAATAATATAATATATTCCACGGGCAGTTTTTAATAAAAACGATCTGGTTTGTGCGATTTGTTTTAAGTTGAAATGTGTTTTGTATTTTGTATGATGCATTTTAAGCGATAAGCTTAGTCCACAAAGGAATACCTAGAAATGACTAGAGTTGTGACTCAGAGCTCTACAAAACAGATATAGTAAGTACAGTGGAGTCTTGATTTAGTTTCCTTTTTAGATATTATTGAAGATAATTAAAGGATATAGTACTGAGAAACTTGCGTCCTAAAAAGTATAAATTATGGCAGGTTTTGTGATTAAATTTGTTTGGTTTGTTATCAGTTCTTGAGTTTGTTTTATTGGGGGAGGACTGTAAGTTTGATGAGCAACACTTACAATCCATTTACTGATTAAGCAAAATAATTGGCACATTAAGCAATTCATTGTAGAGAGTCTCTTCGGTTCCTAGAAGCCCTTAACTTTATAATCAACATTATGCATGCATTTTTTAATCTTTAAAACTAAATATTTGCATTAAATATACATATACAGGTGCTTTCCATGAATCGTATCTTATAGGGTCTAATAAGCAAACATCTCTCTGTAAAAAGTGCTATGGAAACGTATGGAATTTATCTTGGTGGGCTTCGCTACCGAAGATAACGAAATGGGAGGGGAGGCTTTAAAGCGAATACAATGGCAGGCTGATAAGGCACGACTTTCTTCGGGTATGTGGAGTGGCCAGTGCGCGGGCACTAATCGAGGTCAAAGAGCAATCGCTAGACAACGAAGTAAGCCAGCCACTGGAATTGGGTTTCAGCTCCAGTTTCTGCTTCTCCAGCTGTCAGGGCCACCAGGCCACGACGACGACGACGAAGTCACATGCAACAAAACAGCAACAGGAAGGGAGCCTCCGCTGACCTCGGGGAGCGAGTCCTTGGAAGGGGAGCGCCAGGAAAAGTGAATGGGCACACGTCATGTGGAGGAGGAGGAGGCGGAGGAGCGGCAGGGCAGGGCCGGATGAAGAACGAAAAAGAGTGCAAGGACAGCGGGAATTCCAGCACGGAAAAATCGATAGCCTGCAGGCCTTAGCTGCTGAGGCTGGATATTCCGTTTCCGAGTCCGAATCGCGTTCGGATTTATTTCGGAGCAGAGGAAGGCGACCCCCAGCGACCTCCCCCTGTTCACGAAACTTGTGGCTCTCGAGGCCGAAGGGCAAGGGATGTGAGGGAAGGGGGCGCCTGGCAAGGACACGAGTGGCAACTGATTGCGCAAAAAAAATAGAAGAAAAAAAGAGTGGAGACATCTTGGACGCAATACTCACTGCGATGAGCGAGCCATGATGCATGAGCGCCTCATCGTTGAGGTTCATCGGCAGGGGAACCTTCTCCTGGTCCTTGATCTCGCCCCGTAGTTTTCCCAGAATAGTCATGGCTCTTGCTTGGATTTAACTGCGAAATGGCTCCGAACGAACTCGACTCTGTTGGCTGTTTGTTTTTCTTCGCCAGGAAAAGCTAGTGCGCAGTTGTTGATTAGCGATGGATGGTGGAGAAGCGATGTTATCAAAAGCTTTCACCCCGTCAGTGGTGTCCAATACTTTCGGATATTTGCCGTTTTGGGGTTCGTCACCAGCTGGGCCCACTTGCGCGCGCGGCAGAGCTGCTCGGCTGTTTGAATTTTTACCGGGATTTTCTACGCTTATAATTTTAAATCTGCATTTATAATTTGAACTACCCAGCCTCCTAGATACCATAAACTGGCACTCTCATTTGAAACATTAGTATATAAAGTATTTATTTCGCTGATTACTTAGGTATTCATCGGTATCTTACAGACTTTCTTTCCTAAAAACTTTCTAAACAGTTTACGTTTAAGGAGTAAAAAATGGAAACATGAATGATATTCTCAACTCTTACGCTAGCTAGGTGGGTGCTACTTATGACTATGCTGGTTGGAGAGGAAGGCCAGGTGGCCCTTGGGACACTTGTTGGCGTAGTGGCCCTTGTGCCCGCACTTGTAGCAGGTGATCTCCTCCAGCGGGGTCGGCACTTTGACGAAAGGCGGCGGCTGGTTGTGCTGGTTATGCTCTCTGTGGTGGCCGGAGGAACTCTCGTCGTTGTTGTCCGAGTGCGAGGAGTGCCCGGAGTGGTCCATGGCGTTGATGTTGTTGCGGTGCTCCAGACTGCCCACGTACTGCTTGCACGAGTTGGCCTTGTGCCCGAGCTCGCCGCAGTAGTGGCACGTGGGCAGCTTCTTGTGCATCTGATCTTTGCTGATCTCGGCCAGAGGCGGCAGCTCGAAGCGCGGATGCATGTGCTTGCAGGAGGGTCCCTCCGGGCAGAATCCGGCCAGGTAGTTCATGCAGAGCACCCGCCGCAGGTGCTGGTGCCGGCAGTGCGGACCGTGACGGCAGAAGCCGCGCTTGTACCACGGACAGTCCTTCACCTTAGACTGGGGATCGATGTGCAGGAAGGGGCACTCCTTGTTGTGGCAGGCGTTGAAGCGGGAGTAGAAGTAGCACTCCGGCATCTTGGTCATGTCGTACTCGTGCAGGAACTCGCACTGGTCGCCCTTCTTGCAGAGGCCACGCAGCCAGTGCTTGCACACGATGGTCCTGTCGCCGCGGATGTGTCGGAAGGGGCAGGCGCTGCCCTTGTCGCACTCCTGCCCGTTCCGCGAGGTGGAGCTGATGAAGTTGCAGACCGCCGCTATGGACTTGTCCATTCCGTAGAACGGCAGCGGGATGGCGCCGACCTGCTCGATCAGGTCCCGCTCCGCCTTGAACTGCAGCCCATTGACGTTGGCCAGGAGGATGTCCATTTTTGAGAATTCCTAAATGTTGCGGGAAAGTGGTGATTTTCTTTTTTGCGCGTGTTGTTTTTCTTTTTTCCACAAGAGATGGTATGCAGCCGGCTTATTTTAATCGATAAGTATTCGATAAGTTTGTTGCAGTTTCTAGCCGTTTTCTAGCCAAAAAGAATGTTTAAAAACTCGTTTATTAATTAAAAAGATAAAGAATTGGGCAAGATAAAAATTATATTGGTTCCTGATAAGCACTATAGCTATTATGCAACCCATGAGGCTGAAAAAAGAAAAGTTACTCGCAATAGAGATGCGAGTAGTAACCGCCCCCGCACTTCCACCGATAGTCGCGCGTATCGATCCCTTGTTTACAACTTTTCGCAATGTTTACAACGTAAGCATACCGCCGAGGTTAGCTAATTAGGAGAGAGTACCGGAAAATGTGGAAGACGGCCCGCTGACCGAAGAACCCACCCACCCACGCACTACCCACGTGCCGCCCAAATGCTGCCCACGTACGAGAGGTTCAACGATCCGAAGAGCGTCTTCTTCCGGCTGCCCTTCGCCCGGCTGGCCGTCGTGGCGCTCAGTCTGCCGCTGGGAGGCTTCCTCTTCTGCGTGGCCTGGTCGCTGGCCTTTGACTTTGTGCGCAGCACCTACACCCACTGCGATGTGGCCAACTACCTGCCCTCCGTGTCGGCGGCCATCGGCAACTACGAGCCCCAGCGCACTGTCTGGCGGCTGGCCATCTTTCTGCACCTTCCGCTCCGGTTGGCGGTGGCAAAGATGTACCTCGAGCACTACCGCGAGCACATCAGGCGAAGCAGGAGACTGCTGGGCATCCTGGCCTGCCTCCTCAACGTCGTGGAGGACCTGGCGCTCTTCTGCCTCTCCTTCTGGACGTCGGCGGACCACTACGAGACTCACCGGAACGCCTTCGTGGTGTTCATCGCCTGCTCGGAGTGCTACATGCTGATCTCGTACCTCCTCAACAGGAATGCCCGCAAGGCGGTTCTGCTGCCCCACGAGGAGAAGTCCCTGCGGTACAAGAGGAACCTGTTTCTGGTCAACGTGCTGGCCTTTGGACTGGCGGGCTACTGCTTCGTCCGGCACAACTCTTACTGCGAGGCTGGGGGTGAGTTTGTTGAGTATTTGTGGGCCAGGAGTTTACAAAATTATAAAGATTTCATTGGCTTTTCATTGGGATGATCTTAGTTTCCACTTCTCACATCCTTTGCTGTCGTTTTAAAGTTTCTCTCCTTTTCGTTCAGTGTACACCTTCTTCGCGCTGTTCGAGTACGTCGTAGTGCTGACCAATATGGGTTTCCACATGACCTCGTACTGGGACTTCTACGCCCTCAACGTGGTGTGCGACGCCAAGCACGGACTCTACCTGTCGCAGCTGTAGCTCCTCCACAGCTCCTCCTCCATCTTTCCAGCCAGTCGTCCGCAGTGCGACCCTCGAGTACTCAGTACATACGCGGTATTAGCTTAAGCTCAAAGTTTACTTAATTTTACCAAAGGAAACTGGTGGCTACAGCAGGGAAGATCTGCTCCACACGCTTTTTGGCCTCGAAAAGGCTTCAGCACGGCTCCCTTTAAGATTCTACTTATATTTCCAATGTCAGTTTCTGAATTTGTTCCAGCTTGCAATGAGGCATCCTCTTCCATCATGATTTTAGTGCATTATTTATACAAAAGCATTTGGTTAAGGCCTTAAAACATTTATACTTTATACAATTGTGCTTTGAAATTTGCCCCACGGCTCCAATATATTTTAAGTGAGAAAAGTGAACAGTGAGTTTCAATGGCAGCAGGCGAGGGTTGACAGTTAGAAGATTTCTCCAAGATAACTGGCTCGAAAGTTTGTCTGGACAATGAGGCACCTGGCAGAAGACTCTTTGAACCTCCTCCCGAGCTCCTTAAGCGACCTGCAACCCAAGAGGCGTCTCATCATTTATTTTAGACGCCTCTTGGGACTGGGACTCCTGCCCGTTCCCATTTCCGTGGTCTACGTCTTCGTGATGGCCATTTTGACCGACTTCCAGGCCAGCACGTACACTTCCTGCCATGTCCTCAATGTACTGCCAAGCTCCTCCGCCGCGGCCAAATCCCAGCACGTTGTCTGGACCATGGCCTGCTGGACGCAGTTTCCTTTTCTGTTGGCGTCCGCCTGGCTGCAGTTCCGGTTCTACCGGAGGGCTTTGCCCCGGTCAGCCCGGAGCTTCGGCTGCCTGACCACCTTCAGCTACATCCAGGGCAGCTTCAGCCTGGTCCTGTGGGCCAGCTTCGCCACAGCCGATGGGGATTCGCTTCTCCACATCGCCACGGCGGTCTCCATGTTCATATCGGCCGCTATGTACATGGCCGGGAGCTTCGTGTGCGCCAAGTACTATCTACGGCGGGAGAGTAGGCGAGAGAAGTTCTCCCTTTGGCTGAAGAGCCGGCTGGTTTTCGTGTACTTCCTGGCAGCGTCCACCATGTGGATCTGGTATGTCCTCCACCACAAGTTCTGCCTGCCCATGGGTAAGTTTGGAGTCCAAATTGTGTCGCATGCAACTCTTCACCTTCTTCCACAGCCTACTCGCTCTTCGCTCTGGGCGAGTTAATCTCATTCGAGTGCCTGTGTGTGAACTTGTGGACCGCCTACTGGGATTACTACCATGTTGTCATCCTCTACGACCAGCGTCTGGGCTTCTACATCAGTGACCTATAGGTCGCTACTGTTCATATCACATTTATTGACAAACCAAAAAGAAAAACAAGAACTTAAAAAACAATTCACTTAAAGCTAAGTCTCATAAATTCGGACTAGATCCTCCAGGGTGATGGGGTAGTGGGTGACTGGGCAGCTGCCGTGCTCCTTCATGTGACTCACGATGCACTTCCAGCAGAAAACATAGCCCGACACGGAGCAGGCAGTGGGCGTTTGTACGGGCAGAAGGCAGACGGGACACTCGCCCCGCTTGGGCATCGTCTGCTGCACCTCGTCGGGAAGTTCCTTCTTCGGCATCGCTTCTGGATTAATGAGAGCTCCGCCAACCTTTCGCCTCTGGTCGTTGGAGTACCACCACTGGACGAACTGCAGGAAGAAGGCCAGGACCTCGAGCATCTTCAGTACGAGGTACGTCCACTGGTCCTCCCGCGGCGGCTCGCTCGGATAGCGGAGCGTGAGACGGAGTGCCCTAAAAACGGGTGAGTGGCTGGCGGCGTACTTGATCAGGTAGAGGAATGTGTGCATCGCCTTGGCGGCGTGGAAAGCGTGAAAGGCGCTAAGGAGGCGGCCCTCCCATGGGCTTGTGTCCTCGTGCCGGGCACTCCTGCTCCTCAGCTTGCGCTCCACGTACGGCAGGAGTGTCAGAACAGTGGCGGAAAGAAACTGCTGTCGCCGAGTGAGCAACTCGCCCGTTTCCGTCGCCGTGCGCTGTAGTCCGTAAAAGCTCTCCCCGAAGGAGGAGGCCCGTTTCCTCAGGTACAGGTACTGCAGGAGCCATGTGAGCAGCGGCGAGAGCTCCTCTTGGACCCGTAGACTGCCCCAAAGTTTAAAGTCCAGCCGCAAACCGAAGTAGTCGAAGATCTTGCTCAGCGCCGGGTAAATCAGGTTGTCCAGCGTCTCAGCAGCCGAAATTTCAAAGATCGAGGGCACATTTTGCAGGTTTTGGCGTACGTTGGCGGCTTCTGCCATCCTTTCAGGTTCTTATTTTGTTTTTAATTCATAAATGTAAATAAAAGTCAACAATTGTCTGGCAGTGTTGGACAACGGGGAATTCTCTTATCAGAAGGGACATTTTTTTAACTATTGCAGCTCATGTTGTTTTATTTTGAAATATATTATGTTTCTCTTCCTTAACAACAAATATTTTATGTATTTAAGAACAAGAGTTCCTTTAATTTTTAAAATAAAGATTAACCGCCAACTGTGGGAAATTATCGAATATGTAATCGGACTTTATCGAAGAACAGTTAGGTATCAAAAGAAAATGGTTGCGCCGGTAGCATTTTGCAATACTGAATTTCACATACACAAGTTTGTTTATTTTTGTGTTTCTTGTTAACAAATCGCAGGCAGATCCGATGAAACTATGAAAACTCCTGGCGCTGGCAAAAAGTCCACCAAGTCGCGCTCCAAGTCGGCCAAGTTGGAACTGGCAAGCAAGAACGCAGCGTCAGCAGCAGCATCGGCATCCTCGGCGGCCACAGTGTCCACTTCTGCACTGGGCGGGGGCGTGGCAGTGGGCAGCCTGCCGGCTACGCCGTCGCACCTCAACATGGTCACAACACCCACGACGCCCACCTCGAGTTTCGGAAACTACAACATGTTCGATGCCTCCTTCCAAGTGGCGAGCAGCGGACATGGAGCAGCAGGTGGCGCGTCGGGAGAGGCTTGCAGTAACAGCAGTCGAGTGGTAAGAACTATAGATTCCTACGGATGCCTAATACAGATAACCTCGCTTTTAGATCAACCAAAAGAGCTATGCCGGGTTTGACCCGCGGAGCATTAAGATTTTCTGGGAACAGCACGACCAAACGGATGTGGAACTGCCCCAGGATGTGTGTGCTCGCCTTGCAGAGGATGCCTCCTACAAAGTCTGGGAGTTGATCAACGTAAGGACTATATATGACAATGCAATCAGCTCTATAATGCCTTTACTTTGACACAGAATGTAAAAACCTATTCACGCCACTCAGGCGGAGTGGTCACCTACGACCTGGTCAACGAAGTGCTCAAGGATGCGGACGTGCCGCCTATGCTGGGGGCCATGGACAGTGACTGGGACCGCATCGACTATGACGGCAGCTACTACTTCCACTCGGACAAGATCTTTGAGCTGCGCGAGGAGTTCCAGAAAGAGATCACTCTCGCAATGCCTGGGGATGCTGACTTCCACAGCTTCTGTCCAGTAGAGGACAAGCACTTGGAACAGTTGAAGCAGGTTGTCCAGAATCTGGTGACGGGTGAGCGGAGATTCTGATGTAAGCGAAACATCTTACTGAAGCGGATTTCCTTCCAGCTGCTGTGTTCGCGGACAGCAAGTCTCAGAGGGAGGCTGTGTGCCACGCCTTCCAGACGCCCCTGATGGGGTCCATCTACCGTGTAATAGTGACAAAGGTGATACATCTGCTGGCCTTTAAGCAGCAGGATCAGCTAAGTCAGCGTTGCTGGCGACTCCTGCGCGCCTGCAACTACAATTCCCACGTGAACCATGTTTCCTGTCGGTCCGAGTACTTCCATCTGGCGGAGGTGCTTGTATGTCAGCTCCTAGCTCCCTACGAGACCATCAAGCCTCCTTCAGAAGGCAGCGAGGGACTGTGTACAGATCCCGGCACCACCACTGTCAAAATGGAGTACGAGGAACAGCTCAAGCTCGAGCCAGAGCAGTTCTCCAATCAGGAGACCCCAATGATGGAGGTAGGCAAGGAGGATCATGCGGAAGACCAGCCAGTATTTGCCAGCGAGAACAGCCAGGAACACACTATCTACAAGCTGCAGACCGAGGACGAGGAGCCTACTCCGGACCCAGAGCTGCAGCATATGTCCAGCTTCTTTGCCAGTCCCGTGGGCAGTGTTTGTGTGGAGGAACTGTGCGATACCATTGGCCAGTTGGCCTCCCAGAGTGGGTACTTCCATTCAGAGTGCCTCTTCCTAATCACTAGGCGCCTGGCCAGGTACTTCGAGACACGGGACTCGTGTAGCGAGCGGGGTGAGTTGAGCCCATCTACTGCTTTTAGTGACGCTTTCACGCAAGATTCCCATCCAGACCTGAAGTACGTTAGGCGAGCAGTGCGCGGACTAATCGCTCTGGGGGAGTACGCCTTTCGAGAATTCATTCCCTACATATATAAGCTGCAGGCGGACACGATTCCGGAGTGCATGTGGCAGGATCTGGCGCAGGCTGCCATATACCTGGGGGGCAAGGACGACATCTTCCTCTACGAGTGGCTGGAGCACGGTTGCGGCGCTGCGTTACAGCCCTTTATGGTTCATTACGCCCGTAAGTGTAAGATAGTTTTTTCTTCCAAGAAAGGATAATACATTTTGTGTTGCAGAGTCCCTTGAAAAGATGATCACCAAACGGTATGAGAGCGCCAGAGCTCCAGCCTACAGCGTGGAACCCGTGCCCGGAGTGCGCCGCTTGGAGTGGAGCACCTTGGCCGCGGCCATGTGCCACGGTGACGATCCCAGCAAGGCCCTGAAGCCGAAACCCACTATGCGGGAAGCTTTTCCGGAACTGCAGCAGCCCAATCTGCAGCACAACTGCGCTGGAAACATACGCTTTAAGTTCGCCGGCTGCCGGCCAGTGCTGCTTAAGCCGAAGGCTCTCAGTGTCCCGCAGACTGGGGACTCTCCTTCGTCAACTACGAATGGCGGTACTGGCTGCGGTGCCAGCTCCGAAATCTTCATCGCAAAGCGAAAGCTTTTCAAGCCCCTGACGAACGTCAGGAAGTGGTCGCCGGAGAGTGGCTATCACTTCCTGCGTATCTGAGCTTGAAAAGGTAAGGATCTCAATAAAAATTCACATATAAATGTCAGTGAATGTCTTTCGTAGCGGTTGAGGTGTTTTTAATCGCCTGAAGAAGAGTTTTAAATGTTTTGGGGGTGGTGGGCATTAATAGGGTGGTGTCAGAGGACAGGCTCTAGTCCCTTTGGAGTTAGGAGAGTTTGATATTAAGGAAATCTGAATAAACCCTGACTAAAATCATCAAGTTCGAATCTGTGCGGTTTTTTTGTTTATCAAAATCAGCTGTTTTATCAAAAACAGCTGTTTACCAGGGCCGCTTCACTTCTGATAAAACTTCTGATAAGAATGCAGTGTTGATAAGTGATAGTACGGAAGTGTAGCCAAGCAGCCGCAAAAATGTGTTTAGATTTTCAAAAATTAAACAATAATAATAAATAATAAATGGCCATCACAACCCTATCGGGTCACAGCCTGTTGCACAATCTGCCTCCACGCTTTCCTGTCCTGGGCCCGCGCTCGCCAGTTGGTAACACCAGATGTAGACAGGGCTTCCATCACCTGGTCCTGCCAACGTATCCGGGGTCGTCCTCTCCTCCGTTTTCCGACGATTACCGCATCAAATACCTTACGAGCCGGAGCGTCTTCTTCCATACGGGCGATGTGACCCAGCCAGCGGAGTCTTTGAATTTTGACTCGGCTTACTATATCAACATCCCCGTACAGCTCATACAGCTCGTGGTTCCATCTGGTGCGATAAGCATCGCCAACGCAGATTGGACCAAAGATTTTGCGGAGAATCTTTCTCTCGAACACTCCAAGAGCAGCTGCATCGGATTGCACCACTGTCCAGCACTCCGCA
Organism: Drosophila ananassae; assembly: GCF_017639315.1. Taxonomy (NCBI): domain Eukaryota; kingdom Metazoa; phylum Arthropoda; class Insecta; order Diptera; family Drosophilidae; genus Drosophila; species Drosophila ananassae. The sequence goes on from NC_057930.1 coordinate 26,068,458, forward strand.
CCATATAAGAGTACTGGAAGAATGAGCGTCCTGTAGAGTGTTATTTTTGTCGGTCGAGAGAGAGCTCTACTGTTAAAGTGCCTACTGAGCCCAAAGTAGCACCTGTTGGCAAGTGTGATTCTCCGCTTAATCTCCAGGCTGACATCATTTGTGCTAGATATTGCAGATCCAAGGTAAATGAATTCCTTCACGGACTCAAAGCTATGGCTTCCTGCAGATAGCTGGGAATCAAGACGCCGCGATTCCCTGCTAGAGCACACCATAAACTTTGTCTTATCCATGTTAACTGCCAGTCCTACTTTAGCTGACTCTTTTTCAATAGCCCCGAAGGCTGCTGTAACATCACGCTTGGTTCGGCCAATGATATCAATATCATCAGCGTAGCCAAGGAGTTGGACACATCTGTTTGTTAGAATAGTGCCTGTCCGATGCACACCAGCCTTCCTTATAATACTCTCCATTAGAATGTTGAAGAGCATACAAGACAGCGAGTCGCCTTGTCTGAGACCACACTTGGTATAAAAGGTTTCAGATTGGTCATTTCCTACCCTGACAGAGCTGATGGTGTTGCTCAATGTCATCATGCAAAGCCGTATTAGCTTTGCTGGTATACCAAGCTCAGACATGGCGGCATATAGGCGATCTCGCCGGGGACTATCGAATGCTGCCTTGTAATCGACGAAGAGGTGATATGTGTCGATCTGATTTTCGCAGGACTTCTCCAGGATTTGGCGCAAGGTGAAAATCTGGTCAATAGTGGATTTGCCAGGCCTGAACCCGCACTGATAAGGTCCAATCAGTGCTTCGGCATGGGGTTTCAGGTTTTCACACAGTACGCTCGTAAGGACCTTGTATGCGACTGGAAGAAGACTAATGCCACGGTAATTGGTGCGCAATGTGGCATCACCCTTCTTCAGGATAGGACAGATCATGCTGTGGTTCCAATCGTCGGGCATGCTCTCCGTAAGCCATATCTTGCTGATTAGTTTGTGCATGCTCCCTACCAACATATCACCAGCAGCCTTAAACAATTCAGCCGGCAGGCCGTCAGCACCTGCGGATTTATTGTTTTTAAGTCGTTGGATTGCATCCTTGACTTCGGCATGGCTCGGGGTCGGTACGTCCACATCAGTACCATAGATTGGGGTTTGTGGATCATACTCTCCATAGTCATCATGGCCAGAGCCAGCTAATAGACTTGAGAAGTGATCCCTCCATAACCTCAGCACAATCTCTGCATCTGTGATTAGGTTTCCGTCATCGTCCTTGCACGCAGCTCCTCCAGTCTTAAAACCTTGGGTCAGACGCTTAACCCTCTGGTAGAAGTTACGAGCTTCATTCCGGTCTCTGCTGCTCTCAATGCTCTCACACTCACGCCTCTCCTGTTCTCTCTTCTTGCGTCTGAAGAGGCGTTTCTCATCTCTCCTCCTTGACCTGTAGACCTCGACAACAGCCCTTGTGGCCCCAGCTTGCAGTGTTCTTCCGTAGGCGGCGTCTTTTGCAGCTGTTGCGTCGCGACACTCCTGGTCGTACCATGGATTCCTCTTTGGGGTACGTTGGAATCCGACGACCTCTTCTGCAGAAGTTCGCAGGGAGTGGGATATGAGTGCCCACATATTGCTGATGTCTTCAGGTGTTGGAGTTGCTCGGCTCAGTAGGCCTGTGACTTGAGTGGAGAATGCATCCCTTGTCCGTTGTGATTGCAGCTTCCCGATGTCCAGCTTTCTCAACAGTCCTCGACGTGCAACCTTCGCAACACATAGCCGTGTGCGAATCTTAGCTGCAACAAGATAATGGTCGGAGTCGATGTTGGGACCCCGACAGGATCGCACGTCGAGTACGTTAGATGCATGCCTTGCATCGATCACAACATGATCGATCTGATTTCTGGTCAGTCGATCAGGAGAGAGCCATGATGCCTTGTGTATGTCCAAATGACGAAACCCAGTACTACGAACTACCATATTATGCGCTGCGGCAAAGCCTATTAATCTGAGACCATTGCTCGAGGTGGTCTCGTGTAGACTAAATTGCCCGACGGTGGCACCAAAGATGTCTTCTCGCCCTACCTTGGCATTAAAATCCCCAAGGAGGATCTTAATGTCATGGGAAGGACAGCGTCCGTAAGCCCGGTCGAGCTCCGCATAGAAAGCATCCTTGGTGACATCGTCCTTTTCTTCGGTTGGGGCATGCGCACATATGAGGCTGATGTTGAAGAATTTGGCAGTAACTCGGATCGTTGCAAGTCTCTCGTTTATTGGCAGAAAGTGAGAGACCCGGCGCCGCAGTCTGGCGCCTACAACAAAGCCACAGCCAAATTCATGCCGTTCTGGATGGCAGCTGTAGTAAATGTCGCAGTTCTTCTTCCTAAGGCAACCTTGTCCTAGCCATCGCATTTCCTGGATAGCAGTGATGTCAGCCCTACATTTATTGAGGGTATCTGCTAGCTGTTGAGCAGCACCTGGTCTGTACAATGTGCGTACATTCCAAGTGCATACTCTCAAATCATTGTCCTTTTTACGTGTGCCATGGTCGTCAACTTTAGATGGGTTCCGTTCCGAGGCTTCATCTGCTACATTCACTGAAGATTTGTTTTCCGTGGGTGGATTTCAAGTCCTACGCCACAACCTAGTTTGAAGAGCTAGGACTCTCGTCGCGCGCTTTAGTTTGTCAAACAACGGGTGTTGAGTGACAATCCAGGGAGAACCACGTGGAGGTAGTGCGTCGGCTTGGGGAGAGCAGTGATAAGGATCATGCTGGCATTCACCAAGTTGAGTGCAATCAGACACTTTACCTTATATAATCTCCCCCGATCTCCCCAGAAAAATTAAACGGTTTATATTATTTTGAATGATTTTTCTTATTTTTATTTATGTTAATTTATTATTTTATTTATTTTTTAGTTTTTCTTTATGTTTATTTTCAGATAAAAAGATCAAGAAATTGAAAATAAGAATGGAATTGAGCATTCAAAAACGGTGAGTTAAGTTTTATGTTGTTAATTTTTAATTCAATATGGTTGAAAACTTATATTCTACGGATTATGCAATTAAAAAATATTACTTTCTTCCAATATGCAACTTAATTCGGACTCTGTTCCGCCAAATTAAAGCAATCATAGAAAAGTATCCAAGAAATTAGGAAAGTTTAGGGTTCAATGAACCGATTTTCGTGTGGGGCCTTTAAGCTTGGAGTTCTGAAACAGAAATAAAATGCACTTTTGGCACTTTTGGTTTTATTGCAAGCCAAAGTCATAACCAAGGCGGTCTAATGGTCGCTCCTCCTCCTCGAGCTTCCAGGCCGCCGGAGTCCGGGCCCCATTGTGTTTCGCACCGCCACCGGGTTAGCTTTTCACGCCTCGTCAACTTGTCGGTGCAACCGCCCCTCCACCCTCCACCCACTACCCACTACCACCTGCAACGGCCGTACATCCCACACATACATGAGTGAGAAAGTTAAAGCGCCTTGAGCCCGACAGAAATTACATTTTTATTGTGGCCGACACTTAACTTTATTAATTTTCAGGCAATGCCGATTGCGAGGTGCGTATGACTTTGTTCCTCCTGCGCTCCGGGTCCCCGATCCGTCCTCTATCCGTTTAGAAAACTCTGCTTTAGTAATCCATTACCGCAGGTGCCGTAAAAATGTTTGCTTTACGATTTGCGATTAACGCGAAACAAGTGCGCCATAAAATCCTCGGAGTCGCAATCCGGAGTTACCCGGCCCTACCAGTATCTTTTGTTTTTGCCGGCATCGGTTTCTGGCCCGCCATCCGCCATCTGGCCATTATTCGATTAATTTCAATAAAACGAATCGAAAATTTTAATAGCCAGACACAGAGTTGACAGTCTGCATTGCAGATCCCCCGCTCCCCGGCTGACGACATAAAAATCCTTGTAGCAGCAATCGAAATGTGACACTAAATCCCTCGACTCGTCTTTAATTAAAAGTTGCTACTCACGAGTCAACTTTTACGAGTTATCCTCGCCCATCCTGGCTGGCCCAGCCTGGTTATCCCTTTAAAATTAGGCCGACAAAAAGCATAAGTGCCAAAAGCGGCTCACTTAATCACTCAACTTCCTCGTCCTGTGACGTCCTTAGCTCCTGGATACTCATCGCTTTGTCGCGGAAGCGGCTTTGGGGAAAAGAAATTAAAGAAAGTACGCCTAAAAACTTTGGCTGCCGTTCAAATCGTTTGAATGGATGGATGGTGGCCCGGCTAGACGACATCCTTGAACGGCTGCTGCTGCTGCTGCTTCTTCGAAAGCACATAAATTTTAATAATTTATCCCATATTATTCCACTTAAGTCGTTTAGATTTTCATAATAAATTTATAACGGCAGTCGGCAGTCACTACTAACTTTTCCCATCTTCGGAAACAGTAAGAGAAAATATGGGTCGCACCTCCAAAACTCTCTAAACAATTATTGTGCCGGCCATTCCAATAGTCAGTCGGAGAAATTTCTTGGAGCAGATAGTTTGAATTTCTTGATTTTGCTTTTGAAGTTTTGGGTATTTTATGTATTTTCTGCAAGTCTACCTCGGGGCCTATTCGAAAAGACCCCAGAACGTCCTCCACATCAATTGCCAAAGTTCCGAGTTCCAAGTTCCATGTTGGGGGCGGGGCGACTATTAAAATGCCATGGCAACAATGCCGATGATGATGAGCGAGAGACCTTGTCGAGGAGCGTCCTGGTAGAGGGACACAACCCCAGAGTCTATCCCTCTCCCCGGGCCACGTGCGTGGGGCCGTGTTCGTGGCTTATTTATACGCTTAATTTGCGCCACAATTTCATTTACAAATTGTTGTTAGGGCGCTCCCAACGACCATTGTGGTGGCTGCTAGTCCGGCTGAGATTTGCGGTTCGGTTTATGAGAAAAAGGCAGAAATTTATTGGGCTGGCTTCGCGCCAAAATTTATTATTGCCCCTCGCCCGGGAGACAATAAAATCTGGCTCAAGTGGTTGCCGGCTCGAAGTGCAACGCCTCGTTGGTTACGAACCAGAGTATCTATCTTGCAGTTGTGCCTAATCAATTGAGGCTTTTGTTGGACTTGAAGAGGTGTCTTATCTCATTGGGCATCTCCTATATACTAGCGGTACGATAGTATATGAGTTATGGTTGAATGTCCTCAAGATGACTGGCATGTTGCTGTGCGCCGCCATCTCGGTATTTGTATGCATCTTGAAATGTTTGAAGTGCCATTGAGTTGATTGATGTTTGATGCACTCAACCGAATCGATGTGCAGCAAACCGCAGCTGCAGAGATGCTGCTGCAACACAGTTCCCGGCAGTTGTGTAGCATAATATTTGGGGCCACTATGTCTGCAGATGCCAGAGGCAGGGAATATTGCAAAAATCACATCAGAGAACCTCTTTGAATCGTGCTCGAGTGGAGTAATCCGAACGGAGGTCCTTTCCTCCACTCCTAGCACTATATGGCCACAAAAAAAACCACATTAATTTAAACAGTGACGGAGGGGGAAGATAAAGCATTCATTTCAAAAAATTAAGAATATATTTTAACAAATTAAACATTCATTATAAAAATGCGCCATAAATAAGCGCCATAAGCAAACGCGGCGAGCAAATAAAGATACTTTTTCATCGCCAGATGCACCGTGCGGTTGCTTCTATCAGAACTTAATATTATTTATTGATTAATGCAATTTAATATTTGCCAGGCTTACGTTTTTTTAACCTTTGATCGGCTTTTTGTGCGTTTGGCGAGTGTTTTTTTTGAGTCATTAAGTTGATTTTTATGAAATATTCAGGAGGCAGGATGCAGGATCCAGACCCTGGCCTGGCCGACTCCTTGTCGCCCTCCGGCATTTGCATAATGGCCCCCCAGCTGCCGCCTGAAATTAACCGCATTTATCAAATCGTCAGGCAGCGTTGCACTCGGGGATGCAGGTCTCGAGGCGCCTGGCGCCACACCTTTTTGCCTCTCAGGCCTCCTGAGAGGAAACTTTTTGCCGCCTTTATACATACAGCCATCTGAACATCTGAAGAAGCAACTGTTTTCACATTCTACACTTCCGCTATAAATCCCCGAATTTATGGACCGTATCACTCGCTCGAATGCTTTACATGCGACTCCTGGACTCCGGTTTACAACGCTGGTGAAACTGGCAGGCAGACTAGGACATCCTGTAAACGAGGACCCACAAAAAAACAAAGCCAATGAGTTATTTCACAAGGATTAATATTTATCAGAAAACTTGCCATTAGTTGGGCTTTCAGTTTTTCCATCCCAAGTTGCAATCTGCTGGCCCGAATCTAGATTCCATTTGAATGCCATTTTGATTCTCCGATTCGGCGATATTGGAATTCTCACGTACTCGGCGTTATCGAGTGCTATTAGTCCACGGCTCCATGGCTCCATGGCTCCACGGCCAAAAGGATCCGTGCATCCGCGTCCCGATAAAAGCCAAGAGAAATAAACAAAATTAACGGCGTTTGCAGTTGCTCCTTTTCCGGTGACTGTGTTTTTGTTCCTGACCGTTTTCGGTCATTAGAAGTGACAGCGCCGCAAAGCCACGCACTGGGCATTTTCCCCAGCTACATGCCCCGTGCCCCATGCCCCATGCCTCTCCCCACCGACCAGTGTGAGTGGTCAGCTCCTCGGTGGCCCCCGCCGGTCATTTGTCGTCCCTCAGTTTTTGGCCTGAGTTCAATTTTCTGGTCATGCACATGGCAGCCGCTGCAGCCCCGTCGAATTTTGTTCATTAGGCACGCACATGCACGGCTGCCACCGATCTCCTGCCTGCCCTGCCCTGCCCAGCCCAGCCACGCCCCTTGTCCCGTTGCGCCTCTCCAGTGAGCCAGAATGGCTCCATTGAGGGACGCAGCCGAGATCCACAATGTAATCAACGAAATCGCCGAAATCGTCAGAAATAGTCGGGAATCGGCGTTTTGTCTAGGAGCATCAGCAAAAAGGGATATTATTTTTCAATTTTTTTTTTCTTCTCTATGGCAGGCTCTAAAACTGGAGTCCTTGGCAACCGTACGAAAGCCAGATTAAAACCATTTGGGCGGAATCATTGTATTCTCTTTTAGACAGCTCTCACTAATTTATAATGGAATGAAACCAAAGGACATGGCTAAAATTGAGTTAATCAAAGCCAAAGGACAATGAGCTGTAAGCTGATTTATGTAATTAGGGATTGGTGTCCTGCCAGAAACAAAAGTGCCACTAAACCGGAAAGGACCCCGTCCAAGTATCCAAGATGATGTAGTGAGACACTCATAACCTGTGGCTTTTAGTCCTGCGGTCATACGCACAGTCAGATAAAATTCCAAGCAACGGCCAACCAAGACCCAATCCCAAAGTTGAAGCCGTGCCAGAACCTGAAACCGCTGCCATAAGGAGAACTTTTCCTTTGGCCTTTTGCCTTCGGCTTCGGTTCACGTTTTCCAGCTCCAGCCCCCGCCCCAGTCCTTGTCACAGTTTCAGTTTCACATAACATTGACAACTTTGAGGTCGCCGGCGAGTTCATGTGAAATTGAAACCAAAAGAACCCCACCAACTTTCACCATTTCTGGAAACGTAACGAAAACTTCTGGGCCGCGTTGACATCTAAATTCGATATCGATTTGATTTAGTTAAATGCCAAAAACGTCTGTTCAATGGTGGGGCGTTTGAAGTGGAGCCATTTCGCTCCTGCCCCAGAGCCTGGAGCAATGAAATTCCGATTGATTGTCGCCTTATGCTGTAAAGACCAAACAAACAGAACGGGGCTGGGGACCAGAGCAAATAGAGGAGTGCCAGGAGATAAGGAACTGCGATTGGAATTGGAATAGAAGCTTCACTTGGCGAAAAATAAGAGCATTTTTTAGTACTTTGGGCTTAAACAGGCATAGTAGACATCTAAGCTCTTTAAGGACATTTATTGGGCTTGCTTTTATTTTAAAGCTTGAGGAAGATACAAATAAGGTAAGATTTCAGTGTATCCTTGATAACAAATATTGGTGTTTAGGTCCTTCTGACCATTCGACTTAGGCGCGCGAATATGCTCCGAAGGACGAATGCGGTGGAGTCGAGTGTTGAAGTCCTTGTTGACCCGTCCGATAACCGCAGCTGAGATGGAAGGCGTGCAACCATAAGGAGTGGCTCCTCTCCCTTATCCCCCGTGCCCAGCTACTGTCCATATCTGTCGACGCACTGTACGGCAGTGGTCGTATGCAAATTAGTGCAACTCCTGCATGTGGCTACAGGCATTACACCACCACCCCCATCACCCGGTGCTCATGTGAATTTCAAATGGGCACCATGTTCCCCCGGGCAGGACGGGGATTAAGTTGCTTGCCGGGAAAGATGCAAGCATTATGGGGTGGCTTTTGAAGTCCACTTCTTTATCTGGCATTTTTATCTACATTTCTTTCGAATTTTCACTGACTGCATCATAAACAAGGAGTACGGGTGCGACGACAGAGGGAACATGGGCAGGACCTAAAATTAACATAGTCTGAAAGGACTTGTAGAGGAACGCCTACACAAATGCATATTGTAAGTGGAGTGTGGTAGCAGTGGTGCTTCTTAAACTTAAAATTGCCAATATAACTCTTCCACTCCTTTAAAGTTTATAGAGAGTTATTTGAAAGTCCTTTAAGGACTCTTTAATATTTAAATATGTCCTGTTTAACAAGTAAGACCTCCTGTAATCCCTCTTTGGCTTTAAAATAGTTGAATTGGCAACACAGAGGCACCGCACCGCACCGCACCGACTTCACACATGGCCAGTCCCACCGGGCCAGCACTTGCTGTGGCTAATACCGTCCCTCTTGCTGTTGCTTCTGTTGTTGTTGTTGTTGGTGTGTGGCCGCAAACGTTTTGGCCAGAAAAGCCAGTAAAGTACGGGTGGTGGGGGTAAGGGGGAAGAGAGAGAGAAAGCCAGAAAGACGCCATCAAGCGAATTAAAACCAAATCACTTACAAGCGGCCAAAAGTGTTAACGTGTAAATTTCCATTTAGCAAGATCGAAGCATTCCGATAGCAGCAGACACTATAAACATGCACAGGGCGGGTCTCTCCTGGTCGCCCTGGTGGGGTGGACGTGGGTGAACGTTAAAAATAAAGCTAGTGGCGAGGCTCAAAGCGTTGGCCCAAGAATATTTAGAGAGGAAGTAAACGTGTTGTATCGTCAGGTTCTCAAGGAAAGGAAAGGTATGCAGGCTATGGAACAGATACCCACACACACACACCCATTTACATGCATAAATAAGCAAGAAGCCGAGAACTTCTTAACTCAATGAATTCTCCTGCAATTTCGTAAATTAACACTCTGCCCGTGGGTGGGAAAGTGGAGCTATGCAAAGCAGATGGGATAGAGAGTCGGCAGGGTGGACAGGACATAGACATTCTCGCACTTACTTCCGAGTCATTGGAGCCATCTCTTTCGCTCTGGCTATGTCCCTGTGTCCTGGCTCGTCCGGGTGCCGGTTGCCAAAAAGTTTACAACGGCGGAAACAATCTGTTCGCTGCGCGTCGAGGCATCAGCCATAAACAGTGAGTCTCCCTCTGCTGTTCAGCACCACCCCGCCCACAATGCCACAATTCTTTTCGTCCTGGATTTGCATTTTTGGGTGAATTTGATATTTTTATGTCCGCTGCCACGCTGCCACAAGGCTACGGGTATCGGGTATCCGAAAAGGAATATTTTCGCTACGAAAAGAGTAACTTATGAGCGACTCGAGTTACCAACCCCACCACTTGGAAATCAAATAAGATTAACTCTGAGGGCTCTTAAATTTTAAAACTCAAAAAATGTATATGTGTTCTGCATATGGATAGAACAGAACAGTTGGTGAATGATATTGAATGCGTTCTTGTCCCATTTTCGCAGCTCAGTTCCCGTCACTTGTCGCTGATATTGAAATCAGTTTCCTGCCGGGACGGCAGGCGCGAGTGAAATGCCAAGGGACTGGGGCAGAAGACCATCCCCTGGCCCTGCCCCCGTGCATAAATTCATACCGATTTTGTAATTCCCTTTTTGGCTATAAATTTCGCTTCTGTTTCGGTTTCGGTTGAATGGCGTTGTGCCCCAGTCCCAGCCCCAGCCCCAGCCCCGCGTTTGGGTGCCACTCTTTGCCTCTTGCACGTCCTGGCTGCCCCATGCGGTTGCAATCAGTTTATCAGTTCATTTGTGTGCCGGTGTGGGCGAGGGTGTGAGATTGTGTTTGTGTGCAGACTCGCGTGTGTTTATTTGTTATATGAAAATAGTGGGAGACACAAAAAGGAGGCAGGCAGGCAGTGGGCCGCCAGTGTCGCTGAATCTGTGGCACCTCCGAAATGTTTGCCCCAAAAGGGAAAAGAGGAAATGGTCGCCGTCATTGTGTGCGCTGAAAATTACGCCAGTCGAATTGTCAATTTGTGACGAAACTTGCATTGGATAACTCACAGTTGCACTGTGAAAAATACTTGAATAGAATAGAAATTAATAATTAATTTTCCTTCTAACCTTTTCTCTATTATAGTTATTGAAGAACAGTGAAGAAAGCTTAAAGGACCTCTCATTTCACTTTCCCTATCAAGTCACTCTCGCTCTCCTTTCTCCCCTAACTAACTTGAGAAATCTCGGCCGGTTAGCACCAAGATATTGTGTTAATTTGCCGCAGTCATGAGCTCCTCATGGCCGAGTGCCCAAAAGTCGCCGTTTGTGGCTGCCTTAATTCTTTTGTCAGGTCACGCTCGGGCGCCTCTCCAGTGGCCCCTTGCATGCCGCATGCAAGCACTTTTAATTGTTGCAGCTGCCGCGAAAACAAAAACAATTTAACAAGAACGCGTCTAGTTGAGGAGTCGGTGCATAAATTAGAAATTGGCGACCTGCACGGGTGCGCTGCAAGTACCATTCCCGCACTCCCCGTGGCATGTGTTGTTGCGTTTTGCCACTCAGTGGTTTCAGTGTTCGTACTACGTACACACAAATTACTGAAAACACAGAAACAAACACAGAACTGGGTGGTGGTTGGGTGGCTCCTCCTCCAGCCGCCTAGCCAGCTGCCTTGCATGTTCAGTTCTGCGCTAAACTAGGGGTAAGCATGCCCAACAGGTATGGGCCATAATGAATAAAATCAGAAAATTCAATGTTAAGACATTAGTGCACTTCAAGCTGATAGCACAGTTACTAATTAATTTATGGCAACTTTGGGGTTGAGCTTTTTGACGGGAAGTTTATTATTAAATTTGTTTATTTAGTTAAAGGGTTGAGAGTTGTTTAACGTTTTAGCAATCTTATAAATGTTTTTCTTGTTATTTGATGTTGATAAATAAAGGATTTTAGAGATTCTCTTAACCTGATGCATTTGCCAAGGTAAGGACTAGGCGCAGAAACTATAGTGGGTGGACAGTTTGCGTTAAAAGTCATTAAGTTTGATGATAAAGACAGCGCCTTTAGTTTCTTTCCAATCCGTCTCCGGTTTCATGGCAACTGGCTTGCCACTATGCTGCAGGCAGATTTACAGCCAGCTGCCTTTTCATTATGTCCTTCGTCTCCAGTCCAGGACGATCGGTGTTTCTGGGCAGCAGCCGAAAGCCGTCATCCGACAGCCGACAGTCGGCAGTCGACGGCCGAAAGCGGATGCATTACAAAGGACATCAAGTCGGGATATTGAGTTTTGTGTGCAACAAAGAAAAGCGCATACAAAGCCCAGCGCAAAATAAATGCTTCTTTGTTGGATTATTGCAGGAAAGGCGGTGTCAGAGGCGGGATGGGGACTGGGCCGGGGATTCGAGGCAGTGAGAAAAAATTGAATTACATGCGAGCCAGCAGCTTCCATGGCCCCACCGTCTCTACAACTCCGTATCCGTATCCCTTGGAGTTCACCGCAGGCTCAAAACTACTGTAGTTGCGTAGGAAGCACTGAAAGAAATTTAAGTGGTTGTACTTTCATGTATTGAGGGAATACTTAGAAATAGATAGTAGATAGTTTCATGTATTGTGGCCATTTCCTAGTTACTATCACTATCAGAATTAGAAAACCCCCCAAATTATTTATTTCTGTGCAAAGGCGTATAGGCGTGGTCGTGAACTGAGCCAGATATGATGAAGCTCTGCTATAAAAATATAAAAAAAAAGCCAACGCAATGGAAAGCAGGCAAAAGAAAATGCTTTCTCCACTCCTCCCACTTGTCCGCACCATTCACTCCTTCCGCGCCGCCCCTTATCCTTTTCTTGCTCCCTTATCCTGCCGCTGTGATCCAAGTCGTGGTGCTGCTTTTTTTGAAGCTTCATAAAAAATTTCCCAAGCGGAAATGCAATTTAATTAAAAATGTCCTGCTGCTGGCGGAGTCTCTTGCTGTTCGCTGTTCCTTCTGTCTCCTACCCCTCTTTGGAGCTGCAACCTCCTGTCCGCTTCTGTTTTTCTACGAATCCTTTCTCCCCATCCGCCACCCTGGAGCAACTACTCTCGGGCCCAGAGTTGTAGGCAAACATGATGAATTTCTTGCACAGATTTCCCGCCGGACTTTTCCCTTTCCCACGCTTTTCTTCGCTTTTCCGTGGCTGTGTCCCCCTTCCGTCCTGTCGAGGTCCTGTCGAGGCCCACAAAATCGTTTAAGATTAACAGCTAGCGATAAACAGGCGGCAATTAGAAATGCAGCAAAACGAATAGATGGACGGGGTCCACTGACCCTGGGTGCCAGCCCCTAACCCTCGGTTGAGTGAATTACCATACTCAATTAACGTTATGCTTATTATGGCCCAGCTTTAATCCAGTTGGCTCTCTGAATGCACTGGCCGGGATGGGGAGGAAGGGCGCCCTACAAAGACTCTGTTGCGCCACAAAGATGGCATTCAGAGTAGTTCGACCCGGGAGAGCTCCGAGCTCCGGGTCTAAATAATGTCAGTTTTCCATTTATAAGAACCGAACAATGGTCAAATGGTTTCCTGCGGTCGAATCCTTGGCTAATTCCTGTCAAATTTAGGGCAAGTTGGGGTGAAATCCAGATGAACTTATGAAAGGGGATTTATATAACTAAAGCTGTGCTAAAATTACGCATACGCCCCATAGACTAGTCCCCTACAAGGGAAGAGATATGTTCTTCGTGAAGAAGCTCTCTCCTTGTTTAAAGAAGCTCTATCCTTGCAACAAGGACTCAAGTTAAAGGAACCATCAACAAGTGAGGCTAATCTGACAGGCAAACAAGAAGCGCTGATTCGCATTGGGAGAGAAATGCCTTCCATTGGCGGGAGATGGCAAAAACGGAAGAAGGGATGAGCCATGGCCGAAAAAGACAAGACTGCGTGACTAATGATGATGGCCAACAAAACGGGGCAAAATAATAGGGGATGGCGAATCGGGTTAGTAAGTCAGGTCCTGACCTGGCCAAAAGACCTGTTTAGGATGCGATAATCGCAGTAGCTATGGCTGGGGGAGATTAAGAGGCCTGTGTGTAAGAAATTCAAGATGAATTTCAGTCATAAATAAGCATTCTTTTTGGTTGGTTAGTTGGGTGGGGAATATATTATTAATATTCCATATGGCCTGCGTTAATTGCTAATTGAATTAAGGCAGCTGGATGGACTTTTCATACAATTTCCAGACTCTTGCCCTCGATTTTAATTAAATTTAGGCTTTCAGCTGATACACTGGAAATAAGTCTTTTATTTAAATAGTAGAATAGTAAAATCTGTAGAAAGATTAGAAGGTTTTGCTTTCTTAAATTATGTTTATAAAGTCTCATAAGTATCAGAATACTTATACTTACTTTTCCAATATTTTAAAGTATTTCTCAGTGATTTTATTGAAGCTCTTGTGTGCTTCGCGAAGGATATGGCACTCATTACGCGGCTGTATCGTGTAAATGAGCCCTGGATCCCCTCCTCCTCCTCCTTCCCTCTCGAATTTTCAGCTTTTCCGCGTTCCTGCCACCTCCAGCCGCCGCAAGCGCACTTTTGTTGATTACGCAACACCAACAAAAATCAGCCAGAGAAGGCGAACTGGCGGCACTGGAGAGAGGCAATTCGCAAATCCTCCGTCCATGCACCATGAAAGGATGCAAGGCATCCACTTTATTGAACTTAATTGCATGCAATAAACCCAGCGCGGGGGTTCGAGGCATTCAGACTCCAGACTATAGAGATGAGATCGTGAATCGGCGGGAGTAATACATTGACTATTTAAGTTTCATTTTTGGAGTATACTTTATTCTATCCATTTTAGAGTGAGAGGTTAAGTTTCATATAATTTTATCCACCATTGATGTCAGATCCTTTTCCATTATTCCATGGCTGAATGGATTGCCATTGTATTGCAAAGTATTGGAACAATCAAGCGAAACCCATAAATTTATGTGAAAATCATATCAGGAGTCGGGGATTCAACGAGAATGAGGCGCTGGAGACAGGCCGAATGTCAAAGGGAAATGAGGAAAACAACATTAAGTTGGAGGCCTTTATGGATATGGGAAGCTTCAATGCAATTTCCGTAATATGCGCGTGAATTCGGAGGGGCGGAGCTGGACCTGGGATGGCAGTGGGATGCAAGCGGCAGCACATGAATTTAATTACCAAGCGGCAAGAAGGCGTCTGCCAGCGATGGCTGCTCTGTCCGGGCATCTGTCCGGGGTGTCCTGTCGTGTTCGTGTTGTTGTCACTCTTGGCTGCAATGTTAATCAACTTCATTACCACAAATTGCTATTAGCATATGTTAGTGCGCCTCCGAGGATGCCACTCGAAGCGCAGGAGAAAGTAGGAGAGTACACTGTTAATGCCAGGATGGAACATGATATTAACTAGAGGTCCTTTGGCGGCAGTCGCAGGACTAACTGCTTCTCTCAGTGCCTCATGTGAGGGCCCCCACACTTGCAGATGCTGCGATAAATGCACTTGTCTTGGTTATCAAGGCGGCGGCACAGCAAACAACATCAAATGATGCAATTACTGCGATGCAGGACGCACGGATGCGGGGCAGGGTGCCCTCTGTGTTGTTGTTGTGGTGGCAGAGGAGGAGGGCGTGGCCATTGCAAGTCACGCGCTGGCTCATTGCCTCGAATTAGCGCCAACTTCGGGCGCACAAAATCGAAATCGACCGCCGCTAATATAATTAAAAAGCCATTAAGCTCAAACAGACAACCTTGAAAGGCAAGAGGCGGTGGGTGGTGGGTGGTGTTGGTCCTGGTCTGTCTTTTATACCCTAACCGAAAGCATCAATCACGGATTGAAAGTTATTACTAATTGTTTAATAGGAAATCTCTTAAAAGGAAGTATAAAAATTTGAAATATTTCTGGCTTTAAAAGTGGATTAAAAAAAGGTATCCACTTTTGAGATTTTTTCCGCCAACAGCTATTGAAAGATTTTTGTTTGGAGGGTAGTATTTTTTATGCCATCGCCATAAATTATAAGTCATCGGACTCTGGTCTGAAAATGGGTCCGCCGACGAGTGCGAGTGATGCGAGGATAAGGATGAATAAAGGCGAAGGACTGCGGATGTGGACGCACATTAATATCCCCAACATGACTGTGACTTTGAGTGAATGCTTCAAATTAAAAAGAAATTTACCATTTACCGCAGCCAGGACGAAGGCAGGACGGGCACAATGGCTGGACGGGTGGACGGCTGTACGGCAGATGAGGGATTAAGGGAAGCCAGCCAGGAGCAGACCGTTCCGAGAAGCGTATACGTAATGTATCAAAAGTCGATCGCGTGGCCGTGTAAAGTCCCCGGGTCCTTGAAGGACCATCGCCACACAGGAACGGCAACAACAATATGATTACAGCCAACTAATGACGCTGTCTAAAATGATTTATCTCGTTATGGCCAAAAGAGGGTGGCCAGGAGATGGCTGGCTTCAGCAAAAGTCACATAAAAATGGAAGCAAATTCCAGTGCCGAGCAGCGGCCATAACTCAAACGTGTTTATGATGTACACAGGACATGCGTACGTCTGAAGGTCTTGAGCAGCCTCGTGTCCGACATAAGCTCCGCCGGAATTGCGACACAAATTCGCAACAAGGGGGCGGGACTGAGCTGGGTGTGGGGGTAAGAACATCAGGATAATCCAGAGGCGATGGTGAACTATGAGTGGAGTGCCCTACAATATGGTGAAATATTTTGCAGTACAGTAATGAGTCCTGTCATTTAATGTGAAGCCTATACGATGCACGCATGAAGTAT
The DNA here is from genome assembly GCF_017639315.1 of Drosophila ananassae. NCBI lineage: Eukaryota > Metazoa > Arthropoda > Insecta > Diptera > Drosophilidae > Drosophila > Drosophila ananassae. The sequence continues at coordinate 26,084,574 of NC_057930.1, forward strand.
TTAAGTTCTGGTAGACTATGCCAAGGATATTTCTCAGTGTAATTGCTAAGCTAGTTTCCTAAAGATGTGTATTTGTTGTGCTCAAATCCAAGATACAACCATCTATGCTGTATAAGTCGTGCATACGTAGATGGCAGATGCCATTTGAATGTGGCATTGGCTCAGGCTTTGGCCGGGTCTGAGACGGAGTCTGATTGTGGGTCCTGCCTCTGGGGGTGGCAGCAACATCTGCTACTAATGGATAGTAGCAGAAACAAATGGACAACGCACAGATTCGCCTACACAAGGATCTACACAGGACGCTCGACGACAGCTCGTGCAAACATCTTTGTAGATTTTATTTCTAAATCTCATTATCAAATGGTGTCCCTTTGATGGGACGAGGGTGGAGGTGCACATGCGTGTACTCTGTGTTTCTATGATTCTATGTGTGTGTGTTTGTATATAAATGCAATAAACTAAATGTGCTCTACAGCTTCTCCAGGACACTGGGCCGGACTAAGTTTTCGTCGTTGTTTCGGGGGTGTATCCGAGTATCGGGCCATCAATTTAAGCGGATATCAGCTGTTGGAAATGCTTTTATAATCGGGGAAAAAGTACAAAGATACAAACTGTCAAGCCGGTTTACGAGCTCCGCTTTTATAGCTTGAGAAATCAATTTCAAAGTGCATATACACCTCATAGAACTGTTGGAGAAAGTCCTTTCGGAATCCTTTTCGGATAAGTTCTTAATCAATTGGCTCGTTTGCTACCCATTAGTGCTCGTGTTTGGCGCGAATTACTGGAACAGCCATTAGCCATAAGCAATTTTTGCCGCAAACACCACAACCGAAACTGAGAAATTGTTTTAAAAACACACGACAGAAACTTAATTGCTCTTGAAATGACTACATTCGACTTTTGTAATTAGCAGACCGTCGCTGGGCAGACCGGGCCACTTTCCTCCACTCCACTCCACTCCTGCACACATTTCTCTACTTTCCCCCGTGCCGAGGAGGAATAAATATTAATTTGCCATGGACCTGCTCTTGCGATTTTCACTTCTCCACCGCCCCCCACTGCCAATACTGCACGAAATTTATGTGCAACGTACAACAAATTTTCACTTATTGCCACAAGGGGCAGCGGTGCAGTGCGGTGGAGAACGGAATGTGTCGTGGCACGGACTTGGAGCCACCCGGAGGATTGGGGGCTAAACGTAGTTTGTAGTTTCTTCTTGTTGTTGTTTGTCCGGGGCTGCTGCTCCGTGACAAGAACCCGCGCGAATGCAATAAATTCTGTATTTAATTTTTCTTTTTTTAATTTCTGCTTTCATTTGCCAGCCTCGGAGTCTTGGAGTCCTCTTTTGGCAGGACGCCAGCTCCAACGGAGGGTGTCTGGTGCTTCCGGTCGGCGGAGTTCGCGGAGTCCGAGGAGTCCGCGCCCGGGTGCTATCGTTTTTAATGGTGCACGTCCAATTTGATTACAACTGTCATCTGTTTTGGGCCCCGCTGCTGCTGGGGTGGCCAGTAATTGGCCAAAAAAAGCAAAACACCATTTGGGCCACTGTCTAATGAAGTAATTTCAATTAGCGGTCGTCGAGGCTGGCGGAGAGAAGCTCCAGCCAGTTGCACAAGAAGGCGTCGCAAAGTGAGTAGAAAACAAATTTTTAATCGATATCAGATACAAGAACTTGACGCCCTGAAAACATAAATCTATCTCGACCATTTTATAGACATAAAATAATAGGATTTCCACTCGGCTTTTTGTGTTTATTAATTAGGCCATGTGTCAGTTGACATAAAATGGCAATTGCTTCTTTTGTGCATATCTGCTTTTGTGATTTCTACGCCAATCACAGTCACGGTGGTGACCCCCATCAAAGTGGACTTCTTTTACTGACAGCTGTGGGTCCTTTTTCCTTTGACAAGAACTCACATGAGTGCTATTTGTACGAAATTCTAATTTTTAAACTCTCTCTTTGGCAAACAGACCGCAGAATAACTCGTTTGTCGGCGCTTGGTTATGGGGAGGAGGTGCCTCCAGTGGCTAATTTATGCCTCCAGTGGCAGCACCCACTCTGCCACTTATCCCTGTTATAAACAGACGAATGCATTGAGCTTTTATCTTCTTGACTTCAATGGCCAGCCGGACCTCAGTGGGCAGCGGGAAAGCCAGAAAGCCAGAAAGCCGAAAAAAAGCAGCCAGAAGCGAAAATTTGCTTTTATCACGCAAACAGCAGCCATGCCAGCTGCTCGAGGAGCAACAGTTTAGGCGTGTTTGTTGGAAAATATTTAGAAGTTGGCCAAATGAAAAGCGGTGTCTTGAGCGGAAGGCGGGCCGGAAGACAAAGCGCAGTCAACTTTATTAAGGAGGGATAAACGGAAAAGTCGGGAGATCGACTGCAGAAATGAGCAAGAAGAACTGAGACACTAGAAGCGGACAGAAGAAACCGCTTGAAGAGTGGATGAAAAGTTTACATTGCAGATTTAAGCGTCTTAGCGAGTAAAGAGATTAAAATTTCCGCCATTTTCCACATGGAGAATGGATTTTTAATTAAGAGATAACGTATTTTTTTAAGGCTTAAGAAAATATTAAAGTTTGCTTAAGTCTCTGAAGCTGATCAGGTTTCTTACTCCAAAATATTAACTTAAAACCTAAAATTATTTGAAATCTGGAATGGAAGACTCTTATTTCGGGCAGTGTCGCTGCTCACTGAGTTCTGTGAGACTGCAATCGAGGTAAAAGTTTTGTCGCTGGCTTTAAAACATTTTCTCGAAAAGTACTTGGGAACATATTTGCTATCAGTTGGCGTCCAGTTGCTGGCACAGAGCCCCTCCGCTTCCGCCGTCCTGTTTGCTTGGCTCTATTTGAGTGGCTCTGTTTGTCGGTTTGTTGCCACTTTCGGCAAGTTTCTTCAGTCATTTTTCAGCCGCATCATGTCATGGCTATAATTTTGCGCCGCCAGCCGCACAATGGGACACGTTTCAGAACCAGAGATGCTCTGACAGGGAGCCCTGATGTTATACAAATAGAACAAATGAGATTCGAATTGGCTGGTGGCAGAGTGGCGTGTAAATGGAATGTACTTGTTCACGAATTTATTTGGAACACATCCATCTGGCATCCATTCCGTGTCCTGCCAGTCCCAACCCTCGGCTCGCTCGATCTTCCTGTTTAACAAAGTCAAACAATTTCATGCAATTAAAACCGTTTTTCATTAAAAATGCAAATTTCAAATGCAAAATGAACTCGAGTCACGTCAAGCATCAGCATTCTCCCACACACTCTGTGAAGGACCCTGCCCCCGCATCCACTTGCCGCCATCTCTTGAGCCCGAGTGTTTGTACTCATGCAAGTTGGCTGGGTTTCTGGGCCCAGGTACTTAACTTGATGTCACCAAACAAAAGCACTTTGTTTCAACATGTGCCCGACACTCCGAGCCACCACCCTGGGCGACCCTCCCCATCTTGCCCGGGCGAGATGGCGGTTGCAGTGCAGCGTGCTTAAAAGTCGCTTGTCTTGTAAACAATCCTAAAAAATAACAATATGACGTAGGAACAGGGAGTGTGTGTGTGTGGGTGGTCTGTCAGACTCGCACTCCAATCTCCCACTCCTAGCTGACGATTAAATTTGCAACCTTCGTCCTGACTTCCTTTTAACTTGCACTGAAAGAAATAATAATCCCTGAAACAAATCAACTGATGGCGATAATGGGATTATTGCAATCTTAAATACAACCAGCACCCAGCAATTGTTCTCTCTGCACATATCCACATCTCCGTTTTCCGGTCTTTAGATAATTGTCTCAGTTCTTCGGCCGAAATGGGAGTAAAAGTCCTTTTGTTTTGGCCTTTTGTTTATGCCCTTTCCCGATTTCCACACTACCCAGCCTCTCCTGCGTCTGACAGTTTGATGCTTTCGGGCTGATTGTCTTCCTTTATTGTAGTTCGCTAATGTCGTATATCCACCTCCTGTTGTTCTCCCGCCTCGCACATCCTCGCTCCCTGGATGCTGATACACTTGACAATAACACCACAGAAATGTCCTGCGGCAGGGGGCGGTAAGCCGACCAGTTGCCGAGTGCGTTGTTTTTACTCATCCTTCGAAATATTAAAAAAGCGTTGATGCAAAATTATACGACAATAAAGCATGATTCATTAAAGGCATCTATAAAATCGGAATTTATTTGACAAACATATAGACATTCCCGTGAGGCATTTAAGTCCTCCCATACATTCCACCAGTTTCAAAGGAGTCTCCCCAGGAAAGTGACCAAAAAATCTGAAAATATTTAGCCTGATGTAGATTCATATCTAGAATCGATCTAAATATCTTTTAAGATATTCCACTTAAGAATGGAATAAAAGTGACTAAGATATAGACATCCCCATGTGGCATATGTATCCCTCTGATACATTACATATGAATATCGAGGTACCACCTTTAGTTTTAGTTTGATTCGTTATGTCTTTGGGGCTTGCCTTTTCCCAGTAGCCTTTTTTGCTACTGTGTCTGAATGGTGTCTAGCGTCTTTAAGAATTGTATCTTGTGTTCAAAGTGGCTTATAAATGGCTGACAGTGGTATGTGGATGCCTGGCTTTCGTCAGTCCGTCTCCTTTTTCCCTTCACTCCATGCCGTGTTGGTGCTTAACTTGTTCCTTGGCCAGGATCTCAGTTGTGTGTAGTCAGTAAGCCGGAGGTTGCCCAATTCCGGGCTCTTATAAGTGGCCAGCTTGAGCTGAAAAGTTCACCTGCTCACGCTTCATTGGAAAGCGTTTAGAAAAGTTTTCCAACGCGCTAACTTTAATAAACGCCTCATCGCAATGGCGACAGATGAGGCGACAGGGAACAAGGATGCGTTGTGAATTTAATTTTCAACTTGTCTGACATTCCGTAATTGAAAGCACAGACACTGACACTTGACACAAACACCCGGAATAGTCGATCGAGGCGTTCTGTTCTGGCCGAGCGAGGCTGGCGTTCCGAATGGCGCATTACTAATACGCAGTGTGTGACAACCGCAAGAGACAATTTGGCAGCTGCCAAAGGGTTGGTACCCACACGTTCGCCGGGCAGAAGGTGGGAATGTGGGTGGAGTGTGTGGTGGTCGAGGCTGTTGCATAGCGAGGGTTGCTGCCGTTGCAATTCAAAATTCTGCAGTGCCAGAGGCACAGAGCCAACAACAACAGCATCGCAGAAACAGGCATAAAATCACGGACTCTCGAGCGGAAGATGAGATGCGTGAGAATATCTTTCAGATACCCATATGAGAAGTTCATATATTCATAAGTTTATATTACTTTCCAAAGATTTAACTTGATATTTAACTTATCTATTTTATTTAATACGAATTAACTTTACCTATACCTATTTGTATCTGCCCTAGTTGGAGGCGATTCACGCTGCCATCTCTTCGGCAGATCCCGAAACATCGCACAGGCAATGTGGCTATTTCGAAAAACCGAAAATCGTGAACACAGGCAGGAAGGGAGGAATGTGGGCCAGCTGTCCGGGGCAGGAAGTGGGAGGAGCGGACTGCAGACCTTGTCGACTGCCAGCGGTGGGGGCGGTGGCAAGGGCGAAAGCCATGAGGACACTACGGGGCGGCCTGCCCCGGCCTGGTCGTCCTTCCGTCCGTTCTTTGGCCCAATGCTCGAGTGGCCGCAGGGCAATTGGATATAATTTCTAATTACACGCTTGGACGGACTTTTTACTGTCAGCTTAGTTTACTGATGTCTCTATATTTTGTGCTCCTTGTGGGCCGCTTCCTTGTGTGCCACCTGTACGTATCCTACGTGGATGTACGTGTTGCACATGTGTGCCATGTCTGTCTGTCTCTCTGTCTGTCTGCTGTGTAATTTGGTGAATGAACAAGTGTAATTTGGCATTTTGATTTTTAATTGTTTCTACATACAGCTGTCGGGCATGGAAAAATATTGTCTGCAATACAAAAACTTTGTCGGTTGCTTAATTAAGATGGTCTGTTTGCAAAGTGGCAATTGCGATCTGCAATTTGCAATTGGTAGGGTAATGCCAACAAAACATATAGCACGGATGAAATTTGCATATTATTACTACGACCAGTACGACCTACAGTGTGTTGCGTCTTCAACACACTGTAGCCTGTGAGCCATAAATTGCTGCTGCAGTTGCAATTCTCGTTTCTCGCTTCTCGCTCTCTGCCGGCGATATCAACACTTGAACACGCGCCAGAAACGCGGCACAAAAAGCGCCCGAAATTATGCAACAGATTCTGATTCCGAAATTTGGCTCGCAACTCGCATCGCCCATTGCCCATCTCGCGAGAAGCCAACAACGAACAGCCAGCATGAACTGCGAAGGGGAGTTTATTTTTGCGCAATTACAAAAAGCGGCAGAGAGTAAAAAACTGCACACGCTGACATCGCCAGCTTCAACTGTCAACCCAACCGTTGCAGACATTTTTCAGCCCTGCAAGTGGGAGCCTTTGTGCCGTTGCTGTTGCTGTTGCTGTTCTGTCTGTTGTGTATCTCAGATGTTGCTTCTGCTGTTTCACGCCATTATATTGCAATATGATTATTATGCGAGCGCCAGAGTGTTGACGTTGTCACGTTTTGTTGCATGTCAAGTGCAAGGCGTTCGTTGGCGGCAGAAAGTGTTTGCTTTTTTCCCTTATCCTTTTTTCTTTTTCAGTGGAAGGAGGCTGGCAGAAGTGTTGCACACTTTCGTTAATTAGGCCGCTTCCTTCACTATTCTGCACTCGGATAATGAGCATGATTAAAAAGTTAAACAGCCTTATAGCGGAGCCTTATCCGAAGTTAAAGGCTCTTCTGTGAGAGGAAGTGCTCGATATTTGGTCAAGAGGACCAGAGACCGGAGACCAGAGGCTCCATCCCCCAGACAACCCTCATCAAAAACGGTTTAGAAGCCAAAGTCCGACAAAGTTTTTCCTACTTTTGGCAAATGTGCAAATAACAAATGATTTCGGATCTGCCGTCACCCACTTGTAAATAAAAGTGGCCTCTCCCCGAAACACGTACATATGACTGTTTCCAGCATGAGTGTGTCTGCTGTGTGTGTGTGTGGGTAGCTTGGTGTGTGGGGGTACCAGCATGTTTTTGTGAGCTCCTTTGTTTTTTGTGCCTGTCACGGCCGTTGTTCGAGCATTTGCCCTTTGGCCAAATCAAACGTAAGCTACAATTAAAGCATAAAACTACCAAAGCGATTTCGGCTCTGTTGGGCAAAAAGTGTATCCCTCTCGTGTGTATGTCTGTGGCCCATGGGACCAACTGCGAGTGTGCTTTCTGGTTAACACACATCAGGGGTTGTGTTCGTTTTTTTGTAGGCAGTCTTCTTCGGTTCACAGTCGGCTGGGGGCCATAATTAGTTCGAATTAGCTGCGTCTGGGGCTGCATCTGGCAGGTGGGAGCTCTCATCCTCCTCTTGACCTCCACCCATACTTTCATTCCTGGCCAAGAACGAGAGTCCGACTAAGAATGAATGATCACCAAGTTTTAATAGTTATTAATTTGTTTTAATTGCAACTCCCGGGCATAATATTTTCTTTAAATCGCGTGATAATTGTCGGGCTAGCACATTCTTGCCAACTTCACTGGGGCTTGTTGGCTTTGGTTCTGAAGATGCCTTGTCATAAACCCGAGCACTCGCCGCCGAGGCTGCCAGTAATTAGCGCGCTGAATGCCCGACCCTCCTTTCACCGCACTCAGCCAGCTCCAGGACCCCGACCCACCTCAGATGCTGCCCCACAAAGCTAACGAGTCACTTTGTAAGAAGGACAGAGCACACAGGACGCGCCGGGGACAAAGGCGCGGGTCTACAATTAGTGAGCAGCTCCGAGAGTGAGCGCATTTAGTGGCAGCCTCCTCCCCAGATCCGTCCTCCTCCGGAGACTACACTAGAGCAAAGTGGCTCCGTCGACATGACACCGTTTTCGAGGATGACTGACGTGTTGACTGGCTGACTGACGGTGGACTGGTGGACTGGTGGACTGGCGGACAGAAGGACAGACGGACAGAGAGCCTGCCAGCCTTCCTGGCTGATACATTCATTTATTCGCTCTTGGGCACGTTCCGTGCCTGCCAGCAGCAACAAACAAACCGCCACCACTTTACTTGCCAAACCAATTGGAGATGATCTGGAGAGGGCACTTCTCCGACAGGATGTCAAAAGTCATCACCTTTTTGTCCGCATCGCCCGCATCGCAGGCCCGTGGCTCTATAGCTTGCCAAGACTGTGGAAATATTATGATTGCGACCGGCGAACGAGCAGTCGGGTATATTGTAATTCATAATCCTGCGATTTGCTTGCCAGAAGACACAGCGTCTTACTTCCTGTTGTGGTTGTTGGCGGCTTAAGTGGCGCCTTGAGGAGTGGAGCGCCTGCTGCTCCTCGTCGTTTCTAGTCCTTTCCATCCGCAGAAGCATCTTCGCCTTCGACTTGGCTCGAAAATTGTGACATTGATTGTGTTTGTACTTGGGCTCAGCTTAAATATGAAAGAAAACCAGTTGAGCACTTCAAACATTTCTCTCGGCAGCTTAGCAATGCTGCAAGTGATGGGGCTCCCAAGGAATGCAGTGTCCTCCAGAAGCATCTGTAAGCCCGGAGTTAGACTTTGATTTAAAACACCCCACCCCCGTGCCCAGTGAGTCATGAAGTCATGAAATGAAATGACATCTTCATTTCTTCAATTTGGTTAAGATATATTCTCTCCTTGCCATATCTTTACACAGTTCGTACATCCCTTTATTGGTATCATTATTTGCTTAACTAAAATGTACACGCAACGGACAAAGCAATCTCGAGAAGCCAAGTCATAATTCGTATATATATAGTCAATAGTAAGACCCCTCCGCTTGTGGCGTGGGTGTTTTGTATTTACAATAATTTACATAGATATTTAAGCACATTGCGGGTATGGGTACGGGTAGTAACCACTCCGTCGATCCTCTAGCTGTACAGCAACTCGTTCCTTACCAGCTAGATATTTTAATTATTGTTCTCTCTGTGGCTCTTCCACCAACTATATACTTTATCTGTATCTGCTACAGTGTATCTGTATCTATAGCTCGAACCTAGCCTCCTCTTCCGATTCTCTAACTACTCTGCTTGACATCCCTTGGTCGCTGCTTGGTTATTTACACGGCTGCCAGCTACAATAAATGATATACATATGTTTCCAAGTCCTTTGTATAAATTCTTTAGAGTTATCTAACGCATTCCCGCTCATCGCTCCTCGCTCCTCGTTTCCAGCTTCCAATACAAAAATATCTATTTGAGTGCTCTGCCCTGCGGCTAATGAACTTTATCGTTTGATTCGCTAGACGTTCGTTACTCCGAGCTTGGCCAGGTTGCCGAGCGTGATGGCGTCTCCGGGCTGGAGCCTCAGGGCCGCCTTGTAACTGGCCGCCGCATGGTTGGTGCGTCCCAGCAGGTGCAGTATGGCCCCCAGATTGGTGTGGGCGTGGGCGTCGTCCGGCCGCAAAGCCACAGCCTGTTTGGACGGAAATAGGGTTTAAAATCAAGATAGCTCCTGGCAGTTGTGTAGTTGAATGCCTCACCTTTCGATACCACATTTCAGCTTCCACTTTCCTGTCCAGCAGCCGCATTGCCGTGGCAGCTGCCACAACCAGAGCGTAGTCCTGGGGCGCCAATTCTGCGGCTCTGCGGTGATAGATGGCGGACTCGTGGTGGCGCGACTGTAGGGATAGAAATTCAGCTGAAAATAGGTGCAATTGTTACATTGTTGTTGCAGTTATTAAATCGGATAATCGACTCACCATAATGATGATAAACACTGGCTTGCTCGGGCGCCAGTTGCAGAGCCCGCTTGAACCACATCTCGGCCTCCGAGGCACGACTGCTCTGCAGGGAATAAATTTTCAGTTGCAATAGCTCCTTATAGATATAAATAGCGATCTACTTACATTTCTGGCCAAGGTGATGCCGTAGGAGAGGTGGGCCGCCACCTGGTTGGGCTGCAGTTCGAGGGCTGCTCTGTGGTGGCGCTCGGCCTCGTCCCACTGATGCAGGCGTCCCAGGACATCCCCTATTCGCTGGTACAGCACTTCCCTCTGCTGGAGAACTCCCGGCAGGGAAGAGAGCGCCTCCCGGTAGACGGCCAGGGCCCGCTGGAGCTTCCCCTGCTCCACGTAGAGCGCTCCCAACTGTAGATACACAGAACTCCTGGCCTGGTCGTGGGCCCCGCGATCTCGGACAGTGGCTCCGTCCAGCTTGGATCCTGCCTGGAGGATCTCGATGGCCTGCTGCCGCTTGCCGAGGGCTATGAATGATATGCCCAGATTGAGGTAGGCCGCTGTGGGGGGAGAGATGGAGAGGAGGTCGAGGCACATCCCTTTGAACGACTGTAGTCGGCACAACTCACCTGCCAGGTTCGGCCGGAATTTGATGGCGCGCTGAAAGCACTCGACGGCTGCTGAATAGTCCTGCTGGTTCTGGTGCAGGATGCCCCTGAAGCGAGAAAGCGAGAGCGAAAGTGTTGACATTAATAGACTGAACTTGTCGGGCTCTTGTGATCTAATTAGAGCGCCTAAATCGGAGGGACTGGCCTCTTGTCGGGCTCCTGGAGCTTGGCTAGTGAAGAGCCTGCCGAGCTGAAGGGCTGCTACTTAAAGGAGCAGCTCAAAATACATTCAAAGAAAATGTGTCTAGTATAAGTTTGAATTCAATTATCAGACTAGGGATTAATATTTTAAGTTGTTTACGATTGGTTCAAAAGTATATATTACTGACACTGCTAAGAACTTGATTAAACTTATTTAATTAGTTTGTTTCCAACAAGCAACTGGCTTTCAAACAACTACAGCCTTGCACTTTGCTGGCCAGGAGTGGAGGGTCCTTTCACTGTCTTTTTTGAACGTGGTGGGGGGCTGCTGTCAGTGGCAACAATCGCAGCAGAACACACAGTCAGAGCAACAATAAAGGACGAATGTTTGACGTTAGGCAAAGTAAAAAATCAAATTATACAGCTCAGTGATTTTCTGGTTTCGGTGTTTGGTTGCTTCTGCTCCTGCCCTGGCTCCTGCTTCGAAAAGCAATCCTTCTGGCGAAAGGTGTCAGGGTAAGGGGCGGACCTGGATGCAGGATCCAGGACTCAGGACACACAACTGGGAGGGGGCGAGTCAGTCAAGCAAGCAAGAGCGCCGCGAGCGTTGCCAATGATGATTCGATCGGAGTAAATAATGTATGTACTGGCTGTGTATCCGCAGGATTCGGGGAAGTGATTGCGGTTGGGCCGACAACATTGATTTTCGATTAGCGCGTGATTCGCCTTTATAGCCTCGCTTGCCTGTTGAAGCCTTCACAGGACCTACATAATGGCGGTCCTGGCCGTGTGACCTGATTCTGAACCATTGACTTGCCAGGACTCGGGAGTCGGGACTTGGGACTGGGGGATGGATGCACCCTTCCAATTACAAGCAATAATCTGGCTTGCGACAAGCCGCCTGACGTTGACTGACAGGCGGTAAAAAAAAGAGGAACTCGAAATGGCGCACAGAATATTCAAAGCACAACTCCGCGCTCACTTTTCTTTCATTGGGTCCTTTTTTTTCTCCGGCGTTGTACTTCCGTTTTTCCCCGGCTGGCTTTTCTTCTGGCCCGTTATGTCGCATCCCATCGCATCACATTGCATTGCATTGCATTGCGTTGCGTTGTGTCGCTTGGCTGCTGTGAAATATGCGCAATGAGCAAAAATGCAATGCGAAGAGACAACGGACAACAGACAACAGACAGCAGACAAAACACAGGACCCGCCAGGATAAAGAAGGGCATAGTACATAGCCGAACAGAAGCACAGGACGCTTGTCAGACGTTGACAGACGCCGCGACGGAAGGACGGAGAGTGTGAAAGCTAAGGACTTTTGTCGAGCATCCCGTCTATTACACAAGCAAAATAGTCAAGGATATCTTGATCAGACCGAGGTGGCAATCAATATTCAATATTGGTTTTCTTAGGAGTCTCATCAACAAGGACGAAACCATAGCCAGACCTGAGGTACTAATGGGGGAAACCCTTGGAAGTACAAGTATTTCTCCAAGTGCATCCATCCAGAAATGCGCATAGTTCTGCAGCGGCACGCAAATGCCCTGAGCAGGACACAAATGGAAAAGCGGGAAGAAGGATGCTGTCGCACGGCTTGGAGGACTTGGGAGGATTGGTGCGTGTCTCCGAGGGAGATGGAACTAAAAGGGAAATGGGCTTCATTTGACAGCTAGTTCGGCATTGTATTGCCATCGCGGCAAAGGAGTCTCATAACTAGGATGCTCCGCATAAAATGCATAAAATGGCCGCGCAAAATGCGCACCCAAGCGAAGTGCAGACAGCTGAGAGGAAAAGTGGTAGCTGGATGGGGAGCTGAGTCTTTCACAGATGGAGAAACTCCATTCATTTACCCCATCATCCAGTCGCTTTTGAATGTCACATGTGGGCGAAAAAAGAAATAAGGAAGCCTTTCGCAAACAACCAAGGGTACAACGCTCTCATTGCATTCAGAGTGGTGACTCTTGATTCAAAGTATGTCTTTCATGGGGAAGCAGTCGCAGAATACTCACAGATTGAAATGCACATCCGCCATGTTGGGTCTGTACCGGATGGCCTTCTGCAGGACCGCCTTGGCCTCCTCGTACCTTCCCTGCGAGCTGAGCACGCTTCCCAAATTGCCCAGCGCTGGAAATCGAAAGCTATTAGTTATCATTATTAAAGGATTCAAAGGACAACTCACCCTTTGGCGGATTTATGGCAATGGCACTCCTGTACAGGCTCTCCTCGTCCCGCCAGTCCGCATTCCGTCTGACGGTTCTCAGGCTCATGGCGGCCAACAGGACGCTGAAGCTGAGGAGCAGGGCATAGCGCGTCTTATGGGAGCAGGCCATCAGCCTGGAGACGCCGTAGCCCACCAGCAGGCAGAACCCGACGCTGGGCAGGTACAGGAGACGCTCGGCCACCACGAAGCCCACGTAGAAGAGGAGATTGCTGGCGGGCAGGAATGGCAGTGCCAGGAAGCTGCAGGACATGAGGAGCACGATGGCGTGCCGATTCCCCGGCGATAGGCTCTCCAGCTGGTAGTCCGAGGAGCAGGGGAATCCGCCCCCACCCCCACCGGACAATGAGCTAGCGCTGGAGTTGGAGCTGGAGTGGGAGCTGGCGCTGGAGGTGCTGCTGTTGGTGCTGTTGCTGCAGCTGCTGCTGCTGCGGGAGCCGCGGAAGGCGGAAGACACGAGGTGGTGGGCCTGGGCGTGGTTCTGGGTGTGGGAGGAGCTTCCCTCGTAGACATAGCCGCTGCTGCTGTTGTTATTGTTGCAGTCGCGGCACGGAAGCGCATCCTGGTGATGATAGGCTGCCTCAAAGGCTTGGTACTTGGAGTCGGCCAGCCGCTTGCGCTTGGAGCGGGACTTGCGACTGGCCACCTTCTGGATGTGGTACTGCGGAAAGGAGGAAGCTGATCCCGCTGTCCCGGCCCCGGCTCCAGCCGCCTCTTTGGGCCGGGTCATCAGTTGGCGGCAACCGCGCCACGCCACGCCCACCAGTACGGAGTAGAAGCAGGCGGACTGGGCGTTCCGCCGATCCCACAAGGTCGTGACCCGGGGAAAGGCGTCCATGCCCCAATCGAAGCTCAGCACCTGCGGTTGCAGCAGAAGCCGCAAGTTGAAGACGGGCAGGTAGAGGAAGGTCAGAGATCTCGTCCAGAGGGAGGGGGTGCGGGCGATGGGGTTGTCCGCGGTGGAGAAGGCCGTCTGGGGTCCCGGGACGATAACCAGGCGACCGTAGATGCCGCACGCCAGAGCTCCCAGGACGATGCAAACCGATCGAAGGCGTTGCTGAAAGTAGTGATTGGAATACCAGTTGGATGGAGAGTGTCCTTCGACTTACCTTGTCCACCTGACCGCTCAGGCCGCGCATCATATCGAAGAGGACGCAGACGAGCAGCGATGTGATGGCCGTCTCCTTGAAGAGCAGACCCGCCACGGCCAGGAGCAGGGCGCTGGCCAAGGCCAGCCACTGGCGGGGATCCCCGGACTCGCGCCATCGCATGTGGCGCAGGTAGCTCAGGTACGTGAGCAGGTAGCAGACGCAGGCTGCCACATCGGCCCTGCCCACCAGCCCGGCCACCGCCTCCGTGTGGATGGGGTGGGCGGCGAAGAGGGCGCCCGTGGCCAGGACCGCCCACACCGAGGCCAGGAGGGTGCGCGCCACCTGCACCACCAGCCCGGTGGCTACGCAGTGGAGTAGGTTGTTGACCAGATGGAAGCCCCACGGCGCATAGCCGCCGCCCAGCAGATAGTTCAGCCGGAAGCTAAGCACGCACAGAGGTCGCCAGGAGCCGTGGGAACCGCTGTCCGTCAGCGGTGTTCCCCAGAAGTCATCCGAGAAGCTCCGCTGCCAAGGAGCGCCTCCCGAAACATCGGCGTTGCCCAGAATGGCGCGTCTACGGAAGTAGAAAAGTAAAGGAATATTAACAAATAATCCAGGTTGTTTCAATGCATTTTAAATATTTATGCGATAGGACCTCTCCACTTTGTGTCATTTAATTGTGCATATCCTTCCATAGCTGGAGCAAGGACTCCTGCAAAACTCTCTAAGCTGGAACCTTAAATTTTAAATGGAGTTTCGACTTTTGCCACAGTTACTGTGCAACTGCAACCTCGACAACGACTCCTACAACAATGGCAACATCATCGACTGGCATCCGGGCTTGGTTCGCCGCACAACCACCGCACACTCGTACCTTGGCTTGCAGTTTGCTCTTTGGTGGGAGTCCTTTTCGGGATTCCTTTCGACCCACCGTCCCCCACTCCTGTGCACTCTTCTCACGCACGGCAGGCGGACTTTTGTAGGATTTTGGTGGGGCGTTCGTGACAACTCGTATATCATGGAAATGCCGAAGGGGCGGAGGGGCTGCCTCTCTTTCCCTCCTCCTCCACAGACCTGCCCAGCCCAACTGTCTCACCTGCTCGCCGCCACCGGTTCACATAAACAAATGCCACTCTAATGCCGCCTAAAGTCGCTCGAGCGCCTTCCTATCAGTGTCTCTGGGTGGGGTGGGATGGATGGGTGTTCCGTGGTGCCGTGTGTGTTCGTGTGGGTGGCTGCCAGGCTGAAATTCGATTTTAAGCACCACTGGAATTCCATTGCAGCATCATGGCATGCCGCAGGCAACTCCTTGCTTGCTTTTTTCTAACGACTTTACGTACGAGTGTATGCGTGTGTACTTGGTATCGCAACTTTAATAAATTTGCCTGGAAGCTCTGGAGCCAGAGCCTCCCCTCCCATAACTCCCATAACTCAGGCGGCAAAATGACTCTTACCTGTCGTCGTAGACGAAGCCAGCGTTCAGGGTGTTCAGATACAAGACAAAGGCCAGGCTGCAGCAGAACAGACACGTGTAGTCCATGCTGGAATGATACGGAGGAGAGGAGAGAGTAATCGATTAGTCACTGTTTTTCCACGGGAATCTGAAACATGAAGCTATTCATTGATCGGGTCTTGGTGAAAGTTATGACATTCATTTCTAGGTATCTCCTAGGAGATTGCAACTCCAGCCCATTGCCCGCCCATTATGTATATTTTTGTTGCTGCAAGTAACTGATGGTAGCTGGAAGCAGCTTTCCTCCACTTTTTCTTTGGCTTTCACCGGCAAAGTGCAGGTGGATTGCATTCATGACTTCCTCCTTGTGGCGCATTGTTGTCATTTCGGACTTCATGACGGCAATGGCAGTTGCACTTGCTCCATCCTTGTTATTCTGGCTGTTGCTGTTGTTGCTGGGGCAGCCGCCCTTTGTTGTTGTTTACTGGCCGTTGATGATGTTGCTACAGCCATTACACATAATGAGAGCCAGCAGTCTGTTGCTGTTGCCTCAGAATTTGCTTCTACTGCATTTGCTTATCCAGCTTTTCAGCCTTTCCCAGGTCGCTTCCAGCCATCCCCCTTCCCCCGGCTATGGGCATTTGTTGCTGCGGTTGCCAACGTCAACAAGCGAGGCATACTGCCGGACTCCGGGCTCCGGAATCCGGATCTCTTCCCATTTCGTCCTGGGTGGCTGCCCCACGTCGTTGACATTAAGAGTCGCAGCAGTTGCCGACAATAAAGGCTAACAACAGCCTGCCTCCACTGGGGTGGCCTGGACCCCATACCTGTGGTTCTTGTTCAGAGTCCTTTCAGACCTCAGATTAAACCATTTCTGTTCACTTTCAGTGGAGAATGGAGAATCCTTTCCTCCTCCCCGAACATAACCAAGAGAAAGCTTCGATTATATGGAAACACCAACTAATCGAAAGTAAAGAAAGAATTAAGACTTCTTTCAGGCATTACATAAGAAAACTACCAACTATATGTAATGGAAGACCTCCTAGTCCGACAAAATTGCGCAACTCCAGCGCTTTTCCACGCTTTTTTCTGTACAACGTACATGCGAGTAATAAGCAGTTGGCTTAGGCTTAGGAGGCGGCGGTTGGTGGGCGGAACTGGGCGGAGGGCTTAGCGAGATGGCATAGTTTTGTCGACGTTGACACACCAAGAGATTTGGCCGGGCCAGGACCCGGCGGATTATGGCCAAATTAGCAGCATTCAATATGCGAGTAAGCCGGCTGGCGAGCCGGATGGGAAAGGGCGAGAGGGCCAGTGGACCAGAGGGCCAGACACACTCACAGAGTAATTCTATATATCCACACACAGGACACATCCGTCGAAATTGCTTTGCTAATGAGCCATAATGATGAGACCAGGCCTGGCCAGCGAAAGAGAGGTCTTCTTTTCGCCTTCATTGTGTGTGTCTGCCTGATTGATTTGCCTGCAGTTTGTTTCCGAGCCATTTCCCCGGTCCTGCTTAACACGCTCATCCGGGGATCTGGAGATCTGGAGATGTGGGCAGCCCCAAAGGAGAAGGAGGAGGAACTTCCGAAATCATCCCCAGATTGTCAACTCATTTGGCGAGCGACTCGCATACCAATTATCCGCAAATAATTACCCACAACTTGAGGTCTCTATGAGGAAGAAGGTCCTTTGTTTGTTCGCCCGAAACACTTGCCATCTTTCCTTCCTATCGCGGCCTTCCACACACATGTCTTATTTTGGGGCGGCCTGCCGGGCTGCCTGTCGGGCTGCCACGTCGGGCCATAAATCATGTTTTATTTTTGTAATTAGCCCGGCCACCACATAAATAACGGGCTTTTCATTGGTTTAGGCCAAGTTCTACTACAGGCCAAGGAGGAAATACTTTATGCAAATATTTGTTTCATTTTAATAATCATAACAGTTACACTTCAACTGTTTCAGCTGCTTTTAATTTGGGAAAAGTGCTCTGCCATAAGGCATAATAGTAACTACCATCCCTCGTCCTTGTTCGTCCTTTCCCGTTTGATTGTCTGCTCAGAAGTTTCTGGATTATTGTTGATTAAATTTCCACTTAGGCTTATTACCTGAGACGGGGTCGCACTTTAAACTGTTTGCACTAGTTGGAGACTGTCACTAGCCACTTCTCTCCCTAGTTCCTCCTCCTGCGAGTTCCTATTTTCCACTTGCCTGCCACTCACCTCATGCCAGTTGGCACTTTTGTTTTTATTGCCCTGCCACCTGCCATCCTTTGCTGCCTTTGCTGACCTAGTAAATTGTGTCGTCTAATGGTTTGTGCCACTGCCCCCTCGCTGCCGCATGCTTCTTTTTTCCAGGATAGCCCTGGCAGCTCCTGCATTTGACAGAGCCCGCTTCCGCCCAGGTGCTCCAGGTGGTTCTTCCACTTCCACATTATGTTCCGCCATCCACCGAAGGTCACGTAACCTCTGGGTGCAATTCGAACAGGTCTGGAGACCCGCCAAGGATCCATCTGGGCGGGCGGAAAAGTTCCAGGGTCACTCCGCAGGACACACTACACTGGGCTCTGGGCAGGCTTAATCCTTAGGCCAGCGACTTTGGGTATTAAAATTCCAAATTAATTGCCGGCGAACGCCAAAAACAGCACGGAAACAGAAATTAGAAACTGGCCCAGGACTCGGGAGACTAATAGACGTGAAATTTAAGCGCATTGAATTAATTTTCCCTCCCCGTCTGACCGCCTGGACAACTGGCCGCCTCCGCCACTCCCCCAGTCGCCTGGAAATAAAGTTATTCTGGGCTGACAGCAAAAACTATAATTAATAGGCGTTTTTATTTCACTTTCCTTGATTATGCATAAAATTAATTATATGCCGACACCTGCGGCCAGTGTTCTCGATCCGAGAAAGGGGTTAGCCGGCCACCCCCACAGACGACACACCTCCACCAGGCCACCCGGCCATCCGGCCACCCGGTTTGGTGGCCTTTTTTTTGTAGCCCTTTGGGCGCCCAAAGGTGTGCAATCATTGGGGGCCCAAATTGCTGGCGATTTCGGTTCAGTAACCCTGGCAAAAGTGAAAGTTTATTATTATGCGGTATGCAGAGTTGCCTTCCCGGCAGTCCACTGCATTTTAAGTAAGCTTCTCCGAAAAAAAGACAGTGCTTCCTGGGCGTCAGGAGTCAGAAGCCATACACTCCCCCACCTTGGCCGGACACCCAAACAATGAACGGAAAGTACCGTAAAAATGCCGAAAACGTTTTAAAAATGAAACGATTACTCCATTGCGGCTTGCAAACGACCAAGTTATGATAATGTTTGGCCAACTAAACTCGTTTAGTCTGCCAAATACGAATGTGGAGTGTGGCTATATGCAAGGTAAGCCTTGCAACACATGGAGGCAGAGCAGAGCAAGGGAGCCCTGGCGCAAGGACTTCGTCGAGTGTGGGATGGCCAGTTTCGGGTTTCGGGCTACGGGCCATTGGAAGCACTCCGGCCTGACTTTCCGGTCAGCTTTTGCTGCTGCCAATATTTTTTGAGGTATTTAGAACCCCCACTGAGCCACTGTGGGTCAGTTTTTGGTCAGTGAAGGGTAGCCCAAATGTTTATGGGCCCGAAACTATATGTAACAGGAAGAACAAAGTTCCCGAAAACTCTTCACTCAGAGGTTTCTATTTAGGAAAACTTCAGGGAACTGGATAGGGAAATGAAAATAGACTTGTAGAAATACAAAATCCGATTTTCTTGATCAAGGATATCCTCTATGGGATATCATGATATATATCTTTTAGAGTGTCCTTTTTCGAATCGCTTTCTCTCAGTGAGCAGATTCGAACCAAAGCCAGAAACAGATTCCGACTTTTTTGGCAGGTTTATGCTAATCAGAGAATGCCAGAGCCAGAGTCAGAGCCGCCCGCCCACACATGTGCATTCGAGGACGTGGCTGTTTGAGGAAAACTTTTCATATTTCGGCCCTGCAGTAAAGTTTTCATTCGCTTTGGGGGCTTTCCTCGAGTTTCGGTTTTATAACTCGTTGAACATTTGCCCAACAGTTCGTACAATTACACCATCGCCCCCATGCTTGCACCTTTCGTCCTGCCGTCCTGGCGTCCTGCCGTCCTTCCGGTGAAAACCTGTCTGAGCGGCTTTCGGCGAATTATAGAAGTGCCGCAGTTCCGCTTGCAGCTCTCGGAGTGCGACGAAATCTGAATGCAAAGCAGGCTTTATGGCTTCAGATCGAAGGAATCTGTGGCGCCAAGTTGAAGAAATTCCCGAAATGCCGTTCGCCGTCATTAATTTCGTCCTGGGCCTCACATAAATAATAATTAGGTAATAATTAGCATTCGTCTATTAACGGAGCTCGATAGCGCGTCGCATCCGCTCGCCCCCTCGGTCCTCCAGGGCCATAATTTAATTTAAATGCCCGAAACTGTGAACCGTTTAATTATGTATTCGCTCGACACACACACAAACAGGACACACAGAACGCACAGGACACCCAAAACACTTAATGGCGGCAGGATGGGGAAAAGGATGCTTTTCGGATTTACTATGCAAAAATGTTTGGCGCCCGAAAAACAAAGCCATTGGGAGGAGAGTGGAATCCGCAGCGTCTCGATAATCACAAGGGGGGTGGGGCATAGTGTGAGAGGGGGCAGGATTCAGGAGGCATGTGGCAGGGGGCAGGATGCTGCGGCCTAGTTACAAACCCTGTTAAAGTGTGCGTAAGTGAGCGTGTGTGTGTGTGTGTTTGAGCTGCGTTAATTGAATGCGCAACTGTCGTGCGTTGTCCTTCCTTCATGCCCTTCCCCAACTCCCCACTCCGCCCTCCCCTCTGTGCAGGCCACATTTGCGTGAGCCTGTTGAACAATTATAACTGCGATGTCCAAATACCAAGTGCCTTGAAATTGAGTCCGACGACCAACGCGGCGTATGCGTGTTGCTCTATATGCTAATTAAAATGACATGTGTCCGTGTGTGCGAGCAGGATGCCACTCTCTCAGGCTGTCTCCTTCCAGCTGAGTATCTATTTGTATGTGTATGTCTGTGTATCTGTGTGCTTTATGCTGTTTGCATTACATAATTATAATTACGCATACGCCATGTTGGAGCGCATTTGATTTGCCTACTGTTCTGCACTGCAAACATTTAATTCCTCCTAAGTGGGATTAGTTGGCCAGGCTAAAAGGACTAAATAAGGACTACAAACTCTAATAGTCCTTCGTAAAAATAGTTAATAGTATTGGCTTTTATATCCTGACCAAGGACATGGCCTAAACCATTTTCTCCCAGTGGAAACAAACTTCATATTTGTACTCTCCCTGGATGTGGACATGGCAAATATTTACGATATTTTTGCATTCGCGCCACCATATTCCGGGCAGGAGCTGTTTTTTGTATCAGTTAAATAGTTGGCATGGAATATTTAACAGTTTTGACGCGAATCCCAAACAGCCCGCGGGACAGAGTGCCCCCTCAGTCCTGAGTGCCTCGCAAATAGAGTGCAAATCGAAACATGGACTGGCGGCGACCGGCTGCAAAAAGTGTTCCAGCCTCATGCGAAGTAATTAAACGGCAGGCCGCTGTGGGTGGACGGTGGGTGGAAGGAAATCCAATTGCTAACCACAAACATAATTAAAAACTTTGCGCAACCACAATCGATGGCGAACGCGATTCCTGGGACATTATCCAACCTGCCCTGCCCTGCACCCGGGGCAAAGGAGCTGTTGCAGTTGCAATAAAATTGAGCGGAAATGCACAGGGACTGCGTGACACGAAATGCACTTTTTGCCGCCCTCTCCCCCCCCCCCCCCCCCCCCCCCCAGACACCAGTAGTGGTAGTGAGCGAGTCCGGGCATAAATCCAATTAAATCACAAGTTACGCAATGTGTTAAGTCACGTTGTTTATTGTTTCAGCGCACACGACAGAAGGAGTGTGGCAGGAGTGGAGCATGATGTCTACCCGCGGAATGGGGCATCCTCCCACACCGCAATTTATGCACAACCGACAGGCAAACAACGAGGCAAACAAACAGCTCACGCGGCTGCTGCGGTGTTGTGCGAAAAATGAAATAAAATAAAATACAAAAAATAAAAAACAAACATTGCGCGGACCAGTGCCCCCGAAAAGACACCCGAAAGCCACGCTCAAATGAAGCCCCATAAAATACGGCGCAACTAAACGCAGTCTGCCAGTGGATTTCCCGGGAACATATATCAGTGCACACGCTGCACACGCAGAGACCGCAAATGCACTGCCAGAGAGTCCTTCGGGCGGGGACTAATCCCCCAAAAAGGATGCTGACTAATACGCTTTTGGCATCTAAACCAAAGCTTAGGGAATTCCACTGCTCCGAAACAGAAGCTTTTTATTATTTTAATTGCATTTATTAGGGGAGCAAAGTAAAAGTATGTATGTATCTGCCCCACCCCCACTCCCATGAAAAATCAGTAAAAATAACTAAAAGGAATGGCTGTTCATTTAAAAGTTGTTCGATGGAAAAAAGTTGGTAATGAATACCCGACCACACTCTCTTATTACTTACTTTTGGCACAAGATGAAGATGAAAAGTGCCAGGACCCATGTAAAGAAGCCCATTGAAAAAGAATTTGCCAAACAATTTCTGAAGTGCGTTTAAAGTCTGTGTGGCTTTCTGCTCCGAACGAACTTGTTTATTTGTGGCAAGCATTCAAGTACAAGTTCCAGTCGGAGTCCGAGCTGCAAAAGGTAAGCCGACAACGGATGCCGACCCAGGTTCATTGAAGCATCAATTTTTGTTGGCCGGCCAAATTATTTATTAAGTCCCCCGAAAAGGGGCGCCCACTGATTCGAGGGCCGCAAGAAAAGGGTTTTCCCTGAGAAAACTTTTAATGCGCCGGCGGAGAACCGGAAAAATAAAAAAGGGAAACCCGGGGGAATAGCAGCTGGAAGGCAGTGGTCTCCCCATCTAGCCTCTTCCTGCTGCCGTTTATGGTTTTTTAATGCTGCAACATTATTATGTGGCTTCTATGCTCCGTCATTCGCCTCCGGTGGCGAAACCGAAACGGCGGCGCGTTGGAGCGTTAAAATTTGTCACGCGTCCCCTCACACGCACACACATCCCGTGTATACGAGGCGTATGTGTAATTTTTTTGTACCTAGCCCTGGGCGTAGCACTCCTCCGTAGCATCGATCGAGGTGGCAGTGCCAGATGGCAAATGTATATCGCAAACATTTCTATCAATCATTCAAAGCGATTGATTCGCAATGCAAACCGAGCCAGGCGCACGGCACAGGCATTGGGTGGAAAAAGCTCTGACCTCAGTTGGGGCTCTGGAGCGGGAGCACCTGTTTCCATTGCCGAAAATAATGCACATCCTAGCTCCAAACTAGAAGCTCCCACTCATCCCACTCACCCACTCAGGCAAATTGACAACCGACAGATTTTTAGCCATTGTGCGAAATGCTCGTCATCTGCGGGCTAAGCTCCGGCAGAAGGTGCAGATTCGAATGCCGATGCAGATGCAGGATGAGGTGCAGTAGCAGTTGCAGCTGCAGATTCAGATACAAATTCTGAACTTGTGTACACGACAAACATGCAAATGGATGGGGAGGGAAATGGGTGGCAGGAACACATGCTGGTAGCATTCGATATGATGTTGCAAATTTGTATCTGCTATGAAATGTAAGAATGTAATTGATGTGCCATTTGCGCCAGAGTGAGGGGTGGCCTGACGGTGGGGCAACTGTGTTCCCATTCGAATGCATTTCAGGTGACCTCGACATACTCGAACAAAAGGTTGCAAAATGTGTTTTTCTCAGTGAGGGCTTCATCGATGGCAACGTTCCAGTTGTTTGCAAATCAAACAAAGGTTATTAGTTTCCAAAACACGAAACGTTGTGTTCTGCTGCTAGTAATTGTTTCAAATGATTCCTAATTAGTGATACGATTCCGATTGGCAATGCATTTCCTATAATTGCAACATTTAAACATAATATTATTGGTATTTTAGAACAATAGTATCAACTAGAGGAGCTCCTGACCGCCTCACTGGACTGGAATTCCTTCAAATCGAACGTTTATGTGGTATGGAATGATAAATTATTAAATTATGTTCCATAATCTGGAACAGTGTATCCTTTTTCCCTGTGTGCCTTTATGCAATGCTGCAGCATTTTAAGTAAATGCAATGGAAACAAATATTGCAAATTTACAAAGAGTGTTGTATAGACTGCACACACTATTGTAGCCAGTTGTGTGATTGTCCTGCTCGTCCTGTTCGTCCTGCTGTGTGTGTGTGCGGATTGGCATATCTGTGGCTGCCCTGCGGTTGCGGCCAGCCGTCCATTATGCGGCAACATCAGTCGCGGATCTGGCTCGTGTGTCCGTGTGCTCCTGCATTTATTCGCGAACGATATTTAATCGATGATTTATCAGGACGTCAAAATCGCAACTGCCAGGTCATTGCAGGACATGCTTTTATATGCAAAGCCCTCCATCTCGTTTTCAGTTCCAACTAATCGTTGGATTCTGATTCCGAGTCTGATCCTTCCCTGCCCTTCCTTGCTTCCTCGGCCCGGACCGGACGAAGCTCAATGACCATGTTTGAGCTGGGCTTTGAGCAGCAATTTTGAGGTTTGAGCTTGATTTTATGTACACCTGCCACGCCCACAAATCCCACCGACCGTCCGACCGTCCGCCCGCCGTATGGCTGACTGCCAGCAGTTTAATTCAAACAAATTTTTCATGTTTACATTGTAGGGCGATAGTGGAAACTTTTTAATCAAAGTTAATTGGAAAGTTTAGCTTTGTCATTGCACAGACACACACTAGCACACTCACAGGGGCACACCGACACTCCCTCGCACACACACACACACACACACAGTCGTATATAGAACCCTTCCATAAAAAGGAAAACTGAAAACTAAAAACTAAAATGTAGGTTATCCTTCAGCGCACACAAAATGGTTCTCGATTCTCTGTGGGTTACCCTTCACTTCCCACACGCTCCATTACTCTGTCTCTATCTCTGTCTCTATCTCTATCTCCATCTCTATTGCTCTATCTATAGCCATCTCTCTCTCAGAGCCCCTATCTGCTGTCATTGTTGCTGCTGCTGCCGCTGCCACTGCCGCTCCACCTTTGATGATAAAATGTCATTTTGCTCGTTTACATGTTTCGGTTCTGTGTTCGGCCTTCTTCCTTTTCGTCCTTTTCCAGGGCCAGGCTGACATTCAACGCTCTTGATTAAATTTTATGCAGTTTAACTATTTTTTTTTTTTTTCAGCCAGCCAGCCCCTAGCCAGAGGGGGCTACGAAGATAGAGATAGCTGGCAGTTGCAGAACCGCTCTTTTTATTACGTTTGAAGGCTGACAGACCGACGGCCGTCGCCATTCAGAACTTGAGCATAGACGCTCCTGCTCCTGCTTCTGCTCCATCCGCCCCTGCCTCTGTGTCGGGCTGTAAGCTTCAGTTTATGCTGCAACCGGAAAATTAATCCTAATGAGTGCTGACACACACACACACATGTGGAGGACATGGTGTGGGCGGGCGGAAGCCAAAGCTGAAAAAAAAGGGAAAAGCGGTGCAGCCAGTATTATTTTTTTGCCTCCGAAGAGGTACGCTTTTTATGCCCTTTCTTTGGAGAAAACTTGAAGTATTTGAAATTGAAGTCAAAAAGTTCCTTCTTCCTATTCATTTATATCCTCAATTAGATCTCCTTTGTCTTTAATTTAAAACCCTATCCGAAGAGTATCTCAATATTCGGTATCCTGCCCCAAGAACTTCATCCATTCTGTGCTCCTGCCTCTGTGGCTTGGGGCAGAGATTGTTTTTGTTGGGTCCGTTGTTGCACACGTGCGTCACATGTAAAATGCAATTCCCACACACGCTCGCATGGCCGTGCAGCTGCCGTGCTTTATATTACACATACATAAGTGTGTGTGAGTAAAGGATTCTCATATAAAACAACATTTTGTAAGCATTTTATGGGGCCATAGTGTGGCAGAATCGGAGTGAATGCCTGGCTGAGGAGGGAGAGCCCGCTTGGAGCCAGCTTCCTTTCAAAAGTGTTAAATGCCGCGTTTTGCATTAACTTGTATAGCCGCCTGTTTCCGTGGCCCGTCCTTTCGTCCTTTGGATCTCTTTGGCCCCTTCGGGTGATCCACAAAAAGGATTTGCCTTTGAAACGCCACCATTTGGCCCGACCTGAGCCCGGCCTGAGCCTCAAATGAAATCAGTGTCAATGTGAGGATAGGAAATTCGTTTTGCCAACTCGCCGTGACTGACTTTTAGCTTTAAAATATCAGCGGAAATTAGCTTAAAGAAAGGAGTCGTTCGCCGAATGGGATTATTCGCCAGTTGAGGCGACTCGACTTTCGATTGGAAGACGAGGTGGCTTGGAGGTCTATATTTTGAGCTCCCCCGGGGGATTTGGCGGGCAAACTTCACACGTTGATGTCGCCGAGTCACGGAAAAGCGTATTTAGCCCCGGCCACATGTGGGTGTCGGTGCCAGGCACCCAGTATACCACTCGCAACAATGGGCGCCGAGTAAACAAATTAAAATGTATGCATAGGCAGTGGCATATGCGGCAGGGTGTCGTCAATTAGGGAGCGAACACAACAAAAAATCAGAAACAACAGCGAAAAAGCAGTCCCCAGTCGTCCCAGTGGGGGAAAAAAAAAGAAAATTGCATAGGAATGGGAATCGGGACGTGGACAAATCATTTTGCCAGCGATTTCAGCGATTTTCGAGTGCGCAAATTGTTCCCCATGTGTGTCCTCAATTCTTGCTCACTTGCCAGCCTACCATCCTGCCATCCTACCATCCTGCCAGCCATCCAGCCTGCCTGCCATTCTGCCAACCGGGCCATCAACAATTGTGGTAGCTATGTAGCTCTTCTAGCCAGAATAGCTCCTCCCCTCCCATTCTCCCACTCTCAGTTTTTGGCCAAAAGCTCGCATCGCATATTTGGTTCATGGCAGATTACGTATACGCCCAGTTTAAAAATCGTTTGCATTGCTCGGCCTGATGTTATGCAGCCTCCATATATACTCCTGCCCTGCTCCGGCGTTCCAGTTTCAGTTATTTGGGCGGCTTTTGTGTCGACGATGTTTTGGTAACAAAAGAGCAGCACGAATCCACTTTCTGTGCCCATTACCTGTATACCCAAGGCTGCTTGCCAGGTGCTTGTAAGAAAGATCCATTCACCGAGCCGAACTAAAGATGTTTATTATTATTATTGTGGGTATAGTATGGACTTGTACATCCTTGGCAGGAGTAAGGCATCTCAACAAAAAGTCTAAATACCTTTGAAAGGATATCATCTCATTCGAGCATACCCATTAGGTGCAGCATTCTTGATTGTTTTTACTTATTTTTTGTTTTAGTTTCTGTTTCTGTTGCTGTTCTTTTTTGCGCATGTTTGACATCAATATAACTTTATTCGTGTGCCACCATATACAGCCCTATATACAGAGGCGCCTCAAACCCTTCTATTTGGAGCTCCACCGCCATCGAATAGGCAAGAGTTGCATTTTTTGCAACCAGGGCCCGGGCGGCCCTGCTGTGTTTGCTTTTGTTTGCCGATGGTGCTTTGTTGAAATTGTCATTTGTTACTGTTGCAATTGTGTTTGTTGTTGATGTTGAGGTTGTGTGGCGAGCACATATGGTAATGGGTTCTGTTTGTTTCGATGCTTGTGGCTGACACAACATTTCTCTGCCTTTTTTGACTGTTGACTTGAAAGAGGGACACCCTTTAGTGGAGCTCTAACTCCTCACCTCATAATCCAAGCTAGAGACCCACCAGAATGCCATTTAATTATTTGTTGTCGCCTGAAGTGTGCAAAAAACAATAATCAACAAATTTACTTTTATCTGTCACGCCCACAGCGCCCTGCTCCTCCTACTGCTCCCACCAGTTGGCTGACTCGTGACATTTGCAAATAAATAGGCAACTGTGGCAGCAACAAGAGTGCCAAACGAAAAATAAATAAACCCGTAAAAATGGGCGCAGCAACAAGAGCACAACAACTTCTCACATGCGCGCAATTTATGGCCGAAAATGAAATTGCATTGCCCCAGTGCCAGTGCGAGTGCCAGTGTGTGGATATTTGCGTTTGCAGTTTAATTTAAATATTTTAAACGCACAGGCATTCTCACGCACTTGTCGCCGCCATACCCCCGGGGCGGAATTTAGTTTGCCTTTAAAGCTGCCGCTGCCGTTGCCGCCACCTCCGTCACTCCTCGGGCTTAACCAATATTTAAAATATGAAGACCATTAGCTAAATATTGGCTTTGGCACGCTCACGCACAAGCACACGCACCCACGCGGGGGGCAGGATGGATAATGGGGAGGGGGAATGGCAAGGAGCATCCCGAAAAAGCAGTCAATAATATTAAAGAGAAAGCGGGGCTATGAAATTGGAGTCTGCCCCGTGCTGTGCATATTTATTCGGAGCTCAAGGCCCCCAGCAAGGGGTGGCCGGGGCGTGGGGTGTGGGGTGTGAGTGCATAAAATAAAAATAAATGTTAACAATGGCGGAAAGGAAAGGAAAGGCGCCCGCTCGGACTGGGACTGGGACTGGGACTGGATGTTGGAGTTGCTTTCGACGGCGGTGTCAGACTCATGCCGCACAGGGACGGTGTCTTAGAGGGTATCCACTTGCCCCATCTTTGGTATGATTTAGCATTCCTTGAGACTGGCAAGGACATTAACAGCCTGCCTGCATTATCCTTCGAATAATATTTTCTGCCTACGCTCCTGCGCGGAGCGGCAATTTGTTGTTGCTCCTGCCTGTACTTATGCTAAGTAAAGCGATGATGTAAAAGACAATAACTGGAAGCCGTGGGGCGCGAGAGGCGGCAGGACTCGGGGCGGCCAGGACGGCGGAAAACAGAAGCCGCAGCGACCGCAAATTCAGCCTCCACCGAGTTCGGGTTTTCGGGTTCGGTTTGGCATTTCATAAAGTGTGTAACAATTTGTTTACATACACATCTCGGTGTATATCTGTGAGTGAGTCTTTATTTAAACAATTGGGCTCAAGTTATTAGCAGTGGGCTTACTTTTGAAGAAAGTTATTAAATTTTAACAAAAGCATGAGCCTCAGGCCCTCTAATACCAATCCTAAAAAGCATGTATGGATATTGGAACTCTTGAATTTTATTTCCTTAGCCTCGAATGTGGAAACACTTGCTCGTGTCCTTGTTTATGCAAATTTGTGTGTGTATTTGGCGCTCACTTTTGCGGTTCATCCGTTTTGATATTGTTGGCATTTATGTTTTAATACTTTGTTGTCTGGCAAGTCAAAGCAATTTGTAACTCGCCCACCCCGAATATGGCTTGGCTTTTACCTTCTTCCGCTTGCCAGAGCCAGAGCCAGAGCCAGTTTCAGAGCCTGCTACCACAATCTACAGTCTTCGGTTTCTCCGCAACGTCATTAGGATGCTGTGCAAAGTTGCTGCTCACCTGTGTGACCACAGCGAGCTCTGGAGGATGTTCTGTAGGAGAGGAAAGGACGACTGCTTGCTTGGCTTCTTGGTTTTCAAATTAAAGAAGTCGGAACGACTGGTGACCTACTTGCAGAAACCTTATACATACTTCGGTTAGCCAAGCATGCCTTGCCTTTTTGTCTCCTTTTTTAAAAGGATAGCTTTAATGGCTGCCCAAAAGTCATATAGTATGGCATACCTTTCCACCTCAAGAGTACCAGGTATTCGTTCTACTTTTATGTGTTTGTATGTGGAGGCGGATGAGCGGCAGAGACTGAGGCTACAAGGACATCCACGGAAATGTAACTAACACACAGACCGACAGACAGACGCACACAGAGCGAGCTTGGAAGAGATTTTCCCGCACACATATATTTTAATGCAAATTGAGCAGAATTAATTTAGTGCTGTCTGTGTTTATCTCTGGTGCGCTTAATATCAAGCCGTCGTCGGGCTCCGCTATCCCTACTGCTGCTATCTCGTCCTTGCTCCTTCAGAGTCTCCTTTCCTCCTTTCCCAGTCTGGCTGGGGCATATGTTAAACGCTTGCCAGTCCTGGCTTTATTTTATTAAAAAGTGGGCAGCCGCCGCCCCCTACGCTTTCTTGGAAGTAGCAGCTTGCGGCTGTCTGTCATTGCCCCATCCCCATCCCGTCTCTTTCTCTTTCCGCATGCCCGTCTCTTTCTGTGCGCTCCTTCAACTCCAGTGACGAGATGTGCTGCCTACTTTCCGGCATTTCTCATGCATTCACTTCCAAAGGACACCACAGCCAGACAATTCGGCAGTCGGCATTCGGCAGCCTCTATTAAGCGAAATGTCAATGAGAAGTCTTATTTAAATATGAAGTTATTAGTGTTTGTCCTTTGGGTGTCCTTACAACCAAAGGATGTACTATTGACTGCCAACTTCAAGCTATTAAATAGGTCTGGTATTAGCAGTACTGTGTGTCTTTCAGTGTACATTTATATGGAAAATTCTTTTTTGTTGCGCAAAGTCAATTCCTGGCTGCGGTTAGTCCTTCGTCCTTTGTTCGGCGCTCGCATTAGACACGCATCATTTGCGCGTTAGTAATCAGGCGAAAGTGTTTCGGCTTCCGACGCACCACCCCTCGCCCCCTGTCACAAGGTCCCTCCCCGAGGCCCGGCGCCCGGCGCCCCGCACAACAATACACACATTTTTAGTTTAAAGTAAAACTTTTTCAATTTCAAGTTTTATGGGCGACAGGCCCTCGGCCTGGGGTGTTCACACCCACCCACCACCTCCTAAATAAACAGTCGGGCCTCCCGTCAGCTGCGGGGATTTTCCCTATTTCGTTTGATTTCCCTAATCGTACGTGCTTACAATTTCTGATGCTGCCTTCCCGAGGATCCCCACCAAGGACCTCACACCTTTTCCATTAGGAGCAACCAGTTGCTCGGCCGGAGGATAGCCCGAGGACCCAAACTCATTCCCAACTCGTTGTATAGAGTCTGCGGCTATTTAGTCGGATTTCTTTTACCTTTTCTTGTCTTTCCCGAAACAAATCTCTTCCCATTTCCCCAAAATTATTGCAGCTCTTGTTCCTTCCACTCGGGCCTTTAAAAAAGCTCCCCAGAATTCATGTGCAATTCAGTCTTTAGACAAAAGGAACTATGCCAGCTCGAGCTACGGAAACTATATTCCGTAGCTAACATGCATTGTTCTGTTTGGTTCCCGCCATGAATGCAGGCACAGTGCTTGGCATAAGTTTGCTACTCGGCTCCTCTCTTTTCAAAGTTCCTCCACCGCCAGCCAAGCCGGAATACCGAAGCGACGAAGGATTTTATGAAAATAGCTGAAATAATTTTCCATTAAATTCTTGCGCTTGAAATTATCGCATTAAAACGAAACAAAAGCCGCTTTTTTCGCACTTGAGTGGAACTCCTCCGCCACCACCCACCCTCTCCTCCCTCCACTTACATTAGAAACCAGGTCCATTGTTTGCTTAAATTTTGTACAGTTCCTCAGCATCATCAACACCACCATCCCCACTCCGAGTCCCACTCCACTCCGCCGCAGTTTTGCCGAAACTCTTCTGTTATTTGCTTGCTGTTCTACTGTTTGCATTCATCTTCATTATTTGTTTGCACTGCCCCGCCGAGTGGGCGTGGTAGTCTCCGTCTCCGTCTCAGACTCCGACTCAGTGTACGGCTCAGTCTCA
Organism: Drosophila ananassae; assembly: GCF_017639315.1. NCBI lineage: Eukaryota > Metazoa > Arthropoda > Insecta > Diptera > Drosophilidae > Drosophila > Drosophila ananassae. The sequence continues at coordinate 26,115,534 of NC_057930.1, forward strand.
GGCTTAAACCCAGGCTCGGAAGAGAGGAGAATGCGAGAAGAAAGTTGCCTCAACCGTTGAGCACTTGGCAGCGAAAGTTTTGACACAGTTGATTTGCATTTGAAATCCTGCTCCGGCTCGCAATTCCCTTCCCTCGTCAGCCTGAAATCGCAGCCGGAAAGGTCCTTACCCAACTCACGCCACCACGCCCCCACAATGATTTATGGATTTTCATCATATTCTGTTGATTCAGGGAATATTTATGATTTTCCAGTACTCCTTTGGCCGTTCTCCTTTTCGCTGTACTTGGTCTGGTGTCCTTGGGAAATCTGTTGTTCGCATGATGTTCCCCAGTCCCCAGAGGGTATTCCAGACACATCCGATGAAAACATATAGTTATGTTTGATATTATGTCCTTCTGGCTGAAGGATTCAATCGCAGTTATGGCCTCCATAAACTGAGCATCTAATGCAGGAAGGATATCTCCGAGGGTATAAACATTTCGTATCTCCATTTCTGGCAGCGTTTTGTTATAAATTTTTGAAAAAAGAACACCACAAATAAATAGAAAAATAAAAACAAGAACTGAAGCTGAATCTGAATCTGAAGCTGAAACAAAAGCACAACCGAAAAATGCTGAATATGCGCAAATTGAATTTGATTTTTAAGCACTGATTGCTTTTATTGTTCTGCTTGCCGGGTCCGGTACGGTTTTGTTGCGGAGATTTTGGCTATGGCTCCCCAACGGAATTTAAATAAAATATTCTAGAAAACGATAACCAGGCCAGCCAGTCAGGCTAACCAGCCGGTGCCTTGGATTAGTATTTGCGGGCAGTTGAACTTCATACAGGATACAGGATTCAGACTACCCGAAGCGCATCCTAGTCCGGTAGGGTATAGTCGCGGTGAAAAAAAGGGCCATCGATATTAATTTATTGATATTAAGCTTTTGTGCTGGGCGAATTTGCATTTTTTGCGGCGGAAACTGGGAATAGTTTTTTGCGCGGGGCATCTATTCGAAAATGAAATAACCAGGACGAGTGCCAGTAACAATTAGCCGGACATTTGGGGCTTAAATTGATTTTGGCCCTCGCCCCAGTCCCAGTCCCAGACCCAGCTCTAGCCAAGCAAAAATTGCATTTTCATCGTCGCGAAAAAGAATCGTATTAGCGCTGGAATGTGCGCAAATAAATACCTAATAAATACACCCGGGCCGCCCCCTTAATTCGTCCTGCAGCGGCGACTGCAGCCGGCGGGAGAGGGACATTAGCATGAGAATAAAACCAAATTACAGTCTTTAAAGTAAATGTATGCGAAATGTTCCAGCCGAATGCCAGAAAGTATTCAGCTAAATGCGAAATAAATTTGCCAGAAGACAAAAAGCCAAGGGGGAGAGGACAGCAGGACGGCAGGATTCTGGGGGCGGGAATCTCAATTCCCTGGGTGTCGGAATGCCTGCCGCCACCGCCACTGCCACCGCCGCCGTCAGGAGACGCAGAAAATCAATTTCGGCTACAAGTTTTCAATAAAGTGAAAATAATGTCGCCAGCGCCTTGGCTCCGCCATTATCCCGTAAGATAAGAGGGCTGGTGGGAGGTGTTTTGGGTTCAGGCTGGAGGCATCGGGAGGGTGGAATATATCAGAGATGTTGCCTGCGAAAATCAACGCCGAGTGTCAAACAATGAGGGTCGTTAGAGGCAGCAAATCGAAGCCAGCGGTGGAGACTTCGACTCCGAAGTCAAGTGCACAAAGCGTCAAATGAAAAGGAAACCGGAGCAGGGGCATCGGATTTGGTGGGGGGCGACGGCAGAGGGGTCTGAAAGGATACCCGACTGGGACCGGGATAAGTCTAGTGATGCGTAAGGCAACGCACTGTCAAAAAATATATACCCGGAGCGGAGCAGGAGCCAGAAAGAGAGAGAGAAAAGTATCAGAAAATCCGAGTCCTGCCACTCTGCCGTCTGCCGTCTCCTGTCGCAGGAGCTGCTGCCTTCTGCCGGCTGGTGTTTATTTATGTGCGTTGTGCCTCGTGATAAATCACTGACATTGATGCCCGCAGACAGTGGGGGAGTCAGTCCCAGACTTAACCCATTTTGGTCCTTGCTTTCGGTCGCTGCCTTCCACTCCTAGCTTTAAGAACTAGGCTCACCTATTTGGCCAAGAAATTGTTGCTTTCAAGTCACAAGCACCTCAAAATAGACAAGCCTAAGCAGAAGTCCTTAAAGAGTTTTTAATAAGTTTATCAGGAGTCAAGCAGGCAGGCTGGCAGGCAGGCTGAGAGGACTGTCCTTGCGGTCCCCGGTGGCGCCGCCTCGCAGGAAGCCGAGCAGTCCTCAATCACGGCACACGCCGGAAATCGGAAGTTAGCAGGCTCACGATATCGGCGACAAGCAGCAAGCAGCAGCCAAGCAACAAAAAAGCAAAGTGAAAGCAACCGAAACCGAAACCGAAACTGAAACTGAGGCAAACTCTGTCGCAGAGTTGGAAACTGTTTGGCAGCGCCAGATAAAATGTTGTTGATTGCGACGCAGTTGAGCGTTAATAATTATTATTTTTGTGCCACCGCGAGGCACCCACCTCCAACCGCCCACTTGCCAGCCACCTTCCAGTAAATGCCAAATGCAGGGGACCGTGATTTTTGATGGCTTACAATTTGTGGCAGATTTATTTGTGCATTAACCCCGAATTCGCACTACGTCCATTTCGATTCCGTCCTCTCCAGCGGGAGTCTCTAGCACGCGCTGCCTCAGTGATTACCGCCGCCACTCTCCTAGTTTTTTGTGGCCCCCAACCTGGTAGAGTTTGCGGCCGGGAGGGTGTCAATAAATTCCCTCCAAAAACAGAGCCAGCTGTTGGCCAACTTATTGATGCTGGTCATGTACTTGGCTCGGTAATGCCAGGACGAGAGTGGCGGAGCAAGGACACACACAGCTGTGGCAGCATTGATTTTTCGGGACGGTCGCACTTTTATGGCTTTTCATTTATGAAATTTTTGACAGCCAGTCCCCCGGCTAACAATTGTATGTATGTATTTGCCAGGCCAGCCAGGCGTTGCCTAATTATGACATTCAGTCGAGTGCTTCAGTCTCTCTGGAGCTAAGCGCAAATCGATGGCAATAAAAGTCCCTTCTAATCCCCCCGAAATCCTCCCCCCCATCGAAAGTATTTTTCGACCTTTTCCTGCACTCGTTTTTAATTCAATTTTTTGGAATGGCAAACGGAAACCCTCGTCACTGCTCTCAGGTTTAACATACGCCGCTGCCGGATGGAGTAGAGTGTCGCTGGAATTCCTTCGGCTCAGACTTTGTTGGAAATTATAAATAGCAGGCGAGCAAAAATAACTTTGCTGGAGACTTTTATTATCCCAGTCCGTGCTGGAGTTCGCTTTGTGTGCGCGAATTTATTGAAAAACTTGCTGTGAAAATTTACAAGAGGAGAGCAAGTGGAAAGCAAGTCGGAGTCAAGCCGATTAAAGCGAACTGGACAAGTTTGAAATAAGTCTTGATATTATTTTGATTTCTCTCAGACCCGAGGCCAGAGGCCAGACTAGAAAACTCACTTTGATTTGTGCAGCCGGAGCCGCAGCCACAGCCAGGCGTCGCCGCCTCGCCAGGCCTCCATTAGCGGCATCTCGCCAGGATCAGGATCCGGTGTGTGGTCCGACGAGGACGATTCACAGAGCGCCTTATGCGTCGAGTGAGTATGAGTATTGCACGTTTTGCTGGCCTTTGTTCAGTCTATGCGGCAGACTTCGTCGCATCTTATTTTATGTTGTTTGTTTGCCTTCTCGGCCAGTCTGAGTTGGATTTTGGTTTCCATCTGAAAGCAGAGAGAGAGCAGAAGAGTCTGATTAGGTGGTGTGCCAATTACACGTCCTTCGTGCCGTGTTTCCTGGTGTCATGACAAACAATTCCCATTTGGTTTCGGCCCTAATTAATTTTTGTGGAGCGACTAAATCGTGATTATTTGATCTACATTCGTCGATAATTACGGATTATTGAAATTTTTGTCTGAATTAATATGGAAATAATTTCCTCAGTCGAGTTTGGTCGGCGGCCGGCATAAATAATTACCCAAAAAATGTATGTGAGTGTGGTTAGGGGATGGGGAAAAAATAGTGGAGAAAATAATCAACATAAAAATAAATGGCCTCATTGGTTTCCATTTGTTTGTTCGAGTTCGTCCGGCGGTTTATCGTCCAATCTATCCAAATGGGCGGCGCACATACATAATACCATCAATGCTATTGGAGCCGTGTGATTGTTGGGCTAGAAATTAGGTTAATTAGTGGTCAGTTGTTGTGTAACTGCCGTGTCCTTTGATTGTTGTCGTTTTGTTATTATTTTCCCATTCCCTCCGACCAGTCGTGGCATTTTATAATGCATCTGGGTATCGGGTATCGGGTATCTGGTTGCTGGTTACACGGAAAGTGTCTCAGTCCTCCGTCCTCCGTCCTCCATCCTCAGTCTGACTCCCCAATGTCCCATCTCCGCAAATGGCAAATAAATAACCCTCGTAGTGCACATCTTGCCACCTTTGTGCCGCCTGTTGTGTGTTGTTTGTGTGTCTGGCAGTAATGAACTTTTATATGCAACGTCATTAACTTTTATTGTGTATATCTGCCATTCATCCTCCCACACAATCCACACTACCCACACACCTCCCCACACCTTTGGATCTCTGTTTCTGCTGACATTATATTAAATTTAAATCATTTGTTGCATTTATTTTAATTATGCGCCATTTAAAATGCATTATGGCTCGCAGCTTTAAAGGGCTTTTGGCTGGTAACTAGTCGGAGAGGAGCTATGCTAGAGTGGGGCAGGGGCCTCCGTTTAGACCAGGCTTAATTTAATTTGGTTGACAGAAATTCAATTATTTGACTTTTCCATGAGCCGGGGGCCTGGGGCGAGGGGCAACCCAGGGCTAACCGAAAAATGTTTTTCAAAATGCCTCACGCATGCAAAGTCCATGGGGGCGGAATGGGGATGGAAGTCCATGGAAGGCGCATGCTGCGTGTACGGATACTTTCATGAAATTTTTATTTATTTGCTTCTCATATTTCCCGGGACAAGCCCCAGCCCCAGCCCCGGCCCCAGGACCAAGCCGAGGCTCAGGCAAATGCTGTCTGGCCGCCGTCGACAAATTCCTCTGGTGTAATTTCATTACTTCAATGTTTTACTTTGCTGAATTATAAATGAGCCCTTCAGTTTGTGTGACGCAGCGCCTCCCCTTTATAGCCAGTCACGTTGACCCTGACCCCCGTCAACCCCCGGCTCGCGTATCTTGTTCTCGTGTGAGGACTTTGGAGCAGATGTTCTGCTTCTCCTCCAGCTACTGCTCCCACTCCTGCTGGTGCTGCTATAAAATTCGACGGTGTCCTCCACCTGTTCGCTGTGACTTTGGCGGGGCGTTGGTGTCGAACTTCGCCCCCACTGGACATTTTCCAAACGTTTTCAATGGTCCGCCGTCACGCCCCTGGCTCCTGGTCCCTGCCTCCTGGTGCCATTAATATTTGATAATGTGTGGCTGTCAGTTAGCCATCCAATTGAGTGATTTCCAAGCCCCCTCGGCCCCAACCCAACCTTGCCTTTTATTTTCTATTATCGTTTTCGTTTTCCTCTTGTAATTTTTCACATTTCACGGGGCAGCTGCATCGATTCCCACAATGCAGCTGGCTGCCCCCTGAAGTGGCAGCCATTGACACATGACGACCGCCACCGCCCCCGCCCACGCCTCCAGCCACAGGACCTCTTCGGGCAAATCGTCTGGCCCCGTGACGCGCTATTTGACAGTTTGACGTCCGCTGTTGTTGCTCGGTTGCGGGTTGACATTCTGACAAAACGCCGAGCCGGCAGAAGGCGGCAGTCGGCAGTCGGTAGCCCCATTGAAATTGAATATTATTTGCTTATTTCACTGTAATTTCTCCAGGAGAAGTAGGAGCTGGAACCCCACTCTGAAACGATTCCAAATTACACATATCACTCATACGCCGCGTGGCCGATCTATTTCGGAGGGCGGTGCCACAAGCGAACTTGCCACCGCCACCTGCCTGCCCCCTTGCGGTGATTAGCTCCACTTAAGTACGGCAATATGGAAATTAATACAAGGTACCAATCACAATTTAAACCGGAGAGGCTCGTCCTGCTGACTTTAACGATTCGACATCATTTAATGTTCGGATGAGCTCTGGAGGAACATAGGGTTTGGTTTCCCATAAAATATGCCAAAATCTACTTAAATATTTGAATTTGTGATTCATGTTTAATGGATTTCGGTGCATTTTTTCAGCTATAATTCAATGGCATTCGAAAGAGAATTGTTTATTTGCGCTATTAATTATTAACGATGCACTCGTTTGTTCAAACTTTTAACCAAATTCAGTATTATGGATGGTTTTTATTTCCAAATGAAATGGGAAAGCAACAACCAAGTTAATGTGATTATTAGAGTGCTTTGGAGGTGATTCGGGGACTGATTTAGGAGCAACTGACTCGTTTGAGTCCATTTTCATCTAAGATTAGAGGGCGGGACAACGATGCGTATACGCAATCTGAGGAGAAAGGCCAGCAGCTGCTGCCCTGCTGGTTCGCAATACTGCCAGCACACTGATTAGACAAAGTTGGCTCGGCAAATTAAGAGGCAGGACACAGACAACCACGAAGGACTGCAAACTGCAGACTGCAGCAGATGGTGGACAAAGACGCCTCACAATGGCCAGGAGCCGGCAAAGTTTCGGGTTTCGGTCGTCGGCTCTGGAGGAGCAAACAAAGAAGGGAGACCAGCGGCAACGGCAACGGCAAAGGACGAGTTTTGCGACACGGAAAACTTTGCGACAAACAGCAACAACTGCTGGTAACCGCTTGCGCTTAACACTTTCCGTCTCTCAGGCTCCCAGCCATCCTTCCTCCGCGCCTCGGTTTTAATATATTTTTAATAACTCTTCGTGGAGGAACTCGCCAAACCAGAGCCAAATTTAATTAGAAAGTTGAACTTTGGCCAGATGGATTCTCGATTTGAATCCAAAGACCTGCATTCTCCAGGCAAGAAACAGAGAAAAACCAGGTGATTTGTCTTGTTTGCTCTTGAATTTAAAAATTGCAACCTTCTGTTGCTTTGGCTTTGGGGATATTTGTTGAATGTGTATTTTGTTTCGATTATGATGCTGTGTGAGATGTATTTGCTTTGCCTCTCCGATTGATTTTCTGTGTTGCGGGTTGGAATTGAGAAATGTTTCTGTTTGCTAACCAAACCAAACTCATCCCAAAGTTCCACAAAATACCATTTATCAACGTCGTCCGAGTCCCTTTGCATTCTGGGATTTGTCTCTCGCTCCGATCGTCCGAGAACGACTCCGATTCCGAGTCGAAGTGCATCAAATAAGCTGTGTGTGCATGCGAGTTGGAAATTTGTTTGCGAAACCCTAAAGTGTCTCTACTCGAATTTTATCAATAATTCAAAGTTGTTTCGCCAACAACTTTCTGGGCCGCATTTAGGCGGAGATTTCCCCCGGAAATCCGCTGCTCGGAAAAATTAGCTTCCACGATTCTCGCGAATCGCCCGATTCTGGCAGCTCCAAGCGCCCCAGTCTGCCAGTTGATTAGCGCTTGGCTTGGAAACTTTCGCCAGAATTTACATGACTTGTTGGCATTTGCATTTGAGTCTAGCAGGGGGGTTTCTATCTACTATGTGCCACTTTGGCGGGGTGTCTGTGTCCTGGCGGGTCTGTGTCCTGGCAATTTGTTCCCTGTCACTTTGCACGCGGCTGCGACATAAATTTCGCTTTTGCCGACCCAATTTTCGGAGGCGGCATCGGCTGCTGCACCAGCCAGCCACCAGAGCACTAGCGAAAAGCGTTGTCAAAACTTTGCAGTTGGCTTTTATTTACATGGCGAAGGGTGAATGGGGTATAGTGTTGGGTATAGTAACTAACCAAAAACAACAGGCACCACATAAAAAAAAAACAAAAAACAACAAAAAAATGAAAACAAAAATAGACCATAAATAAAAACCACAAGCAGCGCCAGTAGCGGCGGCGGCAGCACACAGAAAATAATGGAAAAAGTTAGTTTTGCATAACGCGCAGATCCCGAGCACACTTGAAAGTCTGCGGGTGCTGGCTGCTGGTCAGGAAGAGGGCTATAGGGTGTTAGAGGGCGTGTGTGAATTCAGAGGGAGCTGAGAGCTGAGTCGGAATAGCAGAACAACAGCTGCTGTGGCCTTACACCCCCTGTATCCTTGGCATCTCCTGGCTACCGAAAACAATGCTGCAAGTAACAAGAAACCACAGAGTGTGTGCGAGTTGCAACTGCCAAGGTTAGAGGGGCGGGAGTTTGCATATTTACTGCAGAAGCAGACAAAGTTGCACTTTTACTACCAGCACAACCAGGAAACTCGGAATGGGCTCTAGCTTCGCAATATCCTCGCCAGGAACCCCATAAACTGGTCCCAAAATCGAAAGTTGCATTGAACTTGCTGCTTCACTATTTTCCCAATCGCACGTAACTTGCAAGGCAAATGCCTGTACCTGTAAACGAGGCCCTTAAATGCGAAATTACTTTCCTAATTTTGGCACTTTGGTTGTGGAATCTAAGCAACTGCAGAAACGAACTGATGAACATTTTCTATTTTCAGATTTCAGAGATTTTTAAATTCCACAAACTAACAACTTGGATGCTCTGGGTGAGTTCAACCATTCATTTTCTAATTCTAATTTAATTTTAGAAATTCTGAGCTTAGCCAGCTTAACAAAAACTTGCAAGTCTTAAATCACAATCTCCTCCTCGACCAGCAGACCACTCATTTAATTATTTCGAAAGTGAATTACATAAAAATAATTTATTTTGGGCCAGATCTTCTCTGGCCGAAACTTTTCACTTTTCCAAGTCAACAAAAAGCCAGGAGTCCGACTAATGGAGCCCCGCATTTCACTGCCAATTAATTACTTCACTTTGTTCATTTCCAAAAAAAAAAAAATTAATTTGCATTTCACAGAACTCACATACGCACTTTCTCAAATAACAAAAGAATCGGAAACTTTGAGGGCTTAGATGTGGGAAGTTTATTTTTAAAAACGATTACTTTGTACTGCAGGCCATGATTTAAACTTATCTTTTTAAACTCTCAGAGCTAAACCCAGTATTAGGCATTATCTAATTCGTACGTGCTTCCCGTTTTTCTCTGAGCGCCTGCCGAATTAAAAATTAAATAAATACCGCTGGCTGAGGCCAAGTGGTAAGCCCTGCAAAAAGTTCATCCCAAATTTGTTGTCTTTCTGGCTGACTCCAAGAGCCGAGAACACTGGCATAAAAACAGTGGCCTGGCAGCAGGAAGCGGCGACTACACGAATTGCCACTTAAAAATTCAAAAGTTTTGCGGCAGCCGCATATGGCATGGCGGCTCAGCCACGCTCGGTTGGCATAAGGACGAGAATAAGCATAAGCAGCAGGCTGGTTGGATGTTTGGCTGGCTGGCTGGCTGGCTTACAGGAGCGGAAGTGGCAGGATGGCAGGCTGCTGCTTCTACAACAAAACAATAACAAAATCTGCGTGGGGTAAGCCGAATCCGCGGCGGTTTTGTTAACCTTAACCCGGTTCGGATGCCCCACCAAATGGGCACCAAAAAAACGAAAATAAAATTCGAAAACTGGCAGCAGCCACCGGCGGGAGCAAATCTAATTTCAATTGTTGAGGCATTTGCATGGGAAATTCCCTAAACTGGCACGCACTTGGAGCGTGATGGAAATATTTTAGTCAAAATAAAACAATGCCCGATTGTCTGTGGGGATTGACGGGAAATGAAATAGTGACAGAATGCGAGAGAAATTGCTTGGAACGACTGTGAAACGATTTAATTGTGTGAAAGGTTAAGCACTTTTCGTTTAATTGCTACAGAGAGATGGGAGAAATTATTAAGCCACATTTCGGTGGCTGGCAGCTGCCACTCGAAAATGGAGGCTGAAAAGCCAAGTTCTTCGGCAAACAAGTGGGAGCCACAAATTGACTTCAACTGGGAGACATGGACTACCCGAGAGGCTGTCATTCCTTTCGAAAGTCGAAAACTGCGACCGCAGAAACACTTCTAATTCATGGCCCTCTTCCTATTCTGTGTCGAAGCCCCCATCTTGAGACTCGGTCTAGCTTGCTGTGTCTTTCTACGGGTAAGGAGTTGCACTTGCACTTGCCTGCTGTGACACTGAAGTTTTTCCTTATGCCGCTTTTGCTGCAGCCACGGAAATGTATCCCGATTTTGCCCGAGAGCAGCGACAATGCCACGTACACTGATGCCGCGGACGCAGACACACACACACAGAACGGCCAAACACACGACACGACCAACAACAACGAGCGCCCGAGAATCGCTTTTAAAGCAAAGCCCTACTTTAAAGCCGACAGGGTGCCGGCAGGATGTTCCGACTCTGCACTGCTGCACAGCTTGACGATTAAAACCGGGCCCTAAATTTGACACTTTTCTTTTGGCGATTATTCGACTCTACTCGATTTTGAATTTAAAGTTGGGGTTTCTATAGCCGCATCGCGACCGAGGCAGCGCCACTTGCGATTGCCACTTCAGTTCCGGCCTAGTTCAGTTTCCGGTTACCGCTGCTGATCGCACGACTCGAAGGCAAAACGAAGACTGGAGTCAGCCAGTTGGCGCACTCGTTGTTATATACGCGAAGGAGTCCGTGGCAGGCCCGAAGCCTCATCTGGCAGGACTCGGCTTCTGCCTAAGCCCCGTGGTGAGTTTTCAACAGAATCTCTCAGGCCTTCGTTGCCACGCTGCCGCTCGTGCTGGCCGTCACAGTGCGTGGTGGTGGTTCGCGTTAAAGGCAGTAGACTCCTGCCAGGAAAGCAACAGTTTTCTGTTAGCCAGCAGCCAGGACAACTGCGACTCAAAGTTCTTTCTATATAAGATGTAATTTTTTATATAACTTTTTCTATAGTTAGCTCTCTGATTGAGAAACAGATCTGTTTTCTATTATAAATTCTTACAAAAATCATTAAAAAATCCTTTAAAAGCAACATCCTTGCCATCCATCTCCCAGAAGTATGCTATGTGTTTCAATAATAACATAACAGCCATCATTACATTTATCCTGGCCATGTTATGTTGAGTAACATGAGGGGTTGTGTGCCATAATTCTTTAAACGTCCATAAACATTTATCCGCTCTGTAACAACTCCATTGAGGGCGAAATAATGTTAAAATGACTTTAACAGTAGAACAGCTTGAATTACATTGTAAATGAACCGGTTAAAATGTATAACAACTGTTAGGAGAACTGGGAGTTTGCAGAATGTAATTTAAGATTTAACAGACAAATGTTAGAACTATTTTAAGAGATTTTTAAAATGGTCTTTTAAAATAAAAGATAGAAAATAGGATTTTAAATATTTATTAAATTATGAAAAAGTTCTAAAAAATTAGTGGGTTCATAACCAATCATTCAATGGCTAATAATACTGGGTGTTCAAAGGAAAAACATAACAGTTCTTACATCAAAATAGCTTAGAATATTAGATGAATTTATTTCTTTAAAAAATCGTTAAAAAATCTGACACTTGCCTTCCATCTAGTACTTCCTCAGATGACTTTTAAGCTTAAACTTTGAAACATCCGCTTTGAATAACTGTAATGTCTGTTAATCGTCCTGACTGGTGTATCCTGGCTGCTGGCAGAGGCAGAGGCAGAGCCAGAGTCAGAAGGACAATCAAGGCAGCGCAGGCACTCCAAACTCGAAACTATTTAAAAGCGCGTAAATATTGCATCGGATGCTCGGCAGGAACAAAATGCTAAGGGTGGTGCATAAATAACACTGCCATTGAGCCGGCGGGGGGTCAGAGGCCACGTTAAAATACACGGGTCACCAGCGACGACGAGAAATAAATTGTATTTAGTTGTACAATTTATGGGCCCTTTGCCACGAGCACGAGGGGGCTGTCCGGGAGTCCGGGAGCAGTCAGTGGGTGCAGTGCACACATTACACACATGCATAATTCAAAGCGGGAATAGGGATAGCAGGGGGATGTATTGATGTTGCTGCATCTGTGGCAAGGAGCCACAGGAGCAAGGAGAAAGGAGCAAGGAGAAAGTGGAAAGCAGAAGGGAACAGCCCCGGGCGACGTTGATTTTGCTGTGCAGCAGCACTTTGGCGGCATGTCCTTTGTTTCACTTTGTTATTTTGTTATTTTCAAATTATTTATTGGCCAGCGAATGGCGGAGATGCAACCGCAGCATCGAGCTACACTCTGGGAAAAAGTGTCAGTTATGTCAGCTTTCCCCAATAAAATCAGAACATCTATTAAGGGTCAAGATATCTACATCTACAAGCTATTGACTGATAGTCCTTTAAGCAGAGTTCCTGTGAACTTTCAACGCCGTTTGGCACGGTGCAGCTCCAGCTGCCTCTTTCAGTTCAATCGGGGGCTAATGTGTAATTCAATAGAGTAAGTAATGTGCATCAATTTTCAGCTCAATAACGCATGGAATACAAATGCGAAACATGTGCAAATATGTGCTCGTTCTCGCACAGACAGACACGAGCACACTCGGGCCAACATCCGCAGAAATAAATATCTAATAGCGCCATATCAGTCAGGGCGCAGGATGCTGGCGGGACGAAGGACGAAGTGGCACTGCGAGTGCGAGTTCGACATTCTGTGACGCGTTTCCGTTTCCGCCTTGCGGTTCGCTGCTGTTTGTTCTTTGCCTTCTGCTCTCAGCTCTGTGCTTTCTGCTTTCTACTTTCTTCTTCCTACTTCCTAGTAGCTATGGCTGCCTTTGTCTGGGCTTATTTGTTTTTCGGTGTTGTCGCACGACCCCCTCCTGCCCACCCTTGCCACCCCCAGGCACTCCCCCACTAAGAAATATTGCAATGTCCTGGCAATTGTTTTCCTTTTTAAATGTGTGCAGCTAGCGATCGTGGGGCGTATCCTGGATTCTGAGTAATGTGAGCGCTTCAATTGTGCGGAAAATTGAATTCAGCGACAAATGCCAGAATTTATGAGCAGTTGCGTAATGTTGTGGGTCCAAGGACTCATTTGCATAACTGCGTTTTATTGGCCAACCAAACAACTGGTCACTTGCCGAGCAAACAAACAGAGCCCAGGCAGGTCCTGGCCTCCCAAGATGCCAGCTGGCAGTCAAGTGCATTGTGGAAGACAAATAAACAAACACGGCCGCCGGCATTTGCAGACAGGACCCGCTCACAGGACACGTAACCAACTGGCCAGTGGCCACCCAACGTGTGCTCTGGTCTTACGGGGCACTGGTGGGAGTGACAGGTATGAAGGCAGCACATGCGTGTCCTTTGAGCTTATTTTTTCCTCTGCCAGTCCCTTTGCCTGGCCAGGATCAAACTTCCTTCTGCAATTGCCTCCCTGAGAGTGTGGGTTCCTGGCTTAATCGCTTTCTGCGGTCATCCTAGCCACTCACTCCGACCAGGTCGAGGCAGTCACTTGAAAGGCTTGACTTTTCAATATTTTGATTTCTACTTCTTTGGCTTTAATTTTTGAAGCCGCACTTTATGGACTAATGGATTAATACTCTCCACACTTAACAAATCACTCCTTGCGACAGGACTCTATGGGTGTCTGACTTTATTGGCCTGCCAAGAATTAATTAAAAATGTTGCCAGCCATTTCGCTTACAATTTAGTCCGACAGCCAAGGCGATTTATGCCGCATGATAGTTGGGGGCGGAAGGCCCACCTTGCTGCCATTTTACACTCTCGACTTTGTGAAGAAATGGCGTCCACAAAGCCAGAATCGAGCTAAAGCCCATGAAGTCCGTCTATGGGCGAGTTCATGTGTGTCTGTCCGCCAATTTGTTCGCAAAAGGGTCAAACGATTGCCCGTAGACTTGGCAGCCTTTTCCGACTTCCGTCTGGCCACAATTCACACCCCGGCTGCCTCGACTTCCCCGACTGCAGCTCATAAATCTTTCCGAGTGGAAAATTGCGCAATTTATTCCCGGCGAGGTGTTGATTGCACTCGAAGTTGCCACCTGATTGGATTTCCCGGGCTGCATCCCACAGAAGAGGGTATTTCCGGATTGGCAATCCCCTTCTTATTAATTTGTTTATGCGACTCTAATCACTCACACCCCATTGTCAGGGGGCTCTGAAATCCGAGCTGAAGCCGCAGATCAACCCGGACTAAGGACAATTTAGGATTCAGTTCATGAATCTGTCTGCCGCTGAACCCCTTCCCGCTGCTCCAGTCAGTCAACAACAAATGTTCGAAAAATTTGTTAACATCAAAAAGTACATTAAAGGCTCAAGGAATGCGCTTTCGTGCGGAAATTGCTTACGTGCGTGGCATTAACAAATGACATACCGCCGGCGTCCGTATAAGACTCGTCCTTCGGCCGCCGCGTCCTTGGGGGTGCGTCCTGCCCCCTGTGGACCGTGTGGAACTTGTCGCTTTGTCGCCCGGCCTCAGCCATTGGCCATCGGTGGTGGCTTCGCGTTCATGAGTCCCTACTGCGCAGGTCAGCGGCGGCAACAAGTGTGTTGGAATTCGATGGTAGACGGAGCTATTCAGCGGCTCTGTTGGCGGTCACCCACATGGACCACCCGCCGTGGCATCCACCTCCCCACCACCACCTCCAACTCCATCCGGTTGTCAACTTCTCGAATGGCTCACGTAGCTGGCAGTCGAAGCTGAAGCTGAAGCTGAAGCCACTTCACTACAAAATAATTAAAAATTGAACACACAGGGCGGAGGGTGGACGTCAGCGACAAACAAACAACTAGCAAATGACACTTGCCACGAAATGGAATGCAATGCGATCTGCCAGGCACTCGAAAAAACATCCCGAAATCCCCATTTGTAGTCTTCCGAAAGGCAAGCCCCTGCTTCTCCCAGTGTAGCACTCCACACTGTCATTCGGTTTGTTGTCTTTCCGCTGGTGGCCTTCTCATTGCTGCTCATTTTACACAAACCAACAAAGGCCACCGGCGACCCATCAGGACCCAGCTCCTTGGTCTTGGTCCTTGGTCCTTGGTCCTTCGTTCTGGGTACTCGCCTGCAGCGGCTTAAATAATTTTCGCGATGGGGAGCAAGGTTCGTCAATTGCCGGATATAAAATGTCAATAAGCTCCAATAACGCAATTGACAAGCTGAGACAGCCGCGAATCCTGCAGGAGCCAGAGTCCTGGGAGGGCTGCAAGGGTTGCTGCTGCAGCCAGCGAAGTGTGCACTAACTTTCAGCATCGACATCTCGCGATGCCCTCCGGGATCTGGAAAGGACTCTGGCCCTCATCCTCCAGCCCACCGAGTAATTTCAAGCTCAAAGGAGCTTCAAATTGATTTCAACACGAATGATGGCCGTAATTCTTATAACCCGCAACTTGAGAGGATAATGGAACTCTCCTCTCCATTTATTTTATGGTCCTGATCAGGAAAATCAATCTACAATGCTTGAACTCGGTCTTTAAAGTCGAGCCTCCTTCTGTCCTTTTTCCTTTCCTGTTGAAGAGGAGCCAGACCGGGAACCGGAACCTTGGGGCATTTCCCGCATCTCCTCCGAGGAGCGACCCAGGACGATTCGCCGGCCAGACTTCGGGGTGCGTTCCAGGGACTTGTCCAGTGACCGGCGGGGTGTGGTCCGCAGGCTGGAAACGGGCGATCCCGCTGCAATGGGCTTCTTCTTGTTCCACACGCAGATGACGAACATGATTTCCTTGACGAAGGCCTCCTTCATAGTGAGCTGCAAGACAAGTAAATGGAACAATTAACCATATCCTTTAAGACATCCTGGTACGCCACTCACCCGCTCCTCCAGAGCCACCTGCTGAACGTAGACCAGAAACTCTATGATTCCAATGAGAAAGGCTATGAGGATGCCCACATACAGCGTGTAGAATATGCCGCGCAGCTCCTCAAAGTTCATGTCCGGCGTGGCGCTGGGGTCCACTTCCTCCTCACACGTCTCGCCCTTGTTGTTCTTCCACCAGCGCTGCTTGAAGTCGTACAGCTTGCCGCGCTCGCTCAGCTTCAGGATGGCCTCACTCAGACTCGACCGGTACTCGGCCCCGAAGGGCACGGCTATGGCGTAGTGCTTCTCCCCGAACTTCTCGCCCACGGAGCGCAGGTTGCAGTGCAGCTCCTTGTGGTACTCCAGTGTGGTCGTCTCCATGAGGAACATGTAGTTGCCCCTGTTTCGCTGCACTCTGTGGACGCCCTCGCCATTGTCCTTGGTGTAGGCGGAGGGGTCATCGTTGTTCATCTGGGTGAAGGCCAGGCGGTAGACGGTCTCGTTGGACTCTGCCAGCAGGTTGTAGGTACTGCCGCCGTAGATGGTGCCAAACTTGACCTTCTTCTGGGCGCTCAGGTCTTTCAGGCTACCGATGCTGCCCTCCATCTTGGAGTTGGTCAAGAAGGCGGCCAAGTTGGCCGTGTACGAGTTGGCGATGATGATGGCGAACACCCACCACGTGGCCTCGAACAGTCGCACTTGGGGACTCTTCGGCAGGATGTCGCATCCTGCCGTCATTATGGATGCCACCGACAGCCATCCGGTGTTGTGGATGTGCCACATATTCTCGAGCACCTCCGGGTCGGGGTTGCACGGATGCGGGTTCTCCCAGTCCATCTGGGCAATCCTCGCCACAATCGTCTTCAGAAAGGTCACCACGAACACCGAGATCAGGATCCATATCCACACTTCGTCGCCGAAGGGCATCAAGAACGCCGTTAGCTCCTTCTCCGTGTGCTCCTTCTTGAAGGCCAGGATACTGACGCCCAGCTGCATGAAGGGCACCGTGAAGTCCACGGCCGTCTTGCGAGCCTGCGTGATCGTCAAATCACAAATTCCCATATGGGCATCCTGAAATACACAAAATGTTTTGGCAAATTGATTAGAAATCGTTTAAGATATTCCTCATAATGGTCCAATGAAAATTGGAAGAGATTCAGGCACAGCAGAGAGAATTTGTGTATGAGGCATTTTAGATCCATTTTGGGTCCTCCCCAGACACAAAGGTGTCTCCCGTGAAAAATTAACAAAAAATCTAAAAATATTTTGCCTTCAGGGTTTTGATGCACATTGATGGGAAATCGATCTAGAAATCTTTTAAGGTATTCCGTTCAACGATCGGATGAAAATTGGCAAAGATATAGACATCGAAGGGGGCCATATGGGTCCTCCCCATACATTCCCCCATTTTCAAAGGAGTGAGTCTCCACAGAAAAATGAACAAAAAATCCAAAAATAATTTTCCTTCAGGGTTTTGATGCAGATTAATGGGCAATCGATCTAGAAATCGATTAAGGTATTCCGTTCAACGATCGGATGAAAATTGACAAAGATATAGACATCGCTGTGTGCCATATGGGTCCTCCCCATACATTCCCTCATTTTGAAAGGAGCCGCCCCAGAAAAATTAACAAAAAATCGAAAAATATTTTGCCTTCAGGGTTTCGATGCAGATTGATGGAAAATTGATTAAGAAAGCATTTGAGGTATTTCGCTCAAAGATTGGAAGAACATTGACAGAGATGTTCCCCTTTAGGATCGTAGAAATATTGGATGTGACCCTTGGGTCACAGATGAGAATCCTCCATTATTAGAAGTCTTCATCAGAAAAAATGTCAATTGTACTCACATTGTTTATGATTTCGCCGATGATGCCGTTCCACTGCTTGGTGTCCTTGTCCTGCTTGCCGTACTGCTGATCCGCCACGGGGACGAACACGTACTCGAAGCCCACCTCTTTAGAAATGGCATCGATGAGGTCAACGGCGTAGCCCTCGTAGAGAGCGTTGCCGGTGAGGTTCAGCTCCACGGCAGTCTGGTTGTAGTCAAAGTACGGCGGACCTATCCTGGTGGCCACTCGGTAAATCATCTTCTTCTGGACCTTGGACTCGACGTTGAGCTGGGTTATCTGCCCCCTGGGATCCCACACGGCGAGCCCGACGCCGTCCAACGGGTCGTACACCTCGATGTTGAAGGTTATGCGCTGGCCGTCCTCGTCGAACTGCAGGCTGCTTGTCCGGAAGTTTGTGTTATTCACGCCGGAAGTCTGCAACACCTCGCAGATTAGTACAGAGTCCGGGGGACTGGGTGTGTGGTCTTACCCCTTTCATGAGGCGTGTGAGATAGCGGCCCATGGGCCAGGTGCGACCTCCGGAGGCGGCAAAGTCGCAGGTTATTCTCGGCACTTGCATCCGGTCGGGGTAGAAGAAGCTGGCGTTGCGCCAGGACTGCGCAAAGAGCTGGAGGGCATCGTGAACGAGGTCGTGGTGGAGGGTGCGGGACGGCTCGTTGCTCTCCACCACCATGTCGTTCCTCTGGATGACGTAGCCGTAGGGCTGGGAATACTACACAATAATATTAGTCTTGTGTGAACTATTCTGTACTGCGAATTGAGGAGCTACTCACGATGGGGGGATCGGGATTCAGGAGGAGGCGAGCAGCTGTTATGTTCACGCCAAAGGTTTCATTGTCGGCGGCCAGCTCCCCAATATTATCGGTGTAGGTCTCCAGATTGGTCAGGAATATGTGCTGGAAAGGATGCCCTAGGGTTACATCTGCACTCTATGTCCATCAACTTAGAACTCACGTTGTACAGTCCAGTTTGGCCAAACTCCGTGGAGGAATTAAGGACATCCACAAGCATGTCGGGGGGACAGTCCAGAACCACACGCCTCTCACCTCGAATGCTCTTCCACATGACGCGATAGTCCTCGTCCTTAGTGAACTTCCTGACGCGCACCACATCGTTGTGGAGCTCCCGCAGCTGGAGGAGGTCCTGCAGACGGGCAGAGGCTTTTGCTGCAAAAGGATGAGATAATTGAAGTCTTATTCCTGGAGAAAATCAAGTCCAATCTCACCATCGGTGGCATCATAAACGATGGTGAACTTTCGCCAGCCAAAGTTCTGTACGATGTCCGCATACGCCTTGGACAGGATGACCTGGGAGGGGTAGAGGTTGAGGGTCATCTGATGGTTAGGCTTCTCCTCGAGGTGCTCCTCGTCGGCCACATCGAACTCCAGGTGCGGGATGCCGGTGCTGTTGCAGACCACGGCCACAATGTCTGAAATCAGAGAGAGGAACCGTCGCATCATCGCTCATACGCTCTGTTGACAAACAAAAGTTCTCCGCGGTTTCCTCTTTGCGTCTTCTTCCGCAAGCTTTCATCGCCCGTTCTATTTTGATTTCATTTTCTACACAGAGTGACGCCTAGAGCGCCGTCTTCTGCCCTCCGCCCTCCGCCCGCTTACCGCTCGCCGCCTTGGCACTCGGTCCGAAAATAGCCGCGACACCATTATCTATCAGATCGCAGGCTGAAATTCATTCAAAAGTTAGTGGTTGTCTGGCGAGAGTCTGGCACCACCAACCCTGCTCCTGGATGGCCACACTGCTGTCGTCCGATTTCAGGCGCTTCACCAGCGGATAGAAGCGCATCGTCTGCTCCGACTCCGGCCCGTTGAGGGCGCTGACCACCTCCATGAACTCCTTCTCCAGCTCCAGCTCATCGTCGTAGAAGAAGGCACCTGCGGGGCGAATAAGGTCGAGTTACTGGCCTCTCTTGCCTCTGGACTCTGGACTCTTACCAATGTTGATTTGCTGCGCCTGACTATGCCGCATGAGGAATGCACTCCAGCAGCAGAGCAGGAGAATGCGATGCCACATTCCGGCCGTTCTGGAAATTTCACAAAAATCTACTTCCGAAATAAAATAAAAAGTGGGCACCTGCTCTGGCGATTCCACGGTGACTGGGAAAGCTTTCGTCGGCTGGCCGCTTGGAGATCGAGGTGGAGAATTGGAAAAGCAGATCAGCTGCGTGGAAAAGCTCTGCCAGCTGCCAGTCTATAAAAGAAACTATCTATAACACATAACCAGAAATCGATTCGCAAATAATATTGAAATGAAGAGACTTTAAGACCCTTGTTTTGGGACAACAAGTCCCATAAGACCCGGCGATTAGCTCCCTGGGGACGGAACCCCATTAATGCCGGACACGGTTCAATCGGCCACAGTCCTTCAACCCGAAAGGCGGTTCCAGGTGCTCCATTGAAAAGCGATGAGGTGTCAATTTTTCATGGCAACAGGAAGACGACAGAACGATAGGACGAAAGGCCTCGCAGCCATCAGTTTTTTGGGGATTTGCATAAAGGGAGCATTCGGTATTCAGCCAAGCGTAGTCTTAATGGCTGAGCAAGAGGGCAGGGGGGCAGGGGGCAACACACACAACATGGAAGTAACAATATGGCCGCTGGTGTCATTTTAGCCATTTTAGCCTTTGCCTCCGTTTGCTCAAAGGATTTTGTCGATGCCGAACACGTTTTGTGTTTTAGCCCGGGCACCTTTTGTCGAAATTTGAATAAGTCCCACCCCGACTAAACCGTTAATATTCATTTGTGGCAAGCGCCAAGCAAGCGGCAGGGGGCGGAGTGGACTGGGAGGGGGCGTGTAGATCCAAAATCCAAATATTCAATATGCCTGCGAGCAAACTGCTGCTGATGATGATGATAAATGCCCCGGCCGGAGCGAAGCCACTATTTCGGATTGAATGGCGGAAAGGGGAGGAGGAAGCTCCCATTAGCAGGGAGATTTTCGCGCTGCCTTTTTTTCGATTAAAACTTTTTCCGCAATCCGTGGAGGACAATAAGGTGGCGGGGAGTCCTTGGCCGACTGGCCGACTGGCCGACCGGCCATCTCCCGCAAAACATTTTCTATTACAGGAAATATTTATGGTCATCATGCGGAGGCACAACCCCGAAACCCGTATGACTGGAATGCCCTGCAGCTGGCAAGCTAGGAAACCAGGCCAGCACCAAGCCAGAGTCATGAGTCCTGCGTCCTACGTCCTGGCAAAGCTTCACGAAACAGAAAAACACACAACACCAGAATCCAACAAATCCAGATCCCGGCCACAACAGCAGAAGAATCTGAAAACTTTTCCTAGGTAATAAGACCGAGGAGGATGGAGCAGAGCAGAGCAGAGCCATAGGAATGTCTGGCTAGTGCAAAAAAGTTTTAATACTAGCCATAATGTTGCCAAAAGGATTATCCGAAAGAATGACTTTTAATGGAGACAGGAAGTAAGCGCATAACAGACAGAAGTATTAACTGTTTCCTTCCGCTTGCGGGGAGTTTCTCAAGGATTGTGGTACATGGTGCAGTGGAGTGGGATGTGGGATAGCCTGGGGGATTGGGGCGCAAAACCTCTGCGCACATATTTACGAAACTGTCAGTTTCTAAGCGCTCCTCTGGTATCCTGCTCGTGCCGGGTGTGGTTGTGGCACGTAAGCTGTGCGGAAATATTGCAACATGCTCATAACGGGAGACTCGGCTGCGTTTAAGCCTTGGTATCTGTGTCTGATTCGGAGGCTTACGGCGGCTGTTGAACCATTCCGCCGGGTTTCATGATCTGTCCCAGTTTGCCATTCGTTCGAAAAGGACATTGACTTCAAAATAGGAGAGTTTAGACATCTAAACTATTAATATTTAATAATTTAAGGACAATATAAATTGGTAATATGAATTGAACATTAAAGGATAAACAAGATGTTGAGTGTGGAGAGAACATTCCTTAGTCGGGATTTGGATGTGGACTGGGTTAGATCCCTTCGCCAATGATTGCCTTTCAGAGCGGCCAGAGGTCCTTGCCAGCCCAGAGGCAGTGGCAGGCTGGAATTTTCCGTGAAACCTCCGTGGATTTCCAATATACGTTGCTCTCATTTTGCATTTTAATGAGTTTGTCGGAAATATGAAACTCGGCTACGGCCGGGAAGCTAAAAGAGTGGGCAGGAGCTGGAGGCAGGATGACAACAGCGGGCGCCATAATTTTGCATCCTTCATTTTTCTCCGACCGCTCCTTATGCCTTTCCGGGCCGTATTTTTCTTAGAAAGTGTCCCGGAGTCAGCTTTTTGCCGAGTCGCCGTGTCCGGGCTGCAGGATATTGCTTTAATTGAAATTTATGCTAAATAGATTGACACTAATGAGCATTGGCTCCAGCTCCTGGTGCTGGTCCGCTCCTACTCCTGCTCCTGTTCCTGCTCCTGATCCAGCTCCTGGCCAGGTAATTCCCGTAAAGACTATCTGCATAATTAAATTGCTTCTTGGCGCCTTTTGCCGGGCTATGTCAACCGAATTATTATTATTATTTTAGCATTTTTGTCTATGTCTATTAGATGATCTCCTCCCCTTTGAAATTTGCATGCCAGGGAGACGCGGAGGCCCGGAGCCAAGTGCCACCAGCAGACAAATGGCTCAAGTTGTCGGGGCTTCCGGTGCTGCTGAGTGCTCCGCTTCCGGTCCGGATGCGTCTCTGGCGACATGTGTAGCCGAGTGCCAAAAGTCTTCAAGAAGATCCATGGCGAAAATCAGCTTTCTTGAAAAGAAAAACATAAAAAACTAGGCCTTCTGGTCTAAAACTTAAAAGTTGAAAGGTTGTATCGTAACATTATAGCTGGAACTGCAAGTATAAGAAGCTCTATACATCCCACAATCTGGAATTTTAATGGAATTCTTTATTATTTTCAGTATCATTAAGAGAGATTTTTTTCCGTGCACTTCCCCCCACTCCCATCCCATTTATCGCTCTGCTCTGGTGACGGAAATGAGTTTTTGTCGTAAACTTTTATGGCAATAAACGTCGCTTGTTAGTCCGGAGTCAGTAGTCCGTAGCCCGGACTACCCCCACCCTTTAGGAGGGAGAGATGTTACGCACTTGGCACTGAAATTATAGCCGGGGCTCGAGGAGAATAAACATATAAATAGCTCTTATGCCAGGACTAGTGTCGTTTTTTCTACGGCATTTCACATTGGCACGCTGCA
The DNA here is from genome assembly GCF_017639315.1 of Drosophila ananassae. Classification (NCBI taxonomy): domain Eukaryota; kingdom Metazoa; phylum Arthropoda; class Insecta; order Diptera; family Drosophilidae; genus Drosophila; species Drosophila ananassae. The sequence continues at coordinate 26,138,303 of NC_057930.1, forward strand.
TAAAAATAAGCGCCTGTGGTACGGTTGCCATAGTTGTTGTTGTCCTGGCCAGGCACTATAACACTTTGCCCTGAGGATGGGAGGGGCGAAGGACGAGGAGGATCTGTGACCATTTTCCATTACATTTGCCACGTCACGGCACATTTCTCTCGCATGTATCTGTTCGCTCTAACCGGAGTCTATGGCAGCTCGCTTCCGGTTCCTGTCCGCTCCGCTTACGCTTACGCCACTCCTTTTGTTTTGCCACCGAAGTACCTCCTGGCCCTGCTCCCCTGCCAGCCATCCTGGGTGTTATCATATCTGGCTTTTGTCTTGCTGCGCTGGTGTGTCCCCGGCCCCGCCTTTTAATTCTTTTAACAATTGCGCTAAAAGTTGTGCATTGAACACTTGGCTGCCTTTCAGCCAACAGTAAAAATGGCACGGAAACGAAGCTGTAAAGTATACCATCCCGCCATCCCGGGGGAGCCCCTCCATACCATCGTCCTGCGCCTTCCTGTGCTGTCCTCTCCTGTCCTGTTCGGTGCAGAGATAACAGAAATATTGTTTACCGCAATGCAATTGTTGCCAAAGAAAGGCAACACCACCAGCCACATCCACAGCCGCAGTGCCGCCAGAATCCTTTTCACTTGTTTTACTTTATTCACACCCTTGGCAAAAGTTGGCCAGAACCTGGGCCAGGATCGGCGGTGGGCGGTGGGAGGCGGTGGTAGGTGTGTACCGGGTACAGTTTCCGCTTCCGCTGAAAAGTTTCATTTCCCACACGCTGACTGAGCTGCTGCTCCGTCGATGATAAAGTACGAAATTAACTTTTGAAATACAAACAACAAAAGCAGCAATGATATACGGCTGCTCCCCACACCCGGGCATGTAAATCGAGACCAGGATGGTACGATAATAATCAGCCGATATCCTTCACCTGTTCCTGGTGGTGGAGGGGCCAATTCCGGGTCCTTCTTGGGCACGTAGAAAATGTGAAAAATTTCGAAAAAGCACAGGCAGAACGAGTTCATAACTCGCCAGAAATCTCGACCCATCTCATAGGCATGCATATTTAATACGTGGGTGGTTCGCGCTTACAGATGAAGAAATTTAAGGGTTCTTATTTTAAAAATGTTTCTCTTTTTTCCTTGCCAAGTTTCAGAAGCAAAGACCTCTTATGCCGCGAAATATGTAGAGCCAAAGAGTGAGCCCTTTTTCTCAGTGCCTGGTGCCCATGCCATCGACACGAAAAGCAATCAAATTGCAAAAATTTGTTTCATTTTCTGCGATAACATGACTTGAATTTGATGAATGCCTTGGCAAGGGCAAGCCATGAACTGGGCGAGCCAGGGGGCGAGGCACGAAGGACGCGAAAGATATTGGCAACGAAAGCCAAATGCCAATCTCGGCGCACTTTTTACGAGGCCAGGATCGAGGGGGTGGAGCGATGGATGGGCGGCGAAGATGGTCCTCTCAGCATGGAAAAAATGTGCAGATATTGCCAAATGAAAGAGTTATGAATCCGCAACGTTGTTGCTCCCCAGGCGCTTCTGGCTTCGGTTCCAGTTCCTCTTCCTGCTCCGGCTCCGGCTCCCTCCCGGGAATGCCAATGCCGATTACTAATCCGCCCCGTGGTCCCCACTCCATCACATCCTGCCGGCCCGAAGCCCGGCCAAGGATTAAAATAAATGCGCCACATTTGTATGTGTTGCACGAATCGAGAGCACAGGATAGACGAGGGGTGGGGACTTAGCCCCCGTTCCCCATTTCCGATAACCGCTATTTATGGTTAGCTGCAATGGCCATCCACATCTCACATCCTCCGCTCTCATCATAGGATGGCCCGCGGCGGGTTAGGGAGCATAACATAAAATGCAAAAATATTTCCGGAGCTTTTTATATTTTACTCGGAGTGGGGCATGCCTCTGGCTAGGCGGGGGACCGCGGCGTGTCATCAACTTGACGGAGTCCGCTTAGGGGACGCACCGAATTTTGTAATTACGACCACGTCAGAAGCACTCGCCGCACAAACAAAGCCGCCGACCGAAGAAATAAATGACCAGAAGCCCCCGACCAGGCCTCTCCTCCGCAATACGGGCGGCACGAAATTAAATTTCTGGCATTAGGCTTTTCATCGCGGCTGGGAGGGAAGGCCGGCGAGCCATTTAGCAATTAACTTGGTGACTGGAAAAGTGGTCTCGAAAATGGCAAAGTAAATATTTAAAGGACTTGATGGTTGATGGCTTGACTATGACATTCTTAAACAGTTGGTCCTGGAGGGAGAACATCATAGTCCTTTATATTATTATTTTTGAACGGACATGCAGAACTGGCACAGGTACTGCCCGGGTTTGGGTTTTTTTATTTGCGTCTCAGATGCCGGTGAACTGCTCGTTAGTTTCGACATTTGCGCTGCTAATGTAAGCTGCTTTCCGGGTCCTGCCCCCCACCCAGTCTCCCCGACTGGGGCACTGTGCCACATTCGTAGTGTGGCATATGCAGGTAGCGTCGCCAACGCTACCAATCCCCGACTGCCGCCGCCCAGGAGCTTGCTCCTTTCGCAGCAATTGGCAACATAAAAGTCAATTTATGGCGTATAAACCGCTTTGTTGTCAGGGGAACTCAATTATGGGGCAGCCCTCCGCCTCTCCACCTTTCAGGTACGTTGCATAAATCCTCGGCACTCATACAAGTATCATTACCGAAATATTTCACAGAATCAAAGTCGAGTTGGAGCGACTACCCCGCCTCACCACACTGAGCTCCTCTTTCGTCTAGTATTTCAATCGTGCGATGTGACACATCATCAAAATTGGCATATTTCATTATGCCACTCCTTGCCCCTGCCCACCTGCCACTTCCTCACCTGCCACCAATATATGGAATCGAATCGTTTGCATGTTGCGTGTCAGAGTTCAATAGCTGGATAGCGCTGGGAAAAGCTTTGTAGAAAAAAAGAGGATATACCAGAAACATAAACACAAACTACGTTCAAGTGTTACACTTAGTTCTAGACTTGGTGGGGTGCCGGGGGGATTTTCATTTCATTTCGCGCGTCATTTGAGGCGGCGCCGTTTCGAATTGTTGCAAGCTAGTCCCCTAAACCCCAGACAGTGTCCTTGCACCCTTCATTCTAATAGGGGCTAGGGCACGTAGAGGCTATAGACTCGGATGATCTATATAGGGAAGCCTCTACTATAAGTAGTGTAGGATTAATGATTAAAGAACTAAAGTCTTTCTACAAGAGCTATATAGGAGCCTAGCCTTAAAAAGAGTTTCTCCTTAATTACAAACTATTACCCCTACGAACTAGGCTAATCATTTTGTACTAAAAGGTACTCCAACGTAGATTCGATAGAGTCCCTTTCCTGTTCCGTATCCATATCAGAATTCCACCTCCAGTTGCTGTTGCTGCTTCGGGGCCATTGATTGAAATCGCATAAAAACAATGCCACTGCCAGGGCGGGGCTGGGGCTGGGGCTCTCCATGAGAAGCCCCCCAACTCCCAGCAGGAGTATCAAAATATTTACGATTGTGCGCCTCGATTTCGCTTTACTCCGATTTCCCAGGGCTTTCTTTTATTAAAAGTTTTGATTGTTTTTCGCGTTTCAACTCGTAGCTTTCGCGCCTAATGACAGCCGAGCATGCCATGAAATATGAGTTGATTGCCACGAGTTTTGTATAGAAGTGGCAGTGGCAGCCCGGATCCGTAGCCGGAGCTGGGGCCATTGAAGGGTTATAAATACACTCCAAGTTGTTGCAAATTGGCCCGGCCCCGTCGTTCGAGTGACAAAGCAAGTTGGTTGGAGGAAAAAAAAGAGGCGGACCGTCGCCGACCAACAAACAAGCTCATTAGGTAGCACCAATTACTCCTAATTAATGTCTTTGAGACGCATAAAATTTTGTCAAGTTTTGCAAAGGCCAGACTCGCCGTTTACCTTTTTCTTTCCTGGCACGCCAATTAACTCTGAACGCTCATTACAGGTCGCGATGGAAGCTGACAGTTTCGAGCCCGGCTACCCAGCTACCCGGCCACTACTGTGTCACTTTCTCCGGCCTCGGCTCCCGCTTTTTCTGTGTGGTGCAGCGGCGCGTATTAATTAGCTGCTCGAAGCCACCTCCTCCTCAACCCCACCCACTCCCAGCGAGCATCACCTGCTAAGGTTCAAAACCACACTGGAGAAAATGGGGGGACTTTTAAAAAAGGGAATCTATTTTTTGACTAAAATGTAGTGGGGAAGCCTATCCTAATGCTTTGCTCTTAATGGGAAGAGGGTCCCTGAATCGCATATGCTTTCAGATATTAATTCAAGCTACTATTTCTTATTATATTTATTTAATTCCTGAGTGTTTTCCCGTTGAGGTTGCCATGGACCGGGCTCAAATGTTTCAATTCGCAGGCAGTTCAAAAAGTGCCCCTTAGATGGCTTTTCTCGAGTAGTGCCGGCACCTGTACCTAGACCCCCAGTCATGATTGTCGTTACCATTACGTCAACTAATTGGCTTCATTTGGGGTTGTCGTGTGCGCGCCACGTTCTGCTGTGGAAGCTGTGGGTTCGAAGCTGCCAGCTTGGAGCTTGGAGCGTTCTAATTGGCAATGAAAGGAGCATAATTTATGAATATGTCGCGCACTCATTTCACGCTAGACTGGTCCTCCAATGCGGCTGTTCTTTGATGCATTAATTATGGGTTGAGAGGCGGAAGGCGAATGGCAGCGGGAAGAAGCCCATTGATTACTCAGCCAATTCTTCCCGATTAAAAGGGTTGGGGGGTTTGAAAAAAAATGGAGCTCTCTGCTGGAGCTTACACGCTTCTGCACTCCTGCGACGAGCCGGAAGACAACCCATTAGACCAATGTTTCGTCCTTTTTGTTATGCATCGCTCACATTTTGGACATGGTCCTGGGAAGAGGAAGAGGGAAAAGAAAGCAGCATAAAGTCAGAAATTGCATTTCCCCATCTGCGATAGTCAACCAGACAGACAAACGACTCTATATGGTTGGGGCTGAAAACAGTGCGTGCCATGGCTGTAAGGGAAATAATGGAAAACGGAAATAAATAAACAATAATCCGAGCTGCCCTTTGAGGCTCTCAGACCCAATGCAATTCATTTTTCATAAAGTTTTCACCAACTTTATCCGTATTAGATCGAGGCTTATAGTTTTGTTCAAAGCTTTATTTATTGAAGTGCTTACATATATGTTTTATACATATTTTTGTAGTGGCATTTGTTTGTTTGTGTTTGCCTTTTATTTTAATTTCCCTCGACAGCATCTGCATGTTTATTTGTATCTGTATCTGCCACTGTAGCTGTATCTGTATCTGGCCGCACCTCCGTCCTCCCGTCCGCTTTACAAAGCACTTTACACATTAATGTGAAAAAATTGTGCACTGATGTTAGTGCGTCTTCCTCACTTCAGTGCCCAGTGCCTGGCTCCTGGCTCCCACCTCACTCCTGACAGAATGCCAAGCCACAAAACAGACAGGCATCCTTCCACAAACAGCCACCCCCTTTTTCCACCTCATGCTCTTGACATGCTGCGCGCATTTTAATAAAAACGAATTAAAATGTGCACTAATATGTTTTTATTATTTATGCTTATATCTGTATTTATTTGCATGTTGCATGTTGCAAATAAATTGCACTCGAAACTCGAGTGTGGCTGGAAAATGTGTCAGTGAGCAAATTGCTCTGTCAGGCTCTGTCCTCCATGTCCTATTGAGTTCATCAGTATTCCATGCCCCCCCCCAGATCCCCAGATTCAGAGAGCTCTCGTGTACACATTATATCATTTGCCATATGCGGATTAGCCGTAAGCAGATTTGGCACAGAAAGACGCTTTGAAAGTTTACAACAATACCAATACCACCCCCGAACACAGAACACAGAACCCAAAACTCAGAACCCAGATCCAGCCGCCTGGAAGTTGTGGTTGCAAATGAGGACGAGCTGTCTCTGAGCCACTTGAGCCGAGTCTGTGGCTTATAATTTGTTACACAAGAATCAAAGCAGCCACAAGCCAAGCAGAACCGACTTCTTGGAACTCAATCAAAGGGAATATTTTCAATAGTTGTGCAAACATTCATACATACTTTGTCTTTATTCATTATCACTTTATACATATGTATATTAATTTAAGAGATAGGCAGCATTAGTTCAATTTATTTGATTGATTTTGCTTATTCCGTTGATGTTTTTGGAAAATCTTGGAAGAAATCAAGCGTGGTCTGTTCTGCCGAAAGATCCTTTAGCCCCTCCTTTCTGTTCGCCGAACTCCAGGCTAGAACTACTTCCTTGGCCTGCAATGCCGTCTTCAGCTCGAAGAGAACACCCGGTTTTCCTACTGTCATGTGCTTCGCCTGCCGTATCTGGCTCTGCAGCTTAAAGAGTCCCAATTCCCTCAGCCAGCTCTTCGCCAAATCTGCTGCTGGTTCACGGGTGGGTATTGGGTGCTCTGTCGACTTGCTGCGAACAATAACTCGAGGACTCAGCTGTTCACTCGATACCTCCCAGCTCTGAGCCATACCCAAAACCATTAGAAACACTAGCACCGCGAATATTTTCATTGTGAATTCATCAGATGCTTTCCACGTACTGCTAGAAACTGCTACTTCTCGCGTAGATGACTGCCAGTTGTTATCAGCAACTGATAACCCCAAGAGAGTAGACATACCCAGAGATCAAATGCTTTTTTCGGGTGGTTCTGACTACAGTAGTCTTAGAAATCTACATCATCCTTAAAACCACGAAGGTGCAAACTTTGTTGGCTGGTGGCCAGCAACCTAATGGAGCATACGTAGTAGAGTCCAAGACAACCAATTAGAAACGGAAGCCAAGAGGCTTTTTTCAATTAAACCAACGACTAAAAAAATGACCTGGAGCGATGCCCAGGAATTTGTCAGCGGACAAAACAATTTACCGCTGTCAGATAAGACCTTTTAGCATTGTCCGACATTCCCGCACGCTCCATTTAATAAGACAGCTCATTAGCCACCGCCGGGTACACTCGGACATTTCTCTGGGGATGACCCACGACGCATCCCACTGTGGCTGCTCATTCAGCAATACAAAAAAGCGACTAAGTATTAAATTCAAAACATGAAAAGGTAGAGAATTCTTTAAATCGCTTCTGTTTTGGGATCTTCGAAGAGAGACTCCAAGAAATAATCAGGGGGAGAGAGGTAGGAGCTATATATGTTGCATATTAGTTCCTCCTTCCATGGCGAAGGTCAAAAAGCCCCAAGGGCGGTATTTTCCCCATTCCCTCCTTATGAAATAATCGAGGTCCACGTGGGCTTTGGGTCCATAAACGCAAATTGAAAAATGTTAAATTATCATCAAATTTCATGCACTATCAAAGTCAATTTCCTGTGCACCCCACTCCGTTGCCAAAGGCATCCTCGAGGACTCGTGGCCCGTATTCCAGGACTTTGACAAAGACAGTTGGCAGTTGAATTCACCCTCCCACAGCCCATGGCCGAACCCAGCGCCTGCCCGGCAGTCACAAAAATAATTTATTCAACTTGATGCCGTGGCCGCTGTCGGCGGTCGACGGGGCAGGTTTAAGTGGACGAGCGAGGAGGGGTTTGGGGCTGTACGACCGCTGCCCTGCGGTTCATTGTCAGTTAAGCTTTTTAAAAGAAAACCACTTAGAATGTTGACATTATCCTTCACTTTCTATTTATTTTGTCATTTAATCAACTTCCTTCTCGACGGCGTCGACCCTGATTTGCATACCAACCGACGGATGCGCAGGGGGCGCGCCACGAAAGGCCACATCTTGAGATGGACGCCTCGTTTGTCTTCGGTCTCCAGTCTCCGGTCGCCGGTCGCCGGCCTCCCGTATTTGAGCTCTGGCGCCGTCTGGCCCAATCAGTCGAAGTCGAAGGAACGGCAAAAGGACCGAGCCCCCTGGTAAATAAAAATTGCTTTCTGCCGCATAACCTGTGGCCTACTATTCTGCCTCGTCTGCCTTCAGTTCAATTTCCATCTCCGCCCATAAGCTATAGGGATTCGTCGACAAGTCTACATGAAAATGAACTAAGCCACCCACAGAGCGGGGAATATGATACGAATTGGGCAGGAAGTTTTTTTATTAACTTTAATGAAGTCAAAATTATTATAATATTGTTGTACAAATTTAAAAATACCCTTACTGAATTTGTTAAATAAAACTATCTAATTTTCTTTTTTATTTCAGAAATTCAGGTTTTGACTTCAGTTTGTGCAAGAGATTCAAGAAGAGCTTGTTATTCATCTTTAAGAGGTTATTGGATAACTGCATGATATCTAAACAGGTGGGAAAAAATAGTTTATACATATTTACAAACATCTTAATACTTTACATTTTATTTTGAAGATAATCCTCTGCGATAAGTAAGACGAAAAAGGATTAAACCGGCAAGAGTCCCACACCGGAAACTGACAATAAGGATATTCTTCCTTTTTATTAAACATTATTTACAACACTATTATGAATTGTAACATATAAAAGTTGAAAATGTACTAAAATTATTTAAAAAGTTGTAATCTATTCTTAATTTTCTGAAATTTTTGGATTTTTCCGGATTATTTTCAAAAATTTCCCCAATTTTTTCCGAATTTTTCTTATTTTTCCTAAGTTTTCTCTGATTTTCCATAAAATTTTGCACGTCCCTTACCAAAAAATTTTAAAACAAACGAGGTGTCGGATCCATAGTCGTTAGAATTCCCAACCTGTTCAAGCTCGGTTTTCCTATAAATAGAGGCTCGCATCCGCGTTTTAAAATTTTTTGCACAGTTTATCTCGGCCATTTGTGGTCCGATTTCGACGGAAGTAGTCTTAAACGATTCAGGGGACCCACTAAAAGGGATCTATGCAAAAAAAAAATGGAAAATTTGGACACATTTTTAATTTTAAAATTTTTAAACATTTTATTGCATAGGTCGCATCATGATTTTGACTAAAAATTGACCTAAAATTTTATCTCTAATATTTGTCCTTATTTTAATGCAGATCGAAGGGTATTGGATCCCTGATTCATAAATGGTATTCCGTTCTTGAATCGGTTGTTAATTAGTTAAAATATTCTCTAAAAAGAGGGTCAAAAGTGAAGATTTTGGCTAAGTAAAGAAAGGTGTACCCATATTTTCATTTTTCGTAATTTAAAAATGTGTATAGCTTTGATAATTATCTGCTATGGTATATCAAAATCAGGGTTCAAAAACTTCACCCCCTCGAAGATAGCGTTTCTTGTTTTGTGTTATTAAAGTAATTCTATGAATATTTTAAAAGCTTTGGTGGTTTGGGGTGTGCATACACCCCAGTCCTTCCCCTCGTTATATGCCCAGCCCCATAAAAGGTTTAGAGTCTCGCTGAGAACAGAGGAAACGACGAAAAGACGACTTGGACAAGTAAATACTGGGAGCAAGCATGTAAATAATGCGAGAGTGCTAACTGCGGACGTCCTGACCAGGAGTTGGAGTGCAAGGTGGGTACGGCTCGTAGTATGGAGTCCGGAGCAGCGGGCGGAGAGGGCGGGCGGGCAGACTTAAGCCGCACTTGGGCAGTCAGTCCCATAAAGGAAAATCCTATTGAATGGCCTTTTGTTTTAGCATGGAAATGCTTTTAAACATCCTCCGAACAGCACAAAAAGCAAAAGTGCGCAAAGGGAAAAGCGAATTTCTTGCGTCCTGGATCCGATTGCTTCTTGTTTATTATTCGCTCAGTCAGCTCTAATGAAGGCGTGCACAATGAGTCTGTCCACTCAGGAGCACTTATCCCTGCTTACGCTGCCCATCCTCATCTTCGTCCTGGTTCTCGCCCTCGTCCTGGCCGAATAAAAAACTGGGCCAGTCAGAAAAGCTAGACTGCTGAAAATATGATGGAAAAGTCGCTCTTTGTTCCTCTCAAATTCCTACCTAATTTGATTTTTCACAGAATAATACCATCTATAAAGAGATAGTATAAGACAAGTGGGAGGAAAGTGTTGTGGAAATGCCTTCAATGCTGAAGGCACCATTTCCACCACAAAACTATATCAACAAACTCATCGAAAAATTCAGGATAATAGTGGCCCGCCTGAGGGCAACCTCAGGCCAAAAGTTTTCGATGTGCGAGTTAATTAGTAGCCTATTGATAAAGTTGAATTGCAGCTAATGTGGGAAAGTTTGTCGGTCGTCGTCGGACCAGAACCGACAGCCCCATGCATACACATTTATTAATTAAAATGCCGCAAAAACACACAAACACGCCGCTCCCTGCGACGTCCGCCAGGCTCCGGCTATCTCATTCATTAGCGTTTGTCAAGGGCTTATCAAAAACATAGAGAACTGGTCCAGGACTGGCCCGGGGAGTGGGTCGAGGGAGGCGAAGGAGGCAAAGGTTAAATTGATGGGCATGTTTGTTAGTTTAATTATGTATTTTCTGCGAGTCCTTCAGCGAGAGCTCTCTGCTATCATTCACAATATTCGCTGTCATTGTTGGAATAATGTGAAAGGACAGGAGCATCCCGCAAACAAACAAAGTGCCAATACAAACAGCCAACAATTCGCAAACACATCTCCACACATTCCAAAGAACAGTCTATGCGAAAATTGCGGCTTATGTCAACAATAATTTTTGCACAGTTTTCCAGCCCGTGGCTTTTCCCATTTGATTTTTAATTTGGCTGCGGTTATGGACTCGATGACCGCAAATTTCTAATAACAACTTGTAATTACATAAATTGAATCTCTTTGTAGTGACTAGAGAGTTCAGGTATTTTATATTAAAGTTTCTGATTTTGTTCTTTTTTTCTACTATTTAAAAATTTTACTGAAAGGAGTTGATAGAGAACGAATAACTGATCCTCTTAAGTTTTGTATCTTGAGATTGGTTATCCTAGAGTTGAGATAGAAGCTATGTTAGTTGAGAAAGTTCATTAAAAATACCTTATCTGTCCTTTAGCCATCTATCTGCCGTTTAATTGCATAGAAATCAATTCGGACATATGCATAAGAACCTGAAGGAAGTGCGACTCAGTGGTAGAGAACGAGGATATCAAGGAGTTCGAGGAGTTCAAGATATTCTTCTTAAAGATTGGATATCCTACAGTTGGATATGCACTAAGTTGTGGGCATAAGGCCCTCCCTATACTCCTGTGGCAAAGGCACTCCATAGGAGTATTACGTAGCCCATTCGAAATATGATTATAATCAATCTTAAACTTGCAATAAACTATCATTAGCTCCCGGTGCTGACCTGTCTGGCTGTTTAGACTAATTGACTTAGCCGTCACTCTGGAGGGAAGCTGGGGGCGGGATGCGGGTGGAAATTGCCATGTCACGTGCAGCTCCAACGCAAGTAGCAAGTTATGGAGCTGCGTGGAATCCAATCAACGTTTTTCTAATCAGGCAAAGTATAAAGTAAATTCAATTACGCGGCTACTTTGTAAATCCCTCCGGATCACACGCCTAGGAGGAGGCTAGACTCTGTGTGTGTGTGCCGAGCCTGCACATATGTGGGAATGGAGCTAGGAGGCTGTGGGCTGCCGGCTGTAACTATGTGGAGGGAGGAAGTGTTGTCCCAAAAGAAATTTTGAAAATAAATAGAATTCCGCCAAAGTCAAAGCAGAGTAAACAAGTGCAAAGTGTTGGGCTGCGGATTGGGGAGTCTGGAAAGGGGGGCACAGGGTCTCCCAGCCAGATGAAGGGGAATCCATGGCAACTAATCAGAAATTCCGTCTCATGCGCTGATGTGAAGTGTGCCGCCGAAAAAAAAAGCGAAAAAAATTGAATACAAGAGCGTCGGAGACAGACAGTCGGACGGAAAGACAAGACAGGACGAAGTCGGACCCAAGGTTGGGGGGGACTGGCGGAGGAGGCGATACGGAGAAGGAAACCCAGCCCAAGTGGCATCGCAACAGCGCCCGGGATTATGCAAAATTCAATTTGCAACTTAAATGTGTTTATTTTGCGTTACGCTGCTGGGGCAATTTTTATTTTCACTGAAAATGAGGGATTTACTTACTTACCCAGTGCGGCTAGTGGCTGGGGGGGATTGGGGCGAAGGAGCTGCTGTGGGAGCTTGCCGAGCGATAAGCTAACGGGTAGTCGAAAAGGACGAGCTGCGGATCCTGGGGGAGGCAGCAAGCAGAGAGCAGCAAGCAGCGCTACCAAGCCCAGTGATCAATACCGCCATCAATTTCCCAATCTTATTGAGCGTTTAAAGATGTGTGTGGGAGTGCACTGAGAGAAATTGGTTGGCTCTTGTATTCCCAGCAAGATGGGTTTTAAATACTTTTATTGGAAAACTCCAATAAGGCAAAGTCTAAAAAAGCCAATTTATTTCCTGTGCATCTGTGGGATGTGTCGAAGAGTTCAAGTGTGGGTGAGGCGAGAACGACATCGAGAACGTCCTGTGCCCGGCTGCAAATTGCTGATTTACAAACAAAATGAGATTTCCGGCGGAGAACCGCAGGTCCGCCTTTTTTATGAGCCAAGCAGCAGGCAATATAAACACTTTATCCTTCTCCCAGGCCTGCCCAGCCTCCTTGGCCTTTTCGTCCTTTGCGACGCCCTTCCCTCCTTTCCAAAGCCTTTGCATAATAAGCGGAGCTGCAGTGCGGAGACAAATTGCCGAATTCAATTTGATAGTGAATTTAGTCAGCCGTTTATTTAATTTTATGACCCAATCAAAGCAATCGAATGCCCCTTCCGCAAATCATGATGCTGCCATGGGGTGATGATTGGAAGCTGATGATCGAAGCCACCGTTTTCCGGAGATGTCCGACCAGACTTATCATGGCATTGTACATTCCGCACCGCGGTTTTAATTACTTGTCAGTCAATTTGCCAGCGACAGTCAGGGCGGATGTGGATGGAGATGGGTGGCAGTAGTCTCGGTGACAGCACCGGCATTCATATTCAGCTGGGACTGGCACATAATTCTCTGCGGCATGGTCGCAAATGACAGTTAAATGGAAATTTAGTTTTAAACAAAACGTTAGCCGAAGCCGCAGAAAGCGCCACTGCCACGCCGCACAGAAACCGCCTACAAGGGAAATGTTTTAGTTGTGGCACGCAAATTAGCCAAAAGTTTTCCCTTGAAGAAGACCAGCCCAGTGGGTGGTGGGTGGTTGGTGGTGGGAGGTAGATGGTCGAGTGGTGCGTCTTGAACTCTGATAGACCGAAACACTCTGCTGCCCTGCTGCCCCAGTCCCATCCCCGGGACTGGGGCAGAATGAATATTTGATGGCAGTGCCCGGGAACAAATTAAAAGCGCTTGCAAAAGCTTGTTGCATACTTTATGGCGCTAATTTAGGTGCGAGCAGGACAGCGGCAGGACCTCATCTTTGTAGCAGGACAAGTTGCCAAAGTTAGAGCCAACCAACCACCAGAACCCCCTTTTATTTTGCTACTTGTTTATGCACGCACATTAATTTCAAAGGGTTGACAGCGGAAAAGTATGGACCTCAGGCCCAGCCCCTGCTCCGGCTCCATCTGCCTCCTGCCGAGAGGCAACCGCATCCCACCGCATTTGTTGCAAGTTCTGTCGCTACAACTAAATGCTTTTAAGTGCAATTCATTGTTCGAGCATACTTTTCCGCACGAAAACTTCCGACGCCGAAAAATGTCTGCCAAATTCTGGAAGCCTGATATTAAACAGCCTGAGGTGTGTCCATTGTCCTCTGTCCCTTGTCCCGTGTCCCGTGTCCGTTTCACACATCCAAGGAACATCACGTATACGCAGTGGACGCTCGTCCTCAGCACGCTACCGAGATGGAAGTCGAGAGCTGCCTCCTGAGTGTCTCCTCATAAATATTCATTCGCAATTTATGTAAATGCCTCCCTTCTGACCAGCCCCGCACACTTTTGATAATGTGTCGCGTTTTAATTATGAATTAATTGCGAATGATTTCAACATCATGCATTTTAATTGACATACCATTGTGCGGCTCCGGGCTGGGATCTATGAGCGCGTATCTGGAAGGTGTCATCCACTCGAGCACACACTGCCTGCCTGCCACACAGCCTGATATCCTGCCGCCCACTCTGTCCCATACGCATCATTTATCACGCGACAGGGAATGACTATGTCCCGGGTCCGAGGACGAGGACGAGGGCTCCATGCGACCAGGGGACTTCGGGTTCATTGTGTGGTTGCCAGTCGTTTCAATCAATTTCATTTCGTTATCGTTATTGACATTTTGTAATTTAATCGTGTGCTTTGTCGCGTGTGCTCCGTATGCTGCACAATCACACTTAAGTGCACTGCGAGAAACTAGTTTGCGATGTTCTAGATAATCTGCTAGTCAGTCGAGGTGCAGTAACCTTTTTTTTTACTATTCTCCCACACCAAATAGATTAATATTTCCCAAATCTCTTGCTCTAATAATACCTCTCTTGTTTACAATAACTCGGATGATTGATTTTCTTAGTGCCTGCCATATTTTCATTCGCTTTCAATCGGCTCAATTCATCATTATGCTTATCATTTTAAAGCTTTTCAATTTAAGTCGATTGATGGATTATTGATTAAATAAGTGGATAAAAAATATATTTTTCACAAGGACTCTGATTCAGACACCAGCCGAAATTCCTATTTTCGATTCGTCGGCAGCAGTTTCCGTGTAAACAGACTCGCTCAGTGTGTGGCTGCTTTTAACTTTATCAGCGTGTTTGGCTTGAGGTTTTTCGCTTCTCGGGCAGGTTAATAAAAAAGGGGAGGTCAGCAGATGACACCGAGGAGGAAGATGAAGTGGCAGCCAGCCGATGACGTGGCCAGCGGTGACGACCAAACTGGCAGCTGCATCAGCAGCATCAGCTCGAACCGAACGGCGGAAATCCCTAGGAAACCTGACCAGGAGGCAAAGGGCAGGTGTCGCAGCCACTAATTAGTTTCAGCCACATAAATATTGAGCCAGGGGCAGGGTCCAGGATCTGGTGTGGCAAAGGAAAGCAAAGCATTTTATTGGGAGCTGGTGTGCTGCATGAATAACGAAATTAGATGCCTCAGCTTCTCGGTCGCCGCTCTTGGGAAACTTTCCCCTTTGGCAGAGCCACAGCCACATGTTGCCCTTTGCCTTGATTTTTGTGGCTTCACACATACATGCACTCCATCACAGACCCAGCCCCAGACCCACATCCCTACACCCCCACAGCTCCACACACACATGTGATGTAGGGCGCTTAAAAACTCATTTAGCCCCCGGGCAAAAACGGAAACGACATCTGTGTCCCCGCCGCGTCACTTTAATATAAAATGTAAATTTACACAAAACTACTTTTTGTCTGTTTTGTATCTCAGGCTCCTTTTCCGAGTCAGCAAGTGCTCCTGCCCCAGCCTCCTGCCCCGGCTCGACCGCAGGAAAACATTTCCGAGTGGTTTGCCCGAGTTTTTCGATTTCCAGTCCTCGCATAAATATGTCGTAATATTTTAATCAAATTATGCAATACGGCAGGAGGTCTCTCACAGTCTCACAGTCATCTTCTCTCTCCAAGCAGCATATGACTTTTGAATTAAATGACCTGAAAATTGTCCCTTCCCCAGGGCCAAAGTCAGAATAAAATAAAAGGAAACACAAATGGCGCAGACAGCAACACTTTACGATTTCATCAACCTGGGTAATGGCCAAATTAGGGCAACTGCGAGGGTCCTGGCATGGAGGACAGTCCATGTTGTCGAAGCACTCGATACCCTTGCAAATTCATTGTTCCTCTGGCAGCAATTTTGCGGGGAATTTCTTCATTCGGGCCGTCATTTCTTAGACTCTGGGGGGCACAGAGGAGCAGAAAATGACCGCAACCGCAGGACAACAAGGACGACATTGTACGGCGGAGAGTGAGCGAGAACACAAATGAGGCGAGACAGCAACACAATAATGTACAATCCCCGCTGTACCAGCCAGCAGCATGTCAGCGCCGTAAAATAAAAACTGTCCTCTCGGTCAGAAGGCACTTCCAGTGCGCTACAAAAGGATACGATTTCGGTATTAATGGAGGCGTCAGGTGGTTCGATTGGCACTGGACCTCCATTTAATACATCTGTTAATGCTTTACTTTTATTTTTGACTATAAACCTGAGGTCGTATAAGATCTGACTGGAGGGGAGCCTGGTTCCAGAGCCATTGCCACAGAAAAAGAACCTACACCTAAACGGAGACAAGTGGAAAAGCGGACAAACGGAAAGAGGGACACGTGTGTGCACAATGTTGGTGGCAGAAGGACTCGGACATCGACATGGCAGGACCGGTCAGCCTAGGATCAAATGAAGCACTCCAGTGTCATCCAAGTGGGCTAATCAGCGGCAGCCCACACACACACACAGCAGGAGCAGGAGCAGGAAGGAGGAGCTGGAAGGAGCCATGTAACGTCAGATAGTCAGTCAACATTCGAAATAAAAGATATATGGGCAAAAATGAAAAGATAAAAATGGAAAAACACACAAAATTGCCATTTTTCCTGTACTTCCTTCGTGGTCCTCGAACAAGGAGGAAGGACGGGGCTGGAGCTCGTATAAAATGAAGTGGAAAAAAGTAAACTATGAATGCGGCCATATGTACACAGTCGTACCATCCAATATCATGCATATGGATGTCTAGCTATCGTAGTCCTTTCCGTAGGTTTGTGCTTTTTATTTGTTTTCTGCTCTTATTACGACTCCATTGCGTTTAGATGGAGATTAAGTCGCTACTCCCCTCCCCAACCGCTCAGCTCCTATATCCTCGAAAGCCCACAGAATCGTGGAATGATTTCGTTTCATTTTTTTTGTTTTGTTACAATTTGTTTTTCTCGCTCCTGGAGCCCCACCTCCTAGTTACTTTTATTATTTTTTGCAATTTTTTGCTTTATGAGCAGTTTATTTGCTATCTGAGTATGTGTGCGCCATTTTTATACTGGCATGTCCTGGTTAGACCCGCTCCCGCTCCAACTCACGCTCTGGTATGTGTGCCTGGGGCCATATAGGATAGAGGATGCCAGATAGCGGGCAACTCTGCACCAACATTTGTTTATGATTTTAGTAACAAATGAAAACTGTGCAAAAAGAAATAGGAAAATATTGTATATTACTGGGGGGAGCTGACTATTATATTGCTTTTGTGGGAATGCCAGGAGCCCCTCCATTTGTGTGTGTGCGTGTGCTTTTATTAGTCACTGTCACAGTGAGCGCAGCAAGTTGCTCCCCAAAGTGCCATCGAGGAAAGCGATGCTGATGCTGATGTGTGTGTGTTGATAAGCGGCATGGTAATTTTTCGACTCCAGCTCCGCCTGGTGCTTATGTCCTTTCCCTGCTGTTGTAGTTCTTTTTGTGCTCTGTTATTGTCGAAATGTTGAAGCGAAAATGTATTAAAAATACAAATATTGCCGCCACCCTTACCTAGCTAGGGTTGCCAAGCTGTCTTTTACAAAATTGCTTTCGTCACAAAGATACTTGAAATTCTGAATCATTGACTATGGAAATGCTTTTTTGGGAGCTGAAGTGCGGCCTGCTTAAAAGCCCTATAAAAACTCGAAAGCCCTGGCAACCCTCTGAAACCACACGCCTCAAAGTATGCAAAGCAAAAACGAAAAATATGTTCGGCTCTATAAAAACAGAGAGAAACACACACATGTTCAAAGAATAACGCTCGGAGGAGGGGGGGAGGAATGCGACAAAAACACATAAAAGAAAATTGACTGTGAAGCTCCCCCTCGACCCTAGCCATCCTGGAATCGTCCTGCCGGTCCCACAAATTCATTTACTTTCTATCCAATTCGGCAAAAACTTCGCTGTTTTTATTTCTGGCCTTCAAGGGTATTAAGGGCCAGCATACTTTTTAATTTTTGCGTGCGACTCTATTACGATCGACCTATGGCAGAGCCAGAGCCAGTGCCGCCTTTTTAAGCCTTGTCACGCATTTGGAAAGAACAGCCATCAAAAACGGCATTCATTAGCTTTATGCTTATGACGGCGAGGATTATGACTTCCCCGAAGCGGCAGTGTGTGTGGCGGAAGCACAGAGGTGTTGTGCTGAATGCGGGCTTCCATCAGGCGAATACTTGTTCCTTGCACACATCCCGAGCATAATTTCTAATTAACTTTTGGCTCAGAGGCGTGGCTGCGAGGTGAGCTGAGCTACGACGCGTGGGCATCGCATGGGAGGCCCAGATCCCAGCGCCCAGATCCCTGGCTCGTACATCCCTGCTTCCTTTAACACGTCATCATAAAAATGTTTTGCCAACACATTTATGCGGCGCCTCCTGGGTCCGAACGTAGCTCGGAGATGGCTCTGAGGTGGGGGCAGCACAAAATGCGTAACAAATGAAGCAGAGGAATATCTAACAAACGGCGGGGAGAAAAACAACACTCGACAGCTAACAATGGCTGTAAAAAAACAGAAACCAGAATCCCGAACCTCGAATCCTGAAGAAACAACAGCACCTGTAAGTCCTGCATTCTTCATCTTCTTTGCCAGCCTGTTTTTGTTTTTATGCGTTAAGTCATTAAAATGAAAATTTATTATGCGCACCCCTTGGCAGCGGCAGTGGGGCGGGGAGTGGTTAAGGAGCTGGCCAGGATAAGGGCAGAGGAGGCAGGAGGACAGGCAGCAGCAACAAGCGACGACCGCCTATGAGGCGAATACGTAACGCCAGGCAACATATATCTCATTAAGCCCGGCCGGAATGCCGCTGCTGATGCTGATACTGATACTGATGCGGATACTGATGCTTATGCTGTTGCCGTAATGAAGCCAATAAAGCTTTTTATCTGGCAGACAACGTGATTTATTTATTCTGGTGCGTATGCCTGGGAAATTATACATACAGCGTCCTGTGATTCCAAATCCAAATATGTGTTTGAAGGCTAAAAGTGGCTGATGGGGGCTGAGGACTTGGATCCTTATACTTCTACTAGTTCCTGTAATCTAATGTCTTCAAAAGCAAATTGATGAAATAAATAAGCAGTGCACTTTTTAATTAGAAATCAAGTAAAAGCATTACTACCAAAGGATCCACCGATATCCTGTCGCTATTCTCATTAAACTTGGCTCGGGTATAACTAATGGCAATTACTTGTCGCCCCCGCCGGAAGTCCTTAATTTGTCAGGACGTGTGTGTGCCAGGGCTTGCAACTATCTTGAAGTTTGTCAAGTGAAATTTATGCGAGAGCAGCGCCAGTAATTGAAGCGGAAATCCACAAGCACAAGAAGCAGAAGAAGAATCTAATAATTTACTTTATTTGCACCTTTGAAGAGGCGTCCTTGTAACTCCCCGGTTACTCCTAGTAACCTCCTCCAACCGGCAGCTGTGGGCAAAACTTTTACACGTACACATGCCATCAGCAAAATGGAAAAAGTTTCGCTTTCTCACTAGCAGTTTCCCGCCAGTGCCCCTGGTTTCCCTGCCTTCTGCTTTCCTGCTCATCAAGGCACACAAATTAAGAAAATTATCATGCATCGTACCTAGGCGACCCTGCTACTGCCACTGCCACTCCCTCTGCCACTTACCACCTGATGCCCTCACTCCGGCTGGCAGTAAACTTTCTGTTCAGCAGAATCCAATTAAACATAAAAATAAAATAAAATGTGACATTTTCCAATTAGCGGAGTGAATAGTTGTGGCAGCCATGGGCGGAAAGAAAGATGAGCCTGCTGACAACATGTGTCATGCAGCAGTCCTGCCGCCTGCCCCTGATCCCATGCCCCATGCCTTCTGCCCCCTGCCGCCTGTCAAGACAAATGCCGGCACCGAGATGTCTATCGCTCGCTGAGAATCCCAGTAGCTCTCGGATGAGCAGCCCGAGCCCGAGCTCGAGGTGGGGGCTAATTAATGGTGCCACACAGCATAGCAACAAAAATAAATTTGAAACTTTTTCGGAGGACAAGTCGAATGGAAAATACCCAAAACAGCCATTCAAAAGATGGGGATATGGAGAAATGGATAGTAGATTGGACATTTTGATAGTCCTTGGAACTGGCCACAGTTCAGTCGGATATCCCCCGATCCGAAAACAAACTGACGAGCAAGCTCTGCCCCGGCAACTGCAAATTACAAATGAGTTCGACACAAGAGACATGCCACGCGAGACTCGAGGGGAAAAAAACAGAGTCGAATGTGAAAATAATTGCCAAAAATAACACAGAATTTATTTATGCCCCAACTACTCCGTAGCGGCACTTCCACCAAGAGCTGAGGAGCCAACAGCCGGATGGACAAGGACGAGGAGAAGGACTCAGACGAGGACGAGGGCAATTGGCAGTGGGTTTTTATGATTCTGGTCGGTACGGCCATAGACAGCTCTCTAAATGAGCAAAAACACATAAAAATGTTGAGCAATTTCTCTACGGCCGGAGGAGTGGACAGAAGAAAGGCTTCTTCTGAAGCATCTCGTATCCTTTCTGGCAGGCGCTTCGGTTCGGGTTTGGCTTCGCTTGTTTTGGCCGTGGCTGTGCTTTCTTGCAATTTGCAACTAATTGCTACAAATTAATTTTAGTATGCTTTTAATGGCATTTTGAATGTGGTTGGGACGGGCCGAGAACGGGCCGAAGGACAATGGAGCTCTTTGTTCAAAGGGATTTTTGTGGCTTGCCTTTTGCTGTCATGCCTCCGGTTTAATGAGCTGCGACAATCGTCATAGTGCTCGGAGAGGGCTCAGCAACGAGCCGGGCAGAAAGGACATCGCAGGGCTGCTGCCAACAATGGAGCGTATTTAGTTGACAGGCCATGGAGACACGCCCCCGAAGCATCCCACTCCCACTCCCCTGCTCGACAAACTAAGCAGAAACTTTTGCAAGAAACTGCGCAAGAAAAAATAAAATAAATTCCATCCCCATCCCTTAGTCTGATGTCTGAAAGGAAGAGGCGATGCGTGCTCATTAGATCACAATTGTACTGCATCCGGAGCGGGCATTACGGATTCCGGAGTCGCTGGCACTTCCCGGTTACGGCTCCGCCTCCTGGCCCCCCAGTTCGTCGTGTCAACAGCAAAACTAATTTATTTACGGCTCGCTTTAAAGCCTGATTATTCATACGCACTGTGCTCTAGGCTCCGGGGAGGCCTGGCCTGGCCTGGCCTGGCCTGCATCCGGCTCCGGCCCGGTGCCTGTTGACTTTCATTAGCTCGAATTACGCAGAAGTACTCGAGCGTCGCACGCATAAATCAAACTGCAAATCAAATTCACTTGCAGATGCAGTCCTCGGCCTCCGTCCTGGTCAGTTTCCAATGGCTCGGCAGCCCATAAACGCTGACCCCGATGCGGACCATTGCTGGTGCCTCCTCCTGTACACTGTCATTAATAGTGTCTACTTATCGGAGGAAAATGGCTTTAAAAATTATATTTTAATGGCCGACAACCATGTGCTGCCATATTTAAATATCATATGTTTGTCCCTTTTCTTCTCACATGTTCTTCCTTTAATGTTCTTTACTTTAAAGGCGCCATTTTATCTTTCTAGTTTCTTCTACCTTATTTCTCTAATTAATAGGTGGAAGTGTAATTTGCACTTACCTAAGTTCCAAAGTTTAATTAATCATAGATTTAATATTTTACTTTTATTTTTCAATTACACCTGCCACCCGTCCTGTTCCATCTTCAATTTAATTGTGCCGCAAGCTAAGGTTGAAAAGAGCGAGAGCAAGCGAAACAAGTGATCAAGCAATCACAAGGGAAGAGTTATCTCACCTTTAAAGTTATCTCTCCTTCGCTCTAACCTTTACACCACCTTTGCCGATTTAAAAGAGAATATTTCCCTGACATTGACACCCTGAGGATACCCTGAAAATGGCATAATAAATTTCCCCTCTACTCTCTGAGGAAAGATTTATTGAAAGCTTCCTGATCATTTCTCACCGTGTCTTTCCCTATCTGTCACTGGCAATGCGGTGGCCACTCCCTGGCCATGTCGATGCCACCGCCTGTGTTTGGTTTACGTGCTTAAATTGGCAATTAGCAGATTAATTGTCACTGCCAATATATGTACATATGCGTCAATATTTTGTGCAACCCACAGATGCAGTTGCAGTTGCAGTTGCAGGTGCAGTAGTTTCAGTGTCCGTCCATCCGGTGACCGGTGACCATCCTTCTCCTATGCAATTGCACACGTACGTAGTTTGCTTTACGGCCCTGTTGTTTACACAATTGTTGCTCTGCTCCTGTTTGATTTCACTAACGAGCATTAGCATAAATTGCCCCAATCGAAGTGTGGGCATCGAGGCGGTGCGCCATGGCGGAGTGGCAGAGGGGCCGAGTGGCGCCGGGTGAGGGATCGTCCATATGCGTTTGTGTGCATCGCTTAGCAACTTGGAATGGCCATCACCAGCACCAGCAGCAGCATCGCCATCGCCATCGCCATTGCCATCCTCCCAAAATGGACGACGCAAACTGTCAAAATTTTGTGAAAACCAGCTCGAACATTGTGCAGTCAATCAATTGTAAATTTTTAATGAGTTTTCATTCTGCATTGACCCAAAATCGACTGACAGAGCTGACTGACCACTGGGGATGCGGTCAGTCCTTCTTTCGTCCTGTCCCTTGCTCCCTTGCCCCTCTGCTTCTGACTTAGCAATTTGTCACACTAATTAGCTGCTGTTGCTGCTGCGGTTGTCCGCTAGATGGCGTGGCGTCGGCCCTTGTCAAAATATTACGCATACGACACGTTAGCCAGAATCCTGTTTGGGATGTCAACCAAGGCAATTATTCGGTCCACAAGTCAATCAAACGATTGGCAAAATATTTGATATTTGACAGTTGGAATCCTAGTTCATCACTAGTTACTAGGCATCTTCGAGTCGCCAGAGACTCTCCTTCCACCAGTTTTGGCTCCACTTTAGCCGCAATAATTTTACACAAAATATTTCCGCAACATATCGTCGATGGCAGGTCCTTTCCTATTCCTTGCCAGCCCGAGGAAGTCTGGGGAGCTGTCCTCGGGCAATCTGCTTCAGCTTTTACTGCTACTGCATTTCACTTGACTTCACGTCCTCATCCAGCTGCAACTTATCATTTTATAAGCGTTTGTTTTTCTTCTTGCTTCTGTTTTTGTTTTCTGCTCGAAATGTTTTTGCTTGGCCCGAGTGTTTTTTTTGTGTGCGCAGTATAACAAAATATTTTGTTGCATTTTGTTTGCTCACCCCGCTCCGCACCGCACCAAGTCCGAGACTCCTGCTCGCTGCCAAGGAGCACTTGAGGCGACAGATACTTTAAAGTGTTCCCAACTATCTCAAGACGCATTCGTTTCTCCAAGAGCCAGCACACACAGAATGGAATTAATGCAAAATTATGTGCCACGTATACTAATTTTTATACCACACCAAGGGGTGTGCCATTCCAGTCCAACTGGCCTGGCCCTTTCTGGCCTACGATTTACGAGCACTTGCACTTGGTCGCAATCCTTTCATAACATTTGGCGACCGTTTTATTGCCCTGTTTGGGGCGACAAAAAAAAACCCCAAATGCCGCGTGGCGCATTAAAATGTTGCCAAGCCTCCGCCCACGGAAGCCACTAGCCAAAAATAGGCAGGGTGTTTTGACCAAATTTGGGGAAAAGTGTATAATTATTGCATTAATAAAATGCAAAATGGAGGTCTATATTTTTGTAATAATATTATCTCCATGGGTAAGCAGGTGCGGAATAATTCAGAGCCAGAATATCCAATTAAATAGTATATTTTTTCACATATTTTTTCTAGTGCAGCTGTTGTTATTCAAGCTGAAATTTATATTAGGCCAACAAAGTCGTCCTGCGAAAAAGGGCGGGCTGCGGTGGTGATAGGGGCGGACTGCCTTTGGCGATGGCGCCTGCTCTCAAGTGCTCATAAATTCACGAAAATTTCACAGCCGCCGACGGACGAACAAAATAAAAAGCGACGACAAGGGTCGAAGGTGGGGGTAGCGTCAGCTGTTGCAGTCCCTGGGCAGTCTATTGGCCCTCCGTGCCACCCATCTCCACCACCCACACCCTAGCCACCGGCCCCTCCTTTTCAA
Organism: Drosophila ananassae; assembly: GCF_017639315.1. Taxonomy (NCBI): domain Eukaryota; kingdom Metazoa; phylum Arthropoda; class Insecta; order Diptera; family Drosophilidae; genus Drosophila; species Drosophila ananassae. The sequence goes on from NC_057930.1 coordinate 26,162,206, forward strand.
AACCAGACACACTCGACTTTGGTTTGGCAACATAAATTGTTAAAGAATTGCCACTTTACAGTCGTAAGGAGCACATAAGCCGGACAAATAAAAACCCTTTCCATCGCCAGACCCTTGAGGTTGCTCCGTCCATTGCCAGCCAGAGGTTCCGCTGGCCTGAAGCGCCGGAGCGGAGCAATCAGTCGCAGGCAGACCCCGGATTGGATGTCATAAAAATGGATGCCAAAAGTGAGCAATGGGGGAGTGCGGCACTTAAAGCGGCGGGAGCAGTGCTCCGTCATCATTACGGCATCCAATTTGTACTCAATAAAAGCGGCAACTCAACCATTATGATGAGAACGATGGAATGTCCTGGCAGTGAGTCCTGGCAATTGTTTTCCGTCAAACTAACATGTAGCGGGTCCAGCAAATCCATCGAAGGACGCTGCAATTTTCAAAACCCAAGGGATTCGCCAGGATCCTTCCTCTGCGATGGCGGTCATGTCCGTCCTGGACTGTCCAGTTCGGAGGTCCTGTGCATGTGAAGTGCCGTGATTTATAAGCGCTTTGCCAGCGATAGCAGAAGTGGGCGGTTGGGTCACGCCCACAGCCAAACAATGGCAAAAAGGATGCAGCACACATGCAAATTCCACTGGCCGCTGTCCCAATACCGAGCCCCTCTGGCATCGCCTCGTCGTGTGTCCCTCCCTGTCCCTGTCCTCCAGTCCTGTCCGCCATCTTCTTTCAATTTTCTTTGTACGGTTTTGTGGTCGCTTGGCTTTCCGGCAAATTTTTATCTCAAGTTCGGGGGGCCGTTGACAATAAAAATGGCAATAGGACATGGCGAGGCCATCGCAACCGCACGAATGCCAGGCCTCAGCGTCCACTCCGCTCCTGGCCCATATCATTAATTTTGCACAAAAGGACAAAATGTTCTTTGCCAAGTGCAGAGGAGTCGTAGGAGCGAGCCGGAGATCTGGTCGGACCAGAAAATAAATAAGGCAAGCTGCCGGACTTTGTTGTGCATTGGAAGCTCTGCGGTTGGGATTGTTCTTCTCCTGCACTGCGCGAGAAATTCGAACATTTCCAGTATTTTTAGTGGGCTTGGGCTTAAAACGTAATTTCTCAAGCTTAACTTATCTTTCTTTGTAATTGAAACTAATAGTAAATGTCAGAAAATACAACATGTTTTTAATTACAGTGTATTCGGACTTGGAGATGAGGTTGAATTGAGGTCAACCTAAAAACGGAGGCTGCAACACGTTCGACATTTTGCCGGTCCCATGCTGCGTTGGGTTTTGCCAAATTGAAATTGTTTGGCAAAAACAACAAACCAAAAAACAACAGTCAAAAAGGCTATTGATTCAGTTTTAAAGCAAATAATATACGTAGACTGTACATACAGATTACTAATAAATATACAGAACATTTAGAAAATTAAAACTTCATTATACCTTTATTAGGAAGATTTTGTGTTTAGTTGAAGCATTGCCAGTTTAGTTGAAACCTAGATATTATTTTAGGCAAATACAGTATTGTTTTCACATTTAAGGCAAATATATAGTATTTTTATAAACTTTTTGAATTGAAAACTTTTTTAACGGCCTTGAAAGCTCTTCTGCAGAGTTGCCACCTGGTTGATAAAAAGTCGACATAACGGGAAGAAAGTTTCGACTAGAAGGCTGCCACCTTGTCGGAATTACATCGTCAGGTTGTGGCGAGCACTGAATTCGAATTCAAATTGAATAAAAAACGAGAACATAAAATATATATTTTTTCTAGCATTGAACTTGTAGGAGCCACAAAAGTATTCGACATGTCCATGTTCCGCGATAAATCTTCGGTCACCAAGCACCGAACCTCGAGACCTTCGCGTCGCTCGAGCAAAAGAATATATTGCTGCATCGCAAAAGAGTGTACGATTTCAGAACGGACGGAGTCTTGAGTTTTCTAACTTTCCATCCCTATAGACTACAGTGAATTCTCCAACATGGTGGACACGCTGCACATCACACCTCGGATGATGATTCACAAAAAGTGCTTCAAAGTCAACAACACCTACGGGCTCACCCTCAACATCAGAAACAGTGGATTGGTAAGGATTCTGATTTCTGATTGGAGTTAAAAAATAGTAAATTGCCTTAAGTTCCCCCGGCTTCTCAAACTAACCACTGACAGTCCCGAAGATACGTCCATCAGCATTCCGGAAATGGAGATGCATCGTTACCTGGAAACCGACGAGGTGCTGGAGGTAAAGGTTTGGATTAGGAGCAACACCAAGCGGGACATCAACCGGCGGCGGCACATCCTTATCGAGTCGTTCCACCCAAACATTATCTTCCAAGTGCCCATTATCGGTATCCGCGCTGAACAGCCTTGAAGCCTTTGAAACTTATGCTTCTTTTTTTTGCAGTGTTGGACAAGCTGAAGGATCCTTCGGTCTGCGACTCTATAACCTTCCCCAGCTGTGTGCCCGGAAACAAAACCCACTTCGAACTGATCGTCTACAATCCCACCAAAGATCGCATCCGAGTGCGGTATAGAAAGTAAGTAATTACTTTCCAGGAGGGATTCCAGGATGAACTAAAGATAGAAATCATTCAATACTTTGTTCAGCACTAACCGAGGTCTGGAGATCAGCAGCAACAACAAGGACGTTCTACCGGCAGAGGACTACGTGAAACTGTTGCTGGTAATCGAGCCGAAGAAGCTGCAAGTCTACAAGGGCTTCTTCAACATCAAATTCGGAGTGAGTAGGTATCAAGATGCAGATATTCACCCTGTACGGATTAACCAACAATGTCTTTTAGTGCCGCCCAAACCTGTGATGTTCCAGTTCACGCCAAAATCGATGGGCGTATACCTGAGCCTGGGCAAGCTGGAGTTCGGGCAGGCGAGGTTTTCGAGGGAGGAGATGCGTAATGTCATCGTATGCAACGAAACTCCGCACGAGGTGTACATCAGTGGGGAGTTCTATAAGGATCCCAAGTTGGAGCCAGTCGTGACAGTCGAGTCCTCGAGCAGTGGCGGGGAGGAAGATTCGGGCGGATTATCGAACAAGATCATTGACGACGCCATCAGCATGCACAGCGTGCTCCTCTACGACTTCGAGGAGGACAACAATATCCAGCAGGTGCTCTATCACCCTGGAGCGTCGAAACACTTTGATTATATCGTGCCCAACAGGATCTCGGGTCTGACATCCGGCGAAATCAAGCTCATCTTCCGGCCCCTCTACGATCCACACGATCCATTTCCAGAGGACATGGAGCCACCATACTTCCAGCGGACGCGGATCAACTTTTGTGTAACCGACGCGGAGGACTGCTACGAAAGCCACTTTGTCGTGATGTCCGGCGAAATCGGTGGCATCGAAGTGGAGACACATCCGAAGGTGATCGACTTCCGGAAGGTGTATCTCGGCGAGGAGCATTGCGCCCAAATCAAGATCCTTAACGTGGACGGTAAGTGACACATTTTAAGGAAGTATAACATTCGCCCTTTTCAGCTGTGCCCGCACGGGTGGTATACAAGGACTGCCTGGAGCCTGATCTGGCCGGAATAAGGGTCATGCCCGTGGAGGGCTATCTCCTAGAGCCGTGCACCCGCGGCATCTTCCATTTGTCGTTCTATTCGCTTTTTCCAAACCGATTCTCGATGACGTTGCGCTTTAAGGTGGAGAACGGAGCTCACTACAAGATAGTTTTGAAGTAATCGATAAGGATACCATTGAATCATCAGTCCCACACTCACCAGCCACTTTTCTCTCGCCACAGGGGCACTGGGCAGCAGGTGCAGCTTCGCACCTTCCCGCAGCTGGTGGAGTTCGGCAGTATCCCGGTGGCCGTACCCCAGAAGCGATACATGCTCCTGATGAATCCTCTGGCGGTACCCATCACGCTACAGGTGAAGCCCACTGACGACGGGGAGGAGACGCCGCTGGTGCTCAACATCCGCGATTCCACTGAGATGCTGCCCATCACTATCCGCGATCCCATCCGTCACCTGCAGAGTGTCCACGAGGAACTCCAACGACGCGAAAACGAACCTTACGAGAAGATCACCCTCACGGAACATCTGCCAGACTCTATGTCCGTGAAATCCTTTCAGACGAGCGACTCCATCTACAGCTTGGATTTTGAGGAAGAGGTGATGGGTAAGATCTCATCTACTTTCATATTGATCTTAATTTTAAACACGACTGTTCCTAGAGCCCATTCCCCAGATGGCTGCCCAGTTGCTGACCCACTTGAAAAAGCAAAAGATCTTTGACAAGTCGGAGACTGACCGCCGCGTCATCCAGGAGGCACTAATGGGTCTCATGAACACCAAGTACTTTTCCGTATTCACCAAGCACAATAACTACATTTTCATGGACTGGAACGCGATTCCGAGTGACCCGCGAGAGATATACTGCGATAACGAGATCATCTACCTGCGACCCAACACAGGACGCAGCATCACCATCCTGCTGATTCCGAACAAGGTCGGCTACCACCACCGCTCGCTCTCCGTTCGCATCTGTCCCGCCCTTCCGCCGCCTGGCAATGTGGATTCTAGTGAAGATTATCCCGTGGAAAAGACACTCGTCAAGACAGAGTTCCTTTGCTCCAAACTCTGGTTCGAATACAACTGTTTTTCCCCCGAGATCCTGTGGAACAACACGGTGGACCTTTCGTCACGGACCATCTATGCCGGAGAGGACTACGCCTTTGACATTCTTTTTACCAACCGTTCCATTGTCGGTGGGTTCATCCACTTCGATGTCATTGTAAGTATGTCTTTTTATTATAAACCGCCAGTCTGGTAGAGATATTCCAATCTTAAATCCATGTGCTTATATACCTCCGACTCCGATCAGCCCACTGACATGAGCTTCCGCGACGGCACCTGGAAATTCTACATTGACGCCCAGTCAGAGGTCACGGCCAAGTGCGCGGTCACGTTTCGCTCCCTGGGCACAGCCCGCCTCTCGGGCCTAGTCAAGATCGTGGGGGCATCGCACCCGTACCCCTTCCACCTTTTCGCCAACGTGCTGCCGACGGAGATCCGGATCACGCCGATGTACGTGCACCGCCGGCTCACTGTCTACGAGGAGAACGAGGTGCACTTCTACATCGACAACTACACGCCCACCCATACAAAGCTGAGCATGAGGCTGGTGAGTTGGGCGGCCAAATTCTGACCAAATGATCACCAATTGATTGATGGCTTCTAATTGCAAAACCCATAGAAAGATACATCGTTCCAGTATCTGACCCTGAGAGGAGGGGCGCTGGCACCCACGGGCCAGAGTATGTACACAACGCTGAAGTCTCTGTTCCCCGACCCGGATCTCTACCAAAACACCTTGTACGTCGACCTGCAGTTCGAACACGTCATGATGCTGCCTATAACCTTCCTGGTGGAGGGGGTTCCCCTGTACTTCGAGCCCAACATCCGCGAGGGCTTCGATTTCGGCCAGCTGTACACGGACACTCGGACGCAGTTCCAGGACGGCACTTACAACCATCGTTTTCCGGTGCGGGTGATCAACAAGGGCCTCCGTGCCTACCGCGTGATCATTATCCGGCTGAGCAGTATCGGTCCGGAAACCTCCCACTGTGCCCTGCACGCTCTCACGGCGCGCTTCGACGTGGACCCCAAGAACCTGTACCTACATCCCAATGGCGAGGAAAAACTGGACCTCCTAGCCAGCTCGTACGTTGAGGGGCGCTGCACCGGTGACTTCCTGCTGCAGGTCATCGACCAAAAATACCCACAGCGCAAGCACATCATTCGGATCAGGGTTACGGCCAAGTTCGTCGAAGCCCAGCTCAATTGGAGTCCTAGACAGGTGGGTTTCTAGAGAACGTTTGCAAGGATAACACTAAGTAACCACCTAATTCCAGCTCAACTTCAAATACAAGCATTGCGAGCCGTTGAGGGACCGATCCTACGTTGAAACCCCCCTTCTGATTAATCCGTGTTCCGTGACCATCGACCAGGTTGTTCTTCAGGTGACCGGCCCTTTCAGGATCAAGGAACTGTACGAGGACAGCTTCGAAAAGGAGATTACTATAAAGATGAACGGCAACGAGCGAAAGGAGATCTTCGTAGTCCTCAATCGGGGAGCAATGAGGCAGCTCTTCTGCCGTCAAGTCGAGGGCAGGATCAATGTGTACGCGGTGGGGAAACAGCTTCGACCCCTGTCCTTACGGGTGGCTGTCCTGGTGCCAGATGTGGTCATCCTCCAGCCGGAAATAGTACTTTTCGATAGAGGATCTCCGTACGACAGCAACGTGCATCTCGTCAATCAAGGCTGCCTGCCAGCAGAGTTCAAATGGAAGAGGCTGGAAACCAGCGAGGTCTTCATTGGAGACAAGGACGATCCGGGTGGCATCGTGGCCGATCTTCTTTCGGAGATTCTTCGCATGCTGGAGTACAACTTCAGCTGCTCCGAAGAGTCGAATATGACGAAGAGGTATCAGGAATGCCGCTGCCAGTTCCGCCGCGAAGTGGAAAACGGCGATATGATCCTGGAAATTCTGGACGAGATTGTCAACGATCTTGAGCTGAGACATCGACCTCTTCTCTATCCCGTCGACAAAGAGGTGGAGGAGGACCCAGACCAGAGCTCCTCAAGTATGGTGCGTGAAACCATCAACGACATTCTGGCTAGGTTGCACATCGATTCCAGTGACAAGTGGTCGGAGCCGTCCACCGAGTACTGCTTCGCCAGTCGCTTCATCTACTTCCACGAGAAGTCTGGGACGGTGGAGGTGCCGGATGCCCAAACAACTGACCTGGCATGCAAGCTCCACCTGCCCCACATTCGGCGAAACTTCGAGATGCGTGCCGTCTTTGAGCTGTCGGTGATTGGGGGACGGAGTCAACGATTATCCGTGGCCCTGGTGAATCTGGGACAGAAGGTCAAGTTCTACAAAGACAACACTTACATGGGCATAAAGGTGACAACATTTATCCCACTCTTAATTTTATGAAGATCACTAATAAGATCCTTCATATAGCCCTGGTATGAGACCTTCGATGCGGTGGTCCGAGTCACCAACATTACCAAGTACCCGCTCCAGTTGGTAGTCGTAGAAGTGAAGCCTCCGCCCGCCAAGCCGTTCGCAGCCACCAAAGAGGAAAAGGAAGCGCTCCAAGAGAAGCGCCTGGTGGAGGGCTTTTGCAAGCTCATAACCAGCGACCTGATGAACTTGGACCCCCTCGGAACTGATCAGATCCGGGTGAAGGGCATCCTTGGCTTCAGCGAGAGCTTCCGGCACTCGTACGGGGCGGTGATCAACAACAGCGACTCCAACTACTTCTGGCTGAAGGGGCAGGGGGTGATGCCTATTCTAGACATGACATCGGCGCTCCCTGTCGTTCCCTTGGATGCCTACGAAGTGCAGGAGGAGTACAGACTGCTGCAGCGCATCTACCACTACGAGATTTTCCGCACCATCACCGAGTTGGATGAGGAGCCAAAGTTCATCGGGGAGGAGGAGGACCAGCAGGAGGAGCTCGGTAACTCTGTATCTGAAGACTTCTCTCTGCTCTCCTCCAGTGACGAGGACATGCCCTCCGAGCGGCAGGCCCAGCACGACCTCCAGCTCTTCCGCATGGTTCGCACCTACGTGATGGTGAACAACAACCAGGAACTGCCCCACGCCACGGTCCTGCGGCAGTTGATCCTCGCCGAGCGGTATATGCTGCGTCTGCGCCTCAAGCCCGAGCTATACAGCCTCCACCAGCAGGTGTACCAGAGCTACCAGAAGGTTCACAAAGTTCCGGGCTTCAAGCAGCCAGCGATGGTCAAGCACTTCACCGTGCAGCCCATTCCCTGCGAGCAGCAGAGCTACGTCCTGGAACTGGGTCCGCTCATGTGGAACACCCTGCGAAAGTTCGAGATCAAGCTCCACTTCTTTGGTCCCGGAAAACTGATAGCCGCCGCTCGGACAGCCGTGAGGATTCCAGGACTGTACGTCGACTTTAACGTAGTCGAAGCACAGCAGTGAGTACAATTTTTTACAGGAAACGCTTCCAATATTTATTTTTAAGATTTATGGAGAAGAATTTATAAGATTTGTTTATAAGATCTAGTATAAACTTTTTACTTAAATAACCTTGACAAAAATGATCCTTAAATTTAAAATTTTTATGAAAAACTCATAAAATAAACAAATTTAACTCTTCATAAATTTAAAATAATTTCATAATTGTAACAATTTTTCTAATTATAAACAAAATTCCTTAATTTTAACAGCTTGGACAAGAAGTTTTCGTTTTGGGCGGAGCAGTGCAAGGCCCTGGAGTACTTTAAACAAAAGTATCGCAACATGTTCGAGCGTCTGATGGACGCCGAGGATCCGAAACTGAAGCATTCGCACTCCTTTGACCTGGACAGCTTGGTGATGCACCAACGGGACCTGACGCCGAAGGACCGACGCCTCATCGAGGAGTACTACAACAGCCTGAATCCCTCCGTGTATCCGGACCACAAGCACCACTTCACCCTGGCCAAAGTCTACTCTGGCTGCCTGTCGAACTACTCGGGGGTGGATGTGACCTTGGTGGGATTCTTCAAGCCTGAGGAGCGTTTCTACGCGAAGAATCAGTTGGTGGAGGACTACATTTACATCGATGTAAGCATCCTAGTCCAAGTGGGAGTTCCTGCAAAAATAACTAACTCTTTATGCTCCACAGCTCCATATGGGTCCGACTCTGCCCATCCTAATGAGAGGCGTCCTCGTGTCCTAGACAAATCTGTATCTTTTATGCATTTATTGGGGGTGGTGGGGGAGCTTGGGGTGTTGGGTTTCACTTATGTGCAGTAATAAAGCGTTTTCTTCCTCGGGAGAGGGGAGCCATCAGCAGTACATGTTCAGCTGGCGGAAGAAGTAGTGGAAGATGAGTAGCACCAGGAAAGAACTGGTCACGGGGAGGCCTGCCGCCTTGATCCACCCCCAGATGTTGAAGTCGTCCGGATAGAACTCGAAGGGTTCGATGGGCATCTCGCCGCAGTTGGAAATCACAACCGGTTCCAGTGGGAAGTCATCCGTATCCGTCTTTACCTATAAGAGAGGAAAAGGTTATTAAATATTAAAATAAAATAAAAAAATTTAATAAAACATTATGTACATCCTCGATGGCATAAATGGTATCCATTCCCTCCAGCACTTTGCCAAAGACCGTGTGCTTCCCGTCTAGCCACTTGGCACCTACGGTTGTCACGTAGAACTGGCAGCCATTTGTGTTGGGCCCCCGGTTAGCCATCCCCAGGTACCCCGGCCTGTTGTGCTCCACCGCCAGGCCCTTGTCCTCGTCCGGAAAATAGTCCCCGTAGATGCTGATAGACCCGGTTCCGTCGCCGTTGAGAATATCACCGCCCTGGACGAGGAAGCGGTCGACAATGCGGTGGAAGCGGGCGCCCACGTAGCTAGTTCCATTGATGCCGCGCAGGCAGATGTGCCGGAAGTTGGCCACCGTCTTGGGGGCCAGTTTTCCGAAGAGCCCGAAGGTGATCCTGCCCACCGGCTTCTTGTTGTGTTTCACGTCCATGTAGATCTTCGACGTTACGGTGAAACTCAGCCCACTGGCGGCGGCCAGCAGGCAGGAGGAGATCAGCAGGGTGAGCAACTTCATGGTATCCGGACTCGGCGCGCTGATGAAATACACGAAACTAAATGCGCGACGCCGTGGAAATCGAATTCTGGGTCGCGGTTCCGAAAGGGAAGCCCTGCAAGTACTGGGCTAAGAGCAAGTACCTATGATGGCATACCATGGGGGCGGATGGCATTGATTTCTATGCTCTTCCATTGGATAGATATTTCGGTTTTCTTTAGCAATTGGTAACACGCGTATGGTAATTAATTTGCAGTAGAAAATAGTTTATTATATAATTAATAACATAAACTAAACTAAATCTTTTTAAAATCTTTATTTACAATAATGACATATTTCCTAACTTGGTAGGCTTCGCTTTTGTCGGGTCTTTTCGGGAATACTTGAATGCCTCATATATGTATGAATATGTAAATTGTTCACAATATCCAAAATAATATTCAATAAGTGAGCGACCCACTAAAGGACTCCTCGAACATAAATACATATATGGCCTCATACATATATGCACCAGTTCTTTGTTAAATATTTTGTAGTTTTGAATAGATACTTTTCAAATTATAGCAGATTTGTGTAATGTTTGGTTTTTAATGTTTCGCTTAAGTCTATGAATACAAAACAAATGCAATAAACCGTCGAGTTCATTTTCAAAATATAAACAACAAAAAATTGGTATGGCATTTAAGTTTCGGTCTCTCCAAGCTCACATAGTAAAATTCATTTTATGAATAACCAATAATAGCGAATAGTGAATGGACCCTTTATAAGTACACAGCAAAGCAATCTTGTCCTGAATATAGAGTCTAAATTATAGTAACCTTAGACTAAGCAACTTAACAACTCAGTGGAAAAAGCCCGAATCTACACACTTATCCGATACATATATACATTCATACGAACTAACGCGGCTAACAGCTAGCAACAGTCTTGTGGCGGGATCTGGACTCCTGTACCCAGGACGGGAATCGCAGCTCCTAGGCATTTTGGGGGTTTGAGCGATCGTCTGAGATCTATACAGTTGAATCTTCCGCAGAAGATTCGGCCGAATTCTACATGCGCTTCTTCTGCGGATGCACGTACTTGCAGTTCTTGCCCATGTTGCAGTGGCCGCGCATGAACTGCTTGCAGACGCCCGTGTTGCCACCGCCTCCTCGGTTGGGGCCAGATCCCGCTGAGCGCCAGTTTCCCCCCGAGTTCTCCTGAAAATTGTTTCCTCCGCTGCGCCAGTTTCCTCCGCCGCCGTTGTTCTTGTTTCGGTTGTTATTGATATTATTCCTGGGACCCCCACCGTTCATCATGGGTCCCGGTCCCGGCCCCGGTCCAGGACCATTAGGTCCCATTGGGCCATTGGGTCCGTTCATCATCATTGGCGGGAATCCTTGGTTGAAGCCAGGTGGCCCGCCTCCAAACGGCGGCACGGGACTGCCGAACTGGTTGCCCATGAAATTCTGTGGCGGCATGTTCATATTATTCATATTGTTCATGTTCATGTTGTTCATATTATTCATATTCATGTTCATGTTCATGTTGTTCATGTCCATTCCCGGACCGGGCCCGTTCATCATTGGCGGGCCAGATGGCCCTCCAGGCCCCATTGGATTCTGCCAGATCTGGGGTGGTCCGTTGGGCACCTGGTTGGGCATCATGTTGGGAGCCGGAATGCCCGTCGGCGCAGGCCGATGGATCATGAAGGGGTCAAAGGGATTGGTCATTTGATTGGGCACCGCACCCATGCCGGGCATCATGTTTATGTTATCATTAAACGCCATGCTGGGTCCGGGATTGTTTACTGGATTCTCAGTACTGGGAGCATATCCCTTGGGCTCCGGCCATGGCAACAAGCTGTAGTCATTGACGGCATCGGGGTTTCCGGTGAGGTCGTCCATAGGAATCACAGGAATGTCATGGGCGAAATGCGGTTCCAGCTCCGCCTCTGCGGGGCTATCGGGAATCATATCAGAAGAAAAGTATAGGGCCCGCAGCGTTGTGGCCTCTCGCTCCGCCTGCACCTGCCGCTGCTTGGAGAGATTTCCGTTGGGGTGATCCGGAACGTTGGCCACCTCGATGAGCGGTCGCCACTCCATCTGGGGCTGCATGGAGTCGTCGAATCCGCGCCGCGCAATAGTCAGTGCATCGCGCTCGCTGAACCGCTCCATGTTCTTCATTTCGAGGAAGCTCTGCTTGGTCACGTTTACACGCTCCGAGCGGTCCACTTCAAAGTAGCGAACCTGTGTCAGTTTGTCTTCTGGCTGCCAAGTGAGCTTCTTCTTGGGGCCCTTGCGCCGGTGCAGCATGAGCACTCCAGGCGGGCCATCGGGTCCGCAGCCTGGACCGGGTTTCCGTGGCTCCTCGGGAGTCTCTTCGACCGCCGCTGTGGCACTGTCAGCCTCTGCAGACTCTCCTCCAGCCGCTGCTTTTTCCTTCTGCACCTTCTGCTCGATGTCCTCCTTCACCCGCTTCAGGGGAATATCATCGTCGTCGGCATCCGTGTCCTTGCTGGGGGATCCTGGGAGGTCGTCATTCTCCTTGGCACTGTCATCGGACTTCTCCTCGCCCTTGGACTCGTCCAACGTGTCCTGGTAGAATTTGAGCGGTGCCAGTGGCGCATCCTTGTCTGTGGGCGAAGTTGCAGTCGTTCTCTTGCGCTTCACCACCTTCTTGGGTTCGATCGAAGCGGCAAGGGCGTCCGAGAAGAGATTGGTTTCCACCAGGGTTTGTACTGGAAGAGAAAAATTAACAATTAGTACACAGTACAAAAAAAGGATAGTAGGAAAGGATGTAGTTACTGGATTCAATTTTTATGACCCATTTGGTGGTTTTTGCTTTTAGTGAGAGTCCCTGCGAGAACTTCAAAGGTCGAACTGATAAAATATTTTACCCCACCCTATGCTCCTCGCTTAACCAGGCAATTAGGTTAAGTGGTGTTTACAATAACCCCAACTAAATGTGTACAAACCTATTATACCCCTTGACTACCTATAATACCTCTTTATTAAAATTTGTTTGAATTTGGAATCTTTTATTCTTTTAGAACGTGGAACTGTCCACAACCAGAGTTAACTCGTAGTATTTTTAAAACATTTTTATAAGTAATACTCTATTAGTAATAACAACTAACTAAGCCCAACATTGGAAGTGAAATTAAAACATATTTTTCAAAGCGTAAAAAGAGTGTAAGAAAAAAATGGTTTTGTAATTTAAATCATACAGTTTTTTGTTGCTACTCAATTTTAAAGAAATCTTTCTTTAATAAAAATAAGCGACGTAAAGCCACAGCCACTAGTAAAGCAACGATCTACTAACGATGACCTGGCACTTCGGCGCGCATGACGCATCGTCTGTGCCCTTGTACGCAGGCTACATCCTTATCTAACGAAGCGATAATAGACCCTCTGGCCGGACACCCCGCTATGTCGCGCTGCAGCGATCCGGGCCGGGCAATGCGATCAATCGATCGAGCATCTGGGATTCCTGCCCATCGGGTCATGGTCAGTCTGATACACCGCCCGCTCAGGCAGTGAGCGGCTAACCAAACTTCCAGAACCGCCAGCTCAATTTAAGATGTGTGTTTTGTTTCTTTACGCTCAATGCATTTTTTATTCAATAGAAAAATCGTATTTTTCTAGAGGAAATCGTATTTATTCAAAATGTGCAATGGGCTGCTGGCCAAGTTGTATCTACATACCTTATAGCTAGGCTAAGTAAGCAATTAAAGTTCAGGGTTCGAGTTGGTAGTTGGATACTTAACACCATCGGCAGCCAGCGATTGCCGGCTTTCGTTTTCGGTTTCGCTTTCAGTCTCTCGGCCAGCATCAGCGCATGCGCAGTGCCGGCGCTCCGGGGGCACAATGACGAACGTCGACGTCCGGTATGCAACATCTTGGATGAGATTATCACGCCCACGCACTGGTAATTTACAATTAAATCAATTGATCCCATGACCAGGGTTGGCCACTCGGGATCGGTGCCAATTTATATACAAAAATTTCTACGCAAGCATACAAACGACCCCCACACGATTCATTAAATTTTAGCCCGCCCGAAGCAAAGTAAACACCTTCAGTCTCGAAACGAGTGCGAAAAGATTAACAAATAATACATAACGTGACTTTCAGTCAATTCAACAAAAGCAAAAACCACCAGTCCTGGGCTGTGGAACGAAAAGAAAGAAAAGTATTAGTAGGGATTCTGACAACGGGATGCTTACTCTTTTTGGGCGCTATCAGCTTGGCGGCGCCGGGCCGCTCCACATGACCGGCCACGTTGTTGATGTCGATCTTCGGCTTCTTCTCCGTGGGCGAGTCCCTCGGCGGTGGCGATGGTCGTTTCACGGCTGGCACCACCACCAAAGCCGAAGGCGTGGGAGCTGCCGAAGTGGGCTTTTTCAGACCCTTTCTGGACGGAGGAGGCGGCGCCTCTTCTGTCAAGCCATGCGATCGGAACTTAGACTGGTAGGTCTTAACCGAAGCATTCTTCTCCGTATCTCTCCGGATCTCAATGGAAATGGAGGCCTTTCTTGACATGATAGGTATGGATCTGGGCTTTTGAGCTTCGCTTTCTTTTGTCGAAGAAGCTGGAGCCGCCGCTGGTGGCGGCATCAGCTTATTGTCCTTGTCTTTTTCCTGCTTCGAGGATGACGATAAAGAACTTGAGGACGACTTATCCTTGCGGTCTTTGGAGCTGGAGCTCGACATAGACGAAGAGGAGGAGGACGACGACGAGGATGAAGAGGACTTGGAGGATTTGTGCCTATTTGAGGAGGAACTGCTGCGCTCCTTGTCCTTGCTCGAACTGGAGCTCGAACCGGAGCGAGACTTGTCCTTGTCTCTGTACTTATCGCTGGAACTGCGATGGGATGAGGAGGATGAAGAGGAAGAGCTCTTAGAGGAGCTCTTCGAAGAGGAAGAGGACGACGACGATGACGAAGAAGACTTATGGCTAGAAGAGGAAGACCTGTGGCTGGAGGAGCTCTCCTTCTTTTTATCTTTCCCGCGCTCCTTCTCGGACCGTTTACTCTTGTCGCTCTTGTTCTTCTTATTATCAACCTCTTCCCCAGACTTGGCATCCGCCGCTGAACTACTATCATCTAAATTGGAATTCGACTTCTTCCCCAGGCCAGCACCAGTCTTTGGACTCTGTGCTGCGTCTGATGCATCATAGCTGTCCGTCTTTCCATCCCTCTCGCTGCTGGCGTTAGAATCCTCATCCGGTTTGTCCAGAGATGACCATTTGATGGTTATGCTGTTCGATTTGCTGCTGTTTTGCCCCGAAGTGATGGTGTAGGTGACCGGGGCTCCCGTACTGTCTGTGCTGTCGGAGGAGGACGCCGAGTCGGGAAGGGAGACTGCACTACTGGAGGTGTCCGGAACAGAAGCTGCGCCAGGAGCCGAAGCCATTGCAGATGTGGTTTGGGGCTGAGCCATCGTTAGGGACCCTCCGGTGGCATTCTCCGTAACGATCTTTAGCCACTGCTCGACCAGCCGCTTGGCCAAAATGCGTACACCTGGAACGTGGGTCGAAAATCACATAATTAGTAATCCTCAGTGTCAAAATTGCGGACAAATTTAAGCTGGAAAATAAGGAAAAATATGATGGAACTTACCTTCATTGCCACCATCCTTGCATAGGCCTTTGACCAAAATAGGAGCAGAGTTGATCTTCAGGCGATGCACATCCACCGGGGAAAGGAGCAGCAGCTCCAGAATCTCTTGCACCAGAGGCCAGTTCATCGCTCTGATGGCGTCGTTGAGCCAAGTGTAAACGAGGGACCACCCGCCCACGGCCATGAAATCGCCCAGCAATTCGGTCTTTGTCGACTTCAAAATCTGTACGTAAACGCATTTGGAAACCAACTTTTTTGAATACTTCGCCATCAATCTGAAAAATGGAAATCGTAATTAGTTTCTGACGCCAGGGGGCGCTTTCACCTCCAACCGGAAACTTACCCCGATATCCGTTTGACTTCCTGAGAACTTAAAATTCCGCCATTGTTGTCCAACAGCACCCTAAGGCACCTTAAAAGCTGTAATGGTACTATTCGCGGCTGTTGGGGAAGGAAAAACACAAATTAAAAAAAACTAGTTACAGATTTTTTTACGCTGAAAACTCACCATTTTCCTTTATCGTTTCTTGCCACAAAAATATCTGGCAACGCTTCTCACTCCCACACGCGTCGTTTTCACCATGCACGTGCGTACATGTGTGTGTGTGCGTTACAAGTAGATACCAAACATCCACCGATTACGTAATTCCAATGAAATCAGCCTTGAAAGCCTTGTGAAATTCCTAAAACAGCAAAAATCACCAAACTAAGTACTATTTCAACTAGTGTAAGCAGTATTTAGACCCTACAATATACTTCAGATGCCAACTATACTGTTGCAATGCCAATTACAGCGAGAAAATGCTAAACGCAACGCTCCAGAAGTAGATAACAACTTTATTGTGAAATATCTGGCTAAAAACGTGTTTTGGTCGCGCAGCGAACTATTTTTTCAGACACTAGAAATGCGGAATGCGGACGTGTGATCGAAAAATCGATAGGCGAATCTTCAATGTGCGGCAGCCCTGTGCAGCAGCTCTAGCCACTCTCCACAAAATATTCAATATTCGATCGCAGAAGAAATCTTATTTAAATACATTTATCCGTACGTTTTCAATTCACAAATGCGACTCTCAGCTCTGCTTTGGGCCAACTTGACATTTGACATCTGGCCCAAATCAAACCTACTTTGTTTCTCTTTTTCGTTTACACCCAAGCGAGTTGGCAGCTCCGTGCCACGAACACAAAGAGAAGTGCGTATGATGACGCCATCTTCTTTTCACATTTTTGTCACTGCGTAATTGCGAAATGTACCCAAAAAGAAATCTATAAAACTAGTTTTTTTCTTAGTAAAAACGGTATTTCTACCCTTTGCCACTTTCAACTGCTTTCTTTTTCAGCAAGCACCTCCGCAAGTAACTTTCTGCTAATTTCGAAAACGTCCACGCCCCAAAAAGCGAGACTGAAGACTTTCTTCTTTGTTGTTTCTTTGACACTGCAGTCCAGTATTTATTTATTTGCCTACCAAATGATTCGGGAGAAATTGTTCTTGAATCGGCCTTACTTTTGTTTTCTTGCGACGTTTTCCTTTTTCCGAGAAAATTCCTGCCGTACTCGTACTACGTCTGTACATGTATCAAAAAAATCTCAGACAAAGTCCCGATAGAAGTACATTTACAGGGAACAATTTTTTTGTTATCGATGTTTTGGACTTGTATTTTACAGCACTAAAATTAAAATACATTTATGCAACACTAAAATTTAAAAAAAAAATTTGTTAACACTGAGTATTTCTTAAAACGTGCAAAACAATTCAACCTGTAGAGATATCAGAGTAGGCTTATCAATCGTAAATCTCAAAGGACACGTTAAATATGAGCGACAGCGAGACGGAGGAAACCAAGATCAGCACGGAGCCGGTGGAAAATGCGTGGGCCATGAAAATCCCTTCCTTTAAGCCGGAGGACAACCCGCACGGCATGGTGGAGGAGAGCTCGTTCGCCACACTCTTTCCCAAGTACCGTGAGAGGTACCTGAAGGAAGTTTGGCCTTTGGTGGAGCAGTGCGTGGCCGAGCACCATCTTAAGGCAGAGCTGGACTTGGTGGAGGGCAGCATGGTGGTGAAGACTAGCCGCAAGACATGGGACCCCTACATTATAATCAAGGCCCGCGACATGATCAAGTTGATGGCCAGGAGTGTTCCCTTTGAACAGGCGAAACGGGTGCTTCAGGACGACATTGGATGTGACATTATTAAAATAGGCAACCTGGTGCACAAGAAGGAGAAGTTCGTGAAGCGGCGCCAGCGTTTAATCGGACCCAACGGAGCCACTTTGAAGTCCATTGAACTTCTCACAGACTGCTATGTCCTGGTCCAGGGAAATACAGTTGCGGCCCTGGGGCCCTACAAGGGCCTTCAGCAGGTAAGGGACATCGTGGTGGAGACCATGAACAACGTACACCCCATCTACAACATCAAGGCGCTCATGATCAAGCGAGAGCTGATGAAGGACCCGCGCTTAGCCAACGAAGACTGGTCACGATTCCTGCCAAAGTTCAAGAACAAGAACATCAGCAAACGCAAGCAACCGAAGGTCAAGAAGGCCAAGAAGGAGTACACACCGTTCCCGCCAGCACAACCCGAAAGCAAGGTGGGCAAGCAACTGGCCTCAGGAGAGTACTTCCTCAACAAAGAGCAGAAGCAGGCCAAGCGCCAGCAGGAGCGTAGCGCCAAGCAGGCGGACGCTGCCAAGAGGCAGGATGAGCGCCGCAACAAAGACTTTGTTCCGCCGACTGAAGAGGCTTCTTCAAGCAGAAAGCGTTCATCGGCAGAAAACGCATCCTCCAAAGTTGACGTGAAGGCGTTGAAGGCGAAACTTCTGAAGGCAAACAAAAAAAAGGTTTAAAGTTATCGAGGTAGTCTTTAAATAGTTACATTTAATTTTACTAGATCCTATAAGTAACGAAACTTTTTTAATTATTTTACGCAAACGTATAAAGATAAATAAAAAAGACCAGAAATAATTCCTGCAGTTATAAAATGCTTTTATTTTAATCAAAGGACTAAAAGATTTTCACGTCGTTTATTTCCATTTCAAAAATAAGTTTTCGTGTAATCAGGTGTTCTCTTCAATGCCATATTTAAGTTTCTTTGAAACTTTTTCAATAGCTTTCAACAAAAGGCTTCATAATCTGGCATTGATCACGTTATCCTACGATTGGCTTTTGATTTTTCGTTGTGGTATTGATTCAGCAGATTCTCTTAGTTGTTCAGGGGATGGAGCGCGGGAGTGGGAATTTCGGTGGCACTTTGGGCGTCGTCCTTACTGCCGGTCTGCGATAAATGCTTCACTATATCTACCCAGTCCCAGCCGCGGGCTCTGTCGCCCTTGTGATCACTTCGCTCCCACTGTCTGCGCTTCTGGGCCTTGGTCAGCTGCTCCTTTTTGGGCTCCTTTTTCCTGGCATCTGCATCAGCGTCCGCATCAGAGATTTTCAGAGCCCCCACTCCTTCATCTACGACTGCAACCGTGGGTGCGGATTCGGGCTGGGCGGCGGTTAGTTGTTCTAGGTTATCTTTGAGACACTCGAAAAGGGTGTAGGTCATGCCGCACCCTAGCCACTGCTCTGCCTCCGTGCTCAGTGCTGCCTGAATTCCTTCCTTGACAGCCGGGAGCCTAAGGAATACAGCAAGCGCGATTAAGACAACTCAGCAGACATTTTCCGGCTTTTCACTTACAGACTTCTATTGTAAAATGTGTTCATGTTAATAGTAGGGGCTTCATCCGGGTATTTCTCGCCCCACTTAAGCTCCACGAGAAAAGACTTGTAGTCATCCTCCTCTCCATACTTGAATAATTAAAATAAGTAAAATTGTTAGGCTGATTCCGGTCTTAATTTCATCCATGTGGCTCACTTTGTACTGAAATGTGGTTGCGTCAATCTCCTTGAATTGCGGGTCGCCTTCATAAATAGACTGCAACGCCTCGCGCTCGTCGGTCTGTTGCTCTAGCGGTGTGGACATGTTGACTTGTGTTATTTCTTATTAATATTTACGCATTTTTTTCGTAAATTAAATCAAAAATCTAAAGTGGAAAAGCATTAATTTGAGAAATATAAACAGATTGCTGTTAAAAACATCATATCGATGTTTAGTATTGATATCGATCGAAATATCGATGTATCGTCAAGGTACTACCGTCACGGTAATACTGTGCAGTATTTTCTTGACGATACCGTTTGTTCTGAGAACAACAAACCAGAACGCAAACAATAACAACATAAAAACACATAAAAGATGCTATTGCGCGGGTGAATCATCGCTAAATAAGCAACAATCACATCCTAAAGTTGAACTCGGCGGGGGCAGCTCCAGGGGCACGCAATCGACCCCGGAAACATGTCATCGGATCCAATTGCTGCGGAATGTGCGCACCTTGTGGCGCTTAAACAGTTCTTGGCTGCTACGGCGGAAAAGGCGGCCGCCGTAAGCGAAGAGGCTACAAGTCGCAATTGTGTAACCCGTACGAATAATGACACCTACAAAGTCTCCAGTGATGAACGCCACGCCGAATTGGTTTCGTCCATTTGGCAGCAATTGGTGCTGCGTGGGTGTCCGGAAGTGTTCCGGGTAAAGCTGCTTCACAAATCTGTGCTTCAGGTGGAGCATGATCTATGCTACGCCAAGGAATGCGAGGTCTCTGGAGAGGGTCCGCTCCACTATGATCTTCTCAGGCTACAAAAGTTTGCTGCAAGCGAGTTGGAAAAGTTTCTCATCAAGTTGACCGACAACTCGGAGATGGAGCACCTGAAGGATTATGCCGACGAGGGCACTATTTGTCGGACGGCCTCAGAGTGTGTGGGCCACGTGGAGGTGGCTCCTTGTCACACGTCAGCCGCTGTGAAGAACAAGCCCCGGAAAATGGAGGATCGCCACGTTTGCCTGGAGAGATTTGGAGCAATATTTGGTCTAGAAGACAGGGATGCTCGGTTCTTTGGTGTATTCGATGGCCATTCCGGCTCCCTCTCGGCTAGCTATGCGACCAGTCAGCTTCCCCAGCTGTTGGCGGATCAGCTTAAAGCAAATCCCGAATCCTCTACCTCCCCCTCCAGTGACTTATATCGCGATGCCTTCGAGTCGGCCTTTCTGCTGGCAGATGATCGCTTCTCGCAGAAGAAAATCACCAGCGGCACCACCAGTGTTTGTGCCCTAATCACAAAGGCTCAACTCTGCATAGCCTGGGTTGGGGACTCCAAGGCCCTCTTGGTGGGCAAGCGAACGCAACTGCAGGTGGTGAAACCGCACAAGCCAGAACATCCGGATGAGAGAAGGCGAATAGAAGCGGCGGGCGGCACAGTTCTCCACGCCCAGGGCCAGTGGAGGGTGAACGGCATCCTGAACGTGGCTCGCTCCATTGGCGATTACAGTTTGGAAGCAGTGATTGCGGAGCCCGATTTTGTCGATGTGCAGCTGAATGAGGCTCATGATTTCCTGGTCCTCGGCACCGACGGCCTATGGGACCATGTGTCGGAGTCCTTTGTCATTGACACCGTTTACGAGTCCCTGGCCGATCCCACAACGAAGCTGGACGACATTCCGAAGCTACTGATTGAGGCCGCCAAGGAGAATGACTCGCAGGACAATATCACGGCGGTGGTGGTGCTACTGAAGCCGCGAATACAAATCGGCAATGATTAGGATGCGGAGAGAAGCCTTAATAGACTGCAGCTGGAGCTACGGAAATCCAAACATCGAAATTTCTCAATTGTTACCCGCGCTGGGTGGGTACGGGAAATCAAATCTTAATATTTTCTTTATTCGGACACGTTTTTGGTTTATTATTTTGTTAAAACGTAAATAACTCAAAGCGTTCGACATTCTCACGTGCCTAGCGTGGTCCTTGGACCGGGGATTGTCCGGCCAGGCCACTTGTTTGGTTGCTCTTGAACAAGCTCAATCAAAATAAGTTAAGAGAAGATCCAAGTTTTTGAGGCAGCTGTTGTTAACCGACACAAAATTATCACACAAAACGCACACAAATGTTTATATATAATATTTTAAATTAGCATTAGCCTGGAAGCACATTTATATTTATACAAGTTCACGTTGTTCACGGCCTCCAGTGCTTCCCGCTGTACGATAAAAAGCAAAGCCAAGTACACATAGACATAGCCACGTACATATATACACCTGCAACGATATTCAAGGATCCCACGCAGATTAAGTACCTTTTTATACATTGAAAGTTAGGAAACCATGCATTTTATCGAGCAAGCCAATCACCTTTTTAATGATACGCACCAAAATTGTTTAAGAAAATTATTTAATATAGTAAAAATAAAATGTCACACAAAGGCCTATGTTTAACTTGGAGGAGGATGTCCGTTCTGAGGTGTCGGTGGTGGACCGAACGGGGGCGGCGGCGGGTACATGTGGTGGGGTGGGGGATGAGGATGGGGCTGCCCAGACATGGGCATCATTGGCGGAACAGCATAGGGCATTCCGTAGCCGTAGTTGGGCACTGGAAAATGCATGCCTGGGTGGGGTGGCATATTGAAATTGGTCGGCGGCTGGTGGTAGTTGTGGTAATAGTTGGAATGCCAGCTGCCAGGATTGTAGCTGGGGTGGTAGTTGTACTGCTGATCCCTTTGCTGATTCGGGTTCTGGTTATTCTGGGGCATCGAGTTCCTCTGGTTCTGCCGGAAGCTCTCTCGCTGGCCGCGGCGCCCGCGCTGGCGGGGTGGTGGAGCTGCCACGGAAGCTTCTGTGGCGGTGGTGGCAACCGACGTAACCGTATCGACAGAGTCTGTGGAATTCGTACGATCTCGTTGTCTACGCTTCCGTTGCTCGTGTTTGGCTTCGCGTTGGGCCTCATCATCCGAGTAATCGATATAGCGCTCAGGCGGCTCCACATCATGCTCCCAGGACGCATCTGATCCTCGAATTTTCATCAGCTTTGACAAAATCACAAACTGGGTGTGCTCCGTTTTTGGGGCGCAGTACACCACATCGCCAATGTTTATGCCTTTGTCTTTAATCTGCTGGTTGCTGTTGAAACGGACGCAGTACAACGGATCCGCCACCTGGCCGAGCACATCGAAAACCTCACCCAGAACCTTTCGGCCCTTTTCCAAAAACAGTACCGTGTCCAGATCAAACAACAAGGAATTCGGAATGACGGAAACCAAAACCAGTTGGTCGACAATTGAATGAACTTTTCCCAGCTCGACGCACTCATCTTCGGGCACCGTGATCTCTAGCTGATGTATAGGGGGAAGATCATCGAGCAGCATTTCTCCTCGAACTTTAGGCGGCTGTCGGCGTTTGGGGCGGTCTCCGGAAGCGCCATCCTCATCGAAATCGTCGTCATCCTCGTCACACTCCTCCGTGTTGATTCTTTTGTCGATTTTCTTTCGAAGAACGGTCAGGTATTCCCCTTCTGAATCAGAATCGGAGTCACTGCTGCTGCTGCTGGCTGAAGCATCACTACTGGAGCTCACATCCACCACCGGTCGTCGGTAGGTGGTGGTGTCCGTAACAGGGACTTCAATCACTTCGTTGTCACTGTCCGGATTTCGATGTACTTCTTCCACATCCGAGTCCTCGGCGCCCGAACCATACGCTGCAAGCAGACCGAGTCCAGAGGTGGTTTTTGCCGCAGAGTCTTGCGGAGCAGAAGGTCCTGGTGGTACTTTGGGTATTGCACCCTCCTGAGATTGACAATCCATTTCGTGAGAGGAATCCTGTTGCTGAGAGAAGTTTGAGGGTGTTACTACAGCTGGGGCTGGTTCACAATCCATCTTGGCCGTGTCCTGGTCCTCTACCAAGTCATTTCCAGGTCCTGTTGCGCTTGGTACTACGCCTTTGGCCGCCTCGTTCTCTGCCTCTGCCTGGGTTGGCGCAGATTTTTCAACAGGAGCTGCGACTGCAATTGTAGTTTCTGCAATGGACAGTATTTAAGTACTTTGATAACAAAAGACTTTTCGTAGAGCTTACCTGAGTTGTTTATGGGCGTTGTTTCCTCCTTATCTGCTGGGGTTTCAATCGAATCACTTTGTTTTGCTGCCTCGATTGGTGATTCCATGATTTTGGGCTCTGAACTAGAGGAGGGAGTTTCTACAGCCGTTGGCTGTTCAGTTTCCATTTTTAATAATAAATATCCACAGATTTATGGATAGATTTTTTAACAGAAACCTGCCGAAACCAAAAACACGTTGAATACGCGCACGTGTTGGCTTCTTCTTCCAGAAACAAACATTCTCAATAAATTCCTACCTTCCTTCCCTGTGAATGGCCCAAACATGATGAGATTTGAAAACTAATTTTAGAGTAAAAATTTTTAATTTCTTTAAAATTCTCATTTTTTGTTTATTAATCTTCTTCATTAAAATCATTTTCTTTGTGAGCGCACAAGTTAAATATGTATTATATTGATTGAAAAGCAATATTATAAGCTTAATGGACGCCAACTTATTCCGTATTTATGTAAATATTCGAAGCTAATAATTAACTTAGTATTGCACGTTCAGCATAAAAAAAGCATTAAATGTTTGTACATTTTGTTTTCGAGAAGCGGGTTTCTGTAGTTCGTTGTGCGGTTTCTGGCGTGGATTATTGAAAAACGTATAGCAAGTTCTCGAAATATCGAAATACGTACGTACAATAAGTCCTTACAAAATAGATTCATGCATTCTTTTTCGATTTCCACACTAGTGAGCACTAGTAGCGTCTAGCGATTAAAATAATATCATTTGGTAAATTCATGGTTAAAAGCCGGAGATAAAATATCCTATCAAATATGGGGGTTACAAACGTTACTTTGTGCTAAGGCAGAGTTAGTTGGAAGATGTTCACGTGCGAACGAGTTTCACAAAGCTAAATCTAATTAAATATCAATAGCACTTAGTCAATATCAATTTTTCATTTCCGCTCTTTGCAATGTGAGATATGTGATAATGATAATGAAGTCCGTATGAATCCGAAATCAACATTTCAGGTCAAAGCAAGCAACTCAGATCAAAGTCGGGAGAAGCCACCAAACTAAATCTTCTTACATCTTCCAGTCCAAACGGAACTCGTCCACCAGCAGCAAATGATGATGGATGATCCAACCTGAGAATGAATAAATTATCCTTATATCCTCCTATAGTATTGTATATTCCTTACCTTCTTTCTGTGCCAGTGCCATGAATTCCTGCCACTTGCTCTGAATGTCCCAGTAATTATCCTTGATCTGACTCCTGTCCTGCAGATAGGACACTGCGAAGAAGTACGCCTTGAGCACGTCCAGGGGCCGCGTGTCAAAGTGCAGATAGACCCCCAGGCATTTCTTGCCCTCCGCTATGATAAAGTGCTCGTGGGGATCGAAGGACGACACAATGTTGTCGATGACGCTGCTGCTCTTGTACTCGTCGATCAGATTTTTCACGCTTAGGCCCAGCTTTATGTTCAGCGACACAGACACCGTCTGTCCAATTGTGACCCGCTCCATGGCGTTAACCTAGAATAGGCTATTTATTCAAGATGTCAAAGAATATATTTTATTCAAAATTCACCTGCTGGGGACTAAGCATCCTCGACGATCGGAAGAACTCCTCCAAGGCAATTAGATAGCGCGATTCGTTGAAGGTCCGCAGACAAACAGCTCGCACTGCCTTGAGATTTGAGTAGAGATGCAGGCTGACCACGACATAGAAGATGGTATAGAGCACTGCTTGGCTTTTGATGAGCGATAGCAGATACAGGCCCACGAACGAGGCCACCAGGTTGACACACGTCTCCTGCGAGCTATCCTTGGAGGCCACGTCCGCCAGGTTTCCCCTCACTGCATGGTGTTGCGTCAGGGCCGCTCTTGTGGCTCCTCCTGCCACACCGACAATCGCCTTAAGCAGCGTAGATCCGCATAGGATTTGGGTACTCAAATGGGGGTACTTGGGAAGCACATAGATTTCGATGCCCATGGCTAGGTCATTCAGAAAATCTGCTCTCAGGCGCCACTTTTTCGAGTCCACGTCCAGCTGGGAGCCCTGCCACCAGGCAAAGAATATTCGCCCTACATGTCCGCTCCCTTCCTTCAAAATCCAGGTGACCGTGGCTGAGTAGGCATTAATGTTCTCACTGCCCACTCCAATCCCTTTCAGAATGGCATGGGTGCACAAGGTGCCGCAGATCGTGCTGCAGAAGGCCTGAGCCGTGTCCCAGATCTGGTAGGCGGCATAGTCATCGCTCACGCTATCCGGGTACCCTTTAGGGAGGAAGATCTTTTGAAGAACGCGAAATAGCAGGAATTTCTCCTGGATGACCAACTTTTCGCCACGTAGCGGAACTCTCACAATGTTGGTCTGATCTGTAAAGTAAACGAATGAGGTAAATTTTTAAATCCCATAAATTTGTACCCTGCTGCAAAGGCACTGTATTATTTAATCGATTTGCTCACCTGCTGGTGTCACATAAAGGATTTCCTCACCCTTGGTGCCGTATTGTTCACGAAAATGGATTTTCATCTTGTCAGAGCCTTGTTTATTGCTTTTTCGACGTCGGCGGGTCTAGCGTTTTCCCTCCAAGTTTTTCAGGAGAGCAGAGCACCCAGCTCCAAGCACCACCCACCTGGCCACCCACAAATGTGGCTATTTTCGTCCGACGTCGGGCTGTCTGATTCAGTCGATAGGTGAGAGCCCATGCAAATCCATGAAATATCCAATCCAATCCGATCCGTTCCAGAACCAAAACTTCAAACAATCAATTAACGCGGCAATGCGAAGCAAAATCTAGGACATTATACAAATAAGATTGTGGGGCTATTTTAATTAAAAACTGGTAACTAATCGTTGCTAAACAAACAGCTTATCAAACAAGCCTTGAGAAGCATTGGAGACGGTTCCCTGGGCTGAGCTGCGTTCTGGTTTGGGGGTGTTTCAGCTATCGAAAGCAACCGATTACTACAGAGGCATAGAAACAGGGGTTTGCAATGGAAAATTGATAATAATTTTTCTTTATTTCTCCTTTAGCGCAATAAATATTAATTAAATAAGAGTGAGTTCTACCTATAAAAAATATAATTAATTTATAATTTTCAAATCTCCGCCCCTGGAGCTTATCACCCCACGAGCCTTATCAATCAGCTGATGCGTTGCCGCTTCGCGCTGAATGGCCTCTTAACCAACTGTATTTCCAGGCCTCCGCCCAACGGTCACACTGAGAGAGCCAAAATAATAAAAGGGGGCCGAGAGAAAGGTTTGCCAGCAATATCAGCTCGATAATCAAACCACAACAAACAACAAAGCAAAACAAGCTCTATAAACTATTTTAAGTGACAAGGGACGTCCCAGTAATACAATTTCCAAGGGACTGTGAAGTGTGATACAATTGTCTAAATTTAACGTGCGAGAAAAAACTGAGTAAACTTTTGGCAGCCGATTGAACAACAAAAAATATATAGTACATAGTAACAGGCGATGTCATTGGAGGATCTCAAGAGCAAGTTGCGCCGTCATCCGAAGATTTTGGGCGGAATTGGCCTGCTGACTGCGTAAGTAATCAGACCACCTTTTCACTGATTTGGTCAAAACAAATCCACCCCCCAACTGGAGCACCTGCCACAGGTCCCACACAGCGAAAAAAGAACTCGAAAATTCCGTCATTTGACACACTTACAGCCATTACATGGGCTACCAAGGTTTTGGGGGCTCGTCCCCACACGTTTTACTATTTTTATTTTATGGCGCCACACTGCCCTCTATACATCGTACGATCGCGATATAGTATAATTATAGAGAAAACTAAAAACAAAAACATCAGATCTTGTTTTCCGCATTCCTTGTGGTCTAACAGGCGTTGTCACACCTGTGACGTCATTTGTTTACATCAAGCCTATGAATCAGAGTGTAAGTGCACCTAAGGGAAAGTAATTTAAAATTAAGCAAACATCTTATTGAAAAATAATCCAATTAAAAATAAAGGTTTTCTTATCAAAAATTCAAAAGAGTATCAAACACGTCACTTCATAAGGTCAACTCCTTTGTGGCCTCTTGAAAACACGATCAAAACAAAACGTACGATTTTGTAAAAGTGAGATAGCAAGCGTAGTGGAGTTGTTTTTGTTTTTGCGGATTGCTTACTCTTCCGCTTCTTCTCATTCAGCAAAGCAAAACAAGTGCGTTCACAGCTGTTCAAGGCCCCCACCACTCTCACACCCACACAGATACGCAGATACACAATACATAGTTGCGAATAGTGGCGCCATAGTGCGCAGTTTTTAATTCCTTCGGGCCCCCCGCGAATTTCGAATAGTTCTCTCCTTATCGGAGGTGATTTAATTCTTGTTTTTCTGGTTTATATGGCTTGTTGTTGTTTGTTGGGGAATATTGGCGCGTGTGTGGATCTCTTGGGGCTGACGTGCCCTCTTTTTAAATAAACTATTTGTTTTTGTTGTTGTTTTTGTTTTTGTTTACCTCACGTTTATCTCAATAACAAAATACTTGGCAGCTATAGTTGTTGTTTCTCATTAAGGTCAATTAATAAGGGGAAAAGTAAAAATAATAGGGCAATAGGTAATCCTCTTGCAAGAGAAGATCTTTAATATTAATTAAACTTCAAAATTCATTCAACTTCATTGCAGTGCTGGATTCTTACTTTACGAGGCGCCTCAGGTCCGCCGCTTCCTTGCTCAGTATGTGGACAAGAAGTCTCCGGAGCCGGACAAGCGCCGCGCCGAGTACATCTACATCAAGTACCACATCTACCGGGAGTCCATGCGCAAGCTGAAGCAGAAGCAGGAGGACGACAAGAAGTGGATCAGCGTGATCATCAATCCGATCGGAAAGTGGTGGAAAGCAGCCAAGCACTCGGTGGCGTGGCGGCTGCTCAACATCGCCCAAAACGGCAGTCAACCGGAGCGCCTCAAGGCAGTTCAACAGCTTATCTGCATGGACCACCTCAAGGACTGGGACTTTCGGCACCTGGCGCAGATCTGCGACGCCCGCACGGCTATTTCGTTGGCGCGCTGCGGAGCGGACACCCGCTGGTTCATGCCTGTCCACCGACGCGGATGCATCAAGAATCCAAAACTGCTCCTCTCCGAGCTGCACGTGATGCTGGCCCGACTTCGTCCCATGTCCTGTGTAGACCATTTCTTCAGTAAATACTTCCCCGAACAGGATCCCATTGTAAGAAAATATTATAATTAACCGAAATGAGAAAATCCCTAACGTGCATACATTTTCCAATTAGGAGGACATACACGAATACTTGAGCCAGGAACAGACTATCGTCCTTTCTACAGCTGACACAGACCTTCTTAAGGAAATCATCTCATTCCTACATCACATTAGCAAGGATCCCCAGGTTTCCGCCAATATCATTAAAGACGGTGGCCTTGTACACCTTATGGAACTGCGAAAGATTTTCAGCGATGACAACGAGACTCTATCCACCTTGTGCAAGGTGCTGGCCAATATGTCCGTAGTGCCCGATGCTGTGGAGCATTTCTTCTCATCCGGGTGGGTTGGTGCCTTGGCCGAATGGCAGCAATGCCCAGATCTTCGCCTGCAAGTGATCTCAGCGAAGACGATGGCTAACTTGGACCATGACGATCCAAACCAGTGCACATATCCGCCAAATGTTTATCCGTTGCATCCGAGAATACGCACTCGCAGGAAGCCCAAGGCGGACATAGTGTTTGTCCATGGACTCTTGGGCGGGGTGTTCATTACATGGCGTCAGCGAGATAGAAAACCAACGGAGCTGGGTCTTTACGGGAAGAACGCTTTCTACACCAGCGAAACGGACGATGTTTTCCTAGTGGGTGAGCAGAAACGTGTCAACGGAAACAAACAGCGGAAGGAGCAAGCCGCCGAGGGAGCGAAAACCACTAATGGAAAGTCCAAGACTGAAACAATAAAAGGTAATTATCCATTTTTATTCACAATCGTTTTTACTAAAATTGTATTTCTTTTCAATCAGATCAAGTTTTAAAAACCAGCAAAAAAGTGGAGGAGCAACGCCTGAGCATTAGCGATACAGCTACTATGGAGTTTGTGGAGACACTTCGAAACGAGGCGGAACTGGATTCGGACTGGGAAGTGGTTCATCCCGATATTCCGCTGACAGCGAATGAGAATTGCATTGGAAAGTTCAGTGTGTCGGGAAACGAGTGGCGAAACCAGGACTCCAGTGACGAGTACACTAACTGCTGGCCCATGGAGTGGCTTCCAGATGATTACCCCGATTCCAGAATCATTGGAATAGATTACACTTCCGCTGTGACCGAGTGGTCGGCCAACTTTACGAAGTACTGTCCTTGTGAGAAGGGACAGGGCCACATTGATGTTCGAGCCGGAACATTAATGGAACGCATCGCTGCCGCAGATGTGGGTAATCAGCGGCCTATCGTCTGGATAGGACATTCCATGGGCGGCCTACTCACAAAGCTGATCCTACTGAAATCCCTGGACTCGCAGGACGAAAAGACCCAACAGCTGGCCAAGAACACAAAAGGAATTGTATTTCTCGGTACTCCGCACCGGGGATCACCGATTGCCAAGTGGAAACAGCACATGCAGATGATTCTTTCGCCCTCCATTGAAGTTAAGGAGATGGAGGAGAACTCGCCAAAACTGCTCGAGATGCACCGCCGCTTCATGGGGTGCCTGCACACGTTCCTGAAACATGTAAAGGTTGTGAGCGTGGCCGAGGGGTCACCTACAATGCTAACCTCCTTTAAATTCCCGCTGCGCATCGTTACGGAGGAGTCCTCTAGGATAGATTTCGGGGACTTCTATCTGCTGAAGGACGACCACTTAAGCCTATCGAAACCGATCTACAGACAATCCTTCCTGTATCAGAGACTACTGCACGTTATCCGCGATGCGGTGAGGGAGAGATCGGAGCCCAAGGATCAGGATGGACAGTCACAGACTAGTCCGAACCAGGAAGTAGTCATCACGAAAATAGTAGCCGCTCTATTGAACGGAGCGAAGGGTTTGTTCGAGTCGCTGCCAAGAGTAACACTAAGATTTAGTTCTTAAGGGGGTCCACATAATAGAACCCTGTTTTTGCACGCCTGTACCTTAATAGTATCCCATACCACTTAGGTTATAAAGAATTTGTAAAGTATTTTCCACGCCGAAACCCATCTCAAATCATTACCTGATTCTTGTAAATACTCTCGCACACCATATAGTTACATAAACAGAAATTCTAACTTATTTCCGTCAACAAAGGACGATAAAATAAATGTTTTACAATCGAAATGTGCCTGTGATTTATGACTTTTTATAATTTATGAGAAATACCTAATAATATCTAGGGTTAATATACGATTTGGATTCAGAAAGAAAGGAAAAAACTGGCTTTCGGGTAATTTTCTATCAAAAATACAAAGAACAATTTTATTTTGAACTTAAATAGGCAATAACATACTTTTGAATTATTTATTTTTACTTGCCGAATGGCTATGGTGTTTCGTAGTTGCTAACTGGGGGTGTCTTGCTGCGAAGCCTGCTTGGCTTTGAGTCTCTCCTGCGCTAATCTCCGGTTCTCGGCGATGCGCGCCATTTGATCCGTGGAGAGCTTCTTGGCTGCCGGTGTAGGTGGCTGTGATGGCGGTAGTGGTTGCCCGTAATCGCTCATGTCTAATGGACCGCCATTCCGGTCATAAGAAGCAGCTATGGGTGCTCCATTTCTATCAAAAGCAGGGGCGTTTACAGTGGAATACGGTGTCGACACCACAGCACCACGGGAAAACGATGGGGTGACCAAAGTGCTGCTACCAGCGGAGGCAGTGGACATGCTCCTTTGGTGGGGCGTTCTTGGTGCCAACTTGGAAATAGCTATCTGTTCGCCTAGAAGTGCATCGAACTCATCAAAGGGTTCCTCCTCAGCGTCATCCTGCTGATCATCCTGGCCCTCCTCCAAGGCATTCGCATCGTGAGTCGGGAAATCTTCCAGTTGACCCAAACGGTAGCGGGTCATGTGTACCTGAAGCGGCTTCTTCTTGCCTAGCCGCTCAATATTGTTCAGCACATCGTCAAAAGTGTAGGTGGGGTACATCCGGTGACCCCAGTGCTGCAGCCGACGAAGAACCTCATCCAGATCGCTTTTCTCGTAGCCCTTTCCCTTAAACTTGATGTCCTTAAAATAACCCTCGATGGTCTGAATTCCCCTTGGGCCACGCAAGGTATCAACTGTCAGGCGGGGTCGAGGATTCCGAACTGCCCGCTTCTTGGGCTCCACCGTTATGGCATCCTGACTTCCGGGTTCTCCGCTTTCCTTGTTGTCCTCGTCGTCGGCAAACAATTTCTCCCCCTCATTGTCGCTGGGCAATTGGTCTAGGTGCTCGGGAACATTGTCGTTAAACAGGTCATCCACCCCGTCGTCACCAAAAAGAGAAGCCATCGACACCAAAGGAATTTCCAATTTTCTCTATACACAACAAAATTTTCCCGCCATTTTCTTCTTCTATTTGCCCGGAGTTCACAGGGGACGTTTACATAATACGGTGCTGCCAACTAGGATGAGTGTAAAAACCTTAATTCTTGCTCTTCTTCTATTACATAACTATTGATTGGATAATTGCACAGGGCCATGAAACACAAATTGTAGATCTAAACGACATTATTTTTTGGTAAATTGAGAAAAACCCGGCATTTGCATTTGTGGCAGTCTATACCAGAGATGAGCATATTATGTGACTACTGCTCGGGTCACGAGGGACAAAAACACGAAACAAATTTTATCATTTAAAATGTAAATTTGTTTATATTAACTTTACGTAAATACTACCTAAGAATAAATGCAGAATCACAATAGAATTTTAAAAACAAATTATTATATTATATTTACTGCTTAGAGTTATGTAGCTCACGACACAGGCACATCGCTAACACGAAATACAGCCCTGTGCGACCGACCTGGCAACGCCAGGTAAACGCCATACTTCTAAGAGCATTTTTCGGGCGAGTTTACAATTTGCAGATAATTTTGGAGAAAACGCGTAAAGAACGTGCATTCGCGGCTTAAAAAAACGAATCGCCAACTCGGGGGCTTAATGTGATTACCACGTGCAATATCATCTACACGTACATCAAAGTAAATTGCCTGTTTTCCGGAAAAAGCCATGCACATTTAGTGGCGAGAAAAAAATTGCCAAGTGTGGTGGAAATCGTGTTCTACGCATTGTACGCCGTATCAGCTGAAGAAGAACACGTAAAGAGAAGGCGCGCAAACAAAACAAAGCGATCATAAACTATGAGATTATAGAATCCCTGGCCGGATTCTGTTGATTCTCCTGAATCTATCAACTCCGACAGCAATGGACAAGCGATTCAAGAGGCCGCTAAACCAAAAGGCCAACTACTCGGATCCGCCCTACCACCATAACGCGTCGCGTGGCTACCAAAAACACTCTCATCCACACGGCGGCCATCCGCACTCCCATCCCCACTCCCATCCTCACTTGCATCACCATCCAAACAAACATTCGCGCCTGCAGCATGGTTATAGCTATCAGAAGGGTGCCACCGCCGTGGGACCCAATAGCTACTATAAGCCGCCTCCTCCACAGCATGTGCAAGCCAGAAACGTGGACGGGGGGGCTATGGCGCCGCCGTCGTCGGGCGGAAACACTAGTTCCGATGTAGTCACCTTGATTGTGGAAAACAATAACCTGAAGCGGATGATTGTCCTTCACCTGAACCTGATGCAGGAGCAGACAGAGGGGTTGGCGGCCAAAGATAAGGAGTTGGATGACCAGAACGCCAAGCTGGAAGTCATTCTCTCACAGAATCAGGAATTGAAGCTGGCGAATGCCAAGTTGGAGGCGACTGTCGAAGATTTGCGTAGACAGCTTCGGAGAAAGAACAAGCGGCCGCATGACGACGACGATGACGATGATCACTCACTGCCCCCAACTGCATCCCAGCGCCAGCAGATTCTCTGCAATGCGGGAACCCAAACTGAGATGCAGGAGGTCTACAATCGGATACATCCTGTCGAACCATTCCCCGCGCAGCAGACCCAGGCGAAGATGCAACCCAGGATGCAGATTCAGAAGGAGCAGCTACACGAAGAGCGGCTGTCCCACATAAAAGCGGGCCACAAGGCACCCGCAGCTGTGACAGCGGCCCGACCATTGGAAAGCAAGGTTCGAGGCGAGTTCAATGGCAAAAAGGTTAGCACCATGTTCCTGAATCGCGTAAATCAAGACTCCAGCTTGACGTCTGCCGAGCACCGCACTCAGGAGGAGAGTGATTCCAAAGAGGAGGAGGAAACTCAGCAGCATAAGTTGGAAGATATCCGATTACAGCAGCAGGAGGAAGAGGAGCAGCAAAAGCTTGTGGAGGAGCTGCCGCAGGATCACGAAGTGATCCTAGAAGAAGTAGTCGAGGACGATATATTCCACGACGCTTTGGAGCCCAACGAAATCGAAGTGGCCACAGAGACCATTGTGGGCGTGGATGAGGAAGTCATTACAGATGCCAACGGCCATATGGATGAGGAGAATGAGGATGATTCCGAGGATGACTCTTCGGATGAAGACGAGGAAGATGATAACGAAGATGGTGATACAGATGATTCTGACGAGTCTGAGGAGGAGGAGGAGGAAGAACACCAGTTGGAAAATAATTTAGACGATTTCTGGAACAATCAGGTAAGCTGCATTGGTTTATTCTGTAAAAGATTCAGTTAAATGAACTCAATCTGTTTATAGATGAACTCTATGGATCTGGAGGAAGCAGAGGAAAAGACGATAGCACCGTCCGGCCATTCCACACCAAATCATCAGCCGACATTGGCGGAAGAGGAGCTCGAAAGAAGTACAGGATCGGATAAGAGTCAAGAGCCGGTTGAGGAAGAACAAGTCGATCAGGAAATAGTGGTTGAACAAATGGAGGTGGACACGGTTGAGGATGTAACGGAAGAAGTCGTCGTCGATAGTCAAACCACTATGGAAATCGAAGTTCACACCGAGCAGAGGGTCTCGATTAGTAGACACGTTAAACTGCGCGAGCAGGACACATCGGAGGATGAAAAGAATGACTGTAATATACTTAAGGATGAACGGGAGCCTGCTAAGACGTCTGTGGAGGACAAGCAGAGTCCACTAAAGGAGGAAAAGAAATTGCGGGACGTATCCACGGAGGAAAAACATCATCGGAGTCCATTGAAGGAGGAAAAGAAAATTCGGGAAACATCCACGGATGAAAAGCAGCATCGGAGTCCATTGAAGGAGGAAAAGAAAATTAGGGAAATATCCACGGATGAAAAGCAGCACCGGAGTCCATTGAAGGAGGAAAAGAAAATGCGGGACGTATCCACGGATGAAAAGCAGCGCCCGAGTCCATTAAAGGATGAAAAGAAAGTACGAGAAATATCCACGGATGAAAAACAGAGAGTCCCTAAGACGACAAAAGAGATTCGAGTGTTACGAGATTCATCTCAGGATGAGGAAATGGTTACCCCGAATGATGAAGGGAACATTTTGAGGACAGCAAAGACGGAAAAGCCGAGTCTCCCGATGTCTACGAGTGAGTGTCAAAATCGGGATAAGAAACTGAATCAATCAAGCGATGTTCCGAGGAATGAGAAAGTGAATCAATCGCGGGAAACCTCTACGGATGAGAAGCTTAAGCGGGTATCCAAAGATCAAAAGTCTCAGCTTGCAGCTCAGAGCACTGAAGAGAAAGTGGACGTGGTCACGGAACCGAAGAAGGATACTGCGGCCCCTAAGGACATACCCAAGGCCGTAGCACCCAAGGCGGAAATCCATCCTAATCCACCCTCCAGTGAGACAAACCTGCCCAAGGCAAACTCCGTTGCTGTATCTCCCACACCCAAGGTTATTGGAGCATCTGTGCAACAGAGGGCTCCTCCAGCTAAAACGGTGGCCAATCACCAGTCCAATAAACTAGTAAAAGGTGAACCAGTGAAGAAGCAACGGTTGCAGGTTAAAATCCGGCAGCACGACATGTTTAATGACAAGAAAGTAGGCGCAACCGCTTCATCCATTTCAACACGGGATCAGAAAAAGGAGAAGGAACCCGAGATAACTGTCAATTCCACGACAAAGAATTCTCGCGATCAAGATAGCTCTCCGATGCCGAAGTCGGAACCGGAAGATGATGAAACGCTGGAAGAACGAATGCGTCGGAAGCTGCAAGAACACCTTCAGAAGGAACAGCGTCGCCAGAGTCAGCAGCCGCAAGTGCTTCTGAAAAAACCCAGCAAGGAAAGCCCAACCACTCATCTGATCTATCCACCCATTGGACCCACATCATCAGCTGGGTCAGCAGCTACTATAACTCCAGCGACTACGCCAACTACGACGCCCTCCTCTACGCCAGTTTCCACGCCCCACCCCACTTCCGCATCCTCTCAGGAAAGTTCAGGGAGCAGTACGAGATCCAAGCAAGACAAGATATCCCTGCCACTGACACCCCAGTCAATGAGCAGTGTTAGCAGCAGCAGTAGTGGTTCCATCCCCAAACCAACAAAAGTCGTTAACAACTGCGCACCACACACGTACAGTAAAGCTCCTTCGAGATCGAAGAAGTCCAAATCCCTGTATCGCACTGCCGCATATCCCTATACGACACGATCGTGGGAGGATCAGGAGTTCCATTGCGATAACGAGTTCTTCCTGGAGGAGGCTGACGAACTGCTTGCGGACAATCCCAGCTTAGAAATACCCAAATGGCGCGATGATCCCGTACCACCCAGCTCTGATAAGAAGGGTATTGAACCTTTGAGCGATGCGGATTTCATCCGGCGGCATGAACCGTATGTTAAGGATGAAATCAAGAGGAAGCGACTTGATGCCCGAAATCTGAAGGACATGTTAAGAAGCGAGGCGATGCGAAGTCGAAAGATCCAGGAAGAGGTTTCGCTTCCTACATCCACATTTTATCCCCTGCCCCACGATATCGAAGCCATCCAGTTTGTCGACGAAGTGCCGGTTCAGGCGTTCGGTGAAAATATGGTCAACATGGAGGCGCGCGACGACTTTAGCTTACCCTGGCTGGATGCGGTTCATGCCCAGACCTCCATCGGCAAGGCCAAGGCGCTGGCAGTGCCTGTGGCCACGTTAGCGAGCAAAAAACTACCTACCAATGCAAAGGAGGCCAGACATCAGGAGATGAACTCCTCATATGTCTACCTTAAGAGGCGCAAGCGCCCGAGACAACGTTAGCCAGGATCCATAGTCAAATCCATTTCCAGGGGGAAAAGCTACGGGAGCTGAGACGGAGACCATGCTGATAATTGTCTATTATTTTTTTTGTATTTTAGTTCTCATTTAAGCATCTTTTTTGCTTAATTATTTTGTAAGATAAAAGTTAAAAGTAACCAACTCTAAAGTCCTGTAATCCAGACCAGACCAGACCAGATTTTTAATGTAAATAGAGTGCCACAATTGTCCATAATTCAGTGTCGTTATTTAGGAGTAAAGAACTCCTTTTTAATTGTTTGGATTTCGTATCCTTTTATTCGAAAGCTGGTAAACTGTTATTCAATTGTGAAAATTAATTATTTTAAAATTTCCTAGGTGTTATTTCGTTTCTGTAAACCAGTTGAAATCGTGTAATGAATTGTAATCCCCACTTGACGTCTGGCCTGGATCTCTTTAGATTAAGTTGCCAGCTTGCAATCCGTTGAAATTCTAAAGAGTTTCCTTCTAGCATGTACGTAGTCTCACAAAAGATCTATTCTCTACCTAGTACTAAACCAGTCGCTAAGTTCAGACAACACATCTCAGCTTTATCACCTTTAAGATCACACGCACTGAAGTGATAAACAAACGCAAAGGATGAAAGTTCTATGGGCTGTTTTATTTTTGGCCAAAACAAAAAGAAATTCTGAGACTTTCAAAATTTATAATCTTTTTTTTTTACTAGATCGTACTGCAATTTTTTTTTCTATTTATACCCTATGTTATGGAAGACGATGATCTCTAGGGCAGACCCCGAGGAGTGTGTTGCGAAGAGTTACTCAGGTATATCTCTGATAATTTTTTTTTCCATGGTTTGATTGTGTGTAAATTGTGTGTGAGTTGTTAGCGTCTGCATAGAGTCATCGGGTCTACACTTATGTATGTATTGTTTAATTTTATTAACTTTCTTTAATTGTTTCATTTTGTACCAAAAACCGAAAAGTCGAAAAAACACAAACACATGATATAAACAAAATAAATAAACTTGATTTCCAAGCCGTAAAACATGTTTTACGTGTATAAATATTTTGCTCAGCACGTCTTCTGTTTGAACTTCTGGCTCGATGATATGATAAGAAGGAGCACTCAGTCCCTCACGGATCACACCCAAGTGGGCCTTTGTAAATTTCTGTAGGTGTTAAGCGACTTATATGTAACTTTAGTCGTAAGTAGACCTGTGACCACATTGAGCCGCTATATCGGAAATGTACATTTATTGTATATTTGCCAGGACGAAAGATCCTTCGCCCAATGGCTTTTTTTACACCATCAATGTAATTAGCATAATTAGTTCAATTTAATGAAGATTCAACTGAGTATCAATTCGGAATTAATTGCCACCACAGTAGAGCCCATAAGAAAATGGAAATACGATACACCTACTCTAAGCAAAAATGTACTACATACAATGTATTTGTATTTGTTTAACAAGTTTTATTGTAAAGAATATGATAATAATATACCGGATAAAGTAATATTTAAAGCAAAAAATGCAATCAATACTCTGACCCGCACGGTTCTGGTGCAAAGGTGATATGTTTGTGAAATTCTAATAATTGACAATTGGATGCAGAATCTACATACATATATTGCAGGCCACTTCAGGACTGATTGTGATCTTTAAAACGTTCATCAAAATTTCATGTACACACTTTAATATCTACTTATTGCTTTGCGTCAAGTACTGATGTCCTGTGGTGGCCCACAGCTCGTCCACTTCCTTCAAGCTATCGCGCCAGAGCGTCTGCAGCAGGGTCCATCCTTGTTCCTGGGTGACCAACAGATAGTCATTGGTGGGATGCAGGGTGTGGGTGTAGAGACCCATCACCAGGCTCTGAACCAGGCGGGCGGCCACGCAGTATTTGAGGTGACCCAGGTCCGAATTGCTTATGGGATTTATACTGTTGTAACCGGCCAGAAAGACTCCGCCGGTGGCCAGGTCGTTGGCCTGCAGGACCATGTAGGTGAGGGCGATTCCAACCTCGAAAAGCAACGGCGACTTGCTCGTGTCTCCGAAATCGATCACCCCCTTGATGTGGTAATCATTTTGGTTTGGCGCCTTCTCCACAAGTATGTTTTGCTCGTTATAGTCTCCATGGATGATCTGGTGCTCGAGGGTGGGCAGCAAACTCAAGATTTTGGACTCAAAATAATCGATGACCTCCTCGCATATCAATCGGCGCTCCTGATCCTTCACCACATATAGGAATTGCCTTAGTTCCGGGACGCTCTGCAGCATCCACAACGTTTTATGGGTCTCGTAGGCTTCGTGGGTGAAATTCTTCAAGGCTCGATCCAACCTAGCCAAGTACTCTCCGCTACGGAAGAGTAGGTGCTTCGTCGCCGGTACCTGGTGGAAGACCTCCGCAGGAATAAACTCGAGAAGGCGCACAACGTTTGAGTTTCCGTTGAGTCGCTCCACAGAATAATACTTTCCACTGGCATTTGGAATCGGCCTGGGGCACTTGACACTGTGTTTTCCTAAAAGATTAAAAATGTTTTTTGGGTCTGCCAATTAGATGATTAATATTTACCCAAGTACAGCAGCAGTTGATTCTGTGCGTCTACAAAGCTCTCCTTTTTGGAATCCAAGGAATTCAGGATCTTCAGCACGTAGCCATTTTGACAGTGCGTCACAATCAGAGGGTTTTTTACATTGCTGGAATAGGGTTTAAATTATAAAATGAATTATAATCCATTGCTCTGGGACGTCTAGCCAGTTTTTTATTACAATTCTCCCCAATATAAAATTCAAATTTAGATTTAATTCGGGCTGTTGACCCTAAATGGTGTGACCATATGATGGAAAATTGGGAACTTCCCAATGGGAAGTTTTCTATCGCGCGCATTGGTCACACTGATATGTTGCGGAAATTTTGGCGGTAAAAAGTTGCGACTTTGTTGATTGGCCGTCTTATTTATGTTGTTTTGCAATTGTACCCAACCATGGGCATCACCGGCTTGATCCCCTTCGTGGAGAAGGCGTCCTCCAAGCTACAGCTCAAAGATATTCGAGGCACCACAGTCGCAGTGGACACCTACTGCTGGCTGCACAAGGGAGTTTTTGGCTGCGCAGAGAAGCTAGCCAGAGGCGAGGACACCGATGTCTACATCCAATACTGCCTGAAGTACGTGCAGATGCTGCTGTCGTACGACATTAAGCCAATACTGGTCTTCGATGGCCAGCACCTGCCAGCGAAAGCCCTGACTGAGAAGCGGCGCCGGGAGTCCCGGAAGCAGAGCAAAGAAAAAGCTGCGGAGCTGTTGCGACGCGGACGCATCGAGGAGGCACGGTCTCACATGCGGCGATGTGTGGACGTGACCCACGATATGGCCCTGCGCCTGATAAAGGAGTGCCGGATGCGAAACATCGACTGCATCGTGGCGCCCTACGAGGCGGACGCCCAAATGGCCTGGCTGAACAAGGCGGACATTGCCGAGTTCATCATCACCGAGGACTCGGATCTCACGCTCTTCGGCGCCAAGAAGATCATTTTCAAGCTGGACCTCAATGGCAATGGCCTGCTGGTGGAGGCGCACAAGCTACACTTGGCCATGGGCTGCCGGGAGGAGAACTACCACTTCGATAAGTTCCGTCGCATGTGCATTTTGTCTGGCTGCGATTATCTGGATTCATTACCCGGAATCGGTTTGGCCAAGGCCTGTAAATTTATACTCAAAACGGAGCAGGAGGATATGCACATTGCTCTAAAAAAGATACCCAGTACCCTCAACATGCGAAATCTGGAGGTGAGTCAATTCCCAAAAAATGGGTAATCCATCACGTTAAGCCGTCTATAAATCACTGTGACTTAGGCGTTAATTTTCCATTTTGTCACAGGTAGCCGACGAATACATTGAGAACTTTCTGAAAGCAGAAGCCACCTTCAAGCACATGTACATCTACAATCCCCTCGAACGCCGCATGGAACGGCTCTGTGCCTTGGAGGACTTTGAAACTGACGAGCGCTATTGCAGCAATGCTGGAACCTTGCTGGAAGACAAAGATCAGGCCCTCCACCTCGCTCTAGGCAATATAAATCCCTTTTCCCTGAAGCGCTTGGACAGCTGGACACCGGAGAAGCCCGTGCCAACTCCAAAGAACATAAAACGGGCGAAACACAAAAGTATTTGGCAAGGGGAGTTTCTTAAGGAGAACCTCAATGTCGAAAAGAAGCAGACATCCTGTGCCTTGTTCTTCAAGAAAGTGGATTTCGTGAGCAAGACCATTGACGAGGATATCGAGGCTAACCAGCGTTTGGAGGAGGCAAAGCAGACGGAGGCTCAGGTCTTTACAATGTACAATTTTAGAGGGAAAAGGAGGAGGAGTCCCAGTCGGGAGGAGTCTTTAGATACGCAGCGCACTCCTCCCCAATCGCCAGTGCAGAAAAGTCGCCATAATCCCTTTGCCAAGGACCGATTGGGACCAGATGCCCTTCAGAAGTCCCCAGCAGTGTGTGAGAATGGGTCTTTACTGCGATTATTGAGTCCGAACAAGGTAAGTCCGTTGCATGGGGGAGCAGACGAAACGAGGGTCAATTCCCTCAAGAGAAGCATTTTCGCCAAGGAGCAGGTGGAGGTGCGCAGTCGATTCTTTGGCTCCAAACAGTCCAAGCAGTCAGAGGAGCAACCGATCCAGGAACAGGATTCCAACATTAGCCAAAAAAGGTTGAAGTTACAAAAGCAAGAAGCTACAGAATTGGATGAGGACAGGCCTTCAAGCAGAAACTCACATGCGAGTGAGGCCGACTCAGAGCCGGCCTTAATGGAGTGCGAAGAAACAACTTCCGATTCACCCGCACCTGAAAGTATTCCAGACAGGGACAGGGATGAAGGCAAAATACGCATCAAATCGCTGGACTTGCTAATTGAGCAGCGAAAGCCTTCCACCGATTCCGAGAGCCACGAAAGTGATGCTGTTATTCTGCTTTCCGACGACAGCTGTAGTTCCCAGCTGACCCCAGCAACCTCCACCAATTCGTCCTCCAGCACCACCACTCAGCGGCAAGACTCTTTTCCGTCCGTTGGAAAAAAACGAATCGGACTGAGTAGACAGACTTCCACTGCCAAAAAAGGAACGCCCAAGACGCCCAAAAAGACGAACAGCAAACTGGGCGCCGTGAGCCAGAATCAAACTAAGTTAAGCATGTTCGGATTCCAGAGGCGGCCCGCCCTCAAATAGTTTCCTATTCACACAGACTGTAACATTTTTGTTTATTAGCGTAATCTAATTTATTAAATTGAAGAACCATGAACCTATCAAGTTATCTTACAGTCAAGGTGTACAGTCAAGGTGATCTCAGAGCGGGCAACTGCGTCACACTCAGCTGCGCCAACTAACAACTTCAATTAAACAGGGTATAAATAGATGCCACAGCTCCCTGCGAAAGCACTTATCATTTGTTTTTGAGATGCTGCAAGACTGACATATTTAAACAAGAAGTGCAGTGTATTTTTCCTCTTGCCTTCTTGAAGATAATTCTCCGGATGTGATGCGAATAATTTAAATAAGGGTCAATGGAATACTCCCTGCTTCGGCTTACCTATCCTCCTTGACGAAGAAGTTTCGGTCATCGTAGGCGATGATTTCCTTCACTTCGCTGATTGTGATCCCGTAGAGTCGTCGCAGCAGGCTCTCCACATCGTCGGCCTCCACCTTAGGACGGACATCTGAGCCTGGCTGGAGGAGATCACTGTCGCCCGTGTCGGGTTGTGGCTCTGGGGTTGGATCGTTGCCATTGGAGGATGCCTGGCTGTTCTCCTTGTTTAGCTTCTCGGCTCCGTCATAGGTGTGATTCAGGGTGTACGACTTTTTGGACATGTTCGTCAGCTCCACATTGTTCCACTGCTCCATTTTTGGGGGCTCTATCGGAGACGCAAAAAACCGAATTAAAAAAATCCGAGTGTAAACAAAACTTAATTAGAAGGCGAAGGAATTTGAGGCGACGCGTAAAATGTTTTCGGTTGCGCGTTCTCCGGCGGAATGAATTGTGTTTCAGCTCAGAGTCTCAATTGAAACGAGTTCGTCGACGTCTTCTCCATATCTTATGCGCCAGTGTGTGTGCATTACGGTACAGTGGAGCCTCTTCAGGTTCTACTAGCAGCTAGGTTCCATAAAGTTAGTTGATAATTTGCAATAGTTCGCTTTACGAATAATATTTTCGTTTCGATAGAAAAGCTTCTATAAGTTCGTCTTAACGACAGTCTACTGTTTGATTTGGTCGCGTGAGACTTGTGGGTGTGTGGGTGACTGTGTGAGCCTCTGGCGTTACTTGCAGTGTTAATTTGGTTATTTGTTCAATTTCTTAAAGCCCTGTTTGTATTTTGATTGCGACTAGAGTGCTGCACCGGTGGGCTAAAATTCATATTTCATTTTACTCCACCGGGCCTTATCAGGGGGCCGCGGTGGTGGTTGCCCAACCACCTGGCTGGCGGTCGTGACGGGCTTCTATTAACGCTCCACCGCTTTGGAGCTCATCAATTATAAGAGCACATAAATCGGACAGATCGCTGCCGATCATTTTGGATTACTAAAACTGATACTGACGACACACCGCAAGGCAGGGCAAAAAACCGTTCGAGGCGGATAGGGTGGGCCGTAAATCCACCTGTCAGTGGAAAGATTTGAAAAAAATAAGGGTAAACGCCTTAGCGGAATAGATAACCATCTACCAGTTGACGGGAGAAATGTGATAATTAGTGGGCGTAAATAACTGAGAAGTCTCTCAATCAAACACCGATAGTTGGCCTTGACTCAATTGCAGTTTATTGCTCATACGCAGCGGTGTACGTAACTACGGCTTTCCACTGGGCTGGCTCACCCACACCACCCCACCACCATCCGCACACACGCACGGGGGGCAATTAAAATCCAAATGAGACACGCAAATATGTTCAGCTGACTGCTAATAAAGCACTTAAACAAGCCGCATCCAAATCGGTACACATAAAATACAGAAGCCCGTCTTATTTACCTTTTGCACCTGTGGATGCACCTGTATTGGAGTACAACTGAACCAGGTAAACGAAACGCTTTTGAACCGAAAACTGGAAAACTCTAACCGCCTTTAATCACCTTTTCAGAATGCTATCACATAAGTTGGGCGGTCGGTTATGTAAACGGTGTAAACTTAGTAACTAACTTGGCTATAATCGCAGCAACGCTATGAAAACAATAAGACGAGTGGACACATTCAAAAATTCAAAGCAGGGGGCAGGTGCGCCGACACGTGAATGGAATTTGGAAACAGCTGATACCTTTTTAAGTTTCCAGGTGAATGGATTTCTGCGTTTTCCAGCACCGGCAGGTAGCGGAGGGCTATTTGAATGTTCCACCTTTACAACAGGTGTTTTGGATACCTATTTACTTTACTACTTTACTTAATAAAGATCCTTTGGAGGGTTGAACTTTTGAGATCCACTGGATCTATGGCCTCCCATCTAGGAGAATTCTCTCAAACAAACAACACCTTTGAGTTCGATCAAATGTAAAAAAATTAACAAAAAAAAAAATACAAAGCTAAACACTGATTAAAAAGAAAATAAAGAATAACTTTAGAGGAATCATGGAGTTGGTAGTTCGAAATCGAATGGAGGACATACAAAAACGCAACAATACGACCTTCGGCGGTGTTTCGTTTGACGTAGTCCACGTTCCTGATGCCTCTGAAGTTGAGCCATCACCCATACCCGGGGAGAGCTTAGAGCAGTTTCCCATAGAATTCCCGCTGGCGGATCACACGGACCCGTCACTGTGTCGTGATGCGTTTATGAAGGATCTCCTGAAGGAGCACGATAGAAAGAGTGCTTTCCTGCGTCTCTCCACCCGAAAAACGACGGGGATCGAGGAGGTCGAGGATATGCAGACTATGATTGCTCGCCCCACGATGGCCGCTTTGAATCCTATCGAGATTCTGGCCATGCAGCAGTTGGCAAGGAAATTCCGGGGAAGTACCAAGCGCAAGACCGTAGAAGAGATCATCGAAAGGATCCGGGAACGGCAGTCGGCGCTGTTGCATCTCAGATTGGACTGCCAAATGGCGTCGATCGACTATCTTACGAAGATCCTGACCAAGCAGCTGAGCCTCTTCTCGGATCCTCTGCCAGGCAACGTCGAGGACATACCCTTCAATC
This sequence comes from Drosophila ananassae, assembly GCF_017639315.1. Taxonomy (NCBI): domain Eukaryota; kingdom Metazoa; phylum Arthropoda; class Insecta; order Diptera; family Drosophilidae; genus Drosophila; species Drosophila ananassae. The sequence continues at coordinate 26,206,672 of NC_057930.1, forward strand.
TGTTTCGTTGGTCGTTGGAGTACTTCGAGGCACGCCTGAACGTCAAGCAGATATATCTCGACGTAATCCAACGGGAGCGGACAAAGGACGAACTTAACTGCATAAAGTTCCGCACTGATCTCAGTGAGATTACCAGCTTCGCAAACGCGATCCTGAAGCAATTTCACGAAAAAGAAGATCTCTGTGGTGGTGTTACAGCAACCCTCCGGTAAGTGTTTCATTTCATTAATGAGATCCATATTAATAATACTATTTCGTCTTCACGTAGCAATGCTTTTTTCTATAATCAGGCTCCTTGGGTTGCTAGTCTGAGATTTCTAGAAAGCTCTATAACGTCCATGAGGTCAGTCAGTCACATTAATTATGTTGGAAGCCAAATGCGAATGCAGAGTCTCCAAAGGGGAACAATGGAGCAATACGATAATAATAGTGGTAAGAGCATCTAAACTGAAAGATATTTAAAGGTATAATGGCCTTATTTCTGCCTTCCACAGCACTTGACCCCATCGAGGAGCGCTACCAAGTGAATTGGATCAGGAGCTGTGCTGACCAGCGAGTCCTGCGCATGGACCACCAGGAGGATGAGCTATGTGAAGAACTATCCAGCCTGCAGGAGACATGTGACGTTGACAATGCCGTGCACCTCCACTCCGAGGCGGTGTATTTGTACGAGATTCAGAGGCTGCAGCAGATGATCGGAGATTGGCAGACGCGCTACGATGTCGATCTGGAGCAGGCAGAACTCAACTGCGTTATTTCCAAGAACAAGCTGCAAAAGTGGAGGGGCGACCTTGCCTTCCTTAAGGAGCGGGAGGAGTTTTATAAGACACGTATTGAGGAGGAGCTTGTTAAGATGGACGTGGAGGTAAATGGTTTTTAGATTCTAAAAGCTACCTGGAACTCACTTATATTATTCTCTCTAATAGAAGAGGACGTCTGATATTTCTTCTAAAAGGTCCTCAAAGTCATCTCGCAAGAAGGACACCAAGAAGACCAAAAACTCAAAGGCAGCGCGATAAGTTTGTAGAATTGGTAGAAATTCGTAAATGTTTCCAATGGATATATGAAATAAACAAAGAACTGATAATAAGCTGTCCTTCCTTTCTTTAATAATATGTAATATTTATAATAATTTATAATCAATGTAAGTCTCACGCTTAAATTCTCGTTTTGAAAAGTTCTTATGTTTCAAACAGAGGTGATTTAAGCTTCAAAATTTAAACGATCAACAAATACGACAAATACAAAAAAAAATTAAATAAATAAAAAACAAAAAATTCGAACTCTTAGTTAAAGGATGGACTTTTCGAAGCTGCAAGAAGAGTTCTACAAGGATGTGGCTGCTAAGAGGGATACGTTGGATAAGAAGGACCAAGGGCCTGATAGGGAGAAGCGGTTCTCCGAAAAGATTATGGGAAAGCCAGTCGTGAAGAAGGTGCAAAGGGTTGAGGAAGTAAAAGAGGAAAATGAAGAAGAAAAGGAAGAAAAAGAAGAAGTAAAGGAAGAAAGAGGTTCAGAAACAGATGAAGAAATGGAGGAAAAGGATGAAAGAAGGTTATCAAGGGAAGCCTCTCCTACTGGATCTGAAAAGATCGATCTGGGGGAAGAGGAGGAGGCTGATGGCGCCGCCAGTGTGGAATCCCCCGACTATATGGGAATCAAGTTCCCATTCCCTGAGCAGACAGACCCATCCATGTGCCGAGACGAGTTCATCCAGAGTATTCTCATGGAACAGGAACAAAAATACTCGGAAATGAAGCGCAGGACGACAGCGTCCAAAAAGGGAGCTTCCCTCGAGATGCCAAAATCGGTTTATACCGTTTCTGGCGATGAAAACCCTGAGGCTCTGATTCTGACGGTACTGAGAAAGTTCCGGTCCTCCCTCTTCCATACTGGCTTGTCCCTTAAGCGCTCCACCAGCTTCAGGAGGAAGTCCTCCGTGTGGCCCCGGAGCACTCTGCTAATGAATCTGAACCGTGACGTCCAGAAGGCGGCCATTGAGTTCCTGTCGGTGCGAGTCCTTAAGCAGCTGCGCCTCTTCACGAGTCCTTGGCCGGGCGAGGTTAAGGACATACCGTACTTTTTGTTCCACTGGTCTTTGGAATACTTCGAGTCACGACTGTACATGAACCAGCTCTACCTCGACGTAATCCAACGGGAGCGGACAAAGGAGGACCTCGACTGCGTCAAGTTCCGCACGGATCTCGTCGAGATTGCGAATATCATCTATGATATCCGGGACGAGTTTGCCCATGATAAGAATTTGTGCGATCACGTATACCTAATTTTACGGTGAGTGAGTGAGTTACCCAAAGGAGCCAGTTAAGTCACTCTCCTTGCTCCTTAAGGAACGCAATGTACCATCAGAATGCGCCCTGGATACAAGGACTAAAAGAGAAGCAGAAGGAGCGGGATCAGCTGAGTCGTCATAAGATGGTGCAAAGTTCGAGTAGCGCTTACTTCATGGTGGCCCGAGAAACAACAATTCTAGATCGATTCGAAAATTCTGCAGGCAAGGATTCAATTTCTGGATCAAGGATTCTAGCTAATAAGTTATACTTTTCACAGCTTACGATCCCATCGAGCTGCGCTACCGGGTTAACTGGCTCAACAGCTGCGCGGATCAGCGGCTATATCGCTTCCAAATGCGCGAGGAAGCCCTAAAGACGGAACTGGAAGAGCTCACCAACCAAATGAACTTGGACACCATGGTACAGAACAACATGGAGTTCATGTATGGCCACGAGATCGACAAGGCTAAGCGCAAGATCCAGGAGTGGACGGTGCGCTACGACAACGATCTGGAGAACGCGGAAGTGGCCGTGCAGATGACTAGACTAGCCCTCCAGAAGTACAAGGACGACTTCAAGTTCTACCAGGAGCAGGAGGAAATGTATAAGCGGAGGATAGCGGAGGAGAGGGCGCTTATGGCGACGGAGGCGAAGATTCGACAGGATAAGCAGGTGGGCATATCTAAGATATTAAGACTCCTCCATCATAAGCACATCTTGTATTCCATTTCAGGCAAAGGCTACCCAGCAAGTTGTGGATGTGGCGGAGACCGTGAAGGCTATCGAGGCTGTCTACAAGCCACCTCCACCAAAGAAGGCCAAAAAGAAAGCAGCCAAGTCCTAGGACTCATCAATATTCGGCAAACTTATTTATGTTGGCAACCCAAACAACGAAATAATCAACCGAACAGTTTGGGGCATGAACTTAGCCCCGAAAGGGTTGTTCTCCAGGCCTTCAAAGTCACTGTCGATGGGATCGGGATCAGGGAACCGGGGCATTTATTGAATTGGAGTGGTTGGAGAGTGGGTGGCGTGGGAGTTGCGCCAAAACTTAGGTCAAACATTTACCATATTCATTATTTTTGCTGGCGGAGACAAATGAAATTACGGGAAAACGATTCCGGGGTAGGTCCCCCTTTTGGGAAATTGCAGTTTTAGGAAATCGAATTATGTGCAGTTTAGTAACCCGTGGTAACCTTCGCCCACACCCCACCAGGGAATTAAAATACGTAGTTATAAGGATGGCCATGCATAGTTATTTTATGCGCCGTGGCAACATAGCTTCGCCCGCGTTTGTTACCCGGTTGCTTGTGGGCCTCTATTTACGCTTAGAAAATAAGGAATAGAAATTTTTCATCGGCAGCCAGAGGCGGTTCGGGCGAATCCCTGCGGAATGCCGGCAAATCTTCGACCCGCGACAAATGGCAGTACCCTCGAGGACTGGAAGGTGTTCGAAGTGTTGTGTGGCCCCGAAAAGGGCTTCAAAGCCCGCCCAGATCCGTCGCCAGCTCGTAAGCCTACGTTTCCATCTTGCCAGGTGAGTACCAGGCTTCGTCCGTCGCCAAGGAGGCAGTAGCCATCCGTCCAAAATTAGTCTGGCGGAATCGTGTGCCAAATTGCCATATAAAAACCGGGGGGGCAGACATCATATCAGGCCAGATTTATGTGAATTCGCAATTGAATAACGACTTTTGTTCGCTGCCTTTTATGTTTTTCAAATTTATGCGGTTGTTAGGGGAACTAATGGTTATTTTCGGGGGGATTTGCATAAAATTTAATGAGTTCCAGTGGTTGTGATTGCAGTCTGGATCTGAAAAGGGTGCATAATTAGTGGGCCCGATTGGCGGAAGAATGGGGTATTCCACATGTAAGAGTATTCATCGTACCATCACACTAAAAGAAGTTTAATTTTTGTACTTATTGGTAAGCTATCTCATCGTCCTGTTAGCCCACATATCCGGCCGACTGCACAATTAACTTGGCCAAGCTTATCGAATGCTTAGCACATTTCTGTTCCCAATCGACCCTCTCCAAAGTGCAGACAATTGGCCAAAACTTGCACACCTCATTTTCCGTTTCCGGCCAAAGCAAGCCTTTTCCACCGTAAGGTACAAAGCCCATTAACCACCCGGAACCTAAAACCCATCCCTCCTAGAATCCGCAGTCGCGTGTGCGTGAGTCCGTTGTGGATATTGCATTGGATATATTCCGCACTTGGCGCCATGTGAATGACCCAAATAATCCAAACAAACTGAAAAGTTTTCCGAATGTGTAAACGTGGCTGAAATGGTGTAACTTGCCAGTCCCTGTACCCAGTTCCCTGTCTCTGTCCTGCCCCTGCCATTGAGCTCGTTTTCACTTGGAGCATAAATTGTAGCATTGTGTGATGTTATGTTGAGGTAAATTCCTCGGTGCCATGCATCGGTCTTCCCCATCCCCCCTGTTTTTCCAGTTGTTAGGCAGAGGTTGTTTGGTGGGCTCCCAGGCCAGGCGCTTCTCCGAACTCTATGCTTAGTCCTTCGAAGGCTCTGACTGAGCACGGTTGCTTCGGTCCGGTGGAGTTTCTGGAGTGCTTGGCTTGAACAATGCCCAGTGACAATCATTTGCATCACCACCACTTGGGACACAGTGGTGGGCTGTCGCCCCATCATCATCATTTGGTAGGGTCTTCCACTCCCATCCTCAAGGAATAAAGTAATTCTTCTGGAAAACATAGTGTGCTATGGAATACCATAACTTTGGTGTTTTTGGATTCTGTCTTGGACCAACTTATCCGTTCTACTTATCCGAAGCTAATTTTCCTTTCTTGTTATTTTACCTTCAGTTGGATACATCCTGTGGCACTGCGGGTATCTCAGTAACCGAGCACCATCATGGTCTGGACATAACCACCACTTTGCGCAGTGAACTGGCTGCTCTGTCCTACAAGAAGGAACGGTTAACTGGAGAGGTACATATTATTATACACCCAAATATTAAGTTTAATATATATATTTTTAAAACAGCTTGCTGAAACGAGAACTGCTTTGTGCAGCAAGGATGCGGACATCGAGAATCTACGTTCGCAGGCTGCCAGACAAACGGCCCTCATCGGATCCCTCCAGAGCCGCCTCCAAAATGCGGAGAGTCGAGAGCAGGCGGTACAGGCCAGGTGCGATTCCACTATCCAGACAGTGCAGCGAGAGAAGCGAAGCTCCGACGAGAGAAACAAGGAGCTCATCTGCAAGATCCAGCATCTGGAGTCGCATGTGGCCAGCGAGGAGTCCCACAAGGAACAGGCTCAGGCCCAGTTGCATGACCTCCTCCGGCGCCTGAGCATAAGCCTTGGATTGGGGGTGGAGGTGTGCGAGGGCGGCCCGAAGAACGCCCATGCTACGCCCGAGTGCATCGTATCGCGGGCCGAAGAGGTGATGGTGGAGCTGCAGCGAGCCAAGGCCAAGATCAGCTCCACCTGCGACACCCTCAGCTCCTGCGAGAACGAGCTGCTCAACCTCAAGTCATTGGCTAACATCGAGAAGCAACGTCTGACGGCACAGTTGGATGGGGCTGGAAACCACAATCACGAGCTCGAAGGACGTTGCCGGCAGTATGAAAGGGATCTGCAGATCCAGAGGGATCGCCTCACGGAGTCGGAGATCAACGGAGAGAAGCTCAAGGAGGAGCTACGGGGCTTTGAGTCGCGCTGTCACAGACTCCAGAACAACCTGGACAGGATTCAGGGCGATCGACTCCAGTTCTTGAGGGGACTAAGCAACATGCTCAATGTTCCCGAGCCCTGCGAGACTCTCATAAAGGAGAAACTTAGGGAAACTCTGGCGGAGAACCAGGCCATGCATGCGGTAAGTTTTGATTTTGGTTATTGTAGCTATTTTTTATATATTTTTTTTTTTTATTTCTGGCTCTTAGCAAATGCATTCTCTCCGAGATCAGCTTACTTCGGAGCACGAGAAGCTAAAGGAGACCCAACAGACGACCGAGTGCCGCCTCCGCTCTGGGGAGGCACAAAAATGCGAGCTTTCCGAGCGACTGGAGAAGTGTCACGCCGAGATTCATACGCTACGGAAGGATCACATGGGCCTGTCGGAGTTCCTACAGCGCCTGGCCACCGCTATGAACTGGAGCGAATGCTCCGCCCCGCCTGCTTTGGGCGCGGACACCAATCTGATGGCCGAGAGTCTGCTGGAGCGGGCCGAGCGTCTGACAGCCCATTGCGAGCACGAGGTGTCCCACCACCACCATCATCACCACTCGCCGGAGAAGGGCGGCTGCTGTGATCACGCACACCATGGCCAGGGGAAGCTGCGGCGGGAGAGGTCGTGCCACGACATTCCTCTAAAGGAGAGCAGCAGTGTCTACAATCTGCAGCGCAGGGTGCGCGTGCTCAGAGAGCAAGTGCAGCGACGGGATCTACATCTGGAGCTCCTGCGCCGCAAGTTGGCCATCATCGAGGACGGAGCCCGTGGAAAGTGCATGCTCCAGGGCGAGCGGGATGACGCGGTGTGCCGCGCCAAGAAGGCTGCCAAGCAGGTGGACAAGTTGAGCGCCCAGCTGGCGGACGCCCGATCCCAAATCGCGGAGGTGAAGGCTCAGCTGGCTGAGGCCGTGGAGTACAAGATCACCTCGCTGGAGAGGGCCCGCAAGATCGACGAGCTGTCTACCCAAATGTGCGACCTGGAGGATGAGAAGACTCGGCTCCTTTCCCAGCTGAATGCAATGAAGGAGCGCTTGAAGTCCTCCTGTGAGTCCAACCAGAATCGCCGGTGCCGCGATGAAGCGTTGATTAATGTGAGTTTGTGGTCCGCATCTTTGGAAAATTTTAATATTTATTTATTCCTAAATACAGTCCATGCGCGACGATGTAAACCGCCTGAGCTCGCAGCTCTCGGATGCCAACCAGCGCCTGTCCCACCTGCAGTCCTTCCGCACCTCGGTGGCAAGGACCCTGCATCTGAGAGACCTACCGGAAACCGATCTGTTGCATCGCCTCCAGGCCCTGTGCTCCGCCCATCAGGAGTTTACGCTATTGTCAAAACGGTACGAGGCCGCTTCCCCCGTTGGGGATCATCCGTGTCCGCGGTATGACGACCCGATACCCCCCACCGCCCACTGCCGACCTCCCAGGGACCTCAGTCCGCCGGGCTTCCACCACAAGACCCCCACTCATCATCCGTCAGAGCACCATCATGGGTCGAACAGCCACATCCACAACCACAGTGGTCACGGGCATGGACACGGACACGGACATGGATCTGTATCCGGATCCCATGCCAGACGGCAGCGCAGTAAGAGCAGGGACAAGCGGCTCCACGACGAGTGCTTCGACTCGGATGTGCATCGTCTGCACCATGGCTGCAAGGAGGAGCTTCTGGCCACCGGATCCGAGGACGACTTCGACTTCAAGAGCAAGTACTGCTGAGAGGACTCTGAGAACTAAACCCATCCGCTATGCATTTATATATTTTCTGAATAAATTGCTAATCAAAATTTATGGGACTCCTCCGCGTTCTTATTGGGTGGGTAGGGATATGAGGGGAAGGACTCTTCCGCGGTGCACTCCCGGCTAGTTCCGCAGGTCCAGCAGCACTCTGGGAACTTGAGCAACGTATCCATGGCCTGGTCGACCAGGCAGCCACTGCTCGGAAGAGTGCTAGGGCAGCTGCAGGATAGTTTAGTTGTAGAACGTAGAAGGACATCTAGGGACTATCCTTACTAGTATACATAGGCGAGTCCTTCGGCGTTCATGCAAACGGTGGTGCCGCAAGTGTTGGGGTCGTTGACCTCCTCCCCAGGCTGGAGGGCGAAGATGTCGTACTTTTTCTTTTTGCCCACACGGACATGAATCGGGTAGCACTGACCGGGATATTCTGGAAGAATCTATTTAGATTTAATACTAAATAATTTATTAAACTAAACTTACTAGTATCATGTAAATTTTTAACAAATATCATAGACTCTAAGAGGCCCACAAAAACCAACGAAACAAATATAAAAACTATGAACTTCATTGCGGAGTTAACTGAAGAAAACTGATGGAAAGGCGTTAAAGAAACGTCTCCAGTTTATAGGCTTAAAAAATAAATAAATAATGTCTTGAATTTCTTTTCCAACAAGCAACCTTTTCTATTAGTGCTTACATTGTAAAAACTTGTAATTTTCTCACTTTTTAAATCACATGAACCAGTAAAGGTATCAAAATTCTGTTCCTCATAATTTTAACTGTTGCTATTGTCGCTGTTTTCTGGTACATGATATACCATTATTTTATCAGAAAAGATTAAACATTTATTTCAAAAATGGCCCAATTTCATGTAAGTAAAATGATGTAAGTCGTGTAATGTAATGTAATATGTAAAATTCGCAGGTTCCGCAAACTGCCACGCTGCGAAGGGGCGCTGTTAAAGTGTAACCTCAGATAGGGCCACGACCTTAGTACACTGCAACAAAAATATTATACTTTCTACACTTTTCGAGATACTTTCATATAATACACATACAAAGTGACGCCTTGATGGACGATACTTTCCATCCAAAGAAATTATGCAAATAGGAAATGTGCGAAAAGCAGCGCATCGGAAAACTGTCAAATAAATCAAAAATGGACGACCACTTGCCACTGCAACCCGTTTTTCCGGTCAAGTTCGAGCCCAGGGCGACGGTGGCGCCTGGAAACGTGCAATTAATCAAGAGTTCAGTAAACGCTTTTAATGCGAATCCCGGAGAGCAGTCCACGTCAATCAAGATGCGTATTTTTGCATGTTCAAAATTACACAACACGTGAGACCCGGGACAGACTCGGCACAGACGACACCCGGAGCAATGAACTTGGACTGCCGCGATCGCCGTCTCGCCCGGCCACCCTCTGAACTTGGAGCTGGAATCACGGGAAACAGTTCCTTTGCTCCAACTACACTGAGATACAAGTATTCAGACAGCTATTAAATGGGTAGATGTGTTCTTGCCTATTAAAGATTGGCATTATTCTTGCAGTGTCTGTATTATGCGGAAAACACGTTCCAGGTGGGTGAAGGGGGGTGGTGATGATTGGCATATGTGTGCACGGGTCGTCCCCTCCAGTTCTGGAAGATCTTGCCACATGAGCCGGGCATGTGAGCTGCTGGCAGCGGGAAGCCCATTTCGTTTTGGCTTGCAACAGGTTTGGCTCTTTGATCTGCACATCCCCCCCTATCTCTTGGCGACTTTTGATCTTTCTGAGGAGTCCCAGGGAGTAGGAGGAGTCCCACCGCACAGCCGGAGGAGATGCGGCCATTAGAGCCGCAGTCCCTCAGGTGTGGAAGAAGCCAGACTGGGGGAAGACAGGGCCCAGCCCAGCCCATAATTAATATCGTTGAGAATTTGATTTAACACTTGCGCTCCAAGCAAATTGCTTGGCAAGCAAGTTTTGAATAGGAAATTCACTTAAATTTATACCAAAATGGTGGATTTCCTTAAGGACCTTTATCCACAAAAGGGCCACCCCACGGGAATGCTCTCTTTTGACCAAAAACTAGAACACAGACTATGGAAATGGGAACAAGTTTAAGCCAGAAAAGCCAACACGATGCGTGGAGGGGCCAGAATAAATATATGCTCAGGCCAAGGGGCTAGGAAAGCGGAAAGTAAGGTCACAAGTGCCTTTGGTGTCACACGAAATTGTTTACAAATACAGAACACGCGTTGAAAAGCTGCCTTAGGAACCAAAAAAAATAGGAACCAACGCCTTACCTTGGAGCTCCTCTTTCAGACTTAATGGTTTTTTCTTTTTGGAGCACAAAAGATCCGGTGGCAGCAGCATCATCATCATCATCATCATCTGGTGGGTGCCTGACTGGCATCTGAGATGATTTTAATGCTGTTGATTGTGGGCTTGCATTGACATTTTTGCCAACTTGCCACATTCCTACTCTAGTCCCCTAGCCTCCACTGAGTTCTGTCGAGATTTGTTGAAGCCACAAGCTTCCGCTTATTGTTTGTTGGCAACAATTAAGCCGCACTTCTGCGCCAGTCGACTAAAATAATCAAAATGTTTGTGGCTCGCCCAGGCACCCACAGTCCTCCAGAGATTTCCAATATATCTTTTAGAGAAAAATATAAATTCAATCTTTTTTTGCAGTGCATGGTGTGTGTGGGGGTAATCTGTGTGTTTGAAACCGAAAGCAATGCAATTTTTGAATTTTCCACAAAGTTGAAAGCTGAGCCGGAGTCTGAAATGAATTTGCATGTTGTGCCAGGGATCAGTAATCCGGTTCACAGGAATGGCAGCTGCGGAATCATGGGGATTGCTTCCCCATTAGCCCGTTTACGGAGAGCACAGAGTACGGACAATGGAATCCCCCATCAAAAATGCAACCATTCGATGTTACACACACGGAATTCTGGAATGCCAAACAGCATTTTTGGGGCTTAGCTAGTTTTTGATTAAAACGCTATGCTTTTCAATTCGAATGATGATGAGTTTTGGGTGAGTTTGGGGAAATGAATTGGATAAATTGAGTGAATACTTATTGGAATCTCACAATCCATACATTAACTCAATAAGCACTTAAAAATTGCAACAAATATTAGCATTTAAATGGAGCAACTAACGCTGGAGCCACTCCATCGCCAGACACTCCACCCACTAGACCCCATTAGACCCATTTTGGAGCTTAACCCACTTCCTGCGACGTAATTCCCTTCCATTGTTTCGGCTTTTCTGCGATTAATCAAGGTCGTGAGTTAATTAGACTTTCTGCAATGGGAAGCCGAGTGAAAACAATTGCGATGGCATTGCATCAGGCGGTTAGGGCCACTCGGGCCGCCTGCAGGGAGCTGGGAGCTCGAGTGTTGATGGGTGGCCAAGTCAACATAACTGCACATTATTCAACGCGACGGGCAAAAATGGTTGATTTTAATGGTCGAGGATGAAATAATAAATGCGCCCCATAATATCATTAAACGCAAAACAATAAAACAAAGAGCGACCATAAAACGCAAGCCAGGCGGCAGAAAGAGATTGTCGCACGGACGCTACTGCCACTGCCACTCGATGTGTCTTAATTAGCATAAATGTGCATCGTGTGGCAGCCACTAGCAACTGGCCACTAGCCACTAGCCACTAGCCACTTGCCACTGCCGGTTGTGCAACTGGCCGAAAGTGGAATGAATAAAGAGAGATCCAGTGTCAGGCGAGTGCACCGCAATAACATTTATTGCTGGCAGCGGTCAATCAGAATCAGAATCAGAGTCGGAGTCGGAATGTGCTCCCGTTTCGCTCCATATCTTCAGTATCCCAGTATCGTATATATATTTATATCCCCTCAGATCCAGACACATTATTATGCGGGCACATACTCTCCTCTCTCCAAAGTGATGGCTTTAATTGTCATTGTAATTGGTGGTGCACTCGATGGTAAATAATTGAGTCGATGGGGGCCTGATTGAAGTTTGATGGGCCAGATTATGTCATTGAGCTTGGGGACTTTGGAATTTAAGCCATATCGTGATGAGTATTACTCAATACTGATTAATTATCTAAAAGAACTAGGATTGTTTTCTCTCAGCTTTATTTGATTTTTGCGTTTGGCTCAGACAAAATAAAAGTTCAGAGATATACAGATACAGGTTATGCAATGCTTAGAGCTACACATATAATATATAGATAGGTTTAATATATAGCGTATATATTCATTATGTAATATGATAGATTTTAAAAAACAGTTTCCACTTTCAAAACAAGACTGCAGCTTGCACTCGATCGATATCGGGACTATATGGTATATACCTTTATTCATATATAATTATGGTTAAGTGTTCGATACTAGAAAAGGGTTTACAAAAACGTTAATAGTTATATGTTTATTTGTTAATAGCTATGAAGGGTTCTCTCCGTAATTCATCTAATTTTTGTGTTCCTTACAAAATGTAATTTTTTATCAAATCTTGTGTCAGTTACTCGTTTTTCTTCATCTAAAAATTAAAGACGTCTAAATCGTATCACAGATAAATGTGCCACTCCCGCACACATAACGGCCTATAACAGAACTATAACCTATGGGTGATTTGCTGGATTTTTCTTTTTCAGTGGTGCAGTGGGTCAGAGGTCGAGGGTGGAGGGGCCGGCTCAGTTCTGCCACCAAAGGGCGCTCGTGTTCCAGATCCACGCGCCCGACCCTACTCAACGATGCTGCTGGGGATTCGGCGGCCCGAAGGCCTGCATGCTGTAGTACCGCTCGGAGTCCTCCTTCACCACACTGGTCACGTGATGGAATTGGCACGGGTGCGATATCTGCGACTTAGGCGGCAGGGGGGCCGGCTTGGCGCGCTTCTGCTTCTTTGGCTTCCGGCCGCCCCCGGACACGGTCAGGGCTATGTTCTCCGGGTCGCTGACCAGCCTCTCCACGTGCTGCCACAGCTCGCGGGCAGCGTCCGTCGAGTCGAAACTGAAGCCGATCATCTGCTGGTGGTTGCTAGACAGGCACATGGTGTGGAACGAGGGTCCGGCGATCCGGTAGTTGGACAGATTATCGATCTTGTCCGACCAGAGGGCGAAGCACGAACCCCGCTCGGCCAGCACCAAGGTCACCCGGGGCATGGCACGGGCCCGGGAGTTGCCCTTGTCGTGGAGGATCACCGGGATACCGGTGAAGACGAGACGCCAGTCGCCGTCGTTACCGGTGCCTTCGTAGAGATTGGCCAGAGCGCCGCTCACGAAGATCTCGGTGCCCAGGCCGCCGAAGAAGCTCTCCACCTGACCGCGCTCGTAGTCCGAGAGGTTTGTGTTGCTGGTGGTGTCCGTGCTGATGGTGTCCGCGTCGATGTCCGAGGCGTTGTACAGCGAGGTGGTGCCGTGGGCGCTGCTCCTCTGGGCCGAGGAGTGTGAGTGGGCGGACCAGTCCGCGTGTAGAATCAGCTCCTCCCGGGGCTCCGAGGACGAGCCGGTGCCCTCGCTGGACTCTGACGGCGGCGCCGAGTCACTCACGGATCCCAGCCGGCGACGTGTCTGCTGCAGTTGGTGCGACATCTGAAAATGCAAAAAAAAAAAAAGCAGAGTGCCAAATTAGATTTCTGTGGCAGAAGCTTTTCGGCTGCGGTTTCGCTCCCAGCAGAGTTAATGCAATTCCCTTTGCCACTCGTCGGCACCTCGCAAAAGTTGGCAACCGAAAACAACAAAAAACGATAGAAAGCAGTTTAAAACAAGCTGACGACTAGAAGATATCCATTAGAACACTTCATTTCAAGAGACTATAAAAATAATATTAAAGATTTCAATCCTTTTGGGGGTTCTATATGAGAATCCTGCACCTTGTGGGGGAACTCCATCAGAAAAGATTTTGAGATGCAAAAGAAGAATTGATTTAGAAATTGTTTAAGGTATTTTGCTGAAGAATCGGATGAAAATTGGCGGAGTTATGGTCATGGCTGGAGGAAATTTAAGAAATAAGAAATTTTTGAAAAAAATTGATCAAAAAATTCATTCCCAGATATTTATGCAGATTTATGGAGAATTGTTTAAGAAATCTTTTAAGGTATTCCACATAAGGATCGGTTTACATTTAGCAGAGTTATGAAAAATCTGGGGCCAGTAAGTGAGAGGGTCGTATTTCCAGATTCATATTCTTTCAAAGTGCGAATAGTCTCCAAAGTCGGCCAGTCGAGGGTAAACAATTGGCAGTCCCAACACCAGTTTCGTTTTCGGTTCGGGCTCCCGCTCCACGCTTCCCCTAATTTGTTATTTACTTTGTTGCATTGCTGCAATTGCTGCCAAATAAAAAAGGCTGAGGCTGAGGAACGGGTATTCGAGCTCTGTGGTCGCTCTGCTGGAAATTAAACACAATCAATTTCCGCTCTAGAAACGCAAATCGTAAACAGAGAATAATTCGCATATTTATGCTCACTGAACAATTTGCCGAAATTAATTCAGCTATTGTTGGTCGATTCGGAATGGCTTAAATAATTATTGACAAGGCGGGTTCATCCAGTAATCGATTAGGAGTCAAGTGAGTGTTTATTGGGGTTTTGAGTGGCAGGTTAAAAGGGCATTTACCTGGAAGTTTGGCCTGGAAGTTTAAACACGGCAGGAAAAGTCCTGCGAGTTGTGAGTAAATAAACAAAATAGTCTCTAACTAATCCAACTAAACCAATTAGGATTCCGGCAGAGTGATACATTTGCATGGAAACTCCTCGGAAATCTACATATCAAAGACCGCACGTCCTATGCAAATACCCCAAAAATGTATCACTGGCAGGGCTAACACTACGTGTACTTACGGCCAAAGCGAATACCTAATGAATATGAATCGTTTTGAAGCAAATTTGCTACTCAAATACTAAGAGTCGACTAGCTCTGGTAGGAAAGTTTGGCGAGGCACGTGGACATTGGCACGTTTTAATTAGCGCCGCAAATTGCAGGTCACGGCGTAATTAAATTATTTAAATTGCTAATTTTCCGAGCCCCCAGGTAAGGGTGGAAGTGAAACTCGAAGCCCGAAAGTGGAAAGTGCTAAACATTCGAACGTGTTCTCGAAGTTGTCACCGCCAATAAATAATAATCAGCAACTATGTGAGGGCCTTTTGACATGTATCAGCGGGAAGGAAACTTGTCCAGGACACGCTCCTTTGGCACACTTTCAGGAGCCACAAACTTTTCTGTTTTGGCAACTTTGTTTGCCTTTCCGGAAGACACTCAGATTGTGGGGAATGTGGCGGAGGATGCTGCAACATTAACACGGTTATCTATAATTTACACGCACAGGGGAGCCAGCGGAAGGACGAAGGAGGAAGGACGACGACTCCTTAACTGCGGTGATTTCTGGCTGCTGGCAGATGCACATTTATTGTGCTATTACTTTTGCGGTCCTGGATGTCCTCTGCCCATCCCAGAAGGCATCCGGCCTGCCTCCCCTGAGTGTTTTTTTACGTGTCTCGGGCTTGGCAGCCGAAAAAGTTTATCGCCACAGTTGCGGTGGAAATGGTAGGACCTTTTATCCTATCATCCTTTTCAGCTTGAATGTGTGCTGTTTGTGTGGCCTGTTCTGTTTGAAAACTCGCATATATATCCCGGCAAAGATTAATTGCCTCTCACTCTGCCTTCCCTGGGTTCCCCGGCTCTAAAAACTTGGCAAATATATTTAGTGCCGAGATTTATGTAGCTTCATTACGAGCCTCCATCACCGCCCCCAATCTCACCCCCTGGGGAGGTCCTCCTCCACGCTCCCGCCTTGTCTATGTTTATCGAACGTTTTGGTCAAACAATTAAAAATATTGTCCCTCTTTCGCTATCTCAGGGCCTCTGTGGGGGCCGCTTTTTATTGTTGTCATGGCAGCCGACGACCAAACGAATATTTAATGTCCTCCCCCCAGGTCCTCTCCCAGCAGACCTTGGGACTATCGAAGTTCAATGTCAGGCCCGGCCGTACCATGCGGCGTATGCGTAATTTCTTGCTTTTATTTACGACCTCGTGTGTGTTTTGAGCTAATAATCGGAAAAAATCAACACTGGCTAAAACAACCAGCAAAGGCTGGCCATTATTTATGGCTATTATATTTACCCATTCGAAGCTGGCCAATTAATTGGAAATTGTGGTGTCTGTGCGTGCAAGTTCTTCAGGGTTCTATGGTAGTTTAAATATTTAGAGTGGAGGAAATTAAAGTATGCCTTTTAAGCTGTGATTGTTTAAAGGCAAAAAAAGCATTTGCAGGTCAGGCGTACGGCGTACGGCGCACGCCTCTGCCGACCGCCCTGGGGGCTTTGCGAAAAAAACATGTCACAAAATTTCATATTTCACTTTATTTGTGACAGTTGACAAATGTTTGAAATTGACAGCTCCGAGCCTGATGGGGGTGGGTGGGTTTTAACCAAAAACGAGGCTTGTGGGCTCTCAAAAGAAAGGTAGCTGGCCAACACAGGTAAGCCGAAGCGAATTTCTCTGCCTGAAAGAAGGCCAGGAAATCCCACACACAAAACACTCGATTGTGGGGCAGGTCAGGGGTCACAAGGGGGGGCGGGTCAAATCAAACAAATTGCTTTGCATGTTCAACAATTGAAACCGTTAGGCTGGGGGCGGATCGGGCGTGGTCAGCTAACAATGCCTAGTGGGAAAGTAAAGCAACAGATACAGCTACAGATACAGATACAGTTGGTTGGTTGACTTTGAGGCCTTTATGTTAATTTCTGATTCATTTCCAGCTGGTATTTGTCTTTTTTTTCGTTCGCCGCTTTATGAAAAGCCACTCAAGTGCATCGGAAAATGGTGCGGACTAAGAGCAAACGTGCTGTGATTTAATTTTTTCTGTGACGGAGTCGGTCGAGAGCAACAAGGGGCAAAAATTCAATTAAAATGCACAAAGCCTCTCGTCTCGCCTGACCTCGGCCTGCCCCTGCCCCTGCCCCTGCCCATGTTGCCACTCCTTTCCGCCCCCTTTCTTCCCGGGGACAAGCAATTATAGTTGTTGCTGCCACTCACGTACATATGTGGGCCCAGAAGAGAGATCCCGGGTTAAATTGAATTTGTTATTAAAACCCAATTTTCATACAAGCATATTTGCACGCTGCATTTTGATGACAGATATGGAACTCTGCCAGCTTCACTTCCAGGGCCAAAACTTCAATCTATTTCAGCCCCCAGATCGCGAAATTCCATCAAGCTCCTCTAACACTCGACAAGCGAGAAATTTTCATAACAACAACCGAATATTTTTTCGCATAAACATGCAAATTTGTCGCTCAAGCCCCAGGACCCCCCTTTTGTTAGATGCACTCATCTTCCCAATGACTAATTTGCATGTAAATATATATTTTTCCTGCTTTTTGCTTTTTAGCATTTGCTCATGAACTTGGCAGTACATCGTAGTGTTCAGTTCCCAGTTCCCAGTCGAGGAGAACAACAAACTGTCGTACAAAGCTTCGTATTGTTCATGGAAAAATCCTCAGAACGGACCAGACTATTGCCTGTCTAGTGGCTGACTAACAATATACACTTACAAAAAATATTAATCTATAAGAATAATTTATAAAAACCGTGTATGGACTGTTTTTCACTCAAATTTCATTTGGCTCCGGGGACCACGTTTTGATTTATGAACAAATTGAAATGGCAACAAAATATTTACGTAACAATTCCGTGGAAAATGAATAAGCCCTCCCCCGGCTTCATACCCCTCTGTATTAGCAGTGTATCCCAGTCGTGGAATAATTAAAATTATATGTGGGAACCAAACAGCACATCAAAATAAATAGACACGTGTCTGAACAAAAAATAATTCAAAACAAATGTTCCAAGCCCCAGTACGATATGACTTCATATTCCCATTTCGAATGAATCACTAACGTTAAAAGTTGTACATTTTGGTGACAAATCGGCCATAAAATTAAGTAACAAACAATGTTCATTAAAAAATATTTAATAAATGAATTGCCAGATAAGACTCTTTACGCAAAAAAGCATTTAAATAAATCATGACTCTGCGGTTCTGGGCAGTTTCTGAACAATTTCTAAATTATTTTTTGACAATACTTTCTGCTCCTTCAGGATCTGTCGAGTCACGGGCAGGCCACAAAAAAGGGGGGGCCCCACCCTTATACTTTTGCTGACTTTATTCAATTTCAGGCATGACTTGTGCGATTCTTGGCAAGAGAGTGTGGCAACAAGCTGTTGCTGCCATGAGTTGGCAGCATCCACTATTGGCAGATATCAGCCAGAAGTGACTTTCGGCCTCCTAACCCATAGTGCAACATAGTTGTGGCAAATTGTGTGGAATAACTCGACGCAAGATGCATAAATATGTGGGTTCGGATGCGGGTTCATTTAAATCAAATTCCCACAGGCTATGGCAATTATGTGGGGCAGCAACAAGTGGTTTCCCCAGAGAAGGGTGGAGAGCTGACCCTCCTCCTTCCTCCGGGAAACTGCCTCCGGTGCAACAACGATTGGAGTGCATTTTCAGCGGCTTTGTGATGTTTTTTGTCGCTACCTTTTTACACAATTTGCATTTTTTGCAACTTGCAATGGGCGTGATTAACAAGTTTAGCTTTTTTTTGTGCCAACTTGGTCTGGAGTGGACTGGAGTGGAGTGGAGTGGCCGGAGAGGACTGCCTTTATTCACCTGGCTAGGCATTGAAATTGACACTTTCGAAGCAGCCTGGCTAAAACGATAATTGCCTGGCATCAGCAGAAAAAAAATGAGAGACCAATGCGTAGTGGAAATCGTAATTGGCAAGGAGATTGTTATGAAAGTTTGCACCTAACATGGAACTGGGGGCTCCAATTACGAAACTATGAACGGCAGGAAGTCAATAAACTTGGAGGGCTTCTTGCGGCAGTTGCCAAGACGCACCCGGAGATGCTAGACCTCGGCTAGTCCAGGTCTCATTGATTAAACTCCCAGATTATTAAGTTCTATTGAGGCTTGTCTGCTGACGCTGCGTTTTCTGAAGAGATTAGGTGGCTTATCGCCCTGGAAGATGCAGTCTTATCAGGGGCTTCTGGGAGCTGGAGAGTGTAAACAAAGTGATAAGGAAACACCAGAGAGAGGGCTGCTCTGAGCCCCAGAGAGGTGGAATACCTCAACTAAATTTATATGGGTTGTCAGGTAGCTTGTAACCCCTATATAGACTGAAGAACCTGTTCTACCCCTTTCGGCAGACATAAAAACTGGCACAGACTCTGATAATAACATGGTACAGCCCCTCCCGAATAAATTACTATCAGGACGACTACAAAGAGAGGATCGAGAGATAACCATATAAGACCCTACTTATATGTGTATGTGGAGTGATAGCAATGCCCGGTATTTGGGTTTTTGTTGCCGCGATTTCTGCTTGGGTTTCAGTTTGTTCGGTTTGGGACAAGATTGACTTGCAATGTCAGTTGCCAGACGGGCGGCGAGTCGATCGCGACTTTCGATTTCGTTCGGCACCCGCGGCATAGCCATTATCATTCTGGCTGTTTCACGGAGAATTTGTGCATGGCTGTTTCACGGAGAAAAATTTGATTCATTTAATTAATTGGGTGATTAGCTATCGATTATAAAAGCTATATTAGGTTTTGATTTTTGGGCAGACAGTGGAAGAAAGTTGCTTGACAGTTTCCTGACAGTTGAAGTTTACTGAAAGTTGAGTCTCTCTTTTGCGTAAAAGTGATTAGTAACTTTTCTTTCTGTGCACTCTGCTGGCCCTGCCAACTCAGAGTAATTATCTCCTCGAGTTCCGAGTTCCGCGTCCAGACGTCCTCAGAATCGTCTTCAGCATCAGTCTGTCAAGGCAAGTCGAATACTCAACATGTGGCTGCTCCTACCCATCCTACTCTACTCGGCGGTGTTCCTGTCCGTGCGGCACATCTACAGCCACTGGAAGCGGCGGGGATTTCCCTCGGAGCGGGCTGGCATCACATGGACTTTCCTGCGGCAGGCCTACCGGCGGGAATTCCGGCACGTGGAGGCCATCTGCGAGGCCTACCAGGCGGGTAGGGACCGGCTCCTGGGAATCTACTGCTTCTTCAGGCCCGTGCTGCTCGTGCGGAGCGTGGAGTTGGCCCAGACGATCCTCCAGCAGTCGAACGGTCATTTCAACGAGCTGAAGTGGGATTACGTGAGGGGATACCGTAGATTCAACCTGCTGGAAAGGCTGGCCCCAGCGTTCGGGGCCAAAAGACTGGCGGATATGTTCGGGCTGGTCCAGAAAGTGAGTGATCATCTAATCAGCCACCTCCTGGACAAGGATCAGGCCAAGGAGGGAGTCCTCGAAGTGGACATGCAACAGATCTTGAGAATGTAAGTTATGAACAGAGTTGGTTTTCCCAGTTTTATAATCTTCTCCTTTAGTTATTCCATCAACATCATCGGCAACCTCATCTACGGCTTGGATGTCAACAATTTCGAGCAGAAGGATCATATTTTCACAAGCTTCTTGAGTCGGGGACACTCCACCATCCAATCCTTGTAGGTATTTCAGGACGTAGTACAATTTAGGGATTAAATAAGGAATATTTCCAGCACTCTAAGCCGTCTGCCCCAGAAATCCTCCTTCACCTACCGGCTCAGGGATCTCATAAAACAAAGCGTCGAGTTGCGCGAGGATCATGGTCTCATACGCAAGGACATACTACAACTTCTAGTGAGATTCAGGAATGGCAACGAAGTCAGTGGCGAAAAGTGGCAGATAGAAAAAAGTAATGGTGGGTTCTTAATTTAAATAATAATTTCATTCATAATACTTCTACTTTTTTGATGTTTTTCAGATCAAGAAAAGTGTCTCTCCATAAAGCGCCTGGCAAAGGTGGCTGAGGACTTGCTAAAGGTGTCCTTAGACTCTGTAGCATCCACGGCCACCCTCTCCCTCTTTGAGATCCTGCAGGAACCCCTGATTGTGGAGAAACTCCAGGCGGAAGTCAGCGATTTGAGTAATGAGAATGGTCAGCTCAAGTTTGAGGAGCTCGACGGCCTTAAGTACATGGATATGTGCTTGAAAGGTATGGGGAATTCTATTTTCTATAAATTAGCATATTATTGATAGAGATTCCTTCACAGAGACTGTCCGGAAGTACCCGCCAGTGCCCATTATTGAGAGGATCTGCCGGAAGACGTATTCCCTGCCCAATTCCAAGCTCACTATAGACGAGGGCAAGACCCTGATGGTGCCTCTGCTGGCCATCCACAGGGACGAAAGGTACTTCAGTGAGCCTATGAAGTACAAGCCCCTCAGATTCCTGGCGGAGAATGGAGCAGGTCCCTGCCAGAAGGAGAGCAAAAACAACGCCTTCATAGGCTTCGGCATTGGCGGCGCCCACTGCGTCGGTAAGGATCTTCAAATTTGGCCACAAAAACAGTCTCTAAACATAATTATTTTCCAAATTATAGGCCAAAACTTTGCCAAGCTGGTAATCAAGGTGGCGCTCGTCAAGCTCCTTCAGAACTTCCGCCTGGAACTTAACCCCAACCTGGCCGAGACGATGGAGGTCACCCACCAGCCGGCGCCCTTCATCCGGACTCGGGACGGACTCAAAGTAAAGTTGAGGAGACGCGAAATAAAGCCCTCATTTTATCGCTAAACTAAGTTAGACTCTAAGGGAACCCTTTAAGCTGCCAGGTCCTTTAATTTGTGCATCCTTTTCAACACTTTGTTGGCACGACACCTGAAATTATGCTATAAATAAAATCCAGTATATTATGGTCGCTGAGTTCCGCCATTGTTGTCCTTGCCGTCCTTGTCTGCCTGATCCTGTTTGCCTCTCGCTCGCTTCGTTAACTTTGCAAAATGCCAAAAGGTCCTCGGGCACACCGTGCGTATACGTAACGTCACCCTGACGCCCGAGCTCCCGACGCATTAAATTAGTCATTCCGATGTGTCTGTTGTTGTTTACGTCTTGTATGTAGGTATAGTATACCCGATTTGGGGGCGATAGCATCTCGGGCGGAAAAGACATGTGCTTCCATTCGAGTTTATCATTAAATTTGATTTGTTTTGTTGCCAATCCGACCTGACAGGACCCCCTCTCTGCCCCAAAAAATAAGCAAGAGTCACATCCGTGTGTCCGTTTGAAGCACTCATCTTCCTCCAAACACTCCACAAATACATCTCTATTGATTTTGTGAAGCTTTCTCCCAGTGCCTCTTGAAGGCTGAGCCGTCGACGGGGGTGCGGCAATCAGGCCTGAGAGGCGCCTCTAATGATGCCGCAATTAGGCTGCATTATGGACACATTTATCATCCACAGACCGAGATAGAGATGTCGCAAACAAATGACTCTAATGAGTGCGTAAAGTGTTTTACATTAATGAAAACTTTTGGCCAGCCCCGAACCCCTTGGTGCCTCCACAAAAAAGCCATCAAATTAATTGTGGCCGAGTCGGAGCTAAGCTTTTGGGGATAAATGACCTGGAAAGTGTCGGAAATCGTGTCGGAAAAGAAAACTTTTCGACTTCTGGCCTGTCCTGGCCAGGCATTAAAATTGAAATTCAATCAAATGAACAGGGTTCTGGGAATAGGGTTGCAGGACCCTAACAACTCCAATCCCCCTGACCTGCGGATGGGGAAGCGGAGCTCTTCACGTGTTTGTGACCCAGTTTATACGCCGGGTGTGGCAAGCGAGGCAAGTGTCGAATATAAATTGCACGGAGATGGCACGGAGGAGCAGAAACTCCGGATGCGGCAACTCCCTTTGGCACAATCTTGGCTGCCATTGTCCTGGTTACATTTAAACATTACTCATTCCCCATTAAGCGGTCAAATGGCAGCCACCCAGCCCCGAAAACTCCTCGCAACTCAAGTTTAAAAAGAGAGTACAAAGTTGCTTTCATCGTCGTGTTCGGATGGAGCATAAATTATGTGAATTATGCCACGCAGAAGCATACAATTTTCGTTTCTCCGCGAATAAATTATGAAATATTTGCCCCAGGGGACTCTGCCGGGGAAGAACACATCCAATCCTCCTGCTAATTTTCGTGTAAAGTTGTTCTCCAATTAGGCCTGTTAACTTACCATGATTTCTGGATCTGTGGTCGAGGTTAACTGCAAGGAGACAAAAAGTAGAATCCATTAGTCAGATGCCCGAATACGGAGCTCAATCGTAAACTTGAAACTGAGGCACTGAAATCGAAATAAAGCTCTCCTCGAGTCTGACACGAAAGGTTATCGGTGCAGTCGCTTTTAATTAGCCAATTGACATATGACTTTTCGGTTTGGCTCTCATTGTTTCTATTTTTTTCTGTTTTTTGTTTGTCTAACAAGTCTGTGCGAAGTCTATGCCTAAGTTGGGCAACATTTTCAAGAGCCTGAATAAATTCAGTGGCTTAACTAGAGGCGGTATTTGTTTATTTTCATTTCAGACCTCAAAATATGAGGCCCATTTGCATAAGAAAAAGCAAAATTTCTTCCATTTCTTAGCATGACAAAGATGTTTGAATAAATTGAGCGACTTACGGCATTTCTCTGCCATTTCTCAGTTCACGTAATCACCAAATATTTGGCAGCAAACCTCAGACCTCTTAGACAAGTCATTTGAAGCCTCAAATTGCTGAACTTATAATTAAATTTTTGTGTCTACAGTGAGCTTGCTAATTGGATGAGAACTCTTCTCTTCCCAACACATTTTCGACCAACTCAAGTGGCCATCACATGTGTTTAATGTCGGGCCCCAGTTCCCAGTCCCCCCTGGAGGCAGAACTCTCCCAACTGTGCTCCAAAAACCCGAGAAAACTCAACTCGAGAATAAGTAACCGGCGACCTCCGAGGTCAGCTGTAATAAAACTAAACAAATGTCTGGCCTTTAATGGGGCTCCCCTTACTCTCTTTTTTTTTTTTTTAATATTTGCTTAACAATTAAAGTGTACGAAGATTATAAACATGAGTGCTTGGAGAGTGGGTAGATCTGTGGGAGGGGGATTACCTCAGACCCATTTTCAGCTACAAAGTATATACAGACTATGGTACAAGTCTGAATATCTTCTTAGTGAGGCCTCACTGTCTCCAGTGCGACTTAAATTGGGTGTCGCAGTTGGTTTACTTTTTCAATTTGTGTGCGTTGCATCCTCATGATTGCCGCATGGAGTTGCATGCCGCCGCCCTTCAAACTGCATATGACGAGCGAAGAAGCCGCCTGTTTTATTTCTGTATTTTTACACTGGGTGTTGTGGGAGGAGGAGACCGCCTTGCCGCTGGTTGCATGCAGCTGTTTATTGTTGTTGCTGCCGCCTGTGTGCAGTTGCTTTAATTATTGTCAGCCCAACTGTAATTTGTTTGTGTCTGCGCCACTTTCCGACTTCCACCGTCCCCGTCCCGGGCCTCAGCCGCCTTTCTTTGCATTATATTTTTATCTGTTTCCGACTTTTAATTAATTTATGTGCCAGTCGTAAGGCTTAAATAGTGCGTTGAATTCAGAGTCAAATCCATGAGAGGGGTATTCCATTATATCACCTCGAAAGGCAGACTGACCCCATTTTCTCTCAGTGCCTGACTTCGCAAATCCCTCCCCTAATCAGACCGACTAATCCGAATCTATTGAACTCGAATGCAACCTCCCCAAGGGCCAAAATAACTCAGCCTTGATTTCAATTACCCGGCGTATCAAAATGCCGAAACTAGATAACTTAATTAAAGGCCCGAAATCAATCTGCATGTAAATGTGGGCCTGTGGATGTGGGGCCTGACAAAATCGGAATCGGAATAGGAGGCACCACCCATGCCCCACCCTGCCCCAAACAAAGCCGCCTCGCCAGCAACAACATCCGCTTATCGCGATAAATCAAAGCCACGAGTGCTGTTAATTTTCCAAGAAAATTTCGGGGGGAAACATGCCCCAAAACGTGAGTGAATGTGCGTGGCAATAACAACAACTGGAATTTATGTTTTCACGGCAAAAAATTATCTTAGGAGGCTCTTACTCCCAAAAACTTCAACCTCCGGGCTGCCGGGCGGCAGTCATGTGTGAGTACATCTCATTTTTGCGGCAAAGACGAGCCAACTCTTGCGGATTCTAATTAAAAGCAACAGAGTGAGTCTGCAACACACTCGAGCGGAAAATTATCAACTCCGCGGAGAGATCTTCGGATGGGAGTTGCCCAAACTTCTGCCTGGCTAGACCACAAGATGTTTCTTAAAGGCCCTCCTCCCGGAAAAAATAATGGGAGGAAGCCCATCCCGCCACACCGCTGGCCAAAATTAAATTGTGCACATTTCCGTGGAGCGGAAATTGCCCGAGTTTGTCACTCGGAATGGATACACAAAGAGCCTCTAAGGGTTCTCTATATGCCATGTGGTAGATACACAGGACCTGCTTTAAATTGTGATATTACACGCACCCGCACCCGCACAGGTGTAAATTATGATTATTCATTTATGGAATTTCTGGTGCGCATATCAAAGCCCCGCCTCGGCCACGTTTTGTAATCGTTTCCACTGCATTTAACCCGAAATTAGTGCAAAAAGGCATTTCAGGTCCGTGACATGACCTCTGGGCAATTTGCTAATTCAATTAAATGCCTAATTAATTACCTGTGGGGTCGTGCATCACCTGGAAACTGCAAATTTGCAAAATGTAATCCGCCCTACACCGTTTGGAGTTTGAAAGTTATTTAATTTATGATCGATTATAAATCAAATTTCAGCTCCATTTACAGTCGCATCTGTGCCCTGGTTCAGGTCTATGTAGTTACTATCTTGAAATCATTATCCTTGAATCAACAGCTCCTTCATTTACTCGCCAAATTTACTCTCCCGTAGAGCCAGACATCTTGGGTGTTCTCTTGGCCATCAAATTGGCTGCTCCATGAGCCGGATCCGGGCCTTTGACTATCCAATTCCGGGCCAGAATATTCGCATATATCCTTTGCCAGAGCAGCCTGTGCATCTGATCCTTTTCCGCCTGCAAATATGCACAGCTCCTCCTGCTCCTTACCTCCTCTAATTTACTTCAATGACGGGCTAGATGGCTGGATAGCTGGCTGGGTGGCTGACGCTCATAACTCAATCCCCTTTCCGGCCAGCTCTTCCCAGCCACATTGACAAAAATTTCACTTTGTCGCAAGTGAAGCTGGAGAAGCTGCTGTGGCAAATGGGTTGCATGTTGCAGCTGCAGAAGCTGCTGGGCGGTGAACTCTACTCTGTCCTGTCAGATGCCACATTTGGGCCACTCTTTCTAAGACTGGGTAGTTGGCTATTAACATGGTTAGTTGGAGAGACAAACCCTGATGCTAAGGAGAAAATTTAATAAGAAAAGTTGAACTTTAAAAGTCGGCAAAGATGATGTCAGTGGGGTTTAGTTTATGTCCATTATTTAAACCGTACAATACAACTAGGTACTCTAGGTACTAGGTATCTCCTAGTCGACTTGGGCATAAAGTACAATTTTTTCTTGGCGGCATGATTTTCGCAATCAGTGGAAAGCAGCTTGATGTTGCATTTGCTGCATTTGTTAGTGGCGCTGGTTTGGCGTGACATTTGGCTTTTCCGCGATTTTCGGCGACTGATTCCCAGTCTCCTGCTATGGCCCAGACCGGGCTCTGTGTCCTGGGCTCCATCTGCCAAATGATGTGCAATTCACAAGCGAAACAAATTCCGCCAACAACAGAGCCCATTTTCCAATCCAATTCGAAAGAAAGGGGCGAGTGTTTATGGTTCTTTTGGCCCAAACTGTGTCAAAAGCCGTTCAATTAAGTTTTCGCTTGCACAGTGATAAGGAACACTAGTCGATGCCTCCATTTCAGACCACGCAGCACACACTCGCTCATAACGGTGACGCCAGAGGGTATTAACACGACTTTAGGGCGGGGATTGGCATGGGCGGGGCGGGGCACGGGGACAATTGGGGCAAGTGGGGCATGTGGGGACATCAGATTGATAGCGTCGCTAAATAACACGAAACAGAAAATACCCCTACGGCTTCCCTACTTCTAATCAAGCACGTAAATAAAGTTAAGGTTTATGCACAGCCCGGGGCCCGGGGCGGAGAGACAAGAAACACAAAGGGAGCCAATTTATTGGGGTATAATGGACTAGGGATATACCCCTTTTAAGAGAGGTTAGAGAAGGGATATCGTAGTAAGGGATGTCCAGTCAAAAATGATTCAACTATCTACCCTGAGAGTCTATATTTCCTCTTAATTTAAAATAAATTCCTGCACCTTAATCTTGTTAAATTGTCTGTTTAATAGCGTATACCCTGACCTGGCTCTGGGCGGGATTAGGATTGCCTCGGGGCCAGTCATCATCGGATCAATGGGGTAAGACACACACTCACACATTCCGGCCCCAACAAAGGGTCCTCCCAGGTCCATTCCCTCCCTATGCATGGATATAGAAAGTATATATAGATATGAGCTTGTGACAGGGGCGGACGGACTACTGCCCGGCGGCAAGTACAATAAAAACTGCTCCAACGTTGCATGTAGCATTTGATTAGCCTCTGGAATGGGGCACTGCGGTTTGCTGGAAAACTCACAGGGAAAAAATGAGCAGCATATTGCTGCTCAGTGCACTTGGGGCGATGGCAATTAGAGGTTAACTTGAAGCACTCTGACCCACCCCCTTGAGTTGTAGGACAGTCCTCCCTCCCAAGACCCAACCAGGCAAGGCTGTCCTCCTATTCAGAGCCCATGCTCCAGTGGCTCCCCTGTCTCCTGCGTACATCGTTGGCTTGGTTAATATACGACATGTACGGTTCTGGCCCTTTTACAAGCCAAGCACAATGTTAACTTGGTAATACACTCTCTTGCCAATCCCCCCCAGTCCCCAGCCTTCTGGGCCAAAAACTCCACCTCAAGTGCAGCGATGTGTGCCGGCAAGTGGGGCTGGGTGGGTGGGAGAGTGTAGTTTCTGCGGTCACAAGTGAAAACTTGGCAACTTTCCTTAAATATATTTGCTGGCCAAGTTTGCTTGCCTAAAGTTTGTCTTCAGCTGACGGAGTTGTTAACTTAATCAAAAGATAAATGCCACCAAATGGTTAAATTGTTAGAGACCTGCGAGGTAAATACAAATACAATAGTGAGTGGGAGAGAATCCTGTAGAAAGCTTTAAAGCCAAATCCATTCTCCAAAATCAATAGACCAGGAAATGGCTCGGGATTTATCCCCAAAATAGACTCCCATCTGCCGCAATTTCTCACGGCAGACGGCTCAAGTATCAACGTGAAAAATGGCATCATAGGAGGAGTTATTGTCTCTGCTGTTGCCTAACTACAGTGGAGCCTCCGAGTACCACAGTTAACCCTTCAGCAGCAGCACCACCACCACCAGGGAAGCTGCATCATCAGCTCCAAAATCGAGGGTTTATTATGCAATCGCAGAAACTTAGTGCCGTTTGTTGTCAACGCGTTGAATGCAACAAACAGCCCCGAAAATAGCGGCTGCAATGGTGGCACGAGGGGGTGGCACGTCTGGGAGCTGACTGTTCACATTTGTGCAGCCATTGTAATGAGTTTCTGAGCCAAGTCGAGCCAAGAAGCGACAATCCAGAGGCAAGTCAACGTCAAATGTTGCAATATCTTGAAATTAACATGGTCTGCACTGGGAGAAACCCAGTTGGCACCAGAAGTACTGGTACTAGAAGGGTAGGTCCTCTTTTCTCAGTGCACCCAAGATGAGTCAACAAAGTTTGGCCCGAAACTTCGGAAGCCCCAAAGTGTCTTCTGCAGGGATGAGTGTGGCATGCAACAGCGCTTACTCCCGCCTCGGAGTTGCACACACACAAAACTGGTTGCAAATTTTCCGCTAATTGCCGGAGGAGGAGGTCGGGGAGGACTGATAAAAAAACACTCATAAATATCATACACGAAACGGAAACCAATTTTATTTGACAATGATGATGACGTGTGTGCCGTGATTGATGGACTGATTGATGAACTGACCAAATTGCTGGACGTGTCGCTGTACGATGTCCAATTAAAGACCGAATCAAAGTCGAACGGAATGTATGTTAATCAAAATCGAATTTGATTTGTGTGACTTGCCACCAAAAGTAAAAAAAAAAGAAACAAAAGTGAAATTCCAGCGAGCTGTGATCTTTGCGGTTTTGCCTTCTGAGAGATCAATGCTCGGGGTAGAGTGAAAGTCCGGTCCAAACATTATGCTTTATGGCCAGCTTGGGACGGCTCTTTCTCTGATTTGTTGACTTTGACAAAATTACTCAAGCTGTGCCGCAAAAAACCGGCCCTCCCACGCCTCGGACTTGGATTATGTCAGGGGCAGAGCTCCCTTAAGTGGGTTTTATTAACAATATTTGAAGTAATCTAAAGTTAAACCACAACTATGGCTCCCAAATAACTTTCTTTCGCCCCCAAGAGAAGCCCTCCCATCGTCACGGCCCTGTACTGTCGCCGACAATAAAAGTAACATAAAAAATTATAACACAATATAAACTATATAAGCCAGACAATGGCCCGGCCAAGTACAATTACCTTAACTTTTTCTGCCTCTTCAGCGTGGACCTTCAAAACACTGAAAGCGAAACTAAAAATGCCGAATGCCGATGCCGGCCATCAGCAAGACACCTCCAAGTGTCTCAGTGGGTGTGCGTCGAAGTTGGCCAAAATGTTTGTAAGCCGTTTTGGCCAAACAGACATCCATCAATCACTCCCTCAATGGCTAATTAGCATGCAATTCATGGGAACAATTGAATAGTGTCGGTCAGATTTTAAATGTCATGCCAGCACTTGTTTTGGGGGATTATTTGGACGTTATATCGGATTGTGTTCAAGGGCCTCGAAGCCCCGCGACGTGAGTCGAATTTCGAATGCGAAATCGCATTTTTCTAAGGTCGATCAATGTTTGTTTTTTGTTTTTTGCCAAAGCTGAATTAGCATTAAATATAATATAATTTGATAAACGTTGAACTTTCCTTTTAGCGGGCTTGTGTGAACTGTAGAACAAGTTCTCACTCACCTGCCGGCAAAAAAAACGAAAAACAAAACCTGATTTCCTGTTCGCAGGCCTAAAACAAGTTTATTTTCACGGGCATAACTCAACTCAAGAGGCAGGAAGCATTCCTTTCCTTTTCGAGGCCTTTCGAACACTCACCAAAATAATTAAAAACTCTTGTTCGGCGCGCGATGGATCACAAAAAAGCAATCAGACCGCATTCCAATCAGATACGCCCAGTAACTTGACTTGATAAGAAGCAACTTTTGGGGATATCGGAAAAGTTTCAATTTACTTGCCAATCGATGTTGCCAGGATATTGGGGATTTATATGTGAATTGTGTTTGAGTGGGTGGGTCGGAAATATATTTCGTGTCAACTGCACATGAGGCGGGCGAAAAATTGAGTTTGACTTTCATCAAATCACGTGACATGTCCTGAATATAGAACACCCGAATTTATTTGGCCACATCAGCTCGCAATCTATGCAAACAAGTGGAGCAAATACAAACACATTTTTGAGGGCTGAGGTCCTCCTGGGCCCAGCCCAAAAGATTTATGCGTTTTTCATATTGACGTCGCTTAAACAATAGACTGGGAGTCAGTCGGGATGTTTGGTTTTTGCCATGGCAACTGTCGTTCATTACGCCCTGACTTTGACCATAAAAAGCGGCGGAAAAGCCAATAAATTTCCATTCACCAAAACTATCCTTAATGAATGAATAAATTCGCTGTTTAAAGTGACATCTATAAAGTAAGCACTTCCTGTTTGAAACTTTTTACTGTCAACATTGGCAGGACCTCTTACAGTTTTTATTAATAAAGTTAGGAAAACTTGCACGACAAAGTTTTTTATTTGCATTTTGTAACTTGTAATTTGTGATATTTTTAATCACAAACTTGCCCTGCTTCGATAAGAGGAACGAGTCCAGTAATTTGGGCAATAATCTCAACAATTATGGCCCAGACCCGCCCAAATACAATGCGATCCAGTTTCGTGGAAAATCGCGGCAGCAGTGGTTGCTTGGCTTTAATTAAGGTTCCACTCCAGCTCCAGCTGCTCCAGCCAAAGACTGAAATGGGCATAGAAATGCTCACATATACCCCTGCCTAGACCCGGCATATCCAACATAAAAGCCCACTTTCGCCTTGTTCGTGCAATTTGTATAAACTGTAAATGATTATTGCCAATAAATCTGCAACAAAAAATCTGAGAAAACCGAAAAACAGAGACCAAACTGGTTGGGGTAGAAAGCCAGATAAAAAAAAAAACCAGGGACACCGCCCAAGCTGACCACCATCTCGGTATCTTGCGGATGATATGTAACCCACCGAGCTGGCCAAAGAGCCAGCAACTAGCCACCAAGTGGCAGACGACAGTCACAAACAGGTAAAAGTGATTTGTCTCTCCCCAAATAATCCAATCGTGTTTTGGGGCATGTTGCGTGAATTCAACGCCCGGCTTCCGACAGCTTGTCATGCAAATGAGCTTGTCGATCCTTCGGGAGGGGGGAACTAGCCTCCATATCGGCCCCCAAACCACAGTGGTTCACTTTCTTTTCGGGCCCAGTGGTTCTCCCACGTTGGCGCCGCAAATAAACAAATTAGTGGTAATGAGAGGGCGACTACAAAAAGTAAGTGCGACTTGGCCGGAAAAGCATTTCCCAGCTCACAGTTTTCAGTTTTCACTTGAAGCGAAAATCTTCGACCTAGTTGGCATTCTCGATTACTGGGGGACGACCAGGCCTGCTTTCGTTTTCATTGAGCAAAAAGTGAAACACAAAGTAGTGGATCTGGTGACAGATACACCTGGCCAGGTGTGTGCAGGTTGTTTAACCCAATTTTCGATATCTGGCTTGTGGGCTTAGCCCGCTCCGGCTACGCAACTTCATTTTTTTTAGCGTTTTTTGCGCGCCCGATTGCGGCCTAAACGCATTTTTGCGGCTAGCTTTTCATAAGGCCAAAAAAACCAGACTTAACTGAACTAAAGCATTGCAATGCGGTATGGATTGCACCTGTCCGCTGGGTAGCTGAAAAACTGAATGGGGTATTGCAATATAAATCAGAAATAATGGCAAGTATGATGGGAATTGCATACCCATTAAATCGTGTTGAAAAAACCGATTGCTTGGATTATCTGAAAGCAGCTCTGGTTCTCTAAGAAGTTCTTTATTTGTTTTCTAAAGGAAAGCTAAAATTATCTTTTAAACCTGGCTTTAAAGAAAAGAATTTTTGAATTTCGATAACGATACAAAACTAATCGGGCACCTTGCACGAGGACTTTGAGGACTTACCAACACTAAGAAGGCTGTTCAAAATGGCCGTCGATCGCAACACCATCGTTGGTGTTTTTTTTTCTTGCCATTTTTTTTTCTTCGCATCCTTTCTTCGTAATAAAAGTTTTTACTAATTAAAGTGGTGTCACGATAAGCTAGAGGGTTTCCTACTAATAAAATAATGGTCGTCAGGGTCATACGAAATCCTAATAAGTGTAAATCAACCAAAAACCGGGTACATTCGGTCTGTTGTCAAATGGCGCCGTGCTTGAATTGGCTAATTATCATCATAATTGCTAAAATTCCTGTTGGATAATCCCAAAAACTGGATAAGTGTAGGTATTGCTACTAAAATGGTAAATGGTTATTACTAATGAAATCCCAAATTTCAACAGGAAATAGTGAATATGCGACGAAATACCTTGGATTTGGTGGCTCTTCAAATACGAGTTTGGAAAAAATATTAACAAAATCTGTAAATCTGTAAAATCCAATAGGCTTTTTTACTACGCGTATTAAGAGAGGATGTTAGGTTTTAATTCCGTGTTTCACGTTACAATTCCGACAAATTCATTCACGTATTTGAAGATACAAATGTATCTACGAAATTGCACTGGGTAAGTTTCTTTTTTCAGTAACTTTTTAAACTGATGTAATTATTAATTAAATTAAATGAATTAAGAACTGCCCGGCTGCTTTGTTTATTTTAGCTTCTATAATATTCCGTTTGCTGTCATTATTGACTTTATTTAAACTTCTATTATCCTCGTAAAGGACATGTGGGGAATCCCTATTTGGAATATATCCCCAAAACCATCATACCCCGAAAATAAATAGAAACGTTTTGTGGTCGCCTCACAGACACGCGACATAAAATGGAATTTAAGGCCTGTCTGACTGCCACATTAAGCTTGAATAAATTGCTTTTCGCTGAAAAACTGACACAAAATTTATAAAACGCTTGAATTTGCTAACCTACGGAGCTGGCCCTGTTTATAATTTTGTGTAAACACAAATTGAAACTAAATATAATATTTAACGAAAACCCTTCTCCGCATACCACGGCCGTTGGCAAACACGACCACCCAGTTTAAAATACATTGAAGCTTCATAAATCAAAGATTAAACGCTTAATTAATCTGGCTCGCTCCCAAAGCACCGAGTTTTATAAATGATGAGCAAAATAAATAAGCCAAATTGCTAAAAATAACAAAGGAAGTCTCTGAAATTCGACGGGGTGATGTCATGGGGCAAGAAAAACAAATTAAAAATATATACTTTTTTGTAAAAAATAAGTAAAAAAAAACTAACAAGCATAACGTCATCATCGTCGTCATAATTATTTCTAATTTTCTCATATCAATGCGGTTTCTTTCCCACCATCAGTCAGTCAGTCAGTCAGTCGCTTATGTATCTCCGGCTGGAGGTCAGATGTATCTAAGTATCTGAGTGGCTCTGAGTTCTCGGATGCATGATTAACTTCCACAGAGTCAGTCTCCCAAGCCAGAGTTCCACGTGACACTCATTTACAGTTATTTGCAAGCCATTACTGTGTATCTATTGTGTGTGTGGGGGGCAAGTATCTCTCGGATCTGAGTTGTATAAGCGAGTCAGGATCGGCACGACACGGGGATTACGTAAAGGGAAGGTTTGCAAATGAGAATCGCATGTGCAGTCATCGGAAAGCGGCAAACAAAATATGAAAATATTGACAAGGAAAGCGGCAGAGTGCTGGGCGAAGGTGACACTACCCGACAATATCAGTTTAAGGGGCGTTGAGTAATCAGAAATCATTGAATGAATAATTCCGAGGTGGATGAACGGCTATGGGAGTCTATCGCTTGAAGGCACAGCACTTCCTTTCGCACACTTTTCCCAACAAACCGCTTAGCCATTCATAAATCAACCTGCCCCTTTTAGCTTTTTGCCACTCAATATGCAATTTGAAGTTCTCAGAATTTTCCAACACGACCCGACTGCCAGGTAGAAACTGCCACAAACTCAAAAACAAAGAGCTACAAAAACTTGCAAGCATCGTAAATTATGTCGGAGCGTTAAACTACAATTAGAACCCCCGCAGATGGCGGCACTCGCAGAGATACCGAGCTTCCAACTAAATGCTATTAGAGAGCCGTTAAAAAGGTCCAAGATCATGCGACTAGCTCGCAGAATTACGCAATAAACCCCGAAAACTGTCAAGAATGATTACCTGAATTCGGAATTGGGTTAATGCCAATGGAAGATGGGCAAGTCACGTTTCCGGTCGAGAACTGCAAAGAGAGAAGGCAGGAAATATTAATATGATTTGAAAATAGTTTGCTGAAATTGGGATGAATCTCGAATGCGACTGGGATTTATCATGGGAGAAATTGCGCATTGTGCGAATGGCGGAAGCCACTCATTCCGAGATACGAGATACGCGTTGAACTCTGAGTGCTTTTGTTAGAAAAGTTCCAATCTCTGGACAAGTTCAAGGTGGCTGTTCACTTATTTTCAATTTCAATTAAAAGCCATGAGAAATTTAAGAGTTCGCCGGCAACTGGGAATTAAATTGAATCGTTTGCGCTCCACTGGCCGGGCCGGGCCGGGCCTGGGCCTGGGCTGACCTACCGCAGTCACGGCCCCCTTCGGTTGGCAATCTTCTCTGGATATTAAATTTCCAACTCATTAAAATTTTGCACACTGTCTGTGATGTCTGGCTGCTGGCTGTTGGGCGGCTGGCTGCTGGAGTGAGTGACGGTTAAGGGTTGCCCCGCAGTCCCAGGCTGTTATGCTACTCCACTTTTTCCAGCCATCCTGCCAGAGCTGGAGGAAGCTGGAGGCCTGTCATTCATAAATGAAGTGCATAAAAATGCCTTCAACTGATGTGAGAAACGTGCAGCTCCGCCTGACAACTTTTTTAAGGGCTTTCTTTCGAGTCTTTAACATTTTTTCCATCACTTTCCGCCGTTCATTCATGGCACGGTTTAATGGAAGCCTTTTGACTTATCAATTAGGAATTCTAGAGTGATTCACTGGAGGCGACTAATTGCTATCAATTGGTCAGGTTGCGGAAGGTCGCCCCTCTGGGAGCGGAAGTAGGAATTATTTCCCGAATACCAAATACCGAATCTTATCTTATCCGCTCGCGTCATATATATTCGCAGTCTAATATAATTTTAGAACGGAGTAGAATACAGAAAACTTGCGTCAGCCCGGATCAGCCCACGCGGCGTAAACAATAAACAATGAATCGAATTTGGCAACAACAAGACACTGCGAACCTAAACCCAAATTGCGGTGAGTTGACCGTCAAGTGAGAGACACACAACTGGCGAGCAGCAACCAGAAACCTCATAATTGGAGAGGTTCCTACAAAAGGTCAGCCCAGCAATTGGCGAACCACTCGAACAACACTGTGGGGGGACTGGGGACTGAGACTTGAAACTGGGGGCAGAAACGAAAACAAACTGTTGAAAAATAAAAACAAAACCCAATGACAAAGCAAAGCAATAAAAATCAGAAGTTTGTGGCAAGATTAAACGTTTTCTTCAATGCCCTTTTGGGAAAGGAAGTCGCTCTGTTTTCTGAGGAACTTTGTAATGAAAAATATGAAAATATTGTGGGGAGTTGAAGCTCCATCTTAGAGAGACTATTCCCCATTAGAGTATTTGACTAACTCCAAGTTTTCCATCGAGTTCTTGGCTTTTCCGAGTGACGTTTCACTTGTTTTCCTTTATTTTAGGAGCCACGACAACGACGACAAGCCCTTTTTTGTGCTGTTGTGCGTTCTTACGCTTGTTTTTCTGGGGCGGGAAGCATTTAACTTGGCTAAAAGCGGCATTAGTCCGATGTATGGGGCGTGGCACGGCCCGAAGGGAAGGCAGCCAATTAATTTTTTAATGGCTCAGACAAAATGAGTGACTTTGGGTTATTACACAAAACCCGAAACGACAAAAGAATGGCGGCAACCGGAAAGTTTTTCCTTTCGGTTGGAAATTGTCAATTAGCAAAGTGCCTGCCAAGAATTGGCAATTTTTGAAACTCCTTCGGGCCACGCCCCCGCCCCAGCTACTCCCGTTTGAAGAGCCAAGTATTTCGAATAGAATCTAATTGTCTCGGACCTGCATTTTTATGATGTTTAATCTAATTTTGAGTTTTACGAGCTGGGCATTTTTTACGGTCGTTTGCCTAACGAGCTGGGCGCCGAAATCCGCTGAGCCGCTGGGCCTGCTCTTTTTTAAACTTTGGACTTCTTTGCGGTCTGTTTGTATTTATTTAAGAGCTCCGGACCTGGACGCTGTGGCCGAAACCAAAGCAATTTGTTTTGATTGAATGAAATATCAAAAACGTGACCCGGCCGTGCACTTTCAGCAATCTAGCTGGCCGGAGAGAAACAAATGTATAATTCAGGCAATGAATATTTGCCTTCCAGACTTGGCAAGCTGGAGCCGAGGCACATTCATCTAAATCCAAATGAAATGTATGCAAATTGAGCGTGAACAAGCGCCTCAGACCCGGAGCACGTGCAAGTGATTGGGCTGATAGCTGCCGGAGAGCTCTCCGGAGATAATGCCTCCTATCTGCGGGAGACTGATGTTCGCTCTTCGTTAAGTACTCCATGATTAGTAATCGACGAGCGTTGGTCCAGCTTCCACTCAATAACTCATTCACACTCCCCCCTCCTCTTAAGCGTGTTCAAGTGGCCAGTTAATCCTGGCAGCTTCCTGCCCCGGCCAAGGAGTTGCCCGTCGTCTGGAGGAGCATGTGAACAGACACGCACTGGAGATTGGGCTTGAATGCTTCATCATATTCATGACTTTTACATGGATTGCACTTCCGTGAGAGGTTGCTGCTTAGCAGCGAGGGTAGATTGTGTATTTGTGGCTAGCTCTCCATAGAAGTTGTACATCTTCTAGTTCAAGCATCTCCCCCTTCAGAAGCCTTCATCATTCCGCGTGTTTATCGACGATAATCTACATCCTGCTCTGCCAACACCATCGCCTGGCAAAATTTATTCATCTACGCCGAGTTGATAACTTCATCGAACCTCCCACGCGGCCCAGAGATCCCTAGCTTTCCCAGCGTTCTGTGGAATGCTTTTTGCAACGCCATAACTTTGCCACAAACCTCCAACCCCCAACCCCCACTCACCACTTGCCACTCCAATCTGGCTTAAGCCTGACCCATCTGTGTTGGCCACATTGTTTGGTTCTCTGGCGTGGTTTTTATGCTTCTCCTACACGGCCGAAAAAGTGACGGCCCCCGAAAAGGACTTGTTTTTAAAGTAGACTAATTTGGAAGGTTTTTTTTGCTGTGCATATCCGCGGGTCCCCATCTGCGGTCACACACTCGAAATCTTTGCGGCCGGAGGTCCGGGAGGGTGGCATTTCTGGAGGCGGTGGCAGTCGGAGGAGGAGAAGGCCACTTGGCCGCGACCATAGAAGTGACTTAACTCGTTTGAGCCTCGCCATAAGCTGGGGCTCTTTCAGCGGAGTTGCCTGCATCTATTTCATTTCAAACTCCACCAGACGGGCCCCGACGATGACACTTGACTGAATATTTATGACCACAAATGGAGCGAAAACAAAATCGCCAAGTCACGGGGCGGACCGGGCTGGGGAGCAAAAAAAAAAGACACACATGGCGATGGTTTCGAGATGCGGATGGAATGACCATGCCCTTATTGGGCGCAACTGTAACCGTTAGTCTAACTGACTTGGCCAGCGAGTACTAGGATATAGAGGTTCTAGCGGCTTCTCTCCAGGCCAGTCTTATTCGAGAGACCTCCAACCGATCTGTATCTTTATCTGCTCTTATGTGTGGGCACATGAATGCCTGTTCTTGTCTGGCAGCCTCAAATATTTGCGCCTATTTATGTGGCTTTTGTTTTATCAGCTTGTTTATTCAATGATTATGGGTTTGCTGCCTGATTCCGTGAGCTGAGTCGGCAAAAGCGGCTCTCGCGACTACCGTGTTTGGATAGGTTTTCGGGCTGGCTCCTCTCCTCCACCCATCCTAAGCCCATCGGTACGGTCGCCCTCTAGTACTCTCCGGCAAGCATGTAATGAACCATAAGCAATTATGATAATGTCGTTTGAGTTTGTGTTCCGCTTTCGTCGCTGTTTCCTCGCTTATCAGCCTCAAGCCCAGAGGAAGGGGTGGC
This sequence comes from Drosophila ananassae, assembly GCF_017639315.1. Lineage (NCBI taxonomy): Eukaryota > Metazoa > Arthropoda > Insecta > Diptera > Drosophilidae > Drosophila > Drosophila ananassae. Next base: position 26,244,704 of record NC_057930.1, read on the forward strand.
TCCGCCTCGAAAATCTTGACAGAAAAGTGGAAAATAAAAGCAAGAAAACCCGAAAATATCACGATGAAACTCCACCAAAAAGCTCCTCAAGGGAGTTGTGTTAAAGGTTTGTGAAATGAGGCATATTTTCAATAAAGAGTATAGATCCATAAACAAAGCCATAGATTGCTGGAACTGCCTGACTCACAGAAACTGCGCTTTCGTTTGTGTTTATCAAATTTTATTCACATTTCTTTAGAAATTTGTGCTCGCCGAACGTTTTCCCATGAATGTCACGTTCGCAATTGAAATACAAAAATTTTGTGTTGATATTTGCGTTTATTTTTTTCGAGACTTTGAGGTTCGAAGGGGCGATTGGAGCCCACAGGTTGAAGCAATTTGCGGCAAAGTTTGTGCCGAGCTGGAAAAGTTGTAGCCGCCGGGCAATTTATGCAAATCAAAATGGATCTGTCCAAAGCAGTCGAGCCTCCGTCGACGGTCTCTCCAAGAAGCCCCCGGGCGGGGCTAAATTAAAACTCTCGCTTTGTAGCACTTTTCACCCATTGAACCTCAAAGAGGTGTACAGAGGGAGAAATGCCAGCCCGTAATAGTATTATGACTTCCATGACTTCTTGGCCATTTCTCTCTCTGCACTGATAGTTTGACACTCGACACCCGACACCCGACTGGAATAAACGTTTATCTAAAGTTCAACAACTTATGCAAATAGTGCTTCCAGACGGGATTGTCTCGGTGCATATGAAAGCACTTTATGTTCAGGAATTTCATTCCTCTATCGTGATTGCCAGGCGCAATTGTAGTTCCCTCTCGGAGATATCTTCAATCATTATTTCTTTGTGCCTGGCACCCGTTCTTCTGGTGATTAATACTTTTCTGTAGACTCTGTACCTCCTTCCCGAGGGGTACAGTCTAAGTCCAAACTATTGTTGTCCTAACTATTGTCCAAATATTTGACTTGGCTTGTTTGGTGGAAAAAAAAAGGTAAACGATTGTCCAGTTAAATAGAAAAACAGTCTGTTCTTAAAGAAACATATGCTGAGAATAAAATAGACCAGACCAGAGCAGATAGTACTCCATTGGAAAGATTCGTCCCCAAAACAGATACTGTGTCCTCTAGCCACTTAACTGCCAAAAGCCAGTTCGCATTAACCCCACAACAGGCTCATTAAAAATAGAAAAACACTTGTTTAAATACAGGCGAACAGGCAAATAATTAAACTATAAATAAACAACAGAAACAGACGTCAACGAGTGCAATTGCGGGTATAATTTACAGAGAATTACTTGGCGAGTAATGATAATGAAAACATCGAGGAAACCCCACTTTAGTAATTAGAATAAAAAGGGGAAAATGTTGAGCTTCCAGGCAATTATTTAACGTTTAGGTTTAGAATCAAGCTACTAAAAATTATAATTCTGCGAGATTATATTCCATGGAAGCTACTAATAGTTGTTATTAGCGATAGAGAGTTGATGAGAGTTTTCCTTTTTAAATCAAGGAGAGTTCACTTCCGAATCAGAACAAGCTTAGAACCCAATGGCCTGAACATGATCCACTGCAATCGGCCACTCTTGTGTCACAATTGAACATCATTAGCATTGCTGGGCAGACAATACTTAAAACGAGTGGCAGCTTTTAAGCCGCTTACCCCTGACACGCTCTCAATTGCCTTCGATTCTGGCCGCTCGCGGTCTCGTGCCACCACACAGCGACCCAATTTCCTTTGGGGCACGTTTCTGGGTTGTGCAACCCGGCTACGGAACCCCCTTTCTGCCTCGTCTTGCCTTGGTTCTATTACAACTACTAATTGGATTAATAATGACAGACAAACAATGGGGCAGCCAGCAGCGCCATGTGCGAGAAATGCTGAATGGCCGAATGGCCGGCGGGATTATGTAAGGCCGGCTCGGCTCGGCTCATTGGGTTGCCTTTTATGGCTCTCGTAGAGAGAAAGAGCTGTCAAAATCTAGTCTTTGTAAGTTGTTGGCCAGAAATTAGACAAGCCGAGAGACAAGACAAGCCATTTAGCTGCCCAGGCGATCGGCTTTCGATGGGGGTCTTTGGCCTTATAGGGGGATTGTGGCTTTCGAGGAATGCGGAGTGGGCGGCGGAGATTTCTGGCCAAGATCTGATTGTGTTCTGAATGACTGGGCAGAATAGTTTACCTTATGAAAGATTGCCTACCTCTTGCCAAAAAGACAGCCGCCCTCTGAGCTCCTGTGGCCCACAGCTGGCGGCAGGGCACTTTGTCGCAAATATAATGCATCCTGCAAGCACTTTCGCTGGGACGCAAAGGAGGGCAATGCGGATTCTTCTTCACAATTAGCCGAAGCGCCTGAAAGCCGGCTAAAGTGGCAGCGGCTTTGTCACCCTAATGAGCAAAGACAGAGCCAGGCCCTCGAGGGCCAACTCGGATGAAAGTACGAAGCTAACTCGCTGCAAAATGCCGTTCCATTATGTGATACTATATATTATACAAACTACAAAATGCATATATACATATATATGTAGCTGGGCCTCTTGGAGGGGCTGACCCAATTCGCGGGGACAAAACCGCGCCCCAAAAACTAAAGCCAAATGAATGGCAGCCAACCCCCTGCCTGCCCCAAGTCTTGCCACCCAGCACGTGCTGCCAAATATATTATTTTGAAACGGCACTGCCTCGCCATGTGGGCTCGTCTGCCTGTCTCTCCGGCTGATTCAAGGGTGTTTTCTGGTGTGGCTTAAAAAATTTGGGTCAACGGTGCGTATGATAATTCCTGCATTTGTCTGTGGCAGCCGCAGGCATGGAAACGACAAAAAACAAAGCAATTTGATTGAAATGTTGCACGAACAGGCAGCGGGAAGTGTAGTGTGGCGAGTGCCGAGTGGGGTAGCAGGAATTGTGAATATAATTTGCCATTCTCCGTTTTTCAATCCCAAAAAATACAATTTAAAGGGGAAATAGTTTCTACCTTGAATACTAAACCCCGATTTGGCCATAAAATCCGAATAATTAGGACATCTAATGCACAACAGTGTTCAGTAATTCCTGGCATCCGCCGGAAGTGTCCTCTCATAATTGCAAACTAATTTTGTGCGCCCCATTGTAAGGACATCGGAGGGCGGTTGGGACGCGTATCCACCTCATGTGCAGCATGTTGACAACGCCAGCGAAGCCTGACAGGATAACAAAAGCTCAACAACAACCGCACAGTGACGTGCGACAAGCACGTGCGTCAAATTCATCATACGCCGTGGTGACGCACCCGGCACGGAGCCACCCCCAGGAACGAGGGCGGGCGAGTTAACCTGGGAGGGTCCACCTTCTGGCAATTACGGAGTTTTGTGTGCGTTTGTCTATGTAAATGTGGCAGAGTGTCGGGCTTCCCAGAAACAACAATAACAAGATAAAGATACTAGATACTATATACTAGATAAACTGCAACTGCAAACTGTTCCCATTCCGGGTGGCAGTCGCTATCTTGCAGATACTTTCGCTCGACTTGGACGCTTTCAATTTGTTCCTGCCACTGCGAGGGAGTGCGAAAGTTTTCCAAACTTTGCCGAGATCCGAAAAACACCCAGCAGACATTTTGGCACGTGTTGACACCCGACACCCTCCCGGGCCACCTTTCCTGGCCCGCCTTTGATCTATCCCCCAGTCCCTCCTCCCGGCCGTGTTTTACCAATCTGCCCGGGATTTTAAGCGATTTTTAATTAAAATTATAGCCCGACCAGCTGGCGCTCCAACTAACTCCGGCCCGGCCAGCTAACGAAAACAAAAACGGATTATTAAAAAAGGGGAAAGGCAGAAAGGTTTCCAGAGAGAAGAAAAAACACCGTAAGATGATTTTTTACGAGCACAAGAACCCGCTCGATGACATCAAAATGATAAAAGTCGAACAGTCGCACAAAGGCGGCGGAACGAGCTGGAGAACATTAAGGAACTGACTCAGCCAACTGCCCCAACAAATTGCGGAAAAAAGGCAAACATGTAATATATACAGAGCTCAGAACCCGATGATAAATCCGTATAAATAATAAAAAGGGGGGGAATTATTCAAATGGCTAGAGTCAACCTGTCCGAGCCATTGATGAGCTGATAATTTGCGGCGAAAATAAATATGAGGGAACTGTTGGCTCCAATCGACAGCCACTTCTTTGTGTGGCTGGTGGCTCAAAGGGGATTGCCGTTTTTCGGGGGGCGATAGCTTATCTAAGGCAAACATAGACCACCTCCATCGGTATTGGTACTACGATTCTTTTCGGTTCTAACTATTCTCCGCTTTTTACGCTGATAAAGCAATTTTGTGGTTGGCAAGGCATGTTTAGTAATCATTTTTGGGGTCAGTAGTTTGGTAATTGAAAATCATTCCGCCCATGAGCACTGTACACCGAGCCAAATGGGTCAAATAATAATAATTCAAGCCAGTGGAGCTTCGTGGAGAAAAGAACTCGAACGGAGCTGAAACTGTTTATTGGAATTCCAGTGACTGGGAATGACAAACTGAGAGATATGATAAAGCAAAGTGGTGGAGACACAGCAGTCAGACACAAAGATAGAACAGTTGGCCTACGAATAGCCTGTTAACCATCTGAAGACAGGGCCAAAATGGCAAAAAGTAGAAAAATCTACGAGCTAAGATTGAAGAAATAGAAGTTAGAGAAGTAGTCTGACGGAGTCATGAATAAGATGCTATCTACAAGGTATCAAGAAGATCAAGTAGAAGTCAGAGAAAACTTCGATCCAAACCAGTCTGATTCATAAACCAGGCTGATAACCTTTTCAACTTTCTTTCGCCCATTTAGATGACAGTCTAAACCGCAATCTACCATGCATAATCATAACTTTTATTAATGATTTTCACAATTACTTTACAAAGGTCTTTACATCTTGGCGCCTTGCTTCCCATTTGAATAATCAATCTCATTGACAACCCGAACAGTTTCCGCCTCTGTGGCGTTGATGGTCCAATGATAACTTCATCGCTTCCAACACATTTCATTTCATTTCACTTTTCGCTGCGGAGAGACTCTTGCCATGTAAATGATATTTTCGGTTGTAAGCTGTGATAAATGGTATACAGTGCCTGTCGGGGAGGGGAGGTGTTTTCCCAAACAAGAGATGTTTACAAAAGTTATCGCCGAGCTGATGGGTGTGTGTTTTGGCTCGGGAAAGTTGTTGAGCAGCCCCTGCCTTCTAGCATCGTCTTCAGATCCCATGGGATTATGCTGATGAGAAAGAGAGACCCGGCCACCCGTCCACCCGACCACCCGGGTCAACCGAAAAGGTTAACGAAAAAAGTTTGGCCCGACAATCGAGAGATGTGTTATGCTTTTTGTTTGCCAAACTTTCCATGGGCTATCGGTGTCTGATGTGGATCTGAATTGGCATTTAATAAACTGTCATTATTGCTGGGGAAAAGGGATACTCAACCCACTCACAGCCAACGAGTTTTGACAGCAGTCAGCATAGCATATGAATGTGCTTCGTAGACAGCCGGAATTATTTGCAATTTGTCAGCGATAGGCGGCTAGGCGACACTGTAACCCGATGCCCCCGCCCGACACTACTGCTTGTTTATTTATTCCTCTGGAGCCTGGAGTCTGGAGACCGAACTTCTGGGACAGCTGAAATGGCCATAAAAGCGGAAAGTAACTCACAATCTCGGCCGAAAATCAATTTCAGCATCTTCTGTTTTAACACTTGAACGAGCAGCTAGAACCGAACCAGAGCCAGACCGAGGGAATCTAAAACTAATTTAAATAAAAACCAATCTGGCATAATTCGCTGCCTGTGTGCCTGCCGAACGACAAACTTTGAACGATTTTCATTTTTATGGTGACCTCCATCCATGTTTTCGCTTTCGCTGAACTTGGCTACAAATTGTAGAAGTAGGAGGCGCTCCAGCCACCTCCATCCACAGCCATGTGGCTCTCGAGGATGAGGTCTGTCTCTGCATGCTGATGACTATCCGAAAATCCAGGGAGCGGATCCTTAAGCCCCAACACCCGTCATCCGAGCGTGGAAACAAAGCACAACACACATAAAAATGTGTAGGCACAGAGATAAGCAAACATTTCCTTGCCTTTCCTTTATTTTCTTTGGGCCGCACAATGGAAAGCGAAAGTGGCAGAGTGCCGACTGTGGCAGAGTGCTTCGGCTCTTGGGCCTTGGCTGGGAAATGTCCGCAGCACAATAGAATCATCTATATATAGAGAGTGAAGTCGCCAGTCGCTAGTTATGAGGTTAAATAAAAAAAACTTGCTTCGGACCATAAAAAATAACAATAAAGAGCAGTGGCAGCAGTAGAACAGACCGCAAATTGCAAATGCGAATAAAAATGGCTGGAAGAACTCGAGGAATTGTAGGGTATACAGTGGGAGTTCAATAAATTGGGTCAGGAAATGGGTAAACCCCACAATATGTGTTTAATTTATAGGCTAACCTGACAGATATTCTAGAGGACTAACATGTATCTATAGAGTCTTAATATTTTTCCTTCGAATGTCGAAGTGACTCTCTGATGGCCCACCATTGCTCTGTCCTTCTGGCTTTCTCCGGCTCGTTCTGTCTGGAAATTAATTTGCGGCATTCCATGGTTTACGCATTTTCATTTCCTTGAATGGAAATTAATTAGCCACGCAGGGCTCTCGATGTGGTTCGCCAGCTAATAACCTCAGATGCTGCTGGTCGGGCCAAGAAATTGGATTCTTCTCGCTGCCAATGAATCTCAATACTCGGTAGAGGTTGCAATCAAGTTTCGGGGGGAAATTGGACTCTGTCTTGTTTAATTAGTGAGGAGTTTGGTCACTTAATGGAAGGTCTTCCAGACAGACTATACATTATATATTATATATCTATTGTTGTTCCCAGTGCATCGACCCTGCCTGGATTCGAATTTGCATAAAACTCTTATCAGCTCGTGACTAAAGCCCCATACAGAATTGATAAACTGGTCGTTACTCCGCCGAACTCAATAAAGCCTTTCGCCAATTTGCAGAAACCGCACAATCCAACCCCTTCCCAGCCTCCGCCCACTCACGCCCCAGACATATGTGGCAAGTGTGTGTGTGGCAAGTCCCACTCGTTTTATGGGCTGATAAAAGGACTTGGCAGCAATCAAAAACCGCAAAACATGTTAACCGTTAATGCCCCCAGACACCTATAGAAGAGGTCCCTTTCCGGGTCCCGGCCATAAATGCGCCAAATATAAATTATATTTAAACAAAATAAAAAGGCAACACCCGAAAGGGACCATCCGGTTACAGGCCGTGTCCTTCCTCCGATCTCAATAATTCAAAACAATTTCGTTTTATTGCCGAAAAGTTTTCAGGCGGCGGCCTTTCATTGTTTGGCTCTCGCACCGCGTCCGAGGGCGTCCTGTGGGGGTGGAATCCTCCAAGCTCAGTTTAACCTCAACAAAGGCATATTGACCCTCGACCCTCGACCCTCGGCACACGGTCAACCCTTTTAGCTGCTGCCGAGGGTCGCGTGAAAAGCCAACACATAAAATGCAAGTAGCGGAAATGCACAGCGAGAAATGGTTCAAGCTGGTGGGATAAGAGTGCCTGATTGTTTATTTATTTCTCCCACTGTTATGGGGGATATCGTATATGGGGGAATCCCCCGCCACTTACCGTTATTCGGTCCACTGCAGGCCTGATGAAGATGAACGGGTTGGTAATCCTTTTAGCGCCGGTCTAATGAGAAATTCCTCCACAATAACTGCACACACACACTCCACGTGGGCGGAAAGGATGCCCCAGCACACACACTCGGCACACTCGGCGATTTAATTATCCCAAAAAAGGAGAGTGTCCTACTGAATATCCTTCATAAAAAACTGTCGCGGTCTGGACTTGGAACTTGCCAAATTGTATTTTAATTTAATCAAATGTCGTACAGATTCAATTGACACACAGACACTTCAGCATTTAATTAGCAGAAAATGCTGCTGTTGTTGCTCTTGTTGTGGTTACTGCTGTTGCTGTTGCTCTGATAGCGTGATAAACGGCACCAAACACCCGCGAGATACAAGATACGACGAACTCGGATTTCGAGACACGGAGCAGCCGCAACGTCCGCAGAGCGTTGAATTCCAAAACAGAATGCCAGTCGGTCTGAAGGCATGAATAGCTTCTGCCTTGTTCCCAGCAAGCGGTTCACAGTCAGGCCTCGAGTGGCTGGACAAGCCAGTGAAGGGGGTTCCACTGTACGAACCTCGAACCCGAGGCCCAGCACTCGGCTGAGAGCCGAGAGAGTTAATAGCTCTCGGTTGCCAACTACACTGAGAACAACTTGCGTGGCTTTTCAAAGCAGAGATACTGGGAATTAATTAAAAAATTATTTATGATATCATAGACTGTCTAATAATTTAAAATTATTGATACATTTTTTAAAAAAAAATATGTTTTAAATATTATTGAGATACTTGTGTCAGAGAGTATCTGAGAGATACTCAGTACCTGCTTCAAACCCGCAACTCAAACATGTTCGAGCGGAGGTTGGAACCAACCTTAACCCCAGAACGCATGTGGGTTGTTTGATTTGAAAACAAATAAGCTGAGCAAATACAAGGAATATTTATCTTAAAAGGAAATATTGTTTTTAATACGTAATCCTCGATATGAGGATCCGTATCACTACTGGTACATATGGATCTTATCACTCAGAAACCCCCCAAAAATGAATAACTTTCCCGCAACCATCTGGAAACCATAAGTGATGGATTTTCTAGAAAATAGTTATCTGAAGTAGCGCCTTCTGTTAATGAAGTCCTTTTCGGCTAAGCCTTTTATGGACACTCGGAACTGGCACACAATTTCACATCTTCATTAATAAATCGACGCCATAAACAGTAGCTACAAATTATTTAAATGGACCCGGACATGGAGTGATGGAAAATCGGCTCAGAATTGAATGTAATTAAAACCCTGGCCCAGAACAACAAAGGGCCGGCTGTAAATGTTTTCGCAGGCCAAAAACAGAGAAGGCATTAACAATAGCCCCTGGAAACGCAATCCCCTCTCAAGGCACTTCAAGAAAAAGGTTAGAAGATGTAGGATAGTTCTTAGATAAGAACTAAGAAGAGTAATTCATAAATTTTCTCCAGGCCATGTTCATTCATCAGTGCTCTTTCCAAGGAAGTAGTCCTTGAAGAGCTACACCTTTTCTCCCCGTGTAGGGGTTGCGTTGTCAGGGCGACCACCTCGACATCGACACCGGCATTGGCCAAAGCAATTGACAATTTTTCCAGCAGGTAACCGAGAAGGTAGAAGCAGCCCAAACACAACGCGAGACGCTGAAGCCTCGAATATTTCGAAATAAAGTAAAATCCGCACTAAAAAGAAGGGAAAGGAAACAAGGACGAGCACTGCACCTGCGTAAGGAGCGGAAAATTGGAAGACAAGTGCTGTGCTGTGCGGATTTTCGCGGAAAACCAGGAAGTGGGCAGGAAAAGGGAACTCAATAGTTCGAGAGGACTCCCCGGAGCTGGCAAGGCAATTTGAATCCGAAACGCAGATTCCACGCAGCTGGCCATGAACTTCTACGACGAGGAGATCACAATTAGCGGTCCCGATACCAAGCACCTGAGCAGTGTCCAAATGGAGCAGCGAAATGAAGTTGCGGGTGGCAGCCGAGCGGGAGGCAGTGGCGCCAGCGGGGCGGCAGGCAGAGGAACAGGGCCTGGAGGCTCCCAAAGAGCAGCGGCAGCCAGGACTCGTCGACTGGTATGTTATTTATGAAAGTGCACTGAAAAAAATTAGGGCTAACGGGCTTAAAGGATAAAATTATATAAAAATGTATCCGTTATCCTTCCAGGAACTTCATGGAAACTCCACGGATGATGACGGTCTGCTGCAGGACATCATCGACCACGATGACGAGGCGGAAGACAGCGACGATGACGACGACAGCGAGATGCAGCTGCCCCAGGGCATGGCCATGGGCGTGGGGATGACGGGATTGGTGCCCGGGCCAGGGAATCGCAACCAAAAGCGACCGGGGAGTAGCCGGAATCCCCAGCAAGGGCCGCCGCATGAGGATCCCCTGAGTTCGGGAAGCGAGGAGGGGGCCGGAGGCGGTTTCCGAGGATCTGGCGGAGGGGCAGCAAAGCTGCCGCACCAGAAACTAACCCTGCCCATGAGGAGCAGTGCGGGCGGCAGATCCGAGCAACAGGAGGAGATATTCAACATGACTCCCGACAAGTGGGAGGACTTGTCGCTGCCAGGGGAGCTCAAGGAGCTGTTTCCCTACATCCTGAAGTACACGCCCCAGACCATCGACACTCCGTTCCATCTGCAGCCCTTCATTCCGGAGTTCGTGCCCGCCGTGGGAGACGTGGATGCCCTTCTCAAGGTCCAGGCGCCACCTCTTTTGCAGCCCCAGCGGCAACGGGAGCTGGACGACCACCTGGAGAAACTGGGCCTGTGGCTGCTGGACGAGCCTTCGGGCGCCCAGTCCGAACCATCCCTGTTGAATATGAAACTGCGCTCCGTTTTGAGTGGCAGCCGGGGGCGTAACCCGCGCCACGCCTCTTCAGCCTCGCAAATTCCCACTGCCCGATCGGGCAAGGACATAGACAAGTGGATCGCCGAGGTGGAACAGGTGCACATGACCCAGTCCATGTACGATGCTCAGCCCAGGAAGGATATCGACGCCCTGCTCGAGGACTGGCCAAGAGCCTTTGGCGAGGCGGAGACCAAGAGTGCCCTGGATCAGGCCTACAAGTCCTGCCTGCAACAGGACATCTCATTGGCGGACTATGTGCGGGTTCTGTGCGAGAGATTCGGAGTGGAGGGCCCGTTGGAGTCGCAGGCCGACTACATCCACAATGTCCAGACCCTCTTTGCACTTTATTTGGCCGCCAGCCAGGCGTGGGAATAGCTTATCCTGCTTATATCATTAAGGATCTTAAATTATAATATATTTAATCAAATTATGGCATCCTTTTCTGAACAAAAATAAGTCTCAGTGCATGCTTTTGAACCTGCCCCACTAATAACGCTAATGGCTTCGATTAAGTGACAGCCAGACGGCGCTTGTTTGCCCCTCGATGGAGATGTCCTTCCTCCTCCTACTCCCTCGCTCCTTCGACATCGCATTCTGCCTGCGCCAGGTCCTGGCATTAAATCGCTTGGAAAACGGTCAACCCGTAATAACCGGGTTGTTTGATTTGGTGTCGCGGGGTAGATTGAAGAGGCCTCCTGCCAAAGGTGGGCAAAGGTGAAGGACTCTGTTACACTAATGGGACAAATGGGGTAACCAATCAAACCCTTGGCAGAATCGCATCTGTAAATGTCATTTTCAGAAGCTCAAGGGCTCGATTTGGCGAGTTTAATCAATTTATTCCACAATATTTACTCTCCTCCAGAAAAATCATCATTACATCGCAGGGGACATTGTACATCTTTCCCAGAAGTCATACGATTCTGCATCAAAACCCAAAATTAAAAATAGATTTAGATTTTCTGTCCTTCTTGGGACATTTTTGACTCCTTTAAAAATATGGCCCAAAGCGATGTCCATATCTTGGCCATTTTAGCTCCGATCCTTGAGCGGAATATATTAAAAGATTAGTGGATAGCTTCTCCATCAATCTACATCAAACCCCTCAAACGAAAATATTTTTAGATTTTTGGTCCATTTGTCTGGGGCGACTCCTTTAAAAATGGGTCTTTGTATGGGGAGGACACATATGGCCCCCAGCGATGTCCATATCTTTGCCATTTTAAGTCTGATTCTTGAGGGGAATACCTTAAAAGATTAGTGGATCGATTCTCCATTAATCTGCATCAAAACCCTGAAACGAAAATATTTTTAGATTTTTTGTTAATTTTTCTGGGGAAACTCCTTTAAAAATGGGTCTTTGTATGGGGAGGACACATATGGCCCCCAGCGATGTCCATATCTTTGCCATTTTAAGTCCGATCCTTGAGCGAAATACCTTAAAAGATTAATGGATCAATTTTTTATTAATCTGCATCAAAACCCTGCAACGAAAATATTTGTAGATTTTTTGTTCATTTGGACTGAGGTCCAAGAGTCGGTCTTACCTTGGTGCTCCACCCACGGCCTAATTGGGCCTGATTAAGATATTGGCTGGGTCAAAAGCAAGGCCCAAGTTTGATGGTCAACCCCATAACGCCAAATCTGCCGGCAACGGCCTCAATTATGCGAAATTCGAGCGCCACAAGAGCCCATTAATGTCATTTTCGTGGCATCGAAGGGTGGTTGGTATCTCCGCGACTAACCGACAATTTTCAAGTCTATAATTGAACAGCTTATGGCATATGGTGTACGTTCTTTTAAAAACAATAACAAATACATTTACTTGAGAATTGAAATAAAATAATAAATAAAAAAATATTTAACTTAAATTATATCTCTACTCTTTACTAAAGAGTTCTAAAACACCCTGGAATCGTGTGTGATTATCGTAAATTTATAAACAAACAAAAAAAAATATTTTTGATTAAGTGTTAAGTTGAAAAAGTGTTAACTAAATCTGTGAATTATATAGTCTAGAGATCCAAAAATTTCAAATCACCCGCCAAGGTAAAAAGATTTAGAACATCTTTCGATGTCATACACGTGTCGTGTATATCGATCAACTCCCATCTCGAAAGGAAAACCAAAACAAAGTCGCATCTGCCCCAACTTGTTGGAACTGAGAGTTTTCATCACAGAAAACGCTACTCCGCCATGTACGAAGCTAGTTGCCGCTACTGTGAGCTGGGAATTGAGGACGACAACTACCTGGACTGCATAAAGTGTCGCCGCAGTGTACACATCAAGTGTCTGCCCCATGCGAGCACTCCGGGAGACCTTCTGGGCGATGTGTTCTTCGACTTCACGTGCGTCAAGTGTGTGAGGGAGCAGCTCATAAGAGAAGAGAAGGAACACTCTCCAGATACCGTGAAGGAGATCTGTGTGAGACAGAAAATACCCTGGTTACTGGTGATCACGTTGACGATCTACAATCTGTCCATCAAACAAAAGGGACTGGGACACCATGGATTCTTCCACTGGCGGACGCACATCATCAGCTTTGTGGACAAAAACTGGAACTACATCTTTGGCTCTAATATGTAGGTGAAGGAATTTATAATGTACATTGTTTGCTAATACTCCTCTTCATGCAGACGCCGGAGAAAGCAGTGGACTGGGACTGTTTCCGGAGCTCTGTCTCACAACAATCCGGAGTACTTTCAGTCGGGCCTGGATGTCTTCCAAGACCACGGGTGGTGGAAGCTGGCCAAGCCATTTACAACTCCCAGGAGTGTGCTCAGAGAATGTAAGTCAAAAGTAAATAACAAACTAGACACTCAGTTCTGAAGAGTTAACTCTTACCAGATGAGAAGAAGCAACTGCAGCGCCAGCAACTGCGCGTGGAGAAGCGTTTTCCTGCTTTGGATGAAAATAGCTGCAGCAGCGAAATCTCTGTAACGGACCACACCGAGGATAAAGTCCGGATATTGACCAACGAGAATGGTGGCGAAGGATGTGCCCGCTTTATGTAAGGACCTTTAGACTTTCAGGATAAATAGTGGTAATAATCATTGGTATTCATTGCAGTCCCTTTATGGGGCGTCGGCCGAAGGTACAGGGGTTCGCATCACCTGTGTTGCAACAGTCTGTGACTGTTCCTCCGGTTGCAGTTCCCGTTCCAGAAGCTCGCAACGTAGATAGCCAGGGGGAAGAGGTGTCGGAAGAAAACCAGCAGCCCTTGAGCAGCGTCCAAGCCAGCTTGATGGACTTTCTGGCAGAGAGTCTGGGAGGCGATGACCTCAGCATGTTCGGCAGCCTTCCCGGCATAATGCCACCTCCCCTGATTGGAGCAGGAAAGTCGGATTTCTTCATGAATGACGCCCTGCTGGAGGCTCCTTCCACTAGTGACGGCCTATTCGACTTTGGCATGCCCAGCGCGATAGATGAAGCTAAGGGAGGCAAAGTGATCAAGGAGGAGCAAAATGATCAGGAGCCGCAGGATCACGAGGAGGAAAAGATAGAGGAGGATGAGGAGAAGGGCGAAGAGGACGAAGAACCCTCGAGCTATCAGCCGCGCATTGTCCAGGTCACCAATTACCAGGCCCAGCAGCAGAATCAGACGATTAAAGCGGAGCCCCTGGACGAGGAAATGGAGGATGAGACTGAAAAGGAAGAGCTATACTCCATAGAGCCCTGCCAGCCAAGTGGTTTCACCCGCAACCCCCGCAGAAATTGGCCATGGCTGCAGGAGGCCCTGGACTCTGACGACATATCCATCCCCTCCGAAGATCTCAGGCTAATGAGCGTCCACGAGGAGCAGAAACTGCTCGAGAGGCTGCAGAGAATCTTCTCCCTCGAGAAGCAGTCTCAGATATCCATACCCGCCTACGTGCGACGTCTCTACAGAAAACTCTCCCTGCGGAAGTGGAAGAGGGAGCACAATCGGCCCATTTTCAACCTGGACGAGCACATCGATCCGCTGGGCCGGGCCCGGCTGAAGATGCAGACCCACAAAGTACTGGACAGGTACCAGCTTCTCGCCCACTCTCATCAAAGTGCGAGGAGCTCCTTCCACGCCCGCCTGGCTGGCTGCACTCAGTACGAACTCTTCGAGTCCCCCTACTCGCAGCGGGTCCTCCATCCCTTCATCTTTCGCAGCGAGGCGTTGGCGCCTCCGTGGCTGAAGCTCATGTGCGAGCTGCAGCACCGAGTGAACCGGACGCACCCCACGAGGTCCACCATAGACTTTTGCTACGTGAGGCCGCAACACATCCCGGCGGTGAATGCGCTACTGCAAAGCTCCTTTTGGCCCAATATCGATGGTTAGTGCCTAGGACTTCTTTCCTTTCTTACATGAGCTTCTATATCCTCTCCTTTTTGCAGTAAGCGAGTGCCTCACCTATCCGGACTACAGCGTAGTAGCTCTCTACAAGAAACTGGTCGTGGGTTGTGGGTTCCTGGTGCCGGATGTCGGCTACAACGAGGCCTACATCTCCTTCATGGCCGTGCGCCCGAACTGGCAGAGGAGCCGCATCGCCAGCTTCATGCTGTACCACCTCATCCAAACGTGCTCCTCCAAAGATATCACCCTGCACGTCTCCGCCAGCAACTCCGCGGTGATGCTGTACCAGAAGTTTGGCTTCAAAATGGAGGAGATCATCCTGGACTTCTACGACACCTACTTGCCATCGGACTCGAAGCAGAGCAGAAATGCTTTCTTTTTAAGATTACAAAGATGAAGGGAGTTCAAATAAATTCCGTGATCACAGACTAGATTCGTTTCAAGAGGATAATTTTGGATGCCTAGTGCCGATCCAACATTATTTTACTTTATTTTTAACCTAAATACATTTTTTTTCGCATCGCCGGCCCACCTAGGCGAATATTTTCTCCTCCCTGCGCTTTTTGGTGACCACAGTGCCCGGCTTGTGCTGGGCCTCCGGGTGATTCATGAGCTCCGGCGGGCACACCGACACCGGGCTGGCCGTGACGCACTGCTTCAGGTCGTAGAACAGGGCGCTGTCGTCCTTAGTGACGAAGGATATAGCCACACCGTTCTTGCCAGCACGACCCGTACGACCGATACGATGCGTGTAGTCCTCGATGGTCTTGGCCATGTCGTAGTTGATGACCAGGGACACGTCCTTGATGTCGATACCACGACCGGCGACATCGGTGGCCACCAGAATGTCCTTTGCCCCCGATTTGAGGGCGGCCAGAGCGTATTCTCGCTGCTCCTGGCCCTTGCCGCCGTGCAACGTGCAGGAGTTGTAGCCGAGCTTCTCTAATCCCTTGGCCAGGACGTCGGCGCCCTTCTTCTGGTTGACGAAAATGATGACGGGTGGATCGATGGAGCGCGAGAGGATCTCCATGAGCTTCTTGCGCTTGTCGTTCTCGCCCATCATGTACACTATCTGTTCCGTGCGCTCCGTCGGCTTGCCCACGGATCCGATGTAGACCGTGGCCGGTCGCCGGAGATAGGAGCGCGCTAGTCTCTCCACTGCCGGCGGCATAGTGGCCGTGAACATCACCGTTTGGCGGTACTTCTTCTTGGTGTAGAAGTTCTCCATCAGCTTGTTCTCGTCCTCGGCCTCCTCAGTGTCGGGCTTGAGGTTGGAAACGGGCATGTACTCCAGGATTTTCTGGACGTCCGGCTCGAAGCCCATGTCAATCATGCGATCAGCTTCGTCGAGGACGATGTAGGTGCACTGGTTCAGCACGAGATACCGATTCTCCAGCACATCAATGAGACGACCCGGCGTGGCGATGACTATCTCGCAGCCCAACCGGAGGCGGAAGCCCTGTTCCTCTCGGGACAGACCTCCCACGACCACCACAGTTCTGATGCCCAGGGGCTGTCCAAACTTGGTGGTCTCCTCCTCGATTTGCTGCGCCAACTCACGAGTAGGTGCCATAATTATGGCATACGGACCCTGGTCCACATCCTCGAGTCGCTCAATCTTCGGCAGCGATTGGATCCAGGAAAGAAGGGGGATGAGGAAGGCCAGGGTTTTACCCGATCCCGTCTCAGCCACGCCGATGATGTCCCTGTTCTGCAGGCCAATGGGAATAGCCTGCCTCTGAATGGGTGTGGGCTCCTTGTAGCCGACCTTGTCGATGATGTCAATGATCTCCCTGGGGAAACCAGACTCGCTCCAGCTCCTGATCGGATTAGGGATCTTGCCGCCCTTGATGGTGATATTGTAGTCCTCCCGGAAGATACGCCAATCTCGCTCGGTCATCTCGTCGTTGTCCTTCTCGGACCAGTGGCGATCGTCCCACTTCTGCTTGTCCTCCTTGCGCTTCATCTTCTTCAAGCGCACCTTCTCCTGCTCCTTCTCCGCCTCGGTTCGCCTCTTCTCGAGAAGATCCCCGTAGAACTTGCTCTGTGTGCGCTTTTGCTCCTTGATATCGATGCCCGCCACGTTTCCCCGGCCGAAGAACTGGACGTGGTGGCGCTCCTTGTACAGATTGTTGTAGTCGATGGACGTGTCTTCGCCGGCATCCCAGTCGAAAACGAATTTCCGGTCGTTGAGGCGGCGAACTCGCCTCTTCTTCTTCACTATTCCCAGGTACCGCTCTCGAATGGCTTCCAGTTCCTTCTCCTTATCCTTGTGGGTAAGCTCTTCGGAGCGCTTTTCGTCTCCCCTTTCGCCCCTGTCGCCTCTGTCGCCACGATCCCTCCCTCTTTCCCTGCGGTCTGGCTTGGGAGGAGGAGCCATAACGGCCGGAGGAGGGGCTCCCGAGGCCATAGCCGTGCCCATGGAGATGCTCACCTTGTTGGCGTTGGCCATCTGTTCGCGAGCCGCCTCCTGTACAGCCTTCAGCCGCTCCACCTCCTCCTGACGCCGCTTAAGCGCCTCCTGAGCCCTCTGCTCTTTGGTAAGGAAAACTGGCTTGCTCCGGGCCTGCTCTTCCTTTTTCTTTTTGTCCAGCAGTTCCTCCAGGGAGAGGGGCTCCTTTTTCAGCTTCAGGTCCTGTTTATCATCGTTCATATCTTCATCGTTGACAATTAGGGGTTTCGTCGAGGAGTCGCCTATGTCCAATTTGGCTTTCTTATCCTGGGAGCCCCCGCCGCCTGCTCCAGATCCTCGTTCTCTGGAGCGCTCTCGGACATTATCCCTGGGCCTAGGGCGTTCGGGGGAGCGGCGCCTGCCTCGGTCCTCCCTACAATTGATTAGTTAAGTATTTCACAATTATTATAAATATAAAACACTTACCGGGAACGCGAACGCCTCTGGCGTCTGTCCTTCTCCCTCTCCCGTTCGTATTGGCGCTCCCTGACGCGGTCCCTGTCCCAGTCTCGTTCCCGAGCACCCCCAGGTGCCGGACGATCGCGCACCGCTCGCTCCCGCGAACGCGAGCGACGTTTCTTGTCATTTACCATTGTTTTTCGCTAATATGAAAATTGTAAAGGTTTTCGGCTTCCACAAGAAACAGCTGACTAGACAGTGTTGGATAACTCTGCTTAACTGAAATTATAATCGAAATCGATTTTTTTTAAATCGATACCATGTTTGGTATGGCGGAATTTTTAAAATGAATAATAAAAACATCCAGCTATTTCAAATTGTTTACCTAAACTGGGTTCATTAAATATTTACCTCACGGAGCTGTATCAGTTAATTAAATTATGATAAATAAACTATCAAACCCAGACGCGAAAATGATGTCGCAGAAAATTAAGGTTCTTATCTTACAAATTAAGTTATGGGTTTCTGCAATCAAAAAACTTGGCTGTTTCATTGATATTTGTTTTGTATTTAATAACGTTTCTTTTCACTTTCCCATAATAATCATTTTTAATAATATATATGTATATTTGGATACACTTTGACGATTAGTCCGTGTAAAATTGAACGGAAACGTTAGCTCCTTGAGAGTATTGAGTCTTAATGTAAACGGACGCAAAGGTGTATCCTGGGCCGCCAGACCACAAAGTGGAAGTGGGTCCGGAGCTGTTGGTGAACCTGTCAGTCACATTGATGAAGCGGATGATTTTGGTGTTGGTCTGGCCCTGTAAGCAGAATAATAGTTGTTTTAGGCTAATATTTCAGCAATAAATCAGTAGCAGATACTCACGCTCAAGGGGAAGTTAACGGTAACGTCCTGGTAGGCGTTGGTCTTTTTGAAGATTGTCACGTTCTGGGTGGAGGCCAGCTTGCTGCTGGACAACTTTGAGCCAAAAGAGGCATTGGCAGCGAAGGTCAAAGCCACAATGGCCGATAAAACGAGGACGATTTGGAGGGTCTTCATGGCGGACGTTTTCTTCCGTTATGGAAGAATTGGCAATAACGCCGACAGTTATATACCCGGACTTATCTTGGCGAAGGAGGAGTATTTCTTTATCAATTCTGAAGAATAATATATTTAGAGACTATCAGTAGCTATTCGCTTTGTCATTTGTTAGTGGTTCCTCCTATCTATATTTAGGAGAGTTAAATGGCTTTTAAGTACAAGTTATAAAAAAAAGTATACTTCCCAAAGAGATCAACTCTGTTATGAATAGATTATCTACTAACGGAAATGTGTCTCTAGATTATTTACAATGGGCCATTGATTAGTATATATACGGAGGGTTTTACCCAATATTTGAATAGGTTGTACCTAAAATATATACAATTTTAATTGTACTTACGTTAAAGAAAGCGTTAAATGTTATTATTCAGAGATTTTTAGTAAATAGTGGCTGCTTCTTGCTGCTTTTACTCCAGTAACTACAAAAGCATTTAAAGAATAAAAAATTCATTGTAAATACAAATTAATTTTTGAAAATGGGTTTAACCCTTTTAGAAATGGCATTGTAAATACAAATTAATTTTTGAAAATGGGTTTAACCCTTTTAATTCATTGTAAATACAAATTAATTTTTGAAAATGGGTTTAACCCTTTTAGAAATGGCGCTCGATATCGATAGACAAATAGTTGACTCGATAACACTTAATCGAAGTGTGGAATTTTAGTTTTATCGAAGAGTGGTAACACCAGAAGCAGCTGGAGGAAAGCTTTGTTTTCTTTGTGATTAAAGTTTAAAACAGTTTTAAAACCCTGACTGACCGCAACACTCACATCGAGATGAGCGTGGCCACGGACCAGGAGACGGCGCCCATCGCCAACTCGCGGAATGGTCGCACGGGCAGCTTCTTGCTGCTATTGCTCCAGTAACTACAAAAGCATTTAAAGAATAAAAAATTCATTGTAAATACAAATTAATTTTTGAAAATGGGTTTAACCCTTTTAGAAATGGCGCTCGATATCGATAGACAAATAGTTGACTCGATAACACGTAATCGAAGTGTGGAATTTTAGTTTTATCGAAGAGTGGTAACACCAGAAGCAGCTGGAGGAAAGCTTTGTTTTCTTTGTGATTAAAGTTTAAAACAGTTTTAAAACCCTGACTGACCGCAACACTCACATCGAGATGAGCGTGGCCACGGACCAGGAGACGGCGCCCATCGCCAACTCGCGGAATGGTCGCACGGGCAGCGTTTTCCGGAGCTTCGGGTCGCTCTTTGGCGGCAGCCAAAACAGCGGAGATCAACAGCCGGGCGACGGATATGTGGAGTTCGGGATGCAGAATCCTGAGCGGAGCGGCCGGACGCTGGGCACCTTTGCCGGGGTCTTCAGCCCCGTGGCACTGTCCATGTTCAGCGCCCTGGTTTTCATCCGAGTCGGTGGGTTTCTCTTCACCTCGGTGACGTCACGCCGAACACTTGTTGTGCTGGTCCATTGAACTTGCTCTCGTCTATTCTTCCCTTCGTGTTTATCAGGCTACATAGTCGGAAATGCGGGTCTGTACGTCACGCTGCTGCAGTTCGTCATAGCGTACGCAATTCTGCTCTTCACGGTGGCCTCCGTCTGTGCGATTTCGACCAATGGAGCCATCGAAGGAGGAGGCGTCTACTGTGAGTCACTGATAATTTTGGTGTTTGTCAAGACTGGACTAAAATGAGAACCTGTTTTCTATAGTCATGATAAGCCGCACTCTTGGCTTGGAATTTGGCGGCTCAATCGGAACATTGTTCTTCTTCGCCAATGTGGTGGGATCTGCCATGGCCATCTCCGGATGCACTGAAGGCATCCTGGACAACTTTGGGGCAAACGGATACTTTGGTAGCTACTTGAAGGACGGGCCGTGGTGGTGCTTCCTCATCAGCAGCCTGCTGAACACCCTCCAGTTGCTGGTCTGCTTGGTGGGGGCGGCCCTCTTCGCCAAGACGTCAGTAATTATTTTGGCCATTGTGACTGTGTGTCTCTTCGTCACGTATGTCAGTTTCCTGGCCGTAGGCGCCAGCAATGATACGGTAAGATATCCAATCTCTCATGGGGCAACTATTTTCTGATAGTTTAGTAATTATTTGGGTGACTCCCTATGGCGATCGCTCATTGAGGAAAAGCCCTGTCCCACTTATCAGTTTAGATATCTAGACTATCTGCGGCTCAAATAGGATCTTCTTTAAATATTTGCCCAACTTATCGGTAATGATAAAGGCATTCAGTTGGCTGTGGTCAGAAAGGGTGGTTTTTGTGCTTCACTGATCTGAAGCTGAGGCATTAAGAGCTTGCGGGGATTCAGATTTTCTATTCATTATGTCATAAATAGATAGAGTCTGTGAATCACAGTTTCGAAACTCATACTGCCTACTGCCTTGTTTCAAATTAGCTTCATGAGCTTGCCAAAACATTGTTTGCTGGCTTGTTTATCGCCGAATAGTACTGCAAGTCGCAAACACAAACAAAGAAAAATATGGAAAGCGTAGTAAAGTGATAAGATTTGTGAGTCATTTATGTAGAAACTACGGATCAAAATGCATTTAATTAAAGGTTGAGGGTTTCTAACGAGAAAATATCATATTTTAGCCACAAACTTTGCCTTTGTCGTTTCTTATGAACATAGATAGCGGTTCCCTTGAGTAACAACCTTTCCAAAACGGTGCACTTCCTCAACTATACGGGCCTCAACGCCAATACGCTGCGGGACAACCTGGGAGAGCACTACGGAACCGATTACACCTCCAATGGCAAGCAGGTGGACTTCTCAACCACCTTCGGTGTGCTGTTCGCCGGAGTAACGGGCATCATGGCCGGGGCGAACATGTCCGGGGACCTGAAGAACCCGGCGAAGAGCATTCCGTGCGGCACCTTGTCCGCGGTGGCCTTCACGTTCGTCTCCTACGTCATCCTCTCGTTCCTCATGTGCTGCACCACGCCCTACTTCACGATGCAGAACAACTACCTGTTCCTGCTGCCGGTGAACGTCTGGCCGCCATTCACCGCCATCGGAATCCTGACGGCCACCTTCTCCACCAGCCTGAGCAATCTGATCGGCTCCAGTAGGGTCTTGGAGGCCTTGTCGAAGGACCAAGTTTTCGGAAACCTGCTCAACTTTGTGCTGCGCGGGACGTGGAAGGGAAACCCCATTGCCGCCGTGGTGACGAGCTGGTGCCTCGTGGAGTGCATCCTGCTGATAGGATCCTTCAACATCATCGCGCAGATCAACTCGGTGCTGTTCATGCTCGCCTATTTGGCCACCAACCTGGCCTGCCTGGGCATCGAGATGACGGGAGCGCCCAACTTCAGGCCGCTGTTCAAGTACTTCACCTGGCACACGTGCCTCATCGGACTCCTGGGCACGCTGGTGATGATGTTCGTGATCAACCCCATTTACGCCTCCATCTGCATAATCCTGTGCCTCATCCTGGTGATTGCTCTGCATCTGTTCTCGCCCGCCACTCAGGCCGCCCAGTGGGGATCCATTTCCCAGGCCCTGATGTTCCATCAGGTCCGCAAGTACCTTCTGATGCTGGATCCGCGCAAGGACCACGTCAAGTTTTGGCGACCCCAGATCCTGCTGTTGGTCTCCTCGCCGCGATCCTGCTGTCCGCTGGTGGACTTTGTCAACGATTTGAAGAAGAGCGGTCTCTACATCATCGGCCACGTGAAACTGGGCGACTTCAAGGACGTCCAGGACTTCGAAAACAACCAGCAGTGGTGGTCTTTCTTGGACCACATGCGTGTCAAGGCATTCACGGAGGTCACAGTGAGCCGGAGCATCCGCGAGGGAGTCCAGCATTTGATTCGCCTGTCGGGCATTGGAGCCATGAAGCCAAACACGATCATTTTGGGATTCTACGACAGCGAAGCGCCGCGGGATTTCTTCCAAAAGTAAGAAACAGCACTGATAGTAAGTGGCGGAAGCCCTAATCAAATTCCTTATCTGTCGCAGCGGTTCCTCCCCCTATAAAACGGACGACTTCAACAGCGGGGAGATCCAGAACTTTCCCATCCGCCGCGATGGGGATCCCAAGCACTTCCAAGTGGAGGAGTATGTGCAGATTCTCTGCGATACCCTGCGGATGAAGAAGAACCTCTGCCTGTGCAGGAACTTTCAGCGACTGGACAAGAACTTTATTGCCCAGTGGGTGAACAGCTCCCATGCATACTGATATATCCTAACGAATTACTCTTTTTGATGCAGGAGCAACCACGTGAAGTACATCGATGTGTGGCCCATCAATGTTTTCAACCCCACGCTGGGGGATCCCTTCGATATGGTGTCCCTGTTCATGATGCAGCTGGCAGTGATAATGCTGGCCAAGTGGAAGCACTTGCGAGTGAGGATTTTCCTGTGCGAGACGAACGAACAGCGAGCAGTGGGGTATGCCGGAAGCATTATCTATCAAGACCAGCTTCAAAACCCTTCATTCCTTTTCAGCACCTTTGATTCTCAGGCCCCGCAAATGGAGATCTTCTCCAAGCAGAAGCTGGAGCAGTCTCTCAAGGAGCTGCGCATCTCGGCCCACATTGTGGAGATCCAGGAGTGGAGCCACGACACCGACTTCAGCCGCCGCGCCCGCACCCTGAGGCAGTACACTGGCCAGGCGGACAACGTGATGTTGGAAGACGACGACGAGGAGTCCCTGAACCGCTCGCTGCTCTACATGCAGCGTGCCAATCAAATTATCCGGGAGCGCTCAGACCAGACGGCCCTGTCGTTTATCTATTTGGCCGCTCCGCCGAAGCTGGCCACTCCGGACTTCGCTCAGCGCAGCGCCAGCTACATGGAGCTGCTCACCGAGCTGACCGCCGAGTTGCCGCCCACAATTCTCGTGCACGGCGTCAGCACAGTGACCTCCACCACGCTGTAAGCGGGACAAGCCGGCGGGCAAGCGAATATTTTACGAGTGATAGGAATCCAGAGTGCAACCGGATTGAACCAATTGCGAGGGGCGGCTGATAAGTGGATAAATCTTAAGATCGTTGTGTGCGTTTCTGTGTGTGCTTCAAGCTTTATTTATAATCAAGAATAATGCACGAGGGTGAGTCGATTGAATGTTCATTTTCCGCCGTGAGAGTAACCGGAGTATTGTCGACTTGCCCTCCAGTAACTATTGCATCTGTAGGTAACCATTTGTTTTAGATAATTTAATATTTATTCACACACACAAGCACGTTGATGTCACGAGCCCGAATCCCAACCATATTCATATCAGATAAATACAATTTTAAGCGAATCCATGACCATCTCCTGCGATTGCTCCATGATATCATACTTTAAAGTTTCAACTCACCCAACCGAACCCACACCGATATTAACCTATTTGTGATTGAATATCAATATCTGCACTAGAAGACAGGCCGAACGGCGAAAGTATTAGATAACCGCTTAGAAGGCGGTTGTAAAACAAACAACTTCGTGGCGCACTTAGTTTTTAAACCAACTCTTGGCGGCCCACGGTTCCGACGGACGTTGATGGATTGTTTTTAGAGGAATATTGCGTGTGCTACTATCCACGGAACTGTGACTAAGCCGTACAATATAATAGTAATCGTAGCGTTCAATGTAATCAGTTCTTTCCAATAATTTAAATAAAGTTTTAGTGATATTTATACACTCCTACTAACTAGTAACTGGTAATGGATATTGTTTTCAGATCTCTGCTTTAAAACACTATTATGCAGGGCGGGTTCGATTACCGGATCTCCTTATCCGAGCATCCATTAACACTTTCCGTTTCGGAGTCGGGAGCTCTTATCTGGAGGGGACTTTGTTTGTGCATCGTTTACCGCTACCATTAAATGCTTATTAAGATAGGACATCGGGTCACGTGTAAACTGGAGGACACTGAAGGCCTAACGTTTGAAATCGGGAGCCCAGGCAGACGACCCAATAGAGTCATAAATGTCAACGGAATACGCGTCGTGCTGTTGTTGCACTATTTATGTGATGACAATTTATGATACCCAGTTTCGCCCTGATTACCTGGCCGTATCCTAGGGGCATCCTAGGCCAGGATCTTTGTTTCTGTTTCGGTCCCAATCACGGCTCGAGTGTCAATAAATTCCCATAAACGCACGCAATTGCCTGACACTTTCCAGGGCGCTATCATGTGTATCCTAACGGACACTTAAGATAGCAAGGGTTACTGTTTCGTCCTTGTTAGAGCCTTGACGTGTGTCCTGAGTTATGGCATGAGTTTTGGGGAAATTGTCGCATGCCCCGAGGGATCTAAGGAGGATAATATTCATTTAAATATTTATAAATCTCTGATTGGTTCTTGATTTGATGGTGGAGAATTAAACAGCCTTAAAAGGTTTATAGTCTAAGGATTCTAAGAACCCTGACAACTTCTGCCAGCTATCTATAGTTTCTAAGTCCCTGGCAGACATACAGTCTGCAGTTTTTATGCACATCTGTAGCCACAACAAAATTATGTGGAAACCAATAAGTAGTCTCCTTTAATAATTCATAATTCCGGATTATTACATGGCAATTTGGATCGGCACACAGGGACTCTGTTCGAAGTCATTTTGCCTCACAATGGCAACAATAGCCAGAAAAGATCCTTCATTGTTTCC
The DNA here is from genome assembly GCF_017639315.1 of Drosophila ananassae. NCBI lineage: Eukaryota > Metazoa > Arthropoda > Insecta > Diptera > Drosophilidae > Drosophila > Drosophila ananassae. The sequence continues at coordinate 26,270,041 of NC_057930.1, forward strand.
CTTTGTATGTCGAAGAGGGCTCAACAAGTGTCTGGAAAAGGACAATAAAGTTTCCCATGGAATTCCTTTCTGACTCCGGGACAAAGATACGTAATCGTATTTTCGCAATTTAGCGCCAACAACTAATCCGCAAAACGAAAACGATTAATCTGGCCAGGGAAAACCAGAAACACGCAACCACCAGACGGACCCGAAGGATTATCATCAGATGGCCTATTGTTGGGAAAGAGAGGTGCCTACTTTCAACCAGATCCGCCCACCAATCCGGCCTATTGTTGCTATTTTGACAGAGCCCTCTTGAGGCGACTACCTGTGGCCCTGTGATCCGATCTCTCAGGCAGAAATGCTAATTGGAAAACCCCGATCTCTCCTGCGGGGCGTTGCCGATCTTTAGGCTATCCGCGAACCTTTCTCCCGAAAATATTGCAGCATAATGCTTGATCTGGGATCAGGATCAGGATCGACCTGCGGTCGCGTGGCAAAGTCGCTAGCTCTCGACCAAGTCGCTTCTTCAGATCCCCGATTCCGATCATGATCCATCAGCGGTCATCAAACGTCAGGATCGCTTTGTCGGCTCCCGGCTTTGTTCCTTGACAATTTGTGTGAAATATCCTCCGGGGCATCATTTGTACTCTTTAGCCATGGCTGGCGCTTCGGCGATTGTTTTGGCCGTTTTCCTCAGAAACTGGGCCAACTATTCGAATTGATTTTCCATTTGATGCTGCGAGTCTGCCGAGTTAATTAACCTTTCGATTCGGCCACTTGAAAGTGGGCTTGAGCCAGGTCCTGTTTTGGCCAGAAAAATAGAGCGAAGAGAAATATTCAGGGGGTGTGAGGGATAACAGATTGTATTTGCAAGTGGTAAGGGGATAGAGCCTGTACTCTAGAGATTCTATAGCTTGGTATGGGAGTGAAATGCTTTAATCCATCTTGAAGATAAGTGAGCTGCGAATTAATCTCCTTTCGTGAGAAGTTCTGGGAGAAAGCCATCCGAAAAACACTTATTTGCCTTTTGACCCAATAAAGCACAATTGGCTAAAATCGAAAGTTGCAAACTGCCAACCACACAACGGAATTCATTTCTTTTGTTCCTTCAAAAGCCAAAAACCTCAAACCAACAGGACTTGCTAGACCACAGACATGCAACCAAGGTGCTCCAAGGGGGATCGGATATGGATCGGGTCTGGGATGGACTATGGATAAAAATTATGGAAATTATTCTCACAACAGTGCAGAGGCCCTACTCGTGTCTTTTGTTTGATCGCCTCCTGACCTTGGCAGCAATTGTTTGAATATAAAAAGCCAATGTGCGAGCCAAAGCACAAAGGGCTATGATTACAGACGGTAGCCAAATGACAGGTCAGCCAAAAAAGTGGTACTGGTAGCTGGTACAGTGAATACCTGGCAGAAGGAGATCGCAACAGAGTCGAGGGGCAATTAAACGTTTTGACCGCAAGCCAATTTAGGGCACGGGTTTCGGTTGCCGATGCCAGGTAACTGGAGGATGCAAACGGGAGGAGGCAGCCTGATTCGTCAGGTAGCAGGTAAGGCGAGCAGCCAATCACGTTGCAGACACTATACCGTACACAGGTATATAAGCGTCAGTCCTCGGTCAGCCTCTTCAGTTATCCTTCGATCCTCGAGCAGCAAACATGTTGACCAACAACGAAGCCATGGAGCAGTTCTACTACCACGAAGACGCCACAGTTCTACCGCAATTCCTGGACAACATGCAGGGCAACGATGCCTTCCAGCAACTGGAGCAACTGATATACCAACAGGACTTTACCTGCAACGCCGACAGCCTCTCCGAGGGCACCAGCAGCTGCTCCATGGAGCAGTTGTACTACGACACGCCGGCGGTCCTGGAACTGGAGCATATGCTGAGCGCCCAGGAGCAGCAGCAGAATCCCTCCAACTCCCTGGGAAAGAGCCAGACAAGGAGTACGAAATACTGGAACAAGCAGCACCGCAGCAAGCCTTACGACAAGCTATCCATGTCCTCCGCCTCCTCATCGTCCTCCAGCTCCTCCTCCTCTGGTTGCGGCGGTGGCGATGTCCTGCGAAAGCGCCGACTGGCGGCCAACGCCCGGGAGAGGAGGCGGATGAACAGCCTGAACGACGCCTTCGACAAGCTGCGGGACGTGGTGCCGTCTCTGGGTCACGACCGACGGCTCTCCAAGTACGAGACCCTGCAAATGGCGCAGGCCTACATTGGCGACCTGGTCACCCTGCTCTCCAGAGACTACTGATCGGGAAGGCACAGGATTCAAACTCGTTCCTTTCCAGCAACACCATCGACCTAGTGGAAAACTTATAAAGGCTGTTAGTTTTAAGTTATTATTGTAGTTTTAAAAGCATTTAGTTTAAAAATAAGATAAATAAATAAAATTGGAAGATAAAACTGAAAAAAATTGTATTTTATGATTAAGGATTAGTGTGGATGGGGATATTGCAGGACTTTTCATTGAGGAAGTATAAAAGGAAATAATTTAAACCTATTGGAAATAATCTTAAACCTTGAACAATGTTAAAAAAATAACTATTCCAAATAAATCTGAAAATTTTAAAAATCTGTTGTTTTAATTACCTCCTTAGTACGTACCATCCATCAAATCCTGGTTACAGATCCCACATTTGTTTACATTCTCCACACTCTGGCCTCGTTCCCTAAAAGGGTATCCTAGTTATCCTTGAAGGAGGAGCGCGGCATGGCTAAGTAGGAGTGGGTCACGCCCCAGGAACCAGAGACCTAGGTCAAAACATCAGTGCCGGTGCCGGCCCAGAATTAATGAGTTCCGACTTCCGACAAAAGGAACTCCAAACACAGAAGTGATTAAGTGCCGCAAACGTCAACAGGTAAACACTCGGGATAAACAGAGTCGCCGCTTCAGATCCTTAGGACGGCAGGACGAAAATTGATTTAAACATAGTCATTTTTAAATGGTTTGGGAAAGTGTGGGAGGAGTGTCCGAAGCAGACTTCCTTCCCCTTCTAGTGTATCAAAAACAGAAAGAGTTTCGACTTCTTTGGATATCACATTGATGGTTGTATTTTTAAACATAGACTTTACAATCTTAAATACTCTATAGCTAGTGTTTAATTAAGAAGCCCAAAATGAATTAAAAAGAAGTGCTCTTCACCGTAAATCAATTAAAAAATCATGAAAGTGCCACAAAACTCATTAATTGCACAAAACATTTTAATGATATTGGGAGAGACCAGCGATACTAAACCTCTACCACAAAGCAAATAAACTTTATTGCACTTCCTCTTTCAGGATATTTCAACTCTTTTTATTGCTAAAAATTTGTAATAGCTTCAAATTGGAATATGTGTATTTATTTAAGCTTGAAGGTCAGTTAAAAATTACATTTTAGTGAAGAGCGGTCCAAGTAATCAATTCATTTTAGACTTATTTTAAAACTATTTACAATATCGAGTAGGTCTATGATAGGCTTACAACTAGGGGCAATGGCGCACTAACTAAATGAAGCGGATAATGTAGAAGCTAAGGCATCGCCCTACAGTTACGGCTCTCAAAATGATCTGTGAATTAAGTCTTAAAAGCGGTTGGCTCGGGTGCCCCTTGGTGGAAGGCGGCAGGACGTTGACGAACAGGGCGGATGAACCGACACTTGATAGTATTCTTGTATCTATTTTACAAAAGCACACAGAACTAGCTCGCTGCTATTAATCATTTTTATTTTGTTAAGAATTATTTGGGTGAAGGGTTGCAATACGCCTAATACATTTGAATTCTTCGCTAAAAGTACAGATCGAACGAAACCATGTAACACGCTCTGTACACTGTTAGACCAACGTCCACGCCATAGACCAACCGCCCCAAGGGAAACCAATCCAGCTGCTTCGGGCAATGTGATTTGTCTGTTCTGTACAATTAACTTTTGTTTTTCGATTAAAATATCAATAAAATCAAGGTGAGATAGCTGAAGACTAAAACTAAAGCCGAGAGGGTGACTCTCCTGTTTTTTGTTGTTGTCAGTGTGATTGTGAAGATCTATATAATATGTAATTACATCATCCAAGCTTTACCGCGCATCCGTCCGCGACCCCTCATCGGACCTCCGGGACCGCCGCCGCGCGGGAAGAAGGGTCGCGGCCCGGGACCAGGGCCTTCGAATCCGGGACCGGGCATACGCTGAAATGGCGGCCTAAAGGGACCGTTCGGGCCGGGTCCGTTCCAGCCGCCTCGTCCTCTGCCTCGCCCTCGTCCGGGCATTGGTCCGTCCGGACCGTTCATAGGAAATCTCTGAAATGGCTGGAAGGGAGCACCGAAAGGCGGGCGCGGTGGTGGCGGCGCAGGACCACCGCCTCCGCCCATTTGCATCGGAGGCATTTGATTCCATCCCTGCTGTTGGTTCTGCTGCTGGTGTTGAAGCTGCTCCTGATCCTGATCTGGCATGGGAGGCCCCATGAATGGATTGCTGGACTCCCAGGAATTCATGAACTCCGAAGGAGTCTCAAGCAAGACAGGACGGGATGATGAATCCCCATTTGCGTCGCCATCTCCCGTATTATTCTCCTTTGGTTCTGTAGATTACAATTGTTAAGAATAGTTCCTCTGTAAATGCAACCCTTATTACCTCTCAAGGACTCATCAATGTCGTCGTCCGACATGTCCATATCCACCACCATATCCGCAGGATCATACCGGGCAGAGCCATCCACACGATCCGATTCGGATGAAGAGCCTAAAATAGAAGGGGCTTTGTTTTATAAAATGATCTTGTCTTTTAAGAATCTTTATACTTACTGGCATTCGATTTATGGGGAGAGCTGACCTTCGTCTTGGCATAGCTATTTCCTGGGGGAGCCATCATTCCATCCTCACTGGGATGCGGTACGATCCGGTAGTCTACATCCCCACCAGAAAACTCCTGGAAAATAAAGAATTTATATATTTAATCAACCCTACCTCCCTTATATTACAATTCTTAAACTATTTCCATTTATTCTCACATCAAATACCGAAAATGAAGGGTCTACCTTTTCTGCTCCGCCCGGCGAACCAGTGAGGGATATTAGATTCCTGTGGTCTATGTCCACCAGCTGCCTGGACTTGTCCTTGCTCAATCCCAGCTTGGCCCCAAAGTCGAAGGCTGGTGGGAGCTGCAACGTCCGATGGTCCACGTCCTCTGCGCCCAACGCTGCTGAATCAGTGTGCAGGTGCTCATTATATTCGATGGGAGCGGCCCCTGCGTTTCCCTTTCGCTCAAAGTGGGGCGGCGAATGCGGCGTCGATTGGTTCGCGTACGAAGAGGAGCTGGCCCCGCTGCTGTTCAGGCTGGTGTCCAGCGCCGTCCACGACATGCTCATGTTCCATGTGCTGTTAAAGTCGTCCCCTCCTCCCCCTGGTCCGAGCGATGGTGGCAGGGGTGGCGGTGGCATAGACGAGGGAGCGTATTCCTGGCTTCCATTGCCCACTGCGCTTCCGTTTCCTCCATACATATGGGATGGGGGTGGCGGCACATACTGGTCCTGGCTGCTGGATCCGAATAGAGGAGGATTCGGCGTATACTCCGCCGATCCTCCACCGAGACCAGGAATGGAGCTATTATTCGAACTAGAGATCGGCTCCGGCTTGTAGAAGTTGGCATTCGGTGCATAGCCCTCGTCGTCCGACCGAGATCCGATTACCTCTATGGCGCTGCCCTGGTCCTTCGAGTCCCGCTTGAAGTCGTTTATGTCGAACGGCAGCTTTCCGCTGTCCAGGTAACTGGAAAAGCCGTTCAAGCCTCCGCCAAAAAGGTTCTGAAACGTGAAACTAAAGTTAGTAAGCCATAAGATGTAATTTGTGCGACTCCCATACCATTCCCAGGGATGAGTTGTTCTCATCGGGCAACTGGAGATCGGCATCTCGCTCCGGCGAGGGGGCGTTTATGTCCGGGGATGGAATGGGACTGGCCAGGGTAGGGATGGTCTCGTCTAGCTTTCTTTTAACAATTTTAATCCTAGTTCCGAAGCTCTTATAGGCCTGATGGAGATAACCAATTAGTCCAGGAAGAAGCCGAATTATTTTTGAAAAACTTACACTTGCCACCACTTTCACTTCTTTCCCTTGGTGCTCGTAGAACTTCTTGGCAGCCTCCAGGCCGGCCAGAACCGCCTTTCTGCTCTTGATTTCGTTCTGCAGGTTCTTGTTGCATGCGTTTATGTAGGCCACGTACCGCTCCACCTCCTTCTCTATGTCGCCCGAGTGGCTCTTGTCCTTCAGCTGCTGCTTGATGACTTCGATCTCAAAGGTAGGCGGTTTGGGCAGCTTCTTCATGCTCTTGTCGGTGGCTTCGGCCAGCTCCACGCACTCCCTAACCTGGGCTATCAGTGTGGCGTTCTGGAACTCGTCGCTCACGTCGACCTGGGACTTTTTTGGCGGAGCTATGTTGAGGAGCCCGCTCAGGTCGCTGAGGTACTCCTCGTTGTAGATCTCTCTCTGCTCCCAGATCTTGAATATGCGAAGGATTTTGTCCTTGACGCGTTCGTCCCTGAGTAGAAATAGAGATTAAAGAAGTTCAGGAAGTAGAAGAGCTGGAAAGCTTCCATTTTTTTTTTATAAAACACGTGCTTGCAATTGAATAACTCTTTGGTAACTTTATAGTAAGCTTTTTATGGCTCTGTGACATCCTAAGCCTGCAGAATACTCACCTAACCATGGTGGTGGCTCGCTGGAGCGCCGTGGCCCAGCACTCGACAAACTCGTAGCGCTTGCGCTTGCTGTACTGGATGACATCGTTGGCCAGGTAGAAGAGCACGAGGCGGTGATCCACGCGAACTGCACAGGAAAAGTCATGAGCTGGCGAGGATTCGAAAGGGGTGGACGGTTATCAGCACTCACCTCGCTTGAAAACATTAAGCCAGCACTGGATGATCTTTTTGTGGTTGGAGCGATGCTGCAGGCACCAGTTGGACATCTGCTGGATGCCGTCCTGCGTGTCCTTCAGCGCCTCCAGGCGCGTCTCGAACAGCTCCTCGTCGAAGGTCTCCGTCATAGTGAATAGCTGCTATGCCGGCTCAGCACATTACAATTGTTTACGACTGGGTTTGCCGCTGCACTCCGGCCAAGCGATGTATTTTATATACCTCTTTTCCCACACGCGCACTTTTTTCACCCGCCGTTTTCGCGCTCTATTCGCACGCCACGACCAGGGTTTCTTCGCCTGTGGTACACTTTCTAGCAGCCGAACTCTTTTCCGCCGCTTGCTGCACGCTTCAAGCCGATTTTATCTATTTATTCGCGGAAAACTAAACAAATTAGTTGAAACAAACAGATAAATCGAGGCGAGGCTGCCAGACAGTAAGTTTGCAGGGGTGCTGCCACCCGGCGAAGTGGGCTGGTGGCCTTGCCACTACAGCTGAGCAGCCCTTTTTGGGGCTGCCAACCCACCCCAAAGGAGTCTAGTCCGGCAACGTTCAGTTAGTTTGGTGCGTTGTCTGGAGTTTTTAAAAATGATTGTGATTTATTCTACTTAAATAGGAGAAGGCCTGGATAGATAAACTATTAAATATTGTGAAAAATTATGTAATGGCTTTTATTTCAACAGGCTATCCCCAGTAGAAGACTTAAAAAGCAAGATTTTCTAGGACTCTGATCAGAAGCTTGATTCTTGCCGGCTGGTTATGGAAACTAATTGTACTTATTGGAATTCAAAACTACTGACTAAAGGTAAGTCTATGAATATAACTAATTGATTTTTAAGTTTTCACCATACCTGTTCCCTGTTTCCAGTCCTACATACCTGGAACTTGAAGTCGCTCCAGTAATAACCTTACCAATGCGCCATGATCCATAGCTGCCATAGCTGCCATAGATCCATAGACGCCATTTTGGACCTGGTACAGTGTCCTGAATCTTTACATCATGATTTACCGGATAGTTTAGTTGAAGTACAAGGAATATAAAGGATTGTCAGGATACTAAGCTCTGGAGTGCAAAGTCCACCATCATCTCAAGAGATTCCAGGACAATTAGAGCTGCACGTGAAATGTAAATCCTGAGCACTGGTGAGTAGACCAACAACTTAAGACTTTTCACTATCCCAGTACACTTTTTCGATAGAATAACGATATTTTTTAAGGCGCAAAGTTTAAAAAGCTGTTCCTCTGTAGAAACAAAATCAAACTAAACAGAAAATAGAATGAATTTCCAATTATATCCCAAGGATTCCCACTCTTAAGATGCACCTGGTGGTTCAATGGCGTCTTGAACCATACTAAAAACACACATTAATTTACTTTAGATTAATTTATTAATTAAATAAGCTGGACCATGGACCAAATGGACCATGTTCTTCCATGTAAGGCAGATAGTTACTGCGCATGTGCCGGTGTAGGCCTCTTCATCCATGTAAAGGCGTACGGCGAGCCGATCCGGTTCAGTCGGGTGAAATTGGTCAAAAGGAGCGGACGCTCTCCATCCTTGGGCGATTGTTTTGCTTTTTGCTCGAAAAGTTGTTGTAAATCTCGTAAATTTGCCGGTACGGTGAAACTCTGTGCTTATTTCGCTTAAATGATAAGATTTGTCCCCAACTGCGTGGGAGTGTTTGTTTACCTCGCGGTGGCTGTTGTTGCTGTGGATTTAATTTATTAGTTGCCGGCATATGGTGTCCCCAATAGAGATGTCCTAGTGAACAGTACCCAATCTTTTATGTATTTTATGAGAAAAGAATGCAGAAAGTGTTCTCTAACTTGAATATTCGGCCCTCCGCTTGATGCTAAAGTAATTGTTTCCCTTCCGCTCGAGTTAGCAACAAGTGATAATTTTAATCGGGGCTCGTGCGTGAAAGTTCTCTTGATTAATGTCACGTACGCAGCGCTTGTGGTTGTTTTGATTTTGTTGTTTTACTTTATTTCGGTTGGACGAGGGCCACAAAAACTAATCAAAATCCAAGGACAATATTTGGCGATAGGGAAGCAAAAGAAAAACAACCCATATTTTCCTTGCTTTAATATTTTGTTGTGGGTTAAATGGTGAGCTTTATCGGTGTTTGATTCCCGACTAAGCGTTTCAGACAATTGAGTCTCCTTAAACAGTCTAGAAATTCCTCTAGAAATTCAAAACAATTTCAAGGAAGTCTTCTCTTCAAACACAGTCCCTCCACAACTGTAAAGTGAACAACTGTTTGGCGTTTTCCTTTTCGCCGGCGCCTCTTCCTCATTGCCATTAGGGCCATGTAATTATTCTGATTACTTGGCTCAGGCTCACAGACAGGACACCAATCACGGCAGCTACAATACAGCAACAGCAACAACAACAGCCAGCCCGTGCTGCGCCACTGACCCAGTGCCAGTTCCCAGTTACGTCGAATCCATTCCGTTACGCTCCGCTCCGCTTTTCTCCCTTCCGTCCGGCTCCGCTTGGCGTGGTTCTGGGCACTTGACCACTTGACCCGGGCAGGGAAATGCGCCGTAGCAAATAATTACGCTTCAATTGCTGCTCTCCCTTCAAGGACTCTTGATTGTCTCCGGTTCCCATAAACTTGTATGAAAAAAAACGCAATTTCGCGGCGCTTAAAGTTCGCAAAGAAATAAAACAAAATTAAACCAAAACTTATTAAGGTGAGTATTATATGATAAGATTTCCTTGACATTTTTTGGAAAATTAAGGATGCCCATTTATAACCTTAGTCATGTCCATGTTTTATCCAGTCACTGTCCATATATGTCAATTTCCATCCGATCCGTGATCAGAATATCTCAAACGGTTTTTAATTCGAGTCTAAGCCATGATCACAACTCTGCCAATTTTCATCCGATCCTTGAGCGGGATACCTCAAAAGATTTCTAGTTCGATTCTCCACCAATCTGCATCAAAATCTGGGATTCTGTTTTTTATCGATTTTTTTCAAAATTTTCTGAAGGAGTCCTTTAAAAAAAAACAAAATTACAATTACATCAAGGGCATGCTAACACATTTAAGTGGGGTCATTTTGTTCCGCTTCAGACTTTTATTTACTTTCTATCTCATCGCTTAATTACCTAATCAAAAAACATTTTAAATTATGCCTATTAAAATAATTATAACTAATATCGGGAAAATGTACTATAACTTTTGGGTTTCATTGGCTTGAACCCCGTCGGTCAATACATTTCGATTGTTCAGCATGTGGATCGGACTGGTAATTATTTCATCGCTGGGTGCCTGCTTACTCAGTTCTAGCGTAAGTGTGGCATTCGTGACACTTCCAAGGATCTAATCTTAAAATTTCAGGATGCAGTTGTGTTTAAGATGACCAACGCTGTCTGTAAGAGCTACAACCAGTCGTGGGTTGTGTTCGAACTTTGCCGCCTAAAGGCTGTGGGTCGCGATAAGGTAGTTTTTAATATGATTGGGAATATTCTCCATCCGACCAACAGCGTACATGTACACTTGGATGTTTTAAAAAAAGCCAATGGGTTTAAGCCATGGGTTATCAGCACAAAGCTGGATGTCTGTCGGTTTTTGCGAAAGAAGTACGACCCATTCGCCACAATGGTTCACAGCTTCTTTGGAGAGTTTTCCAACTTTAATCACACGTGTCCCTACGTGGTAAGATCCATGTGCGCCCATCACAAAATCCACTATTTTATTCACTAATATTTTCAGGGTCCCCTAATTATTAAGGGGTTTTATCTGAGGCGTGAATTATTAATGCTTCCTTTTCCTTCTGGAGAGTACATGCTGGTGACTAAGTGGTTTTATTATAACAGACATCAACTTGAAGTTAATATTACATTCCTTTACACCGAGGACCTTCGCAGTGGTGCCTATAAACATAATGGCTGACTATTATTCCTATTAGTCTATTGCAAAAATCGCCTTTTATTAACAAAAAGAATGGCATTATTATAAAACCTATTAGTTTAGGTTTTATTTTTTCGCCAATTTTCATCCGATCTTTGAGCGGATTCCCTACATTAAAACAAGCAAATAAATTTTTCGATCGATTTTTTTCAACATTTTCTGATGGAGTCCCTTCGAAAAACGCCACATCCCATATATGGCCCCCATTCATGACTATCATGACCATTCATGATTTCTAAATCAATTCTCCACCAATCTGCATCAAAATCTGAAAATAAATTTTTCGATCGATTTTTTCTAAATTTTCTGATAGAGTTCCTTCGAAAAATGCCGGATCCCCATGTATGGCCCCCTTCCGTGACCATAACTCTGCCAATTTGCATCCGATCCTTGAGCGGAATACCTCAAAACCTTTGCAAATCAATTCTTCACCAAGTTCGATCAAAATGTAATGGAACATTTTTCGATAATTTTTTTTCCCAAATTTTCTGATGGAGTCCCTTCGAAAACTTCAAGATTCGTATATTTGGCTCGTAGCCAAGTCTGAGTCACATTATTTTCTTTGGTTGATGGTTTTTCTTTTTGCGGCAACCCTTTGCCGACAACGTGGGTTCCCATGACTTTAAATTAACTTGTGTGGGGCGGCTTCCTGCGAATCCGCCCAAACGCCCCCACAGTGACACACACACACAGCGATAATCACAATTAGCCCACACCTTTGGCGTTGCGAGAAACAATAAACACTAATTAGGAAGCAATTCCGACGACAGCATCGCGCAATTGAAAAACCCAGTGCCTTCCCCTCGTGTAACCCGGTTTCCCCGGTCCCTGCAGAGACTCGTCCTTTGCACACACACACACTAATGTAGACGAAGAGCTCCAACACACACACACATAGGCACTGGCAGAGGCGTTTGTCAATTAGTTGCTCATTCGCAGGCTAAGCTTTCCTCGGAGTACTCTTTCTAGCTTTCGTGGCGGACTGTGACGCAGTTTCATTTACTCTGCTTCCGGGAAATTTAATCAGGATTCTTCCGCAGTTACTTATGATTGATAGTTGAGTTATCCTTGATTGTACGATGATGTCGATATGCACTTTCCACTCGAGCTGCATTGGCTTTACTTTTCAACTTTTGATTTCCACGTCAATCACTGTCGCAGCCAAAGAAAAGTTTAGCATACAGCAGCGCCAGGGCATGTGGGGCATCTGTTTGTGACCTGTGTGGGTGGCGGGGGTACCCCGGAGGAGGTTACTGAAATAAATTCCAATGGCTCCCCATCAACGTGTGTTGGCAAAGATCGACGTCATCGGTGGCATCCCACGCCCGGTGGCAGGAAAACACATCCTGCCGAGTAAACAACACGCCAGCGTCACTGTTGAATTAGTCCGATGGGTGGGGATTAGGCTCTGGGACTTGAATTTAAATAATCATTAGTAGGTTTCTCCATTTTATTTTAAGAGAACTGATTACTTTTAAGCAAAGGAGACTATGGGGGAATGGTTTAGGAGGAAATCAGAGAATATCCATCATGCTTCGTGTCGTGGGGCTGCATTACCTGGGTGGCCGCGGCGGCCCTAATGGCAAGCTGAGTGCATTCCCCTGCCAGCGGACACATGATGGATGGCCACGAGCCATCTCATCCGAGCAATTGTGTCGCACAACCCACACACACACATACACACACATCCTTGGGGGAGAAAGTCAGAAGCCACTTTGGCGCTTTCTTTTTTCATTTGCATACATTCCATGTGTGAGAACGACAACCCGCAGGGTCGAACACATCTAGTGACAGCTTGACAAAGGACATGCCGGAGCAGGGCCAGGTGAGGGGCGGCCGTTGGAGGGATACGTTCCCTGGGATGATGAGCAAGCTGCCGTGGCTGGCACTTAATAAGTCAACATGGCTTCGCTCATTTATGATATATGACAATTTACTCTTCACCCCTTGGCGGGGAGCCAGCACGAAGGATGGTGTATCCTGGCAATATAATGTATCATATGTCATGTTGATTTGGAACACTTGAAAGCGAGTTGAGATAAGCGATATGGGAGGAGTGATTTCAAGAGTAGGATCCCCAAACGAAAGGAACTTACAATTTTTAATCAGCTTAGCACCCAAGCAGGATCACGGACTCCTGCTAACTGGCTTCTCGAACTAATGAGCCACAGCCCTCACTCATCCTGCCAGTCATCGTCGGCATTGTTCTGGTTATTCATTGCCATGACCACGCCCCCTGGGCGGGACGCTCCACGTGGCACCGCTTGGCTTGCATAATTAGCTAATTGAGCGCTCAGCGTTAATGATTCGCATGACAACGAGAAAAAATTACTCTCTCAATGGCCAAAAATTGTAAACCGTGCCCGCAAATTGAAATTTTGAAAGGCAAACAATCCAAAAAAGCCGAAAAGCGCTTAAAAAGGCATTAGCTGGAAATGGTTCGGGCTCTAGGCTCCAGGCTCCCGGCTCCAGGCTCCTCTAGGATATGTTCCTGGGCCTCAAACCCCTCGTCCTGGCTGGCTAATAAGCGTTATGCTGAATGCTGTATGTTCCTGTCCCACGCGGCGTATACGCAACATGCAACAAAAATGTCTGCTACGTGATTTGAACGCCAGAACGGAGCTACACGTGGCGTCCAAATGTCCCATTTCGGAGCTTACTTTAAAGCACTGAGCCAAACAGTCTGGTATTTCAGAAAATCTTTCAAGGACTATGCTGAAAAGGAGCAAATAATTGGAAGAACAGAAATGTTTCCCAGTGTACCCCTGTCTCGTATCTGTTTGCGATGGTTTTTCCTCATTTCGTGCCATTGTTGTCGCGACGCTTTTTTGCTGTTGACTTTCGAGTGCGTACAATGGCTGCGGCTCCAGATCCTCGGATCCTTGGTTCCTGAACGATACGCGGGAGTCGCCGGGCTCGGCGCCCTGAGCACGTTTTATTTTAATAGCGCTCTTGTGGCGCATTTCCCGCCCCTCCCCAGTCAACAATTGTTTTGGAAAAAGGGCTCTCGAAGCGTTGAAATTTCCACTTTTTCCCATTCTTTCCGTGGCTGCAGTTAGTAGCTCCTTTCCGCCGAGGGAGGAGTGTCAGGTGACGAGTGTTTAGGGCACATGTCGAACAGGGAAAGTTTGGTTAACTGGAAAAGCTGTGGAAAAGTTGTCGGAAACTAGAACTGACTGCCAATCTGCCTTGTGAAGACTGTTGATAGTCGGATGCAGGTAATCAGGACGAGTTTATACAATGAATATAAAGGAAGGACTTTAAAAAGACTCTCTAAAACCACTTTAAATGAAATGCGCTTGAAATCTGTGATTATTTAGCCTCAAGTTGTGGGCTTAAGCCTGTCCAGTCAAGCGTTCAATGCAACACATTAAGTTCATTACATTAAACCCTGATTTATTGTGACCACTGGCAGTGGAATATAGAGGAGACTCTCCGGCAGAGGACGTGTCTCCGGCAGAATGTGGCTTAGTTGATATAACATGAAATATGTGAAGATTCGTTTGATTTGCATACCGACTCAGAGAGGAGGATGCAGGATGTCGGACCGAATGGAGTGGAATGCAATTGTCAAATGCCAGAAGGTTGTGGGGCTGGAATCCCATTGTCACCAGCACAGCTGCCATGTGCTGCATTAATCATAGTTCGTGCTGGCCATTCGACAACAACTATTCGGCCACCTCATATTTCATGCATCAGTTGCAACGTCACCGCAGCAGCGCATTGAACTCGCCCCGCCGTGCCAAGGACAATCAGGACAAACTTGGAGCAGCTCGACCTCTTCGCTTTGTATCCATTTTTCAATGTAGTTGCTCCAAACTTTTCCTTTGTGTTTCCTTTTTCTCTCACTTTGGCAGCCTTGATCCGGCAGATCGATAAAAAATCACTTGAAGCAATTAGTTGCTCGTCTAGTTCTTGTTAGTCCTTTTTAGTTTTGTTCCCTGAAGGACGATAAAAAGGAGAGTGTGACTATCAAAGCAGTGCCTCGGGAAGGAAAACTAAAACCCAGAGTGGCGTTTTACGGTCCACACATGGTCCGGGGAGTCAAGGTGCCGGCCATTATAATTAATCACTCTAGAGAGATCCAACAGACAGGAGCAGCCCGGGGAATGTCGCTCATTTTGATGCATAATTTAACATTATTACAAAAATGTGTCGCCCTACACTCTTAGGTGACAATCTAACGACATGCCCATTTGTCTTCCGAGGGGGGCACGGCGCGTTATCCGGCCCTTTTGTGACTTCAGCTGGCCTAGAGCCGAGGAGGATCTTTCTCTAGAGGATTTAAGAGAAAGTTTCGTTTTCATTATCGTGCCTCCAGTTTGGAGGCCAGAGTGGAAAGTTTGCTGCCGGCCAACCTCAAAGGAGAATCCCATCTTCAGCCACTCAAACTGCAATTAGACAAATGACACATGCCCATAGGAAGGGAGGCTCTTCTTAGGCCGACTCTGGAATATGCTTTTAATTTGCCATTAGACATTAGACAACTTTGTGACATTATCCTTTTCGGCCGAGTTTGTGGCAGAAAGTTTGTGCCACTGCTGCAGCCTCAGACTGTCATGAGATTTGTAATTAGCTGCGACTGGCTTTCAAGTAGAATGTGAATTCTGTATTTTTAATGCTAATTGCTTTTTAATGCGGAGCTGGAAACTTTTTTACCAACAATTAGGCCGCAAGGACTCGGGAAGCGAGAGGAGAGCAAGTCCCTTGCCTTCTTAAAAAGATGATTTCACGCACCAGAACGCAGAAAAACTTTCAGCAAAGCGCTTTCACATGAAATCCTTTGGGATTACTTGTAAATTATGCCCGCAATCCTTTTAAGCCGTCACTTTTATTATACCCTTGCAGAGGGTATTATAATTTTGGTCAAAAGTGTGCAACGCAGTGAAGGAGACATCTCCGACCCTATAAAGTATATATATTCTTGATCAGGATCACCTCCTGAGTCGATATGAGCATGTCCGTCTGTCCGTCTGTCCGTCTGTCCGTCGGTCCGTCTGTCCGACTGTCCGTCTGTCCGTCTGTCCGTTTCTACGCAAACTAGTCTCTCAGTTTTAAAGCTATCGAGTTGAAACTTTGCACACACCCTTCTTTCCTTTGCAGGCAGTATATAAGTCGGAACGGCCGGGATCGGTCGACTATATCCTATAGCTGCCATATAACTGATTGATCGGAAATGCCATAACTTTGGTGTTTTTTAAGTTAGAGGGTTGGGACTTTCCACACATGTTATATTTGACCAAAATATCTTGTGTGCAAAATTTCATAAGGATCGGCCGACTATATCCTATAGCTGTCATAGAACGATCGAAATTGGCATAACTTTGGTGTTTTTTAAGTTAGAAAGATGGGATTTGGTACAGATTACTCTTTTGGCAAAATAATTCGATATGCCAAATTTCATAAGGATCGGCCAACTATATACGATCCGCTACATATCTAATAATATAAGATGCGTGGCGC
This sequence comes from Drosophila ananassae, assembly GCF_017639315.1. Lineage (NCBI taxonomy): Eukaryota > Metazoa > Arthropoda > Insecta > Diptera > Drosophilidae > Drosophila > Drosophila ananassae. Next base: position 26,286,305 of record NC_057930.1, read on the forward strand.
CACCTAGCGGACTGCGAGTGAACTGCAAGGGTATATAAACTTCGGCTCCGCTCGAAGTTAGCTTTCCTTTCTTGTTGTGAATAATTTTGTGTTAAAATCAGAAGGGTCCACACGCGCTCTGCAGGATATAAGCGTGGGGCAAAGTAATGGGCGACAGCCTGTCGAAAATCGAAAAGAAAAATGCCAGATACAATTGCTTTTGCATAACATTGGCTCTGGATTGGGGCTCCGGATCCTACACTGTTTACAAATGCCACACACGAGTAGCGGGGATTGGCAAGCCCAGGACGAACGACGAGCCATTGATACTCGTATCCTTGACATCTGGCCGTAAGCCAAATAAGGCATTCCTTTCCGTTGTCCTGTATGTGTAGTTTGCCTTCAAACTATGCACCCTCGAGGAAGGTATGAAGGATTTCCCTGTAAGGCAAATATGGTAGTTTCTGACAAGGTAGAGGCACTATCCTACTATCTCGTAGCTATATCCTTTATCAACAATTACTTTTCCAGATAAACCATTAAATTCCAATTGATTATTTCGTTTATATCTTCAACTATCAGCCAATTAGATTAGATTATTGGTGACCTTTTGTTAATGAAGATATCCATTTCATTAGATAGCTGGTGATTTCTTAGAGATTTCTTTATTCGAGAACCACTTTAAAGTAATTCCTCCCACTATCTGAGATTCGGAATGCCCGTTTCCAAACCACATTCTGCAGGTCGTTCCAATTTACCTCAGAAATCGTTTACTTTCATGGCCAGGAGCAGTTTTCAATTCCATTGATGTGCAGCTTTCCGATGTTGTTGTGGTTGCTGTTGTGTGTTGCTGACAAAGGCTATATCCTTTTCCCCGGCATCCTTTCCCCGCCACTCTGCCAAATGAAATTGTTTTGCCTTTTGCCCAAAATTTACAATACTTATCCCCTATTTCGTTTTGCCGGCGCGTGTGTGAATTTATTTATTTGAATTTCATTTTGTGGTTGCCCCTCCTCACTTGCCACTTGCTACTTGCCACGCCCTCAAAAAGGACCTCCCCCGTGGGGGAGTTGTTTTAACACAGTTTTGGACAACTTTGCATTACAAATTCGTTTGGCTCGAAATGACGTGCGAACTGTTTTCCGTCGGCGGCTCTTGATTTTCCTCCTCCTGCTCCGAGTTCCCCCCTTCAAGTGCTAAAAATTAACGTGACTTTTGCGCCATTTTTTCGGCGTCTCCTTTGTTTTCCGGCTTAAATATGGCCGGTTCCGGTGGCCATTTGCATGGAAAAGCCATTTGGGGGTTGGGGTAGAAAGTGAATTGCGTTTTGAGCGCCTTTCCGCGCTGCCAAAGAATAATATTTGGAGCTCACGTGTTGGGTCTTTGAGGCTCACAGGATGTGGGACTTATGGGGCTTAACGCGAGCAGAGCCGCCGAAAGCTTATAATGAACTGAAGAACTTAATACAGCTTAGGCGGATAAGGATGCAGGATTGGATTTTTCCCTCGTTCGTTGATGGGATGATAATCATAGCGTACACATTGTTATTTTGCTATTTATTCGAGTATAAAGTTGCATTTGCCATTTTTCAATCCCCCCAAGTGACAAGTAAACAGTTGGCACATGCCGGCTGTTGCACGGCTCCCAGCTCCCAGGCTCCTCCGTTGATTTATGCACATAGTCATGACTTTTATCAAGTCTTCATTTGCATAATAATGTTTACCGGGGCCTGGTAATTTATTGATAAGCGGCGCGTGTCTCCACTTCAGCCGTCCTGGCTTATTCAATATGTTTGAAATTAACTGGGATTAACCCGCCCCGAAAAAATCATAAAAGAAAGCTCACCCATAACCGACATTTTTCATGGGCCATGATGCCAGGATAATGCGATCCCTCCGCCTCGCACCTGGGCCGCCAGATAACCACAGGGATAATGCGGATGCTGAGAAGGACGATGATAATGAAGATGATTTGTTGCTCACCGCAGATTTATAGGCTTCGAGGCGGTGGGTCATAAAGAATCCCTCCCCAGCATCCTAGCTGCCATCAATAAATTAGCCCCAGCCAGGAGGCTTGTTGTTTTTCCGGAAAACCCGCGCTGGTAAGTGATTTTCCATGTCAGTTCTGGGTCAGGTTCTGGGCCAAGGCTCGCTTTCTTTGCCGGTTAATTGGATAATAGAGCTCGGGTTGCGTTGATTAGTCCATCTGGGTAATGGATATTCAAATAAAAGTCAAAAAGTGGTCAAAAGTTGAGTATTAGAATTTATTTTATTACGAGAATGAAAGTTCGCCCAGAAGGACCTCAATGTCTGCTCAATATTCCATCAGGGTAATCGCTGCCCCGTCTTCCGCCCTCGAGCATCTTAATTCAATTTGAACATAAAAAGTTTTCCCTCGTCGTGCCACCCTCTCGCAAAGGGAGGTCCTCGCCAATTTTCCAGTGGCTACTTGAAACCACAAAAGAACAAGTTGGCTGCGGGATAAATTGAGTGGAAGTTTCGATTGCCGAATACCGAATCGAATGAGAAAATCGAATGCAACAGGGACCTGGGCACTTTCAAGTTGGCCAAAAACAAGTGGAAGAAGGGCGCCCATTGGCTTTACAATTTATGAACATCCTTCTCCCGAATTTGTGCGGCAATTTGTTTATTGAGTTGCTCGGCTGATCAATTAATTCGAGAGCTTCGTGGCGTGAGGCGCGATGGGGAGGTCCTGGCCAGCCGACTGGAAGGAAAACACGGGTCTATTGGTCAAGGCTTTCGAGTTGAGTTATTGGACGCCTGTCATTTGCATGCCGGCCAGCCCGCTTGTGGAATTAAATGGATCCATTCCTCAAAACCATAAATTGTGCACTCGATGGCTTAATTGAACCGAACTCGATTGAAAATGTTTTTGCATGTTTCTCGGACAATTCACTTTGCCAGTAGACAGTCGTAAAAAGTATCCTTGATTAATTGCTTTTCTAAAATGGATAATAAATGGATTGAATCATACTTTAAATTAATTTCAAACAAGAGTCCCCAAGGATATTAATAGATATTTCACAGCCACTCTGAGTCCATCGACCTCTTCCCTATTTCCTGATATTTTCAAAAGAAAACTTTCTCCGATGACTCATTTGATTTGGCAATTCAACGGTCGCCGAACTTGGGAAAAGTTTTGTGATTTTATTGAGCTTATTATTCCTCATATACTTGTTGTTCGCCCTCAGCCATGTGTCCTTTCCGATAATCCTGGAATTATGCAATTTTATTTTCTGTTTTTCGGCCAACGTATTGCAGATCCCGCTCACAAGTTTTCCGATGGCTTTCCGCTGTGATTTATGCTCCCGCCGGCAGAGACTTTTCAGACTGCCGGGCTATCGAATGTCCTGTCATTTGTCCTCGTCTGTTGTCCTGGGTTACAGCCAGCTCTATGAGCTCTCTGCCAGCTGGGCCATAAAAGTTTTTCCATGTTCCATGTCCGCTGTTGTCAAGCAGCCAAAAAATCTGATTCTAGATGGGACGACAATGATGTTGCAACTTTTAATGAGAATTTATGATTTTTTATCAGTATTTTTCGATGAATAATTGGTACTCTTAAGAGGATGCAGACTGTATATAACAAAGATTGGATTTATATTCGATTTAAATGAAACTGAAATCCTGCATTTGAATTATTAATTTTCCAGTTCAAATATTAAATGCCTTTCGCTCCAAAGGACATGTGGAAAATGCTTTTTTTCCACCATTTATTCAAGTAATCGAATTAAAATTCAATTAAAAATCAACAACATTTATTCGCAAACAAAATCTGCGGTGGAAACAATGCAAAAAGCTTTCGCTTACCATCCGGATTAAATTTATATTCAGCCCCGGCAAAGGACACAATGAAATTACGAAACCCTTTCAGCGGGATATTCTTTGATAAAATTTCAATTTATGAAATTCAGTTAGTGGCTTTCGGCTTGCGGGCACTGCATAGTGTTATGTCTTCCCATAATCCATACACATACTATACATTGTGAAAATGAAATTAAAAGTCCGGGCCATAAAAGCAAAGTTCGCAGTCCAAGGAGGTCCTGGCTGGAATTGAATCAGCTCCTCGCTAATTGACCAGGCTAATTTGTAGCCCAACAAACAACCGCAGTGGGGCTGCTTCCAGAGCTGCCTGCCAGAGCTGGCTAACAACATGGTCCGAATAAAGTTGGTTAATAGCGCATTAAGCTTGTGCGGCAGGGTGGCCCCTTATCTGGGCCCCTTCTATTTATTTTTATGGCCGCATTGAGGGAGGGGACTTGCTCATGTGAAGGTCACGAGTGTGGGTGAACGATAGCAAGCTGTTGGCAGGGTTCGGTCGGGCTCTCGCCGGAGGTAGCCATGCAGAAATGGGAGATGCTTGATATTGCCACGACGGTGATACAGCAACGTTTTCATATTTAATATTCGGAAATTGAAATCTGAATTCCTGGAATTCTGACATTTCACCCTCAATCGATTGAAAATGAGATACAGTCTACCATCTTGTTGATTTTTGGTTCGTCAGAATGTGAGAATGAAATTTTCCATACGTTTGAGTCTTTCTGGGAAACGTTTCTTGTATCCTTATTTAAATAGTGCAGAGAGCGAGAACCCCTTCAGTCTAACCAGTAGCCTTGAAAAGCTCTGATAATACCACTTAATATCACTGGCTCCTCTTACTTTCCATAGCCTACTTATGCGGGCAGGCACGTTCTGCTCCCAACTAGGCATAACTCGATGGCCGGCATAGGCGCTTCGGTAATCGAAATCAAACAAGCAGCGAATTCCTCACAATTAGCACTTTCTTAACTAATGAAGTTCCTTCAGCTATCAGGCAGTCGCCTGATTTTGAAGTCGCTCCATTAGCCAAGGCCAAGATTCCGAGTTGGCCTGGCCTAATTGAAATTATTCCCCATGTGTGGCCTTTCGTCCTTCTCCCAAACCAGTTCCCTGTCTTGGCAACTTGCTGATAGAATTAATATGGCCTAGCCACGCCTTCCTGTCGTGTTACAATGTGTGTTTGTTTTGGTCAACTGGGCTTTATTGAATTTTTCTGGCCCAGGACTCTACTGCAGCTGTTGACCAGGACAGGCCAGGCCAGGGTGTTGGTTGTGCTGATAAGTTGCGAAAAAAGTTGGACTGGCCGAGCAGCAAAGAATTAGAAATACAACAAAAGCAGCTTAAAGTGCTTTTGTTTCGGACAAGTTTGTGGGGCAGGAAGAATGCCAAAGTGCTCTGGACCACAAAGAGAGTTGCCAAAAAACGATTGTGATTTTCGCTTTAGATTATTCTTTTTCTGCCAGAGCTCCTCCTCATAGAATCCTACCAACAAGGAATTAAAGAATTCAGGTCCTTTTCAGAGGGTCTTCTTGCCTTTTCGCCTATAAATTATATTTTTAAATCGGTCCCCTTCTCATGTTTGTTTATGTTAATTGCGGGCCATTAAAAATTGCCTCTGCTCGTTTTTCATCGCCCATATAATATGCATATTAATTAGTTGTTTGACAAAGTTTTTACGCAACTCGTCCTTGGGCCGGCGTTTGATGTTGGATCTGGGGAGACGCTCCCCAGGAGGATGAGCCCGCTGGAGGAGAGCCTTGGGAGTGTCTGCAACAAGTTGCGGCATCCATCGAAGCGACGGCAGTTCAATGGCCTCTCAATGGGTCCTTGGCTGGCGGTCCTTTGTGGCAAATGCCAGTGGCTGGGCGTTATTTTCGAGGGCCTCGTTGAAGGTGCAAAATAATTGGCCATTTAGCATTTTACAAGGAGCAAGGAGATCAAAAAATTTGAAATTGAATCTCTCGCAGAGCCTCCCAGCACCGAAACGAGACAATAAACATTTGGTAAACATTTAAGGTTTATGTTCCTGTTATTGTGTTGGCCGTTTTGTTGCTCTTTTACGGCCATTATTAGGGCTCTTGACTGTGGACGTTGCGGGATGCCCGCCAGGAGGCCCACCCACAGGTGGAAAACTGGGCAGTGCTTGCTGCTGCACTCGGTCGTCCGACGGGGTCACTCTTGGCTTTATGGTCACGTAGTGAAAGCCACGTTTAGACGGGGTTTACTGACTGGAAGTTGAATGACTCTGGTGCGCTGGCCAAGTGTGTGAAGGACGGGATTTGCATAAATGCAAACATAAAGGACACATATCTGGGCCATAAAAAGTGCTTGTGCGGCGATGAAATGTTGCCAAATGAATCAAATTTGTAAACATGACGGGGGGTCTAGAACTTCTCTTATACACTCGAAATTTAATAAAAAAGTTGAAAAAATATATAAATATAGGATATAATAGCATCCTCCCTCTACGGAGTCCATCTTACGTAAAAGCTCTCCTAGACTTACGCTATTTCCATGCCTGGCTGGTTGGTGTCCTCGCTAAGCCTAGACACAACTACGTAAGACACCCACCGAGTGGGAAATAATATCCGTGACGTCACACGGGGCGAATGAGTGATGTTAACAGTGCGTATGAGTAATGCAAATAAAAGGGGAATTAGCGTCGAGTTTAAGGAAATTAAGTAAACCCAATAAAAATATACCGGTTAACAAGTATTCGAATGAATCACTTTTTGCATGTGAGTGGTGGGCATTTCGAGAATTTCCTGAACGGCAAACAATTACTCAAAAGTTGCATTCCCGAACAGCATAATTCCTCCATGCCATGCTACCACATTTGTCGCGGAGTTATTTTAATGAGTTTTGCTTGTACACTTGTCAGCACTGGCGGCAGTCGTTGGCTGGCTTTTACGTCTTAAATGATTTCCGTCATTTATGGCTCAATTAAGTCGCTGCTGCCTCGTTTTTCTTTGCTTTAGAAATTTGCATGTGCCAGGGGTGCACCCCCAGCTGCAGTTCACGGGCTTTCCGATCGATGAACCCTTGGAGCCCTAGAAGGTTGCCGATGTTATTCTTTCTTCGCAGGGCATAACATTTTCTCCTCTACCTCTAAGTTATAATCACGATTTGAGGGCTTAGACAGCGACTGTTTTGCATGATCGTGCCACCCCTGTTTGGCTTTCTACGCTGCTGCGAGTGCATTCGATTAACACCTCGAGTCGTTTGCTTCTTTATTGAATAATTTCTGCTCTTTGTGGAGAATTTGCATCACAAAAGTCAGTCGACTCTGTCTCGGGCTCTATTTAACGTTGTATTTTGAGTTTGTCTACTGTTTTCAGCTGTTTTTTCAATCTTGATTATCTTGGCTTTAATTTGTGGCTTCCTACGAGCCTGTCTCTCGGCCTGTTGAGGCAATTGTTGGCCCATTGTTGATACAACACTTAGATAGTACTCGCCATCACAATGCAGTTTTGTTTGGCTGGAAATGCGAAACGTGACCGTTATTGACAGCGATGAGAGATTTTCTATTGCCGTTGTATAGCGGCTGTTTGTCAGCAAATGGAAATGCAAATGCAAATAAACATTTTTACAATGTCCGATGACGCTTTCGAAAAGAAACATCCCACCGTGATCTAGAGCTTCCATTCCCAGTGCTCGGGGAAGAACAAAAAGGTAGCCTGGAGGAGCAATCAAGCGAACGCTCCTTCCTGCTCACATTCCCATTCTGATTCCCATTGCCAGTTTCATTTTGATTTCCCGCTGTTCAGTGGAAATTTGCACAATTCTTTTGCATTTCCGACAATTGGCGCACGTTGTGTGGTGTGTAGCGTGTGTTTTGTTGTGCGATGTGGAGTGTACTATTAATGGTCCAGAGCTGATGCTTCCAGTGATGATTGGCGGATGATTGTGGGGGCGGCTGCCACACCGAATGTGATGCAACGTCTGTGGGGGCATCTGATGAACACAAGTTTGGGGGAGGAAAGTTTAATGATGTGGAACTGGCAGTGTTTTTGGCACAATACGTTCTCAATGTTTCTATTTGATTTTAGTGTTTTTTTGCTTTTATTGGCGGAGGTAGATTACAGTTCTATTTACAGAGCATATATGTGAGTACTTTTGTTGAAACAATTGTCTGAAATGTACTATTTAGGTATATTTCAATATATCACAAGTGATACAACAGTTTAAGTATACCTTTGGAGACCTGTCATAGCCAAGACTTATAGCTCCAATTTATCATTGCATCCAGAGAGTTGTGGCAGTAATTCCAACTTCTGGCTTCGGAACACGAGTCTACTGCCTGATTTAGTTGAAATTTCAGCTATTTGCTCTTGATTTGTTCTGTTTCTTTCAGAGACAATTGTGTATGTCTGGGAGTCTGGCGGCCAACACATGTGCTGCCGCCTGCCTTTATTTTGGCTCTAATATAGACCACCCTGAGCAAACAGGTACAAGTGTGTGCCAACATCACATGGCAACGGCTGAACCGTCCCGCCTCATAGTTCACTTTCGGGGGTGTCTTCCGTTCCTCTTGCAGAATGCAAACAGAGCCAGCTATTTAGCAAATCGGCACCTTCGATTGCCAAATAGCCTGTGACTAATCGCCCCCGCCCAGCGAGACTGTGAGGCTGCTAATTGGTAGTATCCACTAATACCTCCTAGCGGCCCATATGTTGTGGCTAGTACAGATCCGATTCCGGCAAATCGAATCACGCGAGCACTTGTAGAGTCTCGTTGCGGTTTCAGCTTTGTTTTGCTTTTCGAAAGGCACTAATATATTTTCGGTGTATTTTGCAATTTCTGCAATTTGCTTCAGCTCGGTTTGGTGGTTTCTTAACCCAGAAAGCAGGGATGTCGACACAGCACAAATTACAAAGGTTAATAGCTCCAAGAAAAGAGTAGAATGGAGTCAGAGACTACTTACTTTTTCTACTTGAGAGGCTAGTCTGATAAATATTTTTTATCAAGAAAGCAATTAGAATATATAGCTAACTACAACCTACAGAATCTGTCGTGGAAACTATATTTATTTTTATTTGGTAATCCTTTAAGAGGCCCCATCACGTGGCATTTGCTTATACCCTCCCCCCATATAGTAGGTATAGTTGGAGAGCAAGCAGAAAGCGCGGCGCGAAAATTAGTTATAGTTAGTAGCGCCGATCGGAGCAAACTTGCCAAACAGGGCCTTATGGGAGGTATGGTATGGGGCTATACTCGGGAGTCGGGAGCTGGGAGCCGGGGGCCAGGTGGAAAGTGTGAAGGCAAACAGCGGCAAACTGAAAACTGAAAACTGAAAACTGCAAACTGGATGCCGGCGTACCTTTCGGATGCACTCGCTCTTGGACTTGGACTTTGGACCCGTTAGCTGCCAAAATGGGAGGCTGGGGCGAAGGGCGGGAGAGAGGGGGAGCCCCAAACCGAAAAAAAGAACACATTACAACGTGTGATCCAAACGCTCCAGCTCCCGCTCTCCGACTCGAAGCGGCAGTGCTCTCATTCTCTGCCCAGATAAGCAGAGCGCTAGTGATGGCAGCTGAAGAAATATATAAATTAAAATAATTAGACGAAGATTTAAAAATAATTAAACATAAAAATTAAAAAAAAAGTGATTTAAATATTTAATAAAATATGTTTAGAAACCTGATCTCTTCAAAGAGAGGGGCAGAAGAGCTATTTTCTAAGCACTAGCCCCAGCCAGAAGGGCAGCACTGGTGAGCGCCAAGAAAAAGCCCCAGCGATGATCCCACGACGCTGACGTCGACGCCAGCGCCAGCTGCTCTGCTCCACGATCGCTGGGCTGGCAGTACGGCGTTCAGCGCTCGTCGGGTTCGTGGGCCGTTCAATTCACACTCGCAGCTCGCCGCGCTCAGTTGCTCCCCAGAGTGACTTCTCGCCGAAAGTGGAGGCCAGAAAGAAGGCAAATATATACAAAGTGGATTAGCCTGGACGGGAACGGGAACGGGATCGGGGACTATATTCTTGGGATCAAGATAGTGATGATCCGATCGGGGTGAGCGTGTAACCCGTGTGTCTGGAGCTTGGAACAGCTTGGAACAGCGGCGAGGGCAGTGAATCGAGAATCGTAATCAGAATCGTACGGCGTACAGTGTAGTTTGTGAGTCGGGTTAACGGAGTGAATAGATGGCCTTTTCCTCCAAAGCCTCCAAAGTCATTTTGGACCTGGGAGCTACAGTGAAGTGTATTGTTGGTGGAGGAACTTGAGAGCGTAGCGGAAAGAGCGGAAACGAAATAAAAGAAGCATCAGCCGAAAAAAGAAGCCAAGGCAGAGATAGAAGCAGAAGCAGAAGCAGAGTCTGATTTATAGCTGCTGGTCTGATAGTCTGCGTGTTTTGTGCCTTTTTTTTGTGATTTTGGCCAGGTCTAAAACAAACCCGCCATAATCCCAACCTAATATGTGCTAAGAGCCTAAGAGCCTCTTCGCAATCATATTTTAATGATAAATGCCAAAAAACAAGCAGCTGTCGGAGCTCCATACGTCTTGAAATTTATTATACGCGCCAGTGACAGTTTCTTTTTCCATTTCTTCGCCAAGATCGCTGAGGGGGAGACTGAGAGACTGGGCGAGAAACAAAGGGAAAACAGAAAACACAAAAATCGAAACACAAAAATCCAAATAAAAATACAAAAATAAAAAATACAAAAATACAAAATACAAAATATAAACACGCGAATGTGCGAATGTCTTGAACGAAAGTCGAACCGGGTCGGGTTGAGTGAATTAATGGAATATACACACGCACATCGAGTATCTGTGTCTGTTTCTGTGTAGTTGTGTACGTGATGAATTAAAAATCGTTTCAATAAAAGCAAATTAATTGTTTCAAAAAGATATACAGACTGGATTAACTGGGAGACCAGACCCTCTTCGGAAGACCCTCGAACAGCGTAAGTGACATCCCAAAGTTCCTTCCCAAACTAGTTCTGCTTAGCTCTGAGGTGCTCTAATTTCTTTCTCTTGATTGCATTTTATGCTTACTTGGCCATTTCACTTGCTCTGTCAAGTGTCTGCTTGAGACTGTCCGAAAAAAAAGCTGAAATAAAAAATGAATAAAGATGGACCGAGAAAGAGAGCTCTACCTGGTACATGGTCATGAGATAAGGCACTTCAGACAGCTCTTGATCCAGCCCCCTCTGGAGCATCACCCGAGCCTCATCTTGAATGTCAAACGCCGCTGCCCTGTCGCCTAATTAATGGTCTAGAAAGTACAGTGGCTGGCAGAAGTGCGCGCACACCCTGAACAAATAATAAATCGTGCAATGACTTCCCAGCACAGCTCTTCCTGTTCCATATCAATCACATCGTTAAGGTCTCTGGTTCTGTCTCTGACATTTTCCTAGCCTAGCCAGCCCCAACGTGTTTCGCATTCTAACTGACCCATTATCGATGTTTCGTTATTGTTCTCCACACACTCGCCACACACTCGCACACTCACTGAAGTAATTACCCCAGGTGGGAGATAGAGATACGCAGGTATACGACTGCCAAAGATGATGATCATTGCGAGCGTGTGTGGGCCATAGCTCAGAACGACAATGAACCAGGTGAGAACCAGCATTTGTCCGGCTGTCAGAAACTAGAGCAGGCCCAGTCACCCACGTGAATCAGATAAGCGGAATATTCCCCACCTGCCCCACACCTGCCCGAATATTTGCTTATCAAATGCAAAGCGAATGATTACGCGAATAATGGGAGTAGTAGTATTAGGTGTGAGGGCCAAACAGACACTTCTTCCTCGTGACCAGAATACGAGTAAACCCGCTTTCAAGCCAAAGACGTCAGAGCTTGAGATGCACGTCATAAAACCGGGCATGGGGCATGGAAAGATTTCGATTTTTGCATGAAATTGTTAATGAACTGGTTGGAAACAAAAAAAAAAGACCGGGCTGGTCTGGCCCCTGAAGGTGAATCAGTGCAGTTTTCCACCAGCTGGCAACAAATCGGGAGTTCCTCTAAGCCATATTAGCCCTGTCAGCCCGACTGGGCTGAAAACTGGGACTGAGTGTCGATAGGTGCTGGCCGCGAACGGAATTGACTCGCTTAATCAGCACGATGATGTTAATTCGAAATACGCGTGGCTTTTAGCATTGTGACGGCTTTCCTGCCATTGTGATATCTGCACTTTTATCAACGCCAACAGATCTGCTTAAACACAAATATGTGCCAAGCACACACACTCACTATATACCTGGGTATATAAGCTATCTTATCGCTGGACATGACATGCAGGCCTTTAGAAGACGCATTAGCTGGCTCTCTAGGAGATGGGTTGCTTCCAAAAGAATCCCCAAAAAGACCCACCCAGGAAGTTCATCAAGTCCGCCTTATAGGCTTTCCTACAAACTTAACACCTTTTTTTTATGGTTCCCCCCTTATAAGGTCGAATAAACAGAAAACCCATTTCTCAAAAGCGGGCCTAGTTCGCAACTGGTTTGATTTACATAGAGGCTTTAAGATTAAGATCTTACATGAGATAGAATCTGTAGGATAGTGGCTTGTTTTATGGATTTGTTTTAAAGTTAAAATCTATACCCCCATCTCCCAGCCTGGGGAGAAATATTAAAAATGCCAATCAGGTCTCAGCTCTTGTTTATATGCAATTTTTTACTTTTCGGCTGATTGATTTGTGGCCCATCGCCTCGGCCGCTCCACTCCACTCCACCCACACACTGTGGCTCGAATACTGGGGCGGCGGCGTGGGTGTACGCGGTATGCGTCGAAGATCTCACTCGGACTCGCAACGCTCTCCTTTCCCATTTCGTGCGATTTCCTCCAGGCCTCCTCAGGCCGCCTCAGTTTGTTTGCCGAGTTGCTCCGCTCGTGTTTTATTGTTTACCCGGCTCTCTGGCCCTCCATAGCCCCCTATATAGCGCCCCCTACAGCGCCCTCTATAGCCGCCCCCCTAGCTAGCCGCTTTCTGGTGTTTACCCATCGTCAGCTGCTGTTTGATTTGCAACAATAATTTCTGTTTCTGTTTGCGGTTTATGGTGGCCCCGCGTACGTGGATTGTTATTATTATTGTTTGGATGATTATACACTTTATGGCCGCAAAACGGTCAACTTTCGTGATATGCGTTCCGTATTAATTATGAATTATTATTCCTTGGACTTGCTCGAAATTTGGGTATTTTTTCGGCTCATTTTTTTCGGGTTATTGTTGCGAAATTAGTTGGGCAAGCTTTTAAAAGTAGTCCAATGACGGTTTCAGGGGCATTTCGGCTGTAAACCATCGGGTGGAGTTTTGAAACATAAACCATCCATAGATAGTGCTTAAACTTTCGAGTCTACTGTATAATCGGCCAACTTTGTAAGCCGAAATGGCGAAAACTATTGTAATAAAGCCGTTACCTAATTATAATGCTGGCGGCCGCCTGCTCCTCCCTCTATGGGCGGGTTTTCTAATGACTTTCTTCCGTGCCGTTCTAACTGTTTGCCTTTCGTTTCATTTCGCCATTGTCTCGGCAGAGTTGTATTTATTTTTTGTGTTTTGCAACCAAACTCATTGCAAATAAATTGTGCGCAGTTATAATCAGAGAGTAGGGGGCTCCCGCCCGTCTCAACCCGGCCCGGCACGGCCTATCTGCGCCGCCCCTGCCGCCTAATCTGCGACATGCTGATCGACAAGTAGGCGCCAACTGACAATGGAATTTCATGGCATTAAATTGACGGGCTAATAAATAAAGTAGACTCAAAGAAATGCACGTGAAGAAAAGGTTTGAATCGGAAAGGCTTCTGGGAAATCTGTCTATCGGAACAACCGATTTAAATTGATTAGGACTATATTTCTTTAATATAAATCAGTAACTACTAGAAACTAAACGGTGGGAATATCTTGAATATAAGTCAGTAACTAATAGAAACTAAAAGACTTAATGAATCGCATTTAACGAAAAGGTTTTAATAACTCATTTATGGGAAATCTCTCTGTCGAAACTATCGATTTATATCGATTAAGACAATAGTCAGTAACTACTAGCAACTAAAAGACTAAATGGAATGAACTTGTGGAGAACAGGTTTTACAGATAATATTCTTTCTTTTCTGGAAAATCTATCTATCGAAACTATCGATTTATATCGATTTAGAGCATATTTCTCTGATACAAACCACTTACTACTAGTTACTAATTTTTCTCTGTTCATTTCATAGACTCTGGCTTATCAGGCCACTGAGAGCTGATGAGTTTTATTGAATTGCTGTAAAATTTATTAAAAATCTGGGGAATATAGAATCGATTGAAGAAACCTTCCACAGAAGCAATCACTCTCCGCTCCGCTCCGCTCTGCTCAGTTCCACTCGGTTCATTGACATTTTTGCTTCTGGCCTGAGGGGCGGAGATTGAAAAGCGCGTTACTAATTGTGAGATATAAAGTCAAGGTCGGCCCGCTCCGCTCTGCCCTCGGCTGATAAGGCGAAGGCGGCCATGTGCCCTGGTACCTGATAAGAAAAGCCAAACACTGCGCAGAGAAAAGCCATAAAAAAAAACACTGAAAAATCAAACACAGGATGGAAAAAATTCCATAGGTTCTTCATTCAACAAAAAATATTTTGAATATGACTCGGTGCTTTTGATTGATCAACTCCAGATTTGGCCCAGAGCGGGTTCTTTGTTTGGCAATAGCTTTCAGCTTTCAGCTCTCGGTTCTTGGTTCTCCGATCTTAAAAGCCTTTTGTTGACCTCATGAATACCTCTTTAATTTATACCATTGTCGGGGTGCGTCCAGATAGGCAGATTTCAATAATTTATGCAAATTCTAGAGGTCATTGTTTAAAATTGGTCAATATTCTCGGCTAATTTATGTCGAACCTAGTTGGGAAATACCTCTTACATGGCACTCTGATGCGTTCCTTGAGGAGGACACTTCCCCCACCAGCAGTTGTTTTGCTTCCTCCGGTGGAACATGTCACATTCAATGAGTTATGACGAAAAACTTTGCCAGACAAACTTATGAATTTCTCGGACTGTTTTTGCATATTTTGGCGTAAACACTCATAAATAGTCTAATGATGTTGCTCCGACCGCTGCTGGCTCCATTAATCAGGGCTTGTCACTCAGTCATTCACCCATTCGGCCAAGCATTCATTCATTCACTGTTTTTTCGCTGGCGGATGTATCTTGTATCTGCCAGTACAATGTTATCTTTCGGCTGGTTTCGCCTTATTTTTTTGTGCGTTTTTGCCGGATTCGTTTCTCGAGGGTTTTTCCACCAAAGCGCCATCCGCCACCATTATTCGCCATCAATCAGGCAATTAAACGATGTAGGATATTATTAATGTATTTCCAGGTAAACCCTCTCAAAGCCCCCATTACTCATTAGTTTCTTTTTCAATTGCAGATCTAATTGGAATCGCAATGGCATCTTCACCAAACAATGCGGCGCCGCCTGTTCTCTGGCGGGCGAGACGGAAAATTGGTAAGTTTTAAGGTTTATCGAAGGTTGTGGGTGATGGTCTGCCATTTGGGCCATCAAACAAGACAGTCAGAGGGGCTGTTAGCTCAACTTATGAATTTGAAAGCATCTCCGGCATATCTTCACTTTAAATCCGATTTGCATTTATAGTGGCCGTGTAATTAAGCCAAAAGGATGAGTTATTTGGGGTCAAGTGGCCAGAGAAGGGGGCACAACTAACCCGAACTTCTGGCCCGGCTGAAAACAATCACATAAAGTTTTAATTAATTTCAAACAAACGGCCAAACAAACAGCGGGCTGGGCAAACAAACAGAACCACCCAGCACAGCCACCGAGGATGAGGACTAGGGAACTTTTTACAATTTATGGCCGTAGTCGCGTGGCTCTCACGCCTCCTTCTGGCCACAGCTAGACTAACGGACTCTGTTTGTCTTTGTAATGGTAACAAGAAGCAATGAGGAGCGGTGGTGGCACCTCCACTGGAATGCCAATGGAGGAGACTACTCTGCACGCTTTGTCAACACTTTGCAGGAAGCCAATGTCGCTGATGTCGTCGGTGTCACGCTCCATGTGGTTTATGGTGTGGTACGGTATGGCACGGCATGGCATGGCGACTTGGCTCACACAAACACCAACACAATCGCAACTGAAACACTTGTGTGCCATCATTTCCGTTTCCGCTTTTGACAAAAAAACTCTGACAAACAAAAGTCAAGAGAGCCAAGTGGAATATGAATAAAATATATAAAGAATAGTTAGTAGATCCTATTTATAAGAAAAATGAAGAGTAGCTTCTACTAAAAATCAGCCTAGTCTCAGTTTAGTTTGTTTTGATTACTCATGTTTCTTGGCCCGAAAAGCCGGCTAAATGGCATTGAGCCAAAGTTCAGTTTGAAGCTCAAACCGCTCGAATATCGTAAGATTTGAGTGAGAAGCGCTGAGAAGCTTTTGTCTCCAACTGCCGGAGTCGAAGCTCCAGGAAAGTTTTATCGAAAGTTTATCTCCAACAGCTGCTGAGCTGGTGCAGTCGAAAGCGAACTTTGAGCGCTTTTGGCTTTCTCGGCTTGGGCTGCTTCTGGTTTGCTCAAAGCCGGTTCTTTTGGCCAACTGACTGAGTACTGAGTGGCCACAGATGCCAATATCCGACTGATAATCGAGTGTGTGCCTGAGTGTGTGTGTGTGTGTTGGGGGGCCACATATGTTTTGTTATTCTCCTTGTCCCGACTTTCAGCCAACTAACGGTGCATTTTCGGATATGACACCAAAAACCATACCCCTTTTGGATCGGCTTTGAGTCACCTCCTGCCTGTTTTTTGGAAACAGCTGTTGTCTTTGTTTGGAGTTGAAGTTTGGAGTTTGATAAAATAATAACTGAAATGGTATAGTTAGAGAGTATTTATTAAAGCATTGTTCAGCTTCCTCCAGTAGCTTGTTCGGCATTCCGGGGACTGTCCCATCAATTCATTAGGCTATCTCCAGGCAACGGCAATCAATTACGGCCATGGTCACGTTGGCGCTAACCGCTGAGGAAAAAAAAATAAATAAAACGCTGACAATCAAACGTAAAAAATGTAAAGAACTCGAACATTTCCCAGGTCACTATTCTAGTGTGTTTTTTTTTTCCTGATAAGAAATCTGACAAAGGGGGAAAATTGCGCTATCAACAAGTTGAACGCGAATGCTCGGGAAATGTGAAATGAGTGAGGAAAACGCGAACTGCAGAGAACAGAAAGAAAACTAATACTATGAAGTGGCGAAGGCAATAAACGGGGAGAGATAGACCTAGAGAGCTGGCACGCAAAAGTTCATTAGTCGCTCGCGATAAACTAAAAACGGCAAATGTAAATAAAAAGCGAATTAAAACGAGCTGGAAAAAAACTCAGATGCGAATTCGCCGCGTATCTTTCAGCTAGTCCGCTCGCTTCACTCAGATACTCAGTGAGTGCTTTCGCTTTGTTTATTTTGGGGCGAATTCGCCGCATATCTTTCAGAGCCATTCGCCATTCGCCGTTCAGCACTTCGCACTCAAAACACACACACTCGCATACTTTTCGAGTGATTTGGCTTTGTTTATTTTAGGCGAATTCGCCGCGTATCTGCTCGTTCGGCGTTCTGCGTTCAGCGCTCGTCGCTCGCCTCAGTATCGCTCAGATACTATTCGCATACTGTTCAGATACAGTTGGTCCGGTGAGCGCGAGACAAAAGCGGCCCGAAAATAAATTACAATTGAAAACGCATGCAACCCAGAAAATATATAATCTAAAAACGAATTAAATCGGGCAGAGTTTTGTGCGCGTGTGAGCCAGAAAATTCAAAATTTAAAATACGAAAAATCGGAAATCAAAAATCTGAATCTGAAATTTGAAATTTGAAATCGGAGTGAAACGAATACTCGAGATGAGGCAATGAAACGTTTTATGTGCGATCAACGGTCGCGTGCTCAATTCTTCTTCTCGCCCGCGCCCTCGCCCTCGCCCCCGGAGTGGCAGTGCCAGTTCGAGTGCGGTTGTGTGTGTGTCCCCAAGGTGTGAAAATATCTTACGCGTAGCAAAAAGTATCTACACACGGCACATACCAATGTATAGGTACATTGGTTCGCTGCTGGGCTGCATAATAGCTCTGCCACAATTAACATAATCCAAATAATTCAAATAAAAGGCGTAAAATGAAGCACAGCAGCGATTCGAGTTTGAGTTTAATTTTGAAGATCGACCGCTAAGTGAAAAAGTAAACCCAATTCCAATATAATCGAAACAGTGAGCTAAAGTTTTCGCATTTCGCAGAGTATCCCTGAGAGTGGGCAGAAAAGTGCATTTCGTTGGGGCCAAGTCGTATTCTTGAGATACTTTCTGTCACTTGCAGCTGATCAGGTCTGTGTCTCTTTCGCTCTCAGTGCTGCCTGCGCCCTCTCATCTCGATCGGCACGGCGTTGCCAGCCTGACTTTATTTTTTCTTCCCCCCATCGAGCTTATCTCTTGGTGACTCTGCTGTGCCTGTGCCAGTGCTGGCTTTTTTTTTCGCTTTTTCCCATTTTGTTGTTTATTATTTGATATTGTTGCGGCGAATTTGCGGAGCGTCCAAGCGTGCAAAAAAAATTAAACGCTCCCCAAACCGAAATTTAAACCATTTTTCGGGCTCTATTATTTCCGCTCCTCGGAGCTCTCATTTTGTGCTGGTCACTCGGATTATATGATTTTTTTTTGGCGGAAACTGTGGGTTTCCTAGGTTTTTAGATAAAGGCTGGGCGGCGAGAGGGCCCAGGGGGCAAGTGGGGGCTGTGCGGAGTGCGCAACTGAACGGCGATAAGCTGTCTGGGCAGCCCTTTGCCGCCCCCGCGCCCCTGAGCTTGCCCCGCACCGGCAGACAGGTGCGTTCATTGGGTTCGATTCGCTTTTGTTGTCATTATTATTTATTTTTTTTTTTTTTTTGTCAAGAGAACCAGCACAGCACACACGCTTAGTACTGTGGTTATGGGTTCTTGCTTGAACGGAAGTGGCTGCAAAAAATAAAGGAAGCTTTATTAGCCAATATTCTCAAGATACTGTCCTTTTTGAAGTATCTGAGGCAGAAGCACAGCTCCGCTGCCAATATATAATTTCCACAGAACGCTAACCAGCAGCTCACACACAGCGTTGAGCGAATAGAGCAGCCCCTCTGCAGCCCCCCCACGACCTGCTTGTTTATGATTGTCATTATCAGAAGGAATTACCATTGTTATCCAGCTAAATCTAGTCATTACTCACTCACGCGCTTATCAGTGGGCGCCGCTCGTGCTCTTGATGCTGATAATACGCTTCCAGTTGGCTTACCTGCTAGCTAGCTGGCTGTTACCGTTAGAGCTCCACCGCTCCAGTGCTACACTGGGCCTATCAGTCACGTTGAAACGATGCCGTCACTTGGCCAAAATAATCATTGACGGTCATTGTTGTTGACCGCCGAGGAGGGGAATTTCCTGGACTCTCAAAGACTGTAGGGTGATGGAAAGTGTGAGGTCTCCTATCGAAAGTTTCCGTTCTTCAGATTAAGGAGATTTAAAGACGTAATATTCTGATAGCTTGCTCCTATCAACGCTCCCTATTTCAAGATTTATGTCTTGGAATTAATAACCATATCTTCTTCCATTTAAAACCAGTTGGTATTGAGAACTCTCTATGTGATTCCCCTGAAATTTTAATAATCTTCCAACACTGAGCATCCAACAGATAATGGCCCCTCATAAAGAAGTCGAAAATAATATAATAATAATAATCATTTCTGAAGAAACCATTCTTTAAAGATTTGTAGGGTTTCTGTGGATATCCAGTTTTTAGTGGCGTTTGGCTTGACGCACTTGCTACCAACACCAGTTAGCCGTGTTATTACAGAGTGTTCCTCAGCCATATCAAGTAGCCGCCATGTTGTCCGAATGGGTTTTCCGTGCCTATCCCTGCCATATATGGACCACTTCCACAGCGGGTGAGCGAGCGGGTGAAATTGACCCAATATACTCGCTGTAGAGTATAAAAGATTTCAAGTTGATTGCAATGGCAAAAGTTACACACATATATGGTAATTACGCCCGGATTATTATGGCCAAATGCAGAAGGTGGTCGGTTGGCTAACTGGTGGCTGCTGGCTGTAGTGACTGGCTTCCTGCTGCCCACATTTGGGCCCATAGCCTGAGCAGCTGGCTGGCTGGCTGACTGGCTGGAGGCCTTCTCCAATGTGGGTTAAGAGTTCTTCGAGGAATTCCGACAGAGTCTTGCTGCCAACAAAAGAGCCGGAATATTGTGCCTCCCACACGGCAGTCGGCAGTACTCTTTATGAATGCATCATTAGCTTGTATCTGAAAGATAATGCCTTCAATTATTGATATACGAACCAATATGTTCGCCGGAGGAGTTCTTTATGGACATTTTATGTTTATTTATCGCTTCTCCTCCGAGTCTTTGAACCTTCCCTGGCTGGTGGCTCGCTTATTGTTGGCACCTTTGTTGTGTGCGATTGGTGTTGGTGTTGCTTCTGTCTCGACTCGGCTCGGCTCTGACTTTTTGTTTTGTTTAATTTTTATTGATGTTATTGCTTTTTATTGGGGAATGCCAAACAGCTGTTTGTGAGCCATTCTAGGCCGTGGCTCGAATCTGTTTGGCGGCACGTGTCTGCCGGATGGATATGGATTCCAGATAGAAGTATCTCTTAGTGTTGATCTTGCGTGTATTGTGCGATATATAACTTTTTGTTCCTTTATTCGCTTCGTGTGGCTGTTGATTTATTTAATTTGCATCTCGTTTATGGTCGAGGGGTTGGGTGCTTCTGGCCTGGGTGCTTTGCTTGCCAAACTCGTTTGAAACTCTCCAAATTTAAATCATGTGCAGTATTTCCAAATTAATTATTTAAATATTCGAATGTCTTTGATTTTTGATGGCGAAATTTTTGTCATTCGATGCAAAAATTAAATCATTTGTTTTGGCTTACCAGAGAAGTGCATTATCATTGGGAATAAATTTTGGGAAAGAATTTATTAAAAGTCATTTTTTAATCCAGCTGCCGTGCGGAAATTTCCTCTAGCGCTTTTCTCTCTTCTGATAAAAAATCATATGATGCTGAGCAGACTCTGTGCCACTTAATCTTACACAATGCCCCCGAAACTGCCACTCGTAAAACGTCGAAAATATTACCCGACTTTTGTCTCTCGTACCTCTGTATAAACATATAGAGCCCCCCATCCCCACTATATAGCCCATTCACAGTTCGATGCCTCAAGGCTAGAGACCACCGCAGAACATCTGTAAGCATAATGCTGAGCAGATTTTTCACTTTTGACATTCGCTTTTCCAATTAATGTGAGTCTCATTGGCTTCTCCTTTATAATTTCCATGAAAAATAGGCTACTACGGGTATTATTATTTCGGGAAACCCATTTGGAACTGAGTCACTTCCCAGGCATTTCCTCGACATCTCGATCGGAGGGGGTGGTGCTTGCGTCACAGACCGATGGACAAAAGAAAATGTGTGCCAATTGTGCGATTTCAGATTCGAATATACTTTTTTTGAGATGTTTATGGGCGGGTAGTGCGATTCAAAGGAAACAGGGCAGCTGCCCACACGCGGTTACATGGGCAGTGCACTGACAGAAAATAGTGCTTCTTAAGAATAGTTTTTCTTACTAATTTATATAACTAATTACTATTTAGATAGTCTTTTTTCTTAGTGCATTTATCCACTCGCCTCTCTCTCTCTCTTGCCAATTCGCCGCAAAGTGACTCGCGCACCTTATCAGCTTCCTCTCTCTCTCGCGCGCTCCCTCTCTCTTCGCCATTTTTGTTCTTTTGGCTTCGCAATGGCGCAAGAAGAAGAGCCATTTAATTAATATGCTTTAATAACACCCACCCCCCTTACCCTACCCCACTACCCACTATCACTACTCCTCTTGGCTGCAATTAATCTTCATTTTGTTTATACAAATCAAACAGATTTAATTAATTTATATCAGCTTGGAGCTGTTCTCTCTCTCTATCTCTCTCTGCTGTTTGTTTATGTTTTTGTTTGCCCCTTTTGTTTTCGTGTTCGCGTGCTCACTGCCTGGCCGGGCTGGGCTGGTGGAAAATTTTCCAAACGCTCCGCCCCATAAGTGTATGGAATTAAAATTGATTCTAAAACCGCGAGTGGGAAACCCACTAGGAGGGGGGTGGCCCTGGTAGACCTGGCGCCTGCTTAAACGGTTCTGTCGTTCCACTGCACCTTCCACCCTACACCTCACACCCTCTACCCCCATCTTGAGTATTTTTTTTTTCTAATTAACTAAAGCGGCAATTGACAGTTGACTGGCACGGGGGCAGCCCTTGGAACCTGTTGGGAATCATAGAAATTACACGATCTGAAATGGACCAGAGCTCACTAGCTGGGATTACCTAATTGGATAGTGTTCGGGGGAAAGCGGGAATCCCAAAGCCATCACATTTTGAAACAAAGGACAAGAGCTGCTTTCATTTATTTATGATTTCATTTGCCTGCTCATTACCCTTATCAGGAGGGCGGCCAGGTCAGGACAATTCAGTTGCCTTGCCAGTTGTTTCGGGGGCTAAAAACTTCAAAAAGACTGTGCATCCGCCTCCTCTCAACCTTTGCCCCTGCAGAAGTTTTAATGTTCAGTCAGTTTGTAAAAAGCTTACATCGAACAGAGTTTCAAATTACCCTCCAAAGAGCCCTCCCGAGTTCCAAGAACTCGCCTAAAAGTTGAGCCGAGTTGCCAATTTGTGTTCCTGTTTCTGTTTCTGTTTCTGTTTACTTATTAATGTGCAATGTCTTGCAATATTTTGATTATTGTATACGATTTATGTTCTCTGGTCTGACCGCCCACGGCAGGCCGAGTACAAGGGCCAGGCATCATCTTACAATTTATACTGCTGATGGGGGAATAACCAACTCAGGATGGAGTTGAAATTAATACCCACACGCCAGAGAGACAAGAACCCGATATTGATCTTAACTCGAAAGTTATTTACGCCGAACTGATCCACCCAAAAATACAAACAAACAAAGTGCAAGACTCGAGTGAAAAATATTATTTTCTGAAACTTTTCCAGTACCGGAAACCCCAGACAGAGAACTCTAACAAATAACATATCAAATGGGCATTATATTTATTTGTTTGGATTGGGATTCATGGTTAACCCATTGCTGGCCCATTATTTATTTGCTTGGGTCATTTCCTCGAATTAGACGCCGGTGACAATTTCGAAATTCGTGTGTAAAAAAGTTTCCATTTATGAATAATATTTGTAAAGGCATCTGGGCAGATCAAAGTCAGCGCTAAATCGAGCAGACAAATATTGTCGCAGACACTACGTAATGTCTGATCGGGGGATAATTAACACTTGATTAACACAATTGGACGGATGACATACGCTGGGGTACTTTTTTCTCTCCCTTTTTAAAGATTAAAAATAAAGGAGGGGTCTCTTGGCCTAGGTTGTGACTTGGCTGGTCATGTAATTAGTGCCAAGTGATTATGACTGGACTACTGCACTGCGTAGTATCTGCGTAGAACTGACCCGATTCCGAGGGCACTCTCGGACAAATTATCACTTGGCCCAGAACTTACCTTCCCCACTCGGCACTTGGCCGCTTGGCTTCTGTTTTCCATCCGCTCGCCAGCTGGCAAGCGTTCAAAAAACGCCACCGAATTTCCATTCAAAAATGAATTACTTAGCACCAGATAGAATGCCTTAACTGAGGAGGTTTTAGGTTTTTAATTATAATACATTGTGGCACTTTGAAGCTCAAGTTCCAGAGCCACCAGAGCTAGAGGTGGGAGACGATCGTGTGCGAGTTGATTAGATTTTCACACTTTGGCGGGCAAGTGCTGCTCGCATTCGTTCGCATCTCGCTAATTGCTGAGATGTATGCTGCCCGAAACTGATGGGCTTTTAATATTGATATTGACGTCAATTTTATTGGCCGAGGCTCGAATCAGAGGCTCGAAGATTGCCTCCGAGCATGCGTCACTCGAACTTACTGAACTGTTCCCGAGAGATTCCTTAAAGCAGAACAGCGTTTGTCAGACTTGTAGGGGAAATCAGTTCTGAATAATTTCTCTGAAAAAAGCCTCGGCTTCCTGCTATAATTAGTATGTTTAGTTTTTGGTTTTCGGTTTGCCGTGTTCCGTTTTCCGTTGACAGATTCTATTGACAGCTCTCTGTTCTCGGTTCGGGGAAGCCTTCAACCTTTTACTCTAACTGCCTGATGGCTCCTGACGTGTTCTCGGTTGTGCTTGAGTTGATTGCACGGACTGATGGCCAGGAAGCGCACTGGGCAAGGCCAGGCCAGCTCAGCGGTCAAGAAAAATCATAGAAATTTTCCTCAGAAAATGGCTTCTAATGGGCTTCGGTTTCTGGGAATCGAAAGTGCAGGAACTTGCCCTTAAAAGGCCAGCAAGGCTCACCATTCTAGGTGGAATCAATATTACGTATACGCCCCCGGGGCACATACACGTACTTCTGAAAATTTAAACTGGCGCATAAAAAATAGACAAATATGAATACATTGAATTAAAATTAATTAAAATGCATGTTCCTCGAAAAATGACAATAAAATTAATTCTCCCCTTGGGGAAAAGAGTACACCAGGCGTATACGTAATATTCATGCCATATTTTTTGCTAATTTGACGGCCAACACTTTATGGCCCGTTTGGATTATGTTTTATTAAAGCCATGCTCGTAATTATGAGAATTTATTGGCGCGCGATTGATTTTCTTATAAATTGTTTTGCCAATTTATGACATTTTTAAATGACAGAACTGGCGAATATGTTTAAACATCACTACTTCATTAGAGACACGCACACACATTGACAAAAATTAGCAATTAATTTGACAGATTAATTAAAAATGGTGCTGCACGGCGGGGGAGTTGATTGCTCTGCGCCCCGGAGGGGTCATCGTGGGTGAGTGCGTGCGGCGGAGTCGGAGTGAGAGTGGGAGTGGGAGTCGGAGTGTGTCGGAGTGTGTGTGCAATCAGCCGGTTAATTGAACTGCACCCAGCCAGGCTGCCACACACACTCCTCGCAGGCAAATGCAGTTGGGGAGGGGCATGGCACTAGAAACCGACTAGAACCGAAGATGGAAGTACTCTTCGAGCTACAAGATACTAGAAGTTTCGAAGAATACTTTAGAGATGTCTACAAATGTCAATAAATGTTTATAACTTGATATGTCATCAGTTATGAGTTGCATTTCTCTCGAAACCATGATACCCCGAATCAGGGTACTCTGGGGATGGCTCCTCGCTGGCGACTCGACTGCCTCGAAGGCGGGTCCAAGTCCGAGAGTCATTCACAGAAATTGCTTTAGCTTTTGCTTTTGCTGGCTTGGCTGGCATCGCGTCGCTTTGTTGTTCCTGCCTGGCAATTATAAGTGCAACAACATGCCATATTATTTTCTTGTTATTGTCTCGGGGCTTGCAGCACGACACCCAATGAATGAATGACTGAACGACTGTAAGAGTGAGCGACTGAATGAATGAGTATTTGAGAAAAGTCGAACCAAATGACACGATAATCAACGCAAACAGAAACGCCAACTCCTGCCAGTAGTTGCCAGTCTCTGGCTTTTGTTTCCACTCTTTCACGTTTAGTGGCTCGGTGCAGGGGTGTCTCCGGCTCCGTCTCCGTCTCCGTTTCTGTCCCATTGACGCGCGAGGGGTTCATTGACTGTTTTGTTGATTTTTACTGGATGGACTTACTCGGATTACTGGAAAATCTAATGCATGTGCATGGCAGCCACTCGCCTTTAATCGCAGCTGTTGGCGTTGCAGTCGAACTCTCTGGAGCTTGCTACTTTCGAGTAATTACGTTGCCACCTCCTCTAGTGGCTTTGTTTTCAAACTGCGGCTCTTTAATCACAATTTCTGATAACTCAAACTCTGCTCCTCTCCATTCTGCCACAAATGTTTTTCAATCTGTCACCTTTGTGTTGCATTTGCGGTTGCTGTTACCTGGGCCTAATTGCTGGCAAAAGTTTCGGCTTAAAGGCGGCTTTATTTAAGCCCACTCGGTTGCTCGGCCAAGCCGGCAACTCAAGCCGTCACTTCAGGTGCATCCACTTTCGGGGCACATCGTGTGCAAGAGTCCATGCTGCGAAGCCCAGAAGAGCAGCCAACACTTTAACTCTTGGCCTTGGCTTTCTGAAAACTATTTTGTCTTAATTCGAGATAGCAACGCCTTGCTCCTTGCTGCTTGCCTCTTCTGTGAGTTTTCCCTTTGACGTCATGCAACTGCAACAGCAAGTGGCAGATACCAGTTGGAAAGCAGATTTCCTTGCGGTCAACTATTGTCGTCCGTCTAATTTTAGACGACAAACAGAAGCATTGAACCCGCTTTGTTTCCTCGTCGTGGCTAGCTGGTACTTTTCCGCCGCCATTGCCCGAAATAGCCAAAAAAAAAGCCCGAAAATTGTTTGCTTAGCTCTCGAGTTGACTAATTAACCGTCTCCGGTCCTGGAGGAAGGTCCACCACCACCGCCACCACCCCCGACAGGAAACGCACGTCATACCCTTCCGTCCACTTGACTTGTCATGATTCGTGGGGCGTGGGTGGTCGGCCCCCATTCATAATTTGCGTGGACCTTCTGGCATCTGATATCTGGCAATCTTTATTTTCCATTCGGTTCTTTATTGTCAGGTAATTTAATTAATGGCTCCTTCCCTGCCTAATGGGGAAACGGTTCTTTAAATATTTGTTCTTCGAGTGCGTTGCCAGCAGGTAGTTGATAGGGGCTTCGAGTGCTTTCCGATAGTGGTGGGCTGCCATAAGGAAGCCCACTTTCGAGTGCTACTCGAGGTGGACACATGATTCACGCTGTAATGGCTTGTCGGGAGGAAATAGTTTAATCAAAATCCCGAATGAAGCATTTAAATTCCTGGCAAAGCTGTGACTTCCTGGCACGCAGACCTCCCTTTTGTGACCTCGCAGGACCTCCTCCCCTTCCGATAGACAAACAAACAAACTAATTTCGCTTAGTCATGCTGCACCATGTTGGGCTGGACGGAGGAGGACTCCTGGGCGAACAATCCGGCGACAAGCGCAATCAGCGAACTAGGCATTCGGCGGCAGTCTCCAAATATTTGGCCTTCAGTGGGATGAGTACATTGGGATTCTGGTTCCAAAAAGAATCAGTGAAGCACATTATTTGAATTTTGTTATTCCAAGGACTTGCCGGCAATGTTTTCTCGCAGTGTGGGCTCTCCAGCAAGGATGTGGTCGCTTGGGAAGTCCTGGCACGTTCGTCATTGGTAATTTCGAGCATGTCATAATGATAACTCAAAGAGACGGGGCGGGGGAGCACTCGCATGGCTCTGATGCCGCGCTCTGATGCAAAAAGGCCAATGTTTGTTTATAATTTATTTTTAGGCCAAAAGTCTTGACCTCCGCCCCTGCCACGGCAGTGTTTATTCAGCGGCTCACGTAGTTCGCTTCATGTAATTGATAAAAGCAGAGTGCCAGAGAGGAGGACTCCTTGGGCTCTCCTCCAGATGAAAAATTGAATTAAATTCCTGGAAAAGTTGCTTTGAAGTGGCTGACTGGATGGCTGGCTGGTTAAAACAGATTGTCATACGGGAGTCGGTTATGATTCGCTTTATTACAAAAATTGTTACACAATCCGCAGCACCCACTCGGGTAGTCAGTTGGCCGCAAAGCAGATTTATGATGAGAAAGTAACTGGCGGCGTCGCCTACAATTTCAATATTTCTTCATCCAACTCGGCCAGAAGGCCAAGGCGCGCGGGAAAGCGCGCAAATTGAAAATCTTACTCAAGTAGCTGACAGGCTCTTTTTTCGAGTCTGCGGATGCGTTTAAATTGGAAATGCGATACGCAGCCGAGTGAGCCTGAGCCACTGTGGCAAAAGGCTCGGGGAGTGGAGCTCGTTGCCGTCACGAGAGAATAGAAAGTTGCTCATACGCCGCGTGGTCTTTAATGTTTCGCTTAGCCATAAAGTGCGAGGAGGGAAATAAATAACACTTGCACTCGCACTCGCACTCTCGGATCATAAAAGTTGACTTTAATTAAAGCCATTCGCGGGAACAACATGCAATTAGACACTTAGATAGTCTCTCTGAAAATTTAAGATGTTTGCAGGCCATGATGCCTATATCTTCGGTCGTGTTTTTCTCTAAAATAGTTATCCCCGATGTCTTCTTCAACGATAACTATTAATATTTCGCTGCGGCGCAGTAGTTGTATAATATTAATGCTCTGCCATGCCATATTCGCCCTCAGAGCTCGCCTTTTTCCGTCCCTCGGACAAATGAGAATCGTTTATGGCTGCCATTTGGATAACTTTTTCCTCTCGGCGACCTTGGGGCCCCCATGCACGAGTACGCGTAGTTACAATATGCATACAGTGTGTGTGTGTGCTGGGATATATTAAAATATTGACTGCCAATAATAAAAGTGAGCAATAATGGGCGCATGTTCCCATGCAGTATCTCTGTTCGATAGAGTCCATCGGGTAGCTGCTACTTGGTCTCATTCTGGCTTATAACTAAATACGTAAGCCCCTTGCGATAGTGACTTCATGGAACTACAATATAGCTCTACATACACTCTTTTTAACAGCACTATTCCCAGAAAGTGACTTGTCACAGTCACCAGCTACAGGTTATTGATCCAAGGCGACAATTTCAACATTCCCAGAATGCAAATAGCACTCCTGGCTAGCTCCTGGCTACTGGCTACTGGCTAGTGGCTAGTGGCTCCTGCCCCTCCACTAATCGACGCCATCGCCGCCGCCTAATGACGGCTTTCCACCCATTTTATCCCGATTTTGCGCTCCTGGCTTACGCCATCTTGCCCCATTCTTGTTTGCCTTTGCGGCAAATGCTCGGACTAGCCACAGATACAGATACAGATATCGCGTAGATATGTATATACTCGGGGCCAATACATACGTATAAGGTATATGGCTTTGTTATCTGTTATCTGGCCCGCCTTTTGTGCCACTATCAACGGTGTCAGCCAAAACGAATCGAGTAGAGCACAATAAAGCACTGAGAGAAAATTGATATGAGTTAGAGATAAATTATAGAAGAAATTATTTAAATCTAAACAAGAATGGCTTAGTCTTCAGCTTTCATGAGCCTTTTAGGAATAGTCTTCAAGACCTAGTCATATTTTTTTGTCAGTGCATGGCGTGCGCCATTAATGAACATCGTTTGCTTATCCAGACTGGCCACCCTGCAGCCCCCCTCTGCTATTGACATAATGTAAGCCACCGATATCTGCCTCATCCTCATCCGCTTTCCGGCGTAAAAATAGTTCGTTCTCTCTATTTTTTGTGCCACCAGTTGCTAGGTGTTCAAAGATAGAATTTCAGAAAGGATACCCGCGCCCAGGGGCCCACGATGCGTATGGGTGTTGATGCCCGGACACCACTGCGTATGAGTAGTGTTTGTTAAACTGTAGCTTTTAAAGCCCTTGTGGCAGCCCGACAGCCATTCACTCACACGTGCCACTCATTGTCCATTCAAACGTGCCACAAAGGCGAAAAAAAAACAGTTGCAGTTGCAACTTCAGCCTGCCAAACGCAATGGCATTGTTGGAGAACGGAAATTAAATCATTTCCGCTGTCATGCCTCCTCTAGCAATGGTCTTTTAGAGCCACATCTTATTTATTTGAAAAATAATTCGCATTCGGAGGCACTCTGTTGACAGGCGCTCTGTGCAAACAGTTTACTTAACGAGCTTTTCAATATCATCGACGCACTTTGTATTTTCAATTAAACTCCGTTCGACCGCAAACCACATCAATCCTTTCAGAGGATCCCCATCCATTGTCCCTGGATGGCCACCCGCTACCCGCTCCCTGCTGTCCTCCATTGTTTGCCGTTGGCTTTTGGAGCATTGTTGACGTTCCAGTGAGGCCCTGTGGCCGTGTTTATTTTACTTAACTGCCATTTTAGTATGGCCTACGTGTGCGGCCGTGTCTGTCACAGCGCCCTCCCCCGGACTCTTGTTTGTTTATCAATTGGCGGCCTGTCTGTGGGCCCACCCCCCGCCTGGGCCAGATGTCTCGGCCAGTTGACTGCTGGCGACCCCGAAAGCGTTAATTGAATAGCCCCTCTCTCTTGGCAGCAGCACTGGGCTTTAAAAAATACATACCAGTCAGGGAAACTCTGCGAAATAGTTGAGGGAAAACTTTTAGCATCTGTCGGGAAAGTCTGGAAAGTTATGTGTTGTGTTTATTCCGAAACAGAACTCCAACAGGTCGCGAGAAACTTTGCCTGCCAGCTATTATGATTATGCGAGTGAAACAGAGTGTAAACGAGAGCCCCAAAGTTGCCAAGAAAAACAAAAGTACGCCGAAGAACAGTGATCAGAAGCAAAACAGTGAAAAAAGTCAACAAATTACGCGAAAATTCGACAATTTGCATCCGATAGCAGCGTTCTGCGGCCAATCGGCGGCAGCCAAGCCAACAAAATTGATTCAAAACACAACTCCAAGTGCCCAGCAGCCTCGACAACAGCCTCCTCGACCAAGAAATACAGTTTACGTTACGCGGCTGGATTGCTCAAGTTTGACAAAATTCAATTCATTAAGACGGAGGGTTTAACATTCGCATTGCTGGCGGGCCCCATGGGCCAAGCGGCAAGTATGTGTCGATTTCGTGGTTGTCGCTACAAAAACAAGAACAAGAGCAACAAACAACATCAGCAACAGCAACAGCAGCAGCAACAACAGCAACAGAATGAAACACCTACCCATAGTCCCCAGTTTCAGCATCATTCTGAGATAATCCCAGCCACAACAGGTGAGAGGGGCGAGAGTACTACTCGGTCATGCTTCGAATTTGCATAAATATTTTGTCACATAACTTGGGAAAGAACAACAGTGCGGTTGCTTCCCCCAAAGAGCTTATAGAGCTCCCCCTTCTTTTTATTCTTTCTTCTTCTGACGCTGGAAAAATGGTTCTCTTTGGAAACTTTCAATTTGCATTTGACTGCACTCGCAACGAACATCATCCCATGCCAGGGCATATGTGAGTCCTGACACTCCACGGACAGTACTACAGACATCTGGATACCCTCTCGAACTATAGATATTCCATAATTCCAGCAATTGCATTTATAGAATCTCCATAACACTACAACTGCCAGAAAGTCAGCAGGGAAATTTCACTATTGGCCCAAAAAGGGTGCTCGCTATTCAGCTTCCACTGCTGCCAGTGGTTACCCCCTAAAAGCAAAATTCCATTGCAAGTGTTGTATAAAAATTTTGCCATTTGCCAGACCCGGGCGGGCAGCAGCGGGCTGGTCTAGGAATGTCTTACATAAAGTTGACGCATCAAACCACACCAAAGTGTGGGCTTCCCGTCCCACAAAACACCTCCGACACTGTCGACTCGTCATTTGACTTCGAGTACAGGAAATGGCCAAAGGAATTCAGGAGCCGGGTGGCGCCGGGGGAAGTGCCATGTGCCGTGTGGCATGTGTGCCCTGCGCTCTGTGCCAAATGTTTTGCAGCAGCTTAAGCATGTTGCATGTTGCGGGTGATGGTGCGAGGCAAGTGCAGCTTAAAAGATTAAATTCCCAGCCCCCGAATGGGATGACTGTGTAGCATGTGGCATGTTCAGTGAATCACACTAAGTAGCCTGCAAGTTGCAACGTATTGGAGACCTTAGAAGGGACCAGAACTACAATCGGCCACATGGAAATTTATGCCTTCCGAGGAGATGGTTTAGGGAATAGATGTTCTTGATGCCAAAGGGAGTACACGACAGGATATCAGAAGTACAACTAGACTTGCTATCTTTGCTTATTTAACTCTATCAGAGCAAGTATTTACTGAAAATTTCTAGCTGGAATTCAAGCTGAAAATATTCCCCCTGCAAAGTATTCCGAAAATAGACGGTTTCTACATATTTTAGCAGCAAATACCCTTGAGTTTCGAGCTCAACCCGAAAGCCAAATTGTCAAGTCAGGAGCAGAGCAAGTGGTCTGTTCTACCTTTGTTTGTCTGCGAGTCGAAAAGTAGCACATAAATCATATTTTCTATACAATAAATAAACAACGAGGCAGGAAGGGCGAGTGCTGAAAGGGTAAAGGACTTCCTTGGCATTCCCGAGACATTCATCAGTGGGTTACTGGTTGTCGTATTTATATCTATTTTTAGCACTTAATCAGGCCCTCAATGCTGCCATTACAGACTCCAGACACACACACTCTCACACAGACACTCAAGCACACCCCCAGAGTCAATATTTCAAGGAAATTGCCAATATTTCCGGTTAATGTTAACTGAAACACTTTGGGAGCCCCAACTGTCAATGTTATTCATGGCGACGTTACGTATACGCCACGTACACTCGCTCCGTGCCAGAGACACAGCGCGAGCCAGCGCCAGAGTGGCATGTGTGTGCCGGAGCCTTCCCTTTAAGTCGCTCCTTGACACTTAATTGCTCAAGGTTGGCAAAGGACAGAGGACAGAGCGGCAGGGGCGGCGGTTGGCGCAAAATTGATGAGCTGAAAAAGCAATTGAACAAATTTATGTGATTTGCCTCGCAAACCGAAATTTTTTGGAAATTGAAAAGGAAAACAGCGGAAAAGCTTCTAATAGAACCAAGAGCCAAAGGGCGGATCATAGAGGCGTGGCCGCAGTCACGTGCCAAGTGTGACTTTCCCCCAAAGGATATGTCCCATTTGCAATGCAAATGTTGCGTCAAGCGAGAGGGACGGCAGAAGGCGGCAAGCGGCAGGCGGAAAGGGTACGAGGCAGGACGAACAAAGGGCTCATAAAACTGTCGACACATGCAGCTGGCAAATTATGCACTGCAACAAAATTTTATTAGGGGTTGATACTGATTATGACGCATATTGGGGAGCAAAATATTTCGCTCTTTCTTTGGAAATAGGTTGGCCAAGAATTGGTCTTGGCTTCATCCGAAAAATGTTTAAAAAATCTACAGAAATTAATATTTATAGATTTAGATTAAAAGATAATTAAACTACGATTTATAAAAGGTTTTCCGCTTTAGGACCGGTTAAGTACAAGCGGAATTGTGTTCACGTCTGTGGACCTTATAGGGCAATACAGCATTTTTCCACGGGAGTCCATCAGAAAGTTTTGACAAAAAAATTATCAAAAAATTAATTCCCAGATTTTTATAGAAATTGGTGGAGAATTTATTTAGAAATCGTTCGAGGTATTCCGCTCAAGGATCGGATGAACACTGGCAAAGATATAGACATTGCTGTGGGCCAAATGAGTGCTACCCTTACATTCCCCCATTTTCAAAGGAGTCTCCTCAGGAAAATGAACAAAAAATTTAGAAATATTTCGACTTCAGGGTTTCAATGCAGATTGATGGGGAATTAATGTAGGAATAGATTAAGATATTCCTGTCAAGAATCGGATAAAAATTGTCAAAGATATATCAATGGGAAGTCTTGGTTCTGTATGTTTGTAGAGCACATACATAGATTATACATATTATATATGGAAGATTATAGACCCTATATAATAGGGATATAGATATCTCTTTTAAATTTAAATGAATTATTTTATTATACATATAATATTTGGAAAATATTATTCGCACAATACATTATAAGTATTTGAGTTTCCGTGTATAATTTTCGCGATTGAAGGGGAGAAAATAGCAAAAAAATTCAAACAAGGATCAAGTATTCATGTTCCTGTTTCTTGGTGTCCTTTGCAGGCCTGCATTTGCGGAGCATCGAGGAGCCTGCGTCGACGCCGCTCCAGTTGGCGGCGGGCAGGATGAGCGCGGAGCAGGGGGGCACGGGGGGGTACGGGGGCTACGGGACCAGCGAGCACTCGCTGCTCATTGCCACACGCCACGCCGGTGTCCCCCTGCCCCTCGCCCAGCAGCAGCCACTCCCCGCCCACTATCAGCCTGCTCCGCCCTCCACCTCCGCCAACGGACCCTCCTCCTGCTCCCAGCAGCAGCAGCACCACCAGTCGGTCTATCCGCTGCCGCCCCAACAGCAGCAGTACGCGTTACAGCAGCCGCACCACCCGTACCAGTACCAGTACCAGCACCACTATCACCACCAGCCCACATCGCCGCACCACAGCCGGCCCTACGACCCGGAACATGCGCGGATGGAGGCGTGGCTGGACGAGAATCAGGAATTTGTACAGGATTATTTTATAAGGTGAGTGCCAGACATCCTTTGGCCAGAAACTCTTTCTTTTCAGGCACTTTTCAAGGTCAGAAGGCTCACTTCTCGGCCAGAACCAGCACACAAAAGACCCACCCATGAGCCCCCCAATCGATTAGAGAAGGATATATTGCTCTCTATAGAGCAATATATTGCAACTGCCGGCAGGCCTGCGATGAACCCATCGACCGAGTAATCTATTCGCCCCATCGTGTCCTGATAAATTCTTAAATTCGAAACTGCATTGTCAGTTGACCCTGTCATATTTATGGGCGATGGGCAGGGGCCATGGCTGGGGTAGCTCGTTTCCGCTATAAACCGGAAATTGCCTTTGCCACAGCAGGACATCACCGCCAGGCAGACGGCAAGGGTCCAAGGGACGTCTGCGGCAGTTGTCTATGACACATAATAAAAATCACTAACAACTAAAAGCATAAATTGGGCTTTATTTTCATGGTCGAGCAGGCCAACGTCCGCATTCCATCCTGGTGCTCTGCTGGGCTCTTGTCATGCCTTGTCTCTGGCCAGCCCTGGGCCCTGGGGGGCGGTCATTAAACGGGGCTGGAAAGGCTTGTGTCTGAGTGTGTGTGTGTGCTTTGGAGGCTGTGTACTTTGCATAAGAATATGCCTGTCGCATGTCCTTAAACCACTTCCCTCCCCCATCACTTGGCAGGCCTCATTTTATGCCCTTGCAGAGGGCATTTCGTTTTCCAATTGAATATTTTTATTAGAATCTGTAGGGATATAGTGTGTCCTTTTAACTCTCTTTCATCGCAAATATTAAAAAAGGACTAATATCTGGCACATGATAGATTAAAGAGTATCCACAGATCTCTTTCCTTCCGAGGAAGAATTCCTCCCCAAATCTAAACTCCAAAAAGAGTTGTCTGCTGTGATTGCCGTTGCCCCATGTTTGGGGTTTTTCGGTCAGGATTTTATGCCAAAAACGCGTGCCCATAAGGACACCACATGCTGTGGGAGTGGCTGTGGGTGGACTCTGAAGTGGGTGTGGCTCGCCGCCTGAATATTTATGAGTTTGGCGCTTTATTCGACACAATTTTATGCGACACATGCATATAGAGAGTCTCTGCGGCGATTCATTTGCGATTTTTAATCAGATTTTAATGTGTTTACCCCCTAAACTGATTCCCCTTCTACCCCCTTTATATCGCCCGCAGGAAAGCCACGCGCCAAACGGTGGACGCCTGGCTGGTCTCACACGCCACCTCGGCCGGCAACGACGTGGTCAGCAGCACCTCCCCCACGCATCCCAATGGCCAGACCAGCTCCTCGCGGGGCGGTTCCGGAGCAACCACGCCAGTGCGGTAAGTTTGGGAGGCTACTACTGCTAATTACACACGTTCTGTTGCCAAACAGCGTCTTGTGTTGGCTTGCGAATTGCCAGATCATGTTAGACTCTTAATTTAGACTCTCTATTCCCGCCAACAGAAAAATCTCCGCTCACGAGTTCGAGCGCGGCGGCCTGCTGAAGCCGATTGTGAACACCATCGACGGCACGCCCACCTTCCTCAGCATCGCGCCCCCGATGGACAACGGCGGCGTGGGGGGCAGCTGCGGCAACCTGCAGACCGTCGGCGTGGGCCAGTATCAGTATCACCACCAGCAGCACCACCACAACCACAACAGCCACTATTTGGCGGGCGGAGCCGCGGGCAGCAGCAGCGCCGGCAGTGGCGGAATGGGAGGCGCCCCGGGAGTGGGTGGCAGCAGTGGCAGCGGGAACGGCCACCAGTATCAGTACTACCATTGCCACCAGAGACCACAGCGACTGTCCCGCAACGAGCTCAAGCAGCTCGACGAGAAGGAGTTGATATTCGAGCTGGTGAGTGGAGTTGGGACGAACCATTATTCCCAGGAAGTGATATTCCTTATAAGTGGACTCTACAAGCCATTCAAGACTGAAAACCCAACCCATTAGATATCAAATAGATTGTTTCCGCGAATCTCGATCGTCGTGTTGATAGAGTTCGGTAAACAGTCGATGTTTGTTTGGCTCTGTTGTTCCGCCCATTGACGTGGTTGTCGGCAAACACGCCACAGACGTCACCAACTAAGTTGCGAAAACTGCAATTGTTTAACAATCTATCAGGCTATCAGGTGCTAACTACAATTGAACTGCTCTCGCCCCTCCAGGTAAAGGACATCTGCAACGAGCTCGAGGTGCGCACTCTGTGCCACAAAATACTCCAGAACGTGTCCATCTTGCTGAATGCGGATCGTGGATCGCTGTTCCTGGTGCAGGGACGCTGCAATGGACCCGATGGCTTAAAGAAGTAAGTTTATGGATAAAGGATAAGATTAATCTTTATCTCTTTAAAGTCCTGCTTTCACGAATTTTGCAATCATGTTGCCCCGAAAGGTCATGCACTATTTTCAGCAATTTGTTGATGACTTCATTTAGCCGCAGCATTTCTGCGGACAATGTGGATGTGCTTGTGCCACAAAGGGATCAGGAGCAGGAGGAGGAGCAGGAGCTCAGCTTCAACTTTGTCTTGGCAACATTTTTATGGCGTTTATTTTTGGCATTTTATGAGAGCAGTGCGTAGATGCGACTTCCCCATCTCCAGCTTCTGCTCCTGCTCCTGCTCCTGCTCCCGCTCTTGCTACTCTGACATAAATGCCATAACCCGAGGAAAGGGGAGAGGGCACTGGCTGCCATTTTGTATGCATCGTATGACGCCATTCTGCTGCCAACGCTAATTGCAATTGTCTGCACGCGCTTGCCAAATGCATACTTCTGGCTAAAAAGTTTCAGAAGCCAGCGGGGAATATAGGAAGAGTATCAGGACACTGGGCCATAAATATTTGGCAAAACAGGACAATTGTCGAAAGTATTCAATAGCTCAGGATTAAATGAGCTGTTGCCATTGTTCAGATATCTTCCTGCATTGTCCTTTGGCTCCTAAGCTTTAAAAATTTATAAATTCAAGAGCAATCTTCCCACCATCCTGCCTCTCAGTGCGAAGCAAAAACTTTCCATTGTGCCCAGTGACAATAGACGCCGTCGCCTGCAACACAATTTATAATTCTGCAACTTTGGATTCTCATTCCCGTCTCTTCTCACCCATCCCCTCTCCAATTGCAGATGCCTCGTCTCGAAGCTGTTCGACGTGTGCCCCCGGAGCACGGTGGAGGAAATGGAGCAGCAGGAAGAGGTGCGCGTGGCATGGGGCACCGGAATCGCGGGGCATGTGGCCGAGAGCGGAGAGCCCGTCAACATACCAGATGCTTACCAGGTCAGTACAAGTGCCAGTGCCAGTGCGATCTACTGCCACAAAATTGACAAATTTGAATGCCAACATGGCCATAAATCAACCTCAGTTGGAGGAGAGATGGAATTCATTCGATTTCAGGATTTATGGCGATGTGTGCCTTTGCCTTAGCTGCTCTTTAAGTTTTCAATATTGCTCAGTGAACCCGGCACCAGCAGCCAGCAGCCAGTAGCAGTAGCAGTAGAGACTTTTCACATTTTCCTCCCCACTCCCTGGGCTTCTTTTTCGGCAGTTTTTCTTCTGCCTGTCTGCCAATTGGAGCGTAATTAATCTTACGCCAGAAGACAAGGCCGTGTTAGGGGGCAGCATGTTATATCACCAAGATATGGAGTCCAAAGGTCTCTGCCGGCTGCTCTCTGTTATGGCTTTAAGCTGGCTGGCTAACGATAACAATTGCGGCCACCCGACATGTTTTCCCAAGTCATATTAAGCCAAGGGGCTTGTAGATAATACGGCTGCCCAAAAAAACAGAGCTAAACACCGCAAATAAGTGACGCACAGCGGCAGATCGCTCTTCCCCGTGTGTAGATCTCCTGATTGTTGGCACAATTAATCAAGGCGGCCAAAAATTTGACACTTGCCGGTACCAGACAGCGCGACCAACAGATAAGTCGGGCCCCGGCCAGCCCCATCTCGGCCCGGTTTGCGATTTGCGGTGCGAATGAGTCGCATTGTGGTTAGACGGCAAGAGTCACGCTCGAGTGCAGATCTTTTGGCCAGGTCCCAGTGCGATTGGACTTTTGACTCGCCTAAGTAGCTGGCCAAACAAGTCGGAGACAGACGCGGACAACCCAAAAATGGGTTGGGCTCTAAAGGCCCACAGACCAGCGAGACTAAAATAGAACTTCTTGTAGTAGGAAGTGGGAAAGTAGACTCTATAGTAGTAACAGTAAGAGTTATAAGCTAGAAACCTATGTTAGTCCCCCTCCACTAATTTGAAAAACAAATTAATCCGATTCCAACCGACTTGCTCCAACAGGATGAACGATTCAATTGTGAAATTGATTCGCTGACCGGCTACCGGACGAAGGCCCTGCTCTGCATGCCCATCAAGGATTCATCCGGGGATGTGATTGGCGTGGCGCAGGTCATCAACAAAATGAATGGCGAGTGCTTCTCCGAAATCGATGAAAAGGTGAGTGGATGGGGAGGGCCATACGGAAGTGGGTGGAATTGGGGCCATGTGGAGATCGCATGACGGGGCAGTCCGATGGGTTCTTTTGTTCTGAATGTTCTGAAAGCCGCATAAGAGCTGCACCCCCCTCGACGGGCAAATTGCATTCATTATTCAACAAAGGGGAAAACTTGTTAAGAAAGCTTAGCAGAATGTCAGACAAAATGCCATCAGGGATTATCCCCTCCTGACACACAAATCCATGTGTGTGCGTGCCTGCTCGAGCGACTCTCTCATAATTTTATGAAATTTTTCAACCTCTATTTCTGGCTTCCTGCCATTGTGCTGCCTTTTTGCCGTTATGGTTGAGTAATGTTCTTAATCCTTTCGGCTTTGCGTTATCCCCGGCAGGTCTTTGCCTCGTACCTGCAGTTCTGCGGCATCGGGCTGCGGAATGCCCAGCTGTACGAGAAATCTCAACTGGAAATAAAGCGGAACCAGGTGCTCCTCGACCTGGCCCGGATGATCTTCGAGGAGCAGAGCACCATCGAGCACATGGTCTTCCGCATCCTCACCCACATGCAGAGTCTCATCCAGTGCCAGCGCGTCCAGATCCTGCTCGTCCACGAGGCGGACAAGGGCAGCTTCTCGCGGGTCTTTGACTTCGAGGCGAACGATCTGAGCGAGGAGGAGGCCACATCGCGCACCAGCCCCTACGAGTCGCGGTTCCCCATCAACATCGGCATCACCGGACACGTGGCCACCACCGGGGAGACGGTGAACGTTCCAAATGCCTACGAGGACGACCGATTCGACGCCAGTGTGGACGAGAACTCGTGCTTCAAGCACCGCTCCATCCTGTGCATGGCCATCAAGAACTCCCTGGGCCAGATTATCGGCGTCATCCAGCTGATCAACAAGTTCAATGAGTTGGTAAGTTATCCTTTAATACCCTAATGTCCCTTATTTTAAACACCGTGTCCCTGTTTCCCTGCAGGACTTTACCAAGAACGACGAGAACTTTGTGGAGGCGTTCGCCATCTTCTGTGGCATGGGCATCCACAACACCCACATGTACGAGAAGGCCATCGTGGCCATGGCCAAGCAGAGTGTCACCCTGGAGGTGCTCAGCTATCACGCCTCCGCCACCATGGACGAGGCCCACCGGCTGCGGGTAAGTTAATGCCACTGCCGGCTTGCAGGCCACTTCCCAGAGTCCCACTACTTCCAGGTTGCCAGTTAAATTGCCCTCGCGGGTGTCGTTGTTTTGGGGGCCAACTGTAATGCCTAATTTTATTTGCGCTCACTTAATTTGCAGACCAAGAGGTCGTCCACTGCTCGTGCTCTCTCTCTGTGTTAATTTTTATGCGCAGCCATAAATTAATGGGTCCTGGAGCTGGAACTGGACCTGGAGCGGGTTGCATTGTCGCTTGTCCCGGGCCCTCATGCCTTTTATTCCTCTATTATTTCTGTGTGACAGAAACAGCAGCAACAAGCTGTCGCTTTTAGCGGCGCCCCTTGCGACGCCCCCTCGGGCTGTTCCAGCGTGTTGACAGTTGTAATTAGTTTGTTCGCACAAGTATGACAAAAAGAAACTTTTCTCCTCACTGTTGGCTCTTCGCTGTGCGTTGTGCTGAACCTGAAGCTGGGACTGAGACTGAGACTGAGACTGTGAGTGGGGGATGCAGAAGCGTGAGTCTCTCCGCCGGACACTCTGTAATTATGCTGGGAAAATTATGACCGCCTGTCGAGTTGTCAGCCAGACAAAGATGTCGGGTTATTAATTTTAATTAAAATTATGCCACACTAGGCTTTGTTTCACCCGGGACGAAGCAAACCCTTTTTCCGGACAGGCATCCTTTGTGGGTGCAATGGCGGAAAGTGTCAAAAATTTTGATAAACTTCTCGGCTTTGGTGGCTGATATTGCGCCATTTCCAGTCACTGACAGCCAGCAGATGAAGGTCTGGCGGGTGACTAAGAGCTTTTCATTACTGGGCAGCATCTTGAGACCCAACACGTGCACCTTCTTTTAGGATTCACTTCCTAATTAAATAATAAATAATGTTAAACGAAATCTTAAATTATTTGCAGCGTCTGCGAGTACCCTCGGCTGTTCATTTTCGATTGCACGACTTCAAGTTCGATGATATTCACTTTGAGGACGACGATACATTGAAGGTAAGAGTTATGTTCTTCTTAGAAAATATACAAAATAATGTCCTTTACCCACCTTAGGCCTGCCTCCGCATGTTCCTGGATCTCGACTTTGTGGAACGCTTCCACATCGACTACGAAGTGTTGTGCCGCTGGCTGCTGAGCGTCAAAAAGAACTACCGCAATGTTACCTACCACAACTGGCGGCATGCCTTCAATGTGGCCCAGATGATGTTTGCCATTCTTACGGTAAGCAGGTCGGAAGAATATCAGAGTTTTATTGCTAATATTTGTGGCCCCTGTAGACCACACAATGGTGGAAGATCTTTGGCGAAATAGAGTGCTTGGCTCTGATTATTGGCTGCCTGTGCCATGATCTCGATCACCGCGGAACCAACAACTCCTTCCAGATAAAGTAAGTTGAGAAAATAAGATAAGATGGATGGAAAAACTGACATTTGTCTCTCTCAGAGCCTCTTCGCCGCTGGCCCAACTGTACTCAACCTCCACCATGGAGCACCATCACTTCGATCAATGCCTGATGATCTTGAACAGTCCCGGCAACCAGATTCTGGCCAACCTCTCCTCCGACGACTACTGCCGGGTGATCAGGGTGCTGGAAGATGCCATTTTGTCCACAGATTTGGCGGTCTATTTCAAGTAAGTTTAAACTACTTTCCGTGTCGAATCTTTTAACCATTTTGCACTTGGAAATGATCAGAAAACGAGGTCCGTTCCTGGAGAGTGTGCAGCAACCGCTGAGCCACTGGGTGGCCGAGGAGCCACGAGCTCTTC
Source organism: Drosophila ananassae (assembly GCF_017639315.1). Classification (NCBI taxonomy): domain Eukaryota; kingdom Metazoa; phylum Arthropoda; class Insecta; order Diptera; family Drosophilidae; genus Drosophila; species Drosophila ananassae. Next base: position 26,327,571 of record NC_057930.1, read on the forward strand.
TGCGGGCCATGAGCATGACTGTCTGTGATTTGTCGGCCATCACAAAGCCCTGGGAGATCGAGAAACGGGTGGCCGACCTGGTTAGCTCGGAGTTCTTCGAGCAGGGCGACATGGAGAAGCAGGAGCTCAACATTACTCCCATTGTGAGATTTTCCTTTAAGCAGGAGAAGGCATATGCACTAACTCTACTTCTTTCAGGACATAATGAATCGAGAGAAGGAGGATGAGCTGCCCATGATGCAAGTGAACTTTATCGATTCCATTTGCTTGCCCATCTATGAGGTATGTGCGATTGGTTTATGGTGCGATCTTAATACTTCACAATCCCTGTTTCCAGGCCTTTGCCACTCTCTCCGACAAGCTAGAGCCTCTTGTCGAGGGTGTGCGAGACAACCGGGGCCATTGGATCGATCTGGCCGACGTTGTAAAAACCAAAACTAGTCAGGATCAAGAGCCACAGGATCAGGCCGAGGAGCGGATACAGGATCAGCAAAATGTGATATCGAACGGGGACTGCAGGGCAATGAGTGATGATGATGTGGCAGTGGAACCGGAACCGGCCGAGCAAATAAGCGTAAATGGCCTCAACGTAGCCAACAGCTGCACCACTAATAACAACATTGCCGTCGCTTCTCGTCCCACCAGCACCAGCACCCAGCAGCCCAGTGATGATGATGATGCGAAGCAGCAGCAGCAGCCGGAGCAACGGAACGGGCACGAGGATTCGGAAGTGGAGTGTCACCTGTCCAACAGTAGCTGCAGCTCATCCACCGCATCGAGTCGCCTCTCCACGCCCCCGCCAACCGGCGAGGATGACAGCACTCCCGTGTCGCCCTCAAAAACGTTGCAGGCCAAATTGGTGGTGAACGCTCTCCAGCGGCAGACATCCGTTGGGCAGGCAGCCCAGAAGCAGCGCTGCAAGAGCTGCGATCAATCCCGCAGCGGACTTCAGGTGAGAAAGACGAGTTCCCTGCGCGGAGCCCTGGAAATGGACGGTCTGGACAGCAAGGCCAGGAATGACACCGCTGCTGCTCTCTGCAAAAGCACACCGGTGATCCATCACCAGAGTCATAGTCATCACAATCACCACCACCACCATCATCATCATCACTCGCATCACACCCACGGGCAGCACGGGGTCGGGATTGGCAGTGCCAGCATCGGAGGCAGTGGGCTAATTAGCCTGGCCACACCGCTGCTAGCTGCGACGGAAAGTGATAGGATACCAAAAATTGTGGGTAAAATCGGAAATCTCGACGGTCTGCCGTTCGCCAACGGCATTGGAAGTGCCCAAAACGGCCATGGGCTGCCCTTCGGCACCTATCAGCATCAGCATCAGATTCATCATCATCACCATCACCTGCTGACACGTCGTCATTCTGAGACAAACAGCAACGGGGCCACTGCAGTGGCAGCCGAAAAGTAAATGCATACCAATCTGTTGTGCGTCCAAAAGCAAGAAGGAAGGAGCAACTAGAATTTGAACTCGTTTGCGGTTTGAAGACTTTAGTTTAAAGGTCAAAGTGTATGCATTTATGCATCGAGATGATTGGCAAAAGCATACAGAATACCGCAAGAGCATTGTCTTACAAATTCCAGTGATTTAGACACTATGTCACAACCACAAAAACCTTTCAGGACCACATAAGCTTATCTTCAATATGTACATAGTTCTATAACCTTCATCGAAACCACACAACCACAAAACTCTCATATTGTACATAGCATCTACTATATTTCGAGAAGCAGTATCGCAGTCCAGTAAACACTGATTGTGTGGAGCAAAACATACCATAAGTAAACTGTGGCACCGCAATAGCCCACAAACTAAAACTATTTAGAAAAGATTCCTATAAAACTATGTAAATCGTATATATACTTATGTATGTGTAGATTTTGATCTGTGCGTGTCTGTTTATTTGTAACTTCGAGTTTAGTTCTTACCGTCAGCGTTAGTTAAATGATTAATGATAAAGCAAAGAAGTCAAATTCTCTAGATGTTTAAGCACCATGCATGAAAGCAAGAAGTAACTTAAAATTTTACCAAAAATGGCTTAAATTAAAAATTAAAAATACATCAAATGAAAGTATTGTAATATCCCCGAGACACATACATATATGAATACGATAACACTGTATAACTTGTAATCGTTAGTTGAATTATCTCTATGGGTACCAAAAGTCTAACTTTAGTAGCATAAACATAAACCAACCGCTTAGTGATGATGTTAGCTGTCGAGTAACGATAAAACGAACCGAAACGCGAACCTAGATAAGAGTACATATATAACCATAACCATCCTTATAAACACCCGAAAAGAAAACAAACACTAAGCGCTTTGACTTGTTCCACTCTGCGCTCTATTCGAATTTAAATAATTGTAATGTTATGCGATAATAATGAATATATATATATTTGTATCTGTGTACGTTCTCGATGGCCCACTGGGCTGGCAAACTAAGCAAAACCCTGAGCATCCTGCGCATCCTGGGCCTATTATCAGCACGTTAAACGTTCTGTGTCTAGCTTGGGCTAACTGCTCGTACATATTCAGCAGATGCATCTATATGCAATACATATAATCCTTTATTAAATTAAAATGTACTTTGTGAGTTTTGTTATTTATTGTCAGCGTTATAATGAAACCTATCCAAAAAGGCAAAACTAAATAAAGCAAGAAAATGTCTCTCTTTGGGAAATCGAATTTTCCTTATTTCTACTAAATTTCCACGATTTTACTGAATTTTTAAGATTTTTCTGGGATTTCTATCACCGCCGTTGAAAAAATCTGAATTTCGAACGAAGTCTTGTCGCCGTCGGTTTTATAATTCCCAACCGGGTCAAGCGCGTAAAAGTATAAATAGAGGGCTTCTACAGGAATTTTTTCCTTAAAATGCATTAATACTCGGCCATTTACCGTCCGATTTCGATGAGGGATGTTTTAAACGACTCGTGTGAACCAACTTAATCGATCTTTGAAAAAAAAATTTTGAAATTCTTCAAAAAAAAATTTTTGTATGATTTTTACAAATTTTTTTTGCAAAGATCGCTTAAGTCGGTTCGCACGAGTCGTTTAAAACATTCCTCATCGAAATCGGACGGTAAATGGCCGAGTATTAAGAGATTTAAAAGAAAAAATTCCTGCAGCAGCCCTCTATTTATACTTTTCCGCGCTTGAACGGGTTGGGAATTATAACGCCTACGGTGAAAACATGAAGTTCACTTGCGCCATTTGCGATGTTGTTTTGCCAAGATCCTTTGAACGACATGTTTAATGGTTGATATTTTTGAAGCAAAATCTTGGCCAAGTTAACAAGATGGGAAAACTGTATGTTGGCCAATTTGGTTTTGGCCTAAATATTCATACATTTGATAGCAAATAACTAAGCCATTTCTTAACCGATTTACGAACGGAATACCATTTTGGATTCAGGACATCAGTATCCTTCTATCCTGATAATCAATTTAGTAAATATAGTAAATCAATTTGTATACATATACTTTTTTTACAGTTTTGTTTATTAGCCTTACATAAATCGATATGCATTGATATGTTTAGTTATAATATAGCATCGTAGACATGCTCGTGAATTAGTTTTCTGGCTTGCTTAATTTACGATTTACAAAAGTAACTTGAAAACCTAAATAAGAATTTAACTAGACAGCAATTACCGGTGGTAACCACTTCATGATGAAGCCGAGTGTTTGTGTTTCCGCGACAGTTTCTCACATTCTGTTTGGGCAGTCGAAAAGTCTTTAGGTAAGCAAAACATTAAAGAAACTTATGTACAAACGCACTACGTTTTTACAAAATGCGTTAATAATAATGGTTTTGTGTGCTCCGCCGATAAGTTCATGGTCCATTTGGTCCGTTTAAAGGGAGGCAATGAAGGGGGTCAGATCGGGAAACTTGAAGAGGTTTTGGTTGCGGGAACGGGTTACTCTGGGCTGAGCCTGACCCTGACGCTGCTGGGCGTTGAATCCACTAGCCTGCTGGCCGGTCAGATAAATTCCGCACTGAGAGTTACACACCTCATCACGCAGAATGGCATCCTTGGGCCACTGGCGGATCAGCTGGCCGCAGTCGGTGATTCGCAGGGAGGCGCACTGAGCCTAAAGTGGAAATAGTTATTGTAGATTTTATTCCTTTAGTTCAAATATATTTTCTTACCCCCTCCGCTGAGCACACGCAACTGGTGCAGGGCGATGGGAAGGCGGACTCTCCAACACGCACGTTGCGGTTACCAATTTGGCAGCCCTGAACGTTTTCGCGCCAGGCGTTAAGATCGATTTGGGGCATTGAAGCACAAGGCACTCGCGGATTCCTAAAACAATGGATTAAATTGTTAAAAGATGATAAACAAGCACTCTCAAAAATCTTACAAGAAATTGCTTGGTAAGTCAAAGGCAGCACGCTGCATGTCTCCGGTAACCTCCAGATTTTCACACACGATCTTGGCCAGAGTCACCTTGCGGATCTCAGCCAGCTGAGCTTCCGTAAACTTCACCTCCGGGTTTTGATTTTCGTACCAGAAGCGATCGCACTTGCGCAGCTGCCTGAACTGGATGCCAATGATACAGGCCAGGGTGGGGCCGACTAGACCACCTTGCAGAGGACGCTCCGTCATGGCTCCAGGGAATAGATCAATATCATCCACACTGGCGTAGACCTTTTGGAAGCGGTTAATGACCTCGGTGGGGATTTCACGGCTTAGATCGTTCCAGTTGGTGGCGCGTTTCAGATTGCAAAGGGCGCGATAGTTGTTGTAAGAAGGAACACCATGATCACGAGCTAAGGGAAGAAGGACATTAAGTTTACAATATCAAGAATTATAAATAAACAGACTCACCTCTCTGGATGTTAAGGGCAATCAAATCGATGCCGGAGAAGGGAATCTTGCGGTCCTCGAACAGATGGTTGGTCACCTCACCGGTAATGAACTGGTCGAGGGTTTCCATGGGGGTAGCCACTAATCCACGCAGGATTTCATCAATGATTCCGGGCTGCAGTAGAGCGTCCATGCGGAAGAATCCGTCACGAAGCAATAGTGGTGGCTCCACAGGCTGGTGCTGGACACTTAAACGCGGAATATGGGGACGCAGCAGGGAATGACCAATTCGGAAGGCAGCGGCGGCAAACTCATTGAAGACAATTGGAGAACAGGATGGGTTGTAATCCTTGTAGTAGCCCTGAGGCAGTAACTTCAATCCGTATAGGTTCACTGCGTTCCAGCTGAGGATACGGGGCAGGAACTCGTTGAACACGATGTGCTGCACCTGGGCGCTGACAATCCGACGGGCGTGATGGTACAACTGCTCGCCGTTCCAGTGGGGGTTTACTCCGCGCAGGCCCTCGACAATTCGGTTGTGTTCGCGCAAGAAGGCGGTGTGGATGGCGGTCAGACCTGGCTGCTCGGAGGCGCGGTCATCACCGCCCAGGAAGCAGAGGCCGTTGCGGGACTTGCACTCCGGATGAGGGCCCAAGGGCAGGAGCTCCTTACCCCTCAGCTGGGTGCTGTTCATCCGACCAGAGAATCCTCGCAGCTTGTTGGCCAAGCAGTTGGTCTCTCCGTACACCATTGAGGCGTCAAGGAAGTGGGTGTTCTGGTTGATCTGGTCACGAGGACCCAGGGACTGCTGGCCCGGCAGCGACCTCATAGAGGGGAAGCAGAAGCGCTCGCCACTCGTTACATTCACCTCGGGGTAATAGAAGTCTCCGGCTGGCACCGGGAAGGGGTTGCACTCGGGATGAACTGTCTGGCGGGAGTTGCAGGACCGGCAGCTGGGAATCGACTCGTGGAAGCCTTTGTGAATTGGCGTGAGAGTCAGATCGTGATCCACGAATTGGGCAAACTGCATCACCATTAGGGAGTAGCGGGTGTGCAGGTTGGAAATGTCCGGGTGAATCGTAGTGGAAATAGTTCTGGGATTTGGCAGTGGAGTTCCTGACACTCCAGTGATCCTGGGTGCCGAGATTCCATCCTCATACTGAGCCGGCAACAGGCGGGAGAAAGTGGTGAGGGACTTGCCCCAGTTGGGGTTGCGCAGATTATTGCACCTTCCCGACAGTGTTCGGAATGGGGTATTGGCATCACATGCCGTCTGGGGCTCCGGGCATTCATCGATGTGCTTTTGGGCGCCACCCAGCAGTCCGCTGATGTCCACTGTTTGCAGGGTTTCAGTCAGCTCGTTGCGGTTGAAGGCGTTCTGGTTGGGATTGAAGATCTGACGCTTGCGCCTGGAGATGTGGTTCAGGGTCTTGACAATTTCGTTGGAAGTCAGCTCGAAGATGAGCGAGGAGTTGGCCAAGTTCAAGGCGGCCATGTTGGCCTTGCTGAAGGAGGCGGCGGTGCCATCGGGCGATTTGGCGCTGATGCCACCCTCTAAAGCAACGAAAGATATGTAAAGATTATTTATTTAAACATTTCTTTAATTAGTTTTCAACTTACGTGTCCGCCACACTTCGTATTCGAATCGCTTGCGTTCTTCCAGCTCCTGCTTGGCACGCTCAACCGCCGCCTCAATAAGCTCGGGACTCAGCTCTGCGATAGCCTCCTTGGTGTCTGGTTCCACCTCCACGTGTTCAACATGGACCTCATCCTCGGGATTCACCTGCCAGGGCTTCAAGTCGAATTGCGGCAGTTGGGCGCAGTCCAAAACAGAGTTCCTATTTAAAAATTCTTCATCAGGTTTCAATTTCAGAGAGGATATTAATGGTAACTTACAGGTAGTTGTCCTCCAGAATGAAGGCCTTGGACTGGGCAGTGCTCACTTGATGGGAGCCGCATAGCAAGCCTGACAGCGATGTCTGGCGGATGCTCTTCAGCTGCTCCAGAGTGAAGGAAGAAGGCGGAATCTCGTTTTCGTACCAGAAGCGGTCGGTTTGCTTGAGTTGCTCGAACTGCAGAGTTAGAAGGCAACTGATGGTGGGCCCAAACAGGGCACCGACAGCGGGCTCTTCCAGCAGGGCACCCACCAGAAGGTCAATGTCTTCGGCATTTCTGAAATAGAACGTGATTTTTATTAAAATTATCCCCTAACTTTTTTGGAAGATATGCGGATACTCACTGGTAAATTTCACGCAGATTGGTGATGAACTCCTCGGGGATGTTGGTCACCTGCGCTATGGTGTCGAAGGTAACATTGACGGCCTGTTCGGGGAATCGACGGTCGCAAAGATCGAGGGCATGTACATAGGAGGCCACGCCATGATCGCGACCCCGGTGGACGGCCAGTGCCAACTCGGACCAGCCCTCGGCGTTGGTCTGGCTGGGCACCAGGGACTTTTGCAGGGCGGCGATTGAGAGTAGCTCGTGGGCGGACATTTTCTTGGCCAACATCTCGGGTGGGTACATGCTCCAGAAGGCGGGCATGGCGGCGGTGGCAAACTCGTTGTAGATTCCTCCTCGCACAGAGCTGGAGTAGTTGCTTGAATGCTTTTCGGCGGTCAGCCGGAGACCCTCCTTAGCAGTGGTTTCCTGGCCCAGGACCAGGGGCAAGAACTCGTTGTAGGTGATGTGCTGGATGGTGGCCGTGATGATGCGTCGGGCCTCCAGGAACACGTCCTCCTCGGACCAATCGGGATTGATGTGCGCCAGGCGCTCGCCAATGTTGTTGTGCTGTTGGAGCAGAGCGCGATGCAGGGCGCCCGTGGCTCCGGCCACCTGGCAGTACTTGCAGGACTCCACCTTGACGCCACCGCTGATGTAGGTGCGCAGTTGGTCGAATTCATGACGGGTTGATCCATAGAGTCCGGAGCCATCGATGAAGGCGGAAGCGACGTTCATCTGCTCCCGAGTGTCTACAAAAGGAAAGTAAAGGTTAGTAAAGATTATGGCAAACCGCTCTGAAATACTCACGTTTTTGACAAGCCTCAGCATCGAATCCGGGAGCGGAGCGCTTGTACTCCTTGCAGTCAGGTCCGGCGCGGACAAAGCACTGCTGCAGCTCGCTGGGATCCTTGACGGCCGATTCGCGCTCACAGCACCTTCCGGAGATCGGGAGCTGGGCCACCTCGACCAGGTCGTTGGCCAGAAGCTGGCCCCAGGCGGGCAGCATGGCAGTGATGTGCTGGTGCCGCAGCTCGCCCTCCACATGGCGTTGCAGCTGCTCAATCACCAGCTCGGCGTCGGGCAGGGCGTGGGTGCCCTTGGAGCTCCTGGGCTGGCTCACTCCGTCGGCGTAGTCGGCCTGCAGCAGGCGCTGGAAGATGTCGCCGCGGGCGCCCCACTTGCGGTGGGACACATTGTTGCACTCGGCGGTCGGCTGGCGGTACTTGCTCGGCGGGCAGACGTCGTACTCGTCAGTCACACGGCCCTCGCCGTCAGCGGAAGTGCCGCATTGGGTCAGCGAGCGGGCACGCTCGGACCGCAGGGCGTTGATGGCGGCATTTTCCAGGTCCTCGGGAATGCGAAGGGTCAGACTGGGAGCACAGAGGCACCTGGAAATAACAAGGATAGGTCTTAGGTTAGTAAAGAATAGATTTCTAACAAGGAAGATAGAGAATACAATAGTATAACACGGAAGCCATGTCCAGTTCCACAAACTATTAGTCATTCCCGCTGTCCACTGGCATTGCCCGAAGACTTTCTGGCGGGTTTTCCTCATATTTTCGTATCATTATCAGGTTTACCCCCAAAGCCCAATGACCACGTGTCATTAATTTGCACGGAGTCGTCTCAGTTTCGTTCATTCATCGGCTCTCGTTGCATTTTCCGGCATTTAATTACAAGTTTTTTCACACCGCCGTTGTTTGCTCACACCGTTAATTAAACGAGGCAGGGAAAACTCAGACTGCAAACTGAAAACTTTGAATGCATGGTAATCACAAATATGAATAGACGTGAGCGCGGAGGAGGCGTAAGCTTTTCTGGCTAACCGGATATGAGAAACGTCTGTCGAACTAATCAATTTCGAATTATGAACAATGACGGCGTCTGTCTGAAGGCAGGCAGTGTTCAACTGCCCCAAAAAGGCTTTGGCTGGCTGACTGATTGACTTACTGCCTAACTGACTGAATGAATGACTGCTTGAGTGGCTTATTAAGCCGCACTTTGTCGGCCTGTCATTATGTTCTATTGATTTCGGCCAGCCGAGGCGGCTCACGTGACGGAGTTTCTTTTGTTGCGCATTGACATTATTTTTGGCTTTAAAATTAAAGTCTTTTGTCATCAGCCACAGTATGCAATTTATTTATGGTCTTGACGTCAAGACCGGCGAAGATTATGCAACGATCTGCAATCTGCCAGAACGTGGATGTGGATGTGGGCGTAGAAGATCCGCTTTAGAACCCGCCTAATGGGTAAACGTCCTCACCTTCCCCTACATACATTTTTTAGCTCGAGAACGGGCCGCTGCCAAATGTATTCATACCGAGTCACTTTTCTGGTTTCTGTTTAATTAGTTTTATTTTGGCTCATTTTATTGAGTTATAAATACATATATATTTCGTTCAACACTCATTTAAGAGTTGAACGTAATTTGTGGTATTTCGTTCGGGGTGTTTAGACAATATGTTCAAGGCTACTTTTGATGTGTTGGCCAGACACTATAAAGTAGCCGCTCGAAGGTGTTTCAGCTTTAGAGATTCCCGACACTCTAGAGATCATAGACGACTATGTTAAAGAGCCTCATAAATCAGTTATTCTTGAAAAACATTTCAGGAAATGTTTAGCTAATAAATGAATAGCAGAGACTCCAAGCCAAGCTTCATTACTCAATTGTTAACCAACTATTCTTGCTCAAAAGAAATGCCTCGTAACAATTACCAAAAATAATTCATAATGCGATTACCCATTCGCCAATATCCAGGCACTCGCTCGCCCGGCAATTGGCACAAAAAACTTAATATATTTATTGCCAGGTACGGGCACGGGCCCCCTTCGCTGTACTTTTGCAGAACTTGACTGCCGTCACGTCGTTCGAAAACTAAATAAATAAAATAAAGAAACAGACTAGCCCGAAGCTGAGCTTGAAAGCGAAAGCAGAAGCCCGGACAAGTGCTGGCAATTTACATTTGTTTGTTTATGACTCTTTATGCGGCACGGAGCGGGTAGTCTGAGCCTGGTATTTATGTCACAGCCGGGCAAGCTGAAATGCAAAAATGTGTGTCATGCCTTCGCCGCTGATGGCACCCATTAAACAAACAAATACAAAGCAACAAACCAGCACCAGCGGCCGAACAGAAACCGCAAATAGAAATGCAAGGCACACGCGGCGTATGCGTTATTTAACAGCATTATGACATCACTAGTTTGCATTTATTTTTATTTTTATATTAAGTGCTGTTTGTTGTAGTCCAAATGGGCGAACAAATTAAATAAATCAAATATTGAAAATGAAAGTTGATGTTGGACTTATCAAACGGAAGCAAGAGCTAGCCGTCCGACCTGAGATTTGAAGAGATGCCTGGCGTGATTTGGGTGGGGAATTTTTTTTTTTCGGATTTGGGATGATGAGTGAGGCGGTTGCCTGAACTTGTTTAGCGAAATTTATTTGTTTTGCTTGACATTTATGTGACTGGCTGGACTCAGCTGACTGGTTGGTTGGCAAACGGAAACAGCAACAAGTATGGTAATAACAGAGTCTTGAAATTTTCAAGAATTTCGATTGAGTCAAATTCCCCGTAAAAATCAAACTTCATTATCGGTCGAATCAGAAGCTTCGGGGTTAAGATACCAGAGGCAATTTGCATTTTGTTTACTGTGCTTCACACTCACTAGTTGATTAGTTAGTCACTGTGCTGGCAATTACAAAACACGTGAGTAAGATAGCAAAAATACCAATTGCACATGTAACAAGTCAAACCAGTTGGGGAAAAGAACATTTAGCCGATAGACGCCGATGATTCTGATGAACGCGTGCCAATCCTAAAATAGTTGACTTTTGTCTGACAATCAAGAGTCTGCTTGCATAAGCCTATAATTTATCATCGCTAATAGGAATTATTCAATAAAGACAATTATATTGCACAGATAACTGGGATGCCAGGCAATTATGCTGTTTTGCTATTCGATTTGCATAAATTCCTCGCCACTTCGCCACTTGCCGATAAGCGATTTATGTTTAATTTGCAAGTGCCGAGAGTTCGGTAGCAGTGCGCAGTTAAGAGTCACGAATTAATTGTCTGTGCAATTCATGAGTTAAGTGGCCTTAGATAAGGCACTACCCACACACAGATCACAGATCACAGAGCATAAGCGGCTTTGCAATGAGAAATCTCCTCGGGAGCGGGAATGGCTTCCATCCGATCACCCGCAATCGCGTTTGCGCAATCAGCTGGCAAACAAAAGACTTAGGCAACAAACTTGACTCGCGGACTCAATTGCCAAATCATGCAGCGGCGTTCAGAGCAGTTGTAGCAGTTGATCGAAACCGTTGGAAAATTATTTATGGCTCCGAAGAAGGCCCCTACACAAATGGGTTACTGTGGCGCCCAAGCCGCTTAACATAGAGCCGAAAACTGAATAACACCCAATTGCGGAAGCTACTGCGGAGTGCTTGGCATGCGCATTACTCATTCCGCCACTAAAAACCACTGACGAACGGTCGTTTGACGTCGCATTTTCATTATCAACAATTCGCAGCCGCCTCACAGCCTGGCCAAATATGCAGACATATGTATATTTATACATGCTTCCCTCCGTGTTCATATATCTTGTGTATAGTGTACAGTGTATGTCTGGCAACACCCATTGGCACCCATGTCTTGCTGCAATTACTCCAAAGGCACGTAGCGTCATCGTCATGTGACTTTGCACATGATTTCCTACCTCCTACCATCATCATCACTCACCACCACCGGCAGAAAAGAGTGGCTACGCCAATACTACTCACTTCCACAATCGTATGAAACAAAACAAGAAAGCGAAAGTATCTTACAAGAAGTGAGACTTTTGAATACTCTTCTAAGGAACTATAGATTAAAAATGGCAATAGCAACTTTAAAGGCAGAGCTATTTAAAGGAACATAAAATCAAAACCATTCAAAATATAAACAAAGAATAAGTCAAGACAGAGGCTTAAAGAAGTCAAAACCCCCAAAAACAAGCTGGTCTGGTCATGTGATCAGCCACCTACACTCCCACAAACTTAGGTTTATCGCCCAGTCATCGTTTTGGTTTCTTTGGCGCTACATTGCAACGTCGGTTTCTGGGCTCTGCCAGTTGCACAATTGGAAGGAGAGCCAGGGAAATATCTACCTACTGATTGAATATAGTAAAGGGCCCATCCACCATTTTTTATTTTCGGATAGCGAACGAAGATGGCTCTAGATAAGCAAACAGAAAATTTTCAAGTGCATTTCATTACAATAATGATCATTGCCACGAAGAGCAGTGGCAGCAGCAACATCGAATGCAGGCAGTCATGATGCAATTTTCATGTTTGCTTCTTTTCCAGTGACGTTCATCGATGTGGCTTCAAATATTTGTTACATTGCCAAGTCTGATGTGGTTAGATGCACTGGGAAATGCCAGTTGCCTTCAACAAACTGGCACCTTTAATAAATAAACTCTATTTTCTTTGCTTTTATTTTTAAAAACTTTGAAATGTTTATTTTTCTTTGTGCATCTGTTGCAGGTGAGCGTCGTCCAAGAGGCGTGAAGATCATAATTCTATGCAAGTGTGTGTCCCCAGAGGGGCCGTTGCTTTTTATGGCAAGAAAGTGTAAACGCTGGCAAAGTCACGCGCCACAGCAGCATACACTCAACGAAAAAAAACAAGAAAACATTCCCAAGACAACACCAACACACTCAACACATGGACTGGGTACGAAAAGCGGGCGTAACTTTCGTTTTCATTGCGAAAGTGCATACAACCCGATATTGGTCAACAATTCGGGGAGCAGCTTTTGGTGTTGTGGTGTTTTTGTTGATTTGTTGTTTTCTGTGTTTTGTTTTCTACAGGGTGTTGCCTGCTGCATGCAAATCGAAGGCGATAGAGTGCGATTTTCATTTGGTTTACGTGCGAGTGCCAGTCGGTTACTGCCACCAAGGTCGCAGCGGCAGAGTTAGGCAACCGGCGCCCCATTTGGCAAACAGCAAAGGCCACGGCAGCTAATCGGCCAATTTCTGGCTCTCTAAGCACCATATGAATGCGACAAAAGACCCACTCATAGTCGACTAATAACCCCGAAAATTGGCTCCACACCCAGCTGCGAGTGGAGAAAATTTTCAAGTTGCCCTGTAGGCAACCGAAATCTGTGAAATTTTCACGGACCGTTTAACATAAAATGTGAGAAAGTGAAAAGGGTATGGGGATTCATATAAAAATTCAAATGAGGGTGTGCTTATGGACTCTACGGATGCCAACTATGATTTCTCGTAATCATCCTTAGTGTCATCTTCACGGGACTTATGTAAAAATATAAATGCAACCTGTTCGAGCACCTTGAAATGGCGGAAGCCGCCAGCTGTTATCCGTAAGCAAGTGTCAAAAAAAAACCTCAAAAGGCTCTTTAAAACTTCATATGAAGAGCTAGGCACATTAACAAATATTTGGTTCCGTGGTTCGAAAAAATTACTCAAAAAACCGACAAAAAACGAGGCCCAGTCAAGCCTGTTGGCCACTTCATCCTGAAGTTGATTACGTCTTCGTCAGCGGCCACAAAAACACAATTTCACTCTCGACAGCTCGGCGTTTTGCTTTAGTTTTTGTACTTCAGCTTTTTGGGGTATTCATGGATGCTCTTTACCGTTATGCTTTCAAGGGAGGGCCCCTCCAGGCATGTTTTCTTTTTAGCCAAAAAATAAAGAAGTCTGAAAAATGGGCACTGGTGTTTATGGCAATATATTTCTAGAGAGAGGCAGGCAAACAATTGATTGGCTTTTTTTTTTCTTAGCCATGTCCTCTCGATTCAGTTTCGTTTTGTTTTCGGGGGTAACCCGTTTTTTGGGGCACAGGTATGTAGATACACACGAAGTGGTCAGACAGGCACTGCTACAGTTGGACACTCGCAGAAACATTTGTGCGAATCGAATTATTCTCGGCGGGGCAAAACAAGTTGAGCAACGGCTTCTTGATTTATGGAATAGCTTGGAATTGGCCAACGACAGAGTTATGCATGCTCTCCTCAGGGTCAACCACTACGGATCTGCATAGGAGTGACTGCCTTTCACCAGGAAACCACCGGCGAGGAAGAAAAGGAATTCTCCCACCAGGCCACATGTCACGGCCCACGGCCCACTTGCCAAGAAGTTTATTCAACTTTTCACTAGACCAACTTTCGGTCCGTTTCGACCTCTCTGCTAGTCGGACAAATGATGATTAATTAGTCAATATATTAGGATCATGCATAAATAAAAAACGTGTCTCGGTCTGGCAGAAATAAGATAGAAATAAATATGATAAATGACGGACGGCCGAACGACGGGCGAAACTTGCAAATTAAATTACAAAAACACATAAAAAACCAACCAATTCTCGACCAAGAGAATTTAGAATTTGGTTTCAGTTTCAGCCTTGAACTCGTCGTTCTGTTTGGTCTGTTAATTACTTATTTATCATATACACACAAGCTAATTGATTTTTAAGCAGTTCTAAACACACAAAAAATAAAAGCGATATCTCGACCAATTCCAGACACCCATACCTATATTTCTGAGGATAAGGAGGCGGCGCCGGCGTTAATTTAAATTTTAGTTTAAACTTCTGCTTGGTGCTAATGGATGTGTCCGAAATAGATTAATCGCAGTGATTGGGGCAGATGTGTTGTTTGCGAAGAATGCAGGAAGAGGTTCGCCGCAACAAGAACATGTTCCAAAAACTATGATAAATAGTGCTCTCAATAATTAATTGGTTGCAAAAAACAGCACACATATTCCTAACCGGTCACCTATAATTATTTTATTTTATCTGTTTTGTAGCATCACTGCCACTTACATCCGCGTTGGACTCCTACTTACTCGTTCAAAGATTCAAGTTCGTTGCCTAAGTCTTTCGTTTCATCAGCCGGCAAACCTACGCCTGTGCTCCAATTCGCAACAACATACTTGACTTGCAAAAATCATAATTTTAACAATCCATAAATAGTTGCTCGTGGCCAAGTCCGGTGACATCTTGCCTTGACAACAAATTCCAAAAAGTGTTAAAAATATGCCTGTTATCTAGCGAATGCTGCTGCTGCTGCCCGAAGTGCGTTAATGCTGTAAAACACTCGAGAAAACTTTTAGCAAGAATTCTGCGGCGACAACGACGCCGAGTCGGATTTAAGTGACTTAAGTGTGTCAAATAGACAATGTCAGCGGCAGTGGGTAATCGGCAATCAGCAGTCGGCAGTCGACGGCACTTGTGCTTAATTTGCCTGAGCAATCAAGCTGCTCGGCTGCATTCTGAGCCTCGCCGCATGACTAAGCCAAAGAAGTCTCTATCCAAGCTGTTGGCTGACCAAGGCCAAAGCCTCCAAATGAGATGCTAGCTCCTGCCATAGCCACAGCTAGCTGGGCCTGATCAGATCGGAGGATTATCTAATGGCTTGCATAACGCGGCGGCACTCCGAGTTCCAATTTGCATAACTTACACACACACCGATTAACACAAAAGCGTCAAATTAATGCGAGCAGCAGTGATAGCAGATACCAGATAGGAGAAAACTTTCTACACTTAGCGGCCGGCTGTTAAAAATTTGATTCACAAAATCTGTTAATTAAAACTAGGCTCGCACAGGCTGCGGCCGGCCAGGCCACCTCCGTCCATCATCAATAAAATCAAATTAATTGCAGGCCTAAAAATCGGATACGCCTGCAAATTATGTAAAGTTTTTATGCCTAGCTGTGGCTTCATTTCTTTTCTTTTTGTATCTTTTTATTTGGGATGCCTACGCTGGAAATTATGTCAATGCGGTTAACACAGCGAAAAGCGCGGACTGAAAACGAAAATAAAGTCATGATTATGTAAGCGTTCCAAAAACCACCTGGCACGACACACAAACATAAAAAGCGAAAAGAGTCTTTTGTTGCCGCTGCTTGGTAGCGGCGCTGACAACTTTTTCTCTTCGATTTGCTTTGGCATCTTCCCATTCCCAGTCTCAGTCTCAGTCTCAGACTCAGACAAAGTCCCAGTTTCAGTGCCAGAGAGTGAAAAATGAAAGTGAAACTTTTTAGCTTCCAAATTGATTTTTCATCACTGAGCAAAGAAATCCAACTCGGATCGATATTACATGACCACCGGACCACGCCGCTGTCGCTGTCTCGATCAATAAATATTCATGCCCATTAATATTCAGATACATTCCTCTTCATAATCAGATGAGTCGCCACTCGCGAGTGTGTCCATCTTTGTCATAATGCCAATTCTTGAAAACAGTTTTCGATTTTCGCTTTTATTGTTAATGAAATGCCTCTGCCTCAAGGATGACTTGAATGGGGAAGTCAAATGATAAGCTGACTCTGTCAATCTCTGACTTCCGTTGACGCTTCTTGTTGAACTCGAGTCGAGTAGAAAATTCATGATTAATGATGCTCGGGCCTGAGAGCCCCAGCCGGCCAAAGCTGCCGAATTGTCTTGCGAGCCTTACAAACTATAATTTGTTTTAATAGCCATCTGGGTTTTTTTCTCGTTGCTTAGTAGGCTGCTGCCCATCTGACTTGGGCCATAATGCTCCGAGCTAATGCATAAATAAAGCCATAAATGCAACTTGAAATCCGCCTTCAAAATATATGCCAAAAAAACTAGTTTCTGAGGTCAAATATTTTAGCCAAGATTTACATATTCTTGAAATTGAAATAAACAACTGGTGGAGGGGGGAGAACAAAGACATGTAAGTGTGTTGCGTCGGCAGTCAAGGACTAAGACAAAAGCTTATTCCTTAATTGTTAATTAGGAACTTTAAACTCACCATAAAATTAAACTAAACAGCATTGGTTGCTTCTTCATGCTGAAGCAGATGGCTGCTCCTGCGGCAACTTCTTGGTGCTTTGTGTTTATGAGGATTAACTTGTTTGTTGTTAAATTAAACGACTTACTAATTTATATAGCTAGACTTATTAGCTGTTTGTTAAACAAAATAAATAGGTTTAAATTATATTTGGCACGTTTTGCAAATCTTTTTCGATTGATTGATTTTCTTGTGTTATTATGGTATTGGAACCAACTTAAATAAATATATCTTCTTGGGGATTAACTCCTGGCCTTTGATCTCTTTATCGAACGGTTGGTTTTAGCGAGGCACTTGGCGATTAATTTGTCACCAGGGGTGCGACGGAGTCTTGCCAAAGAGATTGTAACCGATGATGTATGCTATGATTTGGATCCTTTCGGTAATTAGCATAACGTTGACAATGCAGAGCACAGCATTGAACCGAATACAGAGGCGAGGACGAGCCTATCTTGGCCACCAGAACTCTAACGACGGGGACGGGGACCGATAACACGACTCGATCGGTAGGAATGCGCCAACGAACTGAAGCCGCGTCGCTGTCCAAACGAAATCGAAACCGAAACCGAAATTGAAACCGAAACCAAGATCCAAGATCTATGTCTATGTCTCAGACCCAGACCTCAGACTGTGAAAATCCGACGACTCTGGCTCTAAGCGCGGCAGAAGCAAAAACGTATCTGAAAGCTGCCAGCCCCGGTGGCCGGGCTTAAAAGGCAAGGCACACAAACACCAAAACGGATCTGCTGTAAGCCGAGCTTCACCCCGAAAATAAAACCGGTCACAAAACGCTCCCCGAAGCTCTCTCTCTGTCGCTCTCGGAACACCTCTCAGTCTCACTCTGGGCCTGGGCTCGGGCTCGGGTCCGGACCCGGAGTCTAAGTCAATAGTCGTGTGTGTTTGGGAGAAAGTAAAAAACTGATACGACTCGGCGGCATACAATCAACTACACAGCATGGAGCTTGCAGCTTGGAGCCCTGTGAGCATTAGCCTGGCCTGGCCAAGACGGGGCCGAAACCGGGCAAAAACAAAAATAAGGCCAAAAATTCACGCTTTTGTTTCGTTTGCGGTCAGAGGCAATTTTTATTTTTTGGCCAACTTCACTTGGCACACATACTCGCTCATTCCGGCTCGGATATTTTTTATTTTAACACCTTTTGTCTGCACTTTTGATTTCAAATCGCATCTTGTGAAAGGAGTCACGCGCTTTGTGTCTCTCTTATTATTTTTGTAATTTGCACAAGAAACAGAAAATAAAAGTCCAAAAAATTCCCAAAAAGAAGACGAAAAAGTCAGAAGAAATAAACCCGAGTCAGAGTCAGAGGAGGCAAATATTTATTGCTGGCAAAGGCAAGAGTCGAGAGGAAACAAGTTTCATCTTATTGTGAGACGAGACGAGTCTCGAGTCGAGTCTGGTCTCCTGCTGTGATGTAAGCATCCAAAAACCCCATTACCCATACCCATTCCCATTCCCATTCCTATGCCCAGACCCAGTCCCAAATTTAGATTCAGACCCAGCTGCAAAGGTCTCCTCCTCACCCACATTGGGCAACTCTTTCACCGTTTCCCAGTCCCAAGTCTCAGGTCTCAGCAAATTAGAAATCGAAGTCGAATGCAATCCATCAGCCATAGGGCATCCCCGAAAAAGAAGGAAACACCGCCTAACTCATTCGGCCAAGTTAATTGTTTGGCCAAACAGTTCGGTTAGTGGACGGGTGCTAAAATGCCAAGCCAACAGCCCAGACAGGTGGCGCATGTCTCACCGCCACAAATTGGGCACCGAAATGTCATCAAAAAGGAGGCTCTGGAGGCCATAAACCCGAAAGCAAATAAACGGCTACACGTATCAGACACTTGAATTGCTAATTGAAGTCATCCAAAAGATATTAAGAGTAAAGTGTTCAGTGCAAAGAAATTTGCAAGTTAATTCAAGGATATGGAGCATTTAAATCTTTATAAGATTTGGAAAGTTCTGTAAAAACAATATAGTGAAAAAAACCTAAAATAAATACTATAAACTTCAGTAATAACTCCTTCCCAACCCATTTACATCTCCGACAACAACTCGAAAACATCTTTCCTTTGTAGAAAGTGAATTCTGACATGCGTGTTCAGTCTCCACCTTTCTGTGTTAAATTTCGGAATATTTTCAACATTTCTGATTTCTGTGTTGATTTTGCTCATGCCCCCTGGCTGGCATGCAGGTCAATGTATTTATCGAGAGCTGTGAGCTGCGAGATGCGCATTTTGATTTGCATAATCTCACATTAGCTGACATTATGTTTTCCTCATTTCGATGATGATGATAGACAGCAGCCTTAACTTTCCAATCAATCAACGCACGGCAGAAGAGTGCACACAAATGCCACGACATTTTACATTTCAGCCTCACAGAGACCTGCAGCCGGTGTCATTTTTTTTTTTTTTTTTTTTTTTTATGTCTTGCTGCCGACTGGCTGCTGTTTTCCTTGTGGCTTGTTGTTGCAAATGCCGGGTCTTCATGGCTAATGGACGCCCCTCACATGACCTTGCGTGGGGGCCTTAATTTGTCACCTCAGTTGACCAAAACAAAAAGTGAGCTTAAATTACATTTAAACGACCATTTCAGCTGCCGCTCGCTTAATTACAATAGATGTGCCCACCGAGCACACACACACACAGTCGGGCTCAAAAACTTAAACATCAAACCTCCAGCAAATTGCCATTGAAATAGCCACTGAGATGTTTCTCTAAAAAACGAAATAGGAAAAAATAAATGGCAATCACAAGATGGCATCACGTGCTTAATGCTAATCTCCATTTTGATTTCAGCTTCTTTTTCGGCTTTGTGACTATCCATGACTACCACATACCACGAAGTATGGCCGCAACAGGAACCAAGCCCCAAAACTGTCTGTTTTGCATTTGGTTAGAGCCCTGTGATCTGGGACGTTGTTTTTGGTTAACGACAATTAGTAAGTGCATACTTGATATTATATTACTTTCAGTTTTTTCGGCCAAACACTTGCTAATTGTCAATGCGGATCTGGGGACTTGACCCCCAAACAGATCCCCAATCTGTAGCTTTGATAATTTCAAGTTAAGGGGGGAATTTCAGAGCCGGTTCTATGACGCGGTTTGTGGCGCCAAAGATCACTAGGAACTCTGAACTGGGATTTTTGACAGTTTGTGGCTGTTTGGGGGTCTCGGTATCAGAAGTGCCTCTCAACGGCCGTTGGCCAGTCTTCAGCCTCGAGAATATCGTGCGCCTGGCACCAAATCGATTTCTTTATGGCTCTTCAAATGGCGTCAAGATCTGCCGGGCCAAGTCGAGGTCCGGTTTATCGCATTACGTAAAAGAGACGCGCACAGAAATATAAATAAATGTCGTTTTAATGATATTTGAAAACAATATACCCTCCAACTCGAGCAAAAATCCAAATTCCGTTATCCAAAAGTAATAATATACGAAAAAATTATAAAGAGCTGCCTCCGAAAACCCGCTCAAGTGCTTTGGATTTGGACATTGTTGTGCCAAACACATTTCAATGACAGCGAGATGAGGCGAAAGGGTCGGTGGCTGCCAGTTGATCAGTCGATCAGTAATTTATGTATCGTTTAAATTAAAATTTACAATTTAAAATCGGCGAGCAAAAGACTCCAGCCAGCACACCAGACGGCAATTGAGGATGCCCACCCATAGGGAGTCTTAGTTCAACAGGTTTTCTCATTAAAAACACCACGCAGTGAAAGTCTTGAAGCAATCAATTTTGTTTCAAGTTATGTGTGTTCTTGTGGGGACTTGAAAGATACTTCATCGGCATTATCGGCAATAAAAATATTTCAAATCTCTATAAAACACTATCTGATACAAGATACTACGAAGTTTATTTTATTTTTATGAAGTATGCATTCCATCCTAACGATTTTGATGTCTTTGTTCTCTAATTCAACTACTGAATTATTTCGAGTTTGTTTTCATTTCAGTTAAGAAAACAAAAACGTGCTCTGTGTGGGTGTTTCCTCAGCGCCAAGAATGTCCAACACTTCGTGATTGTTGATGGAGCCGGCTTCCAGCAAAGCACTTTATTGGCAAATATTTGCTTTGAATTTTTTAGCTTTGTAGCTATTTATTTCCTTTTAATCATTTATTTCATTAAATAAGATAAAAAAAACATGAATAAATGCGAATATAATTTTAAAATAAATATTATTTTCTACACAATCACGTAAAGACAGTCTCGGTAGTCACCCGAAAAGTATGCCACTATTTGAGTTGGCATTATTTTGTTTTAACAAATTCCTAAAAGCAGGCAACCATTTTAAACAAAACTGGTATCTTGGTTTTAAAATCTACATATATATATTTCTGAACAAGTTGCGATCTAAACTTATATCACAATTTATTTAACATTATTTAGTTCATCCGGCACAATCTTAACAACTAACTGGCATTATCAACAGGTGGTTCGGGCTTCTACAGACGCTTCTTGGACTCATTCAGTTTGGAGCTGGCTTCTCCTTTGATCCACCACCTGTGGGCCCTCTTGAGCATCTTCCAGGGCAACCAGATGGCGAGAAAAGCGCCCAGAAGAACACATCCGAGGATGTCGAGCAGAAGGTACTGGTAGAGGGGCAGGAAGGCGCCCTGCGACTTCAGATGCCGGGCCCCTCGATGCCGCATTATGTACTCGATCCAGAAGGTGGCTTCCGTCAGTGGATGCATGGGATTATCGCGGAAGCGTTGCGAGACCTCCAGGGCACTCTTCTTGTACTGCGGCTCATAGATCAGAGTCTCAATGTTCCTCACCAAGTCGTCGACGGTGAGTTTCGAGAAGACCAGGGACCGGGCGTAGCCCTCCCTCACCGACTTAATGGTGTTCCGGTGCTGATCCCCGTACAGGGGAATGCACAGCATCGGCACGCCCCAGTATATGCCCTCCTGGGTGCCGAAAATGCCGCCGTGGGTGATGAAGAGCTTCACGTTCGGATGGGCCAGTATGTCGTTCTGGGGCATCCACTTCCGAATCAGGACGTTCGGGGGCAGCTCCCCGACAGAGTCGTTCTCATACTTCCAGATGACTTGCTGCTTCAGCTGCCCGAAGGCCTTCAGGATCAGGGCGGTCTTCTCGGGCGGCATGTCAGTGCTCTTCATGTAGGAGCCCAGGCTGAAGTACACCACGCCGTGTGTGGCCTTGTCCAGGAAAGCTTGTAGGTCATCAGGCAACTGCTTGGCAGGCTGAATGTGGGCTCCTCCCACGTCTATGAGTCCCGGCATACTGGGTCGCGGCAGGTCCACGCTGCGGTGGCTGTTGATCAGCATCAGGGAGATGTTGCGCTCCAGATCGTGGACGTGGGGTAGAGGACCTAGGAGTTGCAATATTTTTAATAGCAATGTGAGCAAGGTGCTGGAGGTGTTTAGAGTTAACCTGCTATGACACCCTGGAAATACTTTTCCGCCAACTCCTGCATTTTCGGCAAATAGAACCAACGCCGCATCACTGCATCGTACAAGGATATGTAGGCGTTGTAGGCCCGCTGGCTGAAGGTCATTTGATCCGTGTGGGAGAGCAGCAGATGAGGGATGACAGACCAGGGGGTGAGGATGCCCATGGCATGGTCCATGTTGTCCGCGTAACCCATTGTTCCGATTGTCACCACGGGACAATTAAACTTCTTGCCGAACATGAGGAAGGCCTCGTGGAAAAACTGCTCCAGGATAACCAGATCATAATGGTCGTCCTGGCTGGCAATCAGCTTCTGAACTTTGGGGTCCTTGAAAGCGTGCTCGGTGGTCATCAGTCCAATGGTCCACCAGAGCTGCAAGTTCTGGAAGTCGCTTGCGAACTGCATGGTGAAGATGTTCTTCTTGGGAACTGAAGTCATGAAACATAACAGATAAACTCCACTACTCCTTAGGAGTGCTTTACTTTCGACTCACAATGCTTGGGAATGTCAAAGGAGGGACTGATGATGATTTCCGTCAGGTTCTCGTGGGGCTGCTTGGTGGGGTGGTTGTTCACGCTGGTCACGTGGTGGCCCTGGCGGAGGAGATCCCTCTGGAAGTGCTCCAGCCAGAGCCAGTGACTGGGCGCCGGGAAGGGGCCCATGAAGAGAATCCGATAGGCAGAGCTATAGCTCGACAGTCCAATAAGGAACATCAGCCAGCACTTCCACTGCAGCTGCATCTCCATCTGGTTTCAGAAATCAGCATGGACAATTAAACAACGTCAATTAAATTGTCAGACTATCGGGCGGCGAGGGTAAAAGCCGCGTTATTAGCGCTTGATTAACGTTAGCTTTAGTTTATGTTCGGTGTTTGATTTGTTATTTGCATAAAAGTGCTATGGGACAGTGCAAATGATTTTGTTATTAATGAGACGGTGGGCTCGGGCTACACATGATTGAAGTGGAGTCATAATATATGGCAAATCGACGCCTTTTCTTCCGTTCTTTGTTCGCTCTGCATAAATAAATATTAAACTAAATAGGAATCGTATCTACTTCGATCTGTTTCGGTGTCTTAATCCCCAAGGTATTTCAGGGCAAACACACCTTTGGCCCAGACTGCCAATTGGATGTGATTGAAATGCAGCCAGATAATTTCATCATTTAGTAATTAGCAATTAATATTTCAGTTGTACGTTCCAGGTGGACGGGACGGCATTCTAGTCGATCTACACGCCTTCTACGGCTGATCTCCTACGCCAGGTTGCAATAATCTTTTGCAGTCTTTATGTTGTTTATCGGACATAACAAGTGCCAAGTTTATCACTGAATTAGCCTCAAGGCTATCTAGACACTTTCTTATCGAACGCTTTCTTATCACCTTTTTATGTAGGCTAAGACACTCGAATTGTAAAGAGATTTCTTTTGTTGCTCTGAACTTGGGAGTTTAATTTGAATTGCATTTGCATTGAGCTTGATGGCTTTAAGCCGCGACTAATGGCAATAAAATGTATTCGGGCTCATTTGATTAATTTATTATTTACTTTTGGTGGAGGGTATCGAGAACTGCGCATTGTTTTCATTCGATTTATTTCCTGATTACCGTTTGTTTGGGTTGACGCTCCACAAAGTAAAACTAACTGAAATATAAATAAAACCTGCTACTTGTCATCATTGAGACGTGCTGATAAATCGCATGTGGAAGTAATTTGCCCGCGCAGCTCGCATTTCGCATTTCAAATGACATTTTCTCACAAGCTAACTGTTTTAATTCCAGCAGTTGTATCTTTTTAACGACTGTTGCTGGCTAATGCAGTTTCAGGCAAAGTGCAATACAAACGATGGCTTTTATGAGCTGCGGCCAAGGTTGGTTGGGAAACTCAGAGTTGTAAGAGCATAATTGCCTCGCAGCTTGTAGGCCAACTAATTGTTTAGTTGGTCAAATTAAAATTATTTTATTACAATGACTTTGGGGAGTGTACAGAGTGTGTGTGGAAAAGATTTTGTGTATTGTAGGTTGTGGCTTGTGGGTTGAGGCACAAAGCTGTTTGTGTCAAAAGTAAAAGTAGTTTTAGGCTGGATGTGAAAGCACTTCCCAATTGGTTACCCAATACTTGTATTTTTAGGCTTAGGACTATTGAAAATTATCATTTCTCGATTTGCCATTTCTGAAACCACTTTCTTCATGTTTCTGATTAGTAAGGCTGAGAAGTATAATATAATTAACCTTTATTTTCTTTACTGTCTTGTTTCTCACAGTAATGTGTTTTTATTTTTATTTACACAATTGTTTCTCCTGGGCTCTGGTGTTAAATTAGCACATTTCGGAATAAAATCCAAATTCAAATAAAGCGCGCAACACGACCGCCGGGCACCAAAGTGCAGTTATCACTAAACTCAAGCCGCAAGGCGGCGAACACCTCAACTTAATCAGCATTAGCCTCAGCCGAGGCAAAGTCTCGGCCGCTGCCGCCGTCGCTGCCACACAGTCACAAGCGCGCACTCACAGATACAAAAAGCTTAGCTGTATCTGCCGGATTGAGGTAGCCCTGGCATGAACCGAGACACTCATTGTTTGCCTTAATCTCATTGTTTGATTTTTTATGTTTGTGTGCCGCGATAATTGGAATATTGTTACAAATGATTGCATGTGTTGCCAAAATAATTATTGGCTGTCAATGGCACTTTTCCCTGGAGTCTGGAGAACCCCTCTCCACTCACGTGTTAGCCAATAGATCAGAATTCCACTGGTGTATTCCCACTGCGAAATAGCTTGTCCATTGAACTTTTGCCAAACAAAGATCATACCTACATTAATTAGAACGCGCATTTCGGAATAAACAACAAGATACGAATGTTTTGTTATCGAACAAGTCAGGTAAACAAAAAATAAAAGTGTCTAAATAAAGTATTTGTCATACATGTAAAAATAACCAACAATTTCTAAGCAGTATCTTAACAATAGCTTACACTTTCACTTGAAAACCTTACAGGATGTAGAGATCCGACTCCAAGAACACTTCAAATTTCTTGGGATTTCCTAAGCACCTTTATTTATTTAAATAATTTCCTTGTTCGTTGGAAATCAAACAATGCCCCGAGAGTTGCATAAGCTTGTTTCATTGGCAAACGGAAAGTAATCCCGACATTTTTAGGGGAATTTAATTTGAGTAAAACAAGTATTAATTCACTTTGTTCATTCACCTTGGCAGCGGTCAGGTTCACTTGTTCTGATAAGAAAGGCGCATTAAATAACAATTAATTCGGATCGGGGATCGGGGTTGAGCGAATAAAAGAATATGTCACAAATGTCATAAAACCATCAATGAACATGCAACAAATTAAAGAATAAGGAGGAAACTGAACTCAAAAGGGCATAACCATACACAACACAAGACGCCGAAACATTTCATTGAAAATTGGCACGCTTCATTGAAGCGAAGCCACAGAAACTGAAACTGGAACTGGGACTGGAAACTGGGAGTTGGGAGTCGGGAGGAGGGCGTGGCAGGCAGCGGCCAAGGGCGTGGGCGAGAACGATGATGGACGACCCTGCCCCGGGCGCTGGTTTGAAGGCAACTCCAGACATGGCCAAGAACGGCACTTTTGATGCAAGCGATCGCCAGGAAAGGCCACCAAGGAACCAAAAATGTGTTCATTCATAAGCCAAAGACAAGACAGACAAAAAAGGGGGCATGCGGCAATGAAAATGAATTGCCCGGAACAAAAAATGCGAAGAGAAACAGCTCATTTAATCGGAAGAAAATAAAACTAAAGAGTCTCTCTTTCAGGTCTTAGAACATACTTGCTTTTAATAATAACTGGATATTGGTTTCTTTTAGAAGCCAAAAATATCTGTTTCGGAAATCCTTTTCCATTCTTCTAATGATTCACTCTCTGCCATTTACGAGGTGCAAACGACAAATTGCCCATAAAGTTAAAGCCCATATACGCCTATATAGCAAATACAATGATCAGAAGCCCCTCCCTGAACAAAAATGGGAATTGAATGACAAGAACACCGTTTGTTAGATTGCGCCAATTTAATGTTTACTTTGCACTTCAGCCCAAGAGCCAAATTAGGCTAAATCAAACGGATACGCATAGAAGCGAGACCTTTGTATCTCATGGATCCATTAGTTCCCATCTATCAATCAATTAGGCGAACAACGTGCGTTTTCCCAGGCGCGTTTAGATAAAGGAAACCCAACCGAATAGAACCAAACCCCACGATGACACTGTCGATTTCCACGGAACTATGTACACAGTTTCCACTTCGTTCATCGGAGCAATTAAAAATTTCACCCAAATAGCAGAGACGTTGCGCATGATTAGTCGACGAATTTGAGAGTTCGATCAGAACCCGCATCGTGAAATAGGTTTCAGTCAGCTGGTGGTCCAAGTGCCGACGATGGCAGAGGCTTTTCGGGGAGAGAATCGTGTTTTGGCAGCTGTCAATGTGTCAATATTAATTCAATATGTCGAAAGCAGAATTCAGCACAATTTCAAATTGAGTTATAATGTGACACGAGAGATGGGCCCGAAATTGGGCCCGGGGTGGTAGACTCATCTCAAGTGGCTAGAGGCCCAGAAAAGCCAACCAACCCCCAGGGCCTGCCTCTCAAACCGCCTTAACCTCGAACAATTTGTTAATGAGCAAATTACATGGTCTTTGCATATATTTTCCAGGTTCATTACCTTGACAGAAACACAAAACCAGAACTCCAAACACGCCCTTAAAAGTGAATCACTCCCCCATTTCTGGTAAGAATTTTAGGCATTTCTGTTCGAGATAGGCAAACAACTATAAAAACTGTTGAGGCGTAAAAGGATCTCCTGTCTAGGGTGGACTTATCGGTTCGAGATATGATATTCATGGAAATGGATGGTTTTCCGGTGGCTTTCTCTAATTCACATGACCTTTTGACCTTTGAGAAAAGGGACTTTTTAAAAAGGTTCAAGTGGAACTATTCAAGATAATCCTCTAGATATAGTTTATGCTTTTTTAAAAGCAAGTAATTTATAAAAATTATTATGCCTTTAGTAACATTGTAAGGCGAATAAGAATTGTATCACTAGTTAAAGTCTTTATTAAATAATAAATAAATATGAACTTCCTTCTAATATACAAGGTCCTCAAACTTCTGTTCAAACAAAACCATATCAAATACTCTTGTCTATATCGCTGGAGGCTTTATCGACGATTTTATTTGGAATGTTTTTTGGGATTGCAGCGCTCCGTTTTGGACTCGGTGGTGGCTCCGTGCTTCCCTGGAGCAATTAGTAAGAGTGCAGTTTTATGTGTTTATTTTTACATATGCCACAGCTGTGTGGCCTAACCTAGATAGTCAAATGTAGTCGCCGTCTCGCAGCCACTCCTCCGCAAACACTTCAGAGGGCTGCCGAACACAAATTGTGCGTGATATGTCGCTGTTATCAGGAACAGCCCCTAAGGGTTTCCTACTCCCATTTTAATGCTCTTCTGAGCCTTGAAAGGGGCGTGCAGTGGAGGTTACACTGAGAAATACTAAACATCCCTTCCTTCGCTGAATAGTTACGTGAAAACACTATTCCAAGCCGGTAACCAGGCAATCTTTCCGTGCAACTACTCCCGCCCATCTGGCCCAGAGGCTCTTCTAGGTGTTTTTATGTGATTTTGTGCATTTAATTTATTAATGAGCTGACCGCGGCGAATTCTTCATTCGGTGCGCCTGATTTATGTGGCATCTGCTGTCGGATGGAATTTTTGATGCCTGTCAGGGAGGTCGGGTGCGGGCCACTAGTTACCGGTTCCTGGTTCGTGGTGTCAAAGGGTTCATTAGCACGCCAAAAAGGATATTTACACAACAGGACTCCGGACATCAGGGGAAAGGCAAAAGGCAAACAGCAAACAGCAGTGACAACGACCGGGAACCGTGTGACTTATGTAACTTAATAGGCTGATGAAAAATGGTTAGGAGATTTTATCGCTCAACAGGCGCTGCAGCGACAGACAACTGGGGAAGGCGAACAACATGTGGCAGAGTCACTGGCAGGCGCAGAGTTGAAGTTAAAGGCGATGCCCCAGCCAAATTGCAGCCACATGTGTGAGCACTTCGGCCCTCTCTGATCCCCCAATGAAGATGGAGATCATCAGAGAACTGCGCCAGCGTCCGAGCACCGCCAAACAAATTGAAAAATTTCAACTCCTCTCGACGCTCGCAATTGCTCAATCCGCGTACTTTCCGCGTGCTCACCCCAGAGGGGGAAAATGAAAATTAAACGGAAAAGAGGGGGCCCACCGAGAGCACCCAACCCAAGCGACGCCAATGCCGGCGAGGAGGAGCCCCAAGAAAATGAGTGTTCGAACAGTCGAGTGTCATCCGCGGTGTCTCAGTGATGAGCAAGGCAAACATTCGAATTTCGAGGGAAATCTTTTCTATTTAATATCTTTTCTAATAAGATGATTCACTTAATTGAAAAGAAAATAGAATAGGTGGGTCTTGGGGGTACAGCACTTGATGAGAATTAGTTACTAACCTCTACTGCCTATCTATTGAAGCTGTAATTAATCAATTCTGCTCCTTATCCCGCCTTTCTTTTCCAATAATTTGTTGAAGTCCTACCGCATCCCTTCGCTACCAGCCATCCACTCGCATCACTGTTATCTAGATACAGATACATTTTGGGCCAGCCCCGCCGCGTTCGCGCGTTCGCAGAGCGGAGCACACAAAAGTCACTCGCGGGTGCGCCTTGGAGTGGTGGGCATGGAAGAGGCAAATGTATATCGGTGGCAGAGGACCGGGGCAGTGGCAGGGGCAGCTGAGGCAGCCATGGGGTCCGAGGCCGGGGTCCGCCGGCAACTCATCGAGCGAGCGCACACTTCTGCGTGCGGAATTTTCTTTCAGTTCAGTCGGTGAGAAAACGTTGGCGTGTTCGGTCGTTCGGTTCGTTTGCTTATCGGAAATTCGGGAAATTGGAAAATCGGTTGCGGGTGGCGGCAGACGTCGCGGAAAAATCTACGCGCCCCTTCAGAGTTTTCCCCCAACAGAGCGTGAGTGTGTGTGTGTGTTTGAGTTGTAAATGGAAAAGCGCGGAAAAAAGAAATTTAATTTATTTTTAAGATTCGGTTCGGTTTCCCCTCTGCGCTGCTGTCCTCTGTCGGCACTTTTCAGTCAAGAATTCCGGCTAAAACTTATTCTGAATGGGTGCGATTGTTTCCTCCGATTTTAGTGAAGAGAAAAGATACAGAGAACTTTTGCTAATTGACCGTGAATACGGAAAATCTGTGTTTATGAATCTGTGAAAATCCCCAAAGGGCTAAGAAGCAAATCTAGTTTATGTTCTCCAAGGAGACTTGTAGGAAGTTGTGAAGAAAACAAGAAATTTATAAATAAAGAAGTGAGCTTGGAAAAAAGATATAGTGCCAAAGTGATCTAAAACTTGCGATTGAAAGATAACCCCAAACCAGATATTGAAACTGTACCCCGTTCATCATGCTCTTCTCGTGGGATATATGCCCCAATAATATTCATATTTCTGACATATGGTGTAGAAATCGCAACAGAGCACAGCTCCATTCATCAATCGGTGGTACTCTGCGATCATAAATCACTACACCCGGGAAAAAAAAGAGTGTGACTAACTCCACAACTGCAACCAAAATACGAAACATTCAGAAAAAACGTTTACCTTTTGAGGCCTTCGAGTTGGGAAAGCGTTGAAATCGGCGTGGGCTTCGACGCCTACCAATTTTCCATACGAAAACAGCGATTTCATGGCTTATCAAATCAATTTTCATTTTCAATACAGCATCTCCGATGCCCCCATGGCCGTCCCCCACAAATCAGCGGTGTTTTGTTGGCCTTTTGTTTTCGGACTTTATTAGGGAGCCAGAGCCACCAAATTGGTCGGTTTTAATTACCATAAAAATACAAAGCAGTTCCAGGCCAAGAACTTTCCCAAAAAGTGCAGCTGGCCTGGCCATCCAGCTGACTATCTGACTATCCGGTAGATACATTTATTAATTTTTATGTAAATGGGAGAGAAGCGAACACGCGCCCGTCATAAACTCCTGCTCCCCGCCGATTGTCACTTTATTTTTTATTCGAGTTCAGTTTCGGCTTCGGTGTCGTCTGCGGCGAGGCGTTTCAAATTTTATTTTGACTGCCGCGACGGGCTATAAAAATATGTGCTCGAATCGACAAGATCTTGGGCGGCGCATATAAAAGTTAACAAGCAGAATTAGCGGAGCGAACTTAACAAGAACTCGAAGACACGACAACTGCAGCCTGGAGGCTGTGCAATTGACCTGCCCCTTCTGCGGGGCATTTCCCCTTCCGCATACCGCATTTCCCCTCGAAAATAAATTCATAAGCTGTAATGTGCAACAGGGACGAGAGTCGCTCCCCGCGAGTCTCAAAGTATTTTTAGATATCCCAGCGTAAATAATTTATTTTCCAGTCACAGTCGTTGACGTTTTCTCCGGGGAAATCTCTCTCCAGGGACTTTTGCATTCTAAACTAGAAAGTTTCCGCAGCGATCTGTTTGGGACCTTCCTGTTCTATTTTTCGGGATGGCCCTTGAACTTTGACGGCGGTTGCAAAATCCCGAACCAGAAATTCCACTTTATAAGTTCAAATATCTTCCAACTTGAGCTGCCAGGCGCGGCCACTTAAGGCCATTTTTGGGGTCGATTTTTTGGTTTACCGCCCCACCTCCATATAAATAAAAAACAATACATTTTACTTAGCTGAGAAGCAGTTTCCGCCGAAGTGGAGGAGCACTTCTCGGGCTGGCCGGGGCAGCAGTTCAATTAAGTCTCCATAAAGTATCTGCAGATACGCTAATCAATGACGTACACAAATAGATACATATATGTATCTGAGTAGGGCATGAGTCATAGAATCCAGAAAAGTCTTTAATCCGAAACAATTAGGAAACTAAATAAATAATATAATAGGTTGTAAAGAATGCCTTTCTTTTTGTTAACAAAATCCGATTCTTGTAATAGGCTAGGAATAATGGTCAGACATTATGTCTATAGGAGCCACTGCGAAGGTCCTCGGTGTAAAGGAAAGTAATATTAACATCATGTTGATGTCTGTTATAATATAACCACTTCAACGTCAGCATGTACTCTCCAGAAGGAATGGGAAGCATTAATAATTCATGCCTCAGATAAAACCCCTTAATAATTAGGGGTCCCTGAAAATATTAGCGAGTGAAATGATGGATTTTGTGATTGGCGCACATGGATCTTACCACATAGGGACACGTGTGATTAAAGTTGGAAAACTCTCCAAAGAAGCTGTGAACCATTGTGGCGAATGGGTCGTACTTCTTTCGAAGATAATGACAGACATCCAGCTTTGTGCTGATAACCCAAGGCTTAAACCCATTGGCTTTCTTCAAGACATTTGCGTGTACTTGTACGCTGTTAGTCGGATGGAGAACTTTCGCAATCAAATTCAAAACTACCTTATCGCGACCCACAGCCTTCAGGCGGCAAAGTTCGAACACAATCCACGACTGGTTGTAGCTCTTACAGACGGCGTTGGTCATTTTAAACACAACTGCGTCCTGAAATTTTAAGATTAGATCCTTGGATGTGTCATGAATGCCACACTTACGCTAGAATTGAGTAAGCAGGCACCCAGTGATGAAATAATTATCAGCCTGATCCACATGCTGAACCATCGAAAAGTATTGACCGACGGGATTCAAGCCAATGAAACCCAAAAGTTATAGTTCAGTTTCCCGATAATAGTTATAATTATTTTAATAGGCGTAATTTAAAATGTTTTTCGATTAGGTAATTAAGCGATGAGATAGAAAGTAAATAAAAGTCTGAAGCGGAACAAAATGACTTCAGTTAAATGACATGCCCTTGATGTAATTGTAGTTTTGCTTCTTTTAAATACAGGATCATAGGTGTTTCCTTACTTCAAAACCCGTAAACCTTTAGGAAGTGACTGTCCGAATTAAATTAAATAAAATTGAAATACCATAAATCAATCTTCCATTACAGCAGAGTGCAATTGCCAAGAAAAATACCAAGAGTGCCAATGTGTTTATGACAAAACCCCGAATAAAATTGAAACGTAATCGAGCGAAAGTTGGCCGGCAAGTGCGTGGAGTACGATTTTGAATACACAAACGGCACTAGCGGATAGGAAATTAGGAAAAGCTGCTTCAGCTTCAAAGGAAGCCAGTACACGTCTGTTCGTCTGTCTGTCAGTCAGTCAGTCAGTCGAGGTGGCTCCCCCGGTGCCGAGATAGAGCCCCTCCTGAACACCCCAAGTAGGAGCGGTGAAAACGCATGAGTTCTGTCAACGAAATGACATGCAGCATCTGTCTATGCGGCCATCGGGCCAGGACGTGATGCTGAGTCGAGGCCTTCGATGCTCAGATGCTCCGATGCCCCGGTGATGCTATTTTTATGAGGCCCCAGACTACTACAGACGACGACGGATGCGTGGCCCCATGAAAAATCAATTAACACGCAAAATTATTAAAGACGAGCAACAAACACTGAACACTGAACACTGAAACGAGTAGGAAAACGAAAACGAACGAGTGCTACTTGGGGTTCCGGATCCGCAACCCATTCCTCTCTCCAACCCATATCCCTGCCACATACAACTTCAAAGCAGCTGCATCGGAATGTCGCGCCTCCGTGGATTAGGATGGCTTGCTGTGCTGCTGTCTTGCCTTCTGCAATTGCAAACTGTCGCAGCCATGAAAGGTGAGTAAAAAACAACACTAACACTCCACACACTAACTCCAAGGAATCAGAGACCACGATCGTATACAGTTAATTAAACGGCTACAACCGTCAGGTAGCAGAGATACGCGCCCCAGAACTTAATACCTCGCATAAACATAAGATTTATCATGGCAAATGATCAACGCACGATTTATGCTCATTACAAATATGGCCAGCCACGAATTGGCTTAAAAAGCGGTCCCCTGGCAGACAGAAGCGGCAGAAGCCGCCGAAGTTGAGGCCAAATTGCATTTACTTGGGCTGCCATCGAAGCGGACATAAATAAAAGTCAAAATAAAGAGTTGCAAATGGTGCAGTGCAACATACATTCTGGTGTTACCCGCGCACTGTGGGTTTTCCTCTGGAAACTTTCAATAAAAATATATATAGAATATATAAAAATATATATAGATAGGTTTCCCACGATAGCTGCGGTTTTGACCTCCTTTGAAGACCTTTCAAGATTTACTTCAATTCATTTATGTGACTAATTTGACCAACTGGTCGCCTTCGACCGGCTCTTCCTGCCTCTAAATATCAATCTGGACGCAGTCCCTCCAGTTTAGCATTCGCAATGCTCCATGGTAACCCCAGCCGGCCCATAAAATCCAACTACTTAACTACAATGCGCCGCTGCAGTGCACTTAACGCATTTTTCACGCTTGACATTTGACTTGGGGCGCACTTTTCTCGTTGTCGTCGTCGTCGTCGTTGTCTGTTGTTGCCTTGCTGTTGCCGGGACAGAAAGTATCTGCAACTCAAAGTATCTGCCGCACAAACGCTATCCAAAGCCCGGCGTGCTCTTAATTTTGCTGTATCTCTCAGGCGACACTCGGCGAATATGTGTGTATTTTGGTTTTCGGCGCAAATGTATTTTTAATGATATTTTTAGTTAGCACGTGACGTCATTTGGGGGCTAAGAAGCCAAACGTGAATCATCCCCGAATTGTTTATCACTCTCTGTTTGCCTAGTCTGCTTCATTTGCGATCGGTGTATTCGTACACTTAACTATATTTATTTTTTATTCGGACGTTAAATGTAAATCATTTACACGCGCGCACCGTTGTGCCAAATTTAACACAATCGTGTGTATCTGCAGGCTAGCGTATGTGTATCTGAATCTGGTGCGCGCCATCTGCCGCTCTGTGTCGCCTCTTGATTATTCATTTGCATTTGCAATATAAATATCAACACATGCCCAATACTGCAGTAGGCAGTAAAATGAGCCAGCCAAGCCTGCATATGTGTTTCAATGAAATCCAGTAATTTATTTTGGCGACAATTATTTCTTTCTTTTTTTTCGTCCTCCCCTGAGTCATGAGAAAATGTATCTTTATGACTTGTCGATGCAATGCTCAATTGTCGATCGCAAAGGGTAAGCAGCCATGGCATAATTAAATTTTATGCGACCCCGGAGTCTAATTAGGGGGAAGACGTTAGCAACGGCAACACATGTTCACTCGTCCCCCCATTCGAGACCATAAACGCGGAGGCAATGGGTTTCCCAAAGCGGTTTTTATTGGATTTAGATTGATCTCTTAAGCCGGAGAATGTGGAATTGGTCGGAAAAACTATTCAGACGTCTACTTTGAAGATCCCAGGAATTACAGCAAAGATTATAGCCAACAAAAATTTTAAGAACAAATCATTGTGGTGCAAAGGGTTCTCTGGAATAAATTTCTCAATAGCTACAGAACAGATGTAAACTAACGATTGGACAAGAGGTTCCCCAAAAAATAAATAGAGAATTTGATTGAAAAACAAGAAAGGAAAGCTAACTTCGGGCGGAGCCGAAGTTGATATACCCTTGCAGTTCAGTCGCAGTCCGCTAGGTGGCGCCACGCATCTTATATTATTAGATATGTAGCGGATCGTATATAGTCGGCCGATTCTTATGAAATTTGGCATATTGAATTATTTTTCCCAAAATAGAATCTGTACCAAATCCCATTCTAACTTAAACAAGAAAGAAAAGCTAACTTCGGGCGGAGCCGAAGTTGATATACCCTTGCAGTTCAGTCGCAGTCCGCTAGGTGGCGCCACGCATCTTATATTATTAGATATGTAGCGGATCGTATATAGTCGGCCGATTCTTATGAAATTTGGCATATTGAATTATTTTTCCCAAAATAGAATCTGTACCAAATCCCATTCTAACTTAAACAAGAAAGAAAAGCTAACTTCGGGCGGAGCCGAAGTTGATATACCCTTGCAGTTCAGTCGCAGTCCGCTAGGTGGCGCCACGCATCTTATATTATTAAATATATAGCGGATCGTATATAGTCGGCCGATCCTTATAAAAATTGGCAGATCGGATTGTTTTTCACAAAATAGAATCTGTACCAAGTCCCATCTTTCTAACTTAAAAAACACCAAAGTTATGCCAATTTCGATCGTTCTATGACAGCTATAGGATATAGTCGGCCGATCCTTATGAAATTTTGTACATAAGATATTTTGGTCAAATATAATATGTGTGGAAAGTCCCTCTAACTTTAAAAACACCAAAGTTATGGCATTTCCGATCTATCAGTTATATGGCAGCTATAGGATATAGTCGACCGATCCCGGCCGTTCCGACTTATATACTACCTGCAAAGAAAAGAAGGGTGTGTGCAAAGTTTCAACTCGATAGCTCCAAAACTGAGAGACTAGTTTGCGTAGAATCCGACAGACGGACATGCTCATATCGACTCAGGAGGTGATCCTGATCAAGAATATATATACTTTATAGGGTCGGAGATGTCTCCTTCGCTGCGTTGCACACTTTTGACCAAAATTATAATACCCTCTGCAAGGGTATAAAAATGGGATGTGGATGTTTCAAAGGGACTCCATAAGAAAATGTTGAAAAAAATCTATCGAAAAATTTGTTTGCTTGCTTTTTTTTATGTAGAGAATCCGCTCAAGGATCGGATGAAAATTGGCGGAAAAATAAAACCTTAACTAATAGGTTTTATAATAATGCCATTCTTTTGGTTAATAAAATCCGATTCTTGCAAACGACTAATAGGAATTAATAGTCAGCCATTATGTTTATAGGCACCACTGCGAAGGTCCTCGGTGTAAAGGAATGTAACATTAACTTCAAATTGATGTCTGTTATAATAGAACCACTTCGTCATTTTGTGATGGGCGCACATGGATCTTACCACATAGGGACACGTGTGATTTATGTTGGAAAAGTCTGCAAGGAATCTTAATATCATTGTTGCGATTGGGTTGTTCTTCTTTCGCATAAAGCGACAGGCATCCAGCTTTGTGCTGATAACCCATGGCTTAAACCCATTGGCTTTTTTCAAAACATCCAAGTGTACCTGTATGCTGTTGGTCGGATGGAGAACGTTCTGAATCACATTTAAAACTACCTTATCGCGACCCACAGCCTTCAGGCGACAAAGTTCGAACACAACCCACGACTGGTTGTAGCTCTTACAGACGACGTTGGTCATCTTAAACACAACTGCGTCCTGAAATTTTAAGATTAGATCCTTAGAAGAATCATTATTGACACACTTACGCTGGAACTTAGTAAGCAGGCACCCAGTGATGAAATAATTATCAGCCCGATCCACATGCTGAACAATCGAAAAGTATTGACCGACGGGGAGCCGATTACACCCAAAAGTTATAGAAGAGTTTCCCAGTGATAGTTATAATTATTTTAATAGGCATAATTTAAAATGTTTTTCGATTCGGTAATTAAGCGATGAGATAGAAAGTAAATAAAAGTCTGAAGCGGAACAAAATGACTTCAGTTAAATGACATGCCCTTGATGTAATTGTTATTTTGGTTATTTTAAATACAGGATCATAGGTGTGTCCTTACCTCAAAACCCAAAAACCTTTAAGAAGTGACTGCCCGAATAAATTTAAATAAAATTGAAATCCCATAAATCAATCTTCCATTACAGCAGAGTGCAATTGCCAATACCATATGGGACCTCATACATAAAAATTGACAGAGTTATAATCATGGCTGTGGGCAATATATGGGGATCCGGCATTTTCGAAGGGACTCAATCAGAAAATTTTGAAAAAAATCGATAGAACAATTTTTTTGCAGCTTTTAATGCAGATTGGTGGAGAATCGAATTAGAAATCGATTGAGGTATTCCGCTCAAGGATCGGATGAAAATTGGAAGAGTTGAAAAGTTATAGGCTTGGTGGGGGCTATATATGGGGATCCTCTTTTATCGATGTGACTGCCTTAAAAGTATCTTGCATAATTATACCCTTGCAGAGGGTATTATAATTTTGGTCAAAAGTGTGCAACGCAGTGAAGGAGACATCTCCGACCCTATAAAGTATATATATTCTTGATCAGGATCACCTCCTGAGTCGATATGAGCATGTCCGTCTGTCGGTTTCTACGCAAACTAGTCTCTCAGTTTTGGAGCTATCGAGTTGAAACTTTGCACACATCCTTCTTTCCTTTGCAGGCAGTATATAAGACGGAACGGCCGGGATCGGTCGACTATATCCTATAGCTGCCATATAACTGATTGATCGGAAATGCCATAACTTTGGTGTTTTTTAAGTTAGAGGGTTGGGACACATGTTATATTTGACCAAAATATCTTGTGTACAAAATTTCATAAGGATCGGCCGACTATATCCTATAGCTGTCATAGAATGATCGAAATTGGCATAACTTTGGTGTTTTTTAAGTTAGAATGGGATTTGGTACAGATTCTATTTTGGGAAAAATAATTCAATATGCCAAATTTCATAAGAATCGGCCGACTATATACGATCCGCTACATATCTAATAATATAAGATGCGTGGCGCCACCTAGCGGACTGCGACTGAACTGCAAGGGTATATCAACTTCGGCTCCGCCCGAAGTTAGCTTTCCTTTCTTGTTTTAATTATGAAATATGTTTACATTTATTTACGTAAATAAATAAAACATTTATATTCAAAAAATTACATCACATATGTACATACATAGGTACATTGGTAGAACTAGTTTATTTTCCACCGTGAAAGTCCTCGACGAAAACAAACGAGACATTTAAATCAGATTGGTGTCTATGATAATAGAACCACTTCAAGCTGAGCATGTACTCGCCAGTGGGCCAGGGAAGCTTCATTAATTCAGGCCTCAGATAAAAGTCCTTTATGATAAGTGGGCCCTAGAATGCTTGCGTGTGAAACAGTTGATAGCTTGATGGTGTACTTGGATCTTACCACATACGGACACGAGTGATTTAAGTTGGAAAACTCGGCGAAGAAACTGTGGACAATTCGAGCGATTGGGTTGTTCTTTTTTTTGTAAATAACGGCAGACATCAAGTTTCGAATTGACGATCCAAGGCTTAAAGCCGCTGGCTTTTTGCAAAACGCTTCCGTGAACTTGCACACTGTTGACCGGATGGAGAACAGTTTGTTGCATGTTGAACACCACCTTATCGCGAGCCACAGCCTTCAGACGGCAAATGTCAACCACGATCCACGACTGGTTATAGCTCACACAGACGGCGTTCGTCATCTTGAAGATAACTGCATCCTAAAATTTCACAAATTAGGTGCAACAGAAACTAAAATTGTGCACCACTCACACTAGAAAGTAAAAGGAACGTGCCCAGCAGAGCCATGGAAATTAAACCGACCCTCATGGTAAACTATCGAAAAGTATTTGACGATTAAATTCCATCCAAAACAAATCAAATACACAAGTTCCTTGTTACTATGATAATTATTTTAATAAGTATCATTAATATTCAATGAGTAATTTAAAATTGATTCCGATTAAACGTTTTTGAAACCATTTTGAAGCGGAACTGAGTTGTTTATTGAAAGCTTAAAGCGGAACATTCTAGCCCACTAACATTGGGGCTTTAATCGAAAACATGTAAATGTGATTTTTGTTATATATATTCATACTTTCATTGAAAAGCCTTTAGTACAAAAATACTGCACAAATGGCTTTAATAAAAAAGAGTAACAACATTCAGTATTCAATATCTTTCAACCAATATACCATGTACGATAGGGAACTTGGAAACCTAATTTTGGTGAATAATAATTATTTCGCAAAAGACAAACACAGGTTTAGCAATTGCATATTTTCTTAGCACTTTTTAGAGCTATCTTATTTTGCACTGTGCAGGTCCTCTCGAAAAACAAATGTAATATTTATATCGGATTGGTGTCTGTGATAATAGAACCACTTCATGGCTATCATGTACTCGCCGGTGGGCCAGGGAAGAGTTACTAATTCAGGCCTAAGATAAAATCCCTTAATGATAAGTGGACCCTAAAAATATATACTAGAATTAACAAACATTATGCCGACAGAGTTCATGGATCTTACCACATAGGGGCAGGTGTGATTAAAGTTGGAAAACTCTCCGAACAAACCGTGGATCATTGTGGCGAATGGGTTGTACTTCTTTCGAAGATAACGACAGACATCCACCTTTGTGCTGATAACCCATGGCTTAAACCCATTGGCTTTCTTCAAGACATTTGCGTGTACCTGTACGCTGTTGGTCGGATGGAGAACGTTCTGATTCATATTGAAAACTACCTTGTCGCGACCAACAGCCTTCAGGCGGCAGAGGTTAACCACAATCCAAGACTGATTGTAGCTCTCGCAGACGACGTTGGTCATCTTAACCACCACTGCGTCCTGAAATTTCCATATTAGATCCTTGGAAGTAGTATTTCTGTTACACTTACACTAGAACTTAGGAAGCATACCCCCAGGGACGCTATTATAATTAAACCGATCCACATGCCGGACAATCGAAAAGTATTTGCCCGATTGAAGTCGAACCTATAGAAACCGTAGTTGGAGATTTTCCATATCGTTATATGTGTATTATTTTAATAACTCCATCAGAGATCATTAAATTTCAAATGGTTTTTGATTAGGTAATCAAACATTTAGGCAGAATGAAAATACATGTTTGAGGCGGAACAAAATAGGTAACTATTGAGGTGTTTGAACTTTGCAGTTCTAGTGCAAAGCTAAACTAGATACAAAAGCTAAACTCACACTTAAAGAGCTAGAATTCCAATATCTCTGTGCGAGCATCAATTTGCCTATTAATGGCCTTAATAGAGAACTAGCATCCATAAATACCAGCTACCATAAATTTGAGCTGCAAGTTGCACCAGCAGAAATCCACTCAAGATCACGCAAAAAGCCCACAAATCACAGGCACCACTAATAAACTTTGACATTATTAGAGAAATGAAAGCTCCGAACGAGAAATAATTTATAAATTGCCAATGTCAGATAAAGTTTTTAATGAACAGCGACTTCAGCGGGCCACCAAAGGAGCATTAATTACTGAAAAAAAGCAAACAGAGAAACGACACAGCCATAAAATCTACACAAACCAAACGAATAACTTTAATGCCATAAACGGCAGCGGGCGACATATAACTCAAATAAAATAAACATTGGCCGTAACATAAATATTCGCCGGCTACCTGGCCAACTCCCCCTCCCAGCGCCAGCGCGCTGCATAAAAGATAAACATAAATTTAGCATTTGATAGGGGAGTCTCGGTCGGTCTGCGGGGGTGGAGTTGCCCGGCATCTGTGGCCATAAGTCTTGGGCCTCGCGCTCGCCTCTGATGTTTCCCCATGTTTGGACGGACTTTTCCCTGATGATGTCTCATTTGTTGCCGGCCGACATTTGAAATGACTTCTGACGCTACGAGGCCTGACGTTGCCAGCGACTGCATCGCGTTCTGTGGATGCAAATTGCATTTATTGTTAAGCGTCCAACACTTCCTGAAAGGCATGTGCGCGTCCTCACTTCTTACAATGTTTTGCCTTGAAAAGGAAGGGAAATGGTGGGTCAATGGACATGACCATTAAATAATTAAGATCTTAAACAAAGAAGTGATTAAGCGGAAATCACTGTATTTTATTTAAATGGTTACAGACATGTGTCCATCTTATTGCAAAATGTTTTCGGCCTAAAAGAGTCTGGTTTTTGGACAGAAACATATATAACATGTATGTTGTTTTCCACTTTCCATGTTATTGTTTGAGTAACGATAACGCCCCCACATCTTCGGTTGCCTTTGTTTTGCTTTCGAGGCGGCACGCGCATCTGAAGCAGCATCGCCAGAAGTAGCGCTTCCCTATGTGGGTCAAATGCATGGGACTGCGGCGGCGGATGGGAAAGTGTTTTTCGTGGGTCTACCGCCAGTTTTGACGCCTGATTGCCGCTAATTGGCGGCAAAATGGACCCGGCCAACGCATCAATGGTTGACTCTATTTGCTGCCCATTTTGCTTTGTTTGGCTGTTTATCCGGCTGTCTGCCGGTTGTCTGCCATTCGCCTGCAACTGTTCCAATGTTGTTTCTACGTTTTCCATGCACATATGTGGGTTATATCAATATTCCAGGCAGCCAGCAAGCCAGCCTGCCATCAGAAGCAGCAAAAAACATCTCCCCTTGTCGGGTAAATTCTTAAAATATCTCAACTAAAGTTGAGTTTCATGTTTCGACAAATGTCGGGTTCGAAAATAATTTATTGCACAAGCGTAGACCGGAATATAGAAAGTCATTAATCATGCAATTTTCAGGAGGTGGGTTCGACTCAAATTCAAACGAAAATAGTTCTGAGAACGTCTGTTTGCCTCGCTTTTGTGTTTTGAAAGTGAGGCACGTTCCACCAAAGCTCCACAACTAATTAAGCAAATCAAGATACAAAAGATGGCTCTCAATAGATAGCCTGAATAGATATGCAAAGCTCGAGCACCAACTGACTGACTGACTGACGAACTGAGCGACCTCGAGAGACAGTGACTGACAGCCCGACAGCTGATGGCCTGATCTCCTCCGATCCGATCTGGACAAATTTGTACATACGGATTCCAATAGAGTGCGGTTGCCAATCAAATTGGCGGCAGTGCTTGCAACATCATGAGTGCGCGACTGGCTTGTGTATCTATGACAGCTCACCAAGAGCAAACATATCCTAACAATATTCCTCGCATCTCCGGGACTGTCCATTTCAATTCCACATTTTCTATTTGGCATCAACCGTATCTGAATACCTCCATCTGTATCTGTATCTGATCCACCCACAGTGTCGCTGTTCGGGGATGGCTATGTATCGATGCCGCTCCAGGAGGCCAAGATGTCAACGAACATTCGCGTCAAGTTTCGCACCAGGCAGGAGAACGCCTTCCTCTTTCTGGCCGCCGGCCGGACCGATTACTGCCTGCTGCGCCTGGAGAACGGGATCATCAGTTTCAGCTATAAAATCGAACGGGATGTGGTGCAGGTGAGCGGAGCATGGAGCGGAGCTATCCCTCGGAAACATATGAGTATAATTATGGCGATTCGGATTTCAGCTGCGTTCACCCAAAAAGCAAAAGCTCAACGACTTGGAGTGGCACGACGTGGCGGTCCAGAGATTCGAGAACAACATCACTCTACAGGTGGATGGATACATAATGCGCAAGCAGCTGCCGGGCCAGCTCTCTGCCCTCAATATTCACTTTGGAACGTTTCTGGGCGGTGTAGGGGATTTTTCGGCCGAGTTCTTGAATGATGTGATCGGTTTCCGGGGATGCATATCGGATGTAAGTGTTCTCGAAATATTGATAGTATATTGGAGGGGTTAAGTGTTGTGTTCTAGGTCTTCTACAACAACATCAACATCATCAAGCGCGCCAAGGACCGCACCAGCCACACCACCAGCAAAGGAGTGGCCTGGTCCTGCAGTACTGAGTTTGACGGCTCCACAAAGGACAGCATTAGCTTCCTGGGCAACGATTCATACTCGCTAATGCACAAGGAGTCACATGCCACGGGCGAAACGTGAGTACCAGGGCATGGCAGTTCCTCCAACAACGCTTTGTAACTGCTGCTTGCTATTTTCACAGTCTGAGCCTCCAATTCCGCACGATGGCCAGTGCCGGAATCATCTTCTTCAACGGCGGCTTCGACTTTATGCTGCTGGAAATTGAGGACCAGCGCTTGAAGGTCACCTTTAACAAGGCCGGCAGCCTGGTGCAGTTCATGACAAATGAGTCCATCTCCGACGGCAAATGGCACCGCGTTCTTCTCAGCTACAATGCCGCCATGGCGGAGCTGATCCTCGACGACGGCCCAGTTGCCTACAGGGGTGATCATGGCGAGGAGTCCAAGGAAAACATAAATCTCGAGAAGAGCGTCTTCTTTGGCGGCGTCCAGGAGGAGATGCGGCGCCGGCTCATCGGCAAGGGTCTGAGGATAAACGAAATCAGCTTCAAGGGCTGCATGCGAGATCTCCAGGTGAACGATTTGGCCCTGGGCTTCCCCGAGATGACCGTCTCGCGACACCTGGCCCTCAACTGCCTATGGAAGTACCCCTGCGTGGAGTACAATCCGTGCCTGAAGAGCGGAGTGTGCAGCCAGCACGGAGTGGACGAGTTCATCTGCTACTGCGACCAGTCGTACTGCATCAAAGCCGATTTCCAGGGTCCTTTTAAGGTGGGTACTTGCTTCATACACAGAAATGAATGAAGGAGCAATTATGATAAACAAAATTGTCTAAATAATTCACTTCTTTAATTACAGATCTTTACCGAAACCAGCCCCGAGCTGGAACTGCTCTATGTGTCGCCCATGCAGCTTCTGGAAGGAGGAACGGCTTTCCTATCACCCAGCTTCATAGACGTAATACTCGATCTACGGCGCTATCCTAGTCTGAGCGAACAATCCATTATCTTCAATGTTGTGCATCAACCGAAGTACGGACAACTTCTGCAGTACTCCCCCGAAAAGTCAAACTTTGTGCCTTGTCGCACGTTCAACTTGGTTGACTTGGCGACCGACAAACTGAAGTATGTCCACAACGGCCAGGAGAACTTCAACGATCATGCCACACTGGACATGCAGGTCTTTGGAGATGTCCACAAGATACCAGGGAACATATTGGGCAAGCATCGGTTCCTGCTACACGCGAATATGACACCCGTGAATGACCCGCCCCAGTTGAAACTGCATTCGCACAAAATCCTGAGGGTAATCGAGGGCATAGAAAGGGTGCTGGACGTGGACCTTTTCAACATTGACGATCCGGACAGCGAGCCGGCTAATCTAATATACACAATACTGCCCCCTCCGAATCCCCAAGAGACATTTGGCTGTTTTATGGTCGGCGGAGGAGCCACCTCCACCTTCTCCCAAGCCGAAGTGAATCTGGGAAAGGTTTCTT
The DNA here is from genome assembly GCF_017639315.1 of Drosophila ananassae. NCBI lineage: Eukaryota > Metazoa > Arthropoda > Insecta > Diptera > Drosophilidae > Drosophila > Drosophila ananassae. The sequence continues at coordinate 26,371,799 of NC_057930.1, forward strand.
ATCTTTACAACTCAACCACCGCAGAGTCCTTCAGCTATCAGATACAGATACAAGTTTCGGATGGCATTGAGACGAGTGAGACGGTCTACCTGCCGGTTTCAGTGCATCCCCTGGAGCTGCGGCTGGTGAACAACACCGGGCTGATCATGATCCACAAGAGCTCCCTGCCGCTGACTCCCGCCAACCTGTCCATAGGCACAAATGCGGTGGACGAGCACATCGACATCAGGTACGACGTTGTTAAGGCCCCGCAGCATGGAGTTCTCCAAAGACTGCGCCAGATCGATGGCTCCTGGGTGAACGTGGACTGGTTCAGCGATAGCCAGCTGCTCCTCGGCCACATTCGCTATCTGCACAGCAGCGATTTCCCTTGGCAAGACGAATTCAAGGTGTGTATCGTAAAAGACAACAAAACAAACTAAAAATCCAACCTTATGTTGGTTAACAACTGGGCAGGGAGCCAACACTAGTTGGCAAGTTTTTAGAATCCTCAAAATGCTTATGAAAAACTATTATTCTTTCATCAATAAAAGGTAAAACAATTGATTCAATGAAAATATAGAACAGAAACACTCACCTGCTGGGAGTCCCACTCTGGGCCTCCTCACATACACATGTGAAAGAGTTTTGTACGCAAAAGACACATGTGAAGTGGCTGTACCGGCATTATTTCCATTTTATAGTTTAAAAATCGTGCTAATATTGTTCCTCTTGATTTCCATGGTGTTTAAAACTTATTTCCTATAGTAATTTGTAGAATTTTGATCATTCAAAGGGGGTTTATTGGCTATAATTGCAAATACTCACATTTTTGAAAAAGGGCGTCAAACACAACCCCACAAACAAGCACGCCATTTTGAGACACCTTGGTCTAAACAAATCTATATATTAACGCATTTAAAAGAAATCGGTTAGGTTTACAGTATATTTGATGGAATACGTATACTATTACCCAATCAGAATAATCTTTAGCACTTTCTGTGGGCGAAATTACCCAAAAAAATGGTTTCTAACTTCCCAATCGAGCGGCGTCCCTATGTCGTGACGGCTTGAGGCTGCTTTTCATGGATGTTTTTAACTTTGTGGTGATCTGCAGTTATAAATAGGTTTCGTAATTGTGATCCGCAATAATTAATGTCCTTCTCCATATTATTTTTATAATGTTATCTGTTTATTTAAGGAGCCAAGTTAAGAAAAAACCTTCCACCAACGCAGGATTTTAAGCTATTTTGAACTCTGATTGGCTTAGAGATGGGACTTCATGATCGATAGATTTAGACTAGTGTTGAAAAATTCTTAAATATTAGAAAATGGCCGACTCGTTTTTAAAATGGTGGTATTATGCATAGAGCTTAACTATTTTTGTCGTTAAGTTTAAATCTTATTGCTTAGAGTCTCTATGGGAAATAATTTAAACTCTAGATAGGAAAGAGACTTAAATTTTATGGTTAGCCTTCCCATTTTGCAGTCCAGTGTAGCTCATAAATCTACCTTGATTTCGATTTCACTTTCGCAGTTTATTGCCTCGTTTGGCTTTGTAACCACGCAAACGTTCGACTTCCGCATCACGTTTACGCGCCTGCGCATAACGAGCACCCGTCCCGGCCAGATAACCATCAATGGGGGCCGGGAGATCCTGCTGACCAGCGAGGTGCTCTCGTACGAGACCACGCCCATCGGGAGCTTTCCACGCAGCGTGATCTACAAGATAACGAGGCCCACTCGCTACGGGGGGATCTACGTGGAGGGATCCCGGAAGGCGGCGAAGCAGCTGGACTCCTTCACCCAACAGGACATCGAGAAGCGGCGCATCCGCTACCAGACACACCACACCAGCTACTCCAGCTTCAGCGATCGATTGGAGTTCGTGGTCTCCGTGGCGGAGTGCGACGATGTGGCAGGAGTGCTGGAAATCAACTACCGACCTCCCGAGGAGCTAATCAGCAAGCTGGGCTACCAGAGCCAGGAGGTTCTGCGGGTGCAAGAGGGCGAACGGGCTCTGATTACCAAGAACGACTTCCCCATCCGTTTTAACATCTACGAGAGCCTCCAGTTTCAGGTGTCTGCAGCTCCAGAGCACGGTGTGGTCTGCAAGTATGATGAGCAAACGGGACTGACCACGCCCGTGGAAATGTTCACTTTGGAGCAGCTGTTCCGCAATGACATGTACTATTGCCACGACGACACCGAGTCCACCAGGGACCACTTTGAACTGCTGGTGCTCTCCGGCGATGAGACCGACTTGCAGTTTGTCTCCAACATGGAGGTGCACATCAAGTTGGTGAACGACAACGAACCCTACCGCACGGCAATGGAGAGGGTGTTCCATGTGGTGAGAAACGGCATCAAGACCCTCAATCCCGTAGTGCTGCAGTACCTTGACGCGGACGTCAACACCAATCAGACGGACATCCACTACATCCATGTGTCCAGTACGAATGGGGCTTTCTACAAGTCCGGCCACTACATCAACAGCTTCACCCAGGACGACATTGCCAACAGAAGGATAATGTTCCAGCACTCTGGGCCGGACTCTGGGGCAGCCTCTTTTATAGTCACCGATCGGAAGCACGAGGTCAGCGGTCTGCTGGAGATCCGGGCCTCAGATCCCTTTGTGTCCATGCTGGCTACCAATGCCTCCATTGTGCAGGAGGGAAAGTTCGTGGTCCTTAAGAACAAGGACTTCATACTGGAGACGAACTTGGACATGAAACTGGACGAGATATACTACGAAGTGATAAAGCCTCCATCGTACGGCATTCTCATGTATCTGAGCAGAGCGAACGAGGGCGAAAACGGGACCACGATCTACAAGGCCACCAATTACACCTCCCTGAGCAACTTCACCCACCTGGACATCGAAAGGGAGCGACTCGTTTACTGGAACACGGAAATCGCTTCGATGGACAAAGTCAGGTGAGTCGGTAGTCCCCCAAAAAGGGAAATTAAGACAACATGAATCCTTATCTCTTCCAGGTATCGGGTGCACATCAAGAACATCACAGCCGAGGGCGAAGTCATGTTCCGGATATATCCCTCCGCTTACTGGGAGCCCCTGCAGGTCAAGCAGAATCACACCCTCTACGTGGAGGAGTCCACCAGTGTGCTCATTTCCAGAGACGTGCTGGAGGTGGTCCATCCCAACATATCCCCGGGCGACATCACCTTCTTGGTGACCTCTTCCCCCATAAATGGCTATCTGGAAATGCAGTCTACGTCCTTTGATGACGAGTACAACTGCAAGGTGTTCGATCAGTCCTCGGTTAACACGGAGAAGCTATTTTACATCCAGGCCGGCGTTAACCAATCCACAGATTACTTTGTGTTCGATGTCACAAACGGGATTACCTGGTTGAGGCAGTTGACCCTCAAGATCGTGATCATTCCCGAGAAGCTTTACATGCACTCGAATATTGTTTCCGTGGTGGAGGGGAAGACGGTGCAGCTCAGTCCCACGGACATGCAACCCTATTCGGAGTACTATCGTGGCAAGATACTGGAGTACATAGTGACCATTGCGTCGACTTCTGGCCACATTCAGGCGGGAAACTCTAAAGTGAAGAGATTCACCCAAAAGCAGCTGGAACAGGGCAGCATTCAGTACGTGCACAATGGCAGCGAGAACGCTACGGACACCATTACTCTGGTGGCCATGGCCAGGAACAAGGAGAGTGTGCCCTTTGATCTGGAGTTCTCGGTGATTCCCGTCAACGATGAGGAGCCCATGATGGTCACCAACACAGGACTGCAGGTGTGGAACGGCGGGCGCTATGTGATCAAGAATACGGACTTACGTAAGTTTGCTGTATGTACTATTTTGTATGTAATGCGTATCGTTTTATATCTTTTAGTGGCCCAAGACTACGACACTTCTCCGGAGAATCTCACCTACGTGGTGCATCACATCTATGGCGGCTACCTGGCCCAGAAGTCCGCACCCCAGCGCAAAATAGAGCAGTTCACCCAGGCGCAAATAAACAGCGAGCAAATATACTTTATGCACGACTCCAATTCCCGCAGAAACGAACTCTCCTTCGTGGTCACCGACGGCCTCTTCAATACCACCACCCAGATGCTGAACATCGAAATCAAGCCCATCGAAATCCTGGGCGAGCGCAACGAGAACCTGCATGTATTTCCCCTGACAAAGAAACAGATCCTGCGGGACCATCTGCACTTCAAGTGCTCCGACGAGGAGCGGGAGATACGCTACAACATCACTGTGCCGCCCAGTCTGGGCCGGATAGTCAATGAGTTTCTGGACAATGGGTTCAACCGGGAAGTCAGCGAGTTTACCCAGTCCGATGTGGACAACGGGTATATATTCTACGAGCACACCGCCGTCATCATGGAGTTCCGCATAAACGACTCCTTCTACTTTGACGTGGTAGCCGAACGAAGTGATCGTCTGCTGGACCAGAAGTTCAATATTGAAATATCGGTTTCGTCGGGAGGGTTGCTGCGCTTCCTGCCGGTAAACAAGATCACGGTGGATGAGGGTGGCTCCGTGCCGATCGTATTGGATTTCTCCAAGATCCTGGACTACCTCAAAACCAAGGCGGGCATCAGTAACCCGGAGTTGTTTATAGAGGCGGTACAAAAACCCACACATGGCAGCATAGGCTTAGTTCCCGATTTTCGGGGCGCCCAGCGATATCACTCGAGTGATTTCTTCACCAAGAAGGTCTACTACATACACGACCACTCGGATACCTTGGAGGACACCATTCTCATGTCGGTCTACTTGACGCAGGGGTGAGTTACGGCGCCTAAACAAACACCTCCAGTTTGCATAACTTTCTAACCACTTTTCAGGAACATCTTCCTCTGCAATTTGACAATTCCCGTCTCGATCAACCCCATCAACGATCAACCCTTCCGCCTGATCACCCACCTGCCCCAGATGACAGTTGTCGAGGGCGAGAACCGCACCATTACTCGAAACGACCTGCTCACCGAGGACGCAGACACCCCGCCGGAGGAGATCATCTACGACGTGATGAGTGGCCCGACCCTGGGCGTCCTCAAGAAGGTGAAAAACGATGGCGAGGCCGAGGAGCTGCTGGCCTTCTCCAACCAGTTCACCCAGGCAGACATAAACAACGACCGTATCGTGTACGTCCATTTTGGCAACCCGCAGTCCACCACCTTCTGCTTCACTGTATCCGACGGCCAGGCGAACGCGGCCTATGAGATATTCACCATTAAAATCGCTCCCATCAGCCTGCTGCCGTCAGCCTCGCAGGTTCCCGTCAAGATCCAGCAGGGCGCCACGACTGCCCCCATGAGGCTGGAGCACATTGGCCTCACCACGAATGTCCAGGTGGAGAGGCTGTTGTACAACGTCACCAACTCGCCCATCTACGGGATTATGGTTTTCAACAATCAGCCCACTCTGAGATTCACCCAACAGCAGCTGGAATCCGGCCAGATTAGCTTCATGCAGACGGACCACAACCGATCCAACGACACCTTCCAAGTGAGTGCGTATGTCCCGGGCACCAACTACGCCGCCCAAGTGGACATCGTGATGGAGGTGGAGCCGGTTATTCAAATCAACAGCATACACATGAAGGAGGCCGATTCCGCAGGAGGCAGGATAAGACTCACCACCTCTCTGGACACGGACAACCCTCTGTCCCTTAAGCTGAACAAATTCAACCCGAAGTTCGTAGTCACCAGAATGCCCGCCACTGGCCAGATCAGAAAGATAATCCGCAGCACGGGATTGGCGGTCGACGGCCCCAACGAGCGGTCCACCAATATATTCTCCTACAAGGAGCTGCGCAGTGGAGTGGTCTACTTTGTGCCCCATAAACCCGCAGAGGACACGGAGGAGGATGAAGATAGCTTCGATTATCAGCTTCTCATAAAAACCGTACAGCCCGCCCAGGCCACTGTCTCCATTGAGTACAGAAGCCGCTCCGAGGAAACGGAGACGGTGCACTTGGGTAACGCCGGGCTCTCCATCAACTATCTGGCCATCGGTTGTGCCTTTGGGATTCTTCTGATCTTCCTTCTAATAGTCCTGCTCGTGTTGAAGTTCAGGAAACTTCGGAAGCACAAGGCGGACATATCCAAGGATCAGCCACCGGCTCTGCCCTGTCCGCCGGACTTGACTTCGGTCAGTCCCCAGCACCATCTGCATCACCACCACCACAGCCATCACTACGCCAGCTCCGAGGCCGACTCAGTGCCGCCCACTGGGGCCTCCACACCCCTGCCCGGGTTCAGCAACATCCCGCACTGCAAGATCATACCCGTTGAGTCGTACAAGCACGAGTTCGCCGACTACGACCCGGACGAGGAGGAGACGGACGACCAGTGCGATCCGCAGCAGATGATGCTGCCCCAGAGGTACAATCCGTACCTCATGGAGCACGACGCCTGGAGCTCCTCCTGCGACATGGCGAACGACTTTGCTGGCTACGCCTCTGTGCCGCAGAGTATTTCGGGATCGGTCAGCTCTCCGCCCTCGGCCCCGCCCACCAATCCTCTGCTGCGGCGGAATCAGTATTGGGTGTAAGGGATATCTCTGGATATTGTAGAGGATTTTAATGAAACACCTTTATATTTTTACATCTGAGAAAGGTTATGGGAGTTTCTCCGTTAAATTGAAAGCAAAAGTGGTTCAAATTGGATCGGAATTAGTCGTAGCTTATTTATTTAAGTTTAAGCTTATATTTAAGGCTGATTTATGAGATTCGTAAGGATAGGGAAGCATTTTACAAACAAATCTTAATCAACATATCTGGCGTGTCATATAGAAACGGTTTAGATCTTAGGATAAATACAGGAGTTATACTCAAAAAGCCAACTTAACTTAGACTTAGTATTGTGTTTGCCAACGTGGAATACTTATTAAAATAAATGACAATACTTTTAAGTATAAATTTCGATGTTTTATTGATTGGTATCTGCATGGGAATCACATTTAAAAAGAAACTCACCAAAATATCAAAGTTCAGAACCTCTAGTCAACTAGAGTTGGCAACTCACCACTGCCGATCGTTATCGACCGACATAAGCCCGCCATTTTTGAATATATCTTTAAGAGGTTATAAAAACCTTTTTCTTTTTAACTCTATTAAGTATCATGTTTCCACAATCTTATTTTATATGTTACAATTATTTTATTTCTAATTTACATACTTTATGATGTATTGTAAATACAGTTTGTACTTAGTTAAGTATTTAAGGCCGCAGTTGGAAATGGAAATATACAAGAATTATGTATTATTTAGATCCTAGTGATGTATAATTTTCTTTTATAAAATTTGAAATCTAAATTTTAGATAAATATATTTTTTTATATAAAGATAGTTTGAGTTTAAAGTGAAGGTACAGCTCGGAAAAGTATCTTATTTGTCATAAGTTAAAAAATATTAGGGATAGTTTCCTTACTTCTAACTTTCAAGTTGTAAGTCATTTTTAAGCTTCTAATAATAATTTGTTTTCTTACTTAAGTATCCACTTTACAATGATATCACTATTTTCAATGTGGTGTACATTTTCCTGTCGCTGGACTCAATTGAAGACAAAGAGGTTCTTCAGGGTTTGTATGGCTTAGAAGGCAGCCGCTGCCACGGATGTGGGTTTCTCGGAAACCGGGGTTACGACCATGGCCTGGTTGTCGTACCCGTACTCGACCTCCGTCACCACGGTGGTGGGCGTGGTGCTGTTCTCCGCCGGATAGCGGGTGCTCACCGGCGTTGTCATTGTGAGCACTGAGCCCTCGGCGGCACCTACAACAAAAAAGTCGAGCAGTCAGCGGGATTCGCGGAAGTCCCTCCAGGTAGATCCTTACACTTACCTGCCACGCTGTAGATCTGGGACGGCGCCCGCTCAATGTCGCTGCCGTGTCGGTTGATGGCGTTCAGGTTCTGAATGGTGGTGGCATTGAGGTCCTTGCCATTAGCGGTCCCCGGGGGGTAGGCCTTGGACTGCATTCGTTGCAGCATCCGCTGGATGCACCTCTTGTGCAGCAGCCAGCGGATGCCCTGGCAGGCGTACCTGAGGGCGATCAGGACGAGCAGGATGGTCAGGAGCAGGAGGATCAGCTGCTGGTTGCTCTGGATGTTGTGTATCTCCGCCTTCAGGGGCTCGAATCTGTTGAAGGCTGAGGTAGGCATGGATTAGAAATATTATTCACATTTCCTATCGCTCCCAAGATTAAGTTCCCTCTCCACGTTATGCAGTTGCAGATTCGCAAATATTGACTTGGTCTATCTGCTTTATTGCAGTGGTCTCCTGGAAAGATAGCGCTCTCCATACGGATTCTCTAATGGATTGACGAAATGCAGTACTCCGACTAGTTTACCAAACCCAAACAATTGAGCAAGATGGTTGTGTACTTGATAGTAACAATAAATACCTATGCATATGATTGGCGAATCTCAGAGTTATTAAGCGCTTGTTCCGGGATGAGCTAATCCCCCAGCCAGACCATAGCAATTACAATACAATTGAAGCCTGATGGGAAACCCAAACAGCCCTCAAAACCTGTTGAAGAGGTGAGGTAATCAGAACTCACCTGAACATTCCTTGGCGCACATAGCCGTCTGGTAGTTGTGGGAGGTGGTGTCGCAGATGGGGGCGCAGGGCTCGCAGGACTCCGCAAAGGCGGAACAGTACTCGTCCACCGGATGGCAGACCTTCCCGTGGCAGTCCTGGCTGCCATCATTGGCCGCCGTGACCAGGGAGAAGCTGGGCAGCAGGGAGGCTCCGATGGAGAGCGACAGAGGACGCATTTCCTTGCTGGACATGTGATGTGCGTTGGCTGCAATGTTTCGGGGCTTCGACTATTTTCGCTACGGCTCAGCGCGGTTTACATAACCACTCTAAGGCCCCACTGCTTCTATATAATTCCAGAGGTGCAATATATATTTTTGTTGCGATTTTTGTAACCAATCCGAGGTATGATTCATCCAGCCATAACGCACCGACGCTGACTGACTAACTTCTTTTTTTAATTGTTTTGCTTCTGGAGTCTGAGTCTGAGGTCTGAGTCGATTTTGTATGTGTGTGTTGGTGCAAACGGGTTTATCTTGGCCAAGTTTCACTCACTTTGTAAGTTAACTTTTCTCCTCTTTCAAAAACATATTCACAGGCTTACTTTTGCCTCTAAATACTTCACTAAATAATATCTATTTTGATAACAATTTTGAATCAAAAAAATAAATTTTAGGCACTTCCGTTGACTGTTGACGTGCGACTTCCGACGTGTTTTGGCCACTTTCAACTCGTTACTGACTGAAACGCCTCGATCGCTCGCCGAACTGTTACCAACAGTCACTCCGCACCCACACAGGTGCGTCCAAGAGCTCTCACAGATACAAATACCAGTGTTTTGCTCATTGACTTGACTTTTGTTTACCTTTTTTCACGTCGATTGTGGATGCGAATGTATCTCTATATCTATGCTGGGCAGGTAGCAGATAGGGCCTGTATCTCTCGGATATGGGCCCTACTCGGTGCGTTTGAGCCGAAACAGTCCACTTGGGCGAGTCGCACACTTTGAACCCGGCTTGAGTTGCCGCTCGGACAGAGTTTGGACTAATAATGAAGGTGAAGATCGGAGTCGGGAGCTGAGCAAATAAAAATTGGATTCCACTCGCCTGGGATGTTTATTTACATTAGTGTGATAGGAAACTCGAGATCTGCACTTATTTGTTTACGGCTCAACATGATAACAATTCGCCTTGACAGGCATTTAGTAATTAAATATAAAAATACTCTATTGCAGTCACGTTTACAACAAGGCACGTTCATATTTTATTCAAAAATTACCAAATAATCAGAGCGTAACGTATTATTTTCTCAATATTAATGGATTTGTTGAAAAAATTAAAAAAAAGGTATTTACTGTAACCGGAAGCAGGCAAGTGTAAATTATAAAAATAAATAATTGATGTCATCTAGAAAAAATAATAGCAATGTAAAGAGCCTCTCCAACAAGCTTAAATATTGTTGATGATTTTACTTTAGATCATGATACCTGGTACTCGTAGAGAACAAGGGTATATTATGCCGAATGAACATATATAACAGGGAGAAGGAATGTATATATTCTTGATCAGCATCAACAGTCCAGTGGATTTAGCCATGTCCGTCTCTCCGTATGAACGGCAAACGCAGATAAATTAAAGTTACATTTTTAAACTTTTGGTGGGAGAGATGAGTACCGGGTATCATATAGTCGCGAATCTTACCTTATTTTCTTGTTTTTTGTTGATATTGATGTTGGCGCAAAAACCAGTTTTGAGAATGGAATTTGGGGTGGTGGAAGAGTAAGCTTAGGTGGGTGTCTTTGCTAACTCCCAAATAAAAACATAAATTAAATCAAAGAAACCAAATATTTATTAACTTTAAGCATCAGGGAGGGTTAAGAGTACTAAAAATAAGACAAATATATGTGTCCTTAAACACAGAAATCGATTCATTTATAAAATTACTTTAAATTTGAAAATATTTCCCAAACTTGGCAGCACTTTTCTGCTTCCAGCCGTTCCAGTCGCTCTCTCACGAGTATCTCAAAACACTTTCCACTGCAGTACGCGCTCAGATATTTTTGTATCTCGTTTCAGTTCCAGCCTGCAGTATTATTGTTGTTTCTAGTCGCCGGATAGCCAAGCCACTCAACATCCAGCCATCCGTTCGACTGTCGACTGAGGAACCGCCGCCAGTTCGGTTCGATTGAGTGCCCGCCCGGGGTCGAGGCATGTATCTTGCGGATACAAATTGAATTGCATATTGCAGCTGTCGTTGCGCGCGTGTTGCCGATGGAAATTGTGGAATTATAACAATTATTTCTCGTGTGCCAGTGTGAAAGTGAAATAGCAGGCCAGGCCGGGCCTCAAGAGCGACGCAATTAAATGAAAATCGTTTTGAAGTCCATTCATTAATTGAGCTCACGCCCGCAGTATCTCTGTATCTGTATCTTCAACAAGTAAGGCCAAAACAAAAACCACTGGAGTGGAAGGAGCAGAGCGGCTTGACAAAAAAACAACTGGGAGCGTCCTTGAGCCCGTGATTTAAACACCTGTTCTTGAGCTGAGCCCCTCTGAGAGCCTAATTCGCGTTATTTAATTAATATTCGAGGCACAGCATCGCGAACAGAGAGAGAGTGAGGGCCGGAGGGCGCGGAGAGAGATGAATAATTTCACAACCACAACAGCCGCCGCACCACCGCCAGCCACAAAGGAGTCCCTGCCCCGATCAGGACATGTTAATGAGGGTAAGACGGCCTAAGAACCAGCAACCAGCAACCCGATTCCAAATTCCAAATTCCAAATTGGTTGAACATGAACAATTTTGTACGGGTATTGGGATAATTGGAAATTGATTGGGTTCGAGAGTATCATGCCCCATGGAGGCCACATAGAAGTGATTAGTTTCAGTCGGTTAGGACTGCCATTTACCTTCCAGAGATCCACTCGGGAATTTCCTGTTGCTGATAATTTAAAGAGAGTCTTTTGTTTCTAAGAACCCCAAACCAGTTTGACAGTTTTGAAAAATAATGAATTACTTTTTAAGATATTTCTCCTTAATATTCCTTGATGTCTAACATATTGTATGCCCTTTCATTCCTGCGATCGGACTATATCTTTGATTTCTCAGCCAAAACAAACAACAAGTTCCTAGAACTCCTCGAATGTCGTCTCGAAAGTTTGAAAAAATATATGTGTTGAGTCACTAGTAAACAAACACGTTTCTGACATCTTATCGCCTATGAAGTAAACCTTATATAATACTCGAAAAATTTGCATAAATTGCATGTGATGGAGACATGTTACAAAACAGAAAAGATCATTCAATAAGGCCAATTAATTGAAATCCGAATATAAAGGGGTCGCTGACAAAGACATTGTTGTGCAAACCGCCCCGCGACACAGTCCGCTGTTATGCTAATGAAAAAGATTGCCCAAATAAAGAAAAATAAACACGAGTCTTACCCAGAAGACGCGAGCTGGAAACTTTCTCGACCGACCGCCGACCTCCGTCACAATCGCAAGAAGTTGGCGAGTTTTTGTTTTTTTCCCGGGCCCCGGGGGCTTCCGACTCGAATTTGGTTTTGAAAGTCTTCGTGAGACGATAAACAAAACAAAGACTGCCAGTCAGCAGCTGAGGCAGCTCCATGGCGTATTCCACATAGAGCCAACAGCCAACCAAGAAGACCAACGACCGGCCGAAAGAAATTTCAGTCGAAAAATAAACAAACTCCGAGCTATATAGTTTGCTTTCGGAGGGGACTTTTGGAGAGGGGGAGTCGAGAGCGATCCCCTCAACCGAAAGGGAAAACGTTCACTACATTTTCTTCTTTTTCTTTGGAGGTGCAAAAAATTATTACAGCCAGCACTTTCCATTTAATGATTACACAGAGAAAAAGGGATAGAGTCAAGTGATTCTTGAAAGATAGAAATATAAGGTAGTATAGTAGTTATACTTTGAAGTAGTTCCTTAAGATGTATCTTGTTAGCATTGGACTAGAGCCCTTTTCAGTCAAGTTTTCTCTCAGTGCAGACATGCAAAAAGGCTGCGGCCGAGCATTTGTATCTTGAAGATACAGCGCGTGCAGCAGCAGCAGCAGCTGACGGTTCGAAAAGGGGATTTAGCAGCCGCTTCATTTGCGCCCAAGCACGCATGACAAAAGACCCCCAGAGCTCCCAAAGGCAGGCCGGGCCTCCAACTCTCCATCTCCTTCTCCAACTCACTCGACTGCTGGCCTCTTTTTGCCCGACAAGTGGAGGGGTTCTTTGGGGGCTGTGCCCGGGGGTGTCAGGGTAGGAGGACATGGGCCAGAAACAGAAACAGAAACAGCAGCAGTTGCATGACGAGCCGCCTGAATGCAGTTTATTTCTTGCATTTTTTTTTTCGCAAGCCAGGAATGATTCACTTGCCACAACGACAGGATGTGCAAGTGCCGGGAAAGAGGTCTTCTCCGGCATTTCTATGGGGATAGCACTTAAAGGAACCCCCACCTCCGGTCCTGTCCGCTTTGTCATGGCATGGTGACTGGCGGTGGCCTACAAAAAACGGCTCTCAAGATGCCCAAATAATGAATCCCATCTCCCGAGTGCCGGAGTGCCTGGTTTTGTAAATGCAATTCTAAAAATAAGCGAAGATTGCAGTGCAAGTGCAAATGAATTTATGCAACATGGAGAGTGCTTGGGGCAGGGATTTCATGGAGTACTAGGGGGAGTAAATAAACTTACAGATAGATTCCATATTTGACAACCGTAGCTGCAGTTCCAACCTGCTTTTAAATCCATTTCAAAACTACAATCATCTTAATGGGCTGACTTCCTCGGAGAAAGCTTGCCTGTCTCGATTCATAAGTATTGTAGCATGAAACCGAAATGAATCTCATTTCTGGCTCTGAATAGACAATTATTAGCCATTCCGCTTTTGGCCATAACGAATGCATGCGGAGCTCCAATCCATCAATCAATGAAAAGTGAGCCCAAACTCGCCACTTCATTTGAATGAAGTACATCTCGGATGAGGAGGTATGCCTCATCGCCTGGCCTGGCTAAGGTCAATGTAAGGCAGGCTAAATATACTCACACACACACACGCTCCCACACTCGCACACCCGCTGCTTTTGTGTATCTGTATCTGTCAGATGCAACATTCAAATAGTCGACATTGCGGGCCGCATTTCTCGTTCGGTGGCGGTGGCAGTGGCAGTGGCATGTTCAACAACCTTGAGTCAGGTTTTTCCACTTTCGGCGCCGCGTCTTCTTCTCTCCGTGGCCAGCCTGCCCCATCGGCAGTGGCAGGAGCAGCACTGGTGGCTGTTGCAAGTCGTCAAGAGTCGTCACAACATATTTTCCTGCATATTTGGATTTTTGTGGCGGCTCTCTCATAAATTTTCCCGTCAAACTGCTTTCTAATTTTGGCTTTCCACACTTGTTTAGCGTTTGATTATTATGCATAAGTAGCTGGATATGGCTGGGATGTGTGAGTGTGAGTCAGTGAGTGTGAGTACGGGTGTGAGTATACCCATTATCATTCATTGGGGTTATGTAACTCTTCACGCGATCGGGGAGCCGTTGCCGTTGCCATTCAAGCGTGGTCATCCAACTGGCGAACTGAACTTGGCAAATCAGAGGCAGTGCATCGGGGAAATGGGAAAGCCCCAAGCGACCCAAGAGGTGGAAGAAAGTAAGGTGGGGAAGCCCCTTAAGTGCAGACCTGTTGGTGGTTGGCTCTGGCAAGAGCTGTGAACTGTAAACCGAGTGTTGCAAGGTTAATTGAGAATGGCAGGTAAATTTCCAGAGGTTTGTTTTTCGCCAAATTGAATTCCTTCCACGGCAGTCTTTCGCTGGAAATACTTACTGGGCTAAGGTCTGAATAGGGTAAACAAAAACTCAAGCAATTCAATCAGCCTTAGCTCAGCTGCTTTCTTTCAAGAATTTGCAGAAATCCCGGCCCTGGCCACCCGCTGGCAGAAGAATTCTTCCGAATTCGAACCTCAAAGCCAAATGAATCATGCATCGGCCGACTTACTAACCCGTTCTGGTTTTGTGGGTTTTGGTCAAGTCGATAAAATGCTCTTCTGACCCACATATTGCACCACTCACCCTGCTTTGTTGCAAAGGTTAACAGTTCTTTTTTGGCCAAAAAACCCAAAAAACCCGTTCCAGGGCCACCTGAATATCTTACTTCTGGCCCCAAATGGGCAACAATAATAAATCAGCTGTCAGTGTCCACTGTCTGAATGAACAGGAAATCGAAAGAATTTCAAAATTGTCTGGCAGGCGAATTGGAATTACCAATTTCGAATGACACTGGCCATAATTTTCCTAGACGTATCGCTGAACAATTTTTACTGCCTCGGCCATTTCCTCTCCTACCTCCTATGGAACATTATTTAACGGCAGCGTATGGAGTACAGTAAGTTAATTTCCACACAGGTTTCTTTGTTTAATTTTTTTTATTTTTTGCTGTATAATTTGTTTTCGTATTTTGCCCGTTGCCTGCTGCCCGTTTGCCGAATGCCTGGTGCGCATAATAAAAAGACCCGCTTGGCAGAGGCATTATGAGGAAAAAACTGAAAGCCGTAAGAACAGAATCATATGAGTATGTACACAAACTGACACTTATTCGAGACTTTGTAAGTAATACGCTGAAAGCACAAAACAGCAAACGACAAAGATACTTTATAAGATAGTCGAAGACCCGAATACTCTTTTATAATCAGATAGATACTTCTACAGATAGATACTATCAGATACCATACAGTAGATGCCTATCTTCTGCATGATTACAGTTTGTCTTGAATTCCAATATTTCCTAGAATATAACTTTAATTTCCAAGCTTCCTAAGATCATAACCTCTTCCATTTAACTCACATATGATACTTGAAAATATTTTAAAAATAGTTCCAGCTCATTGCCAGCCAGAGGCTTGCATTACCGCACACCTCTAGGGTATAAACATAGTGTTGCATATGCCAGGGGAGTGGTTTGATCCAGTTGAGAGGGGCTGGAGAGGTAGTGGAGAGGCGGGGCAAGCAGCAACCAGCAAGCAACCTGAGCCGAGCAATCAGGCCGAACCACTCGGCGGACGCAGCCAAGTAAAGTGCGAGTTTGCAAAAATACTTTGTGTTTCAGTTTCGGTTTATGCCGCGGCACAAAGTACACTCTTCCAGCCAAGTCAGACATGCCCCTGCATATAAAAATCCTCTTAGCTACCAGCTTACCAGCCCAGATGCACAGATACAGATACACAGTGGGTATGGGCAGTCAGAAATCAAACAACTAAATTGATTAAGTCCGCCGGAGTGAGGACTCTCTGTTTTTTGCCTCAAATTGCAGTTAATTGAGTGAAATCGCCACTAAACGCATTAACCGAAGGGAGCTGGAGCTGGAGCTGGGGCTGGGGCTGGGGCTGGGGCAGTGGGAGGTTGTTGCACCCAAGGCCTGACCCATAATTCATTCTCTGTTGGAGTGTTCTAATTACAAGTGCTCGCCAGCGAGGAAATCTAGGGTCGGAGTTCAAGTAATTGCCAGTTGACAGTTGGAAGTCAAAGAGCCTTTATGCGAGGTACGAGCGAGGAGATAAGAAAATTATTTTAATAGTCGTTCTGGAAGGAACTTAATGGAGCTTCGAGTGTGGGAAGTCAGGGGGACAAAGGTGACAAATGGAGATAACTCGGGAGTTTCTCAGACAGAGGTTAAATTGGTTGGTAATTAGAAATAGATTAGCAGAAGACATCTCCAATCTTATCTATTCCGGCGGTCATTTTCAATCAAGTATGTCTACATTTTGTATCTAACTAGATACCGATTATCAATCCGATAACTAGATGTACTTTGTGAATCAAGTAGAGACCACTTTCCCCTTTCCACAGCCCGGGACAGAGACTGAGAGTTGTGTTTCCCCCAACTTGCTGCCCCAGCTCGGGGAAATGAAATGATAAATGACAGCAACTCGCTCGCCGACCAGAACTCAGACTGCCAGACATTTTCAATTGCGTAGATCCTCTAAAAATACACAGAAAATAAAGAAAGTGACTTAAAAATTTTAGTTTTATTTTAAAGAAAGTATTTGGCTTTCAGCTACAGCTATTACAGATACATGTATCTACACAAATAGTATCTTATAAGTGCTCATATTCTATCTGTATACCATATTCCAAATAAACCTTTATCCCAGTGTACTTGACAAAAATCAAGCTGACAAAACAGACATCAAAGACCCATAAATAACCCGAAACAAACCCCAAACCATGTAAGTTCTACGCACACAATTAGTGGCAAGTTTCCACCACGCTTTCGCTTATCAATGGCCTGCGATCGCTCTCTCCGCCTGGTTAAATCGATCAAAGTGTCCGGAGATGAGGCCCCTTCCAAGGGGATTACAACTTCAATGGAATTCCTTTGTTGTGAACCCGTTTTCCGAGCTGGGCTGGTTGTGACTCATCGCATTACCGGGGACGGGGGCCGTCAAGTGGAGCAACGGATTTTACGATCTTGGGGGGCTTCATTAGAGATTTTAGTGGTAATCTGATCAGGCAGCGACATTAGATACCTGGGCTGCCATTAAGAGTAATAAGAGAGGTGATTCGAGCCACTCACAGCAGCTTTTTTTCGCTTCCTCATTGCAGTTTGCAAGGAATGGCTCGTGCGGGAGGACGGCGCCCTGGCCTACAAGCTGCAGTCCCAAGAGAGTAAGTGCGGATCCCCTTTGCTCGAGACATATATAACATGGCATTCTTTGCAGTTAACGACTTCTACAAGGGGAATCGGTACAGGAATGCGGTGGTCCGGGAGGACTTTCCCACAGCCCTGCACGAGCAGATCAAGGAGAAGGAGCAGGCCCAGCGAAGGGTAGACGCCTACCGGAGGCGACTGACAGAACAGTAACTATCACAGAGTCCTCAAACCTGTTTCCATCCAAAGCTAATCTTCCGATCTTCGCAGGGAGGAGCACGACAAGCGAGTAGCCAAAGAAATAGCCGACAAGCTGGAGCGCGATCTGCAGGAGCAGCAGCAGAAGGAGTTGCAACAGAGCGAGCTGATAGCCAAGCAGATGCAGGTGAGTTCCTTGGACATCAGAGCGATCCCCCAGCTCATTAAACTGATTGCAGGAGATCTATGTGAACCTGCCGCCCGTGCCGCCACCTGCAACCCGCGACAAGAGCCGCCCGCCGCCCCGCCCCGCCAAAGCAAGTATACACCAGCAACAGCAGCAATATCAGACACAACAACAGCAACAGACACACCTGACACTGAACGGCCTGAATCCAGAGCCGAGCACATCGCAGCAGGCTAGATACCAGCAGCAGCAGCAGCAACATCCACACTTTTCAGAAACAGACAACTATGTAGGGTTATCGCTCGTACCAAATATTGTAGATATGCCGGCCGCCACTTCGGTGAACGCGGCAACCGCCATTGCTGCGGCATGCACCTCTCCCAGTAGAACTGCACAGAAACACGGCCAGCTGCTGGTGAGTGATAGCTTATCATTGCCACAGCAGCAGCCACATCACTCACATCGCTCTCATCACGCACCTCAGCAGCATCCATCTACGCCGACACGTCGCCATGCCCCGACAGCAACATCCACAACATCTTCAGCCAACATACCCAGCACCTCATCCATAACTCAGCACCCACCCACTCCCCAGACCACTCTGCAGGCAGCTGACATCGACGAGCTCGTGGACTACGCCGATGTTGCTGACAGCATTCGCGACTACAACATAACAGCTGCGACACCCGCAGCCGGGGAGGCAGCAACATCAGCTAGTGTTGTCGATGCAGCTGCAACACCCCTTCAGAGTCACAAGCAGCGCTCGCCGTCGCACGAGAATCTCCTAAGAACCGAACCCAAATTTCAGAAGCTGTCGCCCGAAAAGTACGATCAGCTGGTGGGGAACTTCGGGCTGGGCGCCTCCGCCAAGGCGGCCGAGCGGCACATGCAACAGCACGCGGACGACATCGAGCTGTACGTGGATCCCTGCGACTATGCCAGCCTGCGGGAGATCGGGCTGCCGCTGGAGGAGATCCAGGAAATGAGCAAGAAGCTCAAGCAGGAGCAGAAGGATGAGGTGAGTTTAGAGTATACAACTCCTTGACGGAAACTAATCCTTAACTTTCATCAACAGCTGCTGGCTCGGCGTCTGCAGGCCATTGAGTCCAAGGATTGTGTGCGGCAGGAGCACAGGGATCGCATGCTGGCCATTGAAGCGCAGGACAAGGAGCTGGCCAAGATGCTGCAGGAGAGGGTAAGGCTGAGATGTTGACTTAGAATATTAAAGTTAATCACTTGAATCTTTCCAGGAGAAGGCCAAAGCCAAGCGCGCCAAGGAAAAGGCTCGTCTGAGGAAATCCCAGCAGAAGGAAGCCGCCGCCAATGGAAACGGGAACGGGAGCCTGCTCTGTGGCACCAACTCGCATTGCGGCCCCCTGCTCGCTCTGCCGCAGGACTGCATCTCCGGCAGCAATGGCAACCACCCCGAGATCGACGTGGAGGCCTACTCGAATCCCATCGATGTCCTGAATAACAGTCGCGAGCAGCGCCACCACAACGGACCGCTGACGAACGGCAGCCTCACCAGAGACAGCGGCGGCTCCAATCACAGTTCCATGCAACGGCAGCAGCAGCAGCAGCAGAGGAACTTGCCACCCACCAGGGGAGAGGACGACATCTACACACTGCCAGTGGATAACTGCCGGCCAGGACAGCGACCCGTGTCCCTGCACATGGCGGCGGAGCAGGTGCAGCAAATGCAGGCTCACAACTCCATGACGCGGTTAGTGACAAATTCAAGATTTATATTTCTATTTTTATTATTTTATACATCTATGATTGTAATACTATTATGGTACATCCTATGTCACAGATCCGAGCACTATGGCTCTGAGGCCGGCTCCCACGACAGCTCCCATCACAGCGGCCAGGACATAGCGCCCCACATGAAGTACTCCAAGTCTGGAAATTTTGGTATATATGTATTTAACGCCCTCCGTATATTGCATCGCTATATATTGACGTAACTCTTTCGAAACAGATCAGAGCGCCAGTCCCACGCCGCCTTACATGCCGATTCAGGGTACTCGACGATCAAATTCAAGTGAAGATCGTAAGAAGAAGTCCAAGGACAACAAGTGCACGCATCAGTGAACCATGAACCATTCTACGATAAATACTATATACATATTTTTTACCTTCTCGACAATGAAATTGTTCAGATCATGCTCTTCTCTCTCATCTGTATCAGTAGAAGTAGTGTTTAGTCTTAAATATAATAAAATAATGTAAAGCGTAGTGAGGAGTATTATTTATTGGGTTTGGGTTGTGGGAACTGTAGGACTCCACCTCTGCAGCATTCTGACAAGAGAAAGAGACAAGAATTATTTATAAATGCAATTCTCATAACTGGTAAAGACTTTAGACCCCGTGAATAAATTTTCTACTTACTGCCAACTGCAGTGGACCCTTGGCTCTCAGTTTGCTTTATCTTTTTTGTATTAACATCAGCAAGTTTGCGTCCAATACCGGAGATCAAAACTTGTGAAACTGGTATTAAAAGTCACAAGTTAGGGTCTCAGGGAATCAGCCATACAAACATTTGCACATGTCACCAATACCAATATTTACATGCGCCCGGCGGATGCATTTGCTTGGCGAATGTCGGCTCTCGATCGAGCTGGACGGAGTTTGGTTCTCAACAGCACTACTTCTCAATAATAATAATTCTTTGCATAAATTAAATTTTATCACATCACCACCACTTATGGCTTCGATTCCACATAGAACTCCATTGGGGGGGGATTTTCAAATCAAATGCGGCTTATTGTCAAGCAAAGAAAGCTAGCACATTGTATAGTACGATTCTTAGTTGCTACTATACAACCTACTACCTCAATTTGCCAGAGAGAAAAAGGTCCTTGGTGTAGTCCTTTTTGCTGGGTGGTTAGGTCGTGAAGGGGTTTGGTTTCTGGGGGCACTCGTTGGGTCGGTTTTTGGTAAATCAAATAATGTCGAAAATAAAGTCAAAAGGAACAAATCATAATGGGCAGTTTGGAGGTCAATTAGAGTTACTGAGTGATTGTGGATTATTTGATTTATTTTATCTAGGATTTATGTCCTTTATCGGTTTAATTACTGTTTAGTTTGTTGGGTTATTCGATTCATTGTTTTACGACCGCGTCGTCTCTCATTGTGACACATTCGATTGATTTTGTTGCCAAAAACCAGTTGTTTGCATTGACAGACTCCCATAATGCCGGTCTTGTAACAGATAAAAAACAGCACAAGTTCGGATTTACGGGTTTCTGTTAATGGTCCATATGTGAGTATGCACCATTTGAGTTGGATTACAAATCCTTAACATCCTGCGAGCAACCCTTGGTTGAACCCATTTGATTATGTTGTGAAATTCCTTCAGGCACTCCTGATGGGCTTCAAAGGACTCTCTGAGTCATCTGCAAATAGTGATTGGATTAAAAACCGTTTAAAGGATTTAAAAAAATACATATTTACGAATTTTTGACTCATGCTCATATAGACCTCATAGACCTCTTGGCAATCTGAAAAAAAAGAAAGAATATATTGTAGTTTTCTCTAATGTCCGTTAAGGATACCATGGTTTCACGTATTTACATCTATTGTTTATTCCTCTCTCTCGCCCCCACATCTGCAAAAACAATTCCACTTGACTTGGCCTAATCCTCAATCCGCAATCCCCCACAGATTCGCCTCTCCGGCCCTGGCCACGTAAGCCGATCGCCCGCTGCAGTTCGATTCAATTTGCAACAAAGGAAAGCCAGCGAGAGAGCTGGCCAGAATTGCATTACCAATTCATCTCTTGGCCGTGGCCAAAAAAAATAGTTACTCGCGAAAGTGTGTGTATAGTCGGGGGGGTGGGGAGACTGCCACATATATGTATATAGTGCATGTATAGTGCCGATATATGTGCGGATATAGATGGATAGTGGGCAGTGGAAGGTGGATAGTGGATAGTGAGGAAACGTTGCTGCAGCTGAAGCTCAGAACCGAAACTGAGGCTGAACCTGAAGCTATAGCTATGCCACTATGCTCGGCTGAGCGGCGGCAGAGCGGCGACTGCGGCTGTATCTATCGAGTGGAGTGTTTTGGCTACATCGGTTCGGTCGGTCGGTATGTGTGTTGCCATTGCCACGGACGGCTTGTTGTTCGGAGTTTGCAGCAAGCAGAATGCTGGCAGCCAGAAGGCAGAAGGCAGCAAGCAGCAAGCAGTTCCCAGCACTGGAACCCAGGCTGCAGCATACATATGTACTGTGATGCTCCATCCAGCCTTCAGAGTCACTCTTCACCCATTGGCCTGCCACTCTTCCACATGTTTTTCGATGCTTCTTTCGGCGTTTTGCTTTTGCTGTTGCTCCTGATGGCTCTGACTTTGGCTTTGGTGGTAGCACATCCACATCCACTTCCACATCCACACACAGATCCGGAACACAGAGACACCCGTCGGTCGGGTCGTCTGGAGCGCAGTTCGTTGGCTGTACCTATTTTCGCGTATTCCAGCCAGGACCTGCCTCAACAATTTCACAGCAGACAGCGCCAGCAGACGCTACACACACACACAGACACACACACCGCTGCACTCGTCCACCAATACACCCATCCAGAGGGGCGCTTTCTGGTTTCCTTCCTACTTCTGGCGCTGCTGCTGCCACTTCTGCCACTGCTGCTGCCGCGGCCATAAAAACCGGTAACAGCCGGCAGAGCAGCGCTGCAACAGCATAACTGAGCACTGAGAGCTTCCGAATTGTTTTTGCAAAACGGCATGTTATTTGCAACCCGTTCCCTTCTCTTTGGCTCTCTTAGCTTCCTAGGTGTTTCTCTTAGTGTCTTTGTTTACTTTCCTATAAGCCAGTTAAGTGCAATTTATTAACAACAAAACTCCACAACTCTGCAAGGTATGAAGTACAATAATTGGTAACAATAAGTAAATGCCAGCTCAAATAAGTTATTAAAAATATCCTTTTGTGGTTAAATTGTTATGAATTATAATGATTCTGATCAAAATTTTCATTATTTTTATGTTTAAAAATGTTGACTATATTCTTACACACTTAATAAGCAAGTCTTTTAAAATATTACTCATACGCCCTGTTTGTAATTTTTTTTTTTTGAAAATATGTTATACTATTTAAATCTCTGAAATATTTTTTTATAATTATTTAAAGAATAACAAATTTAATCGGATAAAAAAATCCTTTTGAAATCTATGACCATAAAAAATATCACTCATACGCCCTGTCTTGCCGATATAAATCTTTGCATTAATTTCAATTAATTTGATTTCCGCCATTTTTAATTTGTGGAATAAATCACTTTTATGCAGAGTGTCCTGAACTCACTCCTCCACCACCCCGCACTCCCCCCTCAGTGTCATTAATCAAATATATATTCTCATTTGTGTCCTGTTGGCGGAATGCAATCATCTGGAAACTGTTTGCTTTTCTTTCCTCCAATCGAACTTTAGCCATTAATTCTCATTTATCTCGGGGAGTGCGATTTAAATTAAAAATGCGACATTTCAGTAGTAATTCGCACTGATTGGACGCATTCCGAGAGACCGCAGGGAGGGGGTTAATATTAAACGGATTAAAGGATCAAAGTAAATCGGAAAAGCATCGAGTATATTGCGTTAGAAGACTAGTATCTCATCTCAAAAAAAAACAAGAAAGGAAAGCTAACTTCGGGCGGAGCCGAAGTTTATATACCCTTGCAGTTCAGTCGCAGTCCGATAGGTGGCGCCACGCATCTATATTATTAGATATACAGCGGATCGTATATAGTCGGCCGATCCTTATGAAATTTGGCATATCGAATTATTTTGACCAAAGAAGCATACATTGAAAATCCCATCCTTCTAACTTGAAAAACAACGAAGTTATGCCATTTCCGATCAATCAGTTATATGGCAGCTATAGGATATAGTCGACCGATCTTTATGAAATTTGGCAGATCGTATAAGTTGGACCAAATAAGAATCCATAGAAAGTCCCAACCTTCTAACTTGAAAAACAACGAAGTTATGCCATTTCCGATCAATCAGTTATATGGCAGCTATAGGATATAGTCGACCGATCCCGGCCGTTCCGACTTATGTACTACCTGCAAAGGAAAGAAGGGTGTGTGCAAAGTTTCAACTCGATAGCTTTAAAACTGAGAGACTAGTTTGCGTAGAAACAGACAGACGGACATGCTCATATCGACTCAGGAGGTGATCCTGATCAAGAATATATATACTTTATAGGGTCGGAGATGTCTCCTTCACTGCGTTGCACACTTTTGACCAAAATTATAATACCCTCTGCAAGGGTATAAAAAGAACCAAGGCCAAAGCCACCCACACACATGCCTGCCACACAGCACCTATGCAGTTGCACGAAATTATGCAACACGCCGCAGCTCTTGGCCACTCTTTGGGAGACTCTCTTCCGGGGAGAGTTCTCTCTGCGTTTGTTGATTTCCATTCAATACCATTGTCATGGGCGAAAAAAATAAAACGAAGAGGAGGCAAGGGGCAGGGGGCCAGGTGGGGCATCATGCAACCAATTCAATTAGACGCTGCTTGGCCTTCGCAGCTCCACTCCGCTGCTCCTCCTCTTTGGCTTTGGCTCTATCCGCTTTGGTACCCACTTTCGTGCCACAGACAACAACAAACAACAAACACGGAGTGGAGTTGAGTTGCGCGATGGCAACCCTACCGTTGGGCCGCCGATGGGGAAACTCTGGCGAGAGAGTAGCACTCTGGCGTGAGAGTCGGTTGCAAAATGCAGAGTTGATTAACCTTTGGGCGTTCTGTTTTGCAACTCCATTCGTGAAGCTGCTCCGATTTAAATGCTTGCCCCCGTGTGTGTATGTGTTTGTGTGGGTTATGTGTCTCCTCTCTTCTTCTTCGTAGTGTGTGTGTGTGTGAGTGTTGTTCGCAGCCATGTTAGCAGCCATTTTTAATAGCCATATACGATGGGATCCAATGGAGAGTCTTTAGCAGAGGCCGAGATTTAAGCCAAATTCGAATTATTCTTTTTTCAAGCCAAGCCACAAACTCTTTTTGGCCAAAATAGGGTAGAAATTAGTGTGATATGTCTAAGATGGTCCAATCTTTAATCAAATTCTTTCAAGTTCTTGGTTATAATCTATATGCCCTTCCCCCTGGCTTCCTTCTCTTCCACTGTCCTGTGTCCTCTGCCCTGAACAGTGTTGGTAATTGTAATTGAAATTTGGCGTTGGAGCGAATAAATGCTCGCTCTCTCAGCCCACTCTCTCTGTCTCTCTGGCCTCCTCCTCCCACCACCCCACATGCCTGCATTTTTATTACAGTTGCCGCTTTTTGGGCAAAAGTTGTTTTGGCGTTTGCTTTCCGCTGCGTTTCGCTACGCTCTTCCTGTTTGTTGGTGTGGGTCATGGCTGATTCTGTTTCGGTTTCTGTTTTTTTTTTGCATTTTGTTTTTTGTGTTTTTTGCTTTTTGTCTTTTGTTGCTGCCGCGTCATGCTACGGCTCCTTCTATTCCGCTTCGTTTTCTCCTTTTTGGCTGTGGATTTTGCTTTGGCTTTGGCTCGGGGTACGTTGACTGCTCCTTTTTATGGCCGAGTCTGGGTCTGGGTCTGGCTGGTTTTATTTTCCTGGCCAGCAGCACTTGCTTGTTTTGACGGCTCGTCGGTGGGTGCTTCCTCTTGGCCCGCTGGCTGCGGGCAGCAAATTGTGCAATACTTTTTGTCGCCCGGCCTTTATGCAATTAAATCATATGGCATGTGACGCGTGTTTCTTGCCACAGAGACTTGCCTTGGCCCATCCCAGGGATAAATAGGTTTTCCGATCAGAGAACGATCAGTCTTGCCCCCAAGCGAGGCCATTAAATAAATCTAAATGGATCGATCCCAAAGGGTCTCCCTACCTGGGACTGGGACCTGGGACCTGGGCCCTTGCAACCTGTTCCTCGTCCTCTGGCCTGGCCTGGCCTGCCAGACGAAGAAGTGTATCTTCGCCTGCGATTTGTATCTTCGCATTCGTATCTCTTATTGGCTGCTGTTTATTTGCTCGCTGCGTTCGCTTATTGAGTTTGAGTTTGCTTTATGTCTGGGGCAAGGCACAGCGGAGGCAACCCAAGGCAGTGGCAGTGGCAGTGGCAGTGGCAAGGTGGAGGCGGAGGCGAAGCCGAAGGCGTTCAATGAACTCCAAGAAAACTCTGCAACTCCGTGGCAAGGCAGACAATTGCTGGCAAACTTCTACAGTCCCTTCCTTGCAACATCGTTTTTTTGGGAGTTTGTCGCGAAAGCTTTGTAATCCAAGGGGAGTGAGGAGGGGATTAATTAATTTCGTAGTTATTTTATCCATCCATTACTTTTATTCTGTTGCATTCATAAACTCAATAAGTAAATGTTTTTAGCGACAGAAAAAAAAACCATAAAAAGAAGCATCTCTGAAGATGTTGCAACAACTTTTGAGGCAACAATGAAGAAGAAAGATAAGCAGCAGAGTAATTTTTTGCGAGTCGCTTTCTTAATATGATTTTGCACAAACAAACACACTGACTGGCTGGGTGAAAGGAAGGAAGGGCTTGAGCGTGAGGCAAGACAGAGAGAGGCACACGTGAGGCAGCCAGACAGCAGGCTGCCTCATGTGGCAGGGCCAATGTGGAATAGCGTAGAATGACGTAGTCGAAGGAGAAACGGCAGCACATAAGCGACGCCGGCAGCTCAGCAGCAACATGCAATTTCAAAGGTCAATGACACGCAACTTGCAGCGCCGCAGCAGCGCAGAAAAGAGCGCAATCAAAAACAGAGAGAGAGAGAGAGCCAACACGAAAGCTTTCCCCTTTTTGGCGTTCTCTTTGCTCCTCTCTTAAGTCACTGCATTTGCATTTTATTGTGGTTTTTTCAATTGAAATCGAGTACAGGTAGAATACCTTACTTTTTTTTTTTTTAAATTAAGCTTTATATTTTATTTTTATTTTATAAAAAATATCTGTAGTATTTGTTCGGCTTCCTTTGAAGATCATGTGTTTTTGCAAGTTCTTATTTAATTTTTTTTTCGCCACCCGCTGACGATTTCATTCATTTTACACACACTCTCTCACACACACACAGAGGCAGACAGGAAATACGCGCAGCTTACACACATTTGTTGCTGTTGTTTTTGTTGCTGCAGCATGCTCTTGGTTTTCGGTGTCTGTAATTTCTCATTGTTGTTGATTGCAAGCCCTCGAGTCGCCTTTATCCAGTGCCCACCCACATGTGCCACAAATTACTTTTAAACATTTTCATGAGCCCCCCAGAGGGAGGAAGCGCGGACGGGGGCGTGAAGAATCCAAAGAAAGAGGCACTCTGAGTGAGTTATGGGCCGAGGAGACCCAATTCTTCTCCGGCTTCCACCTCTGCCACCATAAATTTTGGACAAAATTGCAATTATTTTCATTCAAAAGGCCCTTCATAGTGCTCTAAAGTAAAGTTTTCAAGAATAAAAGTGTTGGAAAGTTTCTCAAAGTCCGCCATCTTGCAATATTAGCCCTCGAAATAGGTCAAGTATCACTAAAATTAATCATTAAATAGGTGTGGTAATCATAGAAGTCGTATTTTATTCAAAACGTGACCACAATACCTTGCCACAGAACACAACAAAGCCGCAACAAAGAACCGAAAAGGGGAAACACGAAAAGATTGAGCCAAAAGTTAGGTTAGGTTAGGGACGCCACATGCTATGTGGCAGAGACGGTGCTAAGGGGCGTCGCGGGGTGGCGAGCCAAACGGGTTCAAAATCCTATGCTACATGGCAACTAAACAAAAGCCAGAAGGTAGACGAACCAAAGTCGCAGCGCATCAAGAATCCAATAGAGCGTTACGGAAGGGGGCTTGCAACAAAAAAACAAGGGGGCAGGGGCAGGGGCAGGGGCATGGGAGTATCAGAAGAATGCGTGCAGGGGGAGCCGGAGCCAAGTGCAGCAGGAGAGGGGACGGGGGCCAGAAGGCAAAAAGAGCGGGAAGCAGTGGCAAAAACTCGTTTTATGGCCGTTGCAAGCAATAAGTGCAACGTCACTTGGGAAAAGGGAAGACTGGGCGCTGGAGAGAAGAAAGCCTCAGGGATCGAGGATCGTTCGGGAGTTCCAAAACCTGATTATCTCTCTAGACTTTGATGAAGGGTATGAAGACTGGAAGACTATAGCATTAGAAAATTGAAGTTCAGATCTTTAGAAAAGTTTAATTCTAAATATATTATGGACTGATGCATTTTTCTCAGTGTATTCCCCTTTAGCTGCTTTAGTTCGCTTCTTCTTTTTTGTAAGCCTCTGAGCTGCACACGAAGGCGACTTAGTCCAATTAGCGAACGAAACTAATGCAAACAGAGATCTAATTACGCATACGCCCCATTGTCCGGCAAACAAATTCAAGGAGCCGCGGTGCCGAGACCGGTTTCAGATCTCTTACTTTTTGTATTATTATTATTATTATTTTTTCCCGAGGCACCTCCCTTCGAGGCTCCTTGCGGCCTGTTCGAGGCAGCTGCCAATTAGCTGCAACTTTTCATCTTTAAGCAAGAAAGGGTATTTCGCGGAAAGTCTATTGGTTTCAGAATCCAAGCTATACTTTCTCTGAGAATTAAATTTAATAATCTTATTAAAGCTATAGTTATAGTTATCTATGATTCTTCCATCTTATTTTATTTGAATATTCTTCGGAAAGAGTATCTCCAAGACAACCTTTGTTCATTTTCCTCAAAGGGCTGCCCCTTTCACCAAAACTTTAAACCTTCGCTGGAACTGCACTTGTTCTTCAATTCGAGCTGTCTTCTTTCTTCCACTTCTGGATTGTTGCCGGAGCATTCAATTGGCTTCCTTGGCGAACTTCCGCCTTCGCTCCCGTCCAGCTCGGTTCACCCGGAGTTCATTTCGGTTTTTGTTTGGCTCGTTTCGGGCCAGTTCTTTAGAAGTTTCTTCTTAGCTGCCGGCATAAATTAGTTGTACCGTTAAACCCGAAGACTCGGGCAAGTGGTAAGTGGCAAGTGGCAGAAGGGGCAACACCATATAATTTTCGAACAATTTCTGAACAAACTGAACGTGCAATGGCGATTTTAAATGCGATTTTCTGTTAATATCAATGTGATATTCAAGTGCAATTTGGGTTTATGTTTTGCGATAAAATCTCATGAGGCCCGAAAATTTGGGTTGCATTCTTCGCGAGGAGATTCTACACAGCCTTCTAAAGGAAAGTTTCACCCGAAAATATGTTTTTTTTTAGAACTCGAACCCTGAGCTCATTTAAATAGCCATTCCCATTCCACGGAGCCCAGTCCCAGTCCACTTAACAATTACGATTTTCGTGGCTGTTGTTGTGTCTGGAATAGGAATATTCTCTATAATTTATTGCCGTTCGCCGCAATTGTTGACTCATCTCGAATTACACAATTAAGAAATGTGCTGAAATCCATACTGATTGGCATAGTTGTTTTCCATTCAGAGTTCTCATGGAGCTTGCAGCAAGGCACCAGGGGCTACTGGGGAATATTATTTCGAATAGTGGCCTTTTACTATATTTTCCTAATGAGTAACAGTTGGTTTGTAGCCACGTTGGTGCTTCTGTGCCTCTGTGGCTCTGTGGCGCGGGCGGATAAGCTGCCTGTGTCTGGAAATGTGTGTCACAGAGGATGACATAATTCAAAGTGAAACGGATGACATTCATTACGATGCATTTGAGCGTCAGCGTCAGCGTCAGAGGCAGTATGTACGTATGGAAAAATGTTGCAAATTGCAGTGCAGACAAAGCCAACCCTTTGTGCCACACGAGCAGAGTGCAATCTTCAAGGCGAGGACTCCCCCTCTGGTGGATGGTCATGCTCTGAATACGTCGGCTCAGGTACAGTTATGGGACAAGTCGTTTGTAGCCTTGATCACCCTTTCTTGGGGTGATCCTCCAGGACATGCGCACTCAACCAGGCCAGGAATGTCAGTTCTTTGGTCTTTATTTGAGGAAGTCAAGGGTTAAGTGCTGATTGATGACTCAGCAGGTGCATCTGCTTGGTCATTTTGTGACGTCCAACACGGCGTATACTTGATAGCTTCCCTTTTGTGGTTAAGTCTCAGCTGAGTTTAATTTGCAGTCTATTAAGAGACCTCCTCTGGCCAATAGACTGTATAATTTCATAATTTTCTGGAATTCATTGAAATTTTATCCCTTAATCCCCTCGAATCCCCCCTCTGGTATTTCTCCTCCTCTGGTGGCAAGAACTTGGCCAAAGACTAGAAAAAGGAGGCTTTAATTGTGGCCTAAGCTGCTTAGCACAAACGAGCTCACCCACCTCCCCCATCATAGTGCCGCAGATGCAGCTGGCAAGAGGCAAGAGGAGCAAGAGAACGCATTCTACAGATACACAAAAAAGAGCCAAGTACATGGACTTGACTCAGTGCGAGATAACCGAGGGGGAGGGGGAGTACTTGCATTGTTGTTGCGGCTAGTTTTTGTATGAAATTTTTTCGCTTTTTTCGCCGAGTACTCTCTGCCTTCTTTATATGTATTTTTGCAGTTTGCTTCCTCCTGGCGACAGTGCGGCAAGAGGCGATGGCGATGGCGATGGCGATGGCGATGGAGAGGCCGCCATTGCTGGCTAGGTTCGGCATCTCGACGCACGACGATGATGCGATGACGTCGTTTCCATGGCTGCCACCAGAGTACAGTCATAGAAGAAGGGGGCGCCGAGAGACAGCGAGAGGTGCAGAAAGTGAGGCAAGACTTTATATAGACGACGCATCGCATGCATAAAATACAGAATTCCTTTTAAAGCGCTAAACTGCATCCGATAGATACAAAGACACTCACACACATATAAGCAGCCTACTCTGGCTGAGAGGCTATAGTATCTGTATCTGTATCTGTGGCTTTCGCTCTGTGTAGTTGCTCGTTGCCCATATTTACTGGAAATTCAATTTGCAAACATTCTACGCTGCCTTTTGTTTGCTCAAGTTGCAATTGCTTTTCTTTCTATCATCCCACTCCATCCCGCAGTCTTTATTGCTCATTCTTTACTGCCATTTAGTCTTAAACTCTCGGGGAACTAGTATTTCAATCCAAACTATCTTGGATTGAACCTCTATACAGTATCATATGGCGGTTTGGGTAAACAGTCCCGGAGTAGTTACTCCAATTACATAAACAAACTCCAATATGATTCCTCATAATCCCCGAAGGTTAAACTTATTTGAATTGAAATGAGTATTTGAGTATTTTTAATGAAAACAAGCCAACCAACCCATCTATAAATTCATAAACACAAGATACTGTGACAGCTGAGTGGGAGTTGGAGCCAAAGACTCTCACCCACACAGCGGCAGGATGCACCAAATCAATGTCAAAGCCTGCTGAGTTCAACCAGCAAGGACATGGGGCAGTGCGAAAAAGCGAACCGCCAACAAAATCAACGCTTGACTGGCGACATATGCGATGAAGCCTCTCCTCCTAGCCTCCCCAACTGGTTTCCAGCTGCGACGACTGCTGGACTCCTGCTGGGAGCTGGGCGATGGGCGATGGGGCGATGGAAGCTAGGATCCAGGAGAAGCAGGAATTGTTCCCAGCAATGTTAGTTCAAGGGCGGAATCAAGGCTGAGCTCTGTTTGGAGCCCCTTCTATAAATAGCTCCTCTCTCTGTCTGGCCGCTCGCTTGCTCTCCCTCTGTGCCTGCCTCTCGGCTAGTTCTCACCACACGGCGTATACGCAATAACGAAACTCACCACGGGCAAAAAGAATGAATGCATGTCTTGTCCTTCGGCGGTTCGTTCGGTCCTTGTTGTTAGCATTGTTGCATGCGGCTTGGCATCCTCTTTGCACTTGAACCATTGTCCTTTGGCACTGCCACCCAGCTCCCATCTGGGTTTCTATCCTTCCTTTTCTTCCACACAAAAAAAAGGGGGGAGGAAAAAACACTAAAAACTGAATTTCAAGAGCACTAATGGAAGTGGATTTCTGAATTATTTATGAATATTTCTGGGAAATACTTATCCAAGTATGGATAATTGAATGAAAATGGTTTGTTTCTTGGCTATCAAGGGGGATTGTGACTCAAAGTAGGAGTAGGCAACCCTATCAAAAGGACCTGAAACTAACCTCAAAACTATTAATAAACTGTTAATCTAAGTAAGCTCCCTTTACGATCAGTGTATTAAGCTCGAAGAGCATCTTCTTTATATGTAAGATATTTTGAAGCCCCGATTAGTCTGCTCCCCTTTATCAGCTGAGGAAGGAAAGCAATCCGAGGAGTGCATTCAACTGCCGTTGGCATGACGCGTTTTCCGCAAAAATGCAAAACAAAAAGATGGGAAAAATGATAATGGGGAAAATGCTACCGTTAGCCACTCGCATCCTGGCGAAAATGTCTTTTAAAACGTCCAATTATTTGCCAAATTGCTTACAATTTGAATTATTTTTTAGTGTTTCTCGCAGCTGCTGCTTCTTCTTCCACGAGCGAGCGAACAAAAGCGCACCAACACAGCCGCAAGATCGGTATGGTGTGTGTGTGTGTGTGCTTTTTTTCTCTCAGTGTTCATGTGCA
Source organism: Drosophila ananassae (assembly GCF_017639315.1). Lineage (NCBI taxonomy): Eukaryota > Metazoa > Arthropoda > Insecta > Diptera > Drosophilidae > Drosophila > Drosophila ananassae. Next base: position 26,403,847 of record NC_057930.1, read on the forward strand.
TGCGCAGTGCAATTTTCAGGTTATTGTTGTTGTTCGTAGGGCCTGTTGTTGTTGCTGTTGCCCTGCACTTTGCTTCTTGGTGGGTTGCAGAGCGTGCTAGTGTTAGTGTGTGCATGTGTGTGTTTGAGTGTGTGCGAGAGAGAGAGAGGCGCCTATGTGTGGGTATGACTTCATTTCCTTTGTCGTAGGTCATCGTCAATTGCGGAGAAAATGCGTTTTAATTGCCTTTAATAGATGTTTTTTTCCTTAATCACACTTGCAGAGTTTAAAATATTGAGTTTTAGTTCGATTTTGGCTAGTTTTTGATACACAAATCGTGTTTTTTTTCGAAGTTTTCGGTAACTTCAAGTAACTTCCGGTAACTTAAACTTCCAGAACTTTTAATTTATTTGAACTCTTGTTTGTTATTTGCACTAATATTTTTGAATCCTTGTTTCCCGAGCACAGTTCCAGTTCAAAATTGTTCAAGTTCATGAATAAGGCCGGTTGTTGGCTTATATTTTTCCATTTTTAGGCACTCACACTGTTTAATTTGTATACTTTTTGTTTAATTTATTACTAGTTTTTGCTGCTGTTGCACTTCGTCGCTGTTGCTGTTCATTTCAAAGTCGCGCTGCACACTGACAGAAGGGTAGAGAACTTTTTTCCAACGCATTTGGCCGGCAGGGTTGCCACCATCGCCGAAAAGCCCCCACACGAAACGAAAATGGGGAAAAAAATAAAATTAAAATCGAGAGACGGGGGCCAGAAATGGCAATAAAAGCAAATGAATCGCACCAAGTGCATCCAATGCACACACATGCACTCTGCACCAGATGCAGAGATATCGGGGCAGGGGGGGGCAAGCCGGCCGCTTTTTGCGTGGCAATTTGTTTGTGTGTATTGCAATTTCAGAGTGCACTCTCTCCGCTCTCGCTTCTCTCCCCACACGAAATACTTAAGATTTAAACTACTGTACGTGTGTGTGTGTGTTTTTGTATTTTTGAAAATTATTTCATTTTCCCCTTTGTAGTCTTTAATCGAATCGCTGCTTCGGCCTCTGTTCAGTATGCTTACCATTGTTGTCAAGCTTTTAAATATTTATTCGCACTGCGGCCTGCACCTGTCAAATGCAAATTTTGTGAAAACAACCTTTCCCGGAGAATTCCACGAGTTGCAGTGTAACGCACACACACCAGCACAGCGCCAGAAACAGAAACACAAGCAGATATTCGCAATAACCGAGGAGAAGAAAGAGAGCGCGAACCGCGATCCGCCATGTGCAACGGAACTTTTGCAAATGAAATGCAATTTTAAATTCGCAGCGAAAGAAAGCCACAAAAGAAAGTTGAGACGTTGACGTCGGCTGCGACTGCGACTGCGACGCCGACGACCATTGCAAAAAGTGATGGAATGGCGGGCATGAGTTTGCAAAAAAAGAGAGGACGCAGCCTGCAGTTTCTCTTAATCAGGTGGAAGTGGCTCTTAATGTACTTGTATTTTAATTTTTAACGTGCAGTTTAAATAATTTTATGTTTAAAATAAAATTTATTATAAAGATTCATATTAAATTGAGTTTAAAATGAGCCAGAAAATAAAATTGAACAACATTTTCAACCAATCTTAATAAAAATTTTTACTTAAATGCATTTATATATTTGATAAATATTTAAAACTTTAAAATTATTCTTAACTTACAAGCTTTTTACCGCCAATCCTTTAGTTTTTAAACTCGAAATTCAAACTCCGGATATCGGATAATTCGAAATTATATTCAAGACACAAACCATCAGTTCCATAACAGTCAGCTTTTTAAGGCGATTCAGCTGGATCGTGTCTGAATGAGACCTTCTGGCAACACTCCTAAGGTGCTATCTGGCAATACGGCTCGGAACCCAGCTCTGCGAATCGGAATTCAATAATATATTGAATTTATTAATTAAAAACGAACACCGCGAGAATGGCATCCATCCTGAGGACTGGCAAGCTGCTGCGCTACTTCGCCGGCTTCACCCGCAACGTGGTCGTGAACTCTGTGCGGGAGAGCGAATCCAACAACCTGCTGAACAATGCGCCCTGCATGTGCGGCCACTTCCAGAAGTGAGTAGAAACCCCCGAGCCGGCATTACGCAATGCACGTGTGGATTTATGTAAATAGAGGGAGGGGATGGTTGTTCCCCAGGGATTGGCAGCCAGACCAGGAGCTGCATATCTCACAAATTGAATATTGTTTGGTAACATGGTGCTCCCAGTTTTTACATAACCTCAGCGGGCCCACCAGGAACCGAAAACACATTTTCTCTAAAATTTTGTTAAGTTCCTCCATAATAACTTTCTCCTCTTCCAGCGGCTTTGCCACCAATGCCGCCGCCAAGGCCGAGCTGAGCCTGGACAAGCAGATCCGCCGCCTGGACCAGGATGTTCGCCGGGTGGGACGCATCTCCCGGCGCGATCTGGAGGAGGTGCTCGACGAGATTCGTACACACAGGACCGCCACCAGCTCCCAGTCCCTGATGGTGATCCGCTGCTGCGGCAACCTGGTGCCCGAGGAGCTGCCGGAGGTCAGGACGGCGCTGGTGCAGGAGATCTGGAAGACTCTGAACGCCCTGAACGTGCCCATGGACATCTCGCACTACAATGCCTTGCTGCGCGTTTATCTGGAGAACGAGCACGGCTTCGCTCCCACAGAGTTCCTGGCGGAGATTGAGGCCAAGGGCATCGAGCCGAACAGAGTCACCTATCAGCGTCTGATTGCTCGGTACTGCCAGCTCGGAGACATCGATGGGGCCACCAGGATCCTGGAGTTCATGCGCGCCAAGAGCCTGCCTGTCAACGAGAATGTGTTCAACTCGCTGATCCTGGGACACTCTCAGGTGGGTGTAGCCAGTGTGTCTTTAAAGCCTTGATTAATTAACTCTCTCCTTTGCAGGCCAACGACCTGGAGTCGGCCAAGGGCATCCTTGGAGTGATGAAGCAGGCTGGACTGGAGCCCAGTGCCGATACCTACACCACCTTGTTGTGTGCCTTTGCGCGGCACGGAGACCTGGCGGCGATCAAGGAAACCCTGGCCGAGTGCGATCAGAAGGAAATAATCCTGCTCGACAAGGATCTGCTGGACATCATCTACACCCTGACCATTCACGGCAACGGAGAGAGTGTGGATGAGCTGCTGACCAAGCTGCGAATCTCGCCGGGCTTCAATCAGGACGCCGTCAACGTGATCCTGCGCCTGGTGAACAAAGGTCAGGAGGATGTGGGTCTGAAGCTGCTGCGCGTGATGCCCCGGAGCAACCGCGTCAACGGAGAACCCATAGACGTGGGTGCCTTCTTCATCCGCCAAATGGTGAAGGCGAACCGGCCGGTGGAGAAGATCCTTTCGATCTGCAAGGCTCTCCAGGCAGAGGGCCTCAACCCCAAGGCCCTGACCATCGCCACTGAGGCGGGTCTGACCAACGGAGCTATCAACAATGCCTTGCCCCTGCTCCAGGAAATGAAGAGCGCCGGCTTGCCCATCAGGCAGCACTACTTCTGGCCCCTGATCTGCTCTGTGGAGTCCAACCAGGTCCTGGACATCGTGCGTCGCATGCAGCAGGAGTTCTCCGTGTTCCCCAACTCGGAAACCATCAGGGAATATGTTATTCCGAACCTGAAGGAGAAGAACTGGGAGCGCGTGGTCACCGCCTTGAGGGATGCTGGAGTGCCCAACTCCACGGCTGTCACCTCTGCAGTCTACGCCGCCCTGGCGACCCACAATATATCCGAGGCCGCCAAGATAATGGAACAGAACAGAGCCTACTACCTGCCATTCCTGTTCAGACAACCACTGATCCTGGCCCTCAGCCACACGAACGACTACAGCTCCTTCATCCGCTGCGTCCGACAAATTCACGAGGGATTGCAGCTCCGCCAAGGCAAGGAGGAGGAAGCGGAGGCCGAACAGGGAGCCGAGGCGGTGGCTGCAGTTTCGGAAAAGGCTACGCCCGATGTGGTGGGCTCCATCGTCCAGGAGGCAGCCACCTACTTCCGGCGGGAGCGCGTGGCCACGCTGGAGAAAATCCTCAAGGGATTGGTCAAGCAGGGCTTGTCCATCAGCAGCCAGAAGGCCACACTGGTATCCGAGCAACTAGGCGGCGAGCTAACTCCCAGGGTTTCCGAGCTGCTCGGCAAACTGAGCTCTGGGGAATTGGTGCCAGTTCCATTGCCGAATAGCGGAAAGCGCAGTCTGGACTCGCTCTCCATCGATGGTGAGTTCCATAAACTACGTTTGGAGACTATAATGAACTCTTTTTCTTATCCTAGAACTCGAACGCTTCATTGCCAACGTGGAAGCCAAGGGAGACAATGCCAACAACATCAAACGCCAGCTGTTGAACGCCTGCTTCCGCTCCCAGAACATCGAGAAGACCCTCCAGGTGATTGGGAAGCTCGAGTCGGAGAAGTTCCAGATCCCTGTGGGGATTTACGCCCAGCTCATCGACCTCTACACGCACCACAAACGCAGCTCCGAGGCCCTCGAGACCTACGGCCAGCTGAAGGCCAAGGACGCCGGTTTCAAGTTGGACAACCTAAAGGCCATTCGTCTGGCGGATCTCTTGTTGCAGGAGGAACGCGATGATGCAGCCCTCAAAGTGCTCGAGGACAACAAAAAGGATGCTCCTGTGAGCGAGTCGGAGGGAAGCTTCAACTACGTGACCACCGCATGGCGCACCCTGAATTCCCTTGCGGAAGCTGGTCAGGCAGAGCGACTTACTAAGGTGTTCGATGCCTTGGTGGCTGCCAACTACATTGTGCCCACCAATGTGCTCCTGGGCCCCTTGATTAAGGTGCACTTGGTGAAGGACGATGTGCAGAAGGCCATTCAGACTTTCGAGGAGATCTGCCAGAAGCACAAGTCCACTCCCTGGAAGAACGAGCTGGCCTGCCGGCTGATCCAGAAGGAGGATGCAGCGAATCTGCAGAAACTGACCGACCTCAGCACGGCCATTCACGGCGAGGTGAACAGCTTGTACGATCTGGTGTTCTCTTTCGTGGAATGCGGTCGCGTCCGGCAGGCCAGGAAGATCCTGGAGACTCCCGGGCTGCGAACCCGCCCGCAAAGAATCAACAGTGCCTGCGACCGCTACAAGAACGAGGGTCTGCTCCAGCCCCTGGAGGGACTCATTGAGGCCACCAAGGACCTGGGCCACATCGACCGGAACAAGATCTACTACACATTGCTGCTGAGCTACGACAAGGCCGACGAGGCCGAGAAGGCGCTGGGCCTGTGGACCAAAATGCAGGAGGAGGCGGTGACCCCCAACGACGCGTTCCTCTTGAAGCTGGCCGAGCTTCTCAGGAGGAAGAACATCGATGTGCCTTTCGTTGTGCCGGAGACCCAAAGGGAGTCCCGCACCAAAAAGGCAAAGGCGAAAGAGCAAACCAAATCCGAACCGGCTAAAGCCGAAACAGTCAAGGACAAGGAAGCACCCAAAGAGAAACCCCAAAAGAAGGCAGAGCCTGCACCCGCACCCACCCCCAAACCTGTTTCCCACACTTCTGGTTTCCGAAAGGCCATCTTGGCCAACGATCCCGACGCAGCCATCGCCCACAAGCAGAGCTTCCAAGGCGGGGAGAAGGTCGGAGTCCTCGACACCTCCCGGCTCATTGAACTCCTGGTTCGGGCTGATCGCCTGTCAGAGGCTACTAAGTACGTGGAGGAACTGCTCTCCGAGAAACTCCACCCGCAGCCCAAGATCTTCAAGTTCTATCTGAACAAGATTGCCGCTGCCGGGGACCTGGAAACGTTGAAGAAAATTGGCCAGCAACTGACAGAGGAGCAGAAGCGACTGGTGTCCTTCGACAACCGATTCTGCCACGCCAACATTGTGGCCGGCAAGGCTGAGCAGTTCCTGAAGCAGCTCTCCACGGACATCGAGGCGGCGAAGACACCGGAGGAGGCGGCCAAGCAGGCGGAGAAGTTCCCCCGAGGAGGAGCAGTGGGCATTCTGGACAAGCATCCCGAGCTCGTGCCACAGTGTAGGTATCTTCTTTGTTGAAAAGCGCATTCCAAGTAACCACTCCTCTCCACAGACCAATCGCTGGCCGAGAAGTTTGCCGCTCACAACCAACTGGGACCTATGAACGTCTTGTGGATGCACCTCATTTCCAGTGGACAGGAGGCCGCCTCTAAGCAAATCTGGGACAAGCACCTGTCCAATGCCCCACGTCTCATGTTCCAGCGCGTTTTGCAAACCGCCCGGGAACAGCAGGACGAGAAACTGGCTTCGGTGGTCATTTCCCAGTTGAGGGACAGCAAGATATCGGAGGGTGCCATTGGAAATGCCTACTCCTGCCTCATCGACATCCAGACGACCAAGGGCAACGCCGACAAGGCCCTGGACGTCCTCGCCAATGCCGTGAAGGATGTTTCGCTGGAGAACATCAACAGGACTGCCCTGCTTCGTCTGAAACAGGCGGTGGAGGAGAAATCACAGAAATTCCCCTACACGATTCCCGAGAAGCGAACCAAGGCGGAAGACTCCAGCTCCTCATCCTCGTCCTCATCCAGCGATGACGATGTGTCGCCTCCGATACCAGAAACTGTGCCACTCAAGCCCACCCCCAAGGCCTAATGTGGTGCCCTCCCGGACGCTCCTTAATTTACGTCCATCAAGTTAGCAAAAGACTTTTTGGGGCAAGATGCTTCATAATTATCCGAAAAACTATTTGTGGAGGAACAGCTCTTTTATTTTGCGCTATTATTAAGTTTTTTGCTAACTTTATGTTCGTCCTTTTCTCTAGTTTAACCCTTCGTGATTAAAGCTTATTTTTAAAGTATTTACTATGGATAAACAATTTGTAAACTAAAATAAATTTAGTTGTTTTGTTGCAAATGGAGATTTATTTTATTTTTAAAAGTATTTTTTAACCATTTGGAATTTTGCTAATGACAGCTATCAGGGTTGGCTAGGGCGATGAAGGACTACTAAGTTTAATAAGTTAATGGTTTTATGATAATTCCCAATTTAACCAAACGGGTAAAATATATTTGAAAATCGCCGAATATGGCGCCAAGCGATTTGACTATCAAGCTTTTTATCGACTGGTTATCGAATAGGGTTCTGACATCCATAGAACTCGTCATAATTAGTCCGACATTCCCAGTCTCCGCGTGTGTGCTTTTTGTGTTACCCGAATTTAATTCGTTCTTTTTGTCAGTTTATTTTTCTTTTGCTAAGGATGGTCGACAGCGATTACGAGAGCGATTCGAGCCGGGGTTCCAATGCAAGCGGCAGCTCCAGTTCCCACTCTGGATCCTCAAGTGGTTCCTCCTCATCCGGATCCTCTAGGCGCAGGAAAATTAATTTGGTTGTTCTTTTGGAAATGAGTGTTAAAAAAGTTTTTGTCGTCGACAACAATGGCTCCAGATTGAGGTAATTTTTCAATGACATATACCACATATGAATGCTAGATTAACGATTGCTAAGTTTGAAAAATTGTTTGTTTCGGTCACAATTTTTCCCGTTTAAACAAAATTAATCAATTTGAAAAACGTAGAGCTTTGCGCCAAGCGGTTCGTTGTTATCTTGACTATCGATGGGTTTCTAATCGATAGTGGGCAATATTGGTTTTGACATCTATAGAACAAATCAAACGTTTCCCAACACTGCTAGTCGCCGCGTTTGCTTTTTTTTTTGCTACCCGAATTTTAATCGTTGTTTTTCTCCCTTTATTTTCCGCTTTAACTAAAATGGGGGACAGCGATAACGAGAGCGATTCGAGCAGCAGCTCCAGTGGAAGCGGAAGCTCCAGCTCCTCCAGTTCGTCCTCGTCCGCGACCTCCAGCCGCAGGAGCAGCGAGCGGGAAGAGGAAGCACCCGCCGCAAGGCCTCAGGAATCCGAAAAAAGTGATATTCAGGATACCGGGGAGAAGGTAGAAGAAAATAAGGCTACCATGACAAAGGAGAAATCCGTAGAGAAGAGTGAAATTCCAGAGGACGCCGCCGAAGAAGAGGCAAAGCCAATTTCCCAATCTGCTGGCGTGGAAAAGCGGCAAGAAGAAGAAGCAGCAGCAGCAGCCGCAACTGCGGTGCCAGCAGAAGTAAATGAAGCAGAAACAACAGAGGAAACTGTCAAGGCGGAAATACCTGGCGATGGAGAAGAGGAATCTGCAGCAGGTGCAACTGAAGACCAGGAGGCGAAACCACAAGTCGCGGCCGTGAAGATAGAAGATGGGAAGGAAGCAGATCCAGAGCCACCGGCTCCGGAAACAAGCGATGATACCGTTAAGGAATCCCCTAAAGACACAACTGAGACAGTGGATCCTCCTCCAGTGGACAATCACATAGAAGAGGGCGAAATAACCGAAGTAAGTTGGAAAAATCACAATTCCGTATGTTGGGGTAGGTTCGGCTCCCTTGTGCGATTTCATCATAATGGAAATGACAGTCCATTAATGTTGTTTTCCCTTTCAGAAAGACGATGAGGAGGACGAGACAGTCAAAGAGAAGGAAACACCCACCGAAGTCAACACAAAGAGTCCGTCGAAGGACAATCATGGCACGCGCAGTCGTAGTCAGGATGACAAGCGTCGCCGGCAGCGATCCTCTAGCAGGAGCCGTTCGCCGCGCAGCCGCCGCCGCCGTCGGTCGCGGAGCAAAGGCAGCAGGTCCCGCAGCCGCAGCGTCAGCCCTATACGCCGCAGATCCAGCTCCTTGGAGCGCAGGCGCCTGGAGCGACAGAGGCGCCACGAGGAGCGGGACAAACGTGACAAGGAACGCGAGAGGGAACGCGAGAAGCGTCACCAGAAGCGGGAAAGATCTCATAGTAAGCGCCGAGAGGATTCGCGGGACCGGCGACGATCCAAAGAACGCAGAAGGGACCGGTCTGCGTCCAGGGATCGCAAGAGAGAACGCTCCAGTTCCCCGACTCCTTCCAAATCCGTCAGTAATCCTCCAGTGGCCAATGCAGATAACGAAACTGTCACTGAGCCGGCTGCCAAGATCACTGAGCGGCAGCGGAAGACTGTCGATGTACTGACTTCTCGTACGGGAGGAGCGTACATTCCGCCGGCAAAACTGAGGCTGATGCAGGCCGAGATCACCGACAAAGCCTCGGCGGCTTACCAGCGAATCGCCTGGGAGGCCCTTAAGAAGTCCATCCACGGTTACATCAACAAGGTTAACGTGACCAACATTGCTATCATTACCAGGGAGCTGCTGCGGGAGAACATAGTGCGAGGCCGGGGATTGCTCTGCAGAAGCATAATCCAGGCCCAGGCCGCCTCGCCCACCTTCACGCATGTCTATGCCGCCCTCGTCTCCATCATAAATTCCAAATTCCCGAATATCGGAGAGCTGCTCCTCAAGCGTCTGGTCATCCAATTTCGTCGGGCTTTCCGGCGCAACGACAAACTGGTCTGCTTGTCGGCCACCAGGTTCATAGGGCACCTGGTTAACCAGCGAGTGGCCCATGAAATTCTGGCCCTCGAAATCCTGACCCTCCTAGTGGAGACGCCCACTGACGATTCCGTGGAGGTGGCCATTGCCTTCCTCAAGGAGTGCGGCATGAAACTGACCGAGGTCTCATCCAAAGGCATCGGGGCTATCTTCGAGATGCTGCGGAACATTCTGCACGAGGGTAAGCTGGACAAGAGGGTCCAGTACATGATCGAAGTGCTGTTCCAAGTGCGGAAGGACGGCTTCAAGGACCACCCAGCTGTCGTGGAGGAGCTGGAGCTTGTGGAGGAGGACGACCAGTTCACGCACCTCATGATGCTGGACGAGGCCACCGAAACGGAGGATATTCTAAGTAAGGATTGGCTTTCCATTCTAATATGTAATCTCTAATGATGTCTTCTCTTAATCCTCCCCAGATGTTTTTAAATTTGACGACAACTACGCCGAGAATGAGGAGAAGTACAAGGGCCTAAGCAACGAGATCTTGGGCAGTGAAGACGAGAGTGGCTCCGGCTCGGGGTCTGGGTCTGGCTCGGATAGCGACTCGGACGGAGAGTCTGGATCGGATGCGGAGAAGCAACCCAAGGCGGATGCGGGCGATATCATCGATAATACCGAAACGAATCTGATTGCCCTGCGACGCACCATTTACTTGACCGTCAACTCCAGTTTGGACTACGAGGAGTGCGCCCACAAGCTGATGAAGATGCAGCTGAAGCCTGGCCAGGAGGTGGAGCTGTGCCACATGTTCCTCGACTGCTGTGCCGAGCAGCGCACCTACGAGAAGTTCTACGGACTGCTTGCCCAGCGATTCTGCAACATCAACAAGATCTACGTGCCTCCGTTCGAGGAGATCTTCAAGGACACCTACCAAACCACCCACAGGCTGGACACCAACCGCCTGCGGAATGTCAGCAAGTTTTTCGCGCATTTACTCTTCACGGACGCCATCAGCTGGGACGTCCTGGAGTGCATCCAGCTGAATGAAGATGACACCACGTCGTCCAGCAGAATCTTCATAAAGATCCTGTTTCAGGAGCTGGCCGAGTACATGGGACTGGCCAAGCTGAACAACAAACTGAAGGAGGAGGTTCTGGTGGAGAGCCTGGCGGGCTTGTTCCCGAAGGACAACCCAAGGAATACCCGCTTCTCCATTAATTTCTTCACCTCCATTGGATTGGGTGGGCTCACCGACGACCTGAGAATGTTCCTGAAGAATGCGCCCAAAGCTGTTCCAGCCATCAACGCCGAGATCCTGGCCAACAACACAGGGAATCCTTTCAAAGATGGCTCAGCCCCGGCTGGCAATTCCCTGATACCGGGCTCCTCCTCCTCTTCGTCATCCTCCTCTTCGGACACCAGTAGTGAAAGCTCCTCCGAGGAAGACTCCAGCTCTTCCAGTGAATCCTCGAGCTCCGATTCCAGCTCTGAGCCGCGGAAGAAGAAGAAACGCAAGGAAAAGCGTAAGAAGAAGTCGAAGAAGAGCAGCAAGGATAAGGCCAAGAAGAGTAAGAGCAAAAAGGCGGAGAAGAAACGAAAGGACGAGGATAGGGAGCGGGAGAAAGTGAGAGCGGAGAAAGATAAGGAGAGAGAACGGGAAAAGGATCGGGAAAGGGAGAAGGATCGCCAGAGGGAGCGTGAAAAGCAAAGGGAAAGAGATCGTGAAATGGAGAAACAAAGAGAAAGAGAACGTGAGGTGGAGAAACAGAGAGAAAGAGAACGGGAAAAGCAAAGGGAGAGAGAGAAGGAGCGCGAGAGAGAAAAAGAAAGGCTACGGAAGAAGGAAAAAGGAAAGCGCGAAAAGGATAAGAAGGCTGCCAAAAAGAAGTCAAAAGAGAAGAAGAAACGACGACACAGTTCCAGCTCAAGCAGCAGCGAAGACAGCGAGAAGTCCTCTTCGGAGGATGATTCCTCCAGTTCCTCCAGCGACGACGACAGTAGCGGGGAGCCCCAGGCGAAGATCAAGCGCCAGGAGGAGATCCAACGCAACAACAAGTTCCGAGGGAAACCCCGCGAGAGTGACGACTTCAATCTCGAAGGACCCAACTCCCGCGATAACGAGCGCTATCAGTCCGCCAATGGAAACGGCCACAAAAGGAGGGATAACTCCTCGTACGATAGATCCCGGGACCATTCCCCCAACGATAGAGACAGAAACCGAGGGAATGGCAATCAGGGCAGAGAACGAAATCGTGAGAATTCTTCGCAACGGAAGCGGGATAAGTCTCTTTCGTACGAGAAGCCACGAAGGAGAGAGAATTCTTCCCCCTACGATCGACGTGGTGAGAAACAGAGCCGTGGTGAGAAGCGCGGCAATGAGCGTTCTTCCCGGGACGATCGAGGACGTGACAGGGACCGTGATTCCAACAGGCAGCGGGACAGACAGCCGGAAAGGGATAGATCCCGAGACCGTCCACGAAGGGAGCGCAGTCTTCACCGTTCCAAGGGACGTGCCTGAATCCGAGGATACGAGCCTGACTGACAAGCTAAAGGCACTTAAATATTTGTGTTAATGACAACATGTAAAATTGTGTACAAAAACCCCACTAAGCTGATAAAACAAAAATAAATTGTGCATATTCCAATTGCCAAGACCTTAGAATCGAGAATTTTGTATTTCCTTTAAGTTATCATCATATGTTTTAATCAAACTTAATTAAATTTGTAATATGTTTTTTCATAATGAATAAATAGGATTTATATAATTTAGCCCACCGATCTCATCAAGACTTATTTCAGAAGGAATATTTCTCTTAAAATTTAAACTTTTGCACCCAATTTTAATTAGAAAAAAGAAACTGTAGGGTAAAATAAAATAATATGTAAAAAGAATATTAAAATTTCTTAAAACAAAAAAATTATGGTATTTAGGTAAATAAATTGGTATTAAAATTTTAAATAAAAACAGACTTATAGTTTCAATTTGTTGCTTGTATTATTAATTTATTTGGAAGGTCGTTTTCAATAATTTTTTTTATATATAAGATATATATTTATTATCTATTTATATATTTTATATATTTATATTAAGGGTAACCTTAACCAGAAACCCTATTGGTTTTTATTTAAGATTTAAATTTGATTTATTTATAATATATAAAAAGTAACTACAGAATACCATCTCTAAGATTTATCGATTCTGGAAGATATATCGATTTCAGTGTTGTACAACGTGAAAAACGCCGATTAATCCGGCAACATCAAAATTTCGAGCTGGCAACTCCCTTTTCGCACAAGTTTCGCCCGAGGTGAACACGCGGATTTTACTTGGTGGATTTTCAATTCGATAAATAAGGTAATTATGCCGCCCATCCGTGGGATTGTGTTTGTTAATAATACTAATGAGTGGATTACACCTACGGATTAATAAAAAGCAGCCGGCAAGATGACCAAGAAGCGCCGTAATGGAGGACGCAACAAGCACAACCGTGGCCATGTGAAGCCCGTGCGCTGCACCAACTGTGCCCGTTGCGTGCCCAAAGACAAGGCGATCAAGAAGTTCGTGATCCGCAACATCGTGGAGGCTGCCGCCGTCCGTGATATCACCGAGGCCAGCATCTGGGATGCTTATGTTCTGCCCAAGCTCTACGCGAAGCTCCACTACTGCGTCTCTTGCGCCATCCACTCCAAGGTGGTGCGCAACCGTTCCCGCGAGGCCCGCCGCATCCGCACGCCCCCACTGCGTTCCTTCGCCAAGGACATGTCCCGCAACAACCAGAATAGGAAGTAGATCTTATCCAGATAGCTGAACTGAAGACCTGGATGCAGTCTCAAGATCGATATGGAATCCACCATGTAGCAAGTTTTCTTTCAAATGGACGTGACGAAATATACGGCATTCAGTTTTTAATTTGAAATAAACCCCTGTACTTTAATGGGGGTGAAACTATCAGCTAAATTTGTGCTGCGTTCCATTCTTTACTGTCATCTTTAACCCCACTATTTCATACCCCAAAACCAACTGTATCCTCGACCATTATTAGCTTAAACCTCAAAGAGGAACTACCTACCGGATCCGCCGGGTACAATAGCAATTGGATGAACTTAGTTATTCTTAGCGATACATGTTCTCTTGAATCTGGTGTCTAAAAGATAAATGTAGTCCTAAAGAACTTTAAATGATTTAAATCTGCATACATTTCTTTAATGTCATGATAAGATTTTATATCAAAACTTGATAACCCTCTGCTATTTGTTGTATCAGTGCTTATAGTTCGATCCTAGAAGGCAGTGCTCATAATTATATCCTAGAAAAGGAATTGGATCTTATTTTAATGTACTAAAGTAGGGGTTTCATCTACCAATATGATATTCTTTTATAAGATAAGATAGGTTCCAATTAGCTAATTTATAAGTTTCTAGCTAGGACAAGGTGATTCCACGTCACCGGGGTCTGCTAATTTCAGTAATTGCATTTCAGTTTCTTGTAATTTAATATAAAGTGTACTGAGCTACTGAGTGCACCTGAATCGCTACTATTACACACCTCCATTAATAACCATCACCCGAAATCAACACTTCATCCACTGTTTCCTGTGCGGAGGCGTATTTAGTCGAGTGTGATATCTCATTTCCGGCCTCCACCTGTTTCCGGAAGAGCTTGGATGCAGGAGAGATGAAAGTAGTGTGAAGAACAAGGGACTTTTTATTTAATACTTACGACCTTTTTATATTAATACTTATAGCTTATAGCTATCTGGACATTACCTCATTTCCATTTTAACTTATTGGCGTTGATAGTAGGTGGTTGAGGGTTTGGTCCCTGGGTTTTTAAAGCCATACATCTGCTCTTGGAGGTGGTAAGTCTTTAAGGGAAAAGACGGAAAGCCGGTGGGGATGTGGCCTATGTGGCACATATGGGGCTTTAAACCAAATTAAGAGATGTAGAGAAGTTCTTTCCAAGTGGCGCCACTGATTCGTGTACAATTCTTGGGGCATGCTTTTGTGGCGCCACTTTTCAGGGATGCAAACTTCAGATAGAAATAAATATTTATCTAGATAAGTTCGTTTCTTTTAAGTTAAATGATTTTTCTTAAAAAAAAAATCGCCCAATAATAACTGAAGAGTTAAAACTACAAAAATTTCAGATATCCCACTAGAGCCTCCTTTTAAATAATGCTTCTTTTCTATATAATTCTTCTGTTTTGTTAACATATTTATTTATTTTTCATTTAAAGTACCATCTTGAGCATTATATTGAAATTCTGGAAGCCCAAGGTACATCCTTGCATACTGTTTTTTGGCATAAATTACACAGACGTGAGTGCAAAGGCAAATGAGTGCGTGTGTCCTGATGGGGAGTGGGTGTTGGGAGGCGGGAGGCGGGAGGACATGCCCTCAATGGGTCACATGCGAGAGAATGGGTGTTTGGGTGTATGTGTGTACACTTCCTTTTCCTGCTTACCCTTTTTAACATTTTTTTCCTTAAGCCGTAACAACTTTTTTCTCTGTTTTCTGCTGTTTCAGCAGCAGCTCCCCGAGCTGAATTATTGTTTTCGTTTTGCCTGGAAAATAAAAATAAAACGTAGATATAAGCAGCTGCCGTTGATCATTTAGCATAAATTAAATAGAGCACACGCAAGTGCTAATGAAAGTTATGTTAAGCAGGAGACATGGACCCAAAGGACGCATCAGTTGGAAAAGGGAGGAATCCTTAAAGCACACAAGTTTTATTCGTGATTTACAAAGTGTTAACTAGACTACTCCTTTCACACTCATTTCAAATTTTTCTTGTTCAGTGTCTGCTTTTCTTCAGTTTGTGCTTTTCTTGGGTAATCTCAGGTGCTCCAAGTCGTCTCCTATGGCACCTCTCAAAGGACCCTCATATGGGCCCGAATAGACGTCGCTCCAAAGGTCTGGCAAGGATGGCTCCCCATCCAGTATTGCTGCTTTGGTGGCGGCCTTTATCTCCGCCTTCACCTGATTGTTCAGCTCCATGAGCTCATCCTGGGAGATCAGGGCATGCTGGAAGCACAATGTCTGAAAGATCTTGATGGGATCTCGCTCGGCTCGAATCCTCTGAACTTCCTCGCGAGTCCGGTAACTGGTCCCTGGGTCCGACATGGAGTGCCCGCCATACCGATAGGTCTCCAGTTCCACTATCAAAGGACCCTTGTCCCTGGCATGCTGGATAGCGAATTTCGTGGCACTTTTCACAGCCAACACATCCTGGCCATCTACTCGAATGCCGGGCAGAAGGTCGCCTCTTTTGAAGTACTTGTCGTTGCTCGAGGATCTCTTGGAGCTCGTGCCCATGCCGTAGTTGTTGTTCTCGCAAACGAAAACGAGTGGCAGTTGCCACAACTGCGCCATGTTGAAGGTCTCCGCGATCTGCCCTTGATTGGCGGCACCGTCTCCATAAAGAGCCAAGGCCACGGATCCATCCTTCAGATACTTTCCAGCAAAGGCAAGACCTGCTCCCAGAGGAACCTGATCTCCCACGATGCCCGTTCCGCCGAAAAAGTTCTTTCCGTACATGTGCATGGATCCTCCTTTTCCGCCGGAACAGCCTGCGGAATTAATCAGAAGTAGGAAGAACTATTAGATGCGTGAAGTCTCCCATCCAAAGCTTACCTGTGGAGCGACCCGTGAGCTCTGCCAGAACACCTTGAGCTGACACGCCCATCATGTACGCCCAGCCGTGTATTCGATATCCCGAAATGAGTTTATCCTGTTCTCCCATCGCCGCCCGAATCCCCACGGCGCACGCCTCCTGGCCAGAGTACAGGTGACAGAATCCGCGGATGAATCGCTCCTTGTAGAGATTGGCGGCCGCCGTTTCCAGGCTCCGAAGGGCCACCATCTGGCGGTAGTACCGCAGGGCGTCGACTTTGCTCAGAGGCACAATCAAGTCGGGGCCAGTCATCTGCGGCAGGAGGTGAAGCTGAAAGTCCTTCGGCAGGCGAACATATCGCAACTCTTCCTTGGGCCGAGGGTCCTCCTTGGCGGGCTGGGGGCGTGGCAATGCACCGGATATGGAATGAGCGAAGCGCTGTAGCAAGCGGCGTGCTGGTCCAGCCGGGAACATGGCTTTTATTCTTGTTTTCAAAGTAGGAAACTTGTTTGGCGATATAGAACAGGAAAACAACTAGCATTGTGCCTACTTGTCGTGAAAGGATAGTTATGGATATGTATTTTATGCTATAAGTTCTTAACTTCAAACTTAGGATTGCTTGGAAATGAATATAGCATACATTTAAAACACTCTTGAATTACCATTTACTCTCAACTGGCATCATAATTCCGGATTTTTCAGAGTTCACTTTTCCACTTTCACATTTCCAATCGCAATTGTCTGTCTTCCCAACGCCCTTGTCCCTCAGATCCTTGCCATATTTAGCTTTAATTTCCGTTTTTTTCCGTTCCGAGCCTCCCATTCGCTGCGAATCCAATATCCTTTTTATTCCAGTTGTACTGTTCGTATATATTCAGCGAGCACCTAATGCCAGGGCCAGAACAAAACACTTTCACTGCCTCCTTCTGCGCCGGCAATGGTTTTTTCTGTGGCCGTTTTTTGGTCCGCTCCCAGTCGGTGTATCGTAAATAAAAACGCTAAATGTTTTTTTAACGTGCGCCACTTAACACTCGGTACAATTTAAAGGCAATTGGGCACACCAGAGAACAGCAACAGCCACTACTCGGGCAACAATGGCGGCAAAAAGTCACCATTCCCGAACAATGCCTCCCTTTATAAAAATGGCGATGAGATATTTCTGTATGTGATTCTCTATGTCATGGGATTCCCTTTCACAAATCGTTGGGTAAAAAAAAGAATTATTAGGAGAGTGTATAGGATACAAATACCACACATATATCCCTTTTTTTAATGCAAAAGTGATGCAATTTTAAGGGTATTTAATAGGTTGCCACGATGTGAGTTGAACATTGTGCCCTTTTTTCTATTTTTATTATTATTATTTTGACATTTTGTTGGCTGGCTGGTAATTTAATATAGATTTTTGTCCGCCCTCTCGGAGCTCCACTCGGCACTCGGCACTCGCACATTTTTTATGTTTGCAACAATAAATTGGCAATTGATTTCTGGTCTCATATTTATGAGAGTGCCATATATTTGAGGAGTTTTCATTTCTTCTGTTTGGGTGGAAATAAAAAATTGTGTGGCAGGGGCCGGAGGTGCTCTTTCTTGTTGTCTGATTCCTTGTCAAACAAATCGTAAAAACAACGAAAAAATGAAGGCGAAACGTTTTATTTATATAAAAATCATCAAATGGCATTTGCTCTTACTTCAATTATGGTACCAGCAGCAGCAGGATGACTGCGGCGGCAGCCGTAGGACGAGGTGCTATTGCGAAAAATATGCTCCTGTGAAAATTAAAAAATTTATGTTTTTTCGCTTCAGAACAATATCAAAGTGATACGACGAGGGTGGCGCTTACAGCATCCTGCGGGGCAGGAACATGCTGAAATACCTATAAATAAATATGATAATGTAAAAAATTGTTTGCATTGAAAAGAAAAGCGCCCCGTCCACCGTCCATTGTTGAGTGTTTATTTTGTGATTGATAAAGAATCGAACTCGAACCGGCTCTCGATTTGACTGTTGTTGCTATTGTTACTTTCGGAGCACTCGATGGGCGTTATTATTTTTACTGTCAACTGGCAGCTGCGGCTTTTTTATGCCTTTTCCCCCTTGCCCCCTTGCCGTGTGTTTGCTGTTCTGTGCCGTGTTCACTGTACTCGTGGCCTTGGGCCAAGTCCGCGATTCCCTTTGACCATGGGAAATGTAGCATGTGTCCTTTTCCGAAGTGCAAAGTGGAGCAGAAAGGGGAAAACGGACTGAAAAGCATTTATATGAATATGAAAATTAAGCTCTTATTTGTAATGTATGCGTTGTTTGCACAGCGATGGTTCAAATTAAACGCAATAAAGTGAAACATTAAAGAAACCTTCATTTAAAATGAGTGTTGGTATTTCTCTCCAAATAATACGGAAAATAATTGAACCTGTCTGAGTAAATAAAGCATTTCCATATGCTGACTATGGAGATTCCTGGCAAGTGCTCCTGATGCAATTGTTATCGTTTCTCTCTGATCAATTGCTTTTTTAATTCCCCGAACTTTCTCCACTTTTGTAGCATACTCTTCAGCTGCCATCTGCGAAAGAAATGAACTCATTTGCTGGCCCAATTGCCAAATGGAACCAATTCGGGGGAGTATGGGGAACAGGTGGGCCCTTCGATTCGTCCTTCCATTCAATACAATTAAATTTCCACGCTGCTTGATTTTGAACGCCTGACGCATTTTAATTATTTTCAATGGAAATGCTTTATGAAATTCGAGAGGGCGACCCAATTGCTCAATATTCATGCCCGATCCCTTGGCATCCTGCCCGAGTCCTGTGTGTGTGTAGCAAACGGAAGTGCAGCAAAGACAGAGCACACGAATCGAAAATGAATGTCATTCATTCGATCCGAGAGTATCCTGCATGCAATTAAGTCCTTGCCTCCCAAGGGCGCCACCTCCTGGAGGGCTGGTCAGGTTAATTACAACCTACATTGTTTATCGGCCTTAAAACCACTGCTCCATTCACTTCCTTTTGTTCTCCTTGAGCTAATTCCGTGGCTGCTTAATAGGATTCTTAAATATTTAACTTTAGCCCCTTTGCTTTGCTTAATTATGCGAACGTTTTTAAAATATTTCACTTTTAATTGTTTGAGGTTAATTAATAATTCAGCAAATTCACTGCAGAAGTTCCGCTGCAACTCCCTCCGCGGCGGTTCCGCTTTCGTCCTTTGTGTGTGCAGTTTTAATGGACCAGACTTGCTAATGGCCAAGGATCTATAGGTTCGTTTGTGCTGCTCCACCTCCCGGCCTCCTCTACTCTGTTGAAGTCTAGTCTGAGGTCTGGACCTGGACATCATCTGCATAATTCTTCATTAACGCGAACTTAATGCGTTTATGGTTAACGCAGACAGCGAAATGATGTTTCATAATTCAATTATCGTGGCTCGTGTTGGGGCTGGAAGGAGTGGCGGAGCGGGTTGCGGTTTCAGGTCTGTGTACACCGAGCAGGTCTTGAAGGTGAGAGGGCAGATACTTCGCAGCAATGTGTTGGTAATTGAAAAAGTTGCGACTGATTGGAGGCTACAATGAGGGATATGGCTTTTAAATGGGAAAGATATTGAATGGCTTAATGATGGCGTAAACCACATATTAAATATTAAATTTGGATTGTTTTTAAGCCATTATCCAACACATGTGCTCCGGCTATCATGGCCTTTAATATATTACATTTGCCATTACTCAAACATCACCCAGTGGGAGGCTCTGGGAGTCTCTTGGGAAAGGGAAGTCCCAAAACGGCCTGATAAGAATTTCATTTCCTATGCTATTCACACTCATCCACCGCTTAATCCCCATCCCCCAGTCCATAAAAATTGATACGCACAATCAGAAACCCTTTTCCAGCTAGGACCTTTTTGCGGAAGGGTCAGCTTTAAGGCCCAACATAAACAAGTTAGTCAAATAAAACATTTTGTTTTTAATAAAAAGCCAAACAAATACAACCAACACAGACAGCATAAATGGATCAAAGTAAAAATTGGCCGGAAAATATTATGCCACACACATGTGCATTGTGTGTGTACATATGTGTGTGTGGAAAGGCTTAACCCAAATTATCCAGAGCCCGAAGGCAAAACACTGACTTTCACTTACGATTGCGTATCCGCAGTGTTGTTTTAGAAGCAACCAAAAAACAAAAACAAGACCAGGAATCATGACATATTTTTACCCTGCCTCGAAATCATTTATTGCTGTCCACTTGTTTCATAATATACTTTTTTTTACCCTTCCCGAAGGTATTATGGATCATCTCCGACACTTTTCATAATAATAAAAATGTATATAAAATATAAATATAACAATAATAATAATTTTCCTAAAATCACCTAGTGGTAAGGCTCGTCACCTGTGTCGATGGCCGCCCACAGAAGTCAGCAACTCCTTTCCATGTGATCTCTGTTAAGTGTCACAAGCTCCTCCCACACCCTCTGTCGGTAACAGCGCTCTGATCCTTTCTCACCACATCCTCGTTATTTCTTTGGCCTATTTTTCAGCTCTCATAACCCAAGCACAGTTTGTGGCTGATCCCGCGATGGTTGAGATCGTTGTTTGTTCGCTCTTCGTCGTAGTAATGTTGGAGCTCCGTTTATATTTTTTTTAATTTATAATTTTGTAATTCAGTTATAAAAGTTTTTATTTTTTGAATTCATGGTGAATTTCATGGTGGTTTATAATATTTCGCGTGTATGTGGCGGTTGCTCCTCGCGTCTTCGCGTTCGTGTGAGTAGGAATTTAGGGAGTTGGAAGCGTCCCCAGGCTGAAGTACAGCCTCCCATTTTTGGCATAATATGGACGCATACAATTAAATTTTTGCAGGTATTTTTGCATGATTTCTTTCTAATTGTTATTCTTTCTTGATTATTCTTTGAGATAATGTTTTCTTTTACGAGTATGTAAAAATTAATTTTGCTGTGAATTTTTCTCTGTATATGTAAAAGAACTCAAAAAAAGATTTAAGTAACAAAATTTAGATATTATATGAAACTAAAAGTTCGACTTTACAAATTCGCTCCCTAAACTCCCCTTCTCACTCCCAAGCATCATTAATCAAGCCACCCAATTGGTTTCCAAAACGTATCTCGGTAATGGCGCTCTCATCCCTCGTTCTCTGCGCATCACAGCCTCCCGTTACTTGTATTTGACTCTTATCCCCAGTGGAAAGTACAGTCTCCCATTTGAATCCTAGTTTGGATGAATTGTATTTTATTGTTAAGGATATTTTTTCAAAATTAATTTATAAATATAATCCTTTCATAATTGTGAATCTTTAAAATACTAAGAAATAATATTATAAATTTTAAATTAAAAAAAAATTAAATGAGAAATTAAATTAAACAAAAATTAATTTCAAAATAATATGATTTTGAATTTAGTTGAACCTTGATTTTACTCATTCAATACTCTATTTTATAATACTCTACAAAAAATATAAATCATTTCATTTGATTTAAATGATATTCCATTAGGCGCATAGACTGCATCTTCGTTGTTTCGAATTCGCTCTACTGGAGCCTCACACCCACGCCACTACCATTTTTTTGTAATAGTAATAGTGCTCTGATCCCAAATTCTCAGCACTCTCGTCTTTCTTTAGCCTAGTTTTCAGCTCAACTTCAATAATTCCAGCGCGTACCCTCCCTGTCCCTCTTTTCACCACTCTGTTTTGCATGTCCTCTTTGGCGTTCACTTGTGAGTGGGCGGTACATAGCGGGATATAGTCCCCAGCATCAAGTACAGTTTCGCAGGATCGGAAATGTTTTCTATGTTCAACAATAGGTCGACAAATAATAAAAATTATGTATTTTAATAAAAATTTATTGAAATCTTGTTACTATTTGTATATTTTGAGTCGATATACTTAAGGATTTACTAACTTACTTAATAAATATATATTTATTTATATTATTTATATATAATCTTAATTTATATATAATAAATATGAAATAATATAATTAATATTTATATTTTTATCTACTTCCCAACATTACCTACGGGTGCAGTTCGTTACCTACGTCGGCTGCCGCCCACACGCGATTTTATGTTGGCGTCTCTCCTTAACTCCTTTCCATACGATCTCTGTTGAGTTGCCTCCCACACTTGCTGATCCTTGCTTCTCACCACATCCTCGTGAATTCGTTGGCCTATTTTTCAGCTCTCATAAGCGAAGCAGAGTTTGTTCCTGATCCCGTGATGGTTAAGATCGGTTTTTTTCGCTCTTCGTCGTAGTAATGTTGGAGCTCCGTTTATAATTTTTTTTGAATCCGTAAACTATTTAAGTACTTAAATTCAGTTATAAAAGTTTTAATTTTTTAATTTTGTGAACTTCATAATGGTTTATAATATTTGTCTTTTCGCGTTTGTGTGTGTGGCGGTTGCTCCTCGCGTCTTCGCGTTCGTGTGAGTAGGAATTTAAGAAGCGTCCCCTGAAGTACAGCCTCCCATTTTTGGCATAATATGGACGAATGCCATTCAATTGTTATAGGTATTTATGCATGCTTTCTTTGTAATTGAGTTTCTTTCTTGATTATTCTTTGAGATAATGTTTTTTATATGAAAATTTGTGTTGTTGTGCAGTTTTCTGTATTACCTTAACAAAAAAAAGGTTTAAGTTAAAAATATTTACATTGTATGAAATCATAAATCACAATTAAAAAAAAGTTCAACTATAAATTTTTATACTTTTACTTTTTAAGATTTCCATAAGTGTCTAAAAGTTAAATATGATATATTATTTCCATTTGATTTTATATAGTATTCCATTTTACTCGAATGGTAGCGTCTCCGATGTTCCAACTTCGCTCCCTATTCCTTCCGTCTCAATCCCAAGCACAAATAACCAAGCCACCCAAATAGTCCCAAACTGTATCTCGGTAATGGTGCTCTGATCCTTCGCTCTCTGCACATCACAGCTTCCCGTTACTTATTTTTGATGCTTATCCCCAGTAGAACGTACAGTATCCCATTTAAATCCTAGTTTGGATGAATGCGATTTCATTGTAAAATAAATTTTTGAAAAATGCATTTAAAAATTTAAAATTAATCTAATTTATTTTACTCATTTAAGAATAATTAAAATACGATTAAAAATCATATTCAATTAACTTTAAAATACAATTTTTTATTTTGGTAAGTCTTGATTTTATTCATTCAATTTTTAGTAATATTTTTTTATTTAAACAAAAAATTGAAATCATTTCATTTTATTTAAATGGCATTCCATTAAGCGCATAAATCGCATCTTCCTTGTTTCGAATTCGCTCTCCTGGAGCCTCACATCCACGCCACTACCATTTTTTTGTGTCCCTCTCACATGTCCTCCCGAACTGTCGTTCAGTATTAGTGCTCTGATCCCGAATTCTCAGCACTCTCCTAGTGAGCGAACATATTGCGTTTTTCTTTTGCCTAGTTTTCAGCTCAACTTGAGAATTGCAGCGTGTCCCCTCACTACCCCTCTTTTCTCCACTCTGTTTTGCATTTCCTCTTTGGCGTTCACTTGTGAGTGGGCGGAACATAACGGGATATAATCCCCAGCATCAAGTACAGTTTCGCAGGATCGCAATAATGCGAAGTGTGATTCTGATGCAAATCAGAGTACTTTTTTGTAAAGTTTACTATTAAACGATTTACTTTTTTATCATTATATAAGTTATTTTTATGTTTTCAATAATATATTGTTAAATAATAACTATTATACATATGCTTTAAGAGTACTATTTTGGTTTCTGCTTACTATATATATTATAACCCTCCATAAAGTACATTTATCCCAATGTGTGTGTGTATATTGAAGTACAGTTGAAGCTTTAAGACAAATTTCTTGAATCTTTTGAAATTTTTCTATCGTTATTATCTCATGAATGCTAAATGCCCACAGCTTCTGGGGGGAGGAATGTGGGGTGGATATTGTGAGGTCTTTATGCCGCAAGTTATGATTGTGCTGTGAGAAATTGTGGCAGGCTTCAAAGTTAAAATATAGATTTGAAGAGCTAGTCAAGGACACTGGAAAGTGAAAATCTTATATTTTTGGGACTCTCGCTCATGACAGCCTGATTATTCTTTAGTGGCAGGGTAGAAATATTCTCAGTGCAAAATTATAAAGTACAATGTTCATATACAAAAGCGAATCCGCCGTGATATCTTCTATAATTTATCATACTGAAAACTGAGTTGTGTGCGTGTCCCAGGACTCTCCATCGTCTCTCCTTTCCTTCTCTGACTGCGTGTGGGTTTTCCGGAGTGGGACATTATCCCCCCATCATTATCATCATCAAACATCATCATCGTGATGGCAGCCACTTGGATATCTTGTGGCTTAGCCTGACCCATTATCCCACTTATGCACATTGAAGGCATTCAGTCAGTCAGTCAGTGAGTCAGTCAGGCTGGCATCCTTGCGATTCCTTTGGCTTCACGCTGGGATCCCAGTCAGCTCTCATTTTTGAATTGCGCACGAGTTGAGCGGAGATCCTGGGGAGTTCTGCGTGTATGGACACTGGGAGAAAAGGTAAAATAGTAATATAGGGACCAAATAGGGACTTTTAAATATCAAATAACAATGTGTGCCAGAGTCTAGGAATTTTTCTCAGTGCATTTGTGTACGTACTGCAGAAAGTACTTTCTGCTTTCCGTGTCATTGTAATGGCGGCACATCCGTTGTAAGTAAATGCCATTTGTCGAAATAAATTTCCGTTTTATTTAAATCCACGCACAGTCAGATGCGGAGGGCGGGGCTAGTGGTGGTTAGCAGCGCCCCCAACAGGGCCAACACACACACACACATACACTCACACCCGCAAACGGACACACACGTATGGATACAAAAACACACGCAGGCAGACAAAACGGGGCTTAAGTGTATATTTTATTATTATTTGGACTGCTTGATGACATTTGTCGTTGTACGGCCAAAGACCGGATGTCCTTCGGCAGGCCCCTCCTCGCTCTAAACTCCCACTAGCGCCCATCCCTTCCGCCGCCGGCTTCCTTTGTCCCCCACTTGGTGCGTGTTGGATTCTGATTGCCGCATTGCGTATATTCATTTGTATTTTGTATCGTTCTCTATCTAACTATCTATCCATCCATCTGCCTCACTTGCCTCGCTCTGCAAGGACTCACACCTCTCTGCCGCCTACACGGCGACTAAAACTTTTCAGTTTAATAAATTGAAAGCCTTTTTGTGAGCTCTTAGCCTTGAAAAGGCTTTATCCTTTCTAGTTCATAAAATTCAAAGCTGCACATTTGAGGTAGCAGTTGTTTTCTGTGCATCACAACTGTTGCCGGCGCCCTATTTGGCTTTTCGTCAGCTGCAAATCATTTGGCAGCGTTAAATGTTTGCCCAAAGCCCAAAGACCCTTTATAGTCGAAGCGCCCTCTGGACATTCCGACCGAAGCCCCTTCAAAATGCCCCTTCGTTATTTCATTCCCATAACCCTTTGTCATCGTTTATGAGCTATTTGGTTCTTCCCAGGGCCAGCATTGGAGAGAGTTTATTGAGTTTTCAAAAATAAGATATGCCAAGTAGAATAATTTTAAATGGTTTTCATTCAATTGCATTTTAAAGAAACCTATTTCCCTTCTTCAATCTTGCACATTTTTTAATGAAACAATTAAATTTAATTAGCAATATGTATTCGAAATAACTTCTTCAAAAAATGTGGTACTGTGACATACTCCCGAAAAGCCACTCCTTCCTGGGAAATTCTCGCCCCACAACCCTCCCACGCCGCTCGCCTGATTTTCCGGTTTTCAACATATTCATTTGCATATATGGAAATGACAAAAACATGGCCGAAAAATTGAATTGAACTTGTGTCCAGGCATGTCCAGGCTGTGTCCCGGGTCTCTATCCCGATTCCCTGACAATGTCGGCTGGTCGGTCAGTCAGCGGGTGTCCCTATCAGTCCGACTGTCCCCGTTTTGCCCCTGGTTCCTCAGCAATATGTCGGTTTTGTTTTATGGGCCTGCCTGGAGGTCATATCCCCACACATCTCTCGTCCTGCAAATGAGTGACCAAACACTTTGGCTTTATCGATGCTGCTGGCTGATGATGATGGAACCCGAAAACTAAAAACATGAAACCTGAAGCTCGAACCGAAACCTTTTCCCCTTTTTTTTGGTCCGGACTGGCATTTAACATTAAATGCCGCTTCGTTATTATTGTGATATGATGCATGCCGAAAAAGGGGAGAAAACCCTTATGCTAAATTTCGTATGTCAAGCAACATTTGCCGCCAGTCCCTTTGGAATGTTTCAAATTTTAATGAGCGGCACATTTAATTTTAATGTTTTGTGAACATGTGTTCATTAATGTTGGATGGTGACCTCTAGAAGCCAAACTTGTCGAATGGCCGACAACTTTTCTTAAAGTTTCTATTAGACAGAGTTTTCTTTGCTCCTTTCGGCACACACTTGAAATAATGAGCGCTTAATTTAGCACAAATTCAGGACCAGAAATGGAAACTTTTTTCGCCTCTGTTCTTTTTGAGGCCAACGCAATCATTACGCTCGATTAGGTCCTGGATTCGTTGGGTTTGCTCTTTGCTGGTGGTGGGCTGCGTGTGGTGATTGATTCGAAATTGGTTGGCGCTGATTTCACACAATCTATCTCAACTTTCTATGAACGGTTAACGTTTAGCCCCCACAAGTCACTTTGTTCCAAAATAATTACGAAGCCTTCTGTAGCGGGCTGTGGCGGGATTAAAAATAGGCGGTGTTTAATTGGGCGTGTTTGATTTGCGGCCTTGATTGTCATAAAAGCTAACGCAACAATCATGTGTGATGTGGGGATGAAATCTGTTGATTAGGTAATGGCCCAGGACCCAGGACCAAGGGAGCTGCTACCAGGGGATGTCTCCTTAAAATCTGAAAAATAGCATGAAAAAGTTGTAATTTCTAAAATGGCAATCTGAAGAGCGTGAGCTGCAAAAGTTTTAAAGAAAACTTAAGTGGAGAATAATGGAATTAGTTGAGCGAGATTCAAGATGGCCTTTGACTAGGCGTGTACAAAAACCGCAAAACCGATTAACCCCGTTCAGCTTGGGACTCTTGCCTTATCACTGTCATCTGTCATGGCCAGAACAAAAGGAGAAAAGCGAGAGTCCTGTGTGCAGTCACTCAAATATGCAAATTAGCTTGTTGGAACTTTAGCTTAAACCTGGCCTACTGACAGTCGTCCCCCCAAGTATTTGGGTTAATGAATAGACAAACTTTCGACAACCTCAATGTGCAAAAGTTGGGCTCCCAGTTCTCCAGCTACACAAATGCACACGGAGACTCACCCATATACAGGGAGAAATCTCCTCCAAACTATACCTTCTTAATCTTTTCTTTAGAGTCTGTTTTAAACTACTATAGATATTGTTTCTGATTACTTTTGATAAAAAACTATAATAGATTTATGTAAAAAATAATCCCATTTATTACAGTGCATACATGTGAAAATTCAAATGCATTCCAAGAACGGCGGGATGGGGCTCGGATAAAGGCATATCTCGAGGTGGACTGGGACTGCTTGTCGTGGCATTATCAAGTGAAATATGTGGAAAGGAAAGCACAGGAAGCGGGCCAATTAAATGCAAAAAATCTTGGGCAAAACTTGTGTTTGACTTGCAGCTTTTCTGGCTTACTCCTCCGCCAGGCGCCGCTCCTCCTTTGCCACGAACTTTTGAATATTTCATCATTTTTCGGTTGCAAGGTAGCGTCTCTAAGCCTATTAAGGACATCAAACAAACATTTTGCAAAATTAAATGGCCATGCAAGGCAAGCACATGTGTGCCGTGGTCCTTGGGTGGGTCCTGCGACGTCTTTTGTGTAACTTTGCACAAAATATTTTAGATATTATGTCACACTTAAGGGAGGACGGCGCCGTGTGGCCGTATCTGTGGATGTGCGTCCTCCATTTATGACCGCACACGAGACTTCTTGCTAAAAGGATTCCGCTGGCTGGGCCCCTCCAGCGTCGAAGAAAATGCAAAACATTTTCAAATATTTATGAGCTATTAACACTCGGGAAAATCTCTTAAGAAATTTCGCATCGCAGCGAGTGTGTTTGCCTTCTCCGTGGCTGCCAACGGAGATCTTGTGGTCAGTTTAATATTATTTATTGTCTTTTCATGGCTTTGGGTTATTCTGGTTTTAATGGCAGTCGAATGCTTGACTTGTTGCGGTTGTCAGTTGCTTGTTTAACTAAAAGCGGTTTCCCCTGCCCCCATTTCACTCCGTGTTCATTAATCTGCAGTTAAATCATAAAATTATCCTTTTAGCTGAGCCAGAATCGTTTAAGATCTCTGATTGCGGTTGCGTTTTGCTAAATGGGCCAAATATTTATGGGTTGTCTAAACACATTATAATACTTTGAATATAATTACACTGCATTTAATGTCTTTGTTTAGGCATCTCTCCGAAGTAAATCAGATTTTTTAAAGCCCCCATAAATGTTAAAATTTTTGAACCCATTTCTTGGCTGGTCAAATAATTCCGCTTGCTCCAGAAACTCATTGAACTTTATGCGAAATCGAAATCAATGTGAAACCGCCCATTTAGATATATGCACTTTCTGCGCGATTCTGGCCGCTGTAGGAGAAGCTGAAAAAGTTGGCCAAAATGCGGTCAATGAACACATATGTATGTGGCTCAGGCGAACAACAAAAGTCATTGCAGTTATCGCGACAAAAACGAACAAAAAAATAAAATAAAAGGAAAATGGAAAATAAAAAGAGTCCTGGACAGGACGAACACAGCAAGACCTTTGCCTAAAATGCTGTTTATCTTGTCGGCCCATGAATGAGACAGGCTATGTAGGAGGGAGATAGCAGCCTAGGGATGCAATACTGCGAGAAATATTTGAGATTCAATGAAACAGAAAGGAAATATTTATAATCCTTCCTAGTTTCCTATAGCTTAAAGCTATGTCTTTGTAAGAAAAGTGCATATTCATATGCTTAGACGAATATTATGCCAGAATGTTTTCTCCGATATTTATTCCAATAATTTCCATCCCCATAGTGCCATAGTAGGTTGGCACCTACGACCGATGCCAAGAATTTGCGGAGGGGGCGCCGCCCGGCGGGAAAGGCGTTTTTAGGTTCGCTGGCGTCGTCTCTGCTAACGATGGAAAATATAAAGCAGAAAATGAAGTAGCCAGCCAACAGGAACCCAGAGTCCCCCTTTCGCAGGACATGCAAACATTGCCATGTGACAGGAGAAGGACACAGAGTGGGATGGCCGTCAGGGGGCGGTAAACCGAGGAAAGACCGAGGAAGGACCAAAGCCAAAAGAAAGTTGAGCGAACATTTTTGTGGTCGAGCAAATTTTTGGGCTTCGATGATGAAATTTGGCTGCCAAATAGGTTACAAGCAATTTCTGCTCGGGGTCGGACTCAACCAGTTTATGGAGTTTTGTCTTGCTGGTCGGTCGGGCCAGCAAGCCTCCCCTCGAAATTTGTTGTTCTGGTATTTTTTGGCCAGCGATTTTCCTCTCTAGCCAGCATTTTCCACTCGCCTTATATTCTTTCTGGTTTGGTTTTCATTTTTTGTTGGCCAGTAAATGAAACGGAAATATGTTTTGTAGGCCCAGTGCACATGGCAAACAAACAACTCCTCTGGATGGGGAGTTTCGGGCCATGCCCGAGAGCTTGCCAAGTTTCTTGGGCAAGTCTTTAAGTTGCTACCAAGAAAATGTAAGCGGCTTAACGAAATCAACTCTCAACTGATGGAGGTAAATTACCAGAAATTCTCAAAAGTGAGATTGTCAAGGAAAAAACCAAAGTATAAGAGATGATTCCGAAAGCTTATTTATGTAGGAGGCTGTCCGACTTAACAGTCATTCTAGGCTTTAAAATAATACTTAATTAAGTATTCCCCTAGATTTTATGTTCTTATTCATTTGTGGATTTATTTTTTCGGTGGAGTACTTGTCTGTTTGGTTTATATTGGCTTTAGCTGACAATTAAACAGCCAACTAACACTTAGCGCTTTCAAAATTTATAATTTCTATTAGCGAAATGTTTTTTTGCGGGCCGTAAAGATGTCCACACCACTGACATTTGGCTGACTGCACTTAGTCTAATTCAACCGCAAAACAAACAAATAAAAAGACACAAATATATGTACAAACATGGCCGTACAGATGGGCCAGAAGCATATTCTGTCAGTCAGTTGGCGTCCCTGGCAAAGCATTGTCACAACATTTCCATATTTTCGTTCTCTTTCGGCAATGTTTTTCCCTCTCTTTCCCAACACACCATTGCTTGTTCAATTTTTCTGCATTGCCAATTTAAAGTCAGGACAGCAAAACCGAAATTACCACAAAATGTTTACATTCGTATAAAATTTCATTTGATTTTCGCCGAAGCATATGGACAGAACGAGGGCTGGGAAGCTGGGCGGAGGGCTGTTGTATAAAATCATTGGCCGATTATTTCACAGGAAATTAAAAACCACAAATCTAAAATGTTTGAAATATCCGGTGCTCCAATTAATTCATTAATGAACAGCAAAAAAAGGTTCGTTCGTGCGCGCGACAGTTAAGAGCGGAAGTAGAATCAGGCAGACGCTCGAAAAATATATTTAAAATGTATCTGGTTTATAAAATGCATGATCCGATAAGGTCCAACGGTGAACGGTAAACATATATATGCGTGCGAACACGTGTGCACGGGAATTTTGTCTTTTTCGATCCGCATTCGATGTTGCATTATTAATTTAAATATTGTTGCATATGGAAAACGCATCTGAATGCACTTTTGAAAGCGCGCCAGACCTCCCGCCCAGCCCGGTTTTTGACATTTGATTAACCCAAAACGTAATGCAATTTAGCCGACCACCTTTTTCCGCACCCGGTTATGTTGTTGCATAATTATTTAATGACTGGATTTTTTATTTAGCGTGTCCATTTATGGCGCACACATTGTTTATGGTGACAATTTTGCATGATGGTCGTGATAAATTCCCGTTCTCGGCCCCCCCGGTCGGCGGCCATTGAAATGTTTACGCTTCAATTGGCATCGGTTTGACAAATAAAAAATTAATTGCCCATTAATGCCCCGAACGACGGCGGAATATTAAACCAATATGCATTGAAATGAAAGAATAAATATAAAGCCGATCCGGACTCTGTTGCGTATTGGTTTATCGGGCGGGATACATCTCGGAATACTCAATAGAATTGTCCCATAATCAACACTGTGTTAATTGCTCCATTCATTGTCAATATGTTATTAATTAATTAAATATTATTTTAAGCCTTGTTTTTCTGTTTACTTGCCAATGGATGTAAAATTATTTCCATTGATCAAAATCAATTAAAAAGCATTAAAGGCGCTGGACAAGGTCGAGGGGCAGGGCTAAGGGCCTGACTGGGAATTATAATTGCGGTTTTCAATGGAGATTTAATGGACAATGTAATCAAAGTGTTGAAACCGCAGTGAAAGTTATACGAATTGATTGTGTACATAGGCTGTGAGTAGTGAGGGATACAGAGTAATCAGGGCCCATTATGAAGCAGTTAAAAAGGTCAAGATTTTTTATTCACAGTTCCCACTGGAAATGTTTATTAATGATTTTTAATTAAAGTCGCTGAAAAAATAGCAATATTTTTAGATATATAATAATAATTATAAAAGTTGAACAGCTCTCAATTAAAATCAAACAGCTTTAAAGTAAAAAAAAAACGGGATAAAGGGATTTGTATTAAATTGTCTTATCCGTGTTCGAAAGTCAACACATATTATTTCTAAATAAACGTTCCTTTACCTCTGTCAATACCCAATGAAATCGCCACATCGTATAGCACCTACTTGAACCCATTCATTGTGTTTCCAAATTGAATTCTCACAAATTCAATTCGAGCCAAGAAAACCCAACAAATTTCTCAGCACAAAAAGAGGGTTTTCGGAGCGAAGTGTCCAACGGCAAGAAAGGAGAGATGCCAGGAATAGTAAAGCTCTGAGTTTTATATGCTGACGTTTGATTATCGACACGGTTCTTGGATTGTTGCTTACCAGTAAAAAGCGCTGCCATGAAGCCCAAGCCCAAACCCA
Source organism: Drosophila ananassae (assembly GCF_017639315.1). Classification (NCBI taxonomy): domain Eukaryota; kingdom Metazoa; phylum Arthropoda; class Insecta; order Diptera; family Drosophilidae; genus Drosophila; species Drosophila ananassae. Next base: position 26,435,883 of record NC_057930.1, read on the forward strand.
AGCCCAAGCCAAAGCCCATAGCACATAGCCCATAGCCAAGCAAAACAACAACTCCTGCCAGAGAATAGAAAATCCAAAGATGCCAAACATTTTGTGTTGTTCAGGATGGCTAGAAAAAAAATCGAAAAGGAGAGAAAAGAAAATATGTTGAGATGCCGGGAACTTGTGATTTTGTGTAGACCGAGCTGTGGCCGTTTTGCTTGACAGTCATTTCCAATAACTTCATTTTTCCGTTGTTGAGCAGAGATTGTGTTGCAGATTGCACCGCCACCAAGGCACTTGAATACAATTTTATTTTCAATTTATTTTACCATAAAATATTATGATTTTGAACCAATACTTTTTAACTTGCTGGAAATTAATCCCTTAACTTCTTTCTTAGAAAATTAGAAATTATGTACTTGTGTTTTGTAAAACATTTTTCGTAAAGTGTATTGTCATGCGACTGCCACAACGAAGCACTAGCAGCAGCAACCACAAACAACAAAAAGCATTGCATTGATAAGGCCAAAATCAGGTCACAAATGTGAGTCGTATACGTAATATGAAAAGTATTCTGCCCTGTTTGTGTGCACTTATGTGTGGGTGGAAGCTCCCATTCCTTTGCAGCTTGTTTGTCTCTGTTTATCTGAAGCCAGCAGCTCAAACTGTCAAAAAAGGGTTGGCCCCGACAGAGTTTGTGTTTAAAAGAAACTTTGTTGTGTGTGTGTGGGCTGCGAAATGGGCTCTCGTTGCAGCAGTGACTGCTTTTGATTTTGTAATTAAATGCTATGAATTTTGCAAAAGCGTTCAAAAGTAATTCAAGTGGGTTCTACATGTTTTAGGCACATTTTAATTGAGTTTTTCAACATAACATTGTTGGAGTTGGTGGGAGTATACAATTGGAATTACAGGGTCATCTGCAAAGTATGCTACGTTTTTACCCATACAATTCACTGGGCAAAACGAAAGTAAAATGGATATTTCAGTCCTGGGGTCTTTGGAATTAACAATACAATTCTTACCAGAATCTGCGCTTATATTGGCCTTTGTAAGGGTCATGTTTTCATTTTTCTCCCATATAGAATATGGGAATAAATGAAAAATGGATCGAAAATTGACATCCAATATTTTAATGCATATTGAAGTAGAATCGATCCACGAGTCTTTGAAGGTATTCCGTTCCAGGATCGGATGAAAATTGGCAAAGACATGGTCATCGCAGGGGCCCACCCCATACTTCCCCCAGATTTTGGGAGAAGAAAAAAATTAATGAAAAATTGATGAAAATGGATCGAAAATTGGGATCCAATGTTTGAATGCAGATTGGTGTAGGATCGATCCACGAGTCTTTTAAGGTAATCCGCTTCAGAATCGGATAATTTTTGGCCAAGATATGGCCATCGCTGGGGGTCATATGTCCCCACCCCATACTTCCCCCAGATTGTGGTAGGAGGTCCCCCAGAAAATTGATGAAAAATGGATCGAAAATTGGGATCCAATGTTTTAATGCAGATTGGTGTAGAATCAATCCACGAGCTTTTTAAGGTAATCGGCTCTAGAATCGGATGAAATTTGGCAAAGATATGGCCATCGCAGGGGCTCATATGTCTCCACCACATACTTGCCCCAGATTTTGGTAGGAGGTCCCCAGAAAAATTGATGAAAATTGCATCGAGTATTAGAATCCAATATTTTGACACAGATTGGTGTAGAATCGACCCACGAGTCTTTTAAGGTATTCCTCTCAAGGTTCGGATGGTTTTTGGCCGGCCAAGATATGGAGATGGTTGAGGTCTATAAATGGATATATGGATACTCCCGGCTTCTCTGCTTGTTTTTTTCTATTTTTAGTAAAACATCCTCCATTTAGACATGCCCAGCACTTTCCATCTCCTGTCGGCGGAGTTAAAAACAAATCCAATTGTTTTTGTTAAATTGAAAGCCCGCGCCAGTCATGACAAATGCATAAAAATTGGTAAAGCCGTAACTGAATCTTCTCCTCTTGCCCCCAAAAATAGTGAGTCATAATATTTGGGACTCTCCCCTCCCTGGCTTGGCTTTCGCCGAATAGTAAGTTCATTTTTGGTTCATGTTTGCATATCTCACGCCAAAATATTCTCCATTGACATGCATTTTGGCTTACACACAAAAGCTGCCTGGATCCTGTTGTCCTGGTTAGCCCTCTCGGTCGTCCCCTGCAGCGCACTCCCCCGCTCATCGACAATACTGCGACATCGGAATCGCCACATTTGTTTTCGGGCAGTTTGTGTGCAGTTGTTGCAGTTCTAAGCGCAGACGCCACCGGATGTTGCATGCCAATTTCATCAGGAGTATGTATTTTTGTTTGCTGCATGCATGGGTGGGTAATTTTTCGGGTGTCACCAGAGGGTCTGTTGGGGCGGTCTGAGGACGTTTCAGATAATTTATTTTGAAATCGGCGGCTGCTGCTGTATTTATGGGATTTGCGTGTGAAATATTCGACTTTGGCTGAAAATAAAGGAAAAGACTGACAGAGAGGCAAATAAATAAATACAAGAGGCACGAAATAATACAATTTTAATGAAAGTAAAAGGATGAAAAATAAACTCGCTTTAAGTTTTAGAACCCCAAAACTTTAAGAATCCCTGTATCCTTTCAAGGTTAAACGCTTCGAAATAATTTATTTATTTTCTTTTTCTGTTTTTTTTTTTGAGAAAATTTTCGGTTGAAGCTGACTGGATTACAAATTTTTTGTGCCACAGCGACACGTAATCGATTGGGGATTGGAAAAGGAGTTGGATAAGGCTCGGATGGGAGCGACTTAAGGGATGTGGAGAAATTTAGGTTGGCTGGCTCTGGTAGGGTTAAGTGGGTTAAGTCTTACTGCAAGTGGAGCTCCGAAGGAAAAGCAATCAGAGTTATTTGTAAAGAAGAGGAATCACCGTTAAGGGAATTTTTAATTTAACTTAATTTGGGGGAAACTGCGGAACGAAAAGCGGAATTCATTCCAGGGGATTTCAGTCCATTTATTTGTACAAGTTATTCTACTCCTTCACCGGCTCAGCTTTAAATGGATGTTGTCCGTGAAGACTTCTCACCTTTCAGTGACCCAACACGAATCCATCTCACAGGACCAGTGGACCAGGATTCACCTTCATATTTTCCCAGTTGCACTGACTTTTCGAGCATGCCCAGTCCCTGCCACTGCCCCTGCCGACTTTCCGCTCATTCAATTGCAAATCACGCAACATTGTAAACATTTGTAAAACAGCTTTAAAAAGGTGAAAGGGGCGTCAGGTAAGACAGGGGAGCTGGTGGAGTCGAGGGAGTGGCACACTCTTTTCTCGCAGGCGAAAGAAAAGAATTCCTTTTCTTCTGTTGCCAGTTGAATGATGGCACATCAATCACGAAGCTTCGCGTTTGTCATGCGCCCAAAATACGCACTGTCAAATTCACTCAATGCCACGCCCCCGTCCCCTGGCCAGCGCTTAAAGTTTGAACATTTCCCCGATTTTTCTTTCTCTCGTGTGAGAATGTGCTTTTTGTTGTAGCCTTCCCCAAATGGATCACAAACATTCATTTACCTGCAGGATTTTCTAATGACATCAAAGCGAGGGAACAACACGTGAATTTGTAGCTCGTAGCAACAAGCGACACAAAGATTGATTAGTTTTCGTGTTTTGCGAAAAGTTTCTCCCTTCAATAATAAAAATACGCATTCCGAACCATAGGGCTCAAAGTACTCTGTGTTTATGAAGAAATCGTTTTTGGCTATCGTTTACATAAATTTGTGTCAGTTGGGAGCCGAAGTAGTTCCATAATTTGTTTTTAATAACTGCACGGAATAGTTGCAGAAACGCGCCAGAACTGGGTTAGGTTGGGAAACCGTTTCATCATCATCTAATTGTTTGAACTCGAGAGGGAAGTTAATGACTTTCGAGTGTTGTTTCGGTTAAATGAAACATTTGTTGCTCGAGTCTGTCTCTCTCAATGTGTTACAAGCAATTTCAGTCTTCTGGCGCCCGAGATATTTAATAAACCAACAGCAGTTGCGGCACTCACATTCGAGCCAAAGTTATTAAGCTGTCCTTAAGTTGGCCATAAAGTGGGTCGGCGAGTGGGTAAACAAAGTATCCTACTTTTTGAGGGGGCTGTCAGTCACATTTGTAAGCAATTGTAATTATGTACATAAATATACGCCACTACTACTCGCCAGGAAACTTTTCCCGTCTCGGTTCGTCGTCACCTTGCAGAAAGTTTCTGCTTCAAAAGGGTCAAACAACTTTCAATTCACTCGTAATAAAACTCTAAAAAAATATGCTAAAAAATACCTTGATCCAAAGGCACTGCTTACCATGAAAATAATCATCTATTAAAAAGTTATTTAGTTTTCCAACTATGTGTGTGTGTGCCTAATTAATAAATCAAACCTTATGTCCGAACAAATGAAAACACATCGATTGCATTTAGAAGTGCGCCATGTGCAACACTTGGGGCAACATTTTTCAGGAGGAACGGAAAATAAAAACTCAAGAAAAATGGTGCAAGCTCTCGGGGGTCAAGGAGCAGAAAAGGGAACAATGTTTTACGCTCAAATGAGTTACAAGAAAACAATGGAAATGCGCCGGGAGCTCGGAAAATTTATGTTGATAGGGGAATCGCCGACCACCCTTCTCTATTCCTGTTGCCTTTTCCTATCGCTCAGTAAAATTAAAATTCGCGCGAAAGCATTTTATGGTCAGACATAAAAAAAAGGAATCAAGGGAGCCGTGGGAGCCATGGGAGGAGGGATGAAAATTGCAACTATGGAGCTGCTAATTTGCTCATCGCATCGGCGTCAAATCAAAGAAACATTTTTGCTGGATTTCTGGCGTGTTTTTATTGCACCATTTTCGAAGAACACGGCTCCGGGGATTCGCTAGGTTCGGGTAGGTCTGGGGACTGAATACATGATGAGTTCTTGGCATACGAAATCAATTTCCTGCTACTGCTCCTGCTACAGCAACGGCTATGGCTCCTGCCGCTCCCAAATCGATTTGAGTTTGGTTAACCTGCCAAAGTTTGTTACTGCAGAGCGAGGCGGCGCAGCAAAAACTTTTCACAATTTGAAACAAACAAATTTTAACAGGATTATCGTGAGTGTGGCGGGAATAAAACGGGCGACCGGGCCAACAATTTTCCCTGATACAATAAAAGAGTCGCACAAGCGATTGGATTAAAAGGCGCGGTGTTCCGACTAGGGTATACTTTGGACCTGGTCCTCTCCAGTCTACAAACTAAATATCTACCTACTATCTTTGCTGTTTTTTAATTGAAAGAACTATGTTTTGATTGGTTATCTAAGCAATATATTTCCAACATAAAAGCTGAATTTATTTCCAACAAGTTTATCTGAGCTTTACACAAAAACATTATACCTTTCAACAATACAAATACCTTTCAGTAAAAGGAAGAAACTTTTTGACGCTTCTGTTGTTTGCCTTCGTTTCCTGTGTCCTTTTACACGCTCAAATAAATCAAAAATATATTTATATATTGTTTATCCATTCTTGCTGGATTTCGCCTTGTTATGGTTGTTGTATTTTGGGTAACCACTTGTGTGGCCTATTTGTTACATAATCAAATTGGGAGCAAAGTCGGCTGGAAGAAGAATCTGAATCAGAACAAGGATCAGGATAAGAAGAGGAGGGCCGAGACCGCAGCAACAAATAATATTACGCATACGCCACGTTGTTCTTGCTGTTGCTGCTGTTGACCAAACTCATTTGTTTGGCTTTTCCAAAAAGGGTTCTACTTTTGTTTGCATTCGCCTGCCAGTTGTTGCTGCTCTAGTTGGTCTGTTTTCGTTGTCCGGGGTATCTGTGTCAGGGCTGGTCAACAATTAGGCAGGCTCTACTGTCGGCCCGATGGCTGGGAAAATATCAACATGAATACAAAACGAGCAAATTAGTAGCGTTTCTTGGACTGTCATCATCGTCCTCATCATTGTTTTCATTTGCCTTTTGGGGTAAACTTGTACAACTTAATTTTCCGTTCACTGAGTGCAGGAAAAAAATATTTAAAAAGGGGAGCGGCAGAAGAAAGGAATCCGAACCAGGACACACTAATAATAGGCGATGAGCTTTTATTTGGGTTACCCTGCTTTCGGGTCCTTTCATTTTTGCAAATGCTATCTATAAGATGACATTTTGTTTTAAATTAATTTTATATTAAATTAGTATGATTGAGAGATAAGTTGAATAGTTATTTTAAAATATATTTTATTATCATAAATTACTCTCCTTAAAGGACTCTCTTGTTTCGTCAATCGACCTACTTGTTGGACTTTAGACAAAGGAAACGAAAAACAAAAGCAACTAGCAATCAGAACAAGGTCATTCCTCAAACTCTCTCAAAGAACTCGACTAAAAAGTCACTTTTTACATTTCCCAATCCAAGCATTCTCTATTTAGCAAACTTTTCGATTCGGGCTTTATTGCATCGAATGTTTCGAATGTTATATGGGGCATAAACAGTTTAATCAAGTCAGGGCCACTTCCTCTTCCGAGTGCCATTTATGGAAGTTTGCTCCAGATTCCTATTCAGATTTTCAGCTCGGCCCTTGCTTTATTTGTTGCGCCCTGCTGGCTTGCCATGAATATTGAAGATATCTCTGACCTTTTGTCCTTTCAACCCATCAACCCGTTTGCCCGTCCGATTGAAAATGGCATTTGTTTGGAATTGAAGACTTGGCAGCCGGAATATAAACTTAGGGTTTAGAATGCAATTAAAATGTTCGCCGGAAAAGCCAATGAACTTCGCAGTTTTTTGGCAGAAACAACCAAAAACTACTCGGAAGGCGGGCGGGAGAATGGATGAGGCTTTTCCTCTGCCTGTTGTTGATTTATGAGAGTTTTCCCTTGGCTTTCGAAATTAAGTAGAGCCGTTACACACACACAAAAATATGCAGCGTAAAAATTTCATAAACACATAAAACTGACAGGAATAAAGGGGGTCTCGAGAGGTGCCAGGAGGATGGGCGATGGTGGGCGGAACGGTTCAGATGTTCCGAAGGGGTAACTGCAGTTTGCACGTCTTATAGACGGAAAATTATGAAAAGCCGCTTGCAACAGCAGCGGGAAAGTTGTGCTCGGCTGTGCTGTTTGTGAAAAATGACGAAGCACAGACAGTGACTGCAAAATGTATATACCAGCAAGCAGGCAGTTTCTTCATGAATATCCTGAAAGCGGTAGGGCTAAAGGACAGTCGTGGAAGGCTTAAGTTGCCGCACCGACTGAAATGAGCTGAAATGAGGCTGAGAAGGATCAAAAGTGCACTTAAACTCTAATCTTTCAAGAACTTTAGATTAAACTTTAAACTTAAGACTTTTCAAGGGTGAAAAGGAGGATAGGACTAATACTATGACTTGGTAATATTTTTAAGAATTAATGTAATAGATTTCCATTTCTTCCTGTGCATAATTCAACGATTTGAGTACGAGGAGCGAAGGAAAGGAAATGAGTAGTCGAGTCTGGAGGCCATGCGGTCGGCATAATAAATAATGACCGGCATTCCTTTGTTGTAATTGAAAATGTTGGTCATTCCGAGATGGGGCAGCCATGGTGATGGAGCCCCTAGACCGTAGTACCCGGTCCGGGGCAGGCGTCCGCACTCCGCACTCCGAAGTCCATAGTCCGTTGTCTGAAGTCCTGAGTGCTGAGCCCGGTGCCCAGTGCCCGGAGCTGAGCGCGAGCCTTAAAGCAAAAATGATTGCCATACTTTGGTGCAGTTTGGACCAAAGCAATGCAGTCTGTGGTGTGGGTAGGGGCCTGGGCCTGGGGAGGGAGAGGAAGAGGCGGGTAAACAGGAGCGGGCGGGGGTCCTTCACGTACTTTTTGAAAATTCAAAACAGGCGCCAGTCGTGTTGGCATTAGCCGGGCAACTGGAGCGACTCTGTGCGCTGCTGCCAATGACGCTGATTGGTGGCTTAAATGGTTGCGGGGGAATAATTGGGATGGGGTATCCATACACTTCAAGAAATATCCTGAACTATTAATAGTTCAAGAAAACATAACATACTTTAACCAAATAATGTCTTGCAGTCAAAGGATAATTTGTAGTTTCTCATTAAAAATGTATCATAATATTGTCTAATTTTTTTCAAAGTGATGTTAGAAGTTTGGAGGCCTGATGGGGCGTGGCATTGCGGGACTCGCCTCAGGATCATGCATAATTATGCAGACGCGCTGTCGTCGCGCATTAAAAATGAGCCCGTCCGGACGGCACTTGTTTGAAGCCTGAAATTGATATTGGTTTCGTTGTCCGGCGGGGGATAAAGTTCCGGATTACTAACTTTGACAGGAGTGGGGCATTCAGGAACTGGCTGAGGAGGGGCGGAAAATCTGAATAAAGTTGCCTTAGGTGCTTCCTTTGCGTTGATGGATTGCAGTTCTGTTTATTGATTGGAAAAGGTTATAATTGATTTTGTTTAGGGATTGTGGAGCTCTGAAATGTGCTCCAAATTTACAATTAAAGGCCGAATTAAATCGCAATTGCGATTGTAATTTTCACCTGTCACTGCCGAATGCCTCTCGCATTGCTGTGCCGATGATTGATCGACGTTGCCTTTTATTTGCTCACCTCTCATCGCCGGTGGGAGGAATCAAGTGTCCTCCACTTGTCCTCTCCAGACATTCGCCTCAACGAGCAATTCAATCTTAGACATTCTTTGCATAGCATCTTGAAAATCAAATAAACCTTTGGCTAATTGTGTTTGTAATCAACTAAATGACAGACATTTGGCCTTTACGAGCCAGGTGAGCTGCTCGAATTCGGACTCAGACGGCCGGGCAAATACTGATTCGCAGGTACATAGCCCGCTTGATAGCTTGATGGCTGCCACGCCCACCGAACTCACCTTCCTGCGCTGTCCACCTTTCAGAGCGTGTAATTAATGACGCTGGGGGAGACGTAGAGGAGCCAAGGAAAATTTACATCCCACAGCAAAGTCAACAAAACAAAGGAAAAATTTTGGTTCCTTGTAGACGTCGACCTCCTAATTTTTTCTGCCGTTTCCTCGCTCCGCTCTCCTATCATCACCTTGGTCGCTTTGTCATCATTTCATTACCGTGCACAAAGTTTTCGCAGCTCCTTGCCAGTCCTCTTAGTCGTTTTTTTTGATAATTTGTCTTCCAGGTGCGCCTTGAAATTTGTCAACAATTTGGCCAGCGAAACTTGTGATTTTTTTCCTCCTTTTGGCCACTGCAAACAACAAAGTGGCCTCTATTAGCGATAAAAATAGTCACCAGACTCTGGGCTCGGACAAATGAGCCAAGCCAGCAGATGTCCGATGACTCAGCAGCTGCCCTAATGTCCCCGATGCTAAGATGCTACCCCCCAGGCACTCTTCCAGCTGCCCGAAAAAATTATTGGCATTTTAAATCAGAGTTGTGCAACGACTCGGGGAGTAAATTTCATCAGAAGGGGGTCTCCGGGCCGGGCACCTCTCCTAATACCGTCAATTTATGGCTCAGACATTAAGACATGGTCGCAGACGCCTTTGGCCAGGTTGCCAGCACTCCTCCGCCATTAAATTATAACTGAAATCATTTGACGACCATGAATGCGAATGGTTTTTGGATGGCCCGTAAAGGATTTTCCCCGAATAACCAAGTTGAAGACCCCGGGGGATGGCAGGGATTCTGTGTGGGGAGTGCTTCTTTCAGACTTAATCCTCGAGAAATTTCTTAGACATCTCTAGCTTTTGATTTAAAAAGTAATTTTAAGCTGCGAATGACTAAGCTAGGAGAATCCTTTAAACAGTTTGAATTTATTGTAAAGTGTTCATTGTCCTCGTTGGAATGGACACTCATGGAATTCATACTCTTGTTATATTTTATAATTAATTCGCATGTGTATTTTTACAATTTGATAACCGCAATTTGCATATGTCATTACACCCACTCGTGCAGCTTATTTTCATATACTATATGCTAGTTTTTTGTTAGGGCTTATGAAACCACACAGTTATTTTTTTGTGGCCTATTGAATTGGCAAATTGGTTTTTTGTTGCTGGCCGCGTATTAAGTCGATTTAATTAAAATCACATTTACATTCATGTATTTGGCCGGCCCACAATTTGTTTTGGCTTAGTTCCATGCACTTGTGTCTAATGCAGCGCGAAAATTTGTTTGAAAGTAATGAACTGGATAATTTAGGCGCGGCTGCCGAATCGAGAGGAACTTTTAATATTAAATTCTTTTCTCAATTAAATATCTATTGCGCTTTGATTTAAATGGCAGTGTTTAATCGATTTCATTTAAACAGTCAACATGCCCCCGAGCAGCCACAAAGACTTGTTGAGTCTGCATCCCTTTGAGAGTCATCTCACCGGTTTTTTTTTTCCAGCAGAATGGGACCCAAAAAATTGTGTCAATTTCCTGTCTGGGAGATAAACATATTTTGGGGAACGTTGTCGCAGCTCTCCCTTTGACATTCCACTCCGCTCACAATTCATCTAATTGAAGTCCTTTGACGCACCCACACACGCACGTCCTGTCGGAAAGGTGGAAAGGCGGGTAATGGGTGGTATCTTCATCATTATCTGCAATGAGGCGTGGAGGCGAAAAAGTAATATTTGCAGCTGATGTAGATAAATGCGTAGACTTCGTGTTTCAATTAAAGTGATTGAAGTGAGCCCTTCATCCCACTTCTGCCTCCCACTTTCCCATTTTCTCTGGCTCTCTCCCACCTGTCTGTATAGTATTTTCCCGGGAACCGGGACCCGGGACACGAGATGCCAATGATGTTTTTTAGCTGACAAAAAGTTAGTCCGCCATTTCAATGCCATTTAAACTTTACCCAGCAGCTGTTGCTGCCACTTCAGCTTCTGCAGCTCCTCGAGCTCAGCTCACTCGCTAGCTAGCGAGCTGATGCAAATTAATAAGTCAAGTTCTCGGCCAGATCAATCTAAATTTGTCCGTGTAGTGCCGTGCAGAACTTGTGCCTAACTAGGCGAACTTGGTCATGACAATCCATCAATGGTCTAAACTAAATCTAAATATCTTTTCTATAAAGTTTTCGTGTGTCGGAAACTTTTGCCTTGTGTTCGGCATGGCTCTGTCTTATCGCAATTGTTAAGAGGAATTTTTAGCTTGGAAAAGTTTGCTTTGTGTCTCATTGATTGTCATTGGAGGTCAATGCGGGTCTGGCTAATGGAACACTCAGAAAAAAGACAAAGTCTTCTGTTATGGCTGTGGAAGTCTTTAGAAGAATTTTGTTTGAATAAATCGAAGAGCTATCTTTATGGAAACTTTTTATAGTGACCTTTGTTTTTATGATCCTCATCATTGAAGTCAGAACAATAAGTTTAAAAGCCGGCGAAATAGTTTATGGAATACCTGGTGGGGTCCTCCACCGCATCCTTCGGTGGCAGCGTCGCTCATTTTCCCAGAGCGACTGAGGGACTCCTGCGAAAGTCATTTTTATCTGGCATTGCAAACATTTGCATGCGAAATGCATCTAAAATTTTTCACCTTCCCGCCGCTCGCACTCCGTCTCTGGTGCTGGCTTTCAGTGTTCAACTTTCAACCTTGTGCTGCCTCGGTGTAGCGTGGGTTCTGGGTCTGGTTCTGGTCTTGCAACAGCGTTGTCTGCTCCATTGCAGTCGTCGTCGTTGTCATTATTACCCTGCTGCTGTCATCATGCATCAAGTGTCGTTGTCACTCTCTCCTGCTCTTGCTCGCCCCGTCTCGCTCTGTTATAAATGAGCCAAGCGCTAGGAGGAGCTCTCGTATTTTCAGTTTTCACAGAATTTGTGTGTTTTTTATTTTTATTTATTTCGCGCTGTAGCGTTGCGCTTGAAAAACTTTGCACATAATAATAAAATGGCTGTTGGCTGTTTTAGAGTCGCTCGCGCCTTGGCTTATGCAATAGAAAATGTAACAGCGGCGTGCATGTGTGCGTTGCGTCGGTGTGTGTGTTTGTATCTGTGAATCTGGGTATCTGTGTCTGTATCTGTGCCGGGTCGCAGCTGTTGTTGTCCTGATAAGCAAGCCGCGTGTTGAGGTCGCTGCTGCTACTTTTGGTGCCTCCACAGTGTTGTTGTTGCTGCTTGTTGTTTGTTGTCGCCTGTCACTGTTTAGGGCTTTAAAACTGCTCTGGCCGAAGCTGTCTGAGGACAGCCAAAGTGGCAGGTGAAGTACGTGAGTTGTGTTTGTAAGAGGCCAACAAACAACAAACACCACGGCACAGCCCAGAGTCAAAGCTGATGAAATGTTAGTAAAATGGATTATAAATTCAGACGAAAGAGATGGTCTTCCACCTTTAGAAATTGTCTTTTGAAGAACGCTTCTTTCTCCATCAGTTTTATCTTAGGTGAGAAGAGCCTTCCATTCATGCTTTAAAGTGAAACTTTAAAGTCAAATCGGTGCTCAATCACTTGTCGGGAATCTCAACTGCATTCAAGTACCTCGGCTGGGGAAAGTATGTTTCGCATTTCAAACCGACAAGCGAAAGGATGCGGAGGAAGGATTCGTTCGCTTTGGCCGGAGTTAAATTGCGCAAAGCGTTTTAATTTTTCTAACTGACGGCCGGCTAAACAATTTGCACAGCTCTCAAAAGCCTGATCCCGATGTCTGTTAATACCCCATCCCCGATACGGCCCCCTTGGTTTTGCAGTTTTGTAGTTTTTTGTTGTGTGTGCAGCTTTTTGCCCAGCTCGCCCACTCTTAGCTGGCATTTGCTAAAGGCCTCTGCTTTTCACACAAACATTTGCTTTGTGTCACTTTCCTCCCTTCAGTTCTATTTTTCCCCACTCCTTTTTTCCCCTATCTCCCCTGTTGGCGCCAACATCATCGCCTCTCACCTGCTGCAAAATTGCTGGCAACAATTTTTGTGTTCAAATAGTTTGTCTCGGGGCAATTGCTTGCTGGTTGCCCCATGAAGCCACCCAACCTTCCAACCACCCACTCACCCAGTCCTCCTCCCAGCCATCTCCTACTGACTCTCCCCCTTTCGGTCTCCTACTCCAGCTGCTTGGCACATTTACCTTTTTAAATTGAAAATAAATTAGAATCTGGCTACGTATTTCGCACCGATTTGTGTTGTTAAGTGATAACACCCACACTCATGCACACAGCATTGATGGATGTTTGTGAGAGTGTCTACACGTGGCACGCAGCATGTGGAGGAAGCACAGGGAAATGGTGAAAGAATTGTGCCTGCGGGACAGCAACATGTGTTGTGTCACATTTCTATCTATGCCTTCTGCTGGATCACTTAGAGAAATAAAAGTGGCTCAAAATTTTAAAAAATCAACTCTCGTTTTTATATTTCCAGGCTGTTGGTTTCACTTTTCGAGCTTAAGGAGTTTATTTGGAACTTTGAAGGAATAGATAAGTACAACGTAATGTGTAATATAAAGGGTGACAAATAATTAAGTAATTAAAATTAAAATAATTAACACCCTACTGGTGATATCCTCTCATTCTTTAATAATATTTATTTATTTTATTGTTTCTTAAAGGATTTTTAAAAGATTTACAGGCTACAGGGCTATATTTTGTAAAAAGACTGCGAGCTTAAGGATTTTGAGTTGAAAGTCTTGAATCTCACCCTTTCAATATTTATTTATTTTATTTTATTCACTTTTTAATATATTTTATCTAATATTTTTTTCAAGGATTTTTAAAATTTTTTACACGATCTACAGCAAACTGGATTTTATTCTGGACCAAATTCTCTTCAGGACTGGACTGTAAGCCGTGTGATTTCAAACATACCCTCAAAATATTTATTTTTTTTCCTTTTGTGCCATGTTTTATCTCATTTTCTCTAAACTAACATATAACTAATTCTTAATAGGATTTTTCAAAGATTTCCAGGATACTGGATTATGTTTCGGGTACAGATTAAAAGCGATATGAATAATTTTAAATCTATTCAGGACTGGATTTGGTTGTAAGGAGTTTGATTGAAAACTATTAACCAACATAATATTACCTAATAACTAAACCTAAAATTATAAATTTATTTTACTCTATTATTATCATAAATCATTTTCTTTGTTACTTTAAAAAGAAATCTTTTTAAACAGGACACGGGATAATGTTTCGAATGCCGCTTGTGGGTGAATTGTGAATTGTGAGAATGGAGTGTGATTGAGAGATTGAAAACAACTAATTACTAACTAACATTTACTTAACTAATATTTAGTTATTTTATTTTTGTTGCATGAGTATTGCTTTCAAGTAAATTGTTGTTTTATTTTTAATGCATGTGATTTTACATATTTCTTTAATTGGGATAAATTAAGTATTCAATTTTTAAGTATTTAATTTTTAAAGCTTAACGATAATTTTTATTGTTTTCACAGTTTTGTATTATGTTTTCGAGCATATTGCATTTTTAATTTAACTTTGAAATGTTTAAATAATAGCTTTTCAGGATACTGATAACAATGTATTGAATACAAGTGAGTTACCTTTTATAAATCTTCATAATGGTACTGAAAGTACAATCTTTTTGTTTATTTTCAGCATTTTTATTATAACTTGGATTAATGATATATGTTTTAATTTGCAACATATATCATATTTTACATTATGGAATTTGTTATATTATGGAATGGAGTCTGCTAAAAAATTTGAAATATTTGGTGAGTTCACATTTGTCTTTACATTTTTAATTTATTAAAGATTTTTTTTACAGGATATGCATTATAATTGGAATAATTATGTTGGAATTTGAATTGGAGTTTTTTAATATTTTATAAAAAATGGATTTGGAATGTGATTGAGAAGTATTGAATCATCTAAAGGTGAGTTGCACATGTTTTGTACTGTATGGAGCTTTGAAAATTGACTATAGGTGAGATTCTCCTTCCTCTTAATGTTATTTATTTTTTGGTTTTTCATATTAAAATCTGCATGTGGATTCTATAATATATCAAAATGTTTCGTGTTTTTTTCAGGATTAATTTGTATGTGAATTATAATTTAAGGATTTTTGTAATTCAATAAGCTATGAAATATGACTATAGGTTAGTGATCCTTTCTTCTGATATTATATATTTGTTTTTTGATTTTTTTTATTTTTTTATACTAATATGGGTACTATATCAACATATTTTGTGTCTGTTTCAGGATTAATGTTTTATCAGGAATAGTGTGATAATTGTAATTTATGAGCTATGAAATATGAATATAGGTGAGTTGCACATTACTCTTTATTTTATATATTTTTTTGTAAGGTTCTACTATTGAATCTTCATATACTAAACTATATTTTAACTCGTTTTTTGATTATTTCAACAGGGCTTAGATTATATTTTAAGTTATTTTGGTGGAATTTATTATAATAATTTTTGAAGGAATGCATTCTAAGGAAGGTGATTGAAAAGCATTCACTAAAGGTGAGTTGAATATTTTTCTTTAAAACATTCATATTTTTTATTTTTGAAAATCTTATTATAGATACCATAATAAATTAAAACTTTAATTTACTCTAATTTTCAGGAGTTGTGGATATTATTATGGATCTTGGACATTTGTTATATTATTATGGAATGAAATGGAATATTGGATATATTATGGAATGAAATGGAATTTTTTGTATATGATGGAATCAACTTTGGAATTTATAAATATAAACGAGTTTTGTGATTTAAAAATAATGTCAACAGGTGAGGTGCACTTACTTTCTAATCTTAATATTGATAATAAATTGAAACATGTTTATTTTTAGAGGATCTATAAAGGAGTTTAATTATGATTTTAATTGAAATTATTGTGCTGGAATTTGAGTTGAAAAATATTAACAAAAGGTGAGTAATACATTTCCCTTCAAATGTTTTACTTTTGATACTAAACATTTGTCTTATTTACAGGAATATATTTTGATAATAATTTGAAATTTTTGAAGAGTAATGAGATTGAAAAATGGTGTCGACAGGTGAGTTGCATCCTTTCCTTTATTTGTGTTATTGTAATTGAGTTTTAGTTTTAAGTTTATTTATTTAAACATATAAAATACCACACCATCAAATGCCATAAAACATTATCACACCATTATTCTCAGTGCCTAAACTGATGGGCAAGGGGTCGAAGGGCACGAGCCTCTGTGCTCATTGAGTTCTGGACTCCAAACACAATTTTTGCATGTGAAAAGAAAATGGGCTATGAAAGGCAGGCAGGAAAAACATTGATGATGAAGTTGCTTCTGAAGAATTCTAAAAGGCCGATGGGCCGAAGGGGTGGCGAAATATGAAATGTTCATTACAGTTGACAAATATTTGCACTGGCTGATTGTTGGTTTTTGATTTTTCTGCATTTTATGCCCAGTTCGCATTCTATTTTCCTCCTCGTCTATGGCTCGGGGGCAACTATGTCGGTTGACTTGCCCCGAATCCCCTCCCGGCTTTGAGTCCGTTCCTGTCTGTTTATGGGGATATTCTTTTCAAATCTGTTTTTCTGTTTTTTATTTTCCAGCTCTTGCATGTTTGATTAAACGCATTTGTTGCTTTTTGACACGGTATTTTGTTTGCTGTTTGTTTGCAAAGAGGGGACTGCCTCTGCTTTATTTTAATTGAAAGTGTTGAATGGGTCGTGCTCTAGTTGCCAGTTAGTTGTGTTGCTACAGAGACTTGCATAAATATTGGACATTTGTATTGATGAGTTATACACCTTTGGCAAATGTTTTTTATTGGGAATTGTGTCACGGCCCGTAAAAGCGATTCTCTCTCCGACTTTTTGTACATAAATAAATGTCGAAATCTGCGTGGTTTTGTTTCAGTTTCTAAGCGTTTAAAACTAAAGATTTCCCCACTCATTTCGGCTCTTCTCGAGCTCCAATTAACGCACAAAACTTTTGAAACTGTCAAACTTGATGTCCTCAAACTTGCCAATAAATAACAAAAAATATCCCCCATAGCTATTAAACCCAGCCATCCAGAAAGGCCCCCAGAAAGTGCCCACGAGAATGGCTTGAACGTTAAACTGAGGAGTGACTGGGAAACTTTTCTGTTTATTCTCGTGCCATCAAATTGCCCGGACAGCTTTAACCCATGGTGGCGGTGGCGATTGTATATTGCGGAAAATGTACAAGTAATTTTTAATAGACTCGCAACGCTCGGACGCATAATGCAGGCAACTTTTTGGAGCATACGAGGAGGTACGAGGCTTCTACAACTTTTTAATACAACTTCAAAGTTGCATTTGCATGACTTAGGCAAAAGTTTTGTTAGAGCCAAACGGACCCCGTAAGCCCCTTAACCTCCCAAACCGGTAACCCCTTAACGCTTCTGGGCCCCCTGCGGCGTTGACGATCTCTGGCAGTGGTTCGACTCGGCCAAATAAACAATTTTTCAATGAAGAAAATTCTCTCTCTGCCAAATATGCAAAAATCTTTATAAATATTCAAATTCTTTCGGGGAGCAGCAGCCAAGCAGAAGTCAACTCCAACTTCCCTTTTATAAACTTTATATACACACTTACGTATATATTTTACAGAACTTGAGATGTTTATTTTAATTCTCGCTCTCCTGCCCGGCTCGGTCTGCTTGAAAAAAGAATTATAATATCAAAATAGTCAACGCTGGGAAGGGTGAACTTCTGGCCAAAGTTTTTCTTGGCAATTGAAAAGCCAACTTCAATGGCATTCCAAGAGGGTGTGTGCGTGTGTGTGTTATTTTTGTGTTAGCTGCAAGTGCTGTGCAAATATCTTTTTGTGCCACGTCTCGAGGAGACCACTCCAGGGGTTGAGGTCAATATGCATTCTCCCGAAAGTGACAGGTGCAGACGAAAGCAGGTGAAATTCCTCTGAAAATATTCTCTCGGCTGTTGCTGTTGAAATTATTTCTAAAATCTGTTTAAATTGTGACCATTTTTCCATTTGTACTTGCGATTTATGTAGGTGCGGTTTATCGGCATCCATATGGCTTATATATGACTGGCTTATTTGCAATGTGGTTTCCGTTTCAATTATTAAAATACATTGCAGAAATACTTGAACTATATTAGTGAAAGACATTCTTGCAATAGTTTATTTGGGAATACTTTATTAAAAAATGATTTCAAATTAATGTTTCTGTCTAAAGTTGTTATCTTGTTCATGATCTCCCATAATTACTTAAGCATACAGAACTCCGAACTTGCTTAAATCCAAATCAGCATTCCCGGCTTGCAATCTCCGTCTTCCCACTCTGCGACTTTCGGCCTCCACTTTGGAAGCCATCCTCCATTATTATCAGAACCGCGGCACCACCTCAAGCACTTACAACATGTGGTGCCGAGTGAATTGGTGGGGCAACCACCTGTCGCGAGCGGAACCCCAATAAATAAGTCCCAGACAGTCGGCGAGAGCAAGTGGCGGCAACTGAGCTCAAAGCTGGCACATTTTAATAACTTTTTGACGCCCATCCCTAACACGCGCCTCCCTAGCTACCACGCCCCCGGCTGCCACGCTATCGCGGTCGGGTAGGCGCGTTTCATGTTATTGAAGTCGTAAATAAAAAGGTTGCCGCCCGGGCGCGCTCGAATGTATGCTACATTAAATTGCGGTTGCCGTGCAAATAAGATTTCGTGTTAAGTTGCACGAAAGATGCCGCGCGAATTTAATTAAAAATTGTGTGTGGCCCAGACGAGACGTGTTGAGATGCACAAGGAAGTCTTAAAGTCCTTTAAATTACATGTAGTTTTAATCCTCCCAACTTCTATTTAAGACTTAAATTTAATCCCATGAAATCAATGTTTTATTTTCATTTATGTTCGCTCTGCAAATCCGTTTATTGATCACATTTTGCCTTTAAGTTATTTATTTAATTTAAAGACGATGAAAGTTCTGTGGAATTACCCTCTCACCGCCCTGCTCGGAGGCCCTCCTTGTCAACACTTTGCCAGTGACTGCAGTAAACCGTTTTTCGAAATTAATTTATAGGGCTTTCTGACTACAAGGACGACACTTGGCAACTACGAGCTGCACAATTGGCTTAAATTGTTCATGAAATGCAATGAAACAAAGTAAGAAAAAGTCATTTTAATATTGCGGCATTGCGGCGCGGCGGCAGAGTGGCACAAAACGGGTCAAGGATGCGCCCAGAAAGGACATAGCCGGTTGACACGGCCCAGCATTGGCTTTGCCTCGCCTCCCGCCATCCCACACAACAAAAACAGATATGGCCTAAGGCGAGGGAAAATTGAGTTAAAAGTTCTAGGGAAAATTTAAAATAACATTTTAAATTTGGATTTTTTTATTTCTAAGGATACCCCTAGCTATTCCATTTCAAGAATCATTTGCTTTCATTTTTCGAGTGCACTCAGTCGCTGTGTGGCCTCTGTGGATTTGCAATTAATGTTGCCTTCAACTTTGGCCTGCCGCCTTGGTCTCGGGGTCCTGCCACCTCCGCCTCTGCCCCGCCTCTTCCTTCCTTGCCCGCCCACACTGTAAATTTGCTTAAATGAAAGTGCGAGCGCGAATTTAATTAGAATCTGCTCCTTGGGTTTTGGTCTGGCTATCTGCTGGATCTGTTTCACCCGGCCCGTTGGCTGTTAGGAGCTCCTTTTCCTTCTTTTTTCTTCAATTACTTGATTTCACTTTGCAGTGAAACACGTGATGCTCATTGTTGTTCTTGCTGTTGTTAGTTCTGCTAGCCGAGTTAATGTAAACTTAACCAAATTAGTTTAATAAACTCACTAAAGGAAAAAGAACTAAAGGAAAAGGGCGGTTCGACCTGTAAAGCTTAAAGCGCTTTCGGATTTCACAAGCATTTCATCATAAAGTCAGTAGTTTGACTTTAAAAAGCCTTTAAATGTAACATTTCTAAATCATAGAGAATGCCAACCAACGGCAATTGAATAATATATGCTATAATAATAAAAACTAACACCAGCGGAGCACACAGAAAAGGACATCCGAAGGCAGAAAATAACATGCCACATAAATAAAATACGTCAGTCCGAACGGCAAAAAGAAAACAAAAAGAATCGAGTGGCAAAAATATATATTCGAATTTACAATGTTTATTGTTGTGCTTCGTAGAGCGCAAACACATTTCGAATGCAAATATTAAATGTGATTCGATATGCAACCGGTCGCCACTTGCATTGAGAGCCGGAGTGAAAGTGTCGAGGCTGTGTCAAGGAATTGAATAACTTCTATCGGTTCATAATCCAAATGGAGTTTTCTGACAGAAGTAGGGCCACAGAACCCCTTTCGGCAGTTTCTTTGGCAACTTTGCTTGCAGATGGTTTCGTTTTTGGCTAATTGCTATCGCTCGCCAGCCTTGTTTGGCCAACATCCTTGCCCGAGTCGTCCTCTTTCCAATACCATTTGCTCTGCACGTGTTGAATTTGGACTTCACTTGGAGAAATTTATGGCTTGTGGATAATAAGTCCTGGCCATGCTGTAGCCTATAACTGATAACACAGTCTGCATTTTCCACAGTGTAGTTGTGAACTGGAACGCAAACCCTGAAGTAGATCTAGGACTCGAACGAGACCCTTTGCTGCTCTCTCCGAGGCCCCCTTTCTCCAGTCACAAGTTGTTAAAAACTAATCAATCTTTCAAACTTGACTAAAGGTTTTGCCTTCGCTTTGACTGACTTTGACGCGCCACGCCCCCTCCCCAGCCACTCTCCAGTCCTCAGGCGTTAACTGGGTGTGCGTGTGTGTGGTTCGGGTTGTTTCAGTTTTTCACGCCAGTCGCGTTTTCCTGCCATTTTTTTTAGATAGGAAATCCAGCAGTAGTTCGGCCTTAAATCAAATTCAGTTGCACAAGGAAACAGGAAGCCAGCTTTTGGTGCGGGGGCGGAGAAGTTGCCCCCGAGGTGTCAGTTGTGCTTTATGGAATGTTGCCATTGACACTTCAGCGCTGCCACCACAGGAACCCCTCGCATTTGAGGGCTTGCTTCGATTAGCCATCGATTGCCACAACCAATTTGTGGCTGAATTCTCTGAAGGTTGCCACTGCCACTCGATTGTTGTTGCACCATATCTCACTCGGTAAATGACTCTGTATGGTTTGATTGATGTGTTTGTGTGTTGCCCGGACTGTGGACTGGGGACTGGGTGAGAGTTCACCTGTCAGGGCCAAATGATTCACTAATCGTGGCTAGAATTTAACTGCACGATATCCTTTTCATGTAAAACTTTGCTTAACCTCCCCGTATCCTTTTAACTGAATCCCGATGAGCTGAATCCCGATTCCAGCTGCGCTGGCAGTTGCATTACTTTGCCATAATAATGAAATTTAACGATCGACTGGGGCACTTGAAAACATCGGGTTAAGCAGAAAACTGCAGCTTAAATACCTTTATCCGTCGATTGGGGAATCGGACTAGTTTCCCCATAAATGCGTAAGTGCCTACTGCTCAGTGGCATATCCTTCAGCTCGGATCAAGCGCATTTTTTCGGCAAGTTTCACATTGCAATTGGCAACTGCTTTGGCTTTCGCTCGGGCTTGGCATTGCAAATTGCTCAGTGAGCTGCTAAACATGCCAAACAATGCTGAGAGTTGCAAATTGAATAGATATGATGCTGCGCGAATCATTCCCCACATACCCACATACGTACCAAGGATCTGGCGTATGTAGTTCATTCTTATTCGATGCTTATGTTCAGATAAAGAAATCTGGCAACAACACGGACCCAAATTGTTGCCAAAGCCGCCGCGATTGTCAGTTTTCGGTCTGGGCCTTGGAATGAATTTCAAACCGGAGTGCTGTGCATATCCTTGAAATAACAAGTTTAAAGGCATGCGCCAGTCTCATGCGAGGATAACTGAATTCCCTCTTTGGCGCCGCGAATTTGTTGGCATCCGTCAGTATAGGAGGTTGGGGACGATGAGGGGCTGAAGTCCGTAGTCCGTAGTCCGGACCGAGACGGGGATAGAGAACCGAGACTGCAGAGGTGGTGATGCTGATTGAGGGATTGAGCGTAAAAATCGAAAACAACGGCGGCAATTTTCACGTTTTTCACGCATGCCAATTTTGCTTTTCCCTCTTACTACTATGTACTGTGGCATTAACACTTCGAGCAACATTTTTTCACGGAATATTTGATAGCGCAATAGAAAAAAAAAACGCTAGAAAAAATAGGTAAAGTGCGAATTTAAAGTATTAGCTTCAAAATCATAATAATTGGCATGACGGATATTAACTCTTTCTTGTTGATTGTTTTAATTTTTCATTCGAAAGAATTATAAGAGATTAGGGATTAGTTCGTATATAAAAGCTCTTTATGCTAAAGAACATGAAAACTAAAATAGTACTTTAAAAATCTTCTCTATTTTAATGCATTAGAGCTTTGTTTAATATTTCTTCAGTGCTAATGTTTTCGTAGAACTGACCAGGGCAAACACGGTTCGTAGTGCCGTTTCCCTCCATTGGGGGCTGGATGTTTTTATTTATTTTCCACCATCACATTTTGGGTGATGGGGAGTGAAAACAAAAATTACATTTCGTTACCGTTCGCTCCTCGATGGTTTTTCGGGTGGTTTTGTCCTGGGTTGGGGTTTCTTTTTTGTTTTGTTCTGTGTTCTCAGCGGATCTGCAGAGTGGAGGGCGCGGGTCGTGCGAATTGCGATGTGCGGTATTCGAATATTGACAGACAATATTTTTGTGCGACTCGGGAAGCGTAGCATATTTTTTGGGGCTCACGCTATCTGCGAAAATAGGTGCGAGTGAGTCAGTCAGTATGGGTGCGGGTGTCCTTTGTGTGTGTGTGTGTTGTATCGAGGATGATGCACGTTGTAAAACTACAGTCAACGTTGGAGGAGCATGAAATCAATTTGATGCACGCTGCTTGGTTAAGCGTTTTCAATGCAATTTTTATTGGCAACTGTTTCGCCGGCTGGTTCTTCCTCCTCTCCACTGGTGCCTGCATTTTATACTCAATCCCCTTGCTCCGTGCCCATGCCCGTGCCCCTGCCCAGCGGCAGGCATCCTCTCTCAGATGTTTCCAGCAAATGAAATAAAATCAAAGTATCGTTGCAATTGCGTCAATTGTGCAAGTGTGTGGGCCCTGCACGGAAAAAAGTAAAAACAATAATTGAGAACAAAAAGACCCTTGTAATTCGATCACTATTTTGATAACATTTATTAAATATTTATGGAGCATACTATACTTTTATCGACACTGAGGGGGTGTTGAAACTTGAAGGCTTTAATTACCCTTTTTTCCTGAGTGTGTGAACTTGCTACGAGCCTCATTCCATCTTGCCAGTCATGTCCCCTGGTCCTCAAGCCCCCTGCCCTTAACCATGGCCGACTTGCAGCGACTTAATTTCAAAAGCTGTTACGGCAATCAACGCAGCTGCCTGGAGCAATGGCGGGCAGGGGGAGTGCCAGCGCGAAACGACTGCCAGTAAGAGCCAGATAGATGGGCTTTCAATAAGCGCAAAGCTTTAACTTGCCGGCGACTGTGTCCCTTATTGATCGCATCGGGTTTAATTGGAACATTTTATTAGTCCTTTTACAGTCCATCGATTTGCAGAATGTGCAACGTAAAAACGTACAAACAGAGCACGAGGAAATCTAATGAACTTTGGGGATATCCAGAGCAGATATACGTGATTCTATTTCGCTTTATTTAACTCCGACTCTAAGTTATCGACAGACCCCTCCAGCTCATGGCTAATATTTTAATTGGAAGCATCAATCACTCGGAGAAATCCAGTCTCCAATTGCCGCCCTCTGACCCCTGACACTCCACCACCTTGCCACCTTGCCACTTTGTCAGTTGACAATTTTCAAATCAAGCAATTGCGATTTTGAGTAAAATATATAACGCGCCACTATATAACGGCCAGGCAGGACAGTTTGGATCCGGATGCCGCAGCTCAGTCAGCCAACCGCAACCGCAAAAAGATTTCCCGCCCACCCACAGCCACTCCCCCAGCCACTTCGCTCCTTTGCCCCTTGAACCCTTCGAACCTTGCTCCAAAGTCTGGTTAAGGTCAAATGACAGTTGTAGTGGTTGAGGCTGTTGGCTGCCGTTACCGTTCGCTTTCCGCCAGGTGTAAATTATAACGCGCATTGTGAAGCTGCCAGTAGCAGATCCAATCGTGGCCAATGTGCACTGAAAATTACTAAAAGAAATTCTTTTATTTTTAAGGACAATTCAGGGAATCTAGTTCTGGGTTTTGGGATACGATCTGTTTCTATCTTACTTATAAGACTGTTATTAAAGTACTGACTTTTAAAGCTAGTTAATCACATTCTTCTCAGTGTACTTTTCCCTCTTCGACTGCCTTTTTTCGCCCCCCTTGTTTGGCCAGGTAAAAAGCCATCCGAACGTCACAAAAAATGACACTTAGCGCGCCATGATGCTGATTTATGGCTTAGGCAATGAGAATTTATTGACTTGGCAGCAGGTCAACGTCTACATTGGTCCTCTAACCGCCAACTGCCAACCGCCTTCTCCGCCCACCACATAAAGGATATACTTTTGAATGCACACAAATCCTTAAATCAACATCAGCTTTAAGGGGCTAAGTCGGGGCTGGAAATTGATTTGAATGTCATAAAAGCAGTTTCCTTGTTCCGTTTGCCAAAAATAAAGACAAATAAGTGCCCGAAAGAAAACTTTCGTTGAAAACTTTCGAAAGTCGCTGCACAAAATGGTAAATTTTGCTATTTATATTTATTCGCAAGAGTCGGGCGAAAACGAAACACTGAAATGGAAATGATTTGCAAAAATCTCTAGCCTGCCGGGCTGTCTGTCAGTCCGCCGTTTTCTCCACTTTTCTTTTCTCCGGCGGCACTTTCTCCAGCCGAAACGTGACAAAATTAAACCAATAAAATGCAGAAAACCAGGAGAGCCTCTCTTATATATAAAATAGTGGTAACGAGGAACAGGGATTTAAGTTTTTTTCAACAAATAAATATTGTGAATTTTCTTCTTTGTATTTTTTAATTTTAAACTTTAAATATGGTTTCCTGAAGGTAGTTCTACTGTGGTTAAAATAAATACTTTAAGCTTCATTAAACCTTAACGGATCAATTCATTAATAAATATTGTAAATAAGCAGTTTCAATATTCCATTTAGTTAAAATGAGCTTTTTTAGAAGGTTACTTAGCACCTCCTCGTTGTTCTTTATTGTATTAACGGTCTTATTAATTGCCCTATCGATGGGAAGGAAGCTAAAGCATGGTAAGTAACTTTGGCTAGCCTCTGGGGTTAAATAATTCTTATTTTTGATTTTCCTTGATTTATTTATAAAGTTCGATGCGGAGAGATTGTAGACCGCGGAATGTGTGGCTTCAATTACACCAGATACCATTTCAGCCCATCCCAAAACCAATGTTACAAATTCTTCTATAGAGGCTGTGCTGCCTTCGGAAACAACTTCAAGTCCTACAAGGGGTGCATGAGGTTCTGCAAGGACACAACTAAAGATTCTTAATTGTGTCATGTGTTTTTTATTGTAAATGTTATTAATTTTCACTTCATGGAAATAAAAAGTCCAAGCGCGCAAAGACTGTGTGGCAAGTTTTGTTTGTGGCAACTTTGTGCTACCTTCTGCCATTTCTGATGAGGCAGTTGGCAACTGAAAAAAAGATTATTATATAGCTTCCAGCATAGATTTATTCATAGCTTTTTGGAATGGTGTTTTGGAATATTAAGTCCTGTTTTTCTCAGTGCCTTTCTTGTGGCAAGTTGAATGGAGCAACAGCCAGCAGCCTTCGCCTTGGCACACATTTTATGCTTTCGCCCCTCATTGTTTGCCTGGGCGGCCGTGTGTATGATGTGGAAATTAAATACTTTGCTTGAAATGCTACACTGACGACTGGGGCGCGTAAGGGGCCAGGACGGCTAAGAGGGCGTGGCAGGAGTGTTTCGGGAGTGACAGAAGGACAGGCAGCCCACGACAAGACGCAAAGGCAGCAACTTGTTAGTGATGCTCCCTTCGGTATGTTTTTGTTTTCGTTTTCGTTTCTGTTTTTGTTTTCACTCTCGCTTAAATTGTGCAACATTTCCGAGATGCCTTTCTTCCTCTCGAGCTCTTGTTGAGTAATTAAAATGCAAAGCAAAGTGCAGCAATTTGAGCCTAATTATAATGGCAACATAAAAGTTACGGTCGGGGGAAATCAGCTAACGAAATGGGACAATAGAGCCAAATGGTTTAACCGACATGCCCCGACAATGTCTTGCCACATTTCAGTTTTGTGTTTAGAGTTTTTGTTGTTGTTGTTGTGTTGTGTATTGTGTTGTGTGTGCCCCTACCAGTTTTTAGACATTGAGTTTTCCTTTCGCCGGCAGCACAACATTTTCAATTTCCGCGCTCAAAGCCGCAGCCGGGAAAGTATTTCAATTTGAAAATTGAATGTCACTGAAAATGGCCGCAAACACAGCAAACACTGAATATACCGAACAACGAATAGCGATAGCTAAAAGCCTCTGAACTGCTCGAAACCCCTTTTAGCTGCTCTAGATTTGTGACCTCCTTTTTCCAGGAGGAGGTGAAAAGCCACCTGCAGTTCATTATAAATATATGTACCATTTTTGCCACGCCAAAAATTTAAATAATATTCCGTGACGTGCTCTTGGCCAACACTTGCGTTTTCATGGCAAATGTTATAGCACGCAAATATGTAATGAAAACACAACGCAAATACAACCAGACAAAAAATTAAATAGCCACAAATATGCGGTCGCTCTATGGGGGTCAAACATTTTTGGGGATAAATGCTTAATGTTCCATGAAATGAGTGGATGAAAAGGGAAAAGGGTTTCCGAATGGATAGCGAAAGTGTCAGTGGAGTTGAACCATGTCCTCGGCTTATGTGGACTCTTGACAAAGATTTGGGGGAAAAGTTATAAATTAATGGAAAATGGAGAATACTACTTGGAGTTTTCAGGTTATTTAGGATTAAACAGTTAAGTTTACTAGAAACTATCTTCCCCAAAAATACCCAACCGAAATGTTGAATTAAAATCTCTCATTTAATATTCATTATGAAAATTATACAAAGACCTTGTAAGGCCCCAGAATTCACACTCATTGAAGCCAAAAAGTTGCCCAATCAAATTCATCACCTTCATTCTCACCTGGCCAGGTGCTGGCCCCGAAACGCCAAAGTTTATTTGATACTTTCTGTTGCCTTCCCTTTATTATTTATTTTTATATAAGCATTTACATACATACACATTACCACTGACCGAACTTGGCCGAAAAGTTTAACTTGTTGCACAGTTGGCTTACTTGCTTGACTTTTCTTTGGGATTTTTCCTGCCAAACAGTAATTAATTGTGTCCCTTCTGCGAAAGGCGTTTATAAATATACGCACTTTAGTCTCTTCCTCTGCCTTATTGAAACCACAAATATTTAAGGTCTGTGTGTTCGGGGAAGGCGAAAGTAAATAGCTCGAAATAAAATTAAGTATGCGTCCTGTAGTCCTTCGAGCGTCAGAGTAACTTGTTTTTGTGCTGACTGTTTCTAAATAATTTTTTGTGGCCTTCCTTTCAAGCAACTCAACTTTCTTTGGCCACTTTCTGGTTTGTTGTATTTCAAGTTTTAATTTACGCACTTTCCTGGTAATCAAGCGTAATTGTAGCTTCAGGAGGGTCGGCAAAAGTTTGTCCAATTTGCATGTAAAGGGTAATAATTCTACTCCTATGCCATAGATTCTCTGAACAGCTTGGCGGTACTAGCTCTGAGGACTGGAGTTATCAAGTCATTTTCGGGGGAGGAATTCGGAATTTTAAAGTCAGACCTGTTGCTCGAATCCGTTGCCTCGCACAGGCAATCGGACAAACCAGAGCAAATCATGAAGGACACTGGGAAAAGCTTGTTGACTACTCAAGTGGCACAGTTCCTTTTGGGTCTCGTATTTCTTCAAATTGTTATCTCTTTTTCTTGGCCAAGACACTTGCTCTTAGCCAGGTCGTGGGAACTTTAAGAGCTTATCCCATTTGGTGTGACTGTCGCTGTAATTGCCGCAATTGTTCAGTTTTCCCAGCTACATTAACTCACTTTAAGCCTTTAAGAACTACTGGAGTTGCGAAGCGCTCTCTTAAAAGCTCCACGTTTAAGGGAGTCCTGAATCGAAAGCTTAGGATACACAGAAATCTCTTTGCCTCTCTTTGGCTCTCTTTATTAAGCAAGGACCTTGGTGGAGTGGAACGCAAGCTTCTGATAAGGATTTGCCGGAACAGCTGATAGCCGGCGAGCTTTTGGTGGAATTGAATTACGAGCATTGTGTGGCAGTTGATTGAATTGAATTGGTGGAAAGTGAGACAAAAGATTGTATTATAACGAAATTACTTATTAGCCAAACTATTATGTTAAAAGGATTCAAGAAAAGCTTTTATTGTATAACTAAAACAAGGACAGTAATTATTGAACAAATTCAGTGGTTAAAGAATTTTAAGAAAAAGCTTGTTGGCCAGATAGTAATTGGTTTAAAGTTTCTTCAGAATTCTTTGATGTTGGATTATCAAATTGTGTATTCGCACTGTGCACAGGTACAAGCACATCTGCTCCAAGGGAACTGGAAATTTTCTGGGCAACATTTTTTTCCATATATTTTCTGGATGTTTTGTTTGTTAGCATCCACTCCCCAAGTATTCTCAGTTATTCTTCACTTTTCCAAGCTCCTGATTTTTGTTTGGTTTCTATTTGACTTTGGCAGAAGACGGAGTTTGGACTCTCTCCTCCCCAAGTCTGTGTATTCTTCTAATGAGTGCTGTCGTCGTAGTTGTTATTGCCCCATTGCCCATGGAATGCGAAAACTTTGCACCACTCGGTGCTGTTGCCGGGGAATGAATGCAGATTGAGGGATCCTGCAGCAAGGAGCAAGACGCATGTGGTTAGTTAGTGGACTATAAACTTGCATTGTGCACACACGAATATTTATGGCTGGCCGTAGTTTAACTGGTAATTGAATCAATGCCTGGGACATTGTTTATTAATATGCAATTAGAGTCGGCGAACGTGGGCTGAATTTTGAGCTGGCCGCAGTCACTCGATTGCAAATGGCAAACTAATTAAGCAAAATTAATCCGCCGCGTATTCTAAGCCTGATTACATAATTAACAAAATGCCATGTGGCCGAGAGCTATAGATTACCAGGTAAGCGGATAGCCAGCGGGTCGGCGGAGGGGATCTTCGTCAGGAATTGAATTGCATTTCGTAACTAACAAATTCATAAGCTGCATGGGCGTTAAATTAAGGCAAATGTGAATGAGGTTTACATACTGCAGGTCCTTTCCACAAGTCAATTCCCATGTTTTTCCCTCGGCCCAGAAAACGAGACAAAAACATGGAAAATTGTATTTTACTTTTAAGCTGTCGTGGCTGAGCTCGCGGAGCGGAAGAGTAAAAACCCAGCACCCCTAGCTTTGGCGAAAAAAAAAATAAAATATTCCAGACATTCTCTCTGTTTTTGTCTAAAGTGCGACGCTTCGGGTAGCGCGCAGATTTTGAGCTTTATAAATTGAAATGTCAGAAAAAGTTGAGGGAGCCTGACGGAGTGACTGACACAGCCAGATACTAGAGATTCTCTTTATTTCATTATTATTATATTTATCAAACTTTTCGCTATTCGAGGCTATGAATAATTCGGAAGGATTATCGCCCGGTCCGGTGATCAGCCCATAAGTATGCTATAGTTTTGTTCAGTTGACAGGCAAAGGCTCCTTTCAAAGGCAAACAAGGATGCCACAGTGTCCGTGGCCAGTATCTCAGTTTTAAATTGCTTGTCCCAGACCTGACATTACATAATCCAAGAGCCTGCACCTGATCCGGATGGCTCAGAAATGTTTAGCTAAATAAAAGCAATTGCATACGCAAGCATGTGGCATTGGCTGTTCGACTTGCATGCGTACATGCCTCGGAGGTAATTGCCATAAAATTCAATTACTAGGGACAATCTGCTCGGGACGAAAAAGCAAAAGACACTCGGCTCATATGGTAAAGAATTTTATTCAAAAAAGTTTCATCCTCTGCTTAACTTTATACAAATTATATCTTACGTAATACAAAAAATCATCATTTTATGCACTTAACTAATAGAGTTATCCGTTAATAGATAATCGTGTAAACTCATAACATTAATTGCCAGTTTATGAAAAATGGATGGACATATTAAGGAGACAAGAAATACAAAATAAATTATGATAAAATACTTTCGGTTGGTACACGTTTTCGGTGAATTTTTTCGCGGCTTAGATCTGTTTATTTTCCATTTCTAGATTAAATGCTTTGCTCTGGCAGCCTAAGTTGCAACGGTCGTTAATTTCGAGTATTCGAATCTATTCGAATCTATTCGGTCCAAAATGCTTGCGTAGAAATAATTTAGGGATCGTCTAATTAATTTTGCATATTTTTGCTTGCTTCTTGTCTTAAATGTACATTTAGCTTAATTGCGAGACATTTATGTAAATAATTGAGATTTCAAATGCTTTCCTTCTCATGCCTATGTGTATGTAAATTTAATTTATATATAGTTTGTTTTTGCAAATATTTATTTAGCTTTTTTAAGGTTTTTACTTCTTATTATTATTATTATTATTTTGTTTTTTTTTTGTAAATTTGATTTAATGTGTGGGCTGGGAGGGGGAATTGGGTGACATATTGCAGGAGAGTGTCTTGTGTCAAGATTTCTGTGCTGAGATTTAAGTTTGCTTTTACGTTTTAGGTTCACATTTCATTAGATTTTAGTACACACATTCAAGAAGTTTTTGAAAAACCACTTAAGACAAATTTTTTATTTGTTTTCTGTTTTTTTTTCACGTTCTTAATATCCATATAAAGTGTATGTTTATGTTGCATTGGGTTGTTGTTTATGTTGCTGTTTCTGTAACTGCTGCTCCTTCCTCTTGTGCTTAAATTTTTTATTTTGTTGCTGACAGCCTCACACGGTTTGATTTTGTGGGGCCGGATTATTTTTTGTTGTCGCCCCCCTTCTGCACATAGACTATTTCGGCGTACTCCGTCGCCTTGGCAAGTCCTTGCGGAGATGTTGCTGCGGTGTCTGCCCCGGCGGCTGGAGATGTTGCAAGCGCCGCAGATGCTGCTGTTGTTTCATTGGCGGGCTTTAGTACAAGTTCAGCATAGACGAGTTGTTTGTCTTGCTAGATTTGGGGGAAATATTTAAATTAAATTTATTAGTATTTGGCTTTTTAAGAGAAACCCTTCCGAGGAGTTTTATGTTCAAGGACGATTTAATAGGGGAAGTTTTCTATACCTTTTATTCTTTGTTTATTTCATTACTTAAATGTCCACACTGGTGAGGTGCTCTGCCAAACTATAGCCTTTATTTGCATTTATATACAAGAGTATTACAACAATAGTATTTATTTGCATGCGATTCGATTTGTTTGAACGGAAAAGAGCAGAAAAACGGCGTGAAAATTACAATGTAGAGTAGTTGCGATAATAGAGCAAAGGAAATCATAAACGAAAAATCATAGTAGTTTGCTGGAAGCTTGCATTCAAGGATACGGACTGGCTAAGCTTA
The DNA here is from genome assembly GCF_017639315.1 of Drosophila ananassae. Classification (NCBI taxonomy): domain Eukaryota; kingdom Metazoa; phylum Arthropoda; class Insecta; order Diptera; family Drosophilidae; genus Drosophila; species Drosophila ananassae. The sequence goes on from NC_057930.1 coordinate 26,467,280, forward strand.
GAAGGTAATTCACTCGCTCACAAGCACACAACAAAAAATACACACAGAGAAAAACCCTCTACGCCCTCCCTTGGGTGGTTCGCTTCTAAAAAATTATAAAAAGCACTTGGGGAGTCTTTGGAAAAAATTAGAAAACTGTTTGGAAATAAATCTGTTTAGGGTATTCAGTGACAAAAATGATTCGTTCTGTGTGCTCGAAAAAAGAAAGGCGGGAAACGGGTGGGTTGGAGAGACAGGTGGGGACTTTTTTTAATACCTTTGGTTCATTGTCATTCCCATCGATAGCATTATCCTGCTCGGCTCCCTCTACAATATTGGAGGTCTCCTGGTTATCCTTATCCTTGTTTTTCTTTGTATCCTTCTCGTTGAAGCGCTTCAGAATCGCAGCGGCGAAAGCCGGCAGTCTCTTGGCCTTCTTCTGCGGCTGTTCGTGTTGCTGCTGCTGCTGCTGGTCCTGCTCCCCGGTGTTGGTCATGTCCTCCGCCTCCCCGGCTGCCACGCCTCCGGCTCCCATGGTCGTGGTGGTGGCCGTTGTGGCTGTTGCAGTTGAGGTGGCTTTTATGTCGGCGCTTTCGGTGTCGCTGCTGCTTGTCGATTGTGAAATTGTTGGGAGGTTTTGGATGGGTTCATGATTTTGATTCTTGCTTTTTATATGAGAGTGTTGTGATTTCTTTTTTTTTTTTTTTTTTTTTTTTTTTTTGGTATTTTCTACTTATTACTGTGTCAAAATAATTGCCGTTGTGTGAAATTTTCTCCCCAGGTAAAAATAATAAAAGGTGGCCATAAAAGCAGGTGGGTTAGTTCGTGAGGTTGGCAGTTTTCTGGGGGAATTAGACGCGTCCTATCTGGCGGTTGTTAGTGGTAATTGCGTAATTGTTATTGCTGTTTGTATGTGTGTGTTCCTTTGCACCATTAAGCCCAAGTTGTGTTAGCAGAGGCAAATATTTGAAGACGGCAAAGTTTCGTAACTATTTAAGAATTTAAATTCCCACGTAGAGCTTCTTGAAACTCAAAGTTTTCCACCTAGAGTCCAATCCTTATTGCCCCTCTAATTGGACCAAACTAATTTTAAAACGATTGCAACCTAATCTAACATGAGGTTTAATTTACCTAATACCCTGAGAATTGGCCATATGGACGTATGGTATTAAATTCGGATTTGACCTTTATGGGTCCTTAGCCCACTCACCATCTCGCACACATTTTCCCCTTCATTTAACCCATGCTGACCAAGTAAATTGCTTTCGCCTGCCGAAATGAGTTTCATCTATATTCTATAAATATTTTTGGCTCATTTGAATGTCTGCCTGCTGTCTGGGCCAGTTCAACAAGTATCTGCTAGATACATTTACCTATCCTGCCATGTGTGTGTGTGTGTATCTGAGTAACTGTTTGTGTTTGAGTTTGTGGGAGTGTTCGTGCTCGTGTATGAATTGGTTTCTGGCCTGGCGTGCTAGTCTCTCATATATATGAAATGTTTATTGCATGAAACGCTGCTGTTGCTGTATTTTAATGATATTGCTTTTGTTATGGAAAATGTGGAAAATGCTGTACGGGGAAATTCCTTTTTGATACGCTCCTGCTTTGTTAGAGTTTCCTTTCAGGCTGGCAGTGAACTTTACATAATACCTTTACATTTCATAGAATTTATTCCCTTCACACAGTCCACACGCACAGTCACACACAGTCGTCGCAAACACCATTCGCAAAATAAACACAAACTCGTAAATAAAAGAAAAATCATCCCAATACGAACAGGGTTTTTTATTCTTGTTAATTAAATATTAAACATAATTTTTGTAAAGTAATAAAGGAAAAACAACTTGTATCAAAAGATCCTAACTACGGTAGTCGGTATTGTTTTTTAATATGTTTTTTATACTACATTTGATGCATATTTTTGTAGTCTGCAGACTGCACTTGAACCAAACTTAAATCGAGTCGATCGTAAAACGAAAACTAAGGAAAATAGCTCTTCTTAAAGTACAGTGTGCACTGATATGTATGAACACTTTTCGTTGCGCATGTCTGACTTGATGACTTCTTGTTCTACAGTGACTACAATAAATATTCCGCTTCATGCTTGACATGCAAACGCTCTCCACTAATACGTATTCGATAAAACTTAATTTCATGCCGACAACAATCTCAAAGATGTGAATCAGTTTTGTTGCATAGTTGCATACGTTTGCATATAGTATGTTTGGTTTTTGTTTTCGATGTGGGAGAAGGAAACTTTCATGAGTTGAAGCTTAAAACCTAATTTGGAGTCTGTTTCTGTGGCTAATTGGGTTGCAAGATACCTAACTTCCAGCCGTAACAACTGGTTATGTATTAGATTGTTATTTCAACGTCTTTGAGTCAGATTTAAGTATCGCTTTTAGTAATATTTCGTATTAAATTCTTTTTAAATTTAGGTGGCTGCTGCTGTTGCTCTCTTGCTTCCCAAAATGGCTGAAATGCTCCGGCCCTAATTCTGCTGCGCGCTGTTTCCTGTACCCAAAAAAAAGGAATAAATAAATATGAACGCCACACGCGCATACACACACACGTGCACACACGCTCAGATTTCCGTTTCCTGCGGCAGCTTCAGCGGCGTCGGCGAACTCACTGTCGCTGTGTTAGTGCTCGTCTGCGTGACACTTGTAGTTGCCGCCGTCACTTGTGGTTTCTGGGGCTTCGGTGGGGTAGCCGGCGCCTTGCTGGCCCTGCCCGAAAGGAGCATGGCCTGCTTCTCGATTAACTCGCGCTGATCCTTGGGTAGCCAGCGTGAAAATCGGGACTCGGGAATGCCCAGTTGGTTGCCCTTCTGCAGGAGATCTGCGTTCTCGTTTCCGTCATCCTTGTCGCTAGTCGTCGAGCTGCGGGAGTTGCGTCCCCCCGCCTGGCTCATCAGGATACTCTTCAGAGGACGGGTCGTGGGATTATAGACACTGCTCTCCCGATCCGTACCATACTCGAAGCTATCGTCTTCGTCGTGATGGCGTCTCTCCACCGAAAGACTGTCCCGAACGCTTCCATTTCCGTTTCCGTTTCCGGTGGCTCTGCCATTGCCATTCGCCTCGCGCAGTTTACTGGCGCCCAACAAGGTTATTCCATTAGGGGTCTCCAGAAGAGCCACGTTTTGGCCATGATTCTCCTGATTATGGCCCAGTTCGAGCTGCTTGTCGATCTGACTGAGGTTTTCAATTTGCATTTTACATTTTTTTTTTAAAAAGTTCATGGGAAAGTTTTTTGATTTTTTTCAACATTTTAGTCAGTGGTTTTAGGTTGATTGTTGGTGTTGTTTGAAGTTTGTTGTTTGTTGTCCATATGAAAGTAGTAGAAGAAGAAGACAAAACATAGCAAGAAGTTTGTTTCTGTTGCTTGTGGGGTTTCTTAAATATTTGATATTTATTTATTTTTTGTGATGCATTAGCAGAGTGGCTCTAAAACTATAGAGATGTTCGTTCGTTCTATGCTTTTTGTTGCTTCTAGAGTCTAGATTTTTGTACGTTTTTTTGCAGAATGACTTGGACGGCGACATTTTTGACGTTTTTAGTAAATGCGTGAGACAGAGCAAGATAACTTTATGATGTCAGAGGGTAAGATAGAGACAGAGCGGGCGAGATAGACAAAGACTGACAAACAAACATTATATTATTTTTTTGTACTTTTTCTTCTTTGCTGGTGGGCGGCGGGCGAGCTAGCAAAGTGGGCGTGTCAGAGCGACTAGCGAGCGTTTTAAAGTGAAAGTACAAGAGTGTGTACATGTGTATGTGGATGGGTGTGGGTGTGGGTGTGTGTGTGTGACAGCGTGGGAAGAATTTGTTGTTGATTTAATTTTAAATTTGGAATTTCAACTCAGTACTCCTTAAAGCATTAACATTTCTTCAGATACATGACGAAACACGAGACTGTTGTGGCAGGAGGTGTATGGTGTATGGTGTATTGTGTCTGTTGTGTGTTTGTGGGCTTAAATATACTTTAGATGGATTATATGCTTATATGAGAACCATTAACTAACCTAGGATGATAATGAGCTGCTTCTAAGGCTATGACAGAGATGATTGATTTTTCTAGGCGGTTAGTTTAAATACGAAAATTAAAGCCACTCGACGGGAGAGACACATGCAAGTAGACAAACAAACACACATCCGAACTACGCAATAATATTAGACTAAATCAGTAGAGTAATGGCTTGAAAGTGAAACAAATTAAGCAAACCAGATACCGTCAACGGGTTAGTTGTGGATCATCCATGGAGTGGGGAGTACTTTTAATGTCTATGGCCTGGCCCCGATTTCATGGCACTTTGAACTTATTTTGACATTTGTTAGGCAGGTGAAGGTGAGTGGTTGTACTTACGTTTCGTTTGTGGGCGTCTTGATGGATTTTCCTATGGGAGAAAATAAGAGAAAACGTTTTAAAACATATACCAAATATCATAGTTAAATTTTGATCATGGATTAATGGATTAAAGATGAGGGAAGCTGGATATTTGGAAGGCACCCGCCCACCCTAGACAACATCATCTTCATCATCGGATTACTGTTCACCTCCCAGACCAAAAAAATATATATTTCTTAAGTTTTTCATTTTATTTTTTTTTTTGTTTTTCACTTTACAAAAATACTAAAATTATAAGAGGAGCGAAAAAAAGCGGATAACTAATTAAAATATATCATAAACACATCCATTTAACTTTCTATTTTGTCACGCTTGCCAAGAATCAATCGATTGGTTTGCCAAAGTGCTACTCGAAATTAAAACAAATTGAAAATGCAAACTGCTGGCAGGTCGGATAGCTTAAATAAATAATGGACAAAAGTCAGATAAATACACTAAAGTTGAAAATTTTGATTTAAAATAATATTCGAGAGGGCAAGGTCAAATTTAAGGGATTCCAGATTCGCGGTTCACGAAAATTGGTCACTTAAAGATACTCGGCCTAAGTTAAGATTTTGTTGCTTTTAAATTATTTTTTAGTAGCATTATTTAAGTATTTCCCATTTATTGTGAGCTTTTTTGAGATTTCTGGTTCGTTTTTTAGAGAGCAGTATTTGAGAAACATTTGAACAAATGTGTGTGGGTGGTAAGGAGATATATGTCGTGTTGGTTGGTTTCTTTTCCATTTTGCTTTCAGCAAATTGGGCACACAGCAAAACTGGCCGAAAAGCCACGCCTTCTTTATCAGGGAGGCTTTATCAGGGGCGGCCTCAAAACGGCCTAAACGGACGTGTTTGGCGGCTTGGGAGCTTCGATGCTACTGCCGTTTAAATTGTGCTGGCTGCCATTTCCGGCGGCTATGACCGCCGCCGCCGTGGCCGCCGCACTCTTCTTCAGATCGGCCTTCTTTTGCGCCTCCAACTTGTCAGTGACGGGGGGCGTGGCCTCCTCCGACTGCTGGGTGGTATCGATATGCTCATCGCCATTATCGCGACCATCCAGTTCCTCATCGTCGTTCATTTCCGGATGGATCTGTGCCTCCGAATCGGGACCGATATCCGTGTTCAGAGTGGCGCCTGTAAAACAACAACAACAAGAACTAACATTTAGCTTTGTGTGCAGAAAGAGAGAGGTAGACAGGAAAGAAAGAGAGAGTGACAGAGGGTAGAAGACTTCTTCGATCTTGAAGACACCAATTTTCCATATTAGAGTTGAGGTTAGTCCATTTACCGGGAAGCTTATCAAGCGAAACTCTCGGGGAGTAGCAGAGTTATAGTTTTTACAAAGTTATAGTTAACATGAAAAGCATTTATTAATTTTAAAACATTTTTTGCTTGTATTTGTAGTATTTGCAAAACACTACTTTTTAGTGACCAATTTTCGTTTCGGGTGTTAGCTCTTCTTGTTGTTGTCATTTTTAGACACTTTGGCTCAAAGAGGGTTTTACAATTTGTTACTTATAGAACTAAGAAAGATATAACTAGTTCTTGGTTTATTTTTGTCATAGATTCCGAACACTTTTATACCATTTTATCTTTTGTTTTTAGTTAAGGGCTTCTTTAAATTAACTCCAACTTATACCCTGTATTTTTCTGAACCGCCTTTTTCAGTCTTTTTCCACTCACATGGCCCACATCGCAATTACGCTTCTCGTACCTCCCATTTTTCAAAGACCCTTTCCGGCAGCTATGTGTTTTTCCACCACAGCTCGCTGGCAAAGTCAAGTGAAATTTTTTTTTAATTAGATGAGCTTCTGGAGCCGCCACTCATCCTCTTTTCGGCGGGCTCCTTCTGCTAGGTTAACGCTAATTAAAATTTAAAAGCCGCACAATGTGCCGAAAGTTAACAACGGCTTGTGGTCCCCGAAAACCCAGAACATGTATGAATTGCAGGATGAGTGGCTGTGATGGGCTGAGAGTGGGTGGGTGGTCGGTGGGTCGGTGTGTGAGTGAATTGGGTGGATCGGGTGGATTGGAGAACCTAAAGCCAGAAATTGTTAGCATAGCTGATGATGGAACAATAGTGCCGGGTTGATAGTAATGATGATGATGATGATGTTGTTGTATGTTGTCTGAGAGGCCAATGATGATGTTTTCATCCACGAAATAAGCAAAATGGTGTGTATGCGGCACAACAACCCAACGTTTTTGGAATGTATTACTGCACTCTACTTACCGCCGAAACACCACCGGCCGGTGGCGCGAGCAAACAGAATCAGCAGGACGACCAGGACCAAAACGGCAACTGCCACAACAATGCCAACAATAGCGGCAACATCCAGGTTGCTGCTCGGCGGCTTGCTCGACGAGCTGATGCGCACCTTATAGTCGTTGAAGCCCAGCTCGTTGGAGGCCCTCAGGGTGTAGGTCTTGGTGGTGTCCTCCAGCGTCAGTCCGGCAATGGCCAGGGTCACGTTGTACTCGTCGTTGCCGAGGTATTGTGGCTCGTAGGCCGAGTACCGTCCGTCGCTGCGACCCTGTCCGATGATGGCTCCATCGATGGTCCACTCGATCTTGGGCTGTGGGCTGGCCCGGATGGTAATGTTCACGATGGCAGTGTGGTCCAGATACAGGCCGTAGACCGAGGCGTCTTCATACTGGTGGACAGGGGCATCTAAAAGGGACTCACATAAGATACTTTCTCTCTCAGATTTAGATCTCTCATCCCGGGTACTTACATCGCACATTGATGATGTAGGCGGCCTCCTGGGGCGGGACACTCTCCCGGTCGGTTTGGTGGTGCGAGCGGCAGACCAGCTTCCGGTTGCTGTCCTCGGAGGAGAGGGCCCACTGGATCTCCTGGACGGAGGTGGACAGCTCCACGTTATTGACGGTGTTGGTGAGGATCTCCAGCTGGCTGGTGCGCTTGTTGGCGGGCATGTTGTCGATGTACCAGGAGATGTTTGCCGGTGGGCGGCCATCACGGACGCTGCAACGGGCCTGGAAGGCAGTGCCCTCGTTGAAGAAACCATCGCGGTTGGGTTTGGTCATTAGTTCGATGATTGGTTGCTGGGGACGCACTAGAAAGGCAGGAGGAGAGTGTTATGATTACAAAATCCCTAACATTTTCAAGAGGGGATACTTACATGCCACCACCAAGTCAATGGTGCCGGACAGCTCCTCGCCCTCGACGCCCAGGCTGCACTTGACCTGGCCGTTGTTGCTGGCCTTGACCCGCTCGATGCTCACGCCGCACTGTCCGGCGTTCAGGCCGGCGCCGTAGTAGGTGAACCCGGGCGTCTTGCTCCACTCCGGGGAGAGGTTGAGGACGCGCTGCTCGCCGGGGATCTCGATGCGGCAGTAGTTGATGGCCCGGCCGTATCTGCAGAGCAGCTCGGTGCGATCGCCCTCGTTGAGGAGCGCTGTGTTGGGTTCCACATTCACCTGGGCCCAGGTGAGCGCATCTGTAAGATAGACAAAAGACGATTACGTTAGATGGGGTTGTGCAATGTGGATATCAGTATCTCATAACTGGTATCTGATATCTGACCAGGGTCTGTGTCTGCCAAAGCGGCACGTTCCACGGCAATCAGGCAGATGACTGTCGCATTTAGCAGACAGACACCTGCACGTTTGCATCTTTAAGATACGCATCGCATACGCCGAGATCTCGGTTGCAAACAATGCGGGTACATTTTCTCATTAAGTTTCAATTAAGTTATTCCCTGGCTTTTTGTGTTTGCACTCTCAGTGTGTTGAAACGCTTCCCACCCACAATGCAGCAGTTGCAGTGGCAGTTGCGAAAAGTTTTCGTAAAGTTCCATCCAACTGCAGTTGCCCGAAATTCTTTCTGGCATTTTCTATTTGCCAATTAAGACATTTGAGTAATTTTCTAAGTTTTGTATTAAACGTTTCATCCGAGAGTGGGTCTTCCGGCTTGTTTGCTTGTTTGCCTGTTTGTTTGACTTTGGCTATGGCTTTGGCGGTTGAGATAAAGCAAATATATGTGCCCATTGCCGGGGAGGATAATTTCTAATGAAATTTGGGCTTCGGATTGGAAAGATTTCGGCAAGTGCCTCGCATTTAATTCGAGTTAATTTTGAGTTGTGCGAGAGTTGAGAGAAAGTTTAAAAAGCTGTTGGGGATAAGTAGCAGAAGCTGAGTACTCGCTGGCAGGAAAGAATAATGGGCATTTAAGACGCTAACATTAGCAATTCTAGAGATCCAATGATGCCATTAAAATCATTTTTAAAACCTCTTTTATAGCTGATCTCTTTGTGGCCAACACTTTTGCAATTTCTGACATGTGAGCCGTCTAATTTCTGTAAATGAAAGCCACAAATTGCAAATTTGTGGCAACAACACGGGGCGGGGCACCCAACAGCTGCCAATCCCGGAGAAGGGGGGGCATTGTAAGAGGAGGTCCGTCTGCAGCTGGCCAAATGCGAATTGATTTCTTCCACCGAAGCCGCTGCGCTTTTCGGCCCCTGAGTGACGGGCCGGCCGGGTGAAGTTTTGTTTGGTCAGCCGGAAACTGCATGATTGCTGTTGGACGTCGGACGTTGGACGATGGACTTTGGATTTGCATGCGCCTTCATGGAAAAGCAGGTCAGCCAGCTGGCCGTGTAATCTGAAACTTTTCGACCGCCCCATGGAGATGTCGCTTAACTTTTGACAATTGAGTTGTGAGAGATTTTTTTGCGCAAGCGGACTTTTTGTTTCATTTTTTATTCACACTCGAATTTGTACCCTCTATAAAACCACTTAGGGATGTGAAAAAAACTAGAATCCCCGCCCCCATCGAGAACTTCTGCTGCAGCTTGGATTTCAGGAGTCAGCAAAAATCGCTTCACACTCCCCCGCAAATAAAAACGAGGATTGCAACAAACTGGGGATGTGGCCGGGAACTGGGACTGTGACTGGGACTGGGAATAAAAACAAAAGTAAAAGTCCACAAAAACGTTCAAGTCGAGTCTGGAGCTGAAGTTGGACAATGTCGCATTCACGGCTATGAAATCCTACGTTTCGGATTCGAGACGTTGTGTCGACATACGCTCGCTCCTCCTGAAATATCCATGTCCATGTGTTTATTCACCGCACAAATCTATTTTTTATCCATTCCTGTTGTCCAGTGATATTTATTTATTTAGCTGTGGCGAATATTTCGGTGGAATCCCCACTACACTCGACTTTCTTCTTATTTGGTGCCGTGTCTGCAGTTTTCAGTGCCGCCTTGTGGCACGAAGCGTCGTTGTCCGGTTCAGTGGCTGTGCCTCGCCGGAAACGCTTGCCCCAACTTGGAGTGAAGAGTGATTTTTATTTCGGTTTTTGCTTTGTGTGGCCCGTGTGTGGCCATTGAAATCATTTCGCTTCACTTTTCCCCTCTATAAATTGTACAAATAGATTTAATTTAATGCCCCTCGCTCGTCTCAATAAAAATCAACTCAGATTTGAGACTCCATATCCTGGCACGCTCCTCTGTTGTGGCTATTGTTTCCATTTTTTTGGCCACGTAAGCGTCTTTTGTGTAGAACGTGATTTTGACTATAATTTCTCGATTCGGGTATTTTGATTTCTGGTCGAGCGTTCTGCGGAGAAGTGCATCGTGTTACAGTGGGCTGGCTGCTTGGGCTATTTTTGTTTAATGCCTCGAAAAAGTCAACAAAGGATTAAGTTTAATATCTATATAATTCCGGTTACTCTATCCTCCATCCCATTGTTCCCATCAGCTCCTGGGATTGCCTAAAGAACTGACAAATACAATAGCCCGGTCAGCACCGCAAATTGGTATGCAATTTCCACAAAAAGAAAGGAAAAATCAAATGCCGTATGCAGTCATGTGGGCTTGTCTTGTATCTTTACTATTTTCCTCTCAGCTTATCATCCCGGCATCCCATTGTGCTCGTAATTTTCAATTTATCAGCATCGATTTATCAGCTATTGTGATACGGAGCTACCTGCATTTCGGGCAATTACAGAGCAACAAAAAAGATAATTATTGCTGATTTATAGCTGCCTTTCCATCGAGCCATCAGCTCCAGCTCCAGGTCTCTGCTGGCCCCAAAGTCAATGGGAGTTCAGCGGCGAGCGGCAAACTCGTTTTTGTTAACTTCTGTTGGCTTTTCTTTTCGGCCAAATCAGTATCTCGCGTGTGTGTGCAATTTCTTTTTACCTTTTCGGCTCTTCGTGGCTATTAATAATGATTGGTTGTTACATCAAATTGCCGTGTCGCGGCCTTTTACTTTTTTCCCGACCAATTTTCTATTTATTATTGGGATTATTTATGGCCTTTATCAATCATGTTTTATGTACAAATTTATTAAGCTTTTTTCGGCAGTTTTTTCTGATTTATGCAGCAGTGCAAAAGTGTTAGGAAACTGCCAAAATCACAGTGTTTCGAGCCGAAAGGAAAGTCGCTGGGAAAAGTGAGCGTGGCATTTGGCACACGTGGCACTTCACAGGTGGATTGCAGGCGAAAGTTTCCTAGGGCTATCCCCCCAATTTTCGATTAATTGCAAGGGGTGGTTGCTTTTCGTGAGTTTTCCTAAATGCGAGATTTAGATACGCCCTGGCCCCAAACCAAAGTGAAAGTTGGCCAAAATCCAGCTAAAGAATGCGAGGGACAGCGGCCATTGGCGCTGCAGCAGCTTCGCCCCCCGGGACACCTCGTCCAGCCAGCTCTTATAGAGAGGCACGTAGCTGAAGAACATGGGCTTCTTCTGGGTGCAGTTAACGGCGCCCAGGGCGATGCCGTAGGGGTTGCCGTCGCAGAACAAAGGACCCCCGAAGTCGGTGGGGCAGTAGGTCTTTGACCGGCAGCTGATGCACATGAGGTCCTCGTCTTCGGGATCGATCTCCTCGTGGTCCTCGGTGGAGTTCTTGCAGTCCGTGAGAGGTCGGAGCTGGACATCCGCGTAACGCACAGTATAAGTCGTGTTGAATCTGGGTCTCTAGATTCACATATACAGACATATTCAGTGATATATAAATCTAATTCATGCACCCACCCTGATGCCAAAGTTTCCGCCGACAGTCTTGCAATACCTGCCTACCTCCAGATCAGAGTTCCCCAGGGTAATTTTGGCTAAATGCTGATCATCGAACTTGAGGGTTTTCCTCAAATGTAGGACTGCTATGTCATCCCTTTTGTTCCTTTTGTAGAGCGGATAGACGTCTATTTCATCGATTCCCGAAATAATCTCCACGGGCTCTGGGCTTCCGAAGAACTGCGATCCCATGGCGGCCCTCATTCGGTTCGGCTTCATCTGGATTCCGTTCTTACTAAGGTGGAGGGAAGGATAAAGTCCTAAAGGTAGGTTTGGGCTTTAAACTGAATATACCAACTCGGTAACGCAGTGGGCCGCGGTCAGGATATGGCGGTTTGTAAGGAGGACACCGGTGCAGAAGTGGTTATCCCCCTTTTGGTGGACGTACCGCGCAGTGCGCAAGGATACCAGGAATGCACTCAGGTGGCTGTAGCCCGGCTTTTCCTGGGACTCGGTCACGTTTCCCATGACATATATTGGAAGTAGCATCAGCCATAGCAGCTGGATCAACGACATGTGTCTGTGTTGAGTCGATTTCGTGTACAGAGTGAGAGCTACAAATCAGGATTGCCTGGTATCTGGCCTGAATTATTTAGTTCGATGTTAATTTCATGGCATAAGTTATTAATAAGCTCATTACCTAACCGGGCATTCCAAACGCATTTCCAGTTTTTAGCTTCAAGTCAAGCGCACAAACATTTACATTATTTATGGCCTAATTCGAGTTTCCTCTTACAATGCAAACATCTACACTTGTTGTCCGATTACGGACACATTCGGTTGTTTACGGCAGGGAGTTATTCGAGGAGCCACTTGAATACCACTGCTGCTCCAGCTGTCAGTTAATTAATGCGAACTAGACAATGGTCGGGGAGCTACTCCTCCGCACGGCAGATTGCAACCTTCAGCCTGCAGCCTGCAGCCAGCATCCTGTAGTTGGCACTTAACTTTTCGATGAGCTTATGAGCGTCTTATTGTAATTACCAGACAATGCAGAGTCGAGTGGCAGATTCTGCAACTCGACGACCCACAGCGGCCCGTCAGGCCAAGTGAATGCCAAGTGCTTATTAAAGTCCGAAGAAATATTATCATAATTAATGCCCGGGCCAGAGAGTGCCAAGCGGACCGCAAAACTCTGCCAGCTGACCAGTTGAAATTAATGCCAAAATCGGTCTCAATATCCAGTCCTGGTGCGATGGACGGGGAGCGTTAAAGTTGGCACTGGACATGTGATAAATATTGCGGTCCATATTCCTCATAAATTCAAACAATACCAAAGCCCACTGTACGAAAATTGCAGCCAGCAATTTATATAATATATTCCGGGTTTTCTGGGTGTTCTGGGAGCCCTGGCTGTTTTGGGAGAAAGGAGGTGCGGTTGTGCAACATGTTTCTGGGAAAATTAATATGCGGCCGTCTGCCTGGGCAACTTGCTTTCTGGCCTTAACCCTTTAGGAAGCTTACGCTTAAGAAATTGTGACGATGACAGCGTCTGCCAAACTGGGGTAGACAGCACCAGTAACATATTCCAGGCCAGACGCAGGATGCCTAATTTAATGCAGAAAAAAGCGCACACGCAAGCAACAGACGTGGCAGCTGAAGCTCTTCGAGTCTGAGGACTCTGAACGGTGGAGCTGGAAGCAACCCTGTACCCTGTACCCCTGTAGCATACCCTGTGCGAAGTATAGCAAGGCGGCCCATAAGAGTCCTGTCAAAGCGAACTCAACATCGAACACTCCCGGCAACGCCCCCTAGAATACAAAGTTAACCGAAGAAGGCTCCCCTGCTGAGGACGCCTACAAACCAGCTGAAAACGAGGCGGAAACAGCAGGATCCGCAGTCAAGCGGAGTCTAAATTAACATAATTTTCATATACACGCGCCGAAAGTTGCAACCACACCTAAGTCCCGCCACCGCCAAAGGATCCCCGTCACAGGACCCACGCCCCGTCAAGCTGTGGCGGGGGAGTGCAGAGTAGCAGGCAGAACTACGAGACATATGAATGTCTTAAGCAAAGATAAAAAAATATCAAAGGGAGTCCCTTTTTTGGGGGAATGGGACAATGAGGGTCGCCCAAGCGAATGACAGTTATTAATATATACGCAGCGCAAAAAACTGTCTAGAACCTGGATGGGAGGAGCTGGAAATTGTTGCTGCCTATTTTTTGCGAATTTATTCAAGGCCCCTTGGACGGCCGCCAGGAGTGTCGCCTGCGATTTGCGAGACATTTATCAACCGGGCTGGAATTATGCAGACAGGCTGAAATTTCGCTTAGCCAAATCAGAATCAGAGACAGAATCAAAATCAACACCGCCAGGACAAAGGTAGATAAAGTCAAAGTCCTGGGCGAGGATCCGGGCGAGGCAGGAGGCCAGACGTCGCCGGTGCTCATAAAAAGTGTCTGCGAGTGGGTTTTAATTGTTTTTCCTTCCAGCACTGACATTTTCGCAGGATGCCAAGACAGGGCGCTTGTCTCGAGCCACAAAATAAATTGATCTGCGGTTTTGGTCTCATAATTTATGTGACTTTTTGGTGGGAAGTGGTCGGGCAGTGGGCGGAATGCGAAATTTGACAAATGGCTGGAAATCACAAAATGGCAGCTTCCTCCCGTTCTAAAAAATAAATAGAAAAGCCCGCCTTGTAAATGCTAACGAAAGTGACATTAATTTTGTGTTGCTGGCAACGAAATCAATTAATTATTGCGACTGTCAATTGTTTGCATAAATATAATATAGATGGAGGCTATTGATTTCCATTGGTGTTGGCAGGCCCCCGAGGAGATGCCTGAGTTGGTCTTTAATTCCAGGGAAAATTTAATGTGGGGAGAGCTTAGAACAATTCATGAAAATATTAAGAGAGTTCAAGCGAGTTACCTGAATAAATAAACAAACTTATTAGCGAAATGGTCGACTTTTAAAACGGTTTATTAAAGTCAGTCTATTAACACCACTGCATCAATCCATTTCACAATATTAAACCCTTTTTTCCCTTCTCGGTTCAATGCGCTTTTTCTCGCTTATGTTCGATATAAAAACACCATATGCGTGTCACTGTTTAATTGCATAATTAATATGCAAAACTAATTTGTATGCTAAATATGTTATTATTTACAATTCCTTGCTGCGTCTGTGCGAAATAAAATAATTTTATTTATTTGCACATAAGCCCGTTAAAAATAACCCGGCCGGACCATGGCTTTTCAGCTTAACTGTTTATTTTTTACGGTTGGCCGGGTTGGCCGAATGTGTCTTTGAACCCGCTCGGGGCTTTAAGCCCGCTTCCGCTTTCTATTTATACTTCGCACTGATCTGTTAAAGAGATATACTTGAAAGAGCGGCATCTAGGTTGCTGGAGGAGTGACTCACAAGCTTCTCAAACTGGTAAGGGGGGGAGCTTATTATTTTCGGTGCTAATTGTTTGTCAACGTTTTGGGCACGTCGGGAATGCCTTGCTAATTAAAGCATAAATTCTTGCTGACAATGGCAGAATGGAAAAGTTTCCAGCTAAAATACAACTTTTGGCTAACTTTGAAAAGTTGAACTTTTTGTCTTCTGCCCGGCCCGGCCCGGCCATCTGTTTGCTTTTCATCTTTAATTTAATTGCCTTGTGTGCATTTGCTGCACAGTTGACGAGGCTTTGAAAACAGTTTGGCAACTAAGCGCTTTTCATAAAAGACATAGCCAGCAAAACAACAACAGCCAGCAGCCCGAGTGCAACATTTGTCGCCGTCCCTGACTCCGTTCCATTCACATGCAAATGTGTGAGAGACTCGTTGGTAAGTGGGAAACATGTTTTCACAGACCAGCAACTGAAAACTCCGGCCCCAAGGCTGAGAGTGGCTCGAGCTGCATCGTTAGATCTACCAAATGGTGGCTGGAAGACGTGGCACGTCTCAGCCAAGGTTAGCCGGTTCAGCTCCCATACTTAAAGCTTCTGGCGTTTTCCATTGACCGATCCATGGCTTTAACTTTTCACATTTGCTTTTTTTAAGCCCAGGCCCGGCTTACTCTATTAATTTTAAATGGCAGGCGGGCAAAAAACGAATCACTTTTGGTAATTAAAGTTTATTTATAATATTTCAGTGTTTGCTGTGTAAGCTCTGTAATTCTTCTCCTGTAAAAAAATAATATATTTATAGTGCTATTTTCCCCGCAAACTCTGCTATTAATACACGCTGGCTTGGGGCATTTATTATTCATTCCCAGTGTTGACATTATCTAACCAAACAAATCCACAATCAAATTGTCAACAGCGTCGAGGTGTGGAGGTGGCGTTAAAACATATATTAATATATAGTTTCAGCGTTTAAATCGATCAGGAACACTCCGATTTAAGTTCGCATTCCGGGCATTTGTGAAAAGTTTCTGCTGCCCCCGGGGCATCTTTGGAGTAACTTTCGTGGATAATTTATCATTGGAATATTTTGGGGGGCCATCCCCCCCTTAAGGAGGTGGACATTTCGTTAAAGTGGTAATTAAAACATCCACACTTTCTCCAGAGTCAGGGGTCAGGGGTCTGGAGCGGCGACAAGTGTGTGGGCCGAAGGGCACCAGACCCAGCCTTGAGCTAGGGCCAAGTTCGCCTCTCTGCGCCCATTTAACCTCTGAACCTGGGTGTGTGGGCTCGGACAAACATAATTGAAGTCATAAATAACGAATTATGTTGCGAAAGTGGAGCCCGGGATATCAGAAAGCTTTGTTTAGTCATCTTTTTCTCCTACGGAAGCCGGCTGCCTCTGTTTGAGTTTCACTGTTTTTGCATAATTATGACAAGCCCGGGGAATGTCCGAGCTCCTCGATCCCCGCTCAGGGCTCCTCTTTCCTGGTTCAGGGCTAATTATGCAAACCTAACGCAAGCCAAAAGATTTATGGTGATGGAATAACTTTTTAATGCAACAACACTGGGCTGGAGGTGCGAGATGGGGCTGAAGGTATGCCCGGGATTACCTACAGACGCTCTCTAATTAAAAGCTTCGGCGCTGCAGGCCAGTTTTAATAAATTTTATGATGCTGTGTGACATGGCCCGAGGCCTCTGGGCTTCGCACTCTGGATGTGTTTGCTCCATCCTGTTTCTAAGTGAGATTTGCGAAAAAAAGAGTTTCAACGGGGGGGCGGAGAAAGGGTTTTTAATTAATGAAGCTCGTTGATGTCCTTCCCGTTTTGCAGTCCATTGAATGCCAATAAAAGTGCATTAAATTGCAATTATGCTGCTGCTTCTGCTCACAACACTCGCGAGTATTAAGCATTGAGTATTCATCGACTAACAGCCTGATAAATGGATGCGAAAATAATTTCGTCGGCATACGGCATACGGCACACGGGGCGTATGCTTGTTGTTTGCCCTTATAAACGTTTTTTCTTGTTTCCTTTGCCGATGGCCGTTTTTTTTTTTTAATTAAAGCAAAGTCAACTGGCCGTCCTGAGAGGACGGGCTGTGAGCTCACAGTTGCCAACCACAAAGTGCAAAAGTGCATTAAAAATGCATTTTAATATTGGCTACATATTGTTTTCTGTGCGGTTACCAGCCAGTCGACTTCTGCCTTCCTCTTCGCATCGGGCCTTTAATATTCTTTAAATGGCGGAGCCAGCGCCATAAATGCTTAATGAGTTTTTAGTAACTACTGCTTACTGGAGACATGAAAGCTTAATTTAATTACATGTCCCCCAAAAACACAACATCGTCCATTATCATAATTTTTCTCTCCCATCTCCACGCATTTAATATTCCTCTCGTCCGCGTCGAGCATTTTTCTAATAATTAATCACAGGACATTTGTTGATGTTCGCTCTGCCAAAAACTTGTTGTCGTGTCTCTGCCGGTTTCCGTTTCCTATTCCGAATCCGATTCCGATTCCCCCTGGCAACGAATGGAATGAAAAGTTGCCGGTCGAATTACACATTTCAACCGAATGTCATTAAGAAGCTGGGGCCGGACGGAGACAGACGGAGTCTGGATACCTGGGAACCCGCAGATTCAATCCAAAACCGTAGTTCGTCGCTGATTTCGAGCGGAAAACGTTTGTCGCCAAATTTCATTCCAGCTTCAACTTCAATTCGATTCGATTCGATTGACATTAATTAATGATTGTTTCAAGTCGCATTCGCTTACAGCTAGGGCCTTGATTCACGCTGTCATCGATTCCCCTGCCGCCTTATTATTATGCTGGCACAGCCTCAATTCTCGATCTCCGACAGCCAGCCACCAGGATGATGGAGAATCTGGTCGCTACCGTTGCCATTGACGATGGGAATTGCTTGGACGGGTGTTAATGATGACGAGCTCGTCCCAGTGTCTGTTACACATGGAAAAATCACTGTTTGATTCTCGTTTTATGCGGAAATTTTGGGGAGTAGCTCTGACTATTTTTATGCGGGTCTTCTCAGAATTCTCAGTGCACTTCCTTGATCCCATATTCAGGCTGCCTTATCCTTGCAAATCTCAATTGTGGTCCGGCTTCGTGCCAAGTTTCCGTAATTATGGCCCAAACTGGTTTGGACTTTGTACCCAGACGGGGAGCAATATTTAATTATGGCTTCGCTTCGGACTTTGAGGTTTGAATGGAAATGGGCAGGAGAGAATAGCTTTTCCCTTCCATTGCAGGAGTTTGGTTTGGGGGAAGGGGCTCATCAATTAAATGCCAATTCGGTGATTAGCATGTAACCAAAGTTCCTCCATTAACCAAAACACCAGATGATTGAAAAGCCAGTCCAGTTCAGGCAGCAATTCCACTAAAAGCCTGCGAACTATTAATCTGCTAAAAGCCCGACGCCCCCGACGGCATTAAAAATGGAAAGCAGTGCGGTCCGATTTTTATATTGAAGTTTATCGCTTCGATTAGCTAATCGGATCGGATCGAATGGCAAACAAACAATGTGCCAGCGTATTGTTTGCATATTTCATGACCTTTGACAACAATCAACCAGGAGTGGAAAATCCCCGAAAGGGAAATCCGCCCTCGGCGGAGGGGAAAGCTTTCATCTATCGCCAGGCAAATCCTTGAGGATTTTCCAGGAATTTACTGACTTGCATTTCTATGCAGGAGGGCGTGCCTCCTGTAGGAATACGGTGCCATAATAAATACCAGATCCAGCTGGGACATACTGCGGTAGGGGCGAGGTAACTGCTCCTACATAAATTTATAACTACGCTTTGTCGCTGCACTACCATTTTTATTTCATTTTTATAAGAAAGCGGAAATAAAGTGTAAATTATTAAAGCCAAGTGGTTTCTCGTCCCAGCTTTCCCTTGCCCTTCCCTTTCCTGGTTTTTGCCACGAATTTCATAAATAATTTAATAATTCAAGTCAATCATAAAATAAAAAGTACAACTAGTAATCTTAAATATTGGACGGATGCTATACAAGGTTTTTCGCTCAAAGATAGAATGAATAATGGGCAAGATATGGCCTTAGCAGCGTGTCATATATCAGCACCTCAAGTTTGTCTCAAAATTTGGTTAGAGGTCCCGGAGAAAATTTGATGAAAAATCGATCGCAAATACCGATCCAATGTTTTAAAGTAGTTTTAAGCGGTATCGACCCACGGGTGGGTCGGGTGAATATTGGCCGAGATATGGCCATCGCAGGAGGTTCCTATATCCACACCTTATGCTTCGTCCCGACTTTGGTGGGAGGTCCACCAGAAAAATGGATGTAAAATCGATCAAAAATTGTGATCTAATTTTTTAATTTAGCTTCAAGCAGAATCGATCCACGAGTCTTTTAAAGTATTCTGCTCTAAGATCGGATCAGCATTGGCCAAGATATGGCGTTCAAAGGGGCTCGTATGATAAAATTGCATGCTTCTCCTGGATTTTTGAAAGAGGTCCTCTTAAAAATTTTATGAAAAATTTATTAAAAATCAGTGTCCAATATTTTGAAGCAGAATACATTCATGAGTCTTTTAAAATATACCACTCTAATATCGGATGAGATTTGTCCCAGATATGGCTTTCACACCCCATTCCTTTCAAAATTTCCCAATTTAGGAAAATCATTCCTATTACTGAATGGAAACGCTTAAGTGCTCTAGAAAATTTGCATAATTTTAAATTAAACAGCATAGCCATTGAAAAGATGAAGTTTGCAGTTGCCATTGCATAGCCCGGCGTTTGATTTTCAGATGAAGACTGCCAGCTGTGCACACAAGTGTTCAGGGGTGTGTCCCTGCGACTGCAGCCCGACGGGGGACAGGGTCTGCAGAGACTTAGGGTACTTAGGGGTCGGGGAAGCTCACCCTAATTATGTCAGAGTGTGTAAAGTCAGGCGGCGGAAATTCGAGCGCTGCGAATTATGTCATCGGGGAAAGTGGAAAAGGAACAACACAACAAAAAAACAAAAAAAGGGAAACCTTTCTGCCAGTCTTTTGTGATTAGCTTGGTCATTTGGAAATTGAGACGTCGAGCAGCCTCGGGCCATCTTTCCCGGATTAGATCAGGGTTTCTGGCTACTTACGGGTGGGATTTGACAGCCGCAGAATTGGCAGAGGAGCCTGAGGCGAAATAGTTGGGAAAGTGTCAGCTGTTGTTGTGCAAATCAGAAAACTGAGCAAATGGAAGCAGGTGTTATCTGGAGCGAACTATGAGACAGTCTGCCTGTTTTTATTTCGGCCTGGTATCGGTTTCAATTACTCGTCCACAATGACAGCTAATGACTCAAAATTGGTTTTGCAAAAGCTCGGAATCCGAACATTTGCCGGCCTCTTTTCGCCCGGGAACTCATTATGGGGCGGGCAGGGCTGGCTGGCTGGTGGGCGGCATTCAAATAAACCCACAATGGAAGGCAAATTAAGTGAAGTGTTAATGAGATTAGTTTCGCAAATAATTTCCATCTCGGTGGGGTAGGGAATTAATTTGCTGTTTGTTTGGCTTTATTTAAAGTCCATGAAGTGTATTTCGTGTGAGACACATGGCTGAATAGTCAAATTAGAAGAGGATTTAAAAGCCCTTAATTTTATTAAATTTTCAGAGCTCTAGTTCGAGTAACTTGAGAATATGGTCAGTCCTTGTTCCTTTTTTTTGGCACTCAATGGGGGGCGATAAGCCTCTGGAGTGACCCTTAAGTGACCTCATAAGCCAACCCCTCCCACCAATTGAGCTGTCAATTAACGCTGCGAACAGCCCAATTCGATTCATTGGGCAGAGAACACCGAAATAATAACAATAACAGTCAAGCCGAGTTTGCTTATCCCACCTAACGAGCGAGGATCAGGGTGGGAACACAGTAGCACTTCGAGCACTGCCCGGGAAAGAGGATTACGGTCTTGTGTACCTGGCTTCGGGGATCGAAATGAAATCGCCCGAATCGAGATCGGGATTGTGATCCTGGGCCGCTCTTGAATGGAATGGCAGGACGCCACAATGGGACATATGTAACTGCCAGTTGGAAAAAGGGCATTGTGCGAGCCGAATGATGAATGGCGGGGAATAATTCCGGCTAATGGCCATTGTTATATGCGAGCTACTGCTTCATTTGTCTATTTGAAATGCGGATTTAGAATGTGCCATGGAGTCCTCGTTCCTCCCCGGCTCTTGTGCCCCTTCCGCTTCCGGTTCCCAGCTCCTCGCTCTCTCGTACTTGATTTATTATTAAATCCGTACATGGTTATTAGTTTTTCTTTTTGCCATGCAGAGGTAATAATTTCCAAAATTCATATATTTGTATGCACCCCTGCGGATCTTTTTTTCGGAAAAAGGAATCGGAATAGAGGAAAAGGAACCCCTGGCCTCGCCCCATCCCCTTGTGCTCCTTGTGCCATTTCGGCGCTAAATTTGATTTATATACATTTTATTGTGCGATGTTCCAGAGTCCGGACAACCCTTAGATCCTTGCTATCCCTCCGCGAACACATCCTGATTTCCCTTCAGCGCCGGGCGCTAATGAATTCAAATGTGTGCGTAATTGAGTTATTAAAATTTCAGGGAACAGGCCAAAGGACCCTTCACACATATACACATGTATCTGAGGAATTTCAATTTTGAAATACTTCAGAGGCGTTCATGTTTCGGATTTAGATTCGGCAAGAAAAAAGGCATTTATTTTAATTTACGGCCAATGCGGCATGCAATTTATCTTTTTCGGCTGGCGACTGAATTAAATGCACTGGAGCGATAAATAAAAAACAGAAATATTAACAGAATATTAATATTGGCTTAGTTTCGCGCAAATCATTTATCTAAAATATTTCCAGAGACAAAAATCGCGAGAGTTTACCCTTTTTTTTAATAAATAATGCCACACCGCAGTGTATGAAATAACATTTTATTGCAATCGAATTATGTGGAATTGCATTTAAATTCCAATTTGGCCATATTTAAAACAAAAGCTCGGCAATTGCCACTGCGATTCGGGGTGTCCCCCGCCACCCAAACACCCACACACCCATTTGGCGGGCAATAATTCCCCTTAAATACGGTCGCTTAAATTATGCATCAGTCGATGAGCTCCCGGATAAAAAACAAGAACAATAAACGGACATGGAGCCGGCAAAAACCAAACCGAACTAGCCAAACCGAAAAGTGAAAAATGTTTCGTTAGCCCCACAAATATGTGAAAATGACTTTTCATTTTTTTCTCCCCCCAGAAGCTCTCCGGCACATTTTCACATTCGAAAGTATTGGAGGTAAATCGTTCGAGTCCTTTTTATAGAGGCCGTTGTTGTTGTACATCAATTGGCGGGGAAAATGTTATACCATTTCATTTTCCATTTCTCCCCTCAGTTTCCCCAGCTTTCTTTTTTCGGCAATTTTTTATGGGCCATTTAAAGATCGCCATGGGAATGGTCTGGGGCTTTTTTCGAGCGGATTACTCGCCGTGTGAATGGGAGGCCGGGCGAACAAATATTGACCTTTTTTATGCACACATGCACATGTGTATTATTTATCCCCTACGCCTTCTGCCACCCCGCCCCGGGAGCTGCAAATATTTTGCAATTATACGGGGTTAAGTCTATATAATAATTTTGCGTGCTCTTGATTTTCACGGTACTTCTAATTCTCAAGTGCAGCATAAAAAAAGGGTTGCCGCGTAAAGTAAAACCCATAATTTGGCTTAATAGTTTTTGCAATTACCCAAAAGGGTTTGCTATCCGGCGCCCGGAAAATAACCCTCTCAGGGGCTCCGGAAGTGCCGCTGGAGAGGCGTGGAAGTGGAGTGGATAAACGGAAGCCCAGGAAGTTGGCAGGCTGGGAAGTTGGCCAGTCTGGCTGTCGGGAGGAGGAAGGGGCCCTGGAAACGGGCTGTTTATGCGTGAAATGCACGACTGGCGTCAGAACATTTGTCAAAATCAGCACGGCTGGGTCGTAGGGGGGGGAGTCATCGAGCCCCTGTCAATTATGAATTTATTATGGGCCGCGATTGCCTTTGTCTGTGACTGCGACTGGGTAATTACAGCCTGGAGTGCCATTTTTGCAATGCAGCTGGCAGAACAGGCAGAAAAGGTTTAAATGCTACAAAGTGGCAGAAAAATTGATTCATTATCATTAAGTTGAAACCATCAAAGGACTTAACCTTCAAAGGTAATACTACCTATATTCCGCCCAACTGAACTCATGGGAAGCCCGGTCTGTTAAAAAAACGGAACTCATATTCCGCAAACGTTTATCTTGTTCATTGATTTTTCCTTCCACTTGGAAGGCCAAGCCGAAAGACACTCGAGGCCCTGGCTCTGCTCTGGTTTATTGTAAACTGTTTGAAGTGGTCCTCCAATGACTCTCTTTTAGCCTCTCCGCACTTCAATTTATGTAGATTTTAAGTGGCAAATTGTATTTGCATCTTGGCTTTTTTTAAAGACAGACCATAGACCACAAGCAAAGGGGTGCCTGCCTGTGTGTGTTTGAAGTCACGATGGGCCACCGCAGTGGGGGACCACTGATTGCTTATAATGGAACCATTTAATGTTGACATTTGTCGCCTCTGTGGTTTGACCTTTCGCAGAGCTTCCTAATTTATATTACTCACTGAATAATTGGCCCTTTGAACTTTAGACTGGGAAATTACCTGAAAGTAGACAAAAGAGAAGAGATTTTAGTGAGGAACTCCAAACATTGCGGAATGTATAATATTTGCTAAATAAACTAAATTAAGTAATGAAATGGATAAAAAACCCACAAGGCTCCTCAAACGGCCGTGCATCTCGGCTTATTACACTAATTACTGTGGGGCTCACAGGACATTTTTGGCCAGTTCCTGCGGCTCGGCTTGAGGGAGATCCTACGATACTGTAACCATATCTCTTCAGCTACATTTTTCGGGTTTGTTTTGGGTTAATGGCTTCCAGGGGAATCGCGTGCAGTAATACAATTTCATAGAGTTGCGGGCCAGCACGGGCGCGAGTGCATAAATAGTAATGTAAATAGTGCAAAAAATATTCTATGCTTTTAATTTTATTTTATTGCGAAAGAATAAAACAAAATAGGCTACCACAGGGCGGCACTCCTAGCCGAAATACTGAATTCTGTTCTGTATGCAAAGCTAACGCGTTGCGGAATTTTTATTGCCCTTCCGTCGCCATAGAGGCTCCCAACTCCACAGTCCACACCTTCCCACAGAGCACACACAGCGCTACAGAGCTTTAAAGTGCCATCGTGAAATATTTCACCGAGGGACACAAAATATGAAATAAAAGGCGCGACTGAAAGGTGGGAATGCCAACAATGCCACAAACGGCGACCCACAGCCAGATATTCGTGTCTGCTCCTTCTGGCGGGCGGCATCCGCTTTCGGGCGGAGTATGGCTTTCATTCGGCATTGCGTTTATTTAAAAGTGAAGCCAACGAGGACCGCAAATATTTTCATTAAATATGAGCGCTTTTCCCGTATTTGTTTATGGAAAGTTAATGAAGTTAGATGCAATTTTAGTAAGGTATCAGGACATCCCCGCGAAGGGCGATCCATCACATGTGGGTGCATCTGGTCTGATCCATTCGCACAATTTGATTGCCGACTAGAGCGACTAGAATTTTAAATAGCTGCTGAATGGCAGCTGACAGGCAGGCGCCGGGGGTCAAGAGGTTAGTGGAGCCCCGCGGGGCTTTTGTTTTCGACATGAACTGGAGTGCTGAACGTAAGCAATCGATTGACAAATTTCAGCAGGCACTGGGCCGTATATAAACGCTTTTTGGGATGATTGTTTGGCGAAGTAGTTTCGGATATAAATAATTAATTTTCTTAACTACGCAGCATTTAATATGCTGAAGTATTTTAGATTGCAGGCACTTCTGTCCCCCGAAAATCCATAATTTATTAACATGCATGTGAGATTTTGGGCTAAGCAGCTAAACGTTTAAGTGGAAACTCTTTTCCCAGCCCAACTTGGCAGGACCTAAGCCGTTTTTAAATCCTATTACATGTTAATCCGCTTTGCCCCAAAAACTAGGCAATCATTGTGCTTAGCTTAGGCCAGGCTTATATTGTTCTAACCCACATCAATATGGTCCTGGGCCAAGAACAGAGCTAGGAAATCCAGAGCTAGGATTTTTTATATTTGCCATTTTTGGCCCTGATTCACCTTTTTGCAGAGAGTGGAGTGTGGAGTGTGGTGGTGCAACCAATAAATTTCCATTTTGTGTTTGTGTGGCGGGGCGCGTCGAATAAATCAAAAATGGCCGCTTCCCCGCCGTGTGTGACCTATGACCTCAATGCAAATGGAACACGGAAATATGCCAAGCGTTTAGCTGAAATATGCTGTGCTCTGAACATTTTTAGAGACGTGTATATATTTTTTATCTCCGGTTCCCTTTTAAGGTCTGTGTGTTGGCCCAACCCCTCGCCCCGATCAACCCCCGTAAAATTAAATTTTCACAGTTTGGTTGGGTTCGGTTCCTTCCACCCAAGACACACGGTCGGTTGCTGGCTGATTCCTAATCGCAGTTTTCTAAGCTCCGGGGTGGCTCTGTGCTGTTCTGCCATTTTGCCATCCGCACGATGTCGCGCCCGGTGCTACGATGCTATGGCGTTATGGGTTTATTAAATTTCGCCAGCTCTAATGAAATTTTCGCTTGCCAAATTGCGTTTACTTTTTCGGTCGAGGGCCGCCCAGGAGCAACCTGTGCGACGTCCATCGGGTTTCCTGTGGCTTCGGGGTGAACAATCCGCAATCCGCATCTATCAGCACCCACCCAGTCATCATAGGAATCATCGACAACATCATCGTCCTGCCAATGTTATCCTTTTCGCCAATGGCGGTAGGCTGCACTGCTTCGCAACATTGTGGCGCAACATATGCGCCTGGCAGCATGTTGCTGGCAGCTCTGCTGCAGGGTTGCCAATGTAATTCACTGGAAATGCATTCGGCCCCACATAAATTCGGACAAACGACACTCCACTGGCTCTCGAGTGGTGCCAAAAAATAAAAAATAATGCCTGGCTTAGGAGGAATAAACAAGTGGAGAAATAAGGAGTGGCAGGGAGCAGTTAGGATTTAAAAGCACTAGCACTAACATAAATCCGAGCGTGTATTTTTGTTTTGGCCAAGTCAACTTAAGTAATTATTCAAATGCTTTCAAGTAACTCCGGGCAATAGGACCCAGTTCTCAGCTCAAACAGGCGACGAAAGTGTCCTTAGGAGGTGGCAGAATTCGGGGGATTAGGACTGCCACAGGTGTTTCGCCAGCACCTGGCAAACTTTTCCAGTTGGCCTCTTGCTTAATTTAATTAGAGACGCAAAACTTTAAATTTTCTGTCAACCCGCCTGAATTGGCTGAACGTGTATGGGCTGCTGCCATACATACATGTATGCATTTTCCGTATATGCAGCTTGTCACTCAACTAAAATTAGTTTACATTTTGTTGCTGCCTGGCAAGTTGATGGCGAAATATTTTTACAAGTTTCTCCGTCTAAGTGAATTAAGGTGGCAGCAACTTAAGCCAAATTGTCTTGCCAGAACGCCCCTGGCACCTGGGCTTCTATTTATTTATTGTGAAAGTTGACAGAAAATTAGTTGAAATTACAGAGAATAGATTGTGAAACGGTCTCACGTAGGTCGGCTTCATGGCAAAGGCTTATTCCAGGACATAAAAATTGCATCCCAAAAGCTCTCCTAATATTCGCCTTGTCGGGCTTTCTGGGCCATTGTCGGTAATTAGAATGTCAACAAACACGCACCGTCAATTATCGTAAAGTTATTAAACATTAATTTTCAATTGTCTTTGGTTAATGGAAGCTCATTTGTAAGAACAACACGTGCCCGAAACTCATTATCCTTGGGGCGCAGCGCGCCTCCCCCGACCCGATTTAAGTTTTTGGCAATTTCGTCAGTGATTTAATTAAATCGCAAATTTAAATTTGCTTGAAACATTAGGCGAATTTCGATTACATTTTCGGGGACTGGCTCCATGAGTCAAAAATACCTTTTGACTTTCGGGAGCGAGTGTGAGTGTTATGCAAATTTCATGGCCAGCATGTGTGTCGGTGCTCTGCATTCGAATTAGGCCCATAAACCAGTAAACTAATTTCATTTACTTCTGCCCACAATTTGCTTTATAATTGTCATTTTCTGTTATTGTCAGAAAACTTTGTGGTTAAATTTGTCAAAATTTGTTCCGAGCGTTATTTGGAATTCAGACAGCTCCCACAACGCAATTAAAATGGAAATTACAGAAGGAGTCACTGAAAAATAATTACTAAACCTTGATTGGGACACATTTTATTGGCAACCTGTTCAAGAAACTACAATTTAAAGCTTATTAGCTGGAGTGTAAATAATTCAAAAGATTCGTTTATTGAACAAAACAGTGCACTAAATTCATAAAATTTAGAGTCCCGATTCGATAAAAGCATTTATTACCCAATTAAACAAAATAAATGCAATTCTATATTTTAAGTAAGCTGGTTTTGAGCTCTATTTAATAGTGTGGTTTTTTTAACTCGGCCAATTGTATTGAAAATTTGTTAAATCGAAAACCAATTACGCAAAGCTTTTCCACATCGAAGGGCTTTGAACAAAGAAAGCAATTATACTCGCCTTCATTGAATTTAAGCATATAATTTTACCAACCAGAGTGAGCATTTTCATTTCCATTTCGTTTTCGGTGCTTGATGGCGAACGGCGAATGGCGAACTGCATTTAATAAAATATTTTCCATGCCGGCCAGGGCCCGTAGCTCCCATGTCATTCAGAGCTCCTTCCCCCGGTAGTGGAAGGCCCTTTTCCGCCGCCTTTGTTGTGCGAAAATTTATTGATATGACTGTGTGTATGTTGGGTGTGCGTGCAATTCATTTTGGTTGTAAAATGTTAAGCGTCGTTGAATGCAATTGAAGTATGGGAGTTGGCTCCAGAAGCCAAACCAGAAGCGCATGTTCCACTTGCCGGGATTACGAGAGGGTCCCTGGCATGTGTAAGCCCCAAGTTAACACTATTTTTGCCAAGTAATTCTTAAATAACCAGGACTTTAAGCCGATTTTGAAGTTTGGTGTGCGTGCGAGCACCCAAAAGAGTTGAATTCGCGACGAGTTGGCATTTGCATATTGGCGATGAAGGCGGCAAGCAGGGAGGAGGGCAATGAACCCGTGTCAGAGCCACTGGATCGGTGGGTGGTTGGTGGGCGTTAGCCATTTTGTACTATTTTTTATTTAGCTTCTGTAGTTTCTGCCATGTAGTGGCAATCGCCGTCGTTTTGGGTGGAGCGAACACGTCTCAAATGACGTCCCCACCGAGTTTTGTTTGCTCAACTGATGGACAAGTGTCATGAACATCGAGAATCGGGCCATCGTCCTCCCCCTGACGCCCCGTACATGAATAACTTTTCCTACATTTCCTTTTTTTATGCTTTCTGTAGGTGCGTCATGGCTCTAAATTTGATTAATTCAAGAGGCATTCCGTTTGCGTTGCTCGTTCAAGTAACTCGAGACTCGACAAAGTTCTAAAAATTGTGGAGAAAGCTGGCCGACCCACCCGCCCCACTGGCTGCCATTTAATTAAACTACGAACTGAAAAACTGTTTAATACCTGGGTTTCCTCTTTAAAGTCGAAGCTTGCAATACAAACAGGATTCGGGGACTGTTTTCCCTGCACATGTAACGCGAATCTTTCGAAATTTTGTA
Organism: Drosophila ananassae; assembly: GCF_017639315.1. Lineage (NCBI taxonomy): Eukaryota > Metazoa > Arthropoda > Insecta > Diptera > Drosophilidae > Drosophila > Drosophila ananassae. The sequence goes on from NC_057930.1 coordinate 26,495,733, forward strand.
AAGCTCTGGAGAGCAACATGACGGCGATTCATGGAGCGAGGGGAAAATTTTGTGAAAAATTCTCCGGGCTAATGAAAACCTCAAGCTGTGAGCTCGGACCGTACAAAATCAGACATTGGCGCAACGGGAGATGAATTGATTTTAAATCAATATTGACAGATGACACTGGCAGCAGAGCAGCAATAGCAGCAAATGGCTTGCAAAACTCCACGGAGCGAGGGCTGTGGGCTGGGGGGAGGCTGTGTCGATGTGTGCAATGTTGCAACATGTAATGCCGCTGCTCCTCGAGTGGCAGCAGCGTCAGGAAAAACGCTATTGCTGGCTCAGCTGGTGGCAGCGATTAGGGAGAGGCGGGGCGACGCCGGATCCGAAGATAAACTGTCAACACGACTATTTAGAAGAGGCAGCTATATGTAGAGTATGTGGCACATCGGGTGGCTTAGTGACAGGGGCAGGGGTAGGGACAGGCAGGGGTATCTAGTTGATGCTGCGGGAATTTAAAGTAATTATGTGCAACATGTCCGCACTGATGGTAAAATATTTATTTGAGGTGGCGGGCGAAGGTTGCCACAATTGTGATGGAAAATACTTTTTGCCCTAAAGGGTTTTGTCATTCAGTTTCTGCTTTAAATTTCAAATAGAGAAAATCACATTGTTGGTCCTTTAATTAAATGGAATATTATATTTGTCTGAATGATTTCCGGACAAATCAAATGAGAGAAAATTTGATTAAATGTCATCTTCAATTGGCTATTTATCTACAAGCTTTTAGTTAGTAAATACAATGTTTAATGTTTATTCTCAATAATGTCGTTAGGACATGCCATTCGAACCATTCCAATTTCCTTGTGCCACCCCGTGGTTTGCAGTCAACCGCACTCACTTTCCAAGTGCACCCTGCCACAATCGACTCGACCACAGGACCCGCATCGATTGTGCAACACATAAACATTCCCAAAGGATACTCTCCCTCCCAAAAGGATGGAGAATTCTGGGAATTAAAAGTCTAAAGCAGAAAACCAGCAGTCACAAGTTAATAAACGTCAAGAGTGACAGTTGCTCGACTCGCTTAATTGAATGCCCCTGCCGCAATTATCTAGATCTGCCACAAATACCAGCTCCTTGTCGACACCCCAGATAGGGGCAGCTGATTAGCAGCTGTACGACTTCCAGCTCCATTATATGGGTTCTCTGGCCAATTAAACGAATCTGTGTCAAGGTTGCCCGAAAACAGAGACATCAGACCGGCGAGAGAGCGGGAAAGTCGGAAATAAGTGTGAAAATTGCATAATGTTGCGGGAAGCCTAGAGAGGTTTCCACTTAAACTTGCTGAAAACTGTTGCATAATTTCAATTGCCACCTGCGGAGCCCCAGTCGTCGCCTGTTTTCCACCAGCCAGACTGTTTTTCTTTTCTTCTGCCGCCGTGAGAGAGTAACTGAGCAATTTGGAAAATTGTATCTGCCAGATACGGTGGAGATGAAGGCAAAAGTAAGATACTTTGCTATTTGCACTTTCCTCCTCTTTTCACCAGCTATCTTGTACTTCTTCTTTTTGCGGTGCGGTCTCTTTTGGGAAACGCCTCTTTTCTGGCCAGACTTTTGTAATGAACAGTTGAAGTTGCAACAGCACTGGGAGAAAACTAGAGGTACTTGACTGATGGACTCTTGTTCTGAGGGCTGCTTTATAAATAAAATAAGTTATGATACTATTTTTTAGAGTGCAAGCTTCTGCTTTGGCTGTTGATAGTTGCTTCCGTGTGGCTTGACTCGACTCGAGATTGCCCCATGGGTTCGCTGTCAGTGTCTGAGGACGGCATCCCATAATCACAATAGACAAACGCCCGACAGGCAATCTCTTTAAGTCTCTTTCTCCGGGCCTCTGATTGCAATTGCCGACTTTTGTCATCGCTAAATAGTTTTCCCACTCCACCACGCCCCTCCTCCTGGCCGTAGCCACTCTGAAAAACAATCAAGCTGAAAACTTAGCTTTTCTCACATTACGTAAACACATTTTCGGAAAATGCAGCGAGTCAGCAGCCCTTTCGAAAGTCAGCCCTCCACTCCAGTCCGTGGATATTTCATGCCGGGTTTTTTCTTTCAACACTTTTATTAATCAATACATGTCGTTTTTTTGTATGAATTTTTACCCATTCATGTTGTGAAGTTGCCGCATCGTTCAATGCTTTCAATTTAATTACGTTTTTTCAGCAGCCAATAGTCCACCTCCCATATTTTTATTTGCGGCCCTTTAATGCCAGTATCCCACTAGGGTCAAATTGATGCTGATGGAGTATTTTGTGATTTAATAACTCAGACTGGCAAAGTCTTCAGTTACATCCGCGTTTAATCTCCGCGGAAATTGCCATTTTTTGCGAGTGATGCAATTTTGTAGGTATTTTAATCTTTTTAACCCTTACATTTCCAATTTTATGGGCCAATTTTCTCTCGGCTATATATACTGGACTATGGCATGGTCCCCTCATTTCTGACCACACCTCCAGGATGCGGATCGCTTCATTTCACGTGCTGTTCGCACTGCTTCTGTTCTGGGAGTCGGCACCGACCGAGTCCAGGCTCTGCTTCGATTGCATCCACGCCAGACTCCACGGAATCGGGCACAGGATCAGAGAGGCTGCCCACCGTCTTCATGAGGTGGAGCCCTCAGAACCAGGCGGACCCATCTACGACAGGCTGGGGTCACTACAATCCAACCGTCAATCTCAGAGTCAGCTTCAATCGCAACAGCAGCGGCAAAGCCAGTACCAGCAGCAACTTCAGCAGCAACTTCAGCGGCAACAGCAGATAGCCCAGATCCAAACCCAGGCCCAGCTGCAGAACAACCTGCACATCAACGTGCACGTACCAGGCATGCATTCGGGAACCCAGGGAGCCCTGGGAGCCCAAGGAGCCCTGGGAGCCCAAGGAGCCCTGGGAGCCCAAGAAGCCCTGGGAGCCCAAGGAGCCCTGGGAGTCCAAGGAGCCCTGGGAGCCCAAGGAGCCCTGGGAGCCCAAGGAGCCCTGGGAGCCCAAGGAGCCCTGGGAGCCCAAGGAGCCCTAGGAGCCCAAGAAGCCCAGGCGATCGAACAGGAGGATTATCGGCCGGTCCATGCCGTGATAATTCCGCAAGCTGCAGGATACCTGAACAGCGCCGCACAGTCTCAGGCCCAGCAGCAGGCGCAGAGCCAGGGAAATTTCGGAGGTCAGGTGCAGTCCCAGAAACAGTTCCAGCAGCAGTCGCAGCGGCAACTAGGACAGTCCCTGCCTGTAGTGATTGTTCCTCAAGGACCATCTTCCTCCATCGAGCAGCTACCCCGTATATTAAATTTTAGCGATCGATCTCGGCAATCTCAGTCCCAGCAACAGGTCCAGACTCAAAAAAATGGGGGAATCTTTTAGCGACGGTCGCAGAATAAGCTTCAAGGACTTAATGACTCAATAAAGGACTGGAATGTAAGCCTTGTGGGTATCATCAATCAATAAAATTTAAACAGCCAGCGTAGGGTTTTGAATAAAACATGCTCTTGACAAGAGTCCATCCCAATTACAAGGTTGTCAGTGCCTTAACTCGATTAGCTTATGGCCCTTTAAGTCCTAACCCTCTCCGCCTGCTGACTAACCTTCGGAGATCATCCAACCCCCAGCCTCGACGCGAGACAGCTGCCGACTCTTGTTAACTTGCAAATGCCCATCAAATGTTGATTTAGCCACGGTTTTCTCGCTCAAGCGTTGATAATGAGGCGAATAGGCATAAAGAGCTAATTAAGTGAGTGAAGGGATATGGATATGAATGAGGATGAGGATATATGTACACGGATATATCCCAGCTGGCAGGGCTAAAAATTAGAATATGTCTAAGCTGGGACACGCGATTCCGGGCTGATGGCAAAAACTGGTTTCCCACACTCGACCCGGTTCGGTTTTGTTTGTGAAAAGTATTTAGTGCAGCAATTGAGACGGAAATAAAAACAACAACAACTGCGAAAAGGAAAAAGACAAGACAGCTTGGGCCTTAATTTTACGCCAGACCGAGCAGGAATACATATACTTATATATATTTCCCTACTTACGATTGGGATTGTTCTGGGTCCGGGGGCCAATTAAAATTGGGTGCAGAAAGTAATGCGTACTTGCTATTGTTGTCCCATTTAAGCGATTCTGCCTTGTGTTTTTGGGGATTGCAAGTCAATTAAAATTGGTTGACAGTCTGGCCCCGGGCGGGGGAAATCTCTGGAGCTTTGGCCGGGCAAGGGTTCACAAAATTAAACTTTTCGCCGGTCTCACTTACTTTCTCCCCGCCCCGCCTCGAATGGATTTTTTTGTTATTTGGCAAATAAATAAAATGTTGCAAAAGTTTCGCCATCGGAGTTGTGGGGAGTGGGAGCTGGAGCGGTTAGAGTGTCGGGGGGGACTGACCGTGGAAAAAGTTTTTCCAGCATTAAGCCGGGCATAATTAAAATTTTTCGAGCTGTAAGTCCTCGGGCAGTTTATAGCCAAGTTTCGCAGGCTGTATTGGCTTTGTTTGCCCCGTTGATTGATGGTAAATAAGACTGGGGGATTGGGAGTCCCTTTTTTGCATCCAAACCCTTTCTATTTGGCTTATAATTTTGAAATTCAATTGAAGAAGAAGCGAATCGCTTTAAGAGATTACATTGTTGCTTCCGTGGAATCGAACTGGCGACTAATCGAATTTACGAGTCGCCTTTTTCCAACTTTTATTAGCCCCATTGAGCATTGCTTTTTTCTGTGTTTTCTCTTTGTTTCGCATTTTTAGCTCGTTTTTACGGCAAATTTCATTTCAATAAAAGTCACATTAATTTCATTTATTTGCCGTAATTTTTTTTCCGGCACCCATTTTATGCCCTTCGCTTCGTGACTGACCGGCTGCTGGCCTTTTTGCGCACCTGTCTCACCTGATCCAGCTGTCTATCAAATGTCCTCCTTCACCGCTTATCCAGCAGCCGGCTCGTCCATTTCAATTAACTCTCAAGGATTATTTTATTATGTCAATCAATTTCCGTAACTAAAAAGTCACCAATAAACGAGTGACTGGTCGAGCGATTCCCCGGGCCATAGTTCACTCCCTCCCAGTGTTTAATCTCCAATCCAGTACACTTTTATTTTCCATTGCTTCTCCTACTGATTCGTCTTCTACTATTCACCTTTTAATTATGGGGAGCTGCAGTTGAAGCGGGATTTAATTAAAACTTGAATTTAATCGATGCAACTTTATAGGATCATGTTTAGAGCTGAGGAGGAGGAGGAGTCAGTCCGACAGTCCTCGTTAATCGGACGCTAAAATCATTGCTCCTTTGAGTAATTTAAATGGCTTTTAAGTAGATGAAATATCAATAAGCTTGAAATCGCAGGGGAGATTAAATGAACGATGTATTATCGAAAGGAGAGGAAGTCGGAAAATCGGAAATTTTCTTTTCGTTTTATCAGTTGAGTAGCTTAGCCATTTGCTCCATTATTTTTCCCAACATTTACGCTTTTTATTTTATTATCCGTCCAGTAAGCCAGGCCAAGTAATTTAAGAGAAAAGGCTTATTCCTTTCAACTTTCACGCAATCGAAATCAAAACATTTTCTGGACTAGAAAACAAATTCGAATTTCGAATCTCTGCCATGAATCATTGAACACACAAGAAGGGGCCCGATTCCCCAGCACTCGGGCAATTATAAATTTGTGGGCGTGTCTGTAGGCGTATTTTTCCTGTCAATTCCATTGTCTGGAGTGTGTGTGTAACTTGATCTATGGCTGTGGGCATATGTTGGGCAAACAAAAACAATAACAACAACAAAGAGCGGTTACGACCAACAATAAAATGACTCAAAAGCCAATTAAAGATAACAAGAGGCAACAAAAACTTTCCTACTTTTCCTACAAAAAATGCATTAGCATAACCAAACAAAGTTCGGAAAAAGCGAAAAGTTCGCAGGAGAAAAATGGTGAATCAAGACCCGGGAAGAGGGGACCATAGACTTAGACCTGCGACTAACCACATAACGGGAAATAAATGTTGCATAAAGAACAAACAATTGCCGACCGCAATCAATCAACAGAGTTAAACGTTTCCGAGACGAGCTCTCGAGTTCCCCCATCAGCGCTCGAGTGACGAATAAACTGCACAGAAAAGACTGTGACTTGGGTGGTTGTCAGGCCCTGAAGACGACCCCGGGCCAAGGGCCTGAAGGCAGGAATCTAGCAGGAAGGAAGTGCTACGAGCTGCAGGAGTTAAAGACCAAGGCCCACATGTATACCATAACTCGCAAGACACGAGAATGGCTGGGCTGGGAACACTGGGCCGAAGACGGTTTAATAAAGTGCTGAAAACCAAAGAGAAGAGAGGAATTCTGACTCAAATAATTCTGATTTCAAAGTGCGACTATTGAAAAAAGTTAAAAAATACTGCAAGAAATAGTACTAGGAAGGTTTATGAGATTTGCACATGCCAACATGAATCTGGCTGTGGGGTTGCCATATCTTCAGAGTACTGAAAAAATACAGCGTTGGTCACACTAACCAATAAATTTGAATAGCTGCAACTGTTTCTCGAAGTGTACCTAGTGAGGGCGGTTGCACACAAGACGGCAGGAAAAGCATTCGAAATGAAGAGCATGTATGCGGCTATTGTGAGGAATGGAGTGAATCGGAGTGGGCCAGAACCGATTCAAAGGGGCTCAGAAGAGGCGGGCAAGGGAGCAAGGCGAGGCGAGGATGTGGCTAAAAGAGTGCCGAGTGTGTAACGGCCTGAGCCGACAAGCCTGACTGCAGGCATTCGAAAGTTGTTGGAATGCAAAGGAGGCAGCTTTGGCATTGAAAGAGCATTTGAATGCGGTCGAGGATCGAGGAAAGGCAGCCGGGAGCAAACAAAGCGGGGAAAAAAATGAAAATACTGGCAAGTGCATGAAAATGAAGGATGAATGGAGGGCAGGGGCCCGGCGTATGAGGTACATTTTCAGCTTTAATCGAGCGTGTTAGTGGATGAGGGCTCTGTTGCCCTGCCCGACTGCCCAAAGGCAAAGAAAATACGATTCCTTGGTAAGAATTATTGACTCGGCCAACACTTGCCAACAAAGTGTCGGACAAGCCGGCGAGGAGCGAGTAAAAAAATCGGAATGAAAAATATCAAGACTCCTGCAGATGTTGGACAAGAAATTCATGGCTGTCAGGGCCATAGAGATAGAGAGATTAGAAGATAGCTTAGGGAATGTTTGAATGACAAAGGTAATACGTAGTACGAAATACGAAATAAGAATGGAGAAAAAATAACAAGGAAAAACTATTGTCAAGGCCTAACTATTGTTAGAAATCTCTTGGAAATCTTACTTCATATGCATTCAACTCTTTTTATTCGCCTGAAGTGTTTCATTTGAATTTATGCGGTCTGAGTTATTCAAAGCTGGCCACTTCAAACAGAAAAAGTGGAGAACACGAGGAAACAGAACAGGCCCAAGATTTCGAGTAGCTGATTGGAGCTGCCTCGGCAAATGCAAAGGGTGGAATGGAAATAAAGGTTTAATTTCTTGGAGGAACCTTAAGAGCGAGCCCATAAACAGATCGTTAAACGGTCGGGCAAATTGCTGGCACACGCAAACTGGCACGCCCAAGCCAAACCGGTTTGGCACAAAAAAAATACAAGGGATCCAAGAGATACATCAAGATGACAAGCATTGGAGGGGCGAAGCTAATGCTGCAACTTGCAACTGGCAACTGGCAAAACAATGCCACGCCTCCTAATGGCCCGGCCATAAAAAGCTCATCAACGTCATCTTCTCCATTGTCCCCCAGCAGCAGCAACAACAACAGCAGCAGCAGCAACCCACAAATGTTGCAACTTACACAACACAAGGTGCAACAGCAACAAGAGCATAGGAAATTTGATAAAAATTACACAGCCAAAGGTAAGGAGGGAAAAAGTGAAATACAAGCGAAACACAAAACAATTTCAAGAGCCAACGATTATTTAAAGTGCAGTCAGGCAACAAATGATAATGGCAGCCACCCGGCAACAGCAACAGCAGCGGCAGCAACAGCAACAGCAATACGAACAATAACTGCCTCGGCAACGTCCAACAAATAGCCGCAAGATACGCCCAGCAAAAGTCATGAAGGCAACGGAAAATTTAATAATAATACTGCAAAATACGCACACTCGGGCACTCTGGAATATGCAACGAGGTATCTATAGAAAAAGTGTCGTGTTGCTGTTGCAAGTTGCTGGTGGGGAATGCTTCCTGCAACAGCGGCGACGACAAATGCAGTTTCGATGCGGGAGAATAGGGTTTAGCTCTTCTGAAGTAAAGCTTTAAACTACTATTTGATTTGAAGAAAGGTTAAATACAATTATAATGCCATTAAAAGTTAGTCACTGGTTAGTAGATCCAATCTCGGAGAAAAACCCATTGACTTTTATGGCAACACCTCGAAATGTTTCCCGTTTTCTATCGCATTTTTAAATTACCCCCAATATTGTGGGCCTTTCCTTCCCAACCAAACTCTGCTATCACTTTGAATGTTATCGCCTGCAATTAACACTATTTTTTGGGTCATCATCGAGCCATTTGGGGGAAAATAACTATAGCCTGGTAGCTATAAAGGGAAAGGCGCCGCGCAGCATGGTTTTCCCCCAATAAATCAAACAAGTCCTGAACCGGGATTGGGGATCGCATGTTGCGGAGCCACAAAACAAAGAGAAAATATTTAACTAATTAGAGTCATAAATCTCGACGAAATACGACCGCCCGAGCCCAAAGTCAGTTCGAAATGAGCATTAATAACTGAATCCGTCTGGGGTTTGGAAAATCACACGAGTGCCCTCGTTCTCGTTCTCTGAATAAGTTCTGAATGGGGCAAATCAGGGCCTAGGAGTTGCATTGTCCAAGTGTCAATTTTTTGAGACAAGGGGGCGAGGAGTTGGAGCCACAAAAAGAAGGCGCGTCCAGATATGTAGCTGCACCCGAGGAGTCTCTGACCCACATTGTACTTTTTGATGGACAAGACATTTATGACACTGCGCCCGTCCGTCCATCCATCCGTCCTGCCTTGGGGTTATCGTTATGGTTATGGTTATGGCCATGGCGCACGGAAAGCCCTCCGAAGAGCGACAGTCGAACCGTCTGACCGACGGACAAATGGCAAACTCATGGCAGACACTCTGGGCGAATCATTTGCATGTTTGACTTGCCACACAATGGCGACTCCGATTGCAAACCCAAACCGAAACTCAAACGAACTTTTCATCCATTGAAAGTCATGGTCTGCATTCCAAAAAAACAAACTCCGTTTATATATGCATATACACTATTGTATATACGAAAACAAGAAAGCCGGCCCCTGACTGGCTCCAAACAACAAAAGGGGCCCCGAAACTGCATTCGATGCACGTGGCTTACATATATTTAAATTTGAAAGTTTCTCGTTTTGGGGGAAAAAATAATAAATAAGTTACAAATGGCAGTTTGCGTTCCTCCTTTCATTCGCCAGTGGTCTGTACAATTTTTTATTTTTCATATTAATTTACGAGTTTATTGCTAAAGACATCATTAAAGTGAAAGTCAATTTGCCGGCGATTGTTATTTCTTTCGCTGCTTTCCAGCTTCTAATATTGCCGGGCGCTCTAAGCCGACTTTAATTTATGACCGCACATTTTTCTCGTTGATTTTTCCGGCTGCTATTTGCTTTTCCACTGTTTTGCTGAAATGCGTGTCTCGCCGAAGTAAGCAGCCCAAATTAATGGCGGGGGTGCGAGTTAAATTAATTTTCCGCTGCACTCTTTTTTGTTTCGTAATTTCGCTGCTACTGGCAATTAATCATTGTGCAATCTTCTAGGGATTCATGAGTAGACAGTTTTGAAAAACAGTCTTAATATTTAATATAAAGTTTATAATTTAATTTGGCAAAGTAAACACTCTTCTTTGATGGCTCTTGTTTGAAATATTTAACACACCTTTTGGGCACTTGGCATGCACTCATTCAGAAAGCAATTTGCAATTCGCTGATTCTCCCCAGCCCGCAAAGGAAAATGTTCATTTTCCCTGACCGCGGAAAACCCCAAACTTTAATTACGCTAAGCGAGTGTTTGCTGTGGGGGACCCTACTACTGGGCTGGGCGGAAAAAGGAAAGCGCAAACAAAGAGTGTTTGACCGCGGAGCGGGGCGCCGAACACTTCCACTAAACTTGACTCAAACAAAGGGCATTAAGCGTTCCGGCCGGGACATGGGGCATATTCGAGTGGCAGGGGTATTCGAATGTAAAATGTTTAGAAAATACAGAACCGAACCAGCGACAGGCGACAGTTCTGTGCTGTGGAATCCAATAAACTGCAATTCAGAGTGGGTGGAGTGGAGTGGAGTGGCTGGAAAGTGGCAGGCTCGGGCTAAGTGGTCAGAAGAGGATACAGTTTCCACAGGGAAAAATATCAAAAACTAGGATCTGGCATATAAACCTTTTAAAGATAACTACTCCGAATGTTAATAGTTGCGTTAACTTGGCTTTAATCCAATTTCCAAAAAACAAAAACTCCAAAAACACTTAAACCAACGATTTCTTTCTGTGACAATCTGCCTAGCCAGCGGTAATAAAACGCGGGTTAGTGCATGTCAGTTAACTTGGTCAAGTGAAGAGCAGCGCTTGGCCGGAATGTGAAAGCCATCGTCGTCGTCATCATAGCCACAATCATAGCCAAAGTTGCTGAGCTGAAACCATCGAGTTCGAGTTGGAGTTTCGAGTTTGGAGTGCTGGAGCGCTGGAGTGCTGGAGGAGAATGCGTGTTAGACCAGTTGGCACGTTTCTGTGTCAGGAACGCAGCTTGCCGTGCGCTATTTTTACGGTCAAGCATGACCAGCGAAAGAGAGGGCCTACACGACAGAGACGGCACGAACCCGTAGTTTTCTTTTCTAATTTTTATTTGTTCGAGCAGACCTGAAAACTTACTTTCTGGTTACCATTTTTATGGCCACTTTTCTTGGCCCCATTTTAATTGCAAACACTGGCAGTACCAGAGACAGAGACAGCACGGCCAGTGGGAGAAAGAGACAGAAAAGGGGCTACAAGATAGAGAGGGGAGACGACCAGATAGTGCACTTTGTATGCAATCGTCGCCGTCTGAGAATGGTTTTCTATTTTTATGCCACTTTGGCTTTGGCTCTGGAGCCCTTGTGCTCCTCTGCTCTTGGACTCCACTTCTGCCTCTTGTTCCTTTGGCCGTAATTCGCTTAACGCCGCTAGGTGGCGCTGCTGATGGCCCCTGTTGACCCAATTGTCCAGAAATGGCCCGAAGCAGAGCAGCTGAACAGGAGCTTCCGCCCCATCCGCCCCAGCCTCTGCATTGCTTTTTGCTTTAATTGTTGGCGCGAAGATTTTTCTTTGTTTTCGCTTTTCACTTTTACGCCACGGGCAGCCAAGTGCTGCTACTGTCCTTCTTTACGATTCCCCATTTTTTCCACTCACTTCCATTTGTGCATTTTTGATTTCTGCTTCCGCCAGCATCTGCACTTTCTGGGCTCACCTGGGCTAAAGTTACAGTCTGGCAAATATTTGAGTTATGTGCGAAGATTATCTCAGTTGACATTACACTTAATTGAATCTGTTTTTCTTCACAGAGAGAGTTGATAGGATGGGATGGGGTAGACATACCTGGAACGAGGAAAATTTTAATTACAATTAGTGATTTGTGATAAAATGGTTGCAATTAAATAGTAATGCTAATTGGCTTAAAGTATGTCAATGGTAGAGGTTGAATATAGCTTGTTTCATGTGTTATTCAGTCGTTGCTAGGAAGCATCCTCCACCCGCATAGCCTCCATGGTTGGGAAGGACTCCCCGCTCAATCTTCCATATAGGAGAGAACATTTATTTACTTAGTATCGCGTACATCACACATGCGCCCCATTAGACGACGCGAGCTGCGACAAAAACAGCGAAAACGAGCCAACAGACACATAATAAACACGGTTTGTTATTGTTTTCCTAGTCCCGTGGATTTTTTGTACTATAGCCGCTGCCTAGCAGCCCGCGTTAAGCTGAAATAGGTGCCACAGGTGGTTAATATGGAAAGTTTCGCACTTAGCCTCGCGTGCATTTCCCTCAAAAAGCCAAGCCGAAGCCGAAGCCAAAACCCTGGCAACTATTCCAGCTCTTCCCCGCTGTTTGTTATGCCATAATTTCCATACATTATGCATGTTCTCGCTGCTCAGGTACATTGAACCTGCAATGATTGCAGGCGATGGGTGGGCTGGGGCGGTGGTGCATGTGGAAAAAAATGGAAAGCCATCCGGCAAACAGAAGCTGTGAGTGTTGCCAGCAGGGGCGTTGCAAAAAACCGTGTTGGTGCCACAGTTTGAAATAAAAACAACAGAAAAACTGGAAAACAAACAAAAGTTCTTTGGCAGCAGCAGATACAACAACTGTTGCTAGTTTCCGGCTTCCTGTAGCGATGACAAATTTTAGCCAGACATCCCAGCCAGCCTCCTAATCCTTTTTTTCCTCTTTCCATTTGCGATTGGCAGTTGAACTTTGGTCTCGGCTGTTGCCAAACTTTTTTGTGGCCCGGGGAGTGGAGCCGTTTTTTTGCGGCTTAAATGTGGGGAGGCCTAATGAACAGTTCTGATGTGCCGCACAATTATTAACAATAAACGAGCTGCTTGGATTGTATTATTATGCGTTAAAATTTAAAAACAATTTCCATCGGAAGAGAGGCAAAGTTTTCCTATTCACTTCAAATCAGATATCATAAAGGCCTAAGGCCTTGTGACCAAACTTTTTAACACCCATTCCTTCTACCACTCTAGCCACTTGGCCACTTTCAGGCTCTTGAAAATCCATACTGCCGAAGTTTCCCCGAAGCATACAAATTATTTAGGCAATTTACACTGCCCGGACGCAGTGCGTCCCAGAAGCACAGCTCAATTGCGAGGCTATACACACATCTCCGGCAGTCGGCGCTGGGGATCTACTTTAAATAATGAAGCTATTTTCGCGTTCAATTCCCATACGCAGCCAATCACTTCGACGCTGGCGAACAAAAGGGCCAAGTCGAACAATGGCTGTGGATGTGACTTTGCCGCACAAGTGCCGGAAACTTTAGACTAAATCAATAAAAAAGTGTGGAGCAAAAAACGGGGGAGGGGGGCAGGAAGCACGAAGGAGGTGGCTCAATCCTGGGAAGGTTAAGGAATCCCCAGTGCGGGCGTATTATCTGCAGCAGCATCAGCATCTTTATCTCCATCTTCATAATCGCCATCATCGTTGCCACGGACATTCCCTTGTACTTGCCACCCTTTCTTCATAACGTGCCCCAAACACGTTTCGCTTATCACCGGGCGGGAAATGGGTCGGTGGCAAGGGCAGAGCAGGGATGGGGGTGGTGCGGGAAATCTTATCGGCATGCTTGGCATTCATAAGATCTCTGAATCAAAAGCTATAGCCGCCAAATCGCAGAGCTACTTACGTGTGTTGTGTGCTGTGTGTGGGTGTGTGTTTTGGAGTGGCAACAATGAACCCCACAGCCCAATATGCTCGGTGTACGTATTACCTGTCTTTTGTACAAGCCAGGGGCTGAGGCAGGGGGGCTGGGGAAGTGGCTGTGGAAGGAAATGCTTTTGGCACGACAGACTTTTCAATAAACTCCCTCAAGCGTGTGCATTAAGTGCAGCGGCGAGGGAAGCCAGCCAAGTCGATGTGGGGACAGTGTGACTCGGAGTTCTGAGAGTTAACTAGAGCACAGTGGCATGAAAGTGATTTAGGAGTGGTTTAAAATAATACAGCCTATTTGGCCTATAACTCTTCTAAGCTAGCATACATTGGAAGAAAATGTTGCTAGTTGCTAGTCTAGATCTGAAAGACTACCTTTCCCTTACTCCCAAACCAATGTACTTGCATCATTGGCCGCATTGTGGTAGCCACAAATTCTTATTTGTTTCTTCCATTTCTAGCCCGACTGCCTCTGCCTCCGCCTCCTCTCCTGGCCTTTTTCTCTGCATTTCTCTGGCCTTTTCTCCAAGGGCTTCTCCCCTGCGCCGCACAGCAATTTGCATGGCTTGAAATTCGAATTCGAAATGGAAAAGTAAATCGTGTAATGTGCCTGCAAGAAATTGCCTAATGCCCCGACGCCCAGCGTGAAGCAGGGCCAGAAAGAGTGGGGTATATGGAAAAAGAAAGGGAGGGACTATGGGCTGGTGGTCTGGTGGGCTGCCTGACAGGCAATTCCAGACCGCAAAAGTGCGGAGAGTGGCTCCACGCTGAAAACTTTTAACCAGAAGCAACGACTTTGAGGCATATGGGACCGCAAGTAAAGGGAAAACCTGCGAGTAGGGAAAACCGAGCCACTGAAAACCAAAGAAAGGCGAAAAAATAGGAAAAAGCTAGGAAAACTAAGGAAAAACCAGACCCGCGTAACGAGGAGAACGTGAGCTTTGCTCACTGCCCATTTATGATGACGACGATGATGGCGATGAAGGCATTGCCACTTGTTGTTGTTGTTGTTGTTGGTGGTGGTGTTGCTGTTGTTGTTGCTGTTGCCGTTGCATGCACGACAGCAACATCAGCAGCAGGTGGTGCATGATTGCATGTTGCAAGGAGGAGAAAATGAAGAAGGCAGAGGAGGTAGGTGGACTTTCTCAAGGGGTTGCCTTCGTGTTGATCTTAAACTTAGATAAATAAACTTCAACTTCAAGGGAAGCGCGTTTCGAGGTTTAAAAATGTCAGAAAATGTTAAAGCTCTTCCGATGCTGGATTTTTGTGCAGCGGCATTAACACGTTGCTGGCTCGAACAAAGGCGACAAAGAGCAGCAGCAGCAGGAAAATAAAGAAAAACGCATTCTTCCACAGCCATTGTCCACTCACGAACGAGCCGGTGCTCTGCAGCTCCAGTCCGGACCAGTCCAGGTCCAACAGCATGAAATGGAGCACTGAAGCGTGGAAAAATGCCGAAGCTCCCCCCTCGGAAAATGGCACCCCCCCGGACGGTGACCAGCCATGTGACAATTGTCAGTGCTGGGAACTCCAGTTTAAGGCTTAAGCCCGCATCCCTCTGCCACTGGAATATTACTTAAATTTTAAAAAATATCCATGCTCTGGGATGGCAGAGTGGAATGCCATTTCGGTTCAATATTTTCCGCATTTTTCCCGATCCAGTTGAGGTTCGTGCAGCTCAGCCGGGTGTTGTGTTGTTTTGTCACATTGCGCATACGTCGTGTTGGCCCCAGTTGCTGGCTTTACTTCAGACATTCGACGTTTTTCCTCTGGGTCGAACGAACTGTTGCGGGGTGGGGTTTTGGCCTTATTGTTTCGTACTCGGCGACAGCCTCAAGCAAAATTATACGCATGAGCGCCACGGAAATGGCAAACTCGTCGGCAGCAAGCGATGCCAAAAAAGGAAACTACAGGCCAGCAACAAAACAAACCAACACGCAAATAAAAGCAGCAACAAAAGAAAACAAACAAAATTGAAACCAACACCGAAAAGTGTTGGCCCAAAGAGGGAAAGAGAGCGGAGGCGACTCTGGGAGTGACAGAGTCGGAGACATCAAAAAAGTGCAGCACTGCATGTCTAAATGGAGAAACAACGGCTGCCATTTCCACCTGACGCCACGCCCCACAGCCCAGCACTTGCCTCCACTGGGGGGCAGGTGAATAGTAGGTACGAGTGGGTTCCGTTGTAAAAGTTTTCGGAAATCAAAAGAGAGTTTTTGTCATCATGATCAGGCAGAGTTGACAAAAGGGCGGAGATTGCGGCTGGGGAGTATGTAAACAAAAGATTTTGGCTTGTAACTAAGGTATGGTAGGTGGCCCACCAGAAATGGTGGGGCAGGTGGGTTTTGGGGGTACTAAGCCCCATAAATGAAATATGGGAAGTAATACTGTTGCTTCTTTTTCGCAGGTTTAAGTGAAAAGAATCAGACAATCAAATATTGAAATAAAGTTATACCTCTCATCGTTGGATTACTCGCCACTTGTTGCAACAAAATCTGCATTAAAATTGAAAATTGTGAATATTAAATGGGACTAGCTCCCTCGAAAGGACAAAAATAAACAGGATACATTCTCTATGGAAACACCTGGTGAGTTTTTGCATTAATTTTACCATATTTTGCAACCATTGGTCTGACTCTAATTGGACCCTAATTCATTTGTGTGTCTTTTGAACGGCCAGAAGGCCAACCAGCCTGTGTTTTTGCAATTTACGAGTCAGCTTCTGCATGTTGTGGGTATATTTGGATAATTATGTTGCACTCCCTCGAACATTCAACCATAATACATATCGAAAAATATTTATTTTGCATTCCAACTTTGGAATAATCTCGGCCAGAAATATCTATCCCAGCGCTGTTTATGTTTTTTCCGCTTGGCCCGAAATTGCAGCGGATTAGTTGCCAAATGGGGAGACATTGCACCGAAAATGAAGAGGGCTCTGAGGGCCATCGCATGATGGGGCGGGAAAAATGGAGGGAGGGGCCGTATAGCCAAAACAACGGGTCTACAGTGACCCCGAAAATGCCACCCAAGAACAAGTTTATCCATGTGAGCTGGCTGCCGTTGTGTTTGTTTGTGGGTTTGTCTGTTTTGTTTACTTTTGTGGAAATTGGCCAACTGCGGTTCGGGAGGAAAACCCTTTCACTTTGATATGGCTGTGCGGGTCACTGCTGCCAAACTGCTGGACAGGATTAGAGCCACTTACTGTTGCAGAGTTGCAGAGACTGTCCAGCAGCAGCAGTAATATCATAAAAAGCAACAGCCAAATGCCATAAAAGTGACGCGGCATCCAAACCCGTAGGCCGGGGATTAGTCCGGGCCTTATCTATTTGGCCAGTATTCGCTGCCATGTGAAAGCTAAGCCGGTATCGGCCCGGCCCGGCCCATCCTGTCCTGTCCTGTCCACCGTCATCTCAATGCTCACTGAGCTCGTAAATTAATTGCCGAGGAAAACTGGACAGACCGGCGCTGGACGGTCAGCGGCTGCATAATTGATGTCAGCTTTCCATTTTCAGTTTGGCGGCCTTTTCCAGTTTACTTCGGTGCGTTGCACTGGAAGACTAACAACGCCAGGGATCAAGATTCGTCACCAAAGTGCTCCGAGCCTGCGGCTGGCTGGATTTTTGCTTAAATTGACAGTAATTAGATTGATTGCGGCGCCATCTGGCGGTGCCTCTATGCTAATTTCAGCTCACGCCTGCCTCGTACATGGCAGTGATTAATTCACCTGGCGAAAGTAATTTTCGCTTTTAGTTGTCACTTCTTTTAATGGGCCCGCAAATTACACAATTCATATTTTATTAATTTAACCTCTTCGAGGGGGCGGAACTGGGCGTGGGCAGGGGCGCGGCCGCTCCGGGGTGAAAGTTAGCAGCAAGTTGTCGGGCTCTGCATTTGTCAGTTGCTTTTAATTGGCTTTTAATTACATATTAATAAATTTTTTGCGATGCCAGCCACTCTTAGCATTGCAAATGTTTGCCATTTGTGGCATATTTAGTTGTAATTTGAAGCGCAATTAATTACAAAAACTTGAACGCGTTTCCGTTGAAGCGATTCGTGTCAGGGGAGAGAAAAAAGGATTTTTTATCAACAGGGAATCCTGGAAATGCACTTGACACAAGGCGCACCTTTTAATATTTGTTTCCGACAATAGAACTAATGACAATTGTTTTAATTAGCTTGACAACTAATTAAAATTGTGATTACTTTTTAGAAAACCTATTAAATTATAAGCCATTGTCTCTAACACTTGCCGGGATATTGCCTAAATTATCTCCTACGGTTGCAGTCAATATTTCATATATATTAGCCAGAAACTGGCAAGAAACCGCAGAACACGGCCAAAAGCGATGTATTTGACCACAACAATCAGGGGGGAGGGCCAGCCCAGGCCGCACTAATTACATAGATTTCGAGTTAGGCCCGGCTCGGCCCGAGACCGAGACCGAGTCCACTCTTGGCCAGTTTCCAGTTAACGCGCCCGGCCAAATTGCCGCCAACAAAAAATATTTAATTGCACTGCCAAGGGGGGGTGGCCAGGAGAGGGACTTGGCACAGACATGGTTAAATTTGCGGGGTGGATTTTCATGTAAATCGCAGCTCGGCAAATAAATCGACCGGAGTCAACATCAAGTCATCAGCGCTCAGTGTTCAGCCAACAGCAAACAGCATTCCAAGTTGCTTTTAGGAGCCGAATGTGGAGCAGCGACCCCCTCGTACACTGCGACAAAATTCGACAGCTCAGAGCAGTAGCCATAGTTCTATAATAGTTTCGTGGAAAGCCTAGAAGTCCTAGACTTTTTTCCGAGTGATCTGTAAGCCAAAGTTGGAGTCAACATGCATAAGCATAAGATAGTCATCATCATGGCGGGCGCATTAATGACTCTGCCCCAAAGGGGGGGAGGGAGGTGGCGTGAGGGGGACAGTGCACTGCTACGTACGGAGGCAACAATTGTTGTGGCTTTGCATTTGCGGCGCAATTTATATGCAAGCGATTGCAATGCGTGCACAAAACGCATACAAATGTAATTTGCAACGCGCGCTCTTGCCCCAAATGCAAACAGTTCGGGTGGAAGGGGGCCGCGGCGGGGCATGGGCATGGGCCGGGCTTGGTGGCAAGCAACCGCTACAGACAAGGCGAATATGAAATCAGTAGCAAACATGCCCACAAACACACAAATGCACCCATCCATCCGTCCGTGCGGCATGGCGGCTCATTTTGGTGAATAATTGAGACAATTACGCACATAGCATATATAGTTGCAGCGGGCGGATGGGGTCGTGGGAGGCTAGGGCCTGCCCTGCGGCAAAAGCGTGTGCCATTCAGACAGAGATCTAGGCAATTTGTGTTTTAAGTGGCATTAAAAAATATATGCATTAACATATGAGTGCGTATATAGTTGTGCCCGGAGCCAGTATGGAAATGGGGCGCACATAGGAAATTGGCATAATCAGATCCACACGGGCGAGGAACCCGTCGCAGCATGTGTTATGCAAGGCGCGTGCCCCAGGAAGGCCACTTCCCAGGCTCCCATACAGTCTAGCAATAATTCCTTAATCCATTTACTTAAAAAGTAATACTTAAATTGCAAGTTGAGAAGTGGAACGATAAATGACAATGAACCCATCTCCCAGACAGAGGACCATATCTTGGCCAATATTCATCCGATTCTTGAGCGGAATATCTTTAAGGAATTCTATACCGATTCTCTTTCAATCTACATCAAAACCTAGAAACAAAATATTTTTCAGATTTTTTCTCAAATTTTCTGGAGGATTTCCTTGGAAAGTGAATGGGGGCTCTATATGGCCCACAGCGATGGCCATATCTTGGCCAATATTTATCCGATTCTTGAGCGGAATACCTCAAACGATTTCTGTATCGATTCTCTTTCAATCTGCATCAAAACATAGAAACAAAATATTTTTCAGATTTTTTCTCAAATTTTTTGTAGGATCCCCTTCGAAAATACATGGGGTCCTATATCGCCCCTAGCGATGGCCATATCATGGCCAATTTTTACTCGATTCTTGAGCGGAATACCTCAGTATATTTCTATATCGATTCTCTTTCAATATATATCAAAACCTAGTAACAAAATATTTTTCAGATTTTTTCTCAAATTTTCTGGAGGATTCCCTTGGAAAGTGAATGGGGGCTCTATATGGCCCACAGCGATGGCCATATCTTGGCCAATATTCATCCGATTCTTGAGCGGAATACCTTAAACGATTTCTTTATCGATTCTCTTTCAATCTATATCAAAACCCAGAAACAAAATATTTTTTAAATTTTTTCTCAAATTTTCTGGAGGATCTCTTTTGAAAAAGTATGGGGCCCTATATGGCCGACACAGATGGCCATATCTTGGCCAATATTCATCGTATTCTTGATCGGAATACCGCAATCGCCTCGTTTTTTAACTGGTCATAAAAAATGTATGTAATATGGACTAGAAAGGTTTTATTTATGCAAAGCACACTTCCTGGCAGAGTTAGAGGATTGAAACAATAGTGTTTCATGACGACTGTAGAGGCCCTTGATTTTGTTGAATTTTGGACAGCAGCTACGTATGTAGCTTATGGGCCTTCATAAGTGACTCAACTTAATCCCCTTCTGACTCACTTGAAAAGTATTTATTTGTGCGGCTGCCCTCTGGCTGGCATACATTCATTTAAATTTATTCGACTCCCCCGCTGAAAAAGTTCAAGTGGCAAGTTCCCTTTTGAGGCAGTCGTTCGGGGGCATGAACTTTATCAATTGAGCATGGAAATAGTTTTCGTTTTACGATGGGCCTCAATTTGTGGATGGCAGCGGCGACCAATAATTGACTTTGATGGGCCATTCCATATTAATTTTATTAATTCCTGTTTTGGCAATCAAAGCAAAGCAGAGGCAGTCGTCGATGCTTTTTGTTGCCATACAGAGAACAAAGGGAAAATAGCCCGGAGTATTGATGGTTGGGGGCGGAAAAAATGGCAAAATTAATCATTAAATGCGACTCTAGGGCAAAAGTATTTCAAGTGAGTTAATTGTCGAGGCAGCAGTCGTAGTCGCAGTCGCAGTAGCAGTCGCTTTGCAACAAAAACCAGTACGCAAACGAGGCCATAAGTTATGCCATTTTGTGTTGGCAGCCCCTGCTCCCCTCCCACTACTCCAGCGGATTGAAAAGTTGAAAAAAATGACGGTAAAATGTTGTTAATTACAGTTTCATACACAACAACAGCCACTCGCAGCCCTTACAGAGCGCACAGTCCGTGCAAAAAGCTCCCGTACACTTGTCCGGCAGAATGCGAAAAATGGAAAAGTAGACTAAATTGTGAGCCGTGTTGCATTTATTGTTTCGCAGCAGCATCGTATGCTATTTTGTGCAAAACACGAATTGCCATTTAACAGGATTTTTTTCGTCCCACGTATGTATCTGTATCCGCATCCGCGTATCCGTGTCTGCGGGCCACCGGAGAGTATCAGATACAGATACTTTGTACGCGGAGGGTCCTAGGGGGTAAATTTTCTGACCAGCATGTGCGAGAGACTGTATTTGTTACTAATTAGGGCATCCTTTGATGGATGTCCGTGAAGGATGGATGGCTGCATGTTATTATTTTTATTATGCCAATTTTGGCACAACTATCCACTCTATTTGGAGAGTATTTCAGTAACAGAACTTGAAAACTTCTCCAGACACTTCATTTCCTGTTGTTGTTTTCACTTGTGCGAATATTCTTTTAATTTTTTCTCTAAGCAATTCGTTTCTAATTGCTGGTAATTGTCTTCTCCGCCCGCCAAACCCCAGTCCCCTTGGGGGTCTGCCCGCCTGTCTATGACCAATTCGCAACAGCTGCGAGACCCAGAGACCCACAAAACTGAACCAGCAGCAACAGCAACAAAAAGTGGCATGTAATAGCAAATTATGTTGCAATTACAAAAGCAGCGCAAAAGCAAAGCGAAAACAGCATGAACAACGAGTAAACTGAGGAAAAGTTTAACAACAGCACATGTAGAAGGTCCCCCTCGGACCACCCCTCTAAAAAAAAGAGTTCTCTATGTTTTCGCAACAACCTAATTGTTTTTTTTGTTTCTTTACTAAACAACTCCATTCAGAAAAAAACTATATCCGAGTAGGTACGCAAACACGAAAACTGAAAATAACCAAGCCAGAAGACGACTATCCAACTCTGAAATTGCAGGAAACTGTTGAGAGTCGAGTGTGAGTGCCAGTGTTGTCTTAAAGCGATTCTCTATGATTTCGGTTCCACCTTGAATACGGCTCTAATCGATTTGAGACTGAGGGGGGAATACACGCCCCCACAGACTGCGAAAAGTGACAGCGACAAACTAAGGCAAACAATTTAATTTGCGGCAATTAAAGTGGGACAAACGAGATCGTATAATTGACCTTCTTGGGCGGCTCCGGCTGTCAACTCGATCAATGTCATTGCGACAATACAACCCGAAATTAAGCAGAATTTAGTCTCAACGCTCCAGAAAGTGAAGTAAAAGTTTCGCCCCAAAAGCGGAAACAATTCATAATGATAAGTTTGCCTTTCCGTTTCTAGGGGTTTCCCTTCTTTTCGGGTGTCTGATGTTCACGTTTCTGTGTTTTTCTTTAGAAAATGAAAATGAATTCATCTTTTTTCTCTTTTCGCATAATTATTATGCAGAATGGCTTTCTACTGCTTGTCCTCCGAACAATTACCTCTTATTTTTGTTGACTTCCGCAAAAGGTGCACCCGAAACAACAGCCATTTACATAATAATTTGTTGGGGGTTTTTAATATGTGTGTTTCTGCCCCAAAATAAAGGTGAATAGCCTGGCAGGCTAGAGCCTGGGAAAATTCTGTAGAGCGGAGATTTGATTTATTTATTTACTTTTCATCAAAGTTGCTGGAAAAGAGAAAGCCCCGTTTTTGGGGTGTTTTTTCAAGGCATTATTCCATAAATTAGCAGAGTCATGTTCTTTTTATTGAGCAGATCACACATCGTAGCGGTACGACTAGAACTGCATATCACGTTCCATAATTAACCCATTTTTCAGATTCTCTAACTATCAGATGTCTTCTTCGAATTGAAAATAGATTTAAACACTTTTTCTCCTCCAATCACTCAGCTGCAGATTTAATAGCTTTCCACCTCGCTCCATTGAATTCGAATCTCTCGTTGGTTGAACCGCACAGAAATCAATTGCTTCGAAATTAAATTCTACTCTAGGCTACTCCTGGAGGAGGATGGGGCTAATGAATGAATGCCTTAACCCATTTCAGTCAGCGCCTCGTCAAATCAGGGCGGAAATATTTTATAAACATTTTCATAAAAAGCTGAAGAGAAGCTGGAGCAAATCGGATAAACAACGACAGCCGCAGATGCCACTAGAATTAAAGGAAATTAAATTGAGCAGGCCACAGAATCGAGAGAATCGAGGAGGAGTTTTCCCATTGTTTGTACCTATTTGCTGGAGTTTTTATTGTGCCGGAGTGGCATGGTGCGCCACAGCCTCAGCACACACACAGTGGCATGTTGCATGTTCCTTGTCAGCCGTCATTGATGGATAAACAAAGCGAAATGCAAAACTAAACTACACAACGAAGCATCGAGCCGGGGACAGGATAGGGACTAGGGATGGGGACCAGGGACAGCGGGCGACAAAGATGCATAAACAAAAGAACAAACAAGCTGGCAGCCCACTTGAGAGAAAGGCACTTGTGTCTATGCCACACATGCCAAATGAAACATGCCACTGAATGACTGAGATACAGATGCACAGATACGTAGATACCCAGATACTCGCAGAAAGG
Source organism: Drosophila ananassae (assembly GCF_017639315.1). Classification (NCBI taxonomy): domain Eukaryota; kingdom Metazoa; phylum Arthropoda; class Insecta; order Diptera; family Drosophilidae; genus Drosophila; species Drosophila ananassae. Next base: position 26,519,002 of record NC_057930.1, read on the forward strand.
GAGCAACCACGAGAACGATAGGCGACTGTCGAGCTGCATCCGAGAAGCGATGCCTGCCAAGCGGAACTCTGTGGAGGCTTCTGGGGCGTGGATATTTGATATGCAATTGTCACAGTACCATCTGCCACGCCCCCTGCACTTTGAGAATCATAAAACGCCCCCTAAAACAAACAGAAACTAAAAGGGGAGCCCACTAGAAGTACTAGAAAAAGTCACTGGAACTTGACTAATTAAGAGATTACATTGGAAAGGGTCTTCTTATTTGTCATAAATAATTAAAAATCATATGTAAAAACTGTTATTATTACAAGCACAAGTGTAATTGGTATCTGACGGATACAAAACCTCACTTGGCATGCAAAGCTCGGCACTTGAGAGGCCCCCCAACAGCCTCCCACATGGCCCACCATCCCGACTGGCATTCTTCAAAAAGTCTCCCCTCCTCAGGGCTCGAGTTCTGTGTGTTCCATTTCCTGGGAGAGCAATCAATAAATATTTTTTCTTGAAATTAAACAGGGTTTAATGGCTTCGCATCGGTAGGGCAATCAAAATACAAATAATGAAGCATAATGGGCACAAAGGGGTCACAATACGAGAGCCTCAAGATGGAACTCGTCAGTGGCAAGTGTTTACAGGACGGGCGAGGCAGATCGATTGCATTGCTTTCCGATGGGGAGAAGAGGGAGCCTCTTAAATATCAATGAAGATTTCTTTTTCCTATTTTTAGTTGTAAAAATATGGGCAGGGATTATCAAAAAAGTGTTTTCCCTCCATCAAGACATGGGATTATAAATCAGAAAAGGGCGTACTAGTCATGGTAGCTATTCGTACAATTTAGTGATTATAATTTATAATTCTGAGTCTCGGCAATAAAAACCACTGACGGCACTTAAATTTTTAAATAATAAACCAATAGTCCAATAAAAAATTGAAGGTTCTAATCCCAATTCATACGCCACGAGTTCGAACTTATTTTCATTTGCTTTTTTAGGATATTTATTTTGGTTAGTCGGTTGGTCGGCGGAATGGTATTTGTGTTTGATTTTTATGTGCTTTTAATGGGAAATAAAAATGAAATCATGTGTGCAACAGATTGTGGTTCAACCGGCGGCGGCAACAATGGCTATTCCAAATCTCTATTGAGACTATTTTGTGGATTTGTCCGCCCCTTTGCATTTCGTGTCACTTGGATTGAAAATCCGACCGACAAAAAGTGCACACACTCGTCGCCCACACCGCCGACACAACATTGGAAACATTTGCGGATTTTGGTTTCGGAGCCGCAAAACATTTGATTTCATTTGGCGGCGAGTCAATTGATTTGTCATGGGCCCCCAAAAAAACTATTTTCTATAACCACACATTGATGATCGTTTTGAAATTCAATTAGAGTTGACTTTAGTTTGTAACACCGGTTCGGCGGGGCCCACGAACTTTAATTGAATTGTGTTTTTTTCGGTGTTTTCCCAGAATGAATTGCAGAAATGCACAAAATTCTGGCTAAAGTTTTAGAATCCCCAACCACGCCCCCAACTGAATGTACAATGTACTTAAACAATATCAAAAAGGTTCGAAGTTCAAATCACGAAAAGCCGCAGAGCAGCGGAACAAATGAGACTGCCACGTCGGGGGGAATGAAAACAAAAGCCGGAAAACAATTTGAGGCAAGTGCACGTGGAAAGTATCGGGGGGAGAAATAGAAAAGTAACACTCGCAGCCGAGTGGAGTGAAGTTCAAACGGGGCCAATGACATTTGCAGTTGTTGTACTTGATTGCGGCGGATTGGTAATCGTAATCGGATTGCAATTGGCCTGCACTTGTTACGAAAACACGTGCTGAAAGTAATTTAAGGGTACAGGCGGAGAAAATTGTAGTTATTCGGAAAAAGGGCTCGTGAAGCCTCACCCTTGTAGCACCTAATAGTTCTGAATAAATTTGTAGAAGAGACCTGGTGTAAACATTTTGGTTCTCTGTAATCTAGGCGTAAACAATTACTAACCTTTCCACATTCAATCGCTATTTGTGGCATGAAAGTCATTGAAAAGTCCCAGTGGGACGTGTTAATTGCCCCGACTTTTCCTGTTAATGAAAATCTGGCGAGCTGCCACGTTAAGACTTTTCCGACTTGGGCTCCGAAGATATTTACGATACGACCTGCCTTCAATTCTGTAACGACCTGTGTGTGTGCAGGCGTCACGCCCTTTGTTTTGCTTTAATTATGGGCGTGTGCACTTGTTATTGTGCAGCCCCCACACTTGTTTACATTTCTCACTCGATGGCTGAGCGAGCACCTTCGACCGGAGCACTCCTTGCGCTCCAAAAATGTAAACAGTCGAGAATCTTGAACCCGAACCGACCCGGCCGAGCCTCCACAGGGTTTCAGTTCCAAGTGTTCCGGCGCAGCTGTCATCAGACTGGCATTCCAGCCTGTCATCAAAAAAACTAAATATCGAATAAACAAACTCGAAAATATCTAAAACAGAAACGGCAGCAAAATGCTGAAAATTGTTTTGTTTACAATTGGCTTCCGCTTTTGAGGCCGTTTTCTGTTTACCAATTGTGACAGAAACTTTCTTTTCTTTCGCCCCTTTCTTCTGCTTTTGTTTTTCTTCGGCGGCTTCGACTTCATGGTCCGTGTCTCGAACTGATGACATTTTCGAAAAGGTGATAATTCTTTTTTAATAGTTTTTCCGGCAGCCGCTGCCAGCAAGTGACATTTAGTGGGCTGCTCACTGCTGGGAGCTCGAACGTGCTGGGCATTTCGGAAGCCTTCTCGCAGAACTTTCGCCCCGAGCGCATAAATTTCCGATTAACTTACGTGAGATCAGTGGGCTGGGATTGGTATCTTTGGAGATGCTTACCTGGAAACAGAAAGACAGACATTAGAATGCGGATTTGGAAGAGGAATACTCGATAACATACGACTCTGATAGATTCTATATTAAGTTGGAGGGAATTCCGGTCTAAAAATCAAATATGCCAGAGATGGAAAAAGCATACTGCTCCCAATCAAAGCCACAAATTCCAAAGCAATTTCTTTTTCCTTGCAATCTGATTGATTTTTTTAATTGATCCTGCTCCCGCCCCCCATGAAAAGTGCATTTAGATTTTCTGTCACCAATCTATCAGTTTGTGAACCTCCAGCTCCACTGCCACCTTCCACTGCCGAATCTGGCGCCAACAAAAACACACACATTTCACCCAAGCGAGCCGCATGCTCGATTTATTGACATTCCCCCCAAAAATGCAATACAGAAATTTCTGGCCGAAATCCATCGTCGCACACAGGCATTGCACACAGCCCCCAGAACTCCACACTCCACAATTTTCGGAAGCCCCGCCAGCCTAAGAACTCGTTTTATAGCCAGAAATTGCTGGTTTGGCTAAAATCTCGGCCAAAACGAGATCCCCGCACAGAACTTGGTCCAGGGAGTGCCCGCCGCAACAGCGATTCCTCCTCGGGCTGGTCAAATTGCGAAAAACTGGCAGCCGAAACGGGTTAGCCGGTGGCATCGGGGCCAGTAGTTTTGATTAGAGCGACTCGACTCGACTAGCACTCACGGCCGCCCGTGAATCATTTTCAATTAGTGCAATTCTAGCGAGTGAGTCACTCCCAGTCCCGGCCCGGCTCCATTCATAAAAGCGCTCAGTGTCAGCGAAATTAAAGCAAAAAGCGAGTACTATGCGAGCCAAGTAAAGGTGTTTCGGAGAATTGCAATTATTTCTCGCTTAGGAACGTCACAGGGCCTTATGTCACCGGGCCGTTTCGCTTTTGTTTTCTGCGATTGCCGTGGCTGTGGCGCAATTTTGCATAACCGCTAATTTGGAGGGGACCCAAATTTTCCAAGCTAACGAGCGACTTTATTTATGATTTTTTTTCAATGGGATGCCGGCGAAAAGCAGCCAATGCCCGCACAGAGCCGCCCATAGAACCACTTGGCCCGGAGTTGTTGACTTTTCAGGCAGTTGGGCGGCTGTCAGGCAGTCGGCCGGTTTATGGGCAACAGTTAAAATCAACTCGGCTGCAGTGGCTGTTTACCGCTGACAAAAAGGTTTTTCTTGACCCAGTCAAGTGCCGAGGCAGTCGGCTCGGGGCCCGCACTGGGGAACTGGGTCGATTTTGCCAGAGTTTCGAGTCTGCAGCGGAAAAATTGTTTTTGCAGGTCGATTGGTAGATTTACTTGATTGTGCCAATACACTGAGCGATAGGGTATATCTAGAGATTACATTGCTTATAGCACTTACTCTGTGTTTTTCTCAGTGAGGTATTGTTGGTCGAGCAGCTGCTGGCAGTGCCGATGTTGGTAGCAGTGTTTCTGCTTCTTAAACATCTGATGTTGCCAATGTTCCGTAAGCTGTAACTACTGGTGTTGCTACTGTTTTTGTATTCTTGCTGTTGCAGCTTGAAGATTGCTGTTGGCCTTGATTCGGACGGCCGGCAGTACTTCCAGTTGCTAATGCTCTCGTTTGTGTCACAGCTTCTGAGCCTGCTGCAGGGCCACTGCAATCGCTCGAGAGCAGGAGAATTCAATTTACCCACTAATGACGTTGCCCGAGTCAGCTCAAAAGCCCCCCACCACCCACTCGGCTCGGCTTTAGCCTTTCTCTTTAAACGGCTTACGGGAAGTTAGCCAGACAAAGTTGTAAACCATTTACGAGGCTTCCCATAGAACAACTTGTGGCGTGCACGGATTGCAGAGCCAGTTGGGGCCAAGTAGATCTGGAAAACTAGTTCCGTCGATCAACCTTGAAGTGTCGCAGCGAGCTGCCAACAAGTCATAATCAAGTCGAGTGATTCTAACCTGTTTTCATTCCATTCCGGCCGAAAATATCTCTCGATTAAAAAACAATATTCAGTGGGGAAAAGTGGCCGATAAAGTGTTATTTTATTGATATTGAAATTATGCCAAAAATCGGAATGTGCGTATTATAATATTTGGAATTGATTTCGACAGCAATAACAAGGGGCGGGAGTCGGCCAGAGTTAGAAATAACTTGGCTAACAGCACGCATAACATAATTAATTCGATTATGAATTTAATTTTTCGCTTAAACACCCTTACGCAGTTTAACCACGGAACTTAATTGATAAACGGGAGGCCAGTGAAGCTGGGATTTTTATCATATTACAGCCGTAATTACAGCAATCAAATTTGGCCCGCCATCGCATGTTAATAGAACAAATACAATTTATAATAAATTCCGCATTGTTTGGCAATGCGCTTAAGTGCACACAATTATTTAAATTTTAAATTCAGTAAGCTATGGCGTTGAGTGGAAAGCCGCTCTGCCTCTATTTGGCCAGCAAACATTTTAATTACTTCTGGTAGGAGCTCTGGTAGGAAAAACTGCATAAACGTAGTTTGTTTTCGGTGCGATCGGTGGAAACTTTTGCCCAGCACTGTAAATACTGTGTCTACTGCCCCGGCAAGGTGAAAGTTGTGCTTCTTGCTTGTAAAGAGTTCTCCGGGCCTTAACTTTTGATGCCGCTTTTATTTTTTGTTGCTGCCGCTTTTAATTACTGAATTAAATGCGGAAATTAGAAAGATGGAAGGCCAAGGGCCGAATGGTTGTCAGTGAGTGCGATATGAGAACATTTCATTCGGTTCCGTAGAGTCCGACACGATTCTGCTGGGAGAAAGTTTCCGGTTGGGTTTTGAAGGGCGTTGAAAATGAAATTTAAAATGCCCGACCAGAGATGTGAGAGCCGGCCGCTGGGATCTTCAATTGCCAAAACTTTGATTGCAAAAGTTTCTAATTTATTTAAATAAATAAACGATGGGGCTGGGTCATATTGGGAATTCCGCAACGCCCCAAAATCTTATCACACTCGAAAACCATTCTCTTATCTTTTTAATGAATTGTTATCAAAAAAGCGACTGTCTTGGGAAAGAAAGCCTCTATGACATAACCCAACATTAATATTTAATTGCCACTACTTGGCCCCAAGACCTTCTCCCTCCCTATTCTCGTCATCCATCATCTAAAGTTTTTAGAGCTCCCCTCGTAATCCGCCCCAGAAAACTTGAACTTTTTCTAGCCAGTCGTCGTTCTTTCGCCTTTTGTTTATCATTTTAGTCGCCCAGAAGTTTTCATTTAGTCCGTTGCCGGGCCAAGAGTGCAAATAGAAGTGGAATTTATATAAAGCCAAGTCGCTGACTGATAAATCCCACAAATACTCCTCACCCACACACAGAGAGTCAACACTATCAGAGGGCTGGATGAAAAAAAAAAGACCTCTGCGCCAAGTATAAATGGAAATATTCATTCCGAGCGATAAGTTAACAGGCGTGACTAAGCCGAACGACGGCCGGGAAAGAGTAGTCTGTTGCGAGGAAAAAGTTTAGCTGACGTTTGCTCCAGCCACTGCATATTTCTCCTTTTTCATGGGGCCTGCTGCCCTGTCTTGGCAAGCCCTTGCCGCAAGTTTTATAAATTAAACGCCATAAAGTGAAAAACTTTCCTGTCTCTCTGTCTGTCTGGCTGGCTGGCTGGCTGCCCGAAGCACGCACTCACACGCTCACTTAGAAAGTAATTACCTAAAAAAATATGGCTCCGAAAATAAAAGTAGGAATGAGTACCAGAAGCGGCTGCCATTCCCTCGAGAAGTGCGTGAGTTGTGAAATTTATTTAAATTTAATTTTAATTCTATGTGTTTTCGGCCGCTTTTACGGCCGGAGCTTTTCACTTTTTTAGGGCCTGGTCACGCACGCTATTAGCCCTTTTTTTTGAGTACTTGGCGAAAACCTAATAGAGCCGTGAATGGAAAAGCCTTTCTTTTTTATTGGCCCATCCAATCAGGCCTAATTGGGGGTTCGTAAAAGCCACTGAACCTGTAGTGTCTCCAATTGACATGTTAATATGCTAACATCAATCCTAATCTCAGTCGAGTCGGTCTGTCAACCGGTCGAATTAGTAGCTACCTGCCACTCCGAGTCTGGACAACATCCAGGAAGCCGCCAGTAGCCGGCCCTGCCAGCTGACAACTGTTTTGTTGCACGAACGTCGGACATTTATCAAATTAAACAGACTTTTCACAGATGGATTGCCGAGATTGCCGGTCACAATGCACACTTGTGTGTCTGGACGAGGTGTGTAGGTGGGAGTAACTGCCAGGTGTAGTTGGGGGATAACGAGCCGCAGACATGTCACCTCGCTGTAATTGCGGCCTGGCGGGATTAGCAGCTAAGACTGAACTTCTAGCCTTGTTTAAAATATCTATAATTTATATTGTACCCCCTTCTAGGCCTGGTTTTCTTGTTTTTTTATTTGATGATCCGAGTTCGGGGACCACGCCCAAGACCGTCTCAAAAGTTAAGTGAATTAAATGGGTCAACCTGAGACCTGAGACCCGAAACCTGAAACGAAACTGTCAAATTGTTGGCCACCTGAAGTGGGCCACCAGGGGGGAGGAGGGAGGGAGGTGCCAACGAGAGGGGCACACAGACCTTTCCGCTGGCTTTTCTTATTTTTTGTGTGTGTGTTTTTTTTTCTCCCCGAAAAGTCAAACAGCAAGAAGCGAACAAAAAGTTGGGCAAATACAACGTGCAGGCAATACAAATATAAAATAATTAACTTTAACAATTCTCTCACACACGCGGTCGACTCTCTTCCGACCGCCAACACCCATTGAACAAACAAAACTTAAAAAAAAAAAGTTAACAAAAAAATTAAATAAAAAACAGAAGTGAGTAAGCGAGTAACAACAGAGAGGCAATAATGTAGAACGGTCGGGGAATAAAAAACGAGCCATAATAACAGTTAAAAATATTAACTCTTGCCCCACACACAGATACTCCAGTCATTGCGCATGTGTGCGTGCTTCGCTTTTTACGCTCCACAGAGAACCGAGCGAGCTGGGGCTATGGCTTCGGGCGTAACATTTGTGGCAAATTAAAAAAAAAAATGGAAAACTTAACAAAAATAGTAGCAGAAATACTTGTAGAAATGTTGGGGAAAAAAAAACAACAAGTAATAATGAACAAAAATGGAAACTAGTTGGAACAGTGCCACACACTAGTACACTCACACACACACACACACAGTCGCACAGAGCGGCAAACCGGTTCGTGGGGCTGTTGTGTATCCGTGAGATACGAAATTAAAAATCCAACGGAGAGAAAAACTTTAGCATTTTAGAGATGTATGTACCAAGATTGGCAGTCAAAGACAGTGTTTTGTTCGAAGCTTTTGTTCCGAGCTTGCTGATGGATGGCGATGAGGGGGGTAAAGGTGTTGCGGGGGGCTCTTACCAAGAAAATGTTATAAGGCCAATGAATGGCTCCCAAGAGCCGGGCCTGAACTTTAAGAGACAGAAGGCCCTGTTGCTAGGTCTGTAGATCGTAGCTTCATTCTTTTTATTAATTAAAAATAAATATTATTCATATTTATTTTTAATTCCTTCATTCAAGTTTATACTACTATATAGTTTCTGAATCTTTTGTTTCGTTTTAATTGAATTTCCATTTCATTTGATTGACTCTTTATCCATTTAATATCTTGATTACTGGCCCCAAATGCAGTAATTTGCGGCAATCGTTCCTCGGATGCCGTTTTGTCCGCGCACCTTACTGGCTTTAATTTGCATTTGTCGACAGCAGCATAAATTTATTATCTGCCCGGTCCTGCTCGCTGCACAAATGCATTATGATTTGATATAATTAATAATTATAATGCCGGGCGCAACATTATTTTCAATTATTTTGCACTTTCGGGGTCAGCACTGAGCCCCGCCCACCAACTAAAAGCCCAAGGCACCACCCCGAAAACCAATACTGGGCCAATAAGTCAGTCCAGCTGAGCCTCAGACCTGGCCCTTTCAATTTAGTCAGTCATGTAAATTTAATTACAACGGCACATTTAATTAGAATACAAAAAAGTGGGGCCAAGCCCCTTATTACAAATTATGATTTAATGTTGCAATTTGCAATTACAGAGCGCTCAGCCCCTCCTTCGGGCTAGACACAATGGAATAAAAAATAATAATGTTCAAATATTGATTGCATTTCGGGCTGTGGGCCAGGCTGAGCCCGGCCTGAAACATAAAGAGATGTGCAGAATGTGCATCTGCTTAGTGATTTCAATATTAATGAAAATTTAATTGAATTTGTGACCAAAAATGTGATGGATGTGTGGCTGGCAGCCCGAAGTTCGAACTACCAGTCTGTGTTTCTGCTTTACATTCTCAATTAGCTAATGTCTCGATTCGAATTGCATTCGCCACATGCTGGGGAGAACTGACCCAGTAATGGGCCTCGGAGCACTATTATCAGCCTGTTTGGCAGGCGGAGCTGATAAGGGACACCTTATACCTATGTGTAGTGCCCTGCCGGAGCAACCCACATATCGCTTATCTAATCGCTCGCATTTTCCCCAAGCGACCCAAACAAAACAGAACGAGACCCCAGAGCAACTTCTGGATGTTTATCGCGCAACTGGCACTGCAGGTGGAACTCTGCACAGAGAGAAATACTCCTCCCATTATACTTTAGTTTGTTGAAAATTATGGACTAGGACGTTGGGGAAGTGCGCTCCTTATCTAGACCCCGAATCGTGACCCGAATCAAAGCCAACTGCATTGAGCGCAAATAAAGAGAAGGAATGAAAGTGTGTAATCGCCAAACAAACCTGACACAGTTAAAGACTGACAATGAGAGTTTGTATCGCATGGTTCTCTGGCATGGGGCATGGGGCATGGGGGATGTGGGAAAGCTGAGTCAATCAAGCGGGCTTCTATTCACGTCAAATTAGTCGATTGCTGTTTTGTTCGAGTTGCATGAGTAACACAGAAAGCTTCCATGAATCATCATCAGCAACAGCAGCAGAATAAATAATTTATATTTATAGAAAAGAGGGAAAAACAATAATTGCAAGAGTGCTCTTGAATAAAAAACTACAAATTCATTCAGATTCCAACTGAAAACTGTAATCATACATGTAGTTATTCGAATTGAAAACATATTCGAATCACAATTACGACGCCTGATCGGCGAGGCTCCCTCGGTGCTCACCTTTCTCCTCCAAAGTCTTCCCAATTGTTGACTTGCCCTATTTTGGCCACGTTTTGGCGCTCGACGTACGTGCTCATAAAGACAACTCGGTGGGGCCCGAAATCGATCAAAAGTTTGGCTCATTGTGCGCGAAACTCGCAGAGACACTCGTTTTCACTTGCAGACCGAAAAACAGCAGCAGCGGAAAACGGGAATCGCGGGAATCGCGGGAGACGACCGGAAACTTTTCCATAAGCTGTGCAACTTTTTGCCGGTTTTCCTGCTGCTGGCGCTGCTTTCCTTTCATTTTATTGTCTTTTCAACTGTTTTGTCGAGCGAAAGGGGCCAGAATAAATAGGGTAGATCCCCATTATATTTAATTTGCCTGGCATACGCTTTGTCAATATCGCACTAGCTCCCCCCCGAAATTCCAGCTTGGCCCAAAAGCTCTGCCAACTTCCTGAGAGACAAACACACTCATCGGCACACAAAAGATGCATGCAAAGAGTTGTTGTTGACATTGTTCAGTCATTTTTCAGCAAATTAGTCATGAAATTGTGCATTTCTATTTGCCTCGCCAACGAATGCAATATTTGTGAATGCAATTCCATGGCGCAAATATGGCGCCGAAATTCAATTGAAATCGCATCCAACGCAATTTGGGCCGCAAATCGGATTGGCATGAGATGAGGGCTAATTTGTGGGCCCACAACAGGGAACTACAAATTAATAATCAAACAGAAACATTATGGAGTTCCTGTGAAGGATTTATTCCGAATCAAGAGCTCTTTGGAGGAAGCCCTAAGCGATTCACCTTCAAAATGCTGCAACTTTGGCTTTTCATTAAGGAAATAACTCCCGAAAAGCCAAAGCCCCTGGCGCGATAAAGCTTTTGTGTCCTGCCTGGCTGGCTGGCCAGTGCCGGCTCTCCTTTTTGCATCGTTTCGGTTACTAGGTGGAAGTCCTTTTTGTGTTCTTGTTGTGCTGACCAGGTTGGAAAGCAAAAAGCCGAAATGAAACGATGTTATGAATATGAATGAGAGACAGAGGACTTCTCGTGCCTTGCACTGCGATTCCCATTGCAATTACCATAGGTAGAAAAAGAGTTGAAAATTATGTATGTCACTGGCGGGGCAAGCGAGGGTGGAGTGGCAGGACTGCCAAAAAACTAGCTGTAGATACAGTGTCCGAAGCGCATTTAGATCCAGGACCAAACAGGGCAAACACTGCACGTATTTAATTCAATGGCCGGCCCTTTTTGTTGCCAACTGGCATATAACATACTAGAATAAAATACGCAGCATTATATTCAGACTGGAATAGGGCACATGCCTCAATTGGTGGCCATTAAAATGCATAAATGTTGAACGGTTTTTGTGCGCTCCGAGATGAGGCAGTCATAACTAAATACGTCACTACTGGCATTGGTTGCAGGAGCAGAAGCGGGAGCAGGAGCAGGAGGTCCTTCTGGCCATTTGAATTACTGTGAATGGTTTTTGGATGCGATATGGAATGCTCTCGAATGCCTTATTTACATGCTGCACATGTTGCAGGTCGTGTCTCCCGTTTTTGTATTTTATTTGTGATATCCTAGCACGAAGGGAACCATAAAATTGAATGGGAAGTTTGCGAAGGAAGTTGTGGCTGATTTTATGTGAGTCCTGTCAGTCCTGGGGCGTTGAATGCACATTCAGGTGCTCGTCGAATTAAGTTTATTTCGTTTGCCAAAATGGTGACAGTGTTTTGATGACGTGAAAAAGTTAAATGCGGTAGCTGGTGATGACTATGTTAGGGTATCCTCCAGATCGGTTAGTCCTGGTAGTCAGAATCAGGGTATCCTGGACCAAACTGCATTAAACATTTATAATTGCAAGACAACAGCCGGCCGACAGTCGACCGATGGCATGTCTGCGATGCGTCAGTCCCATAAAAATGCAAAAGTATTCAGTGTGAAGTGGCCAAGCCCGGCCGAGGGAGCAGGGCTGTCAGAGGGACCATGGGAAAAAAGTGAGACAGGATTGCTGCTTTTTTGCAGGACCTGCTCGCTTTTTGTTCGGAGTCTGCATTTACATTTTCGCAAACCTTTGAAAGGTTGCAGTGCCGGCGAGCGAGCTAAGCGAGCTGAATAAAATGTTGCCGTCTTAAAGTCACGCCGGGGCAGGGAGTCCTGGCTGCCGGGTTTCCTCAGTGACTCGCTGGCTGGGGGCACCTCCGAGGGTGGTGGCAGGGCAGTAATGAGACAGCTGTAAAAGCACCGCTCCACTGCTCCGTGTGTTGTGTTAATGTTGTTAGGCTTCAGCGTAAACCAGCATCTTCTTTTCAGCTAATGAGAAATCTGTCTCAGTTTCTCCCCACAGTTCTCTGGGGGGTGTGGGGCACAAACAGCATCAGCGGGCACAAAATAATAAGCACAGGCAGGAGGCGCATTGAAGGATTTTAATTAAATAGGACTGACGGGGCTCGGAGGAGCGTTTTTCGGGCCTGAAGGATGGTGGGGCATACAATTTATATCCGCATTCGTGCCTCCACTCGCATGTGCCACAAAGAGATGAAAGTCCCGCTCAAGTGGAGGCTGTATCCTAATTTCAAGGATGCATGCCAACAGAAGAGGACTCTTATTGTAAAGGATAGACTTTCTTAAAGTTGAATGTCAAAATATTTTAAATAAGTATCCAATATATGAGTCATCAGTTAGCCATCTTATTTTGGATCAACTTCAGTTACCAAAGTGTAGTTGACCTTTTGGGAGCGTTGTCGGCGCATGGCAAATGTCAGTGCTGGCTGTACCCTAACCCGAGAAAGGTCACACTGGATGCTAGCACAGGGTCATTACGGCTTCGGCCACACTCTGAGCATGCGCAGACGGAGCCGCGGCCCGGAAAGGGGTCAGGCCGCCAAAAAGCGAGCATAACTATCAATTTCATGGATGTTACGACAAGAAACCGTTCACTCAATCATCACTTTCCCCGACCTGGGCCTCGGCCCGGGGCACGGTCGCCACCGTGCCTCATCAATCAAGTTTCTAGCCAACTAGTAGTGTACTAGCGAGGTGAGAACAAGTTTTAGGGGCATATTCGCAGTCTATATATATCCGCTTGTATCTCAGGCATCTCTCGGGCAACTTTTGCACAAAAATAAAAAACAAACTAAAAAACCAAACACAGGCGGGGTCTTAAACGAGCGCGTGATATCATCCCATGAGCGGTGAAGCTCTCGACCTGGCCTAAACGCTTCTTACCTGCTAAGATGGCTGCGAGAAATATAAAAACGATCCGTGACATGGTGTTCGACTTCCTTTGGCTTCCTTATGTGTGTTCCTGTAATCCCAAGTTTTTTTAGCTGGGTTATTGCTTTATTTTGTCACTCCCGCGTTATTTGGCAAAGGGCTTAGTCGAGGAGCTAGCTTTTTTGTTGTGGTTGCACTTGCTTTAGCTTTTCATGCATAAAATAAACTGGCGGCGGGTGGGGGCGAGTACTTCTCTGCAGCACTTTATGGCCGTTGAGGCTCTGGTTTATTTTTTATGTCGCCAACGGGTGTGTTTCGAGATTGGTGTGAGTTGTGTGGTTGTGTGTTTTTGGTGTTGTTGTTGTGGCTTGTGGGTGTGTGAATTTTAGCGCGCACTGTGGTTTATTGAACTCCCAGCAAAATTGCACTGCGTTAGTTATTATCGGTTCTCGTTACTCGTAATTCCAGAGCTTATCTCAGATCGCCACAGTAGTCGTACTTGGGATCTTTGCAATCTGAAGGTGTGCTGGCAACTAATTCGAGACTATGGTACAGTGATAACCACTAGTACACGCACACTGCTACACGCAACCGCCGCGATGACGTTGTGAGGGAAATGACTTCGGCAAAGCGCTTAGAGGGCCGGCTCGCTACGAACGTATCTGTGTGTGCTGTGGCTTGTATCTGTATCTGTGCGTCTGACCCGAACGTATCTGACGAATGCCTCGATGAAGCCGAACGAAAACGACGAACCGTCCGGACTGTGAGAGTTTAGAGCGACCGAAGCGATGTATGCAACAGTTACCAACCGACTGAACGACTGTTTATAAAGTTGCCAAGCGGCCGTGGAACATGGGGCAGCCAGCGACGTCGACGCCGACGCCGACGGCGGCGCTGACTGCGGAGCGGCAGCGCGCCCACCCCCAACATTACGACTCATATGCGAACGCCCCGACGGCACTGCTCTGCCTGTAACGTAAGCGTTTTACATATGCAGTCGACGCCGGCTGCGCTGCATTGCCCGGCTATGCCTGCGATGTTGCTGGGCTGCCGGCCATGTTGCTGGCAGCCCGCAGATGTTGCTGCTGTTGGCGGGCCTGCAGCATGCGCGACGAGCTAGCAATATTGCATGTTGCCAAAGGATGTTGCCGGCTGCTCGTTCTAGTTTACGGTCTGCAGCGACTTATCCTCGAAGGGTGTATACTTCAGGGGATGAATCACGAGTAGTGCCAATATTTATGAATATTTCAGCCTGATTCTGTTTTTGGCGGACAAGCGGATAGGGCTAGATCTGATGGTCAGGTAGGAGGTACAATTCCCTCTCTAAGAACTAATTATAGAGCCTATTATTTCACAAAATAGTACCAGACTGGGATAAAGCAACAGCCTTGATGTAATGCAAGAGTCATAAAGAAAAGTGGGGCGAATAGTAAGCCGGAGTAAACAAAACCGGAGAAACAAAAACACTGCAAATAAAAACACATTACAAATGGGCACTACCGGGTATCGTGGCATTCGAGTCGGGAGCTTCTTTCTCCGAGTTGTTATTGTTGCTCAGTTTGATTTGAATTTGTTCGCCACTTGTGTATTGCAGTTGTAGTTGTTGATTTGGCCAAGTTTGCTTTCAGCCTGTCGCCGATGCTGCAGCTTCTGTCGGATTTCTGTCTGTTTGTCGTTTGATAATCTGTCCCCCCATCGCCCGACTCCGGCTCCACACCAGTCACCCATTCCTCGCAACTTTTGTTTGCTCGTCGTGTATTCGAGGGGCACAAACACACATTCGGGGAATCTTTGGCACAGTGGCTCCTCGTTCTGGTGGCTGATTCGCCCCAAATATTGAAGCTTCCCGCTGTGTTTGCCATTGCCCCAGATCTCTCGCATGGTTTCGACTGCGACTCTGACCTGACCCACTGTGATGCGAACAAGATTCGCCAAATTCGCTTTATTCGCCAAAGATTCTATCTGAACTTGTAGGTTTTCGACCGAATAATGCATATTTATGAAGTGTTTTTGCACTATTTAAAATTTTCAATAATATTTAAACCTTGATTGTAGTTTCTTGGGCCTCTCTCAATTTTTTAAGCTCTTAAAATCACTACTCCGGAATGCACTTACTTCTGCATTATTACACTCGCCATCCAGGCACCCTGCCCCGCCCACATCAAATACTATTATCGAACATTTTAAATTTAATCAAAGCGCACATTCAATAAGCTCTGGGCCAAATATTTTGAACGAAAAGGTAGACCTCAGCAAACGCAGAGAAATTAATACTCTCCAGTTGTCAGAGAGTTGCTTGATTTTTCGATATTTTTGCATTTTATGTGAGTTTAGAACTTGTATTCTTCAAAACACTTCATGTTTAATGCCCCTTAGGGAATATTCGGAGTCAGCTTATATTTCCATTCGTCCGCAAATACTGTGGACTTGCAGGACGAAGGAGGCCTTCGTCCTTTCACAACTTTCCCTTCCTTTTTTTGCATTTTGCATGCAATAAAAATATCGCATGCTATAAAGTATGTGTGTTCAGTGTGCAGAGCTCTGGAAATTGTAAATTCCTGCTATGTGTCCAGGCACGGTTGGTAGGATGGCAGGATGGTAAGATGGCAGGATTGCTGGGTGGCCGGGATGGGAGGGGGATGCTGCCAAAGGACGGCGGTCTGGCCGAAGCTGCTGAGAGCAGACAGCATGTGTTTATTGCCAGCACAAAATGATGATTACACGTAATGTGTAATGGTCAGAATGGGGCGCCCCAGAGACAGAAGGGGGGTGTAGTTCGTAGCTTTTCCGTAGTTCTGAGTGCGGCGTGTAAAGCCCCGGAAAAGCAGCCGGAATATCATCAAGCAGACTGCAAAAACAAACAGGCGTCTCTCTGCCTGCTTGCCTGCCTGCCTGCCTGCCAGTGGCATCTCCTTGGTTTTGCCATTTTCCTGCTGCTTCCGACACAGCCTCCTCCACCTCCTGCAACTCTATTTTCCATATGTGCTGCTAGCTGGCTCAAAAACAAAAACAAGAACACTTCTGCGGCAACACGCCCCATCCTGCTGGCAACCAACTAAGACAATTTTGAAGCTTGCTTTCAATTTTTGTTGTACATTCTGGTTAGTTTTTAAACTGGTGCAAGGTCCACTTTTGGCCAAATGGTAGGGCTACCAAAAAGCTTACTATTCCATTCCGATTCAAGACCCACTCGCCACTGCGTTTTCAATTTATTAGGCGGAGTAGATCCCCAATCTCCCACGCTGTCGAGCTGTTTTTTATTTTCTCTGCCAGTCATTTCCATGACATTGTTCGAAATGGCCAAAAAAATTAGAAGCTACAAGCCCAGAATGAACAGAAATAATAAGCGGACGGTTTAATGAAATGAGAAGCGCCTAAAAGGGGCGCTGCGATGGGAGGGGACTATGATGTGGAAACATGTAAGCCAAAGAGCCAGGGGAGCTTTTCTATATGAAGTTACCCGAAAACATGTAAATTAAGCATCAGGTGAGGGGGTGCCTCCAGAGGGGCTACCTGGTGGGGGAGGTCTGTACGGATGAGCGAGTAAGACCTTGCATTACAATTGAGTTACAGTTTCAGTTTCAGTTTTGTTGCCTTTGGTGCAGTGGCCAGTGGAGGAGTGTTGGACTGCCAAGGGGGTGGCATGTGTGGGGGACGAGGGGCATAGGGGTCAGAGGGCGCCCCGGAGGCAGAACGGTTGTTTTCCGGAGACCCATGTTCATATTGTGCGAAACAATGAATTTATATTCGTTCTGCTCATTTGTAACTTTTTTTTACTTTTCGTTGAGTTATGGCTCTACTTTTACATAAACACCAAGCTGTAACACAAAAGGGGGCAGCAAGTGGGTGGGGGAGTGGCAGGAGTAGGAGCGGTAGGCAGGATAATCAGGGGACGAGGACTAGAGGAGTTAGTAACTGCAGTTAGAGCTTCCCAAAGAATGAGGTACTGAGCTGGAGCCGGGTCACTCGGAGGCTGCTTAACACATTTGACTCTTTTCGAACGCCTGCCCCTGCAACAGCCTTGCAGCACCCCCTGACAGCCTCTGCAACACCCAAACACCCTCTGCGTGGCACCTCCTCACGCCCCTGTTGCACGCCCCCGAGGCTACAGATTAAACTGTGCTTGTAATGAGAATTTCTGCCCTCCTCCTCCGCCGACGAGGAGGACGATGATGACGAGGTGGCATATGTGAGGGCCGAACGGATTGGGCCTCTGGCAATTTGCATTAAAGTCAGCTCTTTTTCTCCCGCCACATCCTTTTTTCGAGTCATAAGAGCCTGGCGTTCATGCCACACTCGAAGGACTTGCAGAATTTAATATAGAAGCGATCCTTTTCACGTCGTACTTGTGTATCTGCTTACAGTCTAAAAAAATGTAGAAGACTTTGCTTTATAGTCAGAGAGTGTAGAGATAATGTACAGGAACTTGCCAGAGGACTCTAGTCCTCCCCCACTCTCCCTTGGCACTACCCACTTTCTTCCAGTGTAGCTCATTTGAAACAAAAGTTTGCTGATGCAGTGCAACATGCTGCGGTCGGCTGCCTCCAATTGGGATTCGAGTGAGCATAAATTAAAAAGCTGTGTCCCCGAAAGGAGCGTATGAGTTGTCCTTGCCTGAGCAACCTTAGCACCCTCACCCCCCTCCTCCCCTCCACGTCGGGTGTAGCCCCCAAAAGAGTCCCCGACCCGCGGCGAGCAGCAAACTGCAAACTATTCGCACTCTCGGTGTTGCTACAAATTGAGATTTATGTGTGCGAAAGTTGCACAACCTCAGCCAATTGTGTCTCTGTGAGTTGTCCCTTTCCCTGCCACGCCCCCTTGCCCCCTTGCCACCCTTTTTGTGTGTGGCCTGGTGACCGTCTGGGAAAATGGGAAATGGCAACTAGCAATGGGTTAACAGTTTCCAGCTGTGGTTAAAAAACTTTGCCAACTTGTCGCCTTTTGGCACAGCAACCTCAGTATCGAGGGGGGGCGGGCAGTTTCCGTAGTAGTCCTGCGATCGCAAAGTTTCTGGCCAAGGGTTATGGGAGCTTCGGCGGTGCATAAGTACTGGGCTGGGAGTCTCTTTCGAGTCTCTCCACTTCGAAGAAACAAAATGAATTTTTGAGACACAAACACAGAACTAATCCAAACTAATGCATTACGTTTTGGGTATTGGGACCAGAGATAACAGATTACATTTTATGCTTAAAATTGTCTGTTCTTAGTTATTTTTAATGGAAATATTTAAAGTTTTAATTTCACTGCCCGACAGCCGATCACTAGCAACATGTTGCTGAAGAGTGTTCCACTTCCACGTGTTCTCCGCTCTGTTAACCTTGGGGATCTGCTCTGTTAAGTCGCTGCCAAGCTCGACGCCTCTGTTAAGCCGACGTCGACGTCTACCGCCCCAACCACCGCGCCGACGTCATTTGTGACTGTACCTTTTGTACCTGTTGTTGGCCGGGATTTGTTGTTATTGTTGCTGGTCCTCCTCACCTTTCCCCTCCATCTAGCTCTTGGCTTTCCGAAATTCGAATGCTCTTTGCGCGCGCTTTTGTATCTTTGTATCTATGCATCCGTGCAGCCGAGTATCTGTGTGCGGTGTGTGTCTTTGTGTCAGTGTATCTTTTGTTTGTTTGTTTGCTCTGGCTGCTACCTTTTGGCTCACGTTTATTTTCATTGCTTTTTTCCCGTCCACATCCAGACCACATTTTCTTTTTACCAAAAACCCAAACCGAGCAAACGGTCAAAACCCGAAACGAAACGAGAAAGAGAGACTTGGCCCGAAAGCCAAGCTGTGACTTGGTCTTTATTTGTTCGCCGTCCTGCCCTCCCGGTTTACTCTCCTTTTCACCAGCTACGTGCAACGTTTTGGGAGCTTTGTGCGTCTTTTCGGGTGCTTCGTTTTGGGGCCTCCACGCCAGATTAGATACAGATGCAGCTACAAAAGATACAGATACGTCTGCCTTGATTCCAATTGTCTTGTTGTTTCTGGCTTGCCGGATAGGGGCCGAGCGGTGCTTACATGTTGCTTGTTTGTTTGTCTTGCTGTATTGGGAGGATGCTAGAAAAAGGTCAGGCCCCTGCCCAGGGCTGCTACGCGCTCAAGCCTCCGCTCTAAACTGCAATCTAATAATTATACGCAGAGCATAAAAACAACAAGGTGGACTTGAGCCCAGTTATGGCTAAAAAGAGTCGGCTCTGTTGATTCAAGGCTAAGGGCAAAAGCACTGAGAGACACAGATCAGAGAACAAGTACAAGTAGAGCCTGTCTAGTGCCCCCTTTCTGTCAGTGTACGAGTCAAAGGAAACCCTGGGATGCTCGGCGGGGTCATCTCTCCCAACTACTTAACCTTTCGAGCCAGCCTAACTGCGGCCAGATGCCGGGCCAGATAGGAGTCTGCAGCCTGGACTCGAAACCCGGCACTGACATTAACCCGCCAACGCCAGACTCGACCTAAGATGGAGCCTCTGCCACAGACTGAAGCTCAAGCTCAACAATTGCCCAGGGAACACGCCCACACCCTGCCACAGAGCGGAGGAGGGGACCTGGCGGAGGTGGGAGCACCGCATATAAAATGTATTATATGCTGCACCCACAACAATCCTGACGTGGATGCAACCAACCAGTTGCAACGGCCTCGGGGAAGATTCAGCCTCATCAGGAGGAGAATTATCATCGTCCTCCCCCACATCCTCCGCCGGCTTCATCATCGTCGTCATCATCGTCGTCATCGCAGTCGTCATTCCCATCCAGCCCTCCTCATGTGGCTCATGGGCTCGTTTTTATCATGCATTTTAATGCGGCCTTTGAAAAGTGAAGTGGAGTAAGGCAAGAAGTGGAAAATAACTAAAGTGTCGCCTCGGAGACTCTCGGAGACTCAGCAGCATCACACTGCGATGAAATCGGGTTTCAAGACGGAAGACAAGGGCCATGTTATTTGGAAAAGGAAAACTCCGAGTGTCTTGCCTCAATCTCGAATCAGGAGTGGAGATGAACCTTGCAGATAAACTGGAAATTCAAATAATAACATGTATTTCATATACATCATACATCATACTCCTTCCTGATTAAATCTCTTCGACTCTTCGCAGTAATTTTCCTCAGTGCAGCGACATGCAACAACATTAAGCGTTCCTAAAAAAACAACTGCAACTCCTCAGCCAAGACTCCCAAAGTCTGCGTTTCGGTCTTTGTCTCTAAAATATTATAAAACATAACAATAAGAAGGCAAAGGCAGTGCGAAGTTTACATTTCAGTTCGGAGCTCCCCTTCCAGGGCAGGGCAGAGCCGAGGGGAGAAAAAAAAACCCGTTTATGTCGTCACTAAAAAGTCTTTTGTCTCCCCCCGGGAGACCCGCGTCTTTGTGGAACAGGTTTCCCCGATACCTCGATGTTGTATGTGGCAGAGTCTGCCTCTAGCACAGACTTTACCGTCTACTGTTGCAAGTCGCACCCAGTTCGTCCATCTTCGAGCCCGATCTCCCGCTGGCTTTAAAGCTTCGCTTTCAATGCGTTTCTGTTTGCCTTCATCTCGGCCAGGCCGAAAACCAAACATGCCGGGCCGGACTCTCTCTCGCCTTCCTTCCCGGGCAGCTCTGCTCTGTTCCCCTTTTCTTGTTCTCGTTTTTTCTTGGCCGACTCGGCTCCGTAGGTGTCTCATTTTCGGTGTTGCCCGTGGCGTTTATTGCCGCATTTACAAAATGTTACAGAATTACCAAAGCGACTGCCACCCACTCTTCGACTTCATCCAGGCTAAATGGCCAAAATGGGAGTTCTTTTCAGGATTAAATAATGCAAAATGAGGCCACAGATTAGGGTTTATCAGGAAGCATAAATAATCCTTCAAACTTTAGCAGCCTGGCCTTAAAGCATGTGAAATAATGGCCAAAACCTGAAGCCTTTTGTGCCTCTTTGACACACTTCCTTTGTAGCTACAATGTTGCCAAGGCGCCTCTGGCTGGCAACATTCTGTTTCCTCATAGGCCTGGCTTTAAACCTGGCTTCTTCGGCTGCTCGTGATGGCTCTGGCCAAAAGCCGAAACCCGGCTAGCTGTCTTGTTGCCATTTAGCATTCACATTTCGATTCGTTGGCTTCGGTTGCACTCTTCAGGTTCTAGAACGTGCTGGGATGTGATGTGTTTGCTGCCCCGCTGCCGTCCTGTCCCCCGCCAGTGTCGCCTGTTGACAACGTCATTACTGTTCTCAATTTCGCATATCGCATGGCCAACTAGCACAGGCTCCCCACCCCACCTCAGTGCTAGTCGTGCGGGCTAAAAAAGATCCAAGGCGAAGCTCCGTTCTACCTGCTTCCATATATACAACTACATAGTGTATGGAGTTCGCTCCACGTTGAGTTGCTTTCGGCTCCGGCTCTATTTTCCAGTCTGGGCTGCTCCTGCCAGACTCCGTTAATGTGTCGAAAATGTTACGAGCCGAAACATGTGGCTTGTAAGCTCCACAACTCGGCAACAGAAGCAGTTCACTTGGAAAAATAGTCATGTCTCTCTATTCTTTAAGTTTTGGGATAATATTTGTATTCTAAAAATGTTTATAATTATTTTAATCATAAAGCAAGTATAAGGAGAGCCTAATACTTTCACTAAAAAGAAATGAAACCTCCTTGCCATTTTTTTCACTGCCACTTGCAACCGCAACTTTTGCCGGATTGTGGCAGCAACATTGCGCACTTTTCCCCAGCAACTTTTGATGTTCGCTAGACATAATTCTAAGAAATTTTGACACTTTTGACATTTAGTAGTTTTGTCTACGCGCACAGTCGAAGCTCAACTCCAACGTGAGCAGCCGAGGGCTGCGGCAACTTTGGCTATGGAGCCATTGTCGTGTCCAGAAGGCTGCCAGCAAATCCGTGGGAGCAATTAAAAGTTGCAAACAGTTGCGGCACGGCGGATAGAGTCGGCTGATGTCCGAGGGTCAGCTGGATGGGGGCTGTGATCCCGGGGCCATACATTAGCCTGTTGTGTTTGCTTTTGGCTTTCAATTTTATGTAAAACTAAAGTTGCCCAAGTAGCTGAACTTTGGCCGGGAAAGGAGCTCAAAAAAGTTTCCTGGACAATATGATATGTATTAAGGGCGGAAAAGTTTTCTCCTCCATAAACTGGGCATTATTTTTCCGGTTGGAATAGCTGAGAAGATTGCACTTCGAGGGGAGCTGAGAGGATGTAACATTCCAAGACTAACTGGCTTCACCAAAACAATCTAATTTCATTAAGAAATTCATTTCACTTCATCACTTAGAATCCATTTAGGAAACTCCCTATCATCCGAGGAATAAATCATAGTTTTTCCCTGATCCTATCTCGGAGTATAATCTCTCATAAATTTCCTCTATTACTCCCACCCCCAATACGGCATCTTGAAATTCCAATCCGGTTCGATTTCACACGAAAAATCAATAGAAATGTGTTTGTTTTGGAACTGGGCTCTGGAGTTGGTGAATTCAATTATGGGGCTTCCAGTGCCCGGGAAACAATTAGCAAAGCCATACAAAGCACATAGCCACTCGCTCATGGACCATTGGCTCCCGTTAAGTGGTTCTCAGCCCGCCTATCACCGATTTACATCTGTTTCAATATATTCCGGAGTTATGCCTCCGATTGTTCGGTTTGTGCATGCAATTCAGAGATTACACCCGCCGAGGTCCGAGGAGGAAAAAGCGTGACAAATGCGGGGGTTGCTCCGGGCTGCAGTCTTGCTGACAATAATCTTTGGCAATTTATTGTGCCCGGCCCGGCTATCTGGCTGTCCGGAGAGCTGGATGGCTGGATATGGCTAATGTCTTGCGGCAACACGGATTAGATGGTGACAAACCGCCCGGACAAGTCGCGTAAGTAAGTAAGTGGCTCCCCCCGGGGCACGCCCCAACAAAAAAAAAAAGAGGAGAGACCAGCAAGCAGCCGTCAGTGGGGAAAAAAGTTTCGATCTATTTGGCAACTGTTGCTGATTATTTATTTGCGCTTTTAGCTTGCCACACACTGAGATAAATTTCCCGCACACGCTGTTTTTTCCGGCAAAAGCTGCGATTTTTCTGACAGCCAGTGTGGTTTTTCACTGGCCGAGTGGGGGAGGGAGATCCTGGAACTCGTGGTCCCTTTTGACAAGGGTGGACAATGGCGATTAGCGCTTGGCACTAATGGGGGAACCCAGAGACATGGGCGAAAGTCATGTGTTTGCTCAAAGGCTTTGGCCACAAAATGCGGAGGGAACCGGAGGCTAAAAGGGGGGAGGACTATGTGTCCTGTTGCTGGGGCTGTTGCCACTTGTCTTTATTAGTTTTTCGTACGAATTTGGCTCCTGTCTCTTCCTACACTGTCCTCGAAAATGTCTGTCTTGATGGAACATTCAATATTCCTCCTTTATACTCAAATTTAATAAGGAGCTAGCTATCTCCAGGATTTCTGCAAGTGCACATCTTCTGTCAGCAACAGGATCAGGATAAAGTGCATTGGACATACTTTGGGTTTTGGCTGAGAACTAGCAACGACGGGTTGAGGGATGAGGACTGAGGAGTGAGGACTGGGATTTGGGAAGGACAAACGACTTTTGCCACTTGTTTACTTGCTGCTTAGGTTATTAGCCAATGCCACATGTTTGCTCATCCAGCCAGCCAACCATCCAACCATCCAGCCAGCCAGCCAGGGTGTGGAAATTGAATTTTCCTCGTACGTCCAGTCCGTCTCAACAAATTTCTGATTTGTAGATTTACATAATTACCCTGCAAACGAAAAGATGCATAATATGTTATCCAGCTCGCCCAAAGTGCCGGGCCCAAGTATCAATAAATTTTCCTATCTCTTCCAATCGGAGATACTCGGGGGTAACTGAACTCTGGGACAGGGCAGCCATTGGGGGACACCACGGGAGACACAGTGTCAATAATCTTGGGCCCAGATTCCGAGTCACTCAGGTAGAGGTTGAATCTCAATTCCCCATTTTCTATTCCATGGTATGGGTGCGAGTATTGGTGCCCTGCCCCGTGTCCAATGGAAATTCTTTTCGATGTCATTTGATGTCACGCTTCAAGAGCTGGAATTGGTTTTTGGTGGCGCAGCATCCGAGGGAAAATCTTGGCCAGGTTATTGACTTTTTCTTTGATTTTCTTCCTCCTGTCCGAGTCCGAGACAATAAATAGTTGATGTGTTTTGTGTGTTTTTTGTCGAGAGGCGGGCACTTGAAGGGGCATAAATTAAAATTCAATAAAAATGTCACAGCAACACAAACACGAGGTCCAGTAGTCCCTTTTTTTTGAGGGCCATTGCATTTTGATTTGAGGCTGTCCAGACACCTGAGGTGGAAGATATTCAGGAATGGATTTAAAAATACACTCTTTTGTTTTCATTTAAAGAGCTTAAGTCACCA
Source organism: Drosophila ananassae (assembly GCF_017639315.1). Lineage (NCBI taxonomy): Eukaryota > Metazoa > Arthropoda > Insecta > Diptera > Drosophilidae > Drosophila > Drosophila ananassae. Next base: position 26,543,578 of record NC_057930.1, read on the forward strand.
AACATCAAGCAAGTAACTAATTTACTGGACTGCCTAAATAGCTGACTCATCGCTGGCCATTACCCAGGCCCCAAAGGACATCCAGTCCTTGACTCCCTAAGGGAGCTATCCTTGCCCTTTTGCCCAGTTCCTCACTAAACAATTAGAGAACTTTCCCAGCTATGCATTAACAGAAAAACAACAATTTAAATGAGAAGTCACAAGCTGCTGCTCTGTCCTCTAGTGCTAATGCCAGGCCGAAGTAACAATAAATTAATTAAAACTTTTTGGCCAATTCAATTTGTGTTGTGTTGTCGCCTGTCTGTCCACTGTCTGTCCCAGTCCCTGCCACTGCCACTACCACTGCCTTTTTTCTGCCGCTCTGTCCCCCCGAATTATAAATGCACATAAATTGTTGCGTGCTGGTCCAGTTGCGTTTACAAACTGGCTGGATTTCTGGCTGGCTCCGTACCTCCGCCCACTGCCCGACACATGAATTTCAAAGTAATCTCGGCATTTACCAGATTTGAATAGCAATTAAACTTGGTTTATGGGCGAGCTATTTTTGGAATGGAATCAAGCCAAGTTTCGAATAATCACTGCGCTTCAGAGACTCCAAAGTAAATATTTATATTATTTAGTTGAAATTCGAAATAATGTTAAGAGGAATCCGAATCCAAGTTAGGCAATAGTCTAAGGCCTCTCCTCGAAAACCCACCGTAACGATAAGTTTAATAATCCACCATGACACAGTACCTGATCCATTTCAAAAACGCATTAAGAGCGAAGCCGGAAAACTCCCCAAGAAGCCAAACCACAAGACAGGCCTGCAGTTATCCGGCAACCGAATCGAGTAATAAATACACATCAGCCTCGATTAAGATGTTGGCCTGAAGACCGTGTGAAGAAAACGACACCTGTAAGTGAATGGGAATGGAAACTACCCCGAAAGGAGCTCTAATATCGAAGAGCTACTTAGCCAAGGATATATCCTAGCACTATAGTGCTGGGCTGCATTGTTCCTCGAGAGGGGCAATTGCACAATGGAGTTGTCTGGATGATGATCCGACGGAGAAAGCCACCGACAGCTGCCCTGGCCGAGAAGTGCATTCCCCCGAATGTAAGACTATATTATTAATCAATATTTATGGCGGATGGCGGGGGCCCGCGACCGGCCGACCATCTATCAAGTGAGCAGCCAAATAAAAACAGAGACTGGGTCTCGGCCAGAGAAAAGAAAACCCAAATGAAAAGCGGGAAACCTGTTATGCGAGCAAACAGACAGCGCGAGACAGCGAGAGGGAAAACATTTCCAGGTAGACCTCTCGATTCATGCTTGTGTGCACTTTGACCACAAAAAGGTCAAGACGAGGCTGTCAAAGTATCTGTGTATACTCGAGAGAGAACACTTGGAGAAATTAGGCAGCTCTATCTTATATAGATTGTATTAAAATCATCTTATACTGCTTGAAAATGATGTGGCTAGTTCCAGTAACGGGTACCATGTGATACTATCTATTAGAAATGGGCTGCCTTCTACTGCTTGCATTTTTCCCTACTGCTTACCTGTTCTAGTACCGGGTATCTTATAGTACGCCCCTCTATCTAAGACCTCCTCTACCTATTTTTTCCAGTGCAGGTGCACCATAAGTTGCAGTGGGATTTCAGGGCCTGCCCGTTGCGAGCTGACGTCTTTCAAGGTAGTCAAATAAATATTTTTTTTTCACAGACACAACTCGTTCAGATCCCCCCGCTCTTTGAATTCCGGGTCCAACAGTCCGTAACCAAACAGATGAGCCAACGGACAACCGTAAAAGTGTTGCCGTTGCCATGGAATGTAAAGTCATCTTCATGCATAAATAAGCTCGGCACCAGAAGAGCAAAGAAAAGTAAGCCAGAACGCAAAGTGTTCCCTCATATCAATTTTCATATTAAAATATGTATCCCAAGCCCAGACCTGATGCCCCCTCGAATATGGAAGACCTTTTCCTTTGATTTGTTTGCAAAGTGTAGTAGACTCTGTGCTCTTTTTCCCACATAATTTTGACATTGCCGGGCTACTTGGAAAATTTCTAATTGAATGCACAAAAAACTGAGTTTCGGGTTGAATAATTTTTTTTCGAGTTTGATGGGCAATTATAATTTGAATTTCAAGAGCCATTCGTACAGTTAGATATTCCCTAATATTTGGCCTTAAATTTGGACAACGGTCTGCGGCCTATCCGCTTTCGGGTGGCATGCAAATTCTGGCCAACAATAAACCATTGGTGGCCATGTAATTAGAGCCACCATTGACAAATGAGCCCGTTGCCAAGAGTGCGATAGCAGCATTTGCTTTATTAACGGCTCAACCTGCTGCCGGTCAACTGAATCAAATGGGGCCACAATCCCAGCCCAATGGCCCAAACCCATGAGGGAATACTTAATTTCGCCAGGGGCGGGATGAGTGCGAAGCGAGTGCCACATGAAACTCAATTAAGTTTGGCGGCATCGATGGCACCAGCTCCACGCACACATTGTGGGTTAAAAATTCGCTGTTGCATAATTTGGTCCGGCCAGGAGCTGGCGGGGGGTTTTTATAAAATATATTACACCGGGCATAATAATTCACGCATGAGGCTCGGGAAATAGGGAGAAGGGAGTTGGGGGAACAGGAAACGGGGTACAGGACACAGGCAACAGGGCTTCAAGCGTTGCAAAAACTAATTAAAAGCGGCCGGCCACTGCCAATTAAGGTGGTCGGCAGGACCAAGAGGACACACCCACTCAACATGCATGAAATCCCATAATAAATAGTTCGCTCGTTGGCGGGGCGTGCCACCTGAACTGAGCTCCTACTCCTAGCGCCAGGTCCTGTTCCTGTCCCAGCTCCATCTCACCCCTAATTAAAGCCATTCGAAGGAAGCTTTATGACTTTGGCGGCGCCCAAAAAACGCGGTTTTGTATTTCAATAGTCCCCGGTTGTGGCCCCTTTTTAATCCCTACTGCCGCCGCTGCAGTTCGGTAATTAATTGTCACTTCGCTCACGAACACACACTGACACCAGCAGCGGTAGATCGGTCGAGGGAGATAGGTGTATCCCCGGGAAAAGAGATGGGGCGAGACACACTGACCCTAATTACGTGTAACGAGTTCATAAATGCTACACGCACCTGCACTGCGCCCAGCACACCTCGCGCAACAGTGTGGGGATAAATTCTGGCAGGACTACCCTGGAAATGGGGTATGTCCTTGTTATCTAAGAGGACTTCTTATGAGTTATCTTCAAAGATAGTAAAATATTAAAACTCATAATAATAATTCACCTGGAGTTAACAATACTATTAAAGAGTAATACTTAACTAGAGGGTATTAGCAACTTGAAACTCCTAATCCCACTTGTTGTGGTCTCCTGTTGCGGCTAATTAAAATTAGGAAAACGAAACCTGGCGGCGGCAACTTTGGCCATTGTCATTTAGGCGCGGGGATTGTCTGTCTCCGGCAGTTTCACTCTCTCGTCTCTGAAGCCATCCGGACGAGGATTCCGGACGTGTGACGAGTTGCGGGGTGTTGGGCTGGACAGTTTGTGATTTCACAACAGTTTCATGGTCATGTTCAGTTATGTTCCAGTGTCCTGTCGCTCTGTCCTCCTTTTGTCCTGGCCCCATTCCGTAATGCGCTACTGGTTTATTTTTGCTCTGTTCTGTTTGGCGGCAGTTAATTAATCTTGTCAGTTGTCACCTGAAGTTTCTGGCTTAGCGCGGCTTGCTGTTGCTTCCATTACTGCCGTTAATGCCGCCTGACGTCATGTCAGCTCACACCTTTGCAGGTGAGATGGGCTGGGTGGGGCTGGCCTGGCCTGGCCTGGGCTGGGTTGGGCCAATTGTTTAATTTATGTGTACTTTCATAAGAGGTAATGTGGGTTAATAATTAAAAATGAGTGGAAAATTAAGTGCCAAGGGTCCTTTGACGTTGACAGATCCTTTGACGGTTCATGCACTTCTTAATTTACATTTTTCGCGATGGAACTTTAACACTCTTCTGCCACTTTTACTGCTGGTCTCATCAAGTATTTATTCTTATATGGATAATAGTATAGGTATGGAAACTCCCCTCTCAACTCCAGCAATCATAAAGTCTTAAGCAATTAAAGAAAAATATCACTAAGCTGTCATAAATACTTGGGAGCCTGAGAGAATCATCTGCCGCACTCGGATGATTATTTCTCATTATGTGGCGATGTGCGGCTCCTCGGGCTTCTCGCTCCGCGGATCTGGCGTCTCAGTGACCGGTTGCAGGTATTATTGATGAGGTTTCCCTTAACGAACTCCCCGACAGCTTGGCGCTCGAACTGTGGGTGGCTGGGGTGCTTATCGGGCACATAAAAGTCAAAAGAATCGCCAGCATTTTCAGTTGATTGCAACTTTTGTTGTTGCTACTGGTGCTGCAAGAGCCCCTCACCTACCTGCCACCTACTGGATGAGTATGTATTGCAGGTGGCAAAGCATAAAACTTCATTATTGTGTCGTGTCGCTTACGTGCGATGATGGCAATAGAATGCCGTTAACATCTGGCAGTCGCATCAGCGGCAATGATACTGCAAAACAGCAACACCAAGACCAGCAGCAGCGGCAGCGGCAGCGGCTACATGCAACACAGCGGGGGCAACAACAAAGCAATATATCACGAGTCCAGCTTTTAGCAAGCTTTTCATAATCAGTGATGCATTGCCAACAGCCAGCAGCTGACAACCATGAAGTGGAGCGGCCGAAGGCGGAATGGGGTGGGGATTACACTGCAAGAAATCGTGATGACAATCCGCGGGTTTGTTTTTCGAGTTTGACCCTTTTCTCTCGACTATTTCGGCGAGTGATGTTCGCGAAAAATGGCATTGTTGTAATAGTACACCTTTCTCTGTTGTTGCTGCTGACATAAATCCATATTTTGTCCAGAAAATTTCACGATTGGGCTGCAACCATAAGAATCGTAGGTGGAGAGCCAGGGAAGTGGCTAAAAATTTCCAATTACTTTAAAGTTGACGCCCTGAAGTGGAGCATAACATAGATAGGAGAAAGAAACCACTGGCGAATGACAATGACACCTTGCCGCATGCTGCATAAATCCCATTTGAAGATGACAAAATATTCCTGGAATTCGGACCCTCTCTATTCCCGTCTCTGTCGCCCGGAGTGCTGCCATCTCTGTCTCGTCCTGCGTCCATCATTCTTCATTTAGTGACCCGACACCAGGATAGGATGTCAGCTGCTGTTCACTCTGGCTCTGGCTCTGGCTCTGGCGCTGGCTCAGCATCATCATCATCATCGATGTAGCTCCATTTTCAGCACATCCTTGGCATGGGTGGTGAGGTCCTTCGAGGAGGAGGTGGCTGGCGGGGGCTAGGTGAATGAGCAACGCATGCGGAAAGCAAACAAAGCGCGACAGGCGGACAAACAAACATCCAACTGACAGGAGAAATGCGCCACTGAGGAGGATGAATAGGGACGCGGGGCTCGGCGCCAGGGGGAGGGTTAGGGGTGTGGCAATGCGGAGTCAACAGTCAAGCGGAGCTTGCGGTTCCAGGACATTGCACCCCGTGGTATTTTCTTTCAATTTTTTCCCTCAATGTGCTGCCTACATTACAGCGCCAATGCAGAAAGGATTGAGGGAAATATTTAAATTCCACACGTGAAAAAGTAATTAAACCAACAAATTTCGTTACTCTTATGAGAGTTTTGGTTTGGTTTTAATTTCAATATTCTTTCTGTCTCCTAACGCGAAGCCTTCCCGCAAAAACCATCTCTCCACTATTGCGAAAAATGCAAATCCCACTCAGCCGCATGTACACTCATTTTGCCAGGCTTACAGGGCTTACAGGGCTGCCTCGTCTAATTACTTAATTACGTGCGCCGCTATCGGAGGGACGCAACAAAGGACGAGGCGGAAGTCCTGTCCGGGCTGGACAGGAGAGAAGCCAACAGGAACCACCGAAAAAGCCGCAACTGGTTACACCTGCGGCCGGACTAATCTATCATGAGCCATAAAGCGCCGACCGGGAGCGGAGGATGCTTGGATGCCAGGATGCGGGACTGGCTGTAACGGGAGTGCATTGCGAGCTGTCTGTTTAGTCCTTCCCCTCGCCCACCCGCCTTCCAGGCCCTCCTTTTTTCCGTGTTGATAAGCCGCATTGTGTCCGGCGAGTTGCGCACGCGGCTTTTGCGGCTGAGTGGACGGGGCAGCACTAGAAATGTTTATGGCTCCGCGGAGAGTTGTTTTTCTTCGTGTAATACTACACTGAGCCGAGGGTTTTGGTTACTTTTCTCGTATCATAGCTGGCTATGGAAATATTTTCTCCAGGTGCAGGACACAAACAGTGTGTCCTTTGGACTGGCAGTGCCGCAGTTGTCATTGGCCGACGTGGTTGCCATTCGATCCCCAACGAAGCGCCCAAAAGCCTTTTGTGTCCTCCTGTTCGTGGAAGGTGGAAGAGTGTCAAAATGCCGACAAATAGGTTGAGAAAGGAACTTTGTTTAATAACAGGCTTTAATAACAGATAACAGGTTTAGCAATCTAAAGTCCATAGATCTCACTAGATATGACCGCAGCCTGAAAGTATGCAGTTGAGCCACTCTCCTTGGACATAAAAATATGTAGCATACATTAGAGGGCCGGAATTGGCTTCTTTGCTGAACTTTTTAATAAACTATTCTGCAGCGTCGACAGATGGAACTTATTTTCTTGGTGACTTGCCAAGAGCCGAAAAGTGTCTCCTTTAACGCACACACTGTCTCCTAGTCGGAGTCCTGTCCAGGACCAGGACCCTGAGAACAGAACAGAACCTCTGCCAACCGACAAAAACAAATTCCCAAAAAATATCACAAAGTCTATTCGAGCGAAAACTGATTTGACCTTTTCGGGGAGAAACAAAGAAAATATTTTTTGTCAGCAAATAATGCAAATTGATAAGCCTTCGGGGAAATATTCCAATTGGGTAAATGGCTGTCGGGAAAATGTTAAAAAATATCACGATTGCCCCGCGATAATTTGGCATGAAAGGTGAAAAAAACATAGAACTGACAATCCAGATTAAATGTCCGTTGAATGCACTTTTGCATTTTTTGTCGCCCAATGGCATCCAATCAGCTCGATGGCTTCATCCTTAATTCTAATAATAATTCCGTTTATCATTTTATTTTTAAAGCAGAATGGCTTGGAATAAATTTAATTTTCTGGCCAAGAAAGGTGCGGAAAACCAAACAATGGCGACCCAAGAAATTAATTGAAAAGAAAAAGGTTGACTTGTTTTTTTTGTTATTTTTTTAGAGGGGAATCTTGGACAATTTCGAATCAACAAAAACACAAATTCGCCTTTGCACTGCGATATAAATTTGGGAAAAAACCTCCACCTCAAATATTATTTTTTTTTTTCGTTATACTTTTGCACAATACAAATTTCGTCGCTCGCAACGGACTGAGGAATAACCGCTTCGTCCTTAAAGGCCGAAAAGGCCAAAGGGGCCCAACAGACGGGTCCAATAACAAAGTCACTTACCACCCGCCACCCTCCCACCTCCCAGCTCCCGCTCTTTCGCACTCAAATCCGAAATGTAAGGGAAGCCAACGTAACACCACCACCATATATACAACAAATATGGGCGCGGTCCAAAATCAAACATTTGCCACCGTCGGCGAAGGAGTGGCGACCGCCAGAGGCCCGGCCACTCCTGATTCTCCTGTCAAAGATGCTCCTCCGGTCGTGGTTGTGGAGGCTGTCACAGTAGCGGAAGTGGCGGACGCGGTGGCCAGCTCTGAGGGGAAGGACACGTACGGCTTGAGGGTGCGCGGCGCATTTGCCCCGGACGGCAGCGGCTCCCTGGCCCTCAGCTGGTGCTGGTGCTGCAGGATGTGCGGGCTGATCACCGGCATGCCGGACGTTATCCTGTGGTGGTCACTGAAGAATGGATGCTTCAGCGCCTCCTCGGCGGAGATCCGCTTCTGTGGATTCACCTCCAGCAGGCGGGCGAGCAGATCGTAGGCATTGGCGGGGAAAATGTCCAGTCCGTCGTACATCTCCAGGTGGTGGGCGCTGTGCCGGCACAGGCAGTTGAAGGTCGGCTGCTCGCAGTTCCGGCACAGCTCGGTGCTGCCGTCGGCGCGCCGGTAGCGCCTGTGCAGCTCGGGCGCCAAAAAGAAGTCCGAGTACCGGAAGCGCATGCATACCCGCCGCAGGTCCAGGGCGGCCACCTTCTGGCTGAGCATGATCAGCCGGTCCAGCATAAAGGCCGTCTTCCGCACCGTGACGTCGCCGAACAGATTGATGATCTCGGAGAGGGCCGCACAGTCGTTTGGAGCCTTGAAGAACGGATGCAGGGCCGAGAGCATCGAGAGCATTATCACCCCGGCAGCCCAGACATCCACCGCCGTGGTTTGGTGGGGATACCGCAACAGGACCTCGGGCGGCCGATATCCTGGAGTGCCGGCTCGCGAGGCGTGCATATCCTTCTTGGTGTTGTTCGTGTTGATCACATAGCCGTTGGGGTCCACATTGGGGCTGGTTAGGCGCAGGCGGTTCACCAGGCGCAAAGTGTCCGCCTTCTGGGCGGCGATATCCTTCTTGGAGAGGTGGGCGGTGATCTGCTCTCGCAGCTTCTGCATGTTCGCCATCGGATCCACGGCGGGAGAGGTGACGCCACCGCCCAGGGCTCGCACGCGTCGATTCGCCATGTAGTCTTCCGCCTCAGCCTGGGCCGAGTTACCATCCTGCAGACCTCCGGCGCTCCTGCTCTTCTCCATGTCCTTCATCAGGGCCGACACGGCATTGGAGCTCAGCTCGTTCGACTGCATCACGGTGCCGTCCTCCGCTATCCGCTGGGCCAGGCCGAAGTCGCACAGCAGGAACTTACCAGTCCGCCGGTTGTAGAGGATGTTGCTCGGCTTTACGTCCCGGTGGATCACATTGAACTTGTGGACATGGCGAAGGGCTATCAGAAGGTTCCGCAGGTAGTCGCGCACCTCCTGCAGGCTGAGCTGCCGGTATATGTCGTGGAACCGGTCGTGGGTCATGTAGGGCATGACGAAGGCCACGTTGTCGTTGTACCGGATGCAGCAGTTGATGCCGATCACGTTGTCCACCCCGCCAATGCGGAACATGCACTCCAGCTCTCGCAGGATGCGCTCCGGGTGGTTGGTGGGGTTGTGGTGCTTGATGGCGAACCGCCGTCTCTGGGTCTCCACCAGGCTCCTCTCGCGCTGCAGGGTACCCAGCAGCACGGTGCTAAAGGTGCCGCTTCCGATGCGGCAGTGCACATCGAAGATCTTGCTTATCTCCGGAATGCTCTCCTGCAGCTCCTTGAGGGCCTCCTCGTTCTTGTCGCTGGCCTGCATGTTCTTCTGCTGCAGGGCTGTGAGCTCCTTGATTGCTGCCCGCCGGTTGATTTTGGCCAGTTTCTCGGAGAGATCTACGGTAGTCCTGGAGACCAGCTGCTGGTGCTGCTGTTGCTGCTGCACCGACTGGTGGTGGCGACTTGAAACGGAGGCGTGTATGCCCGAGCTAATCAGGTCGCGCCTGCCGTTGAAGTACCGATTCATCAGCACCTCCTCCCGATCTTCGTGCAGGGGGTTGGCTACTCTCCTGGTCAGCTGGCGGGTGGAGCGGTTTCTGTGCGAGGTGTTCGTCGTCGTCGTCGTTGTTGTAGTCGTTGTCGCCGCGTTGGCGGAAATTCTCGTTCCGGATGCAGGCCTGGCTGTGTTGGAAGCTCCAACACCCATGGTTCCCGTGGCGGATATCTCCTGGTGGGGCGTCACTCGCATGGGGTAGTATATCGATTGCGATTTGGACATAGACGGCTGTGGGTGTTGCTGTCGCTGCTGCGAGGCCTTCTTGTCCATTTTGTCAATGAGAATTTTAGTAAACATTTGTGCGACCCATTTACGGCTGAAGGATATAACAACGGGACACGAATTTTGTCCTGGTCCCCGCGATCGACTCGATAGTTTCTGTCGCTCGGCCACGTCCTTGGTCCTTGCAGTATTTGGCCCTTGAAGTTCACCCTTTAGTCCTGTTTCCCTAGGGGGTGGAGCGCTCTTAACCTGACACGCGCTGAGCCGCGAAAAAACACAATAATTTCGGATGTATTCAGGGGGTTTTGTGTTCGAATTTTGTGCTAGAAAATGCGAGTTACTAAATGGGGAATCGGGTACTAAGAAAACTACACGGATTTAAATTTTATATGGTGGAATTTTGACAAGAAAATCAACTATTGTTTCGACTGTTCGACTGGGAATTTAATTAAATACAAAACTCACAGCCCCACCAAGTAACATTATTTTCCTCGAACTTTGAAGAGTCGTTGCAAGTCCTCTCAAGCTCATATATTCATGGTAACTTACTCACTTAACGGCTTTTCATATTTCGCTTCAGCCAGTCAGCCACTTCAGCCAGTCCATTTATCTTGGTTCCTGCCCAAAAAACTTCCTTTCCAGGATAACCTTTCCCAGCTGTTGCCTCCGCCGAGTTTGATTGCCTGTACGGTGTCGCCACCTAGCGGCGTGCTAGTTGTTCCTGTTCCTGCTCCTGTGAATGCAATTTACCGTTACAGGTCCTGACACTAAAACTGTCCACCCCCGCCCAGACACATAGCCCGCCGAAAAAAAGGGGCTAACAAAACCGTGTCAACATCAGCTGCCTGTCCACTTGTTTTTCACTTGATGCCCGAAGTTTTTTTCTGGTAGCAGTTGCTCTCGTGGGCGTAGCTGGCCTCCCAACTCCACCGGCCCCCATACCACTCCCTCATATTTCATTTTCGCCCCGTTTATTAGTTTCAGCCATTTGAACAGAAGTCGGCGCAATGAATGCATTAAAATATCGTTTCCTAAAAAGTTTTCAAATATTTTACCTTCCCAGGTCACACTGCAGAAAATAGTTTCAAGAGCTATACTATTTTCAAGTGTTAGCTCTAGGTATTTTTCTCAGTGCATCCGATGCTTATTAAATTTGTATAAATCAATTGCACCACTGCCAGTTAAAAGTGGCTCTTAGAAAGCCATTTGGCTGTCGAAGAAACAAATGGCGGTTGAATTTGTTCGCTCATTATGAAGGCTTCCGGGAAGACGAGCGAGGAGAGTTCTCCAAGGAAGTCCCTTCTTCGGAGCCAAGTAATTGGCCAACAAGGCCAACTGGTTAGATGGCATTTAAGAGCAGGAATTACAATTACCCAACGCCTTCCTCGGCGTTGTTTTCCTTGGATTTTCCCCAGGTCTGCCCTCCTGCTTATTCACTGCCGCCTCTCGGCCAGTCAACTGCAACTGGCTCCTCCGAAGTTTGCGCAAAACTATTGTCAATTGGGCTCGCTCCGTCCCAGCCAAATGCTCAAATTCTCAAATGGCCAAAACAAAGCACAATGCAGCACAACACTTGGCTGCTTCCTCCTTCCGGGCACCACCTTCTACACCCGCCCATAGTCGGGGGAATACTCCCGATGACCGACTTTCCACCGGCGCCTTCCGCAGCGGAGAAACTTTCCCGGCCAAGTCAGTTGGGATTAGCTCTGATGGCCGAAACCGGTTGGCTGTGTGTGTGAGTGGGTGTTTGGCGGGAAGGCCGCTTCAGTTTAGAGCCAGGTTAGACAACTGCAAATTAAGCTCGACAAAACGATTTGCCTAGATTGCCGTGTACAAATAGCTTTTGGCTTGGGCTTGCGGTTTCGAAATACCCCGGTAATGTGGCGATATAAAATGGAATTACATGGAACGGAATTGCCAAGACTCTGCCAGAGACGGCCAAAGAGACAAGCCTTTTCCGTCCCTTCATATGTGAGTAGTGGAGAGTAATTAAAAGCCAATTATCGGGACATGATAAGATTGTGACATTTTTACCCATAATGCTTGGAACTCTTGACATCATGTTCTATGTTCTGATTCTGCTGGTTAACCTTTTTTTATTACTTCTTCGGAAGATAATATTGTTGAATTTGACTCATGATTGTGTGTCTTGAAAGACATATACACATGGACTTCAATGGCATATGGAGTATGTGGGCTTAACATCAGAGCATTCTTGGTTCATCTCTTCAAAATAGGGCCTACTCACAGGACAGGAGCCTTTTCTACCACTAGAGCATTCGTAGTACTCTTTGCAGCCGGAATCTAAGACTGCCATGTTGGATGCATACACATTGCTGCAGCGGTTATGGGGACATCTGTATAAACCCGGGGAAGCGCACTTGCCCCACAACGGATTAAAGTGAGTTCCCATGCCACATTTGTTCCAAATCCCGATAGCACTCTCACTTTCACAGACATAGTAACCGTAGCAGGTTATTCCGTCAGGAATATACCGCGTAATTGTATCTGGATGATCAGCAGCTGATGCCCATCCAAGCAAACAAGCGTCATAACTTTCATCTCCAACTTGGAAGATATCATCGTTGGGGCTGTCTGAATTTCCATCATTTCTCGACCATTTAGCGCAAATTTCATCTATTTTGTCTCCAAGAACCTGAACACTCAGTAGGATCAGGGCTCCCAATATGATAGTCCTTGGCGTGGAATCTATGAAAAATCAGATACAAAAGGATTAGTCAGAATAAGGGTATAGATTTCTGAGTTCGAACCTCTCATTTTACAAAAACGAAAACCACTAGAGCATCAGATTCGTTGCGAGCTCCAATAAACGCCAAACTCATCCCTTTTATAGACCTTTCCATCCGATATCTGTTAATTAAAAACTGTAAACATGTAGATAAGCGCAGAGGACAAGATGTCTTTCGAATTAAGCTTTTTATAACAAGATTGTGAGTTAGACAACACGCTCACTATTTAATTAACATTTAATGGGTTCTATCTCTTGATTTTATTGTACAAAAACAGATAGCTTTACCTTAATTTCTTAAAGGCCTTCACGGAACTCACGTGGCGTGTCCCTGCCGCTGCCTCCTGTGATGCCGACTCATATTTCACTTGACTAACTATCCCATTCCGAATGGCGGCCATCTAAGCAATTGCCGCCCACACGGCCAGCCCCCTCCATAAACACTGGACCCATCCTGCCACCTTAATCCCCGCATTCGGCTCCTTTGTCTTGCATTTTGGCCAGACCACTCCCCTAACTCGCAACACGTTGCGGTTGAAAGGGGCATGTGGAGCGTAGCTCGGAATGTGAAATGAAAGGGGCCTGCCGGAAAGGCGCCGGTAGAGGGGAGTGGCAGCGGAGGGGCGACAGCTCGGGGATGGTTTAGGCACTCGAAATCTTGTATGGGCCGGACACCCGTCGCGTTGCTTGTTGATTGTTTTGCCATTTTGCGGTTGCAATTGATGGCCCAGGTGGTGGGGAGCGTTGCTGGACTTTGCCGATGACCGCAGATCGGCGGGGGTTCTGGGTTCGAGGGGTCCGAGGTATCCTGGCACTGGCTGGGGCGAAAAATGTGTTCCAGTCTTAAAGCCTACCAAAGTATCGTTTCAGCCACAGACGTGCCTCGTACGCCGGAATGAAAAACTAAAACTACGAAAATAGCCATTGGATAGGCACTTCTTTGGCTTGAATTTCGGAAACGTTACAATTCCGGAGAATAGGCCGGATACGGGTGCCTGTCTGGGTCTGTTTTACTCCTGCCAGGTACTTCCTCTTTGTTCGTAATGTCTGTCATTTCTATTGCTTCGGGTATTAGGAAGGGTATCCCAAGTCCAACATGTCCTGAAATCAAAAAGAACAATTAAGTTTCCATTATACGCCAAGGTATTTAAAATTGTTTTACAAACTTTATGATTAAGCTAGGTGATTATCTTTAGAGTATTTTTTGGTAAGGGCATCTGGTAGTCCTTAGCGTAACCCAAATCCAAAACTATTCCTCGTCCTGTGCCTTTTGTTTGAGCATGGCTACCTTGCCTCAGCCTGAGGTAAGCCGAAGTGCAATTTAATTTCCCCGCCGATGATTGATGCTACCAGGCGGAGTCTTCAGTCCCCAGTCTGTCATGTTCGGCCCCTCCTACCTGCCACAAGGATAATTCCCCACAAATAGCTAACAAATTTTGCCTGCCAACTCACTGAGGAGTCCAGAAGGGGAAACCACAAACAGCAGCAGAGGGACACTTTTTATCGCCGGCCAGGTTAACTTTTAAGCAGAGCAAAGCGAGGACCAAACAAGGACTTGTAAGCCAAAAGAAGTCCAGGACTCTGCCGGAGATAAACAGATTTATTGTGCTTAAGGACGCACATTAAATAGGTCCGAGGTGCAGGGAGATGGAGCCAGGCTGTAAGCCGAAATACCGAAAGCAAGTACAAGGACAACGATAAGGACTGCGAAACTGCCAGGACTGTTTATAGATTTTCGGAGTCTCCAATTAGCGCTTGGAAAAGCGGGGAAGAGCAGCGCAAAAGCGGCGGAAATTAGGCGAATAAGAGGAGCACAAGGACATTGGCTGCAGTGTTCTGCCACTTTGCCTCAGACTAGAAATCGTAACAGTTGGCAGGAGGATAAGCACTCGGGCTGCGAGACAAAATTAACCACAAATGAGGACAGCTCCGTGCCGTGCTTGGCGAAAACTTTCGCCCATCGAAGTCGAAAGCAGGTGAAAAGGATGTCGCGACTTTGAAACGCTTGGGTGGCCAAGGATTTCAGTGGCTTCCAGGACAGCTACTTGCCACCGCAAATGAGCTTAGTGGATGTACCATCCCAGCCACTCCAAGTCCGCAGGTGTTTTCCGCCTTAAGCTGCCAATGTCTTTATTGCTGCATGTTTGGCTAAATAAGACCTTATTGAATTGGCCGAAGGTACTGGGTTAGGGTGTCCTGGAGGAAGCTCAAAGTGGCGAGAGGTTATACCAATTACGCCGAGCTACCATGATAATAAAGCACAGAACCTACGTCTGATTAGTAATTGTTCAAATTCAAAGTTTAACTTAAAGCACAGTCTCCAGTGAAGTCTGGAAAGTGCATTTCCTAGTCTTTCTACCCGACGTCCGTCCCCACTCGGCTGCAACCTTCAGGCCACCTTTGGAGCCAACTAATAGCCGCAACGACGACGACTTTGTCACACTTCAGTTAACGGGCAGCCGGGGGAGATGCCCGCAACCACAACAACAATATCCATAAAAACAAATAACAGCTAGAAAGTTGTCAAGGAAAGAGTGCGGCAGAGGGGATCGAATCCAGGACCGAACTGCAATTTCCACCACAAATCGAAGCTGCTGGCGTTGCTGTTGGCATTGCTTTTAAGCTTAGTTAAGAAGCACTTGGAAGAGCTTTTCCTAAAGCTGCACAAATGTCCTTGTGCTCGTCCAGCGCCTGTTGGCCACTTTTCCACACTTCCGTGGAAATTGTTGCTTCGCTTCACTTTATGCTTGTCCGAGTTGTCGTCGGAAATTGCTTATTTATTTGGCCTGGTCTCTCGGCCAACAATGCCAACTCAGCCCGAACAAAAAATACCTCGAATCGAGATCAAACATCTAATGGCATAATTCTCGGCGAGTGTCTCCCTGCGAGCGATTCCCTGATGAGTTTCCATGTCCGAGCACTGGTCTGGTTTCTCACTGCAATGGCTGACTGGATGGCTGACTGACAACTTGTCGTTTGTTACTACAAAATTCAATGAATATTTCCTTGGCTGCCAACCAGAAAAAAATGCAGAGCCATTTTATTGACTGCATTTTCCACATGAGATTTGCAACTCCTCCCTGGGAGGAGCCACAAGTGAAAGTGCCTGAATGTATTTTGCATGCGCCCGAAACGAGGAAGCTGGGAAATGGATGGCTGCAGGTATTGTAAATTTTCCGGGCTTGTCAACCAGCTACTTGCCCAGCCAGAGAGCTGGGCTCCAGGAATTTCTTTCAATTTTCCATCCCCGATCCTAAATTCTTAATTGCAGGGTCGTTGGGCTGGGAAGTACAGAGTGGCCTGCAAAAATTGTTTACACAAATATCAATAACAATAAATTGTAAATTGTAAATATAGGGCGGAAAACAGGGGAATACAAATTAATATATTTTCGAGAAACGAAAAACAATTTGCCTTTATAGCACACTCCTCGGAGCCTGGAGCCGAGTCTCCACAACAATTTGTCTTGCTTAATCTCAGTTCATTAATTTAAAGTGCTACTTGCAGAAGGGCCTAGGAATTTTCCAGCGTAGACGGTCAATGGATCTCCTCCACCAGCTTCTGGCCCTGCAAATTGTCAAAAGGCATCTTTCTGGACGAATTTGCGGTTGGGTCTTCTTCGGAGGACACTTTGCGGTCCGGCCAAAGTTTCGCACACAGAATTTAGTTCCATTTTGCTAAGCATTTTGCAATCATTGGCAGCAGCCGCTCCGGGGATTAGGGTCAACGGGCTGTTGTTGTATATTTAATAATTCATGAGCCATCTCTGTGGCTGACCTTCGCCATTTTTGGGGTCAATTTATCCTGGCCCCAGAGCCAGGCCATCATTTCCGTCATTTCCGAGTCATCCGTCAGTCGGAGTTCGAGTGGCGCAGCCCATAATTTTGGGGCGAAAGATGTTGGATTTGTCAAGGTTTTCTAAGATTTCGATTTAAAGCGTTTCGATTACTTATGGAATGTTATCCCTTCCAGGGTTTTTACGGAGGGAACATACAAATATGTGTGGGTATTATACATAATTAAACTAAAAAATTACAACTTTACGGGTGATCGGAGACTGCAGTTCCTAACTAAGGGTTTCTTAATATACCGCTTATGGTCTATGGGATCCTAAAGCCTGCTGTGGCTGTAGATTCTGAATATTCTTCATGTAGCGATGGGGTATCATCCTCCAAGGATTATCCTATCTTCCCGTGTCATTTGTGTTCATCGGGAAGTTTCTCAGTTCGTTGGTCTCTGCGGGTCTTCCAATGGAGGCTACTGCGAGAAAAGAGAAGTTTAAAAATTTGCCATATTTTTAGAACTCAGATACTTGGCCGCATTTTGGCAATGAGTCCAATAAAACTATGTTCGTATGAAAGCTCATGCTCCTTGGAACAGATATTAGTTCCATAGTCTGTCATTCTTTTGATTCTGTCATCTTAATTTCTTCAAATTAATGGGGCTTCCCGTCAGGTCTGTTTCTGATCTATTAGAAACTCACTCCCTTTCGCAACTGACCTGCCCCCAGCAAACAATCAACTAAGCCATCCTGCCCACAAACACATAGTCCTGCCGCATACAGTTCGCTCCAATGAACAAGGCTCCGGTGTCGGCTACTTTGCAGCAGCCAACGCCTTCAACATTCACGCTGTAAGATGTGCCACACCCCCACCCATCACAGTTCCGCCCCCAACTGCCACCAGGTGATGGCTGCCGACCTGGGGTAACATTTTTTACGCGTCCTATTTGCAGCTTTCATGCTTCGACTGAGTATTCCAGCCGGCGGCGTTGAACGACGTCGCGAATGCATTTTTTTAGCTTTTCTATTGTGGTGGTGCGAGGAGGTCAGGGGTGGGGCGTGAAATGTTGGGGGCGTTGCTGGGTCGGCTGGTAGTTCAGTGCCTTTTTTAAACGCAACATGGTTTGCCTTAAGAGAAAGTATACCTTAAATTTAAATAAGTTTCAAATGCATATGAAACCCGGATGTGTGAGGCAGATGCCCCAAAATCTTTGCTAAAATCTATCTGTAGTGCTTCGTTCAGATAGGGTATAATGGCTATTCTGTAGCCTCGAAGACTTAAGCTTTTTCCCTTTTGTATTGCGCTGCGTTGGCTCCGGTGAAAAATATGGAAACTCTCGGCCCTCTAGCTGGCCCCTGCCACTGCCACGCCCATTAGCAGTGTCGTGCCAGCCACCGCCCACCAACCATTGGCAATAGCAGCCACGGTAGCATAAATTTCCATTACCGTTGACAAATATTTACACATCGACCTCAATTCATATTCCTTTTGATGCTGTTGCTTTTAGTTTTGCCAGTTTGTGGAGAGTGGGAGTGGGGGGGTGGTGGGATGGCGGTGGAATGGCGGGTGTTAGTGTGTCCTTTATGCAGTTTGCTGTTGCTGTAGCTGCCGCAGCAATTGCTGCTGGCTATTAAAAGCTGCATTTAGCAGTTCGCCCGCTCCATGTCTTTGCGAACTCCACTCGTGCCTTTGGTGGAATAGGACCTGGAAATTCAGTGTTGATTTTCACTGGCGCTGCTCTTTCGCCAGTAGGCCACTCCACAAACATCTACAAATCCAAACAGGCAGATCAGAAAACCGATGAGAGAATAGCCGGATTACTCGAACAAGTAACTCTAAAATGTCCCGCGTCGCGACTTCCATTCTGGCGGTGTTCGTGTTGCAAACCGTGAACTTTTCACGCTCCGAGTTGTACAACAAGCAGTTGACTATTTACGCGGAACCGGGACGACAGGAGTGCTACTATCATCCGATAGCCGCCTCCGAGAATATCAACCTGCAATATGAAGTGATCCACGGGGGCCACGGAGAGCCCAACATCAATTTCAGACTGATGAATCCCAACAGAAATATTCTGGTGGTGGAAACGAAAAGGGACAAGGGACAGCACAAGTTGGTGGCCTACGAAACTGGGGCCTATCAGATCTGCTTCGACAACACCATTAGTTCGTTCAACCAGAAGATAGTCAGCTTCACGCTGGAGATAACTGCGGCAAATCAGAAGGAGGAGCAGCTCCGGGAGCTGCGCAAGGAGATGCTGTTGGACTACCAATTCGACAAGGCCTACACTGAAATCGACAGCTACATACGCAAGATCCAAGTCAACCTGATGAAGTCGCGCCAGACGCAGGACTTCATCCGGGCGCACGAGGCCAGGGACAGGAATCTGGCCGAGTCCAACTACGCCATGGTCAACAACTGGTCCTGGGCCCAGTTCCTGGCCATGATTTTGGTGGGCTTGCTGCAGGTCATCATGCTCCGCAGCATTTTCAGCACCGATGGGACTCTTTACCAGTTTTGGAAGCGCTTTTAAGGTTCCTATCTTACAGAGTCATTCGTAAATTTTGAAGTAATATGTTGGATGTTTTGTCTACAAATAAAGGGAGCAAAAACATGCTGCCACTATTACATGCCCGTACTCGTACTAGACATTTCCTAATTTCACCGCTTCCTTCCGACAGCAATTGGCACTTTCCTTGTTTAATTTTTCCCTCGCTTCTTATGCCACGCCCCCTTTTATACGCCCTCCGCCGCAGCGCATTTCCGTAATTAACAACTGCGGCTCCCGGTTGCCATTGTTTACTCATCGCCATCCAGCCGGGGAGCCGGGCAGCGTCGCAGTGTTAATTACTCCCCGGCTGGCATTGCCCCAGTCCCCCTCAGCCCCAGCGGCCTCCAGGGAACCCACTGACATAGTGGCTCACTTGGACTTGGAGCTAAACTGCTCCTGTGGCTGCTCCCGAGATCCTGGCTTGCGGACGGGGCCAGCTGCGTTGACAGGACCCTGCAAGGGCGTCTCTGCAACGGCGAAAGGTGCAAATTAAAGAACCACCTGTGCCCTCTAAGAGCCTCAGGGTACGGGTTGGCAATACATGATTAAAAAGAAACATAGAAGGGCCATGACTTTTTAAAATAAGAACTCAAGATCATAAAATAAAAGGACAAAATAAGAATGGAGACCAAAAACTCTATATAAAAATCAAAAAATAGTTTTCCTATTAATTGGATTGTAGCACACAAGATTAAAAAGAAACAAAACAAAGCTCCATATTATCTTAAATAAAAAATTAAGGATTAAGTAATGCCAATAAGGAAAGAGGCGAAGGAGAATGAGTTCAAAAGAAACATGTCAAATCAAAAAAAGCTTCTCAGATTAGAGCCAGTTGATGTTTTTTGTCCTAGCCACCAGTTAAGACATCAAAAGAAATATATTAAATAAAATGAGCTTCTCAGTTAAGAAATAAGCATACAAGATTAAAAAGAAACAAAACAAGGGTCCATAAGATCTTTTATGTAATAATAAAAAAATTTTAAATATTTAAAATCAAAAAACGAAATAAAAACAGACCCGGTTTTTCAATATCCGAGGAAATACAAAATTTTAAACCAAGGTTTATAAATGACGAAAAAAAGAAGCAAAGGAGATTGATCCAGTCAGTTATGTCAGAGCCACCAGTAGATATTCCAAAGATATTTATTAAGTTAAAACGAGCTGATCAGTTATTTTTTTAAGCATACAAGATTAAAAAGAAACAAAACAAGGCTCCAAAATATATTCAAAATAAGATCAATTATAATTTAAGAAAAAAAAGAAGAAAAGAAGATACACGCCGATGATTCTTTCAGATCGTAGAGGAAAGTTCCAATAAAATAAAAATAAAAAATCAGTTTATGTAAATAAAAAGTAAAATAAGCAATGCAGCTTTAGTGCCTGTCGAGTCCTTAAAGTCCAATAGCAACATCAACATCCTACAGAAACCAAATGAAAAATAGGAAATAAAAAAAATAATTAAATAAAATAAATATAAAAAAGTAGGAGTAAAGAGAACTATGCTTTACGAAGACAGCTTCCGAATGAAAAATATTTTAATGTGCGCCCAGTATTTATAGGAAAAATTTCTGAAATATTTCCAAGGCATGCTATGATTTCTTTGCTCTTGTTGATGGAACCCTTTTTTTATGGTTCCCATCCCTAAGTATTATTTTAGGGCTTCATTATAGCTCTTCCCTTTTTTAAAGGTTAATTTTCACATAATTAGGATTCTTCAAATGCATTTTAATAGCTGCCAAAAAGGGCTTCCTCCGAACAACTTCAACTTAATTGTAACGCTTTCTTCTGGGGGTATTTAAGAGTGTCACTCATCGCAACCCATTATGTCTGGCGAGAGCGAGGACTACGCCTCTGTCCATCGCAGTCTCTGTTCCTGTCAGCCCCGGAATCCATTCATAAAAAAGACGAAATGAAGCCTCATGCATGTTTATATCCCGGCCATTTAACGCTCTTACGAACGGCGTTTCCCCGCCAGTTTTATGTTACTTTTAAGTGGCTTTTAAAGCCCAGAGGCTTCATCTCCCGAAGGTGGAGCCGCAGATCGTTTATCAGCTTCGGCGAGGAAATGCAAAAGAAAAGCCCAGGCCCATCGGCCACCATGTTAATTTCATTACAACTACTGCAAGGGCTGTCGACTCGTAAAAAACGACATTTAATTGCAGCTGCCAAACGATGCAAGGGCGGTGTGAGCCATTTTAACGATCAAATTATGGCCGCGAAGGAGTTGGCCGCAACACCGCCCAAAAGCCGCCCAAAAGAAGTCACAATTGCAAGCTGGCTGGCAGGCAAATATGCCGGCCAGATAATGTCCTGGCCGTTTACCCATGGCGCCAGCTGTCATCATCCTTTAGCTGGCAATTCCCGTTCTCCTTGCTTAATGAGTGCAGACAAGCCTTAAATAAAATCTTGTTCTTTAATTTTTTCAAACCAGAAAAAATTCTGTATATCAGTACCAGAAGCTTCCGGGTATATTCTCAAGCTTTGATTGACAAAGTATTAATATAAATGGGCAAAACTTAGGTAGAAAATATTTATTAAATTACTTTAGAATCCCTAAGAGTCTGTGGCACCTACCTAGTTGATGAAAAGGCCACAAGGAGTCATGAGCATACAAATACGTAAAATATAATTGGGTTTAGAGCAGAAACTATGAAAAGAACTTATGACATACCCAAATGAACTACGAGTGCAGTCAGATTATGTTTTGTGGCTCTGTTGAAAGGCAGGCCACTAAATTAATTTGCCTTTGATAAATTGAATATGAAGGGATGTATGTGAGTTGAAGGGAGCACCTATTAAACAGAATATTCGATAAAGCAAATAACTTGATTCTCACACAAAACATTCCCAAAACTGACAACACAAAAATTTTAAAATTATTTGATTAAATTCATAAGGATTTCGATCGATTTTTCATCCATTTTTTTGGTGAACCACCCACCAAAATCTGGGGCGGCACCGAGTGCGGATATAGGACCCCCTTCGATGGCCATATCTAGGCCACCCGATCCTTGAGCGGAATACCTTAAAAGACTCGTGGATCGATTCCGCTTCAAGCTGCATCAAAACATTGGATCGGTATTTGCGATCGATTTTTCATCCATTTTTCTGGTGGACTACCCACCAAAATCTGGGGGAGCATGGAGTGCGGATATACATAGGACCCCCCTTTATGGCCATATCTCAGCCAATATTCACCCGATCCTTGAGCGGCATACCTTAAAGGTCTCGTGGGTCGATTCCGCTTCAAGTTGCACCAAAACATTGGATCGAAATTTGCGATCGATTTTTCATCCATTTTTCTGGTGGACCTCCCACCAAAATGTGGCTGGAGCATGGGGTGCGGATATAGGATCCTCGCGATGGCCATATCTCGGCCAATATTCATCTTATATTCACCCGATCCTTGAGAGGAGTGTGTATGTGTGGAATAATCTTAAATTTTTGTATCTACTTTGTGAATCTACTTTATGGCAGGAGCTTCTTTGTGTCCTTCTGGCGTAAGACTTCTTCGTAGCCTCCATTCCCAAGGACGGTCCCATTAGGAATGCAAGGTGTGCGCACATAAGAAAGGCGAACAGGAACAGGACTAGTTCATTATGCATGACAACTGACATATCAAGACATATGGTGGAAGCTGGCACGAACCGAAACGTTCGGGACATTCCAGCCACATTCCATCTCCCACTGCCCTTCGCTCATATATCCTTTTATTTTAGGGGGCGTTTTAATTGCAAACTGGCACACAATGAACATTTTCGAGCTGCCTTGGCAGTTGCCTCTAATATGGCCTTCTGACCGAGCGCCATGGCCAAGCCATTAGGGGCGGTCAAGTGGCTGGCACGCCCACACCACCGCCGCCCATCGGCACCCCTTCTGCCAACAATCAAGCGAACAAATTGGGTTACTGCTCAACTGTCTGGTTAATGGCTACAATGACACAATTAATTGCATGTTGGCGGCCATTTCATCCGGCACTCGAGAGCCTCAGCTGGCTCGGTTGCCTTTGCTGCCACCGCTGCCAGCATGAATTAAGTTTTGCGCAAAATTTAATATGCGGCAAATGCTAAAAATAAATTACTAATTAGTTTGGGGACCCAGCCACTCGTTCAAGGCGGCCCTGTCACTGCCACTGACAGTGCCAATATTGCATGAAATGGCGCTTCGGGCGAGGCGATTTTGGGTGCCTAGAAAGTTACTTTGTTCAATGAGAGTAACAAGAAATGCCTATGTTTTCCATAAGGTAACCTATATTTAAAAAAAATGGGAACAAACTAGAACGGAGAATACTGAAAAGTGTGTAGAAGTTGTGCAGCTTCCATATTTAAGTTTCATTTTAAACTCAAAAGCCTTCCCCTTTTTCCAGTGAAAGCTGTTAATAATTTTTCTTTTTCTCCGCCGCCACACATTCCATGCCAACAGGGATTAGTTCACATTGTCCTTTAGCCTTTTCCCAGATCAGCCGGCGCCAGAGTGTCCTGTCCCGGGTCAAAGCATACTTCCTGCGATTGTGTTTTGCCGGTTAAAGGAAGTTGATGCAGAGCAGAACGCTTTAAACTGCAAAAAGCTTTCGCCCTCCGTTCAAGTCCTCCGCCTCATCCGCATCCTCGTCCCTGCGAAGGGAAAACTTTGGCAGCAAAAGGCAGCTCATAACAATGAAAATGTGCACGCTTTGGCAATTATGTGAGTGAGCCAATACATGTGCACATATGACGCGCACTGACACACACACACACACACACAGCCATACCTATCCTTTGGCAAATTAACCCACTTTTGCCGTCCAATGTTTTCTTAGCTGCGTCTGCAGTTGTACAATTTTCATTTTCATTTCGTTTTATGGAAAATGTTTTTTTGCCTTTTTTTGCTTTCTAAACCTCCTTTTCAAAGGTTGCCAACTTTTGTTTCGTCTCCTCCTAGATCGAATAGGGCTTTATCTTGGCTTGGAGCCACTCGATACTTTTGTTTTTTTGTCAGTAAGCCCTCGAAAATGAACCAGCTGTACAGTCGCTTCTGGTGGTAAAGTGCATTTCTGTGTTGAGTGATTTTCGTTCCATATATTTCTGCTTTACGACTAGCTTAACTTGTAATATGCAAAAGAATTCCTGCACGCAAATGCATTAGGGCTTTTTATTTCTTCGCCATGAATATGCAACTTTGGCCGGTCACTCAAGGAGAATTTGCATTTTCCGAAAACGACCGAAACAAAATTGCTGCCCGGCACGAACGTGACAAAAAATAATAAAAACGGTAGCTGGGACCTCAACTGGTGGCTCATTAAAATGCTTTTGAGTCGCCAAAGTCAAGTTGCTAATGGTGCGCCTTAAAACGCATCGAAGAGGGGCACCGGGGGCGTGGCTAATGCGTTGCACTCGGCAGAGGTTGCCGCAGGTCCAGGCGGTGACCGAAGTCAGCGGTTCGCACGACTGAGCCCCGACCAAATTACACTGGCCATAAAAAGGGCTCAAAGTGCGTGTCTTTGTTGGCCATCGCGTTTGGGGCTAGGTTGGCCAAAAACGTGGCCAACCGCAGATAGTATAATGAGCTTGAAGGAGCTCATGCAAGGGATGCTATAATTTCCAAAGGACACAAAAACTTTTATCTCTATTATGCTGCTAAATAATTTAATTAGTGCGCCTTAAATCTTATAGTTAAAGGAAAAAATCAAACTGAAACTTTCTATCCCTTCGATCGATTGGGAATTTTAATTTCAATGCTCTTTCACACCCGAACTCCTTCGCGCCTTTATCTCCAAAAGGAGATTGTAATGCCTCCCCGCGGAACTATTCTTCTTGTCGGGGTCCTTCGCCGTCTTCTCCCTAATGCGTAAATGCCTAATGAATCGCGTCCCAGCCGAAAAACGAAAGGAACTTTTGCTGGGAACCAACTGGGATGAAGCCATTTTGCATAGGAACGCCCATTTTTCCACCCGGAATAGCGCGGAAAGCGCTACAAGCCAGGCGACAAGGCAGCAGCAAGGCGAGGACAATAACGACAGAGACAAGGACAAGCCAGCAGCGGCAAGGATGCAAGATGCAAGGATGCAGCCGCCCAGTGACAATAATTTAATTTAATGTGTTTGCATGCAGCGGCAACAGCAGCAACAACAATGGCAATCTTAACAGCCGAGGAGGACGCCGTTCTGGGGGCCCCAAGATAACTCACAATTTGTGGCCGCCGCAACAGCAACCATCCAACCAGCCAACTTGCAACTTGCAACTCGCGCCTTGCAACGCACGACCAAAGGCGAAATTTATGTCGGCTTCCGTTTGCCATTCAGGGTGCTGGCGGGGCTGGCTGTGGACGGCGGGAGGGAAGTTTCACGCTGAAATTATTAGTGTAAACATTTTGCATTTAATTAATAATGCGCCAGGAGAAGCTGCGCTGACAGCCAGTGGCCACAAAAGTATGCAACTTGGGGCAACTCCGTAGCCAGTAATGCGATAATAATGAGTCATCGAGCGCAGTGAGAAAGCAATAAGCGATTTAACGTTAAATCAATATATTAAAACACTACAATTCCAAGAAATAACAGCACCGAAGGGTTCATGGTTGCTGGAACAAAGCCTACCCCAATAAAAACCCAATTGATTGGGGTTCTGGAACACAAAATCCCTCCTCCTCCTCGGACTCGCTCCAATTCGCCCGTTTCTTATGGGAAGGCATAAATTGTCTGGACGTTTGTAGACATCATAATATAAAGCCTAATAAATATGCGACAGCAACAAACAAACGGATAGAAATCAAAATAAGCTTTCGGCAGGACGAAGGACTCGCTTAAAGCTCGGGGTTGTTGAAAACCGGAGGGAGGAGACACTGACAGTGGGTAAGAGGGAGGCAGCACAAATGCGGAGTAATGAGCATAAAAATGCTAACAGAGCCACAAAGGAAACCAGGGACGGGGCTGAAAAGTGTAACGTGGTCGGGGTATCCTGGTATCGGGGGGAAGGTGCCAAGACGACCGTAAATCTTTTTGTGGCGCTTTCAAGGTAAAATAACAATTTAAGTTTATTACTGGATAAGAGACAGCAGCGAGGAAAAGTTTCTCTGTGCTCTTGTGGGAAAAAAATCATGAAAAAACCCCGCTGACCACAACAATGGGAGCGGGATGGGAAATCGTCCTCTGTCCTCTGACACGAGCAAGCACACACATAGAAAACTATGATATATGACAGAGAGGACTGTGCGTCAGTTGCCAAGACAGCCGTGAGGATGTCTTCGTCCTGCTTACTTTCCATTTGGCGCGCAAGGAAAGTTTTTCCGCTCGCCCTGCTCTAGCCAAGAGTGGGACTTGTGGGAAGTAAAGCAAAGATGCTGAGGAAGTCTCGCAATCGCGCTTTTATGTAGATTATCGCAGTTGTTGCTGCCGCATTGTATCTTTTTTAGCAATCTACAGTATCTGCATTTACGGCGTAACACGATACATATTGTATGTTTCAGGCCAAAGTGGGAGTCAGAGGTTGTAGAGTCCAGAATAATATTTCCCAGTGATTGTAAGCTTACAATAGCTAGAGTCAAGGATAATCAACATTAAACATTACCCCACTCTCTTCTCTTAAAGTTTTATTGCCTTATTTCGCATAAGAACACTAGATTTCTCTCCGTGTAGTGTCAAGACACCTGGCGTTGGCCGCTTCCTTTTTGGCAGGCTCCAAATGGAGTGGCATGAGGCGGAGTGGGCCGGAAAGGGGCGACGAGACGCGGTGTGAGACAAACATGTGCGCCACTTAATGGCCAGAAACAGTTCAAGGAAGTGGAGCAGCAGACGGCTCGGCTGGCTCGGCTAGCTCGACTGACTCGGCTGGATGGCTCTGCCACTTTGACAGAGTGCCCCATGGACGGGGGCCTGGATCCTGTGGCAGTCTGTCCCTCACCCCGCCACCACTCTGTTCGGTGCCCTGTGGCAAATCACAATTCGATTGTCTCTACGTGTCACTTACAGGACATGGGGGCTGCATTTAGGCAGCGTCCTTCCATTATACAATCAAGGTGGCACCTCCCAATTTTTCCTGCCATTACTCCCTAGCACTGCCGCCCCTTCACTCCCCCAGATCCCTGCCGCTCTCCTTTTCCAGGCCAAACAAAACAGTTAATGGCTTGCAAGTTGAAACAAGTGTTTGGGGCGCCCCACGTCTGCGTGCCCCACTGATTTTTCAGGCTTTATATCAGTTTTAATGCCCTGGCCTCGGCCACTGCTCTGCGCCGTGGCTGCCGTTCATGTGGTTTAATTAGCGCTGTCTGCCACTCAGCCATGTGGACAAATTTGTCCATTGGCCAGCGTGGGGCATTAGGCCACCTTTTCATTTTGGCCAGGCCAGGCATCCTGGATCGGGCTTCATTGATTAGCCGCCTAGGCAGCTGTGATTAGGTATTTGTGAATCTGCCCTTGTGATTAGCTTCGCGTGTAACACTTTTACCTGAAAAAGGGCTAAAGGGTACTATCAGTTTCTATATGGTACAGTAAATATAAAAGGGGGTTTTTTATAAGGAATTTAATCTTAAACTTCTATGCTACACCTAAGGACTGTTGAAGAGACCATTACTAAAATCAAAACTTTGTTCCAAAATCAGATATAGTACCAATTATGAGACTGATAACTCAATCTCCAACCGTTTCAAATTTAAATCAAACTACACAACATGGTCAACAAAGTGCAACACAGTCTGGCCGAAAGCTCCTCGAAAGCTCGCTCCCAAGCCTCTCGGTTCAGGACGCTGAATGTGGGCTGCAAGCTCGGGACAACTCTCTGCCATTTGTAACTTTCTCTTAGGCGGAAAGCACATCCTGGAAAGCTCTCGCAGGGATGCTGTAATAGGCAGAAGTTCGCTGGCAGCATCCTCGGAATTCTGCTGGCACTCCGGGCCGCTTCGTTCGCTCCTTGCTGCTGACTTTTTTCGTTCGGCCTCGTCGGTTTTGGCCAGATGCCTTGTAGTAGGTCCTGCCATCCTCGACGGCTGGCTAGTTAACCGCGGCGATTCAGTCAAGCTCCAGCCTCCGTTCACAGAGGAGCCGATGCTGCTGCGTTCTCCCCCAGATTCCAGAGTCGAGCACCGCGTTCGCATCGCATCGCATCGCGTCCGTGTGCGTGAGCGTGTGTGAGTGTGTCAGTGGGTGAACACAGTGCGTATGAGATACTTTTCGGTGGCCGAGTCCTCCTAAGCGAACCGGTGGAACTTTAATTGTTCAGCTGCCAGCAGTTCAGCAGGGCCAAGTAAACAAAGT
Source organism: Drosophila ananassae (assembly GCF_017639315.1). Taxonomy (NCBI): domain Eukaryota; kingdom Metazoa; phylum Arthropoda; class Insecta; order Diptera; family Drosophilidae; genus Drosophila; species Drosophila ananassae. The sequence goes on from NC_057930.1 coordinate 26,571,678, forward strand.
GAAAACGATTTAAAAAAAAACTCGGTCAAAGGATTTAAATTCCAAAAACGAATTGAAATTAATTAATCAGAGCTACGCAGCATATGCTAAGGCCAAAAATAAATCAGAAGGCAGTCGCTAAAAAGTAAGCAGAGTTGTGAAACCCCAATAGATGCCCAAAAATGAAAATAATTGGAAATAGATATTCAATCTAAAAAGCAGAAGAATTTTATTTGTGAAATTAATTGTGAAAAACCTCGCCAAAAATTTTTTTTTAAAATCCAAAGCACTTTCTCCCAACTTTCCTCGCAAACAACATAATTCATAAGTCAACAAACAAAGTTTCATTTTCGAAAACTTATTCACAATGAAATCAGATCTTATTTTGGATTTTTTTTTAACCGCTAAGCTCAAAGCCAAAAAATAACAAAAACTTGAAAACAACCTGGCCGGGTGCTTGGGGAAGAATTTTATTGATGGATTTTCTCCGGCAGTGAATTTTTCGCAGCAAAAGGCAGAAACTCTTCCATTTACAAGCAACCGAATAGTTGGCATAGTTTTTTGCTCTAAATGCCGAGCGACGGCCATAAAAACATATTGGCAACATTTCAAACTCGCCAAAGTTCTTTTACCTTTGGCCCAGTGCTGAACCCAAAACAACAGCACACAAACAGGCAAACAAACTGGCAAGGACTGGCAAACAAAAACCATTTCGGCCAATAAATCATGGAGCAGAAGCAGCAACAAAAACCGAGTCGAAACTGCGAAGAAGACGAAACTTTGCTTGTTTTTCAATATTTTTCCTTTCGATTGCAAAGGAAGTGCGAGCCGGAAAAGTTTGGGGAAGCGGCAGGAATTAGTTTTGGAATATTGCTGGACAACCTGTCGTATGAGCAATGTCGATTGGGCTCCGAGAACAGTGTTCGTTGTTGTGAGAAACTATTTGTTTCGGCATTTTTCGGTGCATCATGCAAATTGTTTGTAATTGAACGCAATACGGAATGGTTTATGTGAAGCGATTTGGTTTTCGGGCTGAAACCTAATCCCAGCATCGTTTCTGGGCTGCCTCCTGAGATAAATCAAATCGCAGGCCCGTTTACCTAATCGCAACACATTCGCAAAGCCATCTGGACCGAAATCACAAAGTGGGCAACAGACACCAGACGCCCTGCAGGATATTTGAACTGGGCCCTCAAAATTTTCGTCCGTCCAGTCAGCCAGGCAGCCCCTCTCATCAACTTAAATTGTGGGAAATTAATCAAGTTGAAAAGGTTTCTTCTGGTCTTCTGGCAGGTCTGGTTCTGGGAAGACGCCACAAAAGATTGCGCCTCAATTTTGGGCGGTTGCCTTTTGTTTTCTTTTATTGTTATGGCCTCCGAGTCTGGCTCTGACTCGCAAGACAAGTCAACATGCGAAGGGCAAACCTTTTTTGCTGTTGCCGAAAAACCTTTGCTTTGCATTCATGCGGAAATTAAAGCTAATGCACAGGAAGAAAATAATGGGGAATAGAAATAATAAAGTAGACTTTACTATTTAAATTCTCAGACTTAAATTCGTGAAAAATTGTTGGGTTGAAAAGATACTTTGTGGAAAATAAAACCTACTTTCTTGATTAGTTTTTCTATTTTTCATCAAAAGATATGAATGTTTTAATTTATATCTTTCTTTACCTTGTCTAAGGTTTAAATTGAAATATTGATTCATTCTTTTCTTTAATTTATTTTAAATCTTAATAACATTTTTCATTCGTGTATGGGTGTTGCAAGAAATATATAAGGGACCGATGGGCGTTTTCTCACCCTGGAAAAATTGAAATTGCGTTTTCCGCCGCCTCGGGCCTCTTGTTCATGTACAAACAGGCTCACACACACTGACAGGACACGTGTAGCACTTTCTGCAAAGGCTGAAGGACCTTAAAGCGAGCCTTAAACGCTGCTGCTCGAGAGTTTCAGTTACAGTTTTTTCGCCTTTCTGGGTCAACGCCTGGTTGACATTTTTGCCCCGGCGCAGAGTTCATGGAAACCCTTTTTTAATTAATACAGTCTGCACCTTCTCCGCCCCTCTCCAGTGGAAACCTCATTAAAATGCGTTCGAAAATGAGACCGCAGGCTGGGGACATTTTGTGTTTGTGCAGCTCTCGTCGTGGCGGCTTTAAAAGCAGCAAAATCATAAAACGACAGTTGATGAATTTTTATTATCTGGGCTTTGGCTTGCTAGCCCTTCTCTGAAGCCACGCAGGTATTTAAAATAATTTAATTAATTAGCGCCATCTCTTTGACACTCGGAAATATATCAACGGATCTGAAAGGCTAATAAATTATTGCTCCTCAATGGAAACTAATTAGTTCGGGCAACAGTGCAAAGGGCCCGTAAACGATTGAAGGGTTGGCTGATTCAATACAAGCAGCTTGTAGAGCCTAGAAAATATTAAAATATTATATATATCTCTTGAAGTAGACTCTCATGTGCACAGTCGTCAATAAACCAAAATAATAATCCAACCAAAGGATATTGACATGCATTTCAGTCATGCAGTGGGAGATTATTATTCGATTGAGTCTTAACTGGGACTAATTGCAGCTCGACTTTGATTCGGAAATATTGAGAGTCAATAAATTAATTTGAGGATTCTGCCTCAATTTACAAACTCAATTTATTTGACTCGAAAACGGGCAGGCAAATATTGAATTTAAGCAGAAGACGTTCTGCTCTTAATCCCCATTACATTCGCCATTATTCCGGGCCATAAAGAAACACAAGTGCATATAATATTTTTGCGTCGCTCGAAAATGTTCGAATAAACCATTTAACGTTTCTCCTTAAACATTTCTGGCGTTTCCAGAAAACCATCAAAAATAAATGAAGCATAAATGCCAAGAGCACACAAAAAATGGAAGAAATACGTTGATACTCAGGAGTGCGGAGTGTGTTGTGTTGACGAGGGGCGAAGTGATTTAATTTTTCTGTAATTTTCTTTATGGTCGGTTTTTTTTTCGGTTCGAAATCTCCGAAGGACATGCACGGAGGCCCGGGTGAAGTAAATAGGTTTGGCGCGGAATTAGAAACACGAAGCGCCATTTGGCGGCAAAAATAACCGGAAGGAATTATAGCGGGCCTCGTCCTCCGTCCCTCCGGCATCCGCGAGGAGGAAATTAAATGTTTTACTGTCTGCGGTGAGATGAGAATACAATTATAATTTCATGCAGGCGACAGCAGGAACAAGTCCTTGGAAAGAAATCAACGAAAATGGGAAACATTTTGTGATTTTTTGCATAAATGTGTGTGTGGGTGTGGGTGTGAGAGTGGGGGTGTTAATGCGGAGCTGCAGTTTCGTTATATTGAGTCGCTTTCATGTGCCAGCCAGGCAGTGTCCTGTTAAGAGGATCAGCATGGCGAAAACGGAAGAAAGCGGCAAAATGGAGAACGAGGCGACGCTGTGTGAGGAACTGTAATGCGGAAGTTGGGAAATTAAGTAAAAGGCGAGGCTCAAAAAGCCTTGAATTAAATTAAAAAGGAAATTAAACGATACTTTGTCGGAAAAGGGTCTGGATTTGAATGCTCATCCCGACCAAAAAGTAACATGCATGTGGCCAACTGCTTTATTCATTTAATCGCATAGAAACTTTCTGAGGCAAATGTATTTTTCTAACAAAATTTTTCCCTTTCTTCCATTTCTTTGCTCCCTTGGTTGGGTGCCACGCCAAAACAGAAGCCTCAACATCAACCGGAAATCAACGAAATTGTCGTCACTCCAATCAAGTGGAAATTTGATTAAAAAAAACGTGAGGAGGAGCGAAAACCCCAAAGCGAAAAGAATAGAAAGGACGGGAAACGAAAATTTGATAAATTTCAAAAAGGACAAAGGCAATGGACGAGTTTGAAAAGGAAGCGTCGGGCAAATAGAGAGGGACGACAGTGCGAGTGTATGAAAAGGTAGTACCAGAGGAAATCAACACGCACTCACATGAGCGAGTTTGTTGCACGGGAACACCAAAAAACATTAAAAATCAGCGGAGCGTAAAACTTACACAATCCTTGCAACAAAAAAAATATCCACGTGGACGAAAAAGGAACAGAAATTCGAAGCAAATGCGAGCTATAATAAAAATAAAAACAAGGCGAGTGGAGTAGCCAAGTGAGAGAAAAATTTTTAGTGGAAATAATTAAAAGATTCGCTCGGAAAAATTCGAAATAATAAAGCTAAGCTCCAACCAACGCCACTACAATGCGAAGCAGGACGAAGCAGCTGACGGCCAGGACACATAAACGTCTTTTTCTTGCCTAATACGCTCTCCTTTGGGGTAGAGCACGAAATTAAGTGCAGATTATCAGAAGATTATATTTTAATAGCATTTCAAGCTGTTTCCTTTCGCCAACAAAGAGCAGACAGGACAGCTAGGACCTCGCCGCCCCAAAAAAAAGAAAGGGAACTGAGCAGCCAAGACTGACCCGAGTGTGTGTGTTCTACAAGTGCGGCTTATTGCATGATTACCGTCAGGATTTTTTGGACGAGGCAGCCCGAAACATACAAGCGTGCCACAAATTGAAATTAAAGAAGGAATTACGTGTCGCGAGTGCGCTCCAGTGCGGGCTAAATAAATACTTGTGCTAGTGTTCGTGAGTGGTTGCAAAGATACCCAGCGAATATCGAGTATACGCCGTGGGGTCCGGGCGTGCGAAAAGCGGAAAGACATCAACAGGTGAGTGCAAGATTATATCTTATCCATAAAACTAAGTATTACTTCCTTCGCGATGGCCTGAGAAATTTCCCGCAAGGTCACAAGATTTTCGTAGAAAAGTATTCCCTACAAAAGTATAAAAATGCTCATCCCACCGTGCAAGCTCTGCGGGTTGCCAACGCAAATCCTATTAGGCCTCTAAATGTCACATGAAATATAGAGCAATTTCCCCAAACCTTCTCGCGCAACCCTTTTATCAGGACTCGCCGCAAAGTCTGGCAGTCGGTTGGGAAACCCTTTTCGCTCCCGACCAAAGCCTAAGCCGCAGCAGCTCCGGAGGCTGCACTGGGAGGGCTGTTAATTAATGCCGACCGAGCTTCCGCTGCAGCATATTTAAAAACGCATTAGCTCTTTTGGGGGCTTAAGCAGCCGAGGCTGTCATAATTCTAACCGAGCATTAGGCAAAGTCGAGCATCCACCCACACATATCCTCGGCTCCTCATGGCAAACATATGCAGGGAAAAATTCTTGTAATTACTTTAAATGCAAACGAAGGCGCTGCTCCTTTTGTTGCTGAATGGGAATGGTGATGGGGATGGGGGGAACTGCGTTTTTTCATTCGAGGGGTGTCCTGGGCCCTGTATCCTGGACCGGCATGTGTTGCTAATTTCATTTTGCGGACTGAGGAACAAAGTCACAGTGGGAGGGTGGGGCAGAATTCGGGGCTGTAGGTGTGTGGGCCTGCCATTAAGTCGTTGGAGTCACAGAACGAAAGTTTCATTCACGTCCAGGAAAGTGGGAGATTCTGTCATATCCAAAGGACACAGGAAGAAAGTGGACCTAAATATAAAATATATAAATTTTTAAGGGAAAATCCTTTAATATATTCCTGTCCTTATAGAGTTATGAGTCATTTAGAGTCCCAGTTTAAAACCCAGTTTTCTCCAGTGTAATGATGATGACACCCGCTCTCCTGGCGCTGGAATGGCCCATTGTTGTTTGTTGTTTTAATGTTATTTGCCTGGCTGCCATCGTCGTCTTTGGAATCTGTCACCGTTTTACGTGACAATACAGCCTGCAACTTTGTCTCCTCCACTGGGTCGATGTGCGTCGGTGTGCGCCTGTGGTCCGCCGCTGTGGGTTTGTGGTCCTGCGGTGGAGCCGAACCGGTTCCAAGGCGGCTCCTTGGTCGCTTGGTCGGCTGACCCTAAGCCAGCTGGCTGTTGTCGCATTGCGTGGCTGCTTACCTGTGGCCTCACCTGACAAAACTTTAACACAAAAATTTCATTTAAAAGTTTCGCTCGCTGCCTTTTACCTTCATTTGGACCTACGCCAGATGCTTAAAACTTTTTCCCACCAACTGGGAGTGGGGCGGGAAAGGAATAAGGACTGGCCCGGGCATTTCTTTTATGGCAACTTTAGCAAATGGACATTGAGGTCGTTGTATGACTTTGGGTATTTCTCCATCATAAATATCGCTGGCAATTTTTCGCCGCCCCACCGCGCCCTGCTCTCCTCTACCTCTGGCACTCTATTAGCATTACGTTGAGAGTCCTGCTGAGGACACTTTTAATGTGCCTTCTTTGAAGTTGGACTTTGTTGTGAGTCCCTGCGCCGAAAGGAAAACGCCACAACTGGCTTTCGAGATCAAAGTTTGTGATTTACCTCAACTATGGTATTTTGTTTGCAGCGCAAATTGTTATAATTAAACTAAGTTCCAACTCTTAAATTACTGAATGCCCGCCACCGGCCCTTCCGTGTAGCTCAAAGGTTGTGTTTCCACTGCTATTTATCCAGTTGGAGCGCCGATAAAATTGGTTGTTCGGTTTTACGCCAAATAAACAGAGCGCGTTAAATGGTAAGCCGTGTTTTATTCGCTTTTCATCAGGCTGCATCTGAATTTAATGCGAATGTTTATTTAACATCTGCTGCTCTCGCTCATTGTTTTCCCTGTTTAATTGCATATATTAAAGCCTCCGCTGGCATAGTTGTGGATTTTTTTGACATGAAAGGTTTGCATAATGTCGATTAAAAAAATCCTTTCAAATTTGTTTGGTTAAATTATCAATTCTGTTCAGCAGTATTTTAATAGCTGGCAAACGTTTAAGATACATTGTAATTAATTGGCTAAAGAATAACATTGTGCAGCGTCTGATCTTTCTCTCAAGTTATTAGGCTTCAAACCTTATAAACTGTGTAACTTTTCACTCTCTCCCAGTCCGACAGAACCCCTTGCCAACACAATTAATCAAACACTACAAAAACACGAAAATCGCTTACAGTTTGTTCAATATTTATTGAGTGGGGAATTGCCGAAGCCCGGGGCATACTTTTTGTGAAAGGACATGCTGGGAAACACTCTCCCTCGCAGCCGTAGCCAGTGGGATGCTTTAAAGCACTGCTGCTGGCGCTTCATGACGTAGTAAACACTTATTAGACGTCACAGGCTAGCACCAGGCCCGGGACAGGGAACTGGGGACTGGGGACACAGGGCCCCTAGCACAGGATACGGGATACAGAATCTAGAACTGGGAGCTGAGGCAATGGAGCGTGCTTCTAAGGAGTATTCAACTAATAAAAATGTCAAAACGCATGAAGTTGATGACAAGTAACGTGGAATGACAGCCTAGTCGGCAGACAGAGCGACAGGACATCAATGCACTGAGAAAAATTTATTTAAGAAAAGGGATATACTGAGTCTAATCAGAGTTTAAAAAAGAGAATACTAGTTGCTTAAATATTAGTAGGCTTCAATAATTTTTTTGGCTATTTATTTGTTAGATATGCATTTTTTCTCTGTATATCCTTGCCTCTGGCTAGAGAACAAGCTGAATTCATGGCTTGTCGCATGCGGGCTTCGATGTCCCAGTGCGGGCAGCAATTTGCCACACCTGCTGTGAGTCTGTGTGGCAGCTCCCCTCCATCATCTGCACTCCCCAGCCCGCCCGCACAGAGCCTCCCACAATCCTAGATCCTGTTCTGCTGCTAAACTTTCACAATTAAAACTTGGCACTTTCCGTCGCTTGCTGCGCACGCACGATTCGCATTCTCGCATCGCAACGCAGCGCTTCAATTTTGGTCCGCCCCCCGCTGTTTGTTTATTGGATTAAGTAGATTTATCATATCAGATGGCAAAAGCTGTCTAAATTTATCCGCACCAGCACTGCCTTCGTGGCTCCCAGTTCCAGGTCCAGTCCCACTCCGGCCAGCATTCGCTTCGTTACAGAAGCAGCACATATCAAGAGCTTTCGCGCCGACGACTTCTCGTTTTTAATTACGCTGTTTTTTCCTCGAAGCTCACGTACCGAAAAAAACAGGACAACAAGAAATGAGTTTTGCTGGCAAAAGTTTCCTTTGCTACGTGTCCTGCCAACAGGCATTTTCAATAAATTTTCCTATGCTCGTGGAATTAATAAAAACAGAAGAAACTTTTGCACTTGGCCTAGCCGAGGAAGGTCAAAGCGCAGACTGGGGCTTTAATCTGTTGTTTTTTTTAGAAATAAATATTGGAATTTAAAGGAATTAATATTTACTTTCATGTTAAGAGACACATTTCCAAGGTAATGTGCCAGCTTGGGCCTAAGGCCTAACTTCTGCTTCTCGGTAAAGCTGCTCAAAATTTCAGAACTATTTGGTTCTTGCCTTTTGTTTTTTGCTCGCTTTTATGTGACTCGGTCGCACGACATCAAACAAACGCAAACGAAACACACAAAAGCAGCGGCGACACGCGGCGTATGCGTCATATTAAGTATACGCCCCCACGACACACGCTCTCCATGTTGGCCCCAATTTCTCCTCGGCTCCGGACTCCGGACTCGGGACTAGGGGCCTGGGGCTACGGCCTACAGACTCCTGCTCTGCCGCGTCTGTTATTTAAACACAACAATTAAAACGATTTTCCTCGCAACGGCCCACAAACACACGCACACCCGCTCCCGAGACGATGTTCTCGTTATTGTTGTTGTTTATTTAGACGCAGGCATGTAGACATAACATTCGGCATTCAGGAACAAGAGCGGCAGCAGAAACAAATTGAATGAACACGCGCCCCGAAAAGCGTTTAATAAACACAAAAGCAACAGAGACAGGAGCAGAAACAGAAACAGTGCCAGCACGGGCCCAAAGCTTAATGAAATGTAATGATGAGAGGGCGGATCCGGGCCAACAGAGGCGTGGCCAGGACATCACGAGATGTGGAAGCAGTTCTAGAATCTAGATACAATATTTGAACTGGAAACAATGGGAGCGCTGTTCAAGGAACTACTGAGATATGTTAAAGAGTTATTCTTTGGAGGAAAATATAGTGAAATACTAAATCCTGAATATGCGAAACATGTTAGAGTGGCCACGTGGGGGGTGCCCCGTTTGAAGGACTCTCCAGTTAAGCAATTTAATGCGCGCACAATTAAGTGACCCGGCAGGACCCGGCAGGACCCGGACTAAGAGCAGGAGCAGGAGCAAAGCCGAGCGGCAAATTGGAGCGACATTTTTTAAAACAAGGGGATCCCCGAGCTGCGCAGTTAATGTCAAATGCATACGCTATCCCCCGGGTGTGTGGGTTCTGTTTTTTTCCCCCTGCACTGTCTGCAGTCAATTGCCAACAAAAGTTTTGTTTCCAGCGGCGGACGTGCATTTCATTAATCCCTCCCCTGGCCTCACCCTGGCCCCTGCCCTCCGGTTAATACGAGGGAAAATCATTTTAAATGCCATATCAGCGTAAAAAATCGTAATTAACGTTAAGTGCTGATTTGTTGGGAACACGAGAGAGTTGGCTCAACTTTTTATTTTAACCGCCTCTCAACCGCCGCGGTCGATTGGTTTAATCAGCGAGCCTTGGTTGAAGGTTGAATTTACAAAGATACATGGTGAGTTTACATGGGATGTATTCCAGAGCTATTCCGTGCGTGGAAAATCATTAAAAAACCCCCTCCTTTATGCGGCAGGCTACCAAGAATAAATTGCAGTGCCAGGGTAATGAATCCTACGCAAATACCTTGTTTCTGCAAATAAATTGCAAAATGCTTTATGGCGAAAAGAGTGAAAAGTCAATTTGCAGAACAAGCCAACATTTGTTGCCACTTATCTGGCATTGCTCCCCCAAGTTCAGTCGCCACCTTGTGCCAACTGTTAACGATCTTTAAACGTCAACTGACACACATTCCGGTGGGGCGAAAGAGTCGGCAGTAGTTGCCCCGGAAATAGAGGGGCAGAGAGTGTGCCATGCGTAATGCCAAAATGTTCTACATACATTTAAGTTAAATGCCAGCCATATACAATAGTCAGAGCAGCGGGACTCCGGCACTGGGACTCCGTGTTCCGTGCCATTTCACTCCTCTTGGAAATTACGTGACACATTTCTAAGAAAGCAAAACTAATGTCACTGAGATACACAAGGAAGGGAAAAGGATGCACGGTGTGGGGAGGGGGAATTTAGGGCTTTGGCTTGACAAGTTGGCATCATGGAAAAAAGCTAGCCCAAACACTTTAGATGTCATTGTACCGCATTTAGATTGAGTTGCTCTCCAAAAGCAGCGGCAGCAGCAGCCAAAACATAACACCGACTTGAGCAGGCAGATGAGTTGGCTTTCGGGTGTGTCTTGGGTTGATATCCTTGGCTCTCACTTCCCACTAGCCACCATCCACCGCCCAAAGCCTCCCCCTTGGGTTGTTAGTGTCACTTAAGCTCGAGACTTTGGCACTCGCATATGCAGATGGATGCCATGGGAGATGGACGGGGAAATGTTTCCACGCACTCCTCTGGGGCATCCTAAATGTGGCTGGAGATTGGTGTGTAATGGCAGAAGAAATGCCCTGAATGGGCCAGAATTTGTATACTGTTTATGAGGCGAGCAATGTCTAGTCCCAGACACACTGGGCAAAAAATAGTGAATATTTTTTTGAGGTGGGTCAGGTTTAACTTTTCTGGGGTGTCTCTTGTTAAGCATTCCGGGTTCTGGCTCTCTAACTGCGCACTTGTAAATAATTGTCTATGTAAAGTTATACAACGTTAGTCCTGCTCCAGGCTTCCCACATCCTTCCGCCAGCTCTCGGGATGCGTCGCGTGCATAATTTGAGTAGATTTTGAGTAGATTTTGAGCAGAGGGGTGCTCTTACATTCATACATGTTGCAGCGCATTAAACATAAATTTGCAACTGCAGTGCGATAAAATATTTATAAGTCAAACGCAAATGTTTAATGGACAAACACACCGCCCGTCGCAGCTACCCAGTCCATCGCCCAGTGTTTGGCCCGCAAATAAGCAAATATTTGTGATCGGCTTTGGCGCCGACTAAGCCTCGACTATCGGCCACTCCACGCCTGTCAACAATATTATCAATTAAATTTACGAGCCCAATGGGCCCGATTCGTCCTGATTGTCAATGTTTCAAAGTTGCTGCTGGCTCATAAATTAGCTTTCGTAAATAGTTACAGGCCGTATAACAAGTTTAAACTACTTACAGTTCTATTTTCCCCATATTATGTTTAATATTTGCCGTTTAAATAGTAGGGCTTCCCATCCGTAGTCCCCCATAAACACCTCTGAAGCGTTTATCAGCTGCCTATTGATCTAACAAATAAAGCACAAATTGTGCATATCCTGTGAGCCTCCGCCGGCATCCGGTGGTGCCCATTCACCTCGCCCTCCGGGCCATGCATACGGCGGGGCTTGCAGCTCCCATAACTGATTAAGGTTCAAATTGTTATCAATTTGTAATTATGGAGCCACTGGTGGGCTCTGGCCTCTATTCAAATCGCTCTGTCTCCCTCCTCTCCGGCTGTCCTTTAAAGCGTCCTGCTGGGCTGCCATGGAAGTGTTGCCCTGGCACGAAAAAGCGTTTGCGGTTAGGAGCGGCTGTTGCGGTTAGGTCCCAGCACCACTGCTCCTCGTTGAAAATGCAATTGCAGCAACAGGAAATGTGTACCCTGTAAGCTTGAAGATGGGGAATATTATTCTTCTCTATTTTTTAAAATCTAATGCAGCTCGCTGTTCCCTTTTCAGAGACACAACTATCATATATTTTCTGGTCCAAATGCTAAAAGTTTTGGCAGACAAAGTCTGAAAAACTATAAATTTAATAGCCCCATGGAGAAAGAACAAAATGTAAAACGTTTCTACTCATTGGCTTGATAAGACAGCCCTTTCAACATTGTAATCAATTTTACAAGTTTCTAACAAGAGAACTGGAGAACTGCAGAGATAAGTCGCTCGAATTGTTAGATTGCTAGAACAAGAGAAATAAACAAGAGCCAGACAAATAAGCAAATCAAAATGATGCCAACGAGTGGCACGAAATCAAATTGAAATTGAAACTAGACAAAGTGAATTGGCAGGGAGCCACAGAACGGAGAGCCTCCCTTCCTCCCACTTAGCGAGAGATGAAGGGCACCGATGTGTTATACAATATTATCATGCTTATATAATTCTGCCATACACAGTGAGAATGATATGGAAACAGACAAACACATGCGAGGCGGCGATAAAGCTCCAGTAACAAAGTTGAATGGCTGTCTTCGGGGGAGAGGAAGTCCTTCGTATCAGAAGTTATTGTGCATGTGGGTGTGGGTCTATCTGTTCGACTGGAGCCAAGGATTATCAAAGTATTAAGGGAGCAGCGCTCCAGACTCGAATTCAGTCTGAGTTTCAGTTTCTTGAGCTTTGACTGCTCCTAAGTTTTAGCACTTTATGGGGCGTCGTTGTCAGTGTCGTTGTCTTTGCCGTTCTCGTTGTCGTTGTCGTTGTCCTGCTTCCCAAATGCCTTGGGGCTCATGTGGCAGGCTCGGCTCATCATAAAATCTGCCACAAATGCTTTGAGAAAAAATTATACCCACACGAGCCATATTTAAAGTTATGTATTAAACTGAAAAGTAGTTATATCTTAAGAAATACTAGCCCAAAACTAGTAATACATTAAAAATGAGGGGCTAGCCCTGTTTTCTCTCAGTGCCAATGGAGTGTGGAAATCGCAGAAAACGGAAGCTGGGCCAGCGCACATTCATAAGTGAAAGACAAAAGGCGCCAAAAGACAAAGGCCCTGGCAGAGAAAATAAAAAGGACAAAAAGGAGCATGAGAGCACGCAGCAATAGGAACTAACATGGAGGAGGGACCGGGCCAAGCCAAGGGGCCGAGAATTGCAAGTTGCTGCGACATGTAAGAATTATTATCTACTCTTGCACTCTCAAGTGGCCCCCGAAGAGACTGGTAGCGGAGGAGCTGGGGAGGACAATGAATAATGTCCTTGGCGCGCAATGCGGAAGTGCAGACTGCAAGGACCCGAAAGGATCCGGCAGCAGCCGCAGTAGGTAAATAAAATAAAGCCATAAAGGAAATATGCTTTCGTGAACGTTTCAATCGGCATAAAATTTTATAACCAGCATTTTATTTTCACTCACCCAAACAAGCGAGCGCTTTGCATCCCACAAACACACACTCCCATACAGAATAAACTAGAACTTTTTTGCACTCTGGCATTTTTGCACAATTTTCGACATGGCGCTCCGAAAGAGCTCCAAAAAATTCCATAAATGTCTACAATGCATTGAAATTGTGGCGGCGAACGTTAAGTGGGTCTCGATTGGAAAGGATGTAACTCCATCCCCGGGCCCCCCTTTAAAAATTTGCTAAAAAGCCCACCCCCTTCCAGCACTGCTGCGAAAGTATGTTTTAAGCTTTCTGCCGTTTTTGGCACTTTTCTGGCCGTTAGCCAAATTACTCGCCGAGTAGGCCAGCAAGACCAACAGGGCGTATGCGTAATGCGAGGCCCTACGCTCCTAGCTTTTCGCTTTGAAGTGACCCACGTGAGCGTGGCACCCAATCTGCCATCGGCAGTTTGCTGTTCACTTTGCCAGCTTGTACAAATATTCTATATTTATGTGTGGCAAATGAAAGTTTAATCAGTTGGCTAATTGAATTGGGTTCTGTGTGGGTTTCAGTTTTCAATTGCATTTTTGATAGAAGCGATGGGGTGGAAATTCAAAAAATAAATGGTAGAGATCTCCTCCCTTACCCAGAAAAATCAAACCAAAGCCCAAAAAAGTATTTTCTGTCATGTTTTTGTATTTATTTCCGTTTATTCGCAATGCAAATGAAGTTGTTTTGCCGCTGGTCTGCCTTGCATCCTTGTTTTTATTATTTTTGCAATTAAATTTCATTTGTGGAAATCACTTCACAAGTACCCGAAATGGCAAGTACAAAAAGCAAGAAGTTGCAAAAAGGGAAGCATTGGAGACAGACTTATTACACTTACAAAAATTAAGACTAAAATGTACATATTTATTTATTTGTTAAAAAATTTCATGAATATCTTTTTTTGAGCTAAGAATCATGTCCCTTTCTGTCCTCAAAGTTGTAAGTGCACATCAAATAAGACATCCATTTTATCCACCTCGCACCCGGTTGTCCTTTCACATCCTCCCACTCCATTGGCTGTCACTTTTTTCGAGCTATTTCCTCCTTTTTCTCTCTTTGTTTGTCTACTTGTTAGCAGCCGCCTTGGCATTAACACGTTAAAAATTCGCTGTCCGCTTTTTGCTCAGCCATCCACTCTTGCTCCGTCTCCGTGATGGTCTCCCTCTGGCACTATTTCCGTTTCGTTTTAAGTGAGCCATAAAAAACAAAAATCAACGGGCTTTCTGTCGCCCAGCGCCTCGTTATTTGTTTGGCCATGTTTACGGAAATCATTAACATTTTCCCCAAGCTCCCGCTCGGCTCTAATGAATTGGAATTGGTCTTCAAGAAAAGGCGATACAAGGAAAGGAAAAAAATGTAATTCTGCAAAAAGTAATTTCCAAATTGAGAAATCAAGCTGAGCACCAGAGAAAAATTCCTGGAACTCCAAAAAAAGGCTTCAGGACATATTGGCACAATAGTTCTGATTTATGAGAACCTTTTTTGTCGGTAGACGTCCCAGTGACACCATATTGTTAAAGTTTTAATTTATTTGTGTTTCAGTAAAAACTATAAATGGGAACATAAAGCGAAAATGGTTTCGGTGATTTATTCCGTTCACTTTGAAAGCGGGTAATTGCCTTACTTTCACTCTGCTCTTCCACTCACTATGCTGGCCTGCTTTTCATGCCTCATAACGCGACCCCAATGAGGCTTAGCCGGGAGCTTCATTCAACTCGGCTCAACTTAACTTTTCACTTTCAATTTGCCAGGCTCTGCGGCCCATAAAGCGAGGCGTTTATGGCCGACACGCGTGGCCCACAACGCACTCCCTCGCCCAGCACTCATACCCGAAAAAGGAACTTTCATAATTCATAAGCTGCAGGAATAAACTGCTGGCTGAGAGGGAGCCCACTAAGCACACGGCAGCACTCGGATTTACACTTTATAGGACGGGAAATGGACTGGGGTAGTGGAGAAGGGCCGCAAATCACATTCTAACAACCTAATAAGTCGGGCAGCCGTATTTAAATATTGGCCATAGACAGACATGTGTCTAACATTCCGTATCCATAGACTCTCCTCAGGGCCACATGGAATGACGTTCACAATTTTCTGATACGTCGTTGGCAGGGAAAAGAATCTGGATGAGGCAGAGGGAAGTATGAATGGCGACTTCGAGATACCTCCTAAAAATGTTGCCTACATAATGGGGCAATGTTTAAAAAAAAGATATGATGCATCTTTTAATTTACTAAATGCTTTTTTTCTACATCATTTAATGTGTGTACATCTTCCTCGCATCATACCAAAAAACTCTCCCAATACACCAGATACAAAAAAGTAATGCGAAAAAAAATCGGAATGATGAACAGAAAGATGAGGCCACTCCTGGCCTGGCCCCATCTCGATGCTTTTTATTTGCGTTGGCTTTTTATGACATTTCAAGGGAAAATTTATATAATAATCATAAAAGCGGGAGAGCATGACCGTTGCGGAAATGCTGCGATTTATTTGTATTTGTAGAGTCTTTTCCGCTCACCATGTCCTCGCGGCGGAGATGGCGGAGTGTGTGTGGGTGGGGATGGGGGTCCCAGTTTTGTTTGTTTTTTATTTGCAGCCAATTGATTTGACTGGCGGCAGGAAGCTGGTGAGAGTGATGATGGGCATGATTTTTCTGAGTAGCGGCGATGCTGCACGCCCCGGGGATTGTTTCTGGTGCTGGGGCACATAAAAACTTAACATCATATGGTTTCGGCTCGGTTTGCGATGCACGAAACCGTCTTTGTTGCCACAGCGGCTCGCTTTATGTGGCATGAATGCTTTTATGGGCCACCACCCACCACACACTTTCCGGAGTGGCTTGTTCAGCAGCTTGGCAGTTTGGCAGCTTCGGCGCGCATCAAATCGGGAAATGGTTGCAATTAAAGTGTAAATAATGATGCACCAGCCCTGAATTACAGGGATGTGAGCCAGGGGCTTGTTCTGAATTTTTTTCATAAGCAAGTAGGCTGTGTGTGTGTGTCAGGTTAGTAGTGTGTTTCAGATTCCCTCAAAGCAGTCAGTACATTCAAAAGACTCAACCGGTTAACATCTAAAAAAAAATACATTTTTCTACTCCCAAAAAAAATAAAAACTTAAAATGTTGTAAGTTTTCACAGTGTCGGAAGTAAGTTTCGTGCTCATAAAGTATCCCTTCCCATTTAGTGACTGGTTTGAATCGATTTCGGTGCCGAGTTTGAAGGACCTCCGCGACATGAAGAGCCATGCGATCCAGAAGATCGCCCAACTCGAGGTCAAAGGAGTCTACTGGGGCCGTCGCATCGGACTGGACGAGTTCCAAGACGACGCGCTTTTCCGATTTTTGATGGAGAAGGCCTAACTTCACACTCAGATGTCCACTCTAACCGAAAACTAACACAGAAAACACCCATCCACACATTGTGAAGCCACACTTTTTTACACAACGCATATCTGGGGCTATGTCTTGATCCTTACTCCTCCTCTGATTTGCAGAACTATAGCATAGACTTTTATTAACATGACAAAAAAAATCTGAAATTTTCACATCAATTCATCCAGACACAAGCATATGATACTGAGCATGAGAAACAAAAATGACACATCTGTATGACGGGGGAAAATGCTAAAAAATTGCTGAAAAATATCAGTAATTCCAGCTCATCGTTCCCATTCAACAACGCCAATAGCATATACAAAAAACGACAAAAAGCCAATAATATAAAGTTTGTCCCAATTTCTCATTTCGTTTTTTTAATTAAAAATTTTTTCCGTGAGCGTTTTGCATTTTTGAAAGGTGGACAGGATATATTTTTGTTGCCTCCAATTTTGCACGGCGAGCTTCCATTATGGATCGCCTTTTATTGGATGAGAAAGAATCCTTTACCTCATCGGACTCGCCCACTTGTCACTTGAACTGTCAATTACATTTGTGGACGCCCATCCACCCAGCTTTCCCACATCAAACTCATTTTCATGTGCATGCATGCGAGATTTTCCTTCAACTCTCTTATTTTCATTTTCATTTTCATCTTTTTCCCATTTGTTTTCCTTTTTGTTGTACTTATTGGTCTGTTGCGGCGTTTGATTAACATTTAAATTTGCTTCTGGCGGGGCCCTGCCAAGGCGAATATGCATCTGACAGTTGAGTTTGTCGGCTTGGGCAGCGCGGCACATTTTCTTTCCAATTCCACTCGAATTTGCCAGGATGGTGGGTCATGGGTCGTGGGGCGTGGGCCGAGGTCCGAGCCGGAGAGTGCAAATTGTGTGCTTATGACACACAATAATCAATTGTTTTAGTCCCACTTATCGATGGCCATAGAATCCTAACTGAATCCTGCTCTGGACATTCGATTCTAGTCAAGTCTTGCCGTTATTGATGGCCCTGGCCGTCGCCGGCCTGCTCACACATCGCACTTCTATTTATATTGTATTTGGCTGCGCAAATTGTTTATTGTTTATTGAAATGAAATATGACTCGTGGCCTACTGCAATTTGCATGCGTTGATTGCCGATATGGAGTGTGTGCTCTCGAGGTCAGCCGGTTCAAAATAGAAATATGTGAAGCACCATCTTCCGTATGAGCAGTCGGATTAAGTTGGGGCTAGAGAATTTTTCTCTAAAAACGTAAAATCAGAACTCTAATGGCTCGCCTTCAAAAACTGCACTTAGCTTTAACAACTGCACTCGGATCCTGCAGCATCTGCACATGAGTGGTGGTGGTGTGTGGGCTTAGGACGGCAAATCCTGGCCAGAATGGTGGGACTCGAGTACGTGTTGATTATGGAGCGTGTTTCTTATTATTATTGTTGCCGCTTCTGCTTCATCTTGTGGTTAATGGCAGTGGGGAGATACAGTAGTTGGGAGTGAACAGGGAGTGGTAGTGGCGGTGTGAAACTTCTACACCATTTACCATCTTCCCGACTAGCAGAAAGCGTAGTTTTTTATGCAAATATTTAAGAGCATCATCGAAGCACGGCGAGTGCAAGATTCTTTCCTCGCCACGGGATGCGTACGGGCGGGTGTGTGGGTTGTATCTGGGTTTGCGTTTGCAATAATGCTCTGCGAGGTGGGGGAGAGGTGGGGGTGATGGAACCTCTTCCTGTAAGCCATATGTAGATATATGTTTATGTCTGTGCACTACACTCGACGATAAAATCGTCATGTAGTCGTAATGTCTGCATCAAATTGCATTCGCCCAACGCCTCTGGCACGTCGCTAACTCTCAGTCCCCCTGCAAGAGCCCCTTCTCCTGTTCCCCTGGGAGGTTCCATATGTGTCGACATCGTCAACGCAATGTGTATTTATGCATAGTTTAATGCGGTTCAATGTCTGGTAACGACATCAAAACACAACCAGGATCGAAGGGAGTCGACGGGACATGTCCCGGCAGCTTCCCCGAGCACGCTGAAGTCATAATCATAATCAGGAAACATACTCAGAGGGGGCGGGGCGGCGGATAGTCAGATCGGGTCTGCAGCAGCCAGAGCTGCGTCTGAGTTGAATAGATATTTTTATTATTTTCAAATTGAATTCGCATATCGTTAGAAAGGCAAAAAATCAACGAGTGGAGACGTCAAAGCAGGGAGCTCTGCGGTTGAATGCACGTTAACCAAATCGGATTTGTTTAATATACGATCCGGAATTTGAATTTGATTGCTAAGTGCATTGGATGTGCGTATCTATGCTCTGCCAATGTTATGACAATCCCTAAGTGGGGGGATTAAACGACACGATAAGGGGAGTCGTTGCGAATGGGGGTGTTACATGGCAATTCCAAAGGGTTAGCTGTGTTAATAAAATGTTACTTCCATCAGGCATTTAAAGGCACACTACTGCCTTGAATTTAATTCTCAGAACTAGGACGTGAAAAAGGGCTCTGAGATAGGCAAAAAGAAATATTATCCTGTCTGCTTTTGGTTCATCCTGTACCGACCTTGGCATTTTCTTCTGCAGACGCAGACAAAGACGCTTCGTTCGTGTCATTCGCTTGTCTAGGGGCATTTTATCATTCTCTTGATTTCAAGTACCCGCAGAGAAGTATTTCATTCTTTTGGCCCATGCCCCGGTAACCAGTGACCAACGACCAGTGTCCTGTATCTTGTATCCGGTGTCCTTCGCTGCCACTCGACGATTTGAAGATGCAAAAATGTCCATTTAACCGAGATTTATGGCAGCCAGCAGGGTTATTTATGGCAATTTGTTTTATTTACACGATATCTGCCAGTGTCCAGATGGGAACATACCTACCGCTACCGCCCCTGCCCACTTCCCGGCACTAAGCACTCGCAAATAAATTTGCACAAATTATTATGGGTCAGGGGGATTAAATGCAAACACGCCCTGGACAAAAACGAGAAGAGATGTGCCTATGGCCACGGTTAAATGGATAAAATTCGATGAGCGCTGGGTCGGATGAGGGGAAAAGGGTGACTCACGGAGCCCGCGGGTCAGTTTATCGCATTTATTGGCGCTCTATATTTTATACATAAATTCTGAGCCGCGCTGCGTGGTTGCAGGTGCAGGTGCTGGAGCAGGAGCAGTAGTAGGGCCGGGCCGGGACCAGATGCACACAAAAGCACACTCCCAACGAGGCAAACAAACGGAAAAATGAGACCAAATGCAAACAGCTTAATACACATTTTTTGGCCTCGCCAAAACAGGTTCGTCCTGTTCTTTTTTTTGCAGCCCCGGCTGTATAAACATGTATCTGCATATATTGTATAAATGGAAAACTGGGGAGCCCGCCAGCAAAATGATGCCGCATAAATCCACGCGGCTCCGTGCGCTAGATTTCATGGCTATGATTTTGTCATAAAAATGCATTTTTATTACGAAAATAAATTGCGTTCCCTCCCGGCTCTTTCTTTATTAATCAGTTTTTGCACTTTTTGTTAAATTGCCTTCATGGGCTTGAAAATATTTAAATTTTCCTGCCCAAGAACTCAAGTTTTTGTGTATTCTATTCATCGCCGGAGGCAACTTTCAAAGCGCTACGAAAACAGGCGAGTATTAATTAGTTAATTAAGCTTCAATGGTGCAGAAATGTGCCAAACTGAACGCGATAGCTTATTTAGCTAATTATCCTTGGGTTAATGTGCCGTATGCGTAATGGGAAATAATTTTGGGCAGCAGTAACATCAATAAAGGAGTTTCAAGAAGATAGTCGTCAGCTACTAATAAGACATTAAAGCTTAAAAGTTCATATAAAGATGATTAGTTGTTTCCTCAAAAATAATTTCATGTTCAAATATCACGTATACGCGATGTGGCCCGTTGGAGTACAAAACTGTTGCATGTTAACCGGACTTTCATGTTGTAGAACCACGATTTTAAAGTGCCAGAGATCGTGCAACAAACAGCAAAAAAGTAATACAAAAAGTTGATGCAAATACAAAATGGCGGCAACTGCAAGAAGAGCCGCTCACATCGAGAACAACAACTGGGCTTGTGGCATACATAAGTGGAACATTGTCAATCCCTTTTCAAAAACTTTTATTGTGCAGTGAGGCGTAAACAAAAATGCCCCTAAAATAAATACAAATACAAGGACGCGGCAGACAGACGCACAAACATTTGCAAACATGCCCATACACACGCAGACACACACAATATGGCAGCGTGGAAAACTAATATGCTTTAATGGCTTAGGACTTTCAGGACTTTGAATGGCTGCCTTCACAATGTTATCCTTTTCTTCAGCCTGTGAGCTGCCTTTGTGTGTTGTATCTGTGTGTGCGTCGCCTTTTGGCGCAAACAAGTCAGTTGGATAAAAAGCCATGACAAACAGTCGATCACTGCGAGAAAATACTGCCGCCAAAATTAATGACATCCTGCGAAGGTCCAAAATTGAGAGCTTGAAATGGGGACATGCATTAGCATATATTTTTAAAATATTTTTTATTGTGCCTGGGAAGTCCTTATTGTCCTGCTAAGCCCCCCTTTCTTTTATTTCCACCCACACCACTGCTCCCTGCATATGTTTGGCTTGGCTGGCGTCTGCTTAATGCGCAAAATATTGCGATGATCAATAACAATCGCCTGTCCCCTGCAGCCTCACGCTAAGCTCCACGCCCTTCCCCGCTTGTTGTTATCATGTTTGGCGTCATTATTGTTGTAATTTATTTGCGCTCTGCACATTTTTCGCTTACGCCTTCACTCGGTTTTTGCCTTTTGTGCGGCATTTTGTTTTTGCGGGCGGTTCTGTGGACTTTTATCAGCCCAGCCAGCAAAAGTTGCGACAAATGTGGCAAGCTGGAAAATCCCACACGGCCACGGATACCCAGAGACAGTTTTCAGGACGCCACGCCGCACCGCCCGTGGGTGTGGGTGTGCAGTTGGCATTTGCCATTTGCGTTATGCGTTTGATCTTTCAATTATGGTTTATGGTTGATTGATAATTGGGCAGCGAGAGTGTGGCCGCAAACCAAACCGAAATCAAAGCCAGAAACAGGCAGTGAGGCGGATGACAGTCTTTGCCCAGGTTTCAACCGAGCACAACCCGAAGAAGCTCGCATAAATTACCTATAATATATTAGCATCACAATATTGACTTAATAGATAAACAAAGTGAAGATTTATTCCGGCACTAGTATTTCATTTTAATAAATATAGGATACAAATGGGAAGCTGTATCCTCCCCTTAAACAAGATTTCTTTCTTACTCTCCGGCTTTCTTATTTTCCCACCTAATAAATTAAATTATTCAACTCGGAAGGCTGACCTTCTTTAAGAGCTGGCCGAGCATCTGCTTTTTGTATCCCCTTTCCTATCCCCAAAGTCCTTGGCTCTCCACCTGTCGAGCATTAATTTGCACAAATGACAAAAGCATGTTTGCTAATGGCAAACCTGTCTGTCAAATTTGCTTAAGTGAGTAAAATTTATTTTTACCTTGGTTTTTTCCAACTCACCGGCCCTCTGTCCCTGCTCTGCCCCTTCTGCAGAAATGCCCTTCTGCGTTGACACGACATCAGGGGTTAATAACGAGCAGACATAATTAGTGGCGAAAGTGCAACCGGCGGAGGGGCGATTGCAATTGCAGAGGGACGACAAACAGGGGCCGAGAGACCGTTTCTCATTTATCATCCGATTCTTGAAATCGTCTGCATTTGACACGTCCTGCCAGGGCAACAATAAATTTAAAGCCATTCCGAAGTGAGAGCAACAAATTATCCCCCCGACCCACACATACCGACACAATTAGTTAGGAACTAACTCACTTTCCGAAAACAAAACCCTCCGGCAAGAAAAAACCGAAACACCACAAAAATAAAACTCGAAATGAAAACTATGCTCTGGTGATTTATGTTCTCCAGAAGTTGCCCCAAGAAGGGAGCGGCCAGAGCCGGAAAATCCGAAACTATGCTATGCTATGCAAAACTTCAAAAACAACTGCCAGGCGCCGAGGATGGGGGTCGAAGGCCAAGCCGCAGCAATAAAAATTGACGGCGGGGCGAGGATAAAGAATCCTGCCTGCCTACCAGAACTATGGGCGAACAGCATACATAAAGCCCGAGAGGAAAGCAACTAAGCCACATGTGTCGCGTCTCGATCGAAGGCGCCGTAAATTAGGTCAGCGGCAAAAAGGGCCATGGTGACGGGACAGAGACAGACAGGTGGCGGTGGAAAGCGGCGGAAAAGCGGGAAAACCTTCACCAGAGTGTAGCTCACCCACAGCGAAACAAATCGCTGGAGCATACCAAATCATGAGGGTAAAACGTGCTCACACTTTATACGTTGGAGTCTGTGGGACTTCCAACTACAGTTCGGGAAAAATTTAAGAAATCTATGCTAGAATTCGATTCAAAAGAGTACTAGAAAGTACTACTAGTTTATAATCCTTAGTAGCTCTTCACAAAATAGCTCTCCTTAGAGATTTTCTCAATGAACTGCCATTAGACCTCCACAGATAGAAAAGGCCACTCCATTCTGTTGCAGTAAGTGTATTTATCAATTTGCAATTGCAAGTGGCGCAGCCACACAAAAGAGAAATCACTGGAAATTACATTTTATTGCCATGCGGCTTTTTATTCTCTCCCCACTTACCCATCGAACTATTCTATAGATAGTCAGGTGCCTAGACCTGCACTAAATAACTTAGCCTCCCCTGCTTTCGCGCTGAAACCTGCTTTCCTCGGTGGCTGCCTTTCTGGGTTGGAAACTTTGGAAAAGTTTCCTCCGGTGCATGTCGGTGTGCGTGTGATTCTGCAACACACCCGGAGAAAGCCACGAATTATTTTTTTTGCCATTGCAGGCAGTTTAAAGTTAAGCCAAGTCGTTGAAAAGTTGGCTTTGCGGCCAACGCAGCCCGAAGGCTTCAAAGTAAATGTGCTGCGAAAGTCAATCAAGTGTTGCAACAGCGACTTTCTATCCACTGGCCCGGTTTCCTCCGCTTCCCAGCCACTTTCCCGCAACTTGGCCAGTAACAGCATTTACATCTTGATTGCAATTGATAGGTGGTTCGGAGGGCTTGCAAAGTTGAGTGCAGCCGTAGATAGTCAAGAGGGCCTGGCTCCACCATTAAATATTAATCATGCCGGAAGTGGCCGATAAGCTGTTGAAAGCTGCTGGTGCAATGGATTGCATTCAAGTAATTAACAACGATTTTGATGCGATTTTTTTCACAATGCAACAGCAAGAAAGTAAAAAATAACTTTTTAATGAATATTATGATAGAAACACCTATTTAATCGCTCGGTTTTTGTTGGCTCTGCTTTACTTTTTATGATGTTTTGCGCATTTTAATTATTTTTCCAATTTCATTTTTGAGAGAGGAAAATAATTGCCTACTTTTCGGAGCCGCGGTTTGGAACCCCTGGGAATAAGTCCGAAACTCCCTCGTCCTCCATCCTGACGCCGTAAAATTATACAAATTAATTTGGGAGCGACAATTGCGTCGAGTCTAATTTAAGTGAGATGGGGCCGTGGAAAAAGGAAAATGGGAAAGCGAAGACTAGGGCCGTCCCCGGGCGGGAGGATCTATTCCGGAGGCGATTTCCTGTTTGGACCGGGGGCTATGGCCAGGACAGGGCATCGCATTAATTATGCTCAAGTGTCCGCTGGGATGCGGCCTACACTTGCTCCATAATGACTTTTGTAGCAACCGCCACCGAAGAGAAAGGATTTGTTTAAAATTCAGATTTGATTTTGGATCCGGAAGCTTTAAGGCCGAAAGTGGAAAATTTATGAATGGATTTGAGCGTCAACAGTCGGGCCACGACAAGGAAATATATCAAGGATTATGTCAGCTTCATCACCCGTCTCAAGTTGGACTCTCTCCGCACGTCAGGAAGAGATGGATAAATAGGAAAGCCATAGAACAGACAATGGAGAAACTGTAAACCCTGGAAACGAATGTAAATAAAACAAGGAGTCTCACTAAAAAAACAAATTTACAAGAAAACCAGAGACGAAAAGCGAAAAGAAAACTGGAATTGGTGAGCGTAAAAACGAAATTGAGAAACAGGCTCCAGTGCTACTATGTGGGTCCTTTCTCAGTTCCTCTGTATCTGTATCTGTATCTACAGCTGTAGATGTATCTGGGGAAAGCGGGAAAGCAAATTTTAAACCTTATCAGAGCCAGTTGGAGAAAATGGAAAGTGGATAAAGTGGGTGAAGGCAAACATGCAAATAAATCTGTGGCACTCAGAAGTTCCTCGTCTCAATTTGATTGAAGGAAAGTGGGACTCTCAGCTGGGAGACGACTCAGCTGAGCTTTCTTAATTTCCCGATGGCGTAAAAATAAAACTTAAATTGCTGCCAGAAGCTTTGAGAGGGAAATGGGAATTAGATGCCTTCCTGGGAGGTCAGGGTTAAATTTTAGTTATTTATAATAGTTTATTGATCAATTTCGTGAAACTGTATAGGTGAGGTGATGGGTCGGATAGTGATTTATTTCCCATGTCCTTGGAGAAGCACTCGCTCCTTCCATAATGCAGTCATTTCATTACCCATTCTCTCATATTTTCTTTGATTTCCCGGCATTATTCAGCCGTGACTGTTTGCTTTTATCTTTATCTTCCGCCCACTCCACCAGCCCGCCCCACTTTTGTATTTATTTGTTCTCAATTACTCTCACATCTTGGGGCCGCCAACATTTTTAAAGCTTAACAGCATTTTTCCACCCACTTGGCTGCCAGAAATAATACAAATTCATACATATACTCGGAATAAGGAAGAAAAAGTGAAATTGTTCAGAGCTCTTATTTCCATTCCTGTGGCTTGTTTCGCTTAGCCCATTTCTGAGCCATTTGTTATTGTTGTTTTACGCTCTCGCATTGCCGCAATTTTAGATATTTCTTTTTTTTCGGACAGACTTACAGCGACCAGCAAAAAAACAAGTTAAAACAGAAGCTGAAATTGTGGCCAGGAAAAAGTTAAAGTTTATTTATTTTTCTGTGGGTGTTGGGAGCAGGGACCTGGACCTGGGGAGTAAGAGGAAAGGGAAATAGGGAAAAGCCACCTGCACTTTTTCTTTCACGTGCCAACGACCACGAGCCACTTCCACTTCCACTACCACTACCACTCCAGGCCTGGCCAGGCCTGGACTTTCATTACATGGCCAGAAAACGCAGAAAAGTTTTCAGCGCGCTTTTTATTTTGCGTTTTCGGTTGCTGGCTTGGGCATGTTTTGGCCTGCGGCTCTGGCTGCAGGTATTTACATTTAAATGCGGCCTGTGGTTCGCCATTGCGCCTATTGTTATGCAATGAAAGTTTGTCCGCGCATTGTTCACAAGGACCAGAAACTCCCTTAACCTCAATCCCAGGCCTCGTTGTTGTTTCGGTCCGCCCTTCTCCAATAACCGGTCCAGACAATTTTCATAAATTTTCCCGAGCCATTCCTCCTTGTGCGCCTATCTCGTCCGTTCCCCAGCAGCGACCTTCAACGTCAACGTTTTTATTATGTTATTGACTGCTAACCACATTTTCACACCAAATAGAAGTGTCCTTGACAGAAAGGACACACGCAAGGAGTCGGATGAATACATGGAGAAACGAGAGGCTAGAAAAACGTTTAGAAATTTCAGTGAACCATAATTTGTTGTCGTTCGAGTCTAGTTCTGTGGCCCATCCAGATTTCCGATATATGACGGACACAAAAAGCTGACTATGTAAGGAATATATTATATATCTTTGTATATTATGTATAGATTCTATACTGCCCAAGCATAAATATAAAATTTTATACATATTTTTTGTTTGGTGCCGCCACTGTTGTCTGTTGACGCACAAAAAGTGTTTGCCTTGCCACGCCCACTCGGCCACTCGCCCACTGCTTTCGGTTCCTTTCGGAATTCTTTTTTCGCTTTGTTGGGAGCTCGCAAAGTGAAATTTATTAGAAACGCAAAATCTGTTTGCAGATTGTGTATAAGATTTGATTATTTATGGTCAGTTGTTTGTTGTGGCCAGCAAGCCAGAAGCCAACATTGAAAATTGGCTAACAAAACAAGCAAAAAATAGGGTGGGTGTGGGCGGAAGAATGGCTGGGGAAGAGTATTGGAAAAGATAGCGAAGAGAGTCCAAGAGTTGATTTATGTAAATTTTTTGTTTCACCCCCAAAAGTTGGACGGGAATGTTTTAGTTTTCTTCAATAAAAATACTTCCACATTTTGGAGTTTGAAAAATAATATTGGGAAACCCATTATAAGTAATATAAAATTTATATCAGTTAGGTAGCTAACTAATCTGTTTGGAGAACCTCCATCCGGCATTCTTATCCATCGCTTGGCAGACACAACTTTTGCATCCACTAAATTAAACTAGGAAAAATTCCCTCAGCCCCTTGCCCCATGCCCCATGCACCACAAAAACTCTTCAACACAAATTCAACTAATTAACTTAAGGCTCCTCGAAGAAGAAACCAAAGCAAAACCAGACTAGGCCAGGGCACAGACTCAGATCCAGAGACCCCCATCAACATCAGGCAAAGCAAATAATTTTCAACAAATTTAACTAACACCGAAAAAACTTTCCCCTGTTGTTGCTTTCCAGGATTAACCCGGCTGGCTGGCAGAGGCGAAGAGGAACCTCCGAGAAGCGGGCAAGTGGAGCGTGAGGCCAAACTAAACAGGAGGTAAGTTGGACAAACAACTCGAATCGCAATTAACGCTCAAGGGAGAGAATGCTCCCTGGCATCCTGGGAGCAGAGGCTCTCCCCTGAGAAAAAAAACAACAAATTTCATTCCACTTGGGAATTTTTTCTCGACTATATTCTCGGCCAGTATTTTATTTCTGGCCAGTATTTGCATAAAGACTCAAAGCACTTGCGGCTGGGCATGCGAGGGAATAACTATTTTACGGGGATATTCCGACCAAGGCCGGAATCGGGGTTACCTTAATGAAATACGCGTAACCAAATTTGCGTTTTCCATGAATAATGCATGATCCAGGTGGTCAGTGCAGTGCAACTGTTGCTCAAACGCATATATATTCGCGTTGTTTTTTTCTGCCCCCAATGACAAACTGTCAATAAGTTTATTTTCGCAACGCGAGGCCCGCTGGGAAAACTTTAACCCAACTGCCATTAAGGGGTTAAATAGGAACTGCTCTTGTGTTTTTTCGGGTCGCTTTGTACTCCGCTGTTGTACTTTGGCGGAAACTTTTTCGCTGAGTTTTCGTTTTTATTTCGTGCGTCCGCAAATATTGACCGAATTAACAAAAGCTGCTGCAAAAACTTTCACCTCAAACAACGGCGAGATGGCAGGGCAGTCGGTCGCCCCTCTCTTTCACGCCCCATCCAGCCGTCTCTTTCGCTTTTCCTGTAAGTGGAAAGCTCGGACCTGTCCGGGAAAGTGTCAACATGTCTTGCTCCGCTCGGGAGGAAACTTATGACTGACACCAAGCACATTTTCCACCGCCCCGGGGCAGGTAAATAATAGGGCGAATAAAAACTAATCGCGATTTGAGGGAAAAAATATTAAAGCTTAAAAAGTATCTTTAAAAGCATTGTTTTGAGACTAGAATGAGTGTTTGTTAGATGGGAAAGCCCATCTAATAAATATTTTTCAACCATTTATTTGGTTTGCAAATTTCAGTTTATTGATTTGCATTCGGAAGTATTTTTCAAATTTTTTGCAAAACGAGTTTCCATCTGAAACAAAATAGTTTATATTTAGGCTGGAATCTATGCTCCGATCAAGTTGTAGCGAATCCAGAATATTTCAAACTACATAAAGTAAACCGAAATGGAATTCACCGGGAGGGGTTGGCTGAAAAATGCGGCCATGTATAGTATTTGAGTTTGGCAATGCGGCGCACGTTCGGCCACGGGGGTACGTGTTTGGTCCTGGGAATCGAGGAGCTGCACAACAGATATCCACCCCCCGGGCAGTTGGAGTCCAGTTAGTTAGAAGCCTGGGGGCGTGGTGGGCAGGGTCGGGGGCTCTGAGGTTTGTCGGGTGAAATGCTAAAAGCAAAAAGTCATGCAACTAAATCCTGTCGAAAACGTTTTAAACTCCCAAAGAAAAGGAATAAAAAGGATTTGTGCTAAAAAGCAGCGGAAAATGTGAAAGTCAGCGGGGGCTGGCTTACGGTCGGGGTGTGGGGATAGTGGAGGATGGGGCGGAACACTAATGCAAGTGGATGACTCAAAAAATCCAAAATATGTGGCTGGGCAATAACGAACTTAAATGAGGCACGAAGGGATTTTCTCCCCAAGAGCAGGCAACAGTCTTCCCCCCAAATGTTCACATTTGAAGGTCCTTTCCGTTTCAAAGATAATTCTATTATAATTAATACAAATGGACCTTCAAAGAGCATATTTTAATTGAGTTTTGAAGACTGTCCAGTCACCGGAAATCCAGCTTTCCAGCTATGGAAATTAAGATTAATTAGTTGTTAGCGGCATGCATCATAATTGCTGGTGTCATCCAGCAGCATTTATTTATTATAATTTGCAGTTTAGTTGCCCTATCTCCCTGGTATTTATCCAGCCGTCAGCTCTAATCCGGGTAGAGCTGAAAGTATCGGGGATTTCGCATTACAAATCCTCTAAGTGAAGTCTGTTGGCAAATAGGAACTTATACTGCGTCGAGTCAGCACTAAGTGCGGACGAGCATGCAACATTTCTGGCATGCAACGTTGCAGTCTAAGCCCCCCGCCTCCTTCCTTTGCCGCAGATTTTCCCATTTCCCCAATCGCCGCGCCCTGCCCCCGAGCTCCGGAGCTCCGGAGTTGTCAATGACTGTCAGCGGCAGACAAGCAGAAAAGCGAAGCACGACATTGCAGCTGGGCTTTCGAGAGAGGGCGGGGTGCAAGGCGTGCAAGGGTTGGGGCTCCACAGGCTCCACACTCGACACTGAACTGGTGACATTTCAATTTTCACACACGCTATGCGGTTTCCCGAGAACGGCAAAAGCCCAGCAGGAAAAGCCAAGGAGAGGGCCGGAAAGGCGAAGCAAAAACCCGAAAAGAAATCAAAGCGAACGCCTTAAGTGGAAACCCAAGCTCGAAGCCAGGGGGCGTGGCAGATGCAGGCAGGGGGCGTGCTCTCCACTGACCACAAGCCTCAAAGTGCAAATTAAAATTCAATAAAGCACAAAGTAGCAAACAGAGGAGGGCTCTGCAGCCGGGAAAATGAAATTACGATGGTCTTTAGAACCAGGGGAATTAATTAGAAACCGATGTGCCAGCCAGTCGGGGGCTTCACTTTATTTTAAATTATATTTAATTGCCAAAAATGAAACTTAAACTTACAAATTTAAGTGTTTTCCTCCCCATTCCTAAAATTGGGAACTAATTAGCCGCAGGAATTACTCTGTTTCTGGAACAGCAAAAGGGCGGTCTCTCGAATAGATACGCAGGGGAATGCGTATGTCTGGGTCGTACTTTCGGGTCAGTTCAAGGTCCTCTGACAAGGTCGGGCCCTAACCAATGAGTACTCTGGTTGGCTTCGCCTCCCCCTTGAGCCTCGCATGTGTTCTTTGTGCTGAAAATTGCATACAAATTTCATTGCTGGCGGCTTTTTCCAACGAGCCCTTCCACAACAACAAAGGCTGAGCCGCCTGCCACGGCTTCCCCCTCGTTGACATTGTAAATAAATGGGTGTGACTGAAAACTGTGTCAAGCCGAAAGTGCAACAAAAATAAAGGTTATTTTGCAACAGAACAGCTCTGCGAAAAAAACCAAACAATGGCAACAGGAAATGTGCAAAAATTTGTTTAAATTTTAACAGGGCTTTCTTTTGTGTCCCGTCAGTGTGTGGTGGTGTGGAGGTATTTGTTATTTTCACATGAGGATTCAGAGCTATTAAATTTAATAATTAAATAAAAAACAAAATACGTTATGCCATAGTCATAGCTTGGAATAGGGTTTATGAACCGTGTACCATTTCTGCACCTTTCTCACATACTTTCCCATGCCCAAATAAATCTAATAAAAGCGTGGCAAACATATTCATACATCAGGGTGCCACATAATATTTATGCGACCAACAAAAGGGGAAAAAATGTAAAAAACTGAGGAAATGATGGAAAACCATGGGGCATAGGACCGGGCATGGCGGGGCAGGGAAAGCGTGATGCGAGTGCCGCATAAAAATTCCACAAGTGCATAAATTTCAAGCGGATTCTTTGGGGTTATGATGCTCTTAACCGGCAAAAACAGCCCGGGGCAAATTTAATATGCCCGTTGCACTAGGCAATGAAACAGCTTGTGCAACTGCAGCGGTGCAACACGTGCATGTGTGCCACACCTGCCGAGATTTTTGGACATGCCTGCATCTTCCCCATGTCCCCGGCAGGGCTGCCACCCCAAACCAAATTATGGCCACAATTCCTGAGCTCCTTTGCCTCCTTACTTCCACTATTTTTATGCTTCTTAACTCTTTTTACACTTTTTGCATTCGCAAGTCGAGATTTTCAGTTACACGGAGAGAAATTCTACGAAAGCAGACAAGGTTTTTGGTAAATGAAATGAAACCTTTTCTCAACGTGTAGGACGAGTAAAAATAAAGTGGTCTGAGGGACGAGCTTGGTTCGCATAAAAAACCAGAAAGTGTCACCAGGACGACGGGAAAGCTTCAGCTACAGCTTCTGTTGCTACTTGCTGGGCAGAAGTTTCCTTCAGCTTCAGCAAATAAAATTTTTTGCAGCTCTGCAGGTGTGCCTCGAGGTGGTTTTCGAGGTGAACGGGCGCAGGACCCGAGGCGGAAGAGGAGCAGGCGTGGCCCTTGCTATTAGCCTGGTTCGCATGCCAACTGAAGTGGCAATAAGTGCCATGCATATTGTCGCCAGCATCTGCCGCTGGGGCGAAAGAGGGTTAAGGGATTGGCAGTGCAAGTTGGCTGGGAAACCAACGTGGCTTATTAGAATCTCTGTTTTGGAGGAAGGGGACTTGAGACGGTAAAGAAGGCTTAAAGAAGAAGGCTTGAAGTATAAGCTAATTGCATTTCAATAGATCAGTTCTGGGTGAAAAAAATTTACAAATTGTAAACATTTTCATTGACATTTTCGGTTTTATTACGACACTCTCTGATAAGCACTCAGCTTGACTATTATTTTCCATTTCATTCAATCCGAAATTAGGAAATCTTTCATCAAACACAATACAAACTTCAGGAATACTGCTGGCTGCCATCGCCGCAAAAGTTTCGGGGCACCGCAGTCGCAGCGGCTACACAAACATTTATTTGAACTTTATATATCAAGCATGACTTTTAAACTTTTATTTTCGTTTTTTTCCTTTCTGTTTCGGAAAATTTGTAATGGATTTTGCCGTGGTTTAGGTTTTTGGCTGTGGGTTTTGGGCTGTAGGTTTTTGGGGTTGCTGGGTGATTGGCTGGGTCCTTCGACTTGGGCGGCTTGTGTGCTCTTGACTTGAAGTGGTTTATCCATGTCAACACGGCTGCCTTGTCAATGTCGGTGGGTCAGTGGTCTCTGCGGATCGCTGGCTCAGTGGCTCGGAGGCTCGGTGGCTCGATGGCTGGTAGCATGCAAATTCAAGCCGCGTTCAAAGGTCAACAATGGCCGCCAACAAAGGAAAAAAGGTCAAGCAATTAGTGTCACAGCAGCCTGTCCAACTGCCAGACATTTGTTGATGCTCGTTCAACAAAAGAGAAAAGGGGCACCCCTGCCATGCCCCGTGCTCCCTATCCTGGTGTTGGCTGATAAGATAACAGATAAGGGTATTATTACGCTGGCATTGCGTTTGACTTTGATTTGTGTGCCTAGCTGGCCGGGTCATGTGTGTGTATGTTCGTCTGTCTGAACTCTGGCCCATGACACTCTGAGCGGGGGCAGCGCCCTGCTGGGATATTCTTCCAATCACTTAGCTGTTCGCACGGGCCTTCCTTTAAGATCGGATTAAATGGAATGCAAATGCCCCCCTCACACTCATGCTGTATTTACAGCATGCTGGCAGGCAGTCTGCTTCCGTTCGTGACACATTTGAGTTGCTGTTGCTTTTTTCGACTGAAATTTAATTACGCATACGCTCCGTGAGCCAGTGAGCCGGTGAGCCCGGCCTCCTCTTCATATTACTTGCACTATCCTAATGAGCAGGGCCAAGATACTCGCACGACGAGCACACGAATCCCCCATTAAAGGCGTCACAAATTGTGTTCTGCAGTCTTGCTAACGAGGGTGGCTTTGGGGATGGGTTTTTGGGGGGTTTCGAGGTGAAGGGGTAAGGACCAAACCGGCTTACTCTCGACATTGAATTCTGGCCAGGACATGCTTGCGTCGCTCACGAAACTCAATTCAACGAAAATTGGGAAGATTTATCTTCGAATGCAAATTAATTTTTTACCAGAAGTTCTGTTTCCCAGCCAAGGCTTCATTAAAACTAAATTAAGGTTCTGTTGCGGTTCCAATTTTCCGAAATTTAATTTGGTTGAGGCCGTTCCAAATGATTCCAAAAACTTGAATAATTTTCCTGGAAAAACGTCTATTTGCCTACTTTAGGGTAAATAGTAGGCCATATTTCGAAAGTATCCTTCGTTATAAATATTTTGCTCCTTTAGCACCATCCCTATAGAAACGAGCACTTCGCAGGGCCTTCGAGGACGCTCAACCTCTTCCTTTATTGTGCTCTTTACATATTCATGGCGATGTAGCCTGTGGGTACCAGTGACGGGCATGAGCTGGAGTCCCTTTTTTTCGTGAGACTACCCCCGATTTTCATTTTATTTTTGGCACACGAAGGCACTATTTGTCGTAGTAGCTAGCTCTGCTTGCAGTTAATGTAATATAACCATCATCAGGATTCTTTTACCCGGCACATGCACAGACACAGACGCAGGAGTCGGCATCTAGAGCTGTCTTTAATGGCCTGGCGCCGTAAGATATGCTACACTTTTCCACCATCGTGACTGGCACGAAAATGAAATGATTTGTATTCGCGCGAAAATAAATTATGTGCAAGTATTTTAAATACGTTCACTGAGCATTTTTCTCGGAACTGTCTTGCTCGAAATGAGCACGCAATTTTTCACCAGCTTGGCCCGAGGATACATTGGCGCGGGAAGCTGTAGAACTGGGGGAGACACCAAGGAGGTGACTCTGTCTATGGGTTCAACATAATGAAAATGTCGAAGTGAAAGTAGTAAAATTTACATAATCTATGCGCACGAAAATAAATGGGAAAAAATCACACGGCTCCCTCATTCGACAAAGATAAACATTTGATTAAGCGTATTAGAGGAGGGGAGGATGAGAGCTAAATGGGGGATACCTGCAAGGATAGTGCTCCAGGCTCCTGGATCCTGGCTGCCACTTAATAGTTGAAGGCAGCAACTTTTGATGGCACAGCGCCAAAGCGATAGAGAGTCGAGAAAACTTTATTAGATGTGAGAAATATTAACATGAGGCAAGTGTATATATGTATCCTGGCGACTGGCGCGGCGCGACTGTGTGTGGCAAAGTTCCCCTGGGAACAACAACTATGCAAATGGACTCGAAGCACTGAAGGCAGTGAAATGGCAAAGTTGTTGATGCTAAATTAAAATGCATTCTAAATGCAGCTACGACAATGGAACTTCTTGCAAAGTCAAGACTTTTGAGAGGAACAACAGGACAGTTGGAATAATACATAGAAATAAGCGGAGAATAATGGAAAACAATGAGAAGCAGAAAAGGAGTCTCTGCTCCTGGCCAAGTTGAAATTAAAGAAGAAAGTTGGAGAGGTGGCGTCTTTGTTTGTTGAAGGGAGACTTGTGGTGGTCTGTTCCTTGTCAGAGCGCATTTATGTGAGAAAATATTAAGAATCCTTTCGCTTGAAAGCTAACTTAGCTAGCTGCTTAGCTAACCTATATTCTGCCCAAAAACTGGAGAGCTGCGACTAGCTGGTTCTTGTTTTAAATGGAAACCTCTATTGCTCTATTCTTGTCTCGAAATAAAAGTATTCACTCACTTTTGAACAAAGCTTTCAGCTATTGTCAGTCAGTCAGTCAGTGGCGAGGGCACTTCACAATGCGAAAGCCAAGATAAGCTCAATAAAACTGTCGCCTTGCCACTTGGCGAACGCATTTACATATGCCAGGACTGCTCCCTCCTCGGCTTTGTTCTGTCTGAATTTCTGTCCTGTTCAAAGGAAAAGTGCAACATCAGCGAAAAGCAAAACGATAGCCAGACTCGCCAGCTTCTCTGTATTCAAATGTGCAAAATATTCATTTATATACTTGGGTCGAGCCCTGGCCTCCCCACACTGTGTGTGTCTCTCCTGGAAGAATCACAAAATATAAATTCGCATATTATACATAAATAAATAAAAATAAAAATAAAAGTAAGAGCTCCGTGGCAAGCTCTGGAAGAGAAAATGCAAACGTCATCGACAGCAACAAAGGCCTTCCAGCTGGTGAAGTGAACTCTTGTTTCTGGTACAGGATCCGAAGCTCAAATTGGTTTAACCTCTCAACTGTCTCCAAAGGAGAAGGAGCAGCCGGAGGAGCAAGGAAAAAGACAGCAATAGAGTCGCAGGATTTGGCAGAAATAAAATATTAGGAGATGGCAGTATTTAGACTGAGGGATTCGCTCTTTCTGTCTTGCTACCAAAAACAACATTTAATATTCCCTTTCTGTAGCATTTATTTAAAATTTATGCTGATGTCTCTGACTGTCTGTGGGCCCGCAAATGGCACATGCACACTCACAGGACTCTTTCCAAGCGCTGCCCAAGGAGCAGGCGAGCTGGGAGACCGTGGGAATGAGACAGAAAGCTACTCTCATGTGTGCTTATGTAAATGTATTTACTTGTCTGCCGTCATTTTGTGGCAGTCGCCAGTCACAATCTGCTACATTTCCATAAATATTTTAGAAAATTTACATAAAATGTTAAAGGCGCAAAATTCCAAGAGCAAGCACAAGAACCAGAACAGGATGAGCCGCGCCGCCTCGCCAGAATCAGAGAAAAGCGAGTGGGAGAAACCGAGAAACACAAAATAAAAATTAATTCATGACGACAAAAGTCAATTTTGTAAATCCACAAAACATATGGTGCAAAAAAGCAACAACACCAGCCCCCAGCAGAACACAAATACCTACATCCA
The DNA here is from genome assembly GCF_017639315.1 of Drosophila ananassae. Lineage (NCBI taxonomy): Eukaryota > Metazoa > Arthropoda > Insecta > Diptera > Drosophilidae > Drosophila > Drosophila ananassae. Next base: position 26,607,225 of record NC_057930.1, read on the forward strand.
TGCATACACATGTGAAATGAAAATGCAAACGATGTGCGGATGCCCCTGCCTCCCAGCCCACGGCCCACTCGATTTTTATAATTCCGTGGCACGTGGCAAAAATTCAGACGCATTGGGCCGCATAAAATTGCATTAAAAGCTAATGAGCTTGAAATAAAAGACAATTTGCTTTTGAATTGAAAATTTCTCTCCTTTTGCGGCATTTGGCTTTGGTCTTTTGTTTCCATTGCGGGCGACCAACAAAAGCCATTAAAGGAAATTTTCCCAAAATTAGAAAGCCAAAAGATTACCATGGGGCGCCACGGAAAATGTAAATTATTACCTTGGCGCAGAGTGGAAAAGCTCTCTGCAGTGTAGGGTTTCCGCGGAAATGAAATAATTATGTGCAGCCTATTGCCCTTACAATTGAAAATATCAATTAATTCGTAATAAAAACAGTAAATGTAAGCACGAAATAAATGCCATAACGCCGCGACAAAGAGGCTTAATAATATTTGCACAATAATGGCAGAGATTCCAACCGGATAATAAACTGTGGCTTCTACCAAAGCCCATATCCAGTCAATTTACCATTAAGAAGACCATATCTCGGCAAATATTCACCCGATCCTTAAGCGGAATACCTTAAAAGACTCGTGGATCGATTTTGCTTCAAGCTGCATCAAAATATTAAATCACATTTTTCTGGTGGACCTCCCACCGAAATCTGGCTGGGGCACGGGGTGTGCATGGGCTCCATCGAAGGCTAATCTTGGACATTTTAACATTGAGATTATCTTATTTGAAAGCTTCTTTCTATCTATCCTCCCATAAACTGCTGTTAATTACGTTAATCCCGGAATCCTTTGGGCGGGTATTCCCTATTTGGCGAGCCAATCACCTCCCCATGTGCAACCATATCAGTATCTTTTCCTGTCAAGCAGTTTGCTCAGCTCCTAGAACAATTTTCCAGTAAAAAATTTGCTGTCATTGCAGTTAAATGAACCAACAAAGTGTGCAGGGATGTGTCAGTGTGCGGGCGTGGGTGTGTTCAAGTGGGTGTGGTGGGGTGGGAGTGGCATTGTGTTGAAGTGTTGTTCAGTCTTCTAACCTCATCAATCGTTTACTTTATGGTGGACGGGCTTGGCATTTATTGAAGCTGCTTGGGTAAGGCCATTGTATATTCTATGCGCCAGCAGAAAGAACTAAATACACAGAAAAATAAGGTTGGAGACTAAAATGCATTTCAAAAAATAGTTCTAAAAAAATGTAGAGCCCCTCAGTCTTAGATGATTTTATATATCTCTTATTTAAATTTTAAATCGCAGGCCAAGAACTTGTTTCTCAGTGCACTTTCTGCTTTTCGTCCTGCAACATGCGTATTTGCAGGAGCACCAGGAGGCAGAATCTCATCTGACTCGGCTCCGGATCGGTCTGTCGGTTGCATGAGGCCCGTCATGGGCTCATCCTCTCCGCCCCCTACAAGCGCCGCACACCCCACACCATTTGAGGCCAGGAACGCCTTAAATCTCGGCCCATAGAAAGTAATCTTAATGGCTTTTTTGTTGCCACAGAAGCAGCAGCTGCAGGACCTGCCGACTGAGAGTTTTCTGCAGTTGCAGGAAAAAGTCCAGGCAGGCCATGAAAATTGCAAAATGCATTCAACGTTCCGGGGGCCAAACGCATAAATTGTAACCCCAGAAGAACCCCGGCCCTTTTCCAGTCTAGCTCCTCGTGTGGCGTCTGCGGATTTGAATAGCCAATTTGTTTGGCATTGTTTGCCCAGATACTGTTGCCAGTGCGGGGGAGGGGATCTCGCAGAAAGAGCATTTGCATTTCTAAGATAAAATGCAAATATTTCAATTTGTAACTTAAGCAAATTGCCTCAATGAGTGCAGCTGTCAGTCAACCTCAGTGCCATTCTCAGACTCGACTCCTGCAGCCTTTCTTATATTCCTTTTTTTTTGTGAAGCCACAAGCCCTCTACCCATAAAGAACCTTTAGAGTTGATTGCTTTCTGCAATTGAGCGTAACGCAGATCCCATATTTTCTGCCAAAGGACATGCAATTTGTATTTTTGTGCATTTTATCGATGCAGCAATTAGCACGTATGGTCTTGGTATCTCAAAAGTGGAGCATGTTCGCCGGCCCATGAAATTGTTTTAGTTTCTGGCAGGTAATGAAATCTTCTGAGAAAAATTGCTGGAATCAGATTGCACTCGTGCCGAATTAAAAAATCCTTTTGAATGTCAGATATTATTTGATTGCCTTGCAAAAAGGAGAAACTCGTGTGTGTTTTTCTGGCAGGACGAACAAAAAACGTTGTATAAATTGTGCTGGCAGGCGTAAAATTACATTTTATTGATATGAAGTGTAGTTTTAATTTTAATCTGATGGGATTTTATTAGCCATTCTTGTTCTAATGATAATTGTTAGAACAGAAGCTACTTTGCAACAAGGGTGTGAAAATTCCGAGGAGTGTGATGTCAAGTATCTGCGAATGTTGGCGGACAACAAGGAGCAGAGGCAACAATACAGAAAGACAACAGCACACAGGAACAACAAAAACTGTAGAAACCTGCAGAAACTATCAGGGAAACATTTGAGCAGCAACCACTGAACAGCAGCAACAGCCTAAGCAAACAAGCAACACGGACAAGTTTGTGAACATCTCTGGACTGCGTCTTGTTCCAGTTGCTGATACTGTTGCTGCTATTGTTAGCAATAAAGTTTTTTTTGTTGTCCCTTGCTAGGCCGACTCCGCGCCACTCATTTCCTCGTCCTCGAACTTTCTCTGAAGCCTCTGTCCAACTGTCTTATGGGCTTGTGTACTCGTTACTCTCGCTGTCTGTCAGTCAAAACGTCATTATTGTTGCTGCTGTAGTTGCTGGTGTTGCTGATGTAGCCGCTGTTGGTTTTCTTGTACAAGCTGCGTGTTGTTTGAACAAAAACTATCCATACACACACTCGTACACCCGCACACCCATCTACCCATGCACTCATATGTATCACCCGAGCACCCCCGCACTCCAAGATGAACATGTCGAGCTGCTCGAGAAGCGAATTCTGTGGCTGCACACACTGAAGTGAAGTGGGGGGCGGTGCCGAGGGGCTGTTGAAGGATTTCGGGGGCGTGGCCAACTGGGTCCTGACACTCTTGTTTGCTAACAATGCAATGTATGTCAAGGCAAAATATGTTCATTCAACTCAACAAACAAAACAGCAAAAACAAAAAAGCACCACCACCCCCGCACGCACACAAGTATCTGCAAAAACAACAAGAGAAAGGAGAGCATCAATAATGCAAGAAAACGAAGGACTCTGCCTTAATACGTGAACTCTGCACTGGGAGAAAAGAAGGGATAAAAGAATGAAAAATCGCACAGTCAAAAAATACTAATATGATCCATAAGAAACACCTGTTTCTCACTGTGCAGTCGTGTACCATTGATTACATAAATGCAATTGAAATATACGAGAGCCCTGCAATTGAAATTGAAAATTGCCAAACGACTGAGCCCTTGGCCCACCCATGGTGGGCGTATGGATGACCTTGGGCAGGAGAGAGCACTCTCACTTTCCAAGCAGCCCAGGAATTTGTGGAAAGTGTGTTAAACACAACAATCGTCATGTTTCTGTAAGTGAAGGGCTCTACAAGCTGAAATTCTAGATATTGATCAAGTATGTAATGCCATTGACACCACTGCACTGGGAAGAAAAAAAATACCTGCAATACAGCCCTAGATTTCCTGAATAAGTCCTTAGACCCATCATTATTTACTTCGTAATGTGTTCATTTCCCGACTAACTTTAATGACGGTAACAGGCCCCATCAAGCTTGCTTTTAATTTGTTTCTTGCTTTGGAGAAGCAGCAAAAATTGCGAGAAATATTGCAAAAAGGGGGAAAATGGGCGAGAAGGATGATTGCAGTACAAGCAGCCTTTGGGAGTCCCTTCTACCGGCAAAATTGCATAACAACTGCCATTAAAAGGCAGACAAGCAAATTAAAATGCACACCAAACAACGAAGGGGGCGAAATGAAAAAATTCAAAAACAAAACAGCCGCAACAACAATGGGGCGCAACAATAAGAACAACCGTGACGGCAACAAAAAGTTATAAACTTTGTTTAAAAAACAATTACAAGTGCTGGAGAAGAAGGCGAGCGAAGACCGAGCGCCGGCCGGACGCATAAAGAAAATATTAAAAATATAAACTTTACAGTCAATAAAAGGCGCCAAAAGGCGAGACGCTAAAAGAGGCAAACTCTTTATGACAAAAGGCGATATAATAATAAAGCAAAGCGGGCCTCAGGAAGGAGTTCGGGATCAAACAAGGATGCAGATACAAACGGAGGCTGTAAAGATACAGATACACGGATACAGATGCAGGTCCAGGCGTAGGCACTAAACGGCCACTTAAACGTTAACTTGATTTAGCACCTCGTAACCAAGGGAGTCCCGAACAAAGAAAAAAGCATCAGGGATCGGGGGTCAAAAGTCAGAAGTAGCCACTGCGTCAGGGGCGGGGTATAATCGGGCCATAAAGCCAGATCAACAGCGAGCCAAAAAAGAGAGACACAATCCCTAGAAGAATTGTTCCAGGGAGGGTGGCAATAAAAAATGGGAAAGCGGCCAGAACGAATGAGCCCAGAACAAATAAACGAATGAATATGATGGCCAGGGAGATTAACAATGAGAGTCCTGCCATAAAACCGAGCATGTGAATTGATATCACAGGGACTTGATAATTGGCGTGGGATAATCGTAAACTGGTTGGATCTGCAATGGAAAATAAATTAGGGGATTGAGGCTTTACAGAAGCTCCTCTCATATGACAACTATCAAGTTTAAACTTTAAATATTTTTATTAGTACTATTAGTGCTATGGTGGTGTCCACTTTCCGCATAATTTCGTTTTTATCGCAGGACACCTGAAATGAGCCTTATTATCGCTGAACTGTGCAATTTGTTTCGCCCCCAGCCCGCAGATCAAGTTGGCAGCACTCCATTCCCATTCACCTGTAATCGCTTTCATTTGTCTCCGAGTACAGTTGCCCCAACTAATTGCGTCATTAGTTCTGCAAGATGAATAATTGCACGGCAGTCGGTGGCGGGAGGCAGCGATAACAGGGGAAGCTGTCAGAAGTTTTATCGCAAGTTTATCTCCGAGTTGCGACAACTGCAACAAAAAGTATTTAAAGGACCGGCCAGACTACGGACGGCAAAAAGGACAAGCTCAAAGGGAAAACTGCACACAAAGCTGGAAAAAATGCCAAAACACACAGGACGAGGTGGGGACGTACGTATTCCTGGCAAAAGAATGACAGGCATATAAGGGTTCCGCCTAAAAAGGCCCCTAAAAAGTGACGGCTTGTGAGACCACCACCTCCAAGAAATAATGTCCTGCGGCAGCTTCGGGAAATGAAAACTTCTTTGCAATGTATATGACTCTCGGCCTTTGCCTCTGTCCCTCTTCATGGGTTTTTCGTGAGTTTTCCCGGGCATTCCCTTCAGTTTTTTTTTTGGGTGGAAAAGTTACGCGAATAGCTTCCAGCTGATGAGTAGTCGAGAGTCGGTCTCGGGAGTAGAAAACTATGTGGGGGCGTGCACCGAAAAAAAAGTTGAATGCCTTGTTTCGTAAATAGACATTCCAAATAATCAGTTCTGACTATCAAGATATCCTTAATTTAAATGGAAAGGACAGCAAGACAATGTGGTTTTCAAAGACCTTCTTCAGACCTCTATTAGTTGTGGATCTGAGTGCATGTGACATGAAATTGAACGCAAAAAGCGTTGCTAGCGTGAATTTATCCTCGAAAACCGCACACAAACCGCAAAGGCGAAAGCCAAAGGAATCCATCATGAGGCCCCTCCCGCCATCATCATCAGCGGGATCGTGATGATGACCATTATCCTCAACTGAGGAATCACGTTTGCGGAGGTGTGGCCCCCAGCCTCCCAGCGGTCTCCTGTTTGATGTGGCCGCTATGTCTTTTATTATATTTCTTTAACTTTTTCTCCTGTCGCGCTCTGCGTCGGTCCGTGTCCCGTGTCCTCTGTCTCTCTTGGCAAAGTTAATCCTTGGGCATCAATTTCCCGAAATAATTTGAGCAACATCAAAAGTTTTAATATGCCCAATGATAATGGCGCCCCAGTCCCGGCCGAAACTTTTTTATTGCCCGCGCTCCGTAATTTCTTTGTCATGAGTTATGGCACCCAGCTGGCCGCGCTTGCCCCCTCGCGGCGACCTTCGACCCGGCTGTTCATCGCAGTGCCTGCGGTCAGCGATAGTCATTATGCTGTTTATTGAGCACCTCACCTGCGGGCAGCCGAAAAAATGAAAATGACCAAAAGTCACAGCGGGTGAGTGGGACTTCTCTTCAGCGGCAGCGAGCTCACCACGGATCTGATGAATTGTCTTTGTTCCGCCTCGATGAAAAGGACAATAAGGACGCTCAGCATGGGGCTTCCCGGGGAAGAAGGAGTCTGTGTGAACTCAATACGCTTACCGATTCAGAGCTGATGAATCGCACTGACTTAATAGCCGGGTCGTTATGGCAATAAATGGGGTTTGGGGTTCATAATTTCCGCAATTTAAGAGTTTGTTTATTGATTTTAAGCTAAACAGAAGATGGTTAAGCCAATCCGTGAATGAGATTCATCCTGTGTTATCGAAATTTTTAATTTTCCCAACACACACCCAGTCTCGGCAACCAAAAAACATCGCAAAATATCCTAATTTTGGAAAACAAAGCCAGGAAACAACCTCAGTTTTCGACTCATTTGCATCGCTCTTGCCACTCAACGACGTTTCAACAATTAGTGGCATTAACGATGTTTGGCAATAATCGCTTTCGATCGCTTCCCCGTTTCCAATTTGTCCAGCGCACGGAAATATTTGCAATCAGAGAGCAAAGATAGTTGAGGGAAATGGAAAAAGGAGAACCGGGAAGGATGTTCCAATAGCTAGAGCTCCAATAATGCACATCAACAACAAAGCAATGCAATTAGGCGCCAAAACCAGGACTCGACCGTACAATGGCAACTGATACAACAAGGACCCCCGGATTATGCAACGATTCTTGGCTGCGTAACAACGAACTATTCTCTTTACGGCTCCTCCACTCCGCATCCTTTTTTCATTGCCAATTAAAAGCGTTTGATAAAAAAAACATGTTCCGAAGCGGAGGACAGGACGCAGGATGCAGATGCATTCGGACAGCAATAAGCGAGCCAAGCCGAATGCAACCGAAAAGTGAACAAGAGCGCAGCCAGGTGCAACAACACAAAGCTCATTTGTTGCAGGTGCACGCGGAAAAAGTGCGGATTGCTTTCAAAAATACAATTAAATTACTTTTTAGTTCGTGTTACAGTAATTTCGGTAGAATGCTTCAGTGCCCCTTTTCGCAATCAGTTTATTAAAAACTGAATAGTTTTTTAATCATTGGTTTTCTCGCCGTGCTCCGGCTATCGCCTTTCCGATGACTGCTCGACGTTGAAACAAGTTTATCAACGTGTGAAAATTGCAAGCGCAATATGCACAGGCAACAGCCACAATAACAAGGAACACGGAGCAGCACACCGTGTGGGCGGTAATATGTGCGGGGGACGGCCAGGACCAAATGCGAGGCCAGGACAAAATGTGAGCCAGAGGAAGTTCGACGCCATGCTGGCCGCATATTCAAATGCAAATCACGCCATTAATATGCAACACATACAGACACACATCCTCCCACACACCAACACACACACACAGACCCAAAGGCAGTGGCCCCCAGCCTTGGCTCTCCAATATCGAACGTTGCATTTTGACAAAATTATCCTTGGACGGGTTAAATTTTGTGGTCATGCGATGCTGGCACTGGAGCGTCCCTCTTTTCCGCTGATGATGATGAACTGGATGCCGATGACAAGGCAATCTTTTTTGTCCCAGCCCGGCTAACGAAGCCTCTCAGCTATCCAGCCATCGAAGTCGCCACTTACACGTGTCAGTTTCCTGGCGGTGGAAGGCACTTCTTAGATTCCTCATTTTTCCTCATAAAAAGCCAGGAGAGTCTTGGGAGAAATTTAAAATACCCGACAAAAGCGAGCGATAAAATTCTTACTTTGGGGCTGAAAATGTTGCTATTCTTTCATAATACATCAGCTTATATCATCGCTTATTTTCCACTTTAATTAAGCTGCGCCCGCTTAACCTGGTCTCGGCATTCTCCGGCTCAATTAAGTCGGTGACGGGCCGTTGGAGGCGAGTGGAGCGGAGCCACCATGACACTGCCACTTTCGCAGAGCATCGATTTAAAAGTTCCGCATCTCAAGCTCCGACTCGCCCTTAAAGCCAGGACGGAGAGCAAGGGCGGACAAAAAATAAGTCACTCACTTAAAAGTTGGGCGCCTGCAACCTCGTGGCAAAGTTTGAATAGTCTCCATGTTCATGTCCGTGTCTGGATCCCATGTCCAGTGTCCTTGCCTGTCGCTGGTCAGTTAGTTTCAATTTTAGTTTTCCAGTTTTTAGTCCTCCTTCCACTTTGGGGTTTGCTTGATTTCTTTTTTTTTTTTGGAGCTGGAGCTCGACAAACTGGACACTGATTACATGTGACAAGTTAATGAGTTTGCGGCCAAACATGGCTTGTTGAGCAAATAAATTAATTGCAGCTCTAATTGAGATTTTTTCGAGGGACTCGCGAATCGTGATCCGCTTTAAATAATGTCCATAAATCACATTTCAATTACGGGCCAGCAGTCGCTGGCTGATGGAAATCATACAGTGCGACTTGAGCAATTTAATTTATTTGCGAACCAAATTCAATTCCCCGTTTTGGCCCGGCGGCTACTGCTGGGGCTGCGCCACCGACTGCTTGACTGTATTAAATAAACAAATAAATGTACATGAAAACATTGAATGCAAGTGGTTGGACGGGCGGGTTCGTTGAACTGAGATTTTACATGAAAGCAGTGCCAAAAAACGTGAAATTTATTCTGGCGGTCGCTGGTCTTCGCCGGAGGATTGCCGCGCCCCCTTCAGCTTCTGGCTCCATTGCACATCATTAAGCGATAATTATTTGGGGCTCTGCGAGAATTCGAGGGGAAGAATTATTGCATTTTCAACAAGAGCCAGAGCCTGCCAGCAAATGATAAAGCGTCCGCGAAAAAGATTCTTAAATGGGTGAAATATGAACAGCAAAGGCACAGGACTTCTGGGGGACACAAAGTGCATGTTTAATTTGAGTCCTGAAAGGGGTAGAAGTAGGAGCTTGAAGGAGCTTTCAGTTTGCATCCTCTCAGAGGGAGAACCTACAATTATCTAAAAGAATACCTTTCCTCATTAATCGATTGAAGTCTAAGCCCTGTTTCCCAATAATGCTCGGATCGGAAAAAAACCTGTGTGGTACAACTTTTTGGCAACTCGTACAGGTTTCCCTTTTTTCACTATTCCGCATTTTATGCAAAATTAATTTTCAAGCCCGAATCCCTGGAAGAGTGTTCAGACAAAGGGAAAGCCCACTGACTCGCCTCTGCTAAGCTCTGCTCAGGGGGAACATAATTGATTTGTCCGGCCGGGGAAAGTCGAGAAAAACCCTGCCAGAGAAACAGCAAGAACCGAGCGGCTATTTATTTGTCAATTTGGAAAAGGAAAGCCAGAAAGGCTGCGACTTAGAGGCAAATAAATATCTTATTTCGCAGAAAATACAACATGAAATAAAATGTATCGGCAGAGGCAGAGCCGGAGGTCGAGGGCGAGAGCCCAGAAAGTAGCAGCCGAAAAGAAACAAAATCCCATAAACACGACATGCCACAAAGGAGGACACTGCAGAATGAAATGGTTCCTAATTTAAAGAAAAATCAAACCGGGCAAAGTCTGCAGATAAAAGAAAACAGAACGAAGCAGAGTCAAGAAAATAAAGCTGACAAAATATTAGACTAGAAAGGACCGCAACGAGAGGGGAAACATTTTGCACATATTGGACCAATTTTCGGAACTGGATTTCCCCAATGACTTTGTCATTTTGGTTTTCCGATTTTGCGATTCTCCCAGTTTGTTGTTTCGGCTTCTTGCATTTGCATTTCAAATTCCATTTGGATGGCTTCCCTTTGGCAGTTAATGTTTGGATTGACAAAAGCCTTGACCGGCTTGACCGGCTAATCAGGATCCGGGCCGCTCCCTAATTAATTTGCTAATGCATATGTATGAGCCGTGGAATGCCCGAGGGGGTAATTGGAATTCGGGTAATTGAAAGAAACCAACGGAAAACTGGCGACTCGCGGCGCAAAATGAAGCATATTTATGTGCGTTTGTGCTTGGCCATAATAATTGTTTGTTTTTTTCTCCGTGGGTCAGCCAAAACAGAAGCCACACAGCCACGGAATCGGTTCGGAAAATGGAAAACAAAACAGGGGCGTAGTCGGAAAAGGAAACCAGAGGGAACCTCCTCTGATTGATTTGCAGGTTTCCGGGGAATCTTTGACTCGGCTCTCGTTTCTCTTGTATTTCAAAGAAATTTTCAAACAGGGCGTGTCTAATTTGACGCCCACTCCCGGCCATGGCTCGTGAAAATATGCAAAACAACATTTTGTGGGCAGCAGTCAACACACACTCCGCTCCACTCCCCCCACTCCGCACTCATTTACATAATTATAAGATAAATAAAAATTTTGCAGCAATAACAGAGTCAGAGGTTCTCCACTCCTCCTGGCTTTGTTTCATTTTTGATTTCTCGCTGCCAAGGACGACATCTAACAATTTATGCAAAGTGAACCGGGGGCGGGGGCGGTGGCCTGGCGGAAGGGGCGTGGCTGGCGCATGGAAATCATAAACAAAAGTTGGCCGTGTCTAAGCCAAAGTAAGTTGCCGGAGAGTGTGTGACAAGCGGATGAAAACTCGCACACTTTTGCACAAAAGTGCCAAACCGGAAACGGCAAACACAGGCAGGCGATAGGGGATAGGGGAAAGGGGAATTTTTCAGGAATTTATTACAAAATGGCCGACGAAATGGACACGAAAGGCTTCCCATCCGTGTTGCATTTTATTCCGTCTGGCATTCCATGTGGAGGCTTAAGTGGTCTGAGGCGGAGCCTGCATTAACTTTTGACACTTTGATTGGCCGGTCAGCTCGGGACGGCCGGTTTAATTGAAATCAGCCAAGTGCAGACAAGTAGAAATTGAATTCGGCTCACTTTTTTTCGGCCAAGAAAAAGGGTAGAGGGCAAAGGGCATGGCAAGGGGTTTTCTGGGGACTGTGCTGCATAATTGAGTTTATTAAAATTTGAATGTGGCACGTTAAATGTCTTTCCCCTGTTTCATTTACCTTATGAAATTTTAATTTGCAACTTATGAATATTTCATGCCCTCAAAATGCTAACACAATTTTCGTTTTTCGGTCAAGTCAAGTTTCGGGAGGGGAGTTTAGGGAGGAATGGATCTAACTCGGGGCCTGGAAACTTTTCCCGGCCCCAACATTTAGGTCAGTTGTCATTGTGTGTGAGTGACTGGGGTTTTTCGAATTTAATTGAGCTAATTGAGGGGAGAAGTGGGGCCGGCCGAGTTAACTAACAGTGACAGCTATAAAGTGCCGTCGTTGTCAACGACCTCCATGTTACGACTTAAGTTGTATTGTGGGCAGAAAAGACTGACTGATTGGATCTCAGAAAGCCGAGTAAGTGCTTACACAGCCTCTGGATTCTTTGATGGATTTCAGAAAACCGCAAGGCCCGTTTCCTCAAGGAAAAGCTGCTCAGGAGATAAGTTTCTTGCGCAGCGATGGATTTAAAATTCATTAATAAACACCTGAGACCCCCGAGCTCCCTGGCAAGAAACCACACGCCGGGATGCCATCAGTAGTGGGCGGACTCCTTCCTTAATTAAACAGTTGAACTCGTTGCCCGCCCCTTCTTAAGGACGCTCGATTGAGCAGACAACGGAGCAAACAACTTAAGCTGATATGAAAATTATTTCGCTCTTGTGTCGACAATTAAATGCCACGCCCACTGCATGTTTTCTCGCCCACTTTCGTGCCGAAACAGTAAATAATTAAAGGGAGGGCGCGGCGAGCGGCTGAAAAATCTGTGCATTTAATTGAAACCCGCGCCGGCGAAAGAGCAGCGGGCAAGGACAGGCCGCAATCAGCCTCAGCAGAGGTCCTTCGGCCCCAGAGTCTTCTCATAAATAAAATATGCCAAAGCGAGCCGGCAAAGAGTTTGTCGTAATGCCCTTTCCGTGGCCACTTTCTCCCCTCACGGCGAAGCCCTCAATTTCCCTCGTCTGTCAATCAAGCTTTTCATCAGTTGCTGTCGCAGTTTGGTTTTCCACGAATCTCCCGACTCGCTGTTGCTTTTGATTACTGGGAGCTGGCAGCTATCGGGAGCAGGAGAGCCGGCGAGGCCATTTAGCAGAAGTCCTCGTGGCAGCAACAGCAGTCCTTGGCCGACACCGAAACTCTGACATATTAATGAAGTTCGAGGCAAACAAGTTGCTGAGCAACAAGCTTTTTAAATCAATTCGCGAAAACAATTAAAAACTTGACTTTTGTAGCCACGCCTTCGTCGTTTCGTTGCCAACAATGCTGACATCGCGCATACGACATGTGGCCCTAGTAGAAAGAACTGCGAACTCGTTCAAAGTTTGCTGGCTGCTTCACACTGGAAGAAAATAGTCACTCTTAAATACAAGCAAGCCATAGAATATTTGTGGGGTGATGGTGTGACAGAGGCACTTTCTCCCAGTGTATTACAGTGAAACGAAGTTACGCCAAAGAAAGGATGCAGGCTGGGAGCTCTCCTAACAGCAAACACAATTCAACAAAAAAGTTCCCATGCGCTTTGCATAATTAATGTTTTAATGTCAATCATACGCACTGTGTGCCGGAAAATATATGCACACTGATTTTCGCGTTTTGCAATTTACTCAGCCATTGTCTTCTAGTAATTAAATTTGTAAAATTTCCTCTTACAATGCGAAAGTTTTGAGACGCCCTTTCGCAATCAATATCGGTGAAAAGAGTGAGCTTCGCACTGTGGTGGCAGAAATAAAATTGAAAGGCGAAAACGAAAGCACTCAGCAGATGCCTTGCAATGAAAATTCTTGAGACACCTGCTGCCCCTGAAGAGGGAAAATTGATTACAGTTGACACTCCCACACTAATGTGCAAAAAGCAAACTATAGTGAGATGAAAAATCCCAACAAATATTCGACAACAAACAAAACACTGACAATGGCAAATAGTAATGGCATTGCCCCGAAAAACAACAATATCAAACACTAGGGGAAAGATTTCGCATCTAGCTGCGAACAATGTGACAAACGATGTGTGAAGGAGTCGCTACTGCGGCTCCTGGAGCGCCAAGATGGGGGAGCCAGCAAAAAAAAAGTGAAAGAAGAATCTAACCACACAATTGTCACGGGGCTGAGGGGGCTCCTAGGGGCGCATTACGTATACGCAGCGTTGGATTTGGTCATTTTTCATAGCTGGCAAGTTGGGGAGACAGGCCAGAAGAAGGCACGATGACGATGACTACAAATCGTGACAAATTCTTGATGCGGGTTAAGTTACACATTTTTTTTTCACACCAACCCACCCACCCCCGCACCACTCTCATTTGGGCTTCTTCAACTCGAGACTTAAGACTCGGTGGGCGAAACTTTTGGCATTTCGGCTTTGGAACACATTCTAAAATATTTCTGAAGTCTGGGACACACTTCGGGGGGAATATGGGATTGCCTATACTTAACTCCCTTATCCCTTATTCAATTCTGGGCGCCATAAAAATCGAGCTGGGCGGCCAAGACGGCGACAATAAAAACAGGCGGTCTCCGGCCGTAGAAAAAATGAATTTTAAATATTTCACGGTTGAGTTTGCAGCACTTCCGCTGTCAGCGTTGATGGGTTCTGTTCTGATCCGCGGCAGCTTTTAATGTATGTGTCTTTACATTTAAATTTTGGCCATAAATTACTGGGTCCAAAGAGCGGTTAGAGGGGGTGCCACTGCAGGCAGCACCACTTCCATAACCTCTACCACCTGACCATTACGCAAAGCATATTCAATGACAGCATTTTTAATGCAATTTATGGTCGTTAAGGCGACAAAATATAATAAAAATGAATAATATGCCAACTGCTGTGCGCTGGTGATGCAACACGTGACAGGGTCCTGCCACAGGACACGGAATATGGTAGAGGACACACATTACCAGCCACCAGCCCGCAGTCAGCAGCACACCAGCCACCAAACCCACGCAATTTATGGACGCCGTAAATAAATCGACGCGCCAAATGTGCGAAACAATGCATAACTCAAAACGAACGCGAAATGAAACGAGGACAGCTTGAATTTACATGGAGGAAATATGGAATATTTATGAAATGTAGGGGCTACCACGAAATGTGAAAAGGAATTAATATTGTATGCGACCCGGGCCACTACAAAACCAATCCAGGGAGGACCAATCCAGTGATTGTTCTAACAATTTTTCGTGTTCAACTCAGGCTTGAATACTTGCGTGTTCTTTTCAAACATTTTCCCGGGAAAGACAAATCAAAAGTAAAAGCTTTTGGTGAGCGACAAGTGCTCCTGGCGACAAACCCAATCAATAATGCATATCTTATTCCAACTCGTAAGATGTAAGCCAACCAGTATCAATATTTGATAAACCCATATCATACAGTCAGTCGTTCGAGAAATGCAGGTAGAGGGAATATTAAAAAGATGACAGGTGGGAGGCTGGTCCTGGAAAGCTTTCAGCAGCGGCGATAAACAATTCAATTTATCAAAACATGAAAGGATGCAACACTCGGCTCTAACAAGGGAATTACTTTATGGCAAATTATCTACGATAACGCTATTAAATAAATAATAAATAATTGCCAGCAAGTCCAAAGCATACGAGCAGCCTCATCAAGTACAAGATGGTACAGTATCGAGGGCCGCGACTGCCCCAACCCGGCCCCACCTGGGCAGGTATAAACATTTATATCAATACACACGAAAAACATTATGAGCGAGTGGAAGGGCTCATAAAAAATTCAAAACGGCTTAAGTAGCTTCAAAGTATCGCCAGCAACAAAAAATCCAAAAGCAAAACAACACACAAGCACAACAAGCAGCGAAAGTGAAAAGTACACAAAACAAGGCCGGTGGAATGGGGCGTGGCTGGTTTCGCACTGACCCGAAGCTGGAAACTGAACCCCCAGCGACCCCAGCGAGGCCACCCAACCCAACTCGACACGCATGTTTATGTGCTTTTTACAGCTGCTCCTGGCTTATCTCTGGCCCGAACTTTCTCCCCACCTCCACATCAGTGCGTGTGTTCGTTCGAAAATGATTTTAAAAATAACTTTTGCGGTCATTTCACTAAATGCGCTTCAGAGGAAGGGTCCTTCCGAGTGAGGCCGACTGGATAAGGGTTAAAAATATGCTCCCCGCATCGGGGGATTGGGTTTTCTGCTTGAACTGTTTTCGGCCTCACGCGTCTGGTGGCCTATTAATATGTTTTTAAATACGATAACCGTTTACATTGGCATGGGTGCCGAAATTAAGTCAAGCAGGTGCTTCTCTAAAGCGTTATGTTTTCAGAACAGTCTAGCTATTTTTGGGAGCAACCGTTTTTCTCCGTGCGCCTTCAACCCACTCTGGTGGAGGGGGACTCAAAAAAGTTTCCTGTGTAACCTGGTTTCCACTTCCAGCTGCCAAACAGATAAAAACGCACTTTCCAGGTAGCACTCTGGATAATGGCAAGGTGCGTTGCGCAAACTGAAGGCGAACACATGCTCCGCCCTCAGTCCTGCGGCGGGGTTTTTATTATTGTTGAACTTTAACATGGCTACAATATAAATTAAAATGGCAGGCACTCCACAGACTTCGGGCGGGGAATCGTGGAATGAAGTTTATGTGCCGCGCACTTTACGCGAATCCTCCCAAGCGACCTCCTGCCCGGTCTCCCCTGACAGTTGCCATATGAAATTATGTAGCTCCATGCACACACAGGCGGAGTAACAAAAATAGGTGTGCATATGGAGGTGTGCATATCTAGATATCTCTTATTCTTACTTTCCCCAGAAAACATTCAAATCGTTGAGTTACCTTTCTCAGATGAAAGTTTCCTATTGCTTTTAGTGGGAAGTTCAAATACAAAACATGAAATACCGCTCTGATGAAAGTAAAAATATTGCCCTGAACTCGGCTGTGAGTCTGCAAAGGTATCCATGTGAATGCGAAAATGTGGGCCTGGGCCTACAAAAAAGCGAGCCTGAAAGAGATGGAGTGGCAGGATGTTGAAACAGATTCGACTCTTAATAATTTCCGCACTCGAGTTGATCGAAATCATAAAATTTTATGAGCCTGCCAAGAGACGAGTAAGTGGAGCGTGCGGCTGTCTCTCTCTGGCTGCCGCAGCCCGTCTCTTTTCGTTTCGGTGTGCCGGCAAAATGGCTGCCACAATCAGTCACTGAGTCAGTCAGTCGGCCGGAGGAGGCCCGGGAAAAAGGCCAACAATGCGACAGATAGACAGGCAGGGACATGGGAAAAGAGGCCAAAGCGGCGGGGGCATCCGGAAAACCTTTTTTTTAAAGCCAGGCGAGCATTAAAGCTCTGTTTCACTAAAAAGTGAATTCATAAAGAAATACATCAGATAAATATACAATTTACTTCCCAAATTTGTATATTTTGTTCCTGATTTGATTTTGTATTAAGCGTGAAAGTCGGTGAGCCAAGTGCTCGCTCCTCCAAGTCTCGGAAACTCTGACATTCCCGCCCGGCTTTCATTTTTCATCATACTCCCATTATGCGGTGCTTCAAGTTTTTCCCATTTCTCCTTCACTTTTTGTACAATTTGCCATTACGTCGATTTATGCGCTACTGGGACCGGAAAAACTCACCGCCCACTCCACCCCGCGCTAAATAATGCACTTGGGAAATTAATTTTCCAACTCTGGCTCAGCAATGGCAGCCCAAAAGCGACTTCGCCTGCATTAAGTCATAATTTCTGCCAAGGAGCACATTGTACGGGGCACTGATTGAAGATTTTCCGTTCGGTCTGAAGGAAAAATTCGAAATAAATTAATTCGATTGCCGTCCGCCGCTGACTCTCGCCCCATTCCCCTTACAAGCTGCTCAATTAGCAGTTCAGCCTTTGAAGAAGCCCCTTTCGGGAGGACTCGCCCTGCAGCTCTCCACTAATTATGTTGTTTGTGCATCGGTTCCGAGAGCTTTCCCGGCGAGGCCGAGAGGCTACAAGGCTTTGCCATTTCCCTACATGTCTGCCACGGCTTTGACTCCCAAGGCTGACTGTTTTTCGGAGTGGGGTGGCTATGGGGCTGTCGGAGTTACTACTGGAGTTGGGGGAGCACGGAGGAACAGCATGTTAACCAGCCAAACGAAAGCGGAGAGCAGCCAAGAGGAACCGCCGACAATAAACAACAATGGAGCCAGGGAAAGACAGTAAAGTAAACATACTATAAAGCAGTAAACAGGATATTAATCTTGAGACTGCGCAATACCCCTTGGGCCAAATGGCCATAATCAGTCAATCGAAAACCCTGAGAATAAGGACTGGGTAATTGAGTCCATCCTCTCTCTCACTGGAGCCTGATTCCTCCTAGTTTTATTTCCGAAACTACTTTAATCTAAACTGGATATACCCTTTAGTTACCAGGTACAGGGCGGCATCAAAAACAAAAGCCAAGGCTGAAGCTGTTATGTTTATTATGCCAGGCATGTGAGTTAATTCTTTGAACTGTTGAGGTCGTTGTTATTGTTCCCCGGCAGCCTTGGAAGAAAAGCCACAAATGCGCCGTCTCTTTCATTCCGACACCCGCTCCTGTCCTTCCGCTACTTGGCTTGATCATTATTTTTATTTCAGTCGCGTGCATGTAACACAAAAATGTTTGATAAAGATGTTATTTGATAGTACCCACGCATAGATAAGGCGCCGGGGAAGTTGCGACCAAAGTATAGCATACTTAGTAGGGCCATAATGGGGGAGGAGCAGGAGTCCGGAGGATGGAGAATAGAGATAGTAAGCGTGTGTAAAAAGTGGTTGGGAATGAGGGAAAAAGTGAATATATTTAAGTATTTCCTTATTAACAATAGTTTCCTGAAATGTTTTTATAGATTATAGCTGATTATAGCTGATTTTCCAGCTGATTAAAACTCAGCTCAAAAGCACTCTAGACAGCAGGACTAACAGAGTCCTTATTGAGGTAAATCCACCCTTGAACTGCCGTTGGCATGCCAGATTCTACTTAGTTATTCCAAAAACCTAATTACTGCTACGGTCATGAGACATTACTTCTCATCCAGCCACAGCTCGGCTCAAGGAGCCCGGGTCCTTGTGTCGGATCTCTACGCTAACGACTGCATCATTAACTGAAGTAGAATTTCTCCAGCCAATCCTGCCGTCTTTTCGTCCTCTCCCCTCGCAGCCACAATCTCATTATCCCCGAAAACCAGGTCGAATTATCGTCGCTGAACTCCTTTTTCTGGTTGCCGAACAAAAATTGAACTCAACTGAAACATTTAATTTTATTTATAACGCACGCATGGACAGAAAGTAGTCCTGCGTTCCGATATAGGCATAAATATTAATGCACTCCCGGCAGGATAACGATAAGGATGTCCCGCAGCAGTTCTGGATACCTGAGAGCAAACTTATTGGCTTATTAAAGTCTAATGCCGCTGCTCTTTCGGGGGAGTGTGTGCGCTTCTAATAATGGATCCGAACAACACCTCAGACAGGATGCGGACCATTCCGGAGGTTGCACTGAAAAAATCGGAGTTCCCGGGCCGCCCTAATTGCCTCACCTCCTCACCAGCGATGGGGCGGAGTTCGGTACTGCATATTAATGCCCACATTTTCGGCTGCCAGCCGCTGTTTAATATCAATGCGGATGCCCCACCAGCAGCCTTATAAATATCCCGAAAAGGAAATGCGTAGAGGAGGAAAAGTTTCTGGCCCGGCAAAGTTGAGCTCATGAAATGGTCAAAACTGTTTAAGCCACGGCCAATATTGGGCATTAAGTAGGCTTTGATGAGCCATACCCATGAATAAGAAAGAAGCTAAACAAGTTGCTGGCTGTCCTTCCAGCCTTTATGACGTTCAAAAAATCAAGCCAATAAAGTTTCTGGACAGCGCCGTCAGGGGGAACACATGCCCCGACCTCTGGACAAAACTTTTCAACTCAATTTGGCTCGGGCACATTTTTGTTCTTCCGAATTTTGGCATTTTTTAAATATTTATGCTATTACGCTATGTCGAAATTTATGAATTTGCCAAAGTATTTAGTCAATAGCTTATCACAATGGCGTCCAAAGGAAAAACAACAGAAAGTTTGCGAGGCTGCATATTTATGCTCCTGACTTCTATCGATGAAAGTGGTTATATTTATGGGAGTGGGTCTTGAATTTATGTCGAAACTTTGGCTGCTCAATGTGCAGACAACTGAACGGGCCCAGGCTGTGGGCAACTCTTCAAGCCTCTGCAAGGGATAAAAAGCCATTAGCCAGCTTCATATCCTATCAGTATTCGAACCAATTACAAGGCTGAACGCAGAGCCATTAACCTCTGTCGTTAATAATTAACCACATATCCAAACGCTCTAAAAACAGCAATTTAATTCATTTTCCAAATGTCAGCGGCATGTTAAGCAAAGAAATAAATCCAATTCCGGTTGAGCTTTAAAGCGAAATTGCATTAATTTAATGGCGCTTTTAAGGCTGACACTCCACTCACCCACGCTCTCGATAGGGAAGCGTGAAAGTGTTGCTTTTCCCCCCGGGATCTGCAAGCCGGCTTCGGATTTAAAATAATTTAGAGAGGTACCGCCTGCAGTCGCGATTGCAGCGCTGCGCCTGACCATTGTTTTCAAGGCCCCCAACGACCCGGCCCCAAAACTCGAGCAGCGGCAATTTCCGCTCCAAATGCTCCGCTCGGCAGGGGAAATTATTAAAAGCGAAAACGGGCGCTATTATTTTTTGACACTGATATATTTGCAGTGGGGCAGTGGAGCGGAGACCTTGGAGCAGTAACCTCCTTTGGAAAATGCTAGAAAACTAGAGCTGGCTGGCGGGGAAGTAATATAAATCGGGCCCTGGGGATAAATAACTCTGTATTAGTTATGACAGTGTGTGTTTGAGAGCTCTTCTCGGGCAACTGCATTTGGTTTTTTGTTGGCAGTTTGTTTGTTTGCTTGTGGCTTGTGTAATTGCTGGCCAGCATTTCTTTATGGTCGCCATAATTATGCAAATTAATATCCTGCAAATATGCAGAGACAGTACCGAAAGCCACCATGCTCGGCCGGAGAACAAATACAAATTATTTTAATTAAAATGCACATTGTTTTTTAGCTATCTAAGCAAATTAGTTGTTGATTTTGCCAGTGAAATCGGCGGGTAAATAATACAGGAACAACAGCCAGTGATTTAAGATTGTTTTTGTGCCAATTAGGTGTTATTTGTTGCCAATTATAGCCGGAATATATTAAACATAAATCGATAATACGCATTCTCTTCCATTGCAGACTCCACCTGAAATTCCCAGAAGTCGGCTGGAAGTTATTCCGCAAATTCAAGCATTCAAGCGAACCACTGAGTCCAAGGTAAGTCGGAATGCACTTGAGATGCACTTGCGCATAAGCAAAAATAATAACAAAGGTCCCTGGGGTCCTCTAAGCCCCAATTCCTGAACCCAAAAGACCAAATATTAGAGAAAAGTGCTAACTTTTGGGGATGGCTGTCAGAAGAGATGCGACAGCGGGTTAGTTTATTTTGGCTTTTATTTTTCCTTACGCCCCTAAAAAATGAAAAGCTCTGGCCAAGACCGCCGTGCATTGTTAGTGAAGTGTCTGCCACGCCCTCCTGCATACATAAGCGGGAAAGGGGCGCTGGAAAATGGGTGACATCCCAGCCATGTTAAATTCTTCGAGCAAATGTCGCGCATTGTTTGACTCGACCTATTCTGTAAGTTATTTCTTTATTTTAAGTCACGCGTTCCATGGAGGATTTCTTTTTTTTTGACTATTCGCTCTTGGGTTTGACCCTCACACACACTCACCAGCACATTCACACACACGCACTATTTCCAAGCGCGACATTTTGCAAATTTTGGCTGGAATAGCAGGAAACCCTTTCTTTGCGACATGCTTAAGCTCGGGCTTTATGAGGCCACTAAAAAGGGGAAGTGCCGGCACAGGAAGGGGTGCAGCAATATATTAGAGTGTATTTGTGTGCTGCGAGTGCACTGAAAGAAACTATTAGAGGGAGATTTATAATCAGATCAGATTCCAGAGAAACTCTCAATCCAACTGCAGAGAAGTCCTTTATTTTCAAATCTTTTATCCCAAATTGAATAGCAAAAAATAGCTTCACTTCTCTCAGTGTATATCTGCGCTCTTTCTGGTGTTAAGTCAGCTAAAAGCCTTTGGTCCAACCACTTGAATTTTCGGATGCAGCGTAACTTTTTAGAAACGGATGCAAGCTGAATTACAGAAAATAGAACCCGGGGATTTCGGAGCTCCACAAAGCCAGATGACTGCTCGAGGGGGGGCGGTGGCAAAATATGGGGTGTTCTTCGGGGGGTCAGTGAGCTCGAAAAAGTTTTATGCGAGCGCCAAAAGTGCAGTCAACGCACTTAGGGCAGAGTCTAAAAATATGAGTTGCGAATGGGATTGCTAAATGCGCCAAAGCCTGGCTGGGGGCTGGGGGCTGGGACCTACAACTGGGGACTGGGGATTGCAAACTTTTCGTTTAAATAAATGTGGCAGCTTAGCCAGAGGCAGCTGGCGCTGGAAATAAATTTCGTAATGAGGCGGGAATTTTCCGAAATTGATTAGAGGCCAGTGGAGAGTCGTCCTTGAAGGAGTTAAGGGATGAGTTATTAAAGGAGTTTGCAAACATTTACCCAACCAATAATGTAACTGCTCTCTCTGATATTAGATACATTTCTAAAACACCAATCCAATTACATCCGACACTAACTCTGATTGCATAAATTAAGTCCAGAAAGTCAAACAAAGGCCGGCCAGCAACGAAATCCAATTTAAGACCGATATGTAAACAGTTTATTTTATTATTTCGCATTTTATTGTGTTTTTTGCTGGCTGAGCTGCCGCCTCCTGCAGTATTTGGTTAACTTTACAGCTTTGAGCCATAGGTCTTTATTTGCTCAACACATTACTACACATCCTATTCGTCCTGCATTTCCATGTCCTGCCTCCCCATGTCCTCCCGGACGACCCTCCGGCGGCTCTGTGTTCTGATGCTAAAATGATTTATTGCGTAAATTTTATTAATTTGCTGCGCTGTCATAAAAACGACAACGCTGCGCAGAAAGCGAGAAAAAAGTAGAATAAAATAAATTTGATTTGCCCCCGTATGCATAGCCTTACGTGTAGGGGCGAGCGGGTGTGTGTGTGTGCCGTACGTGTGCGTGTTAAACAAATTTTTATGGGCCACCTATGGGTGTGCGGCACACACTCCAAATGGTATTTATGGCCCGCCGGCAGCGAACTCATTATACGATCTCTCCGACTCTGTCCCGGAATTGGAATTTTAAAATACTTGTTCATTTTACGCGCTCTCCTATCCTTCGTCCTTTTTTCAATGCCAAGAACACATGTTTCTGGCGCTTTGGTTAAGACTACGTGTCAAAAATTAAAAATGACACCCACTCGTTTCGGGGCGACTTTATCAAGTTATAGGCTCTCGCTCCGGCTCTTGTCTCTGACTCCTCATGCATATAAATCCGTCCGTAATAGATCGTGTCTAATTTATGAGTAACGCGAGCATTACAACTTATTACATAACACACACACACACACACTCAAGAGGACTCACACACATGCCTGATTACGTGGGCGCAGTGGGAATTTTCGCATTTTTTTCCGTGTGTATCTTTTTTGCGTTCTTCTAATTTACGCCTTGCGTGCTCTTGGCCAAAACTCTTGGGCCGGGTCGAGCATTTTCCATTAAGTCTGCAGCTGCCTTACTCATAATTCATGCCACCCACAGGCACACACACGCCGCACAGATACACACATATCAGACAGTCACAGATTGGGGCATGTTAATTTGTAGGCCAGTGCAAGCGGAAGTCCTTTTTGAGGTCTTTAAACGCAAATGAAAGGCCCGAAGCTTTTACGGCCTACCATCAGCCCATGTATCACTTGTGTGGCTGTCTCTGTCTGTCTCTGTCACTGACACCCTCGCACACTCGTCCTGCCACAGTGCCACAAATTAGATTTTCATTTGTGTGCCCTATCCCAATGGTAGTTCAGACTTTACGGCCCGAAAGTAAAACCCTTTTCAAGGACGAAATCAATGCAGGAATTAATTAATCCAGTCAAGTTGAAGCTGTCATAAACGCAACAAAGCAAGCTCTAAATACATTATATGTGGGTTCTATAGCCTCAAGCCAAATAAAACCAAACCCCCATAAAGTCCAGTAACAGTTTGTAAGTCAAAGAAAGTATTATTAATAAAGAAACTGTTTCAAAAGTCGGGATACACTAAAAACTATCTGAAACACTTGGAAACTCTCGGAAGGTGCAAAACAATGCCAAACAATTAACTCATTACAGACGCTCATTAAGTGCCACAAGTTGATTAAAGCCTTCAAAAGTTTGTGCCAAAAAGAATGTTTGAATGGGGGCGTGCCAGCACTTTAGCCCACCATGCCCCGAAAACAACCCCAAAACAATTTGCTCCCCGGCGAGACTTGTGACAAGTGAAGTGCCACTCTAAATATGCCCAAGATAAAAATGTTTGCTGGTGTTTGTCGGTGTCCTGGCTGGTGTTCGCCCGTCGCCGAAACTTGGCGATGGCAAACTTCTTAAAAATACTTAAGAAGCGATAAATATCGCCAATACACACACACACTGATACACCCTCCGACACACGCACGCTGGGCGGCCCTTTTGACTTTTGAAAGTTTGCTCAAGTTGCCTATTTGTTACTCTTCCTTGGGGGGCGGTGTGGGGCTGCCCCAGGACTCACGCCCATCCTGCGAGAAGTATAAATACAAACACAAACAAAGAAAAGCCACTTGTTGTTGGCATTCTCATTATCTTTTAACGTTATTATTACATTGCATACTTTCTGGGGAGCTTAGCTGTCAGCCATTTCCTTTTTTTCCTCGCCCCTCGAACAAATTCCTGCCAGCGTGCCGGGATATTATATTTGTTTTGGCTTTTGTTTTCATTTCGTCGGCTCTTGCTTATTAAAAAGTTGCCATCGATTATGCGAAAAGTTTGGCACCGATGGCGGATGGGGAGCCAATCGGTTGGCAAGCATGGTGCAATTCAATTTGGCCTAAAATTACTCGAAGGCGGCCAAAATAGGAGCGCCAACACGCGCCTCCCAAATCAATACGTCAATGGCACGCTAATTGGCCAGGTGTCTGGTTCGGATTGGCGACAGTTGTCTAGCTTACTCAAAGGTTTATAATTGTATGGAAAATCATCAATCTTTGTTGTGTCTTCCCATCACAATTTACCACCTTAAAGCCTCTCACTCTTAGTAGGATCTAGGCCAAAGTGTAGGATCTTGATTGATGCCCAAAGTGTTTGGAGACTCCACATAATTCTTAAGTAAATAGGAAGATAACTCTCCCCATAATTTGTACATATTTACAAGCCCCACCCCACTGCCTCCCCAGACAGCGGCAAACAATGAAATCAATTTAGAATAGACTTTTCAGCACTCTCACATGTCCTCTAAGCCTAATCTCGACTCTGCGCCGTCTCTTTGCAGATATTATAGACAAACTAAGCCCGGTCTATTAACAGGGCAAACAAAGGAATCACCCGGAAAAATAAAAGGCTAAGAGCCCCCCGAAAAGCGGGCCGGAGAATGCGGGCCGGGAAGTAGGAAGGAGCAGGAGCAGCACACTTCGGAGGAGCAAAGCCGGCAATGAGAGGGCCGGGAATCGAAACTGTTAGCTGGCAAATCGGATTGCGAATTTGCTGTATTGACACAAGGAAATCGTTAGCCGGCTTAGCCAGCAAGAGGCCAAATTTAAAATTAAAAATATAGCCAGCGACCCGTCCCAGAGCCCAGCACCAGAGTCGGAATCGGAATCAAAGTGATATGCTAATGCGGGAGCGGGCGCGGGAGAAGAGCGTCGCGAGTGCCGAGAGTGTGGCATGAATATTTCATGAGCAGTGATGACAAGCCGGCTCCGGGAATAAGGCCAAACGCAGAAGAAGCACTCGCACCATGACGGAGCTAAGACGGACTAATGGCCTGCACAAGCAGCACTCTCTCCGGGATCGGCAGGGGCACCCTCTGCTCCACGCCCTCGCTGACCACGGCTGCAACCTGAGCAGCGGCGGCAACAGCGCCGCCAGCACCACCAGCAGCAGCACCGCCACAGCCACCACGGCCCTGGGCGGTGGCGGTAATCCTGGCGGATCAGCAGGCGGTAACGGTAACGGAAACGGTAACGGCATCATGGCCCAAAGGAGCATCGAGTTCGACGAGCACGACATATTCTACGTTTCCCCCTCTAAGCGAAAAGGAGTAGCGCCAGGTGAGCTGAAATATATTATTTTGTATTTTATTTATTATTCATTTAGATTCTAGAAACTAATTTTTTATAAAAATAGTCAGTTTTAGAAAAAATCACTCGATTGAATTCGCTGTAAAATATTCGCCGCGATTTTGTTTTGACACAAACCATCTGGCAGGGAAGATCTAAGTTAGGAAAGGTTATGTTTGATGGATACTGCAGCCCCAAAATACATAGCTCTTAAGACTGACTCATTTTAACGATTTGTACAACGATATCCATCCATTTGCATCGAAACCCCGAAAAAAAATATTTTTGTCATTTTTTCCCATCGGGGAATGTATGGGGAGTCCTCATATCACCCACGGCGACTTCCATATCTTTGCCAGTTTTTACCCGATCCTTGGAGGAAATACCTTAAACGATTTGTAGATCGATTGTTTATCAATCTGCGTCAAAACCCCGAAGCAAAAATATTTTTAGATTTTCTTCAAATTTTTCCCATCGAACACCTGGGAAAGTGGGGAATGTATGGGGAGCACTCATATGGCCCACGGTGATGTCTATATCTTTGCCA
Organism: Drosophila ananassae; assembly: GCF_017639315.1. NCBI lineage: Eukaryota > Metazoa > Arthropoda > Insecta > Diptera > Drosophilidae > Drosophila > Drosophila ananassae. The sequence continues at coordinate 26,633,272 of NC_057930.1, forward strand.
GTCTTTATCCGATCCTTGAGCGGAATACCTTAAACGATTTGTAGATCGATTCTCCACCAATCTGCATCCAAAGCCTGATGCAAAAATATTCTTCAAATTTCTTCCATTTTTTCCCATCGAACTCCTTGAAAAATGGAGAATGTATGGGGAGGACTCATATGGCCCACGGCGATGTCTATCTTTGCCAGTTTTTACCCGGTCCTTGAGCGGAATACCTTAAACGAATTGTAGATTGATTCCCCACCAATCTGCATCAAAGCCCCGAAGCAAAAATATTTTTAGATTTTCTTCCATTTTTTCCCATCCTTGCAAATTGGGGAATGTATGGGAAGCACCCATATGGCCCACTGCGATGTCTATATCTTTGCCAGTTTTAACCCGATCCTTGAGCGGAGCACCTTAAACGATTTTTATATCGATTCCCCAACAATATGCGTCAAACTTAGCTTAACAATTTTATTAACCTTTACGAGACACGAAACTGATACGCTTTTCCTTCCCCTACAGGTGTCTCCGGGAATGTGGTCACCTTCTCTAACTACGTGAGCGAGCAGCGCCTGACCCCCTCCTCCTCGAACCGCGGATCCCTCAAGCGCAGCAAGGGCCGCTCCAACCAGTCGCTGTGCAGCTGCGACGCCGGCGACGAGGCCCAGCTGGAGCTACAGCCGAACGCGACGCGGCCCCTCTACGAGTACAGTCTGGAACGCAGGCGTAAGACGCACACCTACTCCTGCGAGCAGAATGCCCAGATCCTCATGAGACTGGAGCGGGAGCGCAATCGTAAATTATCGCTGACTGGCGTGGAGAGCGGCGGCCTGGGACTGGGTTCTGCCGCTGCCGGAGGAGCAGCAGTAGCTGGGGGCGACCCCCAGGTGAGTGAAATCCCGCCCCACTTTGTGTAATTGTAATTGTAATCATGAGCAGCCAGTGGCACGTGCCGCAGCCCCGCTTTCGGCTAAGCCAGCCCGTGCAGCAGGCAAATGCGATAAGCAAACAGAGCGTGGCACGTAGCTGGGGAGCACAGGAGGCAGGACCGTCTAACAGACTGACTGACACCTGCCACTCCGCCCTCTGGCTTTTGCGGTCGAGGACCGGCAAGTGGTTCTCCGATTTCGCGGAAACCAGTGAGCAATATGGCGCGCATGAATTTTGATTTTATTGTGCCAGTGGCTTTTCCCAGAAATCGTTAAAATGAATAAACAAAAATGGCATTATTAAATTAAATTAGGCACAAAATCTGAACAGAGAGGCTATCAGTGATAGTTGGATTATCGTGCAAGGTGTAAGGAGACAAAAACTATCGTATCCGAGTAGGTCGAGCAATGAGACTGTCAAAAACTCCCCCAGTTTGAACAGACCGCCCTTCCCATTTACAGTAGACTCCCAACGGGCACACTTATCGATCGTAGATCTAGAGAGTTCATTTCCCCCCATTTTTGGGTTTAAAAAATTGTTCGATACAAAAATAAATAGACCGGAGCGATAACTAGTAATCGGAGCATCATGGAGAGAGCATCACAGAGACTGGGCAGTGCGTTGTCCGGCAGCGGCATCCACTCGGCAGCCTCGGTCATCACAAAGCCAAAGCGCAAGAGGCAGCGGCTGCCCACCTTCGATCTGTCGCTGGAGCAGAAGGTGGACATCAAAAAGGCCTTCGATCTGTTCGATACACAGTGCTCCGGGTTCATCGAGACCAAAGAGCTCCGAGTGGCCATTCGTGCCTTAGGATTCGAGCCGAAGCAGGAGGAGATCCGTCGCATGATGGACGAGATCGACAAGGATAAGACGGGTAGGATTGCGTTCAACGACTTCCTCTACCTGATGCGCCAGAAGATGGCTGAGAAGGACTCAAAGCAGGACATGGCTAAAGCCTTCTCCTTCTTTGACGACGATCGCACCGGAAAGATATCGTTCCGGAACCTGAAGAGAGTGGCCAAGGAGCTGGGCGAGAACCTCACCGACGAGGAGCTGCAGGAGATGATCGACGAGGCTGATGCCGACGGCGACGGCGAGGTCAGCAGGGAGGAGTTCCTCAACATGGTCAAGAAGACTAATCTGATCTAGGGTCCACTCCCCTACCCTCGTTCCATACCAACTCATTCACTTTCTATTTGTTGCGGGGGAAACGACGTTGATTTTCTTTCAGAAACATCTAGGTTTACTCGATCCAGACACACACTGCGCACATCTCCACTCCAAACTTCATCCAAATGTACACACTCAGATCATGAAGAAGTTTGGATATGCTTCGGTTCAATAAAGCAAAACAATGCAAATGAATGCGGGGTGCGGCGTGCGGAGTCAGTGACAGTGCTGGGTATCGCCGGGTCCAATTATTTTATTCATCATTTTTGAGGAAGCCTGCGCCTGTCACTTTTTGCGAGTCAGCCGGCAAAGGCAGCCCGCCGTCATGCATAACAAATCTCTTTGACACATTTGATGTATGCCTTTCCAGGGGTCTGCAGTGCTCCACTTCCAGTTTGCAGCAAATTGTGGCTGCAATTTGGCGGCATGCGTGGGTGCTTCCCAACTGCAGCCTGCCGACTGCCGCCAGCCGCCTATCTGCCTCCATCTCGCATTCACTCTTAAACTCAGTATCCTTTTCTGTGCCTGTTCCCGAGCCTGTGCCCAAACGGCAAACATAATTTAGTGGCAACGTTTCAGGCTTTTATTTGCGCTATGCGTTACATTTAGCTCCATTTAGTTGTTAGGCTCTCAGTCTGACAGTCTAACTCCTGGCTGGCTTTAAATTTTAAATTTTTTCGCTGAGGCCTGCAGACAGATAGATGGATACATGGCTGACTGGCCGGCCAAATGAACTGACCAGAAATTTATGTGGCTTTTAAAAGTTGGCTGAGCCTGAGGCTGAGCCTGAGGGATGGCTGCAAATGCATGAATTGCCACAATAAAAACCAACTTCAAACAAATGATCGATTGCCGGCAATTTATAGCTTAAAATTGAAACAAACAAGGGCTTTTAATAATATTCATGTACTTTCCGTCCCAAAATGTTAAGTGATTATTTTCGATAGAGTGCGGTCTATCTTTAAAACAAAAATGTTTATTTTGGAAACATTTCCCATTTGCTGCAGCAACATGCTTCGTTATCACGTTTAATATCCTCTTAAGTATATAACGACCGCATTTTTAAGTGCTCTCGCCAAAAACAAATTGATTAATGTCTAATAGTCCGGCCTGCATTTATATGCCACGGCGCCCATTCATTCTTCACACGCAGTTTTTATGGGCGAACTTGCCACGTTTACAGCCCTAATAATTGGCAACTTTCCTTTTTGGCCAGCTTGCTTTTAAAGCTTCCGACGTCTGCGCCATCAGGGAAACAAAAGCCGAAATGGCCCTTGATAAAGTCGTAAAGTTAAAAGCTCTGATGGATAATTACAAATTGGCAGGGAAAGATGTTGGGGCGAATTCCGGAGTCTGGGATGGACTGGACTGGACTGGAGGAAAACTAAAACAAACTTGAGTATTTATAAAAGTTTTTGCTTATTGGTTTTGCCAAATCGATTAAAGGCGATTGTATTTTCGGCAGCAGGATAGAGCGAGGAGCGAGGACGAACGGACAGCCAAAGTTCCAGTAAAATATAACCAACACTCAATTTTACGAACATTTAACTAAATACCCGAACCAAGCGGAAAAAGTGAGACGCAGGGAGACGTTCGTAAAAAAGTTTTTCGCAAACTACAAAACTGCCATAACTCAACATTACGCCCGACACAGACTCCGACTCTCCAGAAGACCCCTTTCTCGCCCCAAACTCCCATCGCAAAAATGTTGTAACAGTAGCGAGGAAGTTGAGGGAAGGACGCACTGAGCACATACTCATATAGCTACATAAATTATGGTAAAAAATTGCGCAAAATTGCAGCAAAGTAGACGAAAAATTATTATAAAATGTGCATTATGAAATTTAAAACGAGACAAAGACGCAAAGCATAATTCAAAGGAGCGCGCCAGGATGAGGCCAAAGAAAGGGGAGACCAGACCCTCGAAACCCTCGAAAAAATGTCCATGCTAAAAAGTAGCTGGGCGAAAAGTCGCGGAGAAAAACTAAGGCGATATATCAAGCAATTTAATGCACAAAAATTCAACCACAAGTCCTCAACCCCTCTGCAGATCCAGGATTTTTGCTCCGAACCCCATAAACTTGGCGTCAAATTTGCGGTATAAACGCCAAATAACCATATACTGTTGCACGCTCTCTGGCTGCACTCATCCGGCGAATTTATTCCCTTTATAAGCAGGTTGGGGAAGAAGTGAAAGCAAGGCGGAGTCTGCGTTTAATTAGGGGATAATATTCAGTCACAGCAGCTGAAGATTAACAAGCTCGGAGGGCCTTGAGCTGAAGACAGTAGAGATATTACTTTAATATTTAACAATCAAGGCATTAGCTATCCAAAGAATCTATTACCACTCATCAAATACTCACTTTTGATTAGCTATTTACCTCAAATAGGTAATTGAGAAAACATAAATCATTTCTATATAATTATCCTGACCAGGGAATACCAGAAAAATAAAATAAAACGCTTCACAAATTGGCGCTCTTAAGGTATGCAGCACACGCCGCCGCTGAATATTTGCATAAATTATTTGGGGGCCGAAGGAATAAATAAATTACCAAATGAAAATATGAAAATTTCAATTTCCACTTAAGCAGAGGCCGACAGGATGCGCCGGGACAGGACACGACACCGACATTGAAGGGACAAGACAAAGTAAATAAAAAATAATCAACAAAGAGACACGGACAACAATAACGAGCCGGGGGCGGCCGGAATCAGAGGGGGAGTGCCTACATAAAGCAATCAAAATTCAAAGGAAATTTTTATTAATGGCAATGCGTTTCGCCTCGCCCAGACGCATAAAAATAATTCTACAAAAAAAACAAGAACCAGAACCCCCTCTGTTCTGGAAAGCAAATCAATGCAAATGTATTTCCCGTAACTGAAATTCAATTTCGAGTCCCAGAGCACCTCCTGCCGATGATTATGATGCCGATGATGACGATGCGGATGCTGACCGTAGCAAATTCAATTAGGGCACTTGGCACGGCCAGGACTCTGGGCAGGAGCAGGGGCAGGGGCAGGGGCTGGGGATAAACCTTTTTCTTGGCCTTTTTCGCACGTCTTTTATCGGGCGGGTCCAGTGGGGGGGAGCTGGTAGTCTGCTCCGGTGTCTATGGCATAATTAAATTTTATGTAGCCAGGGGGCCGATAGAACGCCCACCCACCCATCCTCCCGGAAATCTCTTTTTTGCGTTTGCGAATTTCGCCAAGTGATGGGAAAAGAAACGACTTGTGAGGATAGGGAAAGTTTTTACGGCATCTGAGGGTAGTTTGAAGACACTTTTCATGAGATATTGCAAAGAGTTATCTTTACTTGAAAGATAAATTTGTTTTGTCTCACATTAAGGATTCAATATTTGAAGTTTCCTTGCGGGATATTTAAAGCACTGTGTGCCAAAAGTTCGGGCTTTATGCGGGGGCACTTCCGCCGGAAGCTGCTCATGCCGACATTGATTTAATACGATTTCCCCTTTTCTCAGCAGCTGGAGCCTCACTTCCTCGCTAATACTCTCTCTTTCGCCCCGCAGAGCGACACGCCCAGCCTGTCGGATGTGGATGTCATTCCGCCGGTGCCCCCGCCGCCGGCGATGAAGCGCAACGGCAGCATGCGCAGCCTGCGACTGCTGCAACATCTGCACCAGCACAGCAGCGGCAGCAGCAGCAGCAACAACAACAACCTGTCGCAGCTGTGCAGCAGCGATCTGCTGCAGGAATGCACCAAGTCCGCGCTCGACGACTGCACCGCCACGCTGCTCAAGTGCACCACCACCAGCAACCACAGCAGCAGCAGCAACAGCAACATGGGCCCCGCTTGCAATGGCAATGGGAACGCCATCGGGAGCAACAACAACAACCACATCCAGGCCAAGCCAGACCTGTGCCAGCCCCCCGGTCATGCCCACAATCACAGGCACAAGCTGCTGCCCGGCAGCGCCACGCCCACTCACCACTCGCACCCACCCCCGCCGCCGTTCGCCGCCCACGAAGATGAGATTTTCTCGCCGCACTCAAAGAAGTCGGATCCGAGTCTGTGTTTTGTGGGCGGCGTAGGCGCAGGACCCGGCTTGGGCGGGGCGGGAGGCGCCGGTGGAGGCTCTGGGGGCAATGTATCTTCGAAGTACAACACAATCGGGCCGAGTAGCGATTACGCGAGGCATTTGGCGCACTACAGCCGCTACCTGCAGAAGCAGCACCACCAGCAGCAAATGGCGCACTTCCAGCAGCAGAGATGTCGCTGCTTCTCCCAGTCCTTGCTGAACTTTCCGCAGCAGCAACAACCGCCATCGCAGCCACAGGCCGCACCCCAACACCAGGTGAGTCGGACAATATCCGATCCGTGAAATGTTATATCTTATAATTATGCGAGAGCATCCTGAAACCGAACTCGCCTGACTTGTTTATTTTTGTTCCCCGCAGCAGCAGCAGCAGCCACTGGGGCAGCCGGCGGCAATCTTTCACACCAGCAGCATGGACTGGACTCTGCCAATTAATAGTCGCAGCTTTGGCAATTTGGTGAACATCGACGGTGGTTGTCGGGTGCCGTACCAGAAAATGCCACACCACCAGACCGCATCCGGAAATCCAGTTTCAGGTGGTGCAGGCTCCAACGGCGGTCTGGGCCTGGCGGCCTCGTCCACGTTTACACTTACCTCCTTCGACAGCGACATTGTGCACGGGCTGAAAGAACGCGAATCGCAGACCTCGTTGCACCATCCCCACTCGCATCCACATCCGCACTCGCACTCCCATCCGCACACGCATCCGCACCACTATCATGGCGGCGGGGGCGACGGCTCTGGGTCCGTGACACCGCAGAAGCATCACCAGCTCCACTCGAGCGTCACGAGCATCATGCCCTGGAAGCACCGCCAGTGCCCCAGCAGGGGATCCTCCAGCTCCGGCACGAATTCGTTCCGTAAGTACCAGTGATTTTTGACTTAGTAGGATGTGTGTTTTTTTAGAAGAGTGCTAAAGAGTGGTTGGCCTGATTTAAAAGCGCAGCAGGTCTGAAACTAACTAGAATGTGTTCAAACTTTGTATGTATATCCTTTCTAATTACCTCAAATTGTTCAATCTGCAAGCTATGAATCCTGCACAGCTTGACCTTTCACCGCCAAATTGGTCCATTTGGAATATCCATTTAAGACGGTGTTTTATGACGCTCGCTGTCGCATTCTGCACAACAGTCTGCTTCGGCATTTGGCTGGTAGTGCTGCCTCGACGTTGTACATGACATTGCACTTAATATTCTGCCACCCGTTCGCCGTTGCCACCCGTTCGCCACGCCCCCTGCAACCGGGTAACGCCTCCCTGGGGGGCATTGCCATTTAGTCGTTAGCCGTTTGATTGCGCTTCATGTAACATGGCTGCTAAATGTTAAACGTTGCCAATGCCCGCGTGACTTTGGTCTCATCATCATCAGCGGCAGGAACGATGTCCTCGTTCTCGTCCTCGTCCTCGCCCTCGTCCACGTCATTTCCATCTCCATGTCCGCCCTAATCCTCATCAGCATCCTTGCCGCCATCATCATCAGCATCGTTATCATCAGTCAGTGTACTCATTCCAATCCTCGTCATGTCTCCTGGCAACTGCAATTCGTTAGCAGTCAAAAACTGCGTAACTGCGGACGATGTCCTGTCCCTCTTAAATTTATGCAAATCGCTAGTGCGCCACTAGCCACTGCACTAGTTACACAGTTGAAAAAGGAACCGCACTTGACTCTCCCCAGATTGTCTGGAATATTATGTATTCCTGGACCTCATATTCTCGCAGTGCACATAATTCTGGTTCGTGTGACAGCGCACCTCTTCCGCATCCGAGCGCTGCTCGCTCCGGCTGCACATTGCCTTTCATTTGCCACTTGCTTATCGGTAATTCACTTTGGACTCGCACAAGTGCCGGTCACCGTAATCAAATGGATACATTGCAGCCATCGCTCTTTCTGCTGGACAACCCAACACACATATCCCAATCCCAATCCCGATCCAGGGGGCTGGGGCTGGTTTTTCGCCTCAGTGACTTATTTGCTTAGCTCCGGATTCTGTTTCAGTATCAGTTTCAGCTCCTCAGCTCCCCGCAAGCTCATTTGTAGTCGCATTATCAATCGGTTTAAGTTGCATAATCAAATATGGTTGCAATTAGAAATTACCAGTTGCCATTGATAGCCGGCTTAAAGTCGTATAATTGGATTTGGATTTCCGGCAAATTGCTTCGCTGAGCATCGTCAAATTTAAACAGGTTGAATATCCTTTAAACACTTTAGTGTTTTAGAGAATGCTTAACTGAGAATGAGGTCTAACAATTGGTTGCTATTTTCAAGAACTGGTAGCTCATTTCCCAACCAACCTCTTCGTTGCTTGAATTCCGAAATCCAAACTCCAACTACGAGCTAATTCCAGCACATGTAGCCAACAAGTTGTTCTGGTTGATCGAATTCGATTTACTTTAGCTTGAAGTCCGAGAGGAGAAAACACACTCAAGGACTGGTCGTGCCCGCTTCCTTTTCCTCCGCCTTGAAAACCAAAAACCAACACACCAATTCAATTTTAAACGTTTAACTAACCATATTTCCTTATTATCGATTCTTTTTTCTGCTTTCCGATGTCTGCAATGATGCTGCTGCTCCTCTACGACTCCATGCTTTCTGGCCATGATGCTCCTGCCTGGTCGGACCCCATTGTTGTTGCTGTAATCAATGCCACTGTCACGGCAATTTGCACACACACAAAATGCAACACAACACAACACACAACAACGAACAACGGGCCACGGACAACCAACAACCAACGACTGCCAACAATGAACAATGGACCACGATGATAATGATGATGACAACGATGCTACAAACGACTTGGCATTGAACTGCCAATAACAACTACAACAATCGATGTGGAACCCTCGGTCACCATGAATGCTGATGATGCTGCCTGGCTACTGGCTGCCTGGCTGGTGGCATCCTGCTTGCTATTCTCGTTCTCCGTCCTGGGAAACTCCGTCCTCGGAACGCAGGCTTCGATGCAGCCAAGCACTGGCTGGCTGTGAGCTCCATCCTCCTGATAATTGGCGCTGCCAGTGTGGCCGTGCCACTGGCGCTACGTGTGGCGGCAAGTGAGTATCGCATTGAACCCCAGACCTGGTAGCCCGGCCGCCATCCTCCTGGATGCGAAATTGACTCTGAGACTCGGACACGGACATGGACCCGGACCCGGACGCTTCTCCATGGACAATAAATCAATTACCATAACGCATACGCCATGTGGGCTGGCACCGAAACTCAGAGTTAGTGTCGGCTGGGATGTTCAAACCGACACTTTCGCCCTTCGTTCATTAGCAAGTGGCTATCGCCATGCCCTTGCTGGAGGACTGAAAATTTCTATTCAGAATTTGACTTAAAACGGAGTTACTGCGAGCATCTTTCATCTGACGAATCCCCTTTGCAGGTGCACCTTTCGAAGAGCGTCTGCGGGTTGCCGTGCAGCTGCTGGATCAAGTGCCTTTAATCGACGGGCATAACGACTTACCCTGGAATATACGGAAGTTCCTGCACAACAAACTCAACGACTTCAAGTGAGCATCCATCACATAGAAATGCAATTAAAATTTAATACCAATTTATGTTATTATCCCACCTTGCCCTCTCTAACGCTCTTGCCCACAGTTTTGATGAGGATTTGCGCAATGTAATGCCGTGGGGCCGCAGCCACTGGAGTCACACGGACCTCACGCGACTGAAGAAGGGACGCATATCAGCACAGGTAAGCTGGTTGGCCACCCAGGCTGCCTCGTCTTGGAATTATCATTATTGCACGTAACTTGAAATCAGCCAGGCAGTGCCATGCCCTGAACAGTCCTTATGGCTTCAGTAGGGTACTGTTCCAGAACTAGACTTACCTTTGCCCTTTATAGAGGTCTCCACAGAGTATCCGCTCTTCTCCGTTTTGACAGACTTTTGATTGTCCAGGAAACGAGCGACTTTTGCTTTGAGTCTTCGCAAAGGCAAGAAAAATATTAATTACGGGCCACTCACGGCAGCTCAGCGTCAGGGCAAGGCTGCTCCTGTAACTGCCGGTGATGATGAGGTTCTTAATTGTTTTTTGCCAGGCGACCGGCCGGCAGAGAGTGGTTTGGGCCGGATATCCACTTGACGCCGTTATTGATTCGCTTATGGCTCGATTACGAGCTGAATCGGTGAGCTTTCTTTAAAGTACCACCGAGGGCGGGGGTGTAAGCCACGGAGGGAGATCAATTGATGCGACTGTCATTTAAACTGCCCAAATTGTTGAACTAATTGGGAATAGACGCCCCTCCTACGATTGACGTGGCCAAAGCAACCAAGATTAATGAAGCAAACTGGCCAGGAAACCGGAGAACTGTAGAAAGCGATTAACCTTAGCTGGGTTCATAAATCAATAGGGAACCCAGAACCACCTGAATATTTCAAATTGTCCAGAGAAGACGCATCCTCTAAAGCGAGAACCGCAAAGACGATTTTTCACGTTCGCCGCAAGCGGAAAAGCGAGAATCTGAATTGAGAAAAGCGAAAGCGGACCACTTTCCACCTGCCCCGGCGGCCATAATGAAAATTAACTTTTCCAATGCATTTTACACTCCCGGCGACTCCCGGCAGTGCCATAAATTTGGTTGCATTTTTGTGTGCGCCGTGCTTGTGTTGGGGGCTAACTGGTAACTACTGGTAAGTGGTAACAGGTAATTGCAGTTTGCAGTTGCCAACTATCGCTGGTAGAACAAACGTGGCCAAGGACCGCCACCGCACAGTAAAATTATGCAGCACTCAATTTAATTACCCAGCCAAATGGCTTGAGTCCTGACTTTTGTAATCGCTGCGAAACGGGAAGCAAACATGTGTAAACAGGTGCACAGAGAACAATTTCGATTTGTAGAAGAGCTTAAGTAGAAAAGGTACACAGAGACTTAAGCACAGCTTTCTTCCAACCTGTATTTTGCTTTCAGTGCAAAGGCATAGACTTGAGGAGCATTGGTTGCTTTTATGGCGCAGTAAACGCGACGATTATTAAAACTTAACACTTTCAACAGCCGGCATACTCTTGAAGCTGCTGCAACGCCCCTGCCCTCCTTGCCTCATGGGGCAGAGCCTCAGACCTGCAACCATGCAGGGAAAACTTCTTGATTTTCATGTTCGATGAGCGTGGCGAAGTTATTGCTGCAATTTCAGGTTTCCACGGTTGGCTAATTGAACTTGTTGACGCGGCTTCCTTTGCCAATTCCGGCAGACGTCAGCAGCCTTGTGCAAAATATTGCGCAACTTCAGAAGCTTTACTTAATTGCCAGTAGCTTCGGGGGAGGCGCAACTAGCGCGTGCATCTAATTGATGTGTGACATGTAACGACTTAGACGGCTATACTATGTCTATATCACAGTCTATCTTTTCCAGCTTGAACTTAGTTATATTTTTTAACTCATCATATAAAAAAGTTTCATTTTCGCTGTTAATTCCCCCTGTTAGTTGTCACTTAATGCAGCACTCACAGCTCTGATTCGTAAACTTTGAAACCCCTCAATTACCGGCAAACAAGCTAACTCCATAAAGTGAGTGCTGACTGACTAACAACAACTACGATCGGTGGAGCTGGCATTACTAGCCAACAACGTGGTAACTAACTAGTTGACAACATGTTTCAGCAATTGTTTCCCAAAATGCCAAACGTGCAACGAATGCTCTTCATGAAAGCCAAGCACAAAAAAGGCTCACAGAAGCTAGCTTTAATAGGCTTCCCAGAAAATCACGTTTGGGCTGTCGAGAGCTCAAAGTCCTTTCAGGTTCGGAACATTTTTTAGCAGGCCAAGCTTAAAGCCAACATCTGGGCCCAAGGTGATGGGTAGTTCTCGTAGAAGGTTTTTGTGGCAACACTGAAAACAAAATTTCCGCAAAAGATACTCACCAAGTTTTTATCGATACTTTTCTACATTCGATGTTCTATAGAATGTGAAGAGAAAATATTTTGCAAACACTTTGTGTTTATTTTTAAAAAAGTTAGATATTTTTTCGACTCTGCCGGAGATAGGAGAACCAAAAACAGGTAGCAACAATGTTGAAACATCATGAAGTCCCCAAAAGTTGGCTACTGTTTTGGGGCCAGGACACGGAAACGTCGTGTTACGCTTGTCCGGCTGCATGCTGTCTGCATTCTTCCTTTCCTCCGTGCATCCTTGCTGCCCTATCGTCTCCTCTTTTTGCTACTTCGTACACCCACCAACCAGGAGTCAGCCTAATGGAACAGCACACAGAAACAGTGAGAGGCGGTAGGGAGGCAGGAAGGTTGGGAGGGCGGACCAGCGAGGACAACGGACGCGCTTGCTGCGGAAATGGCCGCAAGGAGTCGAGGACGAGGCTGTAATCTGGGCCAGGACATGCAGGACACGGCATTGCCTGGCTAACAGAATTCCGTGTTCCATTCTTGTCCGTCCTGGGCCTCATGCTCTGACTCATGCTCTCGAAAGGGGTAATCAAACTACAATTAGATACTTCTTAACGTCAAGGAAAGGGTTTTCACAAAATATGAACAGATATGGAAAGGCAACCCAACAAATACCATAGCTCATAAGTGTTCAAAACCAGAGCTATAAGATTGTAATATCAAACCGTTGAAAGTATCTTATCGCAGTTTGTCCGTTGAGTGTTTTTATTTCCTCCCGGGGAATACCGCTTATCTTGCTGCAACGTTGCCCCAGAGATTTATATTATATTTTCTTTTAAAACGTATTAAGTTCTGGCCAACAACAGGCAGGAAGGTAGAAGTGGAAGCTGCCGCTGACCCTGACGCCGGGGGCCAGCCAGACATGAACCCCAAACCACACAAAACTCCACACAATTTTTGTCTTACCGAGATGGCTCTGGTGTTTTATTTATTTCGTCTTTTCGGTGGATTTGTTTTGGGCTCTAGCTCTACGCCCCTAGTGGCATTCCTGCGGTCCTGCAAAGGTGTTGGAGTTGCGGCTTATGCAGCCAGCCGCAAGCTGCCCGTTCCACTTTGCATTTTGAGAGGCCTCGGCCTCGCCCAGTAATTATGGTATGCATTGCAGCAGCGCCGCAAGGCAATCAAAAGCAAAGCTGCCCCAAAGCGGAAGTAATTTTAAATTCACAACAAACATGCAGAACTGACACCAAAATGCTTAGAGTTCCGGCTCCGGAATGTTGATTAAAGGGTTTTGTAACTTTGAATATATTTATGACTCTGTTGTGCTAAACTTTAATTAATTGGCACGTTAAAAGCCATTATTATGCAGGATTCGAATCAATTATTCAAAGCTCCTGGCAATTGAAAATGGCCCTTAAATGGAAACAGTACCTGGGTTCGAGTATTTGTGGATTCAAAAACATAAATCTCGTTGCTAGGGGCAACTTTTGGGCGCAGCTGCTGCCGCAGTGTTGTTGCAATGTTGCACAAATAACGTTCGGACTCTAAAAGCGGGTATAAATGTTATTGTTTTAGTTGAAGGTATTAAAGTAGAGAGAGCTATAGCTTTCGCTGTAAACAAACAATCTATAAATTGGGATTTCTCCCCGGATAATCCTGCTCCTGCCCCGCACAACTCTGACACACTGACACATTAGGCAAACACATTCACACGTGCCACACATTGACAAAAAATCACGCATATGGCCACCGCCACCGCAACAACAACGTCAGATTCACAATTAACTTGAAGCCAAAATGATGTCCTTCGGGGAGATGTTGCTGGCGCTGTTGTTTTTGTGGCTGCCGTTGTTGTTGTTTGTCGGTCCTGCCACCAAACAACTTTAAATATTAATATGCTTTGTGCACAGGATGTGGGGAGGGTATGGAAATGGAGTGCTGGGATGGAGTGGCGGGTAACGGGCTCGATGAGGCTGTCAGAACGGGCTCGGGGACACCAAACACCGAAGGCGACGCCATCGAGACGCCGACGACACTTTGGCCGCGATGATGACGATAATGATGGCACTGCAGGGGTCACAAAACCAGGTGTACGTGGGCGGAGCAGGGAACAGGGGCTAATGGCAAAGTGCCGTGCTTAAACACACTTGAAGGCGCCTCCGAAAGCCAAATACACAAAAGGCCACCCCAAGTCACAGGATCCAAGTTTCGGAGTCGAACCGAAAAGCATCCACACATTTACCCATGGCAGCTGCCAACAAACAAAGGTACTTGGCCATTCTAAAGTCATATGTGTGGAGGGATGTGGGGGCAAAGTGGCATAATACAACCATCAACAGGTGCCGCAGGAGACTCGAACATGAATGAAATGTTTTGTTACAAAAATGGAAAATGATGAATGCCAAAGCGGGAACTTAAATCTGGGAACAAATGAGAATTGGAATAATTCAGCTTTTAAATAATAATTACGGACAGAGATCATAATATCAATATTTTCATCCAAAAATAAAACTCATTCGCTTCGTAGACCCCTCTGTAACTGAAAACCCTTGCGAAAAAAATCATAGCATACAATTAAGGGCTTCCAACCAATATCGCGTACACGACGCGTGGTACCTGATGTCCCAAATCATAAGCAAACAGACATTGAAACATTTCAAGTTCCATATTCCGTCTCTCAAAACACACCTCTTAATTCCCAAAAAAATGTTTTAAGAGGCTTTGGACAAAAAAAAAAATTAAACAAAACGGCAGACTCAAAAAAGGGCCCACGAGGAGAAAAAAATGTAAAGTACGCGTGGAAAATAACGCGAATAAAGCGACGGAAAAATGAGTTTTCCTCTCGCCGTCGCCGTCGCCTTTCCACAACCCACTGGAAATTTCCGTCTGCGGTAATGTTGGGGCATTTTCCTTATCTACCTAGCAAAGTTCTCGCGAAGCCGCAGAAAGAAGTATTTGATGTAAATTGCTTTATTTGGGTTTTAATGCAGAGGCGGATGAAAAAGCAACCAGTTCTTCTGATCGATAAAAAAGAAAGGGTTGGCGGAGGGAAGAATTTAAACAGATGAATTTTAAGAGCATTTACTTAATAAGTGTTAGTAGCTTTTACAGATTAAAGAGATATTGCTTTAAAATACTTCCATTCACAGAAGTCTCGTTCAGCTCTTTGTTCAGTTAATTAACGAGAAACAGACCATGCAGTTTTTCTATCATATTTTTGTAGAGATTTTTAAGCCCTGAATGCAAACACGCCCATTAGCACGGTTATCAGTTATCGTAGCATTTCATTATTACACCGGGAACCTGGATTCCTGGACTCCTGAATGTACGCAAATGGTAATGAACAGGACCACAGTTAGCACTGCATGGTTCATACAATTAACCCGAATTGAACTAATGCGCCCTGTTCACTGGTCACCAGATATGCTGCAGCACACATACCGCTCCCTCTTCCAGCTAGGGTCATTTTCCAGAGGCATGGTCGGAGCCCCAGAGAAGAGTGCACACTGGTGTGCATAAGTGAGATGCCTGAAAAACTCCACTAAAAATCAACACACTGGCAAAACTTGCTGAGCGGCGAGGGAGAGGATAAACTTTTGGGGCCCAAATGGAATTTGCATTTGTCCCTGTTATTGTTCAGTGTTTATTTGGCAGAGCGAGGTCGGGCGGAGTGCTGGCGGGGAACAGGTGCCAGGGAATCCGCAAAATTTCCTCGTCTGTTGTGCAATTAAAATTGCACAAATGCAGAGCCAACAACCGGGTTGACCCAAGCCCGAATCCAGGCCCCTGGGAAGCAGCTCTCAAATCCAATTGCAGCACGACCCCAACCTAACCGTGCAGCGCCTCGTTCTGGCCCTGCTCGTAATTGTTTTTCTGTGACTCGTTTATTGAAAAGTTTTACATATTTCATATGCACATCTCCAAATTCGGCTAACCTGGGGAGCAAACCGAATTTTCCTCCATGAATTGCTCCGAACTTTATCATCATCATCATCATCGTACGAGCCGGGAGTAGAGGCATCAGAGCAAATGAACATTCGGAGTGTTGCTTGTTTTGGTTTTAATTTACTGCCCCGGCAGAGAAATGGTTTAAAACTACGTGCTTAGCAATGACCAAAAAAACAACAGAAATCCAAAAAATAAATAAATAACCGAGTCCCTTGCCAGTAGGGTGTGCTTTCCTGGCTTTTTCTTCCGGGTTTCTGGTTCAGGCCTCTCACGAATTTATATTAAAAATTATTTATTACGGGCATCCTCGCTTCCTGCTCCTTTTCACTGGAGTTGTTGTTTCTGTTTTTCGTACTTTTGTGTGTGTCCGGAGCAAAAAGCCAAACTTTTTAATTGCTCTTTTTTCCGAATCGCTTTTTGCCACTTTCCAGCTCGTTCCTCATTCTGGCTTCTGTTCCATGGGGACACGTACGTGCTTTTATTTTCCTTTAATGATATAACGTGATGAAACTGTTTACCGTCTTCTGTTCCACAACAATTTCATACCCTTTGCAAAAAGTCTTTTGCCAACCTAGTGGTTGACTTTTTGTGGAAATGGAAAAACTGTTGAAAAAAATGCATCAAAATCGAAAATTATGATCCCATATTTTTAGAATACGGATTTCATTCACAGATTTTTATAAAGATTGATGATCAGGCGATTTCCTAATATCCGATAAGGAAGTGCACATTAAGAAAGCAATAGTCCTCATAAAAAATAAAGAGTCTATGAGCATCGGCCTCATTAAAAAATAGCCTTCCTTATATTTTTATTTGTTCGCTGCTTTATTTCAGAGCTCCCTTGATAAGTTTTTTTGGTTTTTAGTTGCTTGTTTATCGCTCTTCGCAATAATGGCAATTAACAAAAACTTTGAAAACCCGAAAAAAGATAATAAATCGTGAAGACTTAAGAAAAACTTGCTAAGCAAAGAGAGATACTCCGGCATTTAAGAATGGTTTCATTTGTAATACAGCATCTAAAAACTAGCTTTCTTGCATTTTATTCATAAAAATAGATATAGCTTATAGTGTTTTAATGGCTTTGTCTTTATTTCAGTTCTGGGCCGCCTATGTCCCCTGTGAGGCACAGCACCGCGATGCCGTGCAGCTGACTCTGGAGCAGATTGATGTGATCAAGCGACTGACGGATCGCTACTCCCCGCAGCTCACCACCTGCACCTCCGCCCAGGGTAAGTAAACCGAAATATCGCACATACGCCGCGTGGGCCAGCCGCATTCCTAGAGAAACTTTGAGACGCAAAAGTATGCCGGGAACGGTTAAAATTCGAGCACTGCTCTTTTCTCCACTAGTTTTTTTCTGCGCTATTTTCGGATTCTTTTTTCATTTCTCCGGTTGGGCCGGAAACTTTGACTCGCGAGTCTTGGGCAAAAGTTGTTGAAAAGTATCTTGGCCAGCTACCAAAAAGCAGTTGCCGTTGCTGTTGCCGGAGTAGATGGCGGCCCTTGAGGCAGCTGCTTTTACCGCGTGCCATATTTTTGCACCATTTCCTTTGATACGCTGCTCACTCACCTAGTTGCCAGATTCTGGCGGAGAGGCCTCGTTTAAGCGAAAGGAAAACAGTTCATATTTCTTTGTGTGTCAGAGGAGGGTGGTGGGGTGGTACACAGGGCTAAAAGGAGGGGGCAGCCACAAGGGGTCTTTACTTTCAAAATAAAAAACAGACTGTGCACTTGGAGAAAAATTTGGGGGAACTTCAAGACACGAAGCTCAAAGAAATCATTTACTTTTCAAACCATAACTGCTTACACTAAGTTCTGGTCAATAATTCAGTAAAGAATCCTTTGGTGCAGGACTTTTATCATTTCTGGGAAATATTATACAAGTGTAGGACACAGGCTAGGACGAGGCAGGGCGCAACAGAGCAGCAGTTGCAAGTAGCAACTTTTGACTTATGCTCCGACTCCCCGGCTAGCATTTGAGTTTCCTTGTTGGTTTTCCGTTTTGCATTTTGATTTGCACTCACTTCGGTCTGGGGTCCTGGCAATATTTCAGTGTTGCAGCTGCACACACACACACACACACACTTGTCGGGCGAGCGGCAAAAGGCTCAAGTACAAACAGGGAAAAAATGCAAGCAAACCAACAAATCGCTTCCGGCGTTTGCGTTGAAACATTTATGTAGCCGTAAATGGAAATGTCAATAAATCATGACTAAGGAAAATCATCTGCAAAATAACAAGCAACGTGAAACAGGAAACTTTTAGTAAGAAATATTACTACACAATGTTCCCAGGCTCCTGACGGGAGCAGGCTAGCGGTGCTCTTTTTGTGACCGGACTGTGCATATTTTTGGCAGGTGAGGGGCAAGGAGACAGGGACGGCTCTGTGGGAACCACTTGGGAAGGAGTGAGCTATTCGGCAATCTCCTTGATGGACAGGATTTTTTCAACGTCTCTGCTGTAGTCAGCAGAAAATGTATCTCTTAATTGATGCTTACTTCTTGTTTGTGTTTCTTTTGCAAGAAAATTGGATTGAGGAGGCGAGTGAAGTAGCAAATTGAGCAATAAATTTGATTAAAATTGTAGAAAAAGAGACAAGATGAAGGAGCTCAGCAGAACGATTGATTGAAACTAAGTGAGGGAATTATTTTCAATAAAGAGTTATCCTTCAATCGATCGGGCATATGGAAAATCAATGATGAGCCATCGGGCTCTTGCCAAATAAATTTCCAATTACTAGGAAAGCGAATCTCTCATACAAAGCCCTCTTTGAGCCGGGCCGTAAACAAGCCGGTAATCAAAGGCCCGGCCAGAAATCAAACCCAATCCAGGAACACGAAACTGACCTACCTCGCCACCGGCAAAGTACCAAAATAAAAAGGAAATCCATAGGAAGAACCTCGCCTCCGCTTGTGCCCTTAGCTTTCTGTGAAATCCCAGCTGCCGCAACATAAAATAAAACCCAGCATTTTATTTTAACTACTGCAAATAAATTCAGTTGAAATTGTTGTACGCTCTCGCTCTCACATGTCGTGTAAATAAAATGCGAATACAAGTGACTATTGAGCAAATGCAGCAGGGCGTGCTTTTCCCATTCCCATTCCCCCACTCCCGTTCGAGTTGGCTTCTTGTATTCCTTTGGCCCTTGCACGGTCCTGCTCGGCAGCTCCTTGCTGCCAAAGTGATTGTAAAAAATGCAAACCTAACGAACCGAAACACAACGCGACGAGTGACGGGCCACGTCACTCAGCCCCCTCCGGAATGCGAATCCAAATCCAGATCCTGGTCCAACATCGAGTTCCTGTCCGATTTGAAGTCCGGCACTACACTGAAACTAAATAGAGACTGATAAGTGTTTTAAATTTAAAAAAAAAGGTTGAAATGCTGCTCCTAGCATTGCTTTTCTTTGCATTTCATTTTAAAAACATGTTCAAAAAGGATTTGTCCTTGCCATTAGGAATTATTTCAAGTGCACCTTTGCAAAAAAAACAAATGGGTGTTCCATAAACACAACAGAACAGCCGTATGTAGAAAATGGCGCATGTCCTTGTGGCAGTGTCCTTTTCGCCTGTCACCTGCCAGAAGCCAGGAGCTACTTTACATTTGGCACTACCGATGTGCGAATCGTTTTTATTTGAAATTTTCAATTTTCACCTCCAAAGGAGTAAACTCCAATTTACACTGCTCCACCGCAATCTGAAGAGCAGGGGCTGCCTGGAAGTACCCGGTCGAGAAAAAGGATATTGAGAAAATTGCATTCTGCTGCAGCGGAAAGAAAAATAAGGGACGGAATGCTCTCACAAGAAGTGGGTATGGTACTTTGGTTTTTAATTAAGGTTGAGTCTCATCTGATATTGAAATATTGTGTGGCTTTATAAAAAGGTTCTTTGTGGCGCACTTTATCTTCAGAAATAAAACTTACTCATATTCAATTATTTTGTACGACTTATACGCAACAATATTAAAGGAGTTGGAAACTCCGTAAATTGTTACCGAAATACTTAGAACCCATCCAATGTTCCATTTGTTTGATACCTCCAGGGTATCTAAGCTACAACTAAAATCATCCCGGTGCCGGAGCCTTCATAGTTTCCCTTTTGTGTTGCTGCTGTTGCCATTGCTTTTGGTTTATTGCGTCAAGTGGCATTTGGTTGGGATTTCATTTTGAAATGTATTGGAGCTTTTGCCGGCTGCGTGTGTGTTAGTGTGGGGGGAGGAGGGCTACTGAGTGAGCATTGCCTCCATTCGCATCCGATACAGGGGCCATCTATTATACATTACGGCCCTGGTCACCAGAAATCGAACCCAGAGTAGCAGTCACAGTCACAGACAATTACATGCAGCAGGAAAAGAGTCAAAGCCCTGGATACAGAATTGAACTTCAGCTCACGTGGAGCATTTTAGTGCCTTCGGTTTGCCTTTACGTCCTGCCAAGGATTCCTCGTCCTCGGTATTGGTCCTGGTACATTTGTTTATTTGCTCCATATTTTAGGGTTTTACGACGTTTCCGACATGGACCAGGTTCTTGTGGCAGGTATTTTGGGTTCAGCCAACAATGCACAGGAAAGCAAAGGTAGAATTGGAGAAGTGCACTGAAAAAATAGATTTTATTTATTGATATTTGTGTGATCAAACAAGTAGAACAAGGTAATAAATGTCACTATTCCATTTTCACATTTCCATAAAATGTTAGTTATCTCTAAATATCGTTCCAAATCGAAATACATTTTTTTTAGTGCAGCCAATATGAAACAACATCGTGAACAATTCTCGTTTCCCTCCACGGTTGCTTTTGATTTTGCACAGCTTATTTGCTTATAGCCATGAAAACCTGGCCAGAACTGTGTCTTGAGTCCTTTTCCTGTTGCCAGTTTCCAGCTCCCAGCCCCGTTCCGGCAGCGGCGAGTAATGCCTTTTGCCCTTCGTTATGTGGGAGAATTTATTAACCCGCCTTCCGATTGCCTTTGCTGTGTGGATTTCTGTGAATGTGCGGGGGCGACACATTGGGCACGTTATCAAAATTGGGCACACAAATGCCTGATTTGAATAGCTGGGACCCTCGGCGAAGGGTTCCCAGAACAAGGTTCCCCAATTAGGTGCAGATAAATCGGAATGGCAGCTCCCACTGCTCACTTTTATTGATTGACAAATCCATTTAAGTTGAATTCTTGGCCATACCAATCAATTAAAATGCGAAGGACAGAAATAGCGAAAACAAATTTGAATGCTTCCGACCAAAACTATTTTGGACAGCAATAAAAAAAACAACCAGCCCAGTTAATGAAAGTTGGAAACTAAAACCATATCTCACTTATGAGCACTTGCCGTGCAATTTATTTGAAAATCATTAAAACTTTGCCGCCATTGAAGTCCTTAACACCACTCCAGTTGGTTGCATAACACGTTGCATGAGCTTGGCTGACTTAAAACAATGATAATGAATGAATGAACAGTGTACAAGTATTTTGACAAGTGCCCTCTAGTTGGCAGAGGAATAAAATGACAAGAAACAGATCAAAGCTCCAGAGGCCAAGACAAGCGTGAATATTGCATGGCGTAGCGAAATGTTTGGTTTGTTGGCAGGGATAAACTGACGGTGGGTGGGCGAGCCGGACTACAAAGGGCACTAAGAGTACTGAGTACCGAGTCCAAGGACCAAATACCCACCAAACTGCACCAAGCACTGAATGGGGGCAGGCAAGCAAGTGACAGCAAATGCCACAGAACAACAAATGTTACTTTTGGCCAAAAAAACAATGCCAGCTTTGAAGTTGAAGTTTGCTGTCCGACCGCAACAGAACACAAAGAACCCAAAAACATTTGAACAATCTCTGTGTGAGAAAAAGTTACAAATGGCATTAAATTATCATTTAATTCGTAATATTCTAAGTGGCTTCCCATACGCAGTGCTGACTTAGTAACCTTAGTAACTTTGTTTTGAAACATTAATCCACGTTTAGAGGTTTAATCTGTTTTCTTACTCCATCTAATCCCCCGCAGACATTATTGAGGCACACAAGAACCAGCAACTGTGCTCCCTCACCGGAGTCGAGGGCGGACACTCGCTGGGCGGCTCCTTGGCGGTGCTGCGCACCCTCTACGCCATCGGCGTGCGGTACATGACACTGACCTCCACCTGCCACACCCCGTGGGCGGACTCGAGCTACGCGGACGCTCCGACCTTCAACATGAAGCACGGCGGCCTCACCATATTCGGCAAGGTAAGTACTAATTTGCAATCCACCATCCGCCTCTTTTCGCTGCCACAGCTGATTTAATGCTAATTAGTTGAACGGTCCTTGGCCGAGGGTTGCTGTCCTTTGTGGGGGCTTACATGGGGATTTGGACGCTGATGAGGCGTCCTTTCCGCCCTCCTGTCACCCGACCTCCCTGGGCTCCTTGGGAATTCATTGTGCGGGAAAGCACGGTCAACCGCAGTCAACGCTTTGTTGGCTTAGCCATAAACATGTGAACTTCAAAGAAGGGCTGGGGAAATGCACAGAGAGACTAGGATGGATTAACTATACAACTAGTAATAATATATCTACTAAATACAATTCTTGTTATCATAGTTTGCTTCTTAAAATCTTGTCCCAGGATTTCAAACTATAAAATGTCTTTAAAGATCTTCTTTTCCCTCAGTGTGCCAGGATGACAATGTGTATAGACTGTGTCAGGGTAGTTATGTACTTAAGTGGCCTTTCTGCGGGGCGGTCGAGGATCTGCTGGCACCTTGTGCCCTCTAATGGCTCAACAGTTCGCAAATTAGGTGCCTACTACAGTTTACAATTGCCAAGCGGCTTTGCTGCGGGATTTTCGTGTGACCCGACCGACCGACCGGATCATATATATTAAATTAGGCCCACCGACCTGCACCAGCCGATTCCTGTGGCCAGGAGCACAAGGATTTAATGGGACGTGGGCTGCGGCTCCTTGAGGGTGCTTGAATCTATTATGGATTTTCAGTGAACAGAATCCGGGAGTTGGGCCATCGATTTCATGGTTAGCTGCTAATTGGGTGTATGCAAATAGGCCTGCCTAATGGCAGGGGGAGATGGGCCAGTTAATATCGATTTCATGCTGGGGTAGCCATGGAATCTACTATGTATATGATAACTAGAGGATACTGCTGTAAAAAAACTTATTATACCTTAAGATTACTACTCATATTTTAGCTTTTAGTTAAAATTATTTCTCATCCTAATTATTTCCTGTGAACTTGAATTCCGGGCTCTCAATCAAGTTGAGGTCATCAAACCTAATGATGTCAAGCATCAAGGCGAGATGACAATCAAATTTTAATCAAAATTCACCCTGTGCAGTCAATCAGTGCACACAAAGCCCATTTAAATGTAAGCATCTTGTACTTATTTTTACTTGAGTTTCTTAGTCATTTTTTTGTGTACTCGTGTCGGATTCGCGTGTAATTATTTTGAAATTCGAAATTTCTCGGGCACCTCGAACCCCAATGATGGGGCTCTAACACACCGAAGCGGAATAGCTATTTGTTGTTGAATTCGTTGTTCTTGATGGCGGTTCTTGACGGGCCTCCGCTTCCTCTTTTCCGTGGGCTAGTGCCAAGTGCTATTTGCAGTGCGACTGCCAAAGTGCATACGGAAATAAAATTTTCAAAAATGTGCAAGCAAACAAACCAAACACACCCGTACATCCTCGTACTCAAAATCAAAATAAAATAAATGTTTATAAAAATAAAAAGACGCCGCAGAGAAGCGTAACAAAAACAATGGCAGCGAAAATATCAACAAACCATCACAGCTGGTCGGATGGGAGGTGGGAGCTGGGAGCTGGGAGCTGGGGGCTGGGGACAGAAAATGTAAATTAACTGAGGCCGCAATATTTTTCTTTCGATTATTTATGCATAAAAATGATATATTTGGGCGTGTTTGCTTTCGCTTTTCCGCTGACCGGAGAGCTCTGCCAATTAAATGTGGAAAACACAATTCGAACGAACGATGAGCGACGTCACTTCCTCATTTAACCTGCGGAATTTTCAATTACACATCTCACAACAATAGGCAGCGGGCCACCAACATGAAAAGTGAAAAACTCGGAAAAGCGGGAAAGCGCAGGCGCCATGAGAATTTCCCAGCTAGAGCGAGTGGCATCTACGAAGAGAGGAATGCCATGAATGTGGTGTTGGTAAATGGAAAATTTCGTCCCACTTGAAACGAGCAGGCAAAGACGATTCAAAATTTTCATTCATACTATAAGTTCAATTGCACAGTGATTGGAAAAGTGGAAAACTTTCAATTCTGAAGTCTTGAAAATTAAAAACATAATCAAGGCCAACAACCATCCTTTTTCGAAGAGTATATCTTTTTGAATTCTACTTTAAAAAGTACACTTTTGCTTAAAACCTCAAAGATACAAGGAATACCTTATCCTTTCGGATAATCCATTACACATTTTCTTATGATGACATAATTAATCCTCACTTTTTAAAGTGCCCCACCACACTGTGGCCACTTAGCGCTGTCCGCCCGCGCTGCCTAAAAATACCCGCCCCACCCCTGTCACCCAGTGGCGCCAGTCACATGGGCCATGGGGAAAGTTCTCTCCGCGCTCTCGCTGCTTTTCCTCGGGCTCTCGCTGTGTCTCCTCGCTCTCCGTGCGAATTTCCCACTTGCCTGTGGTTGGGAACTGCCGTAGTTTTCCGAGGGAATCGGCTCTTTGGGGCACCGCAGTTTCAGTCGCCGAGCGAGTTCGCCCCATCGAGGAGGCAGCTGCTGAAAATCGCCCCGTCCGCGCTTGTCGAGTGAATGGAATCGAACCGAACAGAGCGAACAGCAGACCGAGAGCAGGAGAAGGGAAAGCCAAGAAAAATACGAATATACACAAAATAACCAGCCAGCCAGCAACCAGAGTCTCTACACGAAATTCTTTTTATAACAAAACCAAACGCGCTCCGCATCGCAACGCACATAAGCCAGCTGAAAAGGTGAACAAATTAGCTAACAGATTAGATTTACTAACCCCCTCGGTGTTTGGAATGCAATATGTAACACATACTAACCCGCAACGCAGAAGGCAACCCGAATCGCAGAAACAATGATGAGGCAAGTGGGCTCTAACTAATCGACTACTTCCTCTTCTATACGAAAAACAAAAAAAATAACTAAAACAACGACGACGACGGCGACGACGACACTTTTTGGCATCGTGATTTGATGATGACAACGCAGCAGCTTGTAGGAAAACCCGAAGCAGCAGCGGAAAACGAGGAAAAGCCACCAGCAGGAGGAGGAAACATGACGGCGGCCACTGGGAGCGGGGGCGGCAGTGGGGCCGGAGGAGGCAAGGCTGGGAAGCACAGGTCGAGGTCATCCGCCCGCTACGACGACGTGGAGAAGCAGCAGCGCAAGAGCCGCGGCATAGTCTCCATTCCCAACACCATAAAGCTGAGTATGCTCAACAGCGGCCTGCTGTCCTTCGAGAGGATCAAGCTGGAGGCCCGGGACGAGAACAACTCCCTGTCGAAGACCATTCCCAACGGACCCATCGACATACGGCACTTCCTGAAGCTCTGTGACCTGCGGCGTAAGTTCCCGGTGCTCTACAAGCTCGAGTTCCAGACCGCCGCCAAGGTGGAGACCAACACCTGTCGGCATGCGATGAAGAAGAACAACCAGGAGAAGAACCAGAACCCGAAGTGCATTCCCTACGACTACAACCGTGTGGTGCTGGAGAAGGTGGGCGGCCTCCAGGACTCGGACTACGTAAACGCCTCCTATGTCGATAGTTTGCTCAAGCCGAACGCCTACATCGTGACCCAGGGTCCGGTGGAGGAGACCGTTCAGGCCTACTGGCGGATGGTGTGGCAGGAGAACATCAGCGCCATCGTGATGCTCACCAAGACCTTCGACTTTGCGAAGGTGATGTGCCACCAGTACTGGCCCCCGAACATGGAGGTGCACGAGCAGTACGGCGACATATACATCAACATCGTGCGCGAGGAGCAGCTGGCCAACTTCCACATCCGCACCTTCCGCCTCTACAAGATGAACGAGAAGCAGGAGGTAACTGACGAGCGGCTGATCCTGCAGTTCCACTATACGGAGTGGTACTCCCACTCGTGCCCCTTCTCGAACGCCCTGCTGGAGTTCCGGCGGAGGGTGCGCCTGGTGGTGGGCAACATCATCAAGGACGGCGACGACATGCGGGGGCCTATCCTGGTGCACTGCAGCGACGGTGGCGGCCGGTCGGGCGTCTACATGTCCATTGACGCCAACCTGGAGCTGGCCGAGGAGGAGGAGTGCTTCAACGTGTTCGGGTACCTCAAGAAGCTGCGGCAGTCCCGCAAGGGCCTGGTGGAGAACGTGGAGCAGTACAAGTTCATCTACGACACCCTGGAGGAGCACATCATATGCGGCAAGACCTGGTTCCCCGTCTCCGAGCTGTCCGATC
This sequence comes from Drosophila ananassae, assembly GCF_017639315.1. Taxonomy (NCBI): domain Eukaryota; kingdom Metazoa; phylum Arthropoda; class Insecta; order Diptera; family Drosophilidae; genus Drosophila; species Drosophila ananassae. Next base: position 26,659,629 of record NC_057930.1, read on the forward strand.
GCCTGAAGGCCAAGGCCCGCCGGAACTCCGGAACCAAGATGAACGAGTACCAGGCAGAGTACGACCAGATCTGTAAGCAGACCCCGCGCTTCACCATCGGCGACTGCGCCGGCGGCCATCGAGCAGACAACCGGGAGAAGAACCGGGACGTCCTCTGCGTGCCCCCCGACAACTTCCGCCCCTACCTGACCTCCTTCCAGGGCAACGCCTTCACGGACTACATCAACTCCGTGTTCGTGGACGGCTACACGAAGCCCCGGGAGTACATCGTCACCGAGTGGCCCATGAAGCACACCCTGGGCGAGTTCTGGTCACTGGTCTACGACCAGGAGTGCTCGGCCGTCGTGGTCCTGTGCCAGCCCCCCTCGCAGTCGCAGCAGTACCCCTCGTTCTGGCCCAACAAGTCCAAGATGGAGAAGTACGGACCCGTCTTCTCCGTGCACTACGCCATGTCGAAGAGCTACACGAACATCAAGCAGTGGGAATTCAAGATCAACAAGAAGATCGTCTCGCTAACCGAGATGATGGCGGGGGTGAAGGCCCCCACGCGAACCGTCCAACTCTTCCAGCTGAGCTGCTGGCCCATGGGCCACAAGGTGCCGACCTCCACCAACTCGCTGGTCTACCTGATGAACATGGTCGAGATCTGGAGGAATAAGGTCGACTACGGACCCGTGTGCGTTGTCTCGCCCGATGGTCGCAGTCGGGCCGGTGTTTACTGTGCCGCGAATGCGTGCATCGAGCAGGTCATCCAACACGGCGAGGTCGATGTCTTCCAGGCGGTGAAGACTGTGCGCCGGCACCGTCCCCAGCTGGTAGAGAACATGACCGAGTACAAGTACTGCTACGACCTGGTCCTGCACTACGTCCTGCACTTTCTCAACAAAAAGGAGTGAGGAGTCGCGCAGTGAATTTTGGAGTTGGAGTTTTTTTTGGTGTTTTTATGTGGAGCCGTGCTTTATGGTTAACATTGATCCGAATACTTGTGGTCCATACACTTGATGATGCCCAGGGGATTGTCCGGGCACCGCCTTAAAGCAATAATACTGAGTATTTTTGTTGTCCACACACACAAACCGAGGAAGGAAAGTGAGGATTTTTTGGTTGAGGCGTCGAAATGAAATTTCACGCTCTGTAGAAACTTTTTACTCGTTTCTCGTCCATGAAACGAAAACGAAAACTATTATACCGTACACTTTATAAGCTAATTGATCTGAAATGTATGTGCCATTTGTAACTCTAGTTGTTGTTGTTATAAACAGAGAAGGATACGAGGATTGTGATGAGGGATGTAGGGATGTAGGGGTGTAGGGTTGTAGGGTGTAAGGAGTGGGAAATCAAAAAGAAAACACTTTTACGATTACAATTTATATACTTATCCGTAGTGATTAATACGTTTACTCTTAAAACTTGCTACCTGGGCAATTGTTGATATACATACATACATATATCCTACCATACCTATTACGAATCTATTTATACATGTAAAGATATATATATGAATGTTACGTACTGTTGTAATGGGAACTTGACAGAACTTTATTTTATATTCATGTTGAGGAACAAAAATATTTATTGAAACACGACGGAGAGTTGGAGGAGCATCCTTCGCGGAGGAGCATAAGTAGCTATAATTTTAAATTGTTTGTTTACGGAAAACACACACACACATAACACACTAGCACACACGAGCATACAAAAATACATAATTAAATGATTTTATCATGATTTCCTGTATTTTCGCATTTATGCATTCGAAACACGACCTACCTACATATACATATACATTGTTGTACTCTAATTAAATTATTTTTAAAATGTGTGTAACGTGCGTACCATGTCCGTTTGATCCTTTGTAAAAACCAATCTCAACGTGTAGCCACACTGCACAAAAATCGTATTGGAAAGGCCTACCGCGGGCCAAAGAAAAAAATATGAAACGAATTGAAAATATCTGGAAATGTTTGTTTTATTTCTTGGATGGGGATCTGAAATCAGATCGAATATTTAAGGCATTTTTCTTCTGTTGTTTGCCCAACACATCCAGCCCCTTGGGTAATCAATTTTAAAAAGTTCTGGTTTAAGAGTCAGGCCATTTAAAGAGAACAAATACAACAGAACCATATAAACCTTGACCAGATTACAGTTTAATGCGTGCAAATCAAACAGAGGCGTTGTCCATATAGATACTGCCATTCGATAAGGTCACTCGGCCGGGCTGCGAGGAGGGGCGGCAATGGGCCACTGCCATTGGCATGGCCGGAGGGGCCGAAAGGTGCGGCTGCTATAAAATCGATAAATGACAACACACTTTGCTTTAGTCGGCAATAAAAGCAACAGCAATAATAGTAAAACTTCGTGGCGCGCAATGACATCAGCGGGAAAATCGGAAAACGCAGCCAGCCACAGGGAGAGGGAGAAATCCGCAATATGAAATTGAAAAATTGTGTAAAAACCAGAGCGATTTAAGAGTAAAACGAAAATCAACCTGACTGGCAAAACTTTTCCATATTATTTATATGGCATTTGCGTTGCTTTTTTCCTCCCTGGAACTGTTTGCCATTGTTTTTGCGCTTTAATTGGCAAACTCATGCAGCGCCGAATTTGTTGCCGTGTCGGGACTGTGAGGCTGGGGATAGGGAGGGTACTGGTTCTGGTGCTGGGGCCACATTTTATGCCAGACAAATAAACCAATTAGATTTTTGTTTTTTGGAAATTTATCTTTACGAGCTATTAATACAAAAGCCAGCGCGTGGCGAAGCGCGCACACAGAAACACGGACGCAACAAAAGCCAGCTGCAGGAGGGACCGCCGGGGACGAAATTTAGTTTTAGTTAATTAAAAAGTCAGTGGCAATTAATTAAGGGGCTCTGCCAGAAATTTATGGCGCGCACATAAAGTTATGAAAGTGAATCAAAGTGGATTGGCGAAATTGGAATTTTTATAGGGGCGGCGGGGCCATGTTTCCGGAAGCTAAAGCGACAGCTGATGCTGGAATGAGTATAGACTTCTGGGTCCTCTTTAGCTCAAGGACTTTCTATATCGGTAATCAATCGACTTGCTGCTGTTAATAAAATGTTAACGATCACCTGGGCTTGTCCTGAAATACAATAGTGGGGTTTCCTGGTCGGCCACATTTCAGCTCGGGCTTGGCAATACTAAATCACAGTTTTAATGGACGCCTTTGTGGGGGGGAGTGGGTGTTGTTTTCTTGAACCTCCTTAGTTGTTAGCACACATGTTTACCATAAGCCAGGCCAGTCAACTTGGTGCCAACAAACCAAATGGCAGCTGCATAGACCTGACATGACAAGCCCCTGAGCCCTGAGCCCCTTCCCCGCCAGTGTGCGAGACAATAGACATTAGGCCAAAGCTAAATGTGCACACAATACACATATAGTATTTGTATATACTGAGACTAGCTTTATATCCTGATGCAAAGTCAGTCCCTTGGTCTCCAAGAGCGACCATTTCAATTTGTCAGTCATCAGCAGAGCAAGTGCAGTGTGGGTCGGTCTGTCCCGAAACTATTTGTATTGTGTGCATGTCAAAGTCGTCGTGTTAACATTAATTAAATCTATAGCCTGACACGCACAATGCTGCACATCCCATGGCCATTGTCTTCGGATTCCCCGCCTTGAATTATTGGTTTTGATTCGAAATTTTTCCCATATCGCCGCTGGGAGTTTGTCGAGCACACATCTATTTGTCGCTGCCATTTTAAATATTTAAGCGAAAGCATTAAGCAAACACGCTTTTATGCGAGGCATTTGTTTTAATTGCGAATTGTCACCGACCAATTGGCGCGCTGAAAAGTATGCTAAGTCCCCTCAGGGGACACATTTTATTATTCGCCTGCATATTGAAGTGTTTCTTGTTTGCTTTTGAACAACGTGAAGTGATTTTGGCCCCCAGAGAGGGGATTCATTTTAGATTTAATTATGAAAAGAAGGAAGAGAGTTTAAAGGATGCTGATCAAATTAAATACCACACCCTCCCAAATGACGAATAAAGGCATTGAACTCCATCGATCATCGAATGCCTCTTCTGTTTAATCCCTTCATCAGTTGGCTCATTAAAAAATAATTGAAACCGAAACCGGCTCTGGGAAAACAATGCCTAGAGGCATATGCGGAGGCACATAGGAGAATTCGTTTAATTATTTAAATTTAATTCCGTGTCATATCAAATTAGTGCCACTCATTTTCACTCCGAGCACGTGGAGCATGCAGGGGCCGACGTTTCCCAGCACACATTCCATCTGTGGGTGTGCGATTGTTTGAGAGGCCAAAGGCCAACACTTTTTAACTCATTTCCATTACGTGCCCGACCCGTTGGCTGGCTCCTGCTCTCCTCCGCTGCGCCTTGCCAGCGCAAATAAATGGTAAAATGTTTTTGCATTATGCTACCATCATATTATTATTATTCTTATTATAAAGGAGTGGGGCTGGGAGTCGTGTGCATACAGGTGTGTAATAGGCATCACTGCAACTGCACCCCTGATGTGGCAGGTGAGGTGAGGGCCCAATGCAAACACACGTAGACGGTGCAAATTGAATTAGCCAAACAACGACCCAGTGCCAGAGTCAGAACAAAGCCCAGGAATGCCTTCAACAATGGCTAATAATGCAATCTGCATTACCAGGGAAAAACACCAAGTAGCAGGCAGTTTCAAGGAGGGCCTTCGCAGGATATGCCAGAAAATCAACCAACGAATTGAGTTCTGCATTTCGGATGATGGAGAATAAAGAAAGGCGCCCGCACTGAATTTTAATTACTTTAATCAATGGCCCATTTGGGTTTTGTGAAATGGTATCGTGAAAAGGCTGACAGAAAAGGCCGCACAGAAATTAATTATTTTAAAATCAGCATTTTCTGTCACAGAAATCATTTGTTTGGGGCGTGATCCACATTTCTGGTTGAATGCATTGATTGGCGATTTGTTATTTATTCATTACATTCGACCAAATAATTTCAAATCAACAATTATAATCAAATATTTATTGATTCGACTAATGGCGTATTCCAGCGCCGCCATCAATAACCCAAATTGCAATGCAAAAACTTGGCCAGCATAGGTATGATTGGCAATCGAGTAATGCCAAAACCGCACAAATAGAGACTCTGCAGAGTGCATAATTAAATTATGAATATTAGTAACTGAACATCATGCTAGCGTCGTTTGAATTAGTCCATCCATTATGGCTTAACCACATAATGACGTAAAAATGTGCGAATCGCTTGAGGACGCCTCTCGGGCCGACAAAACTACACTCTAAGCTCTGTAATATTTAATTAAATATTAAACTATAATTTGATTATTTTACACGTAAAGTTTTCAAGTTGCCGGGGCGTTGCAGAAATTGTTAATGACATTTAGGTAGACAAAGGCCTGGGCGGAGGTGGAGAAGGAGGATGAAGGAGTGGGCGTGGCAGTAAAACTTTTTCTCCACTATCAAAACTTTTTTGCGGCTTAGGGTGTGCGTGTATGGCAGTGTGTGTTGGGCGAAATGCACAAAAACATAATTAAATACATAATGAACAAGGACCAAACAAAAAACAAAAAATAAACAGCGGGCTGAGTTTTGAGTTGAGTTCAGTTAGCTGCATATCAAATGAGTCTCATATGGGTGGGGTTTTTGTATATTAAACTCTGAGTGTGTGCGGGTTGTGTGTGAGCAGGGTGTGCCACGGCATACAAAAAGCTTTACAAAATTTGTTCAACAACCGAGCAGAGGAAGCTCATTATGAGTGAACAACAAAGGCTGCGAATGTTCATTTTGTCGTGGTGCAGTGGAAATGCATCTGAAATGTAGTCTTTGCCGCTCGAAACTAACTGGGGAACAAAAGATGTTTTGTCTGGTGTCAGGAGAAGTGCTGACTGCGTTTGAGGCACAAAGGCGCCTAATTAAATTCAACTTGAATTAGCTTCTAAATGGTACGCATAACACTCGAATGTAGTGACAATAAAAACTCAAATAATTTCAAATTACTTCTAAGAACTTCTCCGTATGAGGTTCATAAGTCCAAAGTTTCCCCTTTCATCATCCGAGTTCTGAGCTGTGATTTCAGACAGAGCCCAGAGCCCTCCACTAATCACACTGGCTACAAATCCTGGCCTCGTGTCAGTTCCCACTATCCATCATCATCAGACAGCTGGCCAGATGCATGAATATTTCAGGCGGGATCCCAAGAAGCCGGCAGATCCAGCTCGCCCACTTAATTAAAATTGCAAGACTTGCCCCGGAGGCTTCCATCTTGTCCTAAATTACCAGCATGCCGGCCTCACTATTGTTATTGCCACTCCACAATACGGGTTGTGTGCAGTGTGGGAAGCACTTTTCGAATTTAATTGAAAGTTATTGTATTGGTACTTGGCCAAAAACACAGTCGTCGGTCATGCTCGCCGGAGACTCGTTGTTGCATGTAAATCAAATCAAAGTAATGAGCTTTAATTGTATTCAATTATACTTGCCCCCTGGCTCAGAGGATGCATCATTGGGGCTATCAATGCCTGCTTTCCGTCAAAGAGGCTTTGCAAACTGAATCTGTTTCAGACCGAGCATCAGGATATTTACTTTCGCCCATCACAAGTAGCCTAAAGATTACTGTGTCGATTGTAGTAGCCATTTGACCTGACCAGAACGTTGAATGGGTAATTACAAAACACTGATTTTGAAGTGGGAATATTAGCCTGTTCCAGGCTGTAGTGCAACTGCAGCGCAGACTACCATTCAAGAGATTCAGGTTCAGATTAATTTAAAAATTCTGCAACTCACTTAGCGAAGCTCAACGCAGGACTCGCTTTTGAAGGACCCCACCCATAACACGATTTTACTCTAATGGGAATTACGGAAAAGAACCGCGACGGAAAACGTCAAAGGTGAGCTAACGGAAGGTTTGCAGCAAAATGTAAATGAAACATATCGCGGATCAAAAACCAACCGTGAAAAACCAGATGGAAGAGCACCGCTCCGCCGCACACCCAACACATACACAACTAAATACGTACGCATGTGTGTGTGTGTGTGTGTGTGGGGAGCACGCATACATAAGCAAACACACGTATGCATAAATTTCACGCACAACTGAATTACGAAGCGAATGATGACGAGGCTGCCTTGTATGTAATGTAATATGCGGCACGATGGATGCGGAAATCTGCACAAAGAAGCCTCCAGAAACAACAGAGGACGGCGAGTAGGGGGCTGCAGATTCGGTTGGGTTAGACAGTTAAATAGACAGGGCTGACAGGTTGGTCGGGGCGTGCAAAAATTCAGCAGTGCCATCATTAATCTTTATTTGCGCCCCCGCCGGCCGCTGGCAGCCCCAAAACCGGCGCGTGAATAATTCAGCCACCTAATAATAAATCATTGCAGCCTGTGCATTAGTAGACTGTCTCTCGCCGCTATCTGTCTCCCACTTCCGCACCTACACCTCCACAGCCCCGCACACACACCACACACACCACTGACACACAGAAGCGGAAGTGCAGAGTTACATGCTTAAATGCTTATCAAATTTTATGCGTCGCCCTTTTGTGTCTGCGACTCTCGTCCTGCCTGGGAGTCGGCTCCTCCACTAATGAGCATTAATTAATTGCCGAGTCGGCAGATAGGCGGGGCCGGAAGCCACACGCCCACCTTAAAGCCCGGCCAGGAGGCGAAATATTTTTGTGGGCGCTTCAGCAAGTTTTGTTTCAGCCCGCAGCTAAATATAACGTATACGCCACGGTGCCGCCTCGGGAACATTGGACTTAAATGCGAGCTTGTCGGATCGAGTTGCGTTGCCCCGCAAATGCTTTCTGGTTTCCAGAGGCTGGGCAGAAATAATTTTTGAGCTCATGTGAGCATTTTTTGCGGCAAAGCTAAATATAACAAAAAGGTGGGCTGGAATTACAATTAAACTGGATGTTGCCATTGAAATGGTATAGTCTTTTGTGGGTTTTTGCAGGAAAGCGCAATCAACATTTTTGCTTGTGTCTAAAAATAGTCTCCGAAAGCAATACTTTGACCTTTTGAACCCCCTTGAATGGAAAATAATTGCATTTTTTAGAGCTCTCTAAATGTTGGCAATATAGAAATATTTAAAATATTTTATAGAAACAAGCACTGCAGTTTCCCATTTAAGTGGTGCCACTTTTTGTCTTCTAAAAACAAATTTGCGCAAACAATTGAAACCATTTCTAGTGCTTGGCAAGAAACATAATTTGATTTCTTTAGCAAATAGAACGAGAGTGGCAAGCTGACGAAATTCCTGGCCAAGCTATGGGCGAGGTGCACTGGAATTTAATTAAACAATGCACACCCGGACACCCAAATACAATGAAAAAATTATTGCTTTTAAATTTTTGCCAACAATTCGGCAAAATCCACCTTAGGATGAGCGTGAGAACTGCAGACTTGACTACAAAATTCGGCCATCAATTTGCAACTTGTTTGCGGTTTCACGAACAATGTAATAAAATATTTAAATGCACAATCAATAAACTGGATGTTCAGTCCACGTCCACGTTCCGATCCCCAAAGAAATTCGGCCCGGCAATTACTCGGCCGATATGTCCAGCTAAAATATTTCCCCCTTCGGTGCAGTTCTTTAATTGATATTTCCGACAGGACTTCCGACTTGGCCTGCGGTTGATGGCACTTTCGAATGGCCAAATATTTTCAATTAAAAATGTTTCTCGCATTCGGCCGACAATGGATGTCCCCTGAGCTGGTCTAATGGTTATTTTTCATTCAGGTAGGCCTGCCGTTAGCCGACTCACTCAAATTGTTGTATAATCGAATGCATTTTGTCAGAAATTGTTTCGAATTTGAATGTGGATTGAAATTTTCTTGCCGGCAATGAGAGGAATAGTTTAGAGACTCTAAATTGATTCAACAAGGTCACAGAATAAGTTTGCAAATTATTACAGAGGTCATCGTAGGACTCTAGGAAGGTAGGAGATCTGTAATCCATGAACCAATTCCAGCCGCATTTTAAGTTAAACTTCGGTTTATAGCATAAACACGGGAGAAGCCCCAACGAGGAGTGTGGGATTAGAATGTTTCTACATAGGCCTTTCTAGGCCAATAACCTGGCCCAAAGGCGAGGCTCAAATCAAAGTCGCAGCGGCAAAAGAAGCGGAATAGTTGTGGGAAAAGTAAGCCCCAAAGAAGGAGACACAAGTTCCTAAATAGTGCTGCCCTTCTGCCATTGTCTGGGCACGTATAAAAGGGCTAAAATGTGACACTATGGGAATGGGCAGCTAGGGCTTAGGTTCCTTCCTCTCCCTGCCATCCAACCAATTTAGCAGCCTACCACCCAGCCCCGGCCACTCCCAGCCCAATCGGGTAATTCCAAAGCTGGCCGAGATTCAACTGGAAATTGTGCACACCTGTCGGCAGACAAAAATGGCAGCTCTACAGTTGCGGGCACGAAAATAGGACAAGGGGGGCTGTTAACAAGGGGACTTTGATTTCCCGTATTCTTGGCCGTTTTGAGATAGTTGTCAGTGGCATTTTGGGCTTGTGTTTTGAAAAATAATGGCAGAAGCCCTAGTGCCTCGAGCTCTGGTATGAGAGGGCTGTGGGAATAGCCAGGGGGATGATCACCGACCTCTCGACAATTCCCGGTTTTCAGGCTCAGGCGCTTTATTACCTTGACACATGTGTAACGGCTTTGTCTCCTTTTTCCATTCTTTCTCCATCCTTTCTCTGTTTTTTCTGCTCTTGCTTCTGAATTCAACTGTAACAGCAACTGCAAAAGCGGCTTTGTTTGGCCCTCGGCGGGCTGAACAACCTTTGGCCCTTCACCCCTTAAACCTTTCACCGGCAGCCCCAGCCCCAGCCCCCTCGGCTCTCTGGTGCTCCGAGGGCCTAGCGTGTTGCTAATGCATGTTGAGTCGAGCTTAAGACACAATTTCAGTCTGCTGGAAAAGATTTGTGCGCCCCTTTGATGTGTGCGCACGAAAAGAGGAGGGCTAGCCTCCGACGGCCGAAGGCTGCCGAAATCCATTTAGCAATTTTCTCATTTTCAATCAGCTGGGGGAGGATGCCCCACCGAGGCCGGGGTCCGAAATGATTAAGTATGGAGCCAGGTATGCCCCCCAGAGAATGGCCAATAGTGACAAAATTTTTTCAAGATATATGGCCAAGAAGGCATCTTGGAGGGATTAGCTTAAAAAATATATTATTGCTTGGGGAGAGAGGTGGAGCCTTTTCCACTCAACTTTATGCTCCTTCTTATTGTATCTATATAAACAAATTTTCATTTTACTTGCTAGTAAATAATCAATACTGTGTTCTCTTTAAGTGATAGCTGCAATAATCCTTCGCATAAGTCTCCTTTTGGCTTCAAGTCACTGTTGTGTAAGCCATTTAAACTTCAGAGCTGAATCGATTTGATGCCATTTAGTCGACTTTATGCGCTGCTCCCACTGACAAGCTCCCCGCACGGGGAATAGCTGGGAAAATTGATGAAATTGATTTCCACATTGGCAATTTTCTAAGCGGACTCACGTTTGCACCTGACAACTGCAACCGGCTGACCTTTCAACTCCTGACCCCTGACCCAGCCACCTGCTCCTGCTCCAGCTCCAGCTCGAGCTCGAGCTCCAGCACAAGATGTAGCTCCTGCTTCTGCCAACAACCCATCCACCCCCATAAATACTTTGGCCAAACATTTTGTCATCCATCTTGGGCCAGGCTACCAAACAGCCACGTCGCTGTCTATTAGTTGCTGCTCCTCCTGCCCCAGTAGCCCCAACTCCCCCTCATCTTTTCCCTGCGGGTTCAGACGTCGCCATCAACAGGAGCATCTATTTCCCAGTCTCAATCTTGGCCAACTGCAGTTCCAGGATTTTTTGCAGCAGCACGTTTACCTAGCTCTTTTTCTCGATTTTTACTCGCTTACAAATTGTGTGCTCTGCTTTCGGGGACGGTGAGGTCGGGCCAGGAGGAGCAAGGAGCAACTGGGAGGGTGGGTGAGTTTTTACTAACGACAGTTTATAAAATATTCAGCCCGCCTGCCAGAGTGTACTGCTGGCTACTGGCTGCTGGTGTTGCTAGTTTGCAGCGGAGCTCCTGCTGTCTTGGCAGCTAAAAGTTTTTAATGAATTTTTTAGCAAGCTAATCGAAGTCAATGTTAGTTTAAAAATGCATTAAATAAGGTGGCACGTTTGTTCAACGCGTCGTATGCGCAATATAGCTGGCCATTCGCCATTCGCCGCTTTCGGCACTAAGAAATGTTGACATCATACACGGGCTATACGTTACATAACCGAGAAGAAAAGCTTTTTTTTTTGGGAAATGTCTGCGCTGCCACTCTTGACTGTTAAATGTCAGCTCGCAGAAGGTCAGACAGCAGAAGGGGGCGGCGAAAAGCTAACCAGGCATGTTGGCTTTTTTCACGTCGACCTATGCTCCAACTTGCTTATCAAATTTGCAAAGCAAATTTGAAATTTTCCGCTTGCTGGATATGTGAAATGGCCTGAAGTGAGGGATTCCGAGCCAGAGTTAACCAAGCCAAAAGAAAAATATTCCATTGTAAGTGCAACTCTAGTGCAGAGGGTCCGCTTTTGATCCCAAATAGATTCCTGCGTAGGGACTTGGACTTCCTAGAAGGTCTGCAGGGCGAATGCTAACCCTTTCTGAAAACCAAAATTACTTGAAAAAGTACCTACATCTGTAATTAAGTTTACCCGCTTTGGCAACCAAAGCTCGTGGCATTACTAAAATATTTATCCAATTAATTCTTCCCTGGTTGCCAAGCAATTTATTGCAACATTTTCATTACGCTTCTTCGCATATTTTCGCTGCTCCCGTGTGCTGTTTGCTTTGGCTCATAGCATCTCTTATATCTCATTTTGCTTGCTTATCCTGGCACGAGTCCTGGCTCTCCAGCTGCTGTCTGCACCTTCGCACCTTTGTGCCCCTCGGCTGTTATTTCAGTTGCAGTTTTTCCGTTCCCGTTCCCATTCCCGCTCCACGCTCTTTGATTGCGCGCTTTTCCTCCACACTCCCTCCTAAGTAAGCGCCGCAATTATAGACTCTGACAGGGACTCTGATAGACAGCCAGACAGATTTTAAGACCGGGAAATGCAAGCGTTTTTCTGCTACAACTACTTGAGGCGAGGCAAGGACTCGAAAAGCGAGAGGAATGTAGGAGACTAAGAATCCCGAAGCCAACTGTGGCTTGTGCCCTGCAATCGAGCCAAGAGTAAACAGTTCCCTCGCTGTATTCGGCATTTGATTGGTAATCACGAGCAAGATCCCTGCGGGCATCAGGATACTCTAGACGATGAAGGTTGAAGTCTCTTCTTGGAACTCTTCTTTAAGTAACTATCCATGTCTTTAAAAGTTCCTCTTAAAAGCCATTTCCATATATCAGATGCCATTTTTTATGCCCATTGTTTTGCTTTTCAATTTGCAAATAACAACTTCAGTGTCAGCACAAAGTGGCTTGGCATTTTGCAGAAATTATTAGCCAAAATAATGAGGCTCCACGCCCAAATCCAACCGGCATGTCCACACTTCATTTCCCAGGGCCTGTCCTACCCACCCCCGCCCACCGTTGGCTCACTCCTCCCCCGTCGGCGAAAACCAGCAATGACCTAATAAATCCGTTTTATGTCTTGGTCCTGGCGCCGCCTACATTCAACTCCAATCGCTTGGACGGAAACGCCAGCGGCGTCTGTTTGTGGTAAGCCCCTCAGACACATCCTCGGCCTCCCTCGCCGGTTTCCCCCGTCCGATGTCGGGACACAGCGACAAAACTTGTGCGGGGAGTTTGAATGAATAATTTAAAGGACCCTGCTTCCAGGCTTATCAGAAGGAAGAGCCATTTCCATTTCTCCAAGTGCAGCCTATGCCCTTTTCAATTCATATTCAAATTCAAATTGTAGGCGTGGCCGCGCCATTTATTGTCTGCGCCATTAGCTGCACTAATGATCCATTCAGCAGGAGCCAAGTCGGAGGGAAGCGAAAAAATCGTAAGGAAAGGAAAAGCCCAAGGCGGTCATATTTAAATAAGAGTCGGGATGCAGGCTCCCGCCCGAGCACAAACACAAACACCCCCCACCACACACACAATCCCCAATACTAACGCAGACAGACACATCGGCATTGTCAATATGCTTAATGGATTTTCAAATATTTAAACAACCTCGAGAGCCCAAGACGATGGCGGTTTTCCGCCACAGCCACAGCCACAGCCCTTCCGACGCCCCACTCCACGCCGGGATAGCCCTGAAAATGCATTTGCAAACACTTACGCATTTTGCAAACACACGCATATAAATCAAATGTTATGGGTCCGGGCTAATGGAATTACAAATTGGAATTTCTTCTGTTTGCCGTGCATAAGCGATAATTGATAATTGATAATGGATAACTGATAACTGGTCAGGACTATCCTATCTCGCCGGTGAAAGGGAAACCACTCCACTGGTTAAGTAATTAAAACGAAGCTTTTTCTTACTACTCCCACTTTATTGTGGACCCTCGCACTTAATCGCATCATTCGGGGCACTGCATTCCGAGGCATGTTGCCATGTTCCAGCCCTGGTGGTTATGCATTTTATTTTATTTCAATTTAAAGTTTTAATGAGTTTCTGCCAGTGCCCAAATGCCGCACATGCAGTCGTACACATCCACGGGTGGGTGGGGATTTATTCCGCGCCGAGTCTATTTTATTTACCCTTGTCCTGTTCCTGTTTTTTCACTGATTTGGGTAAGAGATTTGGGCAAAAATTTTAAATTAATTTGAAAACAAATTCAATTTAAATGTGGCTTTGTCGTTGTTGCTCCTGCTTTGGCTTAAACTAATTGCCTCTGCAGTTGTACAACCAATTTTCGGTGCAGAGTGCATGCAATTTTTATGGCCATTTTTGGGGTCCAAATCAGAAATTGCATATTCAATTATAGAGATGGTGGCGGGCCAGTCTATTCCGCGTTATTTAATGCCCGAAATCAATTGATACAATATTAACGATTGAATTTTGGGAGGCGGGATTCACTTGCCAATAAATAGATTTTTTTGGACGTCAAAATGTCAGCTATTGTGCATTGTTCGAGTGGCAGAATGTCCTTTTTACAGGACTCCTGGCCTCGGTCTGAATCGGTCACAATAAAAGATCCCTCTCATCCCTGAAAATTTTTAATAATAATGGCTGCCAGAACTTATTGTTGAAACGATATTTGGCAACTTTATTTTAATTGCAACAATATGGGATCCGGAAATGGCTAAACTAAAAACCGAATTTCCCCAATTAAAATTGCAATTAAATGCTTCTGGGCACACGAGCAGCGCACCGAGTCGCCAGAAAGTGAGCATATTTCAATTGAATTGATTATAATTATTTGTATTTTATGGCGACAAAGAGATTGGGTCCTTGAATCGTTCGTGTGTGTGATGGTTTTAATGCAAACAAGCGCATAAATATCAATAAATTTTCGCTCTTATACTCCGACATGGGTAAATATTGCCTCGCAAATTATTTGCTGCCGCTTCCCGGACTAAGTAATTAATCACCAAATAATTTGGTAATTTTAATTTACTGCCGACCCAGCCCCAGCCCCAGCCCCCGCCCTAAACAGTTCAATGGGCACACACAGATACAGACAGAGACACAGACAAGTGCATAAACCAATTTGTGCCTATGCACCGTTAATTAAGATTTAATGTCCTGCTACAGTTCGATCGGCCCGCCCCGCCCCTCAGCCTTTATTATTTGCCATTTTGTGTACGTAATTAAGCGACAATAAGTATTTAATACACATTTTCGCTCTCGCACACACACACACACACACCCACACACTGTTGCAATTAGTTTGGCGCTCGTCCTTAATGCCACGCCCATTAAGTACACAACCCGCCCATGCAAAAACACACACATACACACACTAAGGGAGACAGACAGACGGCAAACAGGAGCAACAACAAATTGTTGGCTAATTTGAGAAGCTCCAAACTGCCGCCGCCGCCTCCAATTGACATGGACTGTACGGTTGTTACATAAGCACACACACACACACACACACATAAACGCGGCAGGATATGTGCATGTGTGCTGACACGGGTGCGTGCATATGTAAGTCGCCATTGTGCTGTATATGGCTGCAATTAAAAATTATCTGCGAGACGGCATCGGCCATAAAATACACTGTAAATTTGTCTGGAAATTAACCGAATCAGGGATGGGGATGCTGGGAGTTAGGGGGTAATTTATTCGTCACTAATTGTAAGTGCGATGGCTTAAAGCCAAAGTCAAGATTGAAGTTTTTCGAATCACAACCACTCGAATGGCTACCAGGGTAATAAATTTATCCCACATAATTTGTGGGGCTCCTGGGGCGCGGAGGGGCGGCTTGCATCAGATTAGTAATTATGTAAGGGCCACGCATGGCGGCGCACAAGCCCATTGACTCGCCCAATGAATCCCCATAAATCCGCGCATAAATACAAATTACGGAGGCGACCAGTAATATCAATTTACTTGCCGAGTTGTGGCCGGAGAGCTGGCAGGGTTAGGAGGCCAAACGGCAGTCAAAGGTTAAACAAAATCCCATGCATAATGAAAACCGCTTTCAGATGTCCTTTGCCCTCGTGGTCATTACTTATGTTTTATGACATGCGGCTTAGGTTTTATGCCTTCGGCTGAGCTTCTTCTCGAACAAGAGCTACATAAGTATATTAAAAGAGTAGGCATTCCGGGGCAGGGACTTGGCACTAAGTAACTAACTAATGCACACCTTTCTGATCCGATTAATCACACCACTCCCCGCCTCTTCCTTTGCAGACAATCATCCGCGAAATGAACCGACTGGGCATGATGGTCGACCTGTCGCACGTCTCCAAGGGAACCATGCGCGACGCCCTCGAGGTGAGCGAGGCACCTGTGATATTCTCACACTCCTCGGCCTACGAGCTCTGCAACACGAGCCGCAACGTCCAGGACGACATCCTGCAGGCCCTGGCCAAGAACGGCGGCCTGGTGATGGTCAACTTCTACTCGAAGTTCCTGTCCTGCAGCGACAACTCCACCGTGCACGATGCAGTCGGTAAGTTCTCCCTCTAAATTAAGTACGGCTATGCAAAATAAGTAGATCATAAAGCCTGACTCCAATTTCCCCATTTACCTTGTTAAGCGCCATTGTGGCCCATTCTCCCATATATCTCTTTCCGCCCAAATCAATCAAAGTCAGTGACTTGGTCGCGGTTGCTTTTTGTTTTCCGTGCTCTTGATTGTCAGGCTATTGTTTCAGTTAGTTCATTATTGCCTCCCCGAACCTCTTGTTCTCGGCCGGGCTCGGATTTTTCTGGCATTACTTTTGACGCGCCATCAAAATGGGTCTCGTAATCACTTCCTGTATTCGTTGTCTTTCTTGGAGCCACCTCAAAGACCTCCGCCCTCTTCCCAGGCACCAAGAAGAATGCTCTTAACATTCCTTTTAAAACACTCCAGTATGAAACAGTGAGGATATTTATTGGCGAAGCATTTCTCGCTGTGTGGAGACTGTAATGAAGCCCTCTAATGTCTTCCCTTTGAATCTCTTTTCATGTCTTTGTTTTTGGCTGCCGTGGACACATTTCAAATTCGAAAAAATTTTAATAACGCTGACTTATGATGGCATCTCTGGGCAACTACAAATGCAACAACAATGGCCCCCAACCTCCTGCTACAATGGTCCTTAATGAACTTGACAACAAATGGCAACCGTGGCTATCCCGCCACCACCGCCTCCTTCGATACCCGATATCCTTCGGACGGGCAATGGACACACAATTTGGTGCACAGCGCATATTAATCACATTAAGCGAGTCGCCGGCATCGATCACGTTGGACTGGGCGCCGGCTACGATGGCATTAATTAGTAAGTAAAAGTCATTTATTTCACTTAAATTCGCATTTTGCTCCTCGCACTCCGTAGTCCCTCTATAGTACACAGTACATGTACTCCTCCAGGTGGTTTTCGGCCTTTGCGCGCCCGTCTCTTCTTTTTTAAGTTATTAATTGATTATATTTAAGTCCGAGGGCTTAACATTGGCATATTGCCAGCCAGCGGTGCGATGGATGTGGATAGACCGTTATTATTTTACCGCTCATTATGGCCACCTTTGTCATAGCTTTTTTCCGCTTCCGGTTCCGCCCTTCGCCGGGCAATCTTTTTACGAGAGTTTTAAGATAATTTAATGAGCTCTCGCCAGCCAAACGATAAAAGATTATCGCGAGCTGGAATTGGGGGCTTATCGAAGTCGTAAAGGGATTTGCTTCGGTGGGAAAACAGGGCCGCATATATCCTAGACCTTGCCTTTTAAAACAAAACACAAAATAATAGTAAAATCCAAATTCAATGGCCAATTAAAGTCTCAAAAATACTATCAGAATGGCGGAAATTAAATCCAATACTATTTAAGGACCGTGTCCATTAGGTGTATGCATTACCTCCCTGAATAGGCCCGGTGGCCAAATGTCCCACATTGAGGGCCCTCGTTTTTACCTACCGTGTCATCATCAGTGTCATTCGTCTTCATTATCGTTGTAATTATTCTAGTGGTGCCGGGGAGAGTGCATTTGCATAGATTTCCATTCCATTGCATCGTGGACACAATGCAAAAACAAACAACATTTTGAAGCTGAATTTTGGTCCGCCAGCCTTCGGTGTCACCCTGGCTCGTCCCAACGTGGCTGTTTTTGAATTAAATATTTTGAGTACATGGTCAACATGTTTCGAGCAACAAAAGTGGTTGGGTCTCAGCCAAAAAAGCAACTACAAATATCCTTCCATGTAAATCAATTTCCACTAAAATGAACTTCATTTTGTTTTTGCCACAAAAATTGACAACAACAGCATGTTCCGGGGAAGGGGAAACGGGAAAAATAAAAACAAGAAATCTGAAATTGCGTATATGAATATTTATGGGCCAATTGCCCCAAACCCACAACGATACCAGCACGAATATCACACAATAAATAATCTAAAATTCTGTGAAATTACTAAATGTCAAATGGTCTAGTGTCTGGTCCTCTGCAAGCCACGCACTCTGGCAAAAACAACATGGCTTTAAATTTTAGGGAGAGATGCCCCATTTTCGTAACTCCTTTAACTAAAAATCGCATGAGGATTGGCTTATTTTAGAGAAATATAAAATGTATGCATGCTCTATAATACAGATTATTAACTCTAGAAACTATTATATAATATATTATTTTTTAAGACCGATTCAAGTCTGAGTAGAGCATCCTTTGCGTACTGTCCTTGCCGCATGTTTGCTGTCCGTTCCATTTAAATCGTGTTTGGCTTAAACGCCCGAGTATAAAAGTTAATTATTATTTATTTGTTCGAATGCCTGTTCATAAAATATGATTACCAAGCACTTGAGCGTTCGGCCAGCACAATTTTATTTATTATTTATATTCCTTTGTGTGTTGTTCATTATTTATTTGTTTTTGTCGATGTGCTTTTGGCTGTAACTTGACTCGAATGCTTTATTGCGCCTAGAATGTCCTGCACACGAGCTGTTTTGCCACCGGCTTTGCGTCGGCTTGTTGTTGATTCAATTTATTTTTCATGTTTGGCATGAAAATTAGATTTAATTGTGCGGAGACTATATTTTGAAATATGTGCCATAGAGAGAATAGAAAACGCAGCCTGTAGCCTGTAGCCTCTAGCCCGTAGTCTGCATGCTCCATTCATTTTGTTTACGACTCTACAAACAATGCTAAATTTTGTGACATTTGGATTTTGCTTTATAGCACCCCCAAAGGACTGGAGG
Organism: Drosophila ananassae; assembly: GCF_017639315.1. NCBI lineage: Eukaryota > Metazoa > Arthropoda > Insecta > Diptera > Drosophilidae > Drosophila > Drosophila ananassae. Next base: position 26,678,387 of record NC_057930.1, read on the forward strand.
ATGTGTCCTCGTATCCAACACTGTTTGCTGAGCTCCTCGGAGGCGGTTGGACCATTGATGAGTTGACAAAATTGGCGGGAGGAAATTTCCTGCGCGTTATGCAGCAGGTGGAAAAACTGAGGGATGACAAAAAGGCATCCGGAGTGAAACCCTACGAGGACCATCCCAATTTCCGCACCGACGACCCGTACAATTGCACCTCCAGCTAATTGAATCCTGGATCCAAACACATTGAGGTTGTACCGGAGCTGCCGAAGGAGTCCTTACCCCCTTCTCGAAAGCCGAGGGAACTCCTGCTTCGCCTGGAGGCAGAATGAATACATAGCCAATTTATTCAATTTAATTTGACTAGATTGCTACTAGACATGTACGATTGTATAAGCTTTAACAACACAGAATTGTATAATATTTACACATCCCATTCCTCATTATTTGGCCGCCAAAAAGGCACCCCCTCTCCTGGTACTATAAACGAATTTCTTTTCATTTTGGTGACAATCTACTAACTGCCAAACAAGAAAACTTAAGTATACACAGCACACGAAACCCAGAAAACACTACAGGATCCGATTTACTTTCTATCCCGAAATAGAGAATGGAAGACAGTAACAAGGATGATTTTCAGCCAGGTGAACTGAACTCCAACTGGACCAAACTACTCATTTCGCCCCTCGGAAGTTTCATTTATTCCAATAATTTACACGAAAACTACATATCAAGTAATTGTATGAAAAACCAAAAATATACTTTGCATTCGGATTCAATGCAAACATTGCGAGTGGGAAAGCTTACACTTAAAAGTAATCGAATAAATATTATAGTAAATATAATAAATAAGAAAGTCGAGGGGATAGGGCATCTCCCCCTACAGAATAAGATATTTAGTTAAACTTGAAAGCAGTTTAGGAGATGACGAGCACTGAAAAGGTGCCTAGGGGATAGCGTAAAAATTACTAAATTAGAACGTAAGCCAAGTGTGGGCGTGGCTCTGCCTGCCACACAGCAAATTGTAAATAGATTGCGATTATAAAATAAGGCTATAAACGTAAAGCTAAGCATATAGGATTCACGAATTTTTCATTATCTTCCCCGACTCCCCCACAAAATAGGACACAGACTCTGTCAGCCTCTCTGTACCTTCAATATAGAAAAGAAAACTCTCGATCGAAAATCTAGTCAAATGTGTCTAGCCTAAGTAAACAAATTATACATCGTAAACCAATTATATAAGCCGAAAATATTTGAATACAAGCTCAATAATTGTACATTTTTTAAACCCAAACTGAATATGCAACGCAAATCTATAAATATATATACTGTTACGTTTTTGTACGATTTTGTATGTGTACATAGCGTTTTTACCTATGCTCTTATATAGTTTTCTAGCAAACAATTCAATCGTAATATTGTACTGGATCTGGCGAGCGGAAGTTGTTGGTAATCACACCTAGTCATTAGTCATTAGTCTGGCCTGGAAGGTCGAAATAAATATATCTGTAAAGTTTATAAACATACTACATATGCCTAGATATAGCCAATACTCTGGAGTAACCTACACAGACATGCATATACACCTACAGAAGCTCTTCGAAACCTAATAATAAAATATTGTATTATTTCATTTTTTGATTTCGTCAACTTTTTGAAAAAAAGAAAAACGCAAAACATAAACTCATGTAAAACAAAATTGTAGTTAAAACCTTAAAAATGACAGTGTTTAGCAAATAAATCTCATATGGAAAATGAAATGCAGTAAATATAAAAACAATTAATGAACATTGGACTACGTCTCATTACTCTTAATTTAATTTTTCAAAAGCTCCAACGAATTTAAATTTTCGCGGTCTTTTTTCAAGCGACTCATAAGTGTACAAGTACGTCAGGTTTCATTGTCTGGTAATTACTTTTAATTAAATATTCCATTTAATTTCCGTTACTATATTATGATATTTAAAATTAAATGATTTGTTTTATGTATTAAAAATTATGTTTTTGGTGTTTATTTTATGGTTTTTGATTGTTTTCAGTATTCTACTATCGATGTATCGATACTTTTGGCAGTGCTGCCACTTTTCTCATTTAAAGATCTGCTTATTTTGAAACGATAGGTGTTTTTACAATCGAACTTGGCAGCACTGACTATCGTTAGGATTTTCAAAAGATAAGGTAACACTATATGCATCTCTAAGTTTACAAAGACGCAGGTTTCATTACCAAAACGCAAATATTAAAAAGCCGGTGGATGTACGAGGAGTGCGGGACATTGGAGCTTTACTGCCAGTTTGAATGGCGTCAGGGGAGCGGGAGGGGATGGAGCTGCATCCGAAGGGAACCGTTGAAAATGACAAACATCTGCCGGGGGAAATTTTGCGCTGTTCTGCAGGGAATCTAAGCTACAATGAATTTTTCTGGCGATATATGCACAAAAACTGGCCGGTCGTCATTACGGACGTCTCCAAGGACTGGGAGTGCTCCAAACAATGGACTACAGTGCCTGAAGCCACAGACGTCAACTCCAATCAGCCAAGCTCATTCCCCTCCGAGCCTTCCTCCGCCATCAACTTCGACTACCTCAAACAAAAGATTGACAACTGCCTTGTCCCGGTTGCCGATTGCAACTCCTCGTACTTCAACAGCCACAAAAAGTTGGAGCTCCGGTTCCACGATTATCTCGACCAATGGAGAAGTGGCATCGAGGCGAATCGGTCGTCGGAAATCAATAGTAATGTAGATATCCGGACCAAGGACAACCTCTACCTCAAGGACTGGCATCTGGCTGCTCAAATGCCGGGCTACGACTTTTACAAGGTGCCTAAATACTTTGCCTCTGACTGGCTGAACGAAATGCTGGTCGACAAAGAGAGAGATGACTATAGGTTTGTCTACATGGGGCCCAAAGGATCATGGTAAGTAGTGACTCCAAACTTAAAACTCTTTTTTCAACCGTCTTTTTCACAGGACTTCCTACCATTCGGATGTGTTTGGCTCCTTCAGCTGGTCCACCAATATAATGGGTCACAAAAAATGGCTAATCATGTCGCCAGGCGAAGAACTCAAGCTGGCCGATCGCCTGGGCAATGTCCCTTTCAGTATAGATGAGCAGATGCTGGACGAACACGGAGTGGAGTACTATACCATCAACCAGAAAGCCAACGAAGCCGTTTTTGTGCCCAGTGGCTGGTTCCACCAGGTGTGGAATTTGACCGATACCATATCCGTAAATCACAACTGGTTCAACGCCTGCAACATTGCCACAGTGTGGCAGAATCTTAGAAGCAACCTCAACGCTGTGCGGAAGGAGATTTCAGACTGCCAGATAATGGATAATTTTGAGGCCCATTGCCAGACGATGCTGAGGGCCAGTTTTGGCATTAACTACCTCGATTTTATAGAACTCCTTGAGTTCATTGCCGATCGCCGACTGGCCCAGGCCGCAACAACAGCCACTCAGTTTTTGATGTTCAATAGTTATACAATGAACGATTACCATGTGCAATATGATCTCGAGTGTTTAAAGAAGATTTTACGGCAAATGTCCGAAGATTCGACTATCACTCAAAGCCCACTTCAGTTAAGTGAGCGATGCCAGGAATTGGAGCACCGATTGCAATTTTAACCATCAATAAGGACCGAGAAAAGACCTTAAAATATTTTTATACCACGTGTATTCATATATAGAAACCAGTTGTATATTCTTATTTTTAAACACGTTTCGGATTTTGCCAGATTATTCCGAATGCGATATAATCCGCACAAAAATATTTAATACGGAAAAAAATACCTGACAAATCCTGGAAAAAATTGGAAGAATTAAAAAACAAAGATCACCCTTAAATAAAACACACTTATTATCCAATTAAAAGATTTGTATACCGGTCATAACTGCGGTCATAAACTACAGTAGACTACATTTTTTCGCATCGAACTGCTTGGAAAGTGGGGAATGTATGGGTAGAACTCATTTGGCTCACGGCGATGTCTATATCTTTGCCAGTTTTTGCCCGATCCTTGAGCGGAATACCTTCATCGAATTGTATATCGATTCTGCATCTATCTGCATCAAAACCCCAAAACAAATTTCTATTTTTCGATTATTTTTTCATTTTTTCCCATCGAACTCCTAGGAAAGTGGGAAATGTATAGAGAGGACTCATATGATCGCCGTGGATCACGGAGAGCAAGACCTTAAAAAGTTTTTATAACTTTTCCCTACTTTTACTCAAATTTGTTGAATTTTTTCGTAAATATGCTTCAACTTTACAAATTATTTTAAAAGCTGTTATGGCGATAACGAGAAATCGGGTGTATTGTCACCTGCCGGTTTTAATTGAAAGGTGTTGCCACCCAGTCCCAAAATTGGAATTCCAGGAGTCCGGAGGTTGTTGACCGGGCAGTTCGAAATTGAAGATAAAAATTAAAACCAGGAAGGAAAAATTTTTTATGAGCCTATACCACACGTGAAACTTACGAAGAAAGATGCATGCCACTATTTTACATCCCAGCCCAGTACCGTGGGCTTTGCGAGCTATGGTTAAAATCAAAAACTAAGTCCGCCACACATAGGCCGGTATTTCTCTCTAGACATCTTTGTTTTTTTATAAATAGTATATATTTTTTAAATCAGAAGTTTCCGCTAACAGCAATGGAAGTCAAACGTTATAAACGTCAAAATGATCCGCTTTTAAACTCCACTTTTTGTTTGATGAGCCACTTTCCGCCCATCAGACTGAAGCACATCGCATACCTAGAGCAACGAGAAACTTCCTTAACTACACCGAAACACTTTTTTAAATAAACCCAGTTGCCGTGGCCACAGAAAGATACACAGATTAAATGCGCTGCGCCTCGTAGCGAAAGAAATTTTACATTTTCCGGATGTTTTACAAAATGTACATATATTTACTTCGACGATCTATCCTCGGAGGGAGCGCAAAAAGCCAATTGGAGCAGAAGTGTCTATTAGTCTACTTCAACTTCTTCTTGGGACGCAGGTTGTTGGTGTGTCCACACTTCTTCTTGCGGCAGTTGGTGGCACGGGGGTGCAGACGAGCGTAGCACTTGCGGCAGATCATCTTGTCGCAGTTGTACTTCTGAGCCAGGATTCGCAGAGACGGCTCAATGATACCACCGCGCAGACGGAGCACCAGATGCAGAGTCGACTCCTTCTGGATGTTGTAGTCGGAAAGGGTGCGACCATCCTCCAGCTGCTTGCCGGCGAAGATCAGACGCTGCTGATCTGGAGGGATGCCCTCTTTGTCCTGGATCTTAGCCTTCACATTCTCGATGGTGTCCGACGGCTCGACCTCGAGGGTGATGGTCTTGCCGGTGAGGGTTTTCACGAAGATTTGCATGGTGACGGCTGTAAGGAATACAATAGGTCAGAATGTGCAACTTCTGTTTTTGACTTTTCGCAAAGCGACGCAGCTCGTGTTTGTGTGGCAGCTTCGAGGTTAGGTCCGAACTGGATTTTTCTGCGGGAAACAGTTTGCTACCATCGCTCTGCGTTGAGCCTGGGGCTTTCCAAATGATTCCCAATGGGCACCAGCGCCCATGGTGTCATTATTGGACTTTTCTTTTGCAATTTTTTATTTGCCATATCAAAACTCACCAGAGAAAACGTGCTGCCTAAAATCGTTCCAGAAGAAGAAAAGAGGGGCCGTTTTTAAATTAGGTGTGTCGAAATTGAATAATACCAAAATATCGTATACCGCGTTTTCACAAATATATCTGGTATTACTATAAGGTTCTTCATCCCTGTTTTCTGAGCTTTGCAACTGCTACAGCGCGAAATTTAAATTACAGAAAAAAAAGCGTTTTTCCAAAGTTGGCTTTTTAGATTTTGTAAACATTTTTAATTGACATGAAAATAATACCCTCTGCAAGGGTATAAAAAACACATATTTGAAAGATGTGTCACAATATGTGGCACAACACAAGTTTAAAACTATAGTGGAAAAATTATTTACTACAATATAGTAATACAATAGAGTAAATATAGTAAAATAAAATATAGGGACGATATTAATATTTTTCATTATATATCATATATTATTATTTCATACTATTTTAACAATGTATCGTCCAGCCCTATTTTAAATCTATCTTTTCCAACACTGTGTTGGCCACACTTATCTGATCCGTAAGATTACTACGTTTACGTTATCTACGTTACGACAAGTTAAATGAGAAGAACCTTTTGGAAGTAAAAAAAAAACGTGGATTTCCTCTGAGCACACAGCATGTCGAAAGCAGATGAAGGGCAGCCCGCCTCCGAGGGCGCGGTAAGTCAGTGGGGTTTGGAGAACCCGCCATCGTTAATCAAGAACCAACTCCACCGACCTTGTTTTTTTCTAGGTGGTTGCTGGCAATGGGAACGCTGAGCTGGCCCAAGAAGGTCAGCAGGGGCAGGAGGGCCAGCCCCAGCAACAGCAACCCACCCGCATGGAGTCCTTCTTTGCGATGACGAAGTCATTGATTCTGCGTGCCCTAATCATCTACTTCGTGAGCTCCTTTTTCCGCCGCCCGCAGCCTAATGCCGGCCAGGGCCAGGACAAGAGCGTGGCCAATGCGGGTCCAAAGATCTCCGCGTGGAACTACTTTGAAAACGGCACCGACTTCGACTTGCACGTGTGGCTCTCGGAGGAGCCGGACGTGGTCAACTTCCAGCAGAAGGCCAACCTTCTCTGGCTGCAAGAAGATCTTACCTACGGGGACTGGACATCGGGGCCAACAGGTGACAGCATTTACACACACAGCCTCAAGCTGAAAGCCAGTCAGCATTTGATGAACAACGGCAGTGTCTATCTGCACGCTTTTGTGACCAGATCCGGCGAGAGTCCCGACCCGCGGGCGCCCAACTATGCGGCGAATGGCCACATGGGTCACCAACAGCAACAGTTGAACAAGTACAAAAAGCTGCGGGTCAATCGTAACTACAACCTTCTAGCAAGCGAGAAGGAGAAGCTGGAGCATGAGCTAAAGCATGCGAACCTCAAGGACACAATAGTTTCCCATTGGCACCCTAATCTCACAGTGAACTTAGTGGTGGACCAGACCAACTGGGCCCAGGGCACAGTGCCGCCGCCGCTAGATGAATACGTTAAGTTTGTCGACGGTGGCAAGACATATCTGCCGATAGTGTTTGTGAATGACTACTGGAATCTGCAGCGAGAGTACTTCCCCATTAACGAGACTACTCCCGAGCTGGAGCTGCACCTCACGTTTCAGCCACTGGGCATGTTTAAGTGGCAATTATACGCCGCCAAGCAGATGAAGAACAAATGGGCCGGCAACATGCTGGGTGAGCTGATGGCCGCCAGTCAGCCGGAGGAGAGCGACGAAGACCAGGACTCGCTGAAGGAGACCCTTTTGGATACGAACATTTATCTGCTCGGTATCACCGTGGCCGTATCCATCCTGCACTCTGTTTTTGAACTGCTGGCCTTTAAGAATGACATCCAGTTCTGGAACAACCGCAAGTCCCTAGAGGGCCTGTCGGTGCGGTCCGTGTTCTTCGGCGTTTTCCAATCCCTGATCATCCTTCTGTATGTACTGGACAACGAGACAAACTTCATGATTCGCATCTCCTGCTTCGTTGGCCTTGGCATCGAGGTGTGGAAGATTCACAAGGTGGTGGACATCGACTATAATCGGGAGCAGAAAATCTTCGGAATTCTGCCCCGTATCAGTTTCCAGGACAAGGGGTCCTACTCGGAGAGTTCTACCAAGGAGTACGACAAGCTGGCCTTCAAGTACCTGGGATGGGCCTGCTTCCCCCTGCTGGTGGCCTACTTCGTCTACTCCCTGATCTACAACGAACACAAAGGATGGTACTCGTTCGTGCTGAACATGCTCTACGGCTACTTGCTGACGTTCGGCTTTATCCTGATGACTCCGCAGCTGTTCATTAACTACAAGCTCAAGTCGGTGGCGCACATGCCGTGGCGCATGATGACCTACAAGTTCTTGAACACCTTCATAGATGACATATTCGCGTTTGTGATTAAGATGCCGACCATGTACCGGCTCGGCTGCTTCCGCGACGACATCATATTCTTTGTGTTCCTTTATCAACGTTGGCAGTACCGCGTCGATCTCAAGAGAGTCAACGAGTTCGGATTCTCTGGGGAAATGGAGCGGGAACAGGCCGAAGCGAAGGCCGCCAACGGGGCGATCGAGGGGCCCGCCGCCACCACTACGCCAGCGACCAAAAAGACAGCCGCGCAAAAAAAACAGGACTAAGTCTGGGAGTAGGACTAGGCCAATATCCAAAGTATGCATTAACAGCATTGCGACAAGGCAATACTATATACTCCCAATATGAATGTAATCACTCCAGTATACATAGTCAAAGGTAATCCCCTAGCATCATTATTAGGGCTAATTGTAATTTCGTATGTTTGTGTTTTCGTGCCCTCCTCGCTGGATCTCGCAGCGTTGGAAGATCAAATAAATTAAGTGTGGAATGAAATTGTTAAGATGTCGACTGTCAGCCAGTTATATCTAATCTGGATTATCTAATCTCCTGGTTAAGTAGCGGGGTACGACTCCCTGTTCCTTTTACACGGGCAGGGGTTTCATTCACTTAAGCACGGTAGCAATTTGCTCCAATTCTTAATTTAATGTGCATTTACTGCAGATTTTGTTAATATATTGTTTTATTATTTGAGCCACAAATTTACTTTATGCATTTATTATTTAAATTTTAGAAACTTGTTTTATTAAAAAATTATTCAAATTATAAAAATGTGTGTAAATAAAATCAACATTGTACAACACTAGTCGTAGAGCGCGTAAATTTGAAATTATTTTTTGCCGATTGGAAAAAGTTTTTAAGGTAAGCAATGAGTGTAAATGAAGAAACTGGATCTTTTAAAGGTAGTGCAACAGGATGTTACAAGATATTATATATTTTTTAAGGTAAAAGTTGTCCAGGTTAAGAATGGGGATCATGGTTGCAATGATAGAGATTGTACTGGTCCATTTTTAAAAAGTGAGGATTTTCCAAGTTGTTTAATATCAAAAATTTATAAAATATAGATCTAAAATAGCATTAAAAGGGATTCCATTTAAGGATCAGATTCCAATTGGCTAGGATATAGACATATAACGATTTTTGTTGCTGTTTAATAAAAAATCGAATAGCAAATGGTATTCCGCTTTAAGAACAGACTCCAATTGGCAAATACCCGCATGGATAGGGGCCATAGAAATCACTTACTCGTTCCTAAATTAGGAGACTTTATTTGAATGAAATCAAAATCAAAATTTACATCAACTCATCACGAGCCAAGCCACATGGCGTTTTATTTAAAATTTCATGCGCTTCCGGCCAAGAGACATGTGCCGCAAGTTTTCACTTTCACCCACAGGCAACAGCTGCAATGGCTTTGGCGGGATTTTTTACAGATTTAGAACACTCCGCACACATTCCGACGCGCCCGGGAATGCACTACGGTTTTACGAGCTGCAACATCAGGCATTCCGTACTCCGTATTCCGTATTATGGATTCGGGCCGGCGGAGCGACATGTTTGTCAGTGGAAGACAACAGTTGTGCTTTTGATGTGGGTGTCGTTCGAATAATGGGCGGCGATCGGGTCTAGGAGCAGTCGGGTCTAGGCCTACACCAGCTTCCTCCACTGAGAGAAATACAATTTAATAAGGCTGTGGCGCAACTTAAGCAACCTGGCCCATAAATTGCACGGTGACGACAATCTTGATGACTTCTTAAACACTTGTATTGCACATTGCGGTGCCTTAATCCATTTTCGTATATTAATGAGTAATTTTTTGAATAAATTCAATACACTGGGAGAATGTGAAGAGGCTTCAAATTAATAAGAAAGGTTTCAAATTGGTTCTTAATAAAAATCAGATAAAAATTTGTACTATCATAGGGTAAGTTGCTGCTTTAGGTGCCTGAGAATACCTTCAACTTGAACGATTTGTTTTCAGTGCGTTGATCTTGTCTTCTTGGACGACAAATTATGACGAACTGGGCGCTATAAGTCCCATACACCTAAGAAATATTGTTCCCAAGTGCCAGTCCCCACCGCGTACATGGCCAGCTGCGATGCGCCAATTTTGTTTATGTGCTTTTTAACCCAGGGTTGCCCCTTATTGCCGTTAACGTCGGGGGCCACTTATGGCGATTCCATAAATATTAGGGACCCTGTCTCCCAGAGGCCCCTGCTTATGGTCGAGCTACGCAGAGCCAGATTGTTCCGTGTCAGATGCAATATGTGTTTTTCAAATGGCCCGAATTAGCAGATTTGAACACCGGATCTGAAGATGGGAACACCCTCCTCGGGGACCTGAGGTGCACTTTTGATCCAAGTAGTGGCAGCCAACAGTACAATGTTTTCGGCGGGACGCCTCCGCTCTATTCGTTTTGAACTTTTGTGCCAGAAAGCAGAGACACTTGAACGACAGATGCCACCGCCACCGAATGCGCCACCATCCGAGCAGTGCCAAAAAACCGGCCGCTGGGTCCAAAGTACAATTAGTGACATTCTGCCAAGATGCTGCATAGAACACGAGCATCTTAATGAATCGGGGCGTCGTGAAAGCAAAACCAAAATGCCATTCTAATTGTCTGCATTTTTTTCACGGCTGGCGCCAAATGTCTTCGTGTGCAGCGTGGTATCAACAGGCCGGGCCCAGTATCTTGGCCACCTCGACTGCGAAGATCCGATTTATGCCAAATTTGCATCTGGGCGGAGATGCAGGAAATGGATCGCCCCGATCTTACATAAAAGCTGATCCCGCGAAGAGCTAATCGGTTCATGGTCTTTTAATCTCATACCCTCGAAGAAGATAAAAGCTCTTACCCTGCCCTGGGGGGAACTATTTTTAGCAGAAATGTGTTAATTAAGGTATAAGTAGTTATTTGTAGCTGGAGCATTATACTATTTTTAGTATGCGCATACGAATCCATATAAAATTAACTGTCTAGCACCTTTCGAGGTGTTGGGGCCTGATTGTTCTCCAGATCGCCAGACGGTGCGAAGAGTGTGTCAGGTTGGCAGGCGCACCTACTGCGCATCTTAAAGACATCTTCTATAGCTTTGGATCGATGGTATCGATCTGGTCTGGAGTATGGATCATGGGGGGAGCAATTCAATTAGTCGACTAAGTATCTTCCCCGAAAGTATGCGGACCGTCTGTGATGCATCAGCTGCATGAGTGCACTCCGTCAATAAATTTTGCATTTCATTTTGCATTTTCGAAGAAATTCGCAGCCGCTCGGCCCCAGCGTCAGGGTCATTTTACCTGCTGCTCCTGCTGCTGAATGAACTTTCCAAAAGCACCTGAGAAGCCCAACCGCACGGTGCAGTTATTAATTTAGGCAGTCCGATCAACACTGGATGCCCGCCAGCGAACAGCACATCATCATCAGAAACGGCAGAGGTAGTGGCAGTGGCAGTGGCAGTGGCAGTGCCAGTTGGCAGAGCCTGCACCTTTCCATGACAAGGTGTCCTCTCCAGAACACGGCCGGCTGGATGCCGATCCGAAACTGAACGGCGACAGAGAGGGGCTGTCGAGAAAGGACACATACTTCGAAGCCTGATACGTTTATGGGCAGGAATTTCAAAGGTGCGGGCTCCAATAAAGTTTTCAAAGCTATGGAAGTACTTCTGAGATAATATTATTCTTTCCACGGGTATTACAAGGTGGCTTTGATATATCTTCTGCCCCGGAGTCCAGCCCTCGCCCGCCAAAGAGATCCAAGTGTTGAAGTTGCACTCAGGTTCTGGTAGTCTGGTTTCGAGTATCTCGGCTTTCGGACGCATAAACGAAGACGCAGATGCCTCGGCACGCAAATGAAGAATTCAAACCAGTTGCGGCAACGGCAATGGCAACGGCGACAAGTGGCAGTGGATGTGGAAGTGGTGAATGCGCCAACATTGGCAAATGAGTGGCCAATAGCCCGTGACCGTCATATCGCTCCCCGCTCTGTGTGCTTTGTGTGCGGCATGGCATGTGTCTGCGGGGCACAGTGGACACCTCGACTGGCTGGCTGGGAGCCTTGGTGGCTGCCTCAGTGCGTGTCAACGTCGAGGCGCGACCACTGTGGCACAACAACCATCTGGTCGATCGATCGGGCGGCCAGAAACCAGACACTGGAGCTCTGCCCTCGGCGGTCGGGTACTTTACTTATTTGCATTGCGTTTATGACACGGCAGTCGCACATCCGAATTCGAATCCGAGGCCGAGGACGAGTCTGAGTCCGAGTCCGACACCGAGACCGAAACCGAGGCCACGGCCACCAGCTGTGCACCTGGCGCCAGCCAAAATTAAGAAAATCGTCCTCTGTCTGGCTCTTTGTGTGTTGACTGCAAAAATGGAAAATCCTTCCCAAAACAAAGGGCCACCGGACAATGCAGTTTTATGGCGAGGGTAGTGGACAAAGCCCGGCTGACTGCAAGTGCCTGATTGCAGGAAGTGCTCTCAGAGGTAGGGCGGTCTGTAGGACAGGTACCTCAAGCCAAAGGTGTCCCGTGTCCTTTGGCCTGTGCCTGAGTCATTGCGCTATTCTCACCTGCGTGGGACAATGTTTCCTCCCAAATTACTTTCTGGTTCCCTATATTTAGCCCCTTATGTCACTACTCTCTGACATTCCATCCGAGTATCCCCCATTTGACAGAATCAGACCCGATACAAGGGCCACGGCCTCCAAGGGCTTATCACCGCACTCACAGAACTAGGAGCGTGGAAGCACACACCCGGGCAGACATAAATAGAAAGATTGGAGGTGCTTGCCGCAGCATCCAAAGTGCCCACATGCCAAGCACTTCTATTGAGCATCTCGTCCGAACCTCGTTTTGGGGCTACTCGTACTCGAACGCGAACTGCCGCCCGGAGCCATCCCGACTTTCGTATTAACAATCTGCTGCCGCTACTGCCTGGCTGCCGAATTGCTTCTGTGTAATTTCACAGGCAGTTGCCCTGACTTGGGGGCGAATTGTGGCAATCGAGGCTGGGACGTCCCAGTCTGGGCTGGGATGCGCTTGCGGGTGTGTCCGAGCCAGGGAGCGTGGGAATCGCTGCTGCCTGGCTCGATGATGCGGTTCTCCGGATCCATTAGCCTGGATCCCTCTTGCGTGCATAAAACAGTCGCAAATTGGGGTGCGGGGGCTGGCTGACTGGCGATGGCGATGGCGATGGCGATGTCTCGCCAGAACTCTGCTTTTGAACCTTTTGACATTAATAGCGGACATTTTAGCATCTAATTGTGTTCCGAGGGTATGATATCGCATGCACGCATGCTCCTGGTTGTTAAGTCCAGCTTGCGGCCATCACGTTCTCGGCGAAAGAGTGGCCTTCAGCCTTCAGCCTTTGCATACGCACCTTTCGCTCTGGTGGGATCTGGTGAGACTTAATTTTTTAATTGAGGACTCGGCCTGACACCGCAGGTTGCAGTGGGGTTTCCTGGACTACCCAGTTCAGGCCGAAACATATGTGTCCGAGTTGCAATGTTCCCAGACGCACACTCAGAATTTCCCAAAAGTATTCCCACGCCGAATGCCAAGACATCTTGTCGCCAGGCAGGGCTCAGTTGGCTGCAAATTTCACACATTTAGCTGCCAGCCAGCCAAGGATGCGAGTCCTTCTGGTCAGCATATGCACCGCCGACAGCGTGCATGCAATTTCCATGAAAAATCGCAATCCGGACTGACGCCGCCAAAGGTCGCCAGGCGTAGCTAGACGACTGTCTGGGGGATTAAATACTTTGCTGGAAAACACTTCATATGCTTCATATGCGCCCCTGACCCGTGACTGTGCACATGTGCTGGCACCCTGAGATCCGCCGATCCAAGTGCCTCGTCCGCCGAGGAGGTGCCCATGTGTGCCATCTGGTTCTGAAAATACTTCAGCGTCTTCAGATCCGCCGCAATCCTTTCACCACCCGCACTCCAAAAGATTCAACTCGCCAGCTAATTGGGATACGGAGTTTGGAAATGTGGTGAACAGATTGCAATAGATCCTAGTTCCTGCCTGTTTTCCTGCTTCCGCGTTAATCGCTTCAATGTAAACATCCCTAAACAGTGTCTTGTTATGGTGACTGATGATGATTTTAATGCTCCGCTTAAAGACCTGGAGACAGCCGTTTAAAGTTCTCCCCACAAATTAAATTATAAATCTCCATGTCTTCTTCAAAGTCAGTCCATCTATTTCAAGCCAAAGGCCAGAGCACCGCCAATTTAACCAGGATTACATATGCCACTGAATGAGTGTGCTGGGGAGTAAATAATCCCCTCAACCACGTGCCAAGGCCGGAGGTTGTCCTGCCATAACGTGACGTCACATGCAGAAACATGTGCTTATTACGGCAGAGTTATGCTCGGAGGAGTGGATGTGTGAGTGCTTTGGCGGAGCACCTGTGGCATCGGCAGCACGTAACCCCATCGGCAGCGTCACGTGGAGCACGGCTGGATGTGAGTAAATACCTGGCACATTAACTGCGACTGTGACCTCCGTTATGCGAGTGTCCTTTAATTGGATAAGGCGGGGGTGGCAACTGTTGTGGCCCGAAGATCCTCCGACAACCCGCAAGACATTAAAATCAGGTGCAACAGACATTAGCCAGGGTAGTTCTGGGAAGTCAGCACTACCTAGTTGCCGAGTGGGTAATTCCAGAAATCTATCAATCGCCCGGGAGTCTGGCAAGCGCCGGAAATTAGTCTAAGCAGACTGAAAGCAATTAGCGATCGAGACTTCGTAACCTAAGCCGCGCGGGTAGCGCCAGGTAAGTGCCCAGGACAGGTCTGGCCCGTGAGGGCATGCAGATTCGCTGCAAGCAGGTAGGATGCGCGTTATTATCATTGTAATCGTGCTTCAGTCGAGGGGATAAGGTAAGTCAATCGCCCCCGAGACCCGGGAACAGAAGCCAAACGATTCCTGCCTTGATTTTTGCAGCTTGGAAGCTTGGAAGCTCGAACTTCGAACAGAAGCCAAATCAATAACTGCAACTTTAGCTAATGCCGTATAAAAATAAGAGCAGCCCGAATAATTCCGAAGTAATTCTAGCCGGGGCTCAAGGAAAAAATGGATGCTTTTTAAAGGCAGCGATCGAATTTCGCCGACACGTCCACAGACCATTTTCGGCAGTCCAGCCTGCGTCTTATCCTTGAACTTCCAGCTTGACAAAAGAAGACGACGCCTAAAAAGCCGGATCGCGACCTCAGCGGCGACGTTGTGGAGGCTCCCCCCACCCTGTCCCCTGTCTGAGCCGAGGAGAAAACAGGTTAGCCTGTTGCAGCAGCACAGTCGCATTCGCATTCTTATAAAGCCGAACAAGTCTCTCCTAAAACGAAAGTCATCATTCAAAAAGTATTTCGCGCGACAGCCCAGCCACTCGTGCCGGCAAGCCGGAGTACATCTGCTGACTCGCAGATAGCAGCCGAATAGCAGGAATAGCGGACAGACGGACAGGGGAGGGATCACAGAGCGGAGCCCTAACGATATTGGTGGATCTGCCCCTCGTTTTTAGCGGCAGGTTTCGGGTTTGTTTTGTGCCGCTTCGGACCGAGAGGCATGATCATGCGAAATTTAAACTTTTTCCTAGAATCGCTCCTTTTTGTCGATGTCCGGCCCCAGCGCTTAGAAGCGGAGGAGAGTGCTTGAGTATCTGTACCCAAAAAGGACCAAGCGAAAGCACCAGGGACACATTATTCCGCGTCCATTGTAAGCCACTTTCCCGCCTCCTGGGGCATTTGGGAGGAACTACACAAACAGAGCAGCCGGAAAGGGCTTCCCGCTATCAGCGCCGCCACTCCAGATCTCGGATCCAAGCGAGAGGCTGCCCCGTGCGTTTATTACAGCGGAGAGCGTAAATTAAAACCGCAAACGCCGCAGATCCCAACACCAGCACTGTGGATGTGTAGTATGTGTGTATGCCCCATCGTTTTCATTATAAACATGCTACATGCCTCACTTGTTGCATGTGCGGCGCCCCGCCTCCCTTCGGAGGCTTATGGTTCTGGTGTGCCCTACGAGGGAGTCCCAATATTTTGGCAAGAGCTCTTTATTTAGAGGCCTCTCTTTTAAGGGAAAGGGTATCACGCACTCGGCTTGCAGAGTAGAGAGGTCTCTCTTATGGGCTGGAAACCTCACAAGAGGATGCCGGCCAATTTCCGATTCGTGGGGCGGACGGCTCTGATGCACGTTTTCGATAGCCGCCCTTATCAAAAGGTCACGCCAGGAGAGGATGCGTCGCAGAGGTTCGAGGGCAGTACCTGATTTGGGTAATATAAGTAAGTAATTTCATAATCACACACCATCCAAAGACGTCAGAGAGGACTCTGTAGTTCAAGCCTTCAGGAGCAGGTGCAGGCCACGGGCTTATGACGCATTCGCCGCCAACTGCGCAATCGCGGGGCGGCAGTAAAAAGTGAAACTGTTTCCAAGTCCTGCGGTTGACAGGCCTGACGGCCCCCAGTCTTGGCCCATTCGATAATCCCCATCTTGCCGCAGCACGAGCTGGCCAACTGCAACGTGTTGGAATGCATCCGTCGGATGCCAGTGTTGCCCCAATCAGAACACAGAACAGGATTTAGGTGTTCCTAGGTGTCTGGGGAAGTCTTCACCCCATCCGATGTATTCAAATCAGAAACGGGGACCGATGGCGCTGCTAATAAAATGTGCAATTATCTAAAGGGCTTTTTAATTAAGTGTAATGAAGACATGAAGACAGGGAACAGTTTCATTCATAAAAGCACTGCGAGGAGGGCGAACATGCTCGACAGCGAACTGGGAACGGATGGGAACAGGTTCGACCGCGTGTGCTGTTAGCATGAAGCACGAAGCCGGCCAGGCCAGGCCAGATACAGATACTCAGATACTGACACTCAGATACAACTGAAATCGAACTGAAACGTCGCCTCAGATACTCAGATCCACTCGACGAGAACGGTCGTAGCCTGCTGCCGTCGGATGTCGGATTTGTCTGCCGAGCAGTCTCGTAAATGCCAAGAACCTCGAAGTTCTAAAGATTGTTCAAGTGCTGAAGAAAGTGCTTAAGTTCCTGTGAGTGTACGCGAACCCGAACGCGACCACCCTGAGTCTATAGTTCCAAGTTCTCAGTGCAAATGATAGAAAGCCCAGTTAATAAGTTCGTGAGATATCAATTTACTTCTCCTGATATCTAATCAGTTTTCGCAAATAAATTTAATATTACTCGCGGTGAAGCATCGTCCAAGAAATACAAAATAAAATAAAATCAGACTGAAACCGCCGTTTGTGGATTACGCGCTTCCTCCTCCAAGAATTCCCAAATCCAATTTCTTCGGATCCAAGCTATGGCAAGCGTCCAGCCGGAGAAACTCTACATGCACCTGAGCGCAGCGGAGTTGGCGGCAATTATTATGAAAGGTGAGTTGGAGAGCACCTGTTGTCCTCAGATGCAGCACTTCTGCCCGGCCGAATGTGCTGAACTTGGGTTACATTTGGGATATGGTATGTGCGCGGTGGCAGTTCTGATTCATTTTTGCTATCAATTAAGTTTCGTTTAGCGCTGCTGCCGTGTACTGCTGTAATTGAAACGCAAGCAGTATTTGCGGAGTTAATTAGCGAGCAAAGCAGCTGGCTCAATAACGAAACGAGAGCCGTTTGCACCGCCAGCTGATGTCACATATTCCGTCCGGGACTCTACCCTAGACTACACTGGGGGGAGTGGTGGGTGGAGTGTCCTTTGTGGAGTCCTTTGGGGTGGCAATCCAGATACTCAAAGACAGACAGACAGACTCTGGGACAGACGCGTAAACAACGCCAACTATTTGTCGCCATTGTAGCTCGGGGATGGGATGCATATGTCAAGTGGCTTCTGGGATGAATTGGGGATGACGATGTCGCCAGACATATTGGCAATTTGTCTGTTCTGCAGAGCTGAAGCTGCCCACTTCCCTCCCCCTGCCTAGTGCCCTCGGAATCAATGCCCTGAAGGTGACTCCCATGCCGCTCCCAAATCGCGCTGATAGCGTGGACTTTGCTTTAAGTGCTCGATGCCAGTTAACGATTCACTTTCGCGAGTTCTTCGGCACTTTCGGTGTCCTGGCAATGAGCTTGAGCAGTGACAGTTTCCGGTCTCGCAGTTGGCACCCCGTCCTCTGGAAGCACCCAGGCGGTGGGGGGCCTTCGCTATTTGTTGTTTTTCAACGTCCGTTTGTGGTACTGCCGCGACAGTTTCCATTTGCTAGACGGTGTTATTGGCGCCATCTGTTCTCAGGCAATCAGGGCGCTTATGGCCGGAGCTGGTACTCTTTAGTGGGTCCTCGGAATTGATAACTCCGGAGCCAGGGCCCTGAAGCCAGAAGGGTAGCAGCTGTGGACCATATTTAAAATTAATGGTGTTCATCGCGAACTTCGATACTGGTTTTTGGGCGCTGGGCGGAAGCTCCTTAACGGGTGGCGCATCGCTTTGATCTTCTAGGAGGTTTATTTTTTCGAAAGTTTAAAGGTTAATACAAAAAATCAAATACATACATCTAAAAAATAATAAATAACTTTTAGTATAAAGTCATCCAGGTTCAAGACACTCGCCCCAGATCCGAGCCCCAAATAATCGCCTTAAACGGATTATTAAAAAGTAATGGCAGTTTTCAGGTCTGATGATTAAACTTTAATCTCTTCGGCTAATCAACCCAGCTTTGAATCCCTACACTTTTATAGTCAGTGACTAAGTCGGGTCTCTAATAATGCAACCACTTTGATAGAGTCCTTTCTTTGGACCACCTAGCTCCGCACTAGGCCAAGTGCATCTGCAAACTCCCTCCCCCGATGCGCCGGCGATTCATTCATAAAAGTGATGCGTCATTTTACTACAATATACACCACAATATAGTCGCCGGACATACCTACTTACATGCACGTACGTATGTAGGGGCACATACTGCTGATAAGGAGAGGCTTCCCACACGGAACGGTTCCCAGTGGACCGGCCGTCAGCCAAAAGCCGCCTATGAAGATGATAACCTTTGAGTGACTTTTGGCGTGAATACGGGATTTTCTGATGCCTCTGACAGTTAGTGTCTGCCGCTTTAAAGTAGGTTTTAGCTGATTTTCACAGGAGGGCATTCATTCTTGGAAAAAAAGGTCAATATCTTGGAAACTGTTGCCAATTTCAGAGTCCAAGTTTTGGGTTTGCGTGCAGGGCCTCGAAGCGGATCGGATGCGACAAAATAAACCGATTTCCGGAGCCATTTGGGTGGGAAAAAGCGCCCCAAAGACTTTCCCCCCAAAACCCCATCAGAATTAGAACGTCGCTACGTCGATGCTCATATAATATGACGCGGGAATACAATCCAGGGACATACTATCGGGTGCTCCACAGGTGTTTTGGCCGAAACGAGCGACTCGGTTCAAAGCAAACATTTGTCCAAATATAAATTAAGAGCCGACGGTATGGTAACGGCTCGGATGTTGTATCTTAGGACTGCTGGTATTTGTTCAGCCTGATTTCGTGGCTGCAATGTCAGTCACTCGCTCGGGCTTCGTTTCGCTGTTTATCTGTCTAAAATTAGAAGAGATAGCAGTAAACTGTGCTTATAAATAGTTGAGTCAACATGCAAAAAGCGAACTGCCTTCCGCAAAATGGGTATTATTCGAGTGTCTGGCCCGGCCCGGCCCGGCCCGGATAAACGATGAACAAATATGTGCCAAGAAACGATCAGCATCAGTGGGGTGGTGATATTAGCTCAAGCGAAAAACAAATTTTACGGAGTCTACCGCCCTACCACCGAACACCTATCATATGGCAGATGTTTCTGCCAAGTTCTGGACTCGTTGCGGAAAAGCACACAATTAGGCGTGATCCATTGACAGCTGCTGCGTTAATTAGTTGCGACATCGAGGTGTACGTTATCCTATCCGAATCAGCCTGGCCTGCCAGAATGCACCTTATTTGTTTTGAGTTTTTTTTCGTTTTTTTTTGTTTATTAATTGCCAGCCGGGTTGTTGGCTTCTGATGCAGTGGCAGCCTGCTGCTGGCTGCCGCTGAACTTGAACCGACTTTATTCGCCAGACGCGAAATAAATTGTTTTCAGCAAGTGAGCTGCGCTTAAACGCTTTTTAAATACCTGTGGAGGTCAGTGGTAGACTGGAGAACAGGTTTCATTTTCGTCAGCAATGCATAATTTGAATTTACATTTTCGGCCCCATTTCGTTTGTACTCGCCGATGTGAGGTCTGGTCTCGAAATGCACCAGGATAATGGAGGTTTTAGGAACTGAGACAGCAGGGGCTTCAGAGTTAGGGTGGCATGGCTATGATGGAATCCTATCTTGCTCACGTAATTGGCACAAAGCTTAATCGTTTACTCGTGGAAGACCCGAGGGCATATTGGACCCCTAATAAGATCATCAAATACGTCATTTGGATCTTGTGTTTGAATAGGATTCTAAGATATTCAGATTTGAGACTCGTGCTTGTCTGATAAGTGTGGCAGTGGGG
The DNA here is from genome assembly GCF_017639315.1 of Drosophila ananassae. Taxonomy (NCBI): domain Eukaryota; kingdom Metazoa; phylum Arthropoda; class Insecta; order Diptera; family Drosophilidae; genus Drosophila; species Drosophila ananassae. Next base: position 26,698,836 of record NC_057930.1, read on the forward strand.
AAGTGTCCACGCAAATCTCTACTCAGACGTCACGTCGCCGAAACTTAACACGCAGATTCGGGGGCCGCCGAAGCCCTATTCGGAATCTGTTCCGCGAAAACGGGGGTTTTTTTAAAATGGCCAATAAATAACCGGTTGGGCGCTACAAACGTCATAGATAGAAGACAACTAACTCTTCAACTTGGTCTCTGCTTTTTCAGATTCACCCAATTCCAACGACCGTGATGCGGGCTTTTGTTCCGCCAGCTCGGAGAGCGAAGGCGGCGATGATTTGGCCGTCGAGCACGCCGCCGAGCACGGCAGTGGCAGTGGCAGTCCCGCTCCCAACTCACTCGGACCGAAAGGAGCGCCGGAAGAGTTCGGATCGCCGGAGTGCAAGCCCATCGCCGTGATCCGCAACAAACGCAAGAGCTCGGAGCCCTCCAAGGTAGTCGGCACCAGCTCGGGCTCCGGAAGCCTGCCCTGCCCCTGCCCAGGAAGCTATAGCATGAATGCCACGGGTCCGCTCAAGAAGCGCATCCGCTACACATCGTCCGCCGACTCCGCCGTAGTACTCACCCCTCCGGCTGTGGACTCGCCGCCCCCCGTACTCCCGAGTGCCACCTCCTCTATGCGCTTGCAGGAGCCCGCGCAGCCGGAGGCCATGCCGAATCCGGCGCACGTCTTTGTCCGCCACCCGGGAGTCACCACACTGCACAGGACGTTCACCCCCCACCCGGAGCAGCTGGAGCCCCTGGCTCTGGTCACCAAAAGGAAGCTCTCCACCGCGACAGACAGCGAAGTCAAGCCGGAGACTGAACTAAGTAGGAAGTCGCAAACTGTGAAGAAGTCGGTACAGAAGAAGGTGCCTAAGGGAGCGCCGTCCTCGCCCTTGCAGGACCTCAGCCTGAGCGTCAGTGACGAGGACCACGTATCCCACCAGCCCCCACAGCACTCGAACCAGCACCAGCAGCGGAACTACAAGAACATGACCAGGGAGCGCCGCATCGAGGCCAATGCCCGGGAGCGCACCCGAGTCCACACCATCTCCGCGGCCTACGAGACTCTGCGCCGGGCTGTGCCCGCCTACGCCAGCTCCCAGAAGCTCTCGAAGCTCTCCGTGCTGCGGGTGGCCTGCTCCTACATCCTGACGCTGAGCCGGATGGCCGGCGAGGACTACAGCGCCGACCAGTCGGAGCCCTCGATCGCCGAGTGCATGGAGGCCGTGACGGCCACCATCCAGACGGAGGGCAAGGTGAAGCGCAGGAAGGACGAGTGAGGGGCGACGGACGAGTGCGTCCCACAGCATTCCGGCCATAGGTCACAGGTGGCCAAATAGCTTTAAAAGTTTTCAAAGCTTTGTTCGTAGTCGTAGCAGCCGGATCGGCACGGATCCGGATCAGTTCGTTTTAAGAAACCGCGAGGGGAAATCAATAATACGCCATAAGCACTTTTCGGTATGCCTACTGTGTGCGAGCTGCATTGTACCATAGACATGGATATTTTTAGACTTATATTTAGCGTAGAGTAGTGCTAGCAGCGATGTGATCCTAATTTAGAGTCGCTTTTTACGGAAACTTTGACAAATAAGCCACTAAACTGTTAAAGGCAGTACAAAGTAGTCAGCACCAAAAGACAATAATCGTTACAATCTTAACTCGGACAATAAGGAGAGCGTTTTGATGTACTGGAGGTCTAAGCCTTAAGCTCAAGAGGAAGTCAGTTCACAGCCTCAACTATTTTTGCGGGGAGTACTTCCCCGCCAACTACCATATATTCCTTTTCGCCCCAAATTGTAATCTCATTGTTGTATGTAAATACTGTAAGCATAAGTGCCATAAGACCGGAAAATATACAAATCTGACTGTCTATAAGAAGCGGAGTTTTCACTGGGGAGTTCGGATGGACGAATGGCCGGTCAGTTGGACCGGGGATGACCCATTAGTCACCTGGGTGCGAGCGCACTGAGGAGAAAAGCAAGTGCCAGCGCAAAGGGGTGATTTATGTCTGTACGTTGAGTAATCTTATCGTTTTGCAACAAGCCATTTGGTGCTTCATACAATATATATAAACGCAAAAGCCCAACAGGTGCGCACAGAACGCCGGGCGATCGATTCGAGTCTTGAGTACACCCGAACCCGAACTCGATCCCCAAATGGCTCCAAAACGCACAGCCCTCGCAGTCCTTATCGGGTTCAGAAATAAGTTTGTTAGCTAATCTAGCGGCCCACAGCGGCCGGCCGATATCTCCCGATACAGGGGTGCAGGCGCACCTCGTCCATGACGTACCCGACCCGATCCTAGTGGATGTGGAACAGTTACCTATGCTAATGCCAGGGCTAATGAGAATCATGCAGGCGCTGCGCCTGCATTTAGTTGACCCAGTGCAATAGCCGGCTTAAATTACATCAGCCCGATTGGAACAGGTTAATTAGAGCAGTTTCCGATCAGAACAGCGCATAAGATCAGAACCCACAGCCCGCAGCCTGGGCGTTATTCAACTCGAACCAGGTGGTTCGCAATATCGAATCCGAGACGTACTTGCATCAGCATATTTATGGCGATATAAAACGGTTGTTTATTCCACTCTAAGGTTGTTCTAAAGCGCGTCCAAATCGGCATCGGACGCTTGTTTTTTATAAATGGTCTGGCATGGTAATGAGACAACGGAACAGAAAATATTAGCACAATTAAGTATTTTTTGCCAATCACTCGGCCAATGATTCAGCACATAGCTATCGCAGCTAGAGCTCTGGGATCCAATAACATCGGGACTGGGATGCAACATGGTGCAGGGAACCTGCTCGCCAGCCGTATCACCGCCGGAATCTCCGAACGACAATGACTGGCAGTCCAGTCCTCCGACCTTAATATATTAACTATTTTAAAATTCCAATAATGGCTTTCGCCAAGAACTTTGCATAACATAATCTGACGCAAGTGAAACAGGGTATTGCAATCTCGCCAGATGGTAGCTCGGCCCGAACAGACCACTTTCCCACATCAACTTCTCAATGAATTCACATTATTGCTGGCGAATGGGATCGGGCCAGTCCGCATTACCATAAGCTGTAGTGCCCGTAGAGGTAATACGTATACGTATTTTGTAGAGTCCGCAAATTTTGGAGGTTCGTTGAACTGGTGACATTACAATCCCCGCCGGATCGTGAACTGGGCATTTCGTAAGAGCTCTTCAGGAGCCATGTGGAACTTCAGGAGAGCGTGCTGCCCTCTACCTTTGCTGAAAAAATTAATTTTTAAGGCAAAATAATGGAAGCAATCATCAAAAGATCATCAAAAAAGTAATGAAATAAATTTCAAAAGCGCACTTTAAATGAGACAAAGCTAATTTATATTCCGACAGCGCAGTCCCTGCAGAGATTCATGGGATACGGCGAGAAGCGAATAAATGCCGACTGTGGCAAGGAACTGCCGCGCAGTCCTCTGATATTAATAAGACTTATTCTCACATTAAAAGGCCGGCTTTCTTCTCGGCTTGGTCTTTGCGAAGACAATGCCCAGGTCGGCCTCTACCTGGGCCACACTCGAAAAAGACTCCAACTAACTCGCCTCGAAATGATACTGTTTCTGCACCTCCAAAGGATCTGTAGCTCTGGCATGAGGTGGGGAATCAGGGCCTCTAAGTCCTCTCTGTCGGAAGGGAAGTATTTCTTTGAGTGCACCTGCAGAGCCATTAGAGAAGGGGACATCTGCGGGCACCTGGCGAGGGCGTTCTTGGCTCAATTGAAGTTGAGGAGCCGTGGAGCTGCGTCGTCGAGCGGCGCAAAAATTAGCATTTGTGCAAACAATTGAAACAGAAAATAAACTACGGCACTCGGCCTCCGCCGGTGCATCACATGTCGTGACGAGATGTTGTTTTAGTGGTAGCAGGCTGAGAAATTGTTGCGCAAATATTGGCTTTAATGTCGCCTAAAAATACCCCGCAACTGTAGTTGCAGCTTTAAGTTGTAGCAGACGTCAAATATTGTCGCACCTGTCACAGGTGTGGCCTGGCCCGGCCTGGCCTGGCCGGCAAGCGTCTATTTCGGGGCGCACTTGCGCGTGTGCCGCTCGCTGTTCACTGTTCGCCATTTGCCGTTTGGCGTTTGGCCGTTTGGAAAAAAAAAAAACTAATTTGAAATCGAGTCGAGTCAGCGGTGCGAGGGAGGTAGTGCGCCCCGACTTGGCATCACATCACATGCTGGCCGGGATCGGATGGGTCGGCGTGATCTTTCCATTTAGTATGCGTAAAAATTAACACCGCCGCTGGCTGGACTACTTTGATAATTAACCAAAAATTTACTACTCGTTATAAAGGCAAGGCTAAAAATAGACGCCGGCTGGCTTATTGTTTACATGCTAAATTGCCTGTTTGTGGGTTTTTTGTGGAATACTTCTATTTTAAGCTCGGCCATGTTGGGAGTAGGGTTAGACAGTGTCACTCTAGCTCTGGGTGGGTTCAATGGGTGGAGCTAGCATCGGTGTCACGTCCTTGCACATCAGACAGGTGAAGATTGGCAGACTCTTTTAGGAGCAAGTTGGCAGAAAGTTAGTCAACAGAGTTGGAGCCTCCATCTATCAGGGTATCCAGGATGGAGTTCATAGTTATGTGACCTCTTAATGAAGATCTCAGTCTTACTATCAGACGGAAGGAGCTGAGCGCTTGCAAAGTGATTTCTGGCCCGTGCGGATAATCTTAGGAGGGCGATTTCCGAGAACATTTGTACAGCTGGCGTCACTCAGATAGAAATGCAAATCCAAATGCAACTGCGAATGCGAATGCTTATTTTGCAGCGCCGAAAGTGGCGGGGAGTGGGGCGGGAAGGTGGGTAGGTGGGCAACAGCCATATCCACAGCACTGTGTGTCCGTTGGGGCACACACGCGCACACACAACTCGTTGGCGCCTCGATTGCAAGGCACAAGTGACAATTTTTAAATAAAACCAGACTGGCGGACTGGCGGTCTTGCGACTGGTGCACTGCCACTGCCACAGTGCTGCATGTAGTTGACCAGGCTGCAGATATATAGCTGAAAAAAAAATCAAATAAAATAAAATAAGGAGGAAAGCTATTAGGCGACACGGCGCGACGGCCACTCTTCATTGCATGCCAAATGTTTGTCTAGCAATTGTCGCGTAAAATATTCTAAATAAACTATTTGGCCAGCCTCTGGGGCAGATGCTCGCCCATCTAGATTGCTCTGGGCCTGCTCTGAAGTCGGCTAGTATCTGGCCGAGCGGGTCGAGAGCCCGAAACAACCCGATTATGACCCATTTCGCGCGGTGACTACACAGTGCCGCCTACTTACGGGGCCTGTGGCGGCCAATTAGCACGTAATTTGCAATAATTTAAGTACAGCCGCGACTGTTTGTTGCTATTTGTGTGCGTAATTGACGTGGCAGACAGGAATTTGAATCGACACCTCGCCGGTGCGCAGACGCGAGCTAGGCGCTCGTCGGCGTCAGTCGATCTTGGCATGCGTAAGTGTCACCTGGCGCCAGTGATTCGCGATGCAGTTGATCACTCGGATCCGTCTAACCAGTCGACTCCGCTTCCAAGACACCCCCGACGAAAGAACCGTTCACCGGTTACTGGCTGATGCCCATTTCGAGGGAATTAGTCGAGATCCGCACGCAACAGACACTTTGGAACAGAGGTCTGGAGGTTCGGCCTACTGGTCGGCTTTTAATAACAGAACCAATACCATTCCCTTTTCCTCCTGACGAACCATTTAAAGCCTGAATTTTAAACCAATCGTGGGGGCGTACTCCCCTGCAATTTCGTCCAGACTGAAAAACGGAGGTCCTTCCACATTCTACTCCCGATTGCGTGAGAGAATCCGAAATCATTTCGCAGCCTTGTCTACATATCTCCGAAATTAGTATAATAACTCTTGGGCACGCAATAATCAAGGACGAGTGCTCCGCAGCTTCAACTTTCTCAGGTCCGAGAGCCAATCAGTTATTAATATTCAGATTCGGATTCTAAATATTTCCATCCTCATTCTAAGTGAGGCTAATTCTTATAAGGCTACAGGGATTGGAGCAAGATAATCCCTATTATCTTGCAGTAAAAGATTGAACTAAAATGTTGATCCATTTTATCCTTATTTCAGTGTGGGATGTACAATCTGGTCAAGTACCACCAACACCCACTCCCACTTCCACTCCCACATTTGTGTTTGTCATAATTCCTCCCTAGATAACACTGTTGGGGCAACACCTGTAACTGTCCAGACGTTAAATGGCCAGCGTTAATTTATCAGAGGGAGGTCTGGATAGAGCCACCCCCTTGGGCCTCTAGTTACCAGTCTGAGGGTAATACTAGAATGACGATTACCTTATCCTTGCCGACTATTTGAAGTGCAACTCAGCCACAGCTGCTGAAATGTGTTGCATATGTGCTTGTCCCCAGTCGCAATCCTAAAAAAGTATGAATCTGAGCTTGGTGTGGGTTGACTTGCACCCCAGTATTTGTCCAACTAAATTTACACATCTCTGGCGGTACCATCTGCGACCAACTCCACACCCACTCCGCATCCAAGTCACAGCCTGGACATGCGCACTTTGTTGGCGCCATCGTGTCCTCACGTCTACGCAATCAGTCCTACTGGTGCTGGCTGTGGAGATGGAGATGGCACTGGAACTGGAGCTATAGCCTGGACTTGCTCATCATCCCACTCGGCGTCTGTCGACTGTTCTTGCCAAATGTGCCACATTGAGGATGACATATGTAGATGGCCAGACCTTCGGAGGCACATATGTACGTAGATTTGTGCGTAAACTGCACATATACTGGTTCCTTCCCCCCAGAGGTTGTGCCATGAGGTTCGAAGAGACAATCGTTTTAAAGTGGGTAGATTTTGTTGCCCTCGAGGATGGCCGCAATCCTGCTAACTGGGCTGGATTGCTCTGAACAAGAGTTACATAAACTATGGGATTGGACTTGAATTAGTAACTTACTTCAGATATGTGCAGGTCGCTGATTGGAACATTAGGTCTGCTCTCTAACACATGTATAGTTTATTTTCATAAACCACCACATAGCCTGGCTGGCCAGAAGAAACGGCAGCCTGCTCGCAATTAAACGAGTGGAATTTTTGTCCTCCATCAGGCACCGAAAATAAGCCCTTTCTCGAAAAAGGCAAAAAGCGAGTAGCCGAGAAACAGACGTCGCCGGCTGCTGGTGCTGGTGCTGGGAGACTGTCGGTGGGTCTGAGGGGTCAGGAGGTGGATGGGGACAAAGGACGGCAGACGACAAAGGGGCAAGGACGGAGGAGGGTGCCTGGCGACGGCAACACCGAAAAAGGATGCGAGCGAACGATGTGCCCAACTACCATATAAAAATATGCAATCAAACGAGTGTAAGATTGATCTCGGGCGATATTCTGGGAAATGGAGAGCCGCTGCTCCAGTCTGATCGCTTCGGTCCCTTAGTTGGAGCGGCACACTCGCAGTGGCATAAATACAGCATGTTTAGGGCAGGATCCGGCGGCAGTGGCCAAATATTGCTGCCTTGTGGCGATTTATCGTTGCCGGCAATGGGCAAGGACACAAGCCGTTCAAATATATAATTTTTTGGGAGGAAGAAGGATCAGCAACACTCAGAGGAGTTGTGGGTACAGAGCTCTCTCCTACAATTACAGCCGCCTCTTAAAGTGTCCTTGCTGGTGTCACTTCGGCGGCACGTAATTGATTCTGACAGTGCTTTAAACGGATTCGCATTAACACAGGAGGCCGGATTCCACGGGATTAGCACATGCACATGATAATACACAATGCCCGGCGACGGACGGGGCAAAAAGTGATTGATTCCGCGGACTTTTTACCACGAATGGCAGTCCAAGTTGCACTCAGGCCGCCGATACAGCTCGAGCCTGTCCACGCACCAATTTTTCGTTAACTTCGTTTTGGCAACGGCATGGCATGGCATGGCTTGGCCGGGACGGATGCGTGAGTGCGGCGAAACGGGTTGCATTCCGTTGACCATTTCAAACAATCGGCAGTGGCAGTGGCAGCTGCTGCTGTGGCTCTGACTGCGGCCAGAGACTCCGCGAGGGGGCGGCCGAGGCGACAGAGGACAAAACCTCAATTGAGGTTTAATTTAGAATGTACCCAGTGCCTCCGGACGGCGGACGGCGGACGGCGGACTATGGACTGAGGACTGGGGACTGAGGAGGCATTGATTGCGAAGTGGGCTGTGTTCTGTGTGACATGGGCACACAGTCGGAATATTGATAAGGCTCTCTGGTCAGTTTTGCGCCTGGCCGGCTAATCGGCGGAGGCTGTCGAGGACGACATGTTGTAAATTGGTGCGAATGCATTTGTTACCATTTTACTTGGAAGCCCGACTCCGCAGCCCAATTTCGTTCAATACTTGTGTGTTTGTTTTTTGGCCGAAAACTGTCAATTGGCCTGAGAACGTTGCGGCTTTAATTACAAGCCATCAGCCCCCAAACTTACAAGCCCAGAAGCGGAACCAGAACCGATCTACCCATTCCGGAGACCGAGGAGCTAATAACATAATCGTGGCTGACAAATTGCGCGAAATGCCATCGGATCAGTGGGATTCCAAGGCCGAGGCAGCAAGTGACGTGCAAAATATGATATTAATAAATAACATATCTCGGCAGCTGGAAAGCCCGAGATAATTGCCACACGCATGATGCGACGATATCCAACCAGGTCCGCTCCGAAGAATTCGAGATCCTCGCTCCAGGAGCAGGTCCAAATGATTTTTCGGCCCAATCACTGCCTCCCTTGTTCGCATAATTAATTTTCATTTTGATTAATTACGGCAGGAGGACAACTCCGAGAGTGGCTCGTTGAAATTTCTGCACGCAATTTGCTCGAATTTCAGAGGCCATCAATTTAAAGTGACTTTGGCGTCTCCATAATAGCCTATGCTGGATCTTTTGGGCGGCTATCCTTTTGCGTAAGCCCAAATTTCATAAAGTGTCCTGCCAGAACTCCTCATGAAGCGCCTCTAAGTAATCAAGTTGGAGTTCCATCCTCTGATTTGATCATGAGATGGTTCAAAGTATAGATCTCCTTTGCCAAATACCAAGGGCTGCTATTGCCTCTTAAAACCAAATATATACAGGCTGGCTGGACTGCGCTGTGAGGCATCCAAAATGAGGCCCAAATCTGGAGGCATCAGTAGACAATCAGTAATCCACTTCATTAGCAAAATGGTCCAGGCATGCGTGACACGTACAGACCTGAGCCATAAATAATATTTTTTCCTGGCATACGCGGCTGGTACTTCCTTTGGAGGGCCTTGGGAAATATTTGCTGGCCGACGTTTTCGGCTTGGACTGGCTTACTCGCGTTTTGCCGTTTTCTGCCGTTTTTGCCGGCCATGGCAAAACAATGTCAACTGTCTTAAGAAACACATGTAGACATAAACGTCAATTCGCGACAGCAGTTGCCCAGTTGCGGCGCTGCAATGCGCCTGTGTCCTTAATCGATTATCATTTTTAATAATCAATTTCCGAGTCCCTACCGCCGGCTGCCGGCAGTAGGGGAGCAGTAGGGAGCGGGACAGCCCAGAGCGGTCCCTAGTCCGCGCTCCTTATGGGCAGAAGCCCAGTTGACAACGACGGCACATTGACATTTATGAGCTGGGGAGCCCGGGCCGGGGCAGTCGCTATTTTAATTGCAGAGTATGTGGCGGGCAAGATGAAATCATAAATCTAGGCTCGCAGTGAGTGGCAGGAGTTGGATCTCGCAGATAGACCGGCAATAAGAGGACGAATGTATAAATTTGTACAACATGCCTTTCAACAGGTTGCTCCCCGGCTCGCAAGGCACAAGAATAATTCCAGAAGCACACGGATAAAATTACAAAAGACCGAATTTCATTCTTTTCTGTTCAATTTCGATTGAGGTACAAGAAACAAGACTGGGACTGGGTCGTCCTTTTGAACTCCACAGAGAGGTAACACCGAGCAAGTCGACCTGGCTACATATTCAATTTAGTTTTCTTCCACGTCGCGAAGGCGCGTCCCATGAGCGAGTTGTCTGCAAAGAGGACGGGCAGTGGGTGAAAGGATCAAAAGGACACTATCAAGAGGCTTACTGTGAGGATTACTGGTCTCGATGACGACCTCCCACAACTTGATGTCGCCGCGAATGTTGACAATGTCGACGCGATCGGGACGCATCTGGTACTTGAATTGAAAGAGGGACTTGTTATTGACGAACAACTCGTAGTACTGCTTCCGGCAGGCGATGAGGATGACGAAGGCGCTGCCCGGCCGGAGGGACGTGCTCAGCCGGGAGACGTGGGTGTTCACCCACTCGCCCTTCACATAGGCGCTCCGTGTGACAATGGCATTGCCGACCTTGTCGCGCTTGCCCCGTAGGAAGCACTGGCTGAAGTAGAAGGACACCGTGGGCTGGGGCCAGATCTCCTGGCCGATCTGGAGGGCGAAGCTGAAGCTCTGGGGCATCAGCCGCATGCGCCCCTCGATGCGCAAAGCACGCCCCTCGGTGAGGTGCTCCTTCTCGGGAAGGGTGCCGTAGAAGGGGAGCGCCAAGCTGGGCTGGAAGACATACCCCGGCGAGGACATCATCATCAGCGATGACAGGACCCGCCATTCTGCTCTTGGATCGGGGGTGACGTCGGGTGCTACAGTTGCCACGTTCTGTTCGAACTGAAGCGGTATAACCACGGGCAACGAGTGCGTCAGCCGGACAGGATACTCGGACACGAAGAACGAGTCTACGGCAATGTCGGTGACGTCGCCCCGAACGTCTACCGCCTCCAGCCACTTGTAGGGCATCCGGTGTATGTAGGGCGCAAAGTGATAGCCGTTAACGGAGATGAGGAAGCACTCCTCGGTGATCAGAATCTGCATCCAGAAGGACTTGCCGCGGGTCAGTTGGAAGCTGAGATTCGAGGACCGCTCCATAGGGCCCCACAATCCCTTCAGGCGGGAGTTTCTCGTGAGATAGTTCTGGGGTAGACGCGCTCCTATCCGGAGCACCACGTTACAGTTGTCGCAGAGTTCCGCGCCCGCCTCGGTCATGAAGTCGATGAGGAAGTGTTCACACCCGGGGAGGCACATTCCGTGGAAGACGAAGCAGAGTCCTGGCTGCGGTGTCTCGGTCACTCGGTAGAGCTTCCGGCGGTGGGCCGTCGACCGCTTCTCGTAAAACTTGGTGATCGCGTCCATCTCGCGCCTCATTACAACGTAGGTCGCCCTTGGATAAACACTCATCGCCTGGCCCCCCATCTTCTGCGTCTACGCATATTAGAGGTCCTGCTGGCGCTCCACTGGTTGTCTTCTTGTAAAAAAGGATCGGCGGAAAAAGGAGGTATTAAAATACTACGAAAATATGGCATTTAACTGGGCACATTTTGACTTGACACAACAGTAAAGGCATATCTTAAACTTGAACTTGTAACTAGATAGTCTTGTTTTTAAAGAGAACAGAAGAAGGTCCAAGGACTAAGGTGATCTAGGGATCCAGAGTCCAGACCCTAGGAGAAATCAAATTTACACCATATCCCTCTGCTTTTGGATCCACAACTTACTGTTAGTCAATACTGAACCTAAGTGGATCGTAAGCTTCAAGAGCTTTCACTTCCAAACACCTGTTGTGGAACACGGTTCTCTTGGTCAAAGCGATACAATTGTACTGTAAGCTTATCTATTTTGGACCTTTGTATGTTTTCATTTGTAGTTTTGTCAATAAACACACCAAAATCTACTCAGTAATCTGAAATTTCAAACTACTTGTACAGAAAACCTGCCAGGGTATTGCGTTTTAAGATTGGATCTCCTAGGCTCTAGGGGCTCTGTCCGATTCCACTGCGACCACCCCTTGTTTAACAATTTAAAAAGGGCGCCAAGTTTTGAAATAAATTAAAAATTATTAGGTCCCTCCCATGGCATTTTATTTAAACAAGAAGTGTTATGTATATTCAGTAAAATATATGATTCTAGCATCAACAATAATATAAACAAGGCTATAGCTTTATTATTGTCGCTTATTAATAAGACAACAGGTGTAAAAAATAAAACAGTTCAGATCCTCAGTATGTTCCCTTAGTATTCCTCGGAGTAGACGGGGTTGTGGTAGATGCGGACATTCTTGCCCCTGATCATGGGATTCTGCTCCACCGTCACATTCCACAGCTTGACGTCGCCCTGGATGTAGATGGTGTTCACCCGCTCCGGGCTGACTTTGTACTTGAACTCCGTCAGGTACTGGCGGTTGACGTACACCTCGAAGGACTCCTTTGTGCAGACGATCGCCAGGCTGAAGGTGCGTCCCGGACGGAAGTTTGTGTCCAGCTCGGAGCGCTCCTCCTCGCCCCATTGGCCGTTCTCCCAGGCATTGCGGCAGACCACCGCCTTGCCGATAGCACCGCCCCCAGACCTTGAGAAGCGCGGGTTCAAGTGGAATGCTATGACCGGATGCGGCCAGATGTCCTGGCCCTCCTGCAGGTTGATGTAGAACGAGTGGGGGAGCAGGCGCACGCGTCCCTCGATCTTCAGGCACCGTCCCTCGCACAGCGAGTTCGGGGGCAGGGCGCCGTAGTAGGGCAGGGTCAGGCCGAGGTCACCGGCACTGTGGCTGCTCTTTGGGGAGCCCTCATCCGAAAGGTGCTTGGAGGGCGCGCTGATGAGACACCACTCCTGCGGGATGTTGACTGCCTCCTCGACGCTGGCGTCTATTTCGTCGACTCCCTCGTTCAGGCGGAGCTCAATGTTCTTCGCCTCTGAGGCGGGGGTGCGCTGCGGGTAGCTGAGCACCAGCGACTGCTGCATCTCCACGTTGTCCACGTCGCCCTTGACCTCCAGAACTCGGACATCTTGGTAGGGAATGCGGTGTGCGTACTCGGCAAAGTGCTGGCCGTTCACGGAAATCATGTAGCAGGCGTCTGTGACGAGCACCTGGATGGAGAAGTTGTCTCCGCGGTGCAGGACGAACGGCAGGGCCGAGGCGACCTCCTCCCGGCCCCATATATCCTGGACCTTTGTGTTCCGGACGATGTAGTTCTGGGGCAGGCGCGGATTTATGTGCAGCGCCACATCCTTCTTTTCGTTGTTGTGGGCCAAGTTGATGGAGAATCTGCAAGGCAAGTGGGATTAGCATTGTGTAGGAGAAATGGATGAGAATCACCTACCTCTCGCAGGTCAGGGCCAGCCTGCCGGTGATGGTGAAACTGACTCCTTCGCGCAACTTGCCCAGCTGATCGTTTCGGTACTTTGGCAGTACATCGGTATACTCGTAGAACGTGGCCTGCAATTCAAAAGTGATAACGAAGTGAGAATGTGGAATTGGAAGCCTTTACAATCCAGGCCTGGTGATTCGCCCACTCAGTGCTGGAGTCGAAGAGAGATAACATTTGTCCCAGGCCTAATCAGTATGGATTTAAATGTAATAGTGGCTGTTTCGATTGTATATTGTTGTTCCGAAAAGCCAACTAGACTTTAATTCAGACTTAAAGTCGCGTCACGTACGAGTGTGCCATTTAAGTCGACTGGAGAGCCTCCAAATTATTGAAATTCCCAATTGATTGCCAACTCATTAGCTCAAATATTTCTACCCTGTATCCTTCTCGGCGGAGTGCTTACCTCATTCAAGCCGCCCTTCTTCGCCTGGTGGCAGCAGCAGAACAACTTCCTGCAGAAAGCCCTGAGACACATGGCTGGTCCTTGGAGTAGGGGCTGGGGTGCGGAACTCTCTCTGTTCCAGTTCAAATGGAGGACTGTGTGAGTTCAAGTGGAGGGCATTGCGGGATGCACCTCTGATTCAGCGAGCAATCTATCTTATTGTGACGGAAGAAGATGATTCAACATTGTCCTTGTTCACCGCAGTCTCATAGCTCTCGGCACTAGGAACATTAAAATTCACGTTCACCCCTAAAACTGCGCGACTTTACGAGGCACAACTGTGTGGTTTTATTGACTAGCTGCTGGCAGTTGGCTGCTGGGGCTGGATGGTGGCTGTTTCTACAGGCCAATAATAAAATATAAATATTATTTCGCGAATTGTGTCGGGAGGCTCCCGAGCTGGCAACCACTGACCGTTGTTATTATTTGTTCGATTGTCTCGCGTTTCGCGAATGACTCGCCCGAAGAGAACGCAATACTGAAAAGCTCCCGACACACTGGGGCTGTGTTGGGGCACTGCCCTCTGGGGGCGGAGGTGACATGAAATCATTTTTAGTGAGTAAGCCTCTCAAGCGGCTTCCAAAGGCCAGCTTATCGCTAGACACTTTCGACAAACACTTGTTTTCGGGGCATAATTGCTGCTATTGCAGCGGGACTTCTGGTCGGGACGCCACTGTGCCCAACAGCTGGGCAGAGCTTTTCCCCCCGTGAGCTCCAACGATGCGAAGCGGTGGAAGCACGGGGAGAGAGCGATAAACGACGGGGTAAATGCGCAGTAAGAGAGAAGAGCCTAATCTCGCCTCTAATTGGAAAAACACACGCCTGGATGTGGGGACAGGGTCTGCCTTTCGGCGATTACGTACATCAAACTGCTTCCCGTCGATGACTTCGATGTCCTCGAAGGCGTCCGCCAGCGGCTCCAGTTGCTGGCGCTCCGCCTCGTGGAACCTCTGGTGCACCGTCCGCGCCTGGCTGCCGTAGAAGCTGCTCTCCGCGTCGGCCTCGTCGCCGAAATCAATCAGGTCCGCCTCCCGGATCATGGCCTGACGCAACCAGAGCTCCCGGCAATGAAACTGGAACAGCTGCAGGCGTCGCTTGTTGCGGTAGTAAGTTAGGCTCCGGTCTATGTCAAACGCGTTGTGCCACAGTGCATCCGACAGATCTAGGAGTTCGCGTACTGAGTGGCACGCCAGCAGAATTATCGCCGTCATAAGTACTAACGCGAATCGAACGGGTTCTCGCCCGTCACGATGCAGATGCGGACGGCCGACGCTCTCCTCTCAGCAGCAGTAGCGATGCCACCAGTGCCTTTCTCTCGCCACTCTCACTCCTCTCTCGGCGCGTACTTGATGAACGAGATGTTCCGCTATCGTACTTGGGGTGCTCCTGATTCGAGTTCTGTTTTTCTGCGTGGCGGAGGAGGTCACCTATCACCTATCGCCCATCACCACTAGCCAGAAGACTAAAAGCCAATATCGACATGGAATTTGTCGAGCTCTTGCGGCTCTGATAACGTTCTATGTTTACGCACACGGCTGTACGTTCGATATATGTACTATCACATATCTACCCCACATGGAGGCGATATGCGTGGGAGCTGGACTAGTATTGTTTTGATTTTAGACATAGCCCACTCAAAGTTAGGAATTTGTAAACTATTTCTGGGAGAGAAAGCCAAAAGCTCCCCTGGCACTATTGTCTCCCCCGCAGGTGTGTCTATTCTGTCTTCATATCGCAGACCTCGCCAGCTCACCTTCATATCTACTAGAACCCTATATAATAAACACTGATAATGATAGCGGGGTTTGGACATGGGATACTTACTGGCTCATCTCCAAAGCGCTCGTAGTCTTCATGATCTCCTCTCCGCCTTCTCTTGGGACAACAGCAACTCATCCTGATCTTCAGTAGCTTTCGCAGCACTTCTCATTCGCTTTCTAGACAACACGGTAGCACTTTCCAGATAAATATTTAGATACAGAACCAACTCCGGGAGTAAACAAGATATCAAATATTATTAAACGAAAGATCCGACACTGGGACGGGTCAGGTCTATTAATAATTGGCCTTGCCCGGATAGAACAACCACCGTCTGTCGCGAAACTTTTTCAACTGATGTGTTGTTGGCACATGAACTGACTCAGACCACCGCCGTGTGGTGGACGCATTCGACGATATTATCGTGGATATGTTTATTGTATGACAGTAGACTTCTAATTGCCGCCGTCTGCGGATCCAACCGATAAAGTAAAGCTCTGTGTAATTTGTTCCAACATTTTAAACTAAAAAGTGTATTCTCTCCATATACAGAACAATAAGGTGTATGATCAGTTTACAAACTTATAGATACTCCTCTCTGATAGATACTATTCTAATAGAAGGTGCTTTTATATTCAAAGTATAAAACTAAATAATAAACTTCAAGTGAACATGTGAGTTAAATAGGCGGAGAACTCCAACGCCCTCCGGAAAAGAGAAAACTAAATTGCGATTCTTCCGTATTTAAGGTGTACATAGCTCCAAGGCTGCTCCTTAACATAAATATATATTCTGTACAGTTCCACCAGGTCGTAACTAAGAGTTACCCAGGGCTGTCTGACTCTTCCAACAGTTGAACTATTTTCCGTCAACACAGCTTCCAACTTCGCTCCTTAATCTTAGATACTTAGGCTCTAGATTCGCGTGTACATTGTACACAAACTTGTTTGAAAATCCTTATGCGCTAAATGGCTAATTGTCCAAAAATAGTTTCACATATTTCATATGAGAAATGATATCCGAGGGCTCTCAGCGCTGCCGGGTCGACCGCGTTCCCATGGAGTGCTGCGACTTGAGGGACGGTCCTTTGTAATACTTGGACTGGGTCTTGCTCGCCCGGGTGGGCCGGTTGCTGTTGCTGCTGCTGCTCCGCTCCTCGGGACCTTTCTCCCCGTCCGCCTTCAGCGGCAGCTCGTCGTCATCGTCCCACCGCTCGGGCTTCTTCTCCTCGTCTCCAGAATCCTCCATAGCTTCGTCCGTCTTTGATTTGCGGTTCCGGCGGTTCCGCGACGAGGATGAGCTCACATCGGTTCGCTCTGACTTCTCACTGGAAGGTTCAGAAAAATGATAAAGGATCGAAACTCACTCCATTAGGGATTTCCAACTTACTCTTTCGGGGCCTCTTTGGGATCTTCCGCCACTTTCCGCTTCAGCAGCGCCAGCTCCCGTTCGGCAATCGCCTTCTTCCGCTCATCCGCCGACTCCGCGGCACTTGGCTTGGTGGTGGAATCGGCCGGTTGCTTCACCGGCTCCTCGTGCTTGGTGCGCTTCATCTGCTGCTGCTGCTCCTGAGCCTGCTTCAGGGAGCGCTTCAGGGCACTGCGCAGGCTGTCGCGCGAGCTCTCAGGCGCCACATCCTTTCCTAGCTGCGGCAGGCCAATCGCCTCCAGAAGCTTCTGGCCGAGCACCGCCTTTACCTCCGACTTCCGATTGCCAGGTCCGCCCCTGTTGGAACTTTCCGTATCCGCATTATCTGAGGCATCCTCCGCTGCAACTTCGAGCTGTTCCTCTGCAGCATCATGATCGGCATTGGTGGCTTCCGGAACGGTGCTTGACGGTGCCTGGGACGGTTCAACGACTGGCTGCTCCTCGCTGGTCGGCTCCACCTCGGCGGTGTCCTTTTCCGGAGTCTTGGCCACCGTGGGGTGTACTACTTTTGACGCGCTCTTAGCCATCGGCGCGCCGCCATTATTGGGTGTTGGGACATCCGACGGTTTCAGCGACTGAATCACAGTTTTGCGCCTCTTCACGATGGGTCTGGTGACTGGAGTTGGTTGGGTCGAAGCCAGAGGTGGGGGTCGACGATTGGAGGCCTCCGGATGTACGACATTCGATGCAATTGGCTCCAGGTCCAAGGGTGGCTGTGGCTCCACCAACACAATGTCCTCCAGGTTCACGACGCTGTTGGACGCACTGCGACGGCGACGCGAGCTGCGCTGCTCCTTGGCTTCCTGCTGCTGCTTCAGCATCGAGAGGAGCGCTTCGTTGAGAGCGTCGGCTGGGTTTGATTCGAATTGCGAGAGGAGCGTGGAGTTCAGGTTCAACAGCTCGTTGGTGACATGTGCGGCATTCGCAGTAGGTGCCGAGGTTCGCGGGAGAGAGGGACCTCTAGCGGGGCCTTCCCGGCTGCGCCCCTTGCGCTGAGAACGTTTGCCAGCCTGGACGAGCTTTGTGAGACGCAGTGGAGGGGGTTCCAACTCCGTGGGACTCGATGGCACCAGCTGAACCGAGGTCTCTGGCGGCAGCTTGTAGGGAATGGCTCCCGACAGATCGGCCAGGTTGAGTATATCCTTGGGGCCCTGCGCAGAGCTGCTCGAGGCAGAGAAAGAGGCCGCCACAAGGGGCGGAGGCGACTGCTTCTCCTGCTGCTGGGCGAGCGCTAGCATGGGAGCCAAGTAGGGCCCCAACAGCTGGGTGAGATCTGTGTCCTGTAAGAGGTTGCTGTCCGACATGATGACCGCGAACTTGGAGTTCTTCAATCGGTTCATCTGATCCTCGCAGTTCCCGGCCGAAACTGGCCACTTCAGAGCCTTCAGGATGAGCTTCAGCAAGTCCGGGTCCCGAATGACGCTGCCCAGCGAAATGGCCTCTGTGAGACTCTTCACAGGGCTCGAAGCGTTCGAGGAACATGGAGCTTGGTGAACAGCAGCCGTCGGGTTGTTTGGGACAGGCATGATTTTCGCCAGTTTCGGGGGCCCGGTCTGGAGAGTCGCTTCCTCGTCGTCCCTCTTCTTCTTGGGCGCGGCGAATATCATGTGCTCTGGCAGCACTTCCTCCACCGAAGGCTCAAACCCGAACATGGTCTGCTTGGGCACCAGAGTGGTGGTCACATACGGCCTTGTTTCCTCCACTGGCCCCCGTGCCTGTGCCGACTTCAGCAACGAGACCTGTCCGCTCTGAATGGCTTTGATGTTGTTGACGGCGTTTTTAAGATTCCTACGCTTCTGCTGGAGGACGTTGGTAGGCAGCTTGGGCATTGCGGGGTTGCTGACCCTTGCCAGTGCAGGAACTGGCGGTGGCTGTGGGTTCTTGGCCTCCTGGCTGGTCACGGGCACCTTGCCCGTAATGCGTCCGTGGGTCTGAATGAAGTTTATCACGCCCGCCGGCGAGGGCTTCTTCTCCGGACTGATTTTGGGCGCACTGGTGATCGATACTTCGGAGTGGAGCGGAACCAGCGAGGGCGGATTCTTCATGGACCGCTGTGCGATGGACATCGGGGCAGATCCATAGCGCGAATCAACGAAAACGCTGCTGCGTCGTGCTGACACCACTTTCTCCTGCGGTGGTCCGCCTTTGTCAAAGTTTACGGATACAGTCTCCCGGGAGCCTTCCTTGCTTTTGTCGATCAGGTCGCTCTGTGGTGGATCATCCGCCTGGGTCTTCGTTACCGTGACGTTTTTCGGAATCCGGGTCAGTACTATCGGACGGGATTCATCGCCTGCCGGCTGCTTATCTTCCGTCCGGGCAGCTGGCCCGGGCCGGGGCTTCTGGGCGGGAGGAGGCGGAGCAGTGAGCTGAGCGGCGGCTGCCTCGCGGGCATTCTTGGGCTTCAAGAGGGAGCAGCTTTAGTGTTGGTCGGACATAGAAGTGCAAGGTCTTACCAGCGTGCTGAGCAGAAAGTCGCGGAACACAACCTGGGTGTGCTTGGCGATGTTGGAGAGGGAGGCAGTGGCTTCCACCTGTCGGTAGCAGGCTTTGCAGAGCACCTTGGGCAGGGGGTCGTCCTCGTCCACCTAAATGGCATGTTAGAAGTTAAATCAGAAGCTCTATGTTGGGAACGAGCGGCCAGCCACTGACCCCCAGGGCTGGCGCACCAGTTTCGGTATTTTTCCCGAATACTAAAATACCGCGGGTCTTGCCACTTACGCTCAGGTAGAGATGCCGCGAAATCTTGTCCTTCAGGCCCTGGGTCTTGAAGATGAAGACGCTCTCCACCACGGAGTTGGTCTTGCTCTTGGTGTTGGCCGCGCAGATGCGGCACAGGTGCTCGAACTCGGCCTCCATGTCGCGGGTCCAGCTGCACAGGTAGATCCTTACGCTATCCTTATCGCCGCGGGCTCAGAGCTGCGCGCTTAGCATCCTGCCTGGGACAGGCAACAGGAGTGTGTTCCACGAGGAGGCCGGAGGGGTGGCCCGGACTACCTTGCAGTTCGGAAATTCGCACTACTTCTTGCCCACACTGATTCGTAAATGATCGCGCGGACAATAAAACGGGAGAGCGTGCGAAACAAATAATAACAAACTGTAAGAGAGAGAGAGAGCGATCTCCAATCTCACATTTTGCTTTCTTCTTTAACGCTGTCCGCACTCGTTATGCTACGTTTTTGGAGAAAAGCGAGAAATCGTGTTTTCCACCTGGAATTCCTGGCCGGGGGGCTGAGGACTCCGATTCCGATGTATCTCAGTTTCCGGTAGTGGGTTTCTGCGGCTTTATCCCCGCCAAATCGACCCGTTTAACGTGGTTTTAAAAACGGACCGAAAGAAACTTTTTTTCACTTGCGTCGCGACGAACACTCAAAATATAAATGAGCGAACAAACGCTGCTGGTTTCTGTTGCTGCCATTACACACCCATACCAGTGCAACCTCTCGCACGCACACACGCGCGCCTTGTACATTACTGTACTCTCTCCTGACCTCGCCACGCCTCTCCGCCCCTCGGCCGACCCGCCTACGTTGTTTTTATGCGCTCGTCGCCTGAGAGGGTGTGCGTGCTTCGTTGCCGTCGTACTATGGGAAATTTCACCGATTTTGTTGGTCAAATTTCATTTTCGTAGAATTGGAAAAGAATGTCATGTTTTAGTGCAACGCATATATAATGCACCTGTCTTCAATTTTGTGTTTTAGATATTTCAGTAGATGTGTCGTCATCTAGAGTACATCGGCCAACAAAACAGCCATACCGATAATGTAACACAGATTATAGCAATTGAAGTTTTCATTGTAGTTATAAAGAGCTAAAACATCGGCAGAGACTCTTGATTGCCTATGATTAGAACAGTACACACAATTCGAATTTAGAAAATACTGTTCTTCCTTTTGGATTCTTTAGAGATCCGACTTGTTCAGAAAATGTAACAGAATTCAGAAATGTTTTGAAGAGGTTTTTAAACAAGCAATGTATTCTGTAACAATATGAATTCAAATCAACTATTTTCTTCTATTTAGAGTTGTGGGAGGTGCCACCCTCAGAGTTTGTTTTATTTGTTATACTAAATATATAATTATTTAACATAAAATCTAAAACAGATCTTAAAAATCTTCCCTTGTTTTTGAGTTATGAATTTTTACCACGGAAAGGGATGAAATTCCCACAGTGCAACTGCATCTGTGTGTGTGTGTGTAATCATGGCAGCCAGTTTTCCTCTCTTTCCGTGTCCGTGTGGCCTCAATGCCGGCGCCTGTGTGTGTGCGTTTTTCTTTCTGCCCGTTTAGAGCGGCGAGTGGCTATATGTAGCCGGGTACATCGGATCTGCGAATAATGTCGCCTGCCGAGCTCTATTTTTCCATTTTGGGCAGGGTTTGAGGTTATGATTGATGTAACAGAGTTTGGATTTGTACGGAATCAGAAGCTCTAGCTAATCCCCCTTATCTGAAGATCACTATTAGCTGTCGAGTGCAAATAATGGGTACTTGTTAGTCGACTGCCCTATCCCCGCAGCCGAAAACTAGTTTCCCCTGGGCTGGTGTGCGTGACTGTTTGGCACAAAAGATCTCGAAATACATAACTTTTTCGATTCAGGGATCAGACACCCATTTTGAAATGCCCCTTACCTCTTTCCATCGGCCAAAACAAATAAGTAGGCAAAAGATTTGATGTCTTTTTCGGCGTTCCTTAGCCCTAAGGTATGCAACGGAGCCGAGGGGCGCGATGGAAACATGGCGAACATACTGTGTAGTTAGCCCAATTAATCCCTTCCGAGATCATAGTACAGCTCCTTCTCTATATCTGAGGACTATGTGCCTCCGAACACCGTATACTTGCTACATGGCTACATATGCATAGAAAAACAAAAATAAAACGCGCCCTCTTGTGTGTATGCACGGGAGTGTTGTCATTTGAGGGGGCGGGGTGGGGCAGAGCCGCTGCACGAGTGTGGGTGCGTTCTTTATTTTTTCTTTTTTGTCAGAGTGGGTGGTGGCAGCGTCGCACATTAGTATGCGTGCTTCCTCCACTTTAGTCATTGTTTGTGCAAGTTTCAGGAGTGTGTGTTTGTGTTTATTGTGTTGCTTTCGAGTAGGGCCTGCCCACACCCTCCTCCTTCTTTGCTCTCTATGTGTAGCACTCACGCATATGTGACTTGGCCAAAAAACGAATGCTAAGTACTTTGCAAAACGCCAACTTTCCACAGCATACGACTAGGCAGCTTGCAACGGTACAGATAATTGCAACAACATGGCCGAAATGCATCGAAACATTCGCATTTTTACATGAAGACCTTCACCTCAGTGTTGCATAGTTTTAGGCTCCTCTTCAGATAGGGACTATTTTTTATTCAATCAGCTCTAGTAGCGGCCAAATCCGATATCTGATTGTGTTTTGGCCAAAATGCCTTCATATTTTGACTTTTAGCCTTCGAGTAGGTAAGCCACGTTCTCGTTGCCGCTGACAACCGCTCGAGTCGGCCTGGGTGCGACGTGCTGGGTGGAACATATTTTGCATAGGCCCCCGAGACCCGACATGGGTCCGACTCAGCGGTACGAAGGGAGTCGAGAATGCAAGTGGTCGGGCAAAGGCCGCACCTCGGTGTGTCAAAGTTGGTCCGTCATAATGCATCATCAATTGAATCACAAACCCCGAACAATTGCACTCCATTTGATAGGATCAAAAATCTGAAATTTGGCACATGGAGCACACTTTGCATCGAAGACTGCCAGCCTGGGTGGGGCAGGGGATGGGTGGAATGTGCCTCATTTACGACAAACAGTCATCAAAGAACACACCTCTTTTGGTCGTTACAAGCTCTTTGCGATTTGGCGGGCAAATGTCAGTTTTAAAATCAAAGTATGTTAATGAAATTCCATAAAGAAACCCTTAAAAAGTTAATACCACTGACCCTCTTTAATTGGAAGATGCCATCGATTTTATTTATTTTATATATACAATAATTCCACTTACTTATGGTATTGAAATGTTACAGGATCTGCGCCTCTTCTCAAGGATAAAGACAATAATAACACAAACTTATAGTTTAGTGTAGTAGTTCTTCTGGAAATAAAATCAATGTTCTAACTAAACTTTGTTTTTAATTAAGTTAGTCTTATAAGTTATAACTATAATTTTACTGTACTTACTTTTTTTATAAGAAATAAAAGTAAAATATATATGTAATATATCTTTTATTTATGGTTTTTCGCCCAAAATACACGACCCTCTTGCCCCGTCAGCCTATCGACCTGGTCCACAGGCTGCTAGCCAGATCTTGCCCTCGCGAATTTGGCCGGGATCGTGCACAGCCTTTCGCGCCCGTTGTCGCCGTTTTCACGAATTTGGCTCAAAAGTAGACCAGCGCGTTGGGGGGTGGCCCTGGTCTTAGCCAGTTTGGCGGGGCAGAGCACTGGCGAATATTATGTAAATAAATTTGGACACTCATGAATGAGAAAGGCGAACATTGTCTGCAGCACAAGTGGGGGATTACATGGAATGCGCAGTGATATCCAAATTAATTGGGCCGCGCAGCCCGTGTTCTGCCAAATAGGTTCCCCAGTAACCCACATACCCCAACAGTCTCCAGGTCACTGATTACGATTACGAAGTACAGCGAGGGAAAGGAGAGCAATGGACTTTATGACACCGCGACCTCACAAACTGCTCCCGGTTAAATCAAAGCAATTGGTATTACCTCACACAGAGCGCAGCCGCGGAGTGCTCCACCAATTTGATTTACCTACAATTTGTTACAGTTACAGTTACAGCCGAAGTTGGAGCTGAAGGTACAGAGATGAAGTGACCCAACCCGGACGGGCGGGACGGAATGAAAGTACGAGTTGTGTCACTTACTTGGCCAGAATTCCAGCGTTGTGGGATGGCCAAAACGATTGCCTGGCTAATGCATTAGGTTCGCCGTCTTTCAATTTTGTAATCCAATGACAGCCGAGGCAGCCTCGCATTGTATGCATTTCGAAAGCAAGTCAAATCGGAGGCAGACAAAGCCCTGCTCCGGGATGACTTTCCTATTTGGCCCCCAATTAGGGCTGAACTTGGGGCCGGATCACGCACTTGAACTTGCTGCTTGCCAGAAGACTGGAGCGGGTCTGGAGCGGAAGGCTACTTGCCCTTGCCGGCGGCAAGATTTCGAGGAAGTGGCTGGCAGAACCAGAAACGAAGTCTCTTCCGCATGCCGGGCCCTGGCGGAACTGGATCCTGACTGGGTGGAGGCTCCAGTCGGTAGAACGGCAGAAACAGCTAGTTCCAGGTTGGCGGTACCCGCTACAACGGGTAAGACGGCCTTGAAGCGATACACTTTTGCTGAAATTGAAGTGGCCGAGAGGTGGAGTCGAGTACTGCTACAGTTTGTCGTTCAGATCCGGTTTATTCAACCTACGGTGCTGCTATGCAGTTGTTTCTCAACTCCAAGTGGCAAAAAGTGTGACAATCTCGCCAAAGCTATACCCAACAGGGTGGGCATACTAAAGAGCAGGAAAGATTATGAAAAATGGCATTACTAGATCGACGTAATACTGTAAAGATACTGTAGAAATTGGACCAGCTGCCCGGCAACAAAAACTATAATATCTAGGAGACCACATGCAAAACGGGTTGATAATCTATATAGTTATATATCTCATACTAAGCCCTGGGACTGGCAGCTAATTGGAACTTAGAACCATTGGAAAATTAACATTTTATTTCTCCCCTTGAAGACTGATTGGCTTCAAGCCTTTGTTTTTGATCAATTATTTAGATTTTTGAAAGTGCAGAACCATTTGTTTAATTTATTTGATCACCTCTGCCAGTCTGCCAGTCTGGCAGAAAATTAAAAGTCGATCATGTCGAAAACAAAGCTCTCACGAAAACTACCATCGATCGGCTGGCTCATGGCTGCGAAATAAGGCGTGGCCGGGTCCGGCTAATAGCAGTTTGGCGCTTGTTCTAGACCGTTTCCACTGGCCACTCGATCTGTATTATCCATTCGCTCGGGCTGTGAGTTGCAGTGCCCCCTTCTGTCGACACCGTCACGCCACGCTGTGGAGAACGGGAAGGTCAGCGAGTTACTTTCAGCTGCCTTTGTTCCAGCGCTGCACTAGTCGAGGGGCAGAGTCTGATGCACAAAATCAGAACTTTGTTTTCGGCCTGCGACTTGACAATTTTAGGCAGTTTTCAGGCTGTGATCTAAAAGTCTATCCCATAAGTTCTGAGTGGCTTTTACTTCCGTGACTCAAGAGCTTAATAAATGGCCTGTTTCGACGGTCTGTGGTTATGCCTGTTGGTAGTAGTTGTAGTTACTGAAGTCACAAAAAAACAGATTTCATTAATTTAATTTTCATTAGAAAGGCAAGCAACATGCGTGCCCAAAGTCGAGTCATTTAACCGAAAATTACTTTCAAAATGCTCGACAAAAGCCAAAGTACATGCTTGTACGAGTTATGTGAAGGAATTTCATGGCATTCGAGCGGATTTTGATTCGATTTTGCGTATCACTGGCCACTGGCGGGCTAACGCGGCTGCAATAAATTGGAACACAAGTAGCTCCCCAAAGTTGAATTGTATTGACAAGGGCAAGTCAATTAACGTACTCTAGCATGTGCCAAGCACCCGAGTCACTGCCAAAGCCCGCCATCAAATCGGGCACCAAACTGAATGACGATCAGGTGGTAATCCGCTATTCGCGATCCGCGGAGTCTTCAGCTCCGAAGGTAAGTCAGGTTCATTCTAAGTAGCGATGATCAACACCTCTTTGTGTGTTGTGTCTCTGCAGGACCTTGTATTGTCATCCGATTTTATGAGTCTGCACAAACAGTTGAGTCATGGCTGTGATTTGTCACTAAGACCGAGTGTCTTTCTTGGTTCAAAGCATTACGCATTGCCGCTCACAAATACAGACTTTAATTAAGCTTTTACCCGACTGTTCCACAATGATTTTTTCAATTAACGGAACCATTATTTCCAATTTTTCTGAAGTGCAGCACTCCCATTTATTAATAGAGCACAATGGAGCACTCGGAGTGGGTAGGCTTACGGGCCTTAAGCTCTTTATGGCCAGAAGTAATAGGGAAGTTTTCAAGGCCGCCCAATTTAGCGGACATTTAACGGTCCGACCTGCTCACATACCGAATCAATTTGCGGCCCAAGGTGTCGGCCGGAGCTCCACAATCGCCACCCCCTGACGGATGCCATATGACACCGTCGAGCCATCAATAGAGCCCGCCATAGTTGGAAACGGAAACGGGATTATTACGCCGATACACGTTGATAAATTCGCACCGCCTATTTATAAAGTGAGTGGCGAATTGCAAAAGCAACTCGGCCAACTCGACCAAGTCGGGACAGAAACGACTAATTGTAGGACATTTGTAAGCGCCCGTAAAGATTTCGGCTGTCCGAGTGCTGGTTCACCTTTTGTAATTAAGACATTAGCCAGCATTATAATAATTCGTTTGTGAAATTGTCCATTAAACCTAATAACTACCTGCCAAACTACGACAACTTGGCGGGCCAGCCCAGTGACTTGTACCTGGGCTGTTGAAATGGGCACCGATCGTTATTAATATTGCGCATACGCCGCATGGGCCACGCCAGAGTGGCGTTTCAATGCCAAGTCTCGTAGGTTCTCGATCATTAATCAGAAAAGCCAAACATCCTAATAAGTGAGGGCTTGTAACCAAATCTTTCAATTAGTACAGTCTTCCAGAAAGAACACGCTGTCTCTGATTGTGAAGGCCCTTCCCTGACCTCATGGCGGCTCAACTGTGAAAATTATACAACTTCCGAAACAAAGCAAAAATCCGAATATGAGGCGGTGGAAGAGGCCCCCGCCCCCTGCTGCCAGTAAGCAGAATAAATCGTGTGAAACACAATCCAGCAATAAATAAATTAAATCAGAATTATATAAATGCCTCTGGCCCACTCGGCTCGGCCGTTCACCAATGGAGCGCCTTTTACCGACTTGGCTCTGGTTTTGGCTCTGACTTGGCGGCTCTGCTTGGCTGCTTTGACCCAGTTCTTGGCCAGTCCGTTGCCATGTTTCCACCGTCAGCGGTTTCACTTTCAATTCTCCGGCTCCGGCTCAAAATTGCCTGCATTGGCCACAAAAGCTGGCGTTAAGCTATGTGGTCTAGAGCCAATCGAATCCACCAAGGGCACTCGAGCCTGGGCTGGAAATGGGCTCGATTGGCCCAAGTCCAGCTCTCTTTGCTAAGATGGGCTGATCCCCCCAGAAGCTGAAGCTGGCTAAAAAGTTTACCCATTTAGGTGTCTAAATTGTAACAATATTTCACAACTCCCATAGAAAATGCTGGCAAATAGTTGCTCTAGATGTGGCTTTTGAGGTGGCAAGGGGCCTAGACCAGGTCCAGGTTACTACACTTGAAAAAAAGTCTACTGTAATCTGAAGTATAGGTAATAGAGCCCTTTACGGTTGGATCTAATATGCTAGGGCCTTCTAAGTTAGTAATTCATTAACTCTTGTTTAAATTATTTTTATATTTTTTTGTGTGTGGTGCAGGTTTCAGTTGGGATTCAAGAAATCAACCAAGAAATCGCCCTGTAGAGCCCCAGTATCTGGTTTGCAATGGGTGTCTGGCCACCGTGGGCCGCAACTATTCCAGCCAGGTGCTCGCTTTCAGTCAGAGAGCGCAGCAAGCGGTGCAAGATAATTAGACAAGCCACTGGGTGTTCAGAACGATCTGCGGAATGGAGCTCCGCCAACAATGGCACAAGCCATACTCTTACTTTCAAAAGCTTAAGAGATCGGCCAAGAGCTCGGCTCTGCTAGCCAAGTTAACAGAGCCAGGTTAACAGCCACTTGGCTGAAGCCCAACTTGGCCAGACCGCTGGCTTGCCGAGTGCCTCGAGACACTTGCTCGGCACAGTCGCGTTGTGCAGTTGATTCGAATAGGACGTGTGGCACGCTTAAGCGCACGGTAAGACGACGACTCCGAGGCGCCTCCGATCCGAGGGTTACATTTCGGAGTTTTGAAAATCGAACCCCAGCTGGATTAGACCGCCGCGAGAACGGCCCCTCGACCATTTTCGATTCATTCAAAATTTCAGATTGCAATTCGAATTTAGATCAAAATTTAGCTGCGAATATTGCACTCGGCGCTCGGCCAAGAAAACGTGCATAGAAAGCAGGCTCAACTGCATTTTGTGGTTCGTTCGTGTGTGTCGGCCG
Organism: Drosophila ananassae; assembly: GCF_017639315.1. Lineage (NCBI taxonomy): Eukaryota > Metazoa > Arthropoda > Insecta > Diptera > Drosophilidae > Drosophila > Drosophila ananassae. The sequence goes on from NC_057930.1 coordinate 26,726,816, forward strand.
ACTCGCTCTGCGTCGAAAAGAAAGTTTTTCGCTAAATATACTACAAGCATCAACAAACAACAAACAAAATAAAAAGAAAAGAAAACAAAACAGCTCGCAGTTTTGTTTTATTTTGCTTTGCAATTTCTTCGCCGCCCAGACACAGTTTTCCGAAATGGTAGTGCCCGCGAATGCCGAGTGGGAAATCTAAATCAGCCGTTTATCTGCGAGATACTCTCGCATCTTTACCTCTCCTTGGCAACAGCCAGCGGTCATTGCAGCGGCAGTGCAGGCATCAGGCTGCTAAAAAAACTGAAAAACTCTTCAGGAAAAACTGAAAAACTGAAAAAACAAATAAAAAAACCGAAAAGTCCAAGATAAAAACAAAAGTGTTGTAATCTGTGAACGTGAACGTGTGTGTGAACTAAAAGCCACAAACGAAAGCTCAAATAATAGGGGCAAGACTGAGCTGCGACTGCAACTGCAACTGAAACTGCAACGGCTACGGCTACGGCTACGGCATCAACTTGCAACAATACAAACACGTCCAAACAAAACTGCAAGCCCACAGCCAAGAAAATTGTAACACAAGGCTCGAACCAAAAACAAAAAGAAAAAATCTAAATTGAAAGATTGCGACACAGCCTTCTTAGTTATTTAGCAATTGTATGCACCGCACCGGGCAACAGCGGAGCTTTTCTCAGCGGCGGCAACTGTTGTTGCCACGGCGCTCTGTGGCGGAGCTACTGGCGGAGGTAGTGGTAGTGGTGGTGGTGGCGGTGCTGCCCCCGATCCGGTGGTATTTTAAATTCTGTGAACCAACCTCAAAAAACGCAACTGCACCAACCACATCAAGAAAATTTACAGTTACAGTTACGACGACGCGCAATACCTGCAACATGGGGCACTCAACAGGTCGGCTAAGCATTCTGTGGCTGCTGGGATTATGTCTGTTGCTATTCAAAGCAGGTGAGTCTAAGTCTAAGCCTAAGTCTTAGTCTAAGTCATTGGGGAGAGCTCTGGGAAAGGGCCGAAAAGAGCTGATTCATCTCGGATAGCAGGAAGGGTTCTGTCTCTGAAGAGGGGAGACCTCCCAGGAGGATGAGGAGGAAAAAGCACTCCAAGTGGAAACTGTTTTCCGCCACAAGCCCAGGCAACGGGAAGTGGCCAAGTCAACGAACTCCGTCTTGTCTAATTACTCGAAATTTTATGTTCCAGCCTCGTATTTGCTCACAGGCCTGCGATCAGCTGGAAGAAAAGCCTTAAAAGTGAAAAGTGGCTCTATTACCTCACTCTGGGCCTTTCGCTCGAAAGTAAGAGTCGGGGAGAACAGAGTCCAAAAGAGGCTTTGGTTTCTCCGTCTTCGATTCAATCGAAATGCCTTGTATTTTAAAATAATGGCCATTCCGCCTGGCAGATGAGCCGAGGCATCAAACTTATTCGGTACTTTGTTATGGAAATAGCTTGTTCGCAGAAGAATTGAGAAGCCAAACTTGTTTCTGGCTGACAAGACGGGCTAACAAAAAATCTGATGTCAATTCAATTCCATAATCGTGGAAGAAGTCTAGCTCGCCGAGGTGAGGCCACAAAAAACTGGCACGAGACACGGCTAGTCTCTATGATTTGGTTATTTATAGACATTCCTGGGTATTGTATTGGGTTGCAGTGTGTTAGGAGTAGGCCCGGCTAATTATGAGGTACGGGAGGATCCGATCACCTGCTCTATTTACGAAGCGAAACCATAACATAATCGAGCAGTTGGAGCATAACAAGCATAACAAATATCACAACAAACGATGTCAGGTCAGTCGGCCCGGATTGGCTGTCCACTCGACTGCTCGAACTGCTGGGTAATGGTAATGGAGTTATGTAAGTTATGCCAATCAGCCAGCAGCCTCAGTCTCAGCCAGCAGCTAGCAGCTAGCAGCCAAGCAGCTTATGGCACCGATATTAATTGCACACAACAGACAACAGACTGTTGAGCTGAATGGCTCGAATATTGGTTGAATAATTTTTCGGCCAAGTGAGTGTGTCGGTGTAACCGAGCAAATTGCGGTTATAATAACTGTTAATAATCCGCAAACAGTTTGCTTAATTGTTTGTCTATATTTAAATAGGCAAGCCATTGCCAAAAAATAGAGTCATAATCAGTTATGACTCCTGATCTGGACCATGATGGAGTGGGGCCAGTTGGGCAGCAATGCCCAGAACCTCCTACCAGTCTGTTTGGACTTAATTGAAAGTGAAAGGGAAAGCCACCCACCCTTCGTAAAGAAATAATGACACTACGTGCACATACTTAATATTTAGTACATGAACTTGGCCAGTTCCGAGTCTGGGCTGTTGCCTAATTCGCTTTCACTTTCAGGTCTGCGGTCGCTGAATAATTCGCTAATAACTCGTGTGTTAATTGCTTTATCTGAAGCGATTAGCTCTATCACTCGTGCTATTACCTTTCGACGGTTTAATGACAGATCGGGTCCACCGCCGTAATATTTACATTTCCACTGTGAAAGCGACAGACCTCCTAATTGATTGTTTCCCCAACGAGACGTAACATCCCAATGAAATAGTTGTCGTCACGGCTCCCCCCAGAGCCAGAGCGTGTGAATTAAATGAACTACGGATCAAGTGGCCACTCGGAGAGGCAATTGCCCCAGAAACTTATCACCGGAGTCGTGATATGGCAAGAAAGTGAAATAAACGGACAGACACGGGCCTTGTCAGTGCCGCTGATGACACAATAAAACAGAAACAAATGCGTGTACAACAAAGCATTATAAAATAAATAAAATGCAAAAGAAAGCCATCAAAAACAAGCGGCCGACAGCTGACGGACTGCTGGAAAGGTAACAGCTACAATACTTTCCATTTCGTTCAACTATAACAAAATTTGGATGTCATTTCTCTAATTTAAAAGCTGAAGAAAGGTCGCCACCACGCCAGGCTGCGTTAACCATTGTTGTGTTTCACCGCAAAATGCATGTTTTCATGTGTTATGGCTGGAAACTTTAGGGTGAAAATGTGAAAACATTAGGAGGCCGCTGGTTGTGATGATGGAAGGGCCTCTGGCAGAGGAAATGGAGGTGGGGAAGTGCCCTATGGCCTACGAGAAAGTGTTAGAATAGGCTAAGACTAGACACTCCCTTAACCAGTCTAGTCTAAAGTCTATAGATAGGAAAAGAAGGCTTCTAGAACACCTATCTTGTTCCAATAATTTCCTGCTCAAGTCTTATTTCACTCCCATGCCCCAATTTCCATAACTAATGGCTACCCCCACCGTATTTGGAATCCAAAGTGTCATTGCCAATTCAGTCATTACCCACATGCCGACCACGCCTCTTCTTCGCCTCATCAGAGTCCCAGCCTCTGAGTCTCTGAACCTCTGGCTCCGCCGCCCTCGGGCTTAGGCAATTGCTGGTATTACCGCAGGCGGTGTCAATGCTTGCCGTGCGAAAGTGTCGGCGCACGCGGAAGATCGTCATTAAATTACCCGGCTAGGGCTGTGAGTGTAATCTGAACGCTTTACACGAGCGTGTTCGAGCTTCGGCATGTTGCAACCAGCTCTGCTTTGCATGCAGTTGCCAGCACTCGTGGTGCACTTTCGCTTTTGCAGCCAGCAGTACTCCGGTGGGCTGGCTGGCTGGCTGCCTGCCTCTCCGGCTGAGGCAAGCTCAAATAAATTTGCACACCGCCGCGGTAATCCCTCGATTTCGAAAGGCTCCAGTTAATTTGCGTTAAACTGGGAGCTGAAATATGCTGTCAGTGGGCCCCAATAGACTGACAGACCACCAAAGAGCAAACAGCTCCGACTTCCCCCAGTATTTAACGTTCGCCCTGCAAGCTCTGAGCCAGCACTTAATGGTGCTACTCACCTTGAAATGCACATGTTACCAGATTATTGTGGCTGCAAATTATTTTCGCTGCGCAATGAGCAATCTATTAAGGCATTGCCTCACCCCGAGACCATCCATAACCGATGTGAATAGAGGCGCAGAGTCCCCCCTATGCCCGCATTGTAGTGGAATTTCTCGGCCGCTGCTCCACTTAACACTCTCACACCTGCCCCAGCTCCAGCTCGAGCTCCAGCTCCAGCGGTAGCCACTGCCCGTGCCCCTGCCACGGTCGGATAGCTCTCCATCTTTCACCGCAACAATGCCTAAGGCGAGTGTGTGTGTGGATTGCGTAAAGACTTTTCATTTTATGATTATTTTATGCGTATTTCACATTTACGGCAGGTTGCATTCAGCGGAGCGGCACCTGCGTCTCAAAGTAATTGATTAGACAGGCTGTGGTTCATCACCGGACATTCTATGCGGTCTTTCTGCTCCACATACTGTCCAGTCCGAGAGCTCGGATTACCCAACAACAAAAGGCTCGGGTGCCAGTGTTACGTGTGATGTAGACCAGCATCACTAGCATTTGCACTAAATGCTTACAGCCATAATCTCCTAATTTGAAGGCAGTCGTCTGGCTGTGTTTTGTTTCTCGCGAAACCCTCCTCCGCGAATCTGAATCCGAATTTATAATTGAATTCGTCGAATCAGCGACTCGGGAGGCCAAAAAGGTGTCAAAGCAATGGATCGTCTGCCGCGGACAGACGCCGGCGTGTCTGACTGGTTCACCTGCTTGTTCAGCCACGATCTCAGAGTGTCTGTAAAATGCATAATGCGGCCGTGGTGACATGGATTCAGACTCGAAAACACGTATTCGTGATTGATGTGGCTGGCTTAGGATATATTGGTTTGAAAGAAACTAATATATTCCTCAGATTCCACTCGTACGCCGCATTATACCACGGCGATGTTGTCATTGGAGATTGACGGATCTTGGAGGCTCGAAACGGAGCTTGTTCTTCTTGGGGCCGAAGGAGCTCAAGGTTATGGGGCTTTTAAGCCGTTTAGAAAGGCCACTTTATAATAATTTCATCGTTTCGTAACTGGAAGTGGGACTCATAATTCGGGAAAAAAATCTTGAGGCATGGGCCATAAATTGCTACGTTGGAACACGCTTATTAATGGAACTTCGGCGGCCGGGGCCAGAATGAAAGTAAGATCAGAGTTCCCCTCGCCACAGCTTGGCTCTGGGGCTCTTTCATTGTCTCCTTTGCGGGCAGGTAACTGAATAAACTGGATTTGGCAGATGCCGGATTCAACGACCTTGGGGCCGAGAGTGCAGCTTGCAGTCAAGGCTCAAGGCTCCAAAGGGCAGGAATGCGGCTGGCCGCAGCTGGCCTTCCTGGTCGGTCTCCTCCGCGGACTTAAGTTTTCAAACATCTTGCAGCCTCGCACCGCTCACCTTTCACTTTCACCTGGCTGCGGTGCGTCGGGTATTAGTGAGCCTGCTTAAATGAACGATGACGGCCCACAGTGACAAAATGTGGCCAGTGCGGAGAGCCGGACAGCAAGACAGGCGGACAGACGGACAGACGGACAGCGTGAATGTGCGAGAGCTTATCGATTAGTGGTTGCATAAGCGGCGCACTCATCTGCGTCGTTAGGAGCTTCATTAAGTGCTCCGGTGTCAAATGTAATGGGTTGCTGGGACAGGACAGCTGCACCGATTACGGGGGCTTTCGACATGCGGAGCTGCCCGCTGCTCTGCTCCATTAATCATTGGCCAAGATCTAATGTTGCCAGCCGTTGCAAGTGCGTAGAGTGCATTTGAATCCGTCCAGGCCCCACGAAAAACACAAGTGCAAGCAAACAACTCGCTTTCCGAGATGTGGATGCCGTTTCGCCAAGTAACGCTATTCCTGTTACAGCCGCCGTTTAAGCCAATTTCTCCGACGCTTTCATGGCATCCAGATATCGGTTTCGATGTTTTCAATGTCACCCAGGCCGCCCAACAGGTTCCACCTCGGTTTAATGACATTTCTCCAAGCGGGTGTGCTTCGTGACTGCGTGAATGCTTTATTGAATCATCCCCAGTGGCGGCCAGTGGCTAGTCCAGGCTATTGACTGCAAAGCTCAAAAAAGTGGCAAAAAGCTGCGGCTCGATCGGAAAGGAGTCGTCGCGAGACTGCGCGATCGAGTCATCGAACCGATATTAGATGTTTTTATTTGACAAAGCCATTATAAATAACATGCCGGTTTAGAAGCCCGACTGCTTACAGTTTTTCAATTTTATTTATTTATCAACTTGTTCATTATTTATCACAATGCTGGGGGACTGCTCAGTCTCAATTAACGGATCTTCGGTGTTTGGCTCACTAACTGGTTTCCCCGAAGGTTTGGCAGACGACGGACGCTATGATTATACGCCGTACTTATGAGCCAACATACTAATTGTGGACGGCATAAAGTTGCAACCTCCACTACCGCTCCAATTGTGCCACGGAGAGCTGACATTTAGGCGACCATTGGGTAATTTGCATGGTCACGCCGCCACACCATCACACGCCATGCCGTCACCCATGAGCAGCTGCACCGCTCCGGCACAGGGTGTGGTCCGGCGTGGGAAACGGTCGTGTTTTACGATTTTATTACTAAACACTACAAAGCGCGGATAAGCAGTTCAATGTCGTCTATGGGACTTGTGGGGCTGGGCGTGATGATTTGATGAATTTATTTCTCAGTCAACCTCTGCGAAATTGGCAATTTCTTATTTGGCTCGAAGAGCGGCTAATTAGATATTCCAGACCAAGCCACTATCTAAAATATTTTAAAATGTAGTGTTAAGAAGTAACAAGTAGCCAAAGGAGTAAAAATAGGCTATAAAATTATTCTGTCAAGCAGAAACTATTCGAATCCCTATCTGTCCGAGGACGAGTCGAATAAATATTCCAATTGTTCACTCAGAACGCGAAACGCCATAAATTAATTGTGACCCTGCCCGAGGGCGTCGTATAAGTCCCAGAAGACATCGCGTAGGACTCGCTAACAATGTACTTCACTTACTTCGGCAAAGACAGCTCTTTCGCAAAAGGTTTTCGCAATGCCAGAGCCCGCCTCCTTGTACTTTACGAGATGCTTTTTGCCTGATTGCATGCCAGCCATAATTCTGCAGAGTACGCAGCTCCCGCCTCCAGGTCCTGGAGGGCACCGCGAGCCTCGCGCCGCATAATTCATAGATGTGACACCGATAAGTGACGCGAACACGCTGCCTATACCTGATATCTTATGACACTGACATGCATAAGCCGATGTAGGCTATATATTTCAATTCAGAAGGCATGAAATCATGGCGCAGGAAATCCATTTTCGTTGGACAAACACAAAGAATTTGTCCGTAGCCGGCGGGCCAATCCGAGCTGGGTTTTTGAAAGACGGATGGCTTGATCTAGCCTTGAGTTCCTACAGAAAATTCGTCTTACAAGGCAGTATTGGCAGAAACAGAAACAACACTTAATACGCATATTTTATCTAAAGTCTTCGGTCGCCAATCAAGCAAACCGGATAGTAATCCAAGCGAACAAATGATATCCGCTTATGCCCGTGTAGATTAGTCACCGCAATATTAAAAGATTCGGCGAAGTGAGCCAGCAAAAACCCCAAAAAAGACGAGGAAAAATTCCCAACATAGACAGGTAGGTACACAGGGAAGTAAACGATCGCGACCCGTTAAGCGTTAAGCGCTTAAAGATGCGTGATCCACTACTAAATACGAATACTTGACTTCTCGGTCACGAGAAGAGCTCCGCGCAGGTCTGGGCCCAAGTTCACAGGCCCAAATGTAGCCCACTTCTGGCTGTCCGTCCTTGACTTTGGCTTTTCACACGACTCGGCCGCATATAAGGTGTCTTGCAATCAATTTGCTTTGTTACTTAGTGCTTAGTGCTTGCTGCTTAGTGCAAGTAGTATGATAGATCGTCGGGCCAAAAATCATTAGTTTCTGAGCTGCCTGCACATCGTTTTCGCTCCAACATTTTATTCGCTTTGATTGGCTGTGGTCTGGCTTGCCTTCTGCTTAATAATCGCTGCCTTCGCAGTGTTTGAGTTGCCAATTAGACATCTTGATTAAAAGCTGTTAATGAAGCTTTGTCGTATCTCGAGAGCAGCGATCGCACACGCAGACCTAACGCGGCTCCACACACGCAGCCCCGGCAAAGGCTATTTATTAGGTTAATGTCTTCGCAGTGGCAGTCGGAGCTGTTCCAGCAATTCGCCAGTGAGGAATGCAGAGCCCATCGGAGCACATAAATTACACCTTACTGCCCTGGATGCTCCTTTTCGGCGCACATCCCGGGCAGACAGGGCAGAGCCATTTCACTAAAAGCTTTTTTGGATATCGCGGAGCCTAACTATGCAATTAAGATCACAAAAGACTCCCCAGTCAGCCGCGCAGCTCTGGCGTTTTCGCTTTTCAATATTCACCCGTTTTCCGACGTTTTCCCGACTTGCTCCCGCCACCAGTTGTCTTCCCCGCCAAACGTGCCCCATCGGTTCAAGTTCAACGACAGAGCCGACCAGGTTTTGCAGGCTGACGGCCAGGCTGACACTACCCGTTGTGGCCACAGATGGGGAAATAGCTGGCCGAAAGTGGCTGGAAAATTTAATCATTATTAGGAGGGGATTCCCCTCCGAGCGGCCCCCTTGCGTGTTCGGACGTCTGCCAAAACAAGCATCACTTTGGTATTTGATTTCATGTAAATGATCCGCGTCTGTTTTCGTTTTCATGTTTGCTCTCTTGGCTCTTTGGCAGCAAAGGTGATGAGCAAAAGGTGAAGGTCATCCGAAGCCGCTGGCCCAGGCATATCTGACTTGCAACTATCGCCGTCGTCCGTCGATTCCAGGCCCGCCGCTTAAGTCATCGCGACTTTGCATCAGTTGTCCATGTTTGGCAGGTTGACGGCGCTGCTTTTTGGTCTGATTAACTTTTCGTCCCAAGAAGCAGCTCGATCGCGAGCTCGAGTTGGTGCAAGACATTTAATTACGACTTGGAAGCAGTTCACACCCAACAGAAACAGCAGCAACAGTAGAAGCAACAGCTGAGCAGCAACTGCCCTGCCAAGTGCTCTCCACATTACCATATTCAGCGTTTGAATTGCAGGCCCAACCTTGGCATCGATTCGGCGCACAAAGCGACTAAAGTCTCAGGCAGAGACACTAACGAAACGAAAACAATCTAGAAAACCCGTAAAGAATACATGCTCGGAAATTAGAACTCTGCAATCACGATCTGCTGTTCCACCACCACCAACCCGCACCACATGTTATTAGTTTGACGCGGATCTGGGGGGTGCGTGCGTTGAGATACAGCGAGTTTGTTGCCTAAGTCTTTTGTTTTTCGTGGGGAAACTTCTAGCCACTGCAGCTGGCTGACTGGGCTTGTGAGCAAACGACATTGCGGGGACCTGGTTTTAATTGGTTTACATTATTTATAAGCCAGCAGCAGATCTAATGGATTCCGCAGACACTCCCTCGAGCTACTTACGCCCGAACCCGGGCCTGGGAACCCGCAACTGAAACCGAGACTAAAACTGACCGACTACAGCCAATCGGGCATCGCGGGCCGCCACACTTAATTCAACAAATTAGTTGGCCAAAATGGAATTGAAATGGGCCCAAAGGCAGCGGCTTTTCGTTGCACAATGCCAGGCTGCTGCGCTGCCAAACGAGACTCCGTGGGCGTCGACTGGCTTTCAAAATTCTTGGGGAGCACAGGACTGGCCGTAAATGAAATAATTATCGAAATCCACTTTCCGCAATAGGCAGCACACGGCAACCTTTCGATTTCGTTTAACCGCTGGGCTTGGCTCCAGTTTTTGGCGCCTTAGTGGGTACTAGCATGACTCATAGGCGATTGCAATCACTTCTGACTGCCTCATGAAATATTACTTTGTGCCAGTCTGCGCGTTCTTGGCAACTAACACGTTATTCTGAGGGGAGTACCATTAGGAACTTATAGATACTATCGGGACTTATAGATACTATCTTGGCACTGGAAGAGACAAGAATGGGCTCCAACTCTTACAGTTAGTTTGAGAAAATATAATCAGGTTTTAAAGACCTTATTCAAATCTGCGCGTTCTTGGCAACTAACACATTATTCTGAGGGGAGTACCATTAGGAACTTATAGATACTATCGGGACTTATAGATACTATCTTGGCACTGGAAGAGACAAGAATGGGCTCCAACTCTTACAGTTAGTTTGAGAAAATATAATCAGGTTTTAAAGACCTTATTCAAAAATGAACATGAATTTGAATGTTTATCTCTCGAAAACCAAATATTAGTTTATAATATGAATAAATCTGAGAAACGCTCTCGGGTTGAATTAATTAATTGTAAGCTGATTTTCATACAATGAAGCTTTGAATTAAACGCGGTGTGAGACTCCAATTTGTTAAAGACACAATCCAATCATAAAAGTCGAGGGCAGCCCGATAAACCCAGAGGCAAGGTAGGTATAGGTATACGAAAACATAAGGCCAGTTAGATTCAGCCCCATTTGCTTTTATTGGCCTGCTATAATTGTTTTTGCCATTGTCGTTATAATTGTTTGGGTTGTCCAATAAGCGCTTTGTTCAGCTCAACTCGGATCTCAACACAACTCGGATCTCAGATCCGCCGCCGACGCAGGCCGACTTAGAAACCACAATGGCAATGGCTTCTTGGCTGCATATTCCATTCCATTGCGCAACAGACGCCTTTTATGGACCGAGCTGGGGCGTTGAGTGACCCTGAATTGATTTCGGCTTTGGAGCGGAATTCTGAAAGCAGCAGCCACAAAAAGTATCTCAATCATTACACCCTGGCAGTCGTAATTAAAATGTCATTTATGAGTCTCGAATGAGAAGCAGATCTAATGCCGGACAGGACTTGAGCAGCTAAGGAACTGGGACAGGGACTATTAAGATACTGTATCTGAAACATGCAAGTCAGACGGATTACAGCACAAGTCGCGTACTTTGCATATAACCCGTACCGTTTTGCCAGCTTTTCGGGCACACCCAAAACCAGAAATGTGCCATGGACCCAACCGGAGCCAGTCCGTTCACTTTTGGAGCGCGGATTCTAATGCCAAGTCACGAGATTACGAGTACTGAGCTGCCTTTTGTGTTCGGTCTGGTTTGGTCTGGGCCCAGTTAATGTCGTTAGCAGGCGCCCACAATTACATTGGCCACGGCGAGGCGGTGTGGGCTGGCTAAGTCTTCGGCTGCTGCTCCATATTTAATTCCGCATAAATGTCACCGTGAGTGAAACAGAATCGTAAACTTAAATTGCCTGTGACCACGGCCGGGCACAAAATCAATCAATACTTGTACTGTAAGTACATGGCTCTGCGCTGGTCGAGAGGTAGTAGTCTTTCGTGATCCCAAACCCAAATGCAATCCGTGAGTGACTTTGTAAGTAATTTGGCTGCCCACACGTGGATAAAATATAATTGGCGCTTTATAAAATGTTTGCAGCGATTGCTTTTCGTCTGGCGGAGCCTTGGGTTGCAGTTTGTGGCTTGGGCTGGGCTGTACTGGGTTAGACTGGGTTGGACTGGGTCGGACTAGGTTGGACTAGACTGGGCTGGGTGGATTCGTTTGTTTTTTTTTGGTTCAGGCCCCAGCCGGAGGCATTACTAGGTGGCCTTTGCTTTACTTTTGGCATTTGGCGAGGAGGAGGGGACTGGCTTCCAAGTCACCCAATCTCCGACTAGAATCTTTATTGATTTCGCTTAATAATGCATTTCCCGTCCATTGACAGAACCGTCCAACTTTCACTTTAGTTTGAAGTGGGGGATTTACATTTTTAGACAAGTGGCGAGTACCAGCCTTATTAAAGTCAAAATCACAAAATGTTGAAAAGGTTTTGACTCCATCAAGTGGAGCCTCCACACACATCACACATGAGGCTAGAGCCAGAAAGTGAAGGCGACTCGCTAACTTGGCTTTCTCATGGGAATGCCTCCGAGTCGAACAATGCGAGCGGTCTGAAATCTTTTTGCCTCATACGCCCTAGACCTGCCCGGGGCTCCCTGGTTGCCGTGCGAAAATTCAAAATTCAAATGCATCCCGCCGATTGCACACACTCTGCCAATGCAACTGCAACTCCGGCGACTGGGGAATGTTAATTACAAACTGCGTTTTAATATCGTGCAGTAGGTGTAACAGCGAGTGGCAAGCGGCTAGCCCCTGCCGCGTTATGATACTTTTTGCTTACGTCACAGACACCATCGCAACGCAGCCATCGATTTGTGTCCCGACTGCATTTATTGTAATGCGAAAGTACTCCAAGCGTTTTGCCAAACGGCGAACGCTCTCCGCTGGCCAACTCGCCGTTGCTAGGCTTACCCACGCACCCGTCCCGACCGTCAAGTGTTCCGAGGCAGCAGTCACGACCGAGTCTCCCAGTGGGTCGCAGCAGCTCACTCATGTGTGCCTTCGATAGCCCAATTTCCACAATTCATCTGGCAGCGGCTGAGTCGAGCTGGCGAATCAGTGTATTGAGAGAAAATAGCGCCTATCGATCGGCTATAGATGTAGTATCCACAATATATAATAACTTGGCCAACTTTTCCTCTCTGTGGAGCTTTGCTTCCCAGCAGATGAGCGCCCGCGCCGCACAGTTTATTATTTATTGCGAGTGCGACTGCGACAACTGAACGCAATTTCTTCCCAATGCGGAAGATTTCAATTTCGAGTCCATGCCGACATGATTATTTTCTTTATTCACAAATTACGCATACGTAATCGTGCCGAGTACCGAGTACCGAGTACCTTTTCCCGATGGCTTCGAAATCGATCTCACGCGACGTGGAGGTGGCAAGTTAAGGCCTCCACTTGGACGGGATGCCTGAGAAAGTGGGTCGGTGGGGCTGGCACGGGGAAATGGAAATGGTCGGTGAAAGATGGGCATACTCGAGATCTGGATTATGTCAGCATCTCAGACTAACCACGAGGTGAACGCACCATTCATCACCGACGGCCCGTTTAAAAAATAAAGACGTCCAGCCCAGCCTCATCTGGAGGCATTAATCAAGTGGCGGCCTAATGGCCACTCACTCGGGCCCAAAGCAGGCCTCCGATGACCGGAATGGAAAGAGCGATCGGGCGCCAAAACCATCAAGTCAACGGCTGCATGACAGGCCATAAAAACTGCCTCCGAATGCCACTTTGCGAGTGGCATGTCAAAACCACAAAACTGCGACTGCCGATTCACAATTGGAAGTGCAGGGGCGTCGTCCTCCTGCCGTTGGCGAGAAATGCATATTGGCTAATTATTTCGGGCAATTCGCCAAATCGTGAAAAGCGGAAGCTTCAATTGGGCGCCAAACAATGAGCGGAAATCGAGGCCCAGGCTCAAAAGTTGAACGATCGAGTTAAGAAGCTCTCGGAAGGCGCCGGATGATAACACATTCGCAGACCTCAGACGGCAGGCGGCAGGCGGCAGACAATGCCCCAACCCTCCGTTGGGGAGATAATTGTGGCACACGCTCGTGCCTCCATTCTCCTCATGCATTGTGTGGAAAATTGGAAAGGAGTTACCGCCGAGTTGGCTAAAATAATTGATCGTAAAACATTAACGATACCCATGGCAAATTTAAATAAACAACTCGCAGAGTTTGGACAGCAATTTGTATTGTTTAAGAGATCATTTCATTACGCAGCAGTAAACCCCATTATGTCTAAATTATTATGTCTGTTTTATTAGAAAACAATGTTACAGTTTGTGTTTTACTGCCAAGTTTATAAATAAATAAATGAGTATAAAAATATTTTCAAAAAGAACCACTTTAATCCATAAAGTCCGCAGTCATTAATGGAAGTTTGCAGTCTTTCTCGGTTTTAAAGTTTCAATTATTGGTCTCTTAGACTTTAAAGAAATAATAGCCCGACAAGCTGCCTTGCCACTTGCAGCGAGTGTTGCAAGCTGCAACTGCAGGCCGCAAGTACTAAGATTTTCGGGCACACGTCTAGTGCCGCAACAAGTACGGGAATGTAAAGCAGTAGCCCCGCAAATGTGCACAGATTTCCGGCACTATCAAGTTGTGTCTTGTTGCATGCTCGTTGGACTGGTCATTGTTGCAGTTGCCTCAATGTTGCTGCAGAGCCTGCCCCTGCTCCGGTGCTTATCAAATTCATTTAAATGAAAAGTGAAAGGAAAATGGCTATTGCCACTAAGCTCTTATGACTGCCGCGCCGAGTGTGTCAGCCTCAAATTTGTCGCAACTACCCGACTGTGCTCGATCATCTGGGCAATCCAACCTTTTCTGTCAGGGTTTCTTATGGCCGATGCAACGCACTTCCGCACACCTGTGTGGCAGAAGAACCGCAGTCCCACAGACAGTTTCCACTAATCTCGCAGAAGAAACTGCCTCGCAATAGGTTTCGGTTAAATATTTACTTGGATCAGCAGTTTTCGTAGCGATTGGCGTGTCTAATAGATACGAGTACCTTGACCCGCGGGAGTCTGTGTCAAAAGCAGCTCCACCAGTCGAACGGTAAACTGTGCGGCAAGCCCCGAGATGAGCCGCAATCCACTGAAGCAGAAACAGCTAACTGTATGTAAATTTTGGCTCTCGGCCATCGCCTATCCACACGCTGTAAGTGCTTCCTTCGATTTTGATGATGTTTCGCCAAATTTATGGTTTGTTGCCTTTGCAATTTGTTACTGCCGCCGACCGACCGACCGCCGACCACCAACCACCGACCACCGACCACCGCCCACCGTTTTGTTTTCGCTTGTTTTCTTCGTGGATGAGGGATAGTCCGTGACCTTCGCAGGCAAAAGAAGGCACAAGAGGAGGCGGGCCCGTCTTCAGTCTTCGGTCTAGTCGGCGGGCTGATCTTCCGTCGCGGTCAAGGCAAGCAGCAACTTGGTATTCCGATGGATACACGCTTGATTATTCGGCGGGGGTTTTCTCCCGAAGTCGTGTCCTAAGCTGTGTTGCAATTCTGGTCACATGAACATGATCCATGATCCATTGATCTGTATATCTGAGAGACTCCATGTAGTACACGGCTAAAAACAATGCTATCGCAGAAGATCGCCCTCCAGGCCACTTGCAACATCAAAATCAGTTTCTCATTTGTGGAGCCAATCACGCGTTACACTCGGGTGGCTTTCCAATCCCATTCCTAGCCCAATACTGTGCTCTAACTGGGCGTCTGATTCCTATTCCCATTCCCATTCCCATTCCTGGGTATTGCGGTCTCATTGCGAATGCGACACACGACCAATACAGCACATAAATCGAACGACTATTGCCGTCCGTTCAGGTTGGAGTTGCAAGCGAAAGTGATCGATTTTGAAGTGGGCGTGGCTGCAGCGAGCCTTGCGCCACCACAATGTTGTCGCCGTGGTTTCGCTTTTAGACTAGTTAGTCTGGTCTAGTTGCTGCCACTAGCAAAAAGATCTGAGATACCAGCACACGAGCAGCCTGCCTGTCTGTTTGTCTGTCTGTCTGGTGGTTATGCAACATTCTCGGTTTGACCCACTTTCCCAGCTATGTTTCTGTGCTTTTTGTCGCCACTGCTGGGCAGCGGCAGCATTCACTTTTGGGGCACTCAAATGCAAATGTGGTTTATGGCTGATGGCGAGGAATGCCGTTGGGAGGGAGGGTCATGGAGTCCCTAGAACAGCCAGAAACTGCGAATACCAGGGATTGAGCTCCATCCAGGCCCGAACCCAGAAACGACTGCCATATTTCGACCGAATTTGAAAGTTGGCTGCCAATTAACATTTTGAAAAGCTGCCCAGTGGATAAAATCGTGTGCCACAAGTGTCATATTGCCAGTCATAACGAGAGTGGTTTGGCGCTGCGTGCCTCGCAAGCCAACTTGGCATGGACAGGTGGCTTAGGCGACCGACCATATGCTCCACTCGACCAGCACATTCTGGGGCGCACCACTTTCGAATTGGTTCACAGGATCACGTAGAGTTAGGCCACTAGCTGGAGCAGACCGAATAATCGAGTTCGGCGAGCAAGAGATCATTAGGAGGTGATAAACCAAAATCGAATCGGGCACACAAGACCCAAGACCCACAAACCCCTCAGCCTAGCCGCTCGCAAGTGGGCAAAGAAAGTATGAGCTGCAATTGGAGCATTCTCCCCCAAAAACAGTCGAGAGGAAAAGCGGTCGATTGTTCGAAATACAAAGCCAGTAAGTCCACTAAGCCAGTCGATAGGCACGTTGCATAATAGCCGAAAAGCGCTTTAGGCCGCAGCTCTACTTAGTCTTTGAATGTGGGCCCCAGCCACGACGAAAAGGAAAGCAATGAGGCAAGAGCCAGAGCCTGAGTAAGTGCTGCATATTTCCTGTTTTGTGGTACACTCGAAAATGGGTTCACTACGCCGTCGCTGCTCATGGCGATTATTTCATTTTTATTTTGGATGCCATCTCTGAATGCGACTGCCAACCTGGAACCAAGTCCCCTAAATCTGTCATGCCGCCGAGCGTTGAAATCGAAATTGGTTAATTTCGATGACACGGCGAGATGCGGTCTGCTCCGCTCCGCTAAGTGATGCTTTCATCACTTTCTGATGGATAGTCTGGCCCCAGGCTCGTCGCAGCAGCTCATCAGCTTCCTCAGAAGACAAAATGTGTTGCAATTCGCTTTATCAGAAATCTTTAAGAGGCCCAGGGACTAAAATGTTCAAGGAGCTAAGTTTAAACTTCTACCTTTCTTCCCAAACTCATAATAATATACATATTATTCTTTAACAATCTACAAAAGCCGCAAAGCTATGAAGGCCTCTAGAAATATTCAAACTTAAACCACATTGTAATCCAAGTTTTCTAATCGAATTCGTATAAAATAGTATAATGGAATTCAATCTGCATTCATTACCGCCCAAGAATACGATCAGACTTGCCTTACTTTCTAAAGTGACAGTCACACACGGCATTTCGTAATACCCCAAGACAGCTCAATCTGCTTACTGCTCGACCCAACTCGTAGCTAATTGTTTATGGCTCGTTGGAGTAAAAATTTACGACCAGCTGGTAGCCGCAGTTTAGAAACGCACTGCTTTAACAGTTCGAGCACGTGCCGGCGGAAGACTGGACGGCGGGGCTACTTCCCCATCCCACAGTCCGTCGCCGGAAAGTGCAGCTGGGGTCGCGGACTTTTCCTTGGGAAAGAAAGAGCTTGTCTGAAACTGAAACCAAAACCGATGCTCCTGCTAGTTAGTTTCCTTCGCGTGTGAAATTGTGAACGCAAGGCGAATGGAATCAGCAGGGAAGCCTGGACTCGGAGTCGTGGTCAGCTGAGCCGGGTTTCGTAATGAAAAGAAAACTAAGCGAACAAATGCAACAATTGGGGCGGCTGGCTTTGCCGCCCCTTCGAGGCTTGGCGTCACGCCCCCTCCCTTTCATTGATTTGGGCAGTCGATTGAAAACGAAAACAAACGAAAGTGCGCCTCAGAGCCGGGCCATGATTTATATTTCCGTCTAGCAGGCGAGCGTGCGTTTAATTGCGGACCGCACCCAGCGAATCGAAAGACTGAGGCAACAAACTTGCCTCGGTCAGTCGCGTTTAATTAAAAGTTCAAACGCGAGGCACGCGAAATCAAAATTGAGCCATCCACTGAACATGCCAAAAGAAATTTACTTTTCGACCACTTAATTAAAACCAAAAGGGCCCCAAGAAGGCACAACCGAGCCTTGGTGTCGAAACTGGCCGAGGGACCCTATTCTTTTTGGCCGCTTTTGTACAGAAACCCGATGTGGTAAAGTGGCTCATTACGGTGGACATAAATCAGATCCATGCGGCTGCCAAACGAGGTGGCAATTAGTGCAATGTTTCGCGCCATTTGTCTAAATTTGGCCATGCTATTGGCGGTTGCCAATTTTATGGCCTCAAATAAGTCGGAGGCAGTGTTGAAATGCCGCCTAGGCTGGCCAAGTCTGGCTGCTTCAGTGACGCATCGCCGGCGCAGCTCGGGCCTAGGCCCGGGAACGCCTCATCAGCACGTCGTTAAGAGTTAGTTTTAAAGATTTAGATATTAGAGCAGTGCCGATTTGCATAAATTAGCGCCTTGCGATCGGAAGCGCTTAATCAATGCCACCATTCGGGTGACACACGGTCTAATCTCTTGGCGAGTCATCGCCAGAAATCACAGCTCGGACATCCCAGCCGTGAAGGGTCACTTATAAATATTCATCGCCTAGCGATACGACACTTTTATTGACTTTAAATGCCCAGCACCGCTCGATATCCCATTCAATAAATTGATAATAAAATGCCCCACGCTGATCTTCGGCGAGTTGTCCAAACACGATGCTTGTTTATCCGAGTGACGTGTTTTATGGTCGCTTCCGACTGGCACGAAAGTCAAGTTGCTCATCAAGCCACGTTTTATGGCCGAGAAGTTGTTGGTCGAGTGCACTTTGGGCACACCGTCAGTGGAAAAGGCCAAGAGCTGAGAGGCCAAGGGGTCGTAAAGCTCTCGGCACGCTTCCGAATTTACATCTCTTGTGTGGCTGGCTCTGCCACTTCTTTGGGCCAGGGAGGTAAAGTGGAGTGGTGCTCTTTGGAGGCCTAAGAGTGCGGGAGAATGACATTCTTTTCTTTCAACAATAGTCCGGCATTCGATCGCTACAAGTGGGGCTAACTGCGAAAAAATCCAATGCAAACAACGAACAAGCGCCAAAGAAAACCAATCAGGCTTATGGTCGAATTACTTCGGATTGCATAACTCCAAGTCGAGCCCCAGCTAGGCTTTGCACTGGGAAAAATTATTCGGACTTGCTAGTGGTACTCTTGATGAGTTTTAACCAAGCCGCCTCAATTCTCCCTGTGTACCTCCCAGCTCTGGCTTTTTAGCTCCGCTTGTAACTGCTTAGTGGAGCAGAAAGTACGATTGCATAGCTCCCGCGGCGGTGACACAAACGCAATAACAAGCGGCCGGCGAACAAAACTCCAGCAATAATGGCCAGCAACAAAGGCTGCAAATGCAAACAGCCAAGTGCGGGGGCCGGCCGTCCAGTGGCTAATACAAATGTCATCCGTACGGATGGCGGGCCAGGGCACTCCGGCATGGCCAATTGCCGCTGGCACGTGATTTGCTTTCGTTGCCAGCCAGCAGCACGTCGTATATCAGCCGCAGTCTCAGTCGGTCAATGTAGCTCTGGAGGCTCGGAAAGTCTGCGACGTTTTTGCGCGTTAATTACACAATTTGTGGAGCGTGCCGGCTTCACTGCATGCAAAGTGGGGCGGGCAGGGGGCTGGGTGGGGGAGGGACGCCCTCGCAGAGCCTTGACACTGTTTCTGCTCAACTACGTGAAAGTCTTAGGAATTCAGTCCTACGATTACTTCAGTCGACTCCTTTCTCCCCAGCATTGTAGGCAAATACTGGAGCACAGTGGGGGACGTGTACCTTGAATTAGCGATTCATCTACGCCCAATCACAATAGTTGCTTTGCAGATTTCAGCTGCTTCATTGCAAAAGTGAATGGAACGAGCGGGTTCATCAAACAGGCTAAGACAACGTGCCCCACGAGTAGCACGAGTCTGGTCAAAGGTGCAACATAATGGGCAATTATTGTCTTAGGATGTCATACTCTCTTTTAAAAGAAGGCGTTCATTTCTTTAATATTCTCCATTCAAGGGTCTTAGACTCAGACCCAAAACTAGAGACCCAAAACCAAAATCATTCTAAGCCGACTTCCAGTTCACCAAATATGAATGCTCGGCCCAACCCAGCTCTTATGCAACCTAAACGCTCGAACCGACCGGGGCTGGGACTAGTTAATTTATTGGGTATCGTCATGTAATAAAACAGATAGGCAGCTAGCAACGAATTATTGCAATCCGCCATCCGGAGTACAGAGTACGGAGTCGCCTTGGAACCGCCGTACTTGGCGATGTTTGCGCAGCATTTAAGCTGCAATAACTTTGATTGCAAAGAATTGATTTCAATTGAATTCAAATTGAGCCCCAATTGTTCGGAGTAATCAGTTTTCGGTATTTGTGTTTAGTTGGGCTTTGTTGCCTCGAATTTGGGCTCGCTGACGACTTCCCCGACCACACTATATACTATATTGGTTGGAGCCGAAGCCGAGCTCGTTCTGCTTTGAGGTCAGCTCTTATTTGGGTGCAGTTACCTTTCCGAAGCATAAACCGGGCTTATAACGGCACGTTTTTATAATTAAAAACTTTTTTATCCGCAAATTGTCGCCACTTGATGGCTGATTCAGCGAAAACTCGGTGCTTTGGCTCTTTTGGATGCTGGCGAGGTACGGTATGGCCATAAACTTCGAGTGTTATGCAACCACACATGGGCCGTTCTTTCTCCTTTCCGCGGTCCGGAGTTGCTCAATTAACATTCCGGACCCGTGCGACACAATTGACACACTCGAGGGGAATAAACTTCAAACGATTATTAAACTTTAAGTGCTAAAAGAGGAGCACAGTGTTTTAAACGACGTAACAGTACTTACAAGCTTAATAATTTGGATCAAGAATCCTTCTATCCCTTAATGTGATATTTTTTTGCCAGTTTGCCATTATAGCCAGTTAAGCTATTTATACTTTAGTTACAGAGCGGCTATAGCCACTTTTATTGAGCCAGTCTGTTTTATGGCCGGTGGCATTTAGCTTAAGAAGCTCGAGAAGGTCAAGCGGAGTAATAACAATCGGCAAAAAGTCTGCGGTTCAGCTGCTCACATCTCTCTGTGAGGGAAATCTATTAAAAGAGCAAATAAAACCGTGACAGCTGCTGCACCTTGTGCCCCCATCCACTCGCTCTGTGCTGCATCCAATCAAGATGTTGCAACCACAACCAGCTAGACAGGTGCAACTTGAAAAGGGCAGAAATGTTTACATTTAAGTTCAACCAATCATCCAAGTTCAAGTTTAGGAATCCTAAATACCTCCAGATCGACTCAAATAGTTAATCCTCTTAAATTCTCTCTTTCAGGATACACAGAGGCCCAGAGCAAACGCTCCTCCCGCGTCACCAGCTCCCGCAGCTTCGGCACCAACGTGAAATCCTCCAGCTCCAATGGCCTTAGCTTCGATTGTCCCGAGGAGTTCGGCTACTACCCCCATCCCACGGACTGTACCCAGTACTACGTGTGTGTCTTCGGCGGAGCCTTGCTGGAGAGCTGCACCGGCGGGCTCATGTACTCGCACGAGCTGCAGACCTGCGACTGGCCTCGCAACGTGGGCTGCGAACTGGTGGACTCATCCTCCGCCCCGGAGCGCAGCCCGACACGTAGCCAGGCCCAGACCCAGGCGCAGCAGCAACAGCAGCACGTGCCCAGCCGAGTGCGCTTCGGAGCAGCCTTCAGCAGCCCGGGAGCCGGTGCATCGAAGGCGCCCACCGTAGCGCCGCAGTACCACCGATCCCCGCCGCAGGTGATCCAGGCCCAGGTGCAGCACATCCCGCCGCCACCGGAGCTGCGTGTGCCGCCGAATCCGGTGGTCACGTCCCGCGGTCAGCCAAAGCCTCTTCTCGACTCCCAGGAAGACATAGCAAAGGTGAGTGAGTGTTTTGGGAAGATCATACCCCTAAGCCGATCGGAGCAAGTGCTTTCATCCGGTGGGTAGTTCTCTTCGAAAACCTGTCTTTACCGGAGAAATATTTATGAGATAACATCATGAAAAATTTTCTAAAGTTAAAAACAAAGAATCACAATTCTGGTTTTTCACATATTTTTCAAAATTATCTTGACACCATTGAGCCCTTAATTAAAATGAAATCGAACAACAATGGCATGATTATAATACCAAACTGGTTCTACTCAGAATGCATGACAAATGTCTTTAATCATTTTTAGGCTTAACCATAAAAGTCTCTCCATAGACGAGCCGAAGCACGTATACTCTGAAAATAGTAAATTGAATTAAAATATTATTTTATTTATTATACTATGGCTCTATACTTTTGTTTTTATCAGAGAGGAATCCTTGAGCAGAATATCTTGAACGATTTGTAGATCGAACTCCTTGGAAAGTGGGGAATGTATGGGGAGTCCACATATGGCTCACGGCGATGTCTATAGCTTTGCCAGTTTTAATCCGATCCTTGAGCGGAATACCTTAAACTGATTGTAGATCGATTCTCCATCAATCTGCACCAAAACCCCAAGTCAAAAATATTTTTCGATTTTCTTTCAATTTTTCCCATCGAACGCCATGGAAAGTGGGGAATGTATAGGGAGTCCTCATATGGCTCACGGTGATGTCTATATCTTTGCCAGTTTTAACACGATCCTTGATCGGAGTACCTTAAACGATTTATAAATTGATTCTTCATCAATCTGCACCAAAACCCCGAAGCAAAAATATTTTTCGATTTTCTTCCATTTTTTCCCATTGAACACCTGGGAAAGTGGGGAATGTATGGGGAGTCCACATATGGCTCACGGCGATGTCTATAGCTTTGCCAGTTTTAATCCGATCCTTGAGCGGAATACCTTAAACTGATTGTAGATCGATTCTCCATCAATCTGCACCAAAACCCCAAGTCAAAAATATTTTTCGATTTTCTTTCAATTTTTCCCATCGAACGCCATGGAAAGTGGGGAATGTATAGGGAGTCCTCATATGGCTCACGGTGATGTCTATATCTTTGCCAGTTTTAACCCGATCCTTGATCGGAGTACCTTAAACGATTTATAAATTGATTATTCATCAATCTGCATCAAAACCCTGAAGCAAAAATATTTTTCGATTTTCTTCCATTTTTTCTTCCGATGTCTTAAACTCTTTTTTTTTTTATTTATAAGTTTTGAGTCTGAATTATAATAATGTCGATATCCTCCATGTAGCTATACGCCGAAGCCCAGGAAACGCTGCCTCCCGTCGAGGAGGAGGAGTCTGATCGACAGCAGCGCGTGTACCGCGGCCAGCCCAGTACCGTTAGCCAGGTGCAGCGAGACCGAGATGGAATCATCCACCAGGCGAGCATCAATGCCATCCCGCAGGCCGGCAAGATCGGATCGTACGCCTTCGGAACGGCCTACAGGTAAGCCCGCAGGACATCATCCCGCTTCTTGCTCTTGCTCGTAGAACTCATCCTTCGTGCTTCTCAATTGATGCCACTACTCTCTTTACTGATCTCCAAATTCTTCGCCACTCTCATCGTATTACATGCTCTCTTCTCTCATACAATGCATACTGCACTATCTTTAAATCTTGCTCCAAATCGACACCGACACCTCGAACACTGAACTCTAAACTACGACCTCGAACTTCGAACTATCCGACTGCTCCGCCAAACCTGTACGAAAACAGCGAAAGCTTGGACGAAGACAGGACACTCGAAGACGAACTGGCACACAACCGACTCGATGGTGCAGACCAGGGTCACCTGCGCAAGCGCCGGGATGCAGGCGACCAGGTCACCGAAAGTGTGACTCCCGAAAACGCGACTCCCAACGACTCCAATACATCCAGCGAAGTCCAGGAACCCGAGGGCCCTACCACTCCTCCGATCAGCGGAGAAACCTCCAACAGTTCCAACAACTCTCAGGAACACTTCGACGAGGCGGCTCCAGCCGTGACAAAGCCCTTGAAATACTCCTCAAAAATCAGTCAGCCCAAGAACCTGGCTTCTATGGAGTTCGATTACCAGCAGGTCACCGATGACGAGATGGAATTGGAAGAGGAGGACACAGGGACTGGGGAAGATGCGGCAACCGGCGAGTCCAAGCGTCGACCCCGCCAGCTGCGACCTGTGGGGCAGCGCTCCTCCAAGTGGCCGGGGCAGAACTACCGTGCCATTGACGCTCCTCCGCCACCCCAGAATTTTCAGCAGCAACAGTCTGGATACGCCTTCGGAAACTACAACCCCTACCTGACGCCGCCTAATCCTGCTAGCGCCCACACCCATACCCAAGCACCCTATGGGAACCACAACTACAACCAGCTCAGTCCTGGCTATCAGGCGTATCTCCACCAGGCACAGCAAGTAGCTCCCGCAGGACCCCTGCCACAGCAGAAGGCGAAGGTAGTGTACACGGGCTACAACCTCTCACTGCCTCCGCCACCGGTGGAGGATGACTTTCGGCCCATTGCCGGAAACTACTATGGATCAGCGGCCGCGGCAGGACCTGCTTCCAACACTCCCCGGCCTCAGCACTCGGGTCCGGGTGACCTGCTTCCCTACCTCATCCAGCAGCTGAAGGAGTTGAAGGAGCGGCGCAAGCAGTTGCAAGCGGAGAACTTCTCCTACTTCCACCTAGACAACCAGCCGGTGACCCAGACATCCTCCACGTCACTTCCGGCCGCCCCCACTACGGCGCAAGCCCCCTTCTCGTACTACTCCCAGGTGGATCCTTTGAAGCCCTCCCAGCAGCAGGTTACTCCAAACGGCCAGTACAGCACCATGGGTGGGTTCTACAATAACCAGCAGGTCTCGAGTTATCCGGGAAAGCTGGTCTCCCAGTACAGCATAGGAACGGATGCCGAGGGGCAGAGGAGCACGACGGAGAGCAGCTATTTCCAGTACAACATCGTGGCCAACCAGAAGATGAAGGGCATGTTTAGCTCGGAGCGGCCCAACCAGATAGGGCACTCGGCCGTTAAGCTGCGACCGCCCGTGACCCCGGTGCACATAGTCTCTGCTCCCAACCTGGCCTTCAATCGGCACAACAGTCTGCAGCAGGTGCCCTTCCGGGACTTCTCGCATCTGCCGGTGGGAATCAGCTACGCCAGCAACAACACCATGCCGGAGTCCTACCAGACCTTCACCAAGTCGATCAGCACCACGGCGGCGCCCAGCACCACTGCCAAGCCGAAGCTCACCAACTTCCAGTTCAACGTGCACGAGTTCATGGCCAATCTGAAGAACAGCGACCTGGCCAGCGTCAATCCGGCCCTGAATCCCCTGATTAAATACTTCAAACAGGTCAGCAGTGATGGCCCTGCAAGTGGAAACGGAAGTCTTCGCAACACCCAGGTCCAGGTTCCCAGCTCCACCAGTCAGATTCCTCCGACGACTGCCAGCTCGCCGCCCACACAGAAGCCTCGGATTAGGACCAAACCGACCACGCCCACGACTCCTCCGACGACCACGACGAGGGCCCTCAAGGGCTACGAGAGCTTCATCAAGGGCATTCAAAAGCAGCTCAGCAAGCAGACCACCTCCACCCAGACTCCTGCTCCGACCCCGCCGCCCACTACTCCGCGAGTGACATCCACAACGGCTCTCGAGAGCGTGGACTACTACGACGAGGACTACGAGGAGGACGAGGAAGATATTCTGCCGCCCTCAAAAATGCCACAGTACATGCCCATGTCGGAGACCATGGCCCCGCCACGGCCCCAAATGATCACCGAGTCGCCGGGCAAGCTGCGCCCACCCAACTTCCAGACAGGCTTCCTGGAAGCCACTACCACGCGCCGTCCGTTTCCAAACTTTTCGCAACTGAACCAGCCAAACGTGGAGGCCGGAGTGCCCTCGTTCATCAGCTTCCCCAGCGACATATTCCAGGAGCTGAAGCAGCGGCTGCCCCAGCTTCCAGAGACTAGTCCGCGCGTCACAACGGCCGCTCCACGCATTACTCGTCCAACACCCACTACTCCTGTCTCGACCACTCCAAGCAGCACCACCCGGGGGCGGTTCACCACGCGACCCCGCTCCAGAGGCCAGCAGAAGTGGATGACCGCGGCGCCGGAGATCGCCGGCAGGAACAAGACTGAAATCGAACCGAACAGCAAACACAGCAGCCTGGGCGGCCTGCAACTGAACTCCATCCACACCGCGGCCGGTGGGGAGCGACACAGGTAGATATGAGAGACACGCGAGGTGGCTCGCTGCTGGATGAATACTTTGTGCCGCTACACAAGATACAGATACACGAGATACAGCCGATAAATGTACATATACCATATACGACCCGTTACTAAGCGATCCCCCGCGGATCGAACCTGTACAGTTGACTAAACAAAATGTTCTGGACTGGGCTACTCTAACTCTTACTCTAACTCTAACTTCTAATCCGATATATAACCCGATCTCTAACTCATCATCCTAACTTCTGCTCCCGCCTGTCTCTGCCCATCTGACCTCTGGTATCACTAACTCCCCGTTTAAATGAACTGTGTTCTGATCTCGTTTACCCATTTCTCTCCCCTGTTTACAAACATATCTCCATTATCTCCCATTATCTAATTGCTGTAAATAATCTGCGCCACCCACTCGACAACATTTCCATCATCACTCCCAAAATCAAATCCAACCACGTGTGTGTTGTACAGAGTCGAGTCATCCTCACCGTCATCGCTGGGGGCGCCGCCACCACCCGCTAACATCTTTGTACAGCCCACGCCTCAGGCACAGCCACAGCCACAAGAACTCAGTCGTAACTACTACAATGCATCCATTTATAACCATGGGAGCGGGAACGGGGGTGGCTACCAGCAGCATCACCAGCAGCAGGTTCCGCAGCAACAACAACAGCTACAACCGACACCATTCCAACAAGCTCAAGTGCAACAAGCGCCACAACAGCAGCCACCACATCAGCAGCAGCAGGCGCAAGCCCCACCACATCCCTATGACTCATCCTATTATTCTATTTACGACGACGATATCGATTTATACAGGGACATAGAGTACCAGCAGCAGCAGCAGCAGGATCAGCGGGATCAGCAGCAGCAGCCCCCTCCCGCCACGCAGTACCAGCCGGTCGTCCGCCAGCAGCAGACTCAGTCCACCTACCGACCCCTCGAGCTGGCTGCCACGCCCACCCCGCCCCAGAAGGGGTCTTACGGCAACCAGCCCACCTTGGTCTACAGCACGGACTACGACGAGGACATCAATGCTCAGGTAAGTATCGAAAGGACATCCAGAAGTGCCACCAAACTTAACCCTTATCTCTTACGCGTCTCCGGGCAGATCGAGCAGGATAATGTTTACGATCAACCGACCCGATCGCCCCCGAGGTAAGTAACCGTAGATCACAGACTCACCGCGTCATAACTCAAGTTGGGGGCATCTTGATCTTGAAACTCATCCACCGACGAGGGTATCACCCACACAGAAACAGTCAGCCTCGCAGAGCAATCTAACCCCAAAGCGCACCGAAGAATACCCTTCCGTGTTAGACCCCTAGAACCCGGTCGGATTACCCATGTAGACCCCGAATAGAGTCCTGTCAGACACTAGCCGCACACAATCCACACACACACACACACATCAAAATTCACACACTTCTGCCAAAGACCCACCATACATACAATACATTTATCTACCAGGCCGGAGCAAGTGGCTATCCAACGGCTGGCCACGCCCTCGAGCGCCCCCTCCTCGACCACTCCAGCTGCCCGCCCGGATATCCGCAACTACTACGACACGCTGACCACCCCAGAAGGCCCTGGCTTCAGTCAGCCCGACTACAGCTACTCCAGCTCGGCGGAGTACGCCTATGGCTCGCCGGAGGACTATGACCAGAGCGAGGCCACTCTGACCCGAACGAAGCCCCGCTCCGAGGCGGACGACTACGACCTCACCGCCAATGTGGTTGGCCCAACCGGAAAGAGTGCCACTGCCGCCCCGACTAGGTCCAAGAGCTCCAAGTCCACTCCTGCCATCGTCAGGAGCCCCACGAAGAGTTCCTCCTTCCCCACGACACAAGCCGTTAAGGTCACAAAGCCCACAACCACCACCACCACAACAACTACAAGTACAACCACACCACCACCATCAACGACAACCACAAAAAGGTATAGGTATTTTGGCAGACCCGTTGCCAAAAAGAGAAATACATGCAGATAGCTGACTCTAGGCGCCTTAGTCTGTAAGATCGCATAGAACACACTGCCACAAAATACAGTACGTACTAAGGTCGGAGCCATAAGTAGTATGGCCATCCGACGAGTTGTGGACTTCATCCATCTATCTATTATAAGCCAGGACTTTCCAACCACAGTTACACCCGCTTAGTTAGCTAGTTCTCTCAAACAGCTTTGCCGAAATCGCTTCGGGCTAGGATCTAGACCATTCTTGTAAGCAATGCATCCTGCCATCGATCTTAAACTCTGCTGACTGTTAGACCCTCTCTCCGTCTCTCGAGTCCCTGTATCGTGATTAAGAACTCGCATCCATTGCATGTCTACTCATAAGATAACCGAGAGGTGTCGCGCAATATATGTATGTACTCTACGCATGAGCATGTACCGCCATCTCGAACGATAACCCGCTCCCAAACCCATTCAAATTCCGAAATCTGAGAACCAAAAGGCTAGTCAGGAACAGGCCCACCGAACACAGCTAGGATAAGCTACTAACCATATGTGATTACTGATCTAAATACACGTCTCTTCAACAGCTCGAAAGCGCATGCAAATAAACCCCACAAGCCACACGAACCCCAAAAGTCAAAGACCAAGTCCACCACATCCACACCCGCCACCACAACGACCCCGCAGGCTCCCAGAAAACCGCCCACCACGACAACACTCCCCAAACTGAATCCCTCCACTTACAGCTCCAACCCCTTTCTCAAATCAAAGCTCCAGAGCCTGGCCCAGTCGCTGGTCAGCCTAGTTTCCCCCAGCCAGTCGTCTCCTCAGAACCTGACCCGATCCCGTCTCCCAGCCCCCCATCCTCCACCTTCCTCGACCACCCAATGGCCCCTGGGCACCGAAAGCGCCGGCAGCAGCCAAGTGGATCAGGTCGAGACAGTCTTCGACGAGAGCCAGAACATCCAGGTGCACACTGTCGAGGCACCCAGCAGCCGCTCCTTCGAAACGAGCACTGCGCCAAGGTTCCTAGACTTTATCAATGCCGCCGCTTACGGTACCAGTCCGCGGGGCAATCTGTTGCATTCAGTGTCGGAGAAGCCCGTAAAGACAGCTCCTCGGGAAGCGCTCTACAGACCCCTTGAAGGAGCCCACCCTGCGCCATCAACGGAGCTCCCGCAACAGCGGAAGCGCATTCAAACCTATATTTTGTCCGACGTAGAGCCTCAGAGCTTCAGAATTCCCGGAATCGAAAGAAAAGCGCCGTCCCAGGAGGAACTCATGGAGAGCTCGAGCACTTCTCGACCGAATAAGCATCCCATCCAGTACAGCCTGCAAAGTGGATCGCACGGATTCAGTTTGTTTGTGGAACAACCTGAAAATAAAACCACAACCACTACTACGACTACAACCACGACCACAACAACCACTACTACGACCACACCCGCCGCCACACCGCAAGCCGATTCCTCCGATGATTACGTGGAAATAGTTCCCACCACATATGCCCCGCCCCTCCGCATCTGGCGCAATGGAAGACCCACAATTCAGCAGGGCTTCTACAGGCCCACCACCTCGGGTGCAATCACCACAGCAGATACAAGGACGCCGCCTCCAGCTCCATTCGTCTCGAACACTCCAGACAGCGTGGAGTCCAGCAGCACCTTGAGGTCCACAACCGTGCCCAAGGCTCAGATTACTCCGAGCACCGAGAAGATCGTTGGCATGATTCCCAGCTTTACAGCCCGCGCCAGCTTCCTCAAGGAGAGCCTCAACCGAGTGACGCCCAACCCGGCAACGCGCTTTGTTTCACCGTACAAGAGCCTGGAGAACCTGCTCCAGGAGGAGCGCCAGCATCAGCACAACCTGCGGACCACCTCGAGACCCAGATACACGAACGCCCCCGCCTCGCCACCCTTCCTACAGACGACGCCGAAGCCTCCAAAGAGTCTCTTCCTCACCCCGACTTCGAGGAACTCCAGCCAGGATGTGCTGGCCACCATGGCTGCAGGCAACGCTCGGAACTTCAGTGTCAGCGACGCCATTCTCAGCACATTCAGCCCGCAAAGACCAGCACCCACCATGCTCCGAACAACCACTAGCACCACCACGAGTACAACCACCACGGAGCCTCCTCCTCCAACGGTGCCAACTACCACGACCCCAACCACAGTTTCCTCGGTTGTCGCCTCTTCGCCCCTTCGCGTCTCCCTGTCGCCTGGACGGCCCCGCGGTCGCTCCCGCTACACGGTACCCACATCGAACAGTCTCGGCGATGCGGCGGATGAGCCCACGACCTACGCCCCTAAGCTGAGGCTGCCCAGTGGCTATGAGCCCAGTCCTTATCTAAAGCGGAAGCCACAGCGCATCCGAGTGTTCAGAGAGCCGACAGCTAAGCCGCAGGAGAAGTACGAGGTCTACAAGGCCGCCCTCCAGGCCAAGGATTCCGGCTACGATCAATTGTCGGCCAAGTCGCTGAAGCGTAAACCCATCGAGAACGAGGCCAGTCTGCCGGACGAACCCCGGGCCGAGGCCCTGATCAGCCATCCGCTGGAGGCCAGGCAGCAGAACAGCCTCGAAGAAACAGTCAGCTCCACGGAGCACGTGGTGGCCATCACGGAGCGGCCCACGGTCAAGTTTCTCTACTCGAACAAGTACCGCCAGCAGACCGCGGAGCGAACTTTGGCGGAGAGTCTGCAGAACGCAGGATACATATCCAGGGCGCAGAAGTTCCGGTCGGCCAATGTCCTGGAGCAACTGAAGCAGTTCCTGGCCGGCAGCGACAGCTCCAGCACCAGCGATGAGAGCGGCACGTCCCACTTCGTGGACGAGTATGCGGTGCCGGAGATAAACGCGGCCGTGGATGAGATCAAGCACCTGTACCAGCCCAAGGAGCAGACCACGCTGCGCTCCACAACCCTGCCCATCGCCGCCCCGCGATCCACCGCCGTTACCAGCTCCCCAAAAACCTACTCCTCCCTGCCCTCCACCGTTCCCACCTCCACCAGCACTGTACGAACCACGACAGGCACCCCCGAACTAAGTACGCCCAGAACCCCCCCGATAGCCTCTCCAGCTCATCCAACTCCCTTGAATCCGCCCACCCCCGCCTCAGCCACCGCCACTGCCACACCCCCCGTCACGTTTGCACTGCCCACTGCCCGCGCTTCGAGGGTTAACAATGTCATTAAGTCGTCGATCGCCGCCGTCCAATCCGGCGTGGGCGCTAGCCCCCCCTCCCCGGCGGGCTTCCAGCCGCAGCAGGGGCTGGCGGCGGGTAAAGGGAAGGTGCCCAAGTTCCAATTCGGCTTCGACCCCAGCATTAGCAAGCACTCGTCGAGCAGCATCAGCAATCCTGCCGCAGCCGCAGCCACGTCCTCCGCCTCAGTGAAGTGCTCAGATAGCACACTGAACGCCAAATGCAACGAGATCCCGTCAAGGTACAGCCCAACACCCACCCACGCCCAGATCAGTTGATCGCCCTCTCTCCGTCTGTATTATCCTTCTATTAGAATCACCGTAATTCGTTCGAACACACCCAACAACCATATAGCCTCCCACTCAACACCGTACCGTACCGAAAGTACTGTTCTCCAGCTTCTCTAGTTCCTACTCTCTAGTCTCATCCACCCTCATTCCACCCACCTCTAATACCCGTACTTACGACACCCATACTGGTGATGTGGGCTCTAGCGGCCTCCACAGTAGAGGCAGGCCAGAGTCCTGTCCTCGTCGCCAAGGCGTGAGACATGCTAGTCGCTACTAAACTCAAGCTGCTGTGTAAAATGTTGCAATAATCAGTAGATAGTCCTAGATGTTAGAAGGTGTACGCATTGAAATTCCGATATCTGATCACGTAATCGAACCGGTGGTGGCCAGCTCAAGTTCACAAGTAGTGATGATCTTTTTCCCACTGATCTTTTTCGTTTCTTATTTCTATTACTCTTAATTTAATTAGTTTTCATTTGCCGTAATTGGATAGAAGTGTGAGAACTAAGAGGTCTAAGTACAAATTCTTTATCAAATAGAGTCCCTTGATTCGAAAATGTATATTAGTCTTAAGACTACCGACTGACGGACGGACCTTCGACCTGCAATCGTAGTATTATTATTCGCACATTTTACAGAGAGTAAGTTTAGTAGTTCCTAGAGTGTCACTTGAACGAATTCCTCGCAAAACTCGGAGCAACACTGTATCTAAGACCTGAAGGCGTCAATTTCGTCACGAATATAAATTATTTCCTTCCTCTTCCCAGTGTCCCTGCGCTCTCTACTCAAATCTCTACACTCTTGTCTCTTCTCAGCCAAAATAAACGAAACACTCCCACACGTGACACATAAGTATGCTACAAAACTTTTTGGTTCTCACTGTTGAAAATATTTAAGAAAATTGGCCGATTAAATTTCGTTTGTTCTGCGTATGCTGGTGGCGGTTAACTTGGTTAAGGATAGCGATAAGAAACTCATCTGTTCCTCGAACTCTAATCGTGGTGTTGTGGGTGAAGGCCTCATTCTGCATCTGTATCTTTGTTCGTAGCACAAATTAGTCCTCCGTGCCACCTGTATAGTGTGTCGCTTTACTGACACCCCGCAGCATAATCGCATAAAATCTAGAAAACTAAACCCCTTATCCCCCACAATGTATCCAGAAACAACAATAGAAACCGCGGCAGTGCCATTTACACCAACCAGGACCGGGATGTCGTCTCGACCCCGAACCGTGGCACTCATCCGCCGTAAGTATTCCGATCAGTGGCTTAGTATGAGTGTCCTCACTTATGGCTCCGATATAGACGCACCCGCCCCACGCTGAAGCCCTCTGGAACCATCGTCTCGAAGGCCCAGGAGTTCGTGGACATCTACCGCTACCCGCCCACCCGACCGGACCCCATCTACCCGCAGCCCACGCCCGACAAGACGGCGGCCAAGTGCCGCAAGGACGTGTGCCTGCTGCCCGACTGCTACTGCGGTGGCAAGGACATTCCAGGTGAGTACTCATCCGGCTATCCGGATAGGCAGGCTCAGTTCTAGGCAGGTTACACAGTAAACACAAAAACAACAACATACGTAGGCGGCTTGAGTGTCACAGAGACGCCGCAAATCGTTCTGATGACGTTCGATGACGCCATCAACCCCATCAACATCGATCTCTACGACGAGCTCTTCAACAACAAGACCCGCAGCAACCCCAACGGCTGTCCCTTGAGAGGTACCTTCTACGTGTCCCACGAGTGGACGGACTACGGGATGGTGCAAGACATGTACTCGGACGGCCACGAAATGGCCTCCCACACCGTTTCGTAAGTTGCGTTGGACTCCGTTTTGCATCAGCCAGGATCACATTCCCTCCAAGAATCGTCTCTCAGTTCTGTCTCGCTTCTCTCTGGTTACGAGCTCCTCTTTCGAATCCTCTACATTTCCGCTTCCATATTCTCTTCCATATTCACTCCATCCGCATTGCTAGGCGAACTGCCCGTTGAAAGCATCCCCCAAATCGTCCTCCTGACCTTCGACGACTCCGTGAACGATCTGAACAAGCAGTTGTACACGGATCTGTTCGAAAAGGGCCGCGTCAACCCCAACGGCTGTCCGATCACGGCCACCTTCTACGTGTCCCACGAGTGGACCGACTACAGCCAGGTGCAGAACCTCTACGCCGATGGACACGAGATGGCCTCCCACACAGTTTCGTAAGTAGCTGCCACTGGATCCTGGATCTCCAGATAACACTCCAGATAGACACAAAGACAACCCAGTAGCTGAAGTACCCGAAACACAGTAGCAAAGAAAGCATCTTCCCACAGCACCAAACATCCATTCCCAAGACTAAAACACCATCCTAAAATAACAATCCACCTGACATTATTCCAAAAAGCAAACTCTAATCCTTACTTCGCCAAAATCACAGTCACAGCTTCGGCGAGCAGTTCTCCCAAAAGAAATGGACTCGGGAAATCGCCGGACAGCGGGAGATCCTGGCTGCCTACGGCGGAGTGAAGCTGTCGGATGTGCGCGGCATGCGAGCGCCCTTCCTCTCGGTGGGCGGTAACAAAATGTACAAGATGCTGTACGACTCAAACTTCACCTACGACTCCTCCATGCCGGTCTACGAAAACCGGCCACCCTCCTGGCCCTACACCCTGGACTACAAGATCTTCCACGACTGCATGATTCCGCCCTGCCCGACCCGATCTTACCCTGGTGTCTGGCAAGTGCCAATGGTCATGTGGCAGGACCTGAACGGTGGCCGCTGCTCCATGGGCGACGCCTGCTCGAACCCCAGCGATGCGGAGGGCGTGACCAAGATGATAATGAAGAACTTTGAACGGCACTACACCACTAACAGGTGGGTCTCGTTGTTATCCATAATTTTACAAGGGTTAGTGATAATACGATTACCAATACCACAGGGCACCATTCGGTCTGTTCTACCACGCTGCCTGGTTCACGCAGCCGCACCACAAGGAGGGCTTCATCAAGTTCCTCGACGCCATCAACGCCATGCCGGACGTGTGGATCGTGACGAACTGGCAGGCCTTGCAGTGGGTACGTGATCCTACGCCCATCTCGCGCATCAACTCCTTCCAGCCCTTCCAGTGTGACTACTCGGTGAGAAAAGACAAAGTAAACTCCAGTCCTTGTCTAATCAAATCCCTTCCCATTCCAGGACCGGCCCAAGCGCTGCAACAACCCGAAGGTGTGCAACCTGTGGCACAAATCCGGCGTCCGCTACATGAAGACGTGTCAGCCCTGCCCCGACATCTACCCCTGGACCGGCAAGTCAGGCATCCGGTCGTCGCGCATCGACAACGAGGTGGAGGAGCCAGCTCCGTAGACTGTTAGGCGTCAGTCCCCGCCATTCTCGCATTGACCGTGGATCTGGAGCTCGGGCAGTCGGGAACACGCTGCCATCTCCGAGATGCCGAAAAGATAGGGCCCTTTTCATCAGAGCTCAAAATACGGAATTCACTCGATTAATTTTTTCATCTACTCTTAGTACTCTAATTTAGTAGCTAATTTCTTGAAAAGGACATCGACAACAACGATCATAGTTAATTTTTTTGGAGCATGATACTAAAAATTATTTATTCCTTCGTACACATCATACTCGATACCTATATACCTATATATCTGTATGCCTATATATCTGTATATTCCTATAGATTGCCACTTATACGGATATCCTGTAGTTGTTGCGCACGCAATCCCCACAGAGCCCTTGTACACGTAGAGCAATTAGGCGTAAGGCACTAGACTAATAAGCACTAAGAATAATAAATGCAGTCCTTCGATATCGTAGTAGAATGCTCGACAGGATTTGGAGGCGACGGGCGCATTAGAGATAGGCTAACATATATATTTTCGTTTAATTTGTGATAAAGTGTTGCAGCAGAATTTACGTACTATTAGACGTGCACAGGCCTTTTAAAAACAAAAACCAACTAACCCGTTTCCACATGTATAGTTCTTTCACAACAGCCGCCCCAGGAGTTTCCTTGATTCTGCATTGGGTGCATGGACTAGTTTAGTTTCTGGGCTCATTCCAAGCTCCCTACCTTCCGATACAACCATCCTTCAACGATTTAAAGCTACCCTTTGCCGAGTTCTTCGTCCTTATCGATGGACATCCGAAAAAAGTCAATGAGCGCGGATCAGAAGCGAGTATAATTAGAGGAATCGATTGCCAATACTTAGCCGTTCTTCAGAAACAAGAGCCGATAGTTCAGTTCATTGAGACAAGTGTAGGTTAGCACATAAGGTATCAATATGCGAAAGTATTAAGGGGATCCACATGCAATATAATTAGACATATCTGCATCTACTATAAGGACATACCAAGTAGGAGCTTTGCCTTTAACAGCAGGGCGCAATGTAAGAGCCTTCTGACCAGCCGAGTGAATTAAGTATTTTGTGCTAACGATTGTAAAAAACAAAACCTATGTGTATGAATGTATGTTTGTAATAAATTTGACTATTTAAATGGCTCGACTCGACTCTTCAGGGGGTACAATCCTATCACAACAATTTCTGATAGGCGGAACAGAATATAGAACTATATTTCAGCAGGTGTTGCAATTACAACGATTTTGGGGCCTGTAATTTGATAAGGTGATGACCCTAGCGTGCAGGTTTTCCCCCACTGGGATGGTATAAAAGGACCTGCTGCTGGCGGTCGAAAACATATCCTCAACAGTCGCTATGTGGGGAGCGTGGATGGTTATAGCTCTATTCTCCAGCCACTGGATGGCTGGCAAGTGCCTGGATAGGCAGGATTTCCCCGAGAACTGTGTGAGCAGGCGACTCATCAAGCGTTACCAGCTAAACGAGGATCTCTATGGCAGCTGCCCTCCGCGTCGTAAGCGGCGGGTGGATCCCACTTTCCACGGCAATCCAAAGCCCCGCGCAGATCTACTGGCTGCCAAATTCCATGTCAACGCCTACAACTTCGATCAGACCAACTCCCTAGTCGGGTTAGTCAACAAAATTGCCGAGGAGTACCTCCAAAAGTGCCCTCCAATCATATACTACGATAGCTTTGTAGAAAAGTCTGACGGCCTCATTCTGGAGAACTTGTTCAAGGTAAGAGTCCGCGTCGGCCAGTTCTTAAAATAATTTAGGACTTCTAGACCCTTCCCATTACGTTCTATCATGGCGAAATAAACTCCCGCTACGAGGCCAAGAACACGCACTTCACGAGCCACATAGACAGCAACTGCAAGAGCTATATTCTGTTCTTATCCGACCCCCTGATGACTCGGAAGATCTTGGGCCCCCAAACCGAGAGCCGAGTGGTGCTCGTTTCAAGGTCCACCCAGTGGAAACTGCGAGACTTTCTGGCCTCAGAGCTCTCGTCAAATATCGTGAACTTGCTGGTCATTGGAGAGTCCCTGATGGCAGACCCTCTTCGAGTAAGTATGGAAAGGTAATGGTTATCCAAAATCCATTTAAATTTCCGCGCAGGAGCGTCCTTATGTTCTGTACACCCACAAGCTCTACGCCGACGGCCTGGGATCCAACACTCCGGTGGTGCTCACCAGCTGGATAAAAGGCGCCCTTTCCCGGCCCCACATCGATCTGTTTCCAGCCAAGTTCCAAAACGGCTTTGCGGGCCATCGCTTCCAGGTTTCGGCTGCCAACCAGCCGCCCTTCATCTTCCGCATTCGCACGCTGGACTCCTCGGGTATCGGGCAGCTGCGCTGGGATGGCGTGGAGTTCCGCCTGCTGAACATGATCTCCAAGCGGCTCAACTTCTCGGTGGACATCACCGAGACGCCAACGAGGGCGTATACGCGTGGCGTCGTGGACAACATCCAGCAGCAAATTGCCCAGAGGACGATTGACATCGGGATGTCGGGGATTTACCTCACGGAGGAGCGACTGCGCGACACAGACATGTCAGTGGGGCACTCTCGGGACTGCGCCGCCTTCATCACGCTGGCCTCCAAGGCTCTGCCCAAGTATCGGGCCATCATGGGTCCGTTCCAGTGGCCGGTGTGGGTGGCCCTAATCTGTGTCTACCTAGGGGGCATCTTTCCGATAGTTTTTACCGACCGGCTGACTCTCAGCCATCTCCTGGGCAACTGGGGCGAGGTGGAGAACATGTTCTGGTACGTGTTTGGCATGTTCACCAACGCCTTTACCTTCACCGGAAAATACTCCTGGAGCAACACCCAGAAGATCTCCACACGCCTGCTGATTGGAGCTTACTGGCTATTTACGATCATCATCACGTCCTGCTACACGGGCAGTATTATCGCTTTCGTGACGCTTCCCGCGTTTCCAGACACCGTGGACTCTGTGATGGACCTTCTCGGCTTGTTTTTCCGCGTGGGCACCCTCGGTGAGGTCTTGTTTCTTCCTAAAAAGAATAGTATTTTAACTAAAGTGGTTGGTTTTGTGGGAAATTCTTACAAAGATAATGGCGGCTGGGAGAGCTGGTTTCAGAACTCCACGCACGTCCCGACCTCCAGGCTGTTCAAGAAGATGGAGTTTGTTGGAACTCTCGAAGAGGGCATTGGGAACGTAACGCAGAGCTTCTTCTGGAACTACGCATTCCTAGGATCCAAAGCGCAGCTAGAGTACCTGGTGCAGTCGAATTTCTCCGATGAGTAACTAACTATCCTTGTTTCTCTATCAGAACCTGAACTTGATTATCCTCCAGAAACATATCGCGACGATCGGCCCTCCACCTGAGCGAAGAGTGCTTCGCACTCTTCCAAATCGGATTCCTCTTCCCCAGGGAGTCCGTCTACAAGCGTAAGATCGACTCCATGATCCTGTTGGCCCAGCAGAGTGGCCTTATAACCAAAATCAACAAGGAGGTAAGCTGGGCTATGCAGCGCTCGGCATCAGGTCGCCTGTTGCAGGCCAGTTCATCGACATCGCTGCGGGAAATCATCCAGGAGGAGCGCCAATTGACGACGGCCGACACGGAGGGCATGTTCCTGCTGATGGCATTGGGATATTTCCTGGGAGCCACTGCACTGGTGTCCGAGATAGTCGGCGGAATCACAAACAAGTGCCGTCAGATCATCAACCGCAATCGGAAGTCGGCCTCTAGCTCCTGGTCCTCCCGCCACAGTTCGGCAAACGGCGGAGAGGAGCGCACGGCGGATGAGCAGTTGGCCCACGACGAGCGGAAAGCAGCACGGCGTGAAGCCGCCGAGGATGCCCAGAAAATGAGCTTTGGGATGCGAGAATTTAACCTTACCCGGACGACATTACGCGAGCTGTACGGCAGCTATAACAGATCCGATCCGACCTCCAGCCAGCAGCCCGAAGAGCATGTTCCGACGCACATGCACACTCACACCTATTTGGAGGACAAGGATTCCCGCGAAGCTTTGGAGTCCTTGGAGCGGTTAGACGAGTTTATGGATCAGATGGGCACCGAGGAGGAAGAGCCGGCTCCTTCAGCCTCTATTGTTGACGAAGTCTTTGGTCCCAATACTAACAACAGTACGAATGAAACATAAACAGATCTAAATAAAATAAAAGATATTTGTTTCCATAATTTGGATACATTTAGACACCAAATATAAAACGACGTTCATTAGGTTCTGTTTTTATTTTAATACCATTTAAATTTTGTAATTTAACCGCTTTTAACTTTGAATTTTATCGATAACCAGGATTTGTGTGTTTCTCGAACCGGGTGAGAATTGTATTCGCCATTCTGGCAACGCTACGTCCAACTAAAATAATAAAACGGTGTTTTCCAACACTTTTATACATTCTAATTACACGTAAACTTAAGAACTCTCCGGGAAAACCAGGAAATATCTATAACTATGAGATTCAGAGACTTGATAGCGGTATTGATGGTCCTGACAGTGGCCAGGGCGTCGGCCGACAAGCTGTCACCCCCGCCCTGCCGGGCCTGCAGCCAGCTCGTGGGGTCCTTTAAGGCAGGACTTGAGCGCACCAAACGAGGACACGGGGGAGGGGACACGGCCTGGGAGGAGGAGAAACTCCGCTCCTATAAGAACAGCGAGGTGCGACTTGTGGAGATCCAGGAGAAGCTCTGCTCCGACGCCTCGGTCACCAACAAGGATCACTGCCACAACCTGGCCAACGAGCACGAGGCACTCATCGAGGACTGGTTCACCCACAAGCAGACGGAGCAGCCGGACATTCATGCCTGGCTTTGCGTGGAGCAGCTGCGAGTGTGCTGTCCTCCGGACACCTATGGTCCCAATTGTGACCCCTGTCCAGACTGCAACGGAAACGGTTCGTGCTAATTTGAAGGTACTGACATTTTAGTAACACTCCCATTTTCAGGCAAATGCAAGGGAGCGGGGACGCGGAAGGGCAACGGCAAATGCCTGTGCGACACCGGATACACTGGAAGCAATTGCAACGAGTGCGGCCCGCAGCACTTTGAGTCTTTCCGCGACGAAAAGAAGCTTCTATGCACACAATGCCACGCGGCATGCGGTGAGGGCGGCTGCACCGGGGCTGGCCCCAAAAGCTGCCGCAAGTGCAAGGAGGGCTGGCGCATGGACACGGAGTCCGGCTGCGTAGATGTCAACGAGTGCCTGGAACAGCAACGCCCGAACGCCTGCCGCGAGCAGCAGTTCTGCGTGAACAACGAGGGCTCCTTCACTTGCCTCGAGTGCGACCGATCCTGCAACGGCTGCGACGGAGACGGCCCGGACATGTGCAAGAAATGCGCCGACGGGTACCAGCTCAAGGACGGAAAGTGCCACGGTGAGTGTTCCGGCTGAGAGTCAAAGAGGTTGAAAATGTCTAATCAACCATGTTTGCATGTCTCCGCGTAAAGACCTGTCCTCGGAGCAACGCGATTCGTACGTGAGCATGACGCGCCTGCTCACATACCTCGGCATGTGCGTGGCCACCTGTGTCATCTTCAACAGTTCCGCCCACATCGCATGGGGCTGCATTGTGGGCGCGGCTGTGGCCGTGTACATCGCCACCTCCGAGTACTGGCTCAACACGGCGCCGGAGGGTGGCCGCCAGCCGGAGATCGACACGAAACAGTTGGAGGAGCTGATCATGAAGTCGTTATAAGATCGCAAAGTTCGGGACGCAGCGTGTTGGGCAGCATCAGTATTTTTGATTAAGCACAAGCGAAAAATTGCGCACAAGCATTCCTAAAACGATCTTCTGTATTTTGTTTGCAGTCGGCAACGAGGAGGCGGCTTCCACGTCCCCGCACGAGGAACTCTAGAGAGGTTGCTGCGGCACGGAGAGCCCTGCCAGGGTCACCTTTTGTAGTCAATTTTAGTTTAATTAGGCACTAATATTACCAATTTGTAAGCGATTATGATTTGCCAAATGTATGTGAAAAATTTTGTTATGTAAAGGACATCACTCGCCTTTCATTTACATTCAAATGCTGTTTAAACACGTCCTGTTTTCGATATCACATTTAGATATTATATTTTTGGTTCAAAATCTTACAAAATCACAAATACAGCCACGAAAATACTTTTCTACAAAGATGCTAGTTTTTACGCAGGTGTTGTGAGGCAATACTGCTTCAAGCTGGTGATAACCGACTAAAGTACACAAATGAAACTAAGGAACAGGACTATATAACACAAGGATAACAAAAGCAACCGCCACCGGTACATTGAACTAAGCTAAACTTGGGCCGCATACACGACCCGTTCCCTTTGGCCACACACATGTGTCTCGACACAGCCTCGGAGTTCTTCCAGCGCGCAGGTCCGGCTCGGGCCTACGATCGCGTCAGATGGCTCTGACTAGTACTGGCCGCCAGTCCTATCTCCTCGTCGGACTCGTCCGAGTCCATGGGGCTCACGCGGATCGCCTGGTACCACTTGTTCGTCAGGTCCGCCATCTGCGACTTGCACTCGTGCAGCTCCTGGCTGTTGAAGCGGCGCGTGAAGAACGGAATGAAGTACTTGCGGTCCAGGCGGCCGAAGCGGTCGCGGGCCTGCGTGAAAGTCACGTCCTCCTCCTCGGTGAGCTCGGACAGGTGCTCCGAGTCGATAGCCTGTCCCCACTCGCGGGTCTTGGACAGGGAAATCGATTTAGAGCGCTTCCGACTGCCACTGCGGCGAACGCCCTCCTCCGTAGAGCGGGCGAAGCCACGTGTCCGACGCTTCTTCCCGGGCTTGAGGTACTTGAGCAGTGGCATTGTCGAGCCGCCCAGCACCAGCGTGGTGAAAAGCACGATTATCAGTCTGAAAGTTTCAAATCAATGCTAACTGATCTGTGTCGGGGTCAAGTGGTCACTCACGTGGTCGTTATGATAACGTGTCGCTTTTCCTGGCTATCGAGGTTCAAGTGAAGCGAAAGGGCGTAGGAGATGGCGCCACGCAGTCCCGAAAACCACATTATGAACTGCATCTTGTTGTTGATCTTATGCTCGCGGAACTTGTTGACCAGAAAGGCTAGTGGGAAGATGTTGCAGGCCCGCCCGATTAGGCAGAGGACAATGGCCCAGATGACGAAGGACAGCTCCACCTGGTGTTTGAACGAAAATATAGCCAGGCCCAGGTAGGCGAAGACGCAGGTTTCCGCGATGAAAGCCAGAGTACGCATTGTCTGCTGCATGGTGATTTGGGTGACCTGCAGAGGAAGAGCTCAGTGGGACTGGAAACGCAGGCGAACTTCGAAAACCTTACCGTAGACAGGTTGAAGTGAGTGTAGTGGGACATGACAATGCCACAGAACAGAATCGCCATGATGCCTGCAAGAGAGGAGTCATTGAGTAAAGGAGTTATGCAAAGCAAAGAGGTATCTCGTCACCGCTCAAGTGTATCCCCTCGGCCAGGACGTAGGGGGCGTAGGTGAACATCAGCATCATGGCGAACTCCAGCGAGGGGTGCTTCCTCAGGTCGATGTGCTTGAGCAGCAGAGCCGAGATCAGAGCGAAGATGACGCCAATGCCCGCAGATGCAAAGAACATGGCGCAGAAGGTCTTCAGGGCGCCCACCATGGCCTCGCCCGTGCTGGCCTCTGCGTTGGCGTTTGCCGACTGGGTAATAGAGGCTGTCAACACAATCGAGATGGCGTCGTTCAAAATGCTCTCGCCGAAAACCAACATGTTCAGGATAGGGTCCACGTCCAGGGCGTGAAATATGGCGACGGTGGCTACGGGGTCCACGGCGGATATAAGCGAGCCAAAAGCGAAGGACTCGGAGAAGCTGAGCCTGCAAAAGCACCAAAGATTAGCAGTCTTCCGAGCATTAAAGCATAGATAACTCACCGGAAGGCCACCTCCGCCAGACCCAGGAGGTAGATCCCAGCTCCAATGACCAAGGCGGAGATTGTCGTGCCAAATATTGCAAAGACCAGGATGGAGCCGATGTTCTGGAAGAAGTTTCCCTTGTGCAGATTGTAGCCAGACTCAAATATGATGGGCGGCAGCAGGACCAAAAAGAAACCCATGGGCGAGAACACCTCCTCCCGTTTCCAGCTGCCATTCTGGCCGGACATCACGTTCAAGGAGAGCCCGATGAAGGCGCCCAGGAACACCACCACAATGCTCTCCGGCAGGTACTGGAAGCCAGTTTGGAGCATGAGGTGGATCAGGAGGATGCCCAGCATGATCACGCAGATGACGAAGAACAGGGAGAGCGACGAGTTGTGCTCCTGCTCCACGGCGTGCGAGTCGATCAGGGGCGGCTCCGTGGCCACCGAGGAGGCGTTACCCTTCTTGGTGGTGCTGGTTGTTCCATTGCCCGGAGCAAGGGTGGATGTGGTGGATGAGGCATTTCCCGCTGGACTTACAATAGCTGACACGTCAGGGAGTGGATTTTGTGAAATGCTGGTACTTTCCAATAAGGTCGAGTTTTTCGGTGAGATGTCATCTTTTGGGAGGTCCTCCGTCGCCGCGAACACGACGATGCAGGCTAACGCCGCACTCCAGAACAGGCCCAGGCGCCACAGGTTCATGATGATTTTCGTAGCATTTAATAAGTTTTAAAAATTTGTTTTCCTTCAAGTTTATCAGCTGTTTGGGGGAGTCGGCTCTCGTTTATCGTACGGAGTTGCCACCCTATCACGATGTAAATGATGGGTTGGCGCGTGTTTGCCCAAATTCAAACGGAAATTGTGCCTGTAATAGCGTTTAATTGATTCGAAGCGAACTAGCACAAAAACAAGATTATTAATCATCAGTTTCCTAGGCGTCACTTGGCGTTCTGGCAAGTCACGCTTTGCTGGGTCAGAGGCCTTTGTTGATAGCACTCCTCTTGTGCAAAAATTCAGTAACTTTGTTTCCTACCGAGGTGAACAGAGTCGGGTTTTTCCATGAAAGTTAGACTAAGAGTTCATCCTAAGACAGGATTTATTAAAATAGTCGTTTCTTATACACTAGAAGCTTAAAAAATATATAAAACCCCCAGTGAACTCCAAGACCTGTTCAAAACTTTGGCCATTTAAAAAAAAGCATTTAGTTTCAGTATCAACATTCGATATGCTTAAAAAGGAAACATTTCCGGCTTATAATTCCGTTTTAGCTTAGACTCAGAAACTTTCTTAAAAGTCTATCTTAGTTGAGGTATCAGAAAAACACTTCCAATACAACCTTTGTTTTTCGAAACTTACAATAGAGATTTCGAAAAGCGATTTGCATACCGACATAGAACGTACGTACATGAACATCTGTCCACTTTGTTATTGAGACCCACGCGATCCCTTGTAGACCCTGGGGGGTCACATCGTTTGGAAGATAATGGGGCTGGTCTGGAGCTGCGCCGAGCTAGCGAGCTATATTGTTCTCGGTCTCCTCGTTGGACATTAGAAATTTCACCCAAGATGATACGGCCGGAGCTGATTACCGAGCGCCTTGATCTTGGCAGACCTTGTTTGTCTTGGGCATAGATGACGTGGGCATTTTTTCGAGGTAGATTGTCGAGTATGGAAACCCCGAATTCCGCGGGTGTCGGGTGATCTGTCCCAGGCGGTCGATCACTTCCAGCTAGGATTTCAGTAGGAATTAGTCCCAGTCATCGATTTCACGTTGCGCCGAGCTATATATAAATCGGCGGCAGAGAGAGTAATTACAGATCTCGAAAGGTTAGCCGCTATATAGCCTCGAATAGTAGCACATAGTTTTGATTCTGATAAGCTCTGATTTCGCCGACTCATCTTTCCGAGCGCCGTGCTGCCCAGTCGAAATTATATTAATTAGCATTCGCTGAAATCGACAGCAGTCGAAGCCAGCCCGAGCAAGAAGCAGGTTGATTAGTCCTTCCTTTGGAGTCCTTTGGAGTGCCAACGTTCAAATCCCAGAAACCGGTAAGTGGAAAGGACCCAGATCCGCGCAATTTTCCGACCAAAACGGGGTGGCAAGGCTGCCGGGCCAGCTGATTGCCCGAAAAACGTGGAGATGCTGACTAAGTTGACCAAGGAACGGTAGGTTCTGTGGGGAAGAGCGCCCCAGCAATCCCCAAAAATACGACGAAGGGAGTCGCCCCCGACCCCGCTCCCCCGCCAGTGCTAGCCCCGGTGCTCAGGCCGCGGTGCTCTTTGCAACCGGAGCAGCGCGAGGTATAAATGCGGAGAGTCGCGGCAAGTGTGCGCTCTTTTCCTACAAAACCGTCGTCAAGATAGGACGTGTGCTGCTGCTGGTTGCGCTGATTTGGTTGCCGAAGCCGTCGCTGAAACACAACACAACACATCAGTTGAGAATCAGTGTGTATAAATTATCGAACAAATAGCTAATATAATTCCGCGCCAGCCGAACTAGAACTGGCCCTGGCCCCGGCCCCAACTCGTTTCGATTTTCTCCCAGTCGTTCCGACGAAAAGAAACCAAGAACTGCCGCTGGGAACGTGCGTGTCGTGCGTGTATGGTC
Organism: Drosophila ananassae; assembly: GCF_017639315.1. Lineage (NCBI taxonomy): Eukaryota > Metazoa > Arthropoda > Insecta > Diptera > Drosophilidae > Drosophila > Drosophila ananassae. The sequence continues at coordinate 26,771,665 of NC_057930.1, forward strand.
TGTTCTAGCCCCGTGGTCTAGCCTAGCCCCCCAGCCCCAGCCGCAGAGCACAGCGGATGAAATACGCTCTGTGATTATATAAAAAATATAACCGTACGCTGCGAACATAGTGCGAAAAACCGGAAAACCCCGCAGCAACATCAGCGGCGGACGCGGCACTTGCGAAAATAGTGTGTTTGTGAGAGTTCGGAAAATCAATTTCGTCAAGCTACAAGGCATTCTCTCTTCCTATCTCTCCCCGCAGCTCCACCAACCACTGACCCGACTGGAAGCAAGTGAATTCCGTCTGCCGAAAGCCGAATCCCCTGCAGAAGACTCCAACCAGACACCCCAGAGAAGCATCATCAGCACCAGAATGCCGCAGCAGAAGACAAACGGCCACAGCGGAGCCTCCAACGGCTGCAACGGCAGCAACGGCAACTCCTACGACATGGAGGATGGCCAGACATTCCTCTTCACCTCCGAGTCCGTCGGCGAGGGACATCCAGGTAAGCCTAAGCCGCCCCCTTCAGACCGGGCCGTCAGGTGCAGGCGATTGCATCACAGCGCGATGAGTGTGCAAGCGACAGGGGCTACAGCCGTGTGGCAGACACGGATACGGACGCGGACGCGGACAGTGTACGGCTGCGTCGCCTGTTCCTAACCTAACCAAATTGTTTCTCCAGGGACCGTGGCCCGGCCACAGCTGAGATCTAACAAAATGGCGTCGGAGCAGCGCTTTTGTCAGTTGACGGAGGGAGGGGGCTACTCGTGCTTGTTTACTGAGCTGTCCGCCGAGAGCCAAGGCTGACTTACTAGAAGCTGGTTAGTGGCGGCGGAGTGTTAGAGCCAGCCGGCGGCCTGCGGCCTGAAACTCCTCCGAATAGCCAGGAAAACAGCTGTCAGTGGCCTGTGCGCCAAACCCCCTCCCGCACAGCTCCGGCGACGCAATTTATAGACTGGTTCTTTATCGCTACCTCTCTCACAGACCCGCGGAATTTGCGTCATGCGCACCATGTGCTTCTGCTTCTGCTTCTTTGGAAGAGTGGCCCGGCTCGTATCGCACTCAGACGAACCGCCGCTCTCTTCGTCATGCTGCCTCACTGGTGTCTCACTTCGGAGACGGCGATCAAAACAAGGGCCAAACTAAAACAAACCCACGTTGCTAGCCCGTCTTCCCAGCGATTTTGCCAACCACGTGTTTCGCTCAAGCCGGAGCAGTTTGTATTTTGTTTATATGTATCAGCTTCTGGCTGTGCGCTGCGACTGGCCGTGGCCACGCCAACATATGCGCGACTCCTGATAAGGGCGAGGCGACCTTTTATACTACGCATTGATTACTTTTACCCGTACCGTCCAAGTTTATAGCGCTAATTAGGTTCCAGTCATCCCGCTCCGATAAGGGTCGTGGTTTTCTGGGAGTGGGCACTGTTTCCGGAAGGGCTGGCCCTAATTTCACCTGTCTTGGCATGACGAATGAGTGACGGGCCGACTAATCCCGATCCCGACTCGCTTTCCATAGGCTATGGCTTGCTTTCACAGCCAAATCTGAGACGCACATCGGACACTCGCCCCACAGGCGGCCCCGCATATCTGACGCAATAATCGAGTTCAATAACGCTGTTTCCAATGAAAAACCTGCCAAAAATCTGAGGGCTCCGGTTTCGGGGCAACGCGACTGGTGTCAAGTGTGACGACGCCGACGACGACGACGACGACGATCCCTGCGCAGGCTTCCCGTCTTGTTTGTTCTTTACAGGCTCGTGTTCTGAGTTATAGACACAAAATGGCATTGAATTTCGCTGTCAATCGCAGACTGAAAAGTTAAAATAAACTGCACTGCCCGGCAATTTTCGCCGCCTAGTCGGCGACTGAAGAGACACCGTTGCCGCTGCCCCTGCCGCCGCTGTCGTCAGGGACATAGACTGGGGAGCTAGCACATCTGCGAGCAACTATTTGGCACACCCACTAAGAGCAGTCGCCTCTCTCTCCCTATTTTTCAGACAAAATGTGCGACCAGATCAGCGACGCTATTTTGGATGCCCATCTGAAGCAGGATCCCAACGCCAAGGTGGCATGTGGTGAGTGTCCAGCCGCCGACGCCACCATCCGTCCAGCCAGCGGCACAGGGTAGTGACCCCTGCGGGAGTTCCGAAATGGTTTTTTGATAGTGTGTCCTCGGGCTTGAAGGCGCCGAAAGGGACAGAGCGCGACAGACCATCAGAAAATAAACTTGCCCGTAAAGTAAACACTGGCGTGTGCACCCGCCTGAAGCGATAGTCAGCAAAAATAAACAAAGCCCGGTGGATGGATGGATGGATGGATGGACGGACGGAAGGTTCTGCTTTCCTTGGGCGACTAACCCATATATTTTTTACGCAGAAACCGTGGCGAAGACGGGCATGATTCTGCTCTGCGGCGAGATCACATCCAAAGCCGTGGTCGACTACCAGAAGGTGGTGCGTGAGACGGTCCAGCACATCGGCTACGACGACTCCTCCAAGGGTAAGTGTTTACTAGCCAGGTCATGGCATAGAAGAGATGCTTCCGGGCGGGTTTCAGGACTAGATAGGTCTTCCAAAGCCAATACTTCACTAAACCGTAACACCGTAATTGAAAAGGTTTCGATTGGAAGACCCTTAACCTGCTCGTCGCCATCGAGCAACAGTCCCCCAACATTGCCAGCGGCGTGCACATCAATCGCGAGGAGGAGGACGTCGGCGCTGGTGACCAGGTACTGCAAGATTATCCCTACTCCTAGTCCTAATCCGATGCGGAAGAGTGTGTGTGCGTTCGTTCGTTCGTTCTTCGTTCGTTGCGTTTCATTCTGTTCAGTGTTTCCCCATCAAGCCTGCGACCCTGCGAGCAGGAGACCCTCATCCCCATAACAGATTTGGCCAGATCCACCTAAGAATAAGGATGCTTTCAGTGGTAGAGGAGGAGGGCAAGATCCAACCCATTCTCTGAATCACAAAGTCAATGAATTATTCAAGAACTTCCACGAATCCTCTTCCAAGGATGATCGAATCATGTTTTTTTTATTTTTAACAAAATAAAAGTCATTTAACATTTGAACTTAACTGGCGTGGGGCAAGCCCATTGCCCCTCAGGTGTAACCATCCCACATGGCCCCCAACGGGGCTCTAACCAGGCCACTTTGCATCTTACTAAACCTTTGGTGAAACCTAAACAAACCCCATAAGTCGACCCAATGGCTAACGAACCCAGGAATCCAGCGAATTGCATGCGGCTCTTCCTAACCCAACCGACCCAAGTGCAGCAGATCCATGAGACGAGGCTCCGGCAGAACGGCATCACTATTTATAATCTAGCTAGTAGTGGGTGATCGAATCATATTGTAAAAACATTACTTACAGACATATATTTCCTGTGTGCGTGCACCACCGGCGTGTGCTGTGCTCCTTTCTTTTATCTTTCTCTCTCGTTTCATATGTAACCACCAAAACACGACACACACCAAACCATCTCTCACTTTCCGAACTCGAATACCGAATCAACTCAACCTCGCAAAGGTTTCGATTTCAAAACGTGCAACGTGCTCCTGGCATTGGACCAACAATCGCCCGAAATCGCGGCCGGAGTGCATGTGAACCGCGCCGAGGAAGAGATCGGTGCCGGAGACCAGGTGTGAACTACCACAACTTCTAGAAACAGTGCAGCCCGGCTGGGGGCAGCAGGCCTCTTTCGAGGAGCCCGGATCTCCCGGTCGGTGGCGGGTATCCGTGGTGGCCGGGCTCCTTCGGAGGGGCTTCCCCGCCGGCGCTCGCACCATTTTGTGTTTTATGATTTAACCTTTTCGTAACTAATCGAAGGAGTGTGCCAGAGGACTCCGCTGCATCGCTCTGTTTTAAATTTGTAGTTCTATCTATACTTTGGCATTGTACCACATTAATGTAGTTACGCGGCACACACAGCCCTCAGCTCAGTCCACAGCCCACAGATCACAGACACACTGCCCCTCTGGCCCGACTTTGTCATTCGAAGCTGCGAAGCGGCTAGCCGGCTGATATCTGATTTGGCTTATTTACCCAGTCGGTGCCCCAGTCCTGTGTCAGCAGCATGCTTCAAATGACAAATGCGCAGAACCAGGGCGACTCCCGCGCTAGCGCTCCACACAAACAGAAAACACGCTTAGCTACGTAGCCTCCAGTGCCATCACCCATTCCATGTGCTTGAGTCATCTAACATAAGTGTATTTATTCTGCTAACACCACTGACTAGTTTGGTTTGGTTCGCTTCTGTTTGCTTGGTAACCCGTGATCCCTCCCAGAAACACTGCTAACTAGAGACATCCACTTTGCAGGGCATCATGTTCGGCTATGCCACCGACGAGACCGAGGAGTGCATGCCCCTCACCGTCGTCCTGGCCCACAAACTGAACGAGAAGATCGCCGAGCTGCGCCGCTCCGACGTGTTCTGGTGGGCCCGTCCCGACTCCAAGACACAGGTCACCTGCGAGTACCTATTCAACCAGGGATCGGCGGTGCCCAAGCGCGTCCACACCATTGTGGTGTCCATGCAGCACTCGGAGAAGATTTCCCTGGAGACCCTGCGCTCGGAGGTCATGGAGAAAGTTGTGAAAGTCGTCATTCCCGCCAAATACATTGATGCCAACACCATTGTGCATATCAATCCCTGCGGCCTGTTCGTCATCGGCGGTCCCATGGGCGACGCCGGACTCACCGGCCGCAAGATCATCGTCGACACCTACGGTGGTTGGGGCGCCCACGGCGGCGGCGCCTTCTCCGGCAAGGACTTCACAAAGGTCGACCGATCGGCGGCCTACGCCGCTCGATGGGTGGCCAAGTCCTTGGTCAAGGCCGGTCTCTGCAAGCGCTGCCTCGTCCAGGTCTCGTACGCCATCGGTCTCGCCGAGCCGCTGTCCATCACCGTCTTCGACTACGGCACGTCCCACAAGTCGCAAAAGGAACTGCTGGACATCATTAAGCGCAACTTTGACCTCAGGCCCGGCAAGATTGTCAAGTGAGTTATTAACCTGATTTTTGGATTGGAAATTTCCTGTATTTCTGCATTCTTACAGGGACCTGAACCTGCGCCAGCCCATCTACCAGCGTACCAGCACGTATGGTCATTTCGGACGCACCGGATTCCCGTGGGAGGAGGCCAAGCATTTGGAGATCAACTGACTAGAACAGGACGCGACCCCTCTCCCGCTATCACCATGTGCTAAAAGGTCGAGGCCCTCACCAACGCCATCGTCAACGCCAACGCCAACGGCATCGGCATCGGCTCTGTCATCATCGTCAACACCAGCATCCGCAGATACCGCAACAGCAACGTAATTTTTAGTTTCGTTCTTTTTAAAGTTACCACAAGTCGGCGAAGCTAGCTGCCACTCCGTACTGGGCTTTCGATTCCACCTCCACCCGGTTCCAATCCCAATCCCCGGCGCACTTCGCCGTTTAATTTAAACCCCGCTGCCCGAGGGCAGCCCTAGATGTAGTCTCCATACTACCCGCATATATATACTTAATAGAGAGCTCCGCCACAATTCGACGAGCTTTAGTTATACATTTAAATAGTATAGATCGTCGCTCAGTTCTGTTATCACAAAACTAAACAAAAAACACAAAACTAAACAAGACAAAAGCAAGGAATATGAAATCGAAAACATGTAATTAGCCTTCCCCCAACTTCCCAACTTTCCTTTCACGCATTGTACGCCCTACGCCCCCCTGGAATTGTATAAACTTAGATGTCCTTTGTCTAGAAAGTACGCACCACTTCTCATGTTTTTAAAATTGTAAACATATATTTTTGTATCTTTTACCATTTCTGGTTTGTGTTGTCGATTGTGCGTTGTGTAAGTGTTTAGCCAAAACGTTTTAAAACTCGATTGTATATTACATGCTGTCTTTGTATTTTCTGTAACCAACAATCAACCATTTAAGATAATGTATTTTCCTTTACAAAAATATATTACAAATACAGATAAAAAGTTTGTAATGCATAAAAGACCCAAGTCTATCAGTTGTATGGTTTGTTTCAATAAGTCTATTGGTTCGAAAAATATGTCCAAATAACCGGTCCGTTAGGTATTTTAAGCCCGATTAAATTGTAAACGCGTGTAAGTACGAATGAGGCATATAATTTTACATGACAAAGATCCATGAAATAAATCTAATCAGAAGTTTCAATTAAAAACCAAATATTTTTTCATTTTACCCTTATTAGGGGCGGGGTCTTTAAATAAAAAATTGTCCATCTAACTCCTCTAAAAGTTTACCCGGTTCGATTCAAATTAGCAATAGAAACCCGCCAACACGATAGTTATCGATAGTCGGATTCGTCCACCTGTAGCTCAGACGCCATTTTGGACAAAAGCTAGCAGATTATCTCTTGTGAAAATAGTGATTTTTGCACAGGGCGCGATTAAACCTGTGAAATTTAAATATACTCCGGTATTTGATAAGAATTATTGCTGCTAATTACTTTAATGTGGTAAAGTATGCTCAATAGGAAGAGTAAAGGAAGATCGAGATCATTTTGCTCTTGTGATGGAACCCTCTAGAGCCGCTGAAGCACCTAGAAAATGCGCCGCACATATAACGGTACTTAAGTTTCCTGGAAGTCTCGCTGGAATGCACTGGATGTGTGACGAAATTCAGCATCGAACAAAAATTAAGAGAAAATAAAAATGAGTATAGAAGAAAATAATGATTTTATCTACCGAATACCAAGAAGCGGGTAAGTTTTTTATATTGTTTGTCTTTTAATGTTGCTTTTTAATAACTTTTACACCAAATTACTTCAAAGATACTTGATGTTTATTTTTGAGGAGAGATTATGACATGATGACATGATCGATGGAATTTCTTCGTAAACATAATAATTCACAAATCAAGCATGTGCTGTTTGTATTAAAAACAGTAAGTATACATACATAAGTATAAGAAGTGAAATTTTCCTAAAACATTCCATTCATTTCATTTCGGGAAGTCAACTACCAGAGAAATATACTGCCCAACTACCTGTATCTGGAAAAATCTTCTTGAATTTTGGAAGAAATAGCTTGATTGATAAAATGTTGGACATCCGCCGACAATAAGGAGAATAATATACTATTAAAAAGGAAATTAAAATACCAGAATGTGTCAAAACGGAAAAAGCGAGTAAGTTTGAGCGAAAATCTAAAATATTACACAGTCATTATATTTTTAAATTTTTTGCATAAAAATATGTTATTTTTATTTAAATAGAAGGCTATTGTAAAGACCATTTCATAATTCGTAGAATGTTCCTTTACGCCATTTAAAGTTTTTTTTAAAGAAATTGTAGTCTGCTTTTTGTCTAATCTTCATATTCCATGCAGCACTCCACTAGGCTGCACACGTGTTGATCCCTCAGAATTATTAATCTCGAAATAGTCAGCTTTATGTTTGTATTTGAATACAGTTTATTCGGATCTCTCCGCATATCACTCATTTTCCCTTAAAGACTGTCTTAAAAATACATTTCTGAATCTTAGTCTAGGTCATATGGCTTATTCGCGTCTAACACTAGTTTAAGGAACCATCACCTCGTCCCTGTCCCCGTCCCCGTCCTGGTTTCTCTAGTAATTGTACGACGTAAAGTTAAAGTGTTTCGTGAGCAACTCCAAGGCGTATGCCACGATCGGGTTGGGCGCCGATCTCTTCAGCCTTTGCCGGATCATCAGGTAGGCCGCCACGGTGAAGAGGACGTAGAACCCGAGCAGGCAGCAGAGCGACCAGGCGTAGTGCATCTGCTCGAAGCCCAGGAAGGCGAGCAGCACCTTTGACTTCTTGAAGCTGCAGAAGATCTCCGTGTCCTCGCAGATCGTGTCGCCGCGGCCGTAGTCGTAGAGGGCGGCGACGAGGCCCTCCATGCCGTGGCGCAGGTAGCTCAGGTGCATCAGAAACCGCATCAGCGGCGATATGTAGCTGCCCCGGCCGTATCCGATCCCGTAGATGGACAGCAGGATCAGGGGCACGGCCAGCACGGGGCCCATGAACATGGCGTTCTGGAACGAGAAGGGGTGAGCGACTGATTTAGACCATTTAGAGGAGATCCTGCGTCTTACCACCAGGCTCAGTCTGCTGGAGATGAGCAGCCCGAAGCTGTCGGAGGTCAGGGCCGTGACGAAGGCGATGGAGAAGAGCATGACGAAGCGGAACCACTCCAGCGGCTGGCTGGACATTAAGTACACGATGGATAGGTAGATCACCGCCAGGACGAACATGGAGGGCAGCTTGGAGGAGACCATGGCGGCGTAGTAGGAGCTCAGGCGGTACCACTGGTTGTTGTACTCCCTCTTCAGGAGGTTTATTTCCGAGGGAACTGAAACGGATACAAAAATTAAATGAAATCTCAGGAAGATCGTGTCACGTACAGTATAGGAGCACCGGCATCATGGGCAGGTAGAGGTACGCTATCACGATGGTGAACATGAACCCAAAGTTGAACAGCGCCTTGGAGGCCGAGGTGCCCATCCCAAAGTACAGCGAACCCACGAGCAGGGCCAGCACGATGTTCATGTAGAACTTGAGCTTGATGTAGGACTTGTCCCGCCACATCTGGAGCAGCATCCGGACCAGCAGCAGCTTGTACTGCATCCACCAGCTGCACTTGGCCCGCAGCAGCTTCGGGCTGAGCTCCAGGTCGAACTGCTCCATTTCGTAGAAGGACGAGGCGCCCGAGGTGGTGTCCGTCTTGGTGGGGGTGGCCTTGCCGTCCTCCAGCGGAGGAGTCCATCGCGTAACCTTTCCGTTCAGGACGGCCTTCACCATGGGCTCGTGGTAGGAGTCGCCGTACTCCCGGCAAGCCACCTCGATGATGAAGTCCGCCGGGTTGTAGGTGATGGGGCAGCTGAGGCCCAGGTGCTCCATGTAGGGCACAATGCTGGCCCCGCCGCCCTGGTAGATGCACTCGCCCTCGGCGAGCACGTACACCGTGTCGAGCATCTCGAAGATCTTGGCGGAGGGCGTGTGGATGGAGCAGATCACAGTGCGGCCGCCGGCGGCCAGCGACTTGAGCAGGGCGATGCACTGCGAGCTGGATAAGTCGTCCAGGCCGCTGCATGAGTAGGCACTTAGTACTTGGCACTTGGCTGGCTATTATCCGGATTACTCACGTGGTGGGCTCATCTAGGAAGATAACGGGCGGGTTGTTGACCAGTTCGAGGGCGATGCACAGGCGCTTTCGCTCGCCACCAGACAGCTTGGGGGTCATTGTGTGCTTGGATCCCTTCAGGCGGAGCATTTCCAGGATTTCGTCGATCTTTTTGGAGGGAATTTTCGAGGGAGTTGATATCAATTTTGTCCTGATCCATGTGGCACTTACCACTTCTAGCTTCTGCTTGAGATCCAGCTCGTTCCCAAGCTTGAGATGGGCGGAGAGCAGCATCATTTCGTGCACCGAGAACTGGGGGTCCAGCACATCCGTCTGCTCGGGAAGTGATTCATAATCAAGAAGAAGTAATGAAGAATGTCCAAAAGAAATCATACCTGCATGATGTATCGGGACATTTTGCGGAAGACTCGCATGTCCCGCGGACTGCCATTGACGAGTATCTCCCCGGAATCGCCCACGGCGCTGTATTTTCGAATGTGGACACATTAGTTGTCAGAGATTAGAAGGCTTATCTGTCTATCGTACCCGAATCCGGCCAGCAGGTTCAGCAGCGTGGTTTTCCCAGCTCCCGATGGCCCCATGATGGCGGTGAGCTCGTGGGAGCGGAACTCCCCGTGGACGCCCCGCAGAATCTGTTTAGTCTTGCCAGCTGCCGGTGCAGGTGTTTAGGAAAGAGTCGAAAGGTCAGAAACAATATGCAACAGGCACTTATTGGCTGGAAATTACTGGGATAATTATTGCCCTTTTATTTGCAATTTAGCGCGCAAAACAAGCGATTTGCGGGAATTATGCGGGCAATTATCGGTGCTAATGGGCGGCTGTCGAACACGACAGATTCAGCGCAACTACTCACCGTTTGCCTGATCGGGCACCTCGCAGCCGAGGTCCGAGAACTGCAGGTTGACCGCCGGCCAGGCTGGCAGGTACTTTAGTCCGGTGAGCGACTGGAGGTCCTCCGAGTGCTCCGGCAGCTCGATACTGATGGCGTTGATGTCGCTGCTGTACTGCAGCGAGCTGGTCTGCGAGTTTGTACTGATGGTCGCCTCCATTTCCGATGGACGCTTCTTGTCGTAGGCTTGTCGTGGGATTGGGCTGCTGGGCTGCTTAGACGCTCGAAGTCATTGCTCCTGGAAAGGCATCTGGTTGATAAGCTGTTTAGTAACACACTGGCAGCGAAAGCTGTGTTCGGCAAAGGTTTGGCGCGGCTGATAACCCCCCGATAGCGCACTCCTCTTAAATATTGAAGGCGCAGATTGCACGAAAAATAAACGTTAACCCGTTAAAAGTCAGCAATTTGGGAGAATGATGCGAGTAGTCCACTAAATAGTATGTTATTTTGCCGACTATTGATTTAAATTAGTTGTGTACTAAGGCCTAGCACGCACGCCAGGCCAACGACCACTTGAGCCAGTGGGAGTGGGCTGTATTATCGCGAAACTGGCGTGCCTAATTCCTGAACTAAGCGATTCTCTTCGGGAGGGTAGAGGGTTAACTAATTGTCAGCATCGCAGAAAAAAATTTCAATAATCATCGAGTAGTCGCTTATTAAACCAGTTTGCCGAATTTGTCTGGGGAGCTTAGTCTCAGTCCGATTGCTGGCCACTTGGCCCCGCGGGGCGACATTCTTTTTTAATTACACGCCGTACTGCAGAGGGTATTTGCATTTCTTGAAACGAACTGCGGGCACCGAGCAAGAACCTTTTAAGTGAATCGATCCCTCGACCGCGAGGCAGCGCTGCCTTCAATTGACTGACAGCCTGCTCGACTTGTGTCGGAATGAGTGGCCGGCGATCCCCGACTCCGGCTGTCCGGGCTTCTGGCTCTCCGCCCCGCTGGTGGGGCTGGTGCTGAGCAATCGCCAGTAGGGCCGAGCGATTCTGCAATCATCACGATGCGCCGTCGCAGCTGCACTTTCGAGAACTGATTTTCTTATCAGTGGAATGGGTTCGGAAACCCATGGCGGAAGCTTTAAGCTCTCTGATAGCCGCCGGCCCACAATGCGAATGCGCAATGTACGCTCCCGGCGAGCTCTCGGGAGCTGATTGCGTGCTCTATATAGTGGCCCGATCGCGGGCACACAGATACGTATGTGGGCTTCGCTGTCTGTGTCTTTGTCTTTGTCTGTGGAAAGCATTTATTTTCATCGCCAGTGCTATGAAACGAGTGCGTGACCATTGGCCTCCCTCATGGGCCACTGGATACCCAGCAAAGAAATGTCATGCCGAGTGGGCTGGGCCACTCAGTCAGGGGGCTCCCTCGAGCTGTTCTAGGGTACTTGGCGGGCGAATCACTCAGTCTTTTCAACTTGATTTCATTTTTGGACGTTGCTGCGTGAGTAATGGCGCATGCAAATGCACTGGAGCGGCGAATGTTGAACTTTGCAGTAGCTTTGTGCTGTTCGCGATTAACAATTTCACATTGAGGCGCGGAATACAAATAAATACGCTTCAGTATCTGCCTCATCAGTCCGCTTCGCAAGTAATTACACATTTGCCAGAATTGTCACACATTATCGGGGGAGTACACCGAACAGGGCTCACGGGCATAGCAATTCTCTGGTTTTCCCGGCATTGTTTGACTGCGGAGGAGTACTCTCGGCAGTTGATGTGCTTACCTATCCCCGTTAAGTAGTCTCCCAAACGAAACAATAGCCCTTAAAGAAGGCTAGAGTGGATATATATCTAATGGGAGCTACAGGGGGCTGAGAAGCTAATCACTATTCACGAAAGCAACCACTTTCGTATCATCACCAGTACATGTGCACCGAATTCGAGAACGCAGCACTGATCTGGAACAGTAGTCTTTTGGGTCAGTTGCCCCTTTTTGGAGCCCGCGCTGATAAGGAACTCCCCCTACTGACCTAGCAACCGACTAATAAGCGGCCTCAGTATACAATCCGAGTGTAATTTCTATCGCATTCGAGCCCTGGCAGTCGCGCATTCTTGCAGTTGTTTTCCCGACTTTCAGGTTCAACGAACCCCCTGTTTACTATGCTGTGTAAGTGCGCCACTCACTGCCGCTGGCACGGCCCCAGCCACGGGCAATGGCAGCCCGGAGGGCGGCGGGTGGCTTCCATGCAGCCATTGCACTTACTCCACTTTCTACGCGGCGCTGCTGGCTTTCCACTCTCTTTCTCATGGCGGCGGAGAGGCGGAGCTGCAACCAGACAGCGAGGAGGCGTCCCGACGACTTGTTGCACCGACGACGGCCGAAACCGAACTGAGCGCCCGTTCACCGCAGGAAGAACTGCTGGCAGTGCCCCTTCCAGTGCCAGGTTGCTAGACAAAGAAAGGCGTCGGAACAGTTCTGCCCTTGGGCGGCGGGATCGGATGGAACCAGTTTGGAAACAGGATGCTAGCCGGGCTATTTATAAGGTTGCTCTCCCCTTTGTCCCTCTAGTGGAGTGATGGGCCCAGGCCCAGGCCACAGACCTACCTTAATCCCAATCTGGTTGCGGCTTCTTTTTGCGCAAGAACTAGCAGGGAACCAGCTCGCAGCAGCAGTGTTGGGGTATGAAATTGAAAAATCACCCAGAGGCTTGCAAAACGATTGTGATTACTGGGAGCGATCCGCGCACAGCCATTACAAGCCATTTTTGGCATATCCGAGGCGAAATTGCCGACTCATTGCAACAGCCGGCACCAGAACGCGCGCCACAAGTGGCTGCCTGCCAGAAATGTGGCATAAGCACCGAGCTGGGAGTCTGGCCCGGGCCATGCCGCATAATTTGACGGCCCGATTCGTTTTGTATCCGCTGTTCCCGGGCCGAGCTTTCGCTTAATTGCCACTCTGAGGAGACCGGGTCGCTGGTAACGGTCGTTGATAACGCCACCTCGACGCTCGGTAGGTGGCGCTGCCAAGAGCTTTTTCCAGCCGGAGAGGTCTCTTTGGGAATCTGATCTTAACTTGGCACCAGAGATCTATATAGCCATTGAAGCTTTGCTTTCAATGATTGCTCTTAATTGGCTCTCCGTTTTCTGCAGATATTGAAGTTAATCGTATGATTCTCACTGCTTGCAGTCTTGAAGCTTTTAGGCCTTCGACTACCCTCCAGAACCATCAGAAAAACACAATTTGTATGTTTATTATCTTTATTTCCTCCACAAATGCACTATGCATAAATACAAATGTGATTATAAAATATGTATATCTTGAAGACACTTAAATACCATTTATTTATCGTAAACCTGTATTCAAAAATTGGTACAAAATATAACTGGACGGGGGCCCAGACTATATAGAATGCAAGGGTACTCCTTAAGTTACATGACAAAGTGTACGATAGAGAGGGAGGTGTGTTAAAAAAGGCGTTTATTCACAGACATTCAAAGCATCGATGAATACATGCAGACATGTATCGAAAATACGGTTTTTGGCTAAATTTTGGGTGAATGATGTTAATAACTTACTGAGCTATCAATTCTCTCATCGAAGATGGTTCTGAAATGTTTGGTTCGATCAATTCTCAAAAGAGTGCTGTGCGCTTGTATCACTTAAACTAAAAACTAGGCAAAAATAACATGTACAAGAATAGTGGATTAGAACCCCAAGACGCTTCCTCCAAAACTAAATAAATGTAGGTACGTGGAAAGCTTTTCGACCATAAACAGCAGGAGCCCGCTTAGCGCACTGTCTTCAGCTTCCAGCGCAGGAAGAGGTACGCCGAGATGCGCAGCACCACGAAGATCACAATCAGAGCCACGATGTCTAGGGTGAAGTTGGCGTTCACCATGTCCAGCTCCTCCAGCGTCGTCACCGGCGACTTGAAGTGGCAGTACGTCTGGAAGCAGCGCAGCTTCTCGCGTCCATAGCCGTAGGTGGCCAGGGCGGTGCCCTCGAATCCGTAGCGGATGTAGGACAGGTACGTGATCCACCGCAGGTACACTGGTATGGCGTCGAAGGAGACGAAGAAGCCGGAGAAGAGCAGGAACGGCACGGACATGACCGGGGCCAGGAAGACGCCGTTCTGGACGTTCATGGCGGCGCCCACCACCAATCCCACGGACTGGGCCACGAACGAGATGAGCAGGCAGGCCGACAAGAACATGGAGAAGCGGAATATCTCCCACGGCTGGGAGGTGAAGTAGTACACGATGGAGACATAGATGACGCAGAAGATTGCCTGTGGAGGGAAGTGTTATGGAGTGTTATGGAGGCAATTGTATAACTTGTAAGGAGGATCTTACTTGGAACGGAATATCAGCCACTGATATAGCCAGGTAGTACGACTTCAGGGAATACCATCGATTAAAGTTCTCCTTTAACAGCACAGGCATCTCGAGCGGGACTGGAGTGGAAAGAATGGGGTCATCAGGCAATGAGAATCAATCAGAAGCAGACGCCACTTACATGATAGAATCGTTATGGTCATGGAGGTGTACATGAGGAACAGCATGTTGAAGAAGAGGAATCCCAGGTTGCTCAGCACCTTGGCGCCGTCGTTGCCGATGTCGTAGTAGAGGGCGCCGATGAGGAATCCGACCAGGAGATGGGCAAACAGTCGCAGGTACATGAGGGTCTGGAGGAGAGAGGACAGTCAGGGGATGCTTCGGTAGGAGGGCCTGCAAGGAACTCACCCAATCGCGGTAACTGAAGAGCAGAGTTCGCTTCAACACCACCCAGAACTGGTGGAACTGGGAGGTCGGGTAGCGCTCCGGCGAAGTGATCTCCTCCGTGAGCAGGGCCGTGGTGCAGTTGACCGTCTTCTCCACGTCGATCATGGCGTCGCCCTTCTCGTTGGTGGTCACCACAGCGGTGCTACCGTTCCCGTCCTTGACGATGTCGTTCACCATGCCGTTCAGCGCCAGGCCGTTGTTGAGGTTCAGGTTGTCCTCGTACTTGCTGCCGCTCACGTTTGAGGCGTCGTTCTTGTCCAGGATGGCTTTCAGGTTCTGCACCTTCACCAGGTCGTTGCGGGCCTTCAGCCCGGCGTAGTCCGCGGTCGAGCGGATGTCCCGCTTGCCGTTGTCGATCGCCTCCACCAGCTTGCGGATGTGGTCGCCGTGCTCTCCGCAGGACACTTCAATGACATAGCTGGCCGGGTTGTGGTAGCTGGGGCACTCCAAGTTCAGGGTGGACAGGAAGGGCACCAGCTGCTTGGTGCTGCCCTGGTAGACGCACTGGCCGTCGGCTAGGGTGTACAGTTGGTCGAACATCTCGAAGAGACGGGCCGACGGCTGGTGGATGGTGCAGATCACCGTCCGGCCGCCCGCGGCCAGCATCTTGAGCAGGTGGATGCACTGGAAGCAGGTGGAGCTGTCCAGGCCGGAGGTCGGCTCGTCGAAGAACATGATGGGCGGGTTGCTGACCAGCTCCAGGGCGATCGACAGGCGCTTCTTCTGTCCGCCGGACAGGTTCCTGGTCATCGTGTAGCGGTGCTCGCTCAGACTGAGCGTCAGCAGAATGTCGTCGATCTGGGGGAGATTGAGAGGAGGTGGGGATTAGAGGTTGAGTCTGTAGGGGGAAGTGATTTTCTATTTTCGTCCGACGGCAGTGACTTGCTACTTTGGCTCTGAGGCCACGGTCTCAGGCTGATCAGAACTGGTTCCCGCGCCCAGCTAAAAATACACTTTGCTGAGTCTGGGGAGGGAGTTCTGATTAACCTTGTCCAATTGCCAGACCGACTAAGCCTCGCCCCATTATCGGCTTACCATGGAGTTCTTCTCTGGCTTGGTGAACTTCTTGCTCAGCTTCAGGTTGGTGGCCACTGTCATGGCTTCCTGCACCGTGAGGTTGCCGTGCAGCTGGTTGTCCTGCATGATGTAGGCGGAGAGCTTCCGGAAGGCGCTCAGATTGCGCTCGGCCCCGTTCATGGTGACGCTGCCCTCGATGCTCGACGTTCTGGGGGTGGAGAGATAAACATGTTATTATTTTCAAGGCATAAAACATCTAATATCTGTTATCAGGCATTGCGTCATACGACTACTAGCTACTAGCTGACCTCCATTCCTTTTAGTCCCCTTTCAGGATTAGTCCCTATTCGATCTGTAGTTATTAGATCCAACTCACCATGTTGTTGGGGAGTGTCCGCATTATCTTTGCTAATTGCAAGTAATCGGTGTGCTTTTATTATTCCTATCTATGTTGCTCGAGTTTGATATACGAAAGTATTAGCGATTGGGAACTGTTGCGCAAAGAGCACCAGTCCGAAGTCCGGCCCACCGGTGGCGCATTCCCACTCAAGTGTTCTAAAACTAATAAAACAGGGGCAAGCTGGGGTATGGAAATGGCTGATTACAGTCGATACGACGATATAGCATGACAGAAATCGGTTTCCTGTCCGCTGTTTGACTCGGCCAGCTGACCGACAAGCGGACTACCTCCTGGTAACAAGTGGCTGGCCAGCTAGGGCTGGGCTGGCTGGTTAACTGAAATGTTTATGATTATTACGCTACAGCAGAATTTAGCGTTTTTAATAAACGAATAAAGATAGGCCCTGGGCTTCGTATCGAATCGAATCGGATCGGATCGGATCACTGTGCGTTGCGCATAAATTATATAATTAAAGAAGAAAACGAGAGGGAAAGAGGCACAGGCACAGGCACCGGCGACGACAGGCGACCGTGAAAGGGTCGTTAGTTCATGCTTATCAAGGCGCAATTATTTCTGTTGATAATACAGGGCTCGCTAATAACATTCCGCTGGCCGCACTCGCTGGCTGGCAGCTGGCACAAGGTCAGGTGCGTTCGGCGAATTGTGAATCGGACTCGCTTCTGGGCAGTAGCTTCTACACGGTCTGAATGCAAATGACGAGTCGGTCTCTTCTACTCACTTGTAGCCGGACAAAATGTTGAGCAGCGTGCTCTTGCCAGCGCCGGACGGTCCCATGATGGCGGTGAGCTCTCCGGAGCGGAGGCGTCCGCTGACGCCCTTCAGAATGGTTTTCGCATCTGTAACGAGACGAAGACGCCAAATTAATAACTAAAAATAGTATGATATGCGTTGGCTCTTCGATGGGCCTTCTGACGCCGCGTCGTTGAACCCAAGAGGGGCCACTCGAAAGCCCAAACTATCGGTGGAAGTGGAGATGGAAGTGGAGGTGGAAGTGGAGGTGGTAGTGGAGGTAGAAGGAGAGGTGGAAGTGGGTGCATAGGTGGAGAGTCGATAGGTAAACAAAATCGCAAACTCTGACAATCAAAAGGCATAACCCGGTCGTTGGCCCCACCGTGATTTTCGGCGATTGTTGTTGTCTGAATTCGTATTTCTTGCGACTGATTGGAGAGCCGCATTCCAGCGACTCAGGGATTTTTCGAACAATTGCAATTGCGATTACTCGCTCCGGCCCATTATGGCCGGTTTGGGGAACACAAGCCCCGAAAAAGAAACAATGGCTTAGCAAAAAGCCTCAAATTCCTACAGAGTGAGTGGCTTATTAGTCCCCTAGATGATCCGTCTCAGTAGCTGCGATTCTCGAATCACAGTTTCCTAAATGGAATTCCGTGTGCGGAAGTAGTCTCCGCTGCGGAACCCATATTCATGGAGATTCGCAAGCCACGACAGATGCTGTTCGAAAAATGCTAATAAACCAGTTCTAGAGGCACGCGCGGCTCTGGCCGGCTATCAGTCTTTGCCGGAGATGGCGATCACTCATCAGATCAGATCAGATCACAAAGGCAGGGGCATTCGGGTTAATGCAGGCAGGAGTTATGGCTCGAGTTAATAGAGGCGTTTAAGCTGTTCAATTAAACAAAAAATATCAAGTTTCGGGCGTGTCGTAACTCTAAGTAGCAGAGCCAAGTGCCGTGACCCGCTCAGAAGAGAAACCTGGCTTTTATTAGACCCGTTCGTGCAGGGGCCGTAATCGTTTTAAAATTTTATTATTAGCGAGCTCGGCTTAGCCTGGTGCTTGCCCAATAAGCCTCCGCTGGCAA
The DNA here is from genome assembly GCF_017639315.1 of Drosophila ananassae. Taxonomy (NCBI): domain Eukaryota; kingdom Metazoa; phylum Arthropoda; class Insecta; order Diptera; family Drosophilidae; genus Drosophila; species Drosophila ananassae. Next base: position 26,789,646 of record NC_057930.1, read on the forward strand.
TAAGCTGGCAGTGAACCTTAGCAGCTGTCAGCCTGCGACTAGCTAGTCGTAACCACTAGCTACGCAACGCGACTGTTGCCGGCACTTGTCAGTCGGCTGTAACAGCCCAGAAAGTGGGTCTCCGTCGGATCTAAGGCCGTGCCAGAGCTTTGATTTGGCTAAGCGATGCGGTCACAAGTGCCTCCATTCAGGTTGGCCAAGGAGATTGCGCAAAGAAGCACCAAGGACGGAGGGCCTACCCTGCACTGGGAACAAACTTTCCACAAAAGTCCAGGTCTCTAGCCCACTCTAGTGAGTGCTAATTGCTTAAACAATAGAACGGAGCATGGAATCTGTAGTATAATTGGCCGATAATGAAAACAAAGCACTTCCCAGTCTACCACTTTTTTTGCAAGTGTGACTCGGCCCGTCCAGGGCCACTTGCTGGCCGAAATATAATGGGCCGGGCCAGGCCAGACCAGGCGGGGCTAGTGCAGCAGTCCCAAGGCGAGGCCAGCAAGCATCTGAGAATCGCTTTTTGGCCAACTGCTCGCCGCAGAAACACAAGTCGCAAATGGCATAGTTAGCATGCCGGAGCCAGCACTCGCAAAAGCACTTTGTTATTGCGCTCATTGTTTGTATTGGCCGAGAAACTTAGCACGTCGCGGCACGGCAGATGGTGCTGCCCAGTGCCCACTACCCAGTGCCCTCTTCCGCCGCAGAGCAGGTATACACACATTCTGGCTCTCAATCTCAATTAAGATAGAGATACGCGACCTTTGAGTCTCGCGCGCAGTTAGTGGCCGAGCAAAGTTCAAGTCGCCTCCAATTACAGTTGCACTTGCCGGAGAACCGGCTCTAACGGGATGCATCGACCCGTCGCAGTGGTTGTCCTTGCTCCTTTCAACTGCGTATAGTATCTGTATGCCAACTGGATACGCCTTTGTAGCCAAGTATCTGTGTATCTGTTGCTTTTATTGATTGACGGACGGACGGACTGGGCGGACTGGACGGCTGAGAACAAAGCAGCTGCGCTCGCACGAACACCATAACCATCATAACGAATTCAAAATGGCCTCGATCGGCCGCTAATTGGGGTCTCCCCGGGGGGAGTTGGGAGCCGGGCCAGCCCTACTGTCTCTCTGGTAGTGACTTGGCCCTAATCGCCCTGCCAACGCAACCAGCACATGCCACAGTCCGCCAGCCACGGCCCACAAGCAGCCTGCAAACACTCGAGCACAAACAGTGCTGGCATTAGAATGTTTTGCTCATTAACGGCGCCGGATCCCCTTCAGCTGCTCCCTCCAGCTGCCCGGGCCCCACCATACTGGGGGATACACACGAGCCGAGCAGAGGCTCTCGCACATGCCAAGAGAAGAGCGAGTACACTGGCATTCCTGGTGCGAGCATCGCCCGATTCAACTGGTGGAGGCGGCGATATCGGGGTATTTGGCACGGCTTATCTCCGGAACCCACTGAACTTTGTCCCGCCAGCTCGCCAGGGCAGCTCATGTAAGTCTGGCTCCGGGCTTAGTCAGCCCTCCGGCCAAAGTCCTCCCCCTCCATCTACGGTGTGGCAACGCCATTGACGCTGCTGCTACCGCTGATACTAGCAGAACAAAGAAACCAGAAACCAGTACGACGCGGAGCACTGACAGCAAACAAGTCAAACCCGCTGGGCAGGGGCAGCACCAGGGGCAGGGAAGTGCGTAATAGCTACGGAGCTACGGAGCTCCGGAGATGGAGCTCACAACGGCGCATAATGAGGGGGAAGCTCCGCAGAACAGTCGTTAATCGCAAAAACAAAGAGAATTAAATCGCTGAGAGTTGAAAGCTGAAAGGTGATAGGTGAGAGGTGAGGCAGGTTGGAGTGAGCAGGCGCGTGCAGTTCACGTTCCCATTCCCATTCCCAATCCCAATCCCCTGCCCATATATAGTAGGTATGTACTTACTGCTGCGGTTTCCTTCCTTGACGCGGTAGGTGAGGTTGTGGAACGCCAGGTCCACCGCCGGGCGCTTGGGGAGGTGCTGGAGCGTCTTCGGCTGGGCGGGCACTATCTGGGTCTTCGGCTGCCCGGCTCCGCCCACGGTTCCCAGCCTGTTGTCGTTCAACAGATTAGCATTATCGTTCTTAGTCATCTTGTTCGATTTGAGGCGTTCTTGTCTCGAAAATCAAAGTGCAACCACTCTCTGGAGTGTCTCTGGAGTGTGTGTGTTTGTGAACTTTGCCACTGATAGCACTACTGCAGCGGGTTACTTTTGTGGCCCCAGCTGCCCCTTTCGCGTTTACGTTCTCGTTTCAACCACCACCACCGCCGTGTGGTTCGATGAGAGAAATTTTCCACCCGTCTGCTCGAAAACGGTTGTCGAGCTTCCCGAATTTGATGACTTGACTCGCTCGCGTCGCGATCGCAACTGAACTGGGCAGCCGTCGCGGCAGTGGAACAAAGCCCGAAGCCGCTGGCGGAGAGCGCCGTCGACACTCGCACACACACGGCCAGTTCTGGCTCGGATTCTAGCGAGAGCTGCACGGGGATGGGCCTGTGTGAGTGCCTCAGCCAGAGTGGCTGAGTGCCTGAGCGTGTGAGGAAGAGACTGCTCTCGCGCTGCCTCTGAGAATAGTCGTGGAGCAGGTTGGAGCTCTCCCAAGTCTCCGGAAGAATCCCACTCGCATATCGCTGGGGAAAAGCTCTAATCTCGGGCTAATCTCGGCCGAACCTGGGTAATTTAGCAACTACTTCCTATGTTATGTATGAGAACACACCAAGTACAATGTTCTGTTCCTTATCTGGCCAGCCTTTCCTGAAATGTTTATAGCAGAGTCTTGCGATAATCCTATCGCCACTATCGGTGGGAGATAATATATAGTTCGATTCGCACGCTTCGAGGTTCAGGGACTATTACGAGCGTTGCTCTGAAAGGTGTCCTACCAGTTGACCCTTTCGGGCTGAACTACCCGCCAGCCAATGACTCATTAGTTCTTGTCCGGGCTATCGCGCGGCTCCAATCTACGGCTGATACGGCTGCCATTCCAGTTGATAAACGTAGGTGTACTTTGGTACCCGTAGGTATTCAGCCATAAAGGCATTAATTGGACTCCCAGTGTATCGAGGAGGGTGGGGCTCCAGCTCGATAAAGTAAGTGTTTTCCGAGCAAACTCATTTGTGGCTTCAGTGGCCTGTGTGGCCTTTGGGGCCTAGGAGGCAGTCTGTCAGTCCCCCAGCCAGAGTCGCTTTAACGGCCAACTTGTGGCACTGGCGGGAGTGTGTCGCCAACACCCCGAACCTAGTGTGGCATGAGGTCATTCCCAGCGCCTTGTTTGCTGGGGCGTGGGAGGTCCCTACCACAGTTCCCGGGCCATAAATTAGCCCGATGCTCTGGAAAATGACTTACAACAGCCGTCGTGCTAACTGCGAAGTAATCAAAAGCCAGCCGAAAGTGCTGGCAGAAGCAAAAGCCACTGGCACTGGCACTGGCCCAAGCCCGGGCCTGAAAACTGCACTTGGAGTGTAAACGAGACCGTTGCAAAAGTGAGCAAAGCCAAACCGGTTTATTGATTCGCCAACTTCCCAATGAAAACGCTATGGAGGCGAAACTCTGGGTTAATTTTTCCCCCTATTTTGCATAGAGCCAATGGTGACTCAAGTGGGGGAATCTTCTGAAGCTTTCCCACCTCCCATATCTGATATTCAAATCACGAAGATGTCAACAAACCGGTTGCAGTTCTGTCTAGTCCACTTGTTGCGGCGCCCAGCTATGATTTCATTCCCCAACTATGTCCGAGCTATACGCAGTACTCTAGTGGTAATGGTGACACAACTCACAGGTTATTGTTTTCCAAAAACTGCCGCCAACTGTACTTGTCCATGACGGAGCTCCGGGCTTTCATGTAACCAGCAACAGGTGGCCTTCGCGAGTTCGGAAAGGAGCCAACTGGCTGGCCAGACAGACAGTCGTGGTGTCAGCGGGTCGGGTCGGGTCGGGTACGGTCGTTCGGTCGGAAAACAATGGAGTCGAGCTCTTGTCCATGCCACACTCCACACGCTACACGCCACAAGCTCGAAGCCGACGCTGTCGAGGCGCCTTGCGAAAGAAAACTGAAGCCGGCCGTACCCTGGAAGCGATGCCACGCAACTGGAAAAGCGTAGTAAGCCAGTGCCAGTGCAGCGTTGCAATCACGAGTGTGGCAGGGAAGGTGTTGGAAACTCACACAGATACACACATGGCTGAAGCCAAACAGGCTTTCCTTCTGGCCGCTTTGTTTTGGCCCGATTACGGCGGCCACTGTTATGTCAGCCTGCTAGCCACTAGCCTGGCCACTAAGCCTTTTGTGGAAAAAACAGATCGAATGTGGATATAACTAATTATAGTTTCTCCCAGTGTGGAATCAGTGACTTCTGCCCATCAGTGCTGGCACCACCCACCGTGTAGAAATCACTTCTACGAACCAGAAGCCTAAAAGTAGGCAACCCTTTTTGGCTTAATCTTGGGGAAGGAGGGCTATGGCAGTGGATCTCCCACTCCAGCGACTGCTTTCCCTGTTCCATGCTTCACAGCGATTCACCCCCTAGCTCGAAAAATAACAAAACCAGCTGATACTGATTCGATTACTTTGCATCCCTCTAGCAGACGGATGAACTTTGTACCAGGCCTGTATCCAAGAGCGTGAGAGCCAGCCGGGAGGTGGTGCGCCGTCTCCTCGCGCCGGAGAGAAAGTGGCGAAGTGAGAGAGGTCGCCTGCACTTCCTCGTCATGCGTCGTAACTGTTGCTCCGTCTCTGTCCCTGAGCCGGTCCCTGTCCCTGTCCTGCAGCTGCAGCTGTGGCGTTGTTTATGTTGTAATGTTGTAACGTGGGGGAACATGGAACATCTCTGGAACACTCGGCGAGGGAACTGTGTTTACTCGGAACAGTGTCTCAAATGGGAGTATTTCTCTTATTCCTCTGTAGTCTCCAAGCACCTGATCTCTAAGCAGATTCTCCAAACAAACTAAGTAACATGCAATGTAACCCTTCATTTCTCTCAGTGTATTGAATACCGTGTCGCATCACTAGTTACATGTGGCAAAGTAACGGTAAATAAGCCCCCTAATCTCGCAGCCTTGAAATATTCCGCCAGGCCTGGCGCCTCATTCCACTGTGCGGAGGCCCGTTCCTCTCCTTCTTCGCCTCTGTCTGTGTCGGTCTTTGGGAGGCTCCTCTGTCACCGCCACCACCATTGCCACCTTCGGGGGCCTCTATTTCTGCCTCTGCCTCTGCCTCGTCGGCCTCTGTTTCTGCTTCTGTCGCTGCCTGCGTCGGCGTTTGTCGCAGCCACTGCAAACGTGATAAAGAAAAACCCGAGGCGGCCGAATCGAATCGAACTGAACTGAAACAGAAACAGACACTGAAACGAAACGAAAAAAAGTGAATGTTGTCGCTGGCGGTGCTCACAAGCCTTCCAAACTCTGTACTGGTCGGGTGTCCTCATCAGTCGCTCCGCAGCCTCTGAAGCAGTCGAGTCAGAAATAGCAGAAACAGCAGCAACGCAACTGCACATCCCATCCCGAGCCCCAACATCCGCGCCAGCAGCAACGAACGAAACAGTGCCATAACTGTAGATAGAGTGTAGAGTGGACAAGCGAGCAGAGCACAGTAAGTTGGAAGCGTGGCCTGGAAGCCCACACACCCACTTGGCGCTGAAAAGTTTCAAGAAAAGTAAAATAAACAGTGGCAGGAAGAGTGTGTTGTGTGCGCGCCCCGCCAACTAATTACATAAAATAAGTGCGACGCATCTCAGCCAAATCCATTTTGGGTGGCTGCGCACAACCCACCCGTGTCGGTACACCACTAACCGTGTCCTTTTGTCCTTCGTCCGCTCCCTTTCTCCCAACCAGGAGCATCATGGCCTTCCGCGTAGCCGGACTCTTCCTCAAGCGGGAGCTGGTGGCCCCCGCCACCCAGCAGATCCGTCTGCTGCGCACCTCCAACACGGCCCGCACCCAGTTCCTGGCCAACTCGCCCAACACCGCGCTGGACAAGAGCATCCTGCAGCGCTACCGCAACCTGGAGACGCCCGCCAACCGGGTGCAGGCCACCTACCTGTGGATCGACGGCACCGGCGAGAACATCCGTTTGAAGGACCGCGTCCTGGACAAGGTGCCCAGCTCCGTGGAGGACCTGCCCGACTGGCAGTACGATGGCAGCTCCACCTACCAGGCCCACGGCGAGAACTCGGACACCACCCTGAAGCCGCGCGCCATCTACCGTGATCCCTTCAAGCCGGGCAAGAACGACGTGATCGTCCTGTGCGACACCTACAACGCCGACGGCCAGCCCACGGCCTCCAACAAGCGGGCCTCGTTCCAGGCAGCCGTCGACAAAATCGGCGACCAGGAACCCTGGTTCGGCATCGAGCAGGAGTACACCCTGTTGGACGTGGACGGACGCCCGTTCGGCTGGCCGGAGAACGGCTTCCCCGCGCCCCAGGGCCCCTACTACTGCGGCGTGGGAGCCGACCGCGTCTATGCCCGCGACCTCGTCGAGGCCCATGCCGTGGCCTGCCTGTACGCCGGAATCGACTTTGCCGGAACCAACGCCGAGGTGATGCCCGCCCAGTGGGAGTACCAGGTGGGACCCAGCAACGGGCTGAAGGCCAGCGACGACCTCTGGGTCTCCCGCTACATCCTGCAGCGCATCGCCGAGGAGTACGGCGTGGTGGTGACCTTCGACCCCAAGCCCATGGAGGGCCAGTGGAACGGAGCCGGCGCCCACACCAACTTCTCCACAAAGGCTATGCGCGCCGAGGGCGGCATCAAGGCCATCGAGGCGGCCATCGAGAAGCTGAGCAAGCAGCACCAGCGCCACATCAAGGCCTACGACCCCAAGGAGGGCAAGGACAACGAGCGGCGGCTGGTGGGTCGCCTGGAGACCTCCAGCATTGACAAGTTCTCGTGGGGCGTCGCTAACCGGGCCGTGAGTGTGCGAGTGCCGCGGGGCGTGGCCACCGCCGGCAAGGGATACTTCGAGGACCGGAGGCCGAGCTCCAACTGCGACCCGTACGCCGTGTGCGGCGCCCTCGTCCGCACCTGCCTCCTGAACGAGTAGAGGGGAGGAGGTCCTGGAGACATCCGTTTTGTATATAGCGTACCGTTCGGCTACTTTTCGATATGATTTGGCACCTGGAGGAGGAGGAGGTTGCCCGTCCAAAATACAAAAGAAACAAAAAGACAGCAACAGAAGCAGGAGGAGGAGGAGCAGCTAGAGCTGGCACGAGTGGCGTGCATTAGCATTTAGGCATTTTAGGAGTGGGTGGGCGGGCGTGACAGAACACCTGAAACTGAGAATTCTGCCATTAATATTTTACTAAGTATGTTTACCGTATCGTTGCTTTAATCTAATTAATAAATACTAGTAACCTACACTCCGGCTGGCAGCTATCGCCGGCCTCACTTGTTAATCGCCCGGCAGGGATACAAAATTAAACCACTTAACCTGGTACGCTGAGCAAGGAAGGATATCACTTGAACCCCGGAAAGAGATCCATATTAGTAACCATATCGTGTTTAGAGTTCATTGTTGAGTAGCGGAGAGTTTTGATAATTAAGATTTTGAAAACATCTCAGTGTTTGGTACCATTTTAAAGCTATTATATGCGCATATATTACGTATCTCTATCGTTAGTACAAGCACCCTGAATTTAAGAATTCCAATGCGATTCAAATAAACAAATTTCGAGTAAAAGCACAAAGTTGTAAACAAACACATTACTAAATTCAAATTATTTGCTATTTTCTTGCTATCTGCTCAGTTGTCGGGTGGGGAGCTTTCGTTTCGCTGCAATTGTTGTGAAAAGCGGCAGAATTTTAAAATGTAGAACAGAACAGCTTGTTTGTAAATAAGTGTGACATCTGCGGTGATCCAAGGCCTTGTTTTTAATGGAAAGTTTTCCCCCCACCTCTGCTGAGGCGACACTGAAAGTTTCCAAAGATTAATGCGTGCGTCCGAGATCGGAGGCATACATACATATATGCCATGAGTAAATGTATGCCTGCTTACAGCCGTCTATATGTGAGATGGAGGGCAGATATACGGCCCCAGCTGATGGATATATGCATGTGGCTGGGAGAGTGCAGCGGTTCGCAATCAAGTCCATTGGGGCGACCCTCCCAGGAGGGGCACTTGGCACTATTGACACTGCAGGTGCGGATTAGGGGGCTCACTGGGTAGTGCAATGGCTGCTAATGATAAGGCGCTGGGCGCAAACAGATAGTGTAGGAATCGGCAGGGATTACGGCCGACTACGCTCGCATATCGCCCACGAGGCGGGGGCACATTCCTCCGCCGCCGTCGAACCAAACAACCCGTTTGCCGTTGCCGTTGCAGCATACGATAGTGGCTCATAGACGCAATAATTAAGGCTCATAAACAACCGAAATCAAGACGCCACAGAACGCGAGAGTTCCGCAGACCAGACCAGGTCATTAATGAATTAAAGCAGGTTCATTGGTATGCATGGAACGGGTTCCATGCCGAGCCGACCACCTCTTACAATGCAGTGGAGATCCAGTTATGCTGCCTAGGCAGCCGATTTGCATAATGTGGTATTGATACTACGGATGGTCTGGCGGCAGCTCGGCCGGGCGGTGATAAAGAATGTTTTCGGCGGAAAGCATAACAATCTTATCAGCGAATCGGGCCCATAATGATAATGTGGCCAATCCACGTGCCGCCACTCTAACCCGCCAATGCACATTCCAGATCTTTGTACTCGCTATCAGTCCAGAGTCTATCAGTCTTGAAACCACATTGCACGCAACTCTATAATGTCCTGCTGCAGAAAACAGCTTTCTGAGCCGGCTGATAAGCCCGGAGTTTGGCCTTGGGCCTGCAGATGCCTGACCACTATCTCCTCCGGCTTCTGCTTCATGGTGTGCCTTTTAACTCGGTCAGCGGAATAGATGGGTCGCCTTATCGCCCAGCGGGCCATAAATCATAGTGACGGGGCAACGGAATAGGAATTACTTTTGAAATCTAATTGATATAATCATCGGGGCGCCTGCCAAGAAATATTCCACGCACCCACCTCCACCTCTGCCCACCAGGGTGTTTAGAGAAATAAATATAAATATTCCCGAAGAACAGAGCCCGCGAGCACGGCCACGGCCGCAGAGCGTGATGGTCGGGCACAGTGGGCCCCCCTGGGAGTGCAAAGGTGGGATCGATCGCGAATCGAAACTAGGCCAAGAAACCCCTTCGCCCTTGAGCCAACTGCTGATAACGCCGTTCCGGATTACAACTCCCAGCCCGTATTACGCGGCGACAACGTCACAGACGCCCATAAAAGCGAAACCCGTTCTCGGCGGGGCTGCAGGTGTAGTGGCATCGTTGCTGGGGACATTGTTTATTTTTATGTGCCTGTTTAAGTGCCTGTCGAGATTACACTTTATAGTGCTGCCCATAGTGCGATCGAGAATATATGGCAGGCAGTCCAGGTGATAGAGCTTAGCGAGAAATCGACACCGTCACGTAGCGCCCCAGGGCAGGAGACTTTCGGCGACTTTCTGAAGATAGTAAGGAGAGCTAACTGCCATTCCTGGCGCGTGTCTTTATTGCGCTTTCTGCGGCCCGCCCAGACAGCGGGGGCATTATCTGGCCTATTTATCTAATTTTGTGGTGCTCACGCCACTGCCAGCGTTTTGGCCGTGACAGGAGGCTATATTTAAACCCGTAGAACCCCGTCTATAGGGGATAGTTTTCTGGAGAGGCCACTGAATCATACGATCTTCCGATTTGGCAACTCTTTAGGTCTCTAGTCTTTAAGAACTCTATTTGGTATATAGTGTAGCGGTCAGTCATCATACCAGAGAGCACTGCCTCTCCGAGCACTCCCCTGGAGGCGGCCCAGATCTTTCGCCCCCTAATTTATAGCAGAGGTCCATTGGCTTACTTATACTTTCCCCGTCTACCAGCACGAGTCGCAATATTTGCGTCATCGCCCACACGCGCCCATCAAGTGATCTCCGGTCCGTTCTTCTGCTGATTGGCGCATCGAACCAGGCAAAGTTCACTCCTCCGGCTGTGATTCCGGCGCTCCTAGCCAGCCGGATGATGACGGACGCAGAATCAGCCGTATAATTATTTAAATATGTGATTATTATTAATTGGTTCTATTCGCACTATCTGAAAAGTTCCAAAAGTCTAATGGCAAAAGTGCGATTAGAGCCCCAACATGATGCCACATTGCCAGGCCCAGAGCCCAACAAACAAAAAAGGGCGAAGACTCGTCCGTGATAAGGGTTTTCCGATAAGGCGGTGTTATTTCCACTGCAAGTTGTTTACGGAGGTTCTCCCAGATAGCAGGGTTGACTGTCCCAGGGGCCAGCTTTTTTGCTCGTGCCTTGGGGCGATTATATCCTCAGATACTTGGCTACTTTCTTTGTTTGAATATTAAAGTTCATTCACTCTCCCCAGAGGGCCTCGGTTCCATTCCAGGGATAAGTAGTATCTAGGGCTGTCTGCCCATCTTCCCGAAATTGTCTGGGAAGACCCACAAGTCTCTGGCTATTGCTCTTTTGATAATTGTAATTAGTTTCGGGAACTCTGGGAGAGTGAGGTGGGAACACCCCAAAATCATCGCTAGAGTCAGCTCCATATGTAATTTACTTCGAGAGTGGCACGGGAGTGTGGCATAATTTCGAGTCGCCCCCGAGACACAGATACTGTGGCATAGTTCCAGGCTCGTTAGGGAAAATACTGGGGATTGCTTGCTTGCTCGGATTTATTGGAGCCTCATTCGTTGGCCCCGCAGGACCTCTTCACCACCTTGCCAGTCATGAAGTAGGTGGACAGGGGCCTTACCCTTCCGCGCGGCAGCTCCTCGTAGAGGCCACCCTTCACCGAGAAGGTGTGCTTCGGCTGGTAGAGCAGGCCCAGGAGCGGGTTCTTGGGGCTCACCCGCATGTTGTACATGGCGTAGGTGCCCTTGGTCAGCGGGCAGCTCATGGTGTAGTTGCTCTGCTTCAGCATGTTGTCCTTCGCGGGCTTGAAGAGCGGCACCGAGTTGAAGAGGGTCTGCAGGTCGCACAGCCGGGTGGAGGCGTTGTAGATGGTGCGCGGCTTCGTCCGGGCCGAGTGCTGAAGAATCAGGAGCCGCGAGATGGGCGAGGCTATCTCCTCGTTGATCGTGGTCACCGACCCGATGCCCGACTGGTTCGAGAAGGTCATGTTGACGATGAAGCGCGGCCGGTCGTCCGTCCAGTTGGCGTAGCTGAAGGTCACGTAGAAGCAGCTCTGAACCGGAAGGGAGTTGAGACATTGAAGGACTTCCTCAGACCTATCCACCTATCCACCTACCTCCTTGCCCCCAGTCTCGTCGGGCTGCTGGAGCAGCAGCATCGTCCAAGCTGCGATGGTCACCAGAGCTGGCCAGGTGCGGCGCATGATTTCCCATCGACTGAACCCCAAACAGAGAAGCATCAAGGCAATTAGCCCCCCACCCAGGTCATTAGCCAATTAGAGCTTGGGAATTCAATCTCCGATCGACGCGGTTTATTAGGCTTCAGTACAGAATGTCGAACTTTTGGGCCAGGCTCAGTATCTGACTCAGCTTGCGGGCAATGCGCTCCGACCCGGGGTTCCGCAGCACGTCGGAGAGCTCCTTCTCGCTGGCCGAGTCCGCCAGGATGAAGCGCGTCATGAAGATGGCGTGGGGCACCTGGAGGTAGGCCACCCGCTTCACCTCCGCCCGGAACCTGCGGAAGATCACGCCCATTAGCATATCTATGGTAGATTGGAGAGAGTTCGTATCTTATCCTACTCCGGGTAGCTGTAGCCCGATAAGTCGGCGCCTACGCGACGCAAGCAGGCTTCGAACGCCTCGTAGTAGGTCTCCAACATGTGTTCGAAGTGTATCTCGACGATGGCCGTATCAACGCTTGATAACAGGAACGCGATTATGTCATGCCCCACGGAGTCGTACTGGGCCGTCTGGAAGTCTATTATTTTCAGCCGAGTGGGCTTGCCGGAGGCGTCTGAAAATGGCGAAATAGATTTTGAAGAGATTACAGTTTGAAACACATATCTTTAAGTTTGAATAGCAAAATTGGCGAAAAAACACTTGATATTAGATTGGTTATCACTATCTACTCTATAGAGCCATTTACTATAGATTGTAAAAATAGTTGTCTTGACTTTCTGTTGATTCTACAGACGGGAGATTATAGTTCCAGACTTTCATAGAACTCATAGTCCCAGACTTTATGAGACTTAAGACTTACTATAAAGACTATGTTTAGGGGGGAGTGACAGACGCTTTAGTTGGTTTGGACTAACTACCACCATACCAACCGTACTGAAACATCAGATTGTTTATCCAGTAATCGCAGTGGATGATGCTCGTAAAAGGGCCATCGGGTCTGTCGGGCGGGGAGGCCAGGAACTCAAAGAACTTGTCAGACAACTCCTTCACCCGTGACACTAAGACCGGGTCGTTGTTGGTGGCTTGTCGGATGTCCTCCAGGGTTTCCGCTTTCATGACGGCCTTCCATTCGGGAGCCGCCGCATGCCAGTCGAATTTCTGGAAGAAGGGGATCACCTGCTCCTGGAACACATGGGGCTTCAGCTGCCGCAGGGCCACGGGAAGGGCGTGGAACTCTGCCAGGTACTGGAGTGCCATCCGGGTGTGGTCCATATCCATAGGCCGAAGCCTCTGCCCTGGAAGGAAATCGGAGCTGCGCAGGTTCTCCAGAACCAACACGGCATCTTCGTCCACTTTGGGAGAGTCCGGATCCAAGGAAATCCGCGAGCCGTAGTAACGAGGGAAGCCCGCGAAGTGGCTCTCCTCCGGGATGCCTGCCTCAGCTTGCAGAGTCGTCAGTGCCGGCGCCAGGATCTGGTAGACCGCGTTCTCCGTGAGGCAGGTGCGTTCCGGCTGGAAGAACTGCCAGAACTTTGGGTCCTTCGGGGGCACCTTGGCCACCAGCTGCCTCTCAGAGAGTGATCCGTCCGGAAGCTCCAGCCGAGCGTCGATGGCCAGCAGAACGCTGCCGTAGTTGTCCCCCGGCTGAGTCAGGCTGCTCATCCGGTAGCTGAAGAGGCGGGCCCCGGAGAGGTGTGGCTCGAGGACCTCTCTGAAGCTCAGTATCTCGGGCAGTCCTTTCGCAACCTCCTCCATGCTGCTACGTTTGCGTAGGTTGTGTTTCGACAACTGGGGGCTAGAATCTGGCAGCCACACTGATTATCTGCCGTAATCAGGGTGGGCCGTAATCAGTACACATCGAAAAAATAATAACAGTCTCACACACTTGTAGGTGGTTTCAAAATTAATATTTTTTTTATTAAAGTGTATTGAAAAAGCCGCTCGTCATCTGATTACTGATAACACTCCGGGTTTTTTTGAAGTGAATTGGCGTATTTTTATTTGGAACTTGGAATCGGGGGGTTATAAGTTAGTAGAATACTTTAAACTTCTTGGCCAGCCGCAGGACTGCCTCGTAGTGGGAGAGGATAGTTTTGATGCCCGTGTTCTTCGAGAGAACCGATAAGTCCACATCCTTGAAGTCGTCGGGGATGGTGCTGTTGTCGGCCAGGATAACCTTCATCATGAAGATGGCGTGGGGCAGCTGGATGTGGGCCACGCGTTGGACCTCGGCCAGGAACCTGAAATCGCACAATAGAGTATCAAAAGATAGTCCTCCATGCCTATAGGGCTTCTTACGCCTCGTAGCTGTAGCCACTGGTGTCCACGTCTACGTCCCTCAGACTCTGGACGAAGGCCTTGTAGTAGATGCTGAGGAAGTTGTAGTAGTTCTCCTCCAGAACCTTCACGTCCACACTGGAGAACAGCAGGAAGATGACGTCGTGCACCAGGGACCCGTGTTGTGCAATCTGGAAATCGACGATTTTCACGCCGATCGGAGTGCCGTCTTCGTCTAAGGGGGGCATAGATAGAACACTCTTCCAGAAGGGCTCTCACTGATAAGAAGGCTCTGGAACTCACCGTATTTCAACATCATGTTGTTGATCCAGAGATCCCCGTGCACGAGCGAGGTGAAGGGCCCGTCCTCCTCGTCCTTGCCGGCCTGGAAGTCGTCGTACAGGCCCAGCAGCTCCTTGACCCGCTCCACATCTTTCTCCTCGGTGGCCACCGCCCGGATGTCCTTCAGGACCTCGCTGTCCATCGTCGCCTTCTCCTCGGGCGCTATGTTGGTGTTCATGTCGAACTTCAGGAAGTAGGGACGCACCAGCTCGTCGTAGACTTGCGGCTTCTTCAGGCGCAGGGCGAGCGGCAGGGCGTGGTAGCGGGCCAGGTAGTGCAGGATGAGCACGGTTTGGCCCAGGTCGTAGGCTTTGTGCCGGTTTCCCGGCTGGTAGCCTCGGGTGGTGGCGTTCTCCTGCACCAGCACGGCGTCCCTGTCCACCTTGGTGGCACTTGCGTCGAGGGAGATGCGGGAGCCGTAGTAGCGCGGAAATCCGTCAAATAGCTTGTTCGGCGGGATACCCGCCTGCAGCTGCAGCTTGTCCAGTTCCGGCGAGAGGAACTTGTAGACGGCGTTCTCCGTCACGCAGGTGCGCTCCGGCTGGAAGATCTGCCAGTAGAGGTCGTTCGTCAGAGGCGGAAGCTTGGCGATCAGCGGCAGCTCCTTGACGGCGCCGTTCGCGTCCCGGACCTTGGCCTGCACGGCCAGCATGATGCTGCCATAGTTCTCCCCCGGCTTGGTCAGGTAGCGACTGGTGTACGACTCCAGGGTGGCTCCCGCCGGCAGGTGGGGCTCGATCACCTTCGCCAGGTCTGTGATTTTCGGAACTTCTCCCATTCTACAGCGGCGGTCTGATGTGCGGCAGCGCTCCCAATTGGCGACTGAATGGATCCGCCGATTGGCGCTGAGCGTGCTTTTCTACCTTCGGCATGAATTAAATCCACTACAGCTCCCCGTGATAGTGTGCCTCGTTATTGTTGTTTGCCAAGTTGAGAGCATCGAGCGTAGAGCGACGAGCGGCGCGAAATATTGGCTCAAGTGGCGTTGATAACACTCGCCGAACGGTGCTCGGTTCATTGTACCCCCTGGGTACACCTGGGAGCTGCCTGCCATGAAATATTCATCCGGAACAGCTTTCACGGACTTGTGACATAGAAATAGTCTCTCACTGTTGAATAATCTGAGAACCTTTCTTGAAATAGAGGTCTGCGTTATAGGATATTACTTCTTATACCTTATAGAAAAGATTTATTAGCAGAGGGTGGTGTTCAGAGGGTGCTCCTCCGTCGAGCATCTGGCCTGGGCCCCCAATTGTTTCTGTCGCTATTCGTATACCCGCCCCCAAAGTCCGCCGACTAACTACAACGAAGGTTTTTGATTCATATCGCCGAGGTGCGATGCGAGATGAATTGTGCAAAGCTCGTTCTACAAGACCCACTCAGCCGGGGCGGAGAGGCGCACTGACAGCAATCAGGGCGAAACATCTGCCGCCGGGACGCCTAATTAAAATGTCTTCGTTATCTGCGTACTGCGTACTCCGGGCCGGAGAAGGAACTCCCACCTCCGCCTCGAAAGCCAGGCTGTTGCGTTAAATTCAAATTAGCAAAGTCCGAACTAATTCCTTTCAGTGCATTAGTGGATCTGGACAACCTATACCATGGCTTTACAATGATTTTTCCAAGGATTAGTGGTTCTGTTTTTAATCATCCGACCCACGATTTATTCATAAGGTGGTGCACTGTTCCAATTACCACTTTATCAGGCCGAAAATTCTGTGTTTTCCCAAAGGAATTAAGGGAAAACATCTTTTAAGTCCTTTGAACTTTGAACTTCAAGATTAAAATTCAAACTCGCATATTCCCCACTCCATGAACTCCAACTCCCATTCTCCCCACACTTGAGAACTAGTTCGCGTGAGTCAGTCTTTTTGAGAGCTAGTTCACGAGAACTGAACCAGAGCGCTTGTCCATCCCTGGCATTCAGTGCAACCCTGTGCCTTCAGCACAACAATAACAAACCAAACTTCGGATAATTCGGAACCAAGCCATGGATATGCAGGCGGTATTGCAACAGATGTACAGTGGAGACCCTGGCATGGCGTTGATGATGGGGATGGGCCTGAACGGCAATGGGTTCGGAATGCCCATGCCAAATCCCTTCAATCCCTTTGGCTCGACACCGAACGACTCCTTCGAGCAGGCTGGAGAAGACCTGGACGACGAGGATGACGAGGACCAGCGCACCCTGTTCTGCGGCAATCTCGACGAGCGCGTGACGGAGGAGATCCTGTACGAGGTGTTCCTGCAAGCGGGTCCCATTGAGCAGGTGCGCATTCCCGTGGACAAGATGGGCGGCCGACATCGGAACTTCGGCTTCGTGACATACCAGCACCTGTGCGCGGTGCCCTTCGCCCTGGAGCTGTACCAAGGCCTGGAGCTCTTCGAAAAGAAGGTGACGATCAGGCCGCAGGGAGCCGACAAGCCCAGGCAGCAACAGTCGAACTATCCCCAGGGCCGGCTCAGCAATCCCAAGATGCAGGACTCGCCCGGCAAGCCCTCGCCGCCCCAATCCGGCCGACACGGATTGCATGGCGCCAAGCCCTACGACCGGCACTCGGGCGGCCAGAATGGCGACCAGCGGCGGCGCAGCGACAGCTCGGTGATGGAGCGCAACCGGCCGCGGAACCACCCCCAGCAGCACTACCAGAACCAGCACATGCAGGGCGGCAGCCGGCGATCGGACCAGCGGCACAACCACCAGCGAAGGATCTAGGACGTAGCCTCTACTGCTTTATTAATCTTAGGGTAGATCTTACAAACATTTAGAATCTAAATAGAGATGTATGAACTAGAATCGTCTGAGCTAACAATGTGTGGGGTGTGCTCCTCCAGCTCCTAGCGGGTGATGCTTCGCAGCGTTTTCTCAACATTGCGGTACGTGCGCGGCGGTATCACCTCCAGGAGCAGCCGCTGGTAGTTGTGGTGCTCGGAGAGGGCGCGAAAAAGGGACTTGGCATAGCTGCGCGTCTCCAGGCTGCCCTCCAGGAGCAGGTTGGCGCCCACCACGAAGAACTTGTCGCGGTTCTCCCGGCCCATGGCATAGACTCGCTCGCTGCCCAGCCGCTCCACCAGCCGGAAGAGCAGCTTGGCTGTGGTGGTGCGCACCAGGGCGTTCTGGTGCTGCGCCCCCTTGGTGGCGAGGATGTTCAGGATCTTCGGCGGCGGGGAGTGGTCCACCATCGACTCCAGAGCCCGGGTGGCGTCGGCACGCAGGAATCGGTTTGTGTCGGCGGTGCGGTGGAGCAGGGCGCAGACCAGGTCGTCGCATTCCTGCTGCAGGCTAGAGGACTTGAGCGAGAACAGCTCGGCTGCGGCCTGGCAGGCGGCGCGGGCCACCTGGGAGCGCAGGTTGCGCACCGAGCGGGTCAGCTGGATGCAGGACATGTGCATCTGGTGGTCCAGGGTGTCGGCGTGGTAGCGGATCAGGCGCACCATGCTCCTTAGGCCGATCATGTTGGTCTCCCAGTTGTTGGAGTCCAGCTGGTCGAACGTCTTCAACAGGGCGTCCCGGGGCTTCTCGAAGCGCGCCATGTTCTGGGGGAACAGCTCTGCCTGGGACATCTTGATGGCCTGCTTGACGGGCGACACGCGACGCTGCCCCCGCAGGAAGCACGACGTCTTGGACTTCTGTTTCAGCGGCGTGTGCTGAACCTTTCCAGAACCGGACTTTGGACCGGAGGACGAGGGCGTAGCCAGAGGGTTGCCCAGCTGGGAGCCCGACTGTGAAGTGTTGTCCGTGGTGCTGGTGTCTAGGGATCCCTGCTTGGAGGCAGGCCGTGCTCCGTAGAGAGAGTCCAGAGAGAGGCTTCGCGGATGGAGCCCCAAATGGGGAGACGACGGCCCGCTCTTGGGAGCGAAATGTGCCACTTCGGCGACTGCCATCGACTCTTCCTGCGATGAGATCTCTGTGGGCGTGGACTTCAGCTCGTGCTGCACCTCCTCGACCATCACGAAGCTGTTACTGCCCTCCTCAATGTCCTCCTCGATGGGCAGCGACTTGACCGACTGGGCCCTCGACAGCTGGGGCGTGGTGTCCTCCAGCTGGGTCTTGATGCTCTCCGTCTTGCTGTGCAGGCTGTTCACGCTCCCCTGCCGCTTCAGAGACTCCTCGTGGGCGGCGGGATCCATCTCCTCCTCCTCGATGTCGTCCACGACGAGCTCTCCGAAGGCATCGCCGGGACTTCGCTCTAGGCTCAGCACCTCTAGCTGCCCGTCGCCCTGGTGGCTGGTGCCCCTGGACGGGATGACGTGGCTGCCGCAGGACTTGGCCGAGGCAGTGGATTTCTGCGAGTAGGTGGTGGACTTCACGGAGAGGGGAGAGCCGTCCGTCGGCGCCACTTCCGTGGCTATCACCGCCGTCTGAGCCGCCTTCGATACCGGGTTACTGCGAAAATAAAACGAAAAGGATGAGTTAGAAGGAGTAGGGTGGGGGAGTGCCTCCAACACTCACAGATCCTCAAACAATATGTAAACTTGGTCTTTTTCGGTGTCCGGCAAGGGCCTAAACACTTCAATGGTGGGGTTATCATCGACTTCGTCCTTCCCCCCGTCGGTATCAATCGATTTTCTGAGCTTGGGAGCCGCGTCAGTGCAACAACCGCTGCAGAGCGAGGCGTGGGCCTCCACGGCCCTCTGGCAGATGCTCGCCCGCACCGAGTGGAGGAGCGTGCGGGTCTTTCGCAGGATATTGACCGGCTGACCGCCACAGGAGAACGCATTCTGCATTTTTCCGCTCACGGCTAACGCAAATGATAATTTTATCGGCCAGGACAGACGATTTTCTACTTAGAACAGCTCATGCTCGACGGCTATGGCGATGGCGATGGCGACAACTTCTTCAAACCACACGACTTCGCAGACTGTTTGCAGTTGCTGGCCATTTCGAAGGAATTTCCATACACCGGGAATCCACAACAAGGCGAAAGTTGCAAACGAAAAACAGGACATTGCGTTTTCCGAGCAATCACATGGACACACTAACGGAAGGACCCCACCCCCGGCCAGGAGAGGGAGAGTCGGGTATCAGAAAGGGTCGCGGGCCAACTAGCCGACCACGGACTTCCAGACCAACTGGCCATTGGTCCCGCCTTGGCGGGTCGGGGGTCGTTTCGACCTTTTGCGACGAGCGCCTTGCCCGGAATCTTCGGGCGCCTTCGTAGCCCAGCTCCCGAAGTCGGCCGTACAACAAGTTTCCACGTCGCCAAAAGGTGTCGTAACACACTTGGGGGAGTACTATACTTATTGGATAGTTCTTAGAGGCACTAATGGAGGTAGTCCACTTTAATGGCTATTTTCCCAAAAATGTTACTACTATTACATTCTAGTAGAGTCTTGACGAACTTGTCCTCTTCCCTTTAGGGGATTTTTGAGCTGAGCTTGAATGTTAATTCTTAAATGTCACTGGAACCCCCACCGCCTGGCACTTCTCAGAATTAGACTTCCTATACACTAGCCCAAGAAAATTGATTTTTGGCGACGAAAGAAGAGTCCAAAGCCGAGCGATAGCCAGTGGTCACTTGAAGGTTCATCGCAATTGACACTGGCTAGGAAGACCCATACCACTAGCACGTCTTGAGGAGATGGGTGGCTCACGAAGGACTCGAAGTTGGTGATAGCTTTTACTTGATATTTGTTCAACATATTTGGTTTTATTTCGGAACTTTATGGTATTGGGTTAATACATAACTAGTATCTGAAGCATATCCTTATATTTTAAATCATATCTCTAGTTTTCTGCACCATATTTGTTTCTAAAATCCCTCATCAGTTAGTTATTAGTTATTATAATAAGAAAGTGTTCTAGAATCAGTTACTTGTTGCATCTTTAAATGCCTAAAAACACTAAACTAACTAATCTGAATGTTTAACTAAAAACTAAGCACGTTAATCACGTTTCTGTAGTGACCCACTTGAATTTCAGCAACGCGAGCCCCACTGCGCATTTGAATTATTTAGGTTAGGCAGCGCGACACCCTTAGGCGGCAGGAGCCAGGAGTGGGTTAGAGGCAGGGTGCGTGTGCCGGCCGCCCGGCAGAATTTGCTGACCAACACAACACCTCCTCCCCGGGCCTCGACGCCACCAGCACCCCA
Source organism: Drosophila ananassae (assembly GCF_017639315.1). Taxonomy (NCBI): domain Eukaryota; kingdom Metazoa; phylum Arthropoda; class Insecta; order Diptera; family Drosophilidae; genus Drosophila; species Drosophila ananassae. The sequence continues at coordinate 26,809,730 of NC_057930.1, forward strand.
AAGCCGGCTTTTCGAATTTGGGTTAGAATTCTCGCGCATGAAACCCTGTGGCCACAGAATGGGTTCTGATCCCCGTGCCTTAATTGAGATATATGCCAGTTGGGACGGAACTTACACTGATTTAGCGACGTCGACGCACTCGGAGTCCAGCGGGGCCTGCAGGTTGCCCTCCACCGTGAAGTGGTGCTGCTCCCGCCTCTGAGGGTCTCCCCCTGTGGAAAGTATGCCTTTAAGAAAGTCGGAGATTGGTATTAAGGAAGGAAATACCTTGAGCAGCGACGGAGCACCGGGCTTTGGAGAAGGAGTTCTGGTGTTGCAGTTTCCTTCGCACCTGCTGCTGGGGCTTGGGGATGGAGTAGTTGATCTTGGGGTAGGTTGGTCCCTCCGTCGGGTAGCTGCGCATGAAGTTGTTTACAAAGTCCGTGTGCTGGTTCATGGCTGGGAATCTATCAAGGATGGCCGGGAATGGGTTACTTATCCCTCAATTTCTACTCCTGAAAGGTTGGCCGTACCTGAAGCCGGGTCCTGAGAATTTTCCTCCCTGGCGGGCCGTGAGATGCAGGTAGCTGACGGTGGCACTGCCACTGCTGGAGGTGGTGGTCGTGCTGTCTGTGCTTCGGACCTCCATCGAGGTGTCAGAGCACGCCTTGGCCACCAGGCGACGGTCCGCGTAGCTGGCTGGGCCTCCTTGAGAGGGAAAAGTTAAAAGAGTTGGTATACTGTATGAGATAGTTATTAGGACACTGCCTACCATTTGCTGCTCTAGCTCCAAAACTTAACCTCTGGGAAAAGTCCTGGAATGAGAGAAGCCATTAAATCTATGTTAACGATAGAAGTAGCTAGTCTTGAGCTCACATTTGCTGGACTGGTCATGTCAAGGGTTTCCGGAGGAGAGTGAAAGGAGTGGCGATGCAGGCTTTCGCTGACTTGACTGAAACTGCACAGGTTTTTGTTTATTATTTAAGAAATATTTAATAACTATAAACTTTCTTCCATTTCTTAGCTTCCTAAACCCACCTACGAAACGTGTCCTTGAAGTCTTTGACATCTGCGCCCTCCTGAAAGTTTCCCTGTTGACGACTCGCGGCCCGCATGCGACGCCTCTTGATGGTGTTCGGCGAGGCTGAGCCCTCGCCCTGGAAAATCCAGTCCACATCCGCCCCGGAGCGCCTGCCGCCGGGCTGGTCGGCCTGGTTGAAGACAAAGATCACCGCGCTGTCCGGCGTCACAACTGGCAGCTGCAGGCGGGAGAGACGCATTCGCACTGCCTCCAACATCTGGGCGCCCTGGTCCACCCCGACGGCCATGTCGGAGACAATGCTCAGGACCTCCTTCACTGAGGATATGTCCGCCAGGACGGCAATCACTTCCAGGGCCGACTGGCGCACTCGCCGCTTGCGGTTCAGCAGCGAATACACCGCCTGGGCCGTCAGCAGGTTGATGTCGAAGCAGGTGCCCGGGAAGGTCATCAGGGCACAGATGGACATTTGCAGCGCATGGTCCCGGAACTGAAAGTAAGTTGGAATCATTTTGTAACCAGGATTATCAACAGCCTTATCACTCACCTTTGAACTCTTGGCGTGCAGGAAGTCGGGATTAGTCAGCTTGGCCACAATGGTCCCGGCCGGAAGTCGCTGCATCAGCGCCTTGCACACCCGGTTTGCTCCGGCATTGCCCTGGCGACTCAGCCCCGTCAGGATCTGGGGAGTGCGTTCCTCCAAGTTGTCCAGAGGCAGGCGGCTGATGAGATTTACCAACAGCTCCCGCTTCAGTTCTGCGACCTCAAAGCGGCGTTCCGACGAGAGAAGCGACCGCAGAAGGCTGTCCAGATAGGGCTGAACCAGGGCCAGGTTGCTTGACGAGCTTAGGGCGACCTCCAGGTTAGCGATGCCCTGCAATCGGTTACGCCAATCCTGACAACGAGAAACGGAGAGGAAAAAAACAATTAGGTGAGTCCTGATTCTTTTGTTCTTGGAGCTTCTCCCAATGGCCCTACACCTTACGATTATAACACACGAAAGTGAAAAACCTCCATCCTTTTCCATATGGTTGCTTGTAAATATCCCCGCCGTTTCCTAACCAATTCGGGAAAGGATTCCTATTACCAAACTACAATGTTTTAGTTCGATTTTTAGGATATTTTGATGCAGATCGAAGGCGAAAGCCTGATTTCGAAATGGAATTCCAATCCTCAGTCGGTCGTGAGATAGCCGAGATATTTACAAGCACACCCATAAAAATAACAAAAGTCAGAACCCATATCAACCATGAACTATAAGAATTAACCTAAGGGTAATATGGTGCAGGTAACGGGGTCCTAGCTACAAGCTATTGGGAACGGCCTACGCGGTTCGGGCAACGGCAACTGCCTACAGGCTATAAGGTAAACGGGGATTGGGCTGCATGAAGAGGGCTACGGCAGCAGGGATCGGGAACAGGCTCCTGGATCCGGGCTACAGGCTGCTGGGACCGGGTACAGGCCCCTGGAACCAGGCTAAAGGTTCCTGGATCCGGCCTACAGGCTGCAGGGACCGGCTAGAAGCTCCTGGATCCGGGCTACAGGCCGCAGGGACCGGCTACATGCTCCAGGATCCGGGCTACAGGCTGCAGGGACCGGTTACAGGTTCCTGGAACCCGGCTACAGGCTACGGGGACCGGCTCTAGGCTCCTGGATCCGTGCTACACGCTGCAGGGACCGGCTACAGGCTCCAGGATCCGGGCTACAGGCTGCAGGGACCGGCTACAGGCTCCAGGATCCGGGCTACAGGCTGCAGGGACCGGCTACATGCTCCAGGAACCGGGCTACAGGCTGCAGGGACCGGCTACAGGCTCCAGGATCCGGGCTACAGGCTACGGGGACCGGCTCCAGGCTCCTGGATCCGTGCTACACGCTGCAGGGACCGGCTACAGGTTCCTGGAACCAGGCTACAGGCTGCAGGGACCGGCTACATGCTCCAGGATCCGGGCTACAGGCTGCAGGGACCGGCTACAGGCTCCAGGATCCGGGCTACAGGCTACGGGGACCGGCTCCAGGCTCCTGGATCCGTGCTACACGCTGCAGGGACCGGCTACAGGTTCCTGGAACCGGGCTACAGGCTGCAGGGACCGGCGACAGGCTCCTGGAACCGGGCTACAGGCTGCAGAGACCGGCTACAGGCTCCTGGAACCGTGCTACAGGCTGCAGGGACCGGCGACAGGCTCCTGGAACCGGCTACAAGCTGCAGGGACCGGCTACAGGCTCATGGAACCGGGCTACAGGCTACGGGGACCGGCTCCAGGCTCCTGGATCCGTGCTACACGCTGCAGGGACCGGCTAAAGGTTCCTGGAACCGGGCTACAGGCTGTGGGAACCGGCTACATGCTCCAGGACCCGGGCTACAGGCTGCAGGGACCGGCTACAGGCTACGGGGACCGGCTCCAGGCTCCTGGATCCGTGCTACACGCTGCAGGGACCGGCTACAGGTTCCCGGAACGGGGCTGCAGTCTGCTGGGACCGGTTACAGGCTCCTGGATCCGGGCTACAGGCTAAAGGGACCGGCTACAGGTTCCTGGAACCGGGCTACAGGCTGCAGGGAACGGCGACAGGCTCCTGGAACCGGCTACAAGCTGCAGGGACCGGCTACAGGCTCATGGAACCGTGCTACAGGCTGCAGGGACCGGCTACAGGCTCCTGGAACCGGGCTACAGGCTGCAGGGACCGGCTACATGCTCCAGGATCCGAGCTGCACGCTGCAGGGACCGGCTACCGGCTCCAGGATCCGGGCTACAGGCTACGGGGACCGGCTACAGGTTCCTGGAACCGTGCTACAGGCTGCATGGACCGCCTACAGGCTCCAGGATCCGGGCTACACGCTGCAGGGACCGGCTACAGGCTGCAGGGACCGGCTACAGGCTTCAGGGACCGGCTACAGGCTCCTGGAACCAGGCTACAGGCTGCGGGGACCGGCTACAGGTTCCAGGAACCGTGCTACAGGCTGCAGGGACCGGCTACAGGCTCCAGGATCCCGGCTACAGGCCGCAGGGACCGGCTACAGGCTCCAGGATCCGTGCTACACGCTGCAGGGACCGGCTACAGGTTCCCGGAACGGGGCTGCAGTCTGCTGGGACCGGTTACAGGCTCCTGGAACCGGCTACAGGATGCAGGGACCGGCTACAGGTTCCAGGAACCGTGCTACAGGCTGCAGGGACCGGCTACAGGCTCCAGGATCCCGGCTACAGGCTGCAGGGACCGGCTACAGGCTCCAGGATCCGGGCTACAGGCTGCAGGGACCGGCTACAGGTTCCTGGAACCGGGCTACAGGCTGCAGGGACCGGCTACAGGCTCCAGGATCCCGGCTACAGGCCGCAGGGACCGGCTACAGGTTCCTGGAACCGGGCTACAGGCTGCAGGGACCGGCTACAGGTTCCTGGAACCGTGCTACAGGCTGCAGGGACCGGCTACAGGCTCCAGGATCCGGGCTACACGCTGCAGGGACCGGCTACAGGCTGCAGGGACCGGCTACAGGCTTCAGGGACCGGCTACAGGCTCCTGGAACCAGGCTACAGGCTGCGGGGACCGGCTACAGGTTCCAGGAACCGTGCTACAGGCTGCAGGGACCGGCTACAGGCTCCAGGATCCCGGCTACAGGCCGCAGGGACCGGCTACAGGCTCCAGGATCCGTGCTACACGCTGCAGGGACCGGCTACAGGTTCCCGGAACGGGGCTGCAGTCTGCTGGGACCGGTTACAGGCTCCTGGAACCGGCTACAGGATGCAGGGACCGGCTACAGGTTCCAGGAACCTTTAGCCGGTCCCTGCAGCCTGTAGCCCGGATCCTGGAGCCTGTAGCCGGTCCCTGCAGCCTGTAGCACGGTTCCAGGAGCCTGTAACCGGTCCCTGCAGCCTGTAGCCCGGATCCTGGAGCATGTAGCCGGTCCCTGCAGCCTGTAGCCCGGTTCCAGGAACCTGTAGCCGGTCCCCGTAGCCTGTAGCCCGGTTCCAGGAACCTGTAACCGGTCCCTGCAGCGTGTAGCCCGGATTCAGGAGCCTGCAGCCGGTCCCTGCAGCCTGTAGCACGGTTCCAGGAACCTGTAGCCGGTCCCTGAAGCCTGTAGCCCGGATCCTGGAGCCTGTTGCCGGTCCCTGCAGCCTGTAGTCCGGATCCTGGAGCCTGTAGCCGGTCCCTGCAGCCTGTAGCCCGGATCCTGGAGCCTGTAGCCGGTCCCTGAAGCCTGTAGCACGGTTCCAGGAACCTGTAGCCGGTCCCTGCAGCCTGTAGCCCGGATCCTGGAGCCTGTAGCCGGTCCCTGCGGCCTGTAGCCGGGATCCTGGAGCCTGTAGCCGGTCCCTGCAGCCTGTAGCACGGTTCCAGGAACCTGTAGCCGGTCCCTGCGGCCTGTAGCCCGGATCCTGGAGCCTGTAGCCGGTCCCTGCAGCCTGTAGCCCGGTTCCAGGAACCTGTAGCCGGTCCCTGCGGCCTGTAGCCGGGATCCTGGAGCCTGTAGCCGGTCCCTGCAGCCTGTAGCCCGGATCCTGGAGCCTGTAGCCGGTCCCTGCGGCCTGTAGCCGGGATCCTGGAGCCTGTAGCCCGTCCCTGCAGCCTGTAGCCCGGTTCCAGGAGCCTGTAGCCGGTCCCTGCAGCGTGTAGCCCGGATCCTGGAGCCTGTAGCCGGTCCCTGCAGCCTGTAGCACGGTTCCAGGAACCTGTAGCCGGTCCCTGCAGCCTGTAGCCCGGTTCCAGGAACCTGTAGCCGGTCCCTGCGGCCTGTAGCCGGGATCCTGGAGCCTGTAGCCGGTCCCTGCGGCCTGTAGCCGGGATCCTGGAGCCTGTAGCCGGTCCCTGCAGCCTGTAGCACGGTTCCAGGAACCTGTAGCCGGTCCCTGCAGCCTGTAGCCCGGTTCCAGGAACCTGTAGCCGGTCCCTGCAGCCTGTAGCCCGGATCCTGGAGCCTGTAGCCGGTCCCTGCATCCTGTAGCCGGTTCCAGGAGCCTGTCGCCGGTCCCCGCAGCCTGTAGCCTGGTTCCAGGAGCCTGTAGCCGGTCCCTGCAGCGTGTAGCCCGGATCCAGGAGCCTGTAGCCGGTCCCTGCAGCCTGTAGCCCGGATCCTGAAGCCTGTAGCCGGTCGCTGCAGCCTGTAGCACGGTTCCAGGAGCCTGTAGCCGGTCCCTGCAGCGTGTAGCCCGGTTCCAGGAACCTGTAGCCGGTCCCAGCAGCGTGTAGCCCGGATCCAGGAGCCTGTAGCCGGTCCCTGCAGCCTGTAGCCCGGATCCTGGAGCCTGTAGCCGGTCCCTGCAGCCTGTAGCACGGTTCCAGGAACCTGTAGCCGGTCCCTGCAGCCTGTAGCCCGGTTCCAGGAGCCTGTAGCCGGTCCCTGCAGCGTGTAGCCCGGATCCTGGAGCCTGTAGCCGGTCCCTGCAGCCTGTAGCCCGGATCCTGGAGCCTGTAGCCGGTCTCTGCAGCCTGTAGCCCGGTTCCAGGAACCTGTGTCCGGTCCCTGCAGCCTGTAGCCCGGATCCTGGAGCCTGTAGCCGGTCCCTGCAGCCTGTAGCACGGTTCCAGGAACCTGTAGCCGGTCCCTGCAGCCTGTAGCCCGGTTCCAGGAACCTGTAGCCGGTCCCTGCAGCCTGTAGCACGGTTCCAGGAACCTGTAGCCGGTCCCTGCGGCCTGTAGCCGGGATCCAGGAGCCTGTAGCCGGTCCCTGCAGCCTGTAGCCGGTCCCTGCAGCCTGTAGCCCGGTTCCAGGAACCTGTAGCCGGTCCCTGCATCCTGTAGCTGGTTCCAGGAGCCTGTCGCCGGTCCCCGCAGCCTGTAGCCTGGTTCCAGGAGCCTGTAGCCGGTCCCAGCAGCGTGTAGCCCGGATCCAGGAGCCTGTAGCCGGTCCCTGCAGCCTGTAGCCCGGATCCTGGAGCCTGTAGCCGGTCCCTGCAGCCTGTAGCACGGTTCCAGGAACCTGTAGCCGGTCCCTGCAGCGTGTAGCCCGGATCCTGGAGCCTGTAGCCGGTCCCTGCAGCCTGTAGCCCGGATCCTGGAGCCTGTAGCCGGTCCCTGCGGCCTGTAGCCGGGATCCTGGAGCCTGTAGCCGGTCCCTGCAGCCTGTAGCACGGTTCCAGGAACCTGTAGCCGGTCCCTGCAGCCTGTAGCCCGGTTCCAGGAACCTGTAGCCGGTCCTTGCAGCCTGTAGCCCGGATCCTGGAGCCTGTAGCCGGTCCCTGCGGCCTGTAGCCGGGATCCTGGAGCCTGTAGCCGGTCCCTGCAGCCTGTAGCACGGTTCCAGGAACCTGTAGCCGGTCCCTGCAGCCTGTAGCCCGGTTCCAGGAACCTGTAGCCGGTCCCTGCAGCCTGTAGCCCGGATCCTGGAGCCTGTTGCCGGTCCCTGCAGCCTGTAGCACGGTTCCAGGAACCTGTAGCCGGTCCCTGCAGCCTGTAGCCCGGTTCCAGGAACCTGTAGCCGGTCCCTGCGGCCTGTAGCCGGGATCCTGGAGCCTGTAGCCGGTCCCTGCAGCCTGTAGCCCGGATCCTGGAGCCTGTAGCCGGTCCTTGCGGCCTGTAGCCGGGATCCTGGAGCCTGTAGCCGGTCCCTGCAGCCTGTAGCCCGGATCCTGGAGCCTGTAGCCGGTCCCTGAAGCCTGTAGCACGGTTCCAGGAGCCTGTAGCCGGTCCCTGCGGCCTGTAGCCGGGATCCTGGAGCCTGTAGCCGGTCCCTGCAGCCTGTAGCACGGTTCCAGGAACCTGTAGCCGGTCCCTGCAGCCTGTAGCCCGGTTCCAGGAGCCTGTAGCCCGGATCCTGGAGCCTGTAGCCGGTCCCTGCGGCCTGTAGCCGGGATCCTGGAGCCTGTAGCCGGTCCCTGCAGCCTGTAGCCCGGATCCTGGAGCCTGTAGCCGGTCCTTGCAGCCTGTAGCCCGGATCCTGGAGCCTGTAGCCGGTCCCTGCAGCCTGTAGCCCAGATCCTGGAGCCTGTAGCCGGTCCCTGCAGCCTGTAGCCCGGATCCTGGAGCCTGTAGCCGGTCCCTGAAGCCTGTAGCACGGTTCCAGGAGCCTGTAGCCCGGATCCTGGAGCCTGTAGCCGGTCCCTGCAGCCTGTAGCACGGTTCCAGGAGCCTGTAGCCGGTCCCTGCAGCCTGTAGCCCGGATCCTGGAGCCTGTAGCCGGTCCCTGCAGCCTGTAGCACGGTTCCAGGAACCTGTAGCCGGTCCCTGCAGCCTGTAGCCCGGTTCCAGGAACCTGTAGCCGGTCCCTGCAGCCTGTAGCCCGGATCCTGGAGCCTGTAGCCGGTCCCTGCAGCCTGAAGCCTGGTTCCAGGAGCCTGTAGCCGGTCCCTGCAGCGTGTAGCACGGATCCAGGAGCCTGGAGCCGGTCCCCGTACCCTGTAGCCCGGTTCTAGGAGCCTGTAGCCGGTCCCTGCAGCCTGTAGCCCGGATCCTGGAGCCTGTAGCCTGTAGCCGGTCCCCGCAGCCTGTAGCCCAGTTCCAGGAGCCTCTAGCCGGTCCCTGCAGCCTGTAGGCCGGATCCAGGAACCTTTAGCCCAGTTCCAGGAGCCTGTTCCCGGTCCCTGCAGCCTGTACCCGGTCCCAGCAGTCTGTAGCCCGGTTCCAGGAGCCTGTAGCCAGGAGCCCTGAAGTCTGAAGCCCGGTTCCGTATCCCGTTCCAGTCACCCGTAGCCCGTTATTTAAAGCCGTAGCCCGTTATTTACAGCCGTAGCCGGTACCCGTTGCCCCAATCTGGTAGAACTTAAGTGTTCGCAATTCTTATGGTAAATGGTTAATTCGCGGTTTAGGAAAGAGTTACTAATACGTTTATTTTGGAAAAATCTACCAAAAATACTTTGTCTCATCTTCCGTTATTTCTTTGCAGGTCGGAGGATATTGTCGTGGGCCCTGGTTTGGTAATGGTAATCCGTTCCCGAATCAGTTGGGAAATGGCCAAGTTATTCGCTTTGGAATATTGCTGTCCACAGGACAAGTCATTCAAAAAGGACCAAATTGGAATGAAATGGAGTCAGAATGTTAAATATTATGTACATATATATTGTAGTCAAGTATGTATGTCATTAATAAGAGTTATAATCAAAAACTGCACTGAATAAAAAAAGTAAATAAAGAAAAACTATTGATTTCAAGTGTTGGATTCGGTTTGGTTTGGCAGGAGAGGCAGACGAGGGATCGACCTAGTATAGCCACTTCTGAGAGCTTATCCATAATTATCCTTCCACCTCAGGAATGGAGTGTTAATATTCCCATTCCCAGCCAGAAATCGCTGTGCCGCCAAACTCTAAATGTGGCAATATAAATGGTCGACAATAGCGCCACTCTGGGCTTGTGTTTGGTACGCGCAATAATTTCGGTTAATGTTTTTATATTTTTGTGCTCGGACTGACCCAGTTCTTGACACGCTCTGGCCCGTATCCCAGACCCTTTCTACTGCAGCCCCAGCGTCTTCATCCACGGTGTGCTTTGTAACGTCGATGTTGCCATTTGCAAGCTGGGCGTGAGTTATTGTATTGCGCCTCGTTCGGCTTGACTTTTAGTTTCAGTTTTCAGTTTTATACTTCTGTTCTGGCCCTGCTATAAAATCGCGTGCACTTAAATGATTGACCGGGACGGAGAGCTCTTTGCCACTTTTGGGTGCAGCTCCCCCTTCTCCCCGGGACGAAGAGTCCCCAGATGCACTCCGCTATGCAACATGCAACTATTTCGGAGTCCCCGGCTGTTTTTGTACGCCACTCAGAAACTTTGTTCTGATAAGGAATGGCACGTCTCAGCTCCTGCCTTTCTGGCTTTCCCCATTTTGCTGACGCACTTGCTCCAATCCAACAAGAACTCTGATTTGTGACTTTTGGATATAAATGTTTCTGAAACTTGTTCGACAATCCCTCACTGACATACATATCTCAATCTTCGAATTTAAACTACACTGAGCTTAAAAAAGCAGCACACGTCAGAAAATTAATAGGTCATTGGTGTACCGACACCATTGAGGCAGTTGGCGGCAGTTGGCTTTTGTTTTCCCCCGTCATCGATACGAAAGGGGCGCTGGGCGCTTATCGCTGAAATTTTCATTAGTAAGCGCCGGTAGCGGTGTAATAGCACCAGCGGGTAGTTACCGGACACGAGCTGGGGGCAGAGACGGGGCTGGAGGCGAAGAGCGCCTTTTCTGGGCCGTATGGGGGGTGGAGTGATGCGTGTCTCGTTCGCAATAAAGCCGGTCGGGCGGCTGCCATTATGAAGGCTGAATTATGAACGCATATGAAATTGTACATATCCTAGTGACCCAGTTAGGCTTCGAAACCCAGCGCTGGGTTAGCGTGTACTGTAATTTCATTGCTTCATATTTTGGTCACACAAAGGACTTCGACTGGGAGGACAAAGGGGGTGCAATTACTGAGGGGGGATTGCTAATATCGGCCATTAATTTAACTTCAATTAAGGGGACAGGGCTGCACTGCCTCGCGGACTTACCCCGGATCGCAGGTCCATGATCGTCTGGTAGTTGACAATGTCCAGGTCCTCCCAGGACTTGGGGGTCGCTGGTGACTCCGTCGACACAATGGAGGAGCTGCGCGTTTTCCGCAGTTGCGCCGGCAAGGGTGATGGAGTGTCTATGGTGGCCTCGACGTCCTCGAGGCGCTGGGATCGCGGGGAGACATCCCGCTGCTGGAGGTTGTGCAGAACCTCGATCTCCTTGTGCGGGATCTTGGGGCTGACCTGGGAGGGGCTCGTGCTGCGACTGCGGAGGAACGCTGGGGATCGTGGTGAAGTCGTAACCTTTGCCGCCTCCGGCTCCTGACGCTTGCGGGGACTCTCCGCCTGGTCGCTGGAAGCAATACTCGGACGGCGGAGCGATTGGGAGCTGAAGGGCCTGGACACTGGGGGTGGCAGGGGCTGGGTGTTGTCCGAGGGGATGTCCAAAACGAGCGCTGATGTTACGGTAGTGCTTGGAACCGGACCAAGAATGTTTACTGCCGAGGTCTCCTCTGGAGTCGGGGACAGCGAGGGTGACGGCGACGGAACAGATTTCTCCACAGCCAGGATAGTTATGGCCCCTTCGGTCTGCTCGGAGCTCCTCTTGGTGCCAGAGGAGGCAGCGTCGCTATCCGGGGTTCGCATCTTCACGATTTCCCCTCCAAAGGTCACCCGCTTCAGGCCCCGTGAGGGCGTACTGGGTTCCGAGAGGCTCTCTGGCCTCGCGCTCTTGGTTTCATCCAGCTCCGAGTCGCTTATGACCTGGACGATGCCAGCCCCCACATGGTGCTGGTGGTGGCTCAAGCCCCCCGGCAGGAGAGGACGGCAGACCAGCTCTGCAGACTCCATGTCGGGCGGAAAGCTCCTTACCGGGCTGCCGGACTCCTCCGTTTCTGTGTCCGCCTCGAGGATGCGCATGGTGACTGTGTCCTCGTTAATCTTGATCTCCGTCTCCATGATGACCTTTCCCTTGTCCGGGCAGTTCTCCAGTTTCTTGATGGCGCTCGTCGAGTTCCTCCAGCTCTCCTCGCGCGGCACAGCGCGCCAGGCTCCAGTTTTCACCTCGTGGAGCCTTGTCGGCGCTCCCGTCACCCCATAGACCTGGCACAGCTGATAGAACCTTGCCAGGGCATCGCTGCTGGGCAAGTCGTTCATGCCATCCTCGAATTCTTGCACCCCCAGGAGCTCCCTGATCTTGGAGAGAACCTTCAGGCCAATCTCCTGCTGAGTCAGTTGGTCCAGGTACTGGACGGCTCGCTCCAGAATCAGCTGAACGATTCCATGCCTCTTGGGAGTGTGCAGCACGGACTGGAGAAGGGCCGGCAGGGAGAGCAAGACCCCACAGCTCAGGCGACCTGCGACGTCCGACTTGGTCAGCCCGGAGTCGAGAATGAGCGTCATGACCGTTTCGGGCACGTTGGTCTCGGCCAGGTACACCCGCAGGCAGTCGAGAGCCCCTTTGCGCACCGTGGGCGCCTGGTGGCCAAGATTCCGAACCAGCAGGGCGACGATGTGCTGGGCCTCCATGTAGTCATCGGCCTCGTTCCGCATTACCACCAGCACGTCGACGAGAACGCGCAGGGCGTGCTGGCGCACCTGCCATTCGGGGTCCTGGAGGCGCTCGTGGAACTCTGCATAAATAGATGATGCGCTAATTGTTTCCGGCAGGCGACGGGTGCGGAGAATGTGCTCCCACAACGGCGTCAGCTGCACGGCTCCGATTGGGGCCTCAATCCGGCGCTGCAGTTTCGTGGCGGCGGAGGGGTTCATGTTGTTGCTGCTGTTGTTATTACTGTCCTTGACTTCGCTGGCGGCAGCGCCACTGGCAGTGCCACTCAGGTAGGTGACACTCTCACTGTCCTCGCTGTTGTATCCGTTTTTGGTCACGGGAAGCGGCTCTGCGCTAGCGATAGTGCTATCCTTGCGCTCCAAAATGCGGCGAAAGAACATGCTGGGCAATTATCTAACTAACTTTCCGCGTCTGAGCTATTCGGCTTTAATTCTAAACTGTCACGCACGCCTGCATCCGGTTGCAAATGCCGTCCTGCACACTGACTGAGGTGGGTTTTCCTATTTTTACCATCGAATTTTCACTATTTCTATAAAGGACTTGCAAACAGGCTAACTCGCTAGCAACGACTGCCGAAGTTCCCCAATGGCCGCCCGCTTTTGTAGCCAACCTGGCACTGGTTGTTGGGAGGAAGCCCTCGGAGCGGGCTTCCCACAACAAGCGACAAGCGACTGCGCATGTCAGCAGTGGTCACCACTGGGCCAAGCAGTGGCTAAGCAACAGATTGGAAGGATTGAAACCTGGATTAGGACTACTACTATTTGACTTTGTATTTATTCAAATAAAAGTTAAGTAAACCGGCATAATACGATTTAGAAAAAACATGTTTCAATTCTTAGAATTCTTTGCTGGTTTGTTCTACTTTTCTATCATTTTTTAATGAATTCCAGCTTAATTTGTTTAACTTATGACTAATAAAGAAATAATTGTGGTTTTTTTCAGGTGAAAATGGTTTTTTTCTAGCCTTTCTAAGTGAAGTTTTCAGAGTTTTCGAGATTTCAAAATCTCTCCCAAAGTTCAAAACTCGAATTGGCCGTTACGTTATTTTAAACTGAAACGTAAGGTACGTAACACATTCACCACTGTCCAACACTGTTGGACGTTAACCCCCTTTCCGATAAATCGATAGATTCAAAAAGTTTCATCTCTACGCGTCTGGATCAGCTGGCTCTGCCCCTGCAATTTTAGAACGAAGTTTCAGACGCCTGTTGTGAGGAATTGAGGAGGAATTTGTTATTGGTCAGGCCACAGGACACCGGACAGCGGACAGTGGGTTCCGGACAGTGCCTTGTCGAAAGCAATTTGCTCACGAATCGCCGTTGTGCTAAAATGCTGCTGCCCCGCTGCCATTGCGAAACTTTGCAGCAGACGAGCGGACAACAAAAACAACCAAGAGGCATCGCTTTCAGACAAGGGAGTCTACAGAATCAAGGAATAATCAATTAAAATCGGTTCGCCGGAGCCAGTTTTCCAGGAGGGACTGGAGGAGTCGGGCATTGGACAGGATTCGGAGGGCCAGAGAGGACGAAAGCCAAAGCTGCCCGAACAGCTGCAAGGTTGCGTGGGCGGCAGTTGACGAAACCGACAGCGACCAAGTCGTCACTAGACAAAAAAGCAAGTTGCTATGGAAATGCGGGAGGTCTTGAGTCGAGAAGGGCGAGAGGCGAAGAATCTGCTCGTCTACCAGTTCTGCGATGAGACAACAACGCATGCCACTGTTGGTGGAGGAGTTGGAGCGGGTGTGGACGGGGCAGGAGGAGGCGACGGAGCTGGAAGTGGAGGCGTACTCATGAATGGTGACTGTAAGCACAAACTGTTGATTTTTGATACCCAGTACCGGCAGTGGGGCTTCAGAACTAGTCTTTGGGAGGCTAGGGAGGATAGCTTGGATAGTTCCTTTGTCTTTCAAGTGATTTTGTGGGCATTGTTTTAGAAATTTGTCGTTATTTTCTTCTTATGTTCTTTCTACTGTCAAGTGGTGTAACCAAAAGATAAAGGAAATACAAGTATATCAATATATTTAAGCCATAATGCCACTTATAACTTCACGACTCATATCCTAACCCCGTACTGGGTTTCTAAAAAGATCTAGTTTTCAATATTAATACATAATTTTTGCAGATTACCGCAAACCCCCAATGCCGCCCAAGTCCCCCAACGGAGGCACGCTCAAGAGCTACCAATCCCCAACGTCGCCCAGGCTGAAATCCTCTGGCAACGGAGGATGTGGTGGCGGCGGAAGCGGAGGAAACAGTGCCCCGCGTGTTCGCAGCGCTTCCACTGGGCGGGACAAGAAGTCGGAGCTGCAGGCCAGGTACTGGGCACTCCTCTTCGGCAACCTCCAGAGGGCAGTGAACGAGATCTATCAGACCGTGGAGTGCTACGAGAACATTTCCAGTTGCCAGGAGGCGATACTCGTCCTGGAGAACTATGTGCGGGACTTCAAGGCCCTCAGCGAGTGGTTCAAGGTTTCGTGGGACTACGAGTCCCGACCGCTGCAGCAGCGCCCCCAGAGCCTGGCCTGGGAGGTGCGCAAGAGCAATCCCACACCCCGAGTTCGGACCAAGAGCCTCTGCAGTCCCAACACCTCTGGCAAGTCTAGCCCAGCCCTCTTCCCCGGCTCTCAGTCGGGCAAGACCTCGCCCTGCTGCGATCCGGGACAAATCTCGCCCAAGAAGCTCCTGCGAGCCTACGACCAAGTGCCAAAGGGAGCCATGCGCCTGAATGTCCGGGAGCTGTTCGCCGCTGCCAGCAAGCGAGCCACCCAGGGCTCGGCCCAGTCGGACACCATCGAGGGCCCTCTGGACCTCAGCGGGGATAAGTCCTCTTACCTTCAGCTGAACACCCAGTACTCGCAGACCGATCTGGACGATCCCCACTTGACGCTCGCCGACGTGCGGGAGAAGATGCGCCGGGAGGCGGAGGAGAGAGAGGCTCAGGAGAAGCTGGAGAAGGCTGCTCTGGAACAGGCTATACAATCAGCAGCTGAGGAGCCAGTCGAGGAAGCTCCAGAAGTTCAAGACAAGCCAGAGGACTGCCTAGCCGAGACGGATTCCGTGAATGCCTTAGAGGTGGAGACCGAACTTCCCGCCCCAGAGAAGCCCGCTGAGCCCACTGCTCTGGAAATGACGGTGGCCTCTCTGGACACCATGGAGAACGCTCTCCTTGCGCAGCAGGCCAACAAAGAGCCCACACCTCCGACCACCCTTCTAAAGCCTGTGGCGGAGGTGTTTAAGAAACCGCAGCCCCCGAATCTCCCGGCGGGAAACGTGACCCAGAATAGCCCGCTGAAGTACTCCAGTGTTCTGAACAGGCCAGTGAAGAAGGTCTCGCAGCCCAGTGGAACGGTGCTAGGAGCAGGAGCTGTCAAGTCAGTGGCCGCCAAACCAGCCCCGATAAAGGCAAACACCATGCCACCTCCAGTGAACGGGCTGCGCCGCCCCAAAGTGGCAACCGGACAACCGAAGCCGGCGCGAACTACCGTGCAGCCGCCGCCGAGGCCTTCCAGCAAGACGGAGTGCTACGGGCCGCCCAACAATGTGGCCTCCAGACTGTCGGCGCGGTCCAGAACCATGCTGGAGATCAACGGCAACACAACTGCCAACCCTGCAGCCGGAGCCCGAACACTGCCCAAGAGAATCGGCTCCAGTTCCGTTCTAAACACTGCCAGAAAAGCCACGATGAGCTCCAGGCTCAGTTCCCGGGAGGACATTGCCAGCTCCACCTCGACGCTGAAGGCCAGCAACGAGCAACTGTCCAACTCCCGGAGCACCCTCAAGCAGGAAGACCGACATTCCGAGCCCAAGCAGCTCCAACTGCCAACGGACGCCAACGACGGCTGGCTGACCGTGAAGAACCGCCGGAGAAGCAGCATGCACTGGGCCAACAGATTCCACCAGCCCACGGGCTACGCCAGCCTGCCCACCCTGGCCCTGCTCAACGAGCAGCAGAAGGAGCAGGAAATCAAGGACAAGCAGAAGGCGGGAGACAGTAAAATCGCCGGAAAAAGCATTCCCAGCAAGTCCGGAGTGGTCTCTGGGGAGGCGAAGGCAACCAAGCCAAAGGCGCCTCTGGCCGCCTCTCGTCCGGAAATCAAGAACGCCAAGGCCAAGGTGAACTCATTCCCCGCCCAAAGGAGCACGGTCGGCCAGCTGAAGAAGCCAGAGAAGCCCGAAAAGGCCACACCTGCGATGCCTCCGGGTGGCACCCGCAGTAGCAGCAGCAACAGTTCCATCGGCTCCAGCCTGCGCACCTCCATCATCAAGCGGCAGAAGTCGGATCTGACCGGCCTGAAGATGACGTCCCTGCACAAGGAGTACATGCGGAGCGAGAAGAACGCCCTGCGGAAGCTCCAGCAGAAGGAGCAGGGCAACAAGCCCAGCCAGAGCAACAGCAGCTCCTCGTCCGCGGAGACCGTGGTGGAGTGTGAGTTCTAGATCCTAGCCGGAAAGATCCTTTTCTAACTGTGTCCTTTTTACTTTGCAGCCAGCAACGATGACCACAGCAAGATCGACATCAAGATCCAGACCAACCGCGAGTTCTCGAAGACCATCGGGGAGCTGTACGAGAGCATCGCCCGCAACAAGCTGCCGAATGGGAATCTCAAGCCCCCGAACGAGTCCACCTTGAGCGCCTGCGACGAGAACGACGAGCAGAACGCGGAGGACAACGAGGAGGAGCGCAACGAGAGGATGCTGGTGGAGGTGCAGGAGTCCCTGGAGCGCCAAATCCGGGAGCTGGAGCAGACGGAGATCGACGTGGACACCGAGACAGATGAGACCGACTGCGAGGTTCAGCTGGAGGAGCAGGACGAGGTGGGGGACATAGGAAGTGTGGACGATGCGGCCGTGTTTGTGACCATGAGCGACGATGAGAACGCCAGTTTGGAGCTGCGCTACCAGGCCCTGCTATCCGACATGTCCTGGAACGAGAGGGCCGAGGCGCTGGCCACGCTGCAAGCCTATGTGGCGCGGCACCCGGGAAGGGCCCAGGAGCTGCACCAGAAGCTATCGTCGCCCTCCCGGCGTCGCTCCCTGCAGGAGACCCTGAAGAAGTACCAGGCCAAGCAGGCGAGGGCCCAGCAGAAGAGGAACCTGCTGCAGCAGGAGAAGGCGGCCAAGCTGCAGCAGCTGTTCGCCAGGGTGGAGGACGTAAAGGCCGCCCAGAAGCAGCTCATCGAGGACAAGCGCCAGAAGATGGAGGGCAGGCACCAGAGGGCGGCCGAGAACCGCGTCCAGTACCTCAGGCAGATCATCGAGAAGGCGCACGACGAGGAGAAGAAGCTCAAGGAGATCAACTTCATCAAGAACATCGAGGCCCAGAACAAGCGCCTGGACCTGCTGGAGTCCTCGAAGGAGACCGAGGGAAGACTCCTGGACCTAGAGCAAGAGAGGCAGAAGAAAGTGGAGGAGAAGCTGGCCAAGGAGGCGGCCGTGGAGAGACGGCGTCAGGCCCTCGAAAAGGAGCGCTTGCTCAAGCTGGAGAAGATGAACGAGACGCGGCTGGAGAAGGAGCAGAGGATCGGGAAGAGGCAGGAGCAGAAGGAGCGGGAGCGCCAGGCGCTGGCTCGGGAGAAGGCCAGGGATCGCGAGGAGCGACTCCTCGCCCTGCAGGTCCAGCACAAGCAGACCACCGAGGAGCTGCAGCGCAAGATCCTCCAGAAGCAGATGGAGTCCGCCCGCCGGCACGAGGAGAACATCGAGCACATCCGCCAACGGGCCCTCGAGCTGACCATGCCCACTCGGCTGGCGGAGGAGGGTGGCCGGGGCGACCAGGAGGACGAGGATGCCATGAATGGGAACACCACTAGCACCACGAACGAGGATGGCGACGTGTCCTCAACCATTTCGGATGTGGGGGGCATATCCGGACACTCGAGGAGCTACAAGAAGAAGATGAAGAAGCTCAAGCAAAGGATGAGCCAGTGGTGGGTTGGCTTTTCTTGTAATCTTGCCAAGACACCTCTCTTGATATCTTCTCCATCGTTTCAGCGCATCCGAGTACTTGGACGGCATGGAACCCCTACCCGCCTACGTGAAACGGGACAGCACAGTGCCCAAGCTGCTGAACCTGGTGGTGAAGGGTGGCGGTGCTCAGGGACTGGACAGGACTCTGGGAAACCTCTTGAGGGTGATTCCCAAGGCGCAGACCTTCGACTTTCAGGCCTTCCTCTGCATGGACGGCCTGGGGATCCTGGCCAGTCACGTGATCAGCAAGGGCCTGGAGGAGAACTCGGAGATCTCGAGGAAGTGAGTTGCCCTGAAGCACTGCATCCTTATATGTTAACCGCAAGTGCTATTCCACCTCTAGATCTGTCCACCTGGCCGTGCAGCTGTACAGGAACGCCTGCTCGGTGTGCCCCCAGATTGCCCGCCACGCTCTGCTGGGCAACTCCATCACCGCCCTGTTCGACGCCATCAACAAGAGCTTCCAGGTAATCCTCACCCAATAGCAAACTTTTTAAGAAGTTTGGGCCGCCCGGAGAGGCTGCGCCATAAAAGTGTCGCCAAACAGGCGCCCAGCCCTCGGGGAAACAGTCGCTTTCGCCAAAGTTGGCAGCCGGCAGCTCCCCAGGCCACGTAGACGTACTTGGCTCGAGCTGGAGTCTCTCTTCCAGCAGCCACTTAACACTTGACCACGTTTATGTCTGTCTCAAACAGGGAAGAGGATATGCCCATTTGGCAAGAGTCCTTAAGAGTTCGGAAGTATCTGTTTTAGAGAACAAATCTTAACGAGTCCTCTTTTAATATTTGACTTTCTAACTAAAAGATAGTCTGTTTTGGAACTCAAGACCGCTGGAAAGAGTGTCTCTTAGTCGACTTAACATTCTCCCCTTTTTTGGCTCGCTTTAAAGTTTATATTATGGGGGGCCTTTGTTTTTGCTCGATTGGCTGGCGTTGTTTATTTGCCATTTCTTTGACGCTTTTATTCGGCCCTTCCCTTTGTTGGCTTGGCGTTTTTATTTGAATTTTATTTACTGCCCTCGTGGGCTCGCGCTCGCTGGCCTATCAATTTTTAAGCACTAGGTCGGTTCCCTGACTCCCTGACTGCCTGACTCTCTGCCCTTTCCTGGGCAATTTGTCAGTAAAATACTTATATGTTTGTATATTCTGTGGCTGCCGTTAAATCAATCGTTAAATCGCATAAAAAGCCACTCACCCACCCAATAAAGGCAGCTTCCTTGAACCGAATCTTGTTTAAACTGAGGAGTACCCTTTACTTTCCCAACTCTTCTGGAGGTCATAGGCCTTCTATATACCTATTGATAATATTCTATACCTTTTTTGAAAAACAATACATTTTTAGTACAAGTACCCCCCTGAAGAAGAGGTATCTCCCAGTCGGTGGGGTCTCCGGCCACCTCTTTATATTTAAATCTATAAAAATATTTTTACTGCGAATCGCACTTTGGAGTTGGTGGCATTGTTAACTTGGCCCGTGTTTATTGTGGTCTTCCCAGCCCCCAGCCCAAGCCCTTGCCCCATCCCCGACCTTTTTGTTTTTTTGTTGATGGATCAGCGCGCGCGCCGCGTGTCATGTAATGAAGGAGAAGACAGTGAAGAAGGCGCAACTCCGAGGGGCAAGGAGTAATGGGTAGGGGCGGGGAGAGACATCAATTAACATTTTGATTGATGTGGATGTCTCTCCGAATGAGTGTTGTTGCTGTTTAAATTGATAATTAATTTAAACACGAAGCGAGTAAAATACTCACTCTCACTGCCGATTGCCCCAAAAAGTATGCAACAATCGCAGCACATCACTTCTAACGGCACTATCGGCAAGGACTCTGATTAGATCCTGTATATTAAGCTATTTTTGTTGGTTACTTTGAAGGATTTTGATGAAGATACAATTTATTTCAATTATATTTTATTCTTAAAATTATTCCAATAATTTCCTTTGAAAGTTAAGAAAATCCTTAATTCTCAACTCCCTATTCCTTTTTTTCTTAACAAACTGCTTTATTTTGTATTTCCCGATTTGTGTTTCGCAGTTACCCGAAGAAAAATCGCCACAACATCCGGTCGAGTTGTCCACGGAGCTAATGCTGGCCTGCACGGAGGCGCTGTCCTCCAGTTACGTGAAGAAGAACACCCACCCCAAAGTGCCGGAACGCCTGCCGGACATGATAAAGTGAGTACGAAACTACGAGTACGTGAAAGTACACCAACAACAACAACAATAACAACAAACAGTGACAACAACAACAAGTGCAACCACGTCCTATTTCAAGTTACTGTCCAAAGCGTCGAATCCGAATCAGGGGAAATTCCCCGATTTCGAAAAACCTGTTCGAGCCAATGCACGTGAGCGGGATAGCTATCTGGTGCAGTGATAGTGCTATCCCTTTCGGCGCAAGGGGCGTGTTTTGTGCGAGCGAGACAGTGCAGGAACTGCGCTGCCTATGCCGGCGTCGACGGCGACGTGGCTGAGCTGCCCGCCTGACGTCAAAAATTTAAAATTTGAATATTGTTTTAATTTTTAAAACTGTGCTTAGTTGGTCACACTGATGCTATGCAACAGCCGGTTGGCTCGGTCATCGCAAAGCCACACTATTTGCAAGTTATTACCGTTATGGTGAAGAGTTCGAAACAGGATCTTAGAGATGGACTCTTTATAAGAATTTATCCTTTTTAGAGACTAAGAACTTTATAGAAATTGTAATATAATTCAAATAGAACCCTACTCTTAAATTAAGTTATAGTTCATGAGTTATTTTCATAATAATAGTCTTTCCCCTATCCCTTCAGTTATCCTTTTTTTCGATTTAATTTTGAAAATAGAAAACTTTAATGTAACATCCTGATCAGAGCTTTCCTCCCTCCTATAACCTCCTGTTGGGTCGATTGTTTTTCTTTAATTTGAGCTCATTTTTGGGTGTAAAAGTTTTAATCGAATTATTATTGTTGCTCCTAGGGCCCGAAATACAGACGCCATATTGTTTGTTCGATGCACAGAGAGAAATTTTCTTTGAAAACTAATTCCAGGAATTAAATGGGAGTGGGAGTTGATAAAAATATCAATTGTATTATTCAGATAGATTTTTTTTTTTTCCACTAACATTAGTTTTTAATGGACTTCCCACTCTGGTATTTGTTTTTATTTTTTATAGTGAGTGGAAAAGGCTTTCCCATATAATACTTTGTGTGCTCAGCTCCCCCCTCCATCGCCTCATAGGAAAACTTTGTTGTTATGCATTTTCCAATTGTGAATTGGCTTTTGTCCGATGATGTTTTTTTTTATTGTTTGTTTTTTGTTTTTTCTCTCATTTTTTTTTAGGTTTTTTACGAGTCATTTTTTTGCTGGCTCTCCTTGTGTGATGTGCCTTTGTTTATCCTTTTCTGTGTGCTCGGGGGGCTCTGGCTCTGACCACTTTTTTCTGCCTCCTCCTAGCTGTGTCCTGGCGTTTTGTTTCGTTTTTATTTTCATTTTTTACTCCGCTCTGTTGATACATTTTTTGCTGGCCTCCCCTTTTTATGTTCTTTATCAATTTTCGTTTGTTTATATTTTCAATTTGCTTACAAAAGCTTTTCGTTTATTTTATTAGCCAGCCATTGTGTTTTGTGTTTTCTGTGTTGTGTGTGTGTGTGTGTGTGGGTGCAAGTCCTTTGCAGCCTTTTGTGGTTGCTGCCTCTGACGCTTCTGAGTGAGTCCTCCTGCTTAGCCGCATTTATTCCTTCGGCCATTTTTCGTGGCGCGCTTTTCGGCGCTCAATTCAATTACAGCACCATAACAGAGCTCTGTCTGTCTGTGTGTGTGTGTGTGTGTGGGTGGCCCAGTGTCTGCGAGTTTGCAAAATCAAATTTTCTTTTGACTATAATTTTGGGGAAACAACCCCCGAATTTCCTACTCCGGCTGCACCTTGCGCCATTTTGCTGGAAAAATAAAAACTTTCCTTGAATAAGAAATTCAATTCGCCGCACTTGAATGGGCCGCCATTTTCAGCTGGTCTTGGTGTTGGTCCTGTTCCTGTTCCTGTTTCTGCCTCCGAGTTCCTTTTTTTCCATCGCCATCATCGCCAGTCTGGCCACGAAACATTTGCGAAATGCACATAGCTCAGGCTCTTCACTTTCTAATTCAATTGGAGCTTTCTTTCCGGCTTCTCTCCTCCTTCCTCTCCTGCATAATTAAATTTTTGTACACTTTTAATTGCTCAGGTTGCGCGGGCAGGTTCTTAAATATTTTGTTTTTAATTTAAAAAACTTTCCAAGAGACTCTATCAATTGAATTAAAGTTGACAAGGGAATCCTTTTGTTGTTCCTTCGAAGGCAAAGTTAGAAGAGAAACTATGAAGGTTTAAAGTTTTTCTGAAGAAAGGGCTTCCAACACTCTTGCTCTTCTCTGACTAACCATAATTTGTATCCTTGACCCCCTCCTGCGAACATGACAAATTTGATTCGCTCTGGCACCTTGGCCCGAAAAGGACGAGCTATCTTTTACAATGTAATTGATTCATAATTAATCAGCGCAGTCATTAGCCGGCGTCCTCGTAAAAAATGGTCCGCAGATACATTGTAATCACGATTTGATCATCAATCCCGGCGGCTGAAAGGAGGCATCTCGCAATCATAACGATGATTTGGCACGCGATAAGGCAGACACCCCTCAGGGCCTGGTTCTCTGGTCCCAGTCCCACTCCCAGTCCTAGTCCCAGTCGCAAACCGGAAACTTTAGCCGGCGGAACCCCTTTGCGCCGCCACCCCTAAAAAGCGTCATAATGGAATATGCATATATTGTATACATATATTATATATCTCTCGGTCTATCGAAAAAATGCTAGCCGGGCGGCATGTTCGTCCTTTTGTTTGCCTGCCGCTGCTCCTGTGGCTGCTGGAAGCCCACCATCCAGGCAAGATGTCAACAAGGACGTGGCTGAGCGCCACTGCTCCTGGGAGCTGCTGTGCGACATTTAATTTAATTACCCTTTAAGTAACCAGATCGAATGGCCAATTTGGAGTTATGGCCGACATACTTGGGAGCTGCAGGACCAAGACGTGGCTGTGTTTTTGTGGCCTGCACTTTGCCCGTTGTGATCGGAGGTCTATCTTATGCACTGCTCCAAAAACCATACTCTTTTAGAAATATATTTCATAACTAGATCTCCTAATCTTCACTTTTGAGATAAAAACTCTTTATAAACCACACATTTTATTGTTTATATCCTTTACTATCCTGAACCCTATCCTTTTTCTCAGTGAAATTGAAAACATTCGGTTCAATTACAGGAAAAGTATCTGACATCGGAAAACCCTTGCCCTCGCACCCGCACACACGTGCCTGTGGCTTCTATCTTCCATTTCATACACGGCTCCTGCTATAGAAACTATTTAGAGCAGGGGTGCCCAAGCACTGCTTATGACAGAGCAAATTCCAATACCTATGCACAAAAGCACAAATACATATGAGCGATAGTTTTTTTTTTTTTTTTTCTATCGTATCACTGAAAAAAATTTTTGTAACATTTTCAACAGAAAAAAAATAAAAATTATAAAAATTAAAAAATTAATAATTTACATATAATACATTGCTGCTCGCAAAGAAAATTTTCGGCAAAGAAAAAATTCATCGTTCCAAAGTCAACCATTCTGTCCAAAACCTCAACAAGAAGTGATTTCTTGCAGTGAAAAGTTTTCGGCAATCCAACAACAAAATGCCAGAAAAGTGTTGAAACTGTTTAAGTGTTATTAAACTACGAAAAATTGTTATTGTAATTTGCCTTGCCTATACTGGGAGCAGCACACGTATATGATTTTGCTCTACCCATATGACAGAGCAATCCAACAACAAAGGAGGAACGAGAGCAATGGGACTGGGCATCCCTGATTTAGAGCTTCTGTTTAGGATAGACACACCCTCCCCGGCCCTACATCGATCTGTTGGTTCTCCGATTTCCTTTGACTCGCTGCAACTATCTGGTCAGATGTATTAATTTCATTCTGGGTCCTTTGTCCTCACTGCTTAGTCCTTGGTCCTTTGCCGTTCTCTCCCCCTCCCAGCCTCATTGTTTGCCAGTTTTTTTGCACGGCGTTTAATATCCGATTTCAGTTCTTCTCCCCGGCTCCGCTCTGTTGGCTCTCTGTGACATAAGGCTGAGGGAAAGTCGGTCCTGGCGCTGTCCTTTCGCTTTGTTTGGCTCTGGCGGAGTTTCCTATTTGCCTAGTGCGGCGCTCCTTTTGTTTGCCACCTTTCCCGCCCCGGCCTCGAAATCAAAATATTGACTCTTAACGGTGTGTTTATTGATCCTTCTGGCAACTGTGAGGGCGATGAGGACTCGGGGGCTGTCCTTGAAACTGCAGTTCTAAAAAGGCATTCGAGTTCCAAAGAGCGGGCCACCTGGCACCTTTTTGCATGTCATAATTGAATTCAAATCACAAAGCTGTCACAAAACTAATCAGAGTTGTCAGTGGCCCCCTTTCCAGGACCTCCTTCTTCTATTTAACAGTAACTGTAGCTCTCGGTTTCAGTTTCAGTTTTCGTTTTCAGTTCTGCCTTCAGTCCTGGCTGGCTAGAGCTGCTCATCTGCTCGTTTCGGCATTCAAACTGTCAGAAAGTCAGAATCAATTACACTTACAAAGACATCATCATCACAGAGCGGGGGTTGAAGGTTGGTGGTTTGCGGAGTGCGGAGTGCGAGGAGCGAGGAGCAGCTCAAAGGAAGTGTAGCCAAAAGTTCGCAATGGATTTGCATCAAAATGCATTTGACCAGAGAGGCCTGAGCAAAAAACGAGATGAGGGAGAGTGGGTTGAGGAGTTCTAGTTCCAAGTAGAGAGTACTGAGTAGCGAGTAACTCCAGCAACTTCACTAGCAGCCCTCGAGCCACATAACTCCAAGAGGTCATATGCAAAAGTCTGACATATGCGCTGACATTTTGCATGCAAAAAGGCGCAGCAGCCCTCCCTCCCTGGCTGAGCTGCATGTCAAAAGTTTGATGAGTGCCTGTCCAGGGCACCATCCGATGTCAAAGGATGAAACGGGCGTACGGCTTTCGGCTTTCGGCTATTGAATTACCTGCAGGCCCAGTCCGAGCCGGAGACCGACCGACCGACCTCATCGTTTGAGTGCATTCGCTTTGATTTTGTTCCCGTTTTTTCCTTCAGCCTCTCTGGGGAAAATTGAGGGAAAACTTGAGGGGAGATGGGCCGCAGCTTCCACCCACAACCCACCACCCACCTAGAAGAAGTCGCCCTGGTAGGCGACATATGTAAAATGTGTAAAGTGCAGTGCCGGTTACAGTTAATTTAATGCTCGTCAGATGTGAAGTACTATATATCTCCCACCCTCCGCTCATCCATTGCTTTCGGCTTTTGTTTTCCCTCGAAGCACTCGCAGAAAAAACAGGATAGTTCGCAAGGATACCCTCGCAGATTGACAATCTGATCTGATTGTGTTTTCTGCGAGTGCATTTAATGCGCATCGGTAGCTAACAACAAAAAGGGAGTCAGGGATGGTGATTATGAGGCGGCGGGGTGGGCGTCCGCCCAAACCCAAACAGGAGCAAGGACAAGGGACGACCAACTGACGCATCACTCAATCAAATGGCAATTGTGAAGGCTTAACACGAGGCCTCGGGCCGGAACACAGTCGGAATGCCAACAACCCTCGCCCTAAATAGTTGCTTTTTGATAGAGCTCGGCAGATAGCTCGAAAGATCTGCTCGAAAAGGGCTCAGGAGCTGCGGCAGGAACTGGTGCAAATTAACACGCTAAGCACTTGAATCCTGCCAAATGTGGCATGAGTAATGCCCTCAAGTGCCCAACAGATGGCGCACATTACAAGCCACTACTAATCCCCCCCGGGCAGGACATTCGAATGTTCAAATTTACGATCCAAACTAAAAATCTTCGCCAAAGTATTCTTTGAAATGGCCCGGCAGTAAAGGTCATTTAGTCGCTGCTACGGTTATGATGGCTATTCAATGTGGGAGGTGGATAGGTGGATGGGTGGACAGGGGCGTCCCATTTATGATTGGGCGGCGACTTTCCATAAATTCTAATTTGATTTCGCCACTAAAGTGCCATAAGAACGCATTTGGTTCCACTCCTCATGCGAACAACACGAGCACGGGGATCCTTACGTTGGGCATAATTTTTTACGATGCTCGCCGCCGCCATTCCTTTTTCACATTTTCCCAAACACACACACACACACACACACTTCGAAGCTCGTCCTGGAAGAGCCAAATCACAGGCTCCCATTTCCACTGGCATTGTGGCTTTAGACTCGAGTCCTGGCGCAGGGTACATCCACTTTCTGGGGATGGTCGTTAAAAATGAAAACTGCCATTTGAAATTCCAAAAGGTAGAGTGTTGGAATGTCGGCAAGGAGCCTGAGCTTCCCCCATTTTAATGTTTGTGGCATTTTTTGCGAGCCACCTCCTCGGCGTGTGTGGTCGACTGGCTTCCTTGTTGCTATTTTATTTTATTATATGCACTTTTCTTCTACAAAATGGCGGCAAACGTCGCCGCACGGTCCTGCTCCAGCTCCAGGGTCCTTCTATAGCCCCATCGTGGCAGGGGGACTGAGTGCGGAGGACATCGTTATGGTTGCGGTTATTTGGCGCCATGTTTTTGTGCCACCGCCACCGCTCCTGGGGCCTCCGCTCGCAGCTCCTTCTTCGCGCATCGTTTGAGTTTTACGAGCGGCTTTACTTTCTCGCAGCTATTTCGACTTTGGCTTTTTAACAGCCTCCGAAAGGTTGCCAGGGGAGGTGGTGCCAGTGGGTTCTGTAGTTCGGACGGAAGTCCCAGGCCCCCACTGCTGCCCCACGTGTGAAGCCTCCTCCTCCTCCCGCCTGGCCGGGCAGCTGCGGTAGGCAGAGAATTACCAAAACTCGCGGCCATCGGATGGGTGACAAGCCCCATATGGAAATCGGGCCTGCACTGAGAGAAACTCCTGCCAAGAGGCCCAACCATGTGGCTGTTAAGAGGAACAGAACCGTCACTGCTGCGAGGAAACTGCTGAAATTTTATTTTCAACGCGCGTGTCGTAATTGAAGACGCACCGAACTCTTTCCACAGTCCCCCCTCCGTGCACAGTCTGTCAAAATATATATTTAATAAAAGACAAAAACGTTTACCCCGTTGTCTCTCGGCTGTCGGTTGTCGGCTGTCGACTGTCGCTCCCCATGCGCTTCTGTATTTCTGTTTTTGGGGTAAATGGAAAACGCTTTGGGTGGCGTTCGTTACTAAGAAAACACAGAAGACACAACGACGACTAAGACTAGGAGGAGATGGAATGGTGACTCGGTATGGCATTGCTCTATAGATGAGTAGATGGATGGACGGGTGACGTGTTGATGAATTTTCATTTTAAAAACTTTGCCAGACAGGATCGGGATTATATGTCCCACCGGGTGATTGCCACTTCCGTGTTTGTCTTGGTCTACCGCAGCCTGCAGATCCGATATCCCTCCCATGTATCCTTAACTCGTCTTAGCTTGAATTTCATCCGAAACTCATCCGAGGTAGTCTCCCCTTTCGAGTTCTCGGATCTTGTACTTTTTTGCACAATTTTCCGGGCCAAGTCTTGAGGGCTCACTTGACAGCTCAATCTCGGCACTTGCCGGGCCCAGCAGGCACGGCACTCTTTAAATTTGGCTTCCCTTAATGCGAGTTTAATCACTGATGCATAATAAAAAGTGAGCAGCAGCAACCCCTGGGCTGTAGCAGTACATCCCCCTTCAACCGAACTGACAACCAAATGTCTTAATTTATTCATACATTTTTGTACATGTTTATTAGACTGTGTATTGCTCCGATCCTTGAATGGCTGTTATTGTTGTCCTTTGGGCGCACTGCAGCTACCTACCCTCTCTCCCTCCCAGGACTACCTCTCGGCTAAACAATTTTCTTGTTTTGATTTATGAATGATAATGCGCTGTGACACATCCGAGCCCAACCGAAGCGAACTGAGCCAGGAGCCGGAGAGGCGGGGACTCGATTTTGGCATATGTCGGCATTGCGCTTAATTTGCATTAATGGGCGTGGTAATGGGCCGCCTCGTTCTGGCCGGTTTAATGAGGCGCAGCCCTATAAAAGTTTAATAGATTCTGCAGTTTTGAAAAATGTGCCTAGCCGCCGCAACTGTCGCGAAAAAGGGTAATTATTTGAAGATGGGCGTGGCTTTAAGGTCATAAGTCAACGACTAATATGGTTATTTGAGGTGGTGGAAGGGTCAGCTACTCCTAGAGGATTAATCCTTTGCTTTCTCGGCTCTTGGGCCATTCATTAAGAGCTTTATTTCTGCTCGAGTCCGCGAAGCTTCGCCTGATAAGCCAGGACGGGCTGCGCTTTCTGCGCCACTTGCTGCATTATTTATGATCTGCTCCGAAAACTGGTATATGAATATGGGAACACGTCTTGGGTGCCACCAGCGAGAGCCATCCTTTCGCCGCGGTTTCCTACCTGGGCTGACTTGCTGCCTGCTGCCTGCGGTTTGTGGCGCCTCTGCTGCCGTCTCTCTCGCCAGAAAATCAATTTGCGTCAATGTCTGGGCCCTGATGGTGGGCATCCTCGTTCTCCGCCTGAATCATCATCGCCCATCACCATCATCGTCACCGGCAGTCGCGGGCTAAATGAATTAAAAGTGTTGTCGTTGTGGCGGCGACCTCTCCGGCCGCTCTGCTCCGCCGTAAAAATTCATTTGCATTCACCGAGCAATCGGACAAGAAAGTAAAAACACATACGCGGGGCACGGCTGGACGGAGGGAGAGCCCAGAAATTAATTACGATCTCAACTGGAACTCTTATCAGTCGAAGGTGCGGCCCTGGAACAAAAACATCTGCCCCTTTCCCGGGCCTCCTCCTGTCGCTTAAATTGAGTTTCTGTTTCTGTTTCTGTTGCTGCTTTGTTTGCGCTTTAAACTTTTTTTTTGGGCGGCAGTCCCGGGTTTAACGCTTAATTACGAAAAAACCAAAATTAGTTGAGATTCGGACAAGGTTTCCGGCGGCCCGATGACAGGCTGTGACGAGCCAAACATAGGCTTTTCCCTGGCAGGGCGAGACCGTGACTGATGTCCTCCTAGCGAGTCCTTGAGCGCGACCAATTGCCTCGAATTGCGTTCCATTCATCGAAAAATATTCAGAAGCGGGCGGGGGACTATACACAAATAGTTTAAAACATTGGTCCTGCAGGACCGCAGCACACAGCCGTAACCTCAACCAAAACATTTATAAATGCAATTAAGGCATTGCGGCCTCACTCCCCCCGACGATAAATCATAAATCGGCTGACCGACCAAGCCCGCAAAAATCCAACGAAAAATTGATGAAAGGTCTGCACCCGAATGCGGTCGATCCAGATCCCAGTTTCCAGATTCCCAGTTCCGAATTGCATTCGCCGGGCCGTAATTGATGGCCGCGCAGCGAGCAGCTTCCTTCCAAACAACAACAATGGGATAAGCATGAGTAAGTGGGTTATTAGCGCCGCAGGACGTCCAGAGTGGCAAAAGGACAGCAGGCGGCCGGAGGGGAACCCTTGCTGGGCATTAGAGAGTCACGTTCCGACTCCTGTTGATGTGATTATTGTTGTTGGGGGCGTTCTTCCATATTAGTAATGTAAACATGCACTGAGAGTCATTATTATATCCTTGAAGGGCTATAAGGGATAGCTCTCTCTGCGTCTCCGTAAAGGGACAACGGTTGATGAAGGCCACGAGATGCCGGCAATTGAAATTCATAAGAGGCTCATAACCCCGGATCCGAGTCCGAGTCCTAGCTCCATTAGCCGCAATTGAAAGTGTCCTGCGCAAATCCCAGTGACATGACGAATTGTCTTAGTTCCGCCGCAGATTTATATCAAAAGTATATCACCACCTCATGCCCCTGCCACTCGGGGTGACAGCTGCTGCTACGTGCTGCCCTAATAAAGCCGATAATTATGATGATAAAATGATGATGATGATGTCACAGTGTCGGTGTCTCTTAATTGCAGCGATGCCCTCGCTCTGGCCCACTGATAATGCTACTTAGCTCCACATGCCCACATTTTCCGACTCGCCATTAAAAGTCCACCCTCCGGGCGCGAAAGGGATCTGCGCCCCGGCCTGGTGCTACCTCCCTTTATGGCCGTAAAGGAGACGAGACGAACAACTTGCTGCATGAAATTATTTTACACGCGCTCTAATGCATAAACATGGCCAACAAAGTTGGCAAAGCCGAGGTATCAGCCACCGAGCACTGAGCACCAGGTGCCTGGTAATTCCAGCACCCCCTGATGTAACTGTGTAACATTTTTAGTTTCAATTTTGTCGCAAACCCAAAGCCCTGAGTTATCCGCTTGTTTCGGCGAGTGCCTTTTGTAGAGCTCAACCCTGCTCCTATCTCGGGGCTATTCAAATCGCATTCCCAGCAAGGGTTGCTCCGGCTACTTGTGGGCAATCAGAGCCCTCGACTCCGCCGGCTGCCACCCCTGGACTTAGACCTGGGCCCTGACTCGAGTCTCATTGTTTTGACATGACACCATCCAAATAGGGATGATGTTCGGGGGCTGGAGGACAGCCAGGCGCAGGCGCGACCGCTCCGATTTCACCCTTCGGAAGGACACAGTTGCTCTTAATCAAGTGCTGACAACCGGCAGAGAAAACAATTTGAAATTGCATTTTAATAAACTCCGGCTCGTGCGGGGTGGCACGGAGTTCCCTAGTCCCCTTGCTGCCTCGCTTTCTTTTTATTTTCATTTAGTTTATTTTATTTTCATTTAACACCTTTCCCTGGTCCCTGTTTTGAATTCCGAATCCGAATCCGAATGTTGTTTTAGGGCCACCGCAAGGCGTTGAGTTTTATGCACATGCTTTCGATTCCGATTCTGATGCTGAAGCTGATTCCGACCTGAATCGCTCGGAAGCGCAGAACGAAAGCCAGCTGGCACTTTTCCAGCCTCCGTTGTTGACTTTGCCTGATTGAATGAGTTCCGATCGGCTGCATCTGAATGAATCGTGTGGAAATTGAATTACGGCCTCTAAGCAGATTTTCTTGTAAAAACACGGGAGAGGTTGTGAAAATTAGAAAAAGGAGTATGAGAACTTTTAATCTATTGGACAAGCTTAAAATTGAAGGTATCAGCATATCTTCTTATGACTTTCGTCATCAATCTTTGAAATACTTGAAACATAATTGCGGCACAAATTGTTAAATAACAACCTAAGACAAGGTGTGATTCCAAACTATTTTTAAGAATAAGTTTCAAAGAACCATGCACTTTCCCGCAGGAGTTTCGGCATCAATAGTTGCTGGATTTTCGTCATCAAACCCTTGAACATCTAGGGGCTCTAAGCAGATAATTTTGTCAAAACACAAGCGAGGATTCAATTGATTCAATGAAAAGTACGTGTCTTGGTAGAACTTTCGTCCTCAATCGATGGTTGAACTTTCGTCACCAACCTCTTAAACACCGATGGCCTCAAAGCATGGTTTTAATGCCTCGGACAAGGTGTAATTTCGAACTAGTCCCAATCTTAAGGTTCAAAGAATAATACATCTCTTAGGACTTGTGTCCTATCCTAATCGATGCCGGAATTTTCGTCACCAATCTCCCAATCACTTGGAGCAGCATAATTCCACTTTGCTCTTTTCTAAAGCCACGTGCAGTGCAAATTCTGTTTTCGAGCGGCCACTCATTTCTTTCATATGCTAATGAGGCGCACGCGTCCGGCATTAAATGTGCTCAGAATGCAAAAACCGATTAGCAAACGATTCGGATACGTCGCTCATAAAATGATGCTAAATGTTTGTAAGCAAATAGGAGTGGAATTTCGCAGAGCTGAGTTGTGACATTGCATGCATTGAGCGGCTTTCCCGTCTTTCCCGAAAGTAGCAAGTACAAGTCCTTTTTTCCAGTCCTGGCCACGTTATTGTCAGAAGACTTTGTCGGAAGAAAAATCAGCATGGAGCAGGGAGCGAGTGCGGAAAATTGTTGTGCAAATAAAAGTTATTTTCCTGATGTTTTGATTTCAATTAGGCGACTGCTGATTACAAACACTAAAAATATCAAACAGACTGGCTCTCCCACGTCCCACGTCCGCCTGTCCATTATTTTCTGTGTGATTTATCATAATAAACGATACGATGCGATACGAAACGAAACGCAAGCGAATCGCCAACAAAAGGAGTTTTGGCATTCATCGTTCGATGTTTACAATATAAATGAATGGCATACAGATTTCAGCTATTTAAGTGGCGAGCCATAAACATACACCGATCTAGGGCCGGGTGATTGATATGCCAGGACAGTCAACTGCAGCAGGACTCATAGCACTGACCAGGAGCAGGAGCAGCAGTTCTTATAGGGCCGAAAAATCCATTCTGACCCCTTTTGACACAGCCAGAAGTCCTGTTCGTAAATAAAAGCGTCCATTACTCAAACGCTCCCAAACACAAACACGAAGCCGCACACACGCCCAAGAGGGAGACAAACAAAGCAATGACTACGTGCCATTGCCAGGATGTGTCCTCGGACCAGTGCTGTGATGCCGGGATTTCGCCGAAAAATAGCCAAAAACAAGTCTATAAAGGGTAGATCTATTAAGTCCAGGGTTTCAGCGAGCCAAGTTAACTCCACAATTTCATGGCCAGGATTTAGTATGGCAACAGGATATAGTATCCCTCCAGATGCCCTCAGAAACAGCCAACTCGGCACTCCTGATCCCATGCTGATATCCGCACTGCGTTCTGGCGTTGTCAACTGTAAACATACTTGAGCTTCCTGTTTTGCTATTTGTGCCTCGCATCGCACACAGGACACTTAGCGCAGACAGGCGGACACAAGGACACTGGCCGCAGACGCAGGGACAACCCATATAATGTTTGCTCTCCTGGTTGGTCAATCCGCCTCCGCCTCCGCCACCGCCACCGCCCCCGACCCACTCTACTACTATCGAACTGGCGGACAAAAAGTACTCGGCAAACTCATCAGCACCACAAAAATATCCTTAATAATTTTCTTAAACCAACAAGCATAAAGCTAGCACGGAGCATGAAGGATGCTTTTACGCCCAACTCCCGCCGTCCGGACAACTGTCATCGTTTGTCATGTGTCCTGGCTCGGGTCCTGGTCCTGGCCGGGGTTGCGCTTGTGAGAAGTATTTAGTTCGTTGGTTGGTCGCATCAATCCAAACACAAAATGGCCAACACTCAAGGGACGGGACGGGACGGGATGGACGGAACAGAACGGGACGTATCGGATGCGGCTGAGGTTTCCTTTCCCAGGACTGTGGACCCAGGAGCCAGCACAAGGACAAGGCACCAAGCACAACGGACCACAGATCCCGGGCAGGACGTAATCGTCAGTGCCGTAAAATAAACAGCAGCCGGCGATGGCGACAAAATAAAAATAAAATGCGACAACCCGGGCCAGAGATGTGTGCTCGACGAGGGGGCGGGCAGGACCCAGACCCATACCCAGACCCAGACCCAGACAGGACTTTTCGGGTGTGAAAAGGCATTTGGTGCAAAGCTCGAAATAAAAATACGAGCCAGAGCTGCGGCAGAAAAAAATTAACATCCTTGTTAGTTGTGAAAACACGTTCGCTAAATACTCGCGACTGCCTCGTCCTCTGCGCTCCCCGTAATCACCAGGGAAGGTCCTTGCGAGGACGTGTGTGAGTGAGAGTGTGTGTGGGACAGGCGCAAATATTTTAACAAGTGTCAAATGCACACGCTACTTAACTCAAGCCTCTCCGGCTCTGCCGCTCCTGTTTAATAAACAAAATAGTTGCAATTGTCAGGAAAGAGTCGCAACCCTTGGACGCTTTGGCGACTAAAAAGTCCTTGCGCCCGGTTTGGCGGTTAAGAGAGTCCTTTTCCCGGGCGCTTGTAACTTGGGCATTTGTGTGCATCGATTTCGGCGCTTAAGACGCATAATCCGCTGTACCAAAGTCCTCTACACTGCCCAGAAATGGTTCATACTCCTCTGAATAGTTTACCATTGCTGGGAAAATGTTCAAGGATCTTCGGGAATAATTTTCCCCAGTGTAGAGAGTGGAAGGCAGGAGCAGGAGGGAGAGGACCGATTCAGAGCTCCGATTGCATGCATTTCAGCATTTTGGGCTCGCTTAAGCTGGATTAAAATCAAAACAGATTTGCGCCGACAATGACAACAGGCAACAGCTCCGGCAAGGACACGACACGGCACCAGGACACGTTAATGTTCACTCCGAGGTTAAACAGGACACTAGTCGGGGCTGCCCCTGGTCCCTGGTCCCATGTCCCTTGTTCTTCCTCGTCGTTGATATGTGAAATGAAACACCTTGCAACAGGAGCAAATGAAATGTCACTCGGAGGCTGATTACCCCGGGAGGGAGAGGACATCGTAAGGATGCGGCAGGCAGTGGGGAATGGATGGAGTGTGGGGGGTGCAGGGCAAATGAATTTAAATCGTTTTCGAGTGGCTGACATACGTCCGGGTGCTTTGTCTGGCCACCGTGATGAATTCGGGTGGCCTTTGACCGCTCCTGGTGATTAGCAAGTGCGGACTGTCCCCGGAACAGGAAGACTGGCAGCTAGTTGGCAGGATTGGCGGAGGACAAAAGGACGAAAGGGCTATCGGGAAACCACGATGCAAACTGCTAAGGGAGGCATCGATGATTGAGGTTTAGTGGAGTGACTCGCAGAGATTGTTCGGAAGGGGATTAATAGTTTATCCTTTCAGGATTGTCAAAAAAGAATGTGATTTAGTCCTTTATAACATAGTTTTAATTGTGTATCCTTCCCCTCTTCTCTTTCAGCTACGCTGTTGTTACGGGCCTCATCGAAATCCTTTCCCGCCGCAACCAGAAGGTGCGCGAGTCCATCGAGAACAACCAGAGTGTGATGCTGAGCCTGCTGACCACGTTGGGCTTCCTGTCGCGCTTCCTCGATGTCTGCCAGCCAGGTGAGTCACGAGAAGAAGTCGCACCTGGCTTGTTTGCTTATCCGTTTCCTGATCCTTTTGTTCGACAGGTCCTGCCGACCCAACACGGCTGCTGGCCGCCGCCAAGTCCAGCGAGCTCTTCGGCACAGTGGCCATGCTGAACGGCAGCGTGGTGCCCATAGGTGAGTTGCGGCCACGTCTCTGACCCAACAGTAGCAGTGCGGGGCGAGGTGCTAATTGGATTCCAATGCACTTTTCCGGCTAACCCGCGCAACGTGATCTCCTGGCTGCGGGGGAAATTAGTTTTGATTTTTTACCCTCAAGACCTTTGATGTTTTATGATTGAATATCCGCTCCTCCGGTCGGAGCACTTCCCGGACAGTTTTTGTTTAACGATTTCCCAACTCTCCTCTCTTTTTGCAGGTGAATGCATTCCTCCGCGCACGACCGCCTTGGCGGCATCCACTTTTAATCTCTACGTGTCCCTGGCCTCGCTGGATGTGAACACTTTCCAGGTGAGTTCTGAGCCCGCCTCCGAGGAGTCTTCGAGTCTGCGTCTTCGTTTAAACAAATCAAAAAGTCGGCAAGTCCTTAGCCGAGGACAGTGGGTTGTGAGAAGTAAATCCAAAATATTAATGTTCTACTGGACTTGTACTACTTCGATTTTTCAAAAATTTCGACCCACTGTCGCCGGGTCTTGGCTTCTCTGCTGGGGCAGTGAAGCGCAAGGAAAATTTCATTAGAATTTCCCAGAAACTGTGCGCTTTCCCTGTTGTTTTTGCTGGCGGTGTGTGAGCGAGCGCTTGGCTTTTCTTTGCTCTGCTCTTGTAAACTCTGTCGAACGTGAAATCGCCTGGCGAAAATTGAGAAAATCAGGAACGACAGTGGGGAGTGGGAGATGGCAGTTGGCAGGAGGACGGGGCCCAGAAAACACGACCAAAAGTTAGTGCAGACGTTTAAAACTTTGCAATTGCTGCGGCTTGCAATTCGCCAGCGAGAGGAATTCGCCAGAGTGATTTGCATATATTGCCGAATGCCGAATGCCATGACAGTCGGTGGGATGGGGAGTGGCTCTTCCCGGGAAAATGAATAGAGCGGAGTGACATTTGCTTAACAGACAACGCAGCGCCAAATGACAAACACAACATGAGGCAAACGCCATTGAACCGCGATGACATTTCGCTCTATACATGCCATATACATACCTGCGAGTTCGGTGCGGAGGACCAAGGAGGAGCAGGATACACAGGACGAAATGGAAGATGGGTGGCGTACGCAAATATTTTGACACTTTACTTGGGCCAAATGTCAGCAGTCGTCTTGGTTCTTGGTGTGGCCTGAAATATTTATGGCGACCGTAACGAGACGCACCAGAACCCAGAATCCTCCTCTGCGGTGGAGCGGGTTGGCAGCCGAAAACCGAAAACCGCGCAAATGAAACGGAATATCGGAGTGGAGCCATCGAGAATCTAACTGAGACTCTAGATTACAAATTCTCCCCCTCCACTCCCTAGGACGGAACACTCGAAAAAGATTCCTTTCCAAAGGTCCTTCAGCAGCCTGCTTAAAGCCTGAAATATATTTCCATTTAGATCGCTCTCTTGTTTGCCAGAAAGAGTCAATTGAAGCGTTTTTTGGCAAAGTTGGCGGCTTAATTTCCTGTGTAGCAGTCGGCAGCCGAGTGTGCGTCTGTTGCACGTGTCAATATTTAGCCGATGCTGGATAACCAGCCTGCTGTCCTGGCTCCTGCCTCCTGGCTCCTGGCAGGAGAGTCTACGCACTTGACAAACTAATTTGCTGCACAAACTTTGCCGTTGCTATTGCCTTTGCTGGCTCCAGATCCGGATCGCACTGGGATTAGAGCTATTTGTTTTAAATTACCACAAAAATAGATAAGGGTTTCGGCTGCTCATCACAGGGGGATGGCGGGCAGCCTCGCTCGCTCGCTCGCTCACTCGCTTTTGGCAAATAATTTGATTCGGTTTTAATCAGCAAACTCAATTTTGAAGAAGCGCTCTGCGCCGGGCTTGTTTTTACGCAAATATTGACTTTGTGAAATGAAATTTTCAAGTTTAACCCAAGTCAGGCCGAGGACGAGGCTTCGGCCCACGCAATTCCGAAAGTTTCCAGCTCTCCACGGTTCCTGTTTTTTTTTGGCCGTCCGCCCGTCCACCCGTCCGTTGACAATCCTTGCCGCTCATATCCTGCCGAGAGCGGAAATGCGACGAGGGGCCGTTGTTCTAGCCAGCCAGGCATGTCAATTGTTTGGCCAAATATTTGCTCACTGCTCGTACTCGAACTCGAACTCGAACAAGTAGCCACCAGTTCCAGCAGTTGGTGAACCGAGTCGGCAGTTTCGGCCTGCCAGGGCAAACAAATTAGAAGCGCCGTCCCCGTCGATCCCATATGCAAATAGAACTCGAATATATGTGCAGGAATATATAAACAATCCTGCCCTAAACAAGTGCCACTCGTTGCTATTTGTATTGACTTAATTAAAACATTTGCTCAGTGATTTTGGTTTTGGTTTCTGTTTCGGTTACTTCTACTCTGTTATTTTTCCAATTTCCAATTGTTGTGCTTTGCCAATTAAATGTGTCCTTTGCAGGATACTCTGTCGGTGGAGGGGCCGCTCTCGCTGCGGCTGCTGGACGTGATGAGCGTCATCCTGAACTACAGCGTCGCGAACGCCCAGTGGGTGAAGAACCACGAGAGCACCACCATGCTGATCGACCTGATCGCCACGCTGGCCTTCTTCTGCGTGAACAACCGGCGGCACCAGGACCTCCTCATATCGGACCAGTTCGTGGTGATCTTCAAGAGCCTGGCCAAGCTGTCGGCACAGTTCAACCCTGTGATCTACCCGTTCTTGGTTACGGTTTGTTTCAACAACGCCCCGGTCAGGGAGCTGGTTTCCAAGGACTTTGATTTGTCGGTAAGAACATAGCCACCTCTACAGTTTAACCTACAACTATATGGATCCTATTTCCTTAGTTCGTGGACGAGTACAGCAAGTCGGAGGTGGCCCAGAAGAACCACGTCATCAAGCTGATGCACACTCGTCACAAGGACAAGGTCCTCCAGTAAGAGGAGCCTGGGTCTGGCAAGGCGCAGCTCTAACTCCAAAGTGATATTATTTTCAAAGAAAATGAAAAATGATTAAGGAAGAATCAAAACGGAACTCGAAACATTCTCAAAGTGAAGAAGCCAAGCAGGAGAAGGAGGACTTCCAACGAAGGAATACTTTTAATATTAATTTATGCAACTTTAATCGATGACTTAACTAGTTTACTAAACACCTCATCGCTCGCACTCACACATTCGCTAAACACATTCTCACACGAAGTCAGACTCGCATAGAATTTACATCCAGTACTACCTATATCGTTCTAGTTTATGTTTAGTGCAAGTATTAACGTTAGTTTAAGCGCCTAATCGTACTCACGCTCTCAGTAAATTCCCGGTTATGTCACTCATCCTCCCCAGACACCACACACCCCACACCAAACACCACACACCATTAACCAGACTAGAAGTGAAAAGGCAAATAAATCAGCTGCGCAATGTATTTTTATAGACATTAAAGTTTTGTGCTAAAAATAATAATTAATAAAAGAAGTGAAGCCAAGATTTTAGTTCTCAGGGACTGGGAGTCTACTGCTCTGGAAGATCTGCCAGTTCTACCCTCAAAAAAGAACGAATTAAAACGACAAAAACCAGAGGCAGTCTTGTGGGCGGCAGATTGCTGACAAACTGAATGGAACAGGGAAACAAAGGCGAAACTCATCAGTGTCGGCATCGCCGAGACACCGCGCAGTGTCCTTTGTCCTGCCGAAAGCACGGGGGCGTGCCGGAGCTGTCCATTGTCTCGATTGTCCTCGCTGTTGCACCTAGCCCGGAATTATGTGTGTCACACAGCGGGAGTGGAAGTGGGAGTGGGAGTGAGAGTGGCAGGAGACTGCGACATCTAATTTCTTTGGACATTATACGTGCGGGTTTTTAATGCTGCCATATGCACAACCCCCTGGCAGGACCTCGCCAGGACTCGACTTTATATTTTGCCAAATTGAAAGAGCTCGAACAACAACAAGGATAATAATAATAAAAGGCCTCAAGACTCTTTCTCACTGGCGACAGATTGAAGTCACTCGACTCGAAATAAAATGCGACAGCCCCGAACAGTTGCACAATCAAATGGGGACAATATGCGGGAATATCCTGTAGTGTCCTTAAGGTTTTAAGGCCTGATAGACTGTATGCATTGAGCGTCAGAGCTCTGCGGGACAAATCATATTATTCTGGGATGAAAGTAGAGGGTATATGGGTAGTCCCATGTCCTGTTTTGCTTTTTTATTTCTCCCCTTTGCCTGTCAAACATCCTTTTTTTTAATTTGAAGCCCGAAAGCAATGAACAAATTGGTGTTAGCAGAAGCCAAGTGCTTGGGCACAAAGAACAGAGAGTGTATTGGAGGGAGTTGTAACATAACAGTAGCGGGGCAACCTGCCTGCCGCAAATGAAAGTGCGTCAATCAACCCTTCCATCGCTCCATAAAAAGCCATAATTGCTATGTAGATGCCGACTATCCACTGTCCACTGTCCACTCCACTAATTGCCGCAAGTGACTAAGCAGAGGACGTCGTTGAGCGGCAATGTCAATATATCACAAATACCAATTTCACCTTCTCAATCAAAATTATGACCGAGCGGAGCTACGAAGCCACCCCCCAGGGAGCTGCGTTTTGTGTAGATTAGTTTAGCATAGTCAGGGGCAATTAAAATGAAAAATGTCCTGGAGGTTGCGTGCAGTGGAGTCGTAAGGCTCGGGATGGGAAACCCAAACCCAGGGGTTGCTCTGGAGCGGCGGTTGGGCTTGCTGGGCCAGCTTTAAGCCGCCAAAAAGTTAATTGCAACTTAAAGAGGCGCAGCCGACCGGCCGGTCGGCCCGGCCAACTGATTTCCAGGCGTGGCCATCGTCCGAGGCAAACAAATTTCCGGCCACCACACCACACAAAAAATGTTGACCGAAGGAGGACAGCAAGGAAGGCACTGGACGGACGGCAGGGAAGGACATGTTAAACAACCTTCCTTTCAAGGTGCTGACTCCTCCAAAACATAGGTATGATGGGGAGCAGTATGAAGGGGTTTGGAAGGAACTAAATGATCCTAGTCAGTTCCCAATTAACAAAAAAAGGATAACAAAAATAAATACAAACCGAAAAAAGGGGAAAGTTTCCTCTCCCGACTGTTCTTTTTTTCTGTGTCTATTTGCTTGCTTTTTTTAGCGCCTGGACTTGCGGCAGGATACGCTTCTAATTTGTTTACAGGCGCTGGCCACCTTGCTGCCATTACACTTAGAGAAACACTTTTCTAATATGATCTTGACAAAGGACACTATATTTTAGGAATAAAACTAAACCTATTACTAAAAAAACACAAATCACATTAGTATTTATTTGAATATTTTAATGATCTGCCCTTCTGGCCTAAATATTTTCGACAGGACATCTATGACGTGCCTTGTGCACATTATGCGCGATGCATGGTGTCCGATAAGGACTCGGAGCGCAGGACATCAGACTTAACGGGGGTTGGGTTGACTTTCCGACTGTTCCACCGCACCGCCCTCCCGCACACTCCCGGACAAATGATGTGAGCAACAATGGCATTGCGTGATGACCTTATGATGACACCCAGCTGATTATAAAGAAATATCCTGGACGTGGTCGCGTGATCGCCTCAAATTCAGCGGAAATGTTTGCAAGCAACGGTAAATTATGTAACACACGCGCAGGACATCGGGGGAAGGAGGCAGGCGGCCCAGCAGCGGCGGATTCTAGTCGCTTTCAAAATCAGCGGAGCGCAGTGGACTAAGCCCCTGTTTCGAGTCCCCGGACAATGAATGTCCGGCGGCTTAAGCGGCTTTCCCGATGCTCATTTGCACGTATAGCTCGGCTCTGGTCCTCTCCAGTAAGTAGACTAAACTGGCTCAGAACCAGCCGAGCGTCAAGGCTTAGGGCTACACTGGCAGAACTCTCACTGGCCATGTTTTCGTGTGGAACTGTGACTGTGACCGGAACCGTGACTGCGACTCTGCACGGACACAGATGCGGCTGTCCGGGTGTGGACTGTGTGTCTGTGTGTCTGTGAGAGTGTGTGGCACTATTTGTCCTCGAACCATTTCTCGGAGCTTTGCTTTCAGCTGCAAATTTATGGCCACATAAATAACATAACAGAAAAACCAGTGGCAGGGCCAGAAAGAGATGGAGTCCGCCAACTAGACCAAGCCGAAGAGGCAATACCTTTTCTTAGGTCTTAGGACCCTTAAGAGGATAGATGGACTCAACCTCTATCCTGAATCTGATCCTGAAACTAGAGCATCTCTTCCTCGGAGAAGTGGCCGGAGATGGAGTGGTCCGATGGTCCGTCATAGCCTCTTCGGAAGGGCAATCACTGTACTGCCCCTGGGGCATGGCGCAAAAAACCTGCTGCTAGCATTCATTCATTTCATATGCATATTTATAGCTTAAATAAATAACAAATAATACGGCTATACATTCTGGCACTCTCTTTTGTTTTAATAGCCTACCAGAGCCAGAGCCAGAACCATAGCCATAGCCATAACCGGAGCTCGGAAGGAAGCCCCGTGCCCCCGGGCATATCACATCATCTGCGTAGTTCAGTTTCGATAAATATTAAATATGCATAAATAAAAATCAGCCGACAAATGAACAGCGAAAATGTTTGTTTGATGCCACAACACTGGCACTAGTCTATTGGGGCCTCTCGGGGGGAAATCATGACAGTTTTCTGGGCATAAATCAATGCCATGTGGCCTAGGAGTATCGGCTGCCGTCCCGATAAGGCCCCCCGGAAGATAGCAGCAATTTGTTGAGGCCGCGTCCTTATCGGCCGGCTTTCATGCAGTTTCGGATGGTTTATTTTTCCGAGAGAGATAAATAAAAAGCATGTAAGTGGTTAATTAAGCGCGTTTCGACTACCTCGACTCGCCAGCTCACAAATTGTAGCATATGTTGTGGGGTGCCCCCGATAAGATAGACCCCGATATGGATTCTTGTCCGGTGGCTTTCTGGAAATGTAAATTAATGCAAAAGATATAGCCCAAGTGTGCTATGAGACTGATATTTAGAGTCTTTGGGGCTAAAGCGGTGACAGGACTGGCTGATGCAGATATCCTCAAACGAAAGACATTCCATTTTCATCGTTTGCCATCTCGGAGAGCATCGGATATGCACGCTGTACAATATTGCATAAATTATTAATGGCAAGTTTTATTTATTTCCATTTTTTCCCTCCCATAAACCCGTACTCCGACGTACGTACGTATTTTTACATATTTGAAGACAGTTGGCAGTCAGCAAACAACGCTCGCACACAAAAACAGATGCGAGGTGGGTTGGTGGGTCGGGCCGTCCGTCAGTCGTCGCTCGTCATACTTCCGTGTTTGCATTTAATCATCGAAAGCCATGCAGCAGCAGCAGGAACAGTGGAGCAGGAGGTAGTGGCACGCCCACACTTCTCGGTATAAACCACAAAACCCCTTCACCAATAACCCACCCACCTCCAGAGCAGAGCCACTTTCAACTTTTATGGTATTTGCATTTGCTGGAAGTTATTCTTCGTTGACTCGCTTCCTCCTGGCTCTGCAATATTATTTTCATTTTATTACTTGGCTGACAAAGAAGGCAGCCAAAAGTGTTTGATTAATCCGGCAGGGGGGACTTTAATCTCACAGATACATCCTCTGCCCTAGTAGTAGTCCAACTATTTAGCCCAATCGGCATGAATCGACTAGTTTGCTTGTTTTGGGGCCAGGCCCAGTCAGCTTATCGGAGAGCAGCCCCGGCTCCCACTCACCTTCTGTGTTTCCAACCAAAATACTCCATCAATAAACC
This sequence comes from Drosophila ananassae, assembly GCF_017639315.1. NCBI lineage: Eukaryota > Metazoa > Arthropoda > Insecta > Diptera > Drosophilidae > Drosophila > Drosophila ananassae. The sequence goes on from NC_057930.1 coordinate 26,852,499, forward strand.
AGGGCCTGCTCTAGGACACTCGAATTGAGGCACAATGAGGACGACAACTCTGTCAATTAGTTATCATGTTCGGTGTCAGCACAATATGATTTTGATTTAATTTTATGGCCCGGAGGCACGAGATTGTGTGGATGAGAAGGTGGCCTGGCAGTGGGTTGGGGCCTCCCCCCAAATGTTCTGCTGATAGTAACTAAAGCAAAGCCCCACATTCCATATGCCACAGGAAATGAACTCCACAACAAACTCACTCACTCACATTACTGCCCAGTATTTCTCTCTGTGTGCTGAAGCCACAACCACCCGGGAGGTGCAGATATCTTCTACTGCCCACTGATCCTCTGCCGCACCGCAAACTGTTCCAGTGTTTTTGCGTGTTTATGAAAAATTAAAAATGAAAATCTGTATCCTGCGTCCTCGTTGCAAAAGCCACGCGCCACGCCCCAATGCCACATGCCACTACCACTACCACTGCCACTGCAGTCCTTTGTCCACTAGACCATTCCGTATTTTGATTAAACTTGGCTTTTACGCCGCTTTGTTGTTCGACATTGTTATTGTTACTCGGTGCTGCCACAAAAAAGGGGTTTTCATTCCCAGTAGTAGGCAGTACTAGACCCTAGGCTCCTAGACTAGACCCCACTAGGCCGACTTGTATTATCAGTTCTGGCCACAATGTCTGGTATCTGGTAGTATCTTTAGGGCGAAGCACACTTTGACATTAAAATCCTTAATCTTTCGAAAGAGTATACCCATAGTCGAGTCTCCAGACCTGTCCTGGCTGCAGCTCCAGCTCCTCTATTTATTCTTATTGTTATTTTTTGCATTTTCTCGTTCTGTGTTTGCATTTCGCATTGTTATTGGCCATCCTCTGTGTGTATAAATATTTGTGGGGAGCTCTGTGCGGGGGAGACTACTTTGTTGTTGGTTTAACGCTGCATAGTTTACTGCGGGAGGTTCCAGCTTGTTCCCACTTTTTTCCCACATCCACCCACCACGGATGGACTCTTCCTGCGGCTGTCCATTTGTTCTGCAACTCTGCCTTTGTTCGATTTCTATTTTTTCCACCGCGTCCGATCGCATTTTGGGCAGGGGCCGGGCCGGTGGACTTTTTGCAACTATTTGCCAGGTAGATGGGCATAAAATAATTTGCAAGTGATTTCCAGCATTAACGAGAAGAATGAAGGCATTAAAAATGCAAAAAGCGCCGGCTCATTCATAATGCATCAGCGGAATAAGAGAAAGAAGGGCGTGTATTGGCCAGAAGGGTGGTTGGCTTGCGGATGGCTGATGGCTTGGTTGGGGTTTGGATCTGGGTGGCTCTGCCACTGCACCTGCCACTTGCCACCGCCACTGCACCTGCATGAATAACATATGACTCGGGTAGGGGGCGGTTGCCGCCTTTCCAAAAGCCACTTTAATCAACTCTTCTGCGGTGCATTTCAAAGCAAATGTCAGCCAATCCTGGCGATCCGAGTAAAGCCCCCGAACAAAACCAAAACTGAGCTATCAACGCCTCCCCGATCCAATCCACCAAGCCACCCAGCCGGCCGTCCCTCATGGCAGATTACACAGCTTTTCGCTCGCTGTCCTGCGCTCCTGCCGCTCCAGCTGCATGCAAATCCCCTTTTGACACTTGACCGGTCGCCCAGCACAGGTCAAGCATGCCCACTGCCCACTACTCCTCCCCGGTCTCATTTCCTTGATGGCTTCGTGGGTGTCATAATTTGTAATCCTGCAGCGCTGCCTGTTTAATTTTCACACCTTTGTGCTCGTCGGGCAGCAGCTCAACTGCTCAACTGGTCAGCTCGAAATGCCGGACACACGACCAGCGCGGCTTAAAGGGCTCAACGATGGACGCTGGTCGGCAGGACGGCAGGACTCTGGGCATCCCGACAGTGCAGCACTTGAGCCCAGCGAGCAAGCTGATCAGAGGCCAAGAATCATTAGAAAATTGCGAGCTTTCAGGGCTTAGCTAATACATCTGTGAGGGACTTTGAGAAAGCCATTTTAAATACCAAAATTTAAACTCTAATTAAGCATTAGAGTTGAGTGTGAGTTGTAAAAAATCAATTTACAAACGGAGATCCATACTGGTGGAAATATTGTGCGCAAGTTTATGACTGACAAGATTTTCGGTCGGCGGGTCTGAGTAGATACATTCGGATTTCCACACAATCGTTTAGCATGATAATCGAAATGGATTTGCCCCTCGAGTGCTTGCCTCTTGTCTGTCTAATGCGGCACCCCAGCCCCAGCCCATGTCTCAGTCCGGTCTTGGCCGGCGGAATAAAGCCCGGTTATGGCGAACGACAAACTAGCCTGCACTGGAAGCCAGACATTTCAGTTTCTGTAGCCTTATCAGACTGGTTTTTGGGGAAACGTGTGCTCTAGTATAGTGATCTTTTCTCTCAGTGCTGGAGAGGACTCGGAGGAGAGGAGACTGCGTCTCAGCCTGGCGCTCGCCATCATCAAGTTGGCGTGTTTATGGGCCAAGCGGCACAATTAACATGTCGCGGCTTTTAGCGTCTGTGGCAGTGGCAGGGCAGCAGTCGCAGTCACAGTCGCAGCAACAACTTCGGAGGCAGCTTGCACAAAATGACATATGAGGCGCATAATTGAAACTTCAAAGGAGCAGGGGCGGCATCGGCATCGGCACCGGCACTGGCATTCGAGGCATAAATTAGGTGGCTGATCGGTCCTCTCAGACCTCGGAAAGGTGAGGACTTGCACGACGTCGAAGACGTCATCGTTTTGGTTCCATTAGCGACGTGTGGCAGCGGCAGTGGCAGTAGCCCCCCTTTGTCGTGCCGCGCCCTTCCATTAACACACCGTAGTTGCCATAGTTGTTGCAACATGGAAATCAATAAAATCTGCGTGTGCGGTGATCTGTTCTGGTATCCGGATAGGGAAGTGCTAAAAATCCTAGAATTCGGGCCTCTCTCTGAGGCAGAAATCAAGTTCAAGGGGAGGCCGACCGCGGCGGGGAATGAAAAATGTTGTCTCATCGCCGGCACTCGAGTTCCCCTCCGATTTCCATATTTTGCGCCATAAATTAAGCACTTGAACCACTTAGGAGAGAGGCCCCGATTGCTGCAACCAAAGATGGGAAAATTGAGCGTTTTGTCGAAACCGGAAGAAGGAAACCAGCCGGAGATACCACGGCCCAGGGCGTGTGGGAAAAGTTCTCGCGGAGCTGAGAAATCCGAAAAGCAAAGCCCGCAAAGGGCGGGCAAACACGCAACAAATCTGTCGGCAACTTGCATTTGTCGGCCAGAGAAGTCCATGTGTAGAGACACCTTCGACCAGCCAAGAGTTCCATTTTCCTCGACTGCCGCTGCCATTGCCTCTGCCAGTTGGCAGACACTTTGCTGCAGCTTAAGCACCACCAGACACGCCAAAGGAAAACAAAGTCAATAGCCAGACAGCTGGGAAGCTCAGCTTGGGAGCGGAGCCGAGTCTCTGGGGAAGCTTTTCCACTAAGGCCATCCAGAATAGAGAAGATGAAATGCCTTTCTTCGTTGCAGAATCCCCCAAAATACAAAGAGCAAAGAAGGAGGAGCTTAATCCGAACTCTATTCCATCTCAAAGCGTCTCTGGAACTGCAAGTACTCCACCAACGGAGGCAGAGTATAAAACGGTTCATTCCGCACGAATGAACGTCTTGGCTTGGTTCAACTCATTCACGAACCCCCCAGCGATCCTGGGCCAAGGAGCTGGCCGGCCGGACAAAGGGGGGAGGCTAAAGGAAGCCCAAGTGAAGCGTAAACATTTTACACTTTTGTGTGCAATGAAAGCGACGCCATCTTGATGGGGATATGGATGTGGCAGGGCGGCCTGTGGGATGGGCTGGCTCCAAGAACGGGTTTCAGACTCCCCCCCTCAAGGACCTGGGACTGCGATACTGGAGCGCATAAAATCACTTGAGCTACGCCCCGCTCTGAGCCTTTTCGGCCGCGAGCCTTTCACTTTCTTATCGCGCCTGCTGCCATTTGTCATAAATTCGGTTCGTTATGGACCGGCTCGTAAACTGCCTAAGAAATGCGACAGAAGTGCAGCAGAACACGCCGGGCGCTGGGCTGTCGACTAAGTGTGGTTTGGTTGGCTCGGCGGTTTCTCTTTCCTGGTGTTTCCTGGTGGCTTCGCTCGCTATCCATCTCTGCATCCTGGCCGGCGTAAGCCAAAATGCAAATGTAAAGCAACACCTCGCAGCGCCCTCTGTTTGCCACGCCCACCACGCAAAACATTTGCATTAATCATGTTTGCGTTGCATTATGCAGCAGCATACAGTGCGAAATGCCAGGAGCACCAGGAGTCTGTGCGGTAGGGGCGGTAGGGGGCGTGGCAAGGCTTTAAGCCCCTCGGCACACACACACTCCGAATAGGGAGCCTGTCCCTGTCTCTGTCCTCCGGGCGGGGGCCCAGGAACCTCATGCATAAATATTTTTTTGCATAAACAAAAGTGTTGAAAATGCAATTTGCTCGGCTGTGGTGCGGAGTGGTGCGGAGGATGCGGTCTGGAGCTTAGAGTGAGGTCAAACCCACAATAAAAACCCAGAAACTAAAACATACAGAGAGCCACGAGGCATGAGAGTGGGGATGTGCAAGGAAAAACAAACCGGCGGCAGTACACTTGCCATGGAGAGGCTGGGCTTCCAGAACGGGTGGGATCATGAATGGAATAATATTCAAGTGGAAACTGAGAATAAAATATGGAATAATTCACTATTTTGCCAAATATACATCCCAGAGTCATTGTTGCCTTTGCCCTAGGCCCGAAAACCCACACCCCCCAGCGACCTATGCGGCGTATGCTTATGCTCCCTGTCCACATCGCGTATACGCACTGTAGCCGCACCACCCGGTGGAGCCCCGGGAGGGACGGAAGCAGAGCACAAGCACTGGCGGCGGAGACGGTAACACATTTATATGGCAAACTGTTTTTAATGCTTTTAATGCGCCAAAGTGTTGTTTCATTTTCATTATTTGCACAAGCTGCCACACATTTAAATGCCAGAGCTGCCACCCCCTGGCAGGATGTGCAGTGTGTGTGTGTGTGTGCAGCTGTTGAGCTATAATCATAATTTCATAAAGCACATTTTCACAAAAGCTTTCAGAACCCTAAACTGCATTGTAATTACAGCGAAAGCGCTGGCAGAGGGGCACAGATGGGGGAGGGGGGCTGGCTGGGGTGTCGCCACAGCCACAGAGGACCAAAGGACCGAAGGACCCGGCGTACTGCGCGCATTACGCCACTGCGCGCCAAAGTCAAGGAGCGAAAGGATAACGACAACCAACCCAGTGGTTGTTTGTTGGTTGCCACCAGAGTTGGCACTTTGGTTTGAATCGGGCATATATTTCTGGATAATATTTCTTCTAAACTATAAAATGTGTATTAAATAATATATTTAAACTACACTATATCCTGTACTGCAGTACAGGCCCTAGCGCATCTCCTCTTTAAACAGAAATTATATTATTTCCTACAAAAAAAAGCCGTTCCCTTACGATTAAAGTAGCATTCCTGATTCAGGGACTCATTACGGGGACAAAAGGGACGTCGCTGCCTCGGTTAACATTTGCCGCCGTATGTCCTGTGTGTGTCCTGTGTGTGTGTCCTGTTCGTGTTGATTTCAACGCATAAATATTTCAAAAGGTTCAAACAAAATGGCGTCGACGCGCAATAAATACGCTCTGCGTACGAATGGCTTCGCCGTGTGTACGCCTGTGTACTACAGCGGGGTAACCCTCTCCGGCAGTGTAATAAAAGTGAATTTATGCAATATTTCTGCGCCTTTGTGCCAATAAAATTTGTAATTCAGCGAAACAACAAACCCGGCCAACAAGCGACGACAACAGCCACCAAAGTGTCGTCCTCGCAAGTGTTTGTTATGCTAATGAGCCGCCGGAAAGGCATTAAGCCCAATCACAGCTGAATCTATTAAATAATAATTAACAACTTTTCCCCAAAATGCATGAACCATCTGAGTTTTCAGTTAAAAAGTATCTAACTTAAGAAGAGTTAAAATGTTGCATTGTAACTGTATGGCGATGGAGTTTGTAGGCTTTAGGCCTTATTTATTTCAAAGATGGTTTTCAAAAATCGATGGAGTCCAAATATGGTACAGGGCGATGGCAATATCTTCGCCAATAATTATCCGATCCTCGAAAGGAATACCTTAAATGATTTCTAATTCGATTCCCCCTTAAATTTTATCAAAATATTGAAGTTATAGTTTTGAGAGATTTTTTCGACATTTTTTCTGTGAAGCCCCTTGAAAATTCGTAAGGACCCATATAGGGCACATGACGATGCAGACATCTTTGCTAATAATTATCCGATCTCCATAACGAATACCTCTTAAGGTTTCTTATTCGATTCCCCATTAAACTGCATTAAAAGATACGAGCACATTTTTCGATCACTTTTTTTCAAAAATTTTTCCATGAAGGCCCCTGAAAGTTCATGAGAACACATATAGGGCTCCTCGCGATCGCGATATCTTGACCAATTTTTATTCGATCCTCAAGTGGAATACCTCAAACCACTTTTTATTCAATTCATGACAACTATCCATCAAAACAGGGTGAAATTTTCAATCACTTTTTTTCAAATTTTTCCCATGAAGGTCCCCATGAAAATAGTAGGAGCCCCATATAAGGGACCCTAGCGATGGCGATATCTTCGCCAATTTTTATCCGATCCTCAAAAGGAATGCCTTAAATAATTTCTTATATAATTCCCCACCAACTTCCGTCAAAAAATTGGGGTACAATTTTTGATCGATTTTTTTCAAAAAATTTCCCATGAAAGCGCTTGGGGCCCATGGGGACCCATATAGGGCCCCTCCCGATTCCCATATCTTCGACAATATTCATTCAATTCTTAAAAGGAATACATAAAAAGATTTTCTATTTAATTCTCCACTAAACTGCATCCAAACATTCGTGAAACTTTTTCAAAAATTTTTTCGAGGAAGGCCCTAGAAAGTCCGTTTTAACTCTTATGGGGGTCATCCTGCGATAGCGATATCTTCGCCAATATGTATCGGATTTTCGAAAAAAGTACCTCAAACGATTTCTAGCTCGATTCCCCATCAATTTGCATCCAAACATTCCAGCGAAATATTCGATCGATTTTTTTCAAAATTTTTCTCATGAGGGGCCTGAAACATCAAAGGAAACCCACAAAGAGCCACTATATATTTGCAAAAAAAAACACAATTCGAATGAGAAACAAACAGCCAGAGCCTCGGGGGTTCGCACACGTTAGAAAAAATAGGGGAAGTGTTGTGAGAAGTGGCTTTAACTGGCTTGAGGATGGGGGCGTGGCGTGGGGGGGAGGCCTGAAATGTCAAGCGCTTGGTTGCCCATTTACACTGAGGGAAATATTGTAACAAATGGAAACTAAGCACTCAGAACGAATTGTAATATTTATTCTGTTTTGGCTTAAATACAAAACAAAGTTATCTCGAAGTGTAGCCGCAACTGAGAATGGCTGGCCTCCTCAAGTACCGATGGTTTTCCGCCTCTGGCTTTTGGTCCAAACGGAAATCCATTAGGTTAACCCCATTGTGCTGGGCTCCCCCAGCCCCTAACCGCTGCAGTTTGCATTTGTGGGCCAAGATTTCCGTTTGACAAGACCCCCTCCTGGGCCCTGGTAGGCCCAAGTCGCCCTGCTGCCCAGCCACCTTCCCAATCTGGAAAGCGTTTTGCATACTCCTCGATTGGAGTCGCGGCTTTATGCGTTTCTATTAGCATAAATCAGAGCTGGTCGCTTGTAAAACACACGGCAGAACCGATGCTCGGAGACACCTTTCTCTTTGGCGTTTTCGGCAACAAAGCCTCGGCGAGCAAATAAATAAAATCTAAATACGCTGGTGAGTAAAACCAGAAATCCGAAACACGACAAGGCGGGCCTGATGAAAACATTAACATTTTACTCGTGATTTTTTATGGCTACTTCAATTTTTGATGGTTGCTTGTGCTGGAGATGCCCTTCTATCGGGGGGAGTACACTCACTTCGGGATGGAGCTTGTCATTTGGGAATACTATGGAACTTGCTAAGCCATCCTATCATCTGATGACGATTAATTTGTTTAGTAAGCCTTTGTTGCAGAGCATTTAATGCTTACTCTTTAAAGCTTAAAGTTTAAACCCCTCTACTGGTAGGTTGTTTATTTTCTGATTGCACATTCGAGTGTAGAATAAAATTAGTTAAATATTCCCAGCCGAGACAAAAGCATAACAAAGCACACAGTCGTTAATGACGGTTGTGTTTTTGATGGCCCGGTTGGCGGCCCGACAAGCTCTGCGATTTTGATGAATTTGCGACGCCCGCATCGGTCAACAACACTTGCCTCCAAGGAGGAGGAGGCGGGCGAGGCACTTGTTCTGGTTTTTCGGTCAGCAGGAAATGCAGCCCCGCTCGTCAGTGTCAGTGTCAAGAGTCTGACTTGAGGCCCGACTGAAACACCGGGCATTACACAAATATCTTGATAACTCAATCTACAGAGATCTTAAAAGCGGGGAGGGAACGTCGAGGAAAAAGGCCAGCGTCATGGAGCTCGGCCTGTCAGTCACCAGGGATCGCGGCGGATCATGACTCTGCGGATCGCAGCCAAGTCCCAAATTGGCTCGATCGGTGCCGGCTTGAAGTCAATTTGCACCGGCTTAGCCCACGGATCGATCGATTGGCATCGGACTGGGCCTGGAGCTGGGAAACTGACTGGCGACCTGACACACATAAGAGAATCACTCCACCGGGCACTAAGTACCTCGGATGAGCGACAAACGAACTGCGAAGTAGCTGCGCCAAACATATGGCTCACAATTATCCCACTGACAGAAACGATGTGTTAGGAAATGCCAAAATACTATGGAGTCTACGAGGGATGAGATTAGGAGATACCTATCTGCCTAAAACACAATATTATAGGTATTCTGTAGCACCCCAAGACCCTCTAAAAAGTGAAAATCTGCGGTAACCAAGGGCTAGGAACAGGGACAGGGACAGGACAGGGACCAGCAGCAGCTCCAAAAGCGTCGGCACATGGCGCCCCCTGTGCGGCATTTATCACGGGGCCCCGAGTGCACTATATTTAGACGCCGGGCTGGATGGGCTAATGGATGCAGCGGGAGAAACGCTCGTCGGGAGAGAGAACAACAGCGACAAGGACAGGGGCAGGGACTGGGAGACCGATGCGGCACAGGCCAGGCCACACTTTCAAATTCATATTTATTGTCTAGGCTGCGGACTGAGTGCATTTTTATATATGGCAGTCCATTTGCGGCGGCCCTGTTCCTCCCACCAGCTCCGAAACCAAAATAAACAATAATTGAACATGCACTGAAAGAAACTAGAGGTCTTTGGCATTAAAATAAGAGTTTCCTAGAGAGTGGATAGCTTTGGGAAGGTGTTCTATGATTGTATGACTTCTTCAGAGTCCTCCCTTTTGAAGACCTCTATTCTAGGCCCATTATCTCTCCGTGTAGGGCGGAAAGGAAATCGCATTGTAGTGCATTGTAGCTCGGGCTGTAAAATGCCAGGCATTTTAAAAGGTTCCACATTTTGGGGGTCACATGTCGGGGGCTAATTGCATTGATTAGCTGACGGCGCATTTTGCCGCGCATCAAAGTCGCCCCACTGAGGGGCATGGTCTGGGGGCATGGACTGAGTCGGAGACTGAGACTGAGACTGAGGCAAGTCAGCTGTCAGTCAAGTGGCGACATGTTTACTTCGTAGGCAGTCCAAAGAAACACAAAAAGCAAACCCTTTCTCCCTAGAATCGGCCAGAAAGAAGAAACCCAGCCGAGGAATTACGGACACCTTTGAGGCATGCCGCAAATGAAACGAAAATATTTTCTGTTTGCATTCATATTTCAATATTGCCGCCGCGGTGGAGTGGGAAGTTATTAGAGGATGCCTGAGTTCTGAGACTGCTGGGAGATGGCGGATCAAAGGTGAGCGACAGAGTCCACTCGAAAGGTCAGCAGCCCAAGTGGACTTGACAGTTTAGAGTTCAGTTTCAGGTTTCTGCATCAGAATTGCATAAGAATTGGCTCTCTATTATGATTGCCTTCTAAAGTGGAGTATTTTTCTAATATTTTTAATCCAACCACAATCCCCTTCATAGCCATGGAATTAAGCCATAATCAGGCCTTTCAAGATGGGCACTCAAGAGGCGTATCTCTTTCGAGGGGCAGCTGCATTGGCGATCGACCCTCCATCTCATCGATAGATAACAGAGGCGAGTATCTCGGGCCGCAGCCACGAAAGGTGTAGAAAAAGTAAATGACATAACGCAGCATCATCACGGATGGATGGAGGACTGGGGAGATGGCCGAGATGTGATCGGCAGACAGGGCATTAGGCTAATCGGATGGCCGGCGGGTCACCCGACAGATACTGCAGGAGAGATAAGAGCAAGAGAACAAACGGGCCGCCCTTTGTCGCCAACGCAACGCTTTTCACGCCTCCAGAGTGCCCCTCCGCCTGGTGGTTTTCATATCTGGATCTGCATGTGCCTGGGAGTCTCTATGGCCCATTGTGTACGCCCAGAGATGCGTTAAATTCGGGATAAGCCGCTTTAAGAGCCTGGATTCCAGATCCCGGACTTAGACTCCGGCTCAGGTAATCGGTTCATAGTTTACAGGCCACAAAATGGCCAAAAGCGCCGCCTTAAATTCGATTTGCATTCCGGCCGGGCCGAAGTGGTCGGCCAGCGCCCGAGGCCTAATTCGTTAATCACTCTTCGAAAGCGTTAATTGAATGCCACGTGTCGGGGCACAGCAGGAAGACTGCAATTTAAGGCGGGGGAGGAGATCGCAATCAATGGCGAAATCAACTGCTCTAATAAATTGTCGCCAGAATGATTTGTGGTGCGGGAGTTCCTCGGGGTTACGCCTTGCACTTGTCCCTCAATTCGATCTCCATGTCGAGTAGCACAGAGCCACCACACCACGTCCACATCTACAGCCACATCCACATCCACATCCATCAGAGAAACCCACCCATCTGCATCCATCCGTCGGCGAATGGCCGCCACGTGGCCAGGACAATTGTTGTTTATACTAACAATTTGTGAGGCAGGAAGATGAACATTTAGCTGGATAACCCAATCCTCTTGCCACGGCTGATTGCCCGCCACAGTGGCCCATTGTTTTGCAACTTTTTCCCCCGGCCCCGCCGCGCAGACCACGTGCCCACGTGGATGCAGCACGTGCCGCTGGCCACCGATGACGATGACTTCGCCGGTGACTCCTTCTTCCTCTTGGCAACTCCCCCGGGGAGACACTTCCACTTCTCATTCGGTCGCGAGGGTTGCTTCTGCCGTTCCGACTCTTATTCATTATGGGACACGTGTGCCTCGACTTCCTCTCGCTAGCTGCACCGCAAGAATACTCCACACCATGTCCCACAGTGCTCTCAGTTTGTATCTTGAAGCCCTGAAACCTACCACCTATTCCCTCGCAGTGTACTTTAACCTTCTCTACTTCCTGAACGCTCTTTTTTAACTGGCAGGCGCTGATCCTTTGACTTTGCTGCTCAACACTTTCGCTCCACTCCGAGGCTTCCGCGCCCGCGGCCTGGGAAATTGTTTTCCTCCGTATGCCGCTTTTGTCACGCTGGGTGTCCGGCGCGTGCATCTCCTCCCCCCCCAAAAAAACCGTTTTTTTATTAGGGGCGTGTTGTGTGGCTAATATTTTCCTGGCGTGCAATCGCATGGCAAAAATTTACTCATTAACATCTGCGGGCGGAGTGGTAGTGGCAGTGGCAGGGAGAGCGTTTTGGGACACATGCGGTGCACTTGCAGCGGTGGCGATGTTTATGCTGATTGACTGGGAGGTGGGGCGGGCTAGGGTCACAGGTTGCCTGGGAAAATGGTTGATGGGAAAAGCCAGGACTCGTTTTCGGAGGAGGGGATGAACAGGACGTAGCCAGCTCATGAAAATGTTTCAATGAGGGCAGATGACTTTATGATTTCTCCATTTTGTAAAGCAACTCGGGTTGGTTTTCAGTCATAAGTAACTTATTCTGCTAAGAGTTAGTAGCCTCCTTCGTCCTTGTCGTAATATCTCAATATTTTCGGCAATAATTAGCGGAAAGACAACTGCGTCTAAAGAAACTGAAGATCGATTTCAAGGCACTCTGTTTCCAGACAAAGTCAAGCAGAGACAATGACCACAAGCGCGGCCCATTGAGAAACCCTCGAGCCCTAGGTAGGAGTTACCTCTGAGACCCTACCCTTCCACAGGACCTGCCATAAACTTGCATGAAAGACAGTGCGGGGGTACAGGAAACGCAGCACTTCCTAGACGGGTGATTTATAACTGATTAGGCGTAGACAGGACAACGACAACACAGCCGAGGACAGGTAGGCCGGGGAGGGAAATTAGGAACAGAGCCGCATTCGAGGGCGCATTCCAGAGCCATGACGCAACTGGCCGGCTAAAAGGATCGGGCTGGGAAGATGCCTGTCCATATTCCAGCGATCGCGGTAATGAAATGGGTGTGCTCCGCTGACGCCGCCGGCTTATTGCGGTTGACGTCGTCGGCGACGTCGCGGTGGGTGATCATTAAACGCTCGTTCCACGGTCTAAGAGCTACCTCTCTTTCTTCTACACTTCAAGAAAATAAGGTATGAATATTAAAGAGGTTCTGAGATATACTCTTCATGTATCCTCCTACCAAAAGTTATAGATAATCCCCTTCAAACAAGTTCTAACCCAGCTATAAACATTATTTTTGTAAGTATATTTTTTTCTCTCTGTGTAGAATAACTGGCCCACCTCCTCGCTGCCCCCGTGGCTTGTCGCGTCGCATTGATTGTGACCAATAAATACGCAATTGATTTTGAGCTTCTGGTATTGCTGGCCATCTTCCGAGTCCCAGACTGCGCCAGAGCCCGAATTTCGGGCCAGAGGCCAGGTAGGCCAGCGACTTCTTATCAGCTCGGGACGCGAATTCCTGACGTGCGGACAACCTTAAGCGTCTCCCGAGCATATTAGAGGCCAGAGACGGCTCCGATCGCAGACAGCGGCACCGGGGAGTAGGCTATCCGGTATCTGGGGCCCATCTTTATGACTTATGGCCTGCATGAGCGATCACCAGGCCCTCTCCCGGCCAGCTCCCTGTAAGCGGCTTAGTCCGACGCATTTTTCCCCAAGAAGCTTTCCCCAAAAGGTGATTTCATCGAATGTGGTCTGCAGTTCTGATCCGTGCTGACTCCACGACTCTAGAGAGTTTTCCCCTCGAACAGTACGGATGGAAAAGCAAAAACTACTGTGTGTTCTTGCGGCTTTTCAGCAAAAGCGTGCATAAATTGTCCGTGGCAAGTAGCAGTGGCAGAAGCAGCAACAACATTAGCGACTTGTAAGCGCATATGAATAAATTATTGAGGCACACACTCGTACACTCGGTGGTGTTCGTACAGTGCGTGCAAAAAGCAAAGAACCGGGCGACCAGGCGACTCCTTTTGAAGTCGCTCTCCCCCGTGGCAGTGCCATATGGTGGCTATTTTTGGTGATTAAGCAGATGATACCCGGACGCATAAAAACCGGGCAGGCCAACTAACAAACAAAACCAAAAACCAGCAACCAGCGACCGACGACCGACTAGCAACTAGCGACGACCCAAGTCCAAGTTCGTGTGAGCTGCAAAAAGTTCATCGTCATTTGAACGACTGGGATCATAAATTTAGTAACCCCAGACTGGAGGAGGAGGAGGGCGGCCGGCCCAGCCCAGTTCCACACGGAAGCCCTCCTTAACTGCCGGAGTTTTGTTCGAGTGGAGTTCCATCCAGGGCCAACGCCAAATCCGAGGCAAATACTGAGGCTTAAGCTGCAAAAAGTGTTGCAAAAACCGAACCAAAGACAACCGAAGCAAAAAGAGTGCTCGGGAAAAAGTTAAGGCACTTTAATGGCAGTTCTAGTGCTTAGCTCCCCAAGGGCCTTGGGTCCATATGGCGATGGCTTATCCTTGCGAGCCTGGCCGAAACTTTCTGGCTGGAAAGTGTCTGAGATCAATCGGTGATTCATAACGAAGACCTCCTTGTTGAAAAGTTTATCCATCTTTTGAGTTAAAGTACATAAGCCCTTTAACTATTCCCCGATCGAAAACCACTTTTTATTCTAATCGAATGGCTGCGAGTCACCTTTCCCCTCAAATCCAATCCGAGCGGCAGCTGCTGGCACAGCATCTTCAGTTCCCGGCCGCTGACATGAGTCATGTATCGATATAATGCCACAGTGAGTACTCCACTCCACTCCACTCCACTTACGGGCAGGGCAACCCCTTCCGCGGCGCTCCGAAACAGAAATTATGAAGTGCCAGCGACAACAACGGGGCCGCCACTTGAAATCCATTAAATATTTGTAGAAACCAATAAAGGCCGAATGCCAGTGGAAAGTATTCCGAAAGTCCACATATCCAAAGCCACAAAAACGGCAACTGTGCCGCGGCATCGGGAATGGGATTTGGAGTGAGATTTGGGTTGGGAGGAGAGTGAGGACTGAACGGCAGCATCAGTTGTTGGCACTCTGAAGGATCTCTGGAATCAAAAGCGGGGCGAGCGTGTTGAAAAGTGTGCCACGACCAGCTGCCGCAGGACGCTGCAGCGCCGATACCCTTTGGTCAGTCGATCCCCGAGTCAGCTGCCACGGCGTTACATTCGGAATCGGGTTTCCAGAGGCGCCACTTCCCCGGCGAGTAGTGTTTCAATATTTCAGTTAAAGTAAACACCCCGGGGGAGTCCCCACTCCCCTGATTTAAAATCTAAACACAAGAAATAGAACATTTGCCGTCCTACAATTTTCTGTCCTAATCTACTTATATCTCCGTGAAATCTTATCAATCAGCTGTCGTTCCGGAATCTCAGCGCCCGAGATGATTACAGGGCTTACGGTTTAATATTCCCGGATTCAATTTGCGGATCAGGCAGAGCTCGCTGCTCACTTTAAGCCACTGACTCGAGGCCATTAATCAAACTATTAGCAGTAAATTTTCGGCCTCCACCCACGCAACCACCCTTGGCCAGGACGACCCACCCACCCAGACCGAATCTCGCAAGAACACACACCCCTTTTGGAGTGGAAGTGCAAAAAACACTTCTCCGCGGATGCCCGAAAATGTATTTATGGACTTGGGACTTGGGAACATACGCGATAATCACGATAATGCATCCTGTAATCAACTAATAAGCCACAAGGACAATGCCGGATGAATGTCCGTATCACGGGGGTTGTCTTGAAAATTGAATTTAACGCGCAATATTTTGTGCATTTTCCATGTTCTGGGGCTTTCTGGAGGGCGATCCTTGAACGGTCTGTGGGTCTATGGGTCTGTGGGCTCGCATTCGTGCTCGTGGGGTGCTTGCCGAAAATGCAATTCATGTGTTTTCTGTGTACACAACAGTTGAGAGTGAAATTTATGACCGCCCAGCTCGATGCGCAGGCTTTTCCGCCCCTGCTTTCCGCCCGAAAGCAGAGGGGTGCGCGTCGACTGCGGCCAGCCTCAGTTCGTGGGGTTGGAGGTTACGCTATCGGCCGAACACATGTCACGAAATGTAAGTAGTATTAGACAGAGTTAGTGATGATGCCACCGGAGTGATCTCTCTCCCAGTACAGTGAAGTATGTTGCGATATTCGATATTGGACTGTCCAAACACAATCACTGGATGAATCAGTGGCCTGTGAGTCTCATGACATGAGTCTTTCAAGCCTCTTAGCTCTTTAATCAGACAAGTCTGGCTTTCCGAGTTTCCACATCTGTTTTCCAGCCAGAACTGTTTCCCGGCCAGAACCACATGCCCCCTATTAGCCGGGAATATCGCCGACAAATGACTTACAGCCCAGCCCATGGAGCTGGATGGGAAGACTGGCCCCGCCCCAGACCATAGACACTTTACTTTGTTTTAGTTTTGGTCATGTCTGGCCTACAACTTACACAAGGCCCGCAAGTCTTTATCAAAACGAAAATTTGTTCCCCGATAAGGCGCCGCAAGCGAGAAGGCGACTGCCGACCGGAGCTAGCCGGGAGAAAGATGGAATCTATTCAAATGAGTGCCGGACGAGAGGCAGAAATTAGGAAAGGTATTAAGATAAAGTCGCCAGGGACCACAGCCCAAAACACGCCCCTGCCCGGACAATGGAGAATGGAGAATGGAGGCCCAGCGACCGAATCACCTGGAAAGGTGGGTCTCCTTCGCTCGTCCGCCTGTGTGTGCCAGTGTGTGTGCGAGTGTGCGTGCCGGCCGGAGGCCCTCGATTGCATTGGCGCCATGTTTATCTAATTTGGGGACATTTATGCATGGCATTCCGCGCGGTTGTTTATAGGTTCGGTTAAACCTGCACTGATAACGCTCCATCGCCAAGAGTCCGGGCCAGAGACCCTCTGACTCACCGCCCAAATAATAAAAACTGAGCCGAGCCGAGTCCCAGCTCCGGGCTCTGACAATTAAGGCGACCCGCCGGCGTCTGGCCCTATAAGCCCGAACAAGTAACAGAGCACTGCAAGAAAATGGGCCAATAAAGTATAAGAACCTGATCTTTACAAACTAAACCTCTTCTCGCAGTGCATTCCGATCTGGGCCTGGTTTGTTTTGAATTTTTATGGAGGTGCACTCGCAGGGGACCGGCCAGAGGCCATTTGGTGGCCGCTTATCTTTGGAATGTAACTTAAACTTTAAGGATTATTGCCTATAATAAATTTGCGCGACTCTCTCAAGGCTGTAAGTCAATACGTGGGGGGGTTGGGTCCCCGCCTGCGGCGCTCCTGCCGCTCCATCATTAGCGCTAATTAAAAGAGTATGAACTTTCACTCTCGCCGGATTCGGCGGAACACGTGCCGGGGATTCTCGATTACCTGACGACTAATGCGGAGGAGAATGGCGGAGATTCATCCTTTCTCCCGTCTGTCACTGGGTCCTCGTGATTTATGACACATCCTTTCACACTCGCTGGCCACTAAAGCCCGGCCAAGTGGAAGTCGTGGCCTGTCGGAGCACACTTCACTAACTCCTGGCGGGGAGAGCACTGCGAGAAACAGGACATCGAACAAGAACCATACACTTATCCGAATATATCCTGTTTCCCCCAGTGTCCTGGAATCTTAACAGCCGCTGTATGGCCACGCCCCTTTCCTGCCCCGCCAAAAAATCGAAACAAGCACGAGCCAGCCAAGCATGGCCTGATGCGATGACGGCGACACTTTTTCCATGCGGTTGTCAAAAATATATTTTTATTGCCACCAAAATGACAACACTTAGCCAGAGTCGTTGCCGTTGCCACCCCTGCCCTTACGAGGCAGAGTCCTGCGGCAGCTTCCTCTTCTGCGGGTGTTGACTGTTCGCTCATTCAAATCTTCCGCTTGATTAGGCGCCAATTCGCACAAAAGCTTCTGAGACACTGAATGTGGGCGGTGCTGCGCCCTGCAATTATGTAGCGCGTGTGAGGGTCCTGATGAAAAGGATAAAAAAGGAAGAGGTGTCTCCGAGGGGTTGCAGTTGGGCCGACGGGCGACGGATTCAGCTTCCAGTAAATTTCACCGAATCGTTACATTTGCCCCGCACATTTAAGTTAATGACAATATGGCCGCGATAATACTTGACGATTTTTAGTAGCCCATATGTCAGGGGCTAAGCGCCCTGGCAACCTACCAACCTTGCCATCCTTGCTCATCGGAAGGGTTACTCGAATTCCTGGGATGCTAAGCCAAAGCCAGGCCAAAGCCAAAGCCTCTTTTTCCTCGAGGCCCAGTTGGCCGTCCTTATCAACGGCATTATGTTTCATGATTGCGCTCTTCCCCAGACTTTTGAAACTCTGGGATTAACATTCCCTCCCTCCTTCCCCGCCGCCAGTTTTCTTTTCCTCATTCGGCACCTAAGACACGTTTTTCAGTCTCCTCCTCATTTATTGGTCAGCCGAGTTGAGTGGCTTAGTTCCCTACAGTCTCTTTATAAAGACTTGACTTTTAGGATCTAACAATAGTTCCTTTATAGAGATAGAGCCTGATAGAGTAGGACTTTTAGGTCTATAACGATTTTACTTTCAGGACCTACAGTCCTACAGTCTCTTTTATATAGATCTTACTTTCAGGGCCGCCCATTAGCTAAACGATAGTTCCTTCAGAAAGATATGGTATTATAAACTAAGACTTTTAGGAACAATATTCAAGATTCGTATAAGTTTTCTTGAAATAATACGAAATGTTTTTAAGTTCTTTTATAAAACTCTGACTTTCAGGCCTAAAAGTTCCGATTTCTAAAAGCTTACTTCAAATAGTTCATAACTTCCTACAGTCTTTTTTTAAAAAAAAAACTCATTTTCAGGACCAAAATATGGCATGGAATTGTTTAATTTAAGATAAGTAACAATAGTCCTTTTATAAAAATATAGTATATAGAGGTAATATAATATATACAGATTATAAAACATTTTCTTCAGACTTTTTTTAAATAATAAAGAATAGAATATCAGGACCAAAATATCAGTTTTAATGGAACTTTATGGAAAAACTGTTTAAAATGTATCATAACATGTCCAATAAATCCTTCTTACCAAAGACTAACTATTACTATAAATTTAATTTATTTATTTAAGAAAAAGTCTATTTTGCAGGACTCTTGCTAGTCGTCCTGGCAGAACCTTAAAGTCCTGCCTTGTTCATTGTTCCTATTTTTGATGTTGTTGCTGCTGTGCACTTTTGTTCACCATTTTGACTTAGTCCTTCCCCGCCCAGCCCCCCCTGCCAAGCATGCTTCAGCTCCCCTGGCTGTTCACAGTTTTTGCTTTTTCTACTCTGCATAAATTTTCCCTTAAGGATTGCCGCACACAGATACGCTGCCCTCGCCCTCCCCCACACGGACAGAGCGGCAAACAAACACACACATACACACAGACTCACACCCACACAGGGGCAAACAAAAGCTTTGGTGGCAGGTGCCGGCAGCGGTAACAACAACAAGGACAACTAGAGCAGCGCAAAAGGGTAGCAAGTGCCAGTGGGCCGCAGGATAGGGTGGAATCGTGGGCAGTGGGGTGAGTGGGGGTGCCCCCCGAAGACAAGTTGCAGGCAGCGCTTGCCGGGCTTTGTACGCTTTTTGTTGGTTGCCCCCGCCGGCAGAAAGGGCGCCTGCCGCCCGCCGCCTGCCGCCATTTTTAATATGGCGTACAGTTGGCACTTGCAAGTGCGGTTAAAGGACTAAAGTAAGGACTAGGACTAAAAATACAAGGCCTGCTGGAGGGCGAAGCAATAAATAATACTCCTAAACAGGAGTTGGACCTACTCCTGACTTTATGCCAGGACCTCAGCTTAAGGTGGAAAAGAAAAGCCCATCTGCCGGCCCTTCGCACCCGCTTTTATGGCCGTGTGGGGGCAGACTAGTCCCCCTTTAGTCCGCATCCTTGCCGGATTTGCATATAAACCACTTGCAAATGTATGCGCGCGCACAAACACACAGGACACGGGACACGGGACGCAGGACACACCAACACTCTCCATGTTTGCACTGCGGCTGGGGCGGAGTCCTGCCGTCGTATATATTCTCGATTGATATGCAAACTTGAAAGGAACCGCAAAAATTATGCTCCACTGAGCTGAAGAGGTGGGAGGGCGTTCTATTTCAGGTCCTGGGGGTGGGGATTTACAGGACATGGCGGAACAAGAGCGTAAATAATATAGACTCTGTTTAAAAAAGGGGTTTGAAAACTACATATTCAGTGAGGAGTTAGGCTAGGCAGTAGTATAAGCCCACAAGGACCCTATATCCCTCCTGCCCTAGTTCCCGCCCCCTTTCAGCCAACAAATGGCAAGCCCCGAAGCCGAGCCGCCCAAAACTAAAGCCCCTGCTTAAACATTTAACAAACTGCAGGCCAAAAGCTCGACAGGCCGCGCTTGACTGACAGTTGACTGCCGGCGTCCTGGCCGCTGTTGTTGTCGATTGTCCTGGTCGTCCTTGTTGTCCTTGTTGGTGCTGATTGTTTGGCTTTGCATATTGGAAGTGCTCGGCATTCTGACGAAAATTCTGACGCACAGAGCCGATAGCAGCCCAATGAAATGAAATATATTTTCCAATCAGACTGAAATGCAAACATGTGCAACGATTGCACGGAATTCGGGTGGCAGAGTGGCAGAGTGGCAGAGTGGCTGGAGTGGCTGGAGTGGGAGTGGCTGTTGCAACAATCTGCATGCGGATGCCGAAAATAGGAATTGAAAAAGTCATGATAACGGAAAATTGCACGCTCGGTGACTTTGAATGACAGATAAGTTTTCCTGCGGCTGCTGTAGTAGCAGCAGCAGTGGCAGTGGCAGTGGCAACATCACCAGCAGTGGCAACAAAAACAGCTACTAAAACAACAAAGCGTTAACAATGAAAATGTCGCGCACGCGTTGCCCGAAAAACAAAAGCGAAACAGGATTTCGAAACAGAAGCCAGGACGAGGCAAAGGACGAGGAAACACAACTGACAGCTGCAAAATGGCAGGCACAAAATAGCAAAAACAACAGTGACACTTGCAACAAAAACAGGAAACTACTAGAGAGTGGGTGGACGGGGCCTGGAAGCTTAATTCAAAATCAACAATAAACAAAATTCGAATGGAGAGTGGTTATCCCAGATGAAAGGACTCTCAGATACCCTCCTTGGATAGTAGATCCAACTATTACGACACAAATCATATCATAATCATACTCGAATAGTTGAAATATTAAAGTCTTCCTGAAGCTCCTTGGAATCGGAAACGGAAGTGGCCTGCCTCGAGTTCTGCAAACAAAACCGGACTTGGAATCGAAATCGGACGAGGTCCAGGGACAGGACCAGGACCAAAATAAACCCTAGGAAGCGCTCCTCCACGTAGTATCGACCTTTGGGCTGCCCCTTTTTTTACTTCGCCGCTGGCCTAGCTGGCTGACTGACTGACTGAATGACTGAATGACTGAATGACTGGTCGGGCTGGCTGCTTCCGCTTTTTACGTTCATTGCCTCTGCCACAATTTTAATTTTCCTAATGGATATCGATCCCGGAGTCGTCGTCGTCGTCGTCGTAGTCCTCGCAGCACCAACAACAACAGCAACACAAACAACAACAAAACTGGCTGGCAAAAAGGATAATAGACTTCTTTATTGTGCATGCGACTCTATAAAAGTCAACTCCTGGACTTTGTTGTGTGTGCTTTGCTCCTGTTTCTCTCTCCTGTTGTGTTCTGTTGCTCATGCGAGAATTCCAGGTGGTGGGTGGGCTGGCAGGAGTAGCATGGCCAGAGGGGAGTGAGGGCCCACAACCCAGGCCAGATACAAATACTTACCTTTAGACACTTAGAAAAAAAAGGGATTTCAAAGAAAGGTTTAGGTTTAAGGAAGATATTCAAAGGTTTAAGGGTTTTGAAGGAAAGAATGTAATGTATCCTTAGTAAGATATTATTATATCTATCAGATACTATATCTTTTTTCTTCCTGCGCACTACAAACACTTCATAAACACTAAAGCAACAGCCTCGCACAATAAATAATCTGCTACGTCATGCAAAAGGGAAACTCCATTCGGAAGGCAGACAAAGGGCTCTAAAGAGTTGGCAGACATTCGAAATTAGATTTCAGCCACGCTCGGATGGCGCCTCCCAGTCAGTCCTGCCCCTGCCCCCCAGCCAGTCAGTTGTAATCCAACCGCAACTACACATCGCAGCGTTTATTCCGAATTTCATTTTACATCTGCCCCGGATCCGGATCCGAATCCGCCAAAGTGCGAAAATTAAATGAGCCACAAGCGGGCGGAAGACTGCACACCTCTGTTTGTGTAGGTGTCTCTGGTCCTGGCCTCCTTTATTTGCATAAAATTCCTGTCCAGTTCTTTTTGGCAAATCATTGGCAGCCGGGGTAGCATTAGGGAAGAGCCATCAACGGCTAGGGATCTGCCCAAACCGAAATTGCCTAAACCGTCTTAGGGGCAGGGTTTGTGTTTACATTTGCATTTCGGGCTGTGAAAACAGGGATCTGCTTGGGCAGATGATGATGGAAGATGTCAGGCGAAGCAAAAGTGAAACTACAGATCAAAAATCGAAGCTATAGGGATGTATCTAGAGGAAGTAGTAGAGGAGTTAGTAGATACTAGCTAAAGTACCCCCAACTATCCAAGCGAAAACAGGGATCTGCTTGGGCAGATGATGATGGAAGCAATCCCAGTTGCCAGATCAGAAATCTAAGCTATCTGGAGGATATATCTTGAGGCAGTAGTTAATAGATACTAGCTCCAATACCCCCAGCTACCCAACCGAAAGCCATTTAAACCAACCAGTTGAACGCCACTCGTCCAAATCGATCCACAGTGGCTTGGAGTCGAGAGTGACATGTCCTAATTCGAAAGCGTTGACTTTTACCGGCATTTCAATTAACCCAATTAATGGACGGGACCTAATTAAATTTTGAATTCATGTTGCCAGCAAGCCAGCAAGCACTGCCGCACAGATACACAGATACTCGGCTGCACAGATACAGATGCAGATACACACGGGCAGACATCAGTCAGCTGTTCCTGCTGGCCAGCTGTCGCTGTCTGCCTCTGCCTGAACGTGGGGGAGTGCGACGGAGATGGCGCGAAAGCTCCGCAGCTGGAGGGTTGCTGCGGTGCTGAAGGGGTGGTGGGCTGTGGGTGGATGGCCCAGTGGGTGGTGCTGTAACAAGTACGTACTAATGTCGGCGTCTGGCTAACTGAGACACGGCTATGAATGAGTGTCCCGGGCGGAGCAGGCGGGCGGACTTGCGAACAGAAACTGAAGCTCGATGACCTTGATTATATAACCCAGTAGCTGGAGGAGGAGGAGGAGGAGCAGAAGGAGGAGGAGGAGCAACCCTCCCACAGCCAATTCACCAGAGGCACTCCTTCGGAATACCCAGCGTCAAATAAAAATGGATAAGTTACGGGGGATAGCAGGGCACTTGAAGAAATTCCAGTCTAGAAACAGGGTTGGCTCTTTAATCAAATCACTCTTCTAAGAAAGGACCTCCTAGACTCCTCTACTCCTAGTCCTTTAACTCGTGAACTCTCCTCCTAACTTCTTCCAGTGTAGGCCAAACGATACTGCTTACTGACATTACAACATATCATCGGCTACAGAATGTGGCAACTGGGCTGCCAAGTCAACGAACTGCTAACCGCAGACACACACACTAGTGGCAAGTGGCAAGTGGCAAGCGGTGGGGGCGGGGCGGGGGCGTCATTAAAATTGCAACAGGACCTGGAGGGGGCCACTGGAACTGGGACCCGAAAAACCAAAAGACAAAATCAAGAGATCAATAATTATTATGATGTTGCAGCACACCCGAAACGAGACTCCTTGCAACCGCAAGAACCAGGACCACGACTAGGAGTTCTTGCAGCCAAGTCAAGAAACGGAGAGACAGGTGAGGCAGAAGACGGGGGCGGGGCGAGGGGCGAGGGGCGAGGGGCTAGGGTGGTTCTAGCCATAAAGTTCGACAAGCGCATTACAACAATTCCGAGGGTAGGTGGTGCCAGGAACAGAAAAAAAAGCCCCAGAAGGGAGGGAGAGGTGCGCTTGCTTACAAGTGCAACCATTTTGTAGTACAAACTTCGAAAACCAAAAGCGAAATTGGCAAAACAAAAGGCCAACAGAGGGGGGGAGGGCAACAGAGAGGACGGCAGCTGTGGCAGAAGTCCTGACTGCCTCCATTTGTGGACTGTGTGGACTCCACTCGTCTCGGGCCAAGAGCCAGTCATGCGCACTCCAGCCAACCGATTGGCCCGCTTCGCCGCCATTTAGAAACGGCCGGTCGCCCTCCGCCCTCCGCCCTCCAACCTCCGCCCCACCGACGAGCGAGACACCGCTACTGCGCGCATCCGGCCAATGCCGGAGCGAGTGCGACAAAAACACCTGTTCCTGTTTCGAACTCCCCGAGCTACATGTCCGAAAAACAATGAGGCTGCCTCACAACCGGTTGCAGGCAGCTGCCTTCGCCTTCGCCGTCGCCGTCGCCGTCGCTGCTGCTGCCGCTGCAGGCTGGCACTGCTAGCTGCGCTCTTCTCGCACCCGGCCGCGCATCCGTCAGATACTTTTCGGGGTGAGTGCTTGCGGCGCCGAGGCCAGCGCAGCGCCCGCCGACCGACCGGTTTAGTCGTTCTTCAGTCTCCGCACAGTGAGCATCGTTCGCACGAACCGCGCCTCCAGACCACGTCCGCCGCTCGTTGCCGTTCCGTTCCGTGCCGCTCCAGGGCTCGTCGGTCGTCGTTACTGAAGCTACAGCTACAGGCCAGCCGTCGTCAGCCGACTGGTGGCCAGCCAAAGCCAGTAACATCCGCCGGATTGCCGTCGCCTTTTTGTGGATACGCAGACTTTCATCGCATCTCGCGTGTGCCCGGGAATCCTCAGATCCGATCGCCCCGATCACAGTGTTGCATCCATTTCTCCAGTGTATCCCAGGAACCATACTCAGATATCCTTTGAATAATTCCCCGAACAAGTGCCTTACAAAATATCCTTGCTCAATGCCCGTGACTTCTTGATCGGTCCTCCGCCTCCGGTCCTACGCCCCCATCTAGCCCAACCGAGCTAGCTAACCCACTACCCGGATAAATCTCGAGTGTGCTTCGCCGAGTGTCCTGTCAGCCAAATATATGGTAATGGCAGAGATTGGTGGCCATTTGGCTCACCAGCTACCGTTGCACAATCACAATCACAACCACAATCAAACTGGATTACAGCCATCGCTGGTGATGAACCATCACCTGGATTTGGATTGTCACGGACACGATGTGATAAGTGAGTACGGGCTTCTAGGAGGCTATTCTGGAAGGGGATACTATAGTATTATAGGGTTTTTGGGCTACAAAATTATTAAATCTGGCTTAAAAGTAGTATAGGATAGCTGTTTCCATGTATCTCTGGGAATAATCTGGTTTTTACTCTGTTTCATAGAGCTAAAATGGTTTCTAATGTGAGGAAGGTAATACCACTAAGAAGTAATACTATAAATCAGCCTGCTATTTGAGGGATCTTTGGGATAAAAAATTATTATACCTGGTTTGGAAATAAAATAGTACCAAAGACTGAATAGTTTGCTCTGTTTTCCATGAAACTTTAAAGCTAATAGGGTTTATAACTTTAGATACATAGGTAGAACCCGTAGGAAAACACTATAATTTACAATATCATTCTCTAATTATGCTGTACTGTTTAGGAATATTTGGGCTAAAAAACCATATCATCTGACTCGAAACTGGTATAGGACATAGGACGTAGTTTGTTTACTTAATTTCAAAATGGGTTCATAGTTCGGAACTATTAATAGTATTATACTATACTATTTGAGGGATACTGGACTAAAAATCCTATAAATCTGACTTAGAAATGTTTTTTACACTTTATACGCTGTTTCATAGAGCTTATAAGTCGGAATAGGTAGTACTACTACTACTATTTTAGGGATATTTTGACTTAAACTCATTGCATCTGGCTTGAAAATGATATAGGACATAGGAATGAGTTTTTTACTCCGTTTTATAGAGCTAATAGGGTTTATAATTCAGTAGTACTTAGTACCACTAGGAAAGAACTACAATTTACTATACAATCTCCTATTATAGTTTACCATTTCAGAAATATTTCAAATAAAAAACCATAGAATCTGGCTTGAAAATGATATAGGACAGATTTTTTACCATTTCATAGAGCTAATAGAGATCATAAACTATAATTTTGATCCAAAGCACCCAACCTCTTTACCATCCATTTGAAAGCCGAAAGTGACGAGCCATTCGCCGCTAATAAAGCTATTTAGAGCAGTTAATGACTTATTTACGGTTTGGTTGTAGTTCCAAAACAAAGTTGGGAATCAAAATTAAACTGCCATTAAGTGGGAACTGGAGGCACTGAACTGAAACTCTCCCGATTTGATAAGCATTAAAAGGGCCATAAAAAGCTTTAAATTATTAAAGCCTAGGTCTGTACTTGAAAAATATTAAACGAGAAGGCCGAAAGGTTGGGGAGTCGAAGACTCGAACTGCGGGTCAAGTTTATTTGTAATTGAGGCTGTGTTATTTTTAACAAAAATCGTTAAAAAGTTCAACTCTTTCTCGCCTTGAGATGCTTTTTAGCAGCGGATCTGTAGGAGTGGGCCAGCAATTAAATACGAAGTAAAATATTAGCCCGTAAATAATAATTATTTGCCCGAATGGACAATTTCTTCTCTTAATTGTTTGAGAAATTATCCGCGAGGACAAATGGCAAATGGTCTTGCGGGATGTAATGGCTCGGAGACAGCTCGCCGGGCTTCCCTTAAAGATCCGCCGATGGCAATAACACCTGAATTATAGCCGCATTTTATTTTAAACACACTTTACATATAATGCAAAAGCCAATTAACGGTTGAATGACATTTTAATGTTGGGCAATTAAGCGCCGCAGAGCCCCGGAGCCGCGGAGCAATTGCGAATAAAAAGTGAGAAGAACTTTATCAAAAATTCATCCCATGCGATATTGTGACTAATTCCGAGGCTAGTCTAGTCCGGTGCTGACCAAAAATGCATTTTATAAATTCATAAACCGAGAGTGTCATTAAAAAATGCGTCAGAAAAAGAGTCAGAAGGCCGTATATTTTATTTAAATTCTATTTCGAACGCCACATTCTGACAAATGCCTCGGCTCGGCCTGACAGTCCGACAGTCCTCCGACCGAACAAAAGCCGCAGAACACCAGAACACCTAACACAAACCGAAAAAACTGTCAAAAAAATGGCAAAAACACTAAAAATCATAATCATAAACGCCGGCAAAACAGTTCGGATGAAACTAAATTATGGATGAGGCGGGATAACGAGCATCACACATGCGGGATGCACTTGCCAGCCGATTGGGGGATGGGATGGGCCATTTAAATTGCATCGAAATGCTTTAATTGTGATTTAAATTCGAATTAGTTGTCGGCCGAGGCAGGCTCTCTAAATATTTAATGCGTGAAAATTTTAATTTGAAAACTTTTCGCACAGCAAGCCAGCCATCCATCCACCATCCACTATCCACTCTGGTTTTCCTTTTGGCCGACAAACTTCAAGTTTGAGTTTCTGTAGTTTCGGGCTGATATTTGAAATGAAAACAATTTTTGTAATTTTCTCCTCTGGCCACCTCCTCTGGCCACTCTCTTTGTTGGCTCACTCTCGAGTCCGGCCGAGAGTTTTGTTTGTTTGTAGATTTTTTGAGCGCTGTAAACATTTTAATGAGTTTTCCGTGTCACCAGCCGTGGAAGCAGCTCCGCCCCGGCCTCCCAGCCAGACCTGCCAGCCGCCAGCCCTCCCCGGGCAGTCAACATGTCGTTGCTAACTTCTCAAGTAGTCGTTAAATTAATTAAATATAGAAAAAAAGCCAAAGACGATCCTCAAATCACTTTAAATAAATTGAAGTTCTCCGCCAACATATTCGTTGCATATTTCAAGGCGCGGACTAGTTCCAGGCGGCCATAAAGTCGTACAACTTAATGCCAGAGACCATAAAAAATTGACAATTATTCGCGGACATAAAAATCAAACGATTTCTGTGTTTAATGGCCAGCCAATTAGCCAAAAATTTTAATAAAATCAGAGGGAAATCAATATGATACTGATGTTAAAATAATATTAATTCGAAAACCGAAACACAACTTTCCGAAAGTTAATTGTGAAAAATTGGCCAAGCAAATGTTCGAGCAATCGACAAAAAAGCTTAAATCATTTTTGGGACTATTTGTAAGTGTCAGCCGTCCTCCATATAAGGTCGGACCTGGTGAAGAGAATGGAACCGGGCTTTCAGATGGGGTAGAGGCAGGTTAGTTAGATGGGAGAGTGATACCGATTGATCTCCGATCCGTTGTTTGTTTTATAGGCAGAGTGCCGAGTCCGGAGCGTCAGTGAAAGGAAAAGAGCTTCGCTTCAGAGTGCCATATAATTAATTATACGGCCATTCTAAGCCGGTCTTCGGACTTTGTCTTACGGAATTCGTATTGTTTTTGGCTAGTTTTTAATAGTTTTGTATAACATGATGCCGGGTTTCACTCGGTTAGTGTTAAAATTGATTGAATGTCGGTCGGACATGCTACAGTTTAGGTTTTATGGCCCTGGCTTTGATTTAAATGCAGATTTGAAAGAGAAATTCCAGCCCGATGACTGGCACTGTTTTGCATTATTTTTTAAGTCATTTTTTCGGGTAACCTTCCGCTGCCAATGGCCACTCCCATTAGTGTTCTTGGCCTTATCTATATTTTACGATTTCCTATCCTGTCGTCGAGTCTCGACTCTCGCTGACATTTTTGCCTTCCCGTTTCCGGTGAGTCCCGGCATCGGCATCGACATCGACATCGGCATCCCGGCTGCCGTTCGAGCCACAAGGGGTGTGATAAAGTTATTTAGGCGCAATCCATAAATTCCCGACCCAAAACAGACCGTCCAGGCCAGACAGCCGCGTAAATCCCAAAGCTTATCTGATTTTGCACTTCGGTCCCCGGCACTAGATCAATATGTTATGTTTGGCCTGGGTTACCTGGGATCTCGGACCCAAGACAGCTGTGCGCCTGCGCCCTGTGTCGCCTCTGTCGCCTCTGGGAGATCTGGAGTCGTTTGAAGTGCATTTGTGTTCGGGCTCGGGGGTCTGGTCTAGAAGACAGTTGCCAGATATCCTTGGGCTGTGCTTTTTGGCATTAATTAACTGCTTACTGGCTCGAGAAATTAGGGAAGTATGTCTGGAATTTCCGCTTTGGGAAACAGCTATATTGGAGGTCCTATTACTCCAACTTTTGGGAGAGATTTCAAAGACTCGACCTTCTGAAGTACTCACATGAAAACGCTTAATGATCAAGTAGCGCTCTAACCTTATTAATGCAGTTCAAGATTTCCAGCCAACCTATTAAAGTGCAATTAATTTTTCGCTTCTGCCTCTGATTTTTTCCCCTGCCTCTTTTTAAAGTTCAGTCAAGGTGTCAGCAGGCTGTCAAGGTGAGAGGCGGCTACTGTTTGGTAAAAATATTAAATTTCAGCCGGGGAAATGGCCGAGAGAGCCCGAGGGAGGCCCCGGAGCAGAAAGCAGAAGCCAGAGACCAGAGACACGGTGCAGCCAAAAATTAGTTGGGAGGGCTAACCAAACAGAAAATAAAGGAGCAACTGCCATGCCACGCCTGCTTATCGCGTGTGACTCAAAAAGGGGCAAGGGGAGGAGGTTGAGGAGGTGCCCCGCCCCCAGGAAAGCGGGGAAGCTCGTGCCTCTCTCCAGGCGCTCATTAAGAGTGGTGAGCGTTTTGCATTTCCCGCTGGGATTTTCGGTGGGGCAAGTTAGTTTTCGGTGGCCGCGGAACACCCGCTGCGGCATATGACACCTGGCCATATACATATATAATGGGGGAGGGAGGCAGGTACGTCCATGTACTCCCTGGGTGTGCGATAGTGTGTGTGTGCGGCAGCTCAGGTGCAACCGACGGCGCGGATATATCCCCCGTGTGGCTTTTGGCGTGCTGCATGCAACGCGGTGGCCACTTTAATGGCGTCGTTTTTAAAGCTTTATTCTGGAGCCCACTCCCGACTGGTCTGGGTCTGGTCTATGACTGGGCCCTGGCTCTTTACGAGTGTCATTTTTATAACCCTTGTTTTAACGACTAATTAAGCATGAAAGACAATAAAGAACCTTACGCAAGCAGGCCCAAGCTGGAGAGGATGCCGATGCTGTCTAGAGGAACAGTAACTTTATGTGAGATCCATAAAGTCGGAAAGAATCTTTTCGGAAAAGACTTCAAATACTCGCCGCTGGCGTCACCCAGCCCAGACGCCACTCGAGTGGATTGCACAATCCAACAAGTTCATTTGGGAAAACCGAAACATGCAGATCAATTG
Organism: Drosophila ananassae; assembly: GCF_017639315.1. NCBI lineage: Eukaryota > Metazoa > Arthropoda > Insecta > Diptera > Drosophilidae > Drosophila > Drosophila ananassae. The sequence continues at coordinate 26,882,352 of NC_057930.1, forward strand.
GAGTCGCATTACACTTATAGGGGGTGGACCACTCCATCGAGCATCGACCACTCCGCGCAACGTCAAGTGGAGGGCTCAACAGGTTGGACCGCCCGCTGGAAGCCAGACTCTAGGACAGTGTCACCAAAACCCATTTCGAGTGTCGCGCCACGGGGCGACTCATTCAGATTTAGGGATATTTGGGTCGGGACTCAAGACTCGAGACTCGGGGCAGACACGTCGCCAGACGGTAGCCGCAGCAATTACCGTAAGTTACCTGACCATATTTTGACTCGGCCCGGTCGGGATGCGGCATGAGGCATGCGGATATGGAATATGGATAGGTGTGCAGCATAACTGAGCCATCGCATCTCGGGCGTTTCTACCTGCAGCTCATTATGTCAAATTGAAATGTTGCCACAGAAAGAGAGATTGGCCTTAGAGGGCGAGAAAGAGAGGGGCGGAAACAGGCCAAACAAGTTGCCGGCTCGGCCTTCCCGATTCAATGGCCAAAACAGTCCGCCGCTGGTCCGCCAAACGGGAAATCATAATCCCACCTCGAACTAGAGCAAGACCAGTGTCTTGCTGTCTCGGAGGCAGTTACAGGCTCTGAACTAATTAATTTAGCTCCGAACGGAGAACGGAGGGTATTCCGCCATTCCGCCGTCGGTGTTAACAAAATGTAGCTCATTATGCCAAATTGAATCGTTGGCTCGACCGCCGACCGCCGACTGCCGACTGCAGACAAAACGCCACTCGAAACCCACCGAACGGGTACCAGGAGGCCTTCGCACACCTCCCAGTGACATATTTCCGCTTTCTGGATTATGGATTTCCTCCAACTGGCAAGGGAGTTGGCGGCGAGCGTTTTGTCGCCGCCTAAAAGTGGGTAGAGCCGAGCAATACGTCTTCCCTGCTCCGTCCAGACGACCACACAGATTAGCGAAAATGAATCATGCGGCTATGGTGGCGGCGGCGGCGGCGGGGAGCAACTCGATCCGCAACTAGTTCCTCCAGAAGAAAGGAGAGCAGCGCGAAGACGGGGCTCCATAAAGCAGGCCTACTTAAAATGCCATAAAACCGAGCAATTTATTGGAACGCGGCCAGGCCGAAGGAATCGGAATTGGAATCGGAATCCTCAATCCTCCGACCGACCTGCAATCGCGTTGATTGCACTCCCAGTCGATCTCGGCTCTCCGGAGTCCGGATCTCTGGTATCTCAACATGCCGCTGCGGTGCAAGGCTCTTTTGAAATTCAAATTTTATGAAGCTCATTAAATATAAATTTGTCGTTCGAGACTCTCCAACTGGACCGGAGACTGTGGCGGAGACGGAGACGGAGGCCGAGAAACCGAAGAACGTAGATGCCAAGACACAGAGCTCTGTGTGTGTTTGTGTGGATACGACACCCAAATAAAATAATATAAATTAATTAACAAAACGAAGCCGAAATGAAGTTAAAAATTTGCATGAACACAACCCTGAAGCCTTTGGCGGTCTCCAGTCTCCAGCCTCCTCCTCTCATCTTCTCTCTGATGATCTTTCTTTGTTGACTTGCGTGTGCGTAATCACCAGGTTTTAAATACCAGGTTCCATGGGGACCGGGGGCCCAGGACCCGGCCAGGGCTGGGAGGGGCGCTGCAGGAGGAGCACTTTGGAATCCGGGCGGAGCGTTAAACGACCAACTCGATCTCCGCGAGCCATAAAGCAGGCGGCTTCTTTTTATACGGTCTCGGGTTTTATAACGGAGTCGCTGCATCTGCCCAGAGGTGTATGCAGTATAGGGGGCGACACTGACACACCTTGAAGGTGGACTGGGAAAGGGGATAATCCGCCAGAGAGGTGCTATTCATAACTCCTCTGTGTCATCTTCTATAGGAAATAGATCCACAAACACCATTCCCAACAGAGAACAAGAACCTTCGACAAGAACTACATCCAACTACAATGTTCAAGTGCAAAGGGGCACGCATGCGCAGTGTCCAGAGGACCGAGATTCCGGTTTGGAGAATGGTCTGGAGTGCCCGGACCAGGAGGTGCTGGACGTGGGGGTCCAGACAAGACCTCTCGTCTTGTCGTGTTCGCGCAATATTTGCGACAAATAAAGCATAAAAACTGTTAAAGTTCACACGCACCAGGTCAAATATTTGCAGAGGGGCAGTGGCAGTGGGAGAGGAGCGAAACAAAAGGTCGGGCTGCGGGGCGGGCAGTGCAAAAATGTGGTCGAATCGCACACATTCTAATTAGCCAAGAGCTGAGAGCAATTTATGATAAACCGCGAGGCGGTAAGAAATTGGACAAATTAAAATGGCAGTTTATGGAAATCCGAAAACAGAAATCACAAAATATGCAAATCCAATTGGGAAGATATCCGAACCATGTGGAAAAAATGCTGAAACGCAGCTGCGAATTGGAAAGAGATCTAAAATGGTCACTGGCAATTGAAAAATTTGTTACAACAAACCAGTTTGGACCGAAAAAGGCTAAACTGCAGTGGGACATGTACTCTGAGTAGTCTCCGAGTTGGCTGCTTTCCGAGTTGATTTTTTTGTACGCAGCTCTCGGCTCCTTTTAATTGCAGTCGAATCAAAGTCGGATCGGATTTTTGGGAGATTTTTCGTTCATTACTGACATTAATTTGACAGTTTGGAGTGACGGTTGGACTCTCTTGGCGGGGCTTTCCCTTTGGCCGAGGTGCGGTGGACTTTTATTTCGATTTCTTATTCTCGACCCGACTCTCGGTCCGAACCCGAGCTCGGGAGGGGCGCCTTGTGTTAAAACACCATAAATAAATGTCGCCCCCTTATCGCTGGCCGGGATCCTGCGTCGGCGTTCCCATTGCAAGACAAATGCGTTGTCAACGCAACCTGCCTAATAACCCATCATGATCATCACTTAACTGAGGCCCAGAAGAACAGCCTCAGACCGGGCTCAGTCTTGGCCGAGAGTCTGGGATTCTTCTGGCTGCATTCGGGCCTCGAATAAAAAAAGACACTATCGGTTCTTGTCATCTGTCGGCGACATGCAGCAGCCGAGGGGCAAGGAGAAGGGTAACCCAGAGGAACTACAGACGGAGAAATTTCTTTATGACATTAGATACTTAGAGGCTTGATTTCAAAGTTTATTATTCATATTTTAAACATTTATTATTACAATTATTCACAATTTAATGGCTAAACTAGCATCTATAGCAGTTACTTTTCATAAACTTGCCTAGTTTTTCTTCAAGTGTAGAGAAGTAAGAACCATACCTTGTCCCGACACTGGCACATCGGCATTTTGTTTTCTGCCGCCGACACACCAAAAAGGTCATTTCCGTTCCTCAACCGGTGCCTGCTTGCAACATGCAACAGCACACAGCAGCAACAGCAACAGCAACAGCAACAGCAACACAACATCGCCGTCCCTCTCTTTTCGGCCGGACTCTGGCCGGACTCTGGTGTGGATGTGGCATAAATTGTTGCAGGCCCATGTCCATTTTGAGTCAGGCACTCTTTGATGTCGCGCCTCCAGCAGCCACGGCCAGCAGCTAGCAGAGAGGCAATCGATGGCATCTCCCCTTGTCGGGTATTCAAATTTGGCTTCAATAAAACGACAACCAACAACACCACCACCACCACCAGTAACAGAGGCAACAACTGCGACGGCCAATTCGAAAATCAAACACTTCAAAGTGATTGCCTGGCGGCGGCTTCTTTTGTGTGTTGTGTGTCTTCTGGGCCCTCATTGTTGGTTTTTGAACGTATTTGAGGAGAAGAGTCAGTTTGCATTGATCAGTTATTGGCTCTGCCTGCAGAGTTACACCAATAAGCTTCAGATTGGATGGAGGTGGCATCGTGACACGACATTGGATCTCAAAACATTGGATCTTAAGCTCTGTTGAGTCGTAAGATACTTGTCCTTGAACTTAATCTTCAACACCCGTCTGAGCCAAACAATTCTTGCTAGTAACTTCATCTATTATCTGCAATCTATCACCCAAATACCATCCGTACATTATACCACAGCGCCCTCCCTGCAAGATCTATATCTCCTCTAATACTCCTCCTCCTATAATTAACCTCTAATTAAGTCAGTAGCATTACCAAAAAGACCATAAAATAGCTTGCAACTTCAGCTATCATCTGTAATACATCTCGAAAAAAAAACAGCCGTACATTATGCGGCAGCTCGATCTGTAACTCTTCTAATTAATTGGCTAATAAACTTGCCAAAAAGACGATAAAACAGCCCATTCAGTCATTAATAAGTCCGTCTATTGCCAAAGAAACGGCCAAATCCGATGCATTTAATTAAGCCAACTCCAATCGGGGACAGAGGAGCTCCAAGGCAGAGAGTCAGTTGCAACCGCAGGGTCGGAGGTATCCAGTCTCGAGGACAAACAAATCATAGACCGCAGAACTTCCTTTGAAGTCGAAATCAGCTCCAACCCACACACCGAAGAGACAATGGCCAGACCGACAAAACATGGCCTAATCAGTGGCCAGAGGCCGCTCCCTCCTCCGCTCCTCCGCTCCTGGCCAGCTCCCGCCTTCGTATCTACAAAATTGATGAGTCTGTCAAAATGTGAATTCGAATTGTCCGGTCGAGAGGATAACCAAAAAAAGGGAAAAACGGGAAAAGAAAGAGCGACAAGCCAGGGGCACGTGTTCCCCGAAGCTTCGTCCTCGCCGCCTGTCATCATTAATTTTTTAAATCGTTCCACAGGTAAGCTGGGCAAGCTCGGCTCCTGCCTCCAGGAGACAGGTCACGTGCTATCGCCTCCCAACTACATAGCTCTAGAAGTCGAAATCTCGTCTCTCAGTGCACGATAGTTGGATTTATGAGCATGTGAAATTCCTAGCCGGGCCCGAAAAGAAGCGACACTTGCTACCCCACCGAGGAGCAGTATCCACTCAGTGGCTGCGCTTTGTACTTCTTCGCCAACAAATATGCCATAAATCAAAGGGTGCCCTCGGCCCTCCGCTCTCCGTCCTCTGCCCAGAGCCCCTCCCCTCCGGGACAAACAGTAGTTGCTTTTGAAATCGCGCCCATATCCGCCGAAGCTTCCATAATTTCTTTCGCCTCTCCGCCAGTGGAGAGTGCAGAGTCGAGAGTCGAAACGTATCTTATCGATGCTTTGCATTTTGCATGTTGCCCCTTGTCGAGCAACAGCCACAAGCCGGCGGCGGAGGAGGAGGAGGGCAGGATGCTGGGCAGCCATTGCATCCGACTCCGTGTATCCGTGTGTGTGTCGGAGTATCTGTATCTGTGGAGTAGCCAGGCTGATTTGACTGCAAGTTTACGTGTTGGCCCCCGTCTCGGGTCGCCCCTGCGGGCCTTTGAAAGATTGCCGACCCCGATAAGGGGGCTCTGATTGAAAGAGGAGCACTTTGGAGGCCGGGAAAGAGATGGCTAGCAAGGGCCCTCCGGTGGGCGTTGCTTGGCACATATACTGTGATATGTTCATTGCCGGGCTATCGCTGGACAGGAGCGGAGCTGGTAGAATAGAATCAGGCCAGAATTAGAGTCGGGACGTCTATCTGTCCATCAGAAACACGAGCTGGTGACCAGATAAGCTCTCCTTAAAGTCATGCTTAAAGTAAAGTATGCTCAAGTATCATAACCATTACATCATAGCTTTAAACCCGCAGATGAAAGGTTGCGGAGGTCAAGAGCAGTGGCCACTCACAAGGCGTGGCTTTAAAACGTGTATCTATGGGAGACTGAGCTAAGCTTTTTTTTAGAAAATCAAAGCCTGTTTAATGGGGAATATGTGGCATTTTGCTTCAATAGAACTCGGGGAAAAAAAGTCTGAAAGAAACTGAAGCCAAGTGACAGGCGAGAATGGAAAACACGCAGCCTGGGAAGCGTTTTCCACGGGAAAAGTGAAAAAGCCGCAGTAGCCGCATATGCCACAGCCCCTCCAGAACCCTTCTCCACCATCCAACAAGCAAAACCGCCGACACAGTCGAAAAATTCATAGACGACAACACGAGACAAAATTGCATTTCGGGCCAATGTGGGCCGCAGAAAAAAGAGCCCAGAACACACAGGGAAACAAAAAATAACGACGCGTCAACCCCAGAGGAGGCAAGTGGGTGGAGTGGGTGGCGCTGGGGGGGGAGCGATGGGGAGGCAACAAAATGGCAACATAACATGCAAAAGATACGCCACAAAAGCGGAAAACCCCCGAAACGAAAACGCAACACACAGGCGCAGGAGCAGGACCAGGATGAGGAGCAGGGGCAGGACTAAGAGCCGGGGCAGGAGCCGGAGCTGTGCTTAAATTCCCATTACAGCCATAATGGCTGCGGCAGTGTGTGTGCGTGTGCGTATCTGTGAGTCTGTTTCTGTTTGTGTGGGTGACTTGGCGGCTGGGTGGCGAAAGAAAAATGAAAACGAACTGCGCAGGATCGTTAAGGCAACAAAAGCAACTCCAATCGCTGTCTGTTTGTGGGAGACAGGAGTCAGGAGCACATAGATCCGAGAAACCATTCCATCCACCCGGAATAAGCGTCAGAAATTCATCAAATCCCAAGAAATGGGCGAAAAATTAAAGAAAGGCGAGCCACAATCCGCCAAAATGGAGGTCCCCAGCACACACCCAGCCAGCCAGCCAGCCATGCCACATATGGCCATATAGGGTGGCACTATATACCAGCCTTTTAGAGAGAAAAAAAAACATAAATACAAAGGCCGCACATGCCCCCGAGCCAAGGCTGAGCAAAATGGCAAAAAGAAGGCACAACAGCCGCAGCAATTGGAGGCTGAAACATGGAAGTAAATGCCGGCTGTCCGTCCGTTTGTCAATCCTCCACTCCACTCCACTCCGCCCAGCTGTCACTCCGTCCGAGTCCCAAGCACTTTCGACGTAAAGAGCAACAAATACAGATACAGTAAGCCAAGTGCGCGAAAGCTTTTCTCTCGACTCTCTTTTGAAACGACTGTCAGATACCCTACTCTGTTTTGAGAAGAAAGATTATGGTTTTAGGCTCGTTGGATATTTTTAAAGCGCCATCTAGGGAGATGAATCTTTAAGGAATCAATGTATTTCACTCTTAAGAGAGGAAAAAGTAACTAAAATTATCATTTCATAGTAGTTTAAGGTATAATTCCTACAAGTTCTAGGTAGTATAGGGCATGATTACAAGGAAAGATTATGGTTTTAGGATCATAACATATTTTTAAAGCGCCATCTGGGGAGATGAATCTTTCAGATAGCAAAGTATTTCATTCTTAAGAGAGGAAAAAGTAACTAAAATAAATCCACAAGTACTAGGTAGTATAGGGCATCCCACAACCCATGTACCCCACTTTCAGGGCAACCCACAAGAACGGAAAAAACGCAAACCGAAAAATCGGCAAAAAAAAATATATATAAAAATGAGGAAAAGAATACACAGAGGGAAGAACGACAACAACAATGGTATCTCGGACAACGGCAGCAGCAACTTGTCTGCTCCGCCTTTATAAATAATTCATGTGTAGCTACAGGGAGTGCGAAAGATACGCAAGATACATACACACCCCGAGTCCCTGCCCACTGCCCCGGACCCGGCCCCGGCCCCGGCCCCAACTCCCCCTACCAGCTCAGCCGCCCTCTTCCTGCCCCCAAAACCACTCCCCAAAAAAACCCACACACCGAACCAGCATCCAGATACGCGGCCACGTTTAAAGATACAAAGATACAAGGCAACAGATACAGATTTTATCCGAGTATGGGTGTATCTGTGAGAGTGTCAGTGTGGGGGTGGGGGCCGGGGGCTGGGGCAACGAAACATTTAAAACGTGCTAAACGCGCGTCAAACTTTTTCTTAATTTTTCAACAGCATCAGCAGGAGCATCAGGAGCGGCAGGAGCGGCAGGACCATCAGGACCAAGAGCAGGAAAAAAGTTTCTCCCCTGCGCCCTGCCAAGGATTACAGCACATATTTACCGATGGGCTGGGCGGGTGTGTCCTGTACATAATGTGGCAATGATTGCATTGATTTTTCCCTCCATTCCTGCGCTCCTTGGCGGCCAAAGCTTGCCTCGGATGGGGGGCAGGAGCGCTCCAACTTAAATACTTGAAAATACTGCTCTCTCCTTGGCGCTTGGCGCTTGGCCGGGCCAGGATTTATGAATTTTTCAAATGTTTTTTCTCCCTCGAAAAAGAAGAGCTCGCAAAGACCCAGCCCGAAAAGGGAAAAACTTTTTGGCAGAAAAACTTTTGCCATTCCAGTCCAAGGAGCCGGAGAACGCCGCTTGGCGTTGGTAAACTCGGTGGGGGGGGGATCTCGGATTATTTGATAACAGTTTGTTAATTAGCGCCGTCTCTGGCATCTCACTTTCTATTTGTTTACGTTCCAAAGGCATAATTGGCGAAATTAATTCAAGTTTTTGCCAAATCGGAACAAAAACAAACTGCAGAGCCAGTTGGAAACTGTAGCCCAGAAGTCACAGTCAGGGGGGGAGTGCTCTTTACCCAATAGTTGCAACTACAATTTAATTATACAGTTTAATTTAACAGTGTTTTTAACACAATACCCTCTGCTCTTCCAGAAAAACAACGACTCTCGCACTGCGTGGGCTGCGGTGGCCAGATCCACGACCAGTACATCCTGCGCGTGGCCCCCGATCTCGAGTGGCATGCCGCGTGCCTGAAGTGCCAGGAGTGCAGGCAGTTCCTGGACGAGAGCTGTACGTGTTTCGTCCGCGACGGGAAGACCTACTGCAAGCGTGATTATGTTAGGTGAGTACCAGGAGGGCGCCCTACCAGGAGGTTACATAATTCTAACTCGACCGAACCCTATTTGAGGTATATTTGCTCAGACCTGTCATGCGCCCGGGCCTTCCATTCCGCTCCCAACTGTAGCGTCCGGCAGCGTTTCCATTCTTTTGATTCTGATTCCGATTCCGATTCTGTTGGCCGACTCTGTTAGCCGGCCTTGTTAGCCCAGCCAATTAGCCCTCTGCCGCCAAACGCCAAGCGCAGAGCCGGCTGGGCAGCAAGTTCTAATCAACAGCTGGTCCGGGCCGGCGGCCTGGTCTTCTGGGAGACCAGAGTTTCATCATCGCTAAATGTATGACGTGCAATAAAAGCCGTGTTTGGGCTGTTTTTTGTTTTGCCATCATAAAGCCTGGTGGCTGCTGGCCGGCAAACGGCGACCGACGACCGACGACCAAAGTCGCAACTATTTGCCATGCAAATCTTTGAATAATTGATTAACACGTGCAAAGCTATAAATTAACACTTTACCCCCTTAACACACACTCCCCGGGATGCTGCGATGATTGATGAATATGCGGCTCAGTCATCGGCGGCGGGCTGACAAAAGAATTTTATTTTATGGCCATAAACGAGCTCCCACCCCTCGGAACTGTTTACAATCGGTAATCATGGGACCTCTCAGGGTTTTCGGGGCATGTAGATGGGTATTATAGACTCGGAACTAAATATATTTTTCAGAAAGTTTAAAAAGATCAATGAATATAGTAGTGTTTCCTAATAAATGACAAAAAAAGCAGGATAATTATAAGAATAATAAATTCTACAGTAAATATGACATGCATGTGTATTTAATATGTAAATAAAATGTAAAATGTATGTATGCATGACGCCCCAGCTGTTTTCCAGCACGGATTTTCAAAAAGTAAACAACCTTTTATGTAAACAAGGAATTCATTGCTATTTATCACGATCTTATTGCAAATAAGATAATAACTTCTACAAAATATAATTACTTTAAAATACTATCTATTTATTAAAAACCCCTTATTAAAAAGCATAATAATTAATCAATATTATTTTACAGATTATTTGGTACAAAATGTGATAAATGCGGCAACTCCTTCAGCAAAAACGATTTTGTGATGCGGGCCAAAACGAAAATCTTTCACATCGAGTGCTTTCGCTGCTCGGCATGTGCGCGTCAACTGCTGCCAGGTGAGTGTTTATTACCGGCTGCTCCGCCTTCCCGCTTAGCCCCCCGCCCAGTCCAAGTGTCCCCAGAATTACTAAACAAATAACCGATGTTTACCTGGAATTTTAGGTGATGAATTCGCGTTACGCGATGCCGGGGCTTTGTACTGCAAGGAGGATCATGATGTGCTGGAGAAATCGTCGCAGAGCAGCCTAACCTCGTCTTCGGTGGAGAGCAACAACAACATTAGCAGTAGTAACAACAACAACACCAACCTTAGCAATAACAACCATTCCAGCGAGCTGGGTTCAATGTCAGGTGAGTGCCGATTTGGGGCTCTTGAATTCACGCATCGAGGGTGCTTCAGCCGATGGAGTTTACTGTAGCACTTGGGGATGGCTTCCTTGGGGAGCAAATGACAGGGCAGGGGCTCCAGTTTGTTTATCTTCTAGAAGTCAACCCTTCGTTGGGGATGACCCTTTTGTGCGGAGGAGAGTCTTCGATTGTTTGGTTTCTGAGTTGACAGTGAAACCAAATATTTTGTCTCTATTGTTCATCAATATAATTATGGCAGAGAGTAACTTAATATTTGTATTTGCAGTTCAAGAAGTCGCTCTTTGTCATCGAAGCTTGCTGATTGTATTTATTTATGCCGACATGGCAACTTAATTTCCAAATGAACACTAGTTCGACCTCCACTCACTGGCTATTGTCCCACATTCGGCGGTTCTTTCGATGTACTTTTCGCTCCGAATGCCACAGGAGAAAAGTCAACCTGGCCTGGTAGGAGCATTCATTCTCCATCGGGCAGATTGGCAATCCTAATTAGCCCAAATTGGTCTGGTCTGGTCGGGTTCTGTGAATGGAAACCGGGACCCAGTGCGGGCAAATAGTTCGGCATCGCACAAAAGCTCTGCGCCCGTGTTTTGTTCTTGGAAAAACAGCGTTACATCCTTGTAAGCGATAGAGGAGTGTCAATAGGAATCGGCAAACGTCAAACAATGTTCGACAATTGTCAACCATATCGTCAACATAATCTCATTGTTTAACCAGAACGGGGAAGAGTGAAAAATAAAAAATACAAAATGGAAAAGGCCAACCTTATCAACATGGGGCGGCGATGTCAAACGCTGGATGCCAAACGTGTGTGGCAGTTCCCCCTTTTCCCCTTTCCCCCGTCCCCTGTTGAAGCCTGCACCTCGGGAAAGGATTCCGTTCCTCCTCCGAGAAACAAAAACAAAAAAATATAGCTGCCAGGGCAAACATAAAGTCCACAGTGCACCGAAGCGTTCAAGCGGGCAAACATTGACAAGCAACTTCTTGGGAATTGGATTTTTGTTTGACGACTGGCTTCGATCGAGGTATCGTTGGATCGGCGGATCTGACGGGTCGTATGATCAATCAGTCTGTCGGATGGCACGCCATTCATAGTTCCACTTGCCGGATTGTTTGTTTGTGCTCAACTCGAAAACGGCGTGCAGTCTGGTCAAGTGTTTGCGAAATCGCAGGCGGTCCTCCCTCTTTGAAGTCTTTGGCACTGGGAGAAAAAAGGTCTATTCCAATTGGCCAGCATGCCGAGGAAAACAGACTTTAGTTGCCAATTTGGGCGGGCATCCATAAGTGCCGAGGTAAATTCCTTCAAAGTAGACACGCCGCCTCCCGATAGACATCGCCGATCGATCTGCGCGATCCAAGAACTAGATAACGACGTGTTTCGGGGGTTGTGAAACACGACTTAATTACGAGAGGTTTCGGATGCCAGTCTTGGGGAAGCGCGTGCGCCGTGGGCTCTTTGATCTATCAGTGCCGAATTGTCCGCATTTGGCGATATTTGGGTGCAATTGTTGTCAAAAAATGAAAGCAGAAAACCGAAAGCAAGAGAGCAATCTGTAGGCGGGCACTTCAAAGCGCCTCTTCCCGGGCGAAAAATCAGAAAATGGCAAACCGAACTGATCTAGTATCTTCTTGTCTTCCGCCATGCAGATTCTGGAAGCGAGTCGGGCTCACACAAAAGTATTAGGGAGAAGCGGCCCTCGGGGCCCTCGGATGGCAAGCCCACAAGAGTTCGGACCGTGCTCAACGAGAAACAGCTGCATACGCTCAGGTGAGATCACTTCATGGTCATGTAACTTAGATGAAATACTAAAGGAACTGTTCCTTCCAGAACCTGCTACAACGCTAATCCGCGACCTGACGCCCTCATGAAGGAGCAGCTGGTGGAGATGACGGGCCTGTCACCCCGAGTCATCCGCGTCTGGTTCCAGAACAAGCGCTGCAAGGACAAGAAGAAGACCATCCAGATGAAGCTGCAGATGCAGCAGGAGAAGGTAACAATGGCGACTCTCAGCCAGTCACTGATTGGCCAATAACTAATGCCCCGTTTTCGCAGGAGGGTCGCAAGCTGGGCTACGGCGCCATGCAGGGCATCCCCATGATCGCCAGCTCCCCGGTCCGGCACGACTCGCCCCTGAACCTGCAGGGTCTGGACGTGCAGACATATCAACCGCCGTGGAAAGCCTTAAGCGACTTCGCCCTGCACGCCGATCTTGACAGCAACGGGGCGATCAACACGCACACGCCCGCATTTCAGCAACTGGTCAATCAGGTGAGGATTCCGAAATACCCCCTTGGCACTGGGGAACCAGCTTCGCACTTAACTTGTTCTAAACTTTATAGACTTGTCCTTTCTAAGGCGAAAATATAACTGACACTGGTTTGTTGTTTCATTCGCAGATGCACGGATACGACCTGAACGGAATGCCCGTGCTCCCGCCACACCCGCAATCGCACTCGGCCCAGGGCCCGCCCCACCAGCACCCCCCGCCTCCCGGCGGACCGCACAATCACCAGAACTCGAACCAGCAGCCAGGAGGGCAGCCGGGGCAGGGTAGCAGCCTGGACTCTGGGATCACGTCGCACTCGCACCTCAGCAACCACCCGGATAGCACCGACTCGTACGTCACGTACCTGGAGAGCGATGACAGTATGCAGGGCAGTCCGTAGACAATCGAACCGAATCTAATCCAGCTTCTTTTGTTGCTCCCAGAATCCAAACTGGCGCTGACCCCATCATCATTGTCCTCATCAGCCTCGGCGGCCACATCGATCTCCTCCCCGCCGTCGGGTGGTGGAGGCGGCGGAGCTGTGGGTGGTGCTGGTTTTGTGGGCTTGGGGGTGGGAGTGGGAGTCGGAGTAGGAATGCTACCGACCAATCAGTCGGCCACCGAGCAGCTTATGCAAATGCTCCAAAAAGTGACTGGCTCCACGTCCCCGGCCTCACATGCAGTGATTTAGAATTGCAGAGAGTTCGGTCCAACTCCCCAGCTGCTAGTCCTTTTTTAAATATTTTAAAATATTTTGTACATTAAAGTAACTTCTGCCACCTATCCGATGAGCTGTGTCTCACAAAGGATTCTCACTACTAACCTTTTTTAAACACTTTTTTTAAGATTATTAAGTCGAGCTGGGAGTGTTGGACTGTCTCTGGGGTTTGTGCAATTTTTTGCCCTGTTTTTGTATTCTACTCTCACCCAACTTACTTGTATTATGTGTATTTAATTTAATTCTGTTTGATTCGGTGCCAAAAATAGTCTGTAAGCCGTTGGCTTCGTGGAGGCAATATTGCTCTGGCTCTCCGGCTCAGTTGAACTTCAGTTTGTTATGTAAAGTACACTTTTGTTGTTGCGTTTTTGAAACTCGATTTAGAATTCGAAACTCGATTTAGAAACAAATGCTCACTCACTTGAAAAGTTCTAACAATAATTTTTGCCACGAAACAAAAGTTATGATAACGTTACTTCGCATCAAGTAGGGAACTTCACTAAAAGTAAAATTGTAAATAAAAATCCACAACATTCAACGGTGTGTATTAGTGGGCAGTGGAGCCTAGGAAGTAGGATCGTCCTGACCACGCACTGGGCCATCCTGGCCGGTCGAATGACAGCAACAAAAGCATATACGTTTAAGTTCGTAACTCCTATGGCAAAAACAAAAATTATAAATGGATAATTGCGAAAAGGGAACCTTGTATAAGTAAGACGAGACTCTGTAACTAAATTTAGACTTATTTGATAGTTTTAAAATTTTCCGAAATGCATTATAATGGGGAAGGTATGATTCCGAGGGCGGTAGGCGGAAGGGGCGGGAACGTAAAAGGTACCAAGGATGTTTATAAATTGTTTCGTAAAACAACTAATGTATTTTCAATAATATTTAACTAATATTAATAATAAACATTAAATAAGTAATTTTAGTAACTATAGAAAATGTTTAAATGAAATTAAAAACGAAAATAAAAACACAAAAAACAGTGAGAAAATAATATTAAAAGAGATGGTTTTATTGCGTGTGCTATGAGGTATATACTGCGTGTGCTATGAGGTATATATAAGGGCAAAGCTAAAGCCGGATATGCATGTCGTATCCATGACACTGTCTTGAAAAGGAATTTAAATTCCGGCGCCAATCGATAAACACATCTATCGGTAATCGGCTGATCCGGCCTTAATAGCGGGTGATTCGTGCACTGAGCCAATCAGCTGATTGAAGCGTCCAGAAATGAAGCTCCAGAAAATCGTAACGACGCAAAATGAAGCTCCAGAAAATCGTAACGACGCAAAATGAAGCTCCAGAAAATCGTAACGAGAATTTTACGTGAAACTAAAATAATAATTGTTAATAACAGGTTAATAACTAATTTTAATTTAACTAAGCTATTAAACTATTAAAAAAACTATACAATAAATTTTGTTTTGATGAATTATGTTTTTTTGTATACATATTTTAATTTCGAAGGTTAAAAAAATGTTAATTTAATATTTAAAATATTTCCCTCTCTGTTATGCAAGGATTTTTTAACAGAATTGGTTGTGCTGTTATGCGCAGTCAGCTGATGACAGTTTTCTGTCAACGTTGAAGAAGAAGAACTCAATTTAGTTTTGATTGTTTTAAATAATAAACAACGTTTTGTCGGATTGCATCAGACTATAAGGACCACGAATTAAGTAGCACGCCACCATGCCCAAGGAGCAGTTTCGCGCTTCTGCGCTGAACAAGAAAATGTAAGTATTTAACGATTTTGAAGAAACCCAATCTAATAGTTTCCGTAAAAGTTCCCATGTGCAGTTCGGGATCAGCGCAGCGGATGAGATTCAGCAGGAGTCACTCGTCCGGATCATATCCAAGAACCTGTACCAGGCGCAGCGCCAGCCGGTGCCTTTCGGGGTGCTGGACCGGCGCATGGGTATCGGCACCAAGGACGCCATGTGCGAGACCTGTGGTCAGGGCTTGAACGAGTGCATCGGTCACTTCGGCTACCTGGACCTCGCGCTGCCAGTGTTTCACATCGGCCACTTTCGATCCACCATCAACATCCTGCAGATGATCTGCAAGACCTGCGCCCAGGTGATGCTCAAGACCGAGGACAGAGCTGTTTTCGAGAAGAAGCTGCACAACCCCAACTTCTCTTACCTGGGCAAGAAGGCCCTGCACGTCCAAATGCTGGCCAAGGCGAAGAAGGTCACCAAATGCCCGCACTGCGGCTCGCCCAACGGCGGCGTCAAGAAGGGACCCGGTCTCCTCAAGATCCTGCACGATCCCTACAAGGGGCGCAAGGTGGACTCCGCCTTCACCAACAACATGAACGAAATGCTCCGCTCCACGGAGGCCAACAGAGACCTCAATGCGACGCTCAGCAGCTACAGCACCGCCGAGGAACTGACCCCCCTGATGGTGCTGGACCTGTTCGAGCAAATCCCGCAGAGCGACGTTGCCTTGCTCGGAATGTGTTCGCGGGGAGCACATCCCAAGAACCTGATTGTGACCAGGGTGTTTGTGCCGCCGGCCTGCATTCGACCCTCGGTGCTGTCCGAGGTGAAGGCCGGCACCACGGAGGACGACCTGACCATGAAACAGAGCGAAATCCTACTCATCAACGATGTCATCCAGCGGCACATGGCCACTGGCGGGAAGATCGAGCTCATCCACGAGGACTGGGACTTCTTGCAGCTGCACGTAGCGCTCTACTTCCACAGCGAAATCAGTGGCATTCCCATCAACATGGCCCCCAAGAAGACGACCCGCGGAATCGTGCAGCGGCTGAAGGGAAAGCAGGGTCGCTTCCGCTGCAACCTTTCAGGGAAGCGAGTGGACTTCAGCGGACGCACTGTCATCTCGCCGGACCCCAACCTAATGATCAACCAGGTGGGCGTGCCGGTGCGCGTGGCCAAGATCCTCACCTACCCGGAGCGCGTCAACCAAGCCAACATGCGCCACATGAGGCAGCTGGTCCGCAACGGACCCAGTACTCATCCAGGCGCCAACTACGTCCAGCAGCGGGGCTCCAGCTTCAAGAAGTACCTGGCGTACGGCAATCGCGAGAAGGTGGCCCAGGAGCTGAGGTGCGGCGACATTGTGGAGCGGCACCTGCGCGACGACGACATCGTCCTGTTCAACCGCCAGCCCTCGCTGCACAAGATGTCCATCATGTGCCACCGCGCCAAGGTGCAGCCCCAGAGGACCTTTCGGTTCAACGAGTGCGCCTGCACGCCCTACAACGCGGATTTCGACGGCGACGAAATGAACCTGCACTTGCCGCAAACGGAGGAGGCCAGAGCCGAGGCTCTCATCCTCATGGGCAATCAGTCGAATCTGGTGACGCCCAAGAACGGGGAGATTCTGATCGCCGCCACCCAGGACTTCATCACCGGCGGCTACTTGCTGACCCAGAAGGAGGTCTTCCTCACCAAAGAAGAAGCTATGCAGCTGGCTGCGTGCTTCCTGGCCAACGAGGACTCCACCATGCACATCGAAATGCCGCCGCCAGCCCTGCTCAAGCCGCGCCGCCTGTGGACGGGCAAGCAGATGTTCAGCCTGCTGATGCGACCCAACCACGACTCCCAGGTCCGACTCAACATGGTCAACAAGGGACGCAACTACACCAAGAACATGGACCTGTGCGTCAACGACTCCTGGATCCACATTCGCAACTCGGAGCTGATGTGCGGCGTCATGGACAAGGCCACCATGGGGTCCGGCACCAAGCAGTGCATCTTCTACCTGATGCTGCGCGACTTTGGGGAGGCCTTTGCCACCAAGGCGATGTGGCGGCTGGCCAGGATCGCCTCGTACTTCATCCAGAACCGGGGCTTCTCGTTCGGCATCAGCGATGTGACGCCCAGCAAGCGGCTCCTGGAGCACAAGGAGTACCTGCTGCAGCGCGGCTACGCCAAGTGTAACGAGTACATTGAGAAGCTCAAGGCCGGCACCTTGCAGTGCCAGCCGGGATGCACCCCGGAGGAGACCCTTGAGTCGGTGATGCTGCGGGAGTTGTCCGGCATTCGCGAACAGGCGGCCAAGACCTGCTTCGCCGAGCTCCATCCCACCAACAGCGCCCTCATCATGGCCCTCAGCGGGTCGAAGGGATCGAACATTAACATCTCCCAGATGATTGCCTGCGTGGGTCAGCAGGCCATTAGTGGCAAGCGAGTGCCGAACGGATTCGAGAACCGGGCGCTGCCCCATTTCGACAGGCACTCCGCCATTCCGGCGGCCAGAGGCTTCGTCCAGAACAGCTTCTACTCGGGCCTGACGCCCACGGAGTTCTTTTTCCACACCATGGCCGGTCGCGAGGGCCTGGTGGACACGGCGGTGAAGACGGCTGAGACCGGATACCTGCAGCGACGACTGGTCAAGTGCCTGGAAGACCTGGTCGTGCACTACGACGGCACCGTGCGCAACGCCGTCAACGAAATGGTGGACACCATCTACGGTGGCGACGGCCTGGACCCCGTCTCAATGGAGACCCGGAACAAGCCCGTCGACTTGGTCCATCAGTACGATAACTTGCGTGCCCAAATCCACCCTGGACAACAGCCACCCCTCCGTGGCTCCGAAATCCCTGAAGCGGCCGAATCCCTCTTCAAAACTCCCGAGTTCGCGGAGTCTCGCGAGGATTTCAAAGAGGACGTGAGGAAACACCTCAAAACGGTGTCGAAGAGAATCAGCCTCTTGCAGGAGAAGTACGACCCGTACGGGAACCTGTGTAACCAAATCGAGTGCCTCACCACCGAGCAGCTGCTGGAGTTCCTGAGGCGCATCAACGACCGCTACAACCGGGCGGTGACCGAACCGGGCACGGCAGTGGGAGCCATAGCCGCCCAGAGCATCGGCGAGCCCGGCACCCAGATGACCCTGAAGACCTTCCATTTCGCCGGTGTCGCCTCCATGAACATTACCCAGGGAGTGCCGCGCATTGTGGAGATCATCAACGCCACCAAAACCATATCCACCCCGATCATTACGGCCGAGTTGCAGGACAACCTGAGCATGGAGTTCGCCCGGCAGGTGAAGGCGCGCATCGAGAAGACCACGCTGGGGGAGCTCTCGTCGTACGTGGAGGTGGTGTGCGGCCCCCACTGCTGCTACCTGGCCATTGGCATCGACATGTCGCGAATCAAGCTTCTGGGCCTGCACATCAACTTGGACACCATCGTGGCCAGTATCCTGAAGTCCCGGATGCGCCTCAAGCCGGCGCAAGTAGAGGTAGCCCGCGACTCCCGGATCGTCGTGCGCGTGGAAGCTACGAAAAACGCCACCATCAACTCGGAGCTGGCCCGCTTGGCCCTCAGTCTGCAGAGTGTCGTGGTGGCGGGGCTGCCGAACATCAACCGGGCGGTCATTGCCGTGGACGACGCCCGCCAGCCGGCCACCTACAAACTGTGCATCGAGGGCTACGGCCTGCGGGACGTCATCGCCACGTACGGCGTGGTCGGAGTCCACACGCGCAGCAACAACATATGCGAGATCTACCAGACCCTCGGCATAGAGGCCGCCCGCACCATCATCATGAGCGAAATCACGGAGGTCATGGAGGGCCACGGAATGAGTGTCGACTGGCGGCACATTATGCTTCTGGCCAGCCAGATGACGGCCCGCGGCGAGGTGCTCGGCATCACGCGCCATGGCCTGGCCAAGATGCGCGAGAGCGTCTTCAACCTGGCCTCCTTCGAAAAGACTGCCGACCACCTCTTCGACGCGGCCTACTACGGCCAGACGGACGCCATCAACGGCGTCTCGGAGCGCATTATCCTGGGAATGCCGGCGGGCATTGGCACGGGCATCTTCAAGCTTCTCCATTGTCACGAGAACAAGCAGGTTCCTCCGATCGAGGAAACCATTTCTAATTTCCTGGGACTAGTTCCATGCGCTTAAAATTCATCCTTTAATCACGTGTGAGGTCAACTTTTAAAAAGTGAATAAAATCCACTAAAAATAATCTAGAACATCTTAAACTAGTTTTTATTAAATTCTTTTTTAGTTTTTCCCCAATTCATTCAAATTTTAAGAGAATCGATACACAAATCGATTAAGGTATTCCGCTCAAGGATCGGTTGGTAATTGGCAAAGATATAGCCATCGCTGGGGGCCATATTGGGCCTCCCATGCAGGGGGAAGGGGATCCACCACATAATTTAAAAAAAAATCAAAAATATTCAAAAATCGGGGATAAGTATTGTTTCGAAATAAATTTGATACAGTTTGGAAGATATTGGGGTCCTGATTTCGAAATTGTTCGATGGTGCCAGATCTGCGGAGAAATATGCTTATTTCGAAATGGTATGGCGTTGCCATATCAGTTGATACATTTCTGAAATATTCGCAATGGAATGTTCCAAACACACAATTTCATTTCGAAAATCACATTTACCCATGAAATTTATTAATTATATACATATATAAGATTAGAATGGAATGATCAGCCGCTCACCAATGGACACAAAATGTCACTTGCCTCAGGAAAATCCTGAAAAAGCAGAAACCTTACAACAGTTTTTAAAATCTTAATTTTAATATTATTTTTGGACAATTGTGGGATAAAAAAATCGACCAGTATAAAGACGATCGGATTTATGTAACTTTATTTGGTGGCGACATTTCCAAGGTGAATTTGGTGAACGGGATGCGGGCCGGTAACGAAAAGGATAAGAACGAGAGCAACTTTCAGATGATTTCGGTATGCAGTGGCGGTGGCGGTGACTGTCAGTCTCGGGGGTTTCAGGTTTTAATCTCGATGCAGGCGTCCGAACTGGGCGGCACCACCTCGCCGCTGTCCGCGGCGGCGGCGGGCTTGAGCAGGGCCAGCGTGGTGGCACCGTCCAGGACCTCATCCTTGCGTACGTGTAGCATATCGATCTCGGTAAGTGCGACATTGGGTTCCTAGGTAAGAAATATGACTTGAGAACGAGCTACAGAAGCGATAGCGAAAGCTAAATGGGTATGGGGATGGGTTCACCTTCTCCATGGCCGCGTCCGAAACCTGCAGATGATACTTGTCCCGGCAGTATCGCGACAGCAAAGCGATGCCCACTTCCCGGTTCTTGGCGTACTTGGACTCCCAGGCATCCAGCAGGCGGTTGTAGTAGCGGGCGTTCTCGATGTAGCGCAGGTATATGTGGGTCCCCGCCGTGGGGAAGATTCTCTCCAGCGGCTGGCAACGCGCCAGCTCGTCTTCCGCGACAATAAGGCAACGCACGTCATCCGGCAGCAGGTTGTCGAGAATGGTGTCCACATACTCCTCCCGGAACTCGATGCTGCGGTTGGTGTATTGGTTATGCTTGCGCACCTCCTCCGCCGTCAGGCAGGTGGTGAAGATGCGCTTGTCGTGACACAGAGGTCCGTTGAGATTCAGCTCCTCCAGAATCTCCGCCTGCTGGCGTTCGTTCAGCTTCGGGGGCACCTGGTAGAGCGCCGTGTTCAGCACAGACTGGATGAGGGGCCCCTTGACATGAAGATCCAGTGGAAGCTCCGAGTGGAGGGAAGGAGAGATGTTTATCTCCAGGAGCCACGGAACGAGGTTCTCATCCAGCAACACATCAAAGCCGAATAGCTCGAAGCAATTGTATCGAAAATTGACATTTTGACGGTACATGCGATTTAGACCCGACTCTCCGCTCACGATCCCCTTGATGACCAGGTTGCGCAGCGTGGCCCAGAGGCGCTTGGTGTTGACGCCGCGATTCTCTAGACACGACCACAGCGACTGCAGTGTCCACTTGTGTCCCTGGCAGGCATTGAAGTCCTCGTTCTTGGCGTAGTTCTGCGAGAACTTGTTGATGCTGTAGTTGGTCAGGTGCATGCAGCGCTCGTCGAGATTGCTCAGCTCCGAGCTGTACTTCACGGACGCGAATCTGGCCAAGCCGTCCTTGTACATGTAGATGCGGAGCGGGTTGATCGAGGTCAGCACCACATAAAGCCGCATATCGAACTTGTTGTCGTTGATCAGCAGCGGGCGTTCGATATATCTGGATGGTGCAAGACAGTGGGTTAGGAATGGCTAGCAAGGAGCCTGCTACTCACTTCTGCACGACTAGAGGACGGTCTTTGGGGAACTGGCTCCACTTGTTGACAATCCGTATTCCGGTTCCTCGGGCACTCGCCGGCGGCTTCACAATCCACTTCGTCAGCTTGGAGGCGTTCTTGGGCCAAACCTGACGCAGGTTTTCCAGGTCGTCTGGCATAATGTAGGATCTGAAAATATATGATTTGGTGAGATGTAGTTTCTATTATGTGTAACTACAGCACGCACTTTTGCATGAAACCAAACTCCTTCTTTCCGAATTTCTTCATGTTGCTGTAGATGCTGCGCCACATGGTGTCCTTGCGTCCGATTCGGAACGATCCGGGTATATGGTTGTACTTCTGGTGGGATCGAATGGTCCGGAAGCCGGGACTCTTCATGTGCTTCTCCCACACGGCCATCCAGTCGGTGGTGTCTGTCGAAAATGAAAGAAAGTATGTTAATAAAGAAACTCTCCAGGCTCCCGAAACAACCCACTCTTGATTATGCGGAAGCCGGAATTGAGGACCACCCGCTTCACAATCTTGGGCATCACAGGACTCAGCTTCCACTTCAGGACGCGGTGCAGGGCCGCCGGCATCGGAGGACCCTTGTCGGCGTGCGAGGTGAAGTTGAGGTAGGGCGGGACGTTCGGGAATAGGCTGGGAGAGAGAATGGCCTCGGGACGGAAGTAGACCGACGCTTCCGAGTCTGTGGTGGCCACCGATTCCTTCGAATCTCTTTTCTCCGGCTGGAGGCGGGTGTGTCGGCTCTGGCGCGTCTCCGAGTTGTCCTCCTCCAAGAAGAATGGTGTGCCCACGTACTCCTCCTCGGAGTCAGAGTCATCGTAGTTGTTGACGTCGTCGATGGCTGCAAGGATTGGGAATGCATATGAGTGATTTCTGGCTATGAACTACACTTGTACTTGTCCGTCTACAAGACCCACCTGCACACGGATCGTCCTCGTGCCGGCGGTCGTGGTCGTGACCGCCCTTGTTCAAAGAAACACCCACGTAGGGGGAGCAGTGATCGCCGGCGGTAACCCGGTGGCTGGTGAAGTGGTGCTGGCCGTTGTGCGGGGAGTGGGCGTAGAGGGAAGCGTAGAGACTCGTCTCCAAGGCGGTGGCCGCCGACTTGGTCAGTCCGTTCTGGGTGAGCAGCCGGCTCTTCTCCTCCTGCTGCTGGGCACTGAGCATGCTGCTGCCGTGGAACGTGTTCACGACGATCTTGCTCGCCGGCGAGGGCTTGAGGGTCTGGGTGCTCGAGCAGGACAGGCTGGAGGGCGCGCCCTTGGCCTGGATGGTCGGGCTCAGGCTGGAGCGCTTGTGCCCGTTGCCGGATCCGTTTCCGTTTCCGATGCCGTTGCCCACTCCGTGCTTGGAGAAGGCCTCGTCCCTCGCGCGCTTCAATAGCATCTGTGTGGTTAGTGGAGAGCGCGGCAAGCAGGACATAGAAGAGGCGGCATGCAGGATGGGGGAGAACAGAGAGTTATGGAGTTAGTTTCTGCGAGGATGTGGTTACAAGTCATGGTGGACACTTTTAGGTCTCAAGTGGAGTGGGTTCTACCTCGAAAAGCATGAATCTTTTTAGTAAATAAGCAAGTAGACGAAATAAACAAAAAAACGATAAACATTAAAGGACATCCTTATAGGATATACCTCTCACACCAGGACACACAAACGAGAATCAATCCATACAGAGACATGGAAAGCACAACTCACCTGAACCTTCTTGTAGGGCTCGGACTGGAGCACGCTGTTGGCCACAACGGGGGCCACGGTGGCGCTCACCGCTGTGGTGACCTTCGGAGGCGAGTTCAGAGGGGGCGAGCCCCGGATGACGACGCGCTGCGGCGGCTGGACAGACTTCGATATGCCGTTGGCAAGCGACTTCTCCGGCGAGTGGCGCTTGCGCGACGAGGGCGGGCTCTTCAACTTGGGTGGTGAGGAGCGGGCGGAGGCAGCGGCAGCGGCTGAGGCGGCAGCAGCGGCGGAGGCCACCGCTGAGACGGATCCCCCGCCGGCCGCCGATCCTCCGCCAGCGGCACTGCGGTGCTGGGGAGTAGTGGGCCCCACCCGGCCTTGGTAGCGGTTCGGCGGCGAGAGGTGCGGGTTGAAGTGGTTCGGGTGCGAGGCGGTGGGTACGTGGTTGTGGTGGGCCAGCTTCTTGCACATGACCATCTTGTCCTTGTAGAGCTCCACCTCCTCCAGCCAGGACTCGTGGAAGTCAAGGATCTCGATGCCCTTGCCGCTGCGGCTCTGGTGGCTGTGGTGGTGGTGCCGCCCCCCGGACCCGCCGTGGTTCTCCTTCGCGGCGGTCCCTGATCGGGCCGACGACATCCTCTTCTCGGTCATCTGAGCCATAATATGAGTTCACAGGTAATTTTGATAACTGTAATGAGGTGAGTGAGTTTTTTTTTGCATTAATTTTTCTCGTTTGGTTTTGAAGGGAAGCAGGCAACTTTTGAGAAACGGAATACTTGGCATTTGATTCGAGTGCTTCGTGAAGTGGACGAAGTACTGCTCAGTTCAGTTCAGTTCCCACTGAACTTGGGACTATTTTCGTGGATGCCTCCGCCCCGAGTTGCTCCGAGTGCGCTGACCATTCAGACAGCGAGTCGGTGTGGAATTGGAAGTGGATCAAAAGTGGGTTTCTGAATGGGTTCAAGGTGCCGTCTGGCGGGTGGTGCTGGTAGTGGTAGTGGTTGCGAGTGGTGCAGCTGCCGTATAGATGCTATTACTTCACAGAGGCGAGTGCGGGGCGTGTCAATGGCTGGCTATTTTCGAAACCTGATGGCACGGCACCAAGATCATGCGACACAATGCCCAGCGAGACACAATGCGGGGCACACTTCGCTCATCGATTGCCAATCGATCAATAACAGTGAGCAGCAAGTGCGTGCCAAGAAAAGAGGAGCAGTCGAGACCGAAAATAAACAAGCCGCGCCAAGACTTTCGCCTTCAATATTTTTGCCCTGCTGCTTCTTAGAGAATTCAAACTTTACACCGAGAATTCAAAAATGTCAAATGGCGCCAACTTCCAGTGGGGAGGAGGGTCCCAGGTCCCAGTCCCACCCAGCCGGCTTTTTGCGGGCCTGTGTGCGTGTGCGGGGGCAGTGTCGGTGTGGAGATGGGAACACTCACCTTAATATTTTACATGCGCACAAAGAATTTTGTTGTATACAAAAACAAACCGAGAATTTCTAGACAGGTATCGACTCGAGGACTAGATCCAAAACAGCTTGTCTTCACTCGAGATTTTGTTTGGTTTTGATTTCCATTCAAACGGCAACAACAACAACAGCAATTCCGAAGCAACAACCGACGGGGATGCCAGCTCGTTTTCCAACAATCGGTCTTCCTATCGAAATCGACCACTTTGATATCGATATCCAGTGCTGCCCATTCAGGCTCAGAGGGGCAGTTGGCGCGCAAATTTGAAAACAATTATTTGCAATTCCTTGTGCGGTTAGCACAACGGAGTTATGTTAATTGTATTCGTTTGGCTACGGGCTTAGGCAAACCAATTTTTCTAAAAACAATGTTAATACTTTATCAAAAAGGTATGAAATTAAATTTGGACTTCAGACGCCTAGGTCCATTTTTAAACGATTTGAATTGGAAAAGTATCTCTTAGGTATCTTGTTTCGCTTAATTTCAGAATATATTTAGTCGTTGCTTGAGAAACAATCAAATTCATAAAATCTTTAGGAGGTCTACCAAATCCCTCTGATGACTTGAAGACCAATCAAATTAATAGAGGACTATTAGGGTAATTAAGAGGTTTACAATGAAGAGGAGCCTTAGTGGTCATCAAACACACAGTGTGACGTAAATCAGGCACCTGGCAGAAGGTCCCTCTACCTAATCGGCACCGGAGGGAGGACCTACATGAGCGGAACGAATGCTGTGATCAAATGCCGCAGGCGGCTGAAGCCAATGATGAAGCCATCAGCGTTTCAATTTATACACCTTCCAGGCGGCTGCGGTCTTTATTGATTTTGATGGCTGCGCAGCACTAAAAAGTGATTTATCGCAGATCCTGCGGCAAGGCCGGGCAGCCGAAGGAGGAGGCAGCCAACCAGGGAACACACACAAGCGGGCCCAGATCCGATTCGAATCTGTCGATAAGTTGTGGCGGCCTTTAAACGGCCCTCGAGGCACCATCAATGCCATCATCGTAACCGCCTCCTACAAGACGTCAACACCCCCCCTACTCCGGAGTGGTCACTGGGATTGCGAAGAGCAGCTCTGGCGGTGCACAGGGAGAAATCAGTGCCTCCAGGCACACATCAGAAGCAAAGACCTGAGGAAAGGAGCTAGCAATTTTTGAAGAGTGTGGCTCAGGACTGGCAGTGGGTGGGGGCTGCGATGGATGCACTGCGTCGATGATGAACTTATCTACATCTCGGACATTAACGTGTTTGTTGTTCGGGCCTGTGTTTTGTCATTGGTCGTTCGGTCCTTCCGAGATGCAGTGCAGTGGCACTCCAGACGGCCCGATCAGATTAAAGATAGGCTCGAATCTGCGCCTGTGTGGGCCTTTTCCGAAGGCCCTAAACAAGTAGCTTACACGGAAAGAAAACAAATACTTCTGGCTAATAGACCCGAAGTTCGCAACTAGATGGAAAACAGGGATTAAGACCAAGGAGATCCAAGTCAACAAAAAAGTCATCATGAGCTAAAAGTAAATACTCCAAGGACCTCTATCTCCAGGATAAATCACTTTTTCTGCCTGTACTCCGAGTAGTTCGAAGCGTATCCTTGGCGCGTTTATTGTGCGATAAGCGCGCCGCTTGTTTATAAAATATTATTAATTATTTAATCAGGGCGCAGGGACTGCTCAAGTTTAGGATTTCAGCGGAGAATGGAGCGGAGCGTCCACACCCGCTACCGTTGCCACGGAAAAGTATCGAGTTTCGAGTTTCTGGAGTAAATGCAATTAATTTGTCGCTTGCACAATGCACAATGCGAGAATAGGATCGGCAGGATCAGGATCAGGATCCACCTAATTTGGGCCTATTGACGGGCCCTCGCCGAGACATGTGTGTGCTTTGTGGTGCCTAATCCTTTCGCTAGATGTTTGCTTTCGGCACCTTTTGGTAAACATGAGATGACTTGAAAGGATCTGCGATCGGCTCGCCTTGATTAGAGCTCAATTTACACCCGAATGAAAGGTGTGCTGGTGTGCTGGAAGATGAGATCGAAGAAACCGAGCCATCGCATTATCCAATCCACAAAGGACCACAGCGTATGGCACATATGGTTAGGGATCTATTCCTTGGCGAGGAGATCGGGAATGGAAAGGATTTTCAAAGGGGAGATCTGGGGGAGTTGCACTCGAATAAAGGAGTTCAATCTCACAATCAGTTGGTAGGACAAGAGCTCATTCCCACCTGGAAATTATGCCTGCCATTTTGGAATTTCCCTCTAAATGGTAAGCCTTTCAAGGGCTAGCCATTTGATTCCTAATTCGGAATTAAATCCATCCAATTTGTACCGCTTTAAAGATAGCCTGGAATACTAATCGAAGCCCAGTCAGATAGTTTTCACTGCCATTTAGGGCCTAATCTCTTTGGAGGCTCCTTCGGTGGGGACTCCCGTCCCATCCCAGCATCAGCCTTCGAAAATGGGTGCCGTCTTTGATATTTCTGTTAATCGCTGGCTAAGTCGGCGATTAATTTAACTGCTTATTTTGTTTTCACCCATTCGTAATAAAAATGCCGCGAGCTGCACGACGGCGGCAAAAATAAAATTGAAAATTTATTGTCTTTATGGGACGTGAGTGAGTGTGCTTGAGGACTGAGTCCGTCTGCCCGTCAGAGACAACCTTTAGCTTCTGCGGAAAGCAAAAAGTGAGAAGCTCCGCGGAGAAGATGCGAAATTGCCGCCGCTTCTCCGACATCTCCGACTCGACGTCTTCTCGTTTTCTCCGCGTTTCGCGTTTGACGTTGATAATTTAGCAGAAAGGAAAAAATTCAATATTTTGACAGCATTGTGTGTTGAGTTATAGAACAGAATTAATTTGCCAGTCGATGCGGGTAGATAGAAGGCGGGTAGAGAGTAAGTTTAGAGGAGGGGGCTGCTTATAGGGAGTCCCTCCAACACTCTTGTTTAATCTTCCCTAGAACTCTCTATGAAATCCAGAACACCAAATGCCAGAATATTAAATATTTACTCTTCCACTGGCGTTGCTGTGATTTTAATGGTTCGTTGCACAAATTATTTAACAAGCTAAAGCACCTGAACCCCACCCATGGTGCCACCCTTTGTGTCTCGCAGGACAATGCGAACGGGGACAGGTGCGCCGTTGCCGGCGAGTCCTTCGCTCCTGGGTGACGCTCTATTACACACACATTCACACGCACAATTGGGCACTTAACAATTTTGAAAACTTTGCTCAAATTACATATCCTTCCACACCCGCCCAGCCCCCAAAGCACCCAGTCCCCCATCCCCATCCCCCATCCCCGATCCGACGGCCGTTGGCTCGGTTCCCGAGCAATTTCCATTTAATTTCAGGTTGGAGAACCATGAATTATAAAGGATACCTCCCTCTGGGTAGCTTCTTTAACGCATGACACTCATCCTTGGGCGGGTGGGGCCTGCGTGGGCCGGCGGAGGGTGGCTGGCAGGGAGTCCTAAGGACAGCCCTAATTACAGACTATCAATATTCATTCAACGCCGACCGGAACTCGATTTGTTTTCCACAATGTTGGCTTTCACTGTCGCATGTTTGTACACAAAATTCGATTCGATTTCCGCTGGACTCGGAGTTCCGCTCGCAGGCCTATCATTTGGTGGCATGAAATGATTTTATTTCCCGGCCGGCGAATGTCTATAATTATCATAAATATTTGCCACAAATTGACAAAGTTCTGCGGACCTGAGAATGGGAGTCTATTAAGGCAAAATTTATTTCGGAAATATTTTGTCCAGCTACTCTGCCCACTTCTGTTATCTTCTCCGATTTTACGACTCCTGACCGCCAATTAATGGAAGCCTAACCGTCAACACACCACAGATCACTCCCAGAACTGGTCGAGGCCTCAACTTCCACTCGACGACACTTATCAGATCGAGAATAGTTGGCCATAACAGCCGCCCAGCAACGAGTTCATAACTCGGACAGGTTCTCCCAATAGACAAACTAATGGGCCGATAAGGCCGGCCCCTGGGAAAGCATAATTGAACTGTAAATGGCAAAAATATTTATTGTCTTATCACATCGTATAACTCGCCGTGTCACAACCCGGCCCGGAGCAACAAATTACGAACAGGGGATCTGGGAGGAGCCGCCTCGAAGGAGCATCGTCGAGGCTCCTCCCCACGCTGCGCGGCATCTGGAGAGCGGCTGGGAGAGTGGCTATCCAAGAACAGAGGACCATGCCTGCAAATTCGGGTTCGGAATTTTGAAAATAAAAATAATATTCATCGCTATCGTTATTAACTTATGCTTTCCCGCTAATGCCCAGCGCAGGACGGTGGATTGTACACTTAGGAAAAGTATTAAATAGAATCCACTAATTCTATTGAATCTAAAGAACATAAAAGTTATCATTAGCAGAGGGAACTACATACTTGTTTCTCCCTGTGCTCTGAACCAGTCCAGACTCCTCTTCTTGCCTCAATCTTCCCCAATCCGCCCAGTCCCCAAGCAGTTGCCTCGGCAGTTGCCAACAGTTGGCCAACTAAATGCGCTAATCCGCGTGTTGTCAACTTCATTAGCCGATAAACACGCCGACACATTAAATTGGCAGCGCAGGGAGAGCCGGCGGGGGCGGGGCCGGCATCGGGGGGATTATGGATGCGAGAGACCGCGAGGGGCGGAGGAGCCAGGAGGGCGAGGATGGGGCCGATTTCTGCGGCTCCCATTTGAAGTTGCCAACGAAAAATTGCTGCCACTTGAATTTTTAATGCCCATAAAGTATGCAGCGGAGTCTGGAGCCTGAGAAGGAGGATGCACTGCAGCCAGCCAGGTCCAGGTGATTCCAGCCAGAAGGCAGGGAAGCAGGGAGGCAGAGAGGCAGTCAGAAACTCCCGAAGAAAGTTCACATAAAATACGATGGCTTAGCTTTTGTCTGGCCCTCCTCCCCATCCTCCATCCTCCGGACTTCGGGCTTCGGGCTTCGGGTCCGTCGTCAGGTGTGTAATTCGATATCTCTGCTCTTTAATTCCCGGCCATTCGTTTGTGCGCGCGATTTATGTTCTACATTTGTACTTTGGCACTGGGACTGGATCGGGTAGCCGGCAGCGGAGGGGAGCAGCCCCATCCGGCCGCAGGACCACTAGGATGCGCCACTAAACAATAATTATGACAACAATGAGAGCAGGCAGAATCCTTAATTCACTCCCGCCCGGAGAAGCTAAAACAAAGGGCCCAGCGGAGAGGCTTTCCGCGCTTGTGTTCCAGGAAGATTAGGGGGCAATTACTGCTTCACACGACCAGCAGACGACCCAGAACTGTAGAAGCCGAATTTGTTGTGACAAAGGCGGATGGCGGAGCGACCAGGTCGGAGCTGGTCGACCGCAACTAAGCGCCGGTATAGGATGTCTCTACGCGGAATCGGGCATCCTCTGCAATACCAGGTTCTAAGGGCCTCCTGAAGCATCAGAACTAGTTAGCTGAATGTGTGTGTTTCTTGAACAATTTTAACATAAAATC
Source organism: Drosophila ananassae (assembly GCF_017639315.1). Lineage (NCBI taxonomy): Eukaryota > Metazoa > Arthropoda > Insecta > Diptera > Drosophilidae > Drosophila > Drosophila ananassae. Next base: position 26,912,214 of record NC_057930.1, read on the forward strand.
TTTGTTAGTTTTCCAAAACCCAACTAAAGGGAACCCCATTACGAGACGCAACGCTTTCCATTATCCGGTGTTACCCCCCACCTGGGAAACACGCGCTAACCCCTCCTCCCAGTGCCAGTCCCAGTCCGATCCAGGCGATCATTAAAGACCCAACTCTTTCCCGGTCTCGGGGACCGAAACAAAGCTCTGTGCGCCCAGTGTTCAATGCCCAATTGAAGACATAATTACTACTTAAAAGCGGCATTAACGCTATCACTTACACATGTCACATGCTCGTCGGCGCATTACGGAAGACAATAAAGGCGGGCTGGACGGGTGGATGGATGGGTGCCTAGTGGGCCTCCTTTTCACTGTGCCACATCATCTTCGGGGCCCAAATAACAGCCTCATCATGGTCTTGACTGGGCACAAAACCCGATCTTTTGTACGGTACTGGGATCTCTGAGAGATGGAGATCTTGGATATTATGGGACCTGGGAGCCGAGGGTCGTTTCATCATCATCATCCGAGAATACACTGTTGGAAAACAATTAATATTTGCAATAATGGAAGCTCCTTTAAATTGATGTAGGCTATAGAGGTTTCTCCCAGTGTAGCTTACAAAAAACTGTTCAAGATGACGTTCCTGGCATTCGGGAAGGCGAAAAAAATGAGAAAAACACAAAATAAAACCTTCGGTGGCTCCGACTCTGGCAGCGGCATATTGATTAATGGATCAAAGTCTTTTGACACGAGCTATTTTGGTAAGAATCCTTTGTTGATCTTTACACAGCCACAAACACAGCTCTCGGTACGGCTCTCGTGATATTTAAACTTTTCTCCCCGGTTATTCAATAAATTTTCAATTTTGACTGATTGTGAGTGGAATAAGGTCGTTCGTCAGTCGTCAGTCCTCCTCCGGGTTGGCGGCGCGTTATGATGTGTGTTTATGTGGTGGGATGCGGTGGGTCAGAGGGGGAGTTCGACGGGGGATTGGGGCATGGGGAATGGGGCACGGGGCATGGGCCGGGCCGGTGTTGTTGTAATTCCCTTGTACCCGACTCAGTGTTATTATTATGATTGTTTTTATTGTATTATTGAATTGTTTGGGCCACAGCACTGGGAGAACTGACTCCAGAACAGTGGGCAGTCCTAGTGGAATGTGTTATTTTTTGAAATGGTAGTTTAAGTGGTTAAAGGAATAGGGTTCTTGTTAATATAACTTTAGATATGAGTTAAAGTATATAGATATAAAATACCTATATAATATGACCCATAACTATCTATGGAATAAGCTATTTGAATAATCTGTTTAGTATTTCTGAAAAATATCTCTAATAGACCATCTAACTACCTTATTTATTGACAATTTCGAGGAACACCTCTGTAACTACCCCCAAGGCTTCCCACCTGCCCCATTGTATCTGCATACCATTACCATTACGCGCACTTGCGGCCCAAACAATGCCTGTTTTGCCGATCTTGGCTGGCAGTATTTGTTTACAAATCGTGATTCAGATTCAAGTAGTAGCGTCGTCAAGACGAATGGTTCTCCAGTGCCCCTCAAAAGCCTCCATTGTGGAGCCCAGAAGAGAGCAGTATTCATTGGAATCGTATGTGCTGCGCTAATGTATCTGTATCTGTGAGGTTGATTCGTCAAAGCAGCCATGAAGATGGATTTCTTTCTTTCTTTCTTTCGTGGGGTTTCTTTTTTCTCCACAAACATTTTTCATTTGGGCCAGCAACAAAGCCAAAGAAGTTGTTTTGTTGTGGCAAGCATTGTTGTTGTGATCAAAGCGGCTTGGCGCGTCTCACATATGAGTTGTTCTTTTTTGTAGTGCTCTCAGGGTATTCCAGTTCTGGTCAGAAGTCTGTAAGGCAGATCTTGAACTTTCCAGCCAATGAAGTATTAAGTCTTAATCACGCAGGACTAGCCTCTAGGCTCTACTTCTTACTCATGACTTCCAGAAGTCCAGAGGTCTATGAATATGATCAGAAAGGGTATCAGATCTTCAGTACTGTCCGAAGTAGGCCCTCCTTTATAATTTGTAAGAATAAGCAGAAGGCATTTCTTTAATCTTTATTAAATAGTAATTACTCATGAGATACGAACAAAGAAACGCCAGTTCTTAGCCCGAAATTATATCCTTAGGAATGCATATAAAGTGACTTTGAGGCGTCCCTCTTTGGAGCACCTCCACCTCAAAGACCTGACACGAGTGTTCAGCTCCGACAGCTGCTCACCGTTATGATCTTCGCACCTTGGCAGCTCTCGTGCCAGTCCCTGAGGAATCGGATGAGCGAGTGGCCAGTAGCCCGAACAATTGATTACGCCGAATGCGGTTACCAGATGACTATCCCAGTTCCAGTCACCTCTAGGGCCTATCCCCTATAGGCTGCCTCAAGCCCCCCGCTTGGAGGAGTAACTGCCATCGCAGGATGCCAAATTCCCCATGGGTCCCATACAAAGTCATTCCAGTTCCGGGGAAAACACGGATCTGGCTGCCGTCCTGCTGCTGGCCGATGATTGATGGCAGGACCCGGCATTCTAGCATCCAGCCTGTCAACACGATTTGGCCAAACAGAAAAAACAAATAGGACAATGCAGGACATGCGTCAAACTGGCCCACAATTGCAGCCAAGAGGCAGAGTCAAATGATGTTGCAGCACCCCGAAGACAAGGGTAGCCAGCCAGCAAGGATTGCTGATTCTGAATTGAAACAGATCTGAAAGGGACTCGAATGTCAGCTGGATATGGACAGGGTCCTGTTGCCAAAACGTCCTGCTACTGCGGAAGCAACAAAAATGCCCATACTTTGCACTCATTTTGTACGTCTCTGCAGTCCTTAGTCCTTTTCCTTATTTATTTTCCTGTATTCGTGTTTGCGATAATCCCCTGGAGGGAATTCAGTCGAATGCAAATTCCAGGTGCAGTGAGAGAAACTTATGGGCCATAAAACATGAATGAAGATGAGCACTTTCCATCAGTTTCTCCCAGTGCACTTGGTTCAGTAGAACCTTCCTGGCAGAAACAGTAGGATTAAGGAACGATTCATAGGCCAAAAAACTAAACTGTCAACAAATAAACGCAAATCGCCAATAATAAACACCTATTGTCAGGCGGAGAAAAAGAGGCTTAGGGGCTATAGGGAATGCCTTGGGAAGGGGGGCTGGGGAATCGCGCTCATCAGGATCAGGCTGGGAGTCGACAGTCCACCACTTGGCCAGAACCAGCCACTCACAAAGAGGGCCTCGGAAAGGTTTTCGCTTGAAGGCAGTCAGCTCGTATCGCCCGGAATGTGTAGAGCATGGCATAAATGTCACTTTGAATATGAATTTGCCACGAGATGACGACGGCGGCCACGTAGCGTGAAGCCAAATGGTAATGGTAATGCCAACAAACGGATCCAGGCCCAGGCCCACAGTACCCAATTATACACGGGCAGAAAAGAGGATTTTAAAGGCTCTTGTGGCTATTATTTTAGGCCAGAGTTTTACATGTAGATGGAATTATGGGTGGCTATTATTTCTCTCCGTGTAGCAGCAATCACGAGCTCAAGTTTGAGTTCCCTGGCAGTCCGTACCGAAAACGATACATCATCGAAAGCAACAGGACTCGAGAGCTGGAAAACGCCAGCGCAAGCTGGGCTGTTCCAGGCCATTTTCAGGGCCTGCCCCTCGCCCACCTCCTCCATCCTCCATTCTCCATCCACAGTGAGATCTCAGCCAACTGACTGTGCGCCTTTTGTGGCAAGTCAACATGATCTCATCTGTCATAGATCGATCGACCTGTTCCAACAATGCCCACAACGGAGGGCATTTCTGAAACATTTAACTGGGCATCGGTGGCAGCAGCAGTCACCGTCGCAGTCGCAGGAGGGATCCCTGTACGCCGCGGGCTTCACTGTACCTGTCCCTAGCAGCGGGTGTCCGTCCGGAGCTGACGGAGGTGGAAGACCGGGCCGGGACAGCCGCAGAAACGGAATTCCACCAAAAAGAGGCTCTGAAGCCAAATACAATTCAAATTTGTTGTCGGAGATTAAAACACATTTGTTAATTTGAATAGGTTTCAACATGGTTGCACAAACTGTGTCCCATCTTGCCACGCAACCTCCGCCACCACTCTTGGCCTCCGATCTTTATCCGAGAAGGTGTTGCTGTTTACGTTGCCATTAGATGTGGGATTAGAGCTTGATTGGCTTGCCATTTGTGACAGCTTTGTCGTTTCGGGGATTGTCAGCGGTTCCAAGCGGATTATTATTATTACACGGTAAGAAAAAAGGTATTCATAAATGAAACTACTAGTTTAATTGTTAAATATTAGTCAGGCTTTTCGGGCAGTGCTTCACAACAGCATCCCTCCCAGCTGGAGTTGGCCATTCCTCGGAAAGTCTTCTGGGAAACACTTCGAGGTTCATGATCGAGGGACCACAAAGCAAAGTCCCCCATCCGGAAAATCTGGGGATTGGCGTTATCCAAATGTCTCCTAACTGTATCCGTATGGCTCAGACCTTAGCTCTTCAATAGATTCCGGCTAACTGCAACTCACGCCCAAACAAAGTCACGCAGTAGCCAAAAGGCAGCTGCACAAAGCAGCAAATAAAAACCAAACAGAAATAAATGGAAAACATTTTGATATCAATTTAATTGAGCTCATTTGCATGCGAGGGCCTCTGGATGCTGGATGCTGTGGAAGCCAAAAATCGGAGCGGAGGAATGCCTCTGTCGGCCAATAGAATTAAGATGTGGCCAAAAGAGACTGCCGGCTCATGACAATAATGCCAATCTACCGGACTTATGGGCCGGGAAGACAGCTCCGAGCTGAAAAACGAATCGGAACGAATTGCATTTGTAATCGGGCGGTGGCCAGGGGGGCGGCTGGGGACTGCTGGGGACTGCTACTACAAATCCGTAATTATGCGCGGCTGATGTCTTTATTAAAGCTGCAACAACATGTGGCCGAGAGGCCTGGGTTCTGGCCAGGAACCTCAAAACGATTCGCCGCCGAAGCTGCCGCTGGCCGATCGTCACATAATTCTGACTCACATAAGCCAGATATGTTGACAACGGCCGAAGAAAAGGGCATTCAGAGCCCGGAGTCTGCTGGGAGCGCGACTTAAGCCGGGTTATTTCTCCACCGACATTTGTCCCATTATCACCCCAGACAGCAGCGGCTTCCAACCGCTTCCAGCCCCCGCTCCGGCCGGGCTCCGCATATATACGACTGTGTCTAGTCAAACAAATAACAACAACTAATAAGTTGCATAGCAATCAAAGCTGATCAGTGCCGACAAAGGCACTGAGGAGATGCAACTGCGTCCCACGTTCGGGCCAAGTGAGAACAGAGGATTGGGGCGGAGGCAGTCCCCTAAAATATACAAAGTTATTATTTAAATTTAAGGCGACAACAACTGGCAGAGGCAACCAGGAATCGGAATGAAAACAAAGCAATCGATGTAGTTTTAGTTGAATATGCAGACTCTCTACACTATACAAAATATAGAAGTTATTAACTATAACTTAACTGATATGCGATGTACTCATCTTACGGGTAGTTATTTGAATTATTTTTATTCCAATCTGGCGAATAGTCTAGTCTCTAGAGACCTTTTCCGGAAAGAGTATTAAAAGTGCTATATTTTTCCGTCTTCCAACCAAACTCGAATCTATTCAATATGAAATAATGGGAGCTACTACCATTCTGACTGAAACCCCCGCCCCAGAGACCCATTCCCAACCCGAAGACCCATCCCCAACTGCATCTCCGGCTCGGCAGCTCATTAATGTGTATCTCAATTATTGAACACTATAAATATTTGGGCTACCTGTCGATATGGCCGGGCTGCATCGGGGCTACTTAAGGTATCTTCGACCTGGGGACACATCTGAGGTATAGCCCAGGTTCCAGGTCCCGATCCGAGTCCCAATCCCCAATAGTCATCGTCATCGTCACACAGTCGTATTTAAATAAACGTGTCCCCGACCCGCGCGTCGGCATGGGCCTGATTTTTCTTTTGATTTCGGAAAAGTTGCTGTATTTTATAATAAGCCTGCCGTGTATTCCTCATAATCATAAATATTTTGTACTCCATAACAGATGGGACCGAGCAGCAGAAAGCCACTCTTTCAGTCCAGTTCGTTCGCTTGCTGTTTTTTATGCCCGAAAGGTTTGAATCTTTTATTGTTAATATTAGTATAAGGGCTCCATGTGCATTCTGCCCAAATTATATTGCCTTCGGAGCGGAATCATAATGATAATGCTGATGTGTTGATGAGGTGCCGTTTGGTCTTCGTTTTCTGGTCCGATGACAGGCCGAGGGGCTTAAATGCCGGCCATAAAGAGTTTAACGATGGATTTCGTGGAGGAAATATTAGGTGAGAGTTACCAATTGGGGGGAGATCTCAATAGAAGCGTGGATCTGCTCCAGATGGAGAAAGGTCCAGGGAAGGGGGACTTGTATGGACACTTGTATGGCGGTGGATAGTTTTCCATACTAATCTGTGAGAAGAGCCCTCCAACCACTAAGCAATCCAAGCAATTACGACAAACTCCTCAAATGAGTCTTGAACTGAAACTTTGGCCACACAAGTTTTGGGTTCAAAGGGTGTTGTTGCCCCACAGGCGGTCGCCTCCCCCTTGAGGTTGCCCCAACAGTTGTTGCCTGTTGCCGCCAACGGTAGTTGTATGTAATTGTAACCTAAACTGAGCTGTAACTGTAACTGAAAATGTGGCAGAGACCCGGCCGAGAAGACGTCGTTGCCATAATGACGAATGTTTAGCTATTCATGTGTCTCTCCTTCAGCCTCAGCCCCCAGAGCCCGGTAACTTATAGATATAGCGCCCAAAGGGGCCAAAAGGAGCACATCATTAGCCGAGTTAGTAACCATGGAGCACACACTTGAGGTCGGAGGACGTCGAGCAATTTGCGGGCTCATGTGTCGAATGGAGTGTCAACTGGCAATTTGGGCAGCAAGTCGCCCTCGGCGCTGGCGGAAAAGTCAAGTGTCATGTTTATCATAAGCCTATTACGGGGGCTTTCGGTCGGGGAAGCTCTATGAGTTATGGGCCCGCCGCTTCTTGGCCTAATCCTGGTCCTCCCACTCCCCCAGCGAAGCTATAAAAAGGTGAAGCATTAAATTTAACATATTCTTATGACATTGACAGTTAAGGAGTAGGATGTGAAGTTATATTTCTCCTTGTGTACCGAGAACCCCTTCGATCGGACTCGGGCACAGCTGCTCGCTTTTGGACAAAGTCAAGAAGAGGGTCTCCTGGTCTCCTGACCAGCAGAGCCCTCTCCTTGCGACTGGTGCCCCCGCTCCTTGTGGTCGGGCATATCACATTTCAAAGCCTACTAATTTAACAATATTCTCATTAATGTGAACACGGACAGGGGCGGGAATCGATTCGAACTCCAGTAATCCGCATTTTGTTACAATACGCTGTGCTGCCGTCTCTCTCCTGGCCCTCTGTTTGTTGTTCCGATTTTCAACAGATATCGCCGAAGGAATACAACCTAATCAGTGAGAGAGATTCTGAATCGGAGATCGGAGGGTTGTTTGCCCGAAAATTAGAAAATCGTTACAAATTTCAGAGCTGTTTCGCATTTGTGTTATTGTTATTTTGCACATTTGTCTGCTGCCTGCCCTCCTGCCCGGGCTGTTTGAACAAGTTTGCGTATAAATATTATATATGTATTTGCCCATCAGCTTATCTCCGATCGTAACTCGATACATTCTTACATATGTAGGCCTGGCTGGAGGGAGGAGGCCCCTGGAATGGCGGCGCAAACCGGAGGAAAACAAGAGCTAGCCATGTCAGCCCTCCCTGCCCGGGTATTATGTTTTATAATCGGCTATGGAGTTGGCCCGATTCCTTCCCGCTGCCAAGTTCCAGGGGCGATGTGGTTTGCAAGCTTAATTGTTGTAGGCACAACTATGCAAATTGCCACCAGAGAGGGGCTAGGACGCATTCAAAGGGGTTCATATCTAAATGAGTCACAATGGGAATACAATGCAGTCTATAAGGAAACAAACACTATATAATACATATCCAAAAAGCAAGTTTAAAAGTAATAATAGAAGATAGCAAGGTACAGACCTCCTTGCCCCAACAGTAGCTGCTCCAGATCCTTATCCTTTCCCGCCCCAGGAAGAGGCATATGTGGAGCTACAATGTTGCAAGTTCCAACCTTGTTTTGTGTACGCTGCTGGCATTTGAAAATTTTCAATTAAAATTGAACGTGATTGAAAATGATGAAAGTACGAAGTGGCAAAAACCAATTTCTCAGCACAGTGCGCGATAATTGCGAGCAACTACGAGCGGATCCGGAGTCCGGAGTCCGGATCCCTGCCCCAATCCCACTCCACTGTTGTGGGATGCGCTGCCAAATGCTGTGCCGCATAATGCGAAACTTTATTTATGGCAAAAGCAGTGGCAGGCAACAAGCTGCTTGCCTCCTTTTCCACTGAAAGATTATCAAATGAAACGACTTCTGTCATAGTCTCCTGAAGAGTTTGAATAGACTCCCTGTTTCTCCCAGTGCATCCCGGCTTATATCTCAATCTGAGGCAGCCAGCAGCCAGCGATTTGGCAACAGCACAATTTTCCGCACAACAAATGAGAGTGTAAATTTGCGTGTAAACACTCGGGTCACCCGCTGACACGGGCTAGAGGAGCTGGCCGTGGACCTGGGAGCTCTGGCTCGAGACCTGGGAGCTGCGGCTGATGTCCGAGAGCAATCTGCAGGCAAACTAGACTGCCGCTTACACCGTCGGTAGTCGCGAGTCGGCCTCAGGTTCAGGTTCAGATACGGAGTCTGAGCATGCTCACACAGCGCATAAATTTATCGCATCGGATATAAATTATATGCAAGCCAATATCGGCCGAGAGCAGGCTCCTTCTCAGAGACTCCTTCTCCTGGGACTGCTCCCAGGGAGAGCCGAGCCAAGTCGAGTCGAGTCTCCCTCCCATTCCCAGTGATAAAAAGGAACCCAGCGTGTCGCCGCGGATGCGTTGATCATTCATTATTTAAGGATTGAAAAGTTAATTAACATTTTTGCCCAGCCACAAGCTCTCCGGCCTCCCCCCGGGCCTGGCCCAGAGTGGCGATTTACGAGAGGCAGTCTGAGCCCGGCTCTAAGCCGCTTTTTAGCCACCTTTTTGTAGATTTTTTCCCTCGTTTGCTGGCTGCCTTTCCGAACGAGCAGAATCAAGGCCCAGAGCACTTGGTCATTGCCATGGGTGTTGAGAAATTGTGGAAAATGGTTATTGATACTTGCTAGAATGCAGGGATCTCGGAGGAAAGTGAAGACAAGTCATGTCTTAATTCGAACACTGTTTCATCATTTGAATTGAGAAAGGACTTGATTGATTCCGAATTATTCGGTAGAGCCCACTGGGGAATATTATTCGCAAATACTGCCCCGTTTCTGCGCAGCACTGCTCCTTGGAAACCTGTTCGGAAAGCCGAAGCCCGCTAATCAAGTGCCACTCCTTCGGCCTCGACGGCCATGGGAAAATCAGAGGCAGTCCCAGCTAGCAGCTACAAGCTACAATCTACAAGCTACCAACTACCATCTACCAGCTCGAATCAAATGGGTAAACAAGCAGCAAATATTTTTCGCCCAACCGTCGCTTTCCTCCCCCCGACTACGGACTACGGACTGCGGACTACGGACCACGGGCAATTAAATTAATGTCTTAATCTGCGTTTACGGCAAACACCCCGGAACTACAGTAAACACCCAGTCGCAGGGACTAGGCCCACTTGCAGGGCCACTTGGCTGCAACAAAAGTCAATAGAGCGTAATATAAATCCGTGTAATACGCGCACGGAAGGGGATGCTGGGCAGCAGGACATATGTCCTGGGCCCTGGGAGTTGCATATGCCTCTCGTTTCTGATTCGGTCCCTCGGGGTTGCCTTTTCGGTTAGATTAAGACCTCAAGCGAAGGCCTGGTTTCCATTTCGTACCGTTTTTGTCAGGCTTTTCCCATTCAAATTTACCCTGTAATGTAGCGAATCACAACAGCAACAACAGTCGTAAAAAATATTAAAAATATTAACAACTGCCTCAGCCTCAGTCAGAGTCTCCTTAACAGCTACAAAGCCGAACTAATGCCGAACACAACCCCTCGAAGCCATCCGGAGCCGGAGACTCCTCGCATCCTCGGCCATATTTGGGGTGCGAAGTCCCAAATATTATTTTATTTATTTGAATTTCAATGCTGCACAGCAACTGAAACAAAGCAGCCAGGACGCAAATAATTCCCAATTGTGTGAAATCAAAGGACATGCACGAGCAATGGGAGGAAAAAGGAAACAGGACTCGAGCGAGAGAGAGTGGGTTTCTGAGGCAGTTGCAACTCGAGTGGAAGATGTGGCAGAGCTTCAAGCTTGCTTCTTGTTAGTTCTCTTAAGTTAAATATTTAAGGTTAGACCAAGAGCTAGAAGATCCTTTTAGTAACCATATCCTCCACCACTTGACTTCTTAAATCCTTCCATTTTATAGCCACACTCCATCATCAAACACAAATTAGTGTCTCTCGAACTCAGGGACTTCTAAACATCAAAAAAAGAAAGACCCGCCAATTCCTGACAAGCATGATTGTGCGGAACTTATAGGCGAAGCATCGCCAGGACCCAGGACAAGGAAACAATAATGCATAAATGTAAACATCACGTCGACATGGAAGTCGCGCAAAAATAAAAAAAAGCCCTGACGAGGACGACCAGTTCCGCCAACGGAAGGGAGGTAGCTGATTTCCTTGGGGGTCGGGGCGAAAGCATAGCTGATTTTGTTGTATTATAAACACAAATAAATAAAGGACGACGGCTGTGCAGGATGTGTGATCGCGAATGAAACAAACGAGGCAGAAACACGAAAATCGTCCTTCATCCTGCGGCTGCGGCGGCTGCCGCTCAACAATGGCTGCGATGACAGCCCAGCCTAAATGCCGGGCCGGAAAATAAAGGGTGCCCAGGATATTCAGGACCTACACACACACACACACACTAGGACAGAGACATAATTAGGAATGGCATTCTCCATTTCATTTAACCCGCGCTGAGATTTTCAGGGTGCCCATGGGCTGAGATTGGAAACCACCACCTTTGAGCCACCTTTGCACCACCCTGGCTACCCACAGTTGCCATTGTGCCTTCCCTATGTTGGACGTGCTAAATATGGGAGTGTCCTTGTCATTTATATGTCGCAATGTCGCCGCTCTAGATTCCATTGTAGGCACTGAGAGAAAATGTGGAATAAATAGAGGAAAAAAATAGTTATTTGGTTGCATTTTATGGTAACTATTTGAGTTATTAGTCTCTCCAGGAGTTCTTAGTTACAATTCTTCAAAGAAAGACAGTCATAGTCCCCAAGAATGTATAAGATATCTTAGATAGTTGGCTCACTTTTTTCTCTCAGTGTCCTATCTCATCAACCACCCCGTCCCAGCCGCATCCCATCCTTGTCATGAGAATAAATATGGCCATAAATGAAATTAATACATTACGCATTGCACTCCTCCTACTGCCGCTCCTCGGGCTCCTCTTCCTTGTTCACACATTGTCCTGACTCATGAATATTTAAGCGTTATGCCGTTTGCGTTTGATTTATGGAGTTATCCTCCGTGTTTTTGGGAAACAATCTAGCTGATGAAGCGCCGGACTGCGCGCTTCAGAGCCAGAAACAATAAGGCAGTTTAGGCGTTGCCCAAACTGAAACCATTTTGATTTTGGACCATCTTGGCTGCCCCGAAAGGGTTTTTAGCTGGAACGCGCGCGCGAATTGCAGAAACAAACATGCAACCCGCCAACCATTTGTGGTGCCGCAGCCGGACTCATTGGGGGCTCGGATTAAGACTCGGATTCAGACTCGGATTCAGTCAGGTATCCAATTGCCTCTCGCAGCTCAGCGTTTCGACATGGGCAGTCAACAGCGAAAACAGTAACAACCGTGGGATCAGAGCATGGGATTATATAGTCAAAATATAATCGGATAATTCAGGCCATATATCTCAGATATAGTTGGTACTTGTCTGTACTGATAGTGTAAAGATAATACATAAGCAAGAGTTAAGCATGATTGTTAAATTTATTTTATTATCTGAGATGTAGGTATCTTGTGGATTAAACCACTGTGGCTCGGCTTGGCTCTGGTTCGCTGCTCAACACAAAAGCCCACAAGCAGCCAAGTTGAGCGGAACACGAATTTAGTATCAAATTACGAAAATATTTTGCTAACAACAATTAGTTAACTCTCTCGTTAATTAACACGTCCGTGGCAGCCGGGGCAGCAGCTTGGAATCTGTGTTGACAGCTCCGGAGCTGTCTGGAGAGGAGAGTCAGCGAGGAGATGCTCCTCCACTTGGCGACTCTTCACTCGGGGAGAGGAGATACATTCGTTTTGCGCGGCCAACAAACAGTTGAATGTCTTGAAACTATTTAATTAAATCAATAGGGTCAAGTGGTAAATATTTTGACCCGCGTCTGATTAGTGAAGAAAGCCCCGGGGGCAGACAAAAGATCAGATCGGATCGGACCGAAATAAGAGCGAACCGGAGGCTGGACCCGCATGCTCCACACTGCTTCAGAGGCTCCAGCCGAGCAAGATCTGATGATCTTCGGATCTCTCCAGAGCAGGCAGAGTCTCTGCTGTCGACTGCCGTGCCACAAATTCATTCGCTTAATTGAATGAATGGCGTTTTAAACGGGAAATTAAGCGCATGACTTGAAAATGCCGGATAGTACCTCCAGTTCGTTGGTTCTTCTGACTTTGGGCTCTCCAGGAGTCCGGGTCCAGGTCCGGGCTTAAGTCGAGGTCGGGGTTGGGGTCGGAGCTCCGGTTCAATTGTCAATTAAACGGAAGCAGCGTTTTCTCAACTCCGACTCCGCTGGTGGCTCAGAGTTTTCTTGGGAAGCTTTCGATCCGTTCCGCTCTTCGCCGATCCCGCTGATGTGAGCCACTTGTGTGGCACATTTTCCCAACAGCTAACAAGGCACTTGACAAGGTCGACTGCGGCGAAGGTCTGCAGGGGGAGGGAGGAGGTAGGAGGTAGGAGTCACCCCCAAGGCAGGAGCGGCGCTCAGCTGCCGTGACCGAAAAAGGCTCAAGGAAGTATATAAGGCAGAGGTCCTAGAGAGGACTAGTTGATACCCATTACCACGTAGAGTTTAGTATTGTTTTTAAACATTAATCCATGAGCTATTAGGATACCCTTGGTAGTGAGTTTCCTTCCAGAAACTCTCACGGACTGAGCATACCCCCGTGACCCGAATCCCACCAATGGGTACCAACAACAAAGTCAACAAGGCAACGCCGTTCGACCTGGATGTGAAAAGCCAACGCGGGCAAATGGCATCTCAGCACTCGGCATTTGGTATTTGGTATTTGGATGGGACGACGTCTGCGTTTGTGGCTGCGACTGCGGCAGACACTTAACTTCAATTGAAATCAGTCAATTGGAATCAATGAGTCCATTTCGTCTGTTTCCCAACACCGTAAAATGCACGGGGCCGGGTTTTGAAACAAACGTTTTTGTTTCTCACACACACAAAGGAGCGGAGATATACACACTCTGGCTGACGTAACGGGGAAGGACGAGGATAAGTTGGAAGCCAGGATCGAGTTCATGCGCCTTCTTAAGTGCTCAAGTGAGTTGGCCTGGGAAAGCTTTCCCAGGAAATCAAAATAAATGTATAGGAAGAGGATCTGCAGGGCAGCTGCAAGTGTCTCGGATTCAAAGTCACTTCCTTGCACATCCGCAAACATGATTCCCAACTCATCACTTAGTCCAGGCACTCTAGGAACTTAAATGTTTGCAATTTGAATAATCCCCAGAGTCAATACGCAACTATTCGCAGAGGAGAGCTCCTGTAGAGGTCCATCTGCCAAAGACCAGACAATGGCCAATCGAAATGCGAACCTCTTGGAGGTGTAGGCTTACGGATGATCCCTTGACCTTTTCCATCCGCAGATGTCCTAGATAAACGTTGCAAGACATTGGGTAAGAGGCAGTATTTGCCGTTTTTGGCATAATCCCCGGACGGTGGCAGTGGTGGGAGTGAGTTATCCTCCAAATGGAACCGGAGTACACTGGGCAAGCGATATTGTTAGGGGAGCGGAGGTTAAGTAACCGACTCAATGCGGTTGCAAAAGTAGATTATCGAGCGAGCCAATTGTTGTCTAATATGGCAAGTCTTCAGCGGAAAAGTAGATCATCAGGTCTTCTGACAAAGGGTGGTGGTCTTAGGCATTGTTGTTCCTAAGTGTATGGGGGATTATGATACTTATTTTGTGTCTTGTGGAACTGAACATATGTTTCAATTAATAATAGAAGGACTCCCAATAGCCCATTTCGAGAGGTTCCACTCCCCTGCCCTCCAGCCAGACTGCATCGCATGGGGGAGTTCGAATGCCATTCCAATTTCCAGCACCTAAACACGATTAAAGCCTGACGGGCTTAAACACCAAGTCACGCCCTGACCACGACCACACCCCTTCTGCTGAGAGAAGCTCAACATCATGCCCCAAGACCCAGTCACAAAACAAGGAGAAATAAAAGGAAAAACACACAAATTCCGAGATAAAACCACATTAAAAGCGGCAACCGCCGAAGCCATGAATTACAATGCTTAAAATCGCTCATTAGGAACTAAAATTTGTAAACTCCACGCGATAAAGATCGCCCCCGCCCAGTGCCAAGCACTCGCCAATGGGAGACAGTCAGACATGGCTATGGCGAACAATGGGTAATGGTAGAAATAGAGGCAGGCGGCGGGCGTCGGGCGTCGGGCGAAGAAAGAGCGTGTGGAAATAATTTGGTTACAATTAAATAACAAAAGAATTTGTTTGGCAACTCTTGTGCGCTTTTTGGCCAACAGCATATGCCCCATTATGCCGCCACCTGCAGCCCGTCCGCCCCGCCCCCCCTGGCGGCATTACAAAGTACTGTACTCCCCCCGCAGACGGCCATTTCCAACTCCATTGTCCAATTGTTAGGGCTCAGCTTCAGCTGTCCGCTCCAGATTAAGCTGCGACTATAATTAAGAGCGGAACGGGTCAGTCGAAAGGAGTGGCAGGAGGGGCCAGAGGGCAAGCGGCAAGGGGCAACAGGCAGGGCAACTGTTTACCATAACAATGAGGCAACTGCAGGGAAAACACCTTTGCAGGCACAGAGAGAAATTTATCTGGTATACTACTGCCCCTGCAGGAGTGCTACTACAACCTGGAGGCAAGTCTTTTCTCTCAGTGCCTCCCGAAGAAAAACTTGTCGCTCACCTAGTCGGGAGTCGGGAGTCAGGTGTTAATGTCTGTGTTTATGGCACAAAGTGAATAGAGCCGACCTTTATGTATAGACGAGTATGAAGTATGAGGTGTGCAATTATCGTCATTAGTCCCCCACCCAGCTGCCCCCATCCTCGCCGCTTTAGTTGCGGCTTGTTGTGTATCGATGTTGCATGCTATAATTTCGAAAATAATAAAATGATTTCTTCATGCCAGTCACAGTTGTGAGCTGCACACACATCATAATCACCATCCACAGCCCCGTAATCCTCATCGTCATCGTCATCGCTCCAGCCCCATCCCCCCTGGATGGATGATCGGCGGGCCTGCCGCGGTCTCGCCTCATCCAATTATTACAGTTTAGCCATGCCACAAGTCAAACAAAAGATCCCAGGCTGTCAGAGTGCCGTCAGAGAGGCGCAACTGCTCTTGGACTTCTTTTTGGCTTTTTTTCGGCTTTGGGATTTGCCTTCAAAGGGTGTCCGTTAAGGGGGTTTAGGGGGTTGCCTTACAGGACATGAGGAGTAGGTTTTCCACCTCCTTAACTCCCTTACTGAGCACTCTTTAGTTCCTTCTTGTAATGCTTCTCAAATAAGGAAGGAAAACACTTAAATATTAATTTAGAAGTTGAATCCCCAAGTTATTGAAGCTCCTAGCATTCTCCTCCCACACCAATGGGTTAATCAGTAGACCCGACTATTACAACACCCCCTCCAGAAGCAAAACTGGCGCCACATCCAATCTAAAGCAGAGCTAGCGCAATTCTCGCCTCCCGGAGGCAGAGCCGAAAGTTTCTTGAACCTGTGCCCCCTGGCCACTTTGCACTTTGCATGTACTGGACAGCACCGATGAGATCTGGGCAAGTTAATTGAGTCAACTGGCGGCTGTGACATCATGCGATAGTCCAAGTGGGAGAGAATACGTCTGCATTTTGGATATAATTCGCTGGAAGCGCTGCCACAGACAATAATCCGTCGCGCAAGGCGAACAAATTGAAAGAAATGGGGAAATCGTCTGGATCGGGGGCCTGGGTCTCCTCCGCCGTGGAGGATAGAGATTTACGTGGAAAAGAGACACAAACAAATAAATTTACTTTGATTGAATAATGGCCGCATAATTGGCAACTTGAATGGAATTGAGTAGCAGGCAAAACGCAATTGCAGGCTGTAACAACAAATGCAGCCCGAAGGAAGAGGCCTGCGAGTGAAATACGAGTACTAACTAAGCGAATTGGATAATCTCATTCTTATTCCCATTCCGGCTCCCCAACTCGACTCGGAATTTGTTGACTCAACAACAGAATTCAGCGGCAGCGGGCCTTGTCTAAGATTTCGCCTAAATTGAAATGTGCAACTGAGAAATGTCAGCCGGCAATTGTCAGCTAGATGGATGCGAATATCGCGCATACGCCCCGTGAGGCGCAGTTGCAGGCTGCAGTTTGTTAACCCCTGGGAGCTGGCCCGATGAATCACCTTCCAAGCCACAATGGCAGTGAGCAAGTGAATCGGTCCCAAAGATCTGCCTCTTGGGGCAGCCAAGGTGTGCCCGCAACAGACTAAGAAAAATGACTCGCTATTAAGCCTAAGAGCCGGGCAGAACTCCATTTTAATTGGAGGTCTAATAAATGGAAAGGCCTTCCAAGGCCCCACAGTGACTACACCTAGCCCCCCCAATTTGTTGCTGAGTGGGAAGGAGGGCATGTCCCTCGACCTGATGTTGGCGTGTGTGGGACATGCGCTGAAATTTTATTTGATTTGACACTTGGCAGTGGCTTTTGGCGCTACTCTTGCACCGCCAAAGTCCACTTTTTATGGCTGTGTGTCGGACATGTGGTGTGCCGGTTATTAAGGACTTCCTGTCCGGTCGATTGTCGACAAGTTTGTCGCGACAACATATCCATTTAGCGGCCACTGCAGTTCAATTTAACACCCGCCGGCGCAGAAGCCCACTCCCGAAGCTCCCCGCCGACCATAATTAATATTTCAGAATTATTGTTTTTTGCCATTTTTATTTCAATAGAATTTTAATTGGTTTTCTGTCGTCGCCCTCCGTGTCTATGCTATAGTATATATAAATTAAATAGTGCTTAGTTCTTTGCCTGTAGCGCTTAAGTATCGATTATCGCTATTATTATTTTTAGATACAAACATCCATATGTCGTAGATATGTGACAACAACAGCTCTGAAACACAAGTCGGTCAGAGGCCTTTGCATAGGTACTATCGGAGGATCTATCGAGTCCTTTAAGTCCTCAAAGGCAAGTAGATCCTCATCTGCAAAGGCTTCAACTCAATCATCTTCACTCCGCAGTAGTAGGTCTATTCTATTTACAAGCGTCGAGCGCCTCAGTCGCGGCTATAACTATGTACAGTGCACACTTGCTACAAGCTACAGGCTCCACCCTGGCCCAGCCCCAATCAGACAGATCTGGCGGCCGGGGGGCTTCAGCTGTTGCGAGACACAACTGTGACGGGTTTGATGAGGGCCTGGGGCGAGGGACCCGGCGAGTCCGCTCCGTTGCCGCCTCCGCCCCCGTGGAGGTGGCCCGGCGAGGTGGGCGGCTGGCCCAGGTGGGTGGCGGCGAGGTGAGGCGGTGCAGGATGGGGCGGCGGATGGGGCGCTCCCGAAGAAGCTGCCACCACCGACAGCTGCCGCTGGTGGGCCGCCAGAGCCGCGGCGGCCGCGTGCTGGTGCAGGAGCTGCTGGTACTGCAGGCGCTGGTAGAGCTCGCTCGTGGGCGGGGTCACGAAGGGCGGAGGTCCCGGTGGGCCCTGGGGCGGCGGTGGAGGCAGGCCGGGCAGTCCTGGGTGTCCAGGGCCGCTCTTGGGGGCGAAGGGGTTGTACCGCTGGTACATGCTGGCGAGCAGGCTGGGCGCCGTCGGAGGATAGGTCAGGAACTGGCCGAACTGCGGGTACGCCGCCAGGCCAGGGAACATGGGGCCTATCAGGGAGCGCTTGAAGGCCGCCAGCCGCGACCTGGAGGCGGCTGTGGTCCGTCTCCTCAGCTTGCCGGTGGAGCCCCCGATGAAGACGTCCTCCGCCGAGGGGTCTAGCATCCAGTAGTTGCCCTTGCCCGGGTCGTCGTAGTGGCGCGGAACCTTCACGAAGCACTTGTTCAGGCTGAGGTTGTGCCGGATGGAGTTCTGCCAGCCCTGCTTGTTGTCCCGGTAGTACGGGTGATTGGTCATGATGTACTCGTAGATGCCATTCAGGGTCAGGCGCTTCTCCGCGCTCTGCCGGATGGCCATCATGATCAGGGCGTTGTAGCTGTACGGCGGCTTCTCGTTGCCCTTCTTGTCCTTGATGGGCTTCCCGTCGCTGGACTTGGTCTCCGCGTCTCCGTCGGTGGTCTCTCCGTCTCCGTCTCCGTCCGCATCCCCATCGCACTCTATGTCCTCCTCGACGTCCTCCTCTTCCACCTCCTCGGCATCACTGTCGTTGGGATTGACGGCGGGCGCTGGGGACATGGAAGTGACGTCCAGGTCCGATTCCGGGTCGCTCTCCGCTTCCTGGTCCTCGCTGCCCCATGGGGGCGTAATGGGATTGTTGTTGTTGTTGTGGTTGATGCTGTGACTGGGGGGGAATTTGGCGGGGGGGTTGCGCTCCTCGTCCTCGGCCTCGTCCCGGTGCTCCAGGGTCTCGGGCAGGATGGAGTTTATGGAGAAGCTGGACTTGAGGTGCGGCGTCCTGGCCATTTTCATTAGGTTGGTGAGGTTGAGGCCGATCGGGTGGCTGGCGGGGTGCTGGTGGGCGGCGGGTGGCAGTGCCAAGGACAGTGGGTGGTGGTGGTGGAGGCTGTGGGCGGCACTGTGGGCACTGATCTCGCTGGGCGGCAGGCCGTCGACGATCTTCACCATGTTGGCCAGGATTGCAGACCTAACAGCTCCACATTGCCGTCGTAGTTACGAGAATCTCTAGTTATCTCCGATTTCTTAATAAGTTTATTGTCTTTTTTTGATAGTTTATGTAAGTTTAGGAAGAGCAGCCACCATTATTCACATTTCCCGCTTGGTATTTGCTTTGAAACTCGACAGCTGACTGTTCCAATTCACTTTTCGATTCAAATTGGCCAAGTTCAAAGTGCCTTCTGGCTTCCGCTCTGATTTACCGACGCGAAGCACTGCCCACTGTTCACGATCTCCGATTCGAAAATCTCGGGTCTGATCTCTCACGTCCGCTGCTCTGAAGTCTCCGCTGTAGACTAAAAACGAGAATTCCCAGTAATTCCGTGCCGCAGTACGCAGGCCGGTTTCCCGCAGAGGTGATGGCCGGGTCACGGGGGTGGCTCTCGGCTCTCGACCAATCGCCGCTGTGGAACCCATCGCCGCCTCTCTCGCTCTAGCTCACTGTCGTCCGGGCCTCTCTTTCCCGCTTTCCGTGGTGGCTGCCCAGATTTATTTTTCCCATTCGACGGTAATTGCCGTTGACACGAAACACGAAAAACGCCGACGCCGCACACAAACAAACGAAAACACACACGATCGGGACTCACATGGACTCCCAGGACATTCGGAGATACATGGACCTCGAACTACACCCCATATGCCGTGGACTGGGTCACCCTTTCCGCCTCGTCGTGGGTTGCATTTTGATACGCTAGGTACTCCGGCCGTGGACTTATTATTGTTTTTTGTGCGCCTTGCTCTTTTATGATATGGCGATAAACGCCAGCTGCTCCGGCCGGTTGTTGGTGTTAATGTACTCCTTGTTGTTACACACAGTTGCCATTATTAATTGTATCCCGGGCCGATTCTGATTCTGATTGCGACTCCGTTTCCACCTCGATATGGGTCTTGTTGTTCCAGGCGCTGTTTGGCCTCAAAGGGGGTTGCGATGATAGATATGGCTTTGAGACTATATACATATTTAAGGGTTTAGATATGGGTAGAGATTTGGGAAGAGATCTATAACATAAGCAGGATTAATGGGGGAACTAATCAGGATATCAGGATTCTTCATCCTATTTCCTTAAGCCATATATATTAGTTCTAGGACTAATGAAATCTACGACTAACCAACAATAGCCCTTCTCCGTTGGTGTAAAATTGGGTCGCTCCACCGAGTGGCACTATTAATAGCCTTTGAACCGGCAGTGGCAGTTCAAAGGAACACTTCCAAGCAAATCAAATACCATCGGACAATTAAATGTAATTTGCTGCAATCAATTCCCCGAAAGAATTCCCCAGAACAACTGCGAAATGGCCAGAGCAGCTGTCGGCATTCGCATGAGCCACAAACACATGCCACAAGGCTGCAACTGGAGGAGGCCACTCCCCAGGCCAGGCAGAGTCCAAATCATTGCTGTAATCATAATAATTGTTTTCAAAAATTGGGGGCGTGCACCCGACGACCGATTGGATCCCACATGCGAGGGTGTGGGGAGAGTCTACACGGGAAGGGCTAGGAGGAGGGCCAGGTGAGGGAAACATGTTTTACCTGAGCAGAAGCCATACAAAAAACGGAGGAAAGAAGTCGGAGCCGAGGCCGAGAAAGAGACGAAGACGCCATGTTTGAGGCGATGGCCTACGAAGTGCGGTTGCATCGGTATGTGTGGCGGGGTCTGGTCTCTGGGTCTCCACACCGCCGGAAGGGTGGAAGAGTGTGAGTGAGTGCGACCGCAACTTATTGGACGCCCCAGTGGAGACATGCGCTCTGCGGCTCTCGCGGTGGAGAACTCTCCCCAAGTGGGCGCTATAAAATGGCGCCAGCACTGTAATTACTGCCCCCACATTCCCAATTGATTTTATTTTTAAGCTGCGTTGTTTTTCCAGAGTTTCAATTAATTATTCATCGTACTATTTTGTATGTTGGGTAATTGTTTTGGTTGCTTTTTATATGTCTGGGGGGTTAAATGGATGGACAGCCTAATAATAGGGGATAGCACCAGGACCAGGACCAGGACATAACAAAATGGTAATTGTGGTCTACGGACTTTATGTTAGCTTTAAATATATAATAGAGATGTCCGGAACGGAAGACTCTTCAATATTTTATAAATTATGTTATTAAAAGGGGATGTGCTGGGAGTTCCGTGAAATTACAATGAATAGATAGATCCTAAGGGGTGGTTCTTTATTTATTTGAGTGACATATTACTACAAAATGTTAAAAAAAAGCTAGATAGAACTATAATAAGGAATACATAGTATACCATTCTATAAATTAAACTGTACTAATGGATTGCCTATCGCTTTTCACATTCTGGGATGTGGGTGGCATTATTGTTTATTAAAACCAAGTGGCTACCAACTATGGGACTTCCCTAGGACTGTTTAAAGATCAATCAATCATCTTGAAGTTGATTACCGAAAATAAACACCAGATTGTGTACCCAGTTCTGATTCATCTCGCCGGTTCGCCGGTTAGCCGCTTTGGATTTCAGAAGCTGAATCCGGCACTACTCTTCCCGAATATTCAAAACAAACAAACTGCTCAGACACGATTAGAAGTCGGAGCTCGGAAACTACGGGCCGTAATTACCCCGGACAAACAAAAACCCACACAAAAACCAAGGATATTGAGAAAAAACCAACTTGTCATTGATTAAAACGCCAACGAGGCGACACATTTCGGGTCGATCGAAAGGAGCGGCGAAAGGAGCGAAAGGATTTGTATGTTTCGGGGATTAATGCGGATACGGATACGATCCGCGCGATCCGAGGGGCGAGAGCACTTTACTAATCAGCCAGATTTATAGCTGGCATTAGTTTTGTTCCAGCCCGGATAGCCGGACTCTGATAGTTGCCCGGAAAACAGATCTGCGAGGCTGCCTAACCCTTTCGGGAGGGAAGGACATTCGGGAGTGCTCAACCCGTTCGGCCGTAAAGTTGCCACGCCCCGCCAACGTCCACATCTATGTCCTTCCGGGTATATGCCTTATTTTGATAAACTCAATGGCAGTTTAACCGCAGGATTAGCTTGTTTGTCCAACGGATCAGCGCGGGCCATGCAAACAAGGCTCTTGATCCGGCTACCTGACCTCTGAGTGGGTGCAAGGAGGATCGAGAGGGTCCGAAGGGGTTAAGAGTCCTGCATCGATCGGTCGCTTCCGTTGTTTATATGGTCTGTTTACATGGCCGCAGTAGTCGGCAGTGGGAATCCTCGCAGGTCCTACCTACACCTCCGCCGGCTACCGTTTCGAAAGAGTTAAGCAAGGATTAAATCGATCCTTGGAGCGGACTAAGCTTAGCGCGTATTAATCTCATTTCGTGGACTTCAAGCTGTGCTCTCTGGCTAGTCCTGGCTCCTGTTTTGGTCCTGGCTCTATTCTCGGTTCTTGGTTCTTCCCGGTGAATGTCCCAGCTCCTCCTCCTTCTCCTTCTCCTTCTCCTTCTCCTTCTCCCTGCTCCTAATCGCCGTCGCTTAGCCACGCAAATATTTTCAATTTCGGGATTTGGCTCGATTAAAGGACAGACCCAAAGGGTTAAGCCTTCCGCCCAAGCACTCTGCTCCTGACATCTGATTTTGTTTTCGAGCCAAATAACCAGTTTACCAAATATGTTGCATGCACTGGAAACTTTTAGGATTTATTCTAACACTATAGAGCAATACTATAGAGGAAACTTCAGATATATTTTTATCTTTATTTTAAGATTTTAATAAAATTGATTATGTTTTTCAATTATCAGCAATTATTTTCCGGATGTTTCAGATTTCCAAACACACTTATTTTTCGGTCCTTGCAAGGACTCTCCCCTCGTTTTTCGCTCTGCCGCCTTTTAAGCGGAGTGTGTGGGCTGTTTGGAGGCGGGCGCCCTGACAAATTGGCCAAATTTTGATAAAATCACGTCCACGGCCCTTTGGACAGTTCCAGATTCGGACCCACTTGTTCTTTTGTTGTTGTTGCTGTTATCGTTGCGCTTCGTTTTGCAAATAAACAGCCAAATGAGTGTCCTAGAGGTTGGCTCGAGAGCAGCGAAGGGTGAAAACAGAGGGGGGTGGGTGGTGGTGTGGGCGGTGGTGGCCCCTTTATAGAGAATCGAGGGCATATGGTCAGAAAACTCAGAAGGGCGATGAGTCGTTAACAGGGATTTGGGAAAACTTTCCGCTCTGGGACTAAAAAGATAATCCATGTATGTGTACTTTTTTATTGAAAATAATATCAATTACAAGAAAAACAATCCTCCATTCAAGAATAAAATGTTGGGAATGCTTTCAAATTTATTTTCAAATGAAAAATGGGAAAGGGTAACCCCATTTCGGCCCAAAAAAAGCTATTATTCATGACCGTACAGAGCACGGAGCGGAAAGCTCAACCCTTAAGCCGGCCACCCCCTCCCAGGACCCGGAGCAACACTTGATAATTGTTGACAATGTGTTATAAACTGATTTACAGGCATTTAACGAAATAAAAAAGAAACTGCCAAAACTCACGCAGCGCCAACACCAACACCACACAAAGCAGTATTAACAGCCCACAACGCTGACAAAGTCGCACCAACGGCAGCAGCAGCAGCAGCGGCAGCGGCAACACGACACTCGTCAGCAACATCGTTAAGGGCAACACCAGCAGCCGCCACATCAGCAGCCAGGCACTGGGAGAAATAGTAGGGTCTGAACACTACAGGGGAGTCTAGCCGCACTCCACACTAAACTTCCACTTTCTCCCGGTGCAGCACCATCAGCGGTGGCAGCAGCAACCGCTTAGATGTCATCGTTAGTGTTGCCCCGAACGCTCGGAGGAGGGGGTGCCCAGTGGATGGGATGAACGGGTGGGGGAGGGCGGAGGGCGGAGGAAAAGTCGCGTGTGCCACGCGAGGGTGGCAAATAGAGCCGGAGCTGCAACGTGGTCTGCTGCTATGTGGCATGGTGCGATGTGGCATGTTCTCTGATGTGTGTTAATGAACTGAGCAACAATTAACGACAGTCAACAAGCGACCACAAAACAAATAGTGGATAGAAGTCCTAGATAGCCGACGAATTACATACCCTAACTGGTTGGGAGGCTGGAATCTCAATCTCAATTCCCTTATAAAGCTAGTCTATCTAATAGTAACAAGAGAACTGCCTTCAGTAATGATAGTTAGTTAATTAAATATTATTTTTTCCAAATTACTGACTAGTTGGAAGTACCCTTCCGAAGAGCAATCAAATTTGGAGGCCACGCGTAAGACTAGAACCTCTAACCCAAAAAGTTGCGGGTACTCTTGCGGATTTATTGCCACACAGGATCGGTCAGAGCCGCTTGGAATATGCTGGTGCAGCGGTCAGTTCTCAAAAGATTGGGTTAGAGTGGTCGGCGCGATCGACTTCTGGTCCGGGAACTGGGAACCGGAGAGCCCTGCTCTGATCTAAATCAATTTAATTGAGGTCCGAGCTGTGGCCCTTGGCCCGGCTTAATTTGTTGATTGTGCGATGAGTTGTGTGCTCCAGGCTGTGTGTTCTGTTTGCCCATTGAAGCCATTAGCATTACGTGTATCAGTGTGAAATCTGAGGCGGAACGGGTGAGAGATTCTGTCGAGCAGACTGCTGAGAAGACGGCAATTAGCAGGCGGTTGGCTTTTGGAGAGAACTCTCCATTGGTTATTAAAATTATAGATGACTAGATGGCTTTAGAAATCACTCATTTAATAGACAAGCTCCTTCGCCAATAAAATAACTAAACGTAGTAACCCCACCCACCTCAAGAGACCCCCAGCATGTAGGGTCACTTCCGCTCCCACTTGAAAGACCCTCCAAGACATCTGCCATCCATGATATTCCGCTCCTCAAGTGCAAAATTGAGTGCAGCTCGTAATTACTCATTCATAATTTCAGTTTAATTGCGAGTATGTTTCTTACAATTCCTCAATTGAACTACGCATCGGACTAGGCCCATTCATGCATCCATTTATTTATTGGATCTCGGTGCGGAGGAAGCTGGAAGACTTCTGGGCAGCGAGGTCTGGCGGCGTAAATTAACTTAATTGAAATTCGGGTCAACAGAGAGGCCAAGATAATGAAAGAAACTAATTAAGGAGAGCCTCCACTCCACTCCACGCCACACCACTGCCCACATGTGTGTGGACGTGGTGTATTGTTACTTTGCGCATTTGTCGCTTAAATATTTTCAAATATTTTCCCATTTTGTGTGGCCTGTGTTTGGGTTGCCATTATTTGATTACTGCTCCTAGCCGCGCGCACTCGGCCCATGGGTTAACAATTATTTTATTAATAAATATTTGAATGCGCTGCCCTCATCTGAACCCATCAGAGTGGCCGGCCACATCAGTTTCAATTAAAAACACATTTTGTGGTCACTGTGGGTTCTATTCTAAGAGGGTGGGGGCTGCCACTGCGTTTGATTCGCATTATTCCTAGGTGACACACCCGATACTTGCGGGGCTTCCACGTAGCTCTCAGCTCTCGGTTCTCAGCATGTGAACCAGCTCCGATGTGCCCAAACTGGATTATGAATCAATAAAGTGTGTGCCCGGCAACTTGGCAGCCAGAGTGACTTACTTAATGTCAACTAACTGGGCTAGGCTTCTCCCCGCCACTCCTACCTACTCGTTCTCGAAGGAATCTGGTAGTCCAGTAGCCCAGTAGCAGCATTCCAGGGCTATCCATTTTCGGGATTACAAAGACTCAAAGGACGGGGAGAAAAAAATACAGCTCTCCTTAAGCCTTTGCCCAAATAATGGCGGCAGGAAACTAGCCGATTATATTTTTAAAATATTTATGAAATAGACCCTGGCAGAGGCTAAGCCGATGGGTTTGAACCATTAGAGCGGAGAAGGAGCACCCAGGAGCAGTCTAAATGCACAGAAAGTGTAACAACCGGCACACGCACTGCGCAGGAGGAGATCTCGAGGATCCTACGAGTCCTGCCATCGCACGCTGGGTAATCAGGTCTCGGCATCTGCTCAGAGCCCGTATCCTGCGCATTGAAGACCCACAAGGTTGCTCTTTCGACCCCGTAATCCCTGCACTTAACCCGGGTAATAAGATAAGTAGCCAGATCCGAGGATCGCCTAGCTGCTGCTTGTTATCTTTGCAAATTGCACGTCGAGTACTTAAGCCAATAGAAGGGAACTGGTTAAGACCGCATTCCTCTTGCTTGAGCGCGTGCTACTCTACTATTCCTGTTCCCGCTCCTATTCCCAGCACAATGCCCTCCTGATTTAACAATTCTATTCTAAAGTGATACAGTTATAGAAATCCCGAAGACCTCCGGACTGATTTAGCGACTTAGAGCTCAGGGAGCTCTAGTAGTCCTAGTCCCGGGCTTAGGTAAGTGGATTTCTGAATTCAATCCGAATCCAGGGCACTGCAACGTGTTAAGTATATAATGCGCTCATCCGATCTATTTCAATAACAAACCAAAACCGAGCTTAAGCTGGCCAGTCCAATAAAACAATGCCACCATCCTAATTGTTTCATTCGCCTGATCTGCGGATCTGCGGATTGTCCGGCAGAGTCTCCTGTGCCTGTGCCCCTTCCACTCTGGCTGGCTGGCTGGCTGGCTGAGATCCAGATCGGGTGCAGTATGCAAAATATTTGAGGCGAAGGCTTAGGGCGTGTGGGTCGAAGACCGATTTAACTCTTGCACTGGCCTAAGCCGAGCATAAGCCCCAAATATGTACATACAGGATACAGGAGATACAGGAGCTTGCTATCTTATCCTATATGAACTCAAAATGGTGAAATGGGCAATGGTATTTTATAAACAAGGCACCTTTGAATGGGTTTAGAGATCAAACATATCACATATTTTTGTAGAAAGGATTAGGATTTATGTCTCTATCTCCATCCAAGAAAACAGGGGTCCAATATAGTCATAGAGATATGCCCGACTGCAGCCGCAGGTTGCACCAAAAGCAGACTCCATAAAGTATTGCACCACTTTCCGGGCCACTATCCACTATCCACTGGAGCCCCCAACCCCACAACTCATCGCACAACCCGTTTCCAAGCTGACACCTTATAAAACTGCCAGCTAATCGTTTCAATAACATGATTTACCAACACACACAATAATTTACAATTATTAGAAACGGAGAAAAATGGGCGCACAAAATATGATAATTGCTACCGATCGGATCGGATCAGGCCATCGGCCCAGTCAAAAGAGATGGCCTGGACGTAGCATGGCCGGAGTGGGGAGATTAATCTAGTAACGATGATATTAATTATCATTCCGTTTACAAATCGCTTTGGGAGAAGAAGTGAAAAGGGCAGACAAAGGGCCTCGGCGAGAGGACGGCTATGACTATTTACGACATGGTCGATGCGAGGCTTGTTATTAGAATTTTCCTGGACTAGAGCTGGAGATAGGGTGGGGGGATAAACTTGTTGATGCTGATGATGCTCCCTTTTTCTCACATCTTTACTCCGACGCGCACTTAAGCTGCCACATTGAGGCACACAGACGCACTGCGTCCATACAAACACATGTCAAGTGATCAAAGACCAGGAGACCGCCGCCCAGCGGCAAGTGAAATTCGGAAAATGAAGATATCCAGCGAGAACTCGTTTGGGAAATTTCAGAAACAACGCCCCAGTCGGTGCGGTGCCTTTTTTCCTATTTTTTCGACAATTTTCTTAAGGTTCTCATCTTTCAAACTAAAGATGTTAGAGCCCAGATGCACTGAGAGAAATGTGAAGGACTTAATAAGTGGACAATACTCTTAAACCCAATAATAATCAGATCTTAAGGGTTTAGGATTTTTCATTTATTTAAGACAACTACTACCATTGAATGCACTCCAAAGATAGTCGTTTATTTTTCCCAGTGTAGCGCACATATTAGTTGAAAAATTGTATAACAAAAGTTAAGAAAAATTGCCTGCGACGGGGCTCCGGGGAGAAGTGTGCTCTCGGGGAAGATCCAGACAATGGCCTGGCTGGGGGCGAGGGGTAGTGCGACCCAGCTACGGTCCCTGGGATATCATATCGGGTTCGGATCGTACCTGCGGTGCCCGGCCATCTCGCACAGCTGGAGTTGTCACTGGGCATGTAAAGAGCCAACAAAAACGACCAAATCGGAGCTGCAACAACGGCAGCCCGGTCAATGGGTGATGGCTCATTTTGGACCTCGTTCTCTGTGCCTCGTTTTTCGGGAATCGGTTTCATGTTTGCCGCCCGGCTAGCAAACAACTAATTAAGTCATCAGGATGAAAGCCATCGGCGGAGGAAGCTGGGCAAATATTTACGGGATGTGACTGGGAGACTGGACAGCATCTGGTGGAGGCAACAAAAGGCAGAAAGGTTTTAAAGAAAACCAAAACTCGACTGTCAAATAGAGTTAGGAATAGGAAGAATGGATTACTTCTTTCAGAACTGCCATTAGCAGGGTATAATTATTCCCAAAGTCGGATAGCAGAGTCTATCGCTAATATTTCGATGACTTTACCAAGAAATAATTTGAATCTCTCGATGGTTCCTGAAAATTAAAATTTAATAAAGAAGACAGTTTAAGATTTTTGTTTTATAGAAGTTTGTTTATTGATTTTTTTAGTTTTTGTTTTTAAAATAATACAATAGAATATTTGCAGCCAAACTACAAGGGCTCTCTTCGTCAAGAACTGGCCCGCTTCTGGAGCCAGAGTTCCGAGTGCCTCCTCGATTCTGATTGCGACTTTCCAGGTCGATTCTGGGCCGTCAGGGCCGTCATTAGAGAAAGTGTCCAAAGAAAATTGCTAAATGGCAGCATTTAGACGTCAAGGGATCCGAGGGGATTAGGTGCCAGAGGAGAAGCTCCTGGTTCTCCTCCCCAATCCCCGGCTTCGTCCCTGGGTGAGTGGTGATCCAAAGCGCTGGGCTTGGTTTTTTGTTGTCCGGAGCAGAGGGTCTAGCTGCTGGGGAACTTTCCAAAGAACTGCATGCGCTGGAACAGCTCGGCGTTGAGGTGCGGCGGGTAGCCCTGCATCTGGGCGGGGTGCGGGGCGGAGACCGGGCCGGACTGGGGATGGGCTGGCGGGGCGGCCTGGTACTGCATCTGCTGGTAGCCGGCGGCGGCAGCAGCGGCGGCTTGGTAGGCGGCAGGATTCATGCGCTGGTACAGGGCGGCGGCAGCAGCGGCGGCGGCGGCTGCGGCTCCGGCGAAGGGCACCCCAGGATATCCGTAGCCAGGGGCTGGAGCACCGTACGGGGAGCCTCCGGCCATCATGGGCGAGAAGATGGCCTGGCGGTAGGCGGCCAGGCGAGTGCGGCTGGCACCGGGGTTCTTGCGCCTCAGCTTGCCGGTGGTCTCACCGATGAAGACCTCCTCGGCAGAGGGGTCCAGGATCCAGTAGTTGCCCTTGCCGGGGTCGTCGTAGCTGCGCGGGATCTTGGTGAAGCACTTGTTGAGGCTCAGGTTGTGGCGGATGGAGTTCTGCCAGCCGCGCTTGTTGGCCTTGAAGTAGGGGAAGCGGTTGATCAGGTACTGGTAGATGCCGTTGAGGGTCAGGCGCTGCTCGGGGCTGTCCTGGATGGCCATCATGATGAGGGCGTTGTAGCTGTAGGGCGGCTTCTTGTTGTCGGCGCCGGAGCTGACCTTCTGCTTCTTGCTGGGGTTGCCCTCGCCCTCCTCGCAGTCCTGCTCATCCTCCAGCAGCTGGTCCTCCAGCTCGTCGTCGAACTCCACGTCGAGCTTGTCGTTGTTCTGGGAGGAGAGGCTCTCGGCGGCGCTGCTCATCGGGGTGCTGGTGCGGCTGGGGGAGTCGAAGTCCTCGGAGGCGGACAGCTCGCCGTCCGAGTTGGAGTACGGATGGACGTACTGGTGGTGGGGCATCTGGTGGAGGTGGTGGTGCTGCTGCAGGGCCTCGGTCTTGATGACGGTGGCGCTGCTGCTGCTGTTGGTGTTGTTGCTGGGTTTCTTGGCCAGAATGGCGTCGATGGAGAAGTTGCTCTTGAATTCCATTTTCACACTTTTCACCATTGTCTTGGATATGAGTCTTTGGTAGGTTGGTGCACACACGACTGGGATCGCTTGCGATGTTGTAGCTTGAGATGTTCGGGCTGAACTGACTCTCTACAGCCCCGGCCCGGGCTACTTATAGTCCACCCCGGCCGCTCGCCCGAAGTCTACACAAGAGCTCTCCCGGGGCGAGCGAGACAGGTAGATGGCGGTCGGCTGCGCCAGAGCAGGAGAGGTAGGTAGCTGAACCTTCTCTCCGGGAGAGAAACAGGCTCCGCCCTCCATTTTGTGACCATTTTGTTCCACTCGCCTTCCACAGACCCATGGCAGGCCATGGCCGTGGAGGCATGGAAGCGGACCGTGTGTTTGGGAACGTGTGGATGTTTATTTGCAGTCTTTTGCTGCTCCGGCGTCAAAATATCCATTACACCCAATCCAAACAGGGTCGGTCTTTGGGGTTGCTCGCCCGGCTCTCTTCCGCTCGCTGTTTTGACTATTAATTGCACTAACAAGCGGCAATAAAAACACAAACAGAGCTCCGCCGGACTGCGATTTAATCAGGATGCTTATGTCTTTGCAATGACTCGAGGAGCTAAGCAGTAACTAGGCCTCTTCTTGATTAATTTTGAGGATTAATCGGGAGATAGAGAGGGTTTTTGGGAGGTGGAACTATCTCGGACTAACTAAAATCAATATTAAATTATGCTATAGTATATATGACGCTAAGAAGTAAGCCTTTCATTGTTCTGGAACATTTTCATATCACACCATTTCCATTCGCAGAATCGGCCTTCCCTCGAGCTGCTCCTAATCCCGCCCAAACTAGTTCAAGGTACTGCTGCCTCGTCCTCGTCCCGGCAGCAGGATTACTTTCCGTAGATCCCTGCCTGGGCTTACGGCACGATTTTCGACAGCTCAATGGAGCTCAGCTCAATCGGCGAGGCTCAGGTAATCCGAAGGGGTTAACCCTTCCGCGGCGGGATTTGTTCTAGTTTCGCGACAGATTTTCGAATTAGTTCTGGGCTGGCTTCGGCGAAATCAATGTGGATCTCGGCCAATCCCCGCGAGATTAATGGGCTGCAAAACATCCTGGGACTAGAGTTTGGAACTTTGAAGTTGGTATTTCGAAAGTTAAGTTATGTTTTGGTGATTTGCTCAGAGGTCCTACTTTAGTCCCGACGACACATGCACCTCATGTGGGCAGTGACAACATGTCCTTTGAGATCAAAGGATGCCTACTATAGGGCTACTGATTTTGGATCTGGATTGGCCCGCAATCGGACCGAGACTGGACTACAATAACAGGGAAGTACAAGTGGTTTTGTTTCTACATGTTTTATGTTTTATGGCATGTTTTGTTAGAACAATTGAACCAACATACTGACAACCAAGAACTGGCATCCCATCTACGTAAATTGGGCGAAAGTCAAGTGGAGACAATGAAGACGTCAGCGCTGTGGGTTATTACAGATGGACTGTTGGCCCGGCCGGAGTGGGGCCGCTTGCCTGTCGGCGGCACTCCTCGTTTGATATCTTAGACAACTTGACAAAACAATCAAAGCAGCAACAACACATGTTCCAAATGACTGTCTATTAATTTGCTGCCAGCTCCCTTTTCTCCTACACTGTTTTTTGTCCAAATACCAGAAAAAAGTGAACAAAACAATGGTGGCTGAGCAGAAAAAGTAGGCAGCGCACTTTGACGCAGTAGTCCAATTGCCGATGATAATGATGCACTCAGGGAAGGCGGAAAAGTTGAAAGTGCCAGAGAAGGATGGCCCGAACGACCGGGCCAGAGACAGCGGCAAAAAGTAGGCGTTCAACAATTGTTGAGGCGGCAGGTTCAGTTACTATTCTTTTTTCTGCCAGGGGATAAATGAAGATTTGAACGCCTCGATTCTTCTTGCGGCTTCCCTTCTCCGGGCCACTAATTGAGTTGGATGTTTGGGCATTTTTTGCAACTCAAAGAGGAGAGGAGAGATGAAAGCGGCCCGCCGCCCCGGTGGCTTAACTTTAGCCCTGACTTTTCCCTGGTGAATGCATAATTTTGACAGCCGCGACAAAACTAATTGATTTCTGCAGTCCCTAAGCCGCCCAGGGCCCAGGGCCCACAGGTCCTGGACACACACATTGCGGATATGTGGGATCTTTCCCGACACTAATTAGACGATCATGGCTGCGTTTTGGGTTTCTAGTCGGTTTTGGGTTTGTAAGGACATTAAAGGAAACAACACTCTAACACAATCGAATTAAATTTGAAATCCATTTTTTCAAAGCAAGCTGATGCTCTTTGTAAAGAACGGGGTGTTTATATAAAACACCTACCTATGTCAATATCTGGGTCAATTTTCATACGATCATTTAGCGGAATACCTTAAACGATTTCTATATCGATTTTCCAACAATCTGCATCAAAACCCCTAGACTCCCCGAGACTCTTTTGAAAATGGGGGAATGTATGGGGAGGACTCATATGGCCTACTGCGATGTCCAAATCTTTTTCAATTTTGATCCGATCCTTGAACGGAATACCTTAAACGATTTCTAGATCGATTCCCCATCAATCTACATCAAAATCCCAGAGCAAAAATATTTTTAGATTTTTTGTTGATTTTTCTGGGGTGACTCCTTTGAAAATGGGGAAATGAATGGGGAGGACCCATATGGCCCATTGCGATGTACATATCCTTGCTAGTTTTCATCCGATCGTTGAAAGGAATATCTTAAACGATTTGTGGATCGATTCCCCGTCAATCTGCATCAAAACCCTGAATTCAAAGTATTTGAAAATTTTTTTGTTCATTTTCTTGGGGAGAATCCTTCGAAATGTATGGGGAGGACCTATATGGCCCCCAGCGATGTGTATATCTTTGCCAATTTTCATCCGATCCTTGAACGGAATACCTTAAACGATTTGTAGATCGATTCGTCGTCAATCTGCATCAAAACCCTGAACCGAAAATAGTTTTATATTTTTTGTCAATTTTTCTGGGAAAACTCCTTCGAAAATGGGGGAATGTATGGGGAACACTCACATCGCCCACTGCGATGTCCATATCTTTTTCAATTTTGATCCGATCCTTGAATGGAATACCTTAAACTATTTCTAGATCGATTCCCAATCAATCTGCATCAAAACCCTAAAACAAAAATACTTTCAAATTTTTTGTTCATTTTTCTGGGGAGACTCCCTTGAAAATGGGAGAATGTATGGGGAGGACCCAGATGGCCCACTGCGATGTCTATATCTCTGCTAATTTTCATCCGATCGTTGAAAGGAATATCTTAAACTATTTGTGGATTGATTACCCGTCAATCTGCATCAAAACCCTGAATTTAAAATATTTTTTTAGATTTTTTGTTAATTTTTCTGGGGAGACTGCTTTGAAAATGGGGGAATGTGTGGGGAGGACTCATATGCGATCTCCATATCTTTGCCAATCCTAGAACAGAATACCTTGATTGATTTGTCTATCGATCCTTTATCATTTTGCATAAAAACCATAGGGCCAAAATATTTTATGATGTTTTATTAATTTTTTGGGGAGGACATATATGGACTGGTGATACTCCCACTCGAATGATTTTTCAAACTACACTTTTACAAATGTAGCCCAAAGGCCTTTTAGTTTCGGGCATTATACTTCAAAACGAATTGAATTTGCGTCGCCCAGTGACCCTGTGATCCTGGGACAGATACCTTGAGCGAAAATTTGGCGTTCAACAGACCGTGCGCATGTGGTCGCTGATTGGGTGATCAGGACCCGATCAGGACCGCACCGTGGCCTCCTAGAAGGACTCCACGCTGGCTGACATTATGGTTTCATTGCCAAAACCACACTTAGGCGTTTCCTTGGCGAGCTTCACGCTTCGAGTCAGCGCTACGCCTGCCTCATTAGCTGACAAAAACTGAGAAAACAGGAGATTCGACTATAGAATAGGACACTATTCAAAATGCTGGGCGAATTCCAAGTAGACACCGTGGCCACAGACAATGTGCATGTAATTTTCAATTAACGCCACAAGATTTCCCTCCTCCAGGACCCCTCCCTCCTGGCCAGGGCTTCAGAACTTTCGCCCGGTTTCGTTCCACAGTGGGTGAGCATTGAGTCTCATAATTGATCGTAATGTGCGATGTGTCTCTGAGGTCCCTGCTGGCTGTCAACAGGGCTCAAAAGGCAGGACGTGCAGGCAGGACTCGGCGATTGTCACATGGCCAGGACACATCAGCGGGACATCTGCATAGACAGAGTCCATTTGTCGCGCTCAGCGAGTCCTTCGGCCTCTCGCTCTCGACAGGATGCGGGCCCAAAGGGCCTCTGGCTCGGCTCGATTTTATGGCCGAAACAATGGCCATGATCGATCTCGTTGCCTGGCCAAAAAATCAACTATTTTTTATGCATCCCGAATCGCTGAAAAGTGTCACTAATCAGGTCCTTTTCTTCTGGGTATTTCGCCTTAATTCTCCCGGTTATTGATAAGTCTGGTGTCAATCCCAGATTTTGAATGAATCCTGCTCCTTGGCTTAGGTACAGAACCGGACTTAATTTTATACTGCCTTTATGATCGGATTTCGCATTTGTTGCTCTAAGTCTAGGATGCAGGTAGTCTAGGAGACAGGTAGGACTATAACCCGATTAATGAGGAGCAATATTATTTATAACATCATATAGTTTCTTAGCAGGTATCTTATTTATTTTAAATTTATATTAAACCTTATTCATATTTTAATTTTTAAAAGAAACAAAAATGTATAACAAGATAGGAGAGTCTTCCCTAAAGTCATCCCAAATACACGGAATTATTTCGGCTCTCTTCAAAGGCCTTACAAATAGAGTTGTCAGAATTAATATTTCAAGCCATTAAGGTCCTGGCTCTCGAGGAACAACGCCTCTTATGAGGCGACTCGAATTTGTTTTACTTTCCAGCCATATGTACGTGAAAGTTCCACTTGAGGAGTCCACCCAGTTAAAAAACAGATGGAGGCCATAACCATCCTACTTTGACAACTTAAGCAAGGCTCGTTGAGGGACCTCGCAGGACCCATGGCCCAGGACCCAGGACCGACTACACCGACTGCTAATTGATCCGTTCCACCGACAAACCCACACAAAGGAGAATATTTCGCATCCTTCGGCCCATAAGTCGACTGCGACTTATTGATTAAGTTATCCGTGCGGTTGGGATTGGGATTGGTTCGGAATGGAACAGGCACCATGTGCGGGGCAGGAAGCCCATAAAACGGAGCTATCCTCGATCGAATTCAAAGGCAACTGGTTGCCATCCACATCCACCATGTACGGTTCCCATTGCAGCTTGCCAGCCAGGACTAAATTGATTCGTCACGCAGATTTCGATACATTAAATGCAATCATTTGACAACAGGACGAAAATATTTTCCTCCATTGTGTCCCAACAATGTGCACCAACAAAATCCTCAATCCGATGTGCGACTGTGTGCGTGCGATTGTATCTCTATCGGCAGGTCCTTGCAGCGGCAGTGAGACTCCCCCGAAAGCGTAGCAAATGCGTGATGAGGACGCTTTGTCCAGGATATCTCAGGCTCCGCTGGATCTAGATGCCTGTCTCGTTCTACTTGGTCTTCTGTCCCCTTCCGGGCGTGTGAAATCAGGATTCAACGCCTGAGAGCTGGCGATAATTGCTCGTTAGTAGCTGCACCATGTCAGCATTTTCGATTCCCATTTTCTCTAAGGTTTGGAGTAAAAAGAGTCCCTT
Source organism: Drosophila ananassae (assembly GCF_017639315.1). NCBI lineage: Eukaryota > Metazoa > Arthropoda > Insecta > Diptera > Drosophilidae > Drosophila > Drosophila ananassae. The sequence goes on from NC_057930.1 coordinate 26,948,039, forward strand.
TTCGAGGCAAGAGCAGAAGATGACTGTACTTACATGTATTATTCATAAACAATAGGTATATCCCCTTTAGTTACCTTCTAGTATAGCTCTCAAGTATAGCCTCCAAGTCTAACTTTGCCAAAAATCAAATGGAAGAAGTTATCTCTCTGATATTCCCACATCGATTAGCACCTATATCCTTTTCCATAAAAACAAGTTCCCCGAAAACCCATTAACCCCATTGTGCCAAATGTGACAGCATAATCCACGCAAAGTGGCAGGAGACTGGAAGTCCTATAGCTCTAGTCCTTTGATCTATATCGCCCCATCATCGCCGCCGTGATTTTCCTTTAATCTTGTGATTTGAGCCAAACAACAATGATGTGACAACATAATCGAGGCTGGGCGGCAAAGATCAGACTGGCCACAGGTCCTGGAGCAGGAGGAGGAGCGGGAGCCGCAGGACCAAAGAAGCCGAAGCCGAAGCCGAAGCCACCGACACCCATTGTTGTCAACGTGCCGAAAGGTGGAAATAGAGCTGCCAGTAGATGTCACCTGAAAACGCAAGGAGCATTCTACTCAGTTCCTTGGGAGACATAAAGAGGTCGGAGCCCGGCTTTGAAGCCATTGTTTTTTTTCACTATTTTATCACTTTGTCATTGCGGGCAGAAAACAGACAGTCGGGCTGACAAAAAAAAAACAGCCGTCGCCGGCCAACAAATGTCTCAATTATTTCGTCCTTTCGGCTTTGACTTTTATTCTTTTCGGCCGACTCTGAGCCACGCCTGGAGGAAAATATGTGTCCTGGCGATGACGGGGAGAGCTCTGCACGTTGCTCCGCAGCGGGAGTCCTTGATTTATGCGACGGCGATCCTTGATCCTGCTTTCCCCATGCCCGGCAGCACACGCAATCAAAGGAGAAAACTCAAACAATCGCACAATCACCACAAATGATCGCAGCGCGTGCAAAATGCTCGGGCATCGTTAGCAGGCCAACACAATTAAACTCGAAACTCCGAAAGCAGGACTCTGGCAGGGGAGGGGATCCTGGTAAGCCGATTGCTGCCGGCCGAGCCTTTAATAGTCTTAAAAATCGATTTCTTCTTGGCCTTATTCAAAGTGAGCAGCGGCCGGAGACGCCTTTGTGTGCTGGCCAGGACGTGTTAACACAGCAATTAACTTCTACAAGGACTGCTAAGGAGCACAAATTTATGTTCGATTTATGCGGCAACAGGATGTGGCATTGATCGGAAAGGTAATCCCCAAAAGAAGACGTCCATCAGCTGGCGAGCCAAGACCAGAAAAGGTGTTTCCCAAATGATGGGTTTATGGCATTTGGAATGTGCTTGATGTTCAGGTGGTTCAAAGTCTTAATAGGGATAGAGACTACCAGGACTATATAGATTACGACTGATAAGTCCTTTATAAGGATATAAGGATTATAAGGACTGCTTATCTGTTTCTATATATTAAATATTCCAGCCGGAAGCTAAGAAATGTAAGGCACTCTCCAGACTGTTCAGTATTCCAATATCCAATTTATTCTTTTCCAATTAATAATATTGTATTTTTGTTTTAAAGGATGTATATTTTTAATCTATAAACAAATATGTACATAATCCTAGACAAACCTAGGTTTAATACAAATTAAAAAATCAACTAAAATATTACTTATACCCCCTATCATTTACTAATCCATGACTGATCTCTAATCCTTTAAAGTTAAATGAGCTTCAATTAATAAATTTTATTTATTAAATACAAAAGTAGTACTTCCACATCCGACTTATTTCCTCTGGATGCCTTCCTCTCATGGCTCTGAAAGGTAAAAGTGTGTCAGCATATCCCCTGGAAGTACTTCCCCAAGACGTGGCCAGAAACCACAACCCGAAACCGTAACCAGAACAGAGTCAGATCACACCTCGCTGACATAATGACAAGATGGGAAATGCGTTTGGTCTTCCGCCGCTCTGTCAAGTCGGTGACACTTTCTCATTAACACACAAGCAGGGGCAGGCGGTCAAAATTCGCCGACATCGGGACTCTGGGACGGCCAGAGGCGCCTCCTAACTCCAGAGCTAATGTCTGGGCTGCCGGGAAATACGATACTCCAAGGGATCTGTGGGGATCTGACGGAACACATGCGGCAAGTGGAGTGTTTAGGCGTGGACGTGGCAACATCGCAAGTAGGCAGGGTCGTCTATGTGTTTGAAAGTCGGTTAATTACAAAAAAATCGAAACATCCCAAAGAGGGACCCGAACACTTGAGGCCGCTGACTGACTCGCTCGAATTTCAGGCGGCAGGGATCGGGGAAATCGAAGGAGGCGGTGGAGGAACATCAAAGGCCCTCGGCGACTTGTATGTTTTCATTGCTTCAAATTGGAAAATGTCTTGCCATCGAAAATATTTGGTTATCACTGTGTAAATATGCTGGGGCAGGATGAGAGATGTGAGCTGGGAGAGGTCGGAGGTTTATTGTTATTTCAGGATCTGGTACTAAACACTTTATGACAATGTAAACGTCTTGAAAAGGAAATAATAATATTAGTAGTATATCCCCAATTGTCCCTTCACTTCCAACTGAAAATATCATTCCATAACACCAGGATACAGGATCAAATCCTGTAGGTCATGCCACCGAATTGCAACACCAGCCTCTCTAGCTGCTTGGCCCAAGTCATCTGTCTGAGAAAACCCCGCCCGGGAAGCCTCAGGTGCTGTTTTGATTCCGGAAACCAACTTGGCGTAGAGCTAGTGCCCTGAGGTCCTTCTGTCAGGCATCGCCTGCTGACAACGTCCTCGCCGGGCAGCGCAGGGCAACGGACAGCGGAAGGTTAGTGTTAAATGTCGCCGATTTACACCAGCAGTGCACCGGAGGGGGCGGCCCGAATCGGCATAGGAATCAAAGTCCAGTCCAGGGGAGCCACAGCGAGGGACGCACGCGGCAGGATGCGCCTGCCTGCGAGATGATGAGCCTCGAGTAGTGCAGCCTAGCCTCTGTTGCACTGGAAGGCCAAACAAAGGGACACGCACCCGCTGACTCTGACATCCCGACGACAGCAAGGAGGCAAAACTCAGCTGCCTATCTCGAGACGGGCTGCTATCCTGAGGCCTGCGTGGCCTTGGCCTCGCATTCGTCCTTGAGCGCACCGATGTGTGGCCAGAGTAAATGGGATATTTTGGCCTCTCCTGGTTAACCGTATAAATTCCTGGTCGAAACTTTTGGCATTGACGGCTAACGCAAAATTGTGGCCATACGATGGCCTTGACGACGGAGGCTGGAGTTCCTCGGGATCCGAGATCCTGTCGCGATGTTTGGTCACAGTCACACACCATAACTGCTAATCTCGAGTTGGGTGTTTTTGGTTTTTCGGTTGGCTCCTCAAGGCCGCTCTGAGTGGAAACAAGGACCTTTGTAACCACACCTTAGGGGTATGGACCTCTTAAGTTTAAGACCGAATGGGTCAATGACTTAAAGTTTCTTCAAGATCTCCATACCAGCGTCCCGTGGCGAACTTTTCCGTTGCGGTTATCAACAATCTAGGCTTCGGAACTCTAAACTGTGGTCTTTTGGTTCCCCCGATCGGAGCTCTTTATTTCTTGGATATTTTTCACGGCTCAGTGGCCTCCGAAACAATCAAACTAATGGGCACCGCGGAAAACACACAACAAAACACACGGATTGTGCACAACCTCTTGTGTTGGTCAAATTCACTTCCACTTGATTACGTCCATGGCTCGAATCTGCGGCGGAAGTCATTTAAACGGAATTAATGCTCGAACAAAACATGTGAAAACTATTCCAGAATCGCTGCGAGGCGGGGAATCGATGCGAATCGAACAAATATACCCATGCCCCCGACTACTCCTGCTGCTCCTGCTACTCCGCCGGGGTGTGTCCGCCCGGACAGTCCCGGGGCACACAAATGTCGGTATTTCGCGACTCGCAAAAAGGTAGAGCAGGGCGTGTGCAGGCCTAGCGGGTAGCCCGCGGTTCAAACAATCGAGTCCTTTCAAAGGAGGGGAGCTCGCATTGCACACAGATTGCGTAATTAGTTTGGCGGTTGAAGGGCGGTGGGGATATCAGGATGTTTTCAAAAATCCTGGCAAGAAATCTATGCTTTTTTTGTCAATTATTTGATAATATTCCTGAATTACTTTGCGCATGAGCCTCCCTCGAAAGGCCTCCACCTATTACCCTCGTTATCCTCCCCACGTAATGTCCTTTTAATAGGGGTAAGTAAATCAGATAGCTCGCTCAAGTCGCCACTTGTTCGCCGCCGCATTGCACTTTCCACTTAACGAGGAGCTCAGAGACAGGAGACCGGAGACGGGAGCACCAGACACGGGCCAAAAGTGGCACGAGGCAACACATCCCCCATGCTAGTGTGGAAAAAACTACACGGAACACATCCTTTTGGCAGGACACGGACTGGGACAAGTGGAAAACAGTGCCCGGGCACACAGCACGTGACAATTCCGTCAACAGATTTTTCGCTGAGATGAGCACAAAACTGCTGGCAACAACATCCAGGACGGGCGGAAACGTGAGCAGAGAATGGGCCTGATGGGGGTGGCGAGGCGGGGGCTCCGGGCAGGTCCTGCCACCCCCTGACGCCCCAGAAACGGATGTTGTTGCTGGATGTTGTTGACAATATTTATGCAGCAGCACCCCCACACCCCTAAGCTGGGGGCAGGCTATATGAGTGGGCAGGGGTCGCCCCAGTTGGAGTGTTGGGGTAGGGCGCCCAAAAGGGCGGGGCTTGGGCGGAAGTCCTTCCTCTGTTTGTTTTTGCATTTCCTGCCTTCTGCAGCTCCTGTTTTATAATTCGAGCCCGCAAGGCGACACTGCCGAGAAGGAAAAAAGTAATGTGTTTTTGGGGTTTAAGGACTCGACTAAACGGACTCCCTTAGAGTCCTAATCACTGCCAGAATCTCATACCTCCTAATACCAATTAACCTTCCAAATCCAAGCTATTGAAACAAAAAGTATGTAGTATTATTTTTTAGTCCCCCCATTCGCGAGGGTATCGAAGCACTCGAAGGATCGAACGGTCCTCGATGGGGCTCCTTGAACGGCCCTGTTTCCGCTTCCTCTCGTCGCAACAGCGAAAAACTCGAACTCGAAACTCGAGGCTGCGGTAGGTAGGTGGCTCCTGCTCCCTGGTGGCTCCTGCTCCCGGCGCTGGTCCGGGGACGGGTCCTTTTCCCAGTTCCGCATGGTGCAAGGTGGTGTTGCCGCAGTTACACTTCGGGGGAAGGCAGCCAGGGGAGGCGGCACCGCAGTACGTGACGAAGAACAAAAGAAGGCACTCGGGCACTTGCATGTTTCCTGCCTCTTTCCGGGCCAGGGGGAGCGAGTGGGCGGAGGGAAGTGTCCTTACGCCCGTGTTGTTTTGTTACTTTTTTACAGAAAACTTGCTGCTGCTTTTGTTGTATCCACAAAAAAGCACGCTTATGATAATAATGGCATTATGTATTGTGTGGCAAGTAATAACGTGCAGAATGTTGACAGCCGCAGACTTTTTTGCTGCCTCTTTTTGTTGCACAAACTTCCGTAACGAGCTGGGGTTGCTGGCGGCAGCAGGTTGCTGAGGACCTGAAAAAAAGATACATATTCTTCATCCTTAATATCCTTTCCGAAACTATGGACTAGAAATACTTCAAAGACCCACCTCCTTGGAGGCTTCTCCGGAACAAACCGAAGCAATCGCATTACCCACCCAGGTATTATTTTATTTTTTGGCTTGGAAAAATATTGACTTTGCATATTTGCTGAAAATATTTGAAAAACATGGAAGAATTCTATTTATTTTTATAGAATATAGAAGAACCTTAAACCAAAAACAAACAGGAATCGGCTGGTAGCTCGAAAAATAAACAAACGCCGGCGGGAAAAGGCGTAGGAGCGGGCAGGTAGGTGCCTGGCTGGCACTGCAAGGACTCTGGTGGCCAGCTGGTGGGCGGGTCTGATTCGTGAGCCAAAAAGCAAACAATTTGCATTCTCCCTAATGAAAAGATAATATTTATGCGGCTGCCCACAGAAATTGCAATTGAAAGGCCCGGAATCACGACCAGAAATAATACGAGAACCATCTGGGTTCAAGATTAAAGATATTGAAAAGAGAACCAGCAGTCTTTTATTTAGAATCTAATAGCCTTACAGATCTATTTTATATCCTGAAAACAGGACTCAAGGTTGGACTGCGCGCCCTGCTTCTGGACGTCATCGAATTCAACGATCAGTACTTGGACTTTAGCTCCATTGAGTTGGTTACTGGAGAAACATTCGAAGATGAGTCCTTCCTGAACAATGACAGAGAAATATAAATATGTATTAAAAATGATTGTGTTTAATATGGTTTAAAATGTAATCTTTTGTGGTTAATCATTTTTTATGGAATTAAATATGGTTTATTTGTTTAAATCCGCTCCCCATCCTCCAACAATTAGTTAAAAATTTAAACAACAAATGGCCGCTGATCAGAGTCTCATAATCGTAGGAATTCTGGAGCACCAATTGGCTGGAACATAAAGTTCAACAAACAGAGCCATAAACATTCCCCTACAAATTAACACTTCATATATTCCACAATCTGGAGTGGCAACTAATCCCTGCCCCCGCCACGCCTGCCAGCTCCATATGGCCGCGAACAGGAAGCTAATCCTGCTCAGCGATATATCAACATATTTATGGTAAACGGATCAGAGGGCTTAGGCCTGCGGTGGCCAGGGGAGGGCAGCGGAGGAAGCTGGGGAGGCCCAGCCGGTGGTTGTTCCCCAGCCATATGTTCCCCGCCCGGGGAACAACATATTTATGGGCCCGACTTGGGCCTCAAGAGTGGGGCCCTGGCGAGGGAGGCCGTGAACAAACCGCAAAACTCCATAAAATTTTATGAACCCTCTCCGGAATTAAATGTGACGAACGACGGCTGTTTAGCACTTCTATTAATGTTTAAAAAACAATTATTAGACCGTCCGCAGATATCTAATTGGGGCTCTGCAGCTTTGATCTCCGAGGCAGTGGCCCGAACATGAAAATAAATATCAACCGCGGGCTCGTTGTTTAGATCAGACCGGTTCAGACAATTACGCACTCGATTCCCATGAATCATAACAATAACAATTGGAACCTCTCTGGAGGAATCCGTCAAGAAACACCTCAAATCGCTGCGATTGACAACTGGGAGAGGGGGAGTTTTGAGGGAGTGGATGAATGCACTTTGATCTTCAGCGGAGTCCGTTTCTATAGATCCGAGATAAATCATAACAAACATACTTGTTTACTGCTTGTACTAAAGAAAATGTGAAACTCTTTAAAAGAGTAAAATACTAAATAATAAATGGAGAATTGTTACTTTCATGATAACATAAATTTCAAATGTTGGCGCCTTGTTTCCAGCAAGCAGTTCAGTAAGCAGTTTACACGGCCTGTTTACGAACTGTTAAGTCCTAATCACCAACAGCTGATTGCCGTATACGGCCACACCAAATGCTGGGCTTAATTGGGAAGAAGAAATTGTTAAAGTTTTTGTTTACACACCAAAGTGCACGAAAATGTTTAATAAAACGAAGTACAATCCCTAATACCACAGCAGACCCTAGGCTCACCTACGAATTTAAGGAGCGTGCTCGAGAATCCACGCCAAGATGGAGCGCAAGGAAGTGGACACCCAGCAGTTCATAGATCATGTAAGTTCGGATCTGCTGGATATATTTCGATTCTGAAAGCCTTTTCCCCCACAGACGCTGCTGGCCTCGGAACTGCTCCGCGGCGGAGACCCCCATCCCTTCATAATAGACTTCATTGACCAGTCGGGAGTGTTTCCGAAGTCCGAGGGACCCACGAACCTGAGCACGAATCCTGGCAACCCCACCAACGGCACCGGCGACTCCCTGACGCCCGAACTGAACTTTCACAGCAGCATCTTCCAGTTCGTGAACAAATCCTCGCCGGAAACGGACGTGGTGGTGCCGCAGCAGGTCGCCCAGCCGGCCTTCCCGGCTCTGGCCATCGAGCCCACTGTTCCCATCGATGTGCCCGCTGGCCTGCACGAGGACGAGGAGCTGCTATATGCGCCCAACGCCTCCACAACGAATGCCCGCAAGGTGCTGCCCCACAAGAAGCGGATCTCCAGGAAGCTCAAGGGGACCATCGAGGCCGACATGGAGCAGCACAAGAACGTCCAGGATGTGGCGCCTTCAGCGCTCTACAGTTGCGAGATCTGTGGCTATGCCGTGCACACCCAGCTGGACTTCTTCGCCCACCTCAAGCAACACTACGAGCCCAGCGCCGTCCTGGAGGACCGCTTGGTGGTCCAGCACACCCACCCACACCCACTCCCGCACCAGCACCAGCACCAACAGCAACAGCCGCCGCAGCAGCAGAAGGAGCCCCTGGACATGTGCGGACTGTCTGCCCAGGACAAGGTATGCGTCTTGGTTTTCTCCAACAAGAACTGATTGCTAATTGGAGTCCCCTTCTTACCCGCAGCTGCAACAGGAGCAGGCCAAACTGGACCAGGTCTTCCAGGACGTCCAACTCAACTTTGAGCACTTTCAGAACATCGCCCACCACGTGGACGAGGTGGCCAGTGTCGGCGTGAACATGGTCATGCATGGGCAGCCCACCAGTGGCGAACAGTGCCCCATCGTGGTCGTCAATCCCGGCCCGAACCCCAACACAGTTCCCGTGGTGGACGACGTGGAGTTCAGCGACACGGAGGACATGCTGGAAGGCATACGCAACGTGGTGGATAAGGTTTCCATAGAAGACACCTGCGACGAGCTGGTGGACCTCGAACTGACCTCCAGTGGCATGAGGGCGCCCTGGTTCAACAACAACTTCAGCGACATGACCTTCCCGGCTCTCCTGCTGCCCGGAGAACCCCTTCCGTCTTCCGCAGAGCAGACTGCGCCTCTGCTGAAGGACTCTGCCCACCATCCAGAGGAGCACATGGCCCTGGACTTCCTGAGCCCCGAAAAAAACGAATCGCAAGGGGGCTCTAAGCTGGAGGAGTCTCTGCCGAAGCCCAGTGAGCCCAACGAGACATCCCAGATGGTTGCCGGCCCGCCGCCTCCAGTGTGCCAAACACCTCCCCCGCCTTCGACCGCTGTTCCGCCCAATTCCACCATCGAACAGTTGCGCAGATCCCCCCTGGGTCTGAGCGAAGCCTACAAGCTGGACAAAGAGGAGCAGGAGGAGGAGGAGGATGTGGCGGGCAATGAGTGGCCGTCACCCTTCGAGGAGGACGAAACTGAGGATCCTGAAGACAAGGGCGACGGCAGCTATCACCTGGAGACTCTGGACACGAGTCCGCCGGAAGATGCCGGAGGGAAGGCGAGGCGGAAGCACTTCTGCGACAAGTGCCAGCGGGATTTCAACTCGTACAACGCCCTCAAGTACCACCAGTACACGCACAACCAGCAGAGATCCCACAAGTGCGACAGTTGCGAGAGGTCCTTTTACACCCAGAGTGCTTTAAAGGCCCACGAAAGGACGCGTAAGCTTGAAGATTACAGGGAATCCTCCTGGCAGTAAATTCTAACCCATTTCCTGTTCACAGACTCCGGCGTGAAGCCGTTCAAGTGCGAAAAGTGCGACTTCAGGTTCCGGCAGTGGGGCGATCTCAAGTACCACATCATCTCGCGGCACAGCGACATCAAGGCGCACATGTGCGAGTTCTGCGGCAAGAGCTTCTCCCGGCGCTACTCGCTGGTGCTCCACCGGCGCATCCACACCAGCGAACGCAACTACGCCTGCCAGTACTGCGACAAGACGTTCCGGGCCAGCTCCTACCTGATAAGCCACGTCAAAGTGCACACTGGGGAGCGGCCCTACGAGTGCTCCGTCTGCGGCAAGAAGTTCCGAGTGTCGGGGGATCTGAAGCGACACTCCCGGATCCACGATCCCGCCAGGGCCAGCAATCAGTCTCCCACAGCGGCCAAAGCCAAGAAGAAAAAGTCCGCCGGCAATACGGCGGCGAAGCCGGCGGAGGAGTTGGAAGGAGTGGAGCCCACTTCCGCCACCCTCAACCACAAGTCTGACGCCATGTGCGAGCCTGAGCAGGGCGTTCTGCGGTTATAGCCCAGCCGGGCCTAGGTTTCTCGGGGTAGGATTAGAAAGTTTTGTAAATAACACAGGCCGACAGTTTCCAACTTTTTTTTTCCTCCACGAAAAAGTTTAACTGCTCCATATCCTGTAGGGTCCTCCCTAATTTTATTGAATTTATTATAGTTAGTTAAGCAAGACTTTCTTCAATTGAATAGGAGTTTTTAAAAAGTCATGGCTATCTACAATTTCTGTAAAGCTTTACTACGTTTTGAACATAGAAACAGTTTTAGATAGCCATGAATTTCTGAAAATATGAGATTAAAAACTCCTATTTCATTTCAGGATATGGAGAGGATCAAATTATGCGTGGAGATTCTTTGCTGTTGGCCGGTGTAATCGAATCATAGCTTAGTAGGGCATGCAGAATAAAAGGATACGAATTTGTAAGGCAGATCGGAGTTGGATGGGTTCTGAGTAGGAATTCGGGATGTGGCTGGATGGGTGGTTAGTATAGCAGGTGCTGGAAGGATACCCCCACCAGTAATGCCCCAAGGCACATCTATTGCAGAGCATTTCTTTATTATTTTTCATGTTTTCATGTCGTCTCTTTTCACTTTCGTCTTTTCGTTTTCAAAGGTTTCGCCTTTTGTTCTCATCTGTTTTGCACTTGTACCGTTCTTCGACTTACTTTAGTGAGTAATTATATGTATATATATATTAAATATATATTGTATTATTAATGTAACTATGTACAACACAAGTGCCGGGCGCCTGTGCCTCTCACCGGGCCCGGACGCAATCAAATCTTTGTATTCTTTGTTTACAACATAATTTTGTTTCTTTGTTTCTCAAAAATATTCAACATAATCGCCCCGCAGCCTTGCAGCCCTGCGTTTCATAGATTTGTGTGTGCTTTCCGTGTTTGTTTCACTTTTTCATTTCATTTCACAATAATTTCCCTTCTTCAGAACTTAAAACTAAAATCCTAGTATTGGTTGCTTCACATGTTTCTCTGTCCTTCCTCCCTCGCGCCCTAATGTACGATCAGTCCTTGATATCCTTCATCGATTTGTTTCTCCGACGCATACCTTCTATAATATAATCTGTCCTCCTCCCATCTCCATGGACCTACGAGAGCTCCTAACCCTCCTAGTCCTAGTCCTAGTCCTCCCTACTGTCGTATATATATCTTGGTGTCTTGGTGGTGTGGATTATGCTATTTGGTAGGTTGAGTGTGTGGCTGAGTGTTAGAGGTGTGTGTGGTTCAGTGTTCGGATGAGATGGATATTGAAAGAATTGCGATCGCGGCGACTACTGTAGGATTAGAACTGAAATTTAGCCCGCCCTCCGAGTAGCAGTACGATTTAAAATTAGCTTTACGTTGAATATCTCCCTCTGGCTTTAATATATATGTATGGTACTTAAGAATGTATGTTTTTTGTTTCGCTGCTATGGTTGCACACGTTACTGGGTTTAGCTTTTCGTTTAAATTGAATATGGGGTTTGCTTCCTGCCTTCTGTTCTCCAGCTCCAGCTCCTGGCCCTGATCCCGATCCTGATTCTGATCCTGGTTGCAATTAGTCGACAAAGAAGGGTTAATTACTAATACACTTATGAGCTCGCAAACGCCTGCCAATCGCATAATAATCGTACTGGATCGCCAATCTTCCCAATCAACCATGTCTGGTAAACTGAGGAGCCCTCATCCCACGCTTGCATGTTGATGGCAGCTTTTTGGTTTGGTTTGTTTCTCCTCCTAAGCCGGTTTCCTATTTGCGGATTAATTGAATATTGTTTATAAAATAGCTCGCTATTCCACCTCGTACTTTAAACACATATTACTGTCTTCCAACTCCGGAGCGTACAAAAGTTATGTTTGGTTTGTGGTTTCTGTTTATATTACTTCAGTTGCTATTGTTACTTCACATTGTCTGCCCTACTATTTCCTCCTCCTCCCAAGTGTCCAGCCTCCTGCATCCTGCATCCCTATAGAAATATAATTTCGCTCTTTTTCGAGTTCTGAGTCTTCTGTCTACATCACCATGTTGCCGTTCGCCGGTCTCCTATTAAAAAATTAAAATACTTTCTGGCGCCCCTTAAAAGAGGCGTCCTCTTCCCCCTGATGGCGTGCCAATTCTTCAAAGGATTCCCCTCCACACACATACAATATTTACAGTTTTCAGTTGTCAGCTTCGACTGACGGGGCTTCCCTCCCTCCTCATAGTTGCTACGTCGTACACCTAAATCTTAACCTCGATCTGATCAGTTTCTGATTCTGTATCCCTGCTCCCCAATACGATCTCTGTTCGTGCCTCCTCGCTTGTCACAGTTTCCAGTTTAAAAGTGTGAAAAAATAGCTGCTTCTATTGTAAATTTTAGGTTTCTTGTTATCGTTTTCGTTTTCATTTTTGGTTTTTGGTTTCTGGTTGCTGCTTTGCTTTAAAATTTGAAGTACCTTTATAATTATATAATTTGATTTGATGATATTCTCCTTGGGCTGCTTGTCCTTTAATTGTAGCTTCAGCTCCAGCTCCAGCTGAAGCTGCTGCTCCGGCTTATTTAGTTTGGTTTGGACCTTGTTATCCTCCGACTGTTGCTGCTAGATGGTGTGCTTCCCGACCTGAAGTTTCGCTTTCGGATCTGTTTCAGTGGCTGTTGCGGTTACGGTTACGGTTACTGTTTCTGTTCCTGTTCCTGTTGAGGTTTCGTATAAAAAGTCTTTGATTTGCCCCTATCCGTTACCTTTTCGTCCTCCACCCTCCAGCCTTCGTCCTTGCTCCGCTGCTGGCTGTTAGCGCGCTCTGCATTAGAGACTCACCTGCTGCATCTTATCAAAATCTAAGCACGGCCGATGCGGTCGCTGCAGTCTCTGGGTGGCGGCGACGGCGGCGGACGCGGACGCTCCGTTTCCGGCAGAGTTGGCAGCGTTCTGTGTCGTTGTGGATGACGAGGATCCCGCGACTGCGCCGGAGGATCCCGCTGGCGCGCTGGAGTTGTTGCTCGGACGCCTCCGGGGCGATATGGCGCAGTGGAACAGCTTCGCCGGCGGACTGACCGACCGCACCTCCATGTTGTCCAGGCCGGTGGTGCTGGCCGGACTGCTCCGGGAGCTGTTGTAGTGGAAACTGTACTTCGGCAGCGGCTGGTAGATGTGGTGGCTGCTGTTGCTCATCTTCAGGGAGCTGCTGCAGGCCTTGATCACGCTCGGCTCGTTCTCGTTCCCGCCGGTCCCCGATCCAGTTCCGATTTTGGCGCACTTGCCGCCGCCCCCACCGCCGCCGTTGTCGCCGTTCTCCTCGTTTACACTATTATCACATAATTTAATATTTTCGATGCCACATCGGGCCTCCGATAATATCAGTGGCGTTGTGGAGCGGAACATCATATGGCTTCGATTTGGCTTGAACGCCTCCAGTGGCGGCGATGTGCGGAAATTGACCGGCGTCAAGATCGGCTCCAGCGAGTTTCGCAGCTATTGGGGACAGAGGGAAGATTCGGTTAGAAGGTGTCTCCTCAGTTCTCCTCAACTCGCACACTCACCTCGTCGTCGGAGCTGTGGGCCAGCGACCGCTTCCGGTTCTCCACCATCAGGGAGGAGCTGGAGCGCTTCGAGTTGGAGGTGGTGGCCCGCTCCTCGAATGGCGCCTCCGTGTCCAGGGAGGAGGCGCATCCCCGGTTCGAGATCCGAGAGGCGCACGAGGACCCGCCCGTCGCTGCCGTGCCGCCGGGATGCTGGCCGCCCTGCGACGAGGGCCCGTTGATCACCTCCAGCTCTTCCTCGGAGCTGTGCTGGTCGTACATGAGATGGGCGCACGAGGACGAGGTCTGCTGGTGACACATCATGGCAGGAGCTATCTTTTGGCCAGCAACACCTAGTGGAGAGCATAGAGACTAAGTGATGGGAGTTCCCAGTTTAAATTGGTAATGAAACCCACTAGTTTCCATGTCCACGTCTAAGTAACTTTCCACATCGAGGAGTTCACCATCAGATTCGGTGCCAGAGTCATTCGATTCACGCTGAGGGGAGAGAGGAGCGATTAAAATATGACTATCAGATATTATTAATTTTAAATGTTATATTTTTTAAGCACCTTTTTACGCAGAAAATTTTTGGATTCCCTTAATGAGTTCTCGCGATTTTTCTGCCTGACAAACTTTATCATGGTTTTTTCAGCTCCTGGGACTGGGACTGGGGCGCTGTGCCTGGGACTTTGCTTTATTTATTATACATTCCATGCAACCCACGCAGGCTGCACGCACACACACTCCCACACACACGCACTCAAGGAAACTTACTACGACGTCGCAGTCGCAGTCGCAGTCGCAGTCGAAGTCTCTGTCGCAGTCGCAGTCTCTGTCGCAGTCGCAGTCACTGTCGATAGCGACTGCGCTTCGGTTGGTGTCCCCCCTTTTGGCTCCTCCTTCTACTACTATTACTACATACTACTACTTTTTTCGCTGTTGCGCTTCACACGCTGTTTCTATTTATACGCCTCCACATGTATTTTTGTTTGTTATTTTTACGCGCTGCTTCGGCCCCCTCCCCTCCTCATCCGAGTCCGATTCTGATTCCGATTCCGATTCTGCTTCCTGATTCTGGCTTCTGGCTCTGATTTACTCTCCAGCCGACGATGGCCGACGAGGCACGATGTCCCGACGCCCGGCCGAGTGGATCCGAGGGATATCCGCGCACCTTTCGCCGTAACTTATACAGCACGGAATTATCGATTTTCTGGCACGGGAACGGAACGGAAGCCAGACACACGAATCCGTAAAAAGGGACACCGTTCGATGGGTCCACGTTCGCGGCTTCTAGTCGGATGCCTATTCCGCAGATCCAATCTGAAGATGGCACGCCGGGGGCAGCTCCATTGTCGCTCTAAGTCCTCTATTTGGTTTTCTCCTCCAGCTTGCAGTTGCACAATTGACTGTGGCTGTGGCTGGGGTCCGCCTACGCCTGCTGACTTTGTTGATTACTACGGCGTTACTATGTGGCTCGGCTCGTCCGGGTAGGTCGTCTGTGTGGCCCTGTATCTGGCCCGTCGCCCGTCACCGGCTAGCGCTGCGCTCCAACTAAAAAATTATTGTGCCCACAATGTGGCGAGGCAACACTGTCGTCTCGCAATCTCTGGAAATCTGCGCTGGCGCTGACGCCGACGCTGACGCTGGAGAGAGAGAGAGAGAGCGAGAGCCCCACTACCCACTACACCAGAGCCCCACCACCCAGCACCACCCCCTGGCAATGCAGCTCCATGGTTGCCAGACAGGCGGGCGCAAATTGAATTTCAATCACTTTTGCAATTAAAATGTAAAGTATAGGGACTCTGACTTGAAAATAGGAATCATTTTGAGATAAATAATGTTTCTGAATAGTTTCCCTACAAGGGGAATGGAAAATAAAGTCTAATTTCCATCTTAAACTACGGACTCCAATCATCCCAAGGAGACAATGCCCAGCTCGATGGTAATTGATTGCGTTTAATCGCCGTGCAGTAATTAGAGGTGCAAATTAACATTCCTGGCAATTTCTCCCGATCTCCCGACTGAGTTTCTTTTGTGTGCACTTGTTTTCCCATTCATTGAATTCCTCGCCCATTCCCACCCAGCAATTGCGCAAACTCGCGGCCGAGCGGCAACCCTGGTGGCTATCGCAAACTGCACTTGCTACGCTGCTGGCCGGGAGTGTAAGGCTCTTGGCCGGACTTGTAATGGCCTGATAGCTTATCGGCAGCATTATTGGCAGTCTGCTCCGCTTATCTAAGCTCAGGGCTTAAAATCCATTAAATCGGAGTGTCCCAGGCGGACCATTCATTCAAATTTCTACAATTCTGTCAAAAGGGAAATAAATATGTGATAAGAGCACTTGATAAGATCTATGGGGGATATTTTGGTGATAATACTTAGGGAGTTAAAATGGATTCAAGGCCAAAAAAAAGGAGTACTTTTAATCGAAAGATATTGATTTTTAGTTGATTAGCAGGTTGATTGTATCTTGGATCTTCTAGTTTTTAGACTATTAGTTTTTAGATATTACTTCCAAAAGTATTTCTCAGATCCACATACTATAAGTATTATTAGAAAACATATATAGCCCAGATTCTTGAACTAAACCAGCTACTAGAGATCTTGCTCTTCTATAGCTTTTTTAAGCCATTAATCCGCATAAAAGATGGAAAAACTGTACCTACTACCCCTGAAAGGCTTTAGACTTCCAGCTTATACACTTTCGTCGCGCACCTTAGTATTTATAGACAGAAGAAGAAGCAGGTTGTGGCAGGCAGGCCTATTGCCGATTGCCTATTCCTATGCCTATGTGCCTCCACTCCACTCCACCTACACATGCAACCAGCCCTGTATGAGTGAGAATATGAGTAGTAACCTGTGCTGGAGGAGCGGGGGGACCATGGGGCTAGGGGGCCAGGTGGGAGAGAAGTGCGGCAAAAAGCGAAATAATACGAAGCGTGCGAAACTCGTTGCAACGATGATATGGGAAATGTTTGGAGCTCGCGGGCCACAAAATGTGGAAAACATGGAAAACTACGCACGAACTGGTTTTCGTTCAAATTGGACTTCTCTGCTGGCACTGCTTCTGCTCCTGCCACTGCTGCCTCTGCTGCTGCCACTGCTGCCTCTGCAGCAGCAGTCTCTTTTTGGGGACTCTGCTTGTTTGGGGATTTTCGCAACTCCCGCTTTTCAATTTGCGTTCAATTTTACGCGGAAAATTTTACTACGAGTCTACGTGCCACAAATACACACAGCCCTCTCGTGCACGACGAAGCACGGCTCCAATACACACGCAGCGCAGCGCAGCGCCACGACACGACACGACACTCCACGCCACGCCACCCACCACAGCCCCCATCCCCATCCCCATCCCCAGAGTCTGCTGCAGAGTATTTGCTCCATTCATACCAAACACTGGCGCGTTGCACGCACACTCTCTCCGCACGCCAGCGAGACACCCACGCGCACCACAATAGGTCTTCGGCTATTCTTGGGGGCTGTCTCAATGGGCAAGGAGCCTGCCCCTATTGCCTTGTTCGGAATCGTGCGTGCATGTGGCGACAGTTCCAGGGTGGGCTGGGGGTGCCAGTGCTGTTGCAGCCTTCAGCCTCAGGTCTAAATTTAGCACTCGGGCTTGCTTGCAACTTCGCAAGGACTTCCCGTTACTTCGACCACCCCCCGGCCACCCACTACTCCCACACCCCACTCCCACTGCGGCGATGTTGCTTTTGCAAAAAAAGCACCGTTAAGCACCCAGCCACTTACTTGGTTCGCTCGCTTCCTGGCTGTGCACCTTCCTCTGTGCGGCGTCCTCTGGGCAGCTCCTGCTCGGCCAGTTGTAGTCGCAAGAGTGTTCTTTGGATTTTCTGGGTTTTTTGGGAAATGAGGAAAACCAGGCGACGCGAGTGACAAACGATGAATGGCGATGGAGGCTTCTCGACGCAGCACAACTGACGGGGCTCGACGGGTAGGAGTTGGGGGCAGCACGCGACGCGTATTTTAGCATTGGCCACCGCTTTGGCCAACTCTATTCCACTTTACTCGATTTATTTCAGCTGTTATCATCTTCCTGGCCAGTGTTGCCCCACTGAGTTCACTGGAAATCCAGCTTTTCCCCAAAATTCAAAAGTGAGCTTAAAATAAACTTCAAAAATAGGTAATACTTATTTGTAATCTTGACTTTTTAATAGAACTTTGACTCTGGCAAGTTTTTAATCATCAAAGATACTATTTTCAACAGAAAATTAGCTACAAAACATGAAACTTTCCTCAAACGTCCCTTAAACCTCGAACAACCTCTTACCAACACTGGATTTCAAATTGAATTGTGGACTGGCGGGCTTTTTGAAAGTACGTATTCAAACAACCAGTATCTGTCTTTTCCTAAAAACTATATAAAATGAAACAAATCAACTCTTGGCAATACATTCAGATTTAATTTAATTTATTGTTATATACAACAAGTTAGGACTAATTCGTTTTATGCGTTCGCTTAGGCAATATTTAATCTAGTCTTAGGCTAATGGATGGAATGATCTAAGTTTACCACAAACTAAGCAACGAGCGGGAGTGTTCGTATTTTCGTATCTCTCTATCGTAATCTCGGATTTAAAAAGTATAAACTTAAGCTACGAAGCAGTGGTGGTTGGAACTCTAGGCAGGTCTGGCCAAAATACTTCTTTGCGTTGGGGTTTCGGTCAGCTCCGTAGAGATCGTAGAATGTCAAATGAGCGATTAGCACGGATCCATCACATGGCCGTCTCCAGGGGCTGACTGTGGCTTCGCCCGTTTGTCTGGAGCGGCTGCAGTCCCTCACCATCGCCGTCGAAGTCGGTCTCCAACAACGCCTCAGACTTGGAGCGATGGTACGGGTTGTTCAACGGGGACGGGGTCGTGGGCGAGGACTCCTCTGAGGCTGTTTGGTAGACGGTCTTGGGACGTGACTGATGCGCCACCTGGGGGGCAGCCGGAGCTGCCGGGGGCTGAGCCAGCGGTCTAGGTGTCCGGTAGTGGGAGGAAGGAGCCTTGCTGCTCCTCACGGCAGTGTAGTACGAGTCCGGCCGCCGCATGTCTGCCGGAGAGCCCTGCGGCTGCTGACTGGGCACGGATGGTGCCGGACGGTAGAGCGACGACTCCGTGGAGTAGTTGAACTGGTCCAGCTTTTGATCGAAGGGCAGGGATTCGCCGCTGCTCCTCTGCGGCATGAAGCTGCTGTGGGAGCTCCTCTGATACTCCGGCAGGTTCTGCTTGAGCTCGCTGAGGAAGGCCAGTCCTGGCTGACCACGCCTACCGCCGCCCTGGGCACCACCTCCGCCAAGATCCGTGCGGAGTGGCAGCGTGCTGGCGTTCCCGTAGTAGTCTGAGCCTCCCTCGTCCACCTCCTGGTCCGTGTGATGTATGATGGGCGTGTCCTCGGCCACACTGGTGCTTATGGAGTTGGCCCGCGTGCCCCCGCCATAGGTGGAGTTGTCCCTGAAGCCCTCGTTTCGGTAGCTCAGCTCGAAGGCGTCCGGCTCCAGGGCCGCCGCAGCCGCTGCAGCTCGCGCCCGGTGGCCACTGGCCTTGGAGATGGTGGCTACCTTGTGTCCCTGTTGGCCCTGTTGGGCCGGCCTCAGGGCGTTCTGGTTCACGTACTCGTTGTAGTTGGGCTTCTGCTCGTAGCCCTCGAAGCTGCCCGCCTCCGAGCTGAGGACGCTCTTGTCCATGGAATCGATGGAGCCGTTGGCCACCATCTGCTTGTAGTCCTGGGCCTTGGAGAGGGTTCCGTTGCTGGACATGTTCTGGAGGGGTTGACGAACCAAAAGTAACAACATAAAACGGAAAACAAAGGGGGAACATAAAACAAAACTGAAGGACTAAAAAGCAAAACAAAATCATACATAATTGGGTCTGCGGCGCAGAGATCCCTGGGGATCTATGCTGTTCAGGCTGCGAAGGCTCTGGCGGATGCTGTTCCGCCGCTGGAGGCGCTGGACGTGCCGGTGCTTGGACTTGGCGAACCAGCAGAAGGCCACCAGGATCAGGAGGATGATGGCCAGGACGAAGGCTGAAATAATACTGATGGCAAAGATGTCTGCCCGCCAGGAGAGGGGATCGATAATGACCTACGTGTGGAATAAGTTAGAGATTAGATTCTATATTGAATGTTCCATTATTAGATGCTCACCCTCGGATCCATCTCGCAAATGAATCCCCGCTCCTTGCCGCAGTCCTCTATTTCAATCTCTCCGAAAACAAAGCTCGTGCACCGCTCGATGTGGTTGTAGTCCTGGATCCACACCTTCTCCGGGTACTTCAAGTGCCTCATCTGGCTCTGCAGGTACCTCCACAGCGTGGTCTTGTCTGTCCGCAGGAACGGCATGGTGGAGTTCTCGGAGCGACAGAAGTCGCGGGCCTCGTGGAAGGTCATCGGAGCACCCACGTAGATGAAACAGGTGTCGTGTACGAGAGCCCAGCCGGGTGGACACTTTCCGTCCAGGATGGTTTCGTTGTTCATTTGGAAGGGCACGGCCAGGACCTCCAGCAACATAGGATCATCTGGGGGAATAGTTTTGGATCAATAACGATCAGTTTTAAAATAGAGAGCCACTTACCTGATTTATCCTTGATACGAGACTGGACTGAAATGGTGTTGTTGTAGCTCCAATAGTTGTGGCGGGCGTCGATCTTGGAGCTCCAGGTTTCAAATGTCCTGGTGGGAGATATATTGCTTTATAAAAGGTCTGTTTAAGTGGATTTGTGAGGCATTCTTACCTGTTTTCATAGTCAAAACTCAAACTACGGGAGGAAAGCATTGGGGAAGGAAGAAAGAAAGTGAAGGATTAGTTTTAGACTCCAAATGGTAGAAGTTTTGAATAAAAGGATATAGGTTTAAAATATATAAGGCTCTAATCTAAGACTTATAACTATTTACATTGAATTGTTGACTGTCAGCAGCTCGTAATCGTTCTCGTAGTTCTCGAAGATGTTGTCCACGTATTGCTGCCCCGCAGTTCCCGCCACAATGGTGGCTCTGGACATCCAATTCGTGGCAAAGTTCCTGAAAAAAGGAACATAAAAGTTAATAAAAAGTCAAGGAAGAGAACGAGTTCAGGACGCACCTGTAGAACCCGTTATGAGCCGTGGTCTGGTAGATCTGGAGCCTCACTTTCTCGAAGCCAGACACCTCCATGATCCTGCCGCCCACGTTGCTGTGCACGTAGTTGAAGCTGAAGTTGGACACCACCTGGCACAGACGGATCACGTCCTCGTAGCCGGCCATGTTCTGGGCGAAGTAGTTGCGGTAGAGCTCTACCTCCTGGTAGGGCGACGACTGACGACCCTCCACGTAGAGGGCGGGACGGTTGCGGTTCCTCATGAAGAGGTTGTGGTGTACGAAGCCCCGCAAGGAGGTGGCCGATCCTCGGGAATCAGCTCGAACGCGCAGGCCTCCTTGGTTTTCCATGAGGAGGTTGTTCTGGGGAGGCACAAGGAATGTGGGTTAAAAGGAAATTCCTAACTCAACCACAAACTCACCATAAAGTACATCGAATTCATGTTCTGCACGTCCAAATTCAGAGCCGAGGCGCAGGTGGAAAAGTTTCCGTAAAGCTGCTTGCAGTTGCGTTCGATGCGGTTCCCGATCAAGGTCAGCGTGGGCGTGACCTCTCCGGCGGAAGCGTAGCTGACCGCTCCCTTCATGGCACCCGCGATATGAGTGTCCGTAATGTTGTGAAGGGCATCGCGATCTAAAAGAGAAGTCGTTAACAGATGTGGTCTAAGGAGGATTACTGCAAAAACTACTTACATTGGCCTAATGTGGAGATGGGAACTGTTACCACCTCGGCTATAAATCCGTGGGTCTCTGGCGCCCCGCTGGCGACCAGCTGGAGGCTCATCGTCGGGCCCTTCGTCTTGAAGAACGACCGCTGGTTGTCAGTATCGGACTCGATCTTTCCCAGGTAGGTGGCAGTCACGTTGTAGATGTCGCCGTCGAAGAGCTTGATGAAGTCCGTGCGCCCGTAGAGCTTGGAGTGGTTGAACAGATTCGACTGCAGGAGCCGGAAGCCAATGGGCTTGGCCCGGAAGGCCGAGGTGAAGATCTTGACGCAGTTCACCGGGTTGTTGTCGTACTTGTAGTAGATCAGCATGCGCTCCTCGATGGTCAGCACCTTCTGGGGATCGCAGATGTCCACCAGGGAGAAGAGCTTGTACGGCAGATCCAGTTTCTTCAGGGGCGAGAAGCTGGACTCGTCGCTGTCCCGACCCTCGCCCGTCAGAGACACGATGCTGATCCCCGTGCCCAGCGTCTTGTTGATGTTCAGGTGGTTCAGGTTGAGCTTGCCGCTGGGAGCGATCAGGTTCACGCCGTGGTTGGCCGAGTTCTCGATGGTCACCGAGGTGATGGAGGGGTTCTTGTGCACCGCCTGGATGGCGGCCGACTTGTGGTTGTGCAGGATGCCGGCCTGCTCGATGCGGACGAACTCCAGCTGGCTCTCCCGGAGCGGCAGTCTGGCGTTGGATCGGGAGTTGTGCAGCCGGTGCTCGTACTGGATCTCCTCGAACTTGGAGTTGGCGAACCGGATGCCGCCCCAGTAGACCTCGTCGTCGGCCACGCCGTTGCAGGACACGAAGACGAAAACGTCGTCCCACCTGCACTCGTGCCGGTGTCCGTACAGCTGCCCGTTCAGGCGCTCGGCGCAGTCCTCCATTCGCTCCTCGTCGCCGCGGCACTCCAGGGGCTGCACCCACGACCAGATGCGCGTCAAGGAGTTTGTGTGGAACTCGATGCGCCGGTCGTGTCCGTAATAGACGTTCAGGGGGTCGTAGCCCAGCTCCCGGCACACAACCTGTGCGTTCCGCTCCGTGAACCTCCCGTCGCAAATGGGCACCCACTGCAGGGTGGTGTGGTTGAAGTACTCCAGGAAGCCCTCGTTTAGTCCGTAGAGCGCGTCCGCGTCTCCCGTGCAGTTGTTGGCCCCCGTGCAGAGTCGGATGGAGTCGAACTCCGTCAGGGGAGCACTCATGTCCTCGATTGCCCGCTTCCGCGGCTGCGCGTCTATCAAGGACTCCCGTGTGGCGTTCTTGAACGGCCTCATCACGATAGGCGACTCGCTGTAGCCTACGGCGACCAGGGTACCCAGGACGAGGATGCCCACGTTGGGCTCAAACTCCATGGTCACGCCGTGGTTGATGGTCAGAGTCTTGCCGGGCATCACAGTGATGTCGGAGGATATGTAGTAGGGGCTGTCCTGCTTACGCAGGATCAGGTCCTTGTACACTCTGCCACCTCGGTAGGTGGCCAGGTCTACCTCCTGGTCCTGGTTGAAGGGCACCACCACGGAGACACTGGCGTCGTAGCTGTCCTCGATCAGGAAGGGCTGGTAGATCACGTCCGCGTGGTCGTTCCAGTTGTCAAAGTCGAAGATCTTGGCCTCGATGAGGCCGGTGTCCCTGGTGCCCCACCAATTCTCCCTGGCCTCGAAGTAGTTGTTCAGCCTGGCCGACCTCACGCCGGCCACCAGGTTGTAGTCCATTTCGTTGTCGGCCAGGAGGTTCCGATAAAGTTTCACATTCTGGACGCCATCCAGCCGGATGACGGCGGTGGGCATTTTGTGCTGCTTCCTTATCCTGCGGGCCGCCTTCATGTAGGGAAGTCGGTAGTCCGCCGCCAGGGTCACGATGCTGTTCCCCTTGAAGCTGTTGAACTCGATGCTGGCCGGCACCTGTCCGATGATCTCGCTCAGGGAGTCTGCCTTGAAGAGCAGCACGATCTTGGCGTTGTTCGCCTCGAAGCGGTTGTTGTCGAAGCGGAGGCGCTTCTCCATTCCGTCGAGCGCCACCAGGGCTCCAGGACAGTTGTTTTCCCGGAACACGTTCGAGGTTATGTTGAACACCGTGTAGTGGCCATGTACTGAGATGCGGAAGTCGCGGTTCCTCTGCCAGGTGCTGTTGCCGAAGTAAATCGAGTGGGTGAAGTTTTCGTTGTACTGCCAGACGTATGGAAGGGACACCTGTGGAGGAATTGGAACGATGTATAATCTTGAAGAGATTGGAGCTTCTTATGCTTACCTGGAAACCTCCGTGGGAGTTTTGCTCCACTGTGGAGTCCTGGATCACGTAGTGGAACAGGTTGTTCGAGGAGCGGAGATCCTTCGACATTTGGCGGATACCGTGCCCGTTCTGGCTGATCAGCGAGCTGTTCACATGGATGGTGACCTCCGAAATGTTGCTGGAGATCACATCCCAGTAGGGCGACCTGATGAGGATGGCCTCCCGCTCGTTGAAGCTCAGCTCGGAGTTGATGAGCTTGATGGACTCGTTGGCCTTCCGCAGGTAGTACTCCCCGTTGTCGCCGATGTACCGGTTGTAGTAGATGCCAGTGATGCCCCTCAGGTTCTTCTGGATCTTGGTCGAGCGGATGGTGAGGGTGGGCACTGGTCCGCTCACGATGCGGTTTCGGATGTTCTGCACGGGGGCCGTGACCGTGCTCAACATCAGGACGGCTCCTCCGAGGGCCTGCAGCCCGCTCTCGTAGTATATGATGATGCCGTAGCTGCTGCTCGTGGCGGGGAAGACGTTCAGGTCGCGCTTCACCTGCCACAGGTCGCTGCGGATGTTCTCCGTCCTGGCGTTCAGGATGCTGATGCTCTCCGTGGAGAGGTTGTGGATGGGGTTCAGCAGCTGGATGCCGATCACGTAGCCGGCGGGGCACTGCACTATTATTTTCCTGTTGATGTTCTGCCCGAGGAGCTCCTCCGTCCGTATGTACTTGTGCTCGAAGGTGCCCAGGTCGATGTTACTGATCTCGTGGGGCAACACATACGGGTCGTAGTCGGTCTCGTAGGCGTTGAAGTCGCGGGCCATGTTGAACCAGCCGCCGATCTCCTTCTGGTCCAAAGCAGCCACCACGGCGTCGTGGGAGATGCCGCTGCCCTTGTTGTCCTTGATGATGGAGCCAGAGATGCGGAAGTCCAGCTGCTTCAGGCTGATGCCGCTGCCACGGTTGCCGGAGAACTCCGAGTTCTTAATGTTGTTCACCGACTTGCCGGCGTAGATGTCCGAGTAGACAATCCCCAGGCCGTCCTGCAGGTTGTTCACCACCCGCACGTTCTCCAGGTTGTGACGGGCATGATCCATCTGCACGGCGGGCTTGAAGGCATTCGTGGTGTAGTCGAAGAGGCCCGCCTTCTCCACGGTCACGTACTGGAGGTCCGCCCGCTCGGCCAGCATACTGAACCGCACACCAGCCCACGCCCCCTCGTAGCAACGGATGCCCACATCGTTCTCGTGGCTGCAGGTGTTCTCGAACTCATACTCTGCCCGGCACTTGGTGACGTCCCGGTCCTGCAAAGTGCACCGCACGTTGGCCAGCAGCACGTCCTCGGAGGTGCCGGCATTCGGCAGCTGGGAACGGAGGAGTCGCCAGTCCTGCGGGTTGAGCGAGTAGCCCAGCTGGTGGCACACCAAAGCGGCGTTCAGCACGTTCCACCCGTAGTCGCAGACGGTGCCCCACCGTCCCTTTACGTAGACCTGGAGCCTTCCTTCGTTCGCCCCGGTGCCGCCCACCAAGCGCACTGGCACGCTAGGAATCCCTCCATCCGAGGGCACCATCTCCGTCTCCATATCCAGAGCCTCCGTCTCGCTGTCCAGGTCCACGGTCTCGGTGTCGTTCACTATGATCGTCTCACGCTTAAGGGTGAAGAGGATGTCGTCGGGTCTTCGCCCTCGAGCCTCTAGCTTACCGGCCACCATCATGCCCACGCTGGGCTCGAACCTGAGGGTGGTTCCGGGCTGTAGGATCAGCTTGCCGCCCGGCCGGATGTTGATGTCCTTCGTGACCGTGTAGGTGCCCGCCGGAACCATGTCCTGGCCGTCGACCTCGCCGCCTATGACGTCGCTGCCCTCGTGGAAGAAGCGGGGCACCACCGTGGAGACCGTGATCATGGCGGTGGAGCCGGGGTTGGAGCTGTGCAGCAGGTAGGGAATGTAGTTGATCTTGGCCAGGTTGTAGCGGTCGTTGCGGTGGAACAGCCGAGCATAGATCTTGCTCTCGTCCGTGTGGCCGAGCCAGTTGCAAGTGGCGTTTATGATCTGGCTCTGATCGGTCAGCTGCGAGCCGATCTCGTACATGGAGTCCAGGTTGTGCAGGATGTTGCGGAAGACGTCTATGTTGCTGGAGCCCACCACCACCGGGGCGGCCACTCTGGAGCGGGGATTCAGCCGTCCAGCCCCGTCACTGCCCTCGGATCCCGCTACCAGGGGCCCGAAGGTCTCGGTGATGTTGTTTCCCCGCACGAAATTCCGAGTGAACAGGATGTACTGCACCTCGGAGCGACTGTAGGGCGACAGGCCGAGGGAGACCACGTGCACGCCGCTGTTCCGCATGAAGTAGTTGCTCTGGATTGTGAGCTTGACGGGGAAGTAGTTGAACTCCGGGTATATGTAGTCGTTGTTCACGAACAGACACCCGTAGGAGCCGAACCGGAACATGTTGTACTCGATCCTGCCCACCAGGTTCAGGGCCGGGCTGAGGAAGATGGAGTTGGCCTGCGAGTACTTGAACTGGTTGTGCCCCAGCTGGAGCTGCATGTTGGGCTGCCCGTTGGCGGTGGCCTGGTAGCAGGACTCGATGAAGACGTCGCTCTGCTGGCTGCCGTTGAAGCTGTTCCCGGTGATGTTCACCCAGATGGGCCGGCAGAAGTTCCCGTGGAAGATGCCGGTCTCCAGGTTTCCGCCGATCTGCGAGTACTCCACCACGCTGGTCTGGTTGAAGGGGATGTACTCCACCCGGTCGACATCCGTGGTGTGGTTCAGCCAGGTGGCCACACCGAATCCCTTGTTGGAGGTCACTGCCGAGCGGGATATGTTGCGATTCCCGCCGTAGTAGGTGATGTTGACTCCCGCGCCGTTGTTGAAGCTTATGTTGGAGCTGGTGATGTTGACGTCTCCCGCCCCGCTGGTCACGTGAACGCCCGCCACGTGCCCGTTCCCGGACACCGAACTGCCGTGCACGTGGATCTTCGACCGAATGTTATCGATGGCCACTCCCCGACCGCCGTTGTCCTCCACGGTGGACTGGGCCACTCGCAGATCGTAGGCCACGGAGTCGCCGGAGGTGACCCTGAAGTAGCCGTTCACCTCCTGCCGGGCGTCGGCCCGTATTCTTACGAACATCTTCTCCCGCGTCGAGGTCACGCTCTGGGGTCGCGTGAAGTTCCTCGCCTTCCACTCGAACAGCAGCCGGTCGCTCGTGGAGGCGCCATCGAAGATCTCCACCACGGCGGTCTCGTTCTGCATCAGGACAAAGTGCTCGAAGTGCAGGGTCAGCAGGTATCCGGGTCGCGTGAAGAAGTACTTGCCGCACTCCTTGGCCGATCCAGCATAGTATTTCTGGGTGAAGGACAGCGAGATGGGGTACGTCTGTCCGGACGTGGTCGGCAGCGTGCAGAAGTCGTATATGCTGGCCCGATCCTTCCGCTCTGTGCCCCGCAGGTCGTGGCCCACGTACTTGACCCCGTCGCCCGCGTTGTCCACTATGGAGCAGCCGTCGAGGTGGACCAGTCCCTGGCTGGAGTTCACA
Organism: Drosophila ananassae; assembly: GCF_017639315.1. Taxonomy (NCBI): domain Eukaryota; kingdom Metazoa; phylum Arthropoda; class Insecta; order Diptera; family Drosophilidae; genus Drosophila; species Drosophila ananassae. The sequence goes on from NC_057930.1 coordinate 26,975,138, forward strand.
AACACGCCGATGCCGTTGCACTTCCTCACAGTCACGTTTTGCAGCTGGAATCCTGCCCATGGTCGAGTGCTGTTGAAGCCCGTGTAGGCCGAGTGGCTGATCACCACGTGCTCCATCTGGGGCGGCAGCCCCTGGACCTCCACTGCAGACTTTGCCGCGAAGCCCTCGCCGTTCCCTGCCCGGATGATGTCCACGTACTTCAGACGGGACTCGGATCGGGCGGAGTAGACAGTGTTGTCCCTGCCCAGGGCCTTCGTGGAGGGAGCGTTGTCGAAGTAGATGCCGCGCCAGTGGCCCAGGGGCTCGGAGTGCACTGGCAGACACTGGATGCCCAGGTCGTTGTGGTAGTCGCAGGCCCCGGCTCCCATCTGCCGGGATGTCCAGGCGCAGTCGCGCAGGTTGCTCTCTCCGCCCCGGCACTTGGGCTGCTCGTACAGCACTCTGGGGTAGTATCCGGGCGTTCGCTCCACCCAGTTCCAGAACCTGCCTCCCCGGAAGCCGAGCTGCCTGCAGGCCACTCCGTAGTCCGCCAGAGTCCAGCTGCGGAGGATTAAGTTCAGATTAAGTCTGTGAGGATAGTTTGGGAGATGACTTACTTCCTGGAATTGGAGCACACCGACCGCCACGCTCCCTTGTGGAAGAGCTGCAGTCTGCCCTCCACCGGCGTGGGGCCATCCACCAGTCGAATGCCCTTCTCCTGGTCGTCGGGGAGCTCCAGTTTGTAGTTGGCCGTGTTGCTCTGCGACCTGAGCACGATTCTCGCGGTGGGAGTACCCTGAAGAGAAGTAATCTCAGTAAATTATTCATGAAATAGGCCTAGAAATCTTCCCTCCTATAAGAAAAGTGTGTAGACTTTCCAAACCCCTCATTTCAAAGTGCATTTTCTTTTCTGTCTAAAATTTTCACTTTGACTCTCACGACCAGACTGCAATTATTTTCGTTTTCAATTATTTCATCTTTTCGCCTTCCATTCGACCTCGGTCTGCTCATGAAAATCGACCATAGATGTGTCCGAACACCCAGAGATATAATTCCGAGCCATTCGAGGCGCCAATTAACACCTATGCTGCGCGAAGATCATCATCTCGAGACGGAGAGTCGCCCACTCCGGCATTGAGATGCCAAACAAACCCAATTTCGTTCAATTAACGAATCGGCAATCGAGGGGCGAACTCTTAACCCTCCAAGAACCGACGCTCTAGATGACTATTTGCATATCCGAAATTAGTCGAAAAAAGTGTGAAACTGGATGGCTTAAAATGATCAAGAGCTCTTGGCTTAAGAGCGGACGAGGCAGCCAATTAAATCATTTCCCTTTCGCTCCCTGGAATTGTCAATTGCGCGACTCCGACATTCACTTACATCTAATTAACCCCTGGCGACCCCTGACCGATGATTAAATAAAGTTAAGCTTCGTGCCACAATCGCTCTTTGAAGTCTCTGCAGTAATTGGGAGGAAGTGGACTGAACTTGGCTGACCCAATTATAATACTGGCGGCGGAGGGCAGACGCCAGAGGCCCTAACCTACCACTACATATGCCCTGGATCTGGACTCGGAATTCGGAACGGGAAGAACGGGGATGTGCCCCCGCCCATATAACTACGTACGTACATCTCCCCCTTCACTCAATCGCAATCTTATCACTGCCTAAAGTCAACATTCAGAGAGTTCCAGTACGAAACTTCGGCGGGCTTATCTACCCCCGAGGTTACTCATAGTGGACCCTCGATGGCTGATAGCGTCTGATAGCAACAGGTGCCGCTTAATCATTTGCAAAACGCCTACAGGTGCCTCGGAGCTGTCTGGTATGCGCCCAGGGGTGTACCTCTTAGGGACTTGGATATATTTCTGATTCATGGATATCTAAATTAACATATTTTGATGTATTGCAATATGTTTCTCAAGTCTAGGGATTCATGGATAGATTCTTGAATATCTCAGATTGCATTTTTAATATATTCTGAGTGCGTATGATCTCAATTATAATCTCAAAGTTCTCACAATGCCTATGATATCAATTATTATCTCAAACTCCTCCGATTGCTCATCAGATTGCACCTCCCAGAACAGCCTATTTCATTACACGCCGTAATCATAATGAAATGCCAGTGATTTGGTAATTCAATACCTATTAATTCCTCCACCATGAGCTCACCCACTTCTCCCTGAGCCATTACTTTCCACTAGTCCTAGTCCTGAAAGTTTCCGTCCCGTAATGATTTCCCCAAAAATGTCATTTTCTCACTTACCACCGCCTGCAGGACGCCGTTGATTTTGAGTCCTTTGGTGGGGGCGAACTCAACCGTGACTCCCGGCTCTATGGTGAGCTTCGCACCCCGCACCACCTCCAGGTCCTCGCGGGCCAAGTACGGGCTCTCGCTGCGCCGCAGGATTCGCTCGCTCAGGATTTCGCCGCCCTGCAGTTCCGTGTACGAGGATGACGTCATTGGGGGAGCCGAAGTCGTTGGCGCCGGAGTGACGTCCCCGCCGGAATGCCGAGTCGCTGGCAGGAGCTGGGTGGCGCCGTCGAGACTGGCGAACTCGATATCATTGTCCTGCAGTAGCTCCACCTCCTCCAAGTCCGCCTGGGGCTGTCCTTGTTGCTGGCTTGGCTCCTGCGCCTGAGCCAAGTGGGTCGAGGAAACCAGCGCCAGGAGCACCCACAAACATATGCTGCCCCATTTCGGAGCCCCGCAGGGTTTGTTTTTGTTTCCCCCTGGCTGGCTCGCCGATTTGTGGCAGTTCGTTCTGTGTCGTTGCAACTTCATTTGTGCATCGTTTTCTTATCACTTTCGTTGTCGTTAAATTTGGCTTACTTTCGTTTAGATTAATTAGTTTGCTAAGTTTTTTAATTACACATTCGCCATGGCAGTGTCGTTGTTTTTAAATATCTGGGGATTAAATAAAATGGATTGTAATCACGGCACTATATCTTTGATGACATTATTTATTTATTTATTAAATTTATTCAAGATAATTAGCACTTTTGATACTTCTTTTTAGCTTTATACACTTAACTGTTAACACTTTTAAAAAATATTCAATAATCAAGTATTTTTTGGGTCAACAAATGCACTTTTTCCACCGATTTCTGCCCCCAAAACCCTCGAATCTGATGCTTTCAGATTCTGTTTCTTCTGAGATTTCCCAACCTGAACCAGAAACCTGAGAACTCGGCTGGGTTTCCTCAATTCGATGGCATTGTTAACAAATTTTCTGATAAGCCGCTAGCCGGAGAACGCCAGAGGCCCAAAAGCCAGAAACCAAAACACACACCATCGAATACCAATGCAGTTCCCAGTCGGACTTTTCGGTGCTAGCAGCGTTTCGGTGCATTCCGGCAGGCATCTTTCGTACCTTGTTCTCACCCACCCCGAGTTGAGAGAGGGAATTTGTTCTCTCAACATAGATTTCGCTCTCAAAAAACTGGACTTAGAAAATTTTCGTCTCGCTTGGGACTTAGAAAAATTTATGCGTGGGACTTTTAACCTAGAAAAAATTATTTCATGAACAATTCAACGTATATTATTTAAGTTTACCAATTTATGTTCTATAATAATTTTATTGAAGTGCAAAATTTAAACATAGCTCAATATTTAATGAAAAATATTATTCATATAAGGAATTTATTTTTTACTTTAACTGAGGGCAGCAAAAAAATAATCCCGCGTAATTAGTGTGCGATTTGTGCAGCGTTTTTATGCTAAATCAACCCAAATCGAAACGGTCACATAGGGTTGTTCATATTGAGTCGCATTGGTTTATTATTGTGAAATGGTAAGTTTACTGCTCCGTTCATTCAATTATTTATATTTTATTGTGTTGATAATAATGAATAAACGTTATTTCATTAAACAAATATTTTCAGTTCTGGCTGTACTAGAAATTTGGACGTCTCAATATCTTTATTTGTAAGAATTTTATTTGTTTTTATTATTTATTTATTTTTAGCTTTTTTTTATTTCTTTTTTTTATCTTTTCAGTTTTATGTATTAAGATTAATAAATAATAAATATAATTAATAATAAATAAATATTCGCATTTCGAATTTAGTAAAAATCAATGGGCAGGTTGGGAAAAACAAAAACAAAAACCAAAAGCAAAGCAAAAAGCAAGGGAAATTTTTTTTCAACCAGAATTTCCCTGGGTGAGATTTCACGCCGATCTCCCCTAGCCGGTAAGCTTGCGGGTAGGGGAGAACCGCCTTCTTTTTCCGATCGCCAAGCATATTGATGCTCGCTCCGCTGGGTGAGAAAAGCGGCCACGCCAATGTAAATCGGAATGATGGTTTTCCGCAGATGGGAGTGCGCCGCGCACTCCCATTTCCTACCGCGGGATGCGCGTTTGGCGAGCGCCAGGCACGACTGGGTTGAGTCACGCCCCCCGGACCCCGCCCCCATAACTCACTCGGCAACCTTTTTTCGACTCCCCAGTCGGACTTTTCGGTGCTAGCAGCGTTTCGGTGCATTCCGGCAGGCATCTTTCGTACCTTGTTCTCACCCACCCCGAGTTGAGAGAGGGAATTTGTTCTCTCAACATAGATTTTGCTCTCAAAAAACTGGACTTAGAAAATTTTCCTCTCGCTTGGGACTTAGAAAAATTTATGCGTGGGACTTTTAACTTAGAAAAAATTATTTCATGAAAAATTTAACGTATATTATTTAAGTTTACCAATTTATGTTCCATAATATTTTTATTGAAGTACAAAATTTGAACATAGCTCAATATTTAATGAAAAATATTATTTATATAAGGAATTTTTTTTTTACATTAAGTGATGGTAGCAAAAAAATAATCCCGCGTAATTAGTGTGCGTTTTGTGCAGCGTTTTTAAGCTAAATCAACCCAAATCGAAACGGTCACATAGGGTTGTTCATAGTGCGTCGCATTGGTTTATTATTGTGAAATGGTAAGTTTACTGCTCCGTTCATTCAATTATTTATATTTTATTGTGTTAATAATGATGAATAAACGTTATTTTATTAAACAAAAATTTTCAGTTCTGGCTGTACTAGAAATTTGGACGTCTCAATATTTTTATTTGTATGAATCTTAAATAATTTGTTTTTCTTTTTAATTTATTTTCAGCTTTTTGTTATTTTTTTTTTTAATCTTTTCAGTTTTATTTATTAAGATTAATAAATAATAAATATAATGAATAATAAATAAATATGACAAACAACGCACTTCGAATTTAGTAAAAATCAATGGGCATGGTTGGGAAAAACAAAAACAAAAATCAAAAGCAAAGCAAAAAGCAAGGGAAATTTTTTTTAAACAGAATTTCCCTGGGTGAGATTTCACGCCGATCTCCCCTAGCCGGTAAGCTTGCGGGTAGGGGAGAACAACCTTCTTTTTCCGATCGCCAAGCATATTGATACTCGCTCCGCTGGGTGAGAAAAGCGGCCACGCCAATGTAAATCGGAATGATGGTTTTCCGCAGATGGGAGTGCGCCGCGCACTCCTATTTCCTACCGCGGGATGCGCGTTTGGCGAGCGCCAGGCACGACTGGGTCGTATCTCTCAGATACAAAACACGTCCGTACGCAAAGAACCGTTAGTTGTTTCTGAAAAGCCGAGCGGGCTTAGTATATTGTATTACGTGCTTTTCTCGGGGAGCGAGAGAGAGACCATGGCCAGGGTGGAGAAAGAGAAGGGGCAGCGACGTGCGGACGCCAAGCAACCGACGACAACAATAACAACGAACGGACAACAAAAGAAACAGGAAAACAAACAACAACATGTAAAATATTGGGGAGTTGTTGGGGGAGCCCGACTTTTGTAAAATAACTGTAAATGTGTAGGCATTTCATTCATGCCAGTGGAGAGTGAACGGGAGAGCTAAAGAGAGCGACGCACGCACAGCAAGTTTTTGTTTTTTTGAGTTTTCTTTTCCACCTTTGGTTACGTATGCGTAATGGGAGGAAAGAAGAAAGCATTTCCACCTTCGACTTTTGAGCTTTATGGCTCCCCTACACAGGAAGAAGTTCTGGAGGATCAGGATCGACGGTTTCTAACTATCTAATATCATAAGTCTGGCGATCTTATAGATTTCTCTTAATTCTTTTGTTAGGAATATACTAGTAACTGTATAAAATGTTTCTCAGTGTAATATTCCCACTTTCTGGATAGCCAGCATTTTGTATTTATCGAATATGCAAAGCAGCTTCGAACATGAGCGGTAAAAGACGGTATGCATAGGTGGACGGGGGGGATTGGGGACTTAAAGGAGGAGGGGGTGGTGCAGCGGTGCGTGTATGGATTGTATCTCGTATCTGGCGGTCGATGGATGTGACTCAACTGCAGGCGCTGCAAGTCGTTGAACGCCAGAGTTGTCGCCGTTGCTGTTTCTGTGGGTGCCGTGACTGCATTTGAAGTGCATTCAAAGGTTTATTGTCTGCCTCTTTATGGGTTTATTAACTTAGTTTGGTCTGGTTTGAGCTTTGGCATTTTGCGATTGTGGCAGTTAAGTGATTGTGGCAGTTAAGTGATTGCGGCAGCGGGGGAGGCCCATCCGAAGTGCCACTTAAAAGGCCTACTAGCAGGCCATAAATATTGGAAGTATCTTCGGAGTCGACCTGGAACACAAATCGAATCAGAAAGAGTTCCCATAACAGAGTTCTAGTTAGATTGGGCTTTCACTCCCTATAGCCACCACGTGAAAGGGCTTTCCCGCTGCGAAGCTGCTCTGGGCCAATTTTACAGCCATTTAATTTAGTTTCCGTTCTACCGCTCCAACTATGTACCTATGAAGTTCATCAACCCGGTGAACTAAAATTGGTAGAACCACGCCAATTGTCTAAACAATTTAATGCCCGTTTGAGGTCTCATCATTGTTCAAATTGTTCATTTGTTTGGATGTAAACGTGCAGTATTCGTTAGTCATTTGCCGGCTTGGACTGCCGGGGTGACTAATCGAACCCACTACTCATCTAGAAGTATCTCCATCTCAGTCGCTGCCCCTGATGATGCTGAAAAAGTTGATTAGCTTGACCAGCAGGTTAATAATACCGTTTATGCCTCAAGATCTGGGGTATGTCACTTTGATGTCCACTGTGGAAGCCCTAGAAGAGTGTTCTGCTCGCTATCTCTGCGCCTTTATGGCCCCCACTGAGGCACTTAACCCCCGCTATCTACACCGAGTGATTGATAATGCCCCACTTCCTTTCGAGGTATGCGAAAATGTTCTTTTAATTCACTTTCCCCCTCTCTCCATTCACAATTACAACGCGTCATCGGCTGTTCCACCCGGTAATGAGTAATGCAGAGCGGAAGTCGCCGAGGAAGGAACTAGCCGGAGGAACCTGTGAGGGAGCCACCTGACTGGCCGGGCAGGGGAGCGGCAATCGAAGCAAGTGCAGCCAGCGATGCGGCTCGGTGAACGCACTGCACCGACTCAAAACTGCAGTTGCAGTTTATTGGCCACAAACCATCGCGAAAGATGGCTAAGAGCTGGCTGAGGTAGATGTTGCGCCAATTAGCCGCTGCAGCCAAGAAAGCGTGCAAACAGCTAGCAGAATTTTCGGATCCATCTTTATACATGGCTGGCATGCCAGGCCACTGGAAACAAATGTATCTTCGAAGTAGCTCGAAGGCGGGAGAGTATGTTAGATACACTCCCTGGAGTATCCTTTCTGGGCCCAAGAACCGACTCCCATTTTGGCCGTAACTTAATGCGCGTCTTGTATGTTTTCTTTGTGTACTCCGCAGTGGACTTGGTAGTATGGGTGTGTTTGGTAATACTTTTTTGGCCACCAACACAACCTCACTTTCGGGCCAAAGCTCTGGGGTTTCACTTGGCCCAAACTCCGCACTTTTCATCACTTCTGGCACTCTTTCTTTATTTTCTTGTACACATTTTAAGACATTTTCATTTAGATTTAGGCTAAGATTTATTGGCTGTTTCAGAAGCGACGCTTTTGCGTTTAAGGCGCGGTCAGCTCGATCGCACACAGAGACCCAGCACTTACACTCTCGAACCGACTGTACGTATACGTGACGACCGACTGGCCAACAACAACGAGCACCGTTGAGATCAATGTGTTTCCAGCGTTCTATTCACCGGGTTAAAGCGCACTCGTCCGCCGCCGAACACCTTCTGAGCCGACTGGCTGTATTTCTTGTTTGGAACCGAGTGGAGACCCAATACCAGCCATGCCAGAGCCACAGTCAGAGCGGCGATGAGCACATCGAGTGGCTGGGAGAGGCGCCTCTACCGATGAGGTGGCTGAGCGGTGATATTCAGCGGGCCAGCCCAGAGCTTTCGGACGCTGAGCGACGCCAGTTACCACTTTGCCCTCTCCGGTTACCTTGGCCGAAATGTTAAAAGTGGCAACCGCAGAGCTTCTCGCACGGCGGCAACAGCGATGCAACAGTTCTGGACCTGTTGCTGTTGCTGCCACAAAACTGGCTAGCATTTTCAACCTCTTGCTGTTAGTTGGTGGTGGCTTCAAGCCTCTGTTCCGACCAAATAACAGGGGGCACTAACTATATTATCTTAATCCGGATTAATTCAGATCGGTCTGGAACTGAAAAGAAGAATTTTTGCAGACTAAGTAACAGACTATAAAGATACAGGTACAAAAATATCTGAATATATAAAATTGCTTAAGTGCTTTAAAGTGATTTGATAACCATTCGAAGGTCAAGGATTCGAGGATCCGCTCCAGGCAACTTTTCTGGCCAGACTCCTTTGAAAAAAAAGGAATGTATGTATGGGGAGGACCTATATGGCCCTCAGCGATGTCTATATCTTTGCCAATTTTCATCCGATCGTTAAACGGAATACCTTCAACGATTTCTAGATCGATTCCCCATCAATCTGCATCAAAACCCTGAAGGCAAAATATTGTTAGAATTTTTGTCCATTTTCCTAGGGGGACTCCTTCGAAATGTTTGGGGAGGACCACTTTGGCTCCCAGCGATGTCTATATCTTTGCCAATTTTCATGCGATCGTTAAACGGAATACCTTAAGAGATTTCTAGATCGATTCCCCATCAATCTGCATAAAAATCCTGAAGGCAAAAAATTGTTCGAATTTTTGTCCATTTTCCTGCGGAGACTCCTTCGAAATGTATGGGGAGGACCCACATGGCTCCCAGCGATGTCTATATCTTTGCCAATTTTCATGCGATCGTTAAACGGAATACCTTAAGAGATTTCTAGATCGATTCCCCATCAATCTGCATAAAAATCCTGAAGGCAAAAAATTGTTCGAATTTTTGTCCATTTTCCTGCGGAGACTCCTTCGAAATGTATGGGGAGGACCCACATGGCTCCCAGCGATGTCTATATCTTTGCCAATTTTCATCCGATCGTTAAACGGAATAACTTAAACGATTTTTAGATCGATTCCCCATCAATCTGCATAAAAATCCTGAAGGCAAAATATTTTTAGAATTTTTGTCCATTTTCCTGGGGAGACTCCTTCGAAATGTATGGGGGGGACCTATATGGCTCCCAGCGATGTCTATATCTTTGCCAATTTTCATCCGATCGTTAAACGGAGTACCTTAAACGATTTCTAGAGCAATGCCCCATCAATCTCTATCAAAATCCTGAAGGCGAAATATTTTTAGAATTTTTGTCCATTTTCCTGGGGAGATTCCTTCGAAATGTTTGGGGAGGACCCCTTTGGCTCCCAGCGATGTCTATATCTTTGACAATTTTCATCCGATCGTTAAACGGAATACCTTAAACGATTTCTAGATAGATTCTCCATCAATCTGCATCAAAACCCTGAAGGGAAAATATTTTTAGAATTTTTGTCCATTTTGCTGGGGAGATTCCTTCGAAATGTTTGGGGAGGACCTAATGGCCCCCAGCAATGTCCATATCTTTGCCAATTTTCATCCGATCGTTAAACGGAATACCTAAAACGAATTCTAGATAGATTCCAAATCAATCTGCATCAAAACCCTGAAGTCAAAATATTTTTAGAATTTTTGTCCATCTTCCTGGGGAGACTCCTTCGAAATGTATGGGGAGGACCTAATGGCCCCCAGCGATGTCTATATCTTTGCCAATTTTCATCCGATCGTTAAACGGAATACCTTAAACGAATTCTAGATAGATTCCAAATCAATCTGCATCAAAACCCTGAAGGCAAAATATTTTTAGAATTTTTGTCCATTTTGCTGGGGAGATTCCTTCGAAATGTTTGGGGAGGACCTAATGGCCCCCAGCAATGTCCATATCTTTGCCAATTTTCATCCGATCGTTAAACGGAATTCCTAAAACGAATTCTAGATAGATTACAAATCAATCTGCATCAAAACCCTGAAGTCAAAATATTTTTAGAATTTTTGTCCATCTTCCTGGGGAGACTCCTTCGAAATGTATGGGGAGGACCTAATGGCCCCCAGCGATGTCTATATCTTTGCCAATTTTCATCCGATCGTTAAACGGAATACCTTAAACGATTTCTAGATAGATTCTCCATCAATCTGCATCAAAACCCTGAAGGGAAAATATTTTTAGAATTTTTGTCCATTTTGCTGGGGAGATTCCTTCGAAATGTTTGGGGAGGACCTAATGGCCCCCAGCAATGTCCATATCTTTGCCAATTTTCATCCGATCGTTAAACGGAATTCCTAAAACGAATTCTAGATAGATTCCAAATCAATCTGCATCAAAACCCTGAAGTCAAAATATTTTTAGAATTTTTGTCCATCTTCCTGGGGAGACGAAATGTATGGGGAGGACCTAATGGCCCCCAGCGATGTCTATATCTTTGCCAATTTTCATCCGATCGTTAAACGGAATACCTTAATCGCTTTCTAGATCGATTCCGAATCAATCTGCATCAAAACCCTGAAGGCAAAATATTTTTAGAATTTTTGTCCATTTTCCTGGGGAGATTCCTTCGAAATGTTTGGGGAGGACCCCTTTGGCCCCCAGCGATGTCTATATCTTTGCCGATTTTCATCCGATCGTTAAACGGAATACCTTAAACGAATTCTAGATCGATTCCGAATCAATCTGCATCAAAACCCTGAAGGCAAAATATTTTTAGAATTTTTGTCGATTTTCCTGGGGAGATTCCTTTGAAATGTTTGGGGAGGACCCCTTTGGCCCCCAGCGATGTCTATATCTTTGCCGATTTTCATCCGATCGTTAAACGGAATACCTTAAGCGATTTCTAGATCGATTCCCCATCAATCTGCATCAAAATCCTGAAGGCAAAATATTTTTAGAATTTTTGTCCATTTTCCTAGGGGGACTCCTTCGAAATGTTTGGGGAGGACCACTTTGGCTCCCAGCGATGTCTATATCTTTGCCTATTTTCATCCGATCGACTACCATATTCTCACATTATTTTAAAAAATAGCGGGCAATGGACTGTTAGTCCAATCAGACCAGGCGGTAAGGCATTCCTACCGTGATGGAGGAAGGTCACACTGTTTTCGGCTTCGTCTGTTTACCATTTTCGGCTGCTCCCATTGAATTTGTTTATTAATCGAACTCAGTCTGAAAGCTATTTAAACACCCATACTATTGGGAAAAATGTCGAACGCACAGCGTTCCTTCGTCCATAAGGTTTCCAAGTAAGTGAGCAACCCGCCAGAGGCGCCTTTTCCAAACAAAGAAACGCCCTCCCTTACTTTCGTGTCTACATCATTTTTCCCATTAAGGCAGTCGGCGGCGGATGTGCGAAAAAATGTTTCCAGCTGCCACAAGACGGGAACAAAGCCCCTGGACACCTCGCTGTGCTCCACGACGGTAAGAACGGTTATCCTAGGCCTTCCACCACCCTAACCAATGTTCTTCCCAGGTTTCCCCCACGGAGCCCCTGGACTACGAGGAGTTCCTGGCCCAGCACGCAAACATCATCCACCGCGACCCCCTGAAGCACATTCTGGACTTTCCCCAAGGAGACGTGACGGTCAAAATCATTCCCCGGAAGATTCGAACAGTGGACCACATTGTGCCCAGCGAGAACTTGTGAGTCTTTTCTCTCTTTGACCAGCCAAGTAGTAACTGAATGCTTTCAAGGGGCGAATTGCCGCAACATGTCCAGGAGTGTGTCAACTACTACACGCGACCCTGGAAGGTGGTGGAGTACGCCCAGAGGCACCTCTCCAGCTCGTGCTTCATCCGCGAGCGCATCGACCGGGGCACCGTCAGCCCCTCCGCCTACCAGCAGGAGTTCGAGATCGACAAGGACTTCGCCTCCTTCGAGGAGACGTTCGCCTACAAAAGCGAGAGCTGCACCCCCAGTTCCCGGCAGTCGATCGCTAGCCTGGCCTCCGTAAGCTCCTGCACAGACACCCTGACGCCGCGCGGCTCCTGGGCCAGCTTTGACCTGCGCCGCTCAGTCAACGACCCACTAATCCCAAACCTGCTGGACAATGTGCCGCCGGAGCAGGTGGATCAGACCAACGAGGCGCGCAGGCAGCAGGACCGGCAGGTGGCTCTCTTCTCGCTGTACCCCGAGTCGGAGATCGAGGAGAGTATCGAGAGAAGACTGCTCGCCGAGATCCCCATGGAGCACATGGGCCATCGTATCCAGGTGAAGTGCCTGCAGCTGCGACTGGAGCTGGAGGTGGAACCGATCTTTGCCTCCATGGCCATTTACGACGCGAAGGAGCGCCAGAAGATATCCGAGAACTTCTACTTCGACATGAACTCGGATAGTCTCAAGCGGATGCTCTCCAGCCATGTCCAGTGCTCCGACATCAGCACGCAGAGCCACTCGGGCATATTCGAGATCTCCTATCCGAGCAACGACCTCTTCCTGGTGATCCGCCTGGAGAAAGTGCTGCAGGGCGACATCAACAACTCGGTGGAGCCCTACCTGAAAGAGGACAAGGATAAGTACAGGGAGAAGGTGAAGTCCAATGCGGCCGACTACTGCGAGCGACTGGGAAAGTATCGGATGCCATTTGCCTGGACGGGAATCTACCTCACCAATGTCTTCAACGGCGAGAGCTTCGAGGGCAAGGAGCCGGAACGCGATTCCTCGGCCGGGGGAGCTGGCGCCGGTGGGGGAAGTGGCATGTGCTCGGCCCCCAGCTCCAATAGCTTGGACCGGAAGTCATCCACCAGCAGCTTCGACCAGCTCCGGCGCAAGGCCAACGACATGAGCGGGACCTTGACGCGACGCGGCTCCCTGGAGCGGAAGGAGAAGCGCCGCTCCTGGTCGCCCGATGACTTTGCAAACGTTGTGGAGAACTTTCGCCCCATAACCATAACCGTGCCAAGCTTCTTCAAGCAGGAGGCCGATAAAATGAAGGACGAGGACCTGTACAAGATTCTGCCGGAGCTGAAGCGACCCAGTGGGGTGGCCAAGAAGTACAAGTGCATTCCCGGCTCCATCAAGCTCGAAATATCGCCCTGCGTTGAGGAGGCGAAGAACGCCCTCACCCCAGAGCTGGCGAAAATAAATCCCCAAAGCGGGGAAAACGTGCGTCCAGTGAAGGAGATCTTGGAGTTTCCCCAATCCGCCATCTACAATCCGCACTACACCTACCGCAACCTGCTCTTTGTGTCTCCCAAGGAGCTGAACTTCTCCTCGCGCGCCGGGTCCGCCCGCAACATCGCTGTTCGCATCCAACTGATGGCCGGGGAAACGCCCAAGGACGCGGTGAACGCCATTTACGGCAAGTCCTCCTGCCCGAAGTTCTCCACCGAGGCCTTCACGGCAGTCAACTACCACAACAAGTGCCCCTCGTTCTACGACGAGATCAAGATCGCCTTGCCCGCGTCCATAAAGCAGCACCACCACCTCCTCTTCACCATCTACCACGTGTCCTGCCAGAAGAAGCCCCAGGACCTGCAGCCCTCCGTGGAGACTCCGGTGGGCTACACGTGGCTGCCTCTCCTGGAGGACGGGAAGCTCAAGGTGGGAGAGTTTAATCTGCCCGTTATGGTGGAGACGCCCCCGGAGAACTACTCCTTTATTCCCCCGAACGTCCACTTGCCGGGCATCAAGTGGCTGGACAACCACCGGGCAGTGTTCGCCATCAACGTGGAGGCGGTGACGGCCGTGCACACGCTGGACGCCTACCTGGATCGGTTCTTCCTACTCTGCGAGTATCTGGACACCCGGAACATACCCTCCCACATCGGAGAAGGGAATATGGAGGCGGAGCTCAAGAAGTGTCTTCTGGACATCGAGCACGCCAATCGGGAGCCGCTGGTGAGGCACCTGCCGCTGGTCCTGGACAAGCTCATTGAGCTGCTGGTGATGACCCACAAGGTGGGTGGACAGGCCATGTCCCTGGGATCTACCGTCTTCGAAGTGCTGGGTCTGGTGTCGTCGCTGCTGTCCATCCTGAACGACGACCTTATGGTGGACCAGTATGGCCGACAGAGCCTGCTGTCAACCTACGTGCAGTTCCAGTGCAAGATCCCGCATCCCAAACAGCGGCTGACTTCCAGTCGCAGCAACACCGAGGAGTTGCAGCTCAGCGAGACCTACAACCTCTACGACAATGTGGCGAACGGAGGCCGGAGCCTGGAAAGAAAAGGTATGGATTCGTAGTGATGTTATCGCCATCTAACTGTCATTCTCATTCGCAGATCTCTCCATGGACGTCATACACTCGATCGTGGGTCGCGATGCGCAGGTGCGCCTGCTGCACGAGGAACTGGCTCTGCACTGGGTGGTGGCCAGCGGAAAGGCGGCCGACCTGGCCATGTCGAACTCCTGGTTCCTGTTCGAGCTCATTGTAAAGTCGATGATCGAGCACCTGCACAGCTCGAGCACTCTGAATGGACCCCGGAAACACCGTTTCCCCCACCAGTTCAACGACGACCTGAGCACCCTGGTCCATCTGGTCACCACAAAGGTGGTCGGCTACCACAGCAACGAGCCCAAGCTGGCGCAGTCCCTGAACAGCAGCTTGGCCTTCTTCATATTCGACGTCCTGAGCGTCATGGACCGGGGATTCGTGTTCGGGCTGATAAAAACGTACACCAAGGTGCTTATTTCCAAGAACGCGTCCATCCCCGACCTGATGAACTACAAGATAGACTTCCTGAGGATCGTGTGCAGCCACGAGCACTTCGTGGCCCTCAACCTGCCCTTTGGAACGTCCTACACGTTCACAATGGTGTCGGCCCCGTGCAGTCCCACGCCCAGCACAACATCCAGCAACAGTCAGACCTCTTGTGTAAGTCCTTCCCATTGTCCTGAGGATAGATCTGTTCCCAACCCATTCCACTATCCTTTTCAGGGCTCCCTCGAGCGGGCGCTCCACGCCGATCTTAGTCAGGAATTCCTGCAGCAACACTTCCTAGTCGGACTCGTTCTTAGCGACCTGGCTGCGGTGATGGAGGTTCCCAACCCTCAGCTCCATGGCAAGGCCATCCGCTGCATCCGCAACCTGATGACGTCGCACGACCTGGACCCCAGATACAGCGACTCGGAGGCCCGATCCCGCGTGGCAGCTCTCTACATCCCCCTGCTGTCGATCGTGATGGACAGCATTCCGCAGCTGCACCAGCACGTCTTGGACCAGGACCGCCTCCAGCAGATCGGCCAGCTGGAGGACTACCAAGGCCCGCACCAGAGCATCACCACAAGCACCATAAGTCCGGAGGTGGCCTTCGCCATATCCGGCAGTCGGCCGTACTCCTACCTGAACGACCAGGTGAAGAACAAGTCGCCCTTCAGCTCGGAGAACACCCGCCACCTGCTGGTGTGCTTCCTGTGGACGCTGAAGAACCTCGAGAGGAGTGTGCTGTACCGCTGGCTGCTGGGCCTGAGTCCGCACAGGGTGCACCAGATGCTCCAGGTCGTCAATGCCTGCCTGAAGACCTTCGAGTACACGGGCCAGAAGCATGTTCCCACGCTCAAGAGGACCAACACGCAGAGTTTCAGGAAAAATGTCACCGGCGATGTCAAGGAGAAGCTGGAGGAGTGCATAAGGGGCACTAACTCGGCCCGATACGACTTGATAAACCGCCGCAAGGACCGCAACTCCACGGAGAAATTCCGCTGGCGGAAGGACCAGATGCCGTACCGGTCGCAGTACTCCGATGGCGGAGAGAAATCCGGCCATGAGCTGGAGCTGAGCCACTTCATTGAGGGCTCACTGGCCACGGAGGTGGCCCTGGTGCTCCTCGACACCCTGGAGATCATCGTTCATGTTGCAGCCAACCTCCACCACAACCTACTGGGCACTGTGCTGAAGGTGCTGCTGCACGCCCTGTCCCGGAACCAGTCGACGCTGGCACTGCAGAACCTCTTCGCCTCCCAACGGGCGTTGATTTTCAAGTTTCCGAATCTCCTCTTCGACGATGAGACGGATATCTGTGCGGATCTGTGCCTGATTCTGCTGAAGCACTGCGGATCCCTTCTGCCGGGGATTCGCTCGCAGGCAGCGGCCTCCCTTTACCTCCTGATGAGGCAGAACTTTGAGATCGGAAACGTGAGTTGAGTAGTTCTTTTTGGCCAT
Source organism: Drosophila ananassae (assembly GCF_017639315.1). Classification (NCBI taxonomy): domain Eukaryota; kingdom Metazoa; phylum Arthropoda; class Insecta; order Diptera; family Drosophilidae; genus Drosophila; species Drosophila ananassae. The sequence goes on from NC_057930.1 coordinate 26,991,544, forward strand.
AACTTATTCCCCTCGTTTCCCCCCAGAACTTTGCCCGAGTCAAGATGCAGGTGACCATGTCCCTGAGCTCCCTGGTCGGAACCAGCTCTGTCTTCAGCGAGCAGTCGCTGAGGCGAGCCCTGAAGACAGTTCTGGTCTATGCAGAGTCCGACTCAGACCTCCAGGAAACTTCCTTCCCGGAGCAAGTCCAGGACCTGCTGTTCAACCTTCACATGATTCTCTCCGACACCGTCAAGATGAAGGAGTACCAGGAGGACCCGGAAATGCTTCTCGACCTCATGAACCGCATCGCCAAGGGCTACCAGAACAACCCGGACCTGCGGCTGACCTGGCTGGAGAACATGGCCAAGAAGCACCGGGAACGTGCCAACCACACGGAGGCAGCCATGTGCTACGTCCATGCCGCTGCCTTGGTTTCCGAGTATCTCAGCATGCTGGAGTCGCAGACCCACCTGCCAGTCGGCGCTGTTAGCTTCCAGCGCATCTCGCCGAACACCCTGATGGAGTCGGCCGTGTCGGACGACGTACTGAGTCCTGGCGAGGATGGCATCTGCCTCGGCAACCACTTCACCGAGACTGGACTCAAGGCTCTGCTCGAAGAGGCGTCGAACTCATTCCAAGTGGCTGGCATGTACGAGGCCATGAACGAGGTCTACAAGATACTGATCCCCATCTGCGAGGCCAACAGGGACTTCCAAAAGCTGAGCAAAGTGCACGGAAAGCTTCAGGAGGCTTTCAATCGCATAGCCCAGCTGCAGGTGAGGATGGGATAAGTGGGGGATTCAATACTTTACTTATGTGTGTCTTCCTAAGGGCAAACGAGTTTTCGGAACATACTTCCGGGTTGGCTTCTATGGAGCAAAGTTCGGGGACCTGGACCAGCAGGAGTTCATCTACAAGGAGCCAACTCTGACCAAACTACCAGAGATTTTCAGCCGGCTGCAGGTAATATTGTTTTGTTTGTTAAGTAACCCATGAAGGAAGCTTAATATATGTATAAGTATGCTTCTAGTAACATAATACTAAAAGATTTACTCTTCATATACACCAGAACTTCTATACGGAACGCTTCGGGCCCGACTCTGTGCATATCATAAAGGACTCCAACACCGTCGACGTGAACTCTTTGGATCCGGACAAGGCCTACATCCAAATCACATATGTGGAGCCCTACTTTGAAACCTACGAGATGCGGCATCGGGAAACCTACTTTGAGCGGAACTTCAACCTAAGTAAGGTTATTGATTCTTGGGATGGTTAGACCTTTATCCTGATATTTCAATCCTTTTAGAGCGATTTATTTACGCCACCCCCTTCACGAAGAATGGCAAGGCACATGGCGAGCTTCACGAGCAATGCAAACGGAAGACCATACTGACCACGGCCAACCACTTTCCGTATGTGAAGACCAGGATTATGGTGATCAGCCGGCAGCAAATAGTCCTGGAGCCCATTGAGGTGGCGATTGAGGTGCGTAGACCCATTTTCTGGCGAATATCAGTACTCAACCTCCTTTCGCAAGCAGGACATCCAAAAGAAGACCGTGGAACTGGCCGCTGCGACTAACCAGGAGCCGGCAGACCCGAAGATCCTGCAAATGGTCCTGCAGGGATGCATCGGCACCACCGTGAACCAGGGACCCATGGAGGTGGCCAGCGTGTTCCTCTCGAATCTGTCCGACGGCACAACCGTTCCGACAAAGCACCAGAACAAACTGCGCCTCTGCTTCCGTGAGTTCTCCAAGCGCTGCGCCGATGCCCTGAAGAAGAACCGAAACTTGATCCTTTCGGACCAGAAGGACTACCAACGGGAACTGGAGCGCAACAACGATCGCTTCATCGAGCGCCTGACTCCGTTTATAACGCTGACACGGGTTCAAAATCATGGTGTAGTTAAGTAAGTCCTCTTGTCTTGTCTTTTTTCAAAGTCCGATTCTCAATAACTAACGATTTTCAGAGCCAATGCCAACAACAACAAGGGCACTCCCTTAAAATGGTAATTTTTTGCCCGCGCAGCGCCTTAAATAATTACTAAAAAAAACTCCTTGAAATTACATGTCTAGCGTATCGGATTATTTTAAGTAAGTGCGTATTATCATTCACATTCTGGCCTTCGACATGGCCAACATATAACTCATAAGCACATAAACCTTTTGACTGACCCTTTCACTCCGTGGTCCAACACCAAATATATTTACCAAATAGCAGTGGTCGGCGACCAACAATCGAATACAATTTATCTTTTCTACATTTTACTACTAAAATATAATCAAATAAACAAAATAAAACCATATTCTTTATTTCCAAGTTGATAAGCCATAGTACAAAGTTAATCTTTTGCGGTCCGGCCTGTATATCTTTCGAACAATCATTTTTGAATATTTTGGCGCTTTACAACACTGCGTACTGGAAAATACTTATGTATATCGATATATTTGGTATGAGAAACCAAAAAAATACCAGATATTTAGAAGAAGTCCATCCCTAGTTTAAAATGATATTTAGGACAGTGGAGGTGAGAAACATCGATATTCGAAGAAATCGATAGTGCATCGATGTTTCTCCACCTCTAGTTTAGGAGAAGTTCATCACTAGTTGTATGCATAGCCACGCATGCCCGCTATATCTTAAGTTCGTGTTGTGTTCGTGTTTAATTAAGCTAACTAAAATCGGGAACCAATGTGATAAGAACGCGTCCCAAGCGAGGTGAAAAAAATGTATATCTGTGTGTGAGCGGAGCCGAAACCGAACGCAGAAAGAAGCAACAAATTCCACCGAGCCACCGCCTAACTGCGCAACGGCGAGTAAATTAGTGTAAGTGCAGGAAGAGTGAGCGAAAGGAACATTTGTTATTTGTAGGCGCCATCTTCGGACGAACAAAAGCGCAAACTACATATGTATATTAGTTATTTTTGCAATATGCGTGCGCCGGGGTGACTCACCCACGCACAGCGCACACCGCCCACGCCATTCGCTTTCGTCATTTTTCGGTGTCTCTTGTCCCTTGTTTTCTATGCTAATTCCGTTCCCTGGCGCTTGTGTACTGTACTTGTGTGTGTGCGTGAGTGAATGAATGGCGGAGTAAGATGGCAAATTCTGCTGGCCAAGTGAACCGTTACGATCGCAGAATTAGGTCATCACCTCGCTTACACATAAAACAGTTAGTTCCCACCCACTACCACCACTCACCACTCACTACCCACTACCTGCGCTTATCTGCGGAAGCCGTAAATGTTACGCCGTCGAAGCCGTTTGGTCGGTTATCAATTGCCTGGAAAATGGAAGTGCATCAGTGGTGGTTCTTCTTCTTGTTGTTGTTGTTGTTGTTGTTGCCCTAATGTGCAACGCAGCATAGCGGGTTCATTATCACCGGGTACATACTGTGCATGCTAGTACCTTTATTTTGGTATTTTTGAGCCGCACTCCTCTAGCACGATAGTTGAATGGCTAATTATTTGTCAACCGTGTGTGTATTCTATTTTATAACTGTATTTGTGTACACTTTCATTTGGCTTCGCGATCGGTGGACAGTGGTGGTCAAGCGAATAGCAGAGAGTATATAAAAAAAATATTATTTTTCCAGTAAATAATTTAAAAGAAAATAAATTAATAATATAAACTTATATTATACAGCAATAAAAGTAAATAATTTTCCACTCGCTCCTATTCACACGACCTCCACTGTGCGCGTGAAGGTACGCCAGCAATGGTAGATGTACCTCTGAATATCTGGTTACATAGAAATTTACATACACACCAACTCACTCACACACTTACATAGACGAGCCGCCTACAAACAAACGGTTCAGCTTGCCGTTCGCCTCGAATCTTGTCGCAACTTGTTTGGCAAGTCTTGTAAGTCTAGTTCTTGCTCCGCCGAGGTCTCCATGTCTACAAATGCTCTTCGTTTCTGCCCAGAGAGCAGAGCAGAGCCGAGCAGAGCTGCCTGAAACTATTTCCAAACAATAACTATCTTCTACTTGCAGAGATACCTGAATCGAGACACATTCTGACGGACAGCATGCTGAAGTTCATACGGGGCAAGGGCCAGCAGCCCACCGCGGAGCGTCAGCGCCTGCAGAAGGATCTGTTTGCATATCGCAAGGTGAGTGTCTGCTATCTTAGGAAGGCCTTAAGCCTTGGGCTGGTCTAAATTAAAGAAACCACTATCGGCCCCACCCAGTTTGGCTTCTAGATAGCGGGCTGGCTCTTGGGCGGAGCGGGGAACACTCATGGGTGCGGAATGCCATAAGACTGGGTGCTTTTTGCATAAAATGGCACAAGCGAGTGTGCCAATTGACATATTCAATTACGGGGTCGATCGCATTTCAAGAAACTATCAAGTATCTCCCAGATACAGTGTAGCTAGCAGCTAGCCGGAAGCGACCTCTGCTAACTGGGTCAAGAAAATGTTAAGGCTTGAGTTTCTGCCCCCCAAGCATTTCACTTTTGTTTCGGACCTCGGCCAGCGGGCGAAAGAAACGAACTGGCGTCATCATTCGCGGGGCCTCCATAAACCCAATGACATCATCCAGAGCCCGCTTTTATGCTGTCCGCTGGCTACTATCTGGCACTGCCACTGGCACTGGCACTCCGCTATGTCATGACATTGAAAAGAGTCTGGTCTGAGGGAGTTCTCTGCAGCAGATTCACCTGCCGATTCGGCTCTTTGTGGAACATGACCAGTAATTAGTCACCGATGCTTTCGATAGAACTTTATGGCTATATGACTGTGGTGACTGTAGTCGGAGGTAATAATTCTGTATACACAGCCTAACATGGCGAGATAGCCACCAGAGTGAGGTGGCCCGAAGGGAGTGCTGTAGTCGATAAGATTAACTTTGTTTGCGTTATGGGCTGGGTTGGTAAATGGTTGGGTCGCCGGAGGAAGCACCACCTACCCGCCCATCGGAATGTTTGGGGAGATAGGTACAGTGCTTCCAGCGATAAGATTTTAAACAGGCCGCCAAGAATCGAACTAGAAACTGGGTCAGAGCAGCAAGTGCCGCCGCATACCTTTGATTTCCAAGCCAAGGACTTGGCGAAGCCATTGCCCAACCGAGTATGAGCCATTTTAATAACTGACTAATTAAGTTGGCAGCGATGGTATCTGGCACTCGCTATTACTGGTTTTTATGGGAAGAAATAGTCCAGTTACTAAAGCCAGAAACTGGAAACAAAGCGATGCTTGGATGGCTTCAGAACCACAGCGGCGATGGCAATATGGGTCAAGTAGCGCAGCTCTTCACGGTCCACGAGTGAGGAAATCCATTATGATATTTCGGCTGTCTTGGTCTTAGCTCGACTCTGGCCGGAGGGACGCTTTCTCGGCCCAGAACAGTACATGGCTCGGGTCGGGCCAAGCTCTTCCCCAGAAAAGCCATTATGCAAATGGTTCTCTTCGAGTCGAGTGGCTCCAGAGCTTCCCGTTGGGCTATTGTGGACCAGTCTGAATGGGGTTTGCGACACAAAAGGTTGGCTCCAGTCCCCCAACAGAGATGGAGCAGCCTTCCAGGGCCAAGAACACTGTAACCAGTTGAAACTTCACGCTTCTTCAGTTTTAATCAGAGCTTCTCTTTATCCTCCAGACCGCACAGCATGGATTCCCCCACAAGCCCTCGGCGCTGGCCTACGACCCGGTGTCGAAGCTCATGGCGATCGGCACCCAGACGGGCGCCATCAAGGTCTTCGGCCAGCCCGGCGTGGAGCTCTACGCCCAGCACACCCTGGTGAACAACTCGGCCGCGGAGCTCAACGTCCAGCTGCTGGAGTGGGTATACGGCACGGGCCGCATCCTCTCGCTGACGGCGGCCAACCAGCTGATACTGTGGGAGCCCGTGGGCAGCACCCTGGTGGCCATCAAGACGCTGTCCTTCGACGGCAAGCTCAAGAAGGTCTCCTCGCTGTGCTGCTCCCTGAACAAGGACGTCCTCTGGATCGGAACGGAGGGCGGCAACATCTACCAGCTGGACCTGCACTCGTTTACCATCAGGGAGCCGGTCATCTACCACGACGTGGTCCTGGAGCAGGTCCCGCCCGCCTACAAGCTGAACCCGGGCGCCATCGAGTCCATCCGCCAGCTGCCCAACGCCCTCAACAAGCTTCTGATCGCCTACAACCGGGGCCTGTGCGTGCTGTGGGACCTGGACACCTCCTCCGTGGAGCGCGCCTACATAGCGCCGGGCCACGGACAGAGCGTCGGCCTCTCGGTGCACACCGACGGCTCCGAGTTCAGCTGGTACCATGCGGACGGCTCCTACGCCACCTGGAGCATTGGCAGCGCCGATCCCCCCAAGAACGTCAACTACGTTCCCTACGGCCCGGACCCGTGCAAGAGCATCAATCGCCTCTTCAAGGGCAAGAGGGGGTAAGTGGTTGCTACTCTCCCTTCCTGATGTCCTCTAATGTGTGGGATTTAGTTCCAGCGACGTGATTGTCTTCTCCGGCGGCATGCCCCGCTCCGCTTACGGCGACCACAACTGCGTCTCGGTGCACGTCAGCGACGGGCAGAAGGTGTGCCTCGACTTCACCTCCAAGGTGATCGACTTCTTCGTCACCTACCAGGAGGACAGCGACGTGGCGCAGGTCCTGATTGTGCTGCTGGAGGAGGAGCTGTGCGCGTACGACCTCACCGACGCCAACATCCCGGCCATCAAGGCGCCCTACCTGCACTCCGTGCACGCCTCGGCCGTCACCTGCAACTACCTCGCCTCCCAGGTGAACCAGGCCGTCTACGAGCGCATTCTGCGGGCCGGGGACGAGCAGGACATCGACTACAGCAACATCGACTGGCCCATCACCGGCGGCGTGCTGCCGGAGGACGAGTCTGCCGCCCCGTCGGACGACGAGGAGGCGGCCAAGGAGTACGAGATCCTGCTGACCGGCCACGAGGACGGGTCCGTCAAGTTCTGGGACTGCACCGGGGTGCTGCTGAAGCCGATCTACAACTTCAAGACGGCGGGCATCTTCGGAAACGAGCACGACTTCCGGGACGAATCGGCTGCCGACAACGCAGATCCGCTGGACGAGGGAGAGCCTCCGTTCCGCAAGGCCGGCCTCTTCGATCCGTACTCCGACGACCCCCGGCTGGCGGTCAAGAAGATAGCCCTGTGCCCCAAGACGGGGCAGCTCATTGTGGGCGGCACAGCCGGCCAGATCGTAATCGCAGACTTTGAGGACGCCGCCGAGGACAGCGGCCCCCTGAAGTACAGCTCCATGAACCTGGTCAGCGACCGGGACGGCTTCGTGTGGAAGGGGCACGACCAGCTGAATGTGCGGGCCAACCTGCTGGAGGCCAACGCGGCTCCCCTGGCCGAGAACGGCGTGAACATCACGGGGGTGCTGCAGGTCCTGCCCCCGGCCAGCATCACATGCATGGCCCTCGAGGCCAACTGGGGCCTGGTCTCCGGAGGAACCGCCCACGGCCTGGTGCTCTTCGACTTCAAGAACTTTGTGCCGGTGTTCCATCGGTGCACCCTTAACCCGAACGATCTCACCGGGGCCGGCGAGCAGCTGTCCCGGCGCAAGTCGTTTAAGAAATCGCTGCGCGAGTCGTTCCGGAAGCTGCGCAAAGGCCGCTCGACCCGGAACAACCCCACCAACCAGGTCCCGACAACGGTGGGTTCAAGTGGCGGCCTAACTAGTTCCTCCGATAATTATGTGTATTTTTTACAGCTGGAGGCACGTCCGGTGGAGCGACAGATAGAGGCCCGCAACGCCGACGACGGCCTGGGGTCGATGGTGCGCTGCTTGCTGTTTGCGAAGACATATGTGACCAACGGTGAGGCATCAGGTTCCATCTCCAGTCCATCATGCTAATCCCTTCCCTCTTTTCAGTCAACATAACATCACCCACCTTGTGGTCGGCCACCAACTCGAGCACCGTCTCGGTGTTCCTCCTGCACCTGCCCCCTGCGCAGACCGCCGCCACCGCAATACCCCCTATAAGTGGCAACGCTCCGCCCCAAACCCCACGTCGCATTTCCGCGCAGCTGGCCAAGGAAATCCAGCTGAAGCACCGCGCCCCCGTGGTGGGCATTTCCATCTTCGACCAGACTGGCTGCCCGGTGGACCAGCTGAACCCCGGCGAGAACGGAACGCCGCCCCACCGCCTGCTCATCGCCTCCGAGGAGCAGTTCAAGGTGTTCTCCCTGCCCCAGCTGAAGCCCATCAACAAGTACAAGCTGACCGCCAACGAGGGCGCCCGCATCCGACGCATTCACTTCGGCTCCTTCAGCTGCCGTATTTCGCCGGAGCTCCTGCAGAGTCTGCACGCCGGCAGCCCCACCAAGTCCACGCGCTCCCACGGCGAGGGCGACGGAGCGGCCAACATCAGCGCCACCTCGGGTGGACGCGGGGATCTGTACCACGAAATGGCTCTGATCTGCCTGACCAACATGGGCGACATCATGGTGTTGTCCGTGCCGGAGCTGAAGAGGCAGCTGAACGCCGCGGCCGTGCGGCGGGAGGACATCAAGTAAGTCCATGAGGAGGGAGGGTGTTACTGTTCTAGCCACTTACCATCTCGATCTTGCAGTGGGATCTCGTCGCTGTGCTTCACCAACGCCGGCGAGGCTCTGTACATGATGTCTTCCTCGGAGCTGCAGCGCATCGCCCTGGCCACGTCCAAGGTGGTGCAGCCCACGGGCGTCGTCGAGGTGGAGCCGCTGGAGAGCGAGGAGACCTCTTTGCCGGCCAACGACGAGGACGAGAGCGACAAGGAGACGGACCTCCAGAAGGAGGTGAGCGAGGCCATCAAGGAGCCGCCCGTGGCCACCCAGCGCGCGAAGCCCGTGGAGGTCAGTGTGGACCGGAGCAGCCTGCACCTGGCCAACGGCCTCAGCAGCAGCAACTCACCCAACCGTGCCAACGAGACCATCACCAGTTCCATCGGTGACATCACCGTCGACTCGGTGCGTGACCACCTGAACACCACCACGACTACCTTGTGTTCCACGACTACGGAGGAGACTGTGGGTGAGTGGAGCGCCTCTTTGATTGTTCAGATAGCTTAGTGTCTTGCTCGAGTGTCTTGTCCTGCATCTTATACATCTCATGCAACTCTTATCTTATACGCCATTAGACTTCTAGAAGTCTGTTCTTTTTTGAGTAATTGCTTCAAAGAATATCTGATTTGTGTTTATTTATTGTTGCTTGTAACTCTACTTGACTTGCCACTACTTAGGTGCTTATTCTTATATTTAATATTAGTTTTAAGAACTCTACTACACAATCTTACACTCTTATACTCTTTTAGTCTTAAGTCTTTTGCCTTGCAACACCATTTATACACTATACTACTTATACACCATCTAGTTTATGCTTTTGGTTCTTCTGTTCCTGCATTGATCCTCTACTAGACTTGCCACTACATACTATAATTTATAATTTACTTTACTTTTCCTCTTATAAGAAAATGATTTTTGTCCTGGACTTTTGTTACTCGCACTAGTATACACTCTACTACAGTCTCTTGTCCTGCAAGATTATCCCACTACTGCACCTTGTACATTATATTTCCATCAACTCTACATCTGGTATTTGTATCTCCTGGTATCTCTTGTACTCAAAACACACATCTTTCATGCTCTGCTTGACTTGAAACCTTATCCATCCTCGTAACACAGTCCAAAGTCAATTCATCTCCGAGTGTCCGTCGTCCAAAGTATCCGTCGCTTGGCTGTCCTGCTCTAACCCCGATTATCTGAGTGCTTATCCTTCTACTTGACTCTCGTTTTTAGATTCGCGTCACTAGTCGCCACTAGCCCCCCACACCATACCTTACACCCTATTTTAGTTAGTATAAGGGCAGTCGCATCCTTGAGCCCTTCAACCCCGTTCACGGGACGCATGCACGCCTCGCCTCGTATTCGTAGACCCGTTAATGCCTCCAATAGCCCCTGTATCTCGTATTAACCCTCTGGTGTCCAACCGTTGTCCCCGTTGTAGGTCGACTATCAGTGCTTAGCACGCAAACCAACCAGCAAACCACCACCGTCAATGTCAACGACATTCCGAACATCAACATACCCAACCTGATGGACTTGGCCTCGAAAAGGTTCGTATCCTGCCGTATCCAGAAATTGAAGAAATCCCTCTAACCTCAAGCTGACCCTCCCATTCAATTTACTGAAACAGCAACACCACGGAGACGAGCACCAGCTCTGTGGTCATCAAGTCCGTCATAACGAGCATATCCCACGAAAAGACGAACGGAGAGAGCGAGGCCCGCACGACCAAGACCACGACGCACGAGGAGAGCCAGTTCTAGGACTCTGCAGACGCGGTACCAAGCACCCGGCACACCAGATGCTATCAAGAATTTACGGACCAATGCCGATTCGGACGCTGAAGGACTTGGGTATTCCCGTGAGGAATATCGCCAACACACTCGACAAGTTTCGCACAATTTTATTCGCATTGATGAGGAGAGGAGGTCCACTTCGAGAACCATATCATGACGATGTCATATCGGAAATGACAGACTCCCCATATACTGGCCACTGTGCCCCACAACAGAACCCACACAAAACTACTTTCTTCAGAAGAAATTGAAACTTGGTGTGCTCCATTGCGACCGCAACTGTATTTTAGTTATGTAGATCAACCCCTTCACACTTTTAAGAGACGAGATCGACTTTCAGTCCACGAGCGGCAACTATTGCATTTTATACAAACAACAACTATTTAATATCATTGCACGTTATTTTTTGTAATCCATGTTCTTGTAAGCTTATATTGTACTTTTACGAACCGATGGCGTTTAAATATGATTAGTGAAATTTACGACACATCCATACCTTTAATGATTTGATGTTACCACGAAGGATCTGCCGTCTGTCCCGGCTGGTCGAAGTCCGAGCACTTCCAGGACCATCTATAGACAACGCCCTGTTTTGGGCCTGGATTGCCAGCAGTTGAGTCCAAAACTGATTAACATTCCCTAAATTTTGAGAGTTTGGTGACAATCTTAGCCAGCCAGCAGTTTAAAGTTTAAAGGCTATATCGAACAGGGCTGATCAAGTACAATACGAAACAAGTATGCCTTATAAAAATTAATATATTTACAGATTTTGAAAAGTATTAAAAACCAATATTTACAACATCCTTGCAAGTCTGATAACTTTCTACAAGAAAAGGCTATTATTTTTGATTTTTTATTGAGATTGCCAGCGTGTGTTATTTTAAGGTTTCAGGTTCTACTATCCGAGCTTTGGGCTTTTTAATTTGGTTTCATTTGGTTTGGTTCATTTTGGTAATTTGGTTAAATTGGTTCTATCCCACATAGAACCACCAACCATACAGCATGTGAGTGGTCTATATGTTGTATGGTTAGTAATAGTACATAGAATACAGCTTCCTTTTCTGAAGTCGCTACTTCCCTGCCTTGTTCAAAGCAAACTTCATCCATGTAGTTCCTTGCTACTCACTAGGAATACTTCCCGGCCCTGCACCTGCCCCTGGTTCATCCACAACTTTCACTTCCCCACCAAACTTGTCACAATGGAATTTTCTTTAAAATTTTTAATTTGTGCAACGTTTTGGCCAAATTGTCGACTCGGAGACAAGGCGGTCTTAATATGTTTCAAGTAATTTGTGCGCATTTGCGAATTTTTATCGCGGCCACAAAAGTTAGTCCTTTGAGCGCAGGAGGCGACCTGGCGGTGCAGTCCTGCGGCATCCCCCTGGATTGTTAGCGGCGGTGTAATAATGACTTTATGACTTTATTTACGTGCAATAAAAGGAGCATATTCCGGAGCTTTAGAGGAGCGTTTTTAAATTTCCCGGTCGAAGGACGATGGGCCACTACTTTCGAATAAAAATGCGAATGCAGGTTAATTTATTCGGTTGCCTTCTGCTCGGCATCTTTATTTCCATTATATGCCCAAAAAGGAGCTGTGTGGCTCCTCGGCAGTAGGCTGAATCCGAAATGCCCTCCAATATGCTAAATCCCAGCCAGCAGGTTGCTTGACGAGAGCTGTCCTGCCGGCAGGAGGAGCTGTCCTTTTCAAAACGTGGGGCGTGCCACTTGAAGGATGTTAACATGCATGCTCCTGGCTGACGCTTGTCTTGCCCAAACTCAGGTCCTCTGTGCCGCTCGCATTTGCATTTCAATGATTAAAGTGTTAAAATTCCAGCCGACACATGCAAACTTTCGAGGTGCTTGGCCAGGCCTCCCACCCGCTTCCGGACTAGTATCTAGTAGTAGGAGTATCTAATGGCTTTATAAAAGCCGAATAGCCGGGCGGAATGCTATTTTAATATTCCCATGGTCCGACACATGGTGCGAAATGCTTGTAGACATTGACTTTTAAGGACATTTAAGGGTTTTCATTTTATGTCTTGAAAATAGTGGGAACAGTAGGAGGCAGTAGGCCTTTAAGGGCACAATAGCTTCAGGTGTTGTAGTTTTTAAAATATTTAAGGTAAGTTATGGTTGGTTTTTAGGATCTTTCTTTATAATTCCTCATTGTAATCTTTATAAAGTGGGAACAGTTTAATTTCTTTGCATAATTCTAGGCTATCTCCGAAAAAGAGATATCTTCTAGGCTACCATCCTTAAATCCATAAATTATTTAGGACATTCATTGGAAATCCTCTCGAATAACATCTGGTATGTGGAATCACGCACTGATCCGAGACTGACACCAGGACTAAGGGAGCCTGACACTTGTCCTGATTGACTTTAACAAATTAGCATGTTTTGGCCTTAGTTCGGGCCACTCGCCGGCAACTGGATTAATCATTCCAGATTCGCCTCCAATTACCGCCCCACTTGCGGAGATAAGCGCCGTGCAGGCCGGAACAAAGGACCTGGTTCTCTAATTGAATGTGCGTGAGTGCGAATGGCGTGATGCCGAAGCTCTCTAAAAACTAGCCGCCCTTCCACCCACTACCTACCATCCGCCCACCACAAAGCTACAACCTGCGAACGTCACTCGACGACACTTACAGCCGTGACAGCCGTGGCGGACATTTCACGGATTTTGCTGGATAATCCGGAGGAAGGCAGGACGCAGGACGCAGGCTGCGGTGAGCGGGGAGCGGCCGTTAGCCGTCAGCCACAGTGCGTGAAGTGCATTTAAAATTTGCATTTTGTAGCCTCGAATTACGGCGCTGCAGCGGGCGTCGAGTGGCGCAACAATGCGTGGCCGTATTACTATTTTGGTTCTAAAACCACAGGAGCGGTCTCCTTAATGACACAGGAATGCCGGAATGTCAAGAGCATTCAGAGCCAACTCTGCCGAATTTATGGTGTATTATTTTTCGAGGGGATTCATTTAGTAACTGAATTTCAGTTTCCATCCAAACTAGGGGCTTTAAGGGGCCTATGATGCAGTGCCGTCCATCTCTCCGGCAAACACGATTTAATATTTGTTACACAGATCCAAAATATGAAATGTCTGGCACACGCACATGGAGTCTTAGTGCGACGACACCCACAGCTCTCCGGCAATTGATATTCATGGAGAGTCCCAGCTACACATGTAAAGTCATGGCTCAAGACGCCCCACTCCGACATCCGAGTGTTTTTCCACAATCCTTTTGTTTGCCTTGGCTTGTCAAAGTGCGGAAATATGGGGGAGAGTGCGGCAGCTCGGAAAACAAACACAAGCTGCTGGGTTAGTTCACCGATGCGGCTTTTACGGGCTTAACATATTAATTAAACTTGGAGTGGAGTGGAAACACGGAACACGATACCGACAGGGTCAACTTTAAATTAAGTTTTAATCTGTTGCTCATATTTAAACAGCCAGCCAGCCAGCCTGCCAGCCAGCAGCTTTGTCCGTGAAGTGTGTAAGGAAAGCAGGATTTGTTGCCATGCCAGGACTATTTTTGGGTAAATAGTGAGTCAGTCGGGCAGTTGGAGATGTAACTGGGCTAGGATCCAAACTTCCTGTCCCTCGAAGTGCGTGCTCAGTTATGTAGATGGATTTTTGGATGCTTTAATTGAAACTGGTCTCTTGCCAGTTGGCCCACAATTTTCACTGGGAGGACCTGACAAGCCGAATCATCAAATCCCATCCAGGTCAGCCGAATATCTGAGAGCGGGACATCTGCCGTGAAGGCACTCCCCTTCCAAATCGAAGTAGTAACTCTCATCCGGAGTAATCTCGTCCACAGGTGTGCGTACGAGGAATGTGGGAGAGCAGGGGGCCGCTCCCCTGGCAGATTGACAGCTTAATAAATTAAAATGCATTAAGTGGCTGGCGTAGATTTGCGGCAGCCATAAATCTTTCCCCCCAGCTCAGCGAGACGGAAACAGAGTCGCCTTCCCTGAATCAGGGGGGAAGCAGCGTGCTGGCTTCGGGCTTAAATATTATATTGTAATTCAAATATTTATGGCCATCAGCGCAAATAAAACTGTCTACTAAACCTGACCCGTCACCCGGGAAGAGGGAGCTAGATCCGGCCGTGTCAGTGATGTATGTGGCCCAGGTGAGCGCTGCCACCTGTCACTGGCTCTGCCTCTGCCTCAGTCACAGTCACAGGCTCCGGCTCCGGCTCGCCCACCCCTTTGGTCCTGGCCCGTAAGCTCGCAAGGCAACAAATTCTCACGCACCGAGCTATTGACACGGGCTGCTAAGCTGTTGAAGGCGGCCTGGGAACTCCAGCCTTCGCTCTGCAGTTGCCCAAAAATGTCTGAAGGTCGCCAACCCCTGGCTGGAGACAGGGACTGGAGGCTGGAGGCTGGAGGGATTCCCGTCGTCTCGTCACCAGCCTTCCCCCGGATTACGTGAAAAATCAAAAACATGCAAAATGCTTTACTGGCGAGGCGGGGGCGTATTTGTCAGAGAAGCGAGAGCCGGGACCGTGTGTGGAATGGGTTCTGGCTCCGCGAGTCATGCACTGCACAAAAATGAAGGGGTGGAAGGGTCTCTCTTAAGGCCTGCTGGGAAAGGATCTATCACTGAGATTGGCCAGTCAGGGCGGTGGCCGGGGCAGTCGTAATAATCGACAAATCATAATAATCTCGGGCACTCCCCCTCGGTGGCAGCCATAAAAATCGCCTCCGAATGCGGGTACACTTTGTGCTGCCTACTTTTCAGCGCCCGCCCGGCCGGAATAGGGAATGCGGACCAATGACTCCTGTGGTCCGGCGTGCTCAAGTGTGTGGGAAACCTCGCCTCAATAAATTGTCTGTTATCATTTTCATGTTTTCCCACTGACAACGGTCCCGGGGTCTTGAGGTCGTCCGGGTCGTCGGGGCGTATAAGCAACGTCAACTTTGAATCGGAAAAGCGGCTTCGTAGGCGTGCTCGGCGAGGGTGAAGGGGGATGGGATGTGGATCCTCCGTGGGACCGTGCTGAGCCTAATTTCCCGGAAATAAATGTGCAGCGATGTGTGCGGACTTAGGAAGCCAAGGCGAGGCAGCTCGCGTCTATCTGGGCATCCTGGACTTTCTCCCACGGCCAGGCCCGACCTCCTGCCGCCTCCTCTCCGAGACGGAGTGCCTGTTATTATTGATGCGCCAGGAAATTCGAAACTTGTCAGCAGTTGCCGGAAAAGGGATGAATCAGGGCTGGAACTGGGAACTGGGGCTGGAGCGAAGTGCTCGCGGCAAATCGAATTCCGTTCGATTGCATTCACGGCGGAGGAGAATCCTTGGCGGAGTGCGAGTGGGAGCTCCTCGACAGAAAGTTAAAGCTTAAAAGGCACTCGAGTTGCGATTAACTGATGTATCTGGATAGCCGCCACTGAACCCGTCTGGTCGATTAGCGGAAAGCGGGAAAGTGCATCTGAATTATAAATTACCAGGACTAGGTCCTGAGAAGGACTTCCGCTTCCTGGTGGAGAACCCCTGTGCGAATCAGTTGCCTCCCCACGATTCCAGTTCACCTGCTGCCTTCAATTAATACCTCTCCCTCCCGAAATCAATAAATCAGAATCCCTGAATCCTTGAAACGTCCTGCTCAACAAGCAGGACCCGGCCCTGCTTAAATTGTTAAATATGTTTACGTTTCAAGCTCTACGTGGGTTTTCCAGCAAGGAAAAGGAAATGAGTCCGTGATTCTTGAAGAATATTAAAGCGCTGCCTGAGTCGAGTGCCTGAAGTCCTTAAAGGCTCCGGAAAGCAGCTGTCCCTTGGAGGAGCGCTGCAATACGTTTAATGGCTGTTATTGTTGCCGACTGAAAACCCGCGACATCGATAGTTCCGCCGGAGAGCTCAGCCCTTTGGCAGTGCGAGTGGAGGGATTCCGGGATTTTCGGGAAATCCGAGGGATTGGAAGCCATTAGCAGGCTTGGGGAGAAGGGGCTGGGGCGCGAGACCACTCAGCATCATCTTCATCAATTGTTTTGTCAGCAGCGTCGCTTGTCGGCAATCAATCAGCTCTCGGGTGGCCCGGAGACTCCCCGGCTCTTTGCATAATTAAAAAAGTATGCGTTATGTCGTTTACCTGACGCTTATTTTGGTGGAAGTCTACTTCCTCCGCAGGGGAACAGGAGCGAGGCCGAGGAGCGCCGCACCAGAATTCCCGACAGGGAGTTTAAATTACCGAGGTTTCAGGCCCGCCCGTCTGCTCCACTGCCCGAGTAAGCAGTGCTCCGCAACACCTGAACACTGCCTCCGGCCTGTCCCAGCCACGCCCTCCGCCAACCGCCCTTTGCCACACGCCACTCGCCACTTGCCACCCGCCTGTTGTTGGCAGCAGATTCAATTAAGTTGATGAAACGACAATTGTCTGGCGGGCTTCAGTGCTCCAGTGCTGCCCAGTTGGGATTACGAGCGAGAGGTGTAATCAAATATTGAGGGTTCCCGAAAAGTATATCGGAATGGAGAGGAGATTAGCAGGGATTTCGGGAAGTATAAATAAACAATAGGTTAATAATAGTATAGTAATTGCTTTTAGCGCTCTTTACTTAGAGGTAGAGAGTGGAAGATCATCATGAAAGAGTTAAAAGCCAGAAGCCATGTTGGCAGTCCTGCCGACGGAGGTCGAACATCCAGTAACTATGCCAGGAAAGAGCTTTAGACGTGGCAATAAAATCACATTTTGCACATCCTGCGACGTATCCATCCGGCGCCCATCACCGGGCATTCCATTTAAATGCCGGCTGTCAATTAAGCGCCAGCGGAGGAAGGAGGAGCAGGTGCAGTGATTGCACCACCCAACCACCCAACCACCAACCACCCGAGTGGCGACGACAGGACGCCGCCCACACAGATTTAACTCAATTATGAGCATCGATGGACGTAACGAGCGTTGGATGGACACGTGTAGTCGGGATATTATTATTACCCCAGTATGCTCGATTTAATTCCATTCAATTGGACATCGAAGATTGCATCAGCAATTGGATTGCTCCGCCTGCTACCCTGCTCCCCCCTCCGCAGGACCCCTTTGAGTGGCTCTTTGCAACTAATTGGAAGGCAGAATCAGAAACGGAATCGGACGGGAGGCAGTCCTTCTGTCGGTCAGATGCAACGGAAACATAATCGAATCGAATTCGCATCGTTTGCAAATTGAATAAGTGAATGATTTGCCTCGACACTTGAAAGGCGCCTCCTGTCCCCCGCCGGAGGTCCTCTGGCCAGGGAGGCTCTGGGCAATTAGTCAGTCGGCAGAAGGCAACAGTCGCGGCTCCCACGGCGGACAAACAAAGATCTCGCGGCGTGGACCCAATTAAACAAACAGAAACAAAACGGAGCCAATGGCTGCTGCCAAGGATCCCGCAGAGGGAGGATGATTGTGCTCCTGGGACTTCCACTGCTCTGAATTATGATGAACATTAGTTGGGAGTTGATTTTGAAAGGATTGAGTTGTGTTTTGGATTGGTTGTTGTCTATTTTTGGATTAAATGATATAATAGAGTATTAGATTCAAAAGTTACCTTCTTCTATATCATGGATATTGAGGATATTGAACAAGGACTACCTCAGAGGGCCACCAGGTTAGTCCTACTTTTTATTATTGATTCCACCATCTATTTCTTGTAGTTCCTTATCAGAAGTTTCTCTGGCAGAGCCATCATAGTTGTCCTTCGGAATGTTCTCAGTGTTCTCCCAGACCCTAGTCTTTGGGGGCCCTATATTTCGGGGTAATTAGTCCACTACTTGGCGCCGCCCGCTCACTTGACCGCTCTTCTTTGAGACTCGCTGGGCGCTTTCTTTTCTGGGGATTTCTCGAGTGCGTTTCTCTGGCGGGGACTGGCTGGCTCCCCTTTGCGGACTGGGCCGGCGCCTTTGTTGATTCTTTAAAATTTCTCCTTTCAATTATTTTATGCAAATAAGCAAGCCGAGCGCAGATTATGCCAGCTTGACGGGATTCGCCGTCCCATTGTGGGAGGGCCTTCCCTCCTTAATATTCTTCCTCTGCGCTTTATCCCCGCCGAGGCGAAACAAATCCGCGCTCGCAGTTCCACTCGGAAAATGGATTGTTTTGGCATTGTTGTGCCTCGCCGCCTTGCCGGCTGTCGGGAGGTCCGACTTGGACCCGTAATCATCTTAAGACGCTCAAATGCGTTTGTTCATTTCGAGTGTTTTCGAACAACTTCAAAAATAAAGCGATTTCGCCGTAATGTTTGCCTGTTTTCGTTGCTTAATTGGAGCTCCTCCGGGAGTTTCCCCATTTCCCAGTGGTCCCATTGCCCCGTCAAGGGCTTCCTCCTCTTTGATGCCGTCTGGGATACATTAATCCAGCTCCTGGCCCGCGTCGGATTATTTCCAGTGTGATGTTCAATCGCACTGTTAAATTCCTGTCATTAAAGTGCGATTACGAATTAATAGTTCAGTTGCACTTTGGCGAGTCCTGCCCTTCGGAGCGCTAATTAATCAATTAAAGTGCTGCAGCCTTTGTCGCTGAAATTGCGAATTCACCAAGGAATTCTTGAAATATTTATGAACTCGCACCCACTCTGCCACACACGTGGCGATTGCAATTGCGAAATGCTATTCGAATTATGACTGAAAAATGGTTCAGTGTCAAACGCAGACCAGGTCTCCTCCTTCAAAGGTACACCGTCGTTGGAGGGACATCCTCTTCCTGGCCCATATCCTTTCTGTCTTGGCTTCGTGCCTGAGAGAAAGAAAGTAATTGAGATGTCGGCAGAAATGTAAGTGGACTTTTATTGACTGTTTTGCTGCTCGGGTGCTCGGAAGCTGTTGCCTGGCTTGGCTGGATGACTGAATGGCCGCAGGGACAAGGTTTCCTCCTCCTTGTTCGGCATCCTTTTCAGGCCATCCATTGCCAAGGCGCCTGTCGGGTCCTTTCTGGCACACACATGCATCGGAGTCCTCATGCCTCCGATAGCTCGTCGCTATCTCGTTGGCCGCAAAAAATGGCGTGCGTCGCCTTTGTCTTCGGTTGCAAGGTAGAATGCGCTGGAAAATCAATAGATAGGAGGATTTGGAGGATGGGTCTCCTCAGGAACGGCCCTCAGTGTTCACGGTCGCCCACGTACACCCTTTATGCTAATAACAATAAGGACGAAAGCAATAGGAAGCTTAGGGAGTATCCTTTCGAATGGCCAACACCCTACAATATTTTGTCTATTAATTGTTGATTTAAGTTAAATGGAAGTTGACTCTAGAAAGAGACTAACTTTCTGTATATCCTTAGCACAATCCCACTCGCCCACATTATACCTTAAAGCTCGTGCCTTCCAAAGGGTAGCGGAAACATCAGCTGAAGCTCTTCAGACTCCTGTTCCCGGGCAGCTGTGGCGGGCCGGGAATTGCTGTTTTACCTGCTATGCTACGACGGCCATCGACGTCTCTGATATTGTTGTTACGGCTGCCGGCTGCCGGTCCTGAGGCTGTGGCTGAGGCCTCCCCCAGCCACTCTGGCCTCCTTAAGGGTCGTCGAGTGGCGTTTCGAGGAGCTCCGAATCGAAGAGATTGTGTTGCGGTTAAATTGCGTCAAACATATTTGACATTTTATTATAACAGCGCAATATCGCATGTTATTACTGCCCCTGCCCTGCCCTGCCCTGCCACACATGCCCCATCCTGACAGGCCGCCCCCTGACGACTTGAAGTGTTTTTCATTAACTGCTGCTTATGAATATTAAATTAAACCTGGCCGTTGCCGTTGCCGGGTCTGGGACTGGGAGGCAACCAGGACGAGCAATCCGCTTACGGCGGCCGCAGTCGAGTCAGGCCGAGGAGAGGCTTGGCTGAGACAATGCCTAAGACGCCGCATATTAAGAGAGCCCAACCAAATTGAATTTTGCGCCAGACCGGAATAAAGCTATTTGCCTGATGTCGACGCGAATTCAATTGCAACTTTGGGGAAGGAAAGAAGCGACTTTGCTTTCCTTTCGCGTCCTCTGCACTGCTGGCTCCTCTCTCCAATTCTTCAGGAACGGAGATGCAGCTCATGAATTTCAAATGAAATTAAAAACGTGTTCCCTAAAAATAATAATAGCAGAACAACAGCAGCAAAGAAAAGCAAAGAAAGACGAGCGGCCAGGAACGGTTGCAATCGCAGAAGTTGCAGCCCCCAAGGAGGTTGCACGGAGGAGGATTACAGCCAGGTCTTTGGAGTGTAAGCCCCGTCCCTAAGTCCTACAACAGCTTTCCCCCGGCGGGGCCACAATTAAGTCTGGGCAAATAGTTGAGGCTGTCGAGTGCGAGCAAGGACTCGGCACAGGATGGCACAACATGTAAACACAGTAGCCGGCAGGGGGAGGTCAGTCTCTGCAATTGTCGTTCTGCAATCTGCAAGGATTCGGGGCTGTTTCGAATGTCTCTATCTATCATCATCGGGGAAAGGAAGAGGCCATTGTCCACCTTGTGGCGACACAGGACTCTTGAAGAGGGATACAAAGTATCCTTCAGTCATTGGAAGTCGCCAACTGAGGAATATCCTTGCCGCTTCCCTTTAAGGCCCAATCCCACGCACTTTTCAACAACTTTTCGGTTACTTGAAAATTCAATTTTACGCAATATGCCCAAATCACGATTAAGAGCCTGGCCCGGCTGCTTTTTTCATTTGTGGCATACTTTGTGGCGGAGGAGAGCCTGCTTTAAGCGAGGGGTACTTCCTCATTTTCCACATTTCCCTGCAGCTAGAGGTGGAGGTGGCGGTGACGGTAGACCAGGGAGCTGCCCACTTGCGGCCACGAAAAACTATGAAAATGTGTTTTCAAATTGCGAAACAATTTGTTGACCGTAATTGAACTTTGTCGTCCTTCCGCCCAGCCTCTCGCCTGGCGCATCCCGCATCAGAGTCGAAAGTTTCGGCATAATAATTCATGCCTCTGCTGTCTGGGCCACAAATGCCAAGTGCCGATAATTGGCAGGAGGCAGGAGGCAGGAGGAGGGCTTCAGCTAACATCCTGGCACATCCTGTGAAGTCAGTCGGAAAATGCATTCCTCCTCCCCCCAGAATAGGCATTCTTCATCAGCACGACAGGCTGGAACAAATTGAACTGCTAGACTAGCTCCCTAGTTTCTGGTATTTAAATGCGACCTGCTATTTAAGTTCCACCTTGCTCCTTCGGAGAGGGTCCTGTCGCCTAAGCCCCACCCCCCAGGGCAGGGCAGGGGGCTGCCCATATGACCACATCGGGTCTTGAGGGCTGCCACTCAAATCGCACAATCCCGCCTGCAACTGAGGGCGAACGGCAGCAGCAAAAAGCGAAAACGATCCGGGCCACTATTTCAAAGGCTGGCCAGGAGCCGAGTCGGGATGGAGCTGGTGGCGGAAAGCTGAAAAGCTGGGAGACCGACTGCAGGCTGCTGGCGGAGGGCTGGCGAAGTGTGTGATGGTGTGCTGGTACTGGTTGCTGGTGTGTTTCTGTGAAAAATACCACAATTTCAATTTCAAAGTATCCTTTTAGTCAAAAGGAAATGACATTTACGCGCTTTGTTGTGGTTGCGCATGCATAAAACATTTTTAGTTTTCATTTTTTATGGTTAACTCGGAGTCTGCCCGCCCAGAGCTCGCTGCTCTGTATTTTTTCCATATTGAGGCACTTGCCACTGCGGTGCAGGGCGGGGGCACTGCCTGGAGGCGGAGGAAGGCGATGGAAATGCGACTGCATCGAGGCAGCAGCCACCAGAGCTTGAATCTCTGGCTGCCAAACGGAGAAATATTTATGAAAATGAAGTTAACTCCCGAAAAGGATTGGACTGGGAAGTGGTCTTTGGCGTGTGAGGCGACTAAAGTTCCCTTAAACCTTAAAGCAGAGCCCGCTGCTCACCAGGATCTCCTTCAAAAGAAGCCAGCACTCATTGTTCCCCCACTGAGCTTCCAACAATGAGTGAGAAAATCAATGCACCGCTCCAGGCCCAACTGCCTGGCTGCCTCCCTGGCAAAGCGCTGCAAATGCGCTTCCGGCTTCCTCCAGGAACTGGCAGAAGGTGGAACTAGAGGGGCACAGGAGAGGCACTGACATTTGTTGAATATCAACAGGAAATGCAGTGAATAAACACGTCGAGTTGTCGATTCGGCGGTGCATGAGTTGCATTGTGAGCTGCGGGTGGCCGTCACCGGTGCCATTGTGGGGCAGGATGCACGGCTAGAAAGTGTCTGGTTAAAGGTATCTACCAGCTACTTCTGAAGGATGAATTATTATCAAGAAGGCAGACATATTATTCACACTCTAGATGATCGAATAGGTTGTAATACCATTAAAGAGGAGCTAGGTCCTTTAGGAGCTGGACTTTGTTTTCAGTGCCACACAGGCCAGTGTATTCAATTCGATTCAAGGCAACTGGTCTCGATTCAGTTCTATTCGCGGCAGCATCGCTTTGAACGACGCCGGATGTCTCCTCCGGGCATCGGCCAGCAAATAATGCCAAATGCATTTTCGATGACTGAGCAGCGACGCAACAAAGGAGCGGAGGAGCAACCACTACAGCACCACCATCCAGCACCACCTCACTATCACCCACAACCATCACCCACAACCACCGCCTCCAAAAGCAATTGAAACTGAAAATGCAATCGATGGGATGTGATGCTCAAATTTGCATTGCAGCCGTTGCGTAATTGCATTCGTCAAAAAGCATTGAATGGTGTTCGGCCATGTGTCCGTTGTCCGTAGTCCTCTGTCCGCTGTCCGCTGTCCTCTGTCCGTTTCCCGTTTATTCATTCATTCATTCATTCATGAGCCGCAATCAAATTAAATTTCTGGCTAAAATGTTTTTTGCGCCGGCAGTCAGTCGAAGGTGACGGTGGCCGAGTGCAATCAGAGCCGTGTCCAACTGGCTTTGTGGGTTACATTTCAGCAGGAGCCGGGCCACCATAAGCCATCATATTTCCCGCGTCCGCTTGTCCATCTGTCCGTCTGTCCGTCTATCCATCAGGCAGTCAGCCAGTCAATCATTCGAATCGTTTTCGTTTGCGTTTCGTTTTCGATTCCAATCAATTTGTTTGGCATTTTTGGCTGCCAGTCGTTTCTCGCTCCTCGCTGCCTCCTGCCCGCCTCTCCTTTATTTTTCTGTATTTTTTGGCCGAAACCCTCTCCTTTTTTTGGACTGTTGGCTCCAATCGATTGGGGCAAGCTCTCAAACGGAAACTGAAACTGTCGGACGCCGCTTGTTGCATTTTTAAGCAAAGGTTCTCGCTATTTATGTAGTTCACTTCCGGTCTGGGGCCATCCATCTTCGTACATCGTCCTTCGGGCGAACGTGTCCAATTTACGTTATATCCCTATCAGCATGGTATAATTTTTGTGGCTCCTGCGGAGGCGATAGGGTGACCGCCGGTCGTTGTGGCCTCCGCTCCTCGCAGCGTGATGCCGAGAAACAATTTTCCCAATTACTACCGAAATTTTTGATAAAAAACTTGTTGTTGCATTCCTGTTTTGGTTTCTGCGCTAAAATCGGGGGCATTTGAATTCATTTATGAATTTTGAGAACCGGTCAGAGGCTAATCCCAGCACAGACACATGCCAGGCCCTGCGGTTGCTCCTCCGATGTCCTGCCAGAGTGCCTGGCCCATATTACACATCCAATTAGATTTCGGAGAATATTCAATGGAGAGGAATTCTAATCCTGCCAACCTGCAGTTTCATTTCCAGCCTGGCCATGGCTTTTGAGCCTCTTGATAATCCTGCTTAGAAGAGCACATCTTTGTTGGTTAAAATATTAGATCCTGACAGTGTTTGTATCACTTATCCCCGCATCAGTCCCTTTACGATGCAGTTCCCTCTCCGCAATTACCGGCCATAAGGAACTCTACGCTAATTGACACTCTGCCATCCGGCCAGGACCAAAGGGCTCAATCTGAGAGCCAGTAAACGGCCAGGGCGGAAAGCTGTAAAGTTTTCGCTTGGCTCTGGTCCCCGGGGGGGGAGGATAGTGGTGCATGCCACTGGTGGTGCTGGTGGTGGTGGGCAGGAGTCGGCAGGAGGCGGTGTCTGACTGCGCTCATTGAGAACAAATGCGAAACTTTTTAATTGACTTTTTCAATTACAGTTTAATTTTGTTGTAAGAAATGTTCGCACAGCCAATTGAAGTTTTCTCAGCGCATGCGAAATGGCCAAAAAGAGTGTCGAAAGTGCGGGATGCCAACGGGGAGGAGGACTGAGTCGGAGGATGGAGGGCGGAAGGCTAATCTATCATTGTCCACTGATGAATGTGCGAGGACGAGCCACTGTGCCAGTGTGTGCCAGTGTGTGTGTGTTCGCAATTTGCAAAACTTCAGAAACACGCACCAGGCAGCCATCAGCCCCAGAATCAGCATCCTCGAGCCGGGCACTTGTTCGCACCGCCCCGGGCACTGAGAGAAACTTTAATGAACTGCAAGGAGCTGCTAGAGAGGCTTCCCTTGTACGAGACTACAACGAGGAGGAAAATAATGAGATGCAAACTGGGAAGAGGACACTGTTTTCTAGGTGTATCCTTTGGTGTTTGAACCGAGTCGGAAATTCTAAATCTATCTGCAACAAATTTCGTCGCTCCTTCCTCCTCGGACATGGGAAAAGCGGGCAAAAAAGAGCCGAGGAAGTGGCAGGACGAATGGAGAGCAAGGATGTGCCAGGAAGGGGCGTGTGTGTGCAAGATTGCATCCTTAAAAAATTCTTGAATCCTTGAATCCTTGAATCACTTGTATTATGAGTTCAAAACTGGGCAAAGTGAAAAAGTTTCTGCTGTCCTTTCATGTCCTGAAATTGAATTTTTCCATCTCGACTCTGCTCTCGGATGGAACGTGGCAGGTGGATGAGACTCCAATGAGACCGCCTTGCCACTTGCAGCACGAGGCAATCACGAAATTAGCCGCCACATCGCAACATTGAGATTCTGGCCTTGGATTTATTTAGGCCGGCCCGTGATCCATGATGCACGACCTGCTAATGGTTTATTATGCTTTGTTTCATTGCCCGAGTGCGGCCGGTGGCTGGTCTTTTTTTGCGCCAAGGCAAACATGTAACATTTATCTTTCCAAGGATAACACAGGACACAGAACACAGTACACAGAACAAAGCGAATAAAAAACGTCAAAGAGTGGGGCTGAGTGCAAAGGGTTCGACTAGCGAGTACCCCCGAGAAGAGTCCTTCGAGAGTGTATCTTTCCCAGATGGCAGTGTCCGTTCATCAGCCCAAAACACTCCTAAGGTCCTTTGGATTAAGGAGCATCATA
Organism: Drosophila ananassae; assembly: GCF_017639315.1. NCBI lineage: Eukaryota > Metazoa > Arthropoda > Insecta > Diptera > Drosophilidae > Drosophila > Drosophila ananassae. The sequence continues at coordinate 27,017,079 of NC_057930.1, forward strand.
AAGGCCATAAAAGAGAAGCAAATGCGAATGCGAGAACAACAAAGCTCAGGATAAATGAGCTCCACGGAAGGCCGATTCGGGGGTCAAGCCCCGGTCGAAACCAAAGATAATGGCTGCCAATAGGGGGTGGGGGCGGGGGCTGTTCGAGGACCCACCTGGTCCGGCACCGGGCCTCGAATTAATCCCCAGTGTACACTTTGGCCGCTCACACGCCATCCGGACGAAGGGGTGGCCGCTTTTAATTGAATAGCTACACGGTGGAAGTGTTATGTTGCGTTGATAAGGCGATAAGATATGGGGCCAGTGTTTGGGCTTAAATAGGTAGCGCTTTAGGGGCTAACTCTTCCAGTTTCTGCCATTTAGCCACAAAGGATATGGTAGTCCTTGGGAGGTAAGGATCAGATGCCATTTATCCCCGATATAGTAGGTCGCTCCTCATCCTTCTGGCGCTGTGCTCTGAATACCAGTCTCCGATACCATGCAGAGCCAGGGCTAAGCCTCCATTTACATATGCATGAGCCCCCGGGCTGGGTGACTGCCTGGCAGGGTGGGGTGTTTATGGGAACCCGCTCATAACCGTAGATTGCCACTTGATTTGTCCTCCGGTTTTACGCGCGTCAATCGCATTGGCCCGGCTTTGTCTTCTCTCCCCACTTGACACCCCTGGCTTTCCTCTGACAGTCAGTCAGTCAGGCCGTTCGACAGCCGAGGAATGCAAACGTATCCTGGCTTTGGCCCTGGCATCCGTAAGCTGTAATCACGGCTGGGAAATCGGTGACATGCTGTATCTATTATGCAAATATTGGCAGGCCGCAAATCCAGAATCCAGCAACCAGAGGCTGATTGCCTGCCTGCCTGCCTGGCTGTCTCGTTTCTTTCTCCGCCTCTCGAGCGAATCCTTCCTAATCCTTGCATTTGGGATGAACAATAACAGTGGCCTTCCCACAAAAGAGCGCCAGAGCCTCGGCAATAATCAAATTTTCGAGCAGGAATGTGACTGCATGTCCTTGTCGTAAGGATAACCCCTCGAAGTAACCAGCTCCTAATCTATTTTTCAATCTGTTGTTTCCAGGCCCGGCTCCTAATGCGCGACAAACTTTTATGATAAGCCCCATCATTAGAGAAGCTCCCCCCATCGCAGCCCAGCCAGCTTCTCCCGCCTTGCCGAAACCATCAAAAATTAGCGTCCATTAATTAGCTGGCTCTACGGGATTGACGTTAAGTTGCCGGCTCTCCCCCTGCTGTCTTGCAACTTTGGCTCTTCGGAACTAGGAGGCCCTGTGGCTGCCACCACGGGGGTCATTGTGGGGGGCGGGCGCTTCCTGGCGGAGTGGCTGTCCTGCCCTGTGGTGGCCCTGCCCTGCAGATAATTACCCGACACATCCAACTCTTGAACGGTTCACCAGCTTCCAGGTGAGCGGGCTGAGCATTTGTCTTGGCTCCACTCGCGGCAATGCTTTAATGGATCATTTGCTGCATCATTGCGCATACGCCTCGTGTTACACCACTAATCCTTCTGCTGGCTCCTGGCAAGGAGCTCCTGTGCAACGAACGGCTGTCACGTCGCCGCCAAATCTGTTTTCTTCTTCTTCCTCCTTGCGGCTTCACATTTTTTCGCACTCGCGCTGGCACATCGCCGCGAAAACGAGATACATCACTGTCGTGTGTCTGCGGCGGAATGCGAGAGCTTCCATTAAATTTCGGGCCAGAAACAGCGGAAGCTCCTCTCGCTTTACTCTGGAAGACATTCAGATACACCACCACTTTCGTCATCATCCGCACTCAGGCAGAGCCATTCGCTCCTCGGCGTTAAAGCCCCAGTCGGCCACTATAATTCTATTATGGCTGTGGGGCAATTTCATGCCAGACTGCTGGTCCTCCTCCGTCAGCAACCACCAGCCACTAGCCACCAGGCGGCAAGACAAAAGTGAAAATAACTTTAATTTAACGCTTAAAAAGGACAAAGGACCTTAAGACCTGAACTACATGCAGGTGGCATAATGGGTAAAAATTGAAAAGCTGTGAACTGCACAAGATTGTCAAACACGAATCTCTTAAAGTGAGGTCCTAGCTGGCCAACTAGCTGCCAGTCTCCCGCTCCTTGTTTCATATCTGGTGGCTGCCATTTGACATTTTCATGTTCATCTTTACGCTGTGTGCATTCTGTGGTGCTGGCTTTCGCGGCATGCCCTGGTCCACCTCCTCAACCCACCCTGTCCAGCCCAGTGCCGCGTTAGCTGTCATCATCGCATTACGCCCGCCTTTGTGTCTAGGTTTTGTTTTCGGGGTCGCCGTAGCCGTAAACCCAAATTAAATTGCGGCCGAGCTGCGCCTTCCGGCCCCGATCGCTCTCTTCCAAGCTGTTGGCGGGTCTCTTAGTTCGCACCTTTCCACTCGCTCGCTCTCCGAGCCACCTCGCCACCTCGCCGCCTCGCCGGGCCTCGGTGTCTCCGATAAATCACGTATACGCCGCGTAGATCGCAGACACCGCCGGCAGTCGCGAACGAGTCGCACGCGCATAAGCAAACCGAAAAAGTGCCGCGGAGGAAGCCAGCTGCGTCTGAATGGGACACCTCCTCGACTACTGACCAGGCGACACTGACCAAGCATCGATGGCATCGGGGGGATTGAGCGACCGGGAGCGGGAGGAGATCGTCCGCACCCTCACCAGGGATGTGCAGTCCCTCAAGGAGATGGTGCAGTGCCGGGAGAGCGAGCTGGTCAAGCTGCACCGGGAAATCCACAAGCTGAAGGTACGGAAGGGGGAACCAGGTAGCCAGGTAGCCCGGTAGCCAGGTAGCCCGGTAGCCAGGTAGCCATGTGGGGAAAAGCCATCCATCGTTGTCTATCGCATCGCAGTGGTTTGTTTGTTTTCATTGGCTGGCTAGTTGGATGGTTGGTGGTTTGTTTGCTGCCTGTGGCAGATAAGCAGGAGTCGCTTTTTCGGAATAATTTCGAATTCGCCTTGTGTATCGCAGAGATAGAAAAGTATCTGCAAATACGCAGCACCCCCGCCACACCGCCACCACCCACCTAATTGCGTCGCACTCTGTTATCTGGCGTCGAAACAGCAGCAGACTCTGCCCAGATATCAGAGATACACCCGGGTGCCTACCCCACTACCCAAAACCGCAGGCGGGGGGGTGGAGGCCCATGCCCAACTAGCCCATGCCCTTGGTGCGGTCGGTATCTGATAGATATCCATGTGTGTCTAGAAGCGCTCGTGCTGCTCCGCGCACTCGGATTGTGAGGCAGATTTATTGAGCTAAGCGATTAGCACTTCTTGGCGAGATCGCTTAGCGCCGACGAGCGGGTCTTGCACAATTCCATAGTCGGGAGCTATGGGAGGAGAGACTCTAGATACTTTGCATCCGATTGCGGCTAATTGCTTAGTAGAAGCTACTGCACCATCTTGGGCTGATGAGTCACTCAATGGCAGTTGCATAACCCATCTTGGACTCATCTTTATTTCAAAGATAGATCCAGAATCTGGACCACTAAGCCCCATCACTATGATCGTTACACAGATGTAATATGATCTCTATCGGGTCTCGCGAGTGTGCCGCTAATTGCCGGATCACCTCCAGACTCGATCCGGCTACAGTTTCGATCCATGGGGCGGTGGGTCTCCCTCCCTCCCTCCCTCCCTCCACCGCTTAGCCCCCGGTGTGCTGGAGGTAAACAAAGACGCCGAGATACACACCGAGATGTGTAGTTCCGACCGAGCAGCACGCGCAGCTCGAAAAACAGAGACCGCAGCCCCGGCCGATGCCAAAGAAAGGAAATACGAGCTGGGCCTGCGGAGAGTGTTTTTGAAATGCTAATTTCTATGCAAATAATTTGGAAAACAAGCCCGAGGTGGAGTAGCAGTGGTAGTGGAACTAAGGAGGGGGCAACACCTCGCCCTGACATTCGGCTTATCGTGTTTACCCTCCAGAACACTGGGTCTATGACTGGGCCTTTTTCGGGGCGGCGCATCGGATTTGCCTACATTGGCGGGCTTTATCTCTATCTGGGGCGCTTTCTGGGTCACTGCCTGTGGGGAAAATTTGGCATTCTATTTGCGGACACCGATAAGGACGCCGAGGACGGCCTGAGACGCACCCAATTAGCAGGCACTGGCAAAAATCAGGGGCTTGTTCCCAGAAACAATAACACTCATTGAGCAAGTCATCACTTCGCCCACCTTTCTCCCACCCTTTCCAGAGCGTGCTGCAGCAGACCACCAACCATTTAAACGTGACCCGGAATGAGCGGCACCACTCCCCAAAGTCCAAACTCTACTCCCTGCCGGAGCAGTGCGACGAGGAGGAGACTGCCTCCGGTCGGGATCCCCATGTGTGCGTCTCCTGTGGCATGGCGCTGCCCACGAGTCCGGAGTACGCCCTGGAAGCCCTGACGCTGGACCCGCTTCCCATTGCTTCGATATTCTCAACCCGCTCGCCCTCGTCTTCCAAGTCTGGAGGACTGGACGAGTCTCCTCCTTTGCAGCCGAAACCCATGCCGGCGGCCACCAAGAAGCAGGGAGTCTCCGCCGAGAGCTGCGTCCAGTCCATGCAGCAGTCCTACAGCATGCCGATTCCCAAATACGAAAAGGACTACAGGTGAGTCTAGGATAGTCAGGATACCCCTTCCCGAAGTCTAATAATATTTCTTCCAGCGACAAGCAGCAGATCAAGGACGCCGTGATGGACAATGACTTCCTGAAGAACATTGACGCCTCGCAGGTGCGCGAGCTGGTGGACTCCATGTACCCCAAGAGCATAGCCGCCGGCGAGTTTGTGATCCGCGAGGGCGAGGTGGGAGCCCACCTGTACGTCTCCGCCGCCGGAGAGTTTGCAGTGATGCAGCAGGGGAAGGTGCTGGACAAGATGGGCCCTGGCCGGGCCTTTGGGGAGCTGGCCATTCTCTACAACTGCACCCGAACGGCCTCCATTAAGGTGCTCAGCGAGGCGGCCAGAGTCTGGGTGCTCGACCGGCGGGTCTTCCAACAGATCATGATGTGCACGGGACTCCAGCGCATTGAGAACAGCGTGAACTTCCTGAAGTCGGTGCCCCTGCTGAGGAACCTCAGCGAGGAGCTGCTAGCGAAGATTGCGGACGTCCTGGAACTGGAGTTCTACGCCGCGGGAACCTACATCATCCGCCAGGGCACCGCCGGCGACACCTTCTTCTTGATCTCCCAGGGCAACGTCCGGGTGACCCAGAAGCTGGCGGCGAGTTCCACAGAGGAGACGGAGCTGCGCACCCTGGCCCGGGGCGACTACTTCGGGGAGCAGGCTCTGATCAATGAGGACAAGCGGACGGCGAACATCATCGCCCTGCCGCCGGGCGTGGAGTGCCTCACCCTGGACAGGGACTCGTTCAAGCGCCTGATCGGGGACCTCTGCGAGCTGAAGGAGAAGGACTACGGGGACGAGAGCCGCATGCTGGCCATGAAGCAGGCGGAGGGCGGCAGCCAGGCAGCCGAGCAGCCCAAGACCTCGCGGGCGGAGATGGAGTTTCCCGATCTGAAGCTGACGGACCTGGAGGTGGTCAGCACCCTGGGCATTGGTGGCTTTGGACGCGTGGAGCTGGTCAAGGCGTACCAGGAGAACAGGGTCGACACCTTCGCCCTGAAGTGCTTGAAGAAGCGGCACATCGTGGACACCAAGCAGGAGGAGCACATCTACAGCGAACGGCACATCATGCTCAGCTCCAAGTCGCCGTTCATCTGCCGGCTGTACCGCACCTTCAGGGACGAGAAGTACGTCTACATGCTGCTGGAGGCCTGCATGGGCGGCGAGATCTGGACGATGCTCCGCGACCGGGGCTCCTTCGAGGACAATGCGGCGCAGTTCATCATCGGCTGTGTCCTGCAGGCGTTCGAATACCTCCACGCCCGGGGCATCATCTACCGCGACCTCAAGCCCGAGAACCTGATGCTGGACGAGCGCGGCTACGTGAAGATCGTGGACTTTGGATTCGCCAAGCAGATCGGGGTGAGCGCCAAGACCTGGACGTTCTGCGGCACCCCGGAGTACGTGGCGCCGGAGATCATCCTGAACAAGGGCCACGACCGCGCAGTGGACTACTGGGCCCTGGGCATCCTAATCCACGAGCTGCTCAACGGAGCGTAAGTACAGGCACTATTAGTTTTCTGAGATAGATTCATCCTTCGCTCTCTTTCAGTCCCCCCTTCAGCGCCCCCGATCCCATGCAGACGTACAACCTCATCCTGAAGGGCATCGACATGATCGCCTTCCCCAAGAACATATCCCGCTGGGCCGTGCAGCTCATCAAGCGGCTCTGCCGGGATGTGCCGTCGGAGCGGCTGGGGTACCAGACCGGAGGCATTCAGGACATTAAGAAGCACAAGTGAGTCTGCTGTTTTCGACTTTATGTTTCTAAAAAATGATTCACAACTACATCGGTATGAAAAGAATAGCGAGTTTAAAAAAGGAGTGACTATAGCTATCTTGAGGACCGAAGGCTAACACTCTTGCAGATGGGGAGAGTCTTAATATCAGAGAGTAAAAATATAGTATAAAGATTAGTACAAATATTAAGATAGACTTAAAATCCAACTTCGGCATATGCAAGAGTGCTAGAGTTGTATACTTATCGTCATCTATCTAATGTCCAATTCACAGATGGTTCTTGGGCTTCGACTGGGACGGGCTGTCCAGCCAGCTCCTAATCCCGCCATTCGTCCGGCCCATCGCCCATCCGACAGACACCCGGTACTTCGACCGCTTCCCGTGCGATCCCAGTGAGCCGCCGGACGAGCTATCCGGCTGGGATGCGGACTTTTAGCAGCCATCGATGACACTCCCACTCCCGTTCCTGCTTGGCCACCTGCCCCTCGTAGATCTGCAGCTTAATTGCTTTACCTAGAAGAAGCCCGGAAACCATTTCAATAAGCACTTTAATCATTTACTTCTCCACCATGACTTGGACGTACTGTTTGGAAGCCAAGACCCGACACATCTGGGCGCAGCGACCTAATAGGGGCTGGTAGATCTGCACGCATCCGGGCGTCGGCTCCGCCGCCAGCGTCAGTCCGTCTGGCACTTTGAAGAACTCGTCGTAGCTGAGCTTGGAGTTGCGGTCCCAGGAGCGGCAGGGCCGACAGTTGCAGGCGCACTCGCGATGCTCGTAGAACGCATACCGAGCTCGGAACGCCGATCCCAGCAAGCTGGCCTCCGGACCATTGCGCTGGTACACGCGCGTGTTGAAGACGTCGGCCACTATCTGGAGGATGCGGGTGTTTTTGGCGTCAGACCCCACCACTATCACCTTGGTGTCCTCGTCGGAAGTGAAGCCCATCTCGCTGGCGACAGAGAAGTGGTGCATGATCTGGCCCTCAATCACGGCACGCGCCTCGATCTCCGGCGCCTCAAATCTCGGAAGCCCGCGCAAAGACTCTTGGGTCATAGGATCGACATCGGCGTCCCACCGCATCGTGCCCTGGGCGATTGGGATGATCTCGCGGTCACGAAAGTGGATGGCCACATTACCGTTGTTGCCCATGGGCGTGTCGTCCAGCATCTGGTTGAAGCTTTCCCAACAGCCATTAGCTACTTCCTCGCAAATCGCGTTTCGGACCACTGATCCGTTCCGGAAGCAGAGCATTCCCATGTACTCATCGGGACGGGTTGGATGGACTAGCACGTGCCCCTCATTTATCACCGGAGCGATTTTCAACGGCAGCACTATGGCGTCACTTGTGTCCAGGGAGAGCATAAGATAGTCGGTTAGGCCCGGCAGCCCGGCCATCTCCGAATTCTTACTTCCAATGAACGCCCCAACCATGCAGTCCGGCCGGAAGTTCCAGCGCTGCACATAGTAGTTGGCAATCCGCCCCTGCAGTCGTGAGGGCTTTATTGGCCTCATTAGACGTCGGGCCAGATCGGGAGCACACGCATCCAGGCACTTCTTGGACCACGTTTTTTTCCGGATGTCGAGCAGGTTCATGCCGCTGCCGTCTGTGTGATTTATGGCAGCCACGCCTCCAATGAGCAGCGATGCCAGGAAGCTGGTGTGCAAGGAAATCCTACTGGTGCGTTCGTAGTGCTCCGGACACTTCCGGAACACCTTTCTGATCTGTGGCCCTGTGTAACGAGCGTACGCCCGGGATCCTGTTATGGCTGCCATCTCGGCAGCTCCACCCACTGCGAACTCCATTTCGCGTACCTGCTCATCTGTGGAGAAGTCGCGCCACGTAGGCGAACGCGTCAACTCAAAAGCCTGGTTGGTCAGCTGTTCGTGGAGCCGAAAGATTGGATTAAGATTACAAAGCCGGCGCAACCCTATATCGGACCAATAGACGGAACCGTGGTGCTGGGCTGCTCCGCCAATGGATACCACCGAGTGCATGTCAGCCCCCTGGGATACCAGAGACTCTATCAAGATGTCCAACGCCTTCACATACATTACGGGATTGCACAGGAACTCATCGTAGGCAGCGTCTTCGATTACCCCAGTTTTGGTGCCAAACTCTGGCAAGTCTACATCATAGTGGACCAGCGATTCGAAAATTACCTTTAATTCGGAATCAACGATCACCCCATGAAGAGACAGGGAACCCAGATGGAGTCCAAGGTAGCAGTTCTTGCTGCAGTCAATGGAGCGTCTATGACACATCGTGCTGGAGAAAAAAGGCCGTCAAAATGGGATCTGGAACTTTAATTTTTATTCGGTGGTAAAATCGAAAACAATTTTTACTAGCATAGCAATTTAGTCGACAGGTTATACTAAGCAGCTGTGAAACCTAATAAATTAAATATGTTGGTTTGGTCTTTTTTTTATAGATAGATAATTAGTGTGACCAAAAACGAAAAATATTAAAAATTATTGTCAGGTATGTTAAATTTAAAAAAAAAAATTGATTTTGAAAAATTTTGAAATTATAATTTTGGTCACACTAATATAGAATATTAAATATACGGTCACACCAATTTAGAAAATCAAATATACGGTCACACCAATTTAGAATTTTTTTCTAAAATACGGTCATACTAATTATGAAATTTCAAAAATATGGTTACACTATTATAGAATGAAAAATACGGTCACACTTTTATAGAATTTCATTTGTACGGTCACACTAATATACGGTCACACTAAAAATTTTAGGTGCAAATTGGTGCCAAAAATTATTAGTGTGACCGTATTTTAGTATGACCGTACAAATGAAATTCTATAAAAGTGTGACCGTATTTCCATTCTATATTAGTGTGACCGTATTTTTCAAAATTCTTAATTAGTAGGACCGTATTTTCCAAATTTCCAAAATAGTATGACCGTATTTTTGGAAAAATTCGAAATTAATGTGACCATATTTTCAAAATTCTACTTCTATGCGTCCGAAATTTTCCAAATAAAAAAAAATTTGACCGTTTTTATGTGCAGGTCATTGTTAAATCTGGTCACACTAATTTATTTTTTAGACTAGTGTGCCCAGATTCTTAGTGTTAGTACAAATATGTCCGTTTTTATTCAATTTTGGTGTTATGAGAGCTTAAATAAATTGAAATACACATAAGAATATGCTAAGCTTGGGATTGGGTTATCCGCCGCTGTTCAGTGATCTTAAATTGCAGCAACACGACCAGATAGGTGGCCATGAATGAGATATTGGTGGTGATCAACTCTCGGTTGATGTTCGCGTATCCGTCCAGATTCATAATGGGAGGGTTCTTGTTAATGGCCACCAGCAGCATTTCCACCTCCTTCTGCGTGGCCGCGTCCACCGCGGTTAGGTTGATGTTGAGAAGCTTCGTTTGGAAATCCAGGCCCACCTTTCGGGAGGCATAGTGTGCTTCGTTGCAGATGATGTAGAGAAGACCCATGCAGTAGAACACAATCACGAACAGACCCACCTCTTTGTAGGTGGCTCCGTGGTCGATAATCTCGCTGATGCTGCCGTAGGTAGCGATGATCGTTGTGAAAAAGATGACCAGGCAGTACATGCCATACATGTTGGAGTAGGCGCGTCCTAGCTGCTGCATCATGTGGCTTAAGTCAACCCACAGGTGCCGGTATTCGGTTAGCTTCTGGGCAGGCTTCTCCCCCCGAATGGTCATCTGCAGAGCATCGGAGAGTGCTCTGCTGGCGGTGCCGAAAGCGTTGCAGTTGATGTACCTGTTGAAGAAGGAGAATTACTTTTCATGAATAGGTTGCTGGAGAAGATCCTATACACACCACAGGCTGCAGAAGCAGTTGAGCATGGCGATGATGGGGTAGTAGGCGAAGGTATACCACAACCGGAAGTCCGGCTGGAGGAAATACTGGGACAGGTTGATGGCGATGCTCAGTAGCCAGGAGAAGACGCATAGCGACCAGGTCAGCGGGTAAAGGTTCGGGAACACGATGGGCGATCCGGTGGTCTTGAAGAACTTGTACTGATAGTTGGTCCACATGTTCTTGAAGATGGCCACCTGGGGTCCGTGCCTCCAGCTGGCCACGGGGAGCAGGAAGTTGGTGAACAGGAGGCTGATGAAGATGACATTGTAGATGGCCTCGTCGAAGCGCTTATCGGGGCTGGTGACGAACTTCTTCACCCTCTCGCGCAGCACGAGCACCACAATGGTGGTCTGGCAGCTGTAGATGAAAATGGCCCACATCACCTGCTTGGAGCCCCAGGAGTAGCCGGTGCGGGGCAGGTTTCTGACCGGGGGATTCCGGTGGATGGGCATCACGCCCATGATCTGGAACAACACCAGCAGGCTCTTGGTGGTGTGGTAGAACGAGTCGTGCTTGTCCAGCTCCAAAGGATCGTCCACTGTCTCCTGCTTCCTCACGTACACCTCCTCCATGGCGTCGCCGCGGGCCATCAGCTTTAGTTTCTCGCGGTAGCGCACCTCGTCCTCCAGGAACTGGCGTTGGTTGGGATTCAGCATGGGCACCACCTTGGAGGGTGGGGTGCCGCCGCGGCTCACTGCCCAGAACGACATTCTTCGGACACTAAAATGTTTGAGGCTCGGCGCTCCTGGACTGAGCCGCTTTTATAGTCCTCCATTGAACACCTCTGACGGGTGGCCTGGCGGGCAGTCCTTGCTATTGACTTTCGATTGAAAGGTAAACAATGGAGGGGACACGCCCGGAGGCGGCGCCCCTTTGCTTGCCCTCTATTAAATATTTCTGAGACTCGGACGAGGACAACTTGGGGGCTGCACTGAAAGAAAGGGGATACAAGTACATTAATTGGATGGAATTAAAAATAAAATTAATTTTAAGGAGAAAACTACTCCCTTCTGAAGCATATCTTCTTTGAGAATGCCTCTTTAAAATAAACCAAGACCTTCTCCCACTTTATTTCTCCAAGTATTCCTTGTGGTCGTTTTGCTGACATCGTCCAACTGGTGACCCGGTCACCCAGTGCCAGTGGCCAGTGGCCAGGAGCAGGAAGGGCTGGGAGAGAGGACGGAGGGCGTACATAAAATGCGCTTAATTTGCCGGAAATGAAAGTTTAACGATGTGTAAATGCTTACGAAAGCCGATAGAGGCTCGCACTAATGACCAATAAAAGTGTGCCACCAACGGTCCAGTCCCTTTTCATCTCCGACTCTTGGCTCCCTGGCATATGTGTGCTGGGTCTGACTTTTGATCTATTTCTGCCTCAGATATTAAAGGTCCGGCCCTGGCTCTTAAGGCGCTTCAAGTTGGGAGGACTCTGGGGAAGGATAACACTCATCCTGCTGCGCTTGGATCCACATTGGGGATTACTTCTGTTAGAGAACCGTGGGGCGCCTTTAAAGTCAAGAAGTCAAGATGGGATGGAAGCAACTGTTGCAATTTTTGGCACAGTGCTCCACCACCCACTTCCCTCTGGCCTTTTTTTTTTGGCAACGAAACTCATTTTCATAGTTTGGCGAACTGAGCCCGTTTAATGCGAAAACTTTGAGGACGAACGACAGGCGAGACTGCATAAATAAAGTGTTTAGCTGGTTTTTTATGCCTTCCGCGTGACATATTGTGTTCCAGGAGGATGGGGAGTGGCTGGAGGGGTGTGTCTGCAAGAGTTATGGCTTGGGGAACTGCAAGCCAGGCAGGTCTATCTTGTAGGGGTTGAGATCTTGCACAGCTTGAGGGAAAAGTCAGAGTTAACATTCTAAATCCTATAGTTTACTTCCAGGTCTATCTATTGCAACTCCGCTTGAAAGGATTATGAGGATTAGACGGATAGACTTGTTGGAGAGATACTCCCTTAACCATTAAATAGTTGCTTCTTTTTGCTGGAATTCCTTTTTTTTTATTTATAAGCTTTAGATTCTTGTATTGCAGTTTCCGATGATCTAGGCGGAAGACTCGGTGCTGGAGCTTTCCTCGGTGCTGGCCTCAGTGGAGGAAGAGCTGGAGCTGGCCTCTGTGGTAGAAGTGGTGCTGTTCGAGGGCAGGGTTCCATTAGGAGGCAGTCCCCATGGACCACCGGGACCACCCTGAGGACCTCCTGGGCCTCCTGGACCGCCCTGAGGACCTCTTGGGCCTCCTGGACCTCCCTGAGGACCTCCTGGGCCACCTGGACCACCCTGAGGACCGCCTGGGCCTCCTGGTCCACCCTGAGGACCTCCTGGTCCACCTCGAGGGCCTCCTGGTCCTCCACGACGGCCACCCTGAGCGGCAGCCACAGCCACCAGGGCGAAGAGGGCGATCAGAATGAAGGAACGCATTTTTCAGGAATTGTGGGTAGTGGAGCGGAAGACTGGAGCTCGAACTGTGATGGCTACTCCCCGACTGGGGGGACCTTTTATACCCCGCCGGTTCACCGCAGCAGCAGCCGCTCAGTGTCGTCACCGGGCCGTCAAATAAACGTCAGGTGTAATTCGGAAAACCCAGCGACAGACTAGACACCCAGAGCTGGCTCGTGTCGTGGTCTTGGACTCGGTCTTGGTCTCGACTCCAATGTCTGTCATTCAGAAGCTCGTCCGTTCGCCGCTCTTCTGCGTCACAGCACAGCTGCTCTTGATTCGATTTCTATTCATTCCTCCCAGCCTCTTGTTTGTTTGTTTGTTCTGGTGTTTGTGTTTGTCTATTTGTCGCCCGGGAGGGGCTGGGGGCTAGAGGCGGGGTGATTATTGTGGCAAATGGTGTTTGCTCGCCGGCGTCTGATTCGATTCTAGCCGGTTTTGCCTGCCATTCATCAGGGGAGTGGAGTTCCAGGCCAGAATATGCACAAATGTTCATTTAATTCTAGGCTTTTTAGTTCAAATGTCATCTACTTGCATCTACTAGGCCCTCTGGACCCACACTTCTCTCGATTCCATCATCCCTAATATGTTTTCGAAACAAAACCCATTTGTTTCCTATGACTGGGCACTGCATTCTGGCCAAGAGCAGTTGTAATATTAATCATACGCCCTGTTTGCCCAACAAACAGGCAACAGAGAGCATCCACAAATTAGCAAATTGGACATAAATTGACTAATTAGAGCCAAGAGCCAGAGCTGCTCAATATTGGCTCTGGCCACGCTGGGCCTCTGCATCTCCCGACAGGATCTGGAGGTGGAAATGATGATTTAATGACTGGCAATGGATGAAAAGTGTAGCAAACTAATTTCCTTTCTCCCCCTAGTACTTGCTTTTCAAATTAAAATGCAAATGCAGTTTGAATCGGAAATTTATTGCTTTAATGAGCGAGCTGCAGTTGCAATTAAAATCTGAACAAGCTTGGCCACACTGCCATAATCCCAGCCCCCATGCCTTTTTTCCAAGCATGCTTGGCTCAAAATTTAATTAAAGGCGACTTGCATTTTATTCCACAATCGAATCCTCGAATCGTAATGAGATTCTGGAGAGTTCTTCGCCTCAGAATCGATTAATTAGTCCAAGAAAGTCGATATAAATGCATCCTGTTCTCAGAGTCCTACTGTCCCTTTGTCCTTTTTTGATAATTCCTATTTTCAGCTCATCTCTGTTGGATTTTTGGTGGCTGGTAATTGAAAGGCACACAAGTGCCTAGTGCATCAATTAGCAAAGCAAACGCAGCCACTCGCCCGGCAAAGACTAACTGCCGCCGTCCTTCCATCCCAGTGTCCTGGCATCCCCCCATCCTGGCACTGCAAGTGCATTCTATAAGTTTCCCAAACCGAGTTTTTATCTTTCGGCAAACAGTTGGTAACAGTCGCAGGCACCGCACAAAAACACAATGAGTGCCGGCTTTTGTCCTCGATGGATCACTCCACGCCACCACGCCACCACTGCTTGCCACCAGGACCTCCTCCCCCCAGGACCCATTCATTGGCATGCAAATGCGACGGCATTAAAGGATTTCCCAACTGCCGCTTCCTCCTCCATTTGTTTAGTATCGCCGTCGCCGGCTTTTATTGACTTTGCGCGTTTAACTTTTCATTTTCACCCTGTGAAGGACTTCTGGGAGGACCTCGGGGAGGCCACCACCAAGAGCAAGAGGGGGATGGACATCGAAAAACTTTCTCCGTTCTCCGTTCTGCGTTAAATGTGGAAACAGCCGGCGGCGCTACAATGTTCGGGAATTGTAACACCTATCCGCCACTCGTATCCTGTCTTTTCCCCAAGGACTGGGTGGATCCTGCCCTCGCCAAGGATAGTAGACCGCTTCTGAGAGCTTTTCAAGTGTATTTCATAAATAAACTAGTGAGTAGACTGATATGGTGGATCGGAGAGGCGCATCAGGGTGGCAGGGTGGTGGAGGTCCTAGGCCGGGGCTGCGGTGGTGCTGGGCTCAGTGGCGTTGGACTCGGCGGTGCTGGCCTCGACGGTGGAGTTGCCGCTGCCCTCTGTGGAGCTGCTGGCCGACAGGGTGGTGTTGGCCGCCTCCTGGTGAGCGCCGGCCGGGTGGACGGCGTGCTGGTGGGCGCCCTGGGCAGCTCCGTGCTGGGCAGCCGACTGGGCGTCGTGGGAGCCTCCCTGGGCGGCTCCTTGGACGGCGGCCACGGCGAACAGGGCCAGGAGGGCAATCAGGATGGAGGAACGCATTTTGCTGGCTTGGTGGTGGTATTGCTCTGCTTGGAGGAGAACTGGGAAGTGTGATACTGCTGACCACTGTGGGGGTCTTTTTATACTTCCAGGGGTCTGGGGACTGGACTCTGCCCACTGGGGGCTGTGATTTCCACGCAAAACAGCTGTCGGGACAGATTTCTTTGGAAACTTTCCGTAATTAAAGAATTTAAAAACAGAAGAGGATCGGTTTTCTTCGCTTAGACATACTGGGGGTTTCAGTTTCTACTTTGTTTGTGGCTCTGAGTGGTCTTTGGAATAGGATCTTGGGCTAGTAGACACTTCTACACCTCTAAATACTACCCTTATTTTAACATTTAATCTTGGATTCTTGGCTCGATATTGTTCATGATTCAATTACGTCACTGTTTCGTGACTCTTGTTTGTCCAAAACCAACATTTGCCTGAAGAACTACGAAAATATTTACCCACAACGTCAATAACTCGGCTCATAATAGAGTTCCGTAACAAGATCTGGAAAAACATTTGTTTTCTTATGGCTTACAAGGGGGTTTACCTCCGAGGGGAGTCTAAAGAGCAAGTACTGGGTAGCCCAGAGGTCGAGAGCCCTTCCTCCCAAAGGAGAGCCTCCAACCTCTCTTAGCGCCGTGAAATTATTTTCACACGTAGCGTTTTAGAATGTTCTTGGCCCGCGGCGGTGAGTCCTGGGAGTGGCAGTGGAGGCGGAGGAGTGGCATGTAAATGTGGCAGCGACATGCCAGGAAGCGGCTTGTGCGCATTTCGGCTCAACTAAGCCTGCAGGAGCCGCAGCCCACGTGGCGTATACTTAACTGGCGCCGACTGCACTCGCTTTCCAGCTTAATCGCAAAAAAGGCAGAAATAGAGACGGAAAATGACAGAAACCGGCAGGCAGAAAGCGAAAAAAAAAGCAAAAATAGACGGCAAGCTCGAGTGAGCTGCATGGAATATTTATGATTATTTTTTCAATTTCGCTTCGATCGACTTGCCCCTCCACTAGTCCTTGGAAAATTTCATTTGCTGGCTTTTAGGGAGGCGGCTGACGCTGCTGCTCATCCTGATTTTGCGTTATTGTTGCCGCCGCTCCTGCCGGATGGGATGCAAGGAAGCCAGGATGTGTTTTCCTTTCAATTTGTGCAACTAAAACGTGCAGCGGCGCGGTAAGGAGCTAAGTAGTGGGTTGCAAAGGGGGCCGGTGGGGGGTGGGGAGTGCACTGCGAGAAATCCTCAGTTCCTGAGACAACTAATTCCACCCAAGGATGTAATGCGATTTCCTATCCTTTAGCCCCCTCCCATCCCTTTTCTGGCATTTCTGCGTGTGCTTTCGGAGCGAGAGCTCCCCCGACAGCCTTCATTTTTCAAAAGCGCGAACCTGTTCCTTGCTTTGAAAGGCAGCTCATGTGTGCCAGTGCGAGTCCTGCCTCCTACCTACTCCTTGCTCCTGCCATCCTGCCGTCCTGCCCTCCTGGCTGCTGCATGTGTTCCACTAACCAATTTGCGCTCGGCGCTCGCCGTGATTTACAGTTCCCCAGTGAGCTGTTTTGCTTGCCGCCCAGCCCTGCCCCCAGCACGACTGCCTCCTTGCAAGTGGCATGCCCCGCGCCACCGTGCCACCCTGCCACCTACCCCCTTCATTAAATCGCAAATCATTCAGAGATAAACTCTTCCATATCTTTACTTTTCTGATTTTCTTCCCAGCTTCAGTCGATTGGAGATATCTCTGCCATCTTACAACCGATTGGGGAACCAGGAATTTGAATCAGGACTTTGGTGGGTTTTCATTTGCCTCAAAGGATATAGATAACCAAGTTATCATCATGACTTTTAATGAAAATAAGTCCATTTTTGTTGTTCTACTTGCTTGAACTTTTGATGCAGATAATGGTAGTCCTTTCCTGGATAAGGTGGTTGAGAGGTTGGTGGAGATTTTCACAAAAGATTGATTTAAAAAGGAAACAATTGGATGAAAAGAATCATATTCTTGCTATCATATGCTATCATATTATCATTTAAGAATCACATTCTTCAAAAGGGTCTAGAATCTAGATCTGGGCACTGGCACTCACTGGCACTCATCCTAGCCCCGCTAAGCTGCCACTGGGTGCAGTCAGTCAGCCATTCAGTCAGTTTTCTGTTTCAGAGTTTCAAAGTGGCGGCCGCTGTGGCAGGGCGGGATTACGGCGCCTTGGCCGCCCTGTAGGGGGGTGGGGGAGCAAGTGGAAGTGGCAGTGGGAATGCAAATCAATTGATCATTTCGTTGCCCCACAACTGACGGCCAGCCCTCTGTGGCAAAGCCCTTCAGTGGCCACTTGGCTGAGTGGCCTGAAAGAGACTCTGTGCTGCGTTTCATGATGATCCACCGCATGTGCTTCTGCCACAGTGGCAGTCCCTGGTGGCCGCACACACAGAATGTTGCATACTTTTCAGCGCAACGGGACTTTGTGTCACTGCCAAGGGGCTAAGCCTTCAATCTTTAATAGAACTAGGGGCTATCTTGCAAGAGGTTTATTGAATAACATCAGGTAACATAAGTATCAAGGTGGATATTAAATAGTACTGGACTTCAGGCCAAAGTTAGGCGGAAGCCACTGTGGTGGCCTCACTGGCCTCAGTGGTGCTGTCGGCGGTGATGCCGGCCTCGGTGGTGCTGTTGCTGGGAAGAGTGGCGTTGGCGTTGGGAGGCAGGCCTGGGAGGCCGCTCGGCTGCTCTCCGCTGCTCTCGGGGGTGGAGTTCTGAGGACCTCCCTGCTGGCCGCCTTGAGGACCTGCTTGCGGGCCTCCCTGCTGGCCTCCCTGCTGGCCACCCTGCTGGCCTCCTTGAGGACCTCCCTGCTGGGCTGCAGCCACGGCCACCACGGCGAACAAGGCAATCACGATGAGGAAACGCATTTCTTCAGATTCTTGGATGCTTCGGCTTGGCTCGGAGAGAACTGGGACTGCTGTGATACCTTTTCCCGGCGCCACGCCGCTTTTATACGCTTGCCACTCTTGCAAGTTTCCCATTTTCCCACCCAGTCCAGCAAGTCAGCAAGTGAGTCCCCCGAAAAACAGCTGCCACTCGGCTGGGAATACGTCACCAAAGACATCAAACAACAGGCCTGGGATAGTACGAGTTTGGAAATACCAAGTCCGGAGCCAGCTTCGTGCGTGGTCTTGGAGCTGAGGTGGTTTGCTGATTGCTGGTGACTCACTCAGTCACTCAGTGGCTTTGTGGCTTCGGCAGCTGCTGGAGGGGCCTTGGGTTTCTGCTTGTTTTTCTTCCGCTTTCTGTTGATCGAGGGGTTCATGGCTATATCACTTTTCAAGACAATGGCAGAGCGAGGAGCTCCAGAAGGCCTCTAAATGGTAAGCCAGATTCTGTTAATGAAGTCATCTTCAGATTCCACCAACTTCTAATAATAAAGAGGCGATTCCTGCCCAAAACCTCTGCAAGAAACCAGCCCCTATGTCTTAATTATGTCCTTGCCACCCCCTGCCGCCTCCCAGCCACCTCTCCACCCACTTCCGCTGGTCCATCCATGACTAGTCCATCCATAACCGAACTTAATCAGAGGCTGCCTCCTCTCCGAGTCTGCAGCCAAGTGAAAAAATGTGGCAAACGGACTGTGGGCCGCGCTGGAAACTGAGACGATTATCAGTGTCCTTGCGTGATGCGGCTGTTTCTGGGGGATGAGCCGAGGGATGATGGGAGGATTCATCGCCTCCTCCGGCCACTGTTCAATTATTTTTGCCTATTTATCGAACCATGTTCTTTGTCCGCCAGCCAGGGCGCTGAAAATGTGTCTTAAAGTCTGTTGCCGTTGCTGTTGCCGTAAAAATTTGATTTTAATTGAATTTCTCATTTCGGGCCACGGCGCCTATTCAGAGGGCGGGTCGTGGCAGATTCAATTTGCCGCCAAATGAGCTAAATGCGATTAAACTGGGGCAGACACAGACTCACCTCACCCTGCAGTTCGTTCATTAGAGAGGAAGCCTCTTAGCGGAACTCTCGCTGGAGGTTGGAGTGCCCCCTCTAGGTTCTTGTGGCATATGCCACATATGGCGGGGGCTGGACTGGGCCTAAATCAATACGATTGTTTGGGCCCAGTTACCGCAACTACTGCTTTTGGTCTTCTGGTCCTGCCTGCTTCTGTCCGAAGGGAATTCTCCTGAGATAGAGAGGAGATAATTGGTCTTGCTTTCGAAGGATCTACGCCCCGAAGTAGCATCTAGAGGCTGAACATCCTAGAAGGACTTACCACTAAGATTTTGGTTAAAAATTGAATTTTATAAGAGATGTGATGGATAGTTTATAGATATAATAGATAAGATAGAACATAATCATTCAAAAAAAGGCTCATTCTGACAATTATTTCAATTATATTTCTTAAAAAAAGATTAGAAACAAGCAATAACCTTCAACCCCATTCAAACCCCTTTATCCTTAAACCTCAAATAGCTCCCAACCCTTGTCCCTTTTCTCCCTTTCCCACACAAACCCACCCACAAAAGGTCCTTTGACTAACTGGATCCCAGAGGGTCCTGGATTTGCATTCCGGCCTAGACCTGAGCTGCCAGAGCGACAACAAGTTGTTGTCCTGCCGCTGCTGCCCGGGGCTTAGACCAATTGGCGCCCAAGGACACTGGGAAGCCCGGGCTCAGGCGGCAGCTGCGGCCAGGAAGGAGCCGAAAAGAGTTGATGAAAGTCGTAGAGGAGATAGTCTCCCCCTGGCCTCCGCCACTCTTTGTTTTACGAGCCTGCCAAGTCAGCAATAGCTCCGCTCCTCCACTTTCCTTGTGACTTCTGGGAGGGATTTGTCTCCCCGGCCCGGCCCGGCCCGGCCTGACTTGCGGCGCTGCGTCTCTGCTTTTATTTATATACAATTTGCCAGTTTATGGCTGACAGGAGCTGCTCTGGTTGTCCTGCCCCGCCTGCCGCCCGCCGCCCTGTCATCAAATACATGTTTTTTGTATTTATTGATTTCCAAGTGAAAACATTATTGAGGTTGGCCTCTGCCCCGGCCTGGAAACTGTTGCCGGCAGGGTCCTGGGCCTCGGCAACAAAAGGACTTCATTATTATTGGCTGCACTGTGCGGGCGGGTTCTGCGGAATGTGCGTGTGTGCGTCGGCCTGAGCTGCCAAACTGATTAAATTGAATTTCATATGCAAAAGGTGAAACTCAATCAAGGAAACATAAAGGAAGAGTGCACTGGAAGAATTTTCCAGTTTATAACAGCTGCGACTCTCTTTGAGAGCGCTCTTTAAGAAATAGATAAGACTTTAAATATCCTTCCAGCTTAAGCCACAAAGAGAAAAATAAATATCCAAATGATTTTCTCTCAGTGCCTGAATTAGAGCCCGGATCTATGGATCCTGTTTGTGAATGAGACTAGAGATTAACCGAAGCCTCGCCTGGCTTTGCGGCTTTGTGGCAGTGATATCCTTCGAGCCTTGCCCCTCCCCTTGCCCTTTGCCCCTTGCCCCTTGCAGCCTTTGAGATTGGAATTAATAGCAAAATGGAAATTAAAAGCCTCTCGGCCAAAGGAAGTTTAATGTCCTTTTGGAACTTTAAAGCCCACCCCATGACCTTGGCCCTGCGCTGGTGGCGGTTTAATGACCGTCGCTCGCATAGGTGATAATTTCATTTCCCAAAATCAGAGCCACTCATTCCAGTGCTCCCCCACTCTCTCGTTCCAGAACTCTTACACGGACACTCTCCCACTCTCCCTCCCACTTTTAACCTGTGCCTCATATTCAGCTAATACAATTTTAATGAAATTACGAGCATCTCCCCCCCACTCTCCGCTCGACCCTCTCGTAATAATCACGGCCGAAAATTTTATGCCGCCTACGTGGCAGAGCTGCGAGCCACTTAAGAGAAGAGCGCCGCATCGCAGTCGGGAACTCAAGTGGAGCATAAAAGAAGCTATTAGCTGGAATATTATTTCGCCATTCTCGCCCTCCTCCCACCCCCCTTTCTGGTCGACCCCTTCTGCAGTGGCCCCCATTGCCGTTCACCGTTCACCGTTACCCGTTACCCGTTTCCTCTGTTCGCTTTTCATAGCCCATTCGTGGCGACGAAAACACGCACGTTTCGGCAACCATTTTGCAAGTGCACTGGAAAAAACTCCCCACCACTCCCCTCCATTACGCAATATTGTAAAATTGTATTGGAAATAAAAAATTATCTTTTTTCCTACTCACATGAACATTATTTTGTCATTGAAATGGTTGAAACTTGTGTTCTAGCACCAATATTTGATTATATGATAATGTATGCACCGTTACTTCCACTTGAATATAAAAACTTAACTCCAAATGCACTATAATTTAATATTTTTGTCACCAAGTCCGATCTCTGCCAGGGAATTTCTGCACTGCGACTGCATTCCAGGACGAGAGCATGGAACTGGGAGCTTAAGTAATGAGAGCAAGTCACAAGTCAAGGGCAGAGAGCCCAGAGATCAGAGCTAAGGAAAGACAATTAATGGAAAGGAGAAACCGTGGCTCTTGTTTCCAGTGCAGAGATTAAAGTTCCCCTGTAAACGTCTGATAATGAACACACATACATGCCTGCCTGCATACATGTGTGAGTGTGCATTAATGATGCATTGCATCTGCTATCCCGCGTGCCAGCTTAAGAGAGTACGCATCGCTTAATTAGAGGCGAACTGTGGCCATGGGGGGTGGTGGGGTGCTCACGTGTAGTTGGACTAACTTCTTGTCGCGAAATTGGAAGAGCGCAAGTTTTGATTAAAGTTTCATTCCAAGTCAGAGATGAGCGCTTTTTTGACAATTACAGTTTAGGAATTAGAGAGCCTGGAAGTAATTTTGTTTATGGATGAAGAGGAAAAAAAATACTTTCTTTCTTCTTTCCTCTTAAGAATTTAAAGTTTTAAGTTTTCTCAACACTCTCCGTTAAGAGAGCCTAGTTGTGGGGAAAGTTGCGCATCTCTGGCCAAAGTTGTGGGCCGTGACGTATAATTAAAACTTACTTTTGCCACTTGCCACGCCCCCTGACAGGCAGCCGCCTTTGTTGTTGACGCCAATGGAAATATTTATCAAGTCACTGCGCTGCAGGTGGCAGGTGGCAGGAAGTCAGGAAGCGGCATGCATGTTGCAGGTGCATGTGTCTAGTTGGGGAAGGGAGGGGCAGGTGTCAAGTTGGCACTCGAAAGTTTAATGAGGCGGCCGGGGCGAGAGTTTTCCGCTGATTTTGACGCCTTGGCTAAGCTTTCCCCTCCTCCTCCCCCTCCCCCTCCCCCTGTCTGGTCTAATTAAAATTCCACCGAATGTCCTTTCTCCCTTGAATGTCCGCCAATATTTACGGGCCCAACAGGACGATCCGTCCTGTCTTTCCTGCCGCATCCTGGCACAGCCTCTCCACTCCGGCCCAAACAATGCGGCGAAGGACTCGCCGACAGCCAGAGACCGCACGGCTCGTTTGCTTCATTTGCAGAGCAATGGAACTTGCAACAACCGCAAATCAAACACAGCAACAGGAGGGGCATGTGGCACGGCCATGGACCATGGGCCATGGGGCACACGGCATGTGGCATGGAAATCATATGCCATAAGAAATTTGCAACCAACCGACTGGCCAGAGCTGTCGGCCAGTTAGCACTTGCTCCTTTTTCGGTCGTCCTGCCGGCGCATCCTTTTTAATGGAAATTCCAATCGAGTTCTGTTACACTTCGCAGGACTCGTTGGCAGCAGTTGGCAGCAGATTGGACTTCAGAAATGCATGACGTGGCAGCCTTGAAGGGAATGTCCTGGCAAGAGTCCTCCCGAATCCCTAATCGCGTCTGGCTGCCTGCGATCGGAGTGAAATATCGCGAATACTTCTCCGATTCCGAGCACATCCTTGGTGTTCTGTTATTTCGAGGTTCATTACATTCCCGAGCGCAAATCAAGGCTCTGTCTTGGAGGACCTGTCGCGAAGGCAGTTTGCATGTGTCTCGCACACACTCAATAAACCGGAGCTCAGACACGTACGACAGTTGTGCCACCACCCCCCTCCCCCTCCCAAGCAGCTCATGCTGGCTGCTCCATCAACAGTTTGTGGCAGCTTGTTGAAATTAATCATTCTGCTGCCAGGACATCTTCCAGTCCTCCTGTTTTTGGAGGAAGCAACTGCCTCGACTTTAGGGCTGACAGATACAGTCTTCCCCTTTCGTTTATTATAATGGTAGACCACTGTAGGGGAGTTCGCTCCTAGTCCCCTGCTCCTTAGTCCTTTCGCCCTCCCAGGATCCCTGCCATCTCTAGCAATCAGTTGGCAGCCCCGACTTCCTCCCACTCGTCTGTCGCCATGTTGCTACTTCCGTTTCCGCTTCTAGTTGGCTCCTTCATTGGCGCACGCCTCCTTGTGTGTGTGTGTGTGTGGGGGAGGGGGGGAGTGTGTCAACAACATTATGTTATTTCGCCGGCATGTGTGTGCGAGCTGGCATTCCACTCGCGTAATTTCCCATGGTAACTGAACATGTGAGTGCATCCCACGTCCTTGCCACCTCCCATCTATACCTCCATCCCCACTCATATCCTGGCAGCTGCTTCCTGTCTTTCCCAGTTGTCGCGACAATAACTTCTTCGAAGGACTCGCCGCTCCCCTCGTCCTGGATGTGCTGCATTTGTTTACAGCTCGCTTATAATAAATTGCAATCATGACTGGAATGGCAACTGCTCAGCTCGGAATCTGACTCTGACTCTGATTTTGTGGCTGACAGGATTTGCATGGAGCGTGGGAGGCAGGACCCCCTTTAACATTTTCAATCAGTGGCTCAGTCGCCCAAATATCCTTTTTCCGCTGCTCGTCGAGCCCCGAAGGATAACCAATTAGAGCGCTTACGGCCTGCCACCTTGCTGTCTTGCTGGCTGTCTTCCGGCTGAAAAGAAAGGTGCCGAAGAAGGAACTCCACGCAAGAGAGTTCAGTGACGAAAGGGTATACACTTTAAGCTCTGCCTCACATCCCAACCAGCACTTATCCCCCGGGGCCTGGCCCGTCAATTAAAAGCGCAAATAGTCATCAGCGCGGAAAATGTTTAACGTGAATACTTTTATGGCTGATTAGGCACGAGGGGGGCCCAGGACCTGCGACGGAGGTGGGAGGAACATATTTTGTCATCTCCCGCTATGACAGAAGGAAAAGTTGAGGCACGGGCGGGAAAACTTTTTGGCCAACATCTTCACAATGGGGCATGCCCCACACGCTCCATCCACCCTCCATTCCTATGCTCCTTTTGAATTACAGGCAGTGCATGGAAGGCAAATTTATTGGCAAATTGGGAGCAGAGTGGTTTCCTTTCATTCCTCCTGCTGGAGGTCCTGGCGGAGGCTAGCGAGTGTGTGTGGCCCACGTGGGTGGATTTTTTACGGCGTGTTCTTTGTTTATGTTGTTTTTATTGATTGAAAATAACTTAGTGTCGCTTTATGGGCCTCCTCCTCCGGAGCTCCAGAGCTCCAGCCAGGACCCAGTCGTGCCTGGCGCTCGCCAAACGCGCATCCCGCGGTAGGAAATAGGAGTGCGCGGCGCACTCCCATCTGCGGAAAACCATCATTCCGATTTACATTGGCGTGGCCGCTTTTCTCACCCAGCGGAGCGAGTATCAATATGCTTGGCGATCGGAAAAAGAAGGCGGTTCTCCCCTACCCGCAAGCTTACCGGCTAGGGGAGATCGGCGCGAAATCTCACCCAGGGATTTTCTGGTTGAAAAAAATTTCCCTTGCTTTTTGCTTTGCTTTTGGTTTTTGTTTTTGTTTTTCCCAACCTGCCCATTGATTTTTACTAAATTCGAAATGCGTTGTTTGTCATATTTATTTATTATTAATTATATTTATTATTTATTAATCTTAATACATAAAACTGAAAAGATAAAAAAAAGAAATAAAAAAAAGCTAAAAATAAATAAATAATAAAAACAAATAAAATTCTTACAAATAAAGATATTGAGACGTCCAAATTTCTAGTACAGCCAGAACTGAAAATATTTGTTTAATGAAATAACGTTTATTCATTATTATCAACACAATAAAATATAAATAATTGAATGAACGGAGCAGTAAACTTACCATTTCACAATAATAAACCAATGCGACTCACTATGAACAACCCTATGTGACCGTTTCGATTTGGGTTGATTTAGCATAAAAACGCTGCACAAAACGCACACTAATTACGCGGGATTATTTTTTTGCTGCCCTCAGTTAAAGTAAAAAATAAATTCCTTATATGAATAATATTTTTCATTAAATATTGAGCTATGTTTAAATTTTGCACTTCAATAAAATTATTATAGAACATAAATTGGTAAACTTAAATAATATACGTTGAATTGTTCATGAAATAATTTTTTCTAGGTTAAAAGTCCCACGCATAAATTTTTCTAAGTCCCAAGCGAGACGAAAATTTTCTAAGTCCAGTTTTTTGAGAGCGAAATCTATGTTGAGAGAACAAATTCCCTCTCTCAACTCGGGGTGGGTGAGAACAAGGTACGAAAGATGCCTGCCGGAATGCACCGAAACGCTGCTAGCACCGAAAAGTCCGACTGGGGAGCCAAGGCACTTTCCGCCAAAAGGTAAATAAAGTGCAGCCTGGTGGGAGCAGCCCACCTCCTTCTGGGACTTCCGCCCCTCGATCCTTACCGCCAGTCACTTACACATGCATAAGTATATGCGTTTTGGAGCAGGCCCCCAGGATGATAATCCTGAATAATTAGCGGGAACTGGCGCGTGCGGCTCCGCCGAGACACACTCCGCCGAGGCATCACCAGAGCCTGCCACTTAATGCACTTTGGCATATGCGTAAATTGCCTTTTGAGCGGGTGCTAATTAAGTGGGTTTTGTGCCCAGACTACCCGGGACTACACAGGCCCAGGCACAGGCCCTTGACCAGGCCCGGGGCTGGGCTTTAATGAAGCAACCGCACGGCCACCAAAGAGACCCATCTGTCGTGGAAACAAAGGGTGGCGGTGGCGGAGGCCTTTTTTGTGCCAGGTCCTCCGCCTAACCTGTTGACCCGGCTGACCCAGCTGCCCATTTGTCAATGCCGAAAAAACATGACCCGTGGCAGACCCTCAGAGGCTTCAAGGGGGTCCTTGAAGAACACAGAGTACATTAAATGCTTCACCATTAAATGGTTGTCTTATAAAAATAATTAAATACTGTAACATACACTTTACTAAAGAATATTCTGTAACGGATGAGAATTGGAGGATATATAGGCCATATAGTCATTTCCATTCATTCCATAAGGAATAGGAGCAGATATTTTAACAATAATCCGAAAAATATTTTTGCATCGGGGTTATCATGCAGATTGATATAGAATCGATCCACAAATCATTTAAGAATCAGGTGAAAACTGGCAGAGATATAGAGATTCCAGATTTCCCTATGGTCCTCCTTATACTCCTTCCCGTTTTTAAGGGAGTATGCCGAGAAAAATGGATGAAAAATTTAATAATATTTTTGCTTCAGGCTTTTAATGCAGATTAGTGGAGGATCCATCCCCGAGTCTATTAAGGTATAACCCTCAACAATCGGACAAAAATTGGCATAGATATAGACATCCTTGTGGGGCATATGGTCCTTCCCATGCATTTCCCCATTTTCAAAGGAGTCTGGCCGGAAAATTTGACAAAAAATCTAAAAATATTTTTGATTTGGGATTTTAATGCAGATTAAGAGGGAATCGATCTAAAAATCGTTTAAGGTATTCCGTTCCCTATGAGTCCTTCCCATACATAACACCGTTTTCGAGGATTCTCCCAGAAGGACACCGTTTTCGAGGATTCTCCCCAGTTTTAATAAGAAGTAGATTCTATACAACATGTTTTCGATATAAATCCATCCAATATAAGTACATATACCTTACAAAATCAACAGTCATTCATTCAACTCAACTTGTCATTCAACAGCAAGGGTATTCCGACTTCACCTGAACCCGAAGCTATCCGTCCTTCCATGTATTTTTTCCTTTTGTCCCCGAATCCGACTGGACCTTATTAATTAGCTTGATTAAAATTAATATTTGCGCAACTTTGGCGACGCCGCAAGATGTCGTCAGCTGTGGAACAGTGTTCCGGAGGACCAGGACAGGACGGCATCTGGGGCAAATATGTGCAATAAATAAACATTTCGGCGCTGTGACAGCCGTCGGGCTAGGTACTTCAACTGTAATAAAGCAGGAGCAGAGACAGGCAGCTCCGTTTTATTGGGCGGAAGCGGAGCATGACCTCCGAGTTGCGAACTGCGAGTAGCGACCCTCCGACTGCGAGCCAAGTGGCAACAAAGTGCGTCGGGATAAATCCTGATGCGTCAGTCTGGAGAGGATGGGGGCAGAGGTCGGAGGTCGGAGGTCGGAGGGCAACCCGCCAAATGGAGCCATGAAAAATGTTGGCGCATTCATTCGTTCGGCTGGGAGTGTCGCCACCGCATCTAGTTCCACTGATTTTGTGCGACACTTGGAGAAAAGCAAAAAGACTATTCCACAGGACTAGTCCCTCATCATCCCAAGATCTTCTTAAGTTTTCTTCCAGTGCACTTTTGGCTCACATACCCACCGTACTTGGCTGTCGTCACTGTTTATTTGGCCGATTCCGTTTCATGTGCTTTTTGTTTTACGTTTTACGAGCATAAAGATAAATTCACACGCCAACCAACCCACGAGGATTGGCAGGACGAGAGCCCAGGATAAAGAATATAGAAGCGAGGAGCAGAGCAGGTTCGCAGGTCGACCGCCCGCCGCTTTCGGTCATCCGATTTATTTATTTATTTATGGTAACAAATTGCAGCGTCAACTTAATCACCGAACTCTATTAGTTTCGGTGGCCTTTGTGCAGGACTCCCGGGCCAGCAGCTCCCGGGGCCAACTCATTTCACGGCTCCACAGAAAGTCATTTCTCTTGGCCTGGCCGACATTTGTATCTGCATCTGGAGTGGGTCGGATGGCGGTTGGTTGTCGTTCCCCAGGCGGCGGCACTCAATAAAACAACTTTAATTAATTAATCATTATTCCGGCTTGGCATTTCTGCTTAGACTTTTCTGTTTATTCAAGTTATCCGACAAAGGATGTGGGATGGAGCTTAGGAGGAGATGGTGGAATCGAATTGGACTACAATGACAAACTTACGGCTTACTCGACGGCTCTCGCCCTAACATCGCTCCGGACATCGCTCCCACATGACTTATGGTCTGCGCGATAATTAATCATATTGGCTGCAGCCCCTAGCCGGCTCTTCCGGCTCTGGGCTCTAAACTTCTAGATACTTAGTATTGCTCCTGGATACACTGTATGGATACACTGCCGCGGACGAGTGCCCTGCAGCGGCACAACAACGAGAAAACAAACAACTAACGAGCTACTTAGCCTAGGAGGCGGAAGGTGGAGGTCGGGTGGGGTCACCGCGGCGGTCAATCACAGCTCACGGGCGCGGGAGGAACAGAAGCTAACACTATAAGAGGACTTAAAGGAGGGTCCTCTGATGGGTTCACCTCTCTCTTTTGGGTTGATCCACATTCTGATACTTGTTTTAAGGGTTTAAAATTATAATCTAATAGGTATAAGAGGGTTTTGGAACTTACCATCTTGAAACTATGAATTCTGAAATAAAAAGAAACATAAATAATAAGTAAGGGTTGATTGAAATAAAATGAATGATAATAGAAACAAGAATCTATAGATAAATAATAATTAAAATAATAAATAATAAGAATCATATGCTACTTAAGATATACTCAAATACTTAAAGATATATACTATAAGATATAAAACTCCTTAATAATATTATAACCAATTTAAAAGGCAAGTAAGGTTTAAAAATATTAAAAAGTAAATGAAAACTTATAAACTAAAAAGATATAAGAAAAGATATCCTATCCTATTAGACCTGTGTTATAAGGATAAAAATGTAAACACTCTGGACCTATATATGTACCTTTGGCAATGGAATACTGAGAGGTCTGTTTCTTCCCCTAAAATCGACTGGAGATCTAGTTCCCTAACTCTACTCTAGTAATGCAAGCACTGGAATCTTACCTAAAATGAGACCCGACTGTAGTCCGTGGACTAACTCTCTTCGTGGTTCGGGATGTCCTGGTTCTGCTAACTAATGGATAGAGAAGCTCCTAAGGGCTCTCCTATCGGGACTTATCTAGCGTATTACCCTAATGCGTTTGATTGCTTTAAGCTGATGATTGGTCAGTTGCACACGCGCTTCTGGGGGGGATTGGCCGTTCAGATTGGGGCGTGGGTGGGGAGGGCGCGTGTCATGATAAATAATTGCTTGGTGTTTCGCTCTAATTGACGAGGACTGGGTCGGGGGACGGGGGTCTGGCCTAATCCAGGCCATTCGATGGCGCGTCAGCGAGAGCGGGCGGCGGCTGGAGGTCCTCCTCCTGGGAGTCGCCCAGCGAGAGCCTGGACTTGGCCGCCGTCTCCATGGACTTCCAGGTGCCCCCGCAAGTGGCCTGCTGCAGGGAGATGCGCGGTATGGACTTGCAGCTGCCACTGTTGGCGGCGCCTTCGGTCGGGCGGTCTTCGGACTCCGCCAGGGCACTGAGGCTGCACGTCGGCGGGAGGATGCGGTGGGGGAAGCGGGGCGAGCCCCGGACCCGCTCCCTCAGGCTGGGCGAGGGCTGGACCACCGAGGAGCGCCGGTTGCTGGGCAGCTGAAAGTTCACCTTGGTCTCCAGCAGCTTCACATACTTCCCTCCCAGCGGCTGCTGGTCCGCCGGCTCCTGCCCCGAAATGGTGGGAATGGGCAGGAAGTTCGGATCCTTGGTGAGGCGGTCCAGGTGGGTGCCGCTCTTGGTGAGCGAGCCGCGGTGGATGGGCTTCAGGTGGTGGCCGTTGGAGTGCGCCTCCACCGAGGCTACGGCCGAGCCGCCCTCCGCGGGGGCTCCCAGCCCGGGGCTGTTATAGATGGCGTTGCAGGACGCGGTCTGGGAGGAGGGGATGAGCCGCGTGAACAGGCCCATGTGCGACTTGAAGGCCGCCTTGAGCCCCTTCTGGTCGGCCAGGCTGGCCGTTGAGCCCTTGGTGCTGGACGTGGTCCTCGAGAAGATCCCCCGCAGCCGGTTGATGAGCCCCGTCTTGGCCTCGGTGGCCTGCTGGTGGGCCAGACGAAGGTTGATGAGGTCCTGGGTGGGCAGGCAGGCCTCCTCCAGCTGGGGCTGCGAGGCGAAGGTCACCGACCGCCGCATCGGGATCTGCATGTACTCCGCCGAGGGCCAGCTCGCCCGGGGGATCACCGGCGGCAGCACGGACAGCAGCAGGTTGGGCAGTATCCCCGAGATGCTGGGCGTCCTCGACTTGCCGGCGGAGGGGGGCTGCTGGATGCCGCTCGTCACCGTCACCTCCGGCTTCAAGTGGCCGCCTCCCACGAGGAGCGAGGTGGAGGACGAGGTGGTCGTGGAGGTGGTGGTGCCCACTGCGAGGCCCGACTCCAGCAGGCGCTCCAGCTTGCGGATCTCCGCGTCCAGGGCCTGTATCTCCTTCTTGTAGACTCTGTTCTGCACCTCGACGCGGTACTGCAGTTCCCTCCGGTCGTCCACCACGAAGCGCCTGGTGTTGCACTCCATCTTGAGGCCCATGCTGTGGATCACGGGGTCTATGATATCATCTGAAAGGGAGGGATTAGGGAAATGTGGGTGTAGGTATGAGGATAACAAGGAGAGCTCCTTGAGTAGCTCCTTGAGAAAAAGGATTCCAGCTGAAAAGCACTTACTTCTGGCCCATATGTCGTGCAGCTTGGGGATGAAGGTCAGGCAGAGGGTGGCCGTGGTGCTGGTGAGGATCAGGGCGGTTATCGTGATGAAGGCCAGCGTGACCCGCTCGGAGATGAGGTTGGCCAGCACGACCACAATGGCGCTGGTGATGACCACGCTGTAGACTGAGAGCCCGATGTACTGGGAGTCGTTAAGGGCGGGGATCTTCACGTGCCGCGTCTCCCAGGCCATGTACACGCCCACCACCAGCAGGAGGCCCTTGTAGGCGTACAGGACACTGAGCCAGGTCTGGGTGTGCTGCGATCGGCAGACCTCGACCTGCAACGGAAACACGGAAGCGGAAATGGAGGCCAGTGAGAGTGTGTTGCGGGGAGAGGGCCCTCCAGGCCATTATAGTTACTATTTTTATGGCCACTTGACACCACGGCGCGACAGCACTTCATGCATAATGCCATCGCGCTTTAAACCAAGCTCTGCAATAAAATCTGATTTAATTGAATAAATAATTGCCTCGCAAACAGGCCGGCCTGGCAGTTAATCGGAATTGGAAATGTTTCGGCTTTAAAGACTAGCACTAGAAAATTTAATGAAGGATGCA
Organism: Drosophila ananassae; assembly: GCF_017639315.1. Lineage (NCBI taxonomy): Eukaryota > Metazoa > Arthropoda > Insecta > Diptera > Drosophilidae > Drosophila > Drosophila ananassae. The sequence goes on from NC_057930.1 coordinate 27,048,321, forward strand.
GGAGGAACAGTCACCTGGGGCTGGTAGACGACACTCCGGTCAATGGCGCTGATCTCGAGCGTCAGGTTCTGCAGGTGCCGCTCCATGGGGTCGGTGACCACCCAGAGGGTGACCAGCAGGGCGTCCACCAGCAGCAGGCCGCACACGAGCAGGATGAGCTGGATGTCCTGCAGCATCTTGTCCTTGAAGACGCTCCCAGTGCGCGTGAAGATCCGGTGGACCCTGTAGGTCTTGGCGAACATCGATCCGAAGGCCAGCGAGAAGCCAGCCGAGAGGAGATAGACCCGGGCCTGCAAGGATAAGAGGGTTAGTGTTGGCGGAGGTCCTCCCACCACCTGACTTTCTGGCTCGTTTCGAATTTATGCAAATAGGAATATCACAAATGTTGTAACTTCTCGTGTCATGTGTTTGCCTTCAACCGCCGCCCCCTGCGGCCAGGCGGACTAACACGGGGGTCTTAACAACAATATCAAAAACAAACAGGGAGCCGGAGGAGGCAAGGAGGTACACCCTGGGCCTGGCCAGGATGTGGGTTCAGAAACAGAAACCGAAACCGAAACAGAAACAACAGCGACCAGCAAATTTCCCTGGAGTGGCGTTTGGAGTGGCGTTGAGGCAGGAGGTCCTGCGGATCTAAATGGAAAGCTCGTCAAAATCGACTTGGCTGCTAGCTCGAAGAGCGGCGGATTGTCGGCTATATCCGAGGGCTTTTTATATTTTGGAGTAGATGCCAAGGCGGAGAACACCGCCAGACAAGGGGCAACTATTATAAAACAGAAACAGTCTCATACATCCTTTCAGGCCTCCTGTTTCTCGCCGTGTATCATAACAAAACACATGAACGCGACGCCAAAGTTGCCAGCCAGAAACTGAAAGTCATATTTGATGAGGACCCACCACGCTTGCTTACACACCAGAAGCCCAGCAGCCCGCCAGAAACTCAAACAAAGAAACGAGAACGAAGCCCCCAAAACCCACACCCGGCCAGGGTAACTCACCGTGCAGACCGTGGCGAAGGAGTCCTCGGCCGAGGGCAGCGTCGAGTGGTCCAGGCCCAGCAGGATGACGGTGGCGTACACGAAGATGCAGCCCACTGCGGTGATGTTGCTCAGCTTGGGGCTGGAAAGTTTAATTGCCCTGTGGAGAGGAAAGGAGGAGAAGGTGTTGGATTTTTGGGGGAATCATAAGCAATCGATTGTTTCGGCTAGAGAGGTTTTTGATTTATGGAGGCTGTGAGAGGCTTCGAGTCCCAAGGTGCCGGGAACTGCGCTCCGAAACAATTAAATAGTGTTACATGCCATAATTGACGCCCGAATGGGCCGCCCACTTACTTCAGCTTGCGGAAGTGGAGGTTGAAGGCCAGGAAGGCTATGGCCAGGGCTATGCCCACGCTGGAGAGGGTGGCGACGGTGTAGAAGGCCAGGGGCGCGATGGTGGCCACCCGCAGCTTGAACACCCGCTTCGCGATGGGCACCTGGCCGCTGTGCCACTTCACCGGCCGGCAGCGGGGACACCGGAAGTCCAGGGCGTCGGTGGCCGGGTAGTAGAGCGCCACGGGCTCGAGCATGCCGCGCTGGATCTGGTAGAAGGCGGTAGTGCCGACACGGTCGGGCCCGCTGAAAGAGACAGGACCCTGTGGGGAGGCAGATTGGAGGATAGTTGGCAAGGATCTAGTCAGCTACTCACCGAGACTCCCAGGAAGTGCAGCTTGCCCAGCTGCTGCAGGAACTCCCAGGCCATGTCGCTGCGCGTGTAGTCGAAGCCGTCCAGCTTGGACTGCTCCTCGTTGCGCCGCCAGTGCTCCTCGGCGGCGCGGAGGGCGAGGGCGATGGCCCAGACCGCGTCGTAGGTCTGGGGGGCGTACTGGGAGATCGCCTCCGGGAAGAGGTGGCCTCCGCCGCTGCCGCTCGCCCCCCGCCTGCGACGGCGGCGCCCCAAATCCGATTGCGGCCCGCTGGTGGTCCTGGCAGCGCCCTGGCCGTGGCCGTGGAACTGGGCGAACTGTTTCCGCAGCTGCGAGTTGAACATGTGATTGTTCTGCCGAGTGGAAAGGCGATTAAGCAGACCACGAATGCCGCAGGAATGCCGCCAGTAATGAGATTGCCTATCCCCACTCCCTATCCCTGACTGGGATTTCATGACCGCCACTAAAAGAGTCGTAAAAGCGCGTCTGTGGCGGCGAATGCGAATGGGAATGCGAATGCGATGACAGGCAGGACTTAGGCGGCCCACTTGGCAATCACCATCACCGCCACCATCTTCGGGCCATCGCAAACGCAATCGCAGCCCCGGGATTGTCTAATCAAATAAATCATTTCGTTGTGGACGCGGCAGGACTTGATGGAATGGGGATGAGAGTGCCCCAATCCACAGAGAGAGAAAAGGAATTGGATTTCGGAAGTAGTCCAGAAACTGTCCAACTTCAAACACTAATCTTTTGTTTGTCCTGGTCCTGGAGAGAGTACTCGTAATATTTGTCGAATTATTCATAAAATAAAACACCTATTTGTATGTTTAGACTTCCGCTTCATTAAAGGCCTAATCCTGTTATAATCCCATTGGCACACCCCCATTCCAGGCAAGGAATCCAAGCGAAAGTGAAATATCGAGAGGCCCCTCCCCGGGCAGTACTCACCAGGCCGCTGTAGCTGACGTTGTTCCCAACGATGCTGTTGTGGGTGGACACAACGATAAGGTTCTCGACGGCCAGCTGCAGCTCGTGGTTGGAGCAGGCGGTGCGCTGGTCCGGCCACCAGGGCGCGCCCATGCTCTCGTGCAGGATCCAGGCGTAGTCCGCGCCGAACATCCGCAGCCTGTAGGCCTCGCACAGGATCTGCGGGGCCAGCTCCTGCGAGAAGCTGCCGATGATGATGCGCGTGTCTGTCTCCTGTGGCGAAATAAGTACCATTTGTCATTTGTCATTCTTCGATTAGCCGGCCTGCTGCCCGCGCAGGACCTCCGCCCGGAGGCTTTCTCCGACAAATGAAGAAACATTTTTCTACGAAACTAAAGTCGAATGCTTGGTAATGAACTATCTGCCCAGAAATTTGGGAGGAAGCCAGCCAGGACGTGGCTTCAAACTAGGTGCAAGGAACTTAAAGAGTTCTGATAGTCTAACCCCTGAGGAAGGACATGCGAAGGATACTCACTCTCAGCAGCAGCAACTGCTCCTTAAAGTCGGTGGCTGCAAAGGTGATAGTGGCCGCGCAGGATATGTTGGCCGCCTCCAGCTCCGTCACCAGGTTGTTCACCGCCAGCGAGTGCACCTCCTCGTTCTGCGAGAAGGTGGTCACCGTGCCCCAGCCGAACTTCCTGATGAAAGCGATCCGCGCCGGGTTGTGCGAGGAATCCGGGGCCACGGTCCTGTAGAAGTACGGGAACTCCCGCCTGTCGCTCAGGGCCGGGGACGTCGAGCCGAAGGAGACCTGGTGGGTGGGTGAGTGGGTTCTTTACATATCTATCTGGCCCGTGCGGAGATGCTTAAAATGCAAGACATGCGGCCAAGAATCTGTCTCGCCCTCATGTGCCACTCCCCGAAACGAGCTCCATGCTCGTTTCACACACGCGTAGACTAAATGAAACATCAAAGGCCAAATGCAAATGTCCCGAGTCCCGCCTCCCGACTCCCGACTCCGGATCCAGAACCACGCTTTTAAGTGAATTTGTGGACCTCATAATTTGTGAGCTGTGGAAATGTTTATGGCTCAAAGGTTTATGGGATGAAGCTGTTCCTAGTGCTGGTTCTGGGAGCCGAGAGCCGGGAATCGGGATTGGCATTTTCCAGGCATTTATGCTAATCGAGCGTGGCACGTGAGTTGATTAGATTTTTGAGAAATTGCCCGATTCTGGCACGGGCTGGAGCCAAGGGCTGGAGAATATTTGCATTTTAATCAGCCTCAGATGCCAATGACTCACCTGCACGATGTTCCAATAGGGCACCACCTTCGCCAGGCTCTCGGTGACCTCCGAGCAGGCGGATCCCAGCAGCATCACCATCCGCGTTGAGGGCTGTGTGTAGATGGCGTGAAAGAAGCGATCCACGCCCACTCCAGGATCGCACTAGATGCCAGGAAGATAAAGTCAGTACCAGGCAAGGCAAGTACTGGGGGCAAGGACTCGTTTCGCCGCCATAAAAAGGCGGCGAGATGGGGCAATAAACATTTTTAAAATGTCGACTTTGATAGAGACACAGCCAGCCGGAGGAGATGCGACTCCAGATATGACTGTCGTGCGGCGGAGCGGGCATATGCATACACTGGGAGAAATGCTTAAGAGTATCTGCCTCTCAGAGGAGGGCGAAACTCTTAGGCTTTCTCCCAGTGCCTCTGTTTTTTGATACATTTGCTTGCCCCATCAAAAGCGGCAAGGACTCATCGCAATAAAAGCGCCAAGACCGACTGTTGACGACATACTTGCCCCTCCTTTTGGGGCAAGACCGCAGCTGCTCTCCGCTCCGCTCCCCTCCGCCCCACTCCGACCTGGCTGCAGATTTTCTTATTAAGTTTTAATGTTCCACGCGCTACTAAATTAAAATTCAATTTCTTAATGGAGCCCAGCCGAGCCGCCTAGGAGGTACAGCTGGTGCCAAGGAATGCCGAGAATGCCAGCCTCTTACCTGCGTGTCGTTGGTGACCAGCTCCAGGGTGTAGCCGGGGAGCAGGCGCTTCCGGTTGATGTGCTCCACGGCCATGGTGGCGGCGCCCAGCTCGCTCAGGCCGTCGGGACGCGGGCCCCGGGACGTGGACAGCTCGAAGAGGCCGAGCAGGACGATCTTGCCGTGGTTGCGCTGCACCTCGGCCGGCGACATGCGGCGCTCGCTCTCGAAGACCTGGTTGACCTTCAGGTAGCGCTGCCGCTGGGGCGGGCTGGCCGGCAGGGGGTGGTGGGAGGCGTTGGTGCTGCCGGGCAGGTTGCTGGACGAGTTGAGGCGCTGCTGGCGGCGCTTGACTTTCGTCCGCTTGTACTTCCACTCGGACCGGGGGGACAGCACCTTCCACAACTCCTTGCTGGATGCTTGGCTGGTCGCTCCTCCTGCTTTTGGCTTCTGTGGCTGCTCTGTGATGGTGCTAATTGAGGCGCCCGGCTTAATTGCCTCGATGCCCAGGACCTGCCGCTCGGCCGACGACTCCATGCCAGCTGCGGCGGCCGTGGCCCAGGCCAGGGCCAGGAACAGGCCCAGCCCCACGGCCACCGGCCACTGGCCGTATCTGGCCCTCCGGTGAGTTATGCGCATCCCGTCGGCAACGGCCTCTGGCCCATTAATCACCCGGGCATTTGAACCGGGGACTATCGGAGGCTGCAGCGATGGGCTCCACTCGCGCCACTCGAATAATATATATCGCCTTTTTATGCACTCTGACGACAGGATACGCTTATCGTTTCTCTTCCGCTCCTGGCTGCTGCCTCCTGGCTGCTGGCTGTTGGTTCCTGCCTCCGTATCGGCGTCAGGTTTATCGCCCTTTTATTGGCCTCACTTCTGCTCGCATTCTGTATCTCCTGGCCGGGATTCGCTGGGCCAAGTACGGGCTCATAAAAATATGCAATGCCTGCGGCTTCCCGATGGGCCGATTGACACAAAACACGGAGAGAAATTACACTCTAACTCGGCACTTGAACTTGTCGATTTCACTGCGATTTAGTCACTTGTTTTTGAATTAAGCGGTAGAGTATGGAGTATCTGGTTGTTAACTATCAACTATTGCTTAAGGACCAAGGATGAAACTGATTCGAGGATGGAATTCGTAAAAAAACTGGATAAAAAATCGATTTCTGCGATGTGCCGAAGGAGGAGGAGTCAGAAATGGCCAATTTTCCAGTTGAAAAGGATTAAGATGGAAGCTGGAGACTTCGATGAAATGGACACGCCCTCGCCACCCAGGACCCCCCATAAGCGCCTCTCACACCCCCCAGTCAGAGGCAAAGCCCCTTTGTTGTGTGGCTGCCACTTGGCCATTATTTTTTATGCTAATGGCCAAACATTTTGCGCTTTCATTGCGGGCTTTTGGGCTACTTTTTGTCGAGTCTCACGCGCCACAGATTTCAGTGAGCGTTTCCCTCTGTATGCGCGTATGCATAATTGTTTCGAGATTACCGACTTGCAGTCCCCCTCCCTCGGACTGGCAGAGTCCCCCTGGCAGTGCGCCTTCTAGCGCCACTCACCCACACCCACTTTATGGACGCTTTCTTCTCTTTATTCGCGCTTTCTGCCTTTCTTGTCGCACGCTCCTCCTTCGGCTGGCGCTTAAAATAACTTTTTGGCCCATTTTGCCAGAGCCCCCTGCTCAGTGGCAGTGGCAGACGCAGTGGCAGCTCACTCCTCCACCTGCCCCCGGGCGTGGGTCCTCCTCTGTTGACGTTTGCTCCCTCTTTTCTGCTTTATTTAACCCCTTGCACTGGACCACTACAAAGCTACACTGCTGCTAGCTCACTGGGGGTATCCATCTCTCGTGTTCGAAAGAAAGTGCACTGGAGAAAGTGGCCAGCAGACTCTGTTCCTCAAGTTCTACAGTCTACAAAGCTAATCCCAAACATAAAGTTTGAAATACTTGTCCCAGACTATTCATTAATTGGCAGTTGAAACAGTTGAAGTTCTACTTTTCCCAGAGGATTATAGTCGCAGTGCATGTTTATTTGTGTATATGAATATTTAGCCACTGCTCGGCACTCCTCCGGTCCTTTCTATTATTCTGCCATATTTTAAACCTGCACTTATTTATGGCCATGTGTGTGCCGGCCCCCTTCCAGCCCCCGGCCAGCGCCAGCGCCCGCTTCAGTTGTTATTTTCATGCTTGACATAAATTATGCAAAATGCTGGCTGCATTTGTAATTCTGATTCCAGTTTTCGCTGCTTGTCGTATGTAAACAGCACAACGGCAGCAGCTGCAGGACTGTGGGTGGCAGTGGCAGGGAGTGGAGTTTTTAGTTTTTTAGCCAGTTTCAGAGTGGAGGGCCCTGAGTGCGGCAAGTGCTAGTTGCCCATTCAGAGATTCCAGAGATGCGATGTCAGAATGGCTGATGCGATTTGTTATGCAGCCAATGCTCATCGCAGCCAAGTGGAGGGGAAGCGCTTTTGGGGACTTCCTCTGGGATAACCACAGACAATGCAGATCCGATTCTTCACTCAACTGGCCCACTATCTAATGTCACAGTCTCAGGATCTGGGCTTTGTGGGAAATTGCATTCATAAATATTGCGACACGCTCTCACAGATTTACACTCGACCGCCCACAATGACAACTTATTGGCGTTTGAAAGGCCCTGCCACACACATTCCGGCCGTAATTTAATTTGTTTCATTTACTTGTCCATTTTGGACGCACGAGCCACGAATCACGACTTGCCGCACAGGTGCCTGGCTGGGACTTGCGAGGGAAGTTCGCACCGAGAAGGACACGCCACCGACGAGCTCCGAACCCCGACTGTTGGCCGCCGTTGAAGCTGGGCCGCTTTTATCAGCCAGCAGCTCGGTTGAAAGGCATCCTTCGAGGAGGCTGCGGCCTCAACCGGAGATGCCTTCAACCAGAGAGGGCGCTCTCGGGGCGGCAGGGCGCCTGCGCCGCAAAAGGGCGCCAAAAACTTCATTCATGAAACCTGCGGGGGCCGCCAGCGAGAAGCAACAAGCTGCGACAATTGAAATTCGCTGGCAAAGTTTAACTTTAAATTATGCAAATTAATTCCCAGCGTAAAACTAAAAAATTTGCAACTGTTTTAATGAAAAATTCATTTACATCCCGGTCCGGAAAGGAGGCTGGCGGACGGAGGGAAGTGGTGTTGGCAGCTGTCGGTTCGGATAGAGTCTCAGGACGAGCGCGAGGACACTCTTAATTATGGCTGCACTGAACCGGCAGTGCCTAGACCCCCAGCCAGGAACTGAAATGTTTAACATTTCTGGGGCGGAAGGCTGCAAAACTTTTCCACCCAAGCTGGCCCGAGCTTCCTCCTCCTCTGGGCTGGCTGTCGAGCTGCAATGGGAAATAATTTGATTTGATTGCTGCTGCCCATCCATTTCCTTTTCGCTTTCAGTTGCTTGCCATTCAAAAAATTGTAATTAATTTTCAGGGCCCCAGTCCCCATCCAGAAGTTGGATTTATTTGGAGCAATGCTGGCTAGGAATGGATCCTGCCAATCCATTTGCAAAAATGATTCAATCGACTTCCAGGGCACAACAATAAACATCACTGAACTGGAGTATCTGGGACATCCATTCTGAGCAAGGTGCCTGGGCAAGTACTGCGATTATCGCCATTTGACTTGGCACTCGAGTCTCCCCGGCGCCATTCCATGCAAATTTGATGACATCTAGCAGGCAACTCCTCCTCCGACCAGGACCTACTGCCAGATACTGCCACAATGCACTGCCTGGGGACTGGGTACTGGGTACTGGGTACTGGGTACTGGGGTCGGGATTGGATTGCGACTTTTGTTTGGGTCCCTTTCGGCTGAAGTTGGCAAATAAAATGCAATTACACCGCAAAACTCAATTCCAAGTGTCAAAAAGTTGCGCTGCACTTAAGAAGTTAGCGATGATGCGACTTTCCCAGCCCCTTTCCCTTTCCCCCTTCACAGCTAAAAGCCAAAGTTGAGCCACAAAGCGGATTAGGATGTCTATTCCTGGGGCCGGAACAGGCCCGAATAAATCTGGAATATGACTTGCAACACGACAGGCCGGTGGCAGGCGGCAGGCGGCGCTCCGGATAATTTATGGACCGAATGGAGGATATATTGGCCGTGTTCTGTTTATGTTTCTCTCGGCTTGCCAACTAATTTGCCATCGAGAGGGAGGCCGGCCCAGTACAAGCTTCCATTTGCATTTTAAATGAGCGAGCTGGCTGGGAAACTTTTTACAATGGCACTTGAAGTTCTGCGGAGCTACCCTCGACCGGGTGTGCGGAATGTGTCTTGAAGGTGGCCCTTGGTACATTTTTTTTGTTTTTACTTTGCAAACAGAGCAAAGTGATTGTAAATAACAATATTCCACCTTTTTTTGAGGGAGATGAGCCTATTTATGAGGTCTTGGAGACGGCCTAGAAGTAATCTTTCGAAAGTAAGACATTTTTAAAGCCAAGTCTGTTATTTTAGAGTACCCTCAAGTCGGCTAAACTGACCTCTCTGTTGACAACTATTTGTTGTTCGCTCGTTTGTCTCGTTTGGTTCGTGTCCCGCTTTGTTTGCGGACACTTGGCAAATTGGCAGCTCGCAGCTGGCAGCCCGGCCGCCCGGCAGCCCGGCAGCCCGGCTGTGGCAAAAGTTCGAGCCTGCCGAGTCGAAACAATTTACACGTTCCGGTTGCTCTCGACTCTGTTACACACGGCGTATGCGTAATTTAGTGCTGCACACTTTGCGGCGCAAATTCGCACTTTTGTGACTTGTTTAGCCGTCCTTCGCCTGCCGCCCGCCGCCCTCTGCCTCGCCTCGACAGCACTTAAAATCAGAAATTCAATTATCTCACACACACGCACCTCCCATCCTGATGGTTAACCTTCAGCAGGCTCCTTAGAGGAGTAGGAGTAGGCAGGAGCTCCATTTCGCACGCTCCTTTCGCACCTGCGCTCCTTTTAAAGGTTGACAGAGTCAATTTTTGGACAGATCAGGTGGGGGAAAGTATGCAGATCCCACTGGCAGCTTTATTGTTCCCGGGGGCTTAGCTTCCCCCTAGCATAGACCCATGTCCTATGTCCAGATACGAATTTAAAGTTTCTCACTTGAATAATTGAATCTCTGGATCTCTCCCAATCCCCGTCTCATTCACGGCAATTTAATTATAATTTTCTTCTTTTCGGCCCTGGCCCAAAATTCATTATCGCCGGGCCAAATTAGCTTGAAAACAATTAACACCTGTTCGCCGGCTGCCGGCTGCCGGCTGCCGACTGCCGACTGCCCGCCCGCCTGATGCCTTCTGCCGGTGGCAGGCCACTTCAAAAACTAACACGGCCCGGGCCATTACCTCGTCCTAAGCCCTGCTTCCGTCACGCCGCCCCTAATGCCGTCGCATTCTAATGAAAAAAGTTGCACAAAAAACTTTTCAAATTACAACGGAAATCCGTGAAAATCCTTTTAACAAAGCACAACACGACCAGGTTGGTGGAGAAGGGCCCGTCGCTCCTCGCAGGGCTAGTGGAGCGGCGGAGAGGCTGCTGATGATGAGGCTGCTGATTATGATGGTGCTTTAAACAGGCATTGGCCCACATCTGCTGTGCCACCGAGCCACCGGGCCACCGGGCCACCTAGCCACCAATCCGACAGCACGTGCCGCCACCCACTGCAGAGCAAACCACTGCTGGCAGAACCACTGGCAGCCTGTCGTCCATTTTCATGTCGCGGTTTGCCAGAAAGGAGCAGGAGGAGGAGGTCCTGGACTGGTAAATTGATTTAGTCGCCGCTTGGCGGGACTGTGACGGGAAATTAAAGAGGAAGCTGCCGGGATTGGCTGGAACTACTAATTGATGGGTTGCCTACCCATTAGTTGCAAATTAGTCACACATAGGTCCTTGACAGAGGACCTGCCAGTCCTACGCTTACTATCGCTTTTACAGAAAGGATTCATTTATCAAAAAAGTGATTCCATCCGATGATATGAAGTATTTGCTTCTAGGAGCTCTGTAAGCTCTCCCAGCACCCCAATCCTTGCTCCTTCTGCAAATACCTCCACGCACCTTAAAAAGTTTATTTATTGACTGTGGTTGCGACAGGACCTCCCTCCACCCCCCAGCAGCCGCTGCCGGCGGGAAACTTTCAACTTTTAATGAAAAATATTCAATTTTTCAGGTGTTGCAAATATTTAACATTCGGATACCTTTCGCGGAGGTCTTGGGTCGGGGTGGAGGATGCGTGGCTCCCCCCCTTTTAAATTTCCCCCCTGAAACCCACCCCCGGCAGCTGCGGTTAGTGAGTGGTTTTTGTGCCAAAGAGCTCCCGCCGACGAAAAAATACAGAGCTCTGGCTCCGAAGCGCTTTAAATGTTAATTAAGAGCGGGGAAGAATCGGATAATTTGCAAGCGCTGGCCCCTGCATCGCTGGCCCGGTTAATTGGATTAGGTTCCGTTTGAAAGTTAACGTTTTCGGGTTTTCCCGCCGAATCGAATTAGCCCCGTCCAAGCCCGTGAAAAACCCGGCCGAAACAAATCCACAATCGCATTTGTCCTGGCTGTCGTCCTTCCTGTCGCGGAGGCCGCAGAGTGAAGTTTATTTGATTTGGCGAGCGATCGGGACTCTAACTCGATTTGGCTGCCAGTCCTGGCCTGGTTGGTTGCACTTTTCCGAGGCGATTCCGGGATGGGAGGTGATACCGAGTGATCACTGTGGGCACTTCACCCGCCGCGACGCGTCGACTGCCGGATGCTGGGAGGAACGCCTCCTTTTATAGCCAAGGAGCATCCTTCAACCGCTTTCAACCAGCCACACGCCGGCTCTCTTGGCCCGACCGGCGCTCTCTCCGCGACCTCCTCCGGGTGCCGGTTGTAAACAAGGCCCAGCTGTTGCCGGAAGCCCCACTCGCATTTGGCCAAGAACCCCTCTAGCCCGGACACCAACCACTTTGTGGCACCGCCATAAAAGCCACGGCGCCATAATCGAGCCCCAAAGTCGGCTATAAACGGGCCCCGCTCTCCCGACCGGGCCAGGGCGCATGAGCCTTTCCCCAGAGGGGGCCAAAGGATGTGCGAGCGGGACGCACCGTAAACAAACGAAGCAACAGCCTGCTCGGCTCCACTCGCCCGCATCTTCCGTCTCACGCGGAAAAGAGACGGGTCGTAAACAAAGACAGCTGTCTGTGGTGTCATTGTACTGCCTGCCGCCCAGGCGGGGTCTCCGAAAGCACTCGGAAAGCACTGCGAGGAATCCGCTCGCAATCTGCGCCACCAGCGGAGCAGCGGCGCTCCGTCGAGCGGTTGAGTGGGTCAGGTGCAAGCGTCCCCCCGATGCGCGTGACTCTGCCCCAGGTAGTGCACTGCGAGAAACGAACTAGGCAATTTGGTAGAGGATCTCCATAGGATAGGGTCTTCTTCAAAGGCTGAAATGGGCCTGAAAGTCCACTCTCATCTAATCGCTGGGGGAGCTTCTGTTGGGGCTCTGTAGAAAGCCATTTTTAGAGGCGCTGCTGACGTCTCCTGTCTCCTGGCTCTTCCGCCTACTGACCTCTAATTGGCTTCTGGCGGCTCAATCGCCCACCCCCCATCTTACATAAGTCGGATCCAATCGAGCACGCAATGGTCCCCCGGTTCAGGGCCTGAGAGCTGATGTATTATGGAAATTGCCAGTCCTCAGGCCCAGTAATCACTCGAGGCCAAACTGACTCGCTTATTTATTTAATTTCGAGAGAGGCCTCTGCACCTGCAGTTCCCTAATTAAAATGACCAATTTGAGGAATTATTAGATGTGTGCGTGATGCCTCGGCGGGCTTCTTGGTTCGCACCCTTTGGGGTGCAATTTTCCCATTAGGCTCTCTGGTCTCTAGTAGTAGCAATAACAGAATGATTTACGCAATTTGCGAGAGAAGAGCCCCCAGAAGAATTGCTCTTTTGGGGGAAGATTCTAGAGAGCGACTAAGAAAGCAGAGGCCTAAGCATTGGAGGCCTAAATAATAATGATGTGACCTCTTGTGTACGATATTCCCTTCATACCTTAATTGAACTGTTTAGAATCTCAAGATCTCTATCTTTTAAGAAGTATCTTCTATTCGATTCCCCTCTAGAGCAGCACTCCTGGCATGTGTTGGCACTCGTATCCGCTTTAGGCAATTCATTTCACGATTTAAAGTGTGTCAAAGTGCATTAAACAATTGTCGTTTGTTTTCGGGTGTCGGAATGTGGGGCCAGCGGCGTCAGGGTGCCAGGGCGAGGCCGGGCGAGGTGATATAACGGAGGCAGATGGGGCTCTTTGGCGTCATTAAGGCTCTCTCGCTCTTTTTCTGCCCCACCAGCGAAAGACCAAAGACTAGACCAGAGACCAGAGACTACAGACCAGAGACTAGAGAACTGAGAAACCCTTCCGCACAAAGTGAAAACGAAACGTTGCAAAAACAAAGCCAAAGAAATGTGCTTTCTGGCCGCCGCTGACTAAATTAAATTTATTTCTCACTTTCCGTTCAATTGCCGAGCTCAGCGGACACCGAGAAGCGATCTCCTAGAAGCTATTGCTCAAGAGACACAGCTATTACCCGCTCAGCGCGGAACGGCCAGTTAAAAGCGTGTAGCATCCGTCGATCGCCGGGCAGTTAAGTCCGGAGCGTGTCCTGTTCCGGTTACGGTTTCGACTCCAATTCCGGTTCCGTGTGGCGTCAGTGTTTAGGTACTAATGGTGTGCTGTTTTAGAACCAAGATAGAGCTAGTTATCCCACAGATCCTCTGCCCAAGTCCTTGAATTCGTCATGGCACAGTCACTTTATTCCGAGAACCAGGCGGAACGACCCTGCCCGATTATTCACATTCTTACTTAAGGTGGGGTCTTCGCCGCCGGTTCTTCCCTGACTTGTCTTCCCCCACATAACAGCCCACATAACCGCGCCAGAGGCCTAGAAGCGGGCGGCCGAAGAACAACTTAAGCCCTCTTGTTCGCCATTTGCATTGTGATTCATGGCATAATTCGATTTGCCAGGCCCCCCTCTATCTTACTAAGACGCCAGAAATAGAGTTTCCACTTCCCCGAGTTCCCTGCTCGCTCGGCGATGTCGCGTCTTAGTAGGCAGTCCTTGAACCAGAGCCAGGTAACAGCTGAGCCTCTAACGCCCTGCCCCTCTCCAGCACCCGTCTCTTCACCCGTTGAACTACAGGTAGACAGCAATCCACTACAACGGCTACAGCGGTGCAGCGCATTCTGAAACTGTTGATGCAACGGCAGCAGAAGCTGCTGCGAAAGTTGTTCCAATTGACTGCCTTGGCAAAACGTTAATCATACGCAGTGGTGTACGGGAAGAACTCGAACCATCGAGCCAGAACTAGTGCGGAGTGAGTGCGGAGTGAGAGTCCACGCGAGGACACAGAGGATACTGCAAGGAGTGCCAGAAACCAGCTCCATCCTGGGTAATCTGTGGTTAATCGTGAAAGGTGAGCTCATCGGCAAGAAAGTTTGAAAGAGCAGAGCGAGGAGGGACCAGGGCCATAAATATAGTTATTAAATATACATTAGCCGCGAGAGGGCCAATTATTCCCATGATTATAAAGCTATTGATCCTTAATTCCTTACTCTACACGGAGGGAAAAGTGTCCTAACTATAACTAAGACTTGAACTATACTAAGAACTAAACTAACAATAAATATCATCCACTTACCTCATCCATTAAACAATTATTAATCTGAAAATAAATTTCTAGAATTAGCTAAGGCGTAAGAACTATATTTTTTTCAGTATAGGTCGTAGGTAGTAGGACTCCCTGACGTGCTTGGCGGTAATTTGTGAAAAGTTCTCACTGAGAACTAAAACAAACATGGGCTGAAATAAATAACCAATGAAATAAGGGAATGAAGAAGCGCTTCTCGGTTCTCCTTGGCCTTTCTCCCGGCCAATGTCAAGTTCATGCCAGCCCGGCCCGTACTATCGGATACACGGATACCCAGATACCCAGAGCCAGGGGAAGTGCCAATAAATTTTCTGGCAGCCAGCAAAAAATCAAAGCAGAGCTGACAGCAAAAAGTCGCAACTCGTCGCCGCAATTATCTTAATTATCCGCCAGAGACAGAGATCATTGCACGTAGGACTCTGGCGACTGGCAACTGGGAATGCAGATGCGAATCGCAATATGACAGCCGAATTCGGCCGGATCGCGGCAGACGCAGAACGTTTTGTTTTGTGACCGGCAGTCGGCCGGCCAGCCAACCAGCCAGCCAGGCCAACCAGTTAAAAATAGAGCTGCCCTATTGATTTGGCCCACTGCCCGAGAGATGGGCGCAGGAGGCGTGGCTGGGACTGGGTCTGAGGCGGGGGACTCTACATGATTTATGAATGACAGCTAACAAGGCGCACTCTGGCGGATCGATAAATGGCTTTTAGCGGCCACCCTTTCGCCGACTTATCGGCCGGGAGGACCTCCTCCTCCTCCTTTATCCCCAATCCCTACTGTTGGCCGACAAGGACATTGCCAGAAAACTGCCAAGTCACTTTAATCGATTACCACTGCCATTAAATCGGAATAAGTGTGGTTTTTCTAGAACTTTCTAAACAAACAAGTATTTGATTTATATATTTTCGAATTAGTTTCAAAGAAATGTTTTCTAGAAAGCCAGTTTTAAGTTATGGCTTCTAAAACATAATTTCTCCCAGTGCCTGATAATACGTAATCGTCCTTTTTAAGCGGAATTTTCCGCTTTGAGATAATTACGTAGTGCCAGCTCGAGTGCGTGCGGTGTCAGAGTCCTTTCTCCTTTCTCCGATTCAGTTTCCATTTCGTTTTCACTTCCCAGCCGGAACACGAGATGCCATAACAGGAGAGGCGAGCGCTTCAGGACTATTATGGCCCTCGACTCCGGCCGGAGAGCCCGAACATTAAAAGCACAGCCCGCCGGGAGAGTCGGCCATTCGCAGGAGCAAGCTTCAAGTGGAAGGTCGTGTTCAGAGGAGCCACACAGGAGTCGCGCGTACAGAGAGCACCACGGCGGAGGAAAAGAGAAGGATAAATAGTGAAAACGAAAGCGGAAGGACGGACAGCGCCAGTGACGAATCTTAAAAGCGAGACCAGCGAGCAGTAAAGGTCCTTTTCATAAAGTTCCAAAGAACAGGAGCTCCGAGGATTCGCGAGGCGGAGAAGTATCCCTGACACAGTTTCCACTTGCCTGGGCAAGGAACTGCAGTGACCCCCGCCTGACCCGACACCCGACATCCGAAAAATCGATTCCCCTGCAAGAAGGTGTCGAGAAAAGTGCAACTAGGTCCCCAGAGCGAGAGAAAGCCACCTCGAAGGTCACGTTCTGCGAGTCCAGCTTCAGCTCGCGCTTGAATTCCGGAAGCGGCAGCCACCAAAGCCACTACAACGGAGCCGCTAACCCACCAACCACAACGCCGCAGCGAGGAAGACCCGGCCAGAGGCGAACCTCAGACGCCGCCGAGCAAAAAAAAGACGACGCCGCACCGGTAGGAGGCCACCAGGAGCCCCACCACCAGGAGCCGCAGGAATGGCCTACCTAATCAACATCCTCAAGTTCAATGTGAAGTACTTAAAAAATCAATAACTGGACACGCGACAGACCATCCCAGAAGCATCCCAGTCCGCTAGAACTTGCAGCAGCAGTGTTTCCGATTCCGATTCCGAATCCGCCGACTCCCACTCGAGGCTTGCTCTCTCTATATCCGTCCCTTTCCATCTTCCATCGTTCCCTCTCGCTCTCCTTTCGTCCGCCCACTGGCTCCTCTCGCAGGCGTAGGCATTCTCGAATCGAACTCAGTTCCCGAATCGAACTTGGCTGCATATTGGCCGGCGTCCGTGCCTCGCTCTGCTGCGCGCCGCCTTCTGTGGCGCCTCCGCGGACAATGGAAGGATCTGGGAAATTTTCAGATTACCTCTTCGCCAAAATGGGTCCCCCCACCGCCACCGAGCTGCCCCCGAAGACCACCGAGTGCAGCGACGCCCCTGTCGAGCTCACCGGGTACCGCCGCTGGCTGAGCGACAATCTGATGCTCCTGGTGACCCTCTCCGGAGTGCTGCTCGGCGTAGTCCTGGGTGAGTTTCCATTTCCATTCCACTACAGTGTCTTCAATACTCTGGGAACTGTCTAATACGCTCTCCTCTCCCTAAAAGGACTCTCGCTGCGACCGCTGCACTTGCACGGGGACTCCATCATGCTGATTTCGTATCCCGGAGAGCTCTTCATGCGCGTACTGAAGCTGATGATCCTGCCCCTGGTCATCTCCAGCCTGATCGCCGGATCGGCCAGCCTGAACGCCAAGATGAACGGCAAGATTGCGCTTCGCACGCTGGTCTACTTCGCCAGCACTTCCTTCTTCAACGCTGCTCTGGGAATCGCTCTCGTCCTGCTCATCCATCCTGGCAATCCGGACTTGCACAACGCGGAGGACCGCTCCACGGACAAGCGGGCAGTGAACTTGCTCGACAGCCTCCTGGACTTGGGCAGGTGAGTGGGATTGAAGGCCAAGTCTCTGAAAACCTGTTGAGTCTGTGCAGTGGCGCCATCTAGGTGTGAGAGTTGTAGTTTATGCTTAAGCAAGGTTCCAAACCACATCTCTGCCACTACAGTCTTGTACTGTCTTCCCCAGAAACGTATTCCCGGACAACCTGTTCCAGGCCTCCATCCAGCAGGCCCACACCGTCTACCTCCCGAAACCGGGCATCGCACACGCCTTCAATGAGACGTTCAACGACACCCTGGTTTCCGGCGTGGAGGCCCAGCGGCAGGCGGAGGACCTGGCCGAGGAGGTGGTCTTGGTGCGGGACGTGCAGTACCGCAGCGGCACCAACACCCTGGGCATCGTGTTCTTCTGCCTCGTGTTCGGCACCTTCCTGGGCACCATCGGCCAGAAGGGCCAGGTGGTGGTCGACTTCTTCGCCGCCATCTTCGAGGTGATCATGAAGATGGTCACCTGCGTCATGTGGCTCACTCCCGTGGGCATCAGCTCGGTCATCGCCGGCAAGATACTGAGCGTGGACGACCTGGGCCTGGTGATGTCCCAGCTGATGTGGTTCATCGTCACGGTGGCCCTCGGAGTGTTCATCTACCAGTTCGTCGTCATGCAGGCCATCTACTTTGTCGTCGTACGTCGGAATCCGTTCAAGTTCTATGCCGGACTCATCCAGGCCATGCTAACCGCCTTTGCCACGGCCTCAACGTGAGTTTCGCTATTCTCTGATATCTCTCTGTTTAGGGATTAGGGATCAGGGTTTTCTGAGTTCGACTTTCAACCGGAACTTTCTTAGAAGAAACTAAAGACTGGCACTAGATCCAACTTATTCTTCAGACTTTTAATTTTAATTTCTTAAAACTCATTCCTTTTTAAGGAATATTTTATTGTCTTCTGACATTAGCATATATTTTGAACATCCTGTCTAAGACTAGGAAGTAAGGACCTCGTTAAATGTGTCTTTTTTCTTCCTTCCGGTTTCGGCTGTTGCACTTTCCAATCCGATATCGCTTCCGACAAACCACAACCTTCACCACATCCTCTCGACCCTATTGCGATTCCGACTGCCACGCCCCTTAGCGCCGCCGCCTTGCCCATCACATTCCGCTGCATGAACGAGAAGCTGCGAGTGGACCCGCGCATCACCCGCTTCGTCCTGCCCATCGGCTGCAACATCAACATGGACGGCACGGCCCTCTACATCTCCGTGGCCTCGATCTTCATTGCCCAGATGAGCGGCATGGTGCTGGGATTCGGGGAGCTGCTCACAGTGCTCCTCACCGCCACGGCGGCCTCGATGAGTTCGGCCAGTGTTCCGAGTGCCGCTTTAGTGCTGCTCCTGGTGGTCCTCACCGCCATCGATGCTCCCGTGCAGGACGTGACGCTTCTCTTCGCCGTGGACTGGTTTGTGTGAGTATGAGATGGATGGAGGGCTCAGTCCGTGTAGTAACCACATCCCCTTTCCAGAGACCGCATCCGCACGACCAACAACATGCTGGGCGACTGCTACACCGCTGCCATAGTGGAGGAGCTCTCGCGGAAGGAGCTGATGGCCTTGGACGCAGCCTCCGTGAACTATCCGGTAAGGGATCTGCCATCAAAAGTTAGCAAGACATGGCATGTAACATCCTTTTTGCAGGACATGCCCGCTGGCACGCCAAACGGTCACAGCCACGACGGAGGCCTCTTGGAGGGGCAGACCGAGCTGACCATGACCGACTCGGTGGTGGTGGACATGAGCGCGGTGATGAACAACGTGAACCTGCAGCAGGAGCACAGCAACCGCAGGGTCTAGAGGAGCTCCCGATTCCAGATTTGTTCGTCAGAGAGCGCAGTCCCAGAACCACCAACAGCACCACCACCAGAACCACCACCACCACCACCGATGACTACTCACAATAATAGGAACCACCACAATAATTGAAGGACAACAACCACCCAGTGTTCCCCCACGATAGTTTTGATATACAGGATCTACAGAGGGCCGAACGGAGGCTGTCTGACGAACCCACCCGAATTGAATTTACCCTTTTGGACGAAAGTCGATAGCAATTACCAGACTTTGTATTAGAACTCACTCTCGTATTATTATCAGCGTAGGCACACCCACTGGAAGGACTTAGGAGGCTAGGAAGGATTGTGATCTGTCCCGGAACGATGTGCATAATCTATGGGTATTATATAATATATTACGTAAGCTCAGTTGTGATGGGGATTGGGATTCTGTTTGTCGCTTATTTGAACTTTATGTGTTGTGCGGGAGGGAGGGAGTTAGGGCCTATCGCAGGTTGTGTCAGGAGCTGGCCTAGGTTTAGTTATAGTTTAGTTCCCCATCAGTGATCCGATGACTTGGAGTTGGACTACCCACGATCACCACTCGAACGCTATTAATACCAGTAACTACCAAATATCGGTACCAATTATCACATACGCATCGTAGACTGACAGCAGACTTAGTAGCTTAGTTGTAGCGTTAACAGACATACTATACTATATGCATATATGCAACACTAATAACCGATACCGACATTCGAGATTTGTACTCAAGCATGCTCTGCATACAATAAATGCTATTATACCCATTCAGATTGGATTTGAAGTGGTGGGGCCATTGTGGGGTCATCTTAAGCTCTGCCTGGAGGTCACTCTTGCTTCTTTTCATCAAAAAATGATATATAATTCAAGACTATATCGTGTATGCTTCGCAAATGGACATTTCCCTATCAACGTGGCCATAAATCTAGCCCTGTTCGACGGCTGAGCCAACAGATCGAGCCACGGAATGAATCATCTCCGGGCCCAGTAACTCAACGCCTGCACTGCCGGCCCAGTGGTTTGCACAAGCGAGCCAAATCGGGTACATATAATTATATGGATACGGTCATAGGTGCATGTGCATATGAATGAGCGAATAAATTAAGAGTGGGTCTCTGGGGCTCTGGGGACAGAAGTGATACCTTACCAGACCATTGGACCTAATATTTTTGCATTTCCAGACTATCCTGTCGATTGTTTGAGGCTATGGATATCAGATCCGCTTCGCTTTTCGACTTGCCGCCCTGTCAGGCGTCAATCCATATCGCGGACCTCTGGAACAGCAGCCTCTAGAACTGCACCGAACTGCAGTTGACTCTGAAGCCCCACTCCGAGACAGGTGAATGAAATCGGCAGCGGCGGGCAGACAATAAGCAAATGAGCTGCGAGCTGCGAGCTGAGGTGGCTGTGTTTGCATCTACGGAGGTGCGAGGTGCCAGATACCAGCCAGAAAGAAACCAGCTCCGTGTGTGGTGCTTTTGTGGGGCATTTGTCGTGGCAGCAAACGGATCAAAATTTTGCGCCTCGGCCGCTTCAAAGTGCGCAATTGCAAACTCGATTGTCGAGAGCCAAGCGTTGAGCGTCGAGAGTCGGGCGCTCTTGCAAGTCCAACTGTCAGGTCTCCCCCCTCTCGAGCTAAGCCTCTTCTGAGCTCCAGTGGGCTGCCCCTGCCCCAGCCGCCCTGCCACCTGCCAACTGTCCCACTGACTGCCTGAGCGCTGAATGCCAAACGAATACTCTTCTGGCTGCGTTGGCTGCTGCGCCGCTCCGGCTGGAACCGGCGTTGGAGTGTTTGGCGTCTGAAGGTCTACTTGGCAGCGGCTTTCGAGTGTGTTGGCGTTGTGCCCCCTCCCGGCCGCGGCTTCTGCCCGCTGAAATGAAATACGAGTGCACACAAAACGCTCCACAGCCGCGGCAAGTGAGAAAGTGTGAGGGAGAGGTCGACCTCCGAGTACACTTCCTGTCCCAGTTCTAGTCATCATCTTAAGGGCGTAGTACTAGCCATCAGATCTAGGATTTAAGCGAGGTGGTTCCGCCTCCTAGATGGTCGCTAGCAGAGCCTTACATGGAAGACTCCCTCTAGAATCCCTTTGAGCTTCGCGGGTGGCAGAGCAAGTGATGGAGCCATTGGACCCGATGTAGGGCATGGGTGGTGTGCGGCTCCTTCATTGTGGAACTGTGTGAAGAAACAAACGGCGGTGGCTCGACTCGAGTCTCTAGCCGAGCCGAGCTGAGCTCTTGGCTTGCGGCGCATTTTGAAAAATGGTCTTGAATGGGGAGCGGGCTGGGGCCGAGTCGACCCAGAACACAACTGGCTCGCGATATATTGACACTTGGCACATATGGTATGCCGAGTATCCGTCCCAGCAGCATGCATTATGGATTGTGGAGCTCTGATCAGCTAAGCTGCGAATTTGCATGATCTCCAGCTAATTAATTCAATTAAGAGCCGAGTCAAAGCAAGTCCCCGCCGGGGCGGTTTCACTTTCGCAGCACGCGGACGGCAAATCGCAATTCTAATTCTAATTCTAATGCTTATATTCTCCGGCCCAGATCGCAGGAATGATTGAGCACTGGCGGAAGTGGTTCTCGTGTTGACAACGACAGCCCGCTTATCGCCACGCCGATTGACTGGGATCGAGATTGACTCTGATCGATGCGATTGCCGCGACAGGTACAGCTGCACACTCTGTTCGTAGTGTTCTCCAAGTACCTCTCCCCAAACCCAGACCTAGTACCAATCTCAGACCCAGTCCAGGTCCCAGGCACGACCA
The DNA here is from genome assembly GCF_017639315.1 of Drosophila ananassae. Lineage (NCBI taxonomy): Eukaryota > Metazoa > Arthropoda > Insecta > Diptera > Drosophilidae > Drosophila > Drosophila ananassae. The sequence continues at coordinate 27,069,972 of NC_057930.1, forward strand.
GCGGCTGCTGCTCGGACATGGGTTTATGGCCAATCTGCTCGTCTATAAATTTGCAATCAACTTTTATCAGGCAGCGTCCAGAACGTGCCTCCGCTAACGTTTCTATTCACACGCTGCCGGTTGGAGCGAACCGGGATTGTGCCAGTTTCAGTGGCAGTACCACTTCATCTAGACTCTATAGACTGGAGGAAATCAGAGTGAGTTCTGGATGGAAGTTTATTAAATATTTGCCAAAAGAGAGCAAGTAGCAGGAGGATCTAGAGCCCTTGGACTATTCAGTGCTATAAGCCATCAAATTCATGTTAAGAATAGTCAAGTATTTCTCTCTCTGTAGCCTCCACTCGCCGCAAGTCAATCTCTTGCTGGTGTGACTTTGAGCGGTGATAGATTGGCCCACATTCGTGGTGTTGCTGCTAGATGCAGATGCTCCCTTGCCGAGTGGCCACTCGGCCAGTCTCTGCCCCATTCCGCGGCAGTTGCATCATCCACTTCCACATCATCGTCGCGGGCTCGTCGCCAGCCTGGTAATCTAACCAAATTACTGTGCTGTTCACAAACACGTTCTCTAAACGGTTTCATAATAACAACGCGCTCCTCAAAAGAATTCTCATTCTCCAAGCGGGCTGGCTTTCTTCCTCATCCAGCTTCCTCATCCTCATCCCCAGCCGCTCTCGTGGATTACACATCTCCCCAGAACAGAACGGAGTATATCTTTATGCCCATCTGTGTGTCTGTGTGTTGGTCTAATGCAAATTGCAGTAATAATTGGCCCATTATGCCACAGAACACCGAAACGAGCGGGACAGCCAGTCGGTTTGGATCGGCTCAGCTCAGCTCGGCTCGGCTAGTGGACAAGGAAGCTGCAACCTACTGCACCGTCTAATGCAACACCACTGTGCCACCGCCACGCCCATAGGTCTGCCCACAAGCCCCATACGCCCCCTTTCGCACAAAAGCACTTAATGCTGTGTTTTCATATTTAAAAGTTGGCATTAGATGCGCTTCGCTTGGCTTGCCGCAAGAGGCAAGCAGGCCTTAACCCCGGAGGAGTAGCCAGAAATGGCTGCAGATTGCATTGCATATTGCGCTCATTAATTAGCCGACATTGCAAATTAATGCCCAATCAAATTTTATTGAATTATAAACCAGTCGGCATCAAAATGCCAAAAAGCAGCCCGATTGGGGGCTGAAGGGAGAGCCCCTGGCCGCTGCTGGCAATTAATGCGCAGCCAAGCAGCCAGCAGGCATTAAAATTAATTTGATTTTGTCAAAGGATGGGAGCATGGGAGCGCTGCTCGAAGTCTCTGTGGAGGGAGAGACCTCGAACAACCTGACATCCGTCTGCCGCCGGCAGTCTAGGAGATAGGAGCTAAGTTACTGTGATTACCCTGGTCGAACCTAGTTCTTCTCAAGTCACAAGTCAACTGATTTGTGAAATATGGTTCAGTGTATACCCCAATAGGAAGTGATGCCTTCCTTTGATATCATCTCTATAATAGACCCCTATTCCTTAGAGGAGAGGCCACTGATTAACCCCATCTAGTCGACACCCTGCAGGGTATCAGTCGGGGCCTGCCTCCGAAACTCCACAGCTCTACGAACGGCCGCAGATCGTTGCAATTTTAATTAACTGCCCCGTCTGTGCATTAAAATTGTTTTGACTTTGTTAAATGCTTGCAAATCGCAAAGCGACATGAAAATTTACGCGCCAGGCGAAGAAGCTTCCACTGGGGAGGAAGACTAGAGACCGAAGAGCTCCAGCAGGTGGGGCCTGGGAGCGGTAGCCTGAAATCGATACCTCGAGGAGCACTCGCTTCGACGCGGACACTCGCCATTTACCATGTGCTGGTGGCCATTTGCTGACTGTTATTTCTGGGGATGTGCTCTCCCAGGCCGGGATCTGGCAAAATACCGCAATCAGACAAATGGCCAAGTGGATGGGTGCACTGCCTCATCACCGGCCCAGTCCATCCTCGGTCCAACCTCTGCCATTTTCATCGACATCCCACTCATTTCCCTCCTCACACGCAGCGAACGGGGTAGGGATTGGCCAGTAACTGCTCTCAGAGGGATTTAGATGCACTTCTTCCACTGGTAGGTTTCTCTCGGTGTACCCCGATTGTTCTCTGGAAGCAGTCAACGCGCAAATGTTTGCCAATGTAATTAAAAACGCATTTGCCGCAGCAGCAGTGAGAAGCGAGCGTAGGCCGCTCTGGGAGAAGGAAGTGACAGAGCACTGGTGGTCAGTAGATGCCCCATCTGTAATCGGCGTTCAGAGCAAATTGTCGTGAATTAGTCTCCCGGTCGGACGAATCTATGGCATTATCCCCCCGACCCGAGCCTCTGGCCGCCCGCTTCTGGGGTCGCGATCGGGAAAGACCAAATCGGGAGAGAGCGAAAAGTATCACATCGCACATACGCCGTGTATGACGCTCGGCTCGGTCGGTCGGTGCACGCGTGAAATGTCAAAAGCTAAAAGTGCCATTTTCAGAGCTCCAATCACTAGATGGCCTTTTGTTGGGCTGCACTGCAAGAAAATCTATTTGAAGACTTGTCTTTTAAAAGTGCATCCCAGGCCCCGACATAGGGGGGTCGGCCAGCAAAGTGCCCATGATTTGCTCATTGTTGTCATTGTCCGCAGCTCGCAGCCTCGCACGCAGCCAGCGGTTGCCAGCAAATATGTAAAAAGCGAAGCCCAACCAGCTAGCTGCATATGCAGATTGGCCAACAGCGATAGCGATAGCCTTTTATTTGCCTCGTCCATTCGTCCATTTGGGCTTTCGGTGCCGAGTACTCCGCTGTGTGTTTTCTGTTTTGTTCGAACGATGTCGAGTGGAATGGAGTTGTTGGTCGTTCGCCAGATGAACAATTTCCTTTTCGATGCGACCCGCAAAGCTCCGGAGCGCCAACCACCTGTCTGGGATCGAGAGGTCTGAGAGTCTGTGTCTGTGGCTTTCCTCGGGCCCACGCTCTGCGGTCCACGGTCCATGGTCCACCATTTTCGGTTTGTTTGCGGCCTCGATGAAAAATTTGCAAATTGGAATTATTTATTTATTGATGCATGTTTGATGTGACGCTTTCGCAGGGGCTCCAGCTCCGGCTGTGGCTCTGGCTCCGTCCCATACGAGCACTCTCATGTAACGAATCGCTTTTCAGCTGCGGGCTACAAATGCAATTCGCAGACAGACTCGCAAAAGAAGGGGGCTCTGCAGCTGGATTTCGGCCAGCGCGCCAATTAAAACCGAAAGTGTGAAGCGGGCTCCGACCAGTATGACGAACTGATTGCACTCGATCGGCCCGGAAGAGTCAGTCCGGGTCAGGGATTGGTCTCACTTTAAAGCCATCTAGGGCTATGTAGAGGTCTCTGCCTGTCTTCCTCGAATGTGAGTGCTACAATTTGCAGACAAATGCGAGCTAGTTGCTCTGGTCTGGCGCCTCGGCGTCTCGCAACAGAAGCCAGAGCTGGTGTTTACCGGAATATATTAGCGCCCAGTGGAGGCCATTCCTCCGGACTCTCCAGTGAGACTTCTTCGAAGGCAGCTGTCAAAAGTTCTATGCTTCTGAGCCAGAAAATTCGCACATTTCGCTGCAAGCGAGTGGCGAATGGAAATGTGGGCTAAGATGGCCAGATGCACCTGGAAAAAGCGGAGAGTTTTCGCTGCAAGATGATCCATTCGACTGGAAACCCATTTGAGATCTATTTCGAGTGAGAATCGCTTCAAATTTCTTCAAGTTTTCTGCCCGGGACTATGCCTCTATTGGCTCTGAAACCTGAGACTCGGAGCAGTCCATTTCCTGGCCGCCTGACGCGTTGATTGCCATGTGCATCAGTAGCACAGTAGCCCGGGCGAGTGTCAGGCCCGTCACCGAGCACTGGCGGGGAGCGGAGTGCCTCTGATTGATGAGGCATTTGCATGTTCGACTTTTGTGAAAACAATTCCGGTTTGCGGCCCGCTCCCTTTCCACTTCCCACTGTCCACTTCCCACTGTGACACTGTGGGAGAACTCTGATCCCAGCCCCTTCGAAATGACTTTCGCTGAGCAGCCACTCCGAACTATGATTAATTGACTGAAGAGGGCACCCGATCCCCGATCGATTTCTGGGCTGGAGTCAATCGCAGGCCGATGATTTGCTGTTTGGCTTGAAGATGAAGTCGTTGTTTGGGAAATTGCCGATTATCCGGCAAAGAAAGTTTTAATGAGACACTGGACAGAGGCAGAGTCAGAGGCTGGCCATTTGCGTAAGTGCCAGGCCAAGAAACTAATCCAGGGACCCAGATCTAGGCCAGCTAGTTGGGGCAGGCAGAGCTCATTGGATCGATCTGTCGAAGGGGATACACTCGAAGGAAAAAGGAGTAATAGCGAAAGGCCAACATGAGCGAGAAATAATGATCTAATAAATCCCGAAACCATGATTGCTCTTCATCTTTTATGATGGCTTTTAATCTGGCCAGACTCGACCTCCGGAGAAACCTAGTCCGAAGTTGACCCCCAATATTACAAGTACTATTTGTCGAATCCGAGTCTTCGAGTGCATGGTGGCAGTCATGCTACTCGTCTCAGCTTAGCCTCTGCCCCCCAGTGACTTAACTGCGGCAGCTTGCGGCCGAGTCCCATACTGTCACGTACCGGGCGGGGTCAGAGGGCATGCAAGTCGTTTGCCGCTTTGGCTGTAATTAACTTCTTGACTCGCTCCGCCCGGGCTAGGAGCCGGTAAGTGGGTCGGAGCTCGCTTGGCTGGGCTGAGCTTTCGGCCACCGTGTCGTATGGACAACGGGAACTGCACCGGAGCCAGCGCCTCTAGAGACACCAGCAGGTGCCTGCGAGCGAGCTCGCTTTCGGTGGCGGCGGGCAATTAAAATTCCAGTGTGGCCCGCCAATCGGCGGCCGAGGAATGCGTGCAGCGTCCAATTCGATTTTGGTTTCAATTTGTGTTTGTTTGTCCGGCTGGCCTCCTCCAAAGACAATGCCGCGGCGGCCCAATAATTAAAATTATTTAACGCCGCGGAGTCCCCCTCGCCGCACATCGCTCATACGCCGCGTTAGCAGCGCCGTCCCCCGCGGCCGACTTGCCAAATTGGCTGTCAGTGGGCCGCGGCAGCCGAGGCTGAGGCAAAGAGCAAAGCCACGGTGGCAAAATAATTTGCATAACCCGCAATCTGTGTAATCTCCCTGGCACTGAAGTTGGTGGCATAAATTAAAAGCAAAATGTCAGACTGGAGCTGAGCGGAATTCGACCCAGCTCCCACGCCAGAGGTGATCTATGTCGTTCTTCTTTGGATTTGATTTTAAATGATTCCTGTAGACTATATTTAAAAGATATAGCTTCAAGAATCGATAGTCCTGTGGAAAGGGAAGCCCCACCGCCTCTACCACCTACCCAGAAACCGATTTGTAATGTCACATCTGTAGGCCTGTGACCCGGCACTTCACACGCCGTCGTGCCACGACATCTTAATGCCTAATACTTATTGTCGCGCCTTAATCTAGATACACTCTGCAACAGCAACAGCACAGCGCTCCACCAAGGCAGTTGGTGGCATCCAATTCCCGTCCAATGGCAGAGCTCGTGCTCGTCCAGCAAACATTAAATTGTGCGGCAAATGTTTCTTTCTGTGTTTCCGCGGCGGCGTCGAAGATTTGGTTGTCACGGCTCTGCCTCATGCTGCCCACCTCCCATCCCCCGCCAGAGACACACATGCCACAGCCACTGGCCGGGGCTGTCACTCTTCCACTTCCACTCCCGCTCGGGGCAACAAAACAACGATACAGCAATCCCAGTCGGACTGTAAATCTGCATGCGCGTCGCGGTGCCAAAACTTTTTTAAACAAAATAATTAAATGTAGAGGAGAGGGAAGCTCCACAGCAACAGCAACAGAAACTGCAACAGCAACAGCAACTGCATCAGCGCATAAATAGCTGCATGGTTTGTCTTGCAGCCCGAAGACCGCCTCTGCAGCTCCTTTCATTTCCCAGCAATGCCACGGAGACTGCAACTGCAACTGCAACAAAGCTCATGCAAAGAAATCCGCTAGAAAGTCATGTTCGAGTGCTGTGGCTTCGGATCGAAGCTGCAGAATGAGCCGAAAAATGCACCAGCTCCTCATCCTGTTGGCTCCCCCCACTGGCTCCTTGGGAGCTGGTGCCGTGACACTCGCAGCTCCTAGATGCTGCATATTTTTGCTCAAGTCACTAGGACTCTGGAGTCACGCTGCCATCTCTATGGCAGAGACTTCTGCCCGCTCCCAGCTGCATAATAATTTATGATCGCGTCCAAGATGTGGGTTAATCGTGTTGTGGGCTAGTTTCTTGCCCCAGCTAGGCCGGACTGCTGCGGGTTGCTGTGGCATGTTCTTCACATCCAATTACTGGGTCAGGGACCTGCAGAGTCCTGATCTGCACTACCCAATTTCCACAACGAACAGTCGCTCCACCTCCCGCTATTCTCAGCTCCTGCTCCCTGTCAGTCACAATTGCAAATGGGGCATTTAATCTCGGGGAATGCGTAGCTGGCATCGCCGGGCCACGCACGACTTGGAGGCAATTAGCCGTGGCAGAGGCCTCATTGGCGTCCCCCGACGGCCCCTGATGCGCCGCCAAAAAGCAATAAAATATCTTTTTATTAGCATGCCGACTGCTCTCGAGTGGCAGGGGCAGGGTGGAGGCGTGCTCTATTCCTCTGTCCTGGCTGCCACGGCGGCAACAAAGGCGAGACACGTGCACCGAGTCGGGCTTCATTTTCTGGCCAATTGGCAGCTAAGAATGGGACTGTGCCACACACTGGTGGCTAGGTGGCTAGGTGGCTAGTGAGGCCCGAAAACCTGCCATATCACAAGAGCCAGGAATTATTGCAGTTTCCTCCTCAACATCGCGAATAATGAATTGAAAAATTGAGAATCCCAGCGCAAACTGGTTCATGGAGTGGAGATGAAGCCCCTCTTCCCGGCACAACCTTCGGTGTTTAGTATGCAGTTACAGATTCCGAGCTGCTCCGCGTTGGCTGCTCTCTATGGGTCTCTGGGTCTCCGCGGCGGCTCCCGTCTCTGGGCTCCAAATTTATGCATATGACCTTAGTTATTGACATAATTTCGTGGCTGGCAGCCCGGGAACGAAACGAAAACGAAATGCGCATAAAAGTGCTGGTCGGAGGAGGAGGCTCTCGATGGCCAATCGCCGATTGTGCGAAGTGTTCACGCTGACTCGGACAAATGTGCCAGTCCCTCTGTGCCAGTGCCGGGAGGAGGATCGGGATCGGGATCGGATCGGATCGGGCCCCTCCTCCTCGCCGGGCATTTGTCAAATTTTCCACTTAATCCGACGTCCAGCGAGCTCGCATGGAAAATTGTCAGCAGGCCAGGCGGCGCCCCACGGCGACTCCTCAGCTCCATTGAGTCCCGTCCCGTCCCGTCCCTCTCGGATGTGCCCAAGGAGGCCAGCGAGGGGACCAGCTTCGCGCCGCTTTAATTGGTCTTATAAAGTGGACAAAGTGCGAAATGAGTTATGTGCACGCGTGCGCACCCGCAGCCTGCTCAGATTTTCCAACTGGAATCATGCAGGAATCCTACGAGAGTCCTTGGTATAGGTTCTGCCTCTGCCACTTGCCCCACCGAATCCGAGTCCGATAATGAACGCATATGGGAATTCGAAAATTGGATTTGGGTATTGTGCAACCAGCCTGAAAGGCAATGGGGCATAGTGGTTCGAACAAGTGGCTCCTACACTGCGAGAAACTGAATTAATTTCTAATAATCACAGAAGAAAGTAAGCAACTAAAGACTATAGAGTTTTATAAGATTTCCTAACGAACAAATAGTTATTAAATAAAGGCTTAGTCTTGTGGGTTGATCTCTCTGCTGCCCCCTTGCTGCCCCCAGCTTCTTGCACTTGCCTCTGGTTGTGGCTGCCACAGAGATACAATTGCGACACATAGTACGACTGCGAGTGCAAGCACGCAAAGTATCTATTAGCTTCGCCTCTGCGCGCCGGAGTCAAACGGAATCTGTTTAGCAGTCGCTGTTTTTATGTGTGTTTGGCGTTGCTGTCTCTGTTTTCCCGGTTCGACTTCGACTTCGACTTCGGGCTGCGGGCCTTGGCTTGGGTTTTGGCCATCACGAATTATCTGTTAATTTGTGGCAATTTAGAGATTTGCAGATACCCGGCTCACTCGGCGCATTCAACGGCAGCTGCTGATACGAGTGCGGACAGAAGTCAGCAAGTGGTTCAGCTCAGGTGCGGCGGAGGGGGTCTGCGGCGGTGTCTGTTGACACGGGAAACGCTAACGACTCTGTATGCAAAGTGACAGCGGACGGGGGGCATGCCACTGCCAGCTGAGGTAACTGATCTGTTCATCCTATTCGGGATGAGCTTCCAAAAGTATCTGAAGAGTTTGGGCCATCTCATAAAGTTGATAATCTCCCAGAAAGCTAGTGGGCCAAGTTCCTCCGACCAGCAAAGAGGCCAGCAGGGAATGGGGTCTCTGCTCACCTCAACTCGCTCCCAATACGCATGCGCAATTTTTCAAAAGCTTTTAAAGTGAAGAGCCCAGAAAATTACGATGTAATTTTTGCAATTTCTGTAATTGCCTAATTCTGATTAATTTGAATGGACTGGAGCACTGAGCACTGTGGAAGCCACAGTCTGGAGTCTAGACTCGGAGTCTAGGGTACTGTGGGAGAGGGAACTCCAAGCAGAGCCCCAGCTGGGCGAGAGATTCTTTTTGCCAGTGTAGCTGGTTAGCATCCAAGTGGATACTTGCAGAGAGAGAAATATTCAATATAAATTTAAAATAACAAACACTTACTTGAATTATATTACTTTTCTTTAAGATTATTAATATTTTCCCATCATTCTTAATCCAATAAATAATTGAATCTTCTCAGATTTATTTCCTGTGTATAGCTTCTTGCTTACTTGGCTGGGACTTCTCCCTCTGCGGCGGATAGAGAGGTCAGAGCCAAGCAGCTAAAATTATGCGCCATTGTTGCTCGAATGCCTCGAACTCGAACTCGAGAACAGCCACCGAACAGAACAACTTATCCCCTGGATCGCTGAAATCGCTCTTGGTCGCAGGCCTTTCGAGTCTCAGAGCCTGGCTCGGTTTCTCGTAATCCTTACTTATGTGTGTGCCTGGCAGTTGCCCTCAGTTCTCGGCTCTGGACTCGCAGCCTCAATTTATCTGCTTCCGCACCGAGGCTGCCTGGCTTGCTTGATTTGATTAGAATTTATGAAGAACTGTGCTCAGAGCTGGCCAAACTGAACATTTCAATGCGTCCTATATTCCATTCTGCGGAGAATGGTTCATTTCTTGTAGATAAATGTAAAAGTTAATGATGGAAAATGCACCCATCTGCGGGGTCACATTGTTCTTTCAGTAGTCATCCCCATAAATTTCCTTGTTTCCAAAGGAATCTCACAAGGAAATTGGACGAAAATCTTACAAATATTTTTGCTTCAAGGTTTTGTTGGAAATTGATGGAGAATCGACCCAGAAATCGTTTGAGGCATTCTGCTCTAGGATGTGATGCGCATTGGCAAAGATATAGACAACCCTGTGGGCCATATGAGTCCTCCATAAACATTCCCAAACTTTTAAGGGAGTTCCATGAGAAAATTAAAAAAAAATCTAAAAATATTTTTGCTAAAATGTTTTAATGCAGATTGATGGAGAATTATTAAAGAAATCTTTATCGGTATTCTGCTCAAAATTTAGACAAAAATTGGCAAAGATATGGCCTTCGTTGTGGGCAATATGGGCTTCCCCATACATTTCAAAGAGTTACAAAGAGCCTCCCCAGGAAAATGAACAAAAAATCTAAAAATTTTTTGCCTTTAGGGTTTTGATGAAGATCGATTTGGAATCAATCGACAATTCGTTTAAGGTATTCCGCTTCAGGATCTGACGAAAACTGACAAAGATATACCGATCGCTGTGGGCCATATGGGGCCTTCCATACATATTACCATTTTTAAAGGGATCCCATCGGAAAAATGAAAAAAAATCTAAAAAATATTTTGGTGTCAGGTTTTGATGAAGATTTAAAGGGAATCGATCCACCAATCGTTTAAGGTATTCCGTTCAATGATCGGATGAAAATTGGCAAAGATATAGACATCTCTGGGGGCCATATGGGTCCTACCACACTTTTCTCGATACTCGAAGTCTCTCCAGGAAAATGGACAAAAAATTTTAAAATATTCCTGCATAGGGGTTTTGATGCAGAATTATGGGGAATCGATCCAGAATTCTTTTAAGGTATACCGCTTGAAGATGGGATGAGAATTGTCAAAGATATAGTCATCTCTGTGAGGTACATTGGTCCTCCTAAACCTAAACCCTAAACCAGGGAAATTGACAAAAAATCTCAAAATTTATTTGCATCCAGATTTTGATGCAGATTGAAGGAGAATCCATCTACGATTCATTTGAGGTATTCCGCTTAGGCATCGGATGGAGACTAGCGAAGATATGCCCTTGTCAAAGTATCATATGATCCTTTCTATGAGGCCTGCAAAATTTTTAAATGGGATTATGGATTTGTGGATCCCCATCCACAAGTTTAAAGGAAAATTTCTTGAAGTTTAAAAGTGAAGAAGCCAGCTTAGTTCAATTTACTCCAGCGAATCTTATTAAAACAGCTCGGTGACAAGGTCGGTGGGTTAATCCGCGACACGGACCATGGGACAATCACTCAATTAAACGGCGGCCAATTAATCATCCGCCGCGGAGGAGCAGCGCCGAGGGGCAGCCACCGAGTGGGGCAACCGAAGACGATGTGTGAAAATGCCCCGCTGCGATGAAAAGCAAATGCAAGTCTGCGTAGATCCGTGGATCATCAATGAAATATAATATGCAGCGGGCATCGGAAGCTGCAGGGAGGGACACAGTTTCATTGTGTAGCTTAATTAGGCGGGGGGTGGGAGGCCCGCTGATTAGAATGCGATCAGAGTCTATGATCCGCGATCCACGATCCACTTTCCGGTGGGGCTCCGGGCGGGCTAATGAAGTCGTTGGCGCGATTGCGTTGATGTTTGGGCAATTAATCAAATCGCGAATCAAAATGGAAATGGAAATGGAAATGGAGACTTGATGGCGGACAACGCGCTCTAAACGGTGGGAAATTGCCGGGGTCTGATGGGATCTGGCGATAGGTGCCCGGAAAGAAATGGAGTCCACTTAGTAAGCAATATTAAAGAGTTTAAGCCGCAAGGCAATCAAGTGAGAGTAGCAGTGGCAGAATAATCATCGCTAATCGCGCCACACTCTCTCTTTCCTTTGGAAACTGCAACCGCAATTTCGCAGATACTCTGCCAGCTTTTGTTTAATGATTGGCCATAATTTATGCGGCAACAAGTAGGAAGAGGCATCGGGGGCAGGGGCATCGGTAGACAGTATCCAGTACCCAGAACAAATGCGAGTTTTGGACATAATGCGCGAACTTATGCAAATGCAGGGATTCTGAGGAGGCTTCGGAGGCTTTGGAGGCCGGTCCTGCCCTGACTTATGCCTTGAATTTGTCTAGTTGTCAGTAAATATGGGAAATCAGTTTGCAACAGCGTGCCACAAAGGAGGGAAGGGTGGGGCGGGGCGGGGCGGGGCGGGGCGGCCGACATTGAGACTTAAGCGGAAGGCACAGCGGGAGCGAAGATGGCCAGCATCAGATACAGATACAGATGCAGCGACAGACGACTCGTAATGGCGACAACATATAGCCGCAGCGGGGCAGGGAGGCAGGGAGTTACATGCAACATGGCTTGTTGCTGCCAAAGATTGATGCCTATTGACTATTGATGCGGCGGGGTCAGCCTCAGTCCTGGTAGCAGGCCCGAGGAGCCTCCTCACGAGAGCCCGGTGAGTGGCATATGCATATGAGCAGCCGCCGATATCCGCGACTCGCAGAACGCAGAACGCAGCGGAGCGCAGGTTGCTCCCAGACAGTGGGAATAATTTGCAATGCAAAGTGGCCTCTGGGAGCGGGAATGTTGAGGAAAGCCGATTTGAGGGTAGCGTCCAGATGGCATTTCCACTCCCAGGATTCTCGACTTTGGCCCTTCCAAGGATTTCTAGCAATTTTCTAAGGTATTTGGTATTAGAAGGTGGGCATCATTTTTGTTCCACACTTTCTCTCTAAGCAGGTACTAATATAACCATATATATGGGGTCTGAATACCAAAGATACATAATATATGGACATATCCCCAAATACAAAATTATTTTATAAAATTTATACATAAATCAAGATGACTTACATGAAACTTTTCAGAGACTATCGACAGATGTATCCTTTCTACACAGATTTCAATTATTTTCAGGGTGTACTGGACTTCTCATTAGGAGGCGTGGGGTGCTTCTACCACCCTCTTGTATCCTCTTACATCCTTACATTCCAAAAAGGAGCATCAAAGGATGCTGCCGTCGCTTATTCACGAATTAGTCCGAAAACGCTGTAAGAGATAGAGATTGAAATATAAACAAACTGAAATAATAATAAATAAGTTATTTTCACTTTAAATAAGAATAAGGAGCACCCTAAACTGACTATCCCTTCCTCTTTTGCCTCCTTCTTTCTTCTTCTTCTTCTTTGTTTTCAGGAGAACAAAAAAAAAATGGCAATGGCCACCTAAAGGCACGCCTGAGACACCTGAGACACATCCCTTGAGGCATTTCACACCTTTCACCTTCTGCACACAATTCACAACTAACAAATAACTTAATACTGACCACTGAATAAATATATGAATAATTTGTACTACTAGTTTTAAGTAAAACTTTTCATAAACAATTCTTACAAAAAGTGCCAGAATAGGAGCACCATTTCACTCTTCACTTTCCATTTCTCCACTATTTTCACAATTATACGATGAGATACTTGATTACCCATTAATACAAGATTTAGTTTAGTTAATTTAGTTAATTTAATTTAAATCGCGATTAAAACGCATCACTATTTGGAGTCACTTTCTCGGCATTTTTGGAGTCCATTTTGGCCCCCCTTTCGTTCTTCTTCTTTTTTAGGATAGCAAGATCAAAGAGCATAGAGTGGAGAATGGAGTATTTCAGTGTTGGGAAACGATGTAAGTGGGATTAGAAATGGCGGGGTGTTTGAATGCCAACAACAATTAAATATTAAGTATCCGTCTATGGATACCAAAAAAAAATATAATTAAAAGTATTTACTATAAAATATGATGTGAGTAATCTGACTCGATTCCCAACTACAATACAAAATTCAGAATATAATCAGATGATCCTGAACAATATTTTATATAAAAAATATAATTTTTTTTGAAGTTATAATTATTATGTAACTATTTTGCTCCAGATCCCGGTAGATGTAGATGTATTTTTGTTTTGGGCCTCTGTCCCAACGCTGATCAGAAGCCACTAAAAGTTCAATGAACCAGCGGGGGAAAATTCTAAAGCGTGTTCCATAGAGTTTGAGGTTTCCGGCGACTATTCTCCTCAAATGCTGGGAATTTATGCATATTTCTGGTTTATGAGCAGCGTTTCCCCGATTTCGGCGACAAAGAATCGATCATAGGAGGGCCTAGCTGCGATTGGGCCAAGATGGGCCGTCTTCGAAGTCTTCGATTCGAGGCCGTTTCCCATAACTCAGCCCGCAAATCGCGGAGATTTCAATAAATTTCGCATAAAACCCGGCAAGTATTCAATTCGCTTGTTGTGTAACATAAATTCACCGCTAGAATTAATCCCCGGTTGGAGTCAATTAGTATTTTATGTCGCTTTTATGGACTCGACGCTTCTTTTTGGGGCTATGAGCGCGGATTTGGGTTCGGAGATCAAAGAGCAAGCGCCAGGCCAGGGGTTAGCCAAATTTAGAATTAATTTCGCCGTGCTATTATTTATACCAGATCGGGGCAGCAGTCCGACTTCATTAGTGCTGGCAGAACCCACCCAAGTAGACCGCCGCGGATCATGGCTCATGTAAGAGGCACGCCGCCTTATCAGTAGAGCTTGGAGCTTGGAACTGGGAGCCATGTCAGGCCGTTCTAAACCAGACTTTATATCGAAAGCGTATTTCAATTAAAACTAAAACAGAAGGCCAAACAAGTCGAGATCGCCCCTACACGGAGCGGAATTTTGGGAGCTTGGCTGGCGGATTATGACCAGAGGTTAGTGGCTACTAGCCCCGGCGATTTTCTCAGTGGAGAGATGCTCCGAAGCAGGAGGCGTTCGAACGCATGAAAATCGAACAAAATGCGCGTCTCATTAAAAATTCGCATAATTTAGAGATTAATGAACGGCGACGGGTCTGTGGGGCGACAGGGACAACGACAACAACGATGACGGCGTCGGCTACCGAAATAAAATAGCGAAATTTATTGTCACTTCCCCCGGCCCGGCCCGGCCCGGCACAGGTGAGGAAAGCATCTGAATCGAATTCTGCATGGGAATTATGATTCTGTGACGAGGCTGCTGACAGGCCCAGATCAGAGCTGGCATTCCAGCTACAGGACTCTCGTGGTCATAACAAAGGATTAGGGAGCAGGCAGGAGGACGGCCAGGAGCAGCCTTGTAGGCAAATAAATAAAAGTTACTATCGGTCGCAGGAAATCAACAAGCTGCGTATAAGGCAGAAAAGCGGAAGGCGTTGAAGATTAGGAGCTTTGGAAGAGAAGCCTGCCTATGCCCTTACGATCAGCCACTCAAAATTAATCGATATTTATCGATAAGTGTTATATTTAAGATCAAGCTATCTTTATTAGCGATTTATTAGCAAATAAAATCGGAAGGCGGTGAAAATTAGGAGCTTCGGGAGACAAGCCTGTCTATGCTCCTTCGATGAGACACTCAAAAGCAATCGATACTTATCGATAAATGTTATTTTATAAATTAGATCTTTAACGAGTTATTATCAAATAAAATCCTCTTTTTTTGGGAATTGTAAGGAGAGGAGCTCTTCTATAAGTTAGGGTGTCGAAGAAGATCCCCAAGCCTAGCAAGGCTTGGGTCCAGGGAGGACCCAGGACGGAGAAAATCAAGAGCCAGAGTCGCTGGCACAGCCAACATGTGGCTAAACAACAATTTATGATGTTGCCGCTGACAGGCGAATGTTGTTTGCAGTTGTTGATGATGACGATTCCAAGGATGATGACGACAACAAGCAACTCAACAACAACAAGAGAACTGGCAACAGGAACAAGAACGCCAGAAGAGAACTGCAGAAACGACAATGTAGCTATCGATTTGGAGGCAAATGAATGGCCCAACCCAGTCCCATGCCTCCTTGCCGACATTTTCGTGGCTAGGATGTTGAGAGCCGGGCTCTGGTGCTTTGCATATTACTCGGTGGATGATGGATTCCGATTCGCTCCGTTTTGTCGTTTTGTGTGTGGGCCCGCAACAAGCTGAATGTTGAATGTTGGATGTTGAATGTTGCATGTTGGCCGTCGATCTGGGCATGCTAATATGCTGGGGAGAAGCCGTTCTAAGCTCCGAGCAGGAAGCAGCTGGGAGATGCCAGTGATCGATTGGTCTGATCCCCTAATCCAATCCAGATGCCGAATGTCAATGCCTGCTGCAAATTATCCCCCACTCCCCTCCGTTTCATTAACCCATTCGGATTTCATCCATAAATCCATCCTCCAGCCTGACTGAGCCACAATTGTGTGAGTTGCCATTAAATGACTTGCGAGCAGCGGGCGGCCGGAGCACCCTGCCCCTGCCACAAGTCCGGGCCGGCGTGTGGGTGGCGGCAGTGACCAGCCTTGTCCGCTCCAGTCTCTGGTGCACTGAGAAAAAGGCTGATTACTGGCCAGGAGGGAGTGCATCGCCCCTCTCATGATGCATTGCAGTGTGGCGTTCAAGTGCCTGTCAGGTTGCTCGTTGCTCGATGCCCCATGCAACTCATTTCACTCGAAAAGTGGCAAATGCCAGCCGACAGCTAAGCGACGTCATTTACGGTTTTGACAAGCGGCGACTGACCAAATGGCTGGCATTGTCTGCCCCGGCGATTCCCACTTGCTCATTGAGCCACCAACGTGCCGCAGCCACACAGACAAACAGTCAATGCCACAGCCTCTGCTGCAATGCGATGTGGCACGCACTTTTCGTGTACGTTTCCCAGACAAATTGCAGAATTGGCGAATTCTCGAGAGTTCTGAGGAATTGGGAACGGAATCGGAATAGGAATCGGAATCTCTTCGGTGGTCCCACCCCACTGTTGCTCGGAATTTCGGAAGATGTTGCATGTTGCTGGGGGGTTTCTTGCAACTTCTACATAGATATACATAGATAGAACCTCCATGGCTATACGTAGTCCACATTTTGGACTTGCAACAACTTACGCAACATGTGCATTGTTGCTTGTTGAGGCAACTTTGTTGCTCCTTCCTAATTTTGGGCCAAAAAAAAGAGACAATCGAAGAACCAGCAGCAGGATATTGGGGGGCAGGGTGGAGGGGGCGCTGCATACCAAACACTCAACGCCGCACTCCACTCCAACCACTCCAGCCGCCCCTCCTCCTCCGGCACACCACCACTCCAGCTCCAGCTCCAGCTCCAGAGGCACTTCAACTGCACTGGGCAACAACAACTTGGCACACAGGTGAGCATGGCCCGGAACCGGTTTATGCTTAGGTGAGGCAAGAGAGAGCGAGATACAGAGAGAGAGGAGCTAATTTACATGCCTCCGCTGCTACCTCTACTGCTGTGGCAGAAACAATGAGTAGTTAAGAGCTCTCCAGGTGAGAGAGAGAGAGAGAGAGAGCGGCATCGCTCCGCGCTGGCTAATTGTGGACCTGTCGTCGGTTCCACATTGTGTGTTGCGTGTGCACCTTTTAAAATTCTTCGGCTCTCTCCCAGAATCTACCGTTCGGTCTCTGCCTCCGACTCTCTCCCCAGCGAAGAAACCGACCAAACCACTGTGGTGGGCTGGAAGGCCTGAAGACTAACCAAACCCACCTCGGTTCTTCGGGCTCGCCATCTTCATTACAGGCCCCGATCAAGTCGGGGGTTTCTGACCACAGGTGGGTCTTGAGGTGGCTTACGGCTTATGGCTGCTGCTCTGGGAGATCGCTGCTCTGGGAGAGCCCAGCTCCAGTCTCCGGTCTTCAGTCTTTCGTTTCTTTTCGTCGCAGCCACATTGGAGGTTCGCAGAGAGCGGAGAAAATTCGTTTCTCGTTCTCCTCGTGTCGCCGTCGGAATCCGAGCTCGAATATTGAATCCGATATTGAATCCCAGATCCCAGATGTATTCCCAATAATACACATCTGAAATAAGTGAGAATTCCCAGCTACCTAGCTACCAGTGCAGTGCAGACCGATCGAGGTGCGGGAATCCAGGATATGACATCCTGATAGCTCTGATTATCCCAAAAAAAGTGCAAATCTTCGCCGCGTGTTTGTTTTTTTTCGCGTCGTCGTCGCCGTCGCCGCTTCTCAGTCGGCAGTCTTCTGGCTGTGTCGTCTTTCGCCGCGTCTTCAGAGTTGGGTGGAGAAGATTCGTCGATTCTCCACCAACTGGCAACTGGCAACTGGCTACTGCCAACTGCATTCGTCAAAAAGTGCAAATTGGGCATTTTAATTAAGTTCGGGCGGAGAATTTCCACCAAAGAGTGCTCTGTTTTGCCACCAAAGGCAAGAAAATTCAAAAACGAATACACAAACATAACACGACAGCAACAGGCAACAAGCAACAAGCAACAGGCAACAACAAAACAACAAATACCAAGAGTAAGAGGCGAAAAGAAATATTGTTCAACAAGTCAAACGAGTTCTTTTTGGCTCGCTTCGGCCGTGTGGCGGCCAACAGCAACAACAGTGTTTTCTGGCAGCGGGTTTTCGCCTTGGCTGGCTTTCTGTTGTTGCCAGTGAGTTTGGGCCTTTGCTGAAAAATATTGGCAGCAGCCGCAGCAGCAGCAGCAGCAGCATCAGGAGCGGCGAGGAAGTGGCCACCAAATGTAAGAAAATATTCTTAAATAAAGTCCAAAAGTGGGAAGATGTCTAGGATCTAAATAGGCAGGCTCTGAAGAGTTCTTAGCTCGAAAATAGTGACAACTAGAGGTGGTGGTAGAGAGTAGTAGTGCTGATAGTAGTTCCATAACTAACTAAAATAAAAGTGCAAATATTGGTAATCGAAAGCGAACAAAAACTACCAGGCAATGACTCTAAAAAGTGAGCATCAGAAGACCCTATAGATGGCCGAGAAGAAAGAACTCTTCTCCGAGGTGCCTCTACTTTCCTACCTCCGAATGTCGCCGCCTCTCGTTCCCAGCCTTTCTGCTTCCACTTAGTATTCCATTTCTCGGGCTGCTGTTCGAGTTTTCCTCTTTTTATTCATCCTCACCTTGCCTTTTCCCGGCTCCCTGACTCCCTGGCTCCCGGGGAAAATGTGGCTGAAGAAAAAACAAATAGAGTCGCTCTGGACGCTCTGGAGGTGTGTGGCGTGGTGTGGTGTGGTGTGGTGTGGCGGGCCCTGGCATTCTTCATCTACCTGTTTTACACACGTCGCCAGAGTCGATCGGGCCCTATTCGATCTCTAATCTCAGTCGATAGGGAGCGACACGTGAGGGGACTAGAAATGAACGCCCTGTCGCCTTCAATCCCAGCTGTGATTCCTGGAAACTCCCCTCAAAAAATACCAAATAATACAATAATAATAGTAATAGTAATAGTATTTTAAATAAATTGCTTCTTCGAATGAGCTCAGAGACGTGCTCTGACTTATATGCCGTTTTAATTGAATTTCCCCGCCAGTCTAAAATTATTACAATTCCAGGCCGCTAAAAGCCAGAATCAAAAGACTGAAGAGAGTCGGCTTTTATGGCCCTTAATTTACACTTCCTTTTGGGCTGGCCTACAACCCGACTCTCGTCGAGAAAACAAAAGATCACCGGGTTCAGAGCCGAAACCCTAGACCGGGAGGGCAGGTCGAGCCATAATTATCATTTCCCCTTTTCGGGCTCCCCCGCCCCAGAGCTCCGGGTCGTCTAAATATTTGGTTTATCGGGCGGCGGACGGCTAACGGAGGCTAACTATTCTCCGGAGTGTTGTTCCCGTTTATACTGTCGCTGTCGCTGTCGCTGGGCGGCAGGTGTTCGTCTGAGGTGCGGGCGAAACGAAAGACTCTGGACACAAACTTGCAAAACGCAGCTTAATGCGCTTTAAATTGCTCCAGTCTTCTGC
This sequence comes from Drosophila ananassae, assembly GCF_017639315.1. Taxonomy (NCBI): domain Eukaryota; kingdom Metazoa; phylum Arthropoda; class Insecta; order Diptera; family Drosophilidae; genus Drosophila; species Drosophila ananassae. Next base: position 27,089,116 of record NC_057930.1, read on the forward strand.
CGCCAATCCGGGCGCTGAGCTTGCCCCTGCCACAGCCCCTCCACTAATGGCTGTACAAACAAAGATTACGCTTTAATCTATTTTCGCCACACACACGCGTGTGTGTGCGGTGCGTGCGAAGGAAAAGCCATCAGAGCGGACCACACACAGAGGGCAGTATGTGCCGGGAAAATTACATTAGACGTGCCGGAGAAAACGGCATGAGGGGATGGGGAGGGCTCTGGCCATGGCCAAGAGCACGCACCTGTTGCAGAACACCCGCTCGCTCGTCGCGCTAATTTCTTTGTCGAGCCTGATGCGAGTTGGCAATGCAGACATTCGAATGTGCCTGGCCTGTGATTAGTCGGCGAATATGTTCATCGTCCGCGGGATGAAGACTCTTCGCGAGAAGAGAAGAATGGGACAGGTTGTGGCTCCAGCTCAACTAGAGACATAAATATTTGTTAAGCAATAATCAAAGTCGATTCGATTCTGGGAGTCTGTTCGCTTAATGGCCGACATGTGTGCCCAGAGTGGCCCCGATATTTCACGGGATAACATCATTAAAACTAGATTAGATCAGTCAGATCGAAGTGCTTATAAAAGTTGTATTTCATAAAAAAAAAATCTGCCATTCGATCTGCTGCTCTGAGGCCATAAACACTATATAATTTGATTTGTTTTATTGGCCCAGATAGGAGCGAACGGAACATCATTCTGGGCATTTCATGGCCCCTCGAAGTAGGACGCTGATTGAGGAACACATATTTGGGGTTTTACGGCCCGGGTTAATGAACTGGGGGGTGCGGAGCAGGGGCTCCTGCCTCTCTTAATGCGGCCATAAAGCGCGCTAAGAATGGCCGAAAGCACACTCGGTCGTGACTAAAAGTCGCTGAATAATAGGAAGCTAATAGGGCGCCAATAGGAAGCTCTCCTCGCCGGTGGGAATGTATACTAATTTGCACCCTGATGTGATTTATGGTCCTGGGATCGGGAGCCTCTGGGGCAGGCCAAGATAAGATATGAGCCACATGTCATCCTGCCACTAATTAGCGCTCATTACGAGATGGGCCGGCAATTAAAACCTAAACTCTCGGCCCTTGAAAGTGAAATCCGCGACCGCAGATGAAATGAAAACCAAACACGAAATGGAAATGGAAATCAAAGTATCTGCTTGCAACTGGGTTTCACTTGCACTCTCGCACTTTCCGTAGCAGAAACACTCTCGTGTCGGCTTCACGCTTTCCAAGCTCCAAGCTTCCATCTTTCAGCTTCGAGTCCCTGACGTGATCCAATGCCTCGGCTGGCTGGCCACAAATCGGATCCGAGATCTCCGATGTCTCGGATTAGCATCTTAATGAGTTCGATTAATATGCGAACAATTAAAGTTTTGCTGTTTATGGCCGCTGTCTGGTGTGTGTCGGACAATTAGAAAGTCATTAGAAGTAACTTATTAGCCGGCAGACTGTCGGACTGGCAGCCCCCCTGGACCTCCAGCCCTCCCAGTTTTCATAAATTACTCAACATTTAATTAAACACGCTCTAAAGCGTCTACTTGCCACCTACTTAGCCCCCAGTTTTAGACAACAATTTTGCATAATTCGCAGTTAAATCACGAGCGGAACGACTCCAGCAACAAAAACATGATTCGCAACAAGTTGATTTTCTTCTCTTCGACTCTTTTTTAATTGTTTGACTAAAGATCTCGACTACATGTGTAATGTGCATGTTAATGAGCTCTCGGAAGCCTTTAAAGACGGTCGGAAGACTTCCTCCGACTGCTGCCTTCCAGACCAGAGGCCAACTGCCAGAGCCCTTTTGAAAATAATCCTATCAGAAGATGGATGTTTCTAAAATCCTAAAAACCAATTCTTGGTCTTCTGGCTTCTGTCTTCTGTCTTCAGTCTTCCATCCCTTTCTCCGGCTTAATTAGTTGCGCTCTAAACTTTACGCTGTTATTGTTATGATTGTGTACGTTTTATGGGCTCCGCGGGGCAGTGAGGATCTGTTGTTGCCTTTATTTGCTATTAACTAGGTTTTATTGACGCCGCTCTGTTTTTGTTTCTGATTTTCCATTTTTTCCATTTTTTGTTGGAACGGCTTTACGAGCTTTTGTACGCTCGTAAAAGCGCAGAAACACACAAAAATGAAACTCTCCCGGGAAATGGCATAATTTTTAATGGCCGGGCCCGACCAAGAGGCCTGGGATGAAATTGTGTGTGGAACTCCCAGGAACTGGAACCACAAATATAATTACAACTTTGTCATTCGATATTAGATGCCGCCAGAGTGCACAGACCCCCAAACTAATCCGAATCCGAGTTGCACTGAAAAAATAGCTTAGTTCTGGCTTGGTTCAGTACCAGTTCTCAAGTCCCCTCTCCGGATCACAGAGGCAGCCACACGCAAGGCGACCGACCGACCGCCAGCTGGCACTCAAATCAGACTGCTTCTCAGAGCCGAGCCAAGTCGGGACGGGAGCTGTCCAACTGGGGCGCCAGAGAACGGCCAGCGGGATGGGACTGGGATCAAGACTGGGAATGAACCGCTCCACGGGCTTTCTAATGTGTTCGGGTATTAGCAGTTCATCTAAACTTATGACAAGTGCAAATCAAACTGACGTTTCCGCCACGGCAGCCCCACTCCCTCCACTCTCCCTCCCGAAGTAATTTGCGTATCATAGAGTTCAGCTCCAGAGAGGTATCCGGGCACTTGATGGGCCGGCCAGGCCTGGCCAGGCCAACTGCCGTTGCCGTTTATTAAATTACGCCTTGTGTCATGGTCGGAGCGGCTCCGTTCAGGAAGGGACATTATCATTATAAAGTTATTAGAGATCAAATGGCAGCGGCTCCCCGATGAACATGAAAGGCTGCCACTGCCACTGCCACTGGATTGCTAATTTCTCCGCAGAATCCCATTTCTCCGACTGCAGCCTCCGCCTGTCAATCATCCGGCTGTCGAGGGGAAGAGTCCGTCACCTCCGATCAGTTCTCGGTTCCCAAGACTCATTAATTCGGTTTTAATTGCCGGCTCGCCGGATTGAACAGGATTAACTAGTGCGCCTTGGAGAGATCTCTATCTGATCACGAGGCCCAGTCTTCTAGGCATTCCCAAGGCAGTATTGATAATTTTGATGGGCACCCCGCCTCTGAACCTCTGTTCTCCTCGTATCGGGCGAAAAATCTCCCCGAATTGCAGGGGAAACAAATGTTGTTTTGGCCACTCGGCAGAAAAGTGTTAGTCATGGCCTTGTTAACTAAATTGTTGGCCACGAATTGCAGCTCGGAACGGAACGGGAACCATTCGAAGACGGGAACCAATTCCCTCCATTCCACGGAGTTATAAGCCACAAGTTGGGCCATCAAAGCAGTCGCGTATTTGTTCGATTTCACCCCAATCTCTGGGCTTGTGTGTATCTTCCAGTTCTCTTGGGTCGGTCGGTGTGTGTCGGAAATAATTTATCGACCTCGCAGGCAGTGCCTGTGTGTGCAGAGACCCTTTTAGCCTTTGAACCTCTGGCTCGCAGGTAGAAGCTCGGCCTGGGTAGGTTTCTGGAATCTTGACTCTCTTTCCCTGCCTGGGTCTTTTGTCTTCGTTCCTTCGTCTATTAGCATTTCAAATTATCCCAAATGGACAGTCCTCAGCCTCCACCTCTTCCAAGATCCACCAGATCAGACTCCTATCTCCTTGTTCAGACCAATACCCTTTAGAAGTCCTGTTCTTATATTTGAAATAATAACATTTTGTGTTTCAATTTCAGAAATGCCATGGCCGTGCTGCGCGTCGCTTGTAGTCAAGAGTGCTCGTAGCTCCTCTTGACCAGCTTCAGTGGAACCATCCGCTACTTGAGTCGCCATGGACTCGGCAGATGCCAGAGAAAAGATGAGGAGCTCCTCGGGATCCACGGGAGACCACCACCAACAACTCAAGAACTTCACCATGTTCCATCGCTGCCGGAGGCGCTGCCGCACCAGGCCGGCATCCTCACCAACCGCCCGCCTCCTGCTGCCGAGCAACCTGCTCCACCTGCTCCTGGTCCTGCTGCTGGGAGCCGCTCTGGCCGCGGCCTCCAACGACAAGGAGCGGGAGAGGAGACTGGAGGTGTTCGAGGGCGTGCCCCTGGACCACCAAATCGGGTACATCGGAGACTTTGACGGAATCGACAGTGGGCCGCCGTACATTATCGTAGCCGAGGCCGGGGTGGAGACGGATCTGGCCATAGACCGGGCCACGGGGGAGATCCGCACCAAGGTGAAGCTGGACAGGGAGACCAGAGCCTCCTACAGCCTGGTGGCCATCCCCCTGAGCGGCCGGAACATCCGAGTCCTGGTCACGGTGAAGGACGAAAACGACAACGCCCCCACCTTCCCCCAGCCCTCGATGCACATCGAGTTCCCCGAGAACACCCCGCGGGAGGTCAAGCGGACTCTGCTGCCCGCCAGAGACCTCGACCTGGAGCCGTTCAACACGCAGAAGTACAACATTGTGTCCGGAAACGTGAACGACGCTTTCCGGCTGTCGTCCCACAGGGAGCGGGACGGAGTGCTGTACTTGGACCTGCAGATCAGCGGCTTCCTCGACCGGGAGACCACTCCGGGCTACAGCCTCCTCATCGAGGCCTTGGACGGCGGCAGCCCGCCGCTGAGGGGCTTCATGACCGTCAACATCACCATCCAGGACGTGAACGACAACCAGCCGATCTTCAACCAAAGCCGGTACTTCGCCACAGTCCCCGAGAACGCCACCGTGGGAACCAGCGTCCTGCAGGTCTACGCCTCCGACACGGACGCGGACGAGAACGGCCTGGTGGAGTACGCCATCAACCGGCGGCAGAGCGACAAGGAGAAGATGTTCCGCATCGACCCCCGCACGGGCGCCATTTACATAAACAAGCCGCTGGACTTTGAGACCAAGGAGCTGCACGAGCTCGTCGTGGTGGCCAAGGACCACGGGGAGCAGCCCCTGGAGACCACGGCGTTCGTCTCCATACGGGTGACGGACGTGAACGACAACCAGCCCACCATAAACGTGATCTTCCTCAGCGACGACGCCTCCCCCAAGATCTCCGAGTCAGCCCAGCCGGGCGAGTTCGTCGCCAGGATCTCAGTGCACGATCCGGACTCGAAGACGGAGTACGCCAACGTCAATGTCTCCCTGAACGGCGGGGACGGGCACTTCGCCCTCACCACCAGGGACAACAGCATCTACCTGGTGATTGTCAACCTGCCCCTGGACAGGGAAATGGTCTCCAACTATACGCTGAGCGTCGTGGCCACCGACAAGGGCACTCCCCCGCTGCACGCCTCCAAGTCGATCTTCCTGAAGATCACGGACGTCAACGACAACCCGCCGGAGTTCGAGCAGGACCTCTACCACGCCAACGTCATGGAGGTGGCTGATCCGGGCACCTCGGTCCTCCAGGTCCTGGCCCACGACCGGGACGAGGGCCTCAACTCGGTCATAAGCTACTCGCTGGCGGAGACGCCCGAGACCCATGCCCAGTGGTTCCAGATCGACTCGCAGACGGGCCTGATCACCACCCGGTCGCACATCGACTGCGAGACGGAGCCAGTGCCCCAGCTGACGGTGATTGCCCGGGACGGAGGAGTTCCGCCGCTCTCCTCCAGCGCCACCGTGCTGGTAACGATCCACGACGTGAACGACAACGAGCCGATATTCGACCAGAGCTTCTATAATGTTTCCGTGGCCGAGAACGAGCCCGTGGGCAGGTGCATACTTAAGGTGAGTCATTAGCTCTCAGTGCTCAGTGCTCAGTACCCTACCCTTTGAACTCCCGTTCGCCCCGGCATCACATTTTTGTCGTGACCCACTTTCCGGACGGGTCATTAAAGCGTTTGTCTCGCCGTCTGCTTTGAATCGACACAACCAGCGTCGCTTATGGATTTTCCACGTACTCGCGGCCCAAAACTAATCTCATGCATCAATTACCCGCTCCCAGTCAGATCAGTCAGTCAGACGTCAGCCATCGGACGTCAGACATCAGACTCAGACTTTAGACCGAGGGCCCCCAACGACAGAGATTGTGGGGCAGGAGGGACGGCTGTACATGCCACGAGTTATAGATTTGATATTCGAAAGGAATACGGGAAGATATATAAAAAAAATGATAGTTTCAGAGGCTAAACTATCTGTTTGCAATAAAGAGGGAACAGCTTTGGAAGGCCTAGTCACTCTAAGAGCTTCAAGTCTTATCTCTCTGACCATAAAAAATTATTAAGGTTTCTGGTGGAGGCCGTCCATGCACTGCCCCACTCCACCGTCCTCATCCGCACCTCGAGATATGTAGGCTTCTCACTCTTTTGTAGTTAATCCATTCATCATCGGGTAATTACACTTTTATAACATTTTTCTCCACTCACAAGACTGCCAGAGAGGCAGCCGAAAAATATAAAAAAAGTTAACAAAAAATGTACACACATATATCCCCGATTTCTAGCGTCTAACGAAGGCATTTTGCTCCACGACTCTTCTCGTCACTCTCCCCGGCTCCCGTCCCAGAGCCACATAAACGATACAGAGACGTCGACAAGATTGTGTCCGGACTATCGAATATGGGCTCCCTTGTCTCTGAAGACAACGAGGCACAAAAAGCGACATTAAAACGGAAAAATGCGGCGACCGAGTGCCCGAAAATGTAGGGGACACCGATTTGAAACACGATTTCTGGCTGAGAGCCAAGCGCAGAGCAGGGCAGGGGGCAGAGGAAGTTGTAAACATATTAATTTTTTAGCCATTCGATATATTAAAAAGGTCTAGTCTAGTCTAAAGTATCTCCCAGATAATGACTTATCTCGGAGCTGCTTGGGCAGATGATTTCCGCGAATCAAAGCAAATCAAATCGCATCAAAGAAGCACAATTACGGGCAACAATAAGTCGGAATAACGACGCCAATTCTTGACAACCAAGGGTCTCAGCTCTGATGAAATCTGACAAAAAGTCACGTTTCCTTAATTACAATGAGAGAAAATTAGATTTTATCCCCCGCACCCGCACCGGCCAAATAACCACAAACGAACAAAATACGAAATACAAAACGCATAATTGGCTCACGCAAAAAAATGAAAGAAATAAAATAAAAACAGAAGAAACCAAAACCGAACTCGAACTCGAATCAGAAACAGAAAGATGAGGTCCGAGCGGCCGTCTAGAGAATGGGGAGAGACAAAGGGATGGCCGAGCGGATTTAGTTTGGATCTTTCGGAGCTTGTATTCGGTGCGATTTGTGGCACAATAATCATAAAATGCGCCAGAGCCAGCGTCTGGACCTTGAGACCCTAAAAACTATTCCGAATGCCGTCGAAGCCGCATTTAGAAGCCAATCTGTGGTCGTGATGATTGTAAAAAGCCAGCCCCGAAACAGCTCAAGTCCAAGTCCAAGCCCAAAACCAAAACCAAAACCAAATAAATGCTAAATTGGAATTTCGTATAAAAAGCACATGAGGCAGCAACGCAGCAATGAGGGGGAAATGTGAAACAAAAAGCTCTGGGCAAAGGGGTCAGCCGAACACATTTTTTATGGCCTGCAACCGAAGCAAATTATAAGAAAAAGCCATGGAGTGGCAAAGAATCGTAACAAAAGCGAGTCTTAAATTAAAAAAGGGTCTCGAAAATCATCTAAAATAATATCTTTGAATCCTTGCACTCGAAAGTATTTATGGAGTATGATCTAATATAGAATCTTCGAACCATTTGAAGATATATTTCAGCCTCTTCTTCAGATCGTAGTCGGTTTACGGCCCTCGCTGTATCATTTTCCAGCCGGAGAAGCGGAAATGCTATTTAATTAAAGGCGATCAAATGCCGACATTCCGACTTGGCCTAGCTGGCTAGCTAATGGGTAACCAAATTACACTTTAATTCGGGCCACAAAACAAAAGACTTAGGCAACGAACTTGCGTCCCAGTGGGAGTGGCCGAGGGGATTACTCATCTGCCTCTTTCCCGTTTTAGATTATTATGCGAGCCGCAGTCCGAGAGTCGGGGCCCGAAAATTAAAATCTCATTATGCAAATTACAAAACAAGTAAAACAAAGCCTAAAAAGCCCTACTAAGCCCTCCCTGGGCACTCCCACTCCGCCCAATTTGGAGTTTCCTTTTGGCAGTTGAGTAGAAAAGACAACATAATTCGCTCGTCGTGTGGTTGTTGTCATCTCGGGTTTTGTGCTGTTGGTGCTGTTGCAATTACACATTAAATTGCGGCAATTACATGGGGGAGAAGGTAGTAGCCCAGGAGCGAGAGCAGGCCGAAGCCGGGAATGTGGGAATTACACTCGGAGATTTCTAAGCCATTCCTGGGGGTCAGCCACTCCCCATCTGATTGGCAGCTGGAGCGCTCTTCCAGAGACCTGAAGGAATGTCTAATATAAAATATAATAACTTATTTCCAAGAGTGTTTAATAATTCCTGTAGAGTCTTGTGGAAGCTCCTATGTTTTTCTCTGCGTGCCTCTGCCGTCTGGTGTTGTAATTTCGCATTGTTTGGCTAATCTACGTAAATCTAATTTTCGGGTGGCTCCCACCATTACATAGACTGAGGCAGTTGTGGCAGGGACAGGGGCAGGGGCAGGCTGTGGAGGGGGCGGAGGTGGACGGCGGGCAAGGGAACACGATCTGCCCATTTGGCAGAGTTATGTGGTCGCTCCTCTAATGCACAAATACACATCCAGTCGGAGATATAGGCACTCGCATTGAACTGGTTTTAGTTGGTGGAGGGTGCAAGTGGCAGGTTCCCCCCCACCCCCAGTCCCCTCTCGGCCGTCTTTCCCACCTTTCCTCGGCTGCGTGCGCGACGGCGCTCAGTGTGTGCGCCAATTTTCTTTGTCTCTGGGCCCGATTCACTTTTTCCCAAACACCCAATGGATGGATGGACGTCCTGGTCCAGTTGGGCTAGCTCCTGCGGAGGACTAGACTCCTCTCGCGCTCTCGCTTCGGCCTCGGCCGCTGCGGACGCAACTTGTTTTCCACAATTTTAATTTTATAAACACCTTTAACGCATTTTTGTGCGCTCACATTCCATAAATGCCAGTCGGGAGAGCGCAGGAGAGAGCCACGGAGCGCAGGCTAAGCAAACTCACCACGAATTCGCCGCACGGCGAACCTACTTCAAGTCGCTGCCATTCAGTAATTCAGCACTTTGGCCGAAATAGTTTTGACCACGATCCTCTCTCTCTCTCTCTCCCGCTCTCTCTCCCTCTCTCTCTCTCTCTCTCTCTCTCTCTCTGTTCGGGCCAAGACAAAATGGTTGGAAAATCATGGCGTAGCCGGTTTATTGATTAATTTTTCCATTTTTTGAGAGTAGAAGTTCTTGGTTTTGGATTCTTGAGAAGCCCTACGACCTTCGCCTTGAAGGATCTGCCTTTCTGGCCCTCCCTTCCGGGCCCTAAATTTAATTAAGTTGGCCGAGACCGAGATAAGAGCACCTTCCGTCACCCAACAACATAATTTTTGACACAGTTCCCCGGCCGAGTTAGCCATCGGAGATAATCGCCATCGCCTCTCCTGGCCACGGCACAAGGAAGCCGCCGCGGAGGCCCCAGAACCAAAATAGCCGAGAGCGCTGATCGCAATCAAAACATCAATAAACCTTAACAGATAGGCTCTGAAGGTGCCACGGCGTGTGGAGGGGCGGAGAGAGCTCTCATTTTGCATAGAGGCCAGGAGGGGGACGCATCAAATGCGCATCAATTTGCGGCCCAAACGCTTCGGCGACAACAGGCGGCCAGACACGCGTCCAGGTCCTGCCAACCAGTCCAGGGTTTCTCGCAGTGTGCTGCTCTCGAGGCGGCTGCTGTGGCCATATTTAGTAAATACCGCTTCTGTGGCTGCCTTTAAAGGTGCAATTAAAGCGCGAAGAAAGAGCGAAAGAGGAGAGCCAGCGATGGCAGCGGGCAGTGGGCAGCGGGCAGGAGGTGGGAGGTGCAGGGATCCGGGATCTGGGATCGGGCTTCTCCGATGCGAAATGCTCAACGCGCGCGCACACATCACAACAACCCGAGGGCAATGGCTACTGCATTTGCATAGCCGCCGAGAGCCTCAAAGCTGGGAGCCGAGATTTGCGAGGCTGGGCATCGCGTCTGGGGAGGGGGTAACGAGATGGAGAGGAGCGGTCCGAGACAGCTCCTCCACGTCACGAAGTCAGCCGGGAAAAGGCGATTCACTATCAGCGGGTGGGGTGGGGTCTGCAGGAGCTCTGGGAGGTGAGTGTTTTTGGGGAAGATCTTAGAGTAGAATTGGTAACTTTTCTTCCCTCAACACTCTCCACAGATTATGGCAGATACTAGTTACCACTTATCTTGTTTTTGGAAGAATTCTTCGCGTCAAGTGCCTTCTCCGCTCAAACAATTAACTCGTCGCGCCGTCCATTAGGCCGCGCTGCAGTCTGTCGGCCAAAATCAATACGCCAGATGAGCCCCACCAGCTCGCCACTTTACGAGCGGCGAACAAAAACCGAAAATGTGCTGGTTGATGGCCAGAGTGGAAGTCCGACTCCGCGGCGGACATGATCTAAGCTGTCAAAGTCCGGGGTCATGCCACGTGTTGTGGCCTTCCCAGCGCGCCTCTCTGGGCCTTAGTTCGCGGGCTCATCTGCATGCGAATGGCAATCAATGCAATCGCTACGCCCCTCCTGAAGCCCCAGCGACTTTTAACAACTTCTGGGGAAAAAACGTGCGATTCTAAATGAGCATATCAACAGCTTACACGGCCCAGGCCCAGGCCCAGGCCCAGACCCAAGCCCAGGCCCAGGCCCGAAACATAAACTCAGACTGCAGCCAGTCCCCAGCCGCAGAGATGCTCCGTTGATAGCTTTTGCATATCCACAGCATTTACGAAAGCCAGCGGACAGAGAGCCGAGACAGCAGTGCCAGTGGCAGCTTATTTGGCCCTAATGTACCCCCACCACCACCCCGCAGCGGCAGGCGAGTTCACAATTTTAATTAGTTAATTATTTTTACTTTTAAACAAACAAGATCTCAGAGACAAAAATAAAAAGGGGACCCAGAGGGAGCTCTTTCCAGCCCAATCCCAGCTCACAGTTTACAGCTCCCAGCTCCCAGCTCCCAAATCCCGACCCAGCCTGATCCCGAACAGTGCGCCTCAGTGGGGATTTGGTTTTTCTCTTTTAATCATTTTTTGTTTCTTTTTTTTGTCTGTTTGGAATGGCCGGCAATCTGCATACGTGCATCTCGGCCAGTCTTCTGGCTCCCTTCTGGCATTCTCCATGGCCTGCATCCTGCGGTCTGCATTCTCCTATCTGCCGTCTACTCTCTCCTGCAGCCAGTCTCTCGTCTTCCCCAGTCCATCCCCAGTCCGTCCCCAGTCTTTCTTCTCATTTGTCGTCACTGGCGGAGAGCTGTGAGCTCCCAGCTTTACGGATTCCCGAATAAGTTCTTCATTCTTTTCGGTGCACTCGAAAAAAGAGCGTACTTCAAAGAATGTGCTTAAGACCCCCTTCTTTAGAGCCACAATACTTTTCGCTGAGTGCACTTTTTCCCCAAAAACCAAACAAACATCTTGACCGGCCCGTGGCCGAATAAAATTCCTCGTGTGGGTTGCACAACATCGAATCTGGCCCCATTGTGGCCCGAACTGGAGACTGAAGACTGAAGACTGGGGACAGCGACTGTGGTTGTGGCTGTGGCTGTGGCTGTGGCTGGTGATGATGATGATGATTATGGGCAAACGGATTTGCATATTTTTGTGTGTAGAACATAGCCACACAAAGCCGAGTATTTCATAAATCCCCACAAGAGCTCGCTGGCAAATTAAATTGTCAATCATTTTTATAACTTGGCCCGATCCGAGCCCGATCGACGATCGACGTGTGCGTGAAGAGAAGTTAATGCCAAAATGATATGTGAAAAGCGAAACACAAACGACACAAAAAATACTTATAAACGAAAATGTTTTCGTTGAATTTTTAAACAGTCATTGGCTGCTTGTCTCAGGCTTGGCCATTGTCCGAAAAAAAGAGTTGTTGGCACTTTGTCGGTGGCGGTGGTGCCCGCGAAAGATCTAACGATCCATCGTGATATCTGTGTTTGGGCCAAAGTCACATAAATAATGAATTATGCCCGATTATTAGGCGACTTATGCAAAGGCCCAAAACGAGACAAAAACCAGCGACTGCTAAAAAATGGCTGTGATTTGTCGCTCTGACTGATCATGGCAAGTGTTTATCTCCAAAAGCTACTGTGTCCCATGTGTTTCTATCCATCATAAGAGACTCCACCGAAGAAACTCCTCAGCTTCAAGGGCCAGCCTCTTTGAGCCGCGCCGCATCAGTAAAAAGTGCAACATTGTAACATTGTTGCATGTTGATGGGCTGCCACGACTACCCGAGGGCTGCCCGAAGAACAAATCCCGGAATAGGGGTAGTGGGGCACATCCGCACAGTTATTGATTGAGGGTCATAACACGGCGCAAGACAACGTGGCCAGAAATTACCGATTCAAAGCCGAAAGAGGAACGTGTCGAAAGGCATTGAAGCAAAAACTCGACTGAGGCTCTGCCCAGGAGTAACTGTAGGTCTCCGAAATTCGTGTAATTGCAGCTGCAATTTACAACTGCGGCAAAGGTAAATGGAGGATGAAATGGGCGCGGGCCTCGGCTCGAAGCTCCTCCCACCTCCATCCCCAGCATCAGCCCCAGCCGCAGCCCTTTGCAAAACAATGCCCTTGAGCAAAGTCAGAGAGAGAGAGAGCCCGTGGGCTCCAGGAGTCCAGCTTCTTGAACTTCCATGTTGACTCTACGTCCAGGCTCTCGTCCAGGCTCTCGTCCAGGCTCGTCCATAAATCCCCCCGTTGACTTCCTGCCACTGGCAGGTAATTCATAAATTAAACCGAGTTAATATTTCAGTGTCCGAGCTGCTACACCTCTGTTCGCCTGAATATTAAAATGCTTAATTGAATTTGTTAAGGCCGGAGAATGGCCTCCGATAAGGATAACTCCCTCAGAGCTCACTCGGTTCACCTGGACTCTGTGGGGCCCGGCCTCCTGTCTTTATTCCGACTCTCAATAAACAAACGCACAACCTTTATTGCCGCTGATTGTTAATTTGTGAAGCGATAACGCGTTCGCGGATGGCGACCCCGATTTCTCAGCTCTCCTCCGATCTTTAATTTTCTCACAATGCGAATTCCTTGACACCCTTGGAAGGGCTCTGGGCTCTGGGCCTGTCCTTTCTCCTCCTTCTCCGGTGTAGTCTCAGCTTCTCTCCCAACTTCCTCCACACATCCAAGCCCATGTGCCGCTTCCTGCCCCGCCACAAATGACATGACAAATGTCTCTGACCAGATCCCAGATCCCAGAGAACCGCATCGAACTCTCTACGAACCCGATCCCCAAAGGCGAGGACCCGCTTCCCCTTCCCACTCCTCGCCCCTGCCTTTTGTTGTTCAATTCAATTTATCGTCGAAAGTTCGTAGTTGAAAGAACATTTTAATTTGGCCAGGACCGTCCTCGCCCCCTCTGGCAGTCGAAGCTTCGACCTGGACCTGAGGCTGAAGCTGAGGCTGAGGCCGAGGCTGCTTTCCTTACAGTTTATGTGGCATGAAGTTGCAAAAGTCTCGTGTCGAGCGTTAAATTCTTTTCGACTTGGCAAATTGAACGAGCCATGGTACACGGAGAAAAAACTTGATTATTTTCAAGTGCCTAGCACCTGGCTAGGAGGCTAGAGGTAGGGGAATTCGTGGGAGGTAAAGGAGATTAGTTAAGATAACCTCTGAATAAAGCTTTTCAAGAAGGCAGTCTTTAGTAATTTCTCCCAGTGCATCCCTGTGATGATCCACACGGCGGAGCAACTCGAAAAGTAACTGTTGTGAGCCGTGTCAGGCGGAAAAAGTTCGGGTGTCGAAGCGTCCGAGTTCTCTTATTTAAACTCTTATTTATGCACAATTGTCGGGCGGCCTCCGTCCTCCATCCGCCGGTCTCCTGTCCAACTGCAATTCCTTTTTGTGGCTTCATCTCGGCAGACAAATTTATTCCAGGCTGGGGACTCTGTTTATTAGTGGATTTATGACGTTTGCCCCCACCGGGGCTCCCTCGTTAGTCGAATTGTGATCACTGGCCGGACAGCGCCGTCAAATTCCATCAATCACAGATTGGGGGCCGCTCTAACTGTTTTCTCCGGAGGGGGCGTGGCATCAGGGGGCAGATGGAGGGGGGGTAGAGGTGGAGGCGGATTCGAATTCTGAACAAAACTGCGCCTGCTTACCGGATCATAAATTTTTGTGCATTCGTCTCATTAAACACCAAAAAGGGAACGAAAATATCAAATTACCCCGTCGGGGTCTCCCGTTCCCCCGTTCTGCGTCTCTGAAGCTCTTTCTCCTTCTTGGGAAGAACAGAAGAAAGTCTGGGCGGCGGAGGAGGGCGAGCAGAAGAGCAGTTGATGGACAGGAAAGTGTATCGTTGTTGGCATGTTTGAAATTTTATACACTTGGGACTTGGGACTCTGGCTTGGCGGATTAAGAGATTTTCTTCCATTAAAGGCCCCGTCTCGAGGCCCGAAATCAGCCCAAAATCTTTGCTTTATTTTATTGTCTTGAAAGAAACGCATTTCTCGGACGACAGCAGAGAGGAGAGCGGAGTGAAGGGCCCCCGATCCCTAATTAAACATAACAAGACCGAGTGTTAATGAATTATTTGAAGGACACGTTGCAATGTCACAGTACCGCACCGCACCGCATTGCAAAAAAAGGGCCGGGAATCGGACGAATTTCATTAAAAACCCGCCCGAAACATTGTCGACAATTAAAAAAGTCGGAGCGGAAAGCCGCAGCTGAAAACAGAACAGCGAACCACAATCAATGTCGCTGGGGATGAGCCGAGGCTGGAACCGGAGGAGATAAGGTGGTGGCTCCGTCGGCTGCCCAGCTATTTTAAGGGACCTGCAGCAAGGCCAGAAACCGAAAGTGGGAACTCTCAGGAGGCCTGTCGATTCTTTTTTTTGACAGTGGTGGTTGCCTTTGTGGTTTCTCTGAGGGAAGACTGAGGGAAAAAAAGGTGCCCTCGTATAGTAAACCACTTCCCAATGTCCAGTCTTTCAGTTCCCGATTTTGTTCAGTGCCCCCAGCTCTCAAACGCATTCGAGTTCGTTGCCTGAGTCTTTCGTTTTGCTTGAAGAGTCGCGAGATGAGTTGGCCATCGAGTTGTTTGCGGATCTCTTGTCCGCCCAGAGGGCCTGAAATTGCGATCCTCGAAGCGAGCAAATATTGGCCGAGCTCCTAGTCTCTAGTGGGTGGCTGGGATGCTGGCTAATTTATTTGTTCTCGGCCGCCGAAAAGGCCATCGACTGAGTGCAGCCGGGAGGGAGAGCAGGGCTTCCATCCCACCTCCGTATGGCCGTGTAGCTTTTTGAGAAGACGCCAAAATGAAGCAAATTATAAATGCAAATTAGCTGAGACTAATCCCCACCGCGGGGACTGGAAATCAGCTGGAACACAAAGCACAGACATAGTTGTTGACATTTGTGAGAGTTCATTAAACGCGACTCGCGCAGAAGGCGAATGGGAGGGGCCGAAGACGGCCCACCAGCGGCGCTCCAGTCTCGAGTCTGATTCTCCGGCAGACGAACTGAAATCGCCAGCATTTCTGCTGGCCGGTTGACAACTCAATAAATTTCAGGAGAGAGCGGAGATTGCTCGAGTTGGTTATTAAACTCGCATATTTCTAATAATTCCCTCCGACTCCACAACTGCCGTCGTCTTCCAGCGAGTTGCGAGAAGAGTCGCGGAAAGCTCCTCTGTTTATCAGAAACGCATAAATTTCTAAAATATTCCTTCTCTTCTTCGGCTGCTGCTGATTCTGCTGCTGCTGCTGCTGCTGCTGGTGATGCTGCGGCGGCTGCCACGACAGCGAACAAGAGGAAGAAGCGTGAACAACAACCCGATGCATCTGCGGCAGGCAGGCGAAGATGCTGCAACACACGTGCAACACACACGGGGTGGGGTGGGGGGGAGTGAGAGGTGGGCTGGAGGAGCGAGATAGAGACAGAGTAGAGCAACAAGTTGCTGATCGAGATCAGGCCGAGAAGACACAGGGAGAATCGTGCAGAGTCTTCAATATGTGGTATTAAGATGGAATTTTGTGAAATGGCTATTAACTTTCTCTCAGTGCTCCCCAGCCCGGGTTCTAGCATTTCATTTCAACACCAAAGGTAAATTTGTACTTCCTCAAAGGAGTCAGCATGGGCCTAGGCCTCCTCGTCCTCCTCGCCGCCACTCGCCCGAAAGGAGATTTATGTTCATTATAGATTATTTCTGTCTGATGATGTTAATTTTGTTGCATTTCTCGCATTTGCTTACGTCTCAACCTCAGTCCCAGTCCCAGTCTTTCTTCTAGAGACTGGAGTTGTTTTCCTGCCGAGTGTGTGTCTTCGGGAAAGGAAGTGCCAGCTGCCGCGGAGAAAGGGGAGAGCTAGTTGGGAAAAGACGCATTCAGCTGCTCATAAAGTTGTACTTTGTGGTGTGCTGCCCGGGCTGTCGCTGGTGCCTGGCCGGCCTTTGATTTGTTGCACGCCTCGCAACTTTGTTGCCCGCAAAATTATACCCATTGTGATCAATATGCGGGGAGATTGGCTCTCGCAGCAGCCCAGTTCTATTCCTTGTCCTCCGATCTTGTACTATATACTATCAGCTATATATGTTATTACAATTTTCTCTTTCTTCTTGCTGGTAAGTCCATTATGCGATGAATCCGTACGAATTCCCCAACTGGCCGTGAGTATTGGGTGTCTGCAATTATTCTTCCCCGGCGAGTCGTTGTCGGTGTGTGTTGTTCTGCGGCTGCCTGTCGCCTGTCAAGACGTTTGTCAACACACAAAGCAACATGTCAAACAAATGATGTGAGCCGACTGTGCCGACACGATGCAGAAACTGAATCAGATCGACCACGCCCCCCAACAGCTCCCCTTCGAGGGGCAGCCATATTAGTGCCGTGCTCACTGGGTGTTGCACGTCATTCAAAAGCGGTTCGCTGCGAGGTCACCTCCATACTTCCATGAGTTCCATGAGCAAACCGCAGAGAGATTAGTCCTAGTGGGGATTCCATGTATGATTGTTTCCAACAAAAGCCATCCCGAAATCGGGCCTAAGAGTCTCGAAAACTAGTCCCTCGAACGTGAGCTTTTATGTGCCTCTTAAAGCCTCCTAATGAAAATGATATAGGGGGCGACTTGGAACTCCGGAGTAAGATTCCCGCGGATAGGAGCGGTTGGGGCAAGCGAGAATGGGAGAATGAGGCCCTAATGCCGACTCGGCTTTATAGACGCGTTGACATTTTTATTAACGCTGGCCTTAAGAAGACCAGCCCCTCGCAGCCCACGCCCCCGGGGGCATATTTATGATGACCATAACAATGAATTAAATGTGACATCGATGGCTATCGATAGAGTTGTGGCCTGTTCTTTATCGCCAGTCGAAATATATGGATGTCAAAACGGAATACAGGCTATATGGTGTTCATGTTCTCCCGCGGAGTGGTTATGCAATCCCTGGCATCTTGGTCTTTTAATGCCCCTGTCGAGGGGAACTCCTTAATTTTTCTCATCCACGTCTGTCCACATCCGAGATGCCACGTCTCCTCCTTGCACTATATAATTAGTTTCATCAACGCAATAATCATTCTGTAAACAAATACAGGGGGCCCGGCGACCAGGTCCAAGACCAGAGTCTGTGTCGGGCAATAAAACGGAAATTACCCCAGGAATGGGGCATGGGGAATGGGGGACCCCAAACGAAAAGGGACTCGAAGAATGGACAGCCGAAAGCAAGCGATATACATAATTATTATTTTATTTCTACACGAGTAGAGAGTTTCTACGGCTCATAATGACCGGTTGGGCTCTTCTCCACCGAGTTCTCCAGTCCCAGTGTGCGTGGGTTCAAATCTCCGTCCGAAAATTACAATCAAATTATGATGCGAAACAAGACCGTTTCTATACGTAATTAGAGCCAAGGGAATTTCTGTCGCCGCCGAGCAATTGGAGCTTTTGTCCGATTCTTGGACTCCGTCTCCGTTTCACTCGCCTGCCCCCAGATAGCATCGGATTTCCAAACGCGATTCAGAATCTCAGATCCAGAAACAAGGCCAGACAGACGGCCCAGAAAGAGAGGCATCGAGACCGAAAATGCCCCCAGATCGGTGTGCTAACCGCGAACTCTGAATCCGAATCCGAGCTTCCATGTAAAACAAAACGCGCCTAGTGGCTACAAAGTGGCTGCCCCTCTCCGGTCCTCCTCTCCAGCTCCCTTAGAAGGGAATAGACGAATTGATTTTTCGCTCCGCTGCAGAAGATCAAAGCGGCGATGAAGGTGTCTGGTGCGGATTGGGTGTCTCGACAGGCTTTGATATTTCAGGTATTTCTGAGTCTGCGGTTTTCTCAGTCTCGTATTTGCCATAAAGTCCAACAAAAATTTAGTAGAGTTCTGAGAAGTGTTGTAACTTCTTCATATTTGGCCGAAAAACGGCCGCCCAGGCAGCTGGAATATCTCGCTGGAAAATTAAGGTTAAGTCGAGTTTAGAGGCAGCTACTTTGTTGCAAGTGCAACGGAATCTGCTCCTCGGAGAGGGGAACCTGACAACTGACAACGTTTGCCTGGCCTCACAGCATGGAAGCGGTCCAAGGTTCCCTCCGATGGGTGTTTTTTTCCAGGAGTTTACGACTCTGCACCAGTCGTCGGCGGTAGCGCATACAATTAGAGTTTTAATTACCGTCTTCGGTTCTTTATTTCCTTTGTTGGTGCCTCCGCAGCGTCCCTCCTCGGCGCTGCCGCTGCCGCTGTCCTTTTTTGTCGTCCGGAGTAAAAAAGTAATAATTTGCAGTAAAAAGATAACAACATTGCCATTGGAAATGCTCAGGCCCCCCTCTCTCTGCTCATTTTTTGTCCAGGAGCCACACAAGTCGTTTTAAAAGTACCATAACTCCCGAAGCGGCTTCAGCTCCCAGCTCCCAGTTCCCAGCTCCTTCGGCCAGAGGCTAAAAACAGGACAAGTTGGCAAATCTTTTTCAAAATTTTATGAGCTACTCGGAAAAAGCGGCTCTGGAGGTTGCTTAGTTGCAGGAATTTGACTATGGGGGGCTTCTAAGCCATACTTATAGGGACCATACTGGAGGACTGTACTAGTACCATCCTTTTCAATTACAAGCCCGGCTAACTAAGGCTTCTTGAAATACTCGTTACATATCACTCATTCGTATCTGATCGGCCCGCAAACGAGGCATAATAAAGCGCCTGTGCCTAATCAATTATCTTCACCATCTTTAATTAATTTTATATTATTCGGCCTGCCTCAGTCGGACGCTCGGCAGCTGCAGCTCCTGCTCTGGCCAGTCCGATGGCGTCGCTGATCATCTCTAGCACCTTGGAGCCTTGCAAATTGCGGCCTTTTCTTCCTCGGACCATAAATCGGAATCGGCCCAATCGGAAATTGGTTTTCGTTATCGATTTACGCGCCTAATCGACCAGAGACAAGGCCCTATCCCGCTAGCAAGCCTAGAAAACTAATGTTGTATCGGAATTTTGGGGCATCTACTAATACTTCGATCTAGTCACTATAAGAAACGAGAAGGGGCACAGGGCCTAACGTATCATCATGTATCTCCTCACTGATTTGCATAATCTGCTATTAATTGGGGGGAGACAGAGCCCGGAGAGAGCGACTGGAAATTGATTGGCCCGAAATGCCAAGCAGCAACATTTGGACAGTCGGACTCGGGGCAATGGATTCCCATTTCCAACATATTCATTGATTAATAAAACAAATTCGAAATCTAAATTACGACTCTAGCCAGCAAAGCGGTCTATTCAAATGAGCAAACGAGAGTTCCACCCGAAGCACTACTATTCATATCCGAAGAAAGTGAGTGAGTCTCGGGGCCTCAAAGGTCCGAGAAGATGGATTCGAAGATAGTTCCTGAAACACACATTCTTTGTAGCTATTACCAGGAGAACCGTTGGACAACCCCCAACATAAATTGCATCCACTCTTCGGAGTGGAACACCCGCAACAACAGGATCGAGTGGAAAACAGCAGGTTGTCGCCCGGCTTCGGGAGGCGGCCTCCTCAAATCGAACAAATGCTTTAATTAAAAATGTGTTCGCCTATTCTGTGGCCCGATGGCCCCCTCCACCCACCTGGAGTTACACGGCTAACCGTTACTTTTTAGCCAACTCACATGCCCCTCCGAGCGCCAGTCGAAAATCTGTCATAAATTTATTATTTTCAATTAATTATTGTGTGTCGGGGCCTCAGCTGCGATCGGTTTCGGGACGCCCAGAAAATAAACATAAACAAAGCACATCTAGGGGGACGGAGGGAGAGCCTCAAATGCTTATTAGAGCCGGGCTAGGACAGGCCGGGCCAAATGCCAAAGTGCTCATTAGAGGAGCTGGCCAAAAAAGCATAGCAAACGGTGCGTAATTTATTGCTGGCTTCGGTCTCAAATTTGGGAATTGGGCAACAACGAGTTCTGCTTCGGAGCCGGGGGAGAGCCACCAAAAGTGTCGCTCAGATATCGCCAATTCCAATTTTCGGACGGTTTAATGGCAATGCCAATTTAGCAGCGCAGGAATCTCCGCTATTGATTGAGTTTTTCACAGTTTTCCGATGAATGAGCGGCCTGGTCTGGCCGGGCCTGAATGAAATCGCAAAAAGGCAAAGCCCAGTGCCGAGGGGCTTATGCAACCCCGTTTGGTTTCAGTTTTTGGCCAGGCGATCAAAGCAATTTCGCGATTCGATTGCAATGCAACAAGGCGAGCGTACAAAAATGTCATTCGGCTTGCCTCCAAAAAGACAGCTCTGTGAAACGAGAGTCCCCAGTGTAGCCTTCCAATAAGACTGGTAGAGGACTGGGGCCTGCAGTTTAATACTTATTTTTAATACTCATACTTTGAATATCATTGAATGCTCCCAGACCCACTCGCCCGGGTCAAGTCCAGCCTTTTCACACAGCGAGTGGCAAGTGGCAAGTGGCCCGATAGCCGAGGCTGTTTCTTTTCATTTTATAGTCCAGGCCGCGTCCAGAGTGCCGGTTTGCAGGCCCCCTTCCTCCGAGGAGCGAGGAGCGCGGAGCCAGGGAGGAGCCTGTTCATGGCCATGGCGAACTAATCAGAAAATTGAATCGCTTTAATTACTGCACAAGCAATAGGCCGGGAAGAAGCGGCCGAAGACGGCAGATGGTAGAAGGTGGGAGAAGTCGGGGCACCAGGGAGGATCCTCATCAGTGGATCCGTTCGACCAGCTACTACTAAGACGGGGCCTCTTCTCCTATGAGAAATGATTACACAAATTCTGCAATAAATTTTAATATGCGTGTAATGAGAGTATGAAGAATGAAGCGCAGAGTGGCTGAGTAATTAGAAGAGGAATTCCAATCTAGTGGCTGGGGAGCTTCTAAGGTCTCTGTCCAAAATCCCATCCCGACTAGCCCAATGACACATAGAAGTTGGGATAATACCAAGCTTAGGCTTCCCACCCAAGGAGCCTGCCGCTCAGATTTATTTGCTGGCTAGCCTTCCTTTGTTGCCCAACTTGGACACTGAGTTGTGGGCTGCCCTAGCCCCAGCCACCAGGCTGTAATTTGAGCTGCCGAAGCTGTAACGTTTCCGATCTGAGTCACTCCTCAGAGCCTCCTCGGGCCAAACAACACACACACGGCCCGAACGACTTCATTTCATAGCCCCATTTGAAATGCCAAAAGTTTCTGGCAGCAGCAAGCTGCGGTTCCCAGCCACTCTGCTCGGTGGCAACTGCTCGGTGCTACTATGTACCACTCGGAGTGGGAGCCGGGGACAGGCTGTAACTGACACTCCAACAGCAACAAGTGGGTGGACGTTTATGTCTCTTTGTTTTCGTTGCTGGTTCTGCCACAGAACTGTGGCTTCAATGGCCCCTAATGGGCCGAAAGAAAGGCTTTCTCGGCGAACTCTTTCTCGCTTTTCGGATACTCGAACACCTTATGATGCTGTAGCCCTCAATAGACCCTCTCCTATAGACTCTCCAAAGCCCTGATTACGGCACTCGCTTTCTGTAAGAATGGCAGAAGAATGTGGCTCTCTTTCTTCTTTGTTAAGCCCCGCCTTCTGGCCAGAAGCATGGCCCCGATCCCGTGTTTACGAGGTGAGAGCCGAGGCCCAATGATGATCTTAGGAGCCGACCCAGAAACTCTCCTGTGCAGGCCGGGCTCGTGAAATCGGAAGCCATTTCTGGGCCCACTCTTCCTTTCTCTTTCTGCTTGGTGTCCACAGCTCCATCATAATTTCTTGCCAAGCCCTGTGGCCTGTTTTTGCACTTTTTGCTTTCTGCGCTGCTGCTTTACATTCTCGTGCAGAGGAGACAGCACAAAGCCACTTTTTTCGGGCCCTTGTGGTGGTGGTGGTAGTGGTGGTGGTGGGCTACCGAATCGGCCGCCTGTGGTGGTGCCTTGGCCGCAGCCGAGACGCCATCATCACCGCCGGCACCGCCCCCCATCCGTGCAGGGGCCATGATGGCCATGAGGACAGTGTCGGACTGTCCTTCGCTCTGAAGTGAAATAGGGACTGAGTGCTTGTAATTACTGATGCGAGGAGCGGACAAGACGGAGGAACAAATGGCTAAACGTTTGACCCACGACCAAAATTGGCAGATACTTTGCTTCTGCCCTTTTAGAGGGTGGACACTCCTGGACTAATAAGGAGATCCTGGCTAGTTTACACGCCTCGCCAAGTTCGGCATTCCTCTCCAGCTGCCACTGTCAACCTGCATTTGCATTTCGCGTGACTCTCGAGAGGTTCCATTTTCCTGTTTTCCGCGGGACGCGCCGCGACGCAGAGATCTGTGGGCAGCAGTCTCAGAATCACAGCTTCCCACCACTCGGACTATCGGTGGACAGTTCCCCTCCGATGCAGAAACAGAGTGCCGCAAAATTAGCCGCCACCTCATTAGGCAGGCGAACCTTATCTTGCCACGGGGAACCGTTGTTCCCCAGCCGAGGAGGAAGAGATATGATTTGCCTATGACAGGAGACCAGTTTCCCGTCTCGAGACCAGAGGTGTCGTCTCGCAATTCAAATTGTCGATCTGCCGCCCCCCTTCGCGGCGCTCTCCAGACATCAGCGGCCTGCCGTGAATTGCCGCATGATTGATGCCTGTTTTGCGTGTCTCTGGCCCTCCGCTCCTCCGCCATTCCGCTCCTCCGCCGCCCTGGCCGAAGGCGGCAAGGCCAAGACATGGACTTGAAGTACAGTTAGAAGCTCCACCGGGGCGGACGGTTCGCAGTCGATCCCATCGGATCCAAACCGATCCGCCAGCGCCTGACATTATCTGCCAGTGGAGACCAGGCTGGGAGAGCCGGACTGCTCTGCAATCTGCGACATCTGTCTGCGGGATACACTCGTAAAAATAATAATGACATGCCACAAAAAAAATTAAAAGAAATACATAAGTTAAGAGCTGCTCAACTCATTATCTCATTATTTAAGTTTTCAAATCTCTGTTTTCTGATTCGATATGATGGAACTTTGCTTCCTCTGCAGCCTCCTTTAGGGGCAAAGCTCGTTACGCGCGATACCTTTATATACGACTGGCTGTGGCAAGTATTTCTTTCCATTTTCCGCTGAAAAAACGCATTTGACTAACATAAATTTTCTCATTGTTTACCTTCGGCTGCGGACTCTGGCCTTGTAGCTGCAACTGCAACTGCCGCATCTGCCTTTCTGGCTTAAAGCCCAGAGCTGGAACTGGTCTGCCTTCTGCGGCCACAATGCTTCTGCTCTGCCCTGCCAGCTCCTGCCAGCCCTCCTCCGGCATTGTCAGTTGCCCGGTTGTTTGTTGTTGCATTTACATTTTTGGTGTCGATTCAATTAGTAAATATAACCAAAAGCAAACACAAACACAAACACACACAGCAGCCCAGCAGCCCGGAGAGGAGACTCATCTGGCAGGAAACCTGTACAATTGCTGGCCATGCTCAGGCCTAAATAGCCGCGGAAGACGACTCCAGCTGTGGCATCCTTGCTGATAAATCTAGCATGTGGCAGGGGGCGGTTGCTGGCCAAACACTTCCTGCATATCGTACAACTCGCATTCAAAGTTTCGAAAGTCGCAACTTGCAACTTGCGACTTGCGTCCGAGTGTGTGTGCAAATTGTTCGCTAATGAAGTGTGCGGATGGAAAAGGGTGCAGGGGAGCAGTGTGTAGTGCTTTTCGCGGGAATTTCTCAATCGAGCCAGCCAGCCAGCCAGCCAGCCGCAGAAGCCTCCATTAAATGGCACTAAGCAGGCCACCTAATCACCGAAAACAAAGTTAATCCCTAGGCTGCGCGGTTCCTGACATTTAAGCGGGCAAAGGCGCCGCCATCTGCCAAAAAAGGTGAAAAACCCGCCCAACCAGACTCTTAAATATTTATTACACTGAAAAAGCCCTGGAAAATCTGTAATAACTGTGCCTGCAACTCAGTCCCCCCTTTTTGAAAGTGTAGTCCCGAGACAATGTTGCAGATTTTGATTAGAAGGTGAAATAATGATGTTAACCTCGTAGCTGCAGCCTGGCCCGGCTCTTGCCGACTGCTTTTTTGGACATGCGGCTTGGAAATCGAAAAAATGGGGCCGACCTGGGTGCAGGAAGCAGCGGCGGGGAGAGATTCCAGCCCGGGCGTCCAGCCGGGAGACAATCAGGGAGCCAGCGGCCGGCAGAGAACAGGATGATTCGAAAATCCCGAGCCCGGAGCCGATGATTTAGTGCCCAGCTGGGTCCGAACACATAAATTCACCTGCGCTGACAGTTCTCCGCGTTCTCAGAGCTATTCTGTGCTCCGAGCTCCGCTAGCTGCCGCGAAAAGCGAAAGGCCGGGGAGGGAATCTGCATCTGATAGCGAATCGAAGCCCACAAATTGTTAAATTGAATTGAAGTCCTGCAGTTGCAGCTCCGCTCAGCGGTCGTTTGTCTTCTCGGAAGCTCTACTGGGGGTATCCGCGGAGAGTCAACCGGGGCGGAAAAGTGTCCCAGCCCCAACTGGACGGTGGGGGGATCAAGTGATTGACTCATGAAAGGCAAACAAGCGGTTCAAACTAAAATCGAAACTAATTCAAAAGAAATGTGATTAAAATCGTGGCCAGGCTCAAGTGTTGCGCTCCGATCTCCCAGCCCTGTCCTTCAGCGATTCCTAAATCTTTTGTGATGTCATTATATTGAGGAATGGCAGCGCGGCAGTGGCAGACGTTGACATTGAATGGAGCAGAGTCTTCCAGCCAGCCCAGTCCAGACCGGAGCAGACCCTTTTCTGCTGCCCACGATGCCTGTACCTGTACCTGCACCAGGACCAGCTACCTGTGGCCCTCTCTGACTGACTGACTGTCCGCGAGGGGCTAAGCTCAATGCGAATGCCAAAAAGCAAAGCTAATCGCTGCCCAGCGAACGCTGAATAAAATGCAAAGCGAAAGACGACTCTGGCGGAGACAAAGGCTGCTGGAGGAGAGGGGCAGGCCACTGCCCGGGAAGGGGCCACTCCAAGAATGGCGGCATTTGGGCTTAAGCCATGGCAATGAATTCATCGTTGACATATCTCGTTAATTTAATTTCTTATCGTAGGGATAGCATCGGCTTCGACTTGGTCTCCAGATCCTCCTTTGAGGCCAGACCTCCTGCCCCTGCGACTGGTGCTCGGAAGCCGCATGGCTGACTGATTCAGGGACCGGGGGGGTCGCGGCTCTGGCGGGGCTGTCTCTGGAACAAGGGCCGCAGTCTGGTATGCAAAATAGCTGCAAGGATGTGCCTCTGCAGTCCTCCCTCCCCAACCAGAGACAGGGCGGAGACAGTGCCAGAGCTGGGCATGGAGGACAGAAAACAGAAAACAGGACCAGAAACTGACAATGTGATGGGTTTGAAGGCCTTTTCGGCTCACTTCGCTTCCAAATCTGTTGGCTAATACAAGTTTTTGTGAGCTATTTACGCATTTCCTTCGGATAACCAATGGAGGGCCCAGCTGCCAATCAACTTTGAAGAAAGAAGATTTGTGATCTGAGTCTCAGTCGCTCTCCAGCCAGAAAACAATGTGTACAAGACTTCTTCCTAATTTATATTTGCTTAAAAACTGAGCCACTCTGAAACGCTTTCCTCAATTAACGATAAGGCATCTGGGACGCACTTGCAGCCTGCATGTGCCCCTTTCTGGGGTAGCCCACATTAAGCCGCATTCGCACAAATTAACGCAAAATGTTATCACAGAAGTCGCGTCGTCTTCTGGGGAAGCCGCGCATCCCTTCTCCACCTACTTGCCGCCTAACGAACCGCGCGTACTTTCCGAGAGGGCAACACCCCACATAAAACTGCTCCCTGGAAGCCCACCGTCTCAGGTAACCCAGGCAGGATCGGGGCAGGGGAGCCCTCAGTACCACACCTTGCCAACTGGTGTTGAAAGCAATTTTAAAAATGATGAGTATGATCGAACAGTTCTGCTGCCGCTGCCGCTGCCGCTGCCGTCCTGTCCTGCCGGCGTCCCTCGGCTGCCACTGTTGGCTTTTCGATTTACTTTCAATATAATTTGGGACCCCGCTTTCGGGTCCCGGCCCTGCAGAGAGGCCTTCACAAATATTTGCTGGACGACCGGTCTGGGCCGCTGGCTGGACCTTCCTTTCCTGCCTTTGTCTTCGCCAGCCTGCCATTCGCAGGCTCCTCCAGCTCCAGCTCCAGCTCCAGCTGGAGTGGAAGCCAATAAGCAGTTTGGCTTTATCGCTTATTAAAAATCATTTCGCTCTTCGTATTTTCAGTTTCCAGACAGGCTCGTCCTGCCCTCCTTTCCCTTTCCTCGCCCTCTGGGCTGGCTTTGTTATTAACTTTGACTCACATGTCGATCACCGTTGATGATTTTGTTCAATTTTAGCGCACATGAGAGCGCCGTCTGAGGCAGAGTTCGGTCTGTCGCTGCCACTCAACTTCCTACATTCCGAAGGCGGCTGCTGTGCATCTCTCCCCGAGATCGTGACTGTGTGCGTCTATGTACCGGGCCGGTGATTGAGGTCTGATGGAGCAAAAGTATTTACTCAGCCCCCGAAAATGGAGGAGAGTGGCACTTACTTGCCTGTCTTTTCTTTGCGTGTAGCCTGCCTGGCCCAGTGAGCGACCGTCAGGACTGACGATGTCGGACTAAGCCGGAATGCCTCGTTCCTTCTCGCTTTCATTCATGCCCTCCCTGCCTGCCGCCCTGCCTCTGCCTCCTCGTGTGTTTGCCATGGCAAATTATGGCAAATACACACCTTATGCCTTATTCCCGATGCCCACTGCGGTCCAGGGACTCGCCTTCGCCTTCGCCTTCGCCATCGCATCTGCTGGCAGAGTCCGCTCGAAGTGCACGCACCCCATGCACAAATTGTGGCTCCATTCCACACTCCCCACTCCACCTCGAGAGGCGATCGCGCCTCGCAGTCCGACGAGTTTCAAGAGTTTTCGTTTCTTGGTCTCTCGGTCATCGATTTTATTTCTTATTGTTTCCCTGGGCCTCCGCCTTCTCCTCCGACGATGATTACAAGATCACTTATCTGGCTTCAATAAACTTCGGCATCGGTTGCTGTTATTATTTTTTAATGTAGTTTTTAAGTACCATCAAACACTTGAGACTATGAAGCGAGAACTACTTCCCCTGCCACAGCTAGCCAGAAAAAATCATTTCGAAAAGTAGTTTAGCCCCATCGATCGATACCACGAGGTAATTACCCGGCGATCGATTGCTCCTAGCCCCTCCTAGTCCCTTCATATGAGTTTTGATTTTCTGGGGGGCGTTGGGGAGCAGGAGCGGGAGCGGGAGCGGGAGATTAGCATCGTAGATTTCTCAAGCTCCGCCGAGGAATTTCAATTTTAGGCTTATCTTCCCCAGTCCAGTCTCCAGTCTCCAGTCTCAGCTCCAGATGGAGCTTGTTGGACAAGCTGCCCTGCAACACTTTCTTCCGTTTATTGATATTCTCGAGGAGCCTGTCTCGCTCCCCCTGATTGCCTTTTGTCCGACCTGCCATTCCTTCGGATGCCCATCAATCGCAAGTACAGTAATTTGCTCCGAGTTTTGGACCAATGGTCGCCCCATTACCACATAACTCGGGCTTATGGCCACGCACGGCATTACGCCGGCAAAAAAAAGCCAGAGAGGCCCGAGTGTTAATCATGGAGCTTCCATCTTTCAGCAATTCGGTACAATGTAGTCATGTTTCCCATCATTTATAATATTTTCCTCCAGAGATGTAGTTCTTTTCTCTTCAGTGGTGCATTAGTATGACGCACTGTGGCTCTAAAAATAATACCCAAGCCTGGCCATCCGATTCGAATCCTTTGTTTGCTCTCCGCGGAAGAGCTCCCCAATCCCCAATGGTTCTATCGATCTTTCTGCTCCGCTGATCGCCAAGGCATTCCTTTCGCTCTCTGCCGGGCTCCGCGCTGGAACACATCTGGCCTTTTGATTTTAATTATATATTGTGACCAGTTCGAGTCCAAGTCGAGTCTCTCGGCAAAGAAAACCTTCATATCGAAGTGGGCGTGTCTCTAAATAAATTACTTTTCTATACTTGGAGTCGACGCTGTCGAGTTTCCCACATGTGCCACAGTCGTCTGTTTTGTTTCTTTGCTCGATGTTGCTGCTATATTTTTTAGGTTAGTCTGCCGTCACCGGCCTGCAGTCTTGCGAGTCTGATGGCTGGCATTTTTTATTTCTGCTGGAAGCTCGGAAAATTGTTTGCTAAACGCCCTTTCCTGTGCTGCTGTGGTGGTGGTGGTGCTGCTGCTGCTGTCGCTTTTGGGCCGAAGCAGCTCGTAATTAGCATAAATCACTTCAAAAAAGGCTTCCATTTCGGGTTGACCAAATTTGTTTATAGACTCCATAGCTCTTTTGGCATTTTGGCATCTCCCGACATCACCCCGCTCCCGCACTCCGGGCCAGACCCCGTCACTTCCTAGTTCCCTTTCGGAAAACAACGGCCCGACATGGTCCAAGTCACGCATTGCTGACCAAAATTGGTCTCTAACTCAAAGTCCGAGCGGGCCTCGGGATGAAGCGATTGGATTTGAGTTTGTTTCTTTTTTCTGTTTCCAGCTCTGTTTGCTCTTTTCTTTTGGCCAGAAAGTTTGGCAATAAAGGCCATTTGCATTGCTCACCATTGCCGATGCCAGCAAATAGAAAGTACAATTCGGTAATTGAAAGTTTCCCGCAAACAAAAACCAAATGAAGCGCCCAGTCGTTACTTCGATTTCCCGTCCAAGACTACTTTCGCGTAATCGCAATTAATTCCAGTTAGGGGCTTAAATATACTAGCCCCGCGCACTTTTCGAGAGGAGTTCGGCAGCTATCCCGAGGATTTCAAAGACTGGATTTCGGCTAAAAGCTTCTTCATAATTATTCCAGCCGAAATACTGGTTTCAAATCGATTACCTCATTAGTTCCACTTTTCCCAAACGCAATTAGAGTCTATGTTACTTCCAGCCACAATTCAATTGCCATTGCTGATTTAATCAGCGAGTGTTTTGACTCCAAACTGCCTTTGTTGCAAAATATTTGAACCCAAGCCCAAGTCCCCCCATTGCCCAAACCACTGGCTCCGTTAACCCAGTTCAAAA
This sequence comes from Drosophila ananassae, assembly GCF_017639315.1. Taxonomy (NCBI): domain Eukaryota; kingdom Metazoa; phylum Arthropoda; class Insecta; order Diptera; family Drosophilidae; genus Drosophila; species Drosophila ananassae. The sequence continues at coordinate 27,118,685 of NC_057930.1, forward strand.
AAAGAGTTTATTAAATTCGCATGCCGGTGATGATGGCCAGCACACACAATATTTCCGTCATTAGGCCGCGCCAACGAGTTTCTCGGCCCGATTGCATAAGGACGAGAGCCGCTCTGGGAGCGTTACCCTACTGCTTTGTTCCCCATAATTTGTCGGACGTGCCGACAATGAGGAGGAGGAGGAGGAGGCCGGCAACCTCCTCCATGGGCCTAGAGATTCTGTACTGGCTCCCACTCACAGCCCAAAGTACAAGCCGCGACGGGAGCGTGGGGCACCAATTATAATGCTGCGCTTGTTGGCCATAAATTCGCGTCCGCTTATCATTTTCATAAACAAGTCGCGGCAAATGGGAGCTGCGCCGGAGCTGCAGGACTTATGCAATTCTCACCGCCACTCTGGGTAATGACAGGTGTTTTTGGTCCGTTTGAGGCCTAACGGAGCCCCGAAATAGAAAACTACAAATGGGAGCCCAGACGATCGGCCATCGTCTCGACGGAGGAGGGGGTCCATCGGGAAGACCGCGACTGGCGGGGGGTCGCCAACGCAGACCCCAAGCAGATATTTGTATTAATACAAAGCCCGGCCAATTTATACACGCCAGCAGGTGGAACAGCATCTGAAGGAACAGAAGAGGCCATGGACTATGGTCAGTGGGAAGATGGAGTTGGGACTTCAACGCAGTGAAAGTGATCTAAGAAATAGGGACTTAATAGGTCTCTACAATTTTCATTCTTTCAGAACTTCTAGGAGTGAGTAACTTCATCTTAAAGTCCAGATCCTGAAACTATCGTAGCCCGCAAGCTTCATTTGTATTCCTGCGGTCAAGGAACAGCACACGTTGAGAAGGAAACTCAATCGCAGATTTCCAGTTCCTGGGGAATAAAATTGATATTTGCGGTTACAGGTCTTGTGGTTTTGTGTCTAGCCCTCTGGAGGGTCCCTGTGTCCATGTGATATGTGATAGCTTGTACTTTTATTGAACTATGTCTCCTGGAAATCAGAGGTCAGGCCGAGGCTACTTATCCGTCCGCAGTTGTCGTTGTTAGCGCATAATTAACCAACGCCCCAAACCGAATCTCCTCCTACCTGATCCACCCGAGTCCGAGTCCGAGTCCGCCCACCACCCCCAGTGCCATAAACATAAATCACATTGGAAACCACCGGGAAAACGGCACAGCACCACTGGGATGTGGCTGAGCGGAGACTGGAGACTTAATTGCAGAGTTTGCATAATGCATTTAAGTGAAAACGACTAAGAAACGCTGGAATCTATCAGAGCCGAACTCCCCATGCCCTAACCCCAAGATCTTAGCCATAATATTCCTATGATCCAGCCACTTTAGCTTTATCCCACCTGGGGAAAGAACCATACCCCCTGAAAGGGTATAGTTAAACCAAGAAAAACCAAGTTGGCAATTTGCGGCTTGCCTAATGGCGCAAAATATTTCAAATAAACATTGAAAAACACTCCGAGGCGACGGGCCATGAAGTGAAATTCAATTTAGCCACACACCCCGCCCCGGTCCGCACCACCCTGCGCCGTTGCACCACAATCATAATTAATTTCGGCGGTTATCGCTCGGCCTGCTTCCGAGTAATCCACTTTGCAAGCCACTCCGGCCCGGGTCTGGCTTTTGGGCCGAGCTCTGTCGCGGTTCCACCTGCCGCCCAGCAGCCGAAAATCAACAAAATCAATATTTAAAATCGCATAAATCGCCAGACTGGCTCACACAGAGAGAAATAGTTTGCAGAAGCTGGTGGTTATGAGATGTATAGTCCACTTGAGATGAGATGTTTAGTTTAGGGCAAGTCCTTTGGGAGTTCATACACTAAAAAACATACTATAATTTTCTTAAAAAGACTTTGGGGAAAGTGCATCACATGCGTTCCACATTCTTTATGCTCCACACACTTTTTGGTGCCGCCACGACTCGACTATGACCACTTTTCGATTTGATTTATGCGGCTTTTGGTCCCGCTGGGAAGCTGTGGATCGGCTTGGTGGCTCAGCGGCTCAGTGGCTCGGTGGCTCGGTGGGGCGTGTGGGTGCGTCGCGCCTCTAACTGGAATTGCTTTAAATTACGCAAATTCAAATGCACGGGCGAGCAGCCGAAACAAAGTAGAAACAAAACGAATCGCGGCGAGCTGGGCAACTGGGGAACTGCAGTTCGAGTTGAACTTTTGATTAACTTATTGGACACCCAGGCCACAACATACCAGTACCGTTACCCATTAGATCCGAGCGCTCCCAGCTCCAGCTCTAGTCTCCAAGCAAGCACTTGCCTTGTACAGAGAGTTGTCCACTTTACGTGCTCAGTGTTCGCATTTATCAAACCCGGCCAAGAGCCATGAGCCAAGAGCCAAGAGTGAAACCGAAACCCACCGAACTCGGAGACCCCAGAGGAGTTGCGGTCCAAGCCAAGATCGAAAGTGACCAAACTCGGCGACAAAAAATCGAAATAGAAATCGTTGCGGGAACTGAAATAAATAAAAACGACTGAAAACGAAACCAAATAAAAGTGTTTGGTAATTAATGGGAGCTCTATTTTTAGCGATCAGGCTACAGTACTTGGATAACTGAGTGACTCGGATGCAGAGAGGGTATCTGAACTTCTATTCGTATTCGTAGAGAGTTCCTAGAGACTATCTCCTCATTGCACTTTTCGATTCTGTGCAAATATTTACACAATCCCAATAAATTTATGCGCTCTTCTTCACATTTTCAATTTGCCAAGGATGCCTCCTCCGGTCGGCTCTGGATTTATGCAAAATCTGGAACCAGCCAAGGGGCCCGCGCCGAGATTGCTATTGGCCTAGAGAACCATCGACCATCGCCGATCAACGATCGACGATCGAAAATCGAGAATTGCGAATCGAGACTGAGAACTATTCACGTGTGGGCGGACGAAATCGAATTCAAATTCAATGATTCGTGGTGATGGTGGTGGTGCTGAGCTCCGAGACGACCGGGTAATGGAGTCAAGTCGACGTCTAGGGCTGGATGATGATTCTTATCGGCTGGCTTTTAGCTAAAGGCCTGATTGCGATCTGGGAGCGAGCAGAGACGGAGCCCTCCTCTGGAGGTGGTTGTGTGTGTGGCCCAGTTGTGGAGCAGCGGCTTATGGCCATCGACAACTCATTGACAATTTCCTACTTTGGGTGATACTTTGGGGAAAGTCTCAGCTCTTAAACGATGGCTGTTAGGAAAGGCAGTTTCAGGTCTTCACCATCTTCGTGGAGAGTATTTCTTTCCGCGGCGCCATTTCACAGTGGACGACATCTTTCGAAGCCTAGGACTTGCCTGCTGTCATGGGCATGACTTCCTGTCGCTCTTGATTTCATTAGCTGCGTGGGAGAGGGCAGCTCGTTAACGCGGAGGAACCAGAACCCTTCGAGCGTGCACCCAGCATAATTAGCTGCCAGTGCCTGCTAGCCAGACCGGCTGGGGCAGAGGAACTGCAGTTTAATGAGGAAGCCATTGATTAGCGCCCGCGATTACGAGGGAGGCGAATCACAGGCGAGGGAGCTTCGGGTCGGAGCATTGTTGAAATCCAGCCTAAATGCTGAAATAACAGCCACTGATTCCGACGATGGGTCGTGAACTTGAGCCAGCCATAGTCCGACGTGCATTCCAGGCGGCACCAACTCCATGTCCAGGGACGTGGGCAACGATCCATCATCGTGGTCGTGGACTTGCAGCTGTAACGCCAAAGCGGCAGGGGCATCTGCATCTGAGACACAGGGAACGCATTCGTTCTCCCACCACCCGCCACCTTCGCCGTTTCTGGTTTTGCAGTTGTTATGTTCGCATGATTTTGGCCATTTGCGGCTGGCCCGACTTCCACTGCCCGGCCAGTCCACGGCCACGGCCACGGCCAGGGGCTAAATGTAAATCTCCCCCGCCCCGCCAGGCGCGCTCCCCTCCTCCGCTCACGCATCTATTGGTATTTTGATTTATCAATAGACGCTGCCTCTCGCGCTTTGTGGCGAAAGCAAAAGTTGAGCCGCGGTCGGGGCCTAGACTGTAGAGAGTCTCTGGGGCCGGTTGAGGGAAAGGCGGCCCCACAGTTGAACCGTAGACGAAACCGTAACCCGTGAGGCGGAGCGAGGGGCTGGGCTGGAGGAAGACAGCTGCGGCGGCGGAGCCTCCAAGTGCCAGCAAACATAAATCAAATGAGGAAGAAATGTACAAGATAAATTTTTAAGCACACTTATTTAACACCTAACAACCTTGTTAGATGCATTTTGATGATGCTCCAGTCCGAACGCACCACTCAGAGACAAGGTGGAGTAGAAAAGCGGCACAGAACGGAGCTACACGGCGAGAAGTCGGGGTGGAGGACAGGAAGGAGCTCTCCAGCTAGTCGGATAATGTATTATTCTTTTCTCGCTGTGCTCCAAAGAAGGAGAATGTAGTTGGGAACAAGTCAGAAATCTATACCGGAAAATTAAAAATTCTTAATAACACGACAAGCAGCACAGCGGTGGTTCAGTGGTGGTGCACTGCAGTGGTGCAGTAGAGGAACAGCGTTGCAACAACTGTTAGAATGGCTTTTCGGTGTTTGACGATGTGCAGCGACATCAGAATCAGCCGGAGCCGGAGCAGAGCAAACATAAATAGATCGTTCCGTTTCCCACCTTTCTCTGTGCCACAGTGCCTGCCCCTCGCAGCTGCCTCTCCTAGAGCCATTGCCCCATCACATCTGCTCACATATAAATCTTCGGCTCTTCAGAGACCACAAAAATAATTTATAAAAATTGCAATAAATATTGAGGGGCCCTGATAAGGCGTCGCCATAAATCAGCTGCCATGTTGGAGACCCCGCCGAAGCCGGCCAATTCGCGGAGGGCAGAGCCCGTGACTAATCAAGGCAAATGTGTGAAATCTTTCCACGCCTCTGACCGTTTTCCGAGGTGCGAAGAAGCGGCTTTATTACTTTCAGCTGCGGCGACCGCCAAGAGAAGCGGTTTTAGTGCCAAATCGATAGCAGGTCCACTGTCCACTGTCCACTGGCTTTCTATATAGCATTAGGTAGTACCCTACAATGGACCCACCAGAAACAAAGCTACATGTCGTGAAACCAATCTTTGAAACCTACACCCACTGTCTCCGGCGCGACAAGCACTTTCTTCGCCCCCAATGGGACGAGTGGCATTAAATTCCGATCCAAGCTGCCTCTAAGCTGCGCTCCTAACCGCAAAACACAAAGCCAGAAAGGCCACTTCGCACCAAGCACCTTTTCCTATTGGATAACCCGTGGCGGAGGGGTCAGCGAAATCATTCACATCTACCGGAAATTGCATAAGAAATTTGCAATGGCCCCATGTTCCCTCCATCGGCGGATGTCTTATCAGAACTTGTCGCTCTCAGGCATGGTTCAGACCCTCCCTAGACTAATCTAGGAGTTTAAACTTTGAAGAGTGAGCCCCCAACGCCACTTACTGGATCATTTGGCCAACTTTAATTAGCCATTCCGTAGTTGCCAATACGAGCAAGAAATTAACATTTTAAAAGAGTTGTACCTTTCCTCGTTGCAGCTCAGGTGCTAATAAAACTGCAACCACGAGCATCCGCTTTTTGCCTTATGTCTTTCGGTTTCTGAAACCATCTTCATCCTTTCAACTGTCTCGGGTCTTAGGTCTCGGTGTTAACCAAGTCCGCTTCCCTCCGTCCGCTCGTTTTGGTTTTTGTACGTTAAATAAGGTAATTGAATGAAATTACTTTTGACAGCTTATTTGCATACATCAACAGCACCAGCAGCAGCAGAAGCAGAAGCTGGAGCTGTAGCTGGGGCTGGGGTTTCAGAGCTGAGGCAGTCAGAGTCCGAGATGCAGGCCTTGTTAGGCCATAATTGGTCATTGGTTCTTGTCCGAGAGCACCTCCCGTCCGCCGGCCCCGGGAAAGTGTGAGAAATGAATGCTGACAAAGATGAATAACTTTCTGCTTATTACTATTCCTTGGGTTTGGCTGACTGCATGATGTCTTTTGGCCCGGGACTTTGTTATTTTCATGTCCTTTCTTTCAAGATGTGATTCTTTTTGGGAGCTTTATGCAGTTCCTCTCTAGGAAAGGCTTCCTTGAGTATCCTTTAAGTCATGTGGGCGTGAATTCAGCAACTCTGTCGCACTCTGGACTGGCATTTGTTGTTGGCGACAGTTTCCACGAGACTCCCTAAACCCGTTCCAACTGCCGCCCAACTAAGCCTAATGAAAGTCTTTAGTCGCAGCCACAATCTAAGCGAATCTTCAGTCCTCCAGCTCCCATTCCTGGGACTTTAGTTCACCAAAAGGGTAATTAACAGCTAAAATTCAGCGGAGGACTCGGAGCACGTTTTGCTTTAAAATTTAAATGCATATCGGTCTGGGGTTCGGATGACTGTGCACAGAGAGAATCAAAAGGGAGTTTAAATTTAAAAAAAAAACACAATCAAATAGCTTAAAATCTTGCCTGGGACTTGGCTTTCAGTCTCTTCCAGCCAAAAATGCCTATTTTAATTGCTTTATTTTGGCGGAGTCAGGTGATCTGATGCCTCCCACCCGCTCTCAAGTCTGACTTTCCCCTTTCCAGTGACTTTTCTGATAGTCATTTGCCTTCCAAATGGCGATTACGCAAAATGTCAACTAATTGGTAGATATTTAAAGGGTTGTTGCCCCCATTCTCCCTTCTCCGCCAGGGATATCAGGCCCTTCTCCACCCAGTGACTCACCCGGAGGAGTCTTTCTTCAAACTGAAGTTGACACCCGACTGATACGCCGCCTCGGGGGCGAGCGACCCACTCCAGTGCCGCGGCCCGATCCCGAGCATAACAAATTGCCAAATTAAGCCCTGAGATAAGCCCGGAACGGGGTCCGGTCCTCGGGCACCGACAGCAGCTGCCTGTAAATCAAATTAAAATTTTGACATCTTCATTTGTACTCGGTGGGAAGTGGAATTCGAGTGGTGCCCTCTTAGAGCCCTTGCTTGCTTGCCTTGCTGTTATAAGACTATAACTTTTAATAATACAATCTTTCTATTCTGTTGCAGATCTCAGCCAGTGATCCGGATTGCGGCGTAAACGCCATGGTGAACTACACCCTGGGCGAGGGCTTCAAGCACCTGACCGAGTTCGAGGTGCGCTCCGCCTCGGGGGAAATCTGCATAGCCGGGGAGCTGGACTTCGAGAAGAGAAGCAGCTACGAGTTCCCGGTGATAGCAACCGACCGCGGAGGCCTCAGCACCACGGCAATGATCAAGATGCAGCTCACGGACGTGAACGACAACCGACCGGTGTTCTATCCGCGCGAGTACAACGTCTCCCTGAAGGAGTCTTCCCAGAGCCCGGCCCAGTCCTCGAGCGCTCCCGTGGTAGCTGTGGTGGCCACGGATCCGGATTCAGGGACCTTCGGCAAGGTATCGTACAGGATCGTGAGTGGAAACGATGCTGGCATCTTCCGCATCGACCGCTCGTCCGGAGAGATCTTCGTGGCCCGGCCGGACATGCTCTCGGTGAGAGCCCAGCCGACGCACATGCTGAATATCTCGGCCATCGACGGAGCGGGCTTGAGGAGCAGCTCCGACGCCGTGGTCTTCCTCAGCATCATCGACGCCATGCAGCGGCCCCCGATCTTTGAGAAGGCCCGCTACAACTACTACGTGAAGGAGGACATCCCCAGGGGCACGGTGGTGGGCTCGGTGATAGCCACGAGTGGTGATACTGGTGAGTTACTTCCAATGATGCCTAGCATATGTGTTCCCTGTAGTGCCGTCCCAAAACTCGTTCCACCCATGCACTAAAAACCACTGATCTCCGCCAAAGGTTTCCGATGTTTGACGAACACAACAAAGGAACGAGGCGGGAGAGCAGGAGGCCGGGGCCAGGGCGAAACAAAATACTTCAAACGCAAATTTCGGCAGAAATCTGCACCCATCAACAGGGTCCTCGTCGTCAAGTTGAACGGAACTCGGACTGGGACCACGAAACAAGGGCCCATTTTCACTTGCAGTGCCAGTTTGAAGTCCCAGGCCCCGAGTCCCAATTTCGGGCCACAAAAAGAGCCAGACAATCGACGATCGTCGCTGGCTATGCAAAATAATTTTGCGGTTTAATTTGCTGCTTTCGCTGTGCACTTCCTTCCATGCAGCATGCCTCGCCATCCACTTCTACCTGCCTCATGTGTCAATCCGAGCAGGCCCTCTGCCAGAGCCCCCTTGAGCCGGCCGAGTCGCTTCTATTGTGCCGGCGACTCATTGTTGTGGCCTTTCAATGGATCTTAATGAACAGCGTTGGCTCCTAATTTCGGCTGTCGCTTGTCGGAGTTCCTTTAAGCGGGAAGGACCATAAAGCTTAGACCTCCTATCACTACCTCGAATGAGAGTCTTAAGTTAAACTATATTGAATAAATACTAAACTATTTTATTTATTTCCCTCTTGCAGCCCATCGCAGCCCCATGCGCTACTCGATTTACTCTGGCGACCCAGATGGCTACTTCAGCATCGAAGCCAACTCGGGCAACATCCGCATCGCCAAGCCCCTCGACCACGAGGCCAAGTCCCAGGTCCTCCTGAACATCCAGGCCACCGTGGGAGAGCCCCCCGTGTACGGCCACACTCAGGTCAACATCGAGGTGGAGGACGTCAACGACAACGCCCCGGAGTTCGAGACCAACATGGTGCGCATCTCCGTACCGGAGAACGCCGAGCTTGGAGCTCCGCTCTACGCGGCCCATGCCCACGACAGGGACTCCGGCAGCAGTGGGCAGGTCACCTACAGCCTGGCCAGGGACTCTGGCAAGCGCCTGTTCTCCATCGACGCCAGGTCCGGCCACCTGGTGCTCTCCCACCACTTGGACTACGAGACCTCGCAGCGGCACACACTGACGGTAACCGCCACGGACGGTGGCATTCCGCCGCTTTCCTCCAACCTAACCATTCTGTTGGACGTGCAGGATGTCAACGACAATCCCCCCGTCTTCGAGAGGGAGGAGTACTTTGTGAATGTTTCGGAATCACGCTCCATTAATACTCAGGTAATAGATTGTTTCTACGCTGACTCCTTCACCGGAGAACCCAGCTTCCTCAAATACATTAAAGTGTTCATTAAAAACGACGACTTGCCTGCGAATCTTGGCTCTCCTTTCCACTTTCCACTCCGGGCCCGGAAAGGGTGTTTTATTGAAAAATAAATCTGTGTAATGCTAACTAAATGCGGCACATAAATTTGATTAACAGCCACTAAAAGTCACGCTTTTGTCAGGCGGCCGTCATATCGCGCTGAAAATATCTCCACACCCAGGAGGAGCTTCCACCGGCCGGCCCCGGCCTGGGGATCTCAGCTCCCAAGTGCCATCCCGCCGCCGCTCCTGCGCCTGAACTAGTTTTGATCATAAAATCACTTCATATCTTTGGCATCGAAACGAGTTCTCCAGGGGCATCTCTCGCAGCGGCTCAGGCCGTCCTCTCGGGCCCAAATGATTGATGCCCCGTCCCCGCATTTGGCATTCCGTGCTCTAACTTCTCCGCTTCTCTTCTTCCAGATTATTCAGGTGAATGCCAGCGACTTGGACACGGGGAACAACGCCAGGATCACCTACAGAATCGTGGACGCGGGAGTGGACAACGTCACAACGAGCTCCAGCTCGGACGTTGCCCAGCACTTTGGAATATTCCCCAACTCCGGGTGGATCTACCTGCGGGCGCTGTTGGACCGCGAGACCCGGGACCGCTACCAGCTGACTGTCCTGGCCACGGACAACGGCACTCCAGCGGCCCATGCCAAGGCCCGGGTCGTGATCCGGGTCCTCGACGCCAACGACAACGATCCCAAGTTCCAGCGAACCAAGTACGAGTTCCGGATCGAGGAGAACCTCAGGCGGGGATCCGTCGTGGGAGTGGTGACCGCCACCGACCTGGACTTGGGCGAGAACGCCGCTGTGCGATACAGCCTGCTCACGGCCAACTCCAGCTTCCAGGTGCATCCCGTCACAGGTGAGTCGGGCTTCCTTTTGGCCATAAATTAAGGCGCGCTCTAACGCCGAACAACTCACTCAGCGCGGCTCCGGTGGCGGTGGCAACTGTCAAGCCACCAGCCATGACCCACGGTCATTCATTACTGCTCCTCAGAGCAGCAGCTCGGCCAGATCCTGCACTGAGACAAATCCTGGTGCTAGAACTAAAAGAGTGGCCTTTTAGGTCCTCCATCGTAAGAACCAACTTCTTGCAGTGCCCGGCTATTGCTCTCGCCCATAGATCAGGCGCATGGCAAACCTGTTCCTGCCAAGCGATAAAATGCGATCGCCGAGATATCCGAGATCTGGACCGGGTTCTGGGCTGGCAGAGCTGAGAGCCGGGAGGAGGAGGCTGACCATTAGTGTTCGGGCAACAACAGTTTTAACGCTGTCAGCTCATCCGTCAATGGAGTATCATTGGCCTGACATCCAGCCACTGTCCGTGTCGAAGACCGCATCTATATCCATGTGCGTGTCCGCTGGAGGCGAGTGCCCGGCACTGGGCTGGGAGTGGGCAGGGGCTGGGGCTGTTGCTGGGGCTCTGTCGCTCGTCTCATTTAAATTAAATATGGAAGCTTCGTGCAGCTAATCCTGGCAAACAGGTTATGCGGCGATCGCATGACACGAATTTCTTTCGGGGGCATTAATCATCGGCGACCCAGTTAGGCGGCCGAACAATGCGACCACCCACTTCCTTCCCCGCCGCCGAATCAGAGCTGAAGGTTCCACCAACGACTAGTACATCTAGATCTAGACCTGTTTCTAAAATTAAACCATGGACTATAACTCTTGCCTATTCTCTTTTCAGGCGAAATATCCACCCGGGAGCCCCTGGATCGCGAGCTCCGGGAAATGTACGAACTGATAGTGGAGGCCAGGGATCAGGGCACACCAGTGAGGAGTGCGCGAGTGCCAGTGAGCATTCGGGTCACCGACGTCAACGACAACTCGCCGGAGATCGCCGACCCCCAGGAGGACGTGGTCAGCGTGCGGGAGGAGCAGCCACCGGGCACCGAGGTGGTGCGGATACGAGCCATCGACCGGGACAATGGCCAGAACGCCTCCATCACCTACTCGATCGTCAAGGGCCGCGACTCGGACGGACACGGCCTGTTCAGCATCGATCCCAAGACGGGCATGATTCGCACAAGAGTGGTGCTGGACCACGAGGAGCGCAGCATCTATCGCCTGGGAGTGGCGGCCACCGATGGCGGAAGTCCGCCGCGGGAGACGGTGCGCATCCTCCGCGTGGAGGTGTTGGACCTGAATGACAATCGGCCGACGTTCACCAGCTCCAGCCTGGTCTTCAGGGTAAGTGCTACGACCTGGCCCGCGGGCTAAGACACGCCGTCGCCGCCGGTTTCCTGGAAAACTTTTGTCTATTTGACGCTTCTAGTTTTACACGACAGTTGTCCCAGAGGTCGTGAGCAGCGCGTTTGTCCCCTTTCGGCCAAGTACCAGTGCTAGTGCTGTTGCCAGTGCCAGTGCCGCCTTTGTGTCGCGGATGATTTGTGGACCTGGCTGAAGCCTCACGTGAGAATGGCCGAGAACACGACTCCTCCTTGGAGCCCCCCTTCCTCTCCTTCTTTTGTCGTCTATGCAAACTAGTCTGTCCTACCTTTTTAGAGAAGGAAGTCCTACCTAGAGAAGGAAGTCTCGGACTATTCGGAGTAGCTTAAACATCATCAATGGCGTTTCCTTTGTTTTCCCACTTAACTTTCGGACAAGTTCTTAAAAGTATACGGCGTAATTGTCACTATCCAGTGTGACAAGCCTCCCGGACGGACAGACCGACCTATTAAGTGCGATTCGAGACGTCAGTTTGGAGATCAGTTAATCGCTCGTTGAGGCGGAGAGCCGAGGAGCGTGGGCTCTGGGCCCTGCTTAGATTTCGGCACGCCTGGCCCTTCCCTTCGGCTGCTTTCAGCTGGGAATGTACAAATGGGAACCCTTTAACATTTTTATCACGTTCGATTCGCACATGTTTTGCATACTCCGCCCCTGGGCACTCCACCCGTGGCTGCCAGCAGCTCCTCCTGCCTGGGATGCGCGCTGCAACTCGTCCCTAACCGCTGACGGCTGCGACGCTTTGACATGCATTTAATTGCCTCTCGGAGGGCCGAGGCAGGCAGTCGCAGCCTGCACCGGGTCGGGACCTCGTGTGTCCCTTAAATCCGCTTCGGCCACAATTAAAATTGACACATTTCGTTGCGTTTCGGCCGTTCTCCTGCTTTTCCGCCTTTGAAAGCACCGCCCTTGCGTTGGCGTTGACTGGGCTGGAAAAGAGACGCTCTTCACAGGAAAGTCTGAGTCGGAGTCGGATCTGAGTCTGAGTCTGAGGACGCAGTCGTTGGCTGATTCCAATTATTCAGCGACGGATTGCCGCAAATAAATCCGAAGTAATTAAGCAATTCCCCCGCTCCAATCCGCTCCAGTCCGCTACAGTCCGGTCCAGTCCGCAGTCCAGTCCATCCCGTATTAAACATCCCACCGCCCCGAGGCCTTATTCCCTTTTTTCCTTTTCCAGCCAGAGATCCTGCCATAAAAGTGCACAACAAATCATGCTCCATTTTTTCGGTCGGATTCTGTGCATAATTTGAGGAAACCGCAGCCCCCAGTAGTCGAAAGCTAATCTTGTACTCGCAGAAATCAAGTAGCAGCTTCTATATTGCAAGATTGAACTTTTAATAGAGTTCTTGGAGGAATCAGTACCCTCTGCTATGTCAGCTACCCATCTCCTCCTATAAGCTTATTTAGTCCACCCTTCTTTTCTCTCAGTGCCCACTACCGATGGGGGCAGCCGACTGCGTAATCTTGGCGGGGCATAAATCTCGTTTCTGTCATTTTTGTGTCTCCATTTTGGCGACCCAAACAATATTTGCAATGTTGTTATTTTATGAAAAAAGATACTTAACTGCAAGCAGACCTTTTATGTTTCATCTTTTTTGTTTCCCGTTTTTTCGGCCGGACCCCGAGAAATGTTTTTTGCGGTTTTGCATATTAAATTCGCGCAGTCTTCTGTTTTCGGAGGTTCTGAGCCGAGCGGCAGAGTCCCAGCTCATATTGTGGCAGCATATTCCGAGGCAGCTCCGAGATTCTCGGTCGGAAGGCATAATTTCTTTTTAATACTATTGGTCTCTTCGGGCCTGGGACTCGCAATTCGGGCCTGGGTCTCTGGCAAGCTTGGGCAGACTTCCTTTACAGATTCTGGTTATTCTTTTTTGTTCGGCCTTCTGCTCCTCATTCCCGGGAGGCGGGGGAATGAAATTTTTAAATGTTTGCTGCCTTCGTAATCTTGAAGTATGAATTATTGCTTTAAGATTGGATTTTCAACACTGTTGTTGAGATTAAGATACGCGTCGAACAACAACCAAGTAGAGCGTCCAGCTCCGCAGTTCCCCGCCCCAGTCCGCCACATCCCTAATTCCCAAATAAAATAATCTAATATATATGTGTTTCCCCAGGTACGAGAGGATGCCGTCGTGGGCCATGTGGTTGGCTCCATCAGTCCCAGCGAGCGTCCAGTGGAATCAGTCCAGAACTCGTTGGAGCCGTTCTCCGAGCAGCTCCGCATAACCTACACCCTGACTCCCTTGACCAAGGACCTGATCGAAGGGGCCTTCGACATCGACCGCCACTCCGGCAACCTGGTAGTGTCCAAGCTCCTGGACAGGGAAGTGCAGTCCGAGTTCAAGCTGGAAATCAGGGCCCTGGACACCACCGCCAGCAACAACCCGCAGAGCAGCGCCATCACCGTCAAGATAGAAGTGGCCGATGTCAACGACAATGCCCCCAAATGGGCTCAGGATCCAATAGATCTTCAGGTACGTAGTACAAATCATTGTAGGGATTATTTATAAGGATTATCTGGCATGAAATGGGAGACACTTTATCACAAGGCTAGGGTTAAAAGTGGAAGTTACTACGCTTTGTGTGGTTTAGTTTACAATTAAACTTTATAATGTGTTTATTTTTAATCGGTTTACCCAGGCAAAGGAGACCACACCTGTAGGATCCATAATTCACAACTTCACTGCCACGGATGCGGACACGGGAACCAATGGGGAGCTGCAGTATCGCCTGCTGCGATATTTCCCGAACGTGAACGAGAGCCAAGAGGCGGCCACGTCCTTGTTCAGCATGGACCCTCTGACAGGATCCCTTAGTCTGCTGGCTCCCCTGGACTTTGAGGCCGTCCCGGAGTACCTGCTGATAGTGCAGGCCCTCGACCAATCTTCGAATGTAACCGAAAGGCTCCAGACCTCAGTGACTGTAAGACTTCGCATTGTGGACGTAAACGACAATGCTCCGCACTTTGTTTCCCCGAAGGCGGCTAATGGCAAAGGGGCTTCGATCTTCATCAATGACGCCACGCGGATCGGCGAAGTGGTGGCCCATATCGTGGCAGTAGACGAGGACACGGGGGAAAATGGACGCATCACTTATGAGATCTCGGGCGGGAATGGCGAAGGACGCTTCAGGATCAACCCACAAACGGGGGTAATCGAGTTGGCCAAGTCCCTGCCCCCCGCAACGGAGGACGAGGACAAGAGCGGTCGCTTCAACCTCCTCATCACGGCGAAGGACCACGGGGAACCAGAGGCCAAGTCCAGTCAGATGAGCCTTCAGATTCTGGTGCAGGGAAACCACAACAATCCGCCACGTTTTCTGGAAGCCGTTTACGAAGCAAAGATCCTGGAAAACGCACCAAGCGGCAGCTTCGTTCTGCAGGTCACAGCCAAGACGTTTCATGGCGTGGAAAATGGTAAGTCCCGGAAGATCCAGCTGCCCCCCAACCCCATTCTCACATTCCACGCTTTCTTAGCCAACCTGAGCTACGAAATCCCCGCCGGCGTTGCCGACGATCTGTTCCACGTGGACTGGCAGCGGGGAATCGTCACCACGAGGGGCCAGTTCGACCGGGAGTCCCGGGCCAGCTATGTGTTTCCCATCTATGTGCGGGATGCCAACCGACTGGGCAGCTCCGCAGCCGCCAGTGCCTCGGCGGTGAGGAAACAGCGCTCCTCCGACAGTGTCGACGAGGGACCCGAGGGCCAGCACTTTGATGTGGCCACTGTGCAGGTCACCATCGAAGACGTCAACGACAACGCTCCGGAGTTCCGGCCTGGCTCCTGCTACGGATTGTCTGTGCCCGAGAACACCGAACCGGGAGTGATTCACACCGTGGTGGCCATAGACTTGGACGAGGGTCCCAACGCGGACCTGGTCTACAGCATTGCAGGTGAGATTCGAAGTCTTGAGACTCTTAATGATTATATTTCTCCTAAAAATTACTGTTTCATGAACTAATCCCAACCACTACTACTTCCCTACTAATCTTCCCTTTCCAGCTGGCAATCTGGGCAACAAGTTCAGCATCGATGCCCGCTCCGGAGAGCTCAGAGTGCAGCCCCTGGACCGCGAACAGCACTCCAGATACACGCTGCAGGTGCAGGCCGCGGATCGGGGCAAGCCCACCAGCCGCCAGGGCCACTGCAACATAACCGTCTTCGTGGAGGACCAGAACGACAATGCCCCGCGTTTCGAGCTATCCAAGTACACGGCCAGCGTCCAGGAGGACGCTCCGCCCGGCACTCGAGTGGCGCAGATCACCGCCAGTGACGCGGACTTGGGCGTGAACGCCAGACTAGTTTACTCGCTGGCCAACGAATCGCAATGGCAGTTTGCCATCGACAGCTCCAGCGGTTTAATCACCACAATCGGGTAAGCTGGCATCTCTTATTAAGGGGTATCTGAATCTGTATCTGTATCTGTCTGGGGCTGGGTCTGGGTCATTGCTTGGCTCCATCTTATCGGGCGGCGCGATCTCGAGCAAGGACGCTGCAGACACCACTGCCATAATTTCCTCAATAACAGGGCCAGGGCGGCTAATGTGGCAGGGAAATCAATGTAGTCGATCCGAGCTATGACAGCGTCCTACGCGGCCAGCGGCCAGTGCCCAGCGACAGAGCTGCAAATCCGTCTGCTGTCAGCTCCCCGCCTGCCTTGCCAGTGTCCTTTCTGCTCCTCAACCTCCCACAGGCCTCGCTATAAATAGCCCAAGGCGGAGCCCGGAATGGAGTTCCTAAACGTTCATCAAATGGACAGAGAGAACTGCACAGAGAGAAAATAAGATCCCCACTCCGCCGGGGCAATTTATGCTTATGGATAATCAATGATGACAACAATGGCTTGTTCCGTCTTCCCGAGTTCCGGTCGGGGAGCGCGCTGACCGCCTCCTGGGGGGACGGGGACTAGAAATGACAGTAGCGTCAGTGTTGCCATTTATACAAACGCGATCCGCTGTCATGTACCAATTTTTATCTTTCGCTGATTGTCGGCAAACAATAAAAACAAAATCCCGCCACCGCCGAAAGAACAGAGTCGGGTCGGGAATAAAGATTCAGGGTCTGGGGAGCGGTGGACCAGTGGATCGGTGGGGCGGTGGAGCTGTGGAGCGAAGGGGCCCTGCCACTCGAGAGGTAATGGGACACAGAGAAGAATTGTAGAGCAGACAGCCAGACGGACTGAGGGACAATTCGTGACGTTGTTGTTAGTCTTGGAATTGCACTTGGACTTGGACTTGGAGTTGGAGTTGGATTTTGAGTATAGGGAACTTGGAACTGGAAACAGAGTCTGCCGAGAAGCAAAAAAGAGACCGGGAACAGACAAAAATGTGCCTGCCGCTTGCTTGTTGTGGCCAATGTTGCTAGCTCTGCGTTGTTTTCGCTTTGTTTTTGTGGCCATAGCTGAGTGACTGCCGATGGACAAGCCAGCAGAGCAACCAGTAGTGGCATGCACTGTCAAAAAAACATGGAACTAACAATAAATAGTTGCGATTTCGAGGAAGGTGCTAAAAATATTGATCCATCAGATCAATAATGATGAGTTTGCTAAATAAAGCTCAAAGATTAAAATAGCTCTCAAGTATAGTAATTTTCGCACAGTGCAGGCTACAGTGCCTAGTCCCCAACTTGTCCGATCCTCCTCCCTGTCCCCGGTTGATGATCAACAACGACACAATCACGGCCGCAACCACAACATCGGCTGATGACTGACCCTTGAAAGCATTTCTGCTGCTTTGTTTCAGAGGCTCCTGAGGGGCGGAAGGGGCCCGGGCAGGCTCTCGGACAAGGCATCTCGGACAGCTTTCCTTTATTCCGCTTTGACTGATTCAATTCATAAAATGGCCCTCTGCCCGGCCCGGCCCGGCCTGGCCCGGGATGAGCTTGTAATTTGCTAAATTCGTTTTATTGGCCAACATGCAAGCGCGGAATAGAACGGAATGGCATGGCTTGTCATGGCGACCGCCGACTGCCGACTGCGAAGGATTGTAATCATTTTGGTTTATGATTTGTGGCAGCTAGCGTGCTCCAGGGACGGGGGGAGCGCGCGATAGCAATAGGAAGGCAGTCCGACTGCTGGGATTACTTTTCTGGCCGGAATCTAGCCAGGCGAGGGCTAATGCGAGTGAGCAGCTCCGGCGGGAAGACCGCAAACAAATGACTTAATTATCAGTCAGCCCCCAGTCCCATGCACTGGGCGAAAGTCTCGGATTAGTGGGGCTTCTGGAACCTTCTGGAAGACGATATTCCGCCCAGTGCAGGCTGCTTCCACTTCTGTCCGGATCAATTGCAAATCATTTCGTGTGGCTAATTGTCAGTGGGATTACGAGTGTGTGTTGTGGTCTTCTGCTGGTGCAGCGGAGGGGCTCCCTGGGAGAAACCTAATTAGTGTCGCAAGCGGCGCCCATCGCCGACTGATCGTGTGCAGGCCATTATTTGAGACGGCTCCTTATGGTTCCCCCTCGTTTTATTTAATTTCAGCAAACTGGATCGCGAGCTGCAGGCGAGCTACAGCTTCATGGTCGTCGCCACGGACGGAGGACGCTACGAGGTGCGGTCGGCGTCGGTCCCTGTGCAGATTCACGTGCTGGATGTGAACGACAACCGGCCAGTCTTCGAGCGGTATCCCTACTTAGGAAAGGTCGCCCCCCTCATCCAGCCAGGTCAGACTTTGTTGAAAGTCCAGGCCCATGACGAGGACCTGGGCGCCAATGGCGAGGTGACCTATTCGCTCAAGGGGGATGCCTCTGGAATAAGCGGCAAGTTCCGCATCAATCCCAGCACTGGCGCCCTGAGCGCCTCCCAGAGCTTGGCCAGCGAATCGGGCAAGCTGCTGCAGCTGGAGGTCATCGCCAGGGACAAGGGCACTCCCCCGATGAGCAGCGTCGGGCTCGTGGAGCTCCTTGTGGGGGAGGCCACGCCGGGAGCTCCGGTTCTCCACTTCCAGAACGAGACCTACCGGGTGAGAGTGGCCGAGAACTCCGCTTCGGGCACCAAGCTCCTCCAGGTCGTGGCCCTACGGAGCGACGGTCGCCGCCAGAAGGTGCAGTTCTCGTTCGGAGCCGGCAACGAAGACGGCGTCTTCAGCCTCGACGCCTCCTCCGGAGAGGTGCGGGTCAATAAGCCGCACTTGCTCGACTTCGATCGCTACGCCACGCCCTCTATGTCGGCGCTGAATCGGGGCAGAGCCCTGCACTACGACCCTGAGTCGGAGTTGGAGTCGGAGTCAGAGGAAAGTCTGATGAAGGACGACTCAAACAACACCACACGATCCCAGCGCGCACTGACTTCCTCGTCTTTCGACCTGAGGAACACCCAGCCCAACGAGATCCACCTGGTTCTGGTGGCTCGCAGCGCCGATGCCCCATTCCTGGCCGCGTACGCCGAGTTGGTGGTCGAGCTGGAGGACGAGAACGACAACAGCCCGCAGTTCTCGCAGCGGAAGTTTGTGGCAACCGTCTCCGAGGGCAACAACAAGGGTACCTTCGTGGCCCAGGTCCAGGCCTTCGACGCCGACGCGGGGGCCAACGCCCGGCTGCGGTATCACATCGTGGACGGCAACCATGACAACGCCTTCATCATAGAGCCCGCCTTCAGTGGCATCGTGAAGACCAACATCGTGCTGGACCGGGAGATCCGCGATATCTACAACCTGAAGATCATCGCCACGGACGAGGGAGTGCCCCAGATGACGGGCACTGCCACCATAAGGGTGCAGATCGTGGACGTGAACGATAACCAGCCCACCTTCCCGCCCAACAACCTCGTCAGTGTCAGCGAAGGTGAGTCACAATATAGTTACTTTAAACTTTAAACAGAGATACTATTAGGAACTACAAGTGGAACTAATACTAATTTAGTATAAATAACTAAACTATTAATTTTTCATCCAAATAACACCTTTTCGTCTCCGTATTTGTTCTTTTTCGTTTAGCAACCGAACTGGGAGCCGTGATTACCTCCATTTCCGCCAATGATGTGGACACCTATCCCGCTCTCACCTATCGCCTGGCAGCTGATTCCGCCGTGGAAGCCGAGAACTTGGACATCTTCGCCCTGGATCGGTACAGCGGCAAGCTGATCTTGAAGCGCCACCTGGACTATGAGATGAACCAGGAGTATCAGCTCGAGGTGATAGCCTCGGACGCTGCCCATGAGGCGCGCACTTCCTTGACCATCCGAGTGACCGATGAGAACGACAATGCTCCCGTCTTCCTGGCCCGTCGGCCGCCGTCCTACTTCGCCATCCTGCCCACGATGTCCGAGATCAGCGACAGTCTGTCCACGGAGGTGGAGCTGCTCACAGTCAACGCCACGGACGCGGACTCGGAAGGCAGCAACTCGCGGATTCGGTACTTGATCGACCCGCCAGTGAAAGGCTTCTCTGTTCATGCCTCTAGCGGGGTGGTGTCCGTCAACATGAGCAGCCTGCAGCCCCCAGCCTCGCCCAGTGGCGACTACTTTGTCACGATTCTGGCCAAGGACGAGGGAAAGCCTTCCATGAAGAGCTCCACTCTGCTGCGAGTGCAGCCGGGCGACAGCAGCTCGGGCCGCTTGCAATACCAGCAGACGCAGTACAGGGCCCAGATCAGCGAAGCAGCCCCCCTGGGATCGATAGTCCTGCAACTGGGCCAGGAAGTCCATGAGCAGGCCTTCGTCATCGCATCGGGCAACGAGGAGGAGGTCTTCGAGCTGCTGCAGTCGAGGGCCATTGTTTTGGTGAAGCCCCTCGACCGAGAGCGCAACGACTACTACAAGCTGCGACTGGTGGTGAGCCACGCCCACTCCACCTTCGTGCCTGGGCCGAGCTCGAACTCCACTCCCGGACTCTCGGTGATCATCACTGTCCTGGACGCCAACGACAACTTCCCCGTCTTCGACAAAAGCGCCAAGTACGAGGCGGAAATAAGCGAGCTGGCCCCGCTGCGGTACTCCATTGCTCAGCTGCTGGCCACGGACGCCGACCAGGAGAACAATCCCAACTCCGAGGTGGTCTATGACATCACTTCCGGAAACGACGAGCACATGTTCACGATCGACCTGGTGACGGGGGTCCTGTTTGTGAACAACCGCCTGGACTACGACACGGGAGCCACCAGCTACGACCTCATCATCCGGGCATGCGACAGCCACTACCCCAGACCCCTGTGCAGCCTGCAGCCCTTCCGCCTGGAGCTCCACGACGAGAACGACAACGAGCCCAAGTTCCCGCTCTCGGAGTACGTGCACTTCCTCGCCGAGAACGAGCCAGTCGGCAGCTCCGTCTTCCGCGCCCAAGCCAGCGACCTGGACAGAGGTCCCTTCGGGCAGCTGAACTACAGCATAGGTCCTGCCCCCAGCGACGAGAGCTCGTGGAAGCTCTTCCGCGTGGATCCGGTGACGGGCCTGATGACCTCGGACGCCGTGTTCGACTACGAGCAGCGGCAGCGGTACGACCTGCAGCTGGAGGCCTCCGACATGGGCGGCAAGAAGGCCAGGGTGGGCGTGAGGATCGAGATCGAGTCCAAGGATGAGTTTGCCCCCCAGTTTACGGAGCGCACCTATCGATTCGTGCTGCCGGCGGCCGTCGCCCTCCCGCAGGGCTTCGTGGTGGGCCAGGTCACGGCCACCGACGGGGACAGTGGCCCCGACGGCCGGGTGGTGTACCAGCTCAGTGCCCCCCACTCCAACTTCAAGGTGAACCGCAGCAGCGGAGCCATCCTGATCAAGCGGAAGTTCAAGCTGGACAGCGACCGAGACGGAAACATGTACTTGGACGGCCGGCAAATCAGCCTGGTGGTGTCGGCCTCCTCGGGACGGCACAACTCCCTGAGCAGCATGGCGGTCGTGGAGATCGCCCCGGATCCCCTGGCTCATCCTGGCACGAATCTGGCCAGTGCTGGAGGCGCATCGGGCGGCTCCATGGGCGACTGGGCCATCGGCCTGCTGGTGGCCTTCCTGCTCATCCTCTGCGCCGCCGCCGGCATATTCCTCTTCATCCACATGCGTAGTCGCAAGCCCAGGAATGTGGTCAAACCCCACCTCAGCACAGAGACCGTGGGAGTCGGAAACTCCAACAGCTACGTGGATCCGAGCGCCTTCGACACGATTCCCATTAGGGGAGGAATGTCTGGAGGAGCTGCGGGCGCCGCTTCCGGCCAGTTTGCCCCGCCCAAGTACGACGAGATTCCTCCGTTCGGACCCCATGCCGGAAGCTCCGGAGCAGCCACCACCTCCGAGCTATCCGGATCCGAGCAGTCTGGCTCCAGTGGCCGCGGCTCGGCAGAGGACGACGGTGAGGACGAGGAGATCCGCATGATCAACGAGGGTCCTCTGCACCACCGGAACGGCGGAGCTGGAGTCGGCAGCGACGATGGCAGGATCTCGGACATATCCGTGCAGAACACGCAGGAGTACCTGGCCCGCCTGGGAATAGTCGACCACGATCCCAGTGGCGTGGGTGGGGGAGCCTCCAGCATGGCCGGCTCCAGCCACCCGATGCACATGTTCCACGACGAGGACACCACCGCGAGGTCGGACATCACCAACCTGATCTACGCCAAGCTGAACGACGTGGCGGGAGCGGTGTCCGAGCGAGGGAGCAGCGTCGACGATGCGGGAACCACTGCGGGATCCATAGGAACGATTGGCACGGCCCACGGACACGGAGTGATAGGCAGCTACGGAGAAGTCCCAGTGCCCGTTCCCGTAGTGGTGGGAGGTAGTCAGGTGGGCGGCTCCCTGAGCTCCATCGTCCACAGCGAGGAGGAGCTGACCGGCAGCTACAACTGGGACTACCTCCTAGACTGGGGGCCGCAGTACCAGCCACTGGCCCACGTGTTCTCCGAGATCGCCCGCCTGAAGGACGACACCATCTCGGAGGTCAGCGGCCACAGCGGCAGCGGCGCCTCCTCCTCCGCCAAGAGCAAGCACTCGTCGCACTCCTCGTTGGGAGCGGGGAGCGTGGTTCTGAAGCCGCCTCCCTCGGCGCCTCCCGCCCACATCCCGCCGCCGCTGCTCACCAACGTGGCTCCCCGGGCGATAAACCTGCCCATGCGACTGCCGCCGCACCTGAGCCTGGCAGCAGGACATCTGCCCCGGTCGCCGATCGGCCACGAGGCGAGCGGGAGCTTCAGCACCTCCTCGGCCATGTCGCCTTCGTTTTCGCCCTCGCTCTCGCCCCTGGCGACGAGGTCCCCCTCCATTTCGCCCCTGGGGGCCGGACCGCCCACCCACCTGCCCCATGTCTCGCTGCCGCGCCACGGCCACGCCCCCCAGCCCACGCAGAGGGGCAATGTGGGCACGCGGATGTGAGGAGTGAAGACGCTGGAAGAGGAGCTGTACATGCATATAGTATTATCTGCGCACCACCCATCCACCCACAACACGCACCCCCGCACACCCATCACTCACATCTTAGATCCTGTACATATTGCATCGACACTTTAGGTTAGGACTGCAGCGCCCAAGTGCCCCGAAGGAGGGACAGGCGTGCCAAGGCCGCCAGTGCCAGTAATGTTAGTCACATTTTTGAAGTATCCGATGGCACTTGCGACCTTGGAGGCCGGTGTCCTTGCGACGGGGCACCATCGAGCTTAGGAATACCACACAAAGCCAACAAAGACTCTCTGAAAACTCACTTGCTTGCACACAGAGCCAAGAGCGAGGAGCAGCAGGAGCTTAACAGCCATACGTTTTAAGCATTTAGATCCTAGGCTAGTCTAGACTAGCGACCCCGAACCGAACTCGACCGACCCGACGCTCGAATCCGTATCCGTATCTGTATCTGTAGGCTAAGCTCGTCGTATAAGTGTAGTATAAGTGTAGAGTAGGACTAACTCTAAACTAGTTTTGCTCGTAGGACCCGCCCAAGTGCACTTAGGCGACCGGCAGTCCCTGTTTAAAGGGGATCAGGCCCGGCCGCAATTCCCCCACATCCACATCCACATCCCCATCCAGCCCCTGGGAGCGGGGAAACATTGTAAAAAGTTGTTGTTTTAGTATGATTACGGGGAGGTTGAGCGTATCGTACCAACGAATGATGAACCGGAGGGGAGTCTTTTCTTATCCATATGTAGTACCAGTTATTATAGCTCGTATCGTAAGACCGTAGAATTCGTTCACTTGTGTGTGATGCTACTTGTGTAATTCCGTATCTTCTAGCAAAAACGATGTAAAAATGTCTCCAGAATTAGGATCCTCTAGCTTTAAGCCCTTAGTCTTAAATAGCGAAACGAAAGCAAGAGAATAAATATTTAAAATGTAAAAATAACATTTGCTGTTTTACTGAAAAGTGGGGGGAGCGTCCTCAGGACGCCTTCCGACAGCCCAAGAAGTCAAAACCGAGAAACAAGCCACAACAACCGAGATCTGACATCCACTTTGTCTTCATTTCAAAGACGTTGCATGAACTCATTTATTTGTTGCTGATTTCTGGCCCGAACCACACCTCCGCCTCCATCGCATCGCCACACCACATCTCCCTGCAGCCTCCCTGCAGCCGGCCTGTCGTCATTATCGTGGCTTGCCCCAGTCGCTGTCGCAGGGTTCCAGAGGAGTTATTTCCATTTGCCAGTTTTGGAGGGTCTGCGAATGGGTCCGACTATCACTCGCATCGATTGCCTCGAATCGACGAAGGTGCTCTTTAAAAAAAGGGATTTCAAGATACTACTTTTGGATTAATCTGGAATTGTTTTATTCCTCCAACAGTTCATATCACTAGGTACTCGTATAGTCGACCCTAAAACGAAGCTCTCAGTTTCTGTTTATTTTTTCTTTGGTCAAAATTCTCTGGAACCGCAGATCAGTGCTATCCTCCACCAGAAGAAGGGCTTCTAAACGCTCGTGGATATTATTAGTAGCAGTCAATTCATATTACAGCGAATACAAATAACGACGAAACCACCTGGACGCAGAAGTGGATTTGAGGGCCCATGGATGGAGGATAGTGGATGCTGGATGGCGGATAGGTTGCCACTGCAACCTCTGAATGAGAAAAAAAATCGCAGCCGAGAGGACGATGATGATGATGATGATTATGGGTTGTTGGCGCTGTCTAGGTATTCATTTGGGCCACGCATTTTTTGGGGTGTATACGCCCGAGACTGCACCATCGATGGAAAGTGAAAAGCTTTAATTTTTGCCAGAGTTCGGGCCATCTATCCACAGGAAATTCCGAAAACAACAAGAGGAGCAACAAGAAGAAGGATTATTTTTAAAGCAACTTAAGTGGCTCGCCTTGGCATTGTTCTAGGGCCGGGCCTGCAACATTGCAGCTTCGACAGCTCCGCCGCTGCGCCTCATGCCACATGCCCCATGCCCGCTCCCTGTCAGTGGCCGGGCTAGTCCAGGTGGCAGGCGATGGTGCTGGAGAGGTGCTCGCTTGGCCCCTGATTGCTAAATAAGTGATTTGTGGAATGCGTGTTAAGGCTCAATTCAGTCAGTAGATCTCAGAGTGCGTCTCCCACCGTTCCCGCCGTTCTCTCCATTCCGCTCTTATGCCTTTATAATTTGTCAATACATCAAGCTCACAATAAAGTGATTACCGCTGAAGGCGAAGGTCTAATCCCGCTTTCGAAATTCAAAATGAAATGCAATCATAATTTTATTCCACCGCGAATGGCCGGGCTGCCGAGCTGCCGGGCGAATTAATGCCGCAGAGACAGGAAGGAGCTCTGCAGCTCCAGAGACCATCAACTTGATCCTTTCTTTGGCTGGCACTCCGCCTCTCCTCCCAGTCTCCCAGATCCCGCTGATTTCTTGCAGAGGCGCGCTTTAGCGGCTTAATAACAATTCCATTAGCGGCTAATGTCTTCATTGCAAGTGTCAGTTATGGGGGCGCTCCGGCGAGGGGCTCCGGCCCGAAAGCCCGCTTGATCGAAGGGGGTGTCGCTAAACTGACTGCCCGGACTCTGCCCCAGTCGCCAGCCCGATCCGCCGGCCCGTCATCACTGCCAAGATTGCCAGGGACTAAGGCCACACTCGAAAAAGGAGAGCTCTCTTTGCATACTTCTTAAATTTTGATTGGAATACTCTCCATTTGTTTCTTCAAGTGCAGAAGAAGCTGGGGCCTGGCAGCTCCGCCGACTGCTTCTGCCGCTCATCTCGCATGTCAGTTTAACACTTTTGAATCCTTTGATGTCTCGGGCCGACTGCGTTTTATTGTCCAAAGTTATGGCAACGGCCATGGCTGCACTAATAAGCTTGTTCCCAGCCACATTCCCCCGCCACGGAGATAAGTCCCATCATTCAAAACGAAAGTATGTGTGTGTGATTGCCCCGCCGGAACATCATCGGCATTAGCATTCGCAAAAGGCCAACAAATGCGAAAATAATTGCCACCACGAGGCGAGTCCTGGGGAGGCAGGGGGCAGGAGGAAGGAGGGTGCAGGCCAATTGCCGGCCATCGCTAATTGGCCGCCTGATTGGGACAACTCGCGAAAAATCTTCGCTGGGGGAACCCAGAGGAGAACAATCACAATAAACAGACTTTTATGAACGCGAAGTAGTGCCCCCTGCGGCTACTCCCTTTCAAAAGTCCAGTGGCTCGCCGAAGCATCTATTTCCGTTTCCGTTAGAAGTGGGAGGATCCACGATATGGGACTGGGGGACCCTGCGAGGAACGCAAATGAAGGACTTCAAAGGCAGGAGCGCCGCCAACTGAAACTTGATACTTTTGAAGACTGGCGCCGGTGCAAGCGGACGCAGAGAAGCCCCCTCTACCAGACCAAGAGAAGATATTTGGCAAAGCCACTAAAGCAAGACTGCGTCTTTGTCAAAATGTAAGCAGAAAACTTGTATTCTTCGCAGATCCCTGGCCCCGAATCCATTAGAGACTGACAAGAAACGCCGCATAATGAAACAAGCGCAGTCCCGGGCCACGACCGGCAATGGAATCATCCAGCCCGGCCAGCCAATACTCACATCCATCTATCGACTTGGACTCAATGCAATCCCAATACTGCAACAAAGGTAGCCATTAAAATATAATAATAGTTGTTCTTTTTCAGCTGCTTTCAAAGGCTGCACAGGAAGAAACCAGTAGGGAGTTGGTGAGTGCTAAGATGGCCCATAGAGCCTTTAGGATTAGGAAGATATCGGAGATTTCTCTCTATGCCACGAAGAGCCATCCGTTAGTGCGGCCAACAATTTGGACACACTCTGAAGAAGCGATGATAGAATCTCATAATGCAGCTGGGGGAAGCGGGACCAGCGGCAGGACTCGGAGGAGGTGGCATGCTGCAGGCGAACGTCAAAGCCAAACAAGAACAATCTATCCAAATGTCCATCTATTGAGCAGATAAAGCTGCATCCATCTCATCCGTATCCGCATCTGCCGAGCGGATCCCCTGCTCCGCCACGATCACTACGCCCCTCGCCCATCCCGCTGCCTATTTTCGCGTTCAGAATGCTCCCCGTCCCTCCCTGGGGATTTGTGTGAGCTTACACTTTGCGCCAACTACAAACGGCGGCTGATGAAGATTAGGCCGTCTCCTGTCTGCCGGCCTCCCAGGCCAGCGCACCACTCCATTGGGCACCCCCTCGGACCCTGTCCGAGCCGTGACATTGATGTGCCACCAACAGCAGCCGCAACATCGCCGCTGCAACAACGAAGCCATTTTGGCTGCCATTGTTTTGTCGCTACCATTTGGAGCTGGCTTCGAGTCTAGGAATCCACGGCCTCCGATTCGGATTCGGATTTGGATTTGGATTTGAATTGTTGCCAGTGTCCTTTTAGCATCAGGAGAGATTTGCATTTTATCGCATTTGGCTCGCCGCGGCTGGCAGCGGTTGTCGTCTTCCTCGCTTGTCGACTATCTTTGATTTTCGGTGGCAGTCGCGACAGTTCCTCAATGGTCGGGCTGTTGTGATGGGCGGCGACGGGGGGAGCGATGATGCCAAAGTTCAGTGCCCCACTCTCTCGGCGAGGCACTGTCAGTGGATTGAAATATTCGTGCATTCATCAATGTCACTCTCGGGATCTCCAAGATCTCATCACAGAAGAGCTGGTAATAATATCAAAAGTAATACTCCCAATACTATATGTTCTCTAGGCTATAGCTCACCACCAAATGTGCTAAAGTGGCAACATCAAGGGGCCAAGCGAATGTCTCTGTTGTGGCAGCCACAGCCTCCACCGACCGACAGGGAACAAGTAGCCCAAAGAGCGCTACCCGCTGTGCCACGAAGGTAAGCAGAATCAATTTATAAATCAGCGCTCCGGCGGCTTAAAGGTCAGTGATAACAACGACGGCGAGTCCGGGGGATTGGCCGCAGCGGCTGCCCGGCCGGCCGCTTCTTGTCCCGCGATGAGCAATTTATTGTGTCAAACTCAATTATACTCGTGTGATATTTCTGTGGCCCACCAAACGAACACCAGCCGGAGGAGGAGGAGCTGGTGGAGCCCCAATCCCAGGCACACACACACACAGACAGATGCACACCAGCGCTGAATACAGATTTTTGGGAAGGAGCAACCCAAATTCCCGAAATGCTGAAAGTCCGCTCCGAAGCAGAGGCAGAAACAAAAACTGAAACGGGGACTCCAAATGAACGGGGAAAAGTCCAAGATAAATGAGCAGAATTGGTTTGGCGAAAGGCCCAATTCAACTGCCAAATTCTCCGGATTTGCACAGGCACACATGTACTATATATGTACCAGTGCCTCTATATACAGGTACATGTGTATGTATTTCTGTGCAAATCCGGAGAAGCAGCCAAAACATCACTAAGGGAGAAGGGCGAGTGAAGGCAAAGTCTGGATGCCCTTTCGAAGGAGGCTGCAAAAATAATCATAATTTAAGAGACTACCTCTTTGAAACAAGGAGTATATATGAAGTGCAGAGGTACTTCTAGAACAAGTCCGATAGTACACTAGTACCTCCAACACCCACAAGAAGCTCCTTCCAGAGGAGGCAACCCAGTTGTGGCTCTGCTGCTACTGCCGCTTTTTGCCCTGGTCCGGCAAGAATTTCACGTTGACACTTTTAAGTGGACATCAAGCAGTTTGCGCATACCTGCCCCCTCCAGAGAGCAGCTGCACAGTGGAAACTGTCGCCGCGACCAGTGGGGCTCGGGTTCGGGCAGGGGGGCGCGAGTTATGCGATCCTGGGACCTTAACGATTCGCCTTTGTGGCGGCCCAGTCTCTCTCCGGCTGGTCCGGCTGGTCCGGCTCTCGGGCTGCCTTTTTTCGGCAACTCTCCCTTGCGAGGTCAGAAATTCAGTTAATTTAGCGAGAAATTCACAAAAGTTGTCAGCCAGCCGCGGAGCAGAGGTCGCCCCGGCCAATAGAAAGTAAATATGCGAAACAGTTGCATCAATGGCACAATTAGGCGCTCTGCGGCCGGATCGCGGAGTGGGGGCGGCCGGGGTTACCCGTCGAAGACAAGCCCATCAAAGTGGATAAGCCGCCCCGGGTCGTAAATCTTCGGCAAATAAACACAGTCCATCCCATCCGAAGAATTTTTATTGCTTATTATTGCGAGGCTCTCTGTGCGTTGCATTTCACAAAGCCCACAATCCACAATGCCACAAATGCACAAAAGTATCGAATTTCATTTCCTGTGTCCCTATAGAAAGCTGCGACACACGGCGAGAAATATTGTCCGAAAGGGTTCAGGGCCCAAAGTGGCTTTATGGCAAAAGTAATATCACTATTCCTCTTGAGAACTGTGTTATGAGTTCTATATCTTTCGGAAAGACTATTCATTTTTGAAGCTGAATCTTCAACTCTAGTCCTGCCAGTACAGGCTCTTCCCCCACTCATGAAATCCCTCTTGAAATCAAATCCTTGCCGCACAATCAACGCACACAAATCGTAACGATTTCTCATTTTAATCAATTAAAAAGTCAACGTCCGAGCCTGCGATCTCCGATTCCGATTCAGATTCAGATCCCGATCCGATGCTAACTGTAAACCGCTGACACTTGCCGAAAATATGTCGGGAGTCTCCGGGTCGAACTCGAGTGGCAGTCCCGGGGCAGGGGACCCTCGCAGTTTGTTTGATTAATGAGGTGAAATGTTGTGAAATATTGTCGGAGCTGGCTCTTGGCCGGTCCTTGGCGGGGCAGCGACAAATCAAATGGAAATCAATACCCACACGAAACCCGACGCCTCAACGCCCCTCTACCACCTCGACCATTGAACGATGCCGTGTCGACGCCCCCAATCCGCCCGATCGATGTCCCTTTTTTGGAGAGACCACTGTTTGCAGTTGTCAAAAATACCAGGCACGAAGCAAAAAATTGCGAAACTCCCCGAAAATACAGAGGCCTCCGCTGGCGAGAAGAACAAACCGACCAGCAAAGTGTGAACATATAAGTGTCAGTGGCTCGATTCGAACCAAAAGCGGCGATCGAAGATCGAAGATCGTGCAGGTGTTCTCCACCTCGTGGCACTAATGGCTGCCCGAGTCCTATGGCCCAGTGGCTCTGCCTCGATCGATGGCTTTTAAAAGCGCGAAAAACGCAATTCAGGCTGAAAATATCAATAATCCCCGAGGTAGCTCGCCAACCGAATGATTACAATGATTGAAAGATTCAATAGATCGGGCCTAGGTCTCTGGCTCCTCCGTAATCAGCGCTCGTCCAACGAATCGCTTTCGCTGTTTAGAGCCAATGGGAATTTAAAAAGCGCCAATCCTCCAAATTACACGGATGAAGCTTCGCACCTTCACGCAGTCTCCAGAAGAGAGTTCCCCTAAAATCAAGCCACGACCTAGTTAGGCAAGGAACTGCTGGGGCAGGAGATGTCGTGGCCTGGGATCCGGTCTGGGTCACATAATTTTGTGACCGCATTAAATTCTAATAACTCGCTATTATGACATGATAGTCACGTATTAGGCAAAACTGCAACCGAGCAGCCACGAAAAGCTGCATTGAGAATTATGAGGCGATCGACAACCGGTTGGCAGACCGGCACTGGGCCACGAAACCAAAAATAAGAAGAAAACGAGCGGGGAATCTGGGGTGCATGCAGAATTAATTCGCAAATGTCAAAATATTTGGGACAGCCGAGCAAACGAACATTTGCCTAGAATATTGAATATCGAGTGGGGAACGCAGAAAGAATAAACTTGCTACTCAAAAGAACTACCAAGAATCCTTAGACTTCAGTAATAGCTTGTGGCATGTTGCGACCACAGGAGCTAGAGGTGGAGGAGTTCCCTCAATTCACTTTTCGTTTCAGGTCTGGGCCGAGTGTTGACACTGTTCTATTGAATCGAAGCGGGCGTCGGATCCAGAGCTGATAGGCTCCAGCTCGGGGCTGATCGATTTTTGAACGACGGCGGGCCGTTTAATTTGACTTATGTTTCATATTTACCCTCTGGCGGAATAGTTTAGTGCCCGGCCTGTTGATTTATTTCGCCCGTATTTGGTCAGGCCGAGGTCCACTCACGTCGAGGGTGTTGCGTTGTTGCAGTTGCTGCTGCGGCTGCTGCTGCTGTTGCTGCTGCATGTTGTATGTTGCTGGTTTCGGGTGCCGTGGCGGCCCAAAAACTTGAACTTCGACTTTCGAAAGCAACCGCTTTGTCTGAGCAACCGAAGGCTGACTAATGAGAAAATTATGCAAAGATATAGAACGCTGGGCTGCGTTTGGAAACTGGGATTGGGGAGCGAGCAGTCTGCCGGCTCCAGCTCCTTCCAGCTTCACCCTCAACTCCACGGAGCTAATTGCCAGATTGGAACGACATTGAACGCTAAGCCCGAGTGGCAGCCACATCAACATGAACACACATCTTATCGGGCCAACCAATTAAGACGCAAAACTTAAATCGCCGGCTGCGGAATTGTCAGCAAATCGAAATGGAAATCAAAGTCAGTCGAGTCGACAGGCTGCCGTTTTAATTTGATTTGATGTGAGGCCACGAGAAGCCGCGAAACAAATCTCCGCACAGAGCGCAGAACCCCAGCCACCGAGCAGAATATAAGCCATATCCAATCGAGTGCATGCTGGTTGTAAGATTTTCGATTTCGTTTGCGATTAGGCCGAAACATAAACCTGCAGCAGTCGACTGCAGCCGCGATATTTGGCTGCCTGTAATGAGCCAGCGACATGTTCACTCGCTCGATTGCTAAATTGCTGGCTGGCTTTTGGGCCAGAAGCGAGACTTCCAATTGGCAAGTGGCAGCTCGCAACTAGCAGCTAGCAGCTCGGAACCTGCCACTGCGGGCCACCTGCAGCGATGTCTGAGTGGCCATTGTTTGGGGCCAGTCCCACTATGAGCCTCAGTGGGACTGGTGCGTAGTCCCAGAAATCGGCTTGTCAACAAGCTGTGGGTGTGACTTGAGTTGCCTTGCTCCCAAAAAAGACTGAGAAGAAATATGTTTTTTTTTTTGAGATTATGAAAACAAAACCCCCTTTGGGAGACGCTACTGAGTTGGAGATGTCTATCGGGACACGTTGGACAAAAGTCAAGTTAACCCAAAAAGGCATTACAAGGCGTGAAGGTCGAAACAAAGGTGGGGAGCGACTAATTGAATGCACTCTTTAGAGGAATCATATTGAAGAGGATATGCCCAGACGGGGATAGATTCTTCAGGGCCCACGCAGACGATCCCGCAGAGATACTCGCCCCACTTTGTGCCTTGGACCGCGGACTGTGATTGTGGTTTGTAGATATTTTCACGTTCAAAGGTTATGACGTCGTCGTGTCAACATTTTATTATTTATTGTTGCGGCCCATAGCTAGGCGAAGAGAGTGCCCCAAAACAAAGCCGCCTAATTCGCCCACTCCTCCACGGCTCCGATCCAGTCTGCTGGATGTCGGTGGCTTTTGAGCTCTCAGTTTGTGAGCCAGAGTCCTCAGTTGCCTTTCCGTCCTGTCAGTTATTAATGGAGCGCCATTGTCTGCTCTATAGCTCTGATATTGCCATTAAAATTAGCATTCAATACAATTTGCTTCGTTATACCAATCAACGCCCTCCGCCTCGACTAGGGACTCAGAAGAGGGCCTTACAGAACTGTTCCTTTAAGAATTAATAATGTCCTACACTCCCAAAGAAAGTGCACATTTCGGTCCTAATATTTTGATTCACTTTCAGAGTCCAGGGGGATTTCTTTCAGTGGCAGTCTGGAGTTCTGGGCCTCTTGTCTCCGCTGGAGATGTAGGTGGCGCTGCCGACATCGACATCACTTACGGGACACAGATCTCGACATTAGATAGTCGTCCTGCCCTCCCGTCCGGTCCACAGGCATGTCCGCACCATTCTAGCTCCATTCCCGAGCTCCAGCTCCTCCCTTTCGGGGCTCCCCCCACTGCATGTTGATGGAGAGATGCGGATCAGGAGACCGAGGACTTGGAGACAGATCTGCGACTGCGACTGAGACTGCGGCTTGTCGACATCGCTGATTTCTATGTTTCATCTGCCGCAGTTGCAACAATGCGCCGAGCAATAACAGCCACGTCGGACAAGAGCGGAGCGTTTCTTTTAATTGCCAAGCCGCCAACTGACATTAACATTAGAGGAGGTCCCGAGGAGGTCTGCGAAGAGAGGCCCAGATGTCTCTGCCTTGCGTCGTCTTGCGTGGGCGGGAAATATGACGCGGCTGGAGTGGATGGCTTTTGGGCTGGGCCCGGATGGCTGGATGGATCGAGAATGGGAATGGGTCAGAGGGAGGCTCTTCTAGTTGTGTGAAACTTAAGATATTTTATTCAGAGTAGCTCAGAGTTGGAAGTCCCAGAGACAACGATTGCAGACACTGATGTTGCGTTCATCGCAGATACAATCGATCAAATGAAAATCTCTAGAAGAAGCCACTAACCGGCTCGTCGTACGGTATTGGAGCACTCCCTACGCTCCGCTCTCCCCAAGCTCCTCCTCGGCACTGCTCAGATGCAGCTGTGGCAGCAACAACAACATTAGAATTGCTAAAAACCACTCAAAATCACCAGCAGACAACACACAACAGCGGCCGCAACAAGCAAAAATGTTAAAATGATCACGTTTTCCTGCAGCCAGGCAGCCATTGAGCCAGGCAGCCAGGCAGCCAAGCGGGGTCTGGAAATCCTTGCCAGAAATTCGCCGAGGAAAGCCAGAAAAAATCTCAGCTGCCGTTGACATTCCAGATTCCAGGGCTCCCCCTGGTCCCAGCCTCTCCCCCTCTGTAGCTCTGCGCATGCTAATTTCTTCTACGGTTTCTCCGGCCCCTGCCCCACAGCCCTCACCGCCACGATTTCCGACCTCCCCCTCGCGATTCTCACAGATGGGGCCCTCGACGACTAACTGTAAACCCCGGAGCTGGGCAAGTGAGCGATGGAGCATGAAGGCCCCAACAGAAGGGGTATTAGGGCTACTGGGATACCCTGAAGAAGTCTTATAGTGGGGAGTTCCATGGATCAGGAAGGAAATAATAACTAGTCTGAGTTATATCTGGGTTTATTTTTTTGGGGAAACCTTCAGAACCCTCTATCATATAGACTCTACAACTAGAGCTCTCTTTCTTCTGGCTCCCAGATCCAAGTGTCTCCAAATCCAAGCCCCTGATCGGGCTGAGGGACCTCGCAGGGTCCCAAAATGCAAATGAACGTCGATAATTCAAACGATAAGTTTGTCTTTTGTCTAGTTTGCAGCTACCGTTCGCTGTTTTCTTGGGCTTTTCGATGTTTTCTGGCTCTGTGAGTTGCTGTTATTGTTTCTGCATCCACCGCCTAGATCGGGCCAAGAGTCCGGAGGGGAGACCGGCAGACCAGACCCAGGACCACGATCACGATTTTCAAGTTTCGACATTTGATTGAGTTTTTTGAACTAACGAACTTTTTTTTTTTTCTGTTGCTGTTTTTTTTGCCCATTCTTGTGCGGAGGTTTTCGATCTCGGTCTGTGTCTGCGAGGGCGTCTGGTATCCCATATCCGTATCTTGCATATTGATCCTAAAGAGCGTTAATTTGACACACAAGCAACCCAGATTGGGGATCTAAATCGACGCAAAATTAATGTCTATATGAGGGGACTGGCGGGAATACTCTTTCTCTATAGACCTCAAGGCTCTAAGGTGCGGAGTCGGACCGAAAAAACACACAGATTGCGATTGGAGGGAAACGAAACACAAATGTTAACTCGGCATGTTGATAAAAATATGACAAGTTGGCTGTCATTAGTCACACAATTAACATATACAAATACCATCCGCTGGAGGACCATGAGCTGGAGGACCGTCTTAACTCGTCGGTCACGTCGAGGAATACGAACGAGGCGCAGGAGACACGCTGACTTCAGCAAATTGTCAATTACTCATGCGATGAGCGAAAGGAGCAAAGGAAGCTGGCCGAAGGGAGGGCGGCCAGTCCAGTTGGCAAACCTGAATCCCAGGCTATATCTTCCGATGCCGATGCTGGGGCCGATGCTGCGGCTGATGCTGCCCTGGCCGGACCGCCTGTCGTCAACGTCGACGACTACCTTTTAAAGCATCATTAGCAGCGATAATTAGCGCCGTGCAAACGACAGCCCAGAGATTGCCTCCATTGCCTCCAGAAAGCGGCACACAGGAAGAAATAAGAAACCCCATAAGTAACCTCAGCAGAAGACCAAATAATAAAAGATATTATATAGAAGTAAAGGATATTGAAAAGAAGACTACCTGATCTGTCATTTCTGGTGTGTTTGTAAAGCTTTTCATCCAAAGACTTCATACAAAGGATATTATTTAGGAACTCTTATTTATGAACTCCAATTATATTAGGAATATAATTAGTATTTTCTGTCGTGTAGAGAACCATCTCGACCGGCTAAATTTTCGGTTGGCTAATAAATTCAAAAATGTAAATCGTTTTTCTTCCCGCGGTTTTCATTTGGTGCCGCTTTGGCAAATTCGAAACTCGTGAGAGATTTTCTCAGTCCCCCAGCAGCAACAGCAACAGGTTGCTCAAAATTTGGTGGCTCCAAGGTGCTGGGGCAGTGGACCCCGCTTCTATTTCCATTCAGCATTTCAGCATTTAGCCATATGCGTAACTTTTGTGAATGGCCGGTCAGCGGCCGCCGAATCATTGGCCGTTGGTCCGAGGCACCAAAAGTTGCTGATGTGGCAGTTGAAGTTGCAATATGTTAATGTTGCTGCTGCTGCTGCTGCTGCTGTGCTGAGTGACATGTTAATTAGTCGCTTACATGACAGCAGTTTGTAGCCCAGACTCGGCTTACTGCCAAAATGCTAATTTCCACATTGGGCAACTACTATACTTAGACGCGGAGCGGCGCGCGAAACGCTCGCAAACCGTTGGGCAACTCACAATTGGGCAATTAGTCAGCGTCTGATTTATTTTCAGATCCCCAAATTGCAACTAAAACGGTACAAATATACACATCGATGTATTCCTACACAAAAGCCACAGACTGACTCAGCTCCTCCGTATATGAGGCCGCAATTTTCAAGGAGTCTCCCTTGAATTTTGACAAAAAATGTAAAAATATTTTGCCTTCAGGGTTTTAATGCAGATTGATGGAAAATCGATATAGAAATCGTTCAAGGTATTCCGCTCAAGGATCTGATGAAAACTGACAAAGATATAGACATCGCTGTGGCCCATATGAGGCCTCCCTAAACACTCCCCAGTTTTCCAAGGAGCCTTCACAAAAAAAATTCATAAAAAATTTAAAAATATTTTTGTTTTGGGGTTTTGATGCAGATTAATAGAGAATCGATCCACAAATCATTTAAGGTATTCTGCTCAACGATCGGATAAGGATTGGCAAAGATATAGACTCCCACAGGGCTATATAAGTCCGCCCCATGCATTCGACCACTTTCAAACGAGTCTTCCCAGAAAAATTGACAAAAAATCAAAAAATATTTTTTTGTCAGGGTTTTGATGCATTATGATTGAGAATCGATCCACGAATTGTTTAAGGTATTCCGTTTGACAATCGGATCGGAATTGGCAAAGATATAGACATCCCAGGGCGCCATATGAGTCCTCCCCTTAGATTCCTCCCCTTTTAAAGGAATCTCCCCAGAATTTTGACAAAAAATCTAAAAATATTTTTGTTTTGAGGTTTTGATGCAGATTGGTGGAAAATCGATACACAATTCTTTTAAGGTATTCCGCTCGAAAATCTGATGAGAACTGTCAAAGATATGGACATCACTGTATGCCATTGAGGCCTCCCTGTTTCCTAAGGAGAAAATTTAGCAAAAAATCAAAAAATATTTTGCCTTCAGGGTTTTGATGCAGAATGATTAGAAATCGATGTAGAAATCGTTTAAGGTATTCCGTTCAACGATCGGATAAAAATTGGCAAAGATAAAGACATCGCTGGGGGCCATATACATAGGTCCTCCCCATACATTTCAAAGGAGTCTCCCCAGGAAAATGAACAAAAAATCTAAAAATATTTCGCCTTCAGGCTTTTGATGCAGATTGATAGTGAATCGAACTAGAAATCGTTTAAGGTATTCCGCTCAAGGATCTGATGAAAACTGGCAAAGATATGGACATCCCAGTGGGCAATATGAGTCCTTCCCGTACACTCCCCCATTATCTACGGAGTCTCCTCAGAATTTAGACAAAAAATTTAAAAATTGTGTTGTTTTGGGTTTTTGTTGTAGATTGGTGGAGAATCGATCCACGAATCGTTTAAGGTATTCCACTCAAGGATCTAATAAGAATTGACAAATATGTAGACTGTGGCCCATAAGAGTCCTCACCCCATATTCCAGAATCTTGAAGGAGTACCATCAGAAAAATATACGAAAATATAGATTGTAGATTGATGAACAGTCGATTTGGTAATCGTTTAAAGTATTCCATTCAAGGATACAATACATAAAATGCTTTCGAAAATGCAAACATGGAAATTCTCTTTAGAATCTTAAAAAGCAACTATCTCCAAGTGACTTGGTTCAAAGATACCCTTCCCTATTGGTTCTGGTGGGCTGTGTGTGTTTGGTGAATGATTGTGAGGAACATATTATTCCGTTACTTGTGGTCACGAGGAGGCGGCACCTCCCGCACTGCCTATCCCCATCCCAATCCCAATCCCCATCCGCAAGATACTGCTCACTTGGAGCGACTAACAAGCCGGCCGCGTGCAAATGATGCTATTCAAGTGGCATTTTAAATTTAAGTTTCTGTTGGATCGCGCCTTTTCCTTTTTTTGCTCTGCTTCCTCGGGATCGGCCATCGCTTGTGCCACAAAATGAAGAAGCTATTTCCCGGAGCTGCCGGCCAGAGAAGAACAGCGTCGGCGGCGATCGGCGACATCGACAGAAGGACACGACTTTCCTTGGGCCAACGACTTTGCATATGTATGAGGCGGTAATTTACACTTGTGTTGGTGAGTGGCTCTGTATCTGTGTCTTGGCATCTAAGATGCCGCCTCCCGATGCACGCTGTTGGCTGCGATCGTCACCATTGCTGGCCAAGCGGACTCCAACCCGAGGCAGAGCTCGGGAGCAACACTAACACCACCGTTGACCAGAAACTAGTGAAATGTTTTTGTTTTCCAAGGCACTGGACGAAAAAGTCTGTCTTAAACTATAATGTACTATATCTGAGCATTATATAATTATCACAGATACTCTCCAAAGTAGTATTCTCCCAGTGCAGCGCCTTGCAACATGGCTGGCAAACAAATGCAACAGCTCCAATCCAAATGTAATTGGCAAATCCTCCGAATGTGTTACGGTCACAAATGCTTAACTTTTACTAATAGTTTACAGTTGTTGCTGTTTTTAGTTAGTTGTAGTTGTTGTAGTTGCCACTCTAGCAGTGCACTCCACGCACCATTGTTGTTGCAACGCCAGCAGTTGCAGTTGCAGTTGCTGTTGCTGTTGCTGTTGCTGCTTGCTGTTTGCGATTTTATAGATAAACATTCTATTTGGCAATTAATTGGCATTTTGTTTCTCTTCCAGTCGGATTTGTATAAACAGTTTTTGCAGCTCACGATATTGAAATGTGGCTGCTTTTTCAGGTTTTGTTGGCGAGCAGGCTGCAGGCTGGATGTTGTGATGTTGTGGGTTGAGGGTTGCTGGTTTCGTGATTGTCAACAATGATTTGGCCAACACTTGGCCCGGCCAGGGAGCTGGAGGCGAAGGGCACTGCTATTGCTTCCTTCCCGAATCAGAGGCTGTTCATTTGCTCCTCTCTCGCCACGAATTTATGGCATTGGCAGGGCAATTGACATTAACCCTAACAGCGACAGATGCAGCAGCAACTTGCAGTTCTGGCAATGGCAATGGCAATGGCAGTGGCAGTGGCAGAGGAATGGGAATGAGAATGGGACGCTCCACGCTGCACTTGGCACACAGATGAATTTATGTATGCAAAGCAGGCGGACACTGGGAGGGGCAGGGGCATCGGGCGCAGACTCAAAGGGGTCCAAACCGAAACCGAAAGCATGCGAGTTAGCCTGCTAACTGACTGACAGGACAAAGGAGTTATTTCTCACAAAAGAACAAAAACGAAAGGAAGCAATCTGGAGTGGGCCGGCCGAGGAGTGGCAGCAGGAAAGGGAACAAGTTGCAAGATAGCCGCTGCAGTGGACAGTGGTAGGAAGTGAGTAGAATCTGGTATGGGCACTCTCTACTACTTACACTGTTCACTACTCTTAAATCCCATTATTTTATTAAAATACTTCCCTTAGACACAGACCACTGTGCCTGGGCGGCGGCTTGTTTCCTGCCTCAAAAGACGAACAGTGCGCCGGGACAACAGTAGCCGGAGCGGATCAGAAACAGAAGCCGGAGCAGGGCCAATCCAGGCAAGTCATCCTTCCTGTCGATCCACCGGGGAAGCCTCAACCGCCAGCGGAAAAGTAAAAGTAAAATAAGTGCGCCGGCTCGAGGAAGAGGGACCTAGAATGGGTCCGAATATGCAAAGAGGACAAACATATTTTATCTTTGGACGGGCGGCGGACGGGTCTTCAGAAGCCCAACATTGTCGGGGACGAAGAGTCCCGTCAACTGGAGCCGAACAAAGCGCGGAGCGTCCCAGGCGATGCGATAAGAAGCAGGGGGCAGCCTCCGAAGAGCAGTCTGTCACCAGACGAATCTCAGTCAGGGCGGCAGGGAAAGATCCTCCGATCGGGATTCCTGACAATTGTGAAATGCAAACGACGACAAGGACCGGCCGAAAGCTCGGCTAAGCTCCTCTAGATTAATTTATAGCCATTGTGAGCCCGGCCTTTGTTCCTCGGCCTTGATTGTGGCAGTAACAGCTCTGGCATTTGAATTCCGAGGCAAGTACGGCCCTTCGTGGAAATAGTATAAGGGCTCTGATTAAAAAATTACTTATATTAATTCCATTTGGTAAGCCGAGCGTGTGACTGCATCTCAGTCGCTGCTGCAGCAGCCAGCCTGCCAGCCAGGCCGCAAGTTGCAACTGCAACCCAAAAATTGATTAAATATGAAACACGCAACCCCCTCGCCAATCGCTCCACTAATCCCCGCCAGATTGCAGTCGCAATTGGGCAATGAGTAACAAAAGTTGAAGTCACAAAAAATTCATTAGGCCGCGCTTTTTGGCAGCCGAATCCGAGTTCTTATCTTCCACAGAGGATCTCCAAGTCCGGAGGCCAGAACAGAGCTCGATTCTCTGGCCCCCAAGGTTGGGCATCAATTATAAGTAGTAGCTCCCAAAAATCTCAGATCTATCCGGGCTATATCCGACAAGACAAGCTTCAGGTTGTTCACTTCTGTTCTCCGCAAGAAGTGTCCCAACCGGGCCTAGCATTCCGTTGTATTTAGCAGTTTGTCACCAAGTGTTGCACCAGGCCACTGCGATAGGCCGCTGCCGGGGTTCATTTGCATAAAACAAATTTGGTATTAAATGCTAAGCACTGCGATAAGATCGGCAGCCGCAGTTCCACAGTTGTTTCATCGCCTCTGAGAAAATTTGGCTCCAAAGCGGAACAGGGGGCTGGGACTGCGACAGTTGGGTTGAGTTGGGTTGTGGTCAAGCCCGCGGAGAACTGGACAAGTTACAAATGTTGCCGTTAGCCTAGCATGCGTCCAGCTAACGGCGCATTATGAGCCACTGGTTTCATTCATCAGCCAGGGATAGAGGTGCGAACTGGAGGAGAAGCCACTACCAGGAGGCCTATGGAGGGCAGGCTTGTTGGCATGACCTTCTCATCAAATCAAGGCTATTTGTTGCAGCAATTTTTTGCCAATTTAATTAGGGCTATAGGTCGTGATCACCACTCCTTTGCCTTCCGTCCTGCCTCCAGTCTGGTTCTGCATCCATAGAGCTGGCCACGTGAGGCACGAGTTGCCAGGCTTCATAACTCCCAGGCATTTGCATATCCACGATCCGAAACACGCAGCCATCCCTCGCAGCAGAAACCAATACTGCCGTCTGCTGGCCATTTTTCGAAGCTCTGCGGGAAGCTGCTTCTCCGACAACTGCAGCTGGTCGTCAGCTGAGTGGGCTTCCAAACATGCAACACCTCGCAGTGCCACCAAGTCTCTGGTTCTCGTCCGATCCCATCTTCCCGAAGAGCCAACGCACAAGAATTTAACCCGACCCAGAGGGGCTGGAGAAAAGTCATTAGGAACGGAGATGGTCAAGTGCCTGGAGTCTGTGATACCCGATTCCCGACCTGGGATGCTCATCCTCTGGGCCTACATATCCGACATTATAGATATCCTTAATAGTCAGGGGCCAGGAACATGCTTTCTTTGGCAGAATTATCAGGAATAGAGTAGGCCCACTCGAGGCTCTTAGCCCCAGGAGAAGAGTACTGACCTCGCCGCTGGTCGAGAGCCACCCATTTCGGTGTGGGGTCCTCCACCGCCCACTCCCTCTTCTCCTACTCCCATCAGGGGTTAATGCCGGGCAGATGTTTACTGTTAATGGCAATCAAATACGTTTAGCAAAGCATATTTGACTTTGATTTGCCGAATGCGGTGCTTAAGGGGAAATTGGTTTCTGAACACAGCTACACTGGCTACACTTCTTGGAGGGCTATGTTCGGAGGGAGATTCTATCGCCTTGGGGAGTAGCTGAAAGCGGCCTGACATTCATTCCCAAAAATAATATGGTTTCAAGGCTCCTTGTTTCAGTTCTCTGCTCTGTTGGCAAGTGTTGAGGAAAAACTCTCTGAAAGCAGAAGGAAACTCCATCAAGCAAGCGTGGAAAATGTGAAAAAGCGCCTAAAATATGAGTGCGCCGTTGCCGGGTCTGGGGCTGGGGAAACGGATGGGGGGCCAGATCCAAATGGGAGGTCGAAGGGTAAACAGCTTGTACGCGCTCTGCGAAGGGAAACAGGCTCCGCCGCTGCAACATGGACTGGGACTGGGACTGGGACCATGGCACAGTTAGACGCCCACTTAGTACGGTAATTTCAAAAACGTGCGCCTTTGATGAGATACGATCTTCGGGGAGCTGCTGGCTCTTCGGAGAGATGCCAATGATGCCGAGTACTGGATGCTGATGGGACGTTGACGATCGACCAGATTAGGCGCAGCCAAGGGGTTTCCCTGCTGTCAGAAAGCATTTGGAGGCGGCCTGATGACGTCGTCAGAGTCAACTGGAGTCGGGCTCCGATGGCGGACGGAATATCTACATTAGAGCAGTATCCAGCCAAGACATTAGAGAGAAAAGCCAGTGCCAGCGGCCACCGGCAACTGGCTGCAATTAATTAAGCCCACAATGGCATTCCATCTCGGCGAACTGCCTAACCTTTTCCCCAAGTTCCCATGCAAAGCTAACAGTCGAGGAGGAGGAGGAGGATGTATCCATTACCAAAATGTCCTAGCTGAACTCATTTCTAATCCTTTT
The DNA here is from genome assembly GCF_017639315.1 of Drosophila ananassae. Lineage (NCBI taxonomy): Eukaryota > Metazoa > Arthropoda > Insecta > Diptera > Drosophilidae > Drosophila > Drosophila ananassae. The sequence continues at coordinate 27,160,707 of NC_057930.1, forward strand.
TTCCCCCCAATCCCTCTATTTTTTGGAACAATAATTCTTCGTCTTTGGCTTCTGCAAGTCCCTGTCCTGTGTACTCCGAGCCTCGCCCAATTTACCTCCAAGCCGACCTTTGATTTATCGTTATTTTCATTTAAAAGGCGAATGACGAAATTCAGCACGGCTACTGGGGCAGAGAGGAGAAGGAGCCTGCAGGGGCAGCGACTGTAGGGGATCGCCAACAAAAGCATTAACTGCAATTCTACAGTAACATCAACAACAAATCGATGTCCCATCGCGCGTTTTAATGACAACGAGTCCAAGTCGAAGGCATTTTTTCCAAGCACCAGTAACAGGCAAAAACAAGAGACCCAATATTAGTTCTTTAAGAGGCGAATCCTGCACACTCTACTTATTACATTAAAAGGGAGTTATAACAGATCTTTAAGTCGTAAGGCTATGAGATTGTGGTGGAAGTTATAGTCATGATATAGTCTAGTAGAGAGATGGCAGACCTACAACACTCTTTAGAAGGGTATAACAATTCTATAAATTAACAAAAACACTAAAAACCTTCATAGGAACAAAAAAGGATCGCAGGAACTCCTCAACGATCCTGGAATGCTCTTCCAAGAAAGATTAAAGAGTATGGTAAAGTAGAGTTAAGTATAGTATAGTATAGACCATTTTAATTTTAAGGAACTAAAAAATACGATTTTTAATCCTACTTTTTTTATTTTTAATCTAAAGTCTTAAGACCTTCTTCACTAAATAAGTTCACGGGCAGTTTCGAAAAGGATGCCCGGCGGCTGGACTTGTAAGTGAGCCACTGGACGATGGCAACTACAACTGCGACTTCAAAACAAGCGACGACAACGTCGATCCGATGACAACAGCCGAGGCAGGGACAGGGACCGAGGCAGGGAGAGCAGACCTGCCCCATGAGGTGGCCCCAGAATTCGGATTCAATTAAAAAGTGTTTATTCCGCAATTGCAGCAGCGGCAGTGGCAGTGGCAGTGGCAGGGAAGGCAAGGCCAGGCTGGCCAGGAGGGAGGCGAGCGGACCCAAGGGGCGTATGAGTGTTGCATAGTTCTCGAAAATTCATTTTGTGGATGCGGATGCAGGAGAGCATCCGCAGCAAGGACCTGTTTTAGCCTGAACTAGTTTTTCGTCGCTTCCCTCAACCTTGCTTTTTGCTTTTTGCCTTTGCGCCGCGGCTTCAGTCTCCGGTCTCCGGCCTCCAGCCTCCGGTCCGCTTTTGGCGACGATCTGCGATCCACGATCTGCGATTCTCCAGAGCCCCGCTACCTGCTCCTGCCCCAGGCAGCCCAGGCAGCCGCTCCTGTCTCCCTCCCCATCCCCATCCCCATCCTCGATCCTCCTGGCCCGCTTAAATAAGTTATTATCATTGCTCGCTTTAATTGCTGTAATTGAAAGTGAAAATGGTTGCCTCTTGATTTGTGTCAGGGAAAAATGTGTCTAGGTGTCAGTCGGTCCAGGGGAGCCCGGAGACCGCACACAGGACCAGGAGGAGCGGGAAGGCTCTGGGAAGAACCGAGCTCTTCATTTGTAAGGCGCTTTTCTTCTTTAAAAAGAGTTATAGAAGGTTTTGAAAACATAATCATGATAGGTTCAAATGAATAGGATTAGTGGTGGAACTGAATTATATTTTGGACCTTAAAATGTAAGTCTTATAGCATTTAAATGGATTACTTTTTGTATGAATAGTCTGAATAGTAGATAGAATAACTATACCTACTACGATACGGGTAGTAAAGTATAGTACAGTATATAGAAAACTATAGGTACAGTATAGTATGGTATAGTAATTTAAAGAAGTACTACCAATAGTTTAGTATGGAATGACCTTAGTTTTGGTTCTCAGTTTACTCCCGAGTTCTAATGGATATGCCTTTGGTAAGTTCTTTGGTAACCTACTATTAGTACTGATTATATGAAATGTAACTACTCTCCTCTCTAATCAATTATTTGTGGTTCAAGGACATCGAGTCCCCGAGGAGGAACCTCTTCACAAAGCCGGTTCGGAATTTCACCTCCACTCCAGGCCCACATGCGGCGATGCTGCTTCCAATAAAATCTTGTAAGATTGATTAAAAAAGCAGTCGGACTCTGGGAGCTGTGGTTGCCCCTCAGTTGGAGTTTTGGCTTTTTCTGAATTCACAAATCCCCCGCCCTGGTCCTGGCCCCCTCCCCAATCAAAGTCGTGCCCCGTCAAGTAATGAAGTTGCCAGATCAACAAAAACCCCACAGAAGGAGCCCGGGAAAAGCCAGGAAAGAGGCTATAGACGGCATAGAGGGACTCGGAATTCTACCTGTTGCCCCGGCTGCACGAATCGTGCCCACGATATCAGTGATCAACATGTTGCCCCACCACCGCCACCGCCACTGCCAGGGCCAGGGCCTCGATCCTGGGTCTGCTGCCTCCCTTTGTGGCAACAATTGCAATTGCTACTGATTTTTGTGATTTGCCACAAACCCTGAATTCAATTGAATCCGCCGCAGCAGCGCCTGGCAGTCGAGGTCGGAAGACAAATGTCGGAATTGCCGCAGCGCTACTGTTGCAAGCTCCTCTTTCGGGGCACATGAAGAGTTCTATTTGTTTCTGAAACACACTCCTTAAACGAGCCACCAGAAGGGGAAGCTCTAACTGTAGCTGCAGCCTAATTGCCGGAGGACGCGGCTATTCCGCTTTTGATTGCCGGCGACAGCCGAAAACGCGTTCCCAGCTAATTTAGACACCTCGCATGCCGCGGATGCCCCGATCGGCAGCTCCTGCTCGGAGCCCGGGCTCATTAAACAGGCAGCGGCGGCAGCAATCAATTGCGAACAATTATGGCGACGGCGAGCGGAATGTGCAGCGCTTGTAAGCGGCTGGCCCAAAGGCCTGCTGGTTGTACCGCTTGTTCTGCTTTTGATGCCCCGGTCTGTGGCAAGATCAGAAGCAGGGGCCATTGTTGCCATGACCTTTGACCTTTGGAGCTAGAAGCTGTAGAGCATACCTCGAATACCTCCCATCTAGACTAGCCCACATGCGCACATACCTTCCCAAATACTACCCTTCTTCATTGATATTGCTTTGGAAATTGGCTAGAAAATCATAATCCCAAGTCCCCATGGAGATTCTCACGTTGTCTCCGCAGACGGGCGCTTCCTTTCAATCCAATCCCTTATAGTCATCGCCGATAATAATTATTATTTACACCCAAAGCTGGAGCTGGAGCTGGAGCGGGAGCAGGAGCGCAAAAACGTCCTCGCAGCAATCAATCAAACAGACGCGCTCCAGATCAGTTCCTCATAGATGCCTACATAGATGTATGTATATCTGGAAGACATCTCTGAAGTTGAGCAGGCTGTGGAAGCTCTGGAGGGGATTCGCCGTCAAGAATGGAGTCAGTTGGTACTTGAAAAAATACTTATAAAACTATAAAGTATCTATATTTTTAAGAATTTTGAATAAAGTTAACAATAGCTTTTAAAAAAAGGCTTTCTTGTTTTGTATATTTGTATTTTTTTATCAAAATCAAGTGTTGGAGTTATCCTACAACCTTTATTTCTTGTGTAGAGAGAAGCCGGGGAAGTCAGGCATCAGCAATGCCCATGCCCAACCCCCGGCTGGAGGCCTAAGCTACTGCCACTGCCGATTATGAGATGATTGCTTAAGATGACAACGAGCAGACTGAGAAGCTGGAGCTGGAGCTGGAGATGGAGCTGGAGCGGCTGCAAGAGTGATATACACAGGCTGGAATGCCCCAATGCGAGTGGCAGCAATAAAAATGACGTTCCAGATTATTGCACACTCGGTACGGAGCGACAGCGACAGCAGCAGCAACATCTTGTGGCAGGAAGGAGGAGCATCCAGAGAGAGGCATCAGAGGAGGGGGGCCAACTGACGTGTTCCCGGAGCTGACTATGCTTACGCGCTTTTCAAGTTCCACACATAGCTGCTGTCATTATTAAAGACATTTTCAACTACATTCTAGTAGGTACTTAATTTCCCTCGAAACAAGAGGCCTCCCTGACAGGCGGTGAGCGGAAAAGCAAAAAAAAAAACAGGACTGGGGGCGGGGAGATGCCACCTCACACGAGCTGCTGATTGGATTGCCGAGGGCTTTGTGTCAACCCAGGCTAAGCCCCGTCCGTGTCACAAAGGAAGCTGGGACGCGCCGAGAATCCTTTCGCCCTCGGACAATGCTAAGTAGGAGTAAGTAGGGAGCAGATGCGGAGGGGCCGCGAAAAAAATTGATGAGTTAATTAACGCGCATCGCCAACATTCCGTTCGACTAATAACTAACTTGTAGACGACGGCCCAGCCATGGATGCTGGATGGTCCATAGTGGATGGTGGATGGAGGATGCCTCGCTCTAAAAGGGGCTATAGGCAGGGACAGGGGAGGTGGACGGTGGACGGTCAGTGGACGTGGGACAACCATATTTATGAGCATGGCTTCGCTCAGTTGTCGATATGGCACTTCAATGTCAGTTGTTCATCATCGTCTCATCGGAGTGCGGATGATCATCCATCGCTGGCTGGCAGTGCTGGCGAGGCCGAGGACCGGGCACAGGGAGTATCATGACTGAAATGCGTTCTTTAATTGAGTTTTGCGTTGCATTTGTGCAACTGCGACTGCGACTGAAACTGCGACTGCAACAGCATACTCTTTATGGCCATCCATGGTTGGCGGCGAGGAGCACAAGAATCGGCACAGTGGCATTGGCAGAGCAACGTGGCATATGATCACACAACCATTAAATATGATGAAGACTGTCAAGGTGGATGGGAGCTAGAGATGGCACCATCGGCCAATAGTGGCTTCCAGGGCTGATCTTTCGAGGCACTCTTCCGGAGCTAATCTCACCAGGACAGCAGTTTCCCTGGAAGCTTTAAGGCCAGCATCCTAGATCACGATATAACCGCCCATCTCCAGGCTGGTGCTGTCGTCGGGTGCAGGCATTTATGACGCATTTTCTCATCGCGAGGCAAAGACAAACATCCGCAGGCCCCACCAACGGAAAAACAGAGAATCCCAGCTCGGAGACAACGATGGAGGCTACCTATGTACGCAAGAAGCCAAGAAAAAGCTCCCTGGGGCCATTACGCATACTTTGAGCCGCGGAGTTGATTTTCTCATTTGAACAAGGCTGCTCTGTGCTGGATAGTATGCCACTGATCATTATCAATGATCTGGCATTGCATTGCATTCCCATTGAGCTCGGCCAGCAGCTCCAGTTGCAGTTACTAGCAGCAGCCTCCTACCAGGATGAGGCCTAGCCCTGGTCCCCCAAATGCGAGTCCTCCCGGCGACTAGGCCGTCCTCCCTCCTCCTCCGCGGGATCGTTGACCACGTTGATTGATTACTCTGGTGCCGGCACGTTGGCAATTTATTGGGGAGATGCCGAGCCGAGGTGGACGGGATGATTAAAAATGCTTTCCTCTTCCTAAATTATTAGCTGCGGATCGCTAGCCAAAGTCAATTGTTGCGGCTATTATTGGCCATCATTTTCGCCTTGAGGTTTCTCCCCGATTGCTTTTTGGTGTGAAAATGATGTATGTGGCTCTGCGGTTGGTTTCGGTTTCGGTTTCAGTCTTGGTGGCTCAAACTTGCATTATGCCAGCGAGCCTCTAAATTGGCGGCGGTTGCTTTGACTTTTCAGCAGGCCCTCCTGCAAGTCTTCTTCCAGGATGAGTCTAAGCCCTATTGTGGCCTGGTAATTGCTTATTCCGACCATCATTGCCGAAATTCTGGGCCAGAAGAAGCCTCTGGATTAGTCGCAGAAACATTATGTCACTGGGCCTGCATTGTTTCTCTCCTGGCCTTGTTGCCACTGCCGCTTTGTGGCAACTGTCAGGCATCACTCACTCAGCGGCACAGAAATTCGAATCCATGCAAATGTGGCTGAGTGATGGCTTCGGCCTGGACAGGATGTGTCGCCGGCCCCCTGCTCCAGGGGACACTGACACCTCCACGGAGGAGGAGGCGCCTTTCTCTTTCCCACACCTGCCCAGCAGCCCAAATTTGAAATGAAATATTTTCGATTCTGCTGTCAACATTGGTTTGGCCGACAAGACATTAGCAGCCGGTGGTGTTGGTGTTTCTGTTGCAGCAACAACATGTCGCCACCGTTTGTGGCGACATCAGCCCGGCACCAGCACCGAACCGGGCACCGGGACGTTGCGCATGCGCCGCACGATTTGCAATTTGCAGCTAATTGAACGCGTGCGCAGGCGCAGTTAGTTATCGACTCTCACGCTTCCCAGCTGCCCCCTGCCCCCTGCCCCCTGCCTCCTGCCCGGTGGATGGTGGATGCACCCCAGCTGCCTCCCAGCCATCCCCCCACATCGGTTCCCACAGCAAGCGCCACTCGCAGGCGACAAATGGAGAACGACACACAAATGCCTCATGCACGGTAACCTGAAACTGGACTCCGAAACCGGGGACCGGATTGGGCATAGAGCTGGACGAATCTCACTTCTAGCTGCCGGCCAGCCAGCCCAGTAGCACCCGTTAACGGCGCTGACAGCCGAGCCAGTGGGTGGTGTGGCAGCCTACAACTCAGACACTCTGATTCCTCCGAGAGGAGGTGAGGGAGCAGCTGTGAAAGATGTCCCCGAAAGAGTCCATAATTTAAATATTAAATATTATTTTGTATTAGACCCGATTGCCCATATGGGGCTAGTTGATTTTTTGTCGCACACCGCCCGCGGCGCTCTCATGTTCCTTCTGTTTCGGCCTCCGAGCCAAGCTAGCTCCCGCCTCCCGCCAGGTCACCCTCAATGGAGCTCGATGGAGCCGCACTTGTTTATGTCCGAGCTTTGTTTCGCTTGGCCCCTTTATTTATCTCTCCCCAGCCGTAAAGAACGGAACACAATCTGCAATATGTTTATGCATTTCTCGTGGCTGCTATGGAGGCTTCTGGGGTACGGTGGGGGCACTGCCAGGGAGCCAACAATGGCTGTTAGCCGTGGCCGCTGGAATGTAGCTCCATTAAATGGTAAGCCCAGTGCCCGATTCGTTGCTGCTGCTGCCGTTTTGTTTTTTGTCGCTGTTGATTAGCAATTTAATTGATTTGTAGGCGGCAATTTGTCTCACCCTGCCCCCAGTTGGCCTCCGTCCCAGCTCCGTCACATCATGTGCATGTGATATCATAAGACCCCGCCAAGAACCAGTGACTGGTGGCTAATTCTTGCAATTCTCTGGAACAGAATCGGCAGCATCGGCTCTCCTCGGTGGGTGGAGCCAACTTTCTATTGAAATCTCAACTTCGATTTGACTAAACTTTTATCGCTCCTGTTTGGCTTGGAGAATGTGCAACTGAGCTTTCCCAAGTCCCAGGTCCCATCCCATCCCGTTGTATTATTAGCTACACTGGGGCGAGCTCTGCCTCCAAAGTACTCTTGAATTCAAGCCAAGACTGAGGCTGAGCCGATCACTCGTTTGGATTTCTTCTCAGTGCCGCGGCAGTGGCAGTTGCAGTGGCTACTGCTGCTGGTCGCAGGTGTCCGCCATTTGGGCATTGATTTATGCAGTGGCCGGGCATTAGAAAGGTCGTTCACAGTTGTCGTCGCCAGCAGTCGTGATTCCGACCAGCGCCGGAGGAGGAGGCGGAAGGGTCGAGCCCGGGAGGAGATAGCGGGGAGCGATACCACCGACTGGCTGGCACTCACTCGCCTCCGAGCCAACGTCTTAATTAGGTTTCTGCCGAAAAGTGCCGAAATTTCCGGCTAATGCCCGACTTGCCACGCCCACAACACAATGTTGCTGACCCACATACTGCCCTGCTCCTTGCCGTGCTCCAGTTCTGAGCTCTTTCTCGTTCTGCTTGCCGGATTACAAATGACATCGCATTAGTCTTGGCCAGGTTAATGTGCGTCGTCTTCGTCCCGAGACGAAAGCCCATTCCTGCAGCACTTCATTAGTGGGGAACAGGGTGAAGAAAGTTCCACGGAATACGGTTTCCTAAGCCTACGCAAATGTGGGTTTTAAAGTGCGAGGGAAGAGCCTTAGTCACTATGGACCATTAAGAAGTCTGATACAATCCAAGTAGAGCACTACAAGATGGTCTTATGGAACTAAACATTACAAAGTATATATTGATCAAGAAACCATTAGTTTCCTTAAAATGTATATATAATTGTTTGGATTTGAATAAATGCCTAATCAATTACAAAAAGTAGTCATTATTCTTAACATAATATTCTTAGAAAATTAAAATTCAAGTCCAGTTTTAAAATAATCATTTTCCTCCTAATCTAAAAAGCTTCTCGAAACGGAGCCATCTTCTTTTTGTTGTCTGAGCTTCTCCTGGTGCTTGATGGTGACCTCCAGAAACTTGAGGTACTCCTCGTCAATGGGCTCGGACTCATCCTCAGAGGAGGAGCTCTCATACACGTAGTCCAAGTGGGAAGATGTCACAACCTCCTCCGCCTCCTCCTCCTCCTCTTCGGGCTTACTGGCAGGACACAGCCTTAGGACCTGGTTGCGGTGCCACTCGACCAGACTCCTGTAGGTGTTCATCCAGACTTGGGAGCAGTCCTCTTGGTTCTTCGGTGGCTTGGCTTTGCCCGCTGGGCTGGGCTTGCTCCTCCTTCTCCGGCGACGACGACGCTGCTCGCTTCTGCTCCTGCCCCGCCTTCTAGCCATTTCCTCCTGGACCTGTCCTCCTTCAAGGACTAGACCACCTCCCATGGAACAACAAACAAACAATGGCCTTCTGAGCGATGCTAACTGTCGCAACTCCACCGAGTTGGCAGTTTCCAAAGACACCGAGTTGCCAGACGAATAAAGAAAACAGCTGATGGGAGAAGAGCTGCCACTAAGAGTCAAAAACGACTCATAGGTGGCGCCACACTTAAGAAAATATAAGTAGCATACTAACCAGGGCCTACTTTGATTTACTTTCCTGCGATTAAAACTATGATTAAATGTCCTCTGAAAGCCTTATTTTGCAGATTAAACCCCACACTAAATTTAGATAAGTTCAAATACTAATTCCAATAACCAATGATAGCCCTGGCTAAGGCCAACAGCGAACTGACTTCAATCTGGATCGTCCCGGTCAAAGGGCAAGCGCAAAGCCGAAAGCCGGAGATGAGGCAGAAGCCAAGCCGGATCCAGAGCCAAGCCAAGCCGGATCCCGGCCAGAAGCCTACGAAAAGGCAGAGGAAAAAGGAGCGGAGGCCTGGGCCAAGTGTTTTTCTTTCAAATTAAAATCCCGTGCTTATAACTTCGGCAGAGCGCTCCCGAAGGATCCGAGAAAGAGTTCAAAGGCCGGCCTGCGATCTGGAACTCGAGCTGAAGCTGGGATTAGGGCGGATCAATTTGGCTGTGGTGCGAATGCAAATTGGCCAGCGGTACGATTTAAATGAGGCTCAGCACAAGGCGGCCAAACAAAGGCCGGACATGATATATCTGCGCAGGACGAGTGCGTCCTGCTGGGCCGGAACAATGAGTCCTGGCATAGGAATAGGAATAGGAACAAGAACAGGAACAGGACTCAGTGGCCCAGTGCCACTTTACCTGCCCGGCAGCAAATAAAGGAAAATTAGGTTTACACCTTCCTGCCCAATATGTTCATAAAACAATTTAGAGATTTACGAGAAGATCAATTCAAATGTGGTCCGCAGGAGCAGGCATTCTCCCAGGTTTCTCTCGCTCTCCTGCAGTGTCCTGTCTGCCGTCTCCCTCTCCGGTGGCCCTTTCCGGTGTGTTTGTATTGCGGTTTTAGTCTATAGCGAAAATGGCGCGTGGTTATGGTTATGGATATGGATATGGATATAGATGTCCATCATCCCCTTGCCACATCCCCTGCCACATCCGCGTGCCACTTCACACATGTTTACTTTGGCAACTTGCGGGCTGGAGAGTGGGGAGGCAGGAAGCTTTTCATTTCCGATGAAGTAATATGCGTTCTGATACGAAAAACATCCTGCGGCTGGGATTTGCACGCACTTATTCCCTTTTAATGGACTGGCCCAGCCGTTTTTTGCCAAAATATCTCTCATTTTTTCCACGCACAGTTGAAAAGATTACTTTTGGAAGTGGGGGACTCCCCCGACTAGTGGGGAGCAGGTTCCGAGCCAGTGGAGCTAGTTCAGGTTCCCCTTCCTCATGGATATGCTATCTTTTTGATAAAAGATACATCTTCCAAAGAATCTAACATAACATATTTTTACTTTCTGCCTCCGAAACTAGTTCCCTTTGGGACACCTCCATTCCTCGCCTCGGGGAGCCCAGAAATTGCTTTTCGCTTAAGCTACATTAAGGACCATTTGCATTTTCACGGCCCGCAAATAGATGGCTGGCCGCAGGACAACAGGACAATCAGCAGCAATCCTTCAGACTCGAGGACGGGAGGACCGCCTCGTCAGGTACCAGAACACAATACTCTCCCAATACCGCGTGGGATCCTAATTCTTGAGCACGGGATCAGGAGACTAAGCCCGTGACCACCGAAAAGGGTAGAAAGGGTGCACGGACCGAAGGGATAGGGTCGAGAACAAGTTAGTAACTCTCATTACTTTAAATGGATTTCAATTAAGTTGCAAATTGATCTCGAAAACAATTGAGTCCCGCCGAGGCGTTTGAGTGGCTCGGGCTTAGTGCTTTCTGGCAGGCGGGACTCGAGGATAAAAACTCTAGATGGCCTGCCCAACAATAGCCGCTCTTGATCCGCTCCCTGTCGCTTTTCCCACTCCCGAGGTTGTGGGCGAGGAATTAGGAAGAAAATAAGTTCTCGAACAATAAAAGGGCTGCTCTTTTCATTCATGTGTGCCCAGGGAAGTACGTCTTTCAAGGCAATGGGTTCTAATACTACCTCGAGAAGGAATATTAAAAAATACGAGACTTATAGCTACTCCTTGCAGTGTCCTTTCATCTGATTTCCAAGTGTAAGCGATACGGGAGCTGCAGCTGCCGAAGCACTCCACTTTGCACCCGTCGCCCCCACTTTCGGGCCGACTCACAAATGACTGGCAGTTTTCGCAGCTTGGGACTTGGAGTGCCAAGCAGTCCTGCCGCTGACAGGATAACGAGATTTTTCAAGTGGCCCGCCACTTCACACCCTTTCCATTCAGACGTGGAGATGGAACACCCGATCAGATGCCCGATATCTCAATTTAGTCTTAACAGATTTCACTCGCAATTAGTCCGGCAGGAAATGGAAAATGCGCAAATAACGATTTTCCGAGGACTTACACACGAACAACGGAATTAATTGCAGGTCCTGGCTGTTGCCGGACTACAATGCGCCGAAGGATGCCAGCCGGGATCAGAGCAATCAAATGCGCATCACCGATTACCGCAAAAACAAAGGCGCAAAAAAAGGAACAACTGAAGGTGAAAGGCGCAAGAGAAAGCAGTTCTTGTAAGCCCGAAACTGAAAAAATGGGCCCAGGACAGAGATCGCCGAGGGGTCGGGGGGACTGTTTTCCATTTCACTCACTCTGTTGCCATACAACAGGGCTAATCCCGGCTGAGCCTTGTTGCGATTTGGAACGGTCAATTGAAAAGCGGCCGGGAAACGATCAACCGAGCGATCAGGATCCAGTCCGGGGACCCCGAACAGAGCCCTGCCAGGACCAACGCCAGCAGCTTTGTTGTTTTTTGTTTTTTGGGCTCGGGCCCCGAGACAACACGGCAAATATGTACACACTCTCGGGGAGCCCAGGATAACAAGAAAACCTACGAGATTGAGGCTGAGACTGAAGAGTGGCCAGAGCGACATGGAGGAAAACAAACAAGCCACACAGCTCGAGAGCAGGAGGCTTGCCAGTCTGCAGATGCACTTGGAGAAATGTTAATAACTAGATAGTTATAAGGATTATATTTGAAAGAGCCAGAGAATCATAGGAGTCGATGTCCTTAGAGAAGAATCTAAGCCGTGATTTTCAACTGCAAGTCTGCTAGCGAGTCTAGAGTTATCATTGAAGCTTCTTAAGGATCTGTAGATAGTATTACTTTGCAGTCTAAGGTTCTATAGTTAGAGATATAGCTTCCATACTCTCAGTTCTATAGTCCTATAGGAGTACTACCTAGTTACAACACCTTCTTTCTTCCAGTGCCCATTCTATTCTTTGGGACTACTTTTTTCACCTTTGCATCCTTTCATTGGTTTGTTTCCATTTCCTCTCCGGGATTTGTTTGTTTGCCAATTTGTTTGGCTTTGTCTAAGGTGACGGGAGCATCGAGAACCCGCGCAAAAAACCTAAAACACAAACGGGAGATGGAGCTGGAGACGGATTCTGGCCACATTTTAATTTTCCAGATTTGCCAAGAAAGAGTTAAGGCAAACAACGACCCGAGACCGAGAAGGTCAAAAGGGGCTCGGAAAGAAACTCGGCTAATTAATTGAGTTGAAGTAATTTGTGGCAAAGAACAAAAGTTGCTGCGAATGGGATTGCCTTTTTCCGCTCTACGGATGCTACGCCAAATATTTGTCGAACCGTCTCCGCTCCTTCCGAGTGCTTCTTCCACCCACATGCCTTCACAATATCCCTAGGCCTCATAATTTACATTTTTAATTACGCTTCGAATCAACACGAAGTGTATGCTGGCCGTAAGAGGGAAAGTGCTTCAATTTCCATTATATTTCCCGTCTTTATATCGTTTTTTTGGAATAATTGAGAAGGTAAATAGCTCTTAAATAACATAATAAATGATGTAATAGCTAGTTTACAGCAACAGTTCTAAAATACAACTCCCTGAGGCACTGTTTGCTTGGAATAGTAACTACCAGGACTTACTATTATCCTGCCGGGTAGTGTACCGGGACAATCCGGGAGTTCCCCAAAAGCCCAAACCCAAATAGCAGCAATAGAATAGAAGGTCCTGACCAAAGTGTGGCCTTGTTTACGCAAATGGGAACCGAAACCCTGCAAGGACAGCTGCTATTAATTCATTATCCTGCAGCCCTCTCGCTCTGGCCCTGGCTCTGGCTCTGGACTCACTCCCCTGGCGATCGTCGACCATTTTGGGTTTCGACTCACGCCCTGCCTCGCTCATTCATCCGCACGGGCCCTGGGTTTTATTGCACCTTTTGTCTCCATATAAAGTATCCTGCGTCCTTGCTCCTTTCTCCCTCTCTCTCTCTCTTGTTCCCGCCGATCCGCCATCGTCCTCCCTTTCCCACCATGCGTAATCGAAGCAATTTGCACGCTTACGCATAAAGCAAGATTAAACTTATCCTGATCCCTGAGCTGACTGATCCCTTGATGCGGCCGCCATTGCTTTCAATCAGTGCACTGAGAAAAAACTGAGGTAGTTCTATCAAAGCTTATACAATATAATGTTTGAAACCTTCCCTAGGTTAGTCTTCTCTAGTCTTGTACAACTCTCTACTCTAAATCCAGAACTAATACATCCTATTTAATAATATATCCTCTATAATACTACCATGGCCACTTTGAACTTCTCTCCGTGTAGCCTGGACTGGCTCAGATCAGACTCAAAAACCAAATGAAGCCAACTGTGCGACGCATAAAACGATATTTGGATTAAACATTTAATTGACTGCTCAGGGAAACCGGTGTTGCCTTATATGTATATGGTATGGTATGGCATGGCATGTTATAGCTCATAGAGAGAGTGATCCCGTTGCTGAACCATTCAGGTTCCAGGGGTTGCTGCTGGCGGGGATTAGAGGCCAATTCCGATGTCGAGCTCCGGTGTTCATTAACATATCAATGTCAGCAGCAGGCGACGGACGCCTCAGCCATCGCCATCGCCATCGCCGGCAGTTTCAAATCCTCATCTTCAGGATTTAGCTCCTGAATCTGATTCCGATTCTGGTGCGGATTCTGCTGCTGATGCTGATTTCGATTTGGCTTCTCGAGGAAATTCGCTTAAATTTTTAACAAGACAAATACCCAGAGCACACGCCCTCCCACTTTCACCATTTCTCGCTGTTCTGCTCCTTGTTTTCCTACTTCTAGGAAGCGGCAGGATGGGATGGGGATGGGGATGTGGGTGGCCAGAGGAGGAAGAAAGGAGGAGAAAGCGTAGGAAACTTTTCTAATTTTGCACAACTGGAAAATTCTGCCGCGGGCTCTGAAAGAGAAATGGCAACACGAAATCAAAATAAAAACCATCAGCAGTCAAGAAAAAGTATCGGAAAAAGGAGGACTCTGATGGTTTCCTTCCTCACGTCCTTACGTCCTCCTCCGCCCTCCACCTCCCCTCCGATTTCCCAATTCCCAGCGCTCAAATGGAAAAGTAGAAAAACCTTTTATTCCACAATGTTTGCTTAGTCCTTTGCCAATTGAACTTTTTTGCGCAGCCAATCGGGGAGCGGGCCAGGAGTGAAGGTAGCCCAAATACTTAGCGTCCAAATTATTTTCGTATTTAAAATTCAATCTGCGAACTAAAACAAAAAGCCCAGAGCGCCGAACAAATCATTTTAGATGGAATAACCAAAAAAAAACACCAGAAATAGAAGGCAGTGCTGAACTTTTGAGCTTAGCGAGCGCACTCCCAGTACTGCATGTTCCAGGACTTCCTCCCAGGACTTCTCTCCTAGCTCTCCATTTACTTTTCCCGTCGGGAGTCTCGTCCATGTAAGAAGTTCAGAGAAAATGTAAATAGAGAGGTTGGCCAAGGGGGGGAAGGAGTAGTGTGGAGGGGATTGGAAAAACAAAAGGACGCAGAGTGTCCTGGCCCTGGCTGCTCTCGGCCTGCTTAATTATTCAATAATTTCTAAAAGCATTTGGCCACATCGTCATCAGACGTCATCGGACCTCATCCCTTCATCCTGCGAGTGGACGTGCATGCGGCAGTCCTTCAATCCCCCGTAATTAGTTGGATACATACTCACACACAGGAGTGTGCAGGACTCCAGCACTCTCCAGTTTCTACATTTATGTAAGCTTTTCACCCTCGGGTCCTGCTCCTGTCCCCAAATATTGCACAGAAACAAAATGCATAGCTATAACGTCATGGTAGGTAGTTTGAGTTACTTTCTGGCTGATATTATGAGTACTTGTCCAGTTCTAGCTCCTATGTAGGTGACCTCCTGGTGGTCACTTTTCACCTCATTGACTTGTTCAAGCTGCTGTGGGGCTTCCAACCTCATAGTTCTAACTCTGTAGTGGAGAGTTTTAGATATTTCAAGCCTAATATTATGATTACTGCTCTAGTTCTAGGCGGTGGCCTCCCCCTAGCTCCTGTCTAGGTGACATTTCACCTCATTGACTTGTTCAAACTGCTGTGGGGGTGACAACTTCATAGTTAATACTTCGTAGTGGAGAGTTTTAAATACTTTAAGCCTAAAATTATGATTACTCCTCCAGTTTTTTGTCCCACTAGCTCCTGTGTAGGTGACATTTCACCTCATTTACTATTTCAAGCTGTAATAGGGGTGACAACTTCATAGCTATGACTCTATAGTGTATAGCTTTAGATACTTTAACCCCAAAATCATGAGTTTTTTGTCAGTGTCCTTTGTTCGTCCTCCTACCAGCCCCGTGTGTAGGTGACATGGGGGACTTTTCACTTCATTCACTCTCCCAACCTTCCATGCTGTGTGTGTGGATTGGAAGAGTTGCATTTATCATTAGTCGAAGCTTAGCTTTTGTTTTCCTGCATTTCGGGGGAGTGGCTGAGCGAGAGGCTGGCCGGAGGCCATTGGGGATTTTGCACTTGGGCATGTTTGATGTGGAAACTTTAGATTAAAATATTTTCGTATGCACCCGCACGAGGCGGAACAATGGCCCGGCGAGCGTCAACAGATGCGTGAATATATCGGAGCAGCTTGGCCATGTCCTCGGAAGTTGGCATCTTATGTACTGGCCTCCATTAACCTTTGGCCCCGGGGAGAGAAGGGCTGTGGAGAGGGAAGAGCGCATCCCGTGGGCGGATTGAGCGCATAATGATGTTTATGTGTTGCCAAAAACATAAAAGCATTAATTTAGTCATTATCTTCTTAAGATACGACGCCGGCAGAGGCGACAGAGAGCAGAGCGACTGGAGAACAGCTCCATTACGGGGGGAGGCATTTTTTGCGCTGGTAGGTGGGTGGGAACAGAGACAGCCTGCTGTTGCATCTCTCTCCGGCCTTCCCGACCTTCCCGACCCAAGCGGTATCTCCTGGCCCAGTGGCTTCCGTCTCGCTCGCTCCCGGGCCGCAGGGTCCATCAGTGATGACTTTATCTGTATAAATAACTGTCAGTGGCGGGGAAGGACGGCGGAAGGAGTGGCGGGCGGCAAAAGAACGGGATCCGGCGAAGAACAAAGAGGGGGGTGGGTGGCACTATCTCCGAAGCGCCATCTTATCCCGGACCTCCTGGCAACGCTAAACCGGGGCAAGCAGCATGGGGCGACACCTCCATCGGCCATCAACCACCAACAAACATCCCAAGAGCCGCAGAACGAGACGGGGAGAGTGGGAGCTGCGCGCAAGAGCGAGAGAGAGCAGCTGGGCAGAGAGCGCTGGAAGAACATGGTAGTGTCGGAGGCGTGGCTACCCTCGACTGCCATTGGCTGCGGACCAAAAATGTCTGCCGGACGAGGCAGAGAGCGGCGTGCGATGTATCCGTCAGTGCGCGGCCTGCGTCTGTATCTGTGAGGCACTGTATCTGTATCTGTATCTGTACCTGGCCTGACGACGACTCGACAACTTGTCGTGCGACACACTCTCATAACAGTTTCGCAGCTCGGGCGGACAGGAAGGGTTCCGGTAACAGAAGACCTGTGAGAATTACAAAGTGCAGGCCACCAACGTGTTGATAAGCTCGAAAGTTCGAATAATCAGATTTTAAGACTGCCTCGCCGAAGAAATAAAAACGAAAACAAAAACAAACCCAAGTGACACTCTTTCCGACCAAAGTTAAAAAGCATAAGCCTTCAAGATTCTGTCCTCACTGTGGACCCCAGCGACGCTGGCAGGCGGCGCCCCCAGCGGAGGAGGAGGTGGCGGCCAGAACAGCACCACCACCACCCCGAGCACCACCCCAGACATACCGTCGTCCAAGGCGAAGTTCAAAATCACCGTCGTTAGCACGCCCAGCCCCTCGCCGCCGCCCACGCCCCCGCCCTCGAACTCCCTGCTGGCCCAGATGGTCGAGACCAGCTCCCCGCCGGCGGGCTTCACGCTCAAGCGCTGCCCCAGCGATCTCGGGGAGCAGCAGCAGCCGCCCCGCCAGATGTCCCGATCTCCCGGCAACTCGGCCGCCTACCATCTGACCACCGCCATGCTCCTCAACTCGCAGCAGTGCGGCTACCTGGGTCAGCGACTGCAGTCGGTCCTCCAGCAGCAGCAGCAGCACGCCCACCAGCAATCCCAGTCCCAGACGCCCTCCTCCGACGACGGCAGTCAGTCGGGAGCCACAATCCTCGAGGAGGAGCGCAGGGGAGGAGCTGCCTCGGCGGCAGCGGCATCTCTGTTCACCATTGACAGCATCCTGGGCTCGAGGCAGGCCGGGTCCTCCGCGGGACGGAGCAGCCACAACTGCAGCAGCGGCCACAGCCACCAGAACGGACTGCCCGCCAACGGAATCAGCCTGGGCCTGAAGCGCAACGGAGCCGACTCACCCGCCTCGCCCAACTCCAACTCCAGCTCCAGTGCCGCCGCCAGTCCGATCCGACCGCAGAGGGTTCCTGCCATGCTGCAGCATCCCGGCTTGCACCTGGGTCACTTGGCGGCGGCAGCGGCCAGCGGATTCGCGGCTTCGCCCTCCGACTTTCTGGGTAAGTTTCGGATAGATTGTTTTAATTATGGGCTATGGGCTACAGGACATCCTAAAAAAGCCTTAGTTAGGTGCTGCCTCTCTCTGAAAGCTCTTAAGACTCCTTAAGACTCGAACATATGTCTTTAATCCGAACACCTTAGGAAGACTTTAGAGTCTAAAGTTTAGAGTTCATCGAATCACCCCACCACCCATGTACTTTAAAGTCCCTCATCCGCATCTCATCCTCCCAGAGTCCTGAATGGCATTATTCATAATTAGGCAATGATCCGGAAAAGATGATTCTGCAGTGCCCTTCTACTCGCATTCGATTTTGTGGTGAGAGGATTTGCATTTGGGGTCTAAGGTCGCAGATGGGAGTGGGGAAAGTGATAGAAGAGCCCGTGGTGGCGGTGGTGGTGGCTTCACTGGAAGGTTCGTCGACTTGTGTTGATTCAAGCGTGGCTTTCAGGCGGAGATTTATGCAGAAAACCTCTTAAATTCATTCAAAGGCTCCCCGCAGGACATGAATATTAAAAGCTTTTTTTCCGGAAGTGGAAGCCGCTCATATGAGTGCGGCTGGATTTCAGCCAATAGACTTTTTTAATCACCAAGGGTCTCCCCAGAAGCGGGAATTATTTTATGCATGTGAATTTTAAATAAAAAAGTTCCACTCCTGACTCGGATGCCAAAATGGCGGCAGTTTCGTTTTCCACCTTGCATGAGCATTATGAAGGATTTATTCGGGATGCCCCTTACCCAGGCTCCCTTACCCAAGTTGCCTTCCTTATTACAAAAATTGCTTACTTTCTCGCTTGCAGTCGCGTATCCCAACTTTTATCCAAACTACATGCACGCGGCAGCGGTGGCCCACGTGGCGGCGGCTCAGATGCAGGCGCATGTGAGCGGGGCGGCCGCAGGACTGGCGGGTCACGGACACCACCCTCACCACCCCCACGCACACCCGCACCACCCCCACCTGGGCGGCCACCACCACGGACCCGGCCAGCACCACCTGGGACACCTCGGCCACGGGCCGCCGCCGAAGAGAAAGCGCCGCCACCGCACGATCTTTACGGAGGAGCAGCTGGAGCAGCTGGAGGCCACGTTCGACAAGACCCACTACCCGGACGTGGTGCTGCGGGAGCAGCTGGCCCTGAAGGTCGACCTCAAGGAGGAGCGCGTCGAGGTGAGTTTCGAAGCTCGAAGTTAATAGTTTTAAGGCATCTCGTTTATTAAATTAAGAACACTCTCGCTGCTGACCTCTGCCCTTAAGTTCCTCCAATTTCACGCTCGCTTTGATTCCCCGCGTGAAACCAATTGAGTGCAGACCCCATCTAGTCCTCTAGTCCCGGCATCTGCAGCTCATCTCTCCCCTTGAGAACTTCCCGCTGTTTATTTAGATGTCAGTGGCGAGCAGTTTGCCGGCTTCATCTGCCTCCTCGGCGAAGCAAAACAATGGGAATCCGAGTGATTCACTTAATTTGGGTAATGGGACTTGGGATACAACCGCAGGATGGTTATTTGCCTGATTCTCATTCTGATTCAGATGCTCGGTGGTTCGTATCATTGGTAATGTAAATACATACTCCGCCTCTCCTCGCAAATCCCACCCCGGGGCCGGCCCCGGGACAAACATCCCCTTGAATCCAGCCCAAATCGCTCTGAGTCTGAAACGGAGGAATCTCGACAATTTGGATTCAAAGTCCATTAGTGTCGAGGAAACCCAACAACAAACAAACAAATCGAGAGGTCACCGCTGGGCGGGGGGAGTGACGACAAAAGTTGACAATTTAATTTGTTCCCAATTTGTGTTCGAAATCAGAGGGTGTGATCGCAGCTTTTGGGCATTGGAAAGCGTCTTTTATGGGGATTAGTGACGCTATCACGAGACTCCGGTGTTGTTGTTTCCCGACAATATGTTTGTCAACCGGCCGAATGTTTAATCTAGCCGAGTTGAGACTCAACCCCTTGAACCTGCACCCTAACCATTCCAAGGAAGGCGGACAAGTGCGACATTTGTTGACATGGGCGGGGTTCTGTTTAGGCATCGGCTTAAGACAACTTACCCATTAACATCACTAGCCATTAGGACGTGCTGGGGGCGGGGTTGCATAACCCGGGGAAAAGTTGACACTCTGAGTCGGTATCGGTGTTCTGATTAGGCGACAAACTTAGCCCGAGGCCCAGAACACGCCTGCTAAGCGGATTAACCAAAAATATGTGATTTCGGGGAATCAATCGAAGGCATTTTAACTAATTGGAAAGGGCGTACAGCCACTGCCAGATCTGCTGGCTCACTGGGGGACTAATTAACATACAAACATACAAAGAGAGACTTCAAACTTGTCTCTGACAAGCCAAGTGGATGAGGAAAGAGACTGCTCGGACAAATGGTCGGAAATAGAGAAAGAGCCACTGCCACTGCCACTGCCACTACTACCACTGCCACTGAAATCCCCAGCAAATCTTTCGCCTCGTCATCACTCGTCATTGAGTTAAGCATAATCAACTTGAGCTCCCTTGGCTTGGCTTCCAGCTCAGAGACCAGCTTTTGTGACTGCTACTGTTTAGCATATTTGCATGCCAAGAGCCCCCACTCGAGACCCTCTCCCCCGCCCCCCAGAGAGGAGCCGCTCTAAGACCCCAGCCGATCCATAAGTGGCAATAATTATTGAAAATCTTGCCCAAGACAAACAGCAGCAATAACAAAAGAGAAAACGGGGAACCAGAAAGAACCAACTCTGGCCAAGATTGCTCATCGGATTGGCAGCTCTGGGCTTGGGTTTTAATTAAATGGTGGATGGCGCAGAGGCCTCTACTTCTCCGGTAATCCACATGCCCCTGAAAGCGTTCGGTTCCCATCCAGGGCCCGGATGATCTGTTTATTTTGACTTTATCATTTGCAATTATTATTTTTATTTAGACACTCTAGCCACTCCAGCCGGGTGGGATCGGCCAGATCGACCAGATCGACCAGTTTGGGTAAAACGGTAGCCCAGCCATACCTGCAGAGCAAACAGAGCCGATCTCTCCGCCCGTCTGGAATTCGCCCTCTGTGGTGCGTGCAAGTCAAATACGCCTAATCCCGCAGCTCAAGTGATCGAGGTGATTTCGTTTTCCGATCAGCCAGATGGAGCGGGATGCAGCGGGACGATAGGCTGGTAGGCTGAAGGGGAGACCCACAAGAATGTCTGGAGGGCAGTTCAAATATTTATCTTTGGTCGTCGCCAAGAAATTAGTAATCATCAGCTCGGCATAATTTGTGCTCCGCTCCTTCTTACTCGGGCGGTCTCATCTCTACAAATATTGATGTTACCTTACCATCACCCCTTTCTGAAGATCTGAAGACGTGAAGGCAGTAGAGAAGACGGTAGGGACCAGAAGAATGTGCCCACTCATCTCACTCGTAAGTCCATTGTGAACTGATCTCGTGTTTTCCCCGACTTTGTCCTTTTGTTTTGACCAGGACCTGAAAAGGCTTGTCACCCTGACTCCCAATTCCCGAGGATCATCCCGCTCGCCGCTTTTATGTTGCACAATTGAGAGGCTTCCCTTCTAATGCCTCCACTTCCAGGGCCACCTGCGTGGCAATTAACTAAAACATCCTTTCGTATTGTTGTTTTTATTATTCCTGTCTGATGTTTGCTTAGCCTCGAAATTGAATTAAAAACGGCAATGAGCTGGAATCAGCAGATTTTCATTAATTTCACCCGGGGCTATGAGCCACCCACTGCCTCAACCACTCAGCCACCCCCTGGGTGACAGCCACTTTTCGGCGCAAACTTCACGCCGCCACCACCAATAGCTGTTGATATAATTTTTCATAATTTTCCATTGTTGAAACACTTGAGTTTCGAGAAGGCGAATTTTCGATTCTCCCGGGAACTTTGTGGCAGCAAAGTGCGTTTTTTACCCCGGGCGAGGGCCTCACCGGGGGACAGACTCTCC
Source organism: Drosophila ananassae (assembly GCF_017639315.1). Classification (NCBI taxonomy): domain Eukaryota; kingdom Metazoa; phylum Arthropoda; class Insecta; order Diptera; family Drosophilidae; genus Drosophila; species Drosophila ananassae. The sequence continues at coordinate 27,182,308 of NC_057930.1, forward strand.
GCCCATGTTTGCTTTACAGTTTTGGCTGTCGAACCGTGTAACCGAAGACAAATATTATCGCTGGGGTAGCAAATTGCCTTCAAGCTGCATAAATTTACACAAAAAACCTAATGTAAGGAGAAGACTGGGCTAAGAGTGGGCGGTCGAACGCGTAGACAGGTACACGTCCTCTCTAAGCCTTTAAAAGGTCGTCCCGTGTCAGCGATTAGCGTTAACGAAATCCTTTTTTTTTTTAAAATTACAGTTTTTATGCCCAAAATTATTTTACTTTTTTTCCAAAAACCAAGAAATACTCATCCAATCCTGTCAATTTTTTTGTTTTTTGAAAGCTCACTTAAAAAAAAGGATTCAAGGTGTCTGTTTACAACAATATAATAATAATAAATCATAAATATTATCATGTTTATGATATTTGGTAGTAAAAAAAGTAGATAAAATAATTTTTTAATCATAAAACAAAGAGCACTTACATGAAACTTTCCATTTCATCAAAATAATATATTTGGGATGTACTGTACTCCTCATCACATTATTTAATTTCAAAAATATTGGGCTGTCTTTCAGACGGTGTATTTTAGTACCAGCCACTAAATAAAGTTAAATCAGTACTACGTAATGTAATTTAGCTCCTTTTTAACAAGGACTTACATAACAATTTTCATATATTCTCCATACTGTACTCCAAATTACCTCTACAAAAATGATTACGCTGTAACTGATATTATAATAATTAATAATAATATTTTTTTTGACATCAAACTTACATGGAGCTTCTAATATCCATCATATCCATGTCGTACTGTTCTCCGCCATTCGCCCCATCACTAATACATGCACAATTCGAAAATGGCCAACTCGGGGACCTCTCCGTCGCTTCGACACATATTCCTATTTGGCCTAAAAGGGGCTTCATATAACGATTTTCTTTCGCAATCGGATAGCCATGCTTTTATTATTGGTCCTCAATTACTTTCTAGAATAAAAAATGTTAGAAATATACATTATTTTGACTTTCACATCAAAAAAGAAGAAAAAAAGGAGAGAAAGGGAGAAAAAAACTAAAGGAATTCGGAATATTGCTCGTTTAATTCATTACCTGCTTTTCTTTTATCTAATTATAGTGACAATAGGGTATCCTATTTACGTTAATACGGGTTCAGACCTACCCACGAACGACAATAAGCCAAAATAATGGATATTTTAACATTTAAATTTCACTCCTCTTCTTACCAGTGCCTAGCTCCCATTCTTCTTCTTACTTTTTAGAGAGAGAAAGTGGAGCAAAGGGATTAAGCTCCATCACCTGTGATCGATACATCGATTGCAGAGTATCGAATAGTTTTCAAAAAGGCTTTTAATTGATTTTAAGTTTTAAATCTTTAGATTTAAAAAACTAAAAATCTATTTTTTTATTTTCAAAGTGAAATCATAAATCACTGTGCATTCGAAATTGTAACACTTGAAAGATCATAGATCAACAGTCTATCGTAAAGTTTTGAAAGTTTTAGAGGGCGCGTGAATTCAAATACTAGACAAAATCAAAAATAATAAAATAATATTCCCACCTGAAAGGTATCGGAAACCCAATAAACACCCCGTTTACCTTAAGCTTTGTTTCTTAAATTGTAGAACCCAGCAAGGGTTACCCAGCAAGTTACCGATCAATTTTCATGCCTGCGCGGTTTTAATCCAACACGATGGAAACTGCGTCAACAATTTTTAGAGAAAGGGGGCCGGCTAAGGGTTGCAAACGGGGGCTAGGAGTGGGCTGGCATATCCCCTTCCTGGTGACGAAGTTTCCGACCGACTTGCGCTGCCAATTTCGACTAATTAGAGAACCTGGCAAAAACGGCCGCCATTTTGCGTTTGCCTGTAGGAGCGTCAGTCCCAGCCCTTTCGCTGGTCCAGGACCTCCCCCGCACCGTTTCGGAAATTTGATTTGATTTTTTTTATTGACGGCAGCCATTTTTTTCCTCTGCCTTCGACGAGCCGGAAAAACAAGGGAAATTAGTCGCCATAGACGGCGGGGCGGGGGGGAAAAATCACAGTGAGCAGGTGGTGCGATTAACGAAGCGCAAAGTTATCATATCACTGCAGCTACGTGCCTGCAACGCCAAACATTTTTGGTAATCCAAGCACTCAGTCAGCAGACCGACCGCAGAACCAAAAAACCCAAAAATAACACACGCCCTGGACGCCCCCACTGTCAGCGGCGGAGGGTTAAAGGGCAGCCAGAGGGAGCCAGAGGGGGCGCAGCGTAAAGCGCTTTTGTAGTTAATTAAAAATCAACTGCCGAGGGTATGTTTGTTCAATGGATTTCATGCACGATTCCAATGTGTGCCGCCCAGCCCCCCTCTGCAGGACCACTGGCACTGCACCACCAACGCACACTCCACCTCTGATTTTCAGCGGTATCAGCGATTTATGCGCTCCTGGATGAAAAATCTATGGCAATATTTGCGGTGGGCGGTGCAGGGCCTCGGAGATCACTCGCCTCGGAAGCAAGGCCCATGCATGTCAAGTGCAGTCTTTTGCCAAAAAAGTGCTTGCACAGGACTACACTGGGGAAAAAAAGAGGTCTTTGTTTAACACTATCCAGGGAAGGATACTGTACGTAAGAGTATTACTATCTATTAGAAACTACTAACTTGCTAACAGTTGCATATGATTTTTGTAGTCCAACCAAGTTAGAGCACTTTTTTGGGAAATCTTTTTATTCATTTCCACGGCGGGGTCTGCAGAGTCGCCATTTTGGGGCAATATTTTCTTTGGATGCCCCGAAAAACGCCACCAATCAACATACAAAATCGCATTCCCAACACCCAGCTGCCCACCTCCGGTCCGGCGCTTTCCCGCCTTTGTTTATTTAATTTCGCAAAATTTTCACTGCGATTTTTCCGAGCAAACGGGCTGGCCGAAGTCGGGAAAACGCGCCCGCGGTTATGGCCAAATTGTTGTGCGATAGTCAGATTTCGAGGGAGCCGGAAGGAAGGAAGGCTACGGTCTGGTTCGAATGTTGGCCGTACAAATTACGGGATTAGCAGAGCGCGCACGTTTTTTGCCTCGCACACACGCACACACATCCTGCGGGCCGTGTAGTTCCGAGCACCGGATTCCGGATTAGAGTTCAATGCGGTTCGCTAGCCAACATTTAATTAAAATATGAAACTTTAATAAGCAGACCACCGCGACCAAAAAAGCCAATCAGGCCACAAAAACCATCCAACGGCCGGCGGAAAAATATTAATTTTTTCGTTTTGTTTTTGAATTTGTGGATTAAATCTGTTGCATAGGCAATTATGGGGCAGGTCGGCCTGCAACACACTCGGTGTGTTGACACAATTAAGCTGACTAACTCAAATTCATTGCCTGCCACGCCCCGCACTAGCGATTTTGGAAAAAGGCGTGTTGTTTTAACAACTTAAGCTCATAAAATTATGAAAATTATGAAAATAAATATTTAAAATTTGTGCTGCGCCCGGATGCCTATGACATCAAAAATCTAATTAGGCTAAAAGGACGGGGGCCGCAATAAAAATACTGGCTGACATTTGGGTGACAATGGCAACTGAAAAGTTCAAAGGTTGTCAAGATTACCAGGTACCGTGTACAGGACATGCTCCTTTGTCTGACATTAAAGTGCAGGTCTTTAAGGACATCCTTTTATGCTAAACAAGTCTTAGGGAATTTCCTTCGAAGCTCCACTCCTGCCTCGGTTTCCCGCGACTTGTTATTTTAACAAATTCAGTCGATTTGCTGCATAAACATCTCTCCCGCCCCGAGTGGCCGGAAAACGAAACTTTTTCCAACACAATGATAACAATGGGAAAACCCAACTTTTCCAGCAGCAGTCCCGTCCCGTCCCGGCCTTTTAATTGTTCTAATTAAACTTTTTACTGGCCTGCTTCCCAAGAGCTCGCCCTGCATCCCCCCAGCACTATTTATTCAGCAAATAATCACAGACGGATAAATAAATAACACAGGGGTTGCAAATTCGGCTTTGCACTCTCGGATTGGGCAAACAGAGTGAGCCGGAGCGAGATGAGACTCCGCCCTCGGATGGAGGGGTGATGGGCGTGTGGGGTTGCTGTGGGGCTAGTGACAAGACAGTCGAAAGGACGAGTTCAGGAGTTCATCCGCACCTTGCTGCTTAACCCTATGCTGCTGCTGTGTAACCCCCGAGTCCCTGCACAGCCGCCTCTGGGGTTAATTAGGTAAGTACTGTGTCGGTGGGTGGTGGCAGTGGGGGCGGGAAAGGACATCAGGGGGAGTGGCTAATAGCAAAAGGGGATCAAAAATGGTAACACACTCGAGCCAGAAATGGAGTTATCTCTTCAAAGATTTCCCCAATTTTTCCTAGCTTAGCCCTCGCCCCTCTCCCATTGGCTCGAAATTAATTACAATTACAATACACCCTCTAATTAGACCTTAAAATGGGGGAGGCAGGGGCTCCCTGGCAACTAGCCCGTAAGATAAACTTCAAGATGGAGGCAAGAAGCCGGAGAACGGAACCGCGGCGAGAGGCGAAAACAGTGCTTAAAATATTTATGACTGGAAATCCCAGGGAGAAAGGAGGACGGAGGGGCGAGAGAAGAAATTTCCCGGGAAAAACGGATGAAAGTGTTTGCGAAGCCCGGCGCTCAAAGGTAACCTAGACAGCCGCACGCCCGCCCCACTTCTAAGAGTCCAGGTGGAAAAATGTGTATCTTCCAAGTTCTGGCGGGCAAATAGGAAACAAGAAGGAAAGCTCCCTGACGATTATATACTTCCAATGATGATATCCTTAATCCACCTAATATTAAGAATCCCTAGCTCTCTATTTAAATATAAAACCTATTCTAAAACACACATCATCTCTATGTTTCCAGGTGTGGTTCAAGAACCGACGGGCCAAGTGGCGCAAGCAGAAGCGGGAGGAGCAGGAGCGCCTGCGGAAGCTGCAGGAGGAGCAGTGCGGCAGCACCACCAACGGCAGCGGCAACAACACCAGCTCCGGAACCCCCGCAGGGAGCAGTGCTGCCGTCGTGAAGTGCCCCGGATCCGATCACTACAGCCCCCAGCTAGTGCACATAAAAAGCGATCCGAACGGCTACAGCGACGCCGACGAGTCCTCCGATCTGGAGGTGGCCTAATTAGACTCCAGACCCCAGATCCCAGACCTCCAGGTGTACATAGATTCGATCCTAAGCTGTAAAAATACTAGGCCCCATAGATGTATTATTTCGCCAAGTGGACTAACTCGAACCTAAATTATTCCCAATTTGTTAGCGGAGCCATGGCGCTTCCAGTATCCTCCAAGGGCGCCGCACTTTTAAGTTTTGAGAAAAGATGCTCGAAGTTGGCCCGAAGCAGTTTCGTTTGTTTGTAAATAAAAAGAAGGCTAAGTCCCGTTTGTAGGCATTTTCTGTTATTAAGTTTTAAGCGACCCCCAGCCCCCGGGCTGGGACATTAGAATCATGAGTAAGAGTAAGATTAGCCAAGTATATTATATTATATATTTAGTAAAATCTGTACAGTCACCACTTGTATTTAAACGTGTATCGCCCTGTTCTGTTCCCCAAAGGCACATAATGGCCAGTAAACTTCAATACTTGAAACATTCATAACAAATACACGCTATAAACAGTACTTAGGCAAGGATAAGTGTCATTTCCAAGGATAATTCTAATGTTAAACTAACTTATTGCAAACAAAATAAAAGCAAAATCGCCAAAACTCTCAGAAGAACCCAGTGTGTTTCATTCCGGAGGTGAAAATTGGGAAGACCCTGCCGAAATCTTCACACCTGGCATCGGCCAGGTAACAGGAGATCCGGGGCGGGGACTAGGGGCGTCAGGGGCGCCAGGGGTGGCGGTCAGGCTGTTAGCAGCTTCGATGGACACTTTGAAGGCTTCGGCTCCAATCAATTCGCACATCGGCACGGACCAGCACACAAAGGACCGGACCTGGACCGGAGGATGAGAGCCGGATGAGATGGGGAGAGGAAAATGTGTTTTGTCTTGTTCTGTGGCAGATGTATCTATGTATCTTTGTATCTGCATGGAAACTACTCGCCATTTTTGTTTCATTCCTTTGAATTGTTGGGCAAAAATAGCGTAGATTGCCAGGATTTAATTGCAGAAAAGTGTCAGTACCTTTAAAATATAATTTTTATAATTTTTTGAATTTAATCATAATTCATTTGCTGGCATCAATGATCTACGGTTGACTTGTTCAGGTCCCAAAATTTGACAGACAAATTAGCCCAGCGCCAGTGTCCTGTGACTGCTCTGTTTGTGTTGTCCTCCCATTTTATCTTTGTGTTTTTCTCTCCTGGCCAAGTTTCCATCTTGTTATTTTCGTTCGGCAGGCAAAGGCCAGCACAGGAAGCTGGGGTCACTCAGGTGAGAGACATCACCGACTCGTATCGATGGCCGAAATTCAAATTCAAATTTTATTCCATCTTGACCCGGGTGGCTGGTGGCTTCTCGTCGTCTGTAGTCTCTAGTCCTCAGTAGTCTGCAGTCGGAGTCGCCATTTTGTGCCCTGTCATCGCCCGGATTTCTATTTGAATAGGTCCCAGCCAGCACCAGCCCATTCCGTTCCTATTGCGATAAGATCTCGTGTTACCACAAAATCCCAGCCAGAATCTGGATCCTGGCTTCTGGTTTTTTATTTGTTTGCCGCCCGTTAATAGTTCGTGTAAAAATCTACAAATATTTGCAATCTATTAATTTTTCTGATTTTTTCCACTCTCACCCGTGCCTTCTCATGTTTCCTTTGTTTTTCTAGAACACGCTTTCCATAATTTTTTTTTCCGTTTCTGCTCTGTATCAACACGAAATTTAATATACACTTCCTACATACCGGCCCTGCCCGCCCCCTCATATTTACACACACAGCCGCACAGTAAATGTAATTTTTCCTGTTTTTAAAATAAAAATCCACCATTTTAGCTCTCACAACAGAGCGTTTAAAGCTGGCTCTAGACCCCATATTTGTATAGAAAATAAATCTGACTATTTTATTTTCATGGCGGTCTAAAATGGCTTCAAAGAAACCAAACTTTTCAATGTTTATACAAAAATGGCATATTTTCCCATCCAAAGCTAACATTCCAGCCTTATACCATGAACCATCCTAACGCGGGTTCAACATATTTAAATGAAAAATATACATACTTCGGACGAGGTATATATTTATGATCCAACAACCTGAAACCCACTTAATGGGCAGGACTGTACATGGATGTGTGTATTTTATACGTCTTTTTTTACAACCGTTTTCCGAATCCAGTTTTTATAAATGTTTGTGTGGCATATGAAATATTTACCCATTAAATTTGCCTTTAATTAAATGTGTTCCCGCTCCCCGACTTCCTTCTTGTTTGCTGGGGCTGAGGGGAGGTCGACATTTCGTTTCGTTTGTTGAAATAAAAATATTGTTAATTGCAATTCATTCACATGAACACCTCTCCCGGATGACGGCTGGACGGAAAGGTGGAAATCATTTCAGTAGCATTCGATTTTAATATTTCATTATTTAATATTGGCCTGGCAGTCGGCGGGCGGGGCGCTCGAGAGGATATCGAATGCATATTCATAATGAATAACTCATTTGATTCCATCGGAGTCGGTTCGAACGTCCCAGCCCCAATCAGTGATTGAAAAGGATTGGGTTTGGGAGCCTACTTCGGAAATGGATTAATGCGGATTCCGTACGAATGTGGGGATAGAATAAAAAACTTCATATTTCACAATAGGTGCCCAAGTGTAGACATAATTTTCATCAAAGGTCCATAAGCCAGGGTTAACACAAAAGGAGCTCGGCAAGAAAAATTTTAATAAAGTATACCGAAAAATTCCTACAAAATAAGTTTCAAGGATCGGATGAGCGATTGAGTATGGTGATGAGTCCTCACCATACATTCCCCCATTTTCAAAGGAGTCTCCCCGGGAAAATTACCGAAGAATCTAAAAATATTTTTTCTTCAGGGTTTTGATGTAGATTGATGGGGAATATATTTAGAAATCGTTGAAGGCATTCAACGATCGGATGAAAATTGGCAAAGATATAGACTTCGCCTTGGGCCATATGGGTCCTTCCATTACATTCCCACTTTTTTAAAGGAGTCTCCCCAGAAAAATTAACAAAAAATCTAAAAATATTTTGCCTTCAGGGTTTTGACGCAGATTAATGGAGAATAAGTCTAGAAATCGTTAAAGGTTTCCCGTTTAATGATCGGATGAAAATTGGCAAAGATATAGACTTCGCCCTGGGCCATACGGGTCCTTCCATTACATTCCCCCATTTTCAAAGGAGTCTCCCCAGAAAAATGAACGAAAAATCTAAAAATATTTTGCCTTCGGGGTTATGATGCAGATTAATGGAGAATCGATTTAGAAATCGTTTAATGTATTCCGTGCAACGATCGGATGAAAATTGGCAAAGATATAGAAATCGCTGGGGGCCATATGGGTCCTCCCCATACATTACCACATTTTCAAAGGAGTCTCCCCAGGAAAATGAACAAAAAAATCTAAAAATATTTTGCCTTCGGGGCTTTGATGCAGATCGATGGGGAATCGATCTAGAAATCGTTTAAGGTATTCCTTTCAAGGCTCGGATCAAGAATGGTAAACATATAGAGGTCACAAGGGGCCATAAATGTTCATACACATATTTGTGGTACATTTAATGGTACATATATAATAATTTTTTTGTATATGCATTGTGTTGTCCTCGGGCGAGTGTCCTGCTGTAGATTAGCAGGTGAAACAGGTGAGTTTAATCCATAAAATGTGCGATTATTGCGTTTATGCGGCCCCGGGCGCATTCGATATAAAATATAAACAAACGTTAGAGAAATTACATCAAAAGCCGAAGAAGGAGCTGCCTCAGCTCTCGTCCGGGCGATGACAGGCTACACACATGCCGTGCCAGACGTCCTGGCTCCCGGCTCCCTTGCAAGGCTCCTCAGACGCACGGCGCTTATTTGACTATCGATTAAAGTTTGTGGTCCTTGTGCACACAGCCCCGGGACTGCAAAGCTTGAAATAATTCCGAAGAAAGGTTTTTGATTAATTTTAAATGCGACCGAGCTGGAGCATTTTGGAGAGGAAGTGTGTTGTTGGGGTGGACATGGCAAGGATAATATTGGGCTCTTTTTACAGTGTTTTGCATCATAAACCAAGAGGAGTTCCCTGTTTTTATTTCTGGCTTCTCTCTTAACTCCTGAGTACTTAACTTTTTATTTTAGTTAAAAGATTTCCGCCCATTCCCGTCCATGTTTGTGATGCAGGAGTCGCAGGCGGAAAAGAACCATCCGAACTTCCTCGCGCATGGCTGCCCAGCCTAATAACGGGAGATTATCCAATGGCAACCGGCCGAGCATCCTTGGCCGCGTCAACCCCGGCCGGAGATAATGAAATTCTTGGGCAGCCTTTGTAGCTGCGTGTCTGTAGCCAGTCCACCCGCAGTGACAGCCACCTCAGCCTCAATTAGCTTATTGTCCTCGTCATTGTCAGCAGCCGCAAAATGGCTGACAGCACTTCTCCGGCCAAACAGCGGGCGGAAGGGGACTCGGCCGACTTCTGACGGCGAGTTGCATTAGGGCCCTTGGCCTGGCCAAATCCACAAGGAGCTTTCCCAGGTGTTAAGCCAGCTGAGCTGGGGGCTCCGCACCCCGGCCCTTCCGTCTCCCTGCCATTCCTTTTGGGAGACCTTTCGCAGGATTGTGTCCTTGTAGGCTTTGGCTCAAGTTCCGGAAGCTTTTCCGATCCACTCGCACAATTTTAATCACAACAGGAATCGAATCAGTTTTGCTAGAAAGTGTATAAACAAATTATATGAAAGAACTCTTAGTTTATACATGCCATGTCCTGGGGAAGGGAACCTCACAGTTCCATTCAGTTTAGTTACTCTCTTTAATAACCCACAACAACAGGCAGCTCGGATGGGGGGAAAGGGTCCTCTGGCAATTGTTAAAAAGCAAAGCAAATGTTATTGCCAAACAAACCAAACCGAAACCAGAAATCTATTCAAATCGCACAATTAGTTTGCCTCTAATCCGACCCACAAATAGGGCGGGGCTGGCAGGACGAGGCAGGACGGGCTGCCTACGGGGCCCATTGTTCCGGGTAGACACACGTAGCGGAATCCATAGAAGCGTACAGTGAGCCACCTGCCATGGGAAAGGAGCTCGAGTCCGTTGCCAAGGACTCCAGTTTCCATCTCACACCTAGTAATACACATTTTTTGAGTAACTAATCAGAGAAATTAGAACACCTGGAATATAGCTCATTTGTCTATTTTAAGCAAACTGTTTTTAAATATTATTACTTTTTAATTTATACACAAGATCCTTAATCTACTACTGTTTGAGGCTAAAATTAAAAATTTTAGATACAATATTTTAGTGCTCATTTAGTTTCCAGATTCCTCGTATTCCAAACCGGCTAAAGCTATCGACATGGACTGGAAAACAACAACATGACCTATTTCACCCTACGCTCCTGACCTCCGTGTCGTGGAAGCCGCGTCAGTTACAACTAAGATTGCACCGAATTGCCCCACGATTGCCTACAAAAATTGTCCTAAGTGTGATGAGTCTTCGCGCCGGCCTCAATCCTGATGATGATGCAGTTGATCCACTAGGTCAGCGATGCCCTCGACTCCGATGTTCAGGGAGGGCAGCGATTTGTCCAGCACTAGGAGGGAGGGAGGTGTCTTGGGCCCCGTATCCTCAATTCCGAAGGCGGACATCCCGATGCCCTCGAGGCACAGTTCGCTGGGTGAACTGACGAGCTGGGCGTGACTGTCCACGTACGACTGCATCTGGGGCTGTTCCATACTGAGGATGCAGTCCGCCTTGAAGCTGTCAATCGTGAACTGATCGACGCTGAGGAACTTCATCTCGTCGTAGGCGGAGGAGCCATCGGGCAGCTCCAGGTCCAAGGAGGCGGCAAACTCCAATCCCTGTGACTGCAAGGCATTCTGCTGCGCATGCTGGTGGATGTTGTCGTGGTGCGGATGCTGATTCTGCCCGGGATGCTGCTGCTGAGGCGGGTGCTGCTGGTGGAGGGGATGCTCCGACTGCGGTGGCTCTGCACTTTGGGGGGGATAGGTGGACCACTCCATCGAGAGCCCATTGCCGCCCCTTTCGAGACCGAGGTGGTCGATGTTCAGGTTCAGGAAGATATTCGGCGACAGCCTGGACGGCGACATGGACGTGGGGCCGTATGGCGCCTTCAGCTCGTTGTCCAGAGAGTTGGAAGATTGTGGTGGTGTGTCGGGCAGAAGTGTTCCACCTGCTGGATAAGGGGTACGATAAGTCAGACAAAAGTGAGCAGGAAAATATTCAAACACTTACCTAATGCCGTATCCAGTTGACCCAAGACAGCGCTATCGTCGTAGGATACGTCGAGATCCAGGGCACCCTCCTTGTAGTCTCCCCCAATTCCGCCGATCTTCTCCTGCTTCCGCCACTTGGCCCGTCGATTCTGGAACCACACCTGCACCCGGGCCTCCGTCAGATCGATTCGCACGGCCAGCTCCTCGCGGAAGAAGACATCCGGGTAGTGGGTTCGCTGAAAGGCCCTCTCCAGCTCCTGGAGTTGCAGCGTGTTAAATGTCGTTCTGTGGAGGAGGTAAGGATTTCTATCCAACTTTAAAGGGTGATCATAGTCCGTACCTGTATCTCCTTTGCTTGCGCTTCATTGTGCCTTTGTCCATGCGAACCCTGAGTTTGAAGTTTGGTGGGAGCAATAGCAGAGTAGTGGGCTGTGGGCCAGATATCTTTCAATCCCAATCACTCCCCCGATGCCAGTGGGTCTTCAAGCGCGTCGTGACATACTCGCCGAGTGTTTTTCTATTTTTTAACGATTTTCGTAGACACTTCAAGGGCTTCCGCGGTATTGCTACTTTTCGTTTTTCCACTTGGACGGACACCTCGAAAAGAGCTTTACGGGAAGAACTACGCGGCTGAATGGTGCTTCCTTTTGGTTCCAGATATCAGAGCTCAGCACGGATTCGCGGCCAGGTACAGCTGCATCCTCCGCAGTTCTTCTAGCTCCACTAAGTTTATAGAAGGTGTGACTCTCAAGCTAGGCGGACGCGCATCTCAAACAGTGAGGACGGCAATGTTCTTGCCTCGGCGACGCGAATTTGACTGAGGAGGATTTCCACGGCGGACAGTGCGTGCGGCCCATCGTCGGAAGCCCTAGAAGAGTTCCGAGTCCAGTGTAGTTGGCATACTATCGGGCCCCCTACGCTGGCATCTGCCGGATTTCAGTATGTGTGTATAGTTTCCAGTAGAGGTCTGACCCGGTCTGTCGGTCTAGCCGAACTCTGTTATGGCAGAGGCGCTGCACCTGACCCAAGTCTCGTAGCAATGGAGACAGAGTGAGCTCATAGCCGCTTCTGACAGGCTCGAAGTGCATAGTTGTTTCAAAGATCTGACGAAGTTTCCACGCTTGAGCTGATGAGCCTTCTTTGTCAGTAGAGTTTCCTCCACAGTATAGTTCAGAAATTGTCTGAAAACTATATTAGATGTTATTAAGGACTACAATTGTTTAAATCATGAATAAAATAAAACCATACCGGACCAATCGCCTGAAAAGTGTGCTATGGATGTTGTCGAATTCGGTTTGAAAACCTCCGTCTGATAGTTGTGTGGTGGTGGTGGCGAGGAGCGCTTAAATTGCCCTTTGCCGGTGCTTGTAACCGAGCCTGGGCACAAATTGGACACATGTCTGGGTCACTGGGCTTCCTTGGGGTCCCCCACTCCTCACCCCGCACTCCAAACGCCCGCCGCCGCCTCGCCAGCACTTGAGGCCTTAAAGCCATTTTCATTTCCCCCTCCAATCGAATGCCAAAAAAAATATAAATAGCCGAGGGACCCAACCCCTTTCAGCCGGCCACTTGAGCCTGGTGTGGGTCCATTGTTGTGGTGTCAGCACAGTGATGCCATTGTTCCGCACTGCCCAGGTGACGGCCCGTAATGGATCCGCTCTCTCCGCCACGCCACAAAAGGTAATCCGAGAGCCGGTCTTTGTCCGCTTGGAGTATAAAAGTGCGGCGGGTCCAACCGCAGAGTTGCAAAAGGAGCTGAGCGCGAGGCAGGCACGGATCGAGCAGGATGCCCTGGGTGAGTCCTATCCGGAAGCAACATTTTAAGGCATACAAATAATATTCTTCATCCTGCAGTGTGCCATTTCCTTAGCGACGTTGGCGCTGCTCTCTCTTTCCAATGGCGGATTCGGAAGTCGGTTTCCCGGCGATGTGGACTACGGCGACTTGATAGAGCTAGATGAGCAGCCGCAGGAGCGTCCTGACCACAGCACCTCCAAGATGTTGAGCGCCCTGATCGGCTTCAGTTCCACGGCCCTGCGACCCACAGAAACGACTCAGGCGATGCCCCATCAACTGCCGCCCATGTACTACAATGACTTTTACGAGGATCTACTGGCCACCAAGCGAAATGATGTGCATTCCGCCGGCTGCGATTGCAAGGTTACGGTTAGTTGAGTCAATCCAAGGGTACCACCGGACAGACAATGTTTAATGTTCCTTTCCTCCTAAAGAATAAGCTGAAGGACTTGGGAAGCCAGCACTTTCCCCGCTATCTGATGAGCGCCGTCTGCGAGTCCCGCACCGACCAGGACATTGCCAAGTGCACTCACGGATCCAATTGCCGGCCGCTGGAGTACAAAGTGAAGGTTCTCGCCCAGGGCAGTATCCCCGATCACTCCGGATCTAGCTCTTCGATAGTTCGGGACCCTTCTGAAGTGTGGCAGTTCAGAACCGTGACAGTTACTGCCGGATGCTTCTGCGCCAAGTGAGGACCTGGACGAGGGAGCATATAAGTGAGAATGTATTGGCTATATTTGCATATTAAAGGGACAGTCGCAAACGTTTCTTTATTAAGGGGAAAGCTTCAAATCTAGAAATACAATTAATCGCACTTGCGGGGGTGCAGAGACATGCAAACATGAGTCAAATATTCTACCACGATTAGTCTGAAGGGAGATCCTCTAGTACCAAATAAAATCAAATTATGAAGACTATTAGATTCAAATCAGATACTTTTAATGGACATTTTGATAAGGTCTCGCCTTATCAAGGTATTGAGTAAAAATAAAGTTCGATTTATTCGAGGGCGCATTCTGGCCTAAGGTGGAATGGTTTCTAAAAACAAACATGTATAAAATATTCGATTGAGTCAAATTGTACAGTAGGGTGTGTCTTATGTTTCTTATAAAATGTATAAAATAGTGGATGGAATCGACAACCTGTTGGGTCAAGGCACTTCGTGTATGAACTACTTATGTGGACCGAATCACTTAGCTTATGGACGGACGTAACTTTGAGAAAACTAAACTGAAACTGCGGTGACTTCGGTGAGCCCTCAAGGCGAGCATCAATGAGCGAGCCGGAGTCCCAGCCCGGAAACGGCGATTCCCAGAGCTAGGGTCAGGCCATACACCTGTCTTGAAGAAGCGCCACTCTGAAAGGGAAAGATTAGTACCCAGTACTACTTCTTGCTGGGTCTACTCACAATCACAAAGTAGTTGCACCGATCGCCCTGGCAGCACTCGTTGCAGGCCCAGTCCTCGTACCAGATGTGGGTGCAGTAGAGCTGCATGTACCTCTTCCGCTTCGACTGGCACTGCTCCTTGGTCATGCACCGCTTGGACACGTAGTACTGCTTCAGGGCGCCCTCGGAGAAGTAGGGCTGCGATCCCCAGCGGATCTCTGTGCCGCACGTGTTTTCGTAGGACTCGCAGGTCTTGATGGTGTTCAGGCATTTCTCGGTGTTGCCCGTCTGGTTGGAGCACACATAGCACTCCAGGCCGGCCACAAAGTCAACTAAATGATGAAAACATCATGCATTTTTAGGTGTGGTCTTGGAAGCGACAGGTGCGACGAGGAGAACTCACCTTGCCAGCACAAATAGACTGCGGCGAGGGCCACGAACAGTATCTCCCAGGATTTCATCGTGCGGAGACAATGAATCTGTATTATTCCTTGTAATTATCTTATTATTAATTATGTTAAATAAACGCGTTAATCTTCCAAACAAAACCACTCCCAAAACAAATGATTGTTAAGCGTTTCTCAACTCTAGCAACATTCTAACAATGAAGTTTACCAACACTGCTTCCAATTAAACATTGTTGCACTCATTTAGCTTTTAATGGAGCAATACATTTTTTTCCTTATCGCTGAATAATAAAAAAAAAACAAACATATTAAAACATGAATATATTTAATGTTTTAAAAGAATTTAATAAAAATTAAAAATCGTGAGTGGCGCGAAAAGAGAGCACAAGGTTCATTATCTCTGCGCAACATGTTGCACCACATTTATCAAAAATCGATTAATCACTCGATTAGTCGTATTTTATTTTCGATATTTGGTAAAAGCCGCCGCTTGGACAAAACAAAACAAAAACGGTTTTGTCCCGCAATTGCACAGAACACATGGCCAGGAAGGAACAAGATGTGGAGCACGAGCTGCCGCCGCCGAGGTGCCACCCGCTTCTCCCCGAAGGATTCCGGCAGCTGAACACACAGGTGGCCGGTCACACATTCGAGGCCGCCAACACGGAGGCTGTGGGCCTCCTGCAGGACCCGAGTGGCGGATGCGTCTTGAAGCCGATGGGCAAGCCAGAGTGCGGTGAAAGGGAGCTGAGATTTTATGAATCACTCGCTGAAGCAGGTGCTTCAGGTGATAATGACCTTGCCCTGCTCCGCGGTCACGTCCCCCGATTTTACGGTCCCCTGAAACTGGTTGTGAATCAGCGCGAGCGCACGTTCCTTCGGCTGGAAGACCTCACGCTGGGGATGCTTCAGCCGTGCGTCATGGACATTAAAATGGGGAAACGAACCTGGGACCCGGAGTCCTCGCCCAGGAAGAGGAAACTGGAGGAGGCCAAGTATGTGATGTGCAAACAAAAGCTGGGCCTCTGTCTGCCGGGATTCCAGGTGTACCTCAAGGACGACAAGGACCCCAGCCGCACGGTAGTACTGAGACATGGCAAGGACTACGGCAAGAGCTTGAGTGTGGAGGGATTCCAGAAGACCATGGCCCTGTTCTTCAATGCCAACTCCAGTGATTTCCGGACGGTCAGGCCGCAGACAGAGGTCCTGCTGAAGGAAGTGCTCCGGCAGCTGGAACAGATCCTCACCTGGTTCCGGGGCCAGCGTCTGCTGCACTTCTACGCCAGCTCCCTGCTCATCTGCTACGACTACTCCAGGCTGGGCAGCTCTGAAAAGTCGACGCACTTGCTCAACGGCCACCACTTCAAGGAAGACAAGCCCTCCGATTGGGTGAAGGTCAGGATGATTGACTTCGCCCACGTCTACCCGGCAGACCAGGCCCTGCCGGACGAGAACTACATATTCGGGCTGAACAGCCTCATAAGCGTGGTCCACGCGATCCTCCACCAGATCTGATAACAGGACGGGACCAAGACCACTCCACCAGCTGGGGAGACTCCAGATGTTCCAATCTCATTCTTGAGACACTTTTGTATTATCGCTTAAGCCAAAAAAGAGTTCACAGTAGAGTTCCGCCGACGGGGTCGGATCTACTCTAAAATCGTAGAATAGACCGCGTTTTATAAAATGTGTGATTATACTTTTGTATGGATTTGGATTTCCGCAAGGAGAGAATCAGTGTCCGGTTTATGTTTTATTATCTTTTGTTCTACTTCCGGCACTCTAAAATTGTGTACAAACAGAGCATTAAGGGGTTATATACAGTCAGGATTTTCAAAAAATCGATTTTTTTTTTTTGCATTTTCTTAAAGAATATATATTTCTCTGTTGTGAAAAAAATTTTTATGAAGATTCGAGAAATATTTCCCAAGTTACAGACAAAACTAGAAAAAATTTTTGACTCAATGTAAACTGTTTGTGAAACTTTAAAATCGTTTTTCTCAAAACTATGTTTCTCAAATCGGTGAACACGATTTCTCGAAAACCACTGAACCGATTTAGCTCTAATTTTCACACAAAATTAATAACTACTTTTTGCTGTCTTTAGTCGAAGATCTTTTAAATAAAATTAAAATTATAATTTATATCAACATTTGAAGTCGATTTTTTTTTCCATAAAAATGAACTTTTTTTTTTGGAAGCTGCCATTTTGTCAAAAAGTGATATTTTTTTAATTCCTTCGATTAAGGACTACATTTTTTAATATACTAAAAGCATCTTTTTGAATTTTTGATTTCTGATGATTCTGCAAATAGTTATTATGTTCACCGCGAGACACTTTTTTTTCGAAGACCATTGGGAGATAAGCTGCAGAGGCCAAAGGAAATAATATTTTTACAGATATAATATATTTTTTTAAACTTTAAAATATGTAAAATAATATAGAAAAAATTCAACTTTAATAAATAAATATTTCCTTGAAAAAAAAAATACCCAAAAACTGCATTTTTTTGACCGCCTGACTGTATATAACCCCTTAACCTTTAGTATTGAGTTCTTAAGAGATTGTTAAACCTTTAGATGTCTAAAGCCAACAAAATACATTTATGATTTGATCAAAGCCTATGTTTTTCTTGAGGATTTCAAACAAAATACATATCTCATTGTGGAGTGAAAGACTTTATTATATCTTCTGTAATTACTAATTATGTTGTGTTGTGATCTAAAGCGAGTAGTCCATTTCGTAGCGCTCGTACTGGTTCTTTGGGTCGTTCGTAATCCTCGGATAGCCCGCGATGAGCGCGTCCTGCCCTCCGATGTACAGCGAGTTGTAGATCTTCCAGTAGACATCGCGCACCTTGCGGGCGGGGTGGAACAGGCCCTGGAGCGTGTACTGCAGGATCTTGATGGGGCCCAGAGACACCCTCAGCCCGTCCACGGAGTCCATGAACGCTTGCACCAGATGCGGGGAGGTCTCAAAGATGTTCGGCCAGACGTAGTTCAGCAGATGCGTGAGGGCATCCTCGCAGCCGAATCCATAGACGCCCAGGGACATGTGCTTGATGGCTGAACAGGCGGTTTGCCGGTGCACGAGATCGCGGTCCATGAGGGCGTCCTCCAGCAGGGGGCACACGGCGTATATGTAGTCCTTGCCCATTTCGCCGATGTACTCGAAGAGGAAGGAGAGCGACTTCAGGACGCCGTTCTGCACATTCAGCTCGGGCACTCGGTACTCGTTCATGAGGGCAGGGAGCACAGTGAACGGACGACACGTTTCGGCCACAATGGCAATCGCCACTGTCGTGCAGACGCGGTTCTGGCGTTCCTGGACCTTCAGATTGTTCAGGAGGGTGGCTAGGACGTCGTGGGGGCCTATGGCCTTAGCTATGTAGCCGAAGGTGTTCACCGTGGCTCGCCGAATGGCCTTCTTGTGGGCCTTAAGCAGCTCCAGGAGCTCGAAACAGATCCTCATCCACTCGCGCGCCGAGACGTACTCAGGTCCTCGATCGGCGATTCGTCCCACAAGATCGATGCAGTTCTCCTGCACCTTTTCGTGTCGATTCTTCAGGATGGGCGTGAGTCTGGGCAGGAGATCCTTGATGGGGGGCGTCATCTTTGTCATGCCAATTACGTTTACGATGGCCTTGAGGGCTCCCAGGATACTGCCCAGCACCTCGGGGTACTCTTCGCCCAGATATTCGTAGAGGACGACGCCCAGATGACCCATCAGCTTCTCCTCCTGGCAGGTCTTCATCACCACGGCAATGCGGGAGATCAGATCCGCCGCCTGCTGCCGAACCTTGGCGGACTTGTTGTTCAACCTCCAGAGAATCGTGCCACAAATCTGCGGCAGGTAGGGCTTCACGCGCTTGCCCAGCTGGTTGACTATTGTGCCGAAGCCATTCAGCATCACCACGTCCTCGGTGGTCTGCTCCTGGAAGGCGTACAGGATGCCGTCGATGAGCTGCTCCTCCAGCCGGGAATCGATGTCGGCCGCTCCCAAGTTGCCCATGATCTTCTCCACCGTTTCCATCACCATTTTGCGGTACTGCTCGTTCTCGTCCTTCAGATCGTCCACCACGCGATTGATGATCTCGGAGGCGCCCACCTTGTTGGCTATCTCCACGGTGGTGTCCACCAGCTGGCGGTAGTTGCGCCTGTCCAGGGCCATGCGGTGGTTCCAGAAGAACTTGAAGAAGTGCGGCAGGATCTCCTCCTTGATGTACTGCGGCTCCACACCGTCGGTGGCACAGCACTGCTTCACCACCTTCAGCACAATCTTCTTCATTTCCTCGTCGGGCGACTGGAACTCTCGGATCAGAATCAGCATCACCTCCCTGGTGTAGTAGTTGGCGTACTCGGCGTCCATGAGGGGAATCAAGTAGCCGATGGCCTTCAGGAAGGCTGCCAAGCCCTTGCCTCGATGGGTGCGAATACCCTTCCACAAGGGCTTCAGGACAGAGTCGAAGGACTCGATACCGTACGGGGTGGCTGCCTCGGCGAGGGCGGCAATGGCCAGGGCCGTGATCGTGCGCACCTTCTGCTGCTCGTCCACCAGTCCGTGCTCGATAATCTCCACCAGAGCCTTGAGATGCGGCAGGATGGCGCAGCCCATCAGAATGGCGATCTGCTGGACAATCTTGATGCCTGTGTGGCGGGCCTGCCAGGACTTCTTGGACTTGCAAACGGCCTTCAGGAAAGGCAGCAGCGATGGGATGCCCAGGGCCGACGCTACCACGGCAAAGGCTCGAGCTGTGGTGTTCCGCACGTACTCGTCTATGTTGTCGATGTCCGGCCTCATGGTGGAAATCATAGTGGCCAGTCCGGCCGCCTTGGCCAAGTTCGAGATGATTTCCCTTCCCTCGATACGGGCGTAGTGGTCTTCGTCAATGAGGAGCGGCTCAATCACCACCAGGATCTTGTGGACATAGGGGCGCACCAAATCGTCCAACTTGTACAGGACGCGGTCGATGACCTTAACGAGCAAGTGCCGCTCCTGGTCCTCCAAAGTTGGGGACATGAGGAGCGGTAGAATCTGATTGAACAACGGTCCTGCTCCGAACTCCCTGGCCTTGTCCGTGATCTGTCGCAGAGCGGATTTCCTCATCGGCGGAGACCCGTTCTTGATTGTAAGCAGGAGCTTCATAATCTTTCGCTCCTTCAGCTCCTCGGGCGACAGCGCATCCTCATTGACATCCACCAGCAGCTTGTCGAAATACTGCGCGTCCTCCGGCTTCATGAACGGCAGGTTCTGCCCCTTGGGTTGGTTGTCCATGAACTTGGCGTTCTTGTCCTCCACCTGGATGAAGAAGCCAGCGGGTGTGCCGGCAATGGGCGTGGGGGTGGCCATCAGCTTCCTGCCCGGAGTTCGAAGCGGCACGTAGCCGGCAGGCGGCGGCAAAATCTTGTATCCAGGAGGGAATATCTGGTCCAGTTCCTCGTCCGTGTACGGCCTGTTCCTCTCGTCGATTTCCTTTTCCCACCGGTAGGCTTGCAGCTGCTCGGGAGTCATGGCAGCCAGCGCTCCTGGCGTCGGCGTGGCCATGGCCATGGCCTTCACTCCGACGGGTGTGCTGCCGCCGGGGGTCAGCATCGGTGTGGCATGTCCCGGCGTGGCGTGGGGAGTCATGCTGGGCGTCAAGCTAGGCGTCATTGCGTTAGCATTGGTTGGAGTGATGGCGGGGGTGGCGTTCGAGGGCGTTTCATCCCAGCGAGACCGACGCTTCGACGCGCCCGGCGTGGACTCAATGGAGATGCTCTCGCTCCCAGCCCCACTGCCCGTGCGATCAGGTTTCGGGGTCTCGGCCCATCCGCTGTGGCCCGGAGTCTCTCGCTCCGTCTTGGGTGTCTCATCCCACCGATTTCGACGGGCCGATTTCTCGTGTCCCGGTGTCTCATGGCCGGGAGTCATGGCGTGCGCCGGTGTGGCGTCCCAGATGCGTGTGCTTAGTCCCGGCGTGGCTCCCGGCGTTTCGCTGCCCTTGTGTCCCGGAGTCTCGTCCCATCGATGATCTCCAGGAGTTTTCTGCGGAAAAAAAATAATATGTCTTTAATTTCATCATATGAGGTATTTATGAAAACTCACGTCCTCCCAAGTGGGTGTAGCAGCGCTACTGGGCGTGGCCGCCACCTTGGCGGGAACGAAACTGTCGCTAACTGTCTGGTCCCATCGTCCTCGCTTCCGGCCGCCTTCCTTCGATGGGGCAGACTCGCCATTGGAAGAGGAGGACTTAACCAGAGTGCCCTCCTTGGACTTCTCGAGAATCTTGCGCCTCAGCTCCGTCTCCTCGCCCTTGAGCATCTGCTCCCGCATAATGTCCGTGTAGGTGCGAGAGCCAACATCCGGCGTCTTGCCCCCATCAGCGAAGGGATCTGCTCGCTCCGGGGAGATAATAATGCGGCGCCGCTTCTGACGGTACTCGTCCTCGCGATCGGCGATGGTCGGGCGGCGGCGATCCGCCAAAGGATCCACATCCTCCTTGCCTTGGGTCACGTCCTTCAGCACAGATGTGGGTGCCGTGTAGGTAGTCCGCTTCTGGGGCACTGGAAAGCCACTATCCTCGTCTTCGTCGGCATCATCGGCGTCGTTGGCTGCAATGGACGTGTTGTAGCCCTCATACTTTCCCTTCCCCTTCCCCGCCTCCTCGTCATACAGATCGCTGTCGAAGAAGCCTCCGCTATCCAGCAATCCCACTCCGGCGGCCGCGGCTGTGCTCTTGGCTAGCTCGGTCTTCTTCTCCTGTATCACGCTGATCTGTGCCTCAATATCTGCAAAAACATAATGTTTAATAGAAGCCACCGAAGAGTACCGGGCATAGTTGTCGGGGTTCCTAAAGCGACTCTCTCCCGGAGAGCTCCCCGAGGAAAAATTCCATATTTTCTTATGTTGTGGTATACCCTGCTTACTGATTATACCAAATGCCTCCTTATTATGCTTACCCTCATGCGTCCGTGGGATATTTTCCATTTTTTCTCTAAAATTAGCAAGACGGGTACAAGAAAATCTTCGGATGTTAGAGATGCACTTTTAACCGATAGACGATAACATTCTGCATTACCCTTCGATAAGTTCGGCATTTATCGCCAAGGCATCTGGTAACACTCTGACTGCACGTGCTTATTTTTGTTTTGATCAGCTTGTTTTGCGCTTTCACGATGTTGGCCAAAAAACAGAAGATGACCGAGGACGCCGAAACAGAACCCAAGGCCACGCCTCACACGATACAGGCGCGCCTGATCTCGGACACCGGCGAGGAGGCGGGGCCACCCATCGACCTGCCGGCGGGGATAACAACGCAACAGTTGGGTCTGATTTGCAATGCACTGCTGAAGAACGAGGAGGCCACTCCATACCTCTTCTTTGTGGGCGAGGATGAAATAAAGAAAAGCCTAGAGGACACCTTGGACTTGGCCTCGGTGGACACAGAAAACGTAATAGACATCGTCTACCAGCCCCAGGCCGTTTTCAAAGTGCGCCCTGTGACGAGATGCACAAGCTCCATGCCTGGCCATGCCGAGGCCGTCGTTTCCCTCAACTTCAGTCCGGATGGAGCTCATCTGGCCAGCGGAAGTGGCGATACGACCGTGCGCTTGTGGGACCTCAACACGGAGACGCCCCACTTCACCTGCTCAGGCCACAAACAATGGGTGCTGTGCGTTTCCTGGGCTCCTGATGGAAAACGCCTGGCCAGCGGCTGCAAGGCGGGCTCTATAATCATCTGGGACCCGGAGACGGGCCAGCAGAAAGGACGCCCGCTAAGTGGACACAAAAAGCACATCAACTGCCTCGCCTGGGAGCCATACCATAAAAATCCAGAGTGCCGGAGACTAGCGTCAGCCAGTGGCGATGGCGACTGCCGGGTTTGGGACGTGAAACTGGGGCAGTGTCTGATGAACATTGCCGGGCACACAAATGCCGTGACAGCAGTCCGCTGGGGAGGAGCAGGTCTCATCTACACGTCCTCGAAGGATCGCACCGTGAAGATGTGGCGAGCAGACGATGGCATTCTGTGCCGCACTTTCTCCGGGCACGCTCATTGGGTGAACAACATTGCGCTGAGCACGGACTATGTTCTGCGCACAGGTCCGTTTCATCCTGTTAAAGACCGATCCAAGAGTTATGTGAGCATGAGTAGTGAGTATTGGTTGTCCATAATTATTAATTTCTATAAAAATATCCCAAATCTTCCACGGCAGCCGAGGAGCTACAGGAATCGGCTTTGAAACGCTTCCAGGCCGTGTGTCCAGATGAGGTGGAGTCCTTGGTTTCCTGCTCAGACGACAACACTCTGTACCTGTGGCGCAACAACCAGAACAAGTGTGTGGAGCGGATGACGGGCCACCAGAACGTGGTGAACGACGTGAAGTACTCGCCGGATGTGAAGCTGATTGCTTCCGCGTCGTTCGACAAGTCCGTGCGTCTGTGGAGGGCCACCGACGGTCAGTATATCGCCACGTTCCGAGGTCATGTGCAGGCTGTGTACACGCTAGCTTGGTCAGCAGATTCCAGATTGATAGTTTCGGGTAGCAAGGATTCCACATTGAAGGGTGAGTGCTAACGAAAGTGTTAATCGGACATTCGTTAATATTTTCGTTTCAGTTTGGAGCGTCCAGACGAAAAAACTAGCCCAGGAGCTGCCAGGGCATGCAGACGAAGTTTTCGGCGTGGACTGGGCGCCCGATGGCTCTCGGGTGGCCTCTGGGGGAAAGGACAAACTCATCAAGCTGTGAGTAACTCAAAAGTCAGGCTGATAGTTAACAAATTTATTTGTACATGTCCTTGAGAGTCATATAAAAAATAACAATCTTTCAATTTGTTTTCCAGGTGGGCCTACTAGACGCGGAACTCATCTACTTTATTAGAATAAAATGCGGAATAAAGCACAGAACCTGAGTAAACGACAATTGTTTAAATCTCTAAATGCTATATTGCTTCAGATTCTCAGCAGCCTGCGTGTAGCGGCTCTCGAAGGCTTCAAGATCAGGAAAGTAGTTGCTGGGCACTGCCGACTCGGAGTGGAGTGCCCGCTCGGCGGCCACAAACCCAGCTGCCACGCAGTGGTCCAGGTCGCGGCCGTGCAACAGAGTGCTGATGAAGCCCGCGCAGAAGCTGTCGCCAGCTCCCGAGACATTCACAATGTTTTTGACCTTGGGAGCAGCATAGAATCGCGTGCAGTGCGGAGAGCCAGAGCTCTCCACGTCCAACAGCAGATGGGCATCGGAATTGGCATCCTGCCGGTAGCTGAGTAGGACGCCGTGGTTTCCCAATGTGGCAATGATGCAGTTGAAGTGGCGGTCGATCATCTTGATCAACGACTTCGCTTGCTGGAGCAGTTGCTCTCGCGACAGCTTGGAATCAAGTTTCCCTTTGATGGTCTCGCCCGTTATGACCTCTGCAATGGTCTTCAGTTCGTGGATGTTGGGCTTGATGAGGCGGATGTTCTTTGTCAGCTCCGGAGCCAGCTTGAATGGCTTGCCAGCTATAGACATGTCGGTGGGCTCGAAGAACACGGGAGTTTTGTGTTCCTCCGCCTGCTGTAGGATGCTCGTCATCGCCTGCTCGGAGATATTGCTGTCCATGACGATTATGGGGGCATCACAGAAGAACTCGTGGTAGGGCTGGAGTGTTTCGGGCGTAATTGTTTGGTGGATCTCCATGTTTCCGAGGATGATCTTGCAGTCACCAAACTTGTCGAACATAAGGGAGCACAACGAAGTTGCTTGGTTGTCCTGCACGAGGATGCCACGCTGCAGCGCCTGGGGCATCATCTTAAGAAGGCACTCGCCCATATGATCGTTTCCCACGGCCGAGATGAAGTTCACGTCACCATGTAGCTTGTAAATGCCTTCGGCGATGTTACGTCCCACGCCCCCAGCGGCCTGTTTCGCTATTGCGGAGTAAGTGGATCCATCCAACGTCATGTCTCGGTTCTGGTCTTGCACCTTGAAGGATAGATCGAGAATGGAGGCTCCGACGACCAGTGGCTTAGTGTTTTCCTTGCCACCAGGTGCTTTTCCAGCTCCAACGACCAGAGGTTTAGTGGAGTTTGCCCTTCCACCAGGTGCTTTTCCACATCCGTTTCGGTAGGCAACTGCAATCTCGGCCGCCACCTTGGCGTTATTTTTAATCAGCGCAATGTTGGCCTTGAGGCTGCTCCCCTTTGTGATCTCGGAGATGGCAGATAGCAGGAAGGGGGTGACTTCCTTGCCGGAAATACCCTTAGCTTTTGCGTCGGCGGTGGCCTCCTTGATGGCTTCCTCAATTTTATCCTTGTCCGCCGCAAACTCTTCCGGCAGAGGCACTCCAATCAGGACACCCGATTGAAGGTTCACTTCCTTCCAAGAGCGGAGCAGGGCCGCTGCCTCCTGAGGATCGGCCAGGTCATATGGCACCTTGCAGCCACTGTCCCGTGTGTAGAAATCGGGGAATACGCCACCTGGACTACCCAGTGACGTCACACACACTCCCTGGGTCTCCAGATACTCCAAGGTGCGAGGTATGTCCAGGATGGATTTGACCCCACTGCAGACTACAGCCACTGGGGTGCGTCCGAGTTCTGTCAGGTCGGCGGAGATGTCCAGAGAAACATGTCCCTCGCGGTGAACCCCGCCGATGCCTCCTGTGGCAAACAATTCGATACCAACTTGGTGGGCAATGATCATCGTGGCCGCGACAGTGGTACCGCCGCCCATTTTTCTGGATACGACGAATGGCAGATCCCTTCGAGAGCACTTGATGACCCGTTCCCGCGGCGTCTGGGCGAGCAGGCAGAGTTCCTCCTTCGTCAGACCCACTTTAATTATGCCATCCATGATCGCAATAGTAGCAGGTATGGCTCCCTGGCTTCGAACCACCTCCTCCACGGCCAGGGCTGTGGTCACGTTCTCCGGCATGGGCATTCCGTGAGTGATGATCGTCGATTCCAGGGCCACCAAAGGCTGCCGCTCGTGCAGCGCCTGTTGGACCTCAGGATGGAGCACAATGTGCCCATGGTTCTTCCTGTCTGTGGTGAGATTCCTCCGCGCCAGTCGCAGGGCGGTAAAAAGGCAGCGCCTCCGGAAAAGCATTGTAAACAAAAATCAAACGCATGCGACACGCCTGCTGATCGCTAGGCTGTGCTGCCAACCTGCTATATTTGTCCATATTTTTTAATTTTTAACTAGCTAAGTTAAGTTTAAATCTATTAAACAAATAATAATATTTATTTGTTCTGTCGAGCTTAATAAAATAGTTATTTCATAAAAAATAATTTATTTATTTATTATTTTTGGTAGCCCTTCCGCTTCCATGTCATTATCCCATCTCTCCAATCTGGTCACACTAAATTAGAAGCGCGTCTGTTTGTAAATATCCTTATATTGTTTTGAACTCGCAATTTTCAGGATTTATTCACGTCATGGACCCACCAAACAGTGCTACCATGGAACTAGGCCAGTATGCATACGACCTGAAGTATTTTACCTTCAATGATCTGCAAGTTTCAGCAGAAAGTGAGTAGGTTTCCTCGGCGAAGCTTATTGTTTCTAAGGAGTAATTGGTTTCCAGGGGAGTTCCTGGTGCGGGAAGTGGCCAGGAAAGTCGTGGGACACGCCATTAACCAAATCGGGACACCGAAAACCTCTGCCTTGTTAGAAGCTCAGAAAGAAACGGTGGTGGACTGCATTGTGAAGTCCTGCAGTGACAAAATCAAATGCCTAAGGGATCTGGACAGCAAGGTATTCCGCATTCCATCGCATGTGCTACAGTTCCAGGACATTCGCCTGTCTCATCAGTACACCAGCGAGGACGAGGAGCAGCGTCTGGAAGCCTTGGAAGCGCTCAAAGCGCGTTACAGGGAGGCGAGTGTCTTGCTTCCTATTTTCTTAAGCAAATCAACTGTTGATTCTTGCTAATAGTCTGTTTGTCCTTTAGCTAAAAATAATTG
Organism: Drosophila ananassae; assembly: GCF_017639315.1. Lineage (NCBI taxonomy): Eukaryota > Metazoa > Arthropoda > Insecta > Diptera > Drosophilidae > Drosophila > Drosophila ananassae. The sequence goes on from NC_057930.1 coordinate 27,209,154, forward strand.
TCCTTCTATATCCTATTACGTGTATATAGTTCTACCATTTGGAGCATGTTATTATTTCCATCTAAAATCTACATGTGTAACTGACCAATTTGATTTTTTAACTATGTTCTCTTTTTAACCAATTTTAGAACTTGGTTATGCAAGCCCTACTTTTTCTGGAGGAGAAACAGTACGAGGATATGGAGGATATTATTCAGGAAGAAATGGAATTCCATAGCCGCATCCATGAGACTCGCAGCCTCTACAATTTGTCCAAGCTACCAAAGTTCATCTCTCAGATGTCCACATCAGGACAAGATATTAAGAAAATGTCATGCGACTTGCCCCCTTCGAGTTAGTTATTCGAAGACATTCTATTTAAAACGTATATGAGCTGAAATGGCTAAAATACAAACTCTTATCTTTAAGAAATATTATGCATATTATTTCTTATAATCTGGGAATCAAATAAAAAGTCCCTACATTCCCTCAGGTTAGATACTTCCAATGGCATTGCTTCCAATGACAATACTTAGTGGGAGTTATTCCCTTAGGTTCTAGCTCTTTTCATCAAAGTTTGATGACTCGAGAAATTTATCTGTCGCAGAATGTGAGGGATTTCCAAAGTTAAACTGAAAGCGAAAAAAGTTCGCCATCTATTTTCGTGAGTCTCCATCCACCCATCCCATCTCCACTCCGGAGAGGCGTCTGCGGTTCAACAGCCGCTTGAGCAGCCCCACGCCGAGATGCCGCATAAACTAAGCAAAGCAAAATGAATCGAAGCATCGGTTAGTGGAGGATACGTGGAGCTATTTTTAAGCACTGGGGCGACATTTTTCTTATTTTGCGAAAAAAAAATATGTGCAAAAAGAACAAATAAACAAAAATAAAGAGCAGGCCGCACGATATTAATAAAAGCAGCGCTGCTTCTGCGTTGGATTCGGGTGCGGGATTTTGGTTCTGCGGACCGATCGTGGGCCCGGCTGCTGCATTCGTGATTTCGCCCGTGGAGTTGCACATCGTCGTCGCCGGGATCGTGTTGCTGCTACAGTTTGCGGATAAAGTGAGGTGACTAGTTCCTGGCCATTTTATGTAATGTACAATCCCATAAATACATTTTAATGCATTCCCAAACTAGAATTTAAAGGCCCAATGAATGTGGAGAAGCTAAAGCGCCTGCAGGCGCAGGTTCGGATCGGGGGCAAGGGCACTCCGCGTCGCAAGAAGAAGGTCATGCACCAGACGGCGGCCACGGACGACAAGAAGCTGCAGAGTTCGTTGAAGAAGCTCTCCGTCAGTACGATTCCGGGCATCGAGGAGGTGAACATTATCAAGGATGATCTCACGGTCATCCACTTCAACAACCCCAAGGCCCAGGCCTCGCTGTCGGCCAACACTTTTGCCGTCACGGGTCATGGTGAGAACCGGAAAGTGGTGGAAATGCTGCCGGATATCCTGCCACAGCTGGGACAGGAAACCGTTGTCCAACTACGAATGTATGCCAACTCCATGAACAACCAAAAGGCCGCTTCCCGACCGGAGGGATCTGCTGCTCCTGCCGAAGAGGACGATGACGTTCCGCTCCTAGTCGGAGACTTTGACGAGGTGGCCAAAGTGGAGGCAGCCGCTAAGCAGGAGCCTCCACAGAAGCCATCGACGGAAGGAAAGCCACAGCAGCAGGCTCCCAAGAAGGATAACCGCAAAAAGGCAGACGAAAAGCAGCAGCCGCAACCAGTCGAAGTAACCAAGACCAATGAGAAGCCTAAGGAGAAGCAGGATAAACAGGACAAACAGGACAACAAAAAGGCGCAGGCGAAGGGTGGAAAAAAAGGCGAAAACCAAGGAAATAAGGAGAAGCAAACCAAAAACAAGGACCAGTCTAAGGCACAGTCTACTCCCGCAGAGAAATCTGTAAATACCAACTCGCAGCCTTCGGCAGAGCCCTTCGCACAGAAACCAGAACCTATTCCACCGAAGGTAACAGAAACTCCTAAACCTACTGCCCAAAAGGAAGGCCAACCAAGACAGAAAGGACAGAATACTGATCAGAAGACAGAGGCAAAAGCCGTTCAACAACAACCGGAACCCTCTAAAGCGCCCGAGCCAAGTGCTGCTGTCCAAATTATTGAAGCGAAACCCATCGAGCCAAAGGTCGAATCCAAACCGGCTGAAAAGAAGTCTGAACAACCGAAGTCCAATACGCAGAAAGGGGATACGGAAATCTCTAAAAAGGTAGTTACTCCACCGATCCTGGAAGATAAGGCTGCCAACAAGCCCCTTCAACAACAGCAGGAACTGAAGCCTCAAGCTTCCGCCGAGGCTGTGTCACCTTCTCCAACTCAAACTCTCGCCCAGATTGTGGCATCGGAGCCATCTGGACCTTCAGCGTCTGCTGCTCAGCCCCAAGTGCCTAAAAGTGTAGAAGAGAAAAAGGAGGTTCCCCTACCAATCGCTACTCCGGCTGCTCTTCCCGACTCTGCAGATTCTCAACCAAAAACACCATTGCAAAAGCCCAAACTAGAATCACCTCCGAAAACAGCGCCTGAGAGCCAAAGTCCACCCACTCAGCCGGCAGAGAAATCAAAACAAGTGCCATCATCGGCCCAGGAGCAGGCCAAACAAGCCACATCGCCCACTACAGAGAGTGTTAAGGCTCCTGCGCCTGCTTCGGGTCCTGTTTCTGGTCCTCCCTCAAAAGAATCATCGAAGCCTGATGCAGAAGCCAAAAAGAAGTCGCCGCCGTCTCCAGCTAAGAAAGAGTCACCACCTCCTGCTAAGAAAGAGTCGCCTCCTCCTGCTAAGAAAGACTCTCCTCCTCCTGCTAAGAAGGAATCTCCCCCTCCTGCTAAGAAAGACTCGACTCCCCCTGTGAAGAAAGAATCACCTCCTCCTCCTGCGAAGATAGAATCACCTCTTCCAGCAAAGAAAGAGTCGCCACCTCCAGCTAAGAAAGAGTCGCCTCCTCCTGCTAAGAAAGGAACCCCTCCCGCTGAGGTGGCACAAGTTGCGCCACAAGTTTCAGCTGCCCCTTCACCACCAACAGCAGAGACGGCTTCGCCAGCAGCCCCCTCGACGCCACCGCCTTCTCCCACATCCGTACCCGTGTCAACAGCTGCTGGGACACCTCCTTCGCCCGTAACGGAGGCTCCATCCCCGCCGTTGCCTACTCCAGTGACTCCTCCTGGACAAAAGCAGGGCCCTGCAGCCTCAAAAAAACAGGATGCCCCGCAGAAACCACAACAAAAACAGCCGGCCCCTCGGTCTGGAGCTCAGCAAGGTCAGCAGGGCCCGCCGAAGCAGCAACCAGGTGGAAACAAACAGCAGCAGCCCAAGCAGGTAAACCCAAATGCTAAGGCGGGTGCTGCCCCAAAGCCGGCACCGGCTCAGGCCCCACGCCCTTCGCCTCCAAAGACATCTTCAGCAAATCAGCAACAACAGACCAAAGGACCCAACAAGGCACCAGCAGCAAAGCAGGCTGCGCCAGCTGGTGGGCAGCAGAAGCCAGTGACACCTCCTTCGAAGACATCGCTCTCGCCGAAAGCGCCAGCCTCTCCAAAAGCAGCTTCCCCGAAAGCTGGGACTCCTCCAACTCCTACTCCCGCTGCTGCAGCCAACCCGGCTCCGGACACTTCCGGCCCTCCAGCCTGCAATTGAATCTTGCTTGACACTTTGGTCGGTTTTCTGCATTTTGAACACAAAGTGCATTTTGATGCTTTGACTTTTCAGCTTTCCCTAATCAGTCAGACGTGGCACTTGGATACTTTTGAAATCCCCTGTCCTTTTTATTTCGAATAAACTTTTGACTCACAAATATTATTATTTTAAGGACACTTTATTTTATATTTGATCTTTGAGTTAAACCCACAATGACGTGCATGTTTTTGGAGCAGTTCGAGTAAGCTCTCCCGAAAAGCTCAACTAATGTACATATAATGTGCGGAAATCGTATCGATAATAATTACACCACTTAAGCCATCCTATGACTACTGTCAGGGCTCACCTTTCGCAATGGTAAGGTTCGACCTCGCCTACTTGGCCTTCTGGCTGCTGGAGGGCTTCTCATCCTGCACCTCCTCGATCCTGGCCGCCTCACTCTCCGGGTTCAGTTTCCAGATGGAGTAGTTCAGGGCGGTGGCGAAGCTCAGCCAGGCGAGGTAGGGTACAAAGATCAAGCCGGCGACCTTGTTCACCTGGTAGAAAAGCACTCCGCAAGCGCCGGCTGTGGCCGTCAGGGCCACAATGTCGATGAGTCCCTGTCAGCGGATGGGGGGATTAGCGACAACCACGTGGAATAGATATGGTACTTACGCCTTTGATATTGTGCTGCCCGAAGAAGATCGGAGACCACGCCCAATTGAGCGCCAACTGGGTGCCGTAGGCCAGGAGCGGCAGCTGAGCATCGCCCGAGAATCCACCACCGTCCCGCCACACCAAGTACGAGCCGTAACCCATTCCGGCGTACAGCGTTGTCCACACCGGGGCAAACACCCAGTTGGGGGGCTTGAAGGAAGGGAACTTCAGGTGGGCATACCAGTTCTGAAGGTGCTTTCGGGTGAGGCTGCCATTGTAGAGGCCACCCAGGTTGGGCAGGATCATGGCGCCTGCGATTCGGAGTAAGTCTCCACCACACGGACGGGGCTCGGCCATTGCTAACTGCTTCGGAGTTGGTTCAGTGAATGAGGCGCAATATCAGGTAGCGCCGATTATAGTTGGTTTGTTTGCCGGTGATTTCATTCGGGTTTATTGGTATTGCGTTTGTGTCTCCAGCTGATTGCATGAGTAAGTCTGGTGATGAGCACCTAGCCGTGGACTTTGCCGTGCGAATGGCTAAAGTTCTGATAATGTTTATCAATATATTAGTTTATTATTTCCAGTTGCTTCCCAGACCTACTTAATGGTTACTAATCCCTAGACCCCATTCGACCCCAGACGTCCAGAAACTCATCTATCCAACAGCGACAAAAATAAATTGGGCTTTCTTCCGGCAAAGTTTAAAATTCTACTGTTGGAATTCTTTAAAGGACGCCAAATATGTTGCATACTTTTGGGAGCAGAGCCGTTAAAAATATAGATATTTGAATAAGAAACCCGCTGGAACATTAAAGTAACGAGTCTACAACTATCATTTATTTAGTAACATTTTACTACGAGTTGGAAGTACAAAAGTTGGATACATTATACCCGGCGTAATACAGGGCGGTAAACTAAAGGAATATGAATTACATTAGAAACTAACTACGATCTACGGACTAAGGCAGTTAGGGTATGTTGGCGAGTTTCCCAATAAGTTAAAGAATGTTTTATGTACTTAAATGGCAATTAAAAGCAGTGGCTGGAACTAACTTAATATAGCACATTGAAACAATTTACACAAGTAAAGGATTTTAAAACAATGTGTTAAAGATACATTTGCTTTTAAAGCCTAGTCGAAGGTGCACGTAGGATTGTTGGCCTTGATGCAAGGCGATCAGATAGCAACTACTAAGGGCCCATATTATCCTAGAGCATAAGTCTATGGTTCACGATTATCTTACTATCCTGTCTCGTTTTCGTTGTACATTGCGAAATGGATGGGGATTACTTAACTTTAGGGAATGCAATTTTACACAAAGTTTACACATATGTTAAGTGTGGAATGGCTCCACCATTGCCTCAAAGTCTAAACATACTCCTCCGGCGCAGCCTGTCCGTTGGAAGCCATCCGCAGTGTGTTCCCCGCCTGCGGCTGCTGCTGGGATTGTTGCTGCTGCTGCTGCGGACTCGTGGTGTCCGGGAGCTCGGCAATGTCCTTGAAGACTCCCATGAGGTTCTCGTAGCTGGGGCCCCAGTTCAGCAGGTACTCCCATCCCAGGGTGGTGGCAGAGGGAGAGGCTGCTCCGTTGGCCTTGCGGTAGATGCCGCTCAGGTGGTTGGCGATGTCGTCGTCGCTGGCCACGAGCGTGCTCAGCGATCCGTGAAACGACGACTCGAAGCCGTCATAGGCGTGCGGTGGAATGGGCGGGGTTTTGATCACGCTTGGGTTCCGACTCGCCTCGCTGTTGAGAGCCCGGGCCACAGGACTTCTCCCGTCCAGGAGACTCTTGGTGGTCGAGTACTTCCCATCGCCACTGAGGCTGTTGTTGTCGTACTCGATCTCGGAGCAGGTGAAGCTGTCGTTGCCGCTCTCGTCCGTGGACGTGGAGCTATGTGCATCGACGTCCGTATTGTGCATGCCTCCGCCCAAGGACATGTGGAGCGCGCTGCTGGGAACTCGCGGGGCTTCACTGCTGGACGAAACTGCGTCAAGGGTGGACACCAGGCTGCAGGTTCTGGGACGTGCGTTGAGTCTCTCGATCTCCTCGGCGGTCAGGCCCATGGAGGTCTGCGGGGGAGCCTGCTGCGGCACCCCTGGCTTCTGCCGGCTGGCGCTGGAGCCCTGGCCGGACAACTGCGACATAACCGGACTGTTCAGGCTGCGCTCACTGTTGCTGTGCAGCACATCCTTTCCCACGCCACCGGAGCTCGACGTCGTGGCCAGCAGGGCGCTCTGCAGTGGCTTTCCGGAGATGTCGTGCAGCGTCAGTATGCGCGGTTGCTGGGAACTCAGCTCAGAGCTCGGCGAGAGCCGCGCCAAGGGCGTACTTTGGTGGGTGCGGGATGAGTTTGTCGGCGGTGGCGGAGGCTGGTTGCCCTGGCTCCTGGGACCGAATGGGGCGCCGTGGCGGTGCTGCTGCTGGGAGGCTGCACTCTGGTGCTTGTGGTGCGTGTAGGCGGAGACTGGGGGAGCCGTGGCCTTGTACTTTCGCATGCCTCCCGCCTCGCGATAACCCTTGTAGTGGAACACGATGTCGATGTCCGACGGCGCAATGGAGCTGGCGTTTTCGAGGTCGTAGTGCTCCGGGTACTCGGAGCCCATGTCCACCGAGCTGGCGTGGTCGAGTGGCAGCGGATGCAGAGGAGGAATGGGGAGGCGGTGCTCATCACGGATCAACGGGCTCTTTCCCACGACCTCACGCTCAATGATGTCGGGCCGCTGGGGCCTCTGTTGTGGCTGAGGGCACTCGGACGCAGGAGTCAGTTCGCTGCGGTCCTTAAACTTCTTGGTGAGTAGCTCGGGCCCCACCAGGTGGTGTGCTCCTACGGGCGGGCGAAGATGTTCTGCTGTTCCGACTGGCGGCGAGGGTACTTCGCTGGGGTGAAGATTGCGGGCCAGAACATGGTCGATCTGGGTGGGAGGCACTGAAGGCGCTCCAACCATGACTCCCCCAGGATGCTTGAGCTTGAAGCCGGGCACTCCGCAGCTCAGGCTGCCAATCTTTTCCTGCTTGCCTCGAAAACGGTAGATAACGTAGGAGCCCAGTATGGCCACCACCAGAATGACGAAGAAGACTATCACCAGCGTGATCCCGATGCTAAGGGGATCCGCGACTTGGGCAGCGTCCATGCCAATGACTCCGCTACATCCCGACTCGACCCTTCCATGTAGCCTCACCTCCGGGAAGATGCTGCCGGATCCGTTCAGCGGCTGCATTTCGTTGTTCACAGTGAAGTTGGCGATGCAGCCAGTGAAGATAGCCTTCTCTTGATCCTTGTTAATCGATCCGCCCACGCACAGAGCGTTTAGGTAAGGGTCCAGAAAGTCGTGGACGCCCGCGATGTCTAGCTCATCCCCCACCTGGCGTCCGTCTAAGTGCACCCGGAGACTCCGGCTTTCACTGTGCAAGCTGACGTTGTGCCACTTGCCGTCGTTCAGCGAGGAGGGCTCCTGCACCGTCATGTTGATGTCCAGCTGTTGCTTGGAGAAGTAGACTAGGCGGCCCTCTTTCAAGGACAGCGAGGTGAACATCTGGTTGGTGGCAGCGTAGAGTAGTTGTCCATCCGGCTTATAGGTGCGGAAAAGAAAGCTAAGCATCTTAGGCGCCTCGTAGACCTGGGAAGCTATGGTCAAGTTGTGCAAATCGCCTCCCGCTTGCCGGCGTTCCCGCGGATAACTGTCCGTCCAAGCATTCTTTGCGCTGTACATGTTTTCCAGGAGCTGCATCCGGCGGTACAGTTCCGAGACTCGAAACTCTACAAATGCTCCATTGCTGAGCGTCACAGGCTCCAGGGACTCGGAGCAATCGGGGGACTGCAGCTGGCCTCCGCACTGACAGAGCGAACTGGACCAACGGTCAATGCACTGACCAGCGAATCCTCCACAGCGTTCTGCCGCCAGCGATGGCTGGCAGGCTTGCCGGTTGCATCCAGGCAAGATGCCCCTGTGCTCGAGCGGAGTGCTCAGGTTCAGAGCTCGTCCTCCGATGTGCACACTGTGCAGGCATCCCACTAGGTCGTCGCTGTGCACCTGGCCAGGGCGCTCCAGGAGAGGATCTGCTGAGGCCAAGCCGCCAATCAATAGAGGCTGTTTGTTAAAGTTGAGAGTTCTGAATAAAAGGGGGAAAAGGGAATTAATACACGGCAATTGAAAGACATCATAAGACCACTTACCCAACAGGACCCACTTCATTGGCATAGCAAGTGGAGTCTCCGGGCGTGCACTCCGCGCAAGAGTCCCCGGAGTCAGTGCATTTGGCCACGCTTAGCGACATTACTCTTCCATTGCGGGTGGCAGTCACCTTATGCCATCCTCCGTCCGCAAGATCCCGTCCAGCTATCACCGTAGTAATGGCCGTGCGGGCACCTCCGGAGGAGAAATACGCTAGACCCTGCACCAGTTCAATGGCCAAGAAGTCGGAGCGGCCACCAGTCGGGATACCGTAGTTGTAGAGAAGCAAGGAGTTGGCCTTTGTGGTGGCGAAGACGATCGATATGTCGTTGGAGGTGGCGTCCAGGGCGGGGAAGGTCATGTACGAGAGGGGCTCGAATCCGTAGCTGAACCGCTCGCAGTGACGTCCGTATCGGCCGGGAGAGCAGTTGCACTTGTAGCCCGGCTTGAGGCTGACACAAAGGCCTCCGTGCAGGCAGGGATTCGGCCGGCAAGAGTCCGACACAATCTCGCAGTGGGTGCCTCGGAAGCCAGGTCGGCACAGACAGAAGTAAGAAGAGCCGTCGGCGCTGCGTTGACAACTTCCACCATTGCCACAGGGCTTGCTCCAGCAGATGTCGCTGCGCTCTTTCTCGCACTGCTTTCCGTCCCGGTTTGGCGGGCATACGCACTGGAAGTCGCTGCCGAGCCGTCTGCACTGGGATTGCTGCTGGCAGGGATTGGGTAGGCACGGGTCCTGTCTGCGGCTGCACTGTTCCCCGGAGAATCCGTTGGTACACAGGCAGGTGTAGTCGTGCACCATCCGCGGTCCCGACATCACAAGATTCGGGCTGTCGACAATGCTGAATGTGTGTGCGTCCAGCAGTCGGATGGTCGCGCTGCAGACACCTCCGTTCTCGCAGATTTGTGGCTCCTTGCAGGGCTCGTAGCCCACCACCACGTCCTTCTGCATGAGCTCCGACAGGGCTGAGCGCTTCTCCCGCAGCCTTTCGACAACCTCCTTGGGCTGCTTGTAGGTGCGCTTCCCAAGCTGCACTGCCAGGAGGAGCTCCAGATTAATGGGCATGGCATCGGATCCTCCCACGATCTCTCCTCCGTTCTCCAGGAGGCTGTAGAGAAACACGTCTCCGTGGGCAAGACTGGACTTCAGCACCTCCAGCACCTGTCGATAGTGGTGGGACAGGAAGTGGGCGGCCGTCGTGTTCCTTACCAGCACGGAAACCGTGTTCGCCAAAGTGTCGTTGTCGAAGCTCTGGAAGACTACGCTCAACTTGTTGCTCACGTCGCCATGCTTACCGTCGTTGCCCGTGTAGCTGGAGGAGAACGAGGAGGGCGTGGTGTGTGAAGTCGTGAAGAGGTCACAGGCTCTTGGAATGGCCAGTTGCAGGTGGGTTTGAGCCGGAGGAGTCTGCAGGCGACACCGATAGTCGCCCACGATGTCGATGTCATTGGGTCGGATGTCAGCGAGCTTGATGTTTGTGGGCAGATCTCCATTGAACAAGTTCACAGTCACCTGAAGGTTCCGCGTCGTGGACGGGTTGTCGTTCTGATCCAGCACCGTTATGGTGATCATGTGCTTTGACTTCTGCATCGGCTTCCCGCTGTCCTCCACCTCTATAACTGCTTCCAGTGTGGGAGTGATTTCGCGGTCGAAGCTGGCAGTGGACTTCACGAGTCCTGAGCTTCTGTCCACGCTCAGCCAGGACTTGTGCTTTCCGCCCACAAGCTTGTAGGAGAAGGGACCACCTGTGGGGACATTTCCAGTTAGATTTATGTTATAATTTCATGTCACCCGTTCTAAATACTTACCATTTCGCGGAAGATCCGGGTCGGAGGCCGCCAGTGTCATAATGGAGGTGCCGGACGGCTCGTTCTCGGAAATGTAGCCCATTAGTCCTTCGCGGGTGAAGGTAGGAGCATTGTCGTTCACATCCTCCAGGTCTATGCGCACCGTGGCACTGCCCGTCTGCGGAGGCAGACCCATATCTATGGCCCCAATCACAAGGTTGAAGTGAGCGGTCTCCTCCCGGTCCAGATGAGCAGCCGTGGTGATCTCGCCGCTCTGGGCATCTATCCTGAAGCTCTGCTTGAGATTGCCATTGATGATGGAGTAGCTGAACTGATTGTTCTGTGGTCGAATGTCCTTGTCCACGGCCTTGACAGTGATCACCTTGGTGCCTATGGCAGCTGCCTCCGAGACGGCGGAAGAGTACTGGCGCTTGATGAACTCTGGTGGGTCGTTTCCGTCCTGGATCGAGATTATCACTTGCGCCTCGTCGGTGTCGTTGCCCCGAATACTGCCGTAGTTCTTGGCCAGTACCGTGAGGGCGACACGGTTTTGCGTTTCCCTGTCCAAGTGGCGCGCCACATGGATCACACCAGTGTTGGTGTTTATACCGAATCCCTTGTCATTGCTGGCCCCCACTAGCAGGTAGTAGACGCGTCCGTCCTCGCCGCTGTCCTTGTCCGTGGCCTGGACAGCGCCCACGTGGGTGCCCATGGCCGAAGTCTCCGACACGTCGAAGTGGAACACAGGCTGCACAAAATGCGGATAGAACTCGTTGACACCGAGGATGTGGATAAAAAGTGTGGCATAGCTTTCCATGATCGTGTCTGGGTTCTTGGCCTTCAGTTGGAGGGTGTAGGTGCGTCTCTCTTCGTAATCGAAGGAGACCGCAGAGAAGATGCTCCCGGTACTGGAGTTCACGCTGAAGAAGTGCCGGTCTGTACCGGTCGGCAAGAAGGAGTAATGTATGATGGCGTTTCGGGGCGAATCCTTATCCGTCGCCACCGCCTGGAACACGAAGGTGCCGATTGGCTTGTTCTCGGCTAGGTAGCCGTGGTACTCCTTCTGGGCGAAAACCGGAGGATTGTCGTTGACGTCTGTCAGAATGATGGTGAGCATGGCTACCGCGGAGAGCGGCTGGAAGCCAAGATCCTGCACCGTGATGTTGAGGTGGTACTCTTGAGTCGTATCAAAGTCCAGCGGCTGCCGAATCACGATTCCTCCAGTGCGTTCGTCCACGCTGAACTTCCTGAGTTCATTTCCGCCCGATATGGCGTACCGGAGCATTCCGTTAGGCCCCACATCTGCATCCGTGGCTCCAACTGTGAGGATTGTGGAGCCGACTGGCTCATTCTCTGGCACAATCACCTGGTAGGTGTTCGCAGAAAACTTGGGCGTATGAAGGTTCTCTCCTGTTACCTCCACAGTTACGCGGGTCTGATCAAACTGCGGAGGCGCCCCCCGATCCGTGGCTCGCACGTCTAGCTCGAAACGAGACTGTGGAGGCGACGAAAGCGACTTGGCCAGAGAGATCCAGCCGTCGTGCGTTCCAATTGTAAACATGGAGCTAAGGTTGGCGCTCACCAAGGAGTACTCGATCTCGTTGGATCCGAACAGCTGTCCGTCTGTGGCGTGGACCCGTACGATCTTCTGGCCTCGCCCCGCTTTCTCCGGAACAGGCGCCAGGTACTTGGCTCTTTCAAACTTTGGCGGATTCTTGTGGGCATCGACGATGTTGATGTTCACCAAGCATTCCGAATACAGTGGTGGCTTGCCGTTGTCCGTAGCCAGGACGGTGAGGGCGTACATGTTCTCGGGGGATCGGACATACTGCGAGTGCCTAAAGTGGACCATCTGAAAAGTGTGTACAGTGATAGTAAGTAATCTTAATCCCAGCTCATGATTTAAACTCCTTACCTTTTTGCTGAATATTTCGCCGGTGGCCGGATCTATGCTGAACATGAGCGACGACTGCTGCAGGGAGTACGAGATGACCGAGTTGGGACCCTGCTTATCCCGATCCGTAGCGATGATCTGGCCCACCAGGGCGCCCGAGTGCTGCAGCTCTGGGAAACTGAAGCTGTAAAAACTGTGCTCGAATTCCGGGGCATTGTCATTCTGGTCCTGGATGGTGATGGTGATGGGGGTAGCTGCGCGCCAGGCCCCGTCGGACACCTCCACCTTAAGAATGTACTCCTCCTGCTGCTCGCGATCCAGGTGCCCGGCCACAGTGATGTTGCCACTCTGTGCGTCGATGCTGAACTTTCCGCCGGGGTTTTCGGTAAACGAGTAGGAGGCGTTTGCGTTCGGGCCCAAGTCAAGGTCAGAGGAGGTCACGCGGATGACAAAGCTGCCGATCTCAGCGTTTTCGGTCACGTTCAACGAGAAAAGGCGCGTGAACTTAGGTGGATTGTCGTTCTTGTCCAGCAGGTGGAGCAGAACGCTAGACGTGCCAGTCAGCTGGGGTCGTCCTTGGTCCACAGCCTCCACTACCAGCGCATACTCTCCGAGCTCCTCCCGATCAAGTCTCATCGTCGTGTGGATCTCGCCCGTGTCGCTGGCTATCTCGAAGGTACCTCTGTAGTCGTCCTTCAGACGGTAACTGACTTTTCCATTGTCGCCGGAGTCCCGGTCCGTGGCTTTGACCACGGCGATAAGCTGCGGCGGAGACTCTTCCTCGAGAACCTCGGAGTTGTAGATGAGCCGTTCCATCACCGGTGCATTGTCGTTGGTATCAGTCACGTTGAGAGTCAACAAGGTGACGCTTCGCAAGCTGGGCCTGTCGCCATCTACCGCCTCCACCCAGATCTCGTACAGGGGCAGTAGTTCGTAGTCGAGGCCATCCGCCCCCACGCTGATAACTCCGCTGTTGGGGTCCACTCGGACCGCATCTCCCATGTTGCCGCCCGCGATGCCGTAATGCACGCTGCCAACCAGTCCCTTCTTCGGAGACGTGGCGCTGACTTGGGTGATCACCTTGCCCGGCTCCACATCCTCCGCCAGGGTGAAGTAGCTGTTTTCGATGTAGGCGAAGGCGGGAAACTGTTCCGCAGGACGCAAGAACACCGTCAGCTCAGCCGAGGAGTGCTGCGGATATGCTCCTCGGTCGGCAGCGTGTACCATTATACTGAAGGTTCCTTTTGCAGAAGCTTCATTTTTGAGAACCACCTTGGTGCTCACCACTCCGGTTCTGGCGTTGATCTCAAAGTAATCCTGGTCCTTGCCACTGATGCTGTACCGCACCATTGCGTTTTCTGCCTCGTCCAGATCCGTAGCCAAGGCCCCAAACACAAAATCCCCTGTACTCGTCCTGTCCGGTAGTGTTACAGTGTATCGGCTGGCGTCGAAACTGGGAGCGTTATCGTTCACATCGCCCACCTGGATTGTGAGGTTCACCGACGAAGCTCGTGGTTCTGTGACGGAACTATCCTGGGCCATCAAAGTTAGGTGATATACGGCGGTCTCCTCCCGGTCGAGCGGCATGCTCGTGGTGATTATACCAGTCTGGGAGTCGATGTGGAAGCGCATAATGTGATCGCCAAGCAGATTGAACCGCAGCCTTGCGTTGAGTCCTTCGTCCTTGTCTGTAGCTGTGGGATGGAGCACCAAAGTACCGGCGGGAAGGTTTTCCTCCACAACGGCGTGGTAGGACTGCAGCTCGAAAACCGGTCCGTTGTCGTTCATGTCTTGCACCTCCACTCGTACGACGCCGGTGCCCGTCAGCGGCGGCGATCCTGTGTCCATAGCCACTAGTGTCAGAATGTACTCGCTCTGCCGTTCGCGGTCCAGGGGCTTCAGCAGCGAAATGTCTCCCGATGAGGCGTTGATACGAAACAAGTCAGTGTCTCCCTCCTTGAGGAAGTATCGCACTTGAGAGTTGAGCGGAGGAGAGTCCGCGTCATAGGCCTTTACCGTGAGCACATAGCCTCCGTTCGGCGGGACGGTGTTCTCCATGACCCGAGCCAGGTAGGGCGAATCGAGGAAGGTGGGGCGGTTGTCGTTGATGTCCAGAATGATTATGGTCAGTTCAGCAGTGTCGCTAGCCGGGTTCTCCAGGTCGCAGTCCTCGGCCTTCACAGTGAGGGTGTAGCGGGACAGCCGCTCAAAGTTCAGGTTCTTGGCCACCCGCACCACGCCTGTGTCCTCGCTGATCGTAAAGTCGTGGTTCAGGTCGCCCATGACTATGGAGAACCGGATGCGACCGTTGGCGCCTTCGTCTATGTCCGTAGCGGACACCTGCAAGACCATGGCTCCGATACTGGCGTTCTCGGCTACAGATGCGGAGTACTGTTTGGGATCAAAGATGGGGCTGTTGTCGTTCTCGTCCAATATGCGGACCAGAAGTTGCGTTTCTGCTTCCTGTGGAGGTTCGCCGCGATCTCGCGCCGTAATGTTCAACAGGTAGCTGGCCCGCAATTCCCGGTCCAGGGCGTCGGTTACGCGCAGCAATCCATCGGTGGGGTTGAGGGAGAAGGGAAGCGGTTCCGACTGGCTGGCTGATCCATCTTCGATGGAAGCGCCATTGAGGGTGTAATCGATGTATCCATTCCTTCCCTCGTCGTTGTCGACGGCCTTTATGGCCAGGACCACGGTATTAATGGCCACGTTCTCCCTGACGGCAGTCTCGTTTGCGGAAACGAAAACGGGCACCTCGTCGTTGATGTCCTTAATGAGTATCGTTACCTGGTAGAGGGACGAGATCGGATCAGTCATGGATCAGTCATTTGCCACAGTAAGGGAGAACTCACCTTTGCGGTAGACGAGAGGCGCTGCTGCTTCTGGTGAGACAGGAAGTACTGCTGGTCCTGGCTTTGGTGGAAGCGCCTGGGCGAGCGGTACTTCAGCTTCAGCTGCGTCTCCTCCAGCTCGCTAAAGCTGGTCACTTCATCCGGACAGTCCTGGGCGGTCACTGTGAGGGTGTACGTGGATCGGCGCTCCCGGTCGAGGTGACGACGAGTGCGGATGGTGCCGTTGCTGTCGATTTCGAACTCGGAGTCCGAGTCCCCTGCCGTGATGCTGTAGGCGACAAGCCCATTGTTGCCTGTAAGGGATTAGGAAATGCATTTAGGAAAGGCGTGCAAAAAAGGGAAATATCTGAAGCAGTTACCCGAGTCAATGTCCTTCGCAGAAACACTGGCAACCTCTTTGCCAATGGGAGCGTTTTCAAACACTTCGCTCGAGTAGCTCATGGGATCGAAGATGGGAGCATTGTCGTTCAGGTCCAGCACATTGCAGTAGATCGTAATGGTGGTGGAAAGGCTGGGTTGCCCATTGTCCTGGGCCTGCACAAGCAGGATGTAGTGCTGCACCTGTTTGGGATAAAATGTGGGCGGTGAGTCAGTGATAGTAGAGTGAAATTACATGGACTTACCTCTTCGTAGTCCAGTCGGGAGGTCAGAGTCAGCATTCCCGTTTGCGGATTCAGGCTGAAGATGTCGGTGGCCCAGTCCGAGAATACTCCATAGGACACTTGCGCATTTTGTCCTAGATCCGCGTCTTTGGCCAGAATCTGGCCCACTTGATAGCCCCTTGGCGCGTTCTCCGGAATGTCGAAGGAGTAAACAGTCTCTTCAAACACGGGCGGGTTGTCGTTGGTGTCGCTGACCTAGAAATATGGCAACAATTTGACTTTAGAAACGTATCCTTTAATTATGGGATTGCAAATCCTTACCTCTATGGTGGCATACGTTTCGGTGTACTGAATTCCATCAGAGACCCGGATACGGAGCTCGTACTTGCTCTTCGTCTCCCGGTCCAGGGAGTCTTTGAGGACCAGCTTGCCCGAAATGGGCTCCAGCAGAAACTTATCGTCGTGGCCGTCCATCAGCTTGAAGGTCACCGTGCCCAGGCTGTCAGGGTCGTGGGCACGCAGGGTGGCAATGGTGTGGCCGATCTCCAGGTCCTCGCTGACATTGTAGAGGAACGGGGAGTCGAGGAACTGCGGCGGACTGTCGTTCTTGTCGAGAACTGTTACTCTGACCTGCGAGAACAAAGCAAATGCGATGCGTCAATGTCAGTGGCCCACTTTGGCGTGCAGAGGAGGAGAATGAGTAAGGGGAGGCGGAAAACTGTCCCGCAATGGCATCGAACGGAAACCCGTTTCGAATTTGGCACTAAATGCTCCGCATATGTGCCCGGACTCTGTGGCAATGTCAATCGCATTCCTCATCTTTCGCGGCTGACCCGCTTCCAAAGTTGCTGCCCTGAGCTCCGAGCGGACTTTCTGCTTCTGCTGCTTTATGACCGAGCGAGTTATAGGTTAGGCCATTTCGACCGTACCGCTCTCGCAATCCCCACGAGGAAAACCGGCCTTCCTCTTCCCCTGCCCAACTTACATCTGCTTCTGGCATTAGTTTGTTAAGCTAATCTGCGAACTTGGTCGTCCTAATCCCTGCCAAACTATTAATATTTGGAGCGAAGAGACCGAAATTAGAATTACTCCGTCTGGGCCTCCAGAAATCGGTGCTCGGCTAGGTGCCCAGACGTAGTGCCTTTCTAAAGCCATTACATCGTCAGAGTGTCCCGAGACCCTCGACGAAGCTTCAGTCCCCTAATCAGACCGTACTAGAACCGGAGACCCAAGTCTGAGCTGGCTCGGAGGACAAAGACCAGACCAAGAGCCATAAATATGGCTCAGAGTGACAGGGTCGCATTCACTCGTAAAATATAGCGTCGTGTGCTCCGAGACACTGATGGTGTTAAGTCGGAGCAGGCGAGCAAATACTGCATTTGTAATAGAATTTATGCAAATTTGTAACATCAGACAGCGCCCGGAGAGACTACTTAAGGCACTTTAGGCTCCGAAAGGACAGGGTGCGGGGTGGCTCATCCTAGGCATTCTCGTGTGTGGATTAATGGGAGTGTGGAGCCTGCAGCCGGCCGAGTATATCAGCGGAGCACCATTTACAGTGAAATGTGTGCAGCTAATTGCATTAATTTGATCGGTGGCGGGTGCAACTGCGAAAATGCGGCCATTTGTCAACCCGTTTAATGGCCACTCGAGGCTCAGAACACGCCTTTTTATACCCGTGTTCCGTGTTCCGGGGATTGGATATAGGGACACTTTGGAGTGTCCTCAATCACTAAATTATAGCGACTTTTAATAGTTCTTTGGCGCTGGATCTGGCCAAGATAACATGAGAAGAAAGTGCGGCTGGAGTGGGTCGAATGATCTTCATAATGAACATAACCAGCATTTATTAAAGTCGAGTGTTTATTCAGCTTTCCTGGGCTTTCTCCGCAAATAGAAAGAGTCTAGATTCGGAGGCTAGAAACCATGTAATGGCCACATATTTGAGGCTAGCAAATTAGCCAAAAACGAGCAAGAAACCGAAAAATAAGGGAACACGACAATCGTTTTAAATCAATGCAAGAATGAATTGATTGAAACACTCTTCGCACGCGAGGCATAGCGATCGGAACACACTAAGCCATAGGGCTCTGCTAGCCCGGGTCCCTGGGAGAGGTGCCATCCTTGGAAACGCGGATTCGTGCACGAAACTGGAACTGGATCCACACACATTTGCATGCGTGAATTGTTGGCATACCTACGCGTACAACGTGTGTTCCTGCCGGGAGGACAGGGATGAGGGGAGTAGTAGGAGGCGGGGCCAAGGGAGGACTCAGTGGAGATGTGGAGAGGTTGGGTTGTGGACTGGCAGGGGGAGCCGCATTCGAAGTGGAAAGAAGCTGCGAGACGGGTTTTTTCGGCATTATTCTTTTCTCTGCTGCTTCTCGCTTCGGATGTCGGATGCCTGGAGGAGGCCTGCAGAGTCCGAGGACTGAGGACTGAGGTCCGAGAAAACCCTCCAAGGGGCGAAGCGAAGGGCGACCGAGGTCTGACTCCCGTGAGTAGGGTAGCCGGGCATAATTAAAGGCATCTGCCAATGAAGCAACTTATTATAATTCTATCCCTGCGGCCCATTTATGCAGCGCTGCGCTGCGTTGCGATGTAAAATATTTTCTCGATACACAGGTCTGTCTGGTTCCCCACCCCCGGTCTGGCGAGGGCCTCCTCCCTGGCCGGCAAATTCATTCACCAGTTATCAGTGCTTAGGGACGAGTCCGAGGCATCCGCACTGGCCCTGTTAATTTGCATCTCAAGGCTCCATCGCAACAACGTGCCTGTGCTCGGGAGGCCGATGTCTGCGGATCTGGGAATCGGGGAGCTACGGAGCGGCGGAGCTCCGGGTTGGCGTGCAATCAATATTTCATATCAGCACAAGACATTAAAAGCGCATTAGTGCGGTCTCGACTTGCACTGATAAGCCCTTGAAACTGGCCCAGAATCTTCAGCCGCGGCTGCGAAAACCCAGCAACGGCATTCCTCGTCCCGATCTCACCCAGGGATGCAGCTGGGCAGTAATGGTGGAAAGCAAAGCCTAAAAGCTCCCCATGTAAAGTAAGCGGCTAAAAACATAGTCTTACGGAGAGGACACTTCTTGGACAGGGGATTTGGATGATCCTGCAGATCTTACAAGGGAGAGATCCAATATGAATTGGGAAATATTTTTTACTAAGTCAGTCCCATAACTGAAAAGAGGGAACAGGTTTTCGGCCTATTTTCCAACTCACCTTCGTGCTGGACGTGCGCGGCTGTCCTCCCAAGGCGATGGCATAGACTTCCACTTCGTACACGTCGGGTCCGGCCTCGCGGTCCAGCTCTGCAGCTGTGGACAGGATTCCCAGCTTGGCATCGATGTCGAAGAGGCGATCCACCTGCCCTCCATAGGCTCCACTGACCGCCGTAACATTGGTCACGTAGTACTCGATCTCCGAGCCTGCTAGATGGGCGCTGATGGTCAGAATGCTAGTGCCGAGTGGCTCGTTTTCGTAAACAGATCCGGAGAGGACGTTTTTCTGCGCAAACTGGGGAACCTCGCTGCCTCCGAATCCGGGCGTGATGATCGTGATGTACACCTCGGAGCTGCGACGTTCGCTCTGCACCGCCTCGTCCGTGGCCTTCAAGGTGAGCTGATAGCGCACTTTGGACTTGTATTGAGGTCCGGGCGTGAAAGTCACGATACCCGTATTCCTGTTCAGCCGGAACAACTCCTGCTGCCCACTCACGATCTCGTAAGTCACTAGGCCGTTGCTGGACGAGTCGGCATCTCGAGCGTGTACCCGCATCACCTGCTGGGGACCTTGATCCGTCATTGGCAGCATTGCGGCATTCATGGATACGAACACGGGTGCGTTGTCGTTGATGTCCTCCACGATTACCGTGACTAGCTTTTCCGCATGAAGCTGGAGATCCGATGGCTGAGCTCGATCAGTTGCCACCACTGTCAGGCGGAAGGTGTCGATGGCTTCGCGATCTATGTCCCTAAGCGTGTATATCACACCAGTCTCAGTGTTAATCCCGAAGTGCCGGCCTCCCGAGAGCTCCGGCTCTTGCTTGCTGATGGCGTAGCTCACCTTCCCGTTCAGTCCAGAGTCCGGATCGTCGGCGAGGACTGTCACAATGGGAGTCTTCAGCCCAATGCCCTCCTTTATTTGACGCACAATGGCAGTGCTGGGAAAGATCGGGGGATTGTCATTGGCGTCCACCACCACCACATTGTAGAGCACCGTGGTGGACAGCAAGGGCGTGCCACAGTCGGAGGCCGTGATGTTGAGCGCGTAGCTGGTAATATCCTCGTAATCCAGCATCTTGTGCAGGTAGAGACTACCAGTGTTGGTGTCAATGTGGAACGTGTCCCGGCGATTGCCCGCCGAGATGCTGAACACCACCTGGCTGTTGACACCCTGATCCGCATCGCTCGCACGGAATCGCATTAGCTCCGTTCCCGTGGGACTGGTTTCCAGCACGGAAACTTCGCTGCTGGACTGTGTAAACTCCGGAGCATTGTCGTTCTCGTCCAATACTACAATGGTTATGGTGGTGTTGGCGCTCAAGGAATCCTTAAGAGCAGCATCACGGGCAACGACAACGAGGTGATGGGCCTCTTGCGACTCCCGGTCCAGTCGACGAGCCAATGTCAGTTGTCCCGTGGCGCCGTCGAGGCTGAACTGGCCCGCCTCGTTTCCGCCGGCTAGGGAGTAGTAGACATCCCCGTTGAGGCCTTCATCTGCATCCTGTGTGAAAACGTGCGTGATGTGAGTGCCCTCGGAGGCGCCCTCGGAGATGGTAACGTGGTAAGGGGCCCTCAGGAATACCGGCGCATTGTCGTTAACGTCCGTGATGATTACCTTAACTTTCACCTTGTCGCTCAGCCGAGGGCTGCCATTGTCCGACACAGTCGCCTCCAATATCATGTAATTACCTTCTATACTGGATATCCGGCTAGCCCGTTCGTCGCCGCCGACTTCTCCTTCCGCCGTGCCCCGACTGTCGCGCACCAAGGCCTCCCGATCGAAGGGACGCAGCGTCTTAATGAATCCGTTTCTGATGTCGATCGTAAAGTCCTGAGTGTGGCTGGTGAGGACGAAGCTTAGCTCGGCGTTCCGCCCAATGTCTCGATCGAGAGCCGTCAGCTTCCCCACAAACGTGTCTGCCGGAGCGTTCTCCGGTATGCTAAACGTAAATGTTGAGTTGGTGAACTGCGGTGCGTTGTCGTTTTCATCGATCACGTGGATCACCACTGGAACTTCGGAGGAGCGGGAAGGCTCACCCGCATCCCGACAAGAAACAGTCAATGCGTAGTAGTCGCGCACCTCGCGATCCAATAGAGCTTTCACAAACAAGTACCCGTCTGGGAAAATGCCGAAGATGCGCTCCCCGTTTCCTTCGATAATCTCGTACGAGATTCGTCCATTCTCGGCGGTGTCCATATCTGTGGCAGGCAGTGCGAAGAAGCGAGTGTTGACCCTTGTGCCCTCCAGCAGTGAGGTCTCGTACGAGGTGTGGTCGAATACGGGCGTGTGGTCGTTCACATCCGCTATGTTTACTGAAAGGCTCAGGCGACTGGAAAGGGCAGGATGGCCGGAGTCTGTAGCCATTAATTCCACAAGGAGCACGGCTCCCGGCTCGGCAGCGACGGGCCTCTGCAGATAAAGCACTCCTGTGGCAGGGCCAATGTGGAATTGATCGTTGGGGTTGTGCGTGAGGTTGTAGCGGATCCGACTGTTTACACCTGCATCCCGATCTCGAACTCTGGATAAGTACACCTCCTGGCCTACGGCGGCGTCCTCCGGCAGCCAGATGGTGGGTTCAGAGTCGCGATCCAAGGCAAATACCGGCGCGTTGTCGTTCAAATCTATAACTGCGATGTTCACGCCACATGTCCCGTAGACAAAGCTTGAGCTGGACATTGATCTGGCCAAGATTGTCAGCCGAAAGTGGGACTGCACTTCCCGGTCCAGTGAGGTGGCGGTGGCGATGCGGCCAGAGGTTGAGTCAATGGTGAAGTTCCTGTCCCTGTCGCCGTGGATAATGAGGTATTCAAGGGAAGGCAGGGAGTGTCCAGACGGGGCTTTCATCTGCACCACGCCGACTTCGCGGCCCTTCTTCGCCGGCTGCTGCTCGTGATCCTCGACGAGTTGGAACTCATAACTGCTCTTTCCATGGTCGCACTCGAGCTGCAGCGCCTTCGATCCAAGAACGATTTCAACTACAGCATCGCGCTGGCTTTTCCTTTTTCATAAAAAAGATAAATAATATATGAAGCTAGGTTCTTAACAGGACACAATAATGCAAGAGGATTAGATCCATAAAATTCAAAACTTTTACAATAGATTGCTGTTAGTAGATGACTTAAATAAGAAGTAAGTATTAAATGTAAAAATACATAAAATATTGTTCTGGGCTTACCTCCCCGCCGGTTGTCCGTGGTCGCGGGCCGACACCTGCAGCTTGTAGTGTGGCTTCACGTGAGTTGTGCCCACGTCGGCGTGCATCCTCAGGGCTCCGGAGCGAGCATCCAGCTGGAAGAGGCCCTCCCCACCTGACACCAGGCTGTACTCAATTAAGGCGTTATCGCCCTCGTCCCGATCTGAGGCCGTGACGTGCAGAAGGATTTTTCCCTCGCCGTTCTCATGGCCGTCATTTCTGCTGTCATCCCCGAGTGTGTAGATGTAGTGCTGTGGATAAAACTCTGGATCGTTATCGTTCACATCTGCTACGTTCAGCCAGACAGTGGCGGTGGAGGACTGGGGCGTGGGTGCGCCCTGGTCTCGGGCGATCACGGGAATCTCGTAGCGCGCTGTTGACTCACGATCGAGGAATCGCCGCGTCGTTAATTGCCCCGTTATCGCATCGATAGCGAACTGCTGGGGGTAGAGGCGCTCCACGCTAGGCGCCAGCGCGAAAGTCACCGATCCATTGGTTCCCTGGTCGTGGTCGGTAGCCGTCAGCACGGCCACCAGCGTCTGCGCCGGAGCATTTTCGGTAAGGGTCACGTTCAAGTGGCTTTGGGCGAACTGTGGCGCCTCGTCGTTCTCGTCCAGAACGGTCACTTTTAGCTGGGTGTAGGCGAACTTGGGGTTGGGACCACCGTCCCTCGCTGAAATGCTCAGCTCCACGCTGTCGCTCACCTCCCGATCCAGTGGCCCGGCGGTCACGATCAAACCTGTAAGCGGGTCCATCGAGAACCACTTGAGCTCGTTGCCCGAAAGGATCTCGTAATGCACCTCGGCATTGACGCCGGTGTCTCCGTCAGTGGCTGTTATGGAGGTCACATAGCTGCCCTTGGAGGCCAGTTCGCTCAAAACCGCTGAGTACTCTGACTTCTCGAATACGGGCTCGTGGTCGTTGACATCGTTCACGTCTATTATCAAGTGGGCGGTGGTTGTCCTCGCAGGGGTTCCCTTGTCCATGGCCACCACCGTCAGGTTGTACTTTCCTATCTCCTCGCGGTCCAGGACGCCGTTGACTCTTACTATGTGCAGACTGCCCGTTTTCTCCAGCCGGAAATGTCCCATTTCGTTGCCGGATACAATGCGGGTAGTCGTGTTACCATTTAGACCATCGTCGGAGTCAATCACGGATACGGCAGCCACAACGGTTCCGTTCGCGGCGTTCTCGTCAACGGTGGCCACACTGCCGGTCGGCGGAAAGTACTGGAACCGAATGATCGGGTCGTGGTCGTTGGTATCCACGAGATTCACCGTTACGTATGCTCGGCCGTCCTGCCTGGGTGATCCGTGGTCGCGAGCAAAGACCGTAAAAACGCAGGCTTTCTGGACGCTGCCCTTGGCATTCGTTTGCTGCGGACAGTTCACGCGCTCCGTGTTGGAGATGACGCCCGTCTCCGGATTGACGGCGAACTGGTGCTCTGTCTCGGCCAAGTAGTATGTAATCTTGCTGTTGTCCCCCAAGTCGTTGTCGGATGCCATGACGGTCACCACAGGTGTGCCCGGCAAAGCCGTTTCGTTGAGGGAAACATTGTAGTCGCTGTGGTCGAATATGGGCGGGTTATCGTTGACGTCCAGAATGGTAACGTTGACCTGTAGAAACCCGAATCTCGGTGGGGACCCTCCATCTCGGGCGGAAATGTTAAGCTGATAGGAGCCACGTGACTCTCGATCCAGGTTTCCTTTCGTTTCCAAGTGGAGGTACGACGTATCCCCGCTGGGATTAGTCGTCGTGGCCAGTCGAAACTTGTTGTCAACATTGCCGGCCACTATCTCGTACTGGTCCGTCACCCCGTTCTCTCCTGAATCTGCATCCGTGGCGGCGTCTAGAAGGAGACGCGTCCCAGACATGGCGCTCTCCGAAAACGACACGGCGATGCTCGGCTCCGGGAACTCGGGAGAGTTGTCGTTGATGTCCAGCACCTTGATGCGCACCTCGATGGGGTAGGTGGGCTGCGAAGAAAGCACCACTAAGTCGTAGTGGTCGTGGATGCCTTCGCGGTCAAGCACCACGTTTGTCTTCACCTCGCCGGTGACCGGGTCGAGGGAGAACTCTTCTGGCGGTTCGTTGAATCGGTAGGTGAACTTGGGTTTGGTGGGAATGAAGCCTACCGTTGTTCCTCGCGGCTGACCCTCCAGCACGTCAAAGTCAGCACTCGTGTCCACGGCGCGGGACTGCATCTCTCCCGCCATTGAGGGGCTTCTGCGGCGCGGAAAGGCCGCGTACTGCTCGTAGGTGGTCGCGTAGCTGCGTCCTCGAGGAGCCAGAAGCTGCATCGTAGGCCGGGCCTCTTCGTTCGCCCGGCCAATGCCGAGCTCCACTGCCAACAGGAGCAGGAACAGCAGCAGCATTGGTAAGGGCTGTCCCCGGCAAAGCCTCTCCATCTCCGCTGGGGCTCTCATGAGAGCGGATGGAAGACTTTTGGTAAAATTGGCACGGAATTTATCACTTCTTTCACGGTTCTGTTCACTTGGAACTGTTCTTATGGTCAGCACATTGGTTTACTTGTTGGGTATACTCTGGATGCATCCTGGAATGCGTCATTTTAGTTCTGTTGGTTCGTTAATTGATTCGCCAGTAGCCTGAAAGAGAAACAGAAAGAAGATGATTAGCTTTAATTATTTCCACACTTTCATCATAGAATTTCTACTCTCCGATGCGCCATCCGATGTGCTTTGTTCTTTTTACAGAACAGTGTTCGGAAACGTCTCAATAAGCTTATTAATTATAAATGTGGTATTTAACCTATGTATAATGTCATGTGTCGCTACGTATGTAAATACTAAACAACTATAATTAATTCGTACTGTTTAATGAAAAGCTACTTTCAATTAACAGCTCCATTTCATGCTCCGTCGCCCACAAGATTAGCTCCACACCCTGGCGCGATCTGGAGGAGGAAGAAGCGCCAAAGCGTAAAGCGTAACATTTTCCAACAGCTTTTTATTAAAATCTAATTTATTCTCCAAAGTGTGGAAAGTAATCTAACACCTTAGAAATGAAAAGCTGCTCCCCTTGTACCCCTAAAAAGGAAAAGTCCGCAATCCACACAAACATAAATCTTAAAATCCTCTCAGAAAACAAGAGACTTAGGCAACGAACTTGAAATTTTTATTCTGCAACCGGGTGATGGTTACGGTTTTTTAGAAAAACATAATCATTCTTTTCGTCTCCAAATACTAAACAAAGACTTAATTCCCGCCACACTCTCTTATAAAAGCGATGACAATAACCAAAGAAGGAAAGAGCTCATATAAAATGCTTTTGTTGTAATAAATTTGGTGGTCTTATAGACATGAACTCTTGCTGGCTCAAAGATAATTTTCTAAATTAAATGATTCTTTACTTAATTTAGTTCTATCCTAAATATACCTCCTGATAGGCGTATAGGAATGTCCGCATGAACTCTCTACTGGACCGACTCTGGCGTCTCACCCGTAGAATCTGTCAGAATGTGGGTTGGGGTAACCGATTGAATCGGCTTAGACCGCTGGATACCCGTACGTAGCTAAAAATGCGTCGTAAATTTCGTATTTGTTGTCTGAAGCTTTTGAAGCCGAGCCCGTTCATTAATCTTAAAAATCTACCTGCTCTAATGGTATTGTTAGCTGTCGGAGTTTTTGCTTTTTCGGTTCCTGCCCGTCTTCTCATTTCATTTCTGGGCACTATCAAAGGTTTTTGGTACTGGTGTTGGGTTTTTCTTTTTTATGGGTCCCATCTGTGATTGGTAGTTCCTCGTTTCCATAAAATTCCAATGGAATTAGAACAGCCCTCTTTTGAAATTTTGAGGTCTTGTGTATGAACATCTGAGTCTTTTTAATTTGAATCTGGATGTGTCAGTTAAGGAAACTAATATGACTTTAAATTAGTCAAGTACTTCGCTTAGGATGTGCCAGTTTCGGTGAAGTTAACTGACCCACCTTGAACTCTAGAGTCAAACCCATCTTAGAGTTCACCGTTTACGACTCTTGTTGGATGTCGACTAAATTAATGAAAGAAAAGAAATTCAATATTCTTGATTGATATATGTATCTGGCTTTATCTGTCTCCTTTACACTTTCTCATACGCACCATGGACTGGTTTGGGGCATATCTGGTTTCCACGCCATTGAAACAGCGTCTGAGTTGACTCTATTTAATAGTTCATAAATTCCATATCTGTGTTTATACATTAGCAATGTAAATTCAAGCCCACAAGCCGTCGATGCTACAACAGTCTAAAGAACAGCCAGAAGTTTTGTAGTATGAGGGCAATGCTACTTTTTCCTGGTATCCAGAGATCAAATAAATCATTCAATTTGTTGTATAGTCCGGTAGGACAGCCCCAAAGAATACGGAATGCCGGGATTACGTGGCAGTGCTCTCCCAAAAACATTCGGATTGGGCAATGGGTGACCCCAGCATCCGACTCTGGCAGCACAATAACACTGCGAGTCTGGCATCCGAGGAGGGCAACCTTTACAACCACAGATTCAGGTTCACAGACAGGTAAAGACACAACCACGGAGGTAACCGCTGCCTACGTTACCGTTGCTTTCCCATAATTCAAGATGTAGTCTTATTTGTATCTTGTATCTACACCTATACTATATTCATAATCCAAGTCGGTCATGAATGCACTATCTGCAGAACCATTAGATGGTGCCAGAAAAAGTGATTGGCGGTCCCTGTTTGATGTCATTCAAATCAGGGCTGAGCAGGATCAGCATGGTGCCCCATTGGCTGATTCCTGGAATATCCACTATATTTTCTCCGATTGTGACGGTGACTGTGACTGTGCCTGCGACTGAAGGCCCAAATGGAGGCCCAAGCCAAAAATATCTATCCAGTCCAGGTCCACTATGAATGTTTATGAGTACCTACCATTTTCTTCACATTTCTACAGGCGTTTCGGTGTTGGTGGGGCACACACAGCCCGACTCCCGATGCTCTCACGGACACCGTGCTGACACAAAGGCACACACACGCGCACGGATATCAGACGCAGCATATTTTTTCTTTCAGCAAAACGTGTTTTGCCTCATTTTTCGCTCTTGTATATGGCTTGTTGCTGCTGCTGGCTGTTGCTGTTGCCGTTGCCGTTGCTGTCGCTCGCTTGCAACAGCAATGTTGGAATTTTTCACTTATAACAATTTTCAACGGCGACTCACACACACACACACACACACACTGCTTCACAAACAAATAAGGCTGCACTGGGGGCAGCGAGTGGGAGCCCGCTGGAGCTGGAGCGCCAGCTGCTTTGGTTTGCCTCTAATTGCGAGACAAATTCATAAAAAATGACCCAGGGCTGGCACTTTATGACACTAGCTGGAATGCAGCAGGACTCTTTGACTGTGGGACGCACCTTCACTTTTGTCACCCGTCGGACGCACGTGCTCCTTTTCGTCGCTTAGTCGGAAGGCAGAACTCGGCCCAAACCACTCGCTCAGCGTTCGCCACGGAACTGAGCGCCTCAGAGATCCGCTGGAGAATCTCGAGGTGGAAAAAGTCGCCAGACGGGTTTGTCCCACCTGAGTCGAGGGAGCGGCTTGGCCGCGATCCGTCTCTCCCTCTCAGGGAGAGATCGCTGGAATCTCTCACACGGCTCTACCTGTTGTGGCTACAGCACATTTTTCACTTGTTGCAGTTTCGTTTTTCATTTTCTTGTACGCGGCGCTCTCCGAGCTGAGAGAGGTCCAGTGGTCCGGTCCAGTCTGACGAGATTCAATGGCCACCGGCAACCCATACACAGCTAAAAAAACAAGTCAGAGCAGCTATGGAGGAATGTGTCGGCTGCAGATATACCTAGTAATCAGGGTATATTGACCAGGATAACCAGGATAAGGACTACACCCTTCAAGATAAAATCACTAAAACATTAGTATTGCCTAGCAGAAAGGCGCATTTCGCCATTCCTCAGTGCCACAGATATTTGCATGAACAAATATAGGAATAAATTAAAATATGTATTGTAAAGTATATTAGAAATCTTTATTTCAAGCCGTGGAATATACCTCAGGTGTGTCTGCGAGTACTGGGTAAAGTTATTTCTCCGCCGCGGACCGGATAGCTCTCTGTTTGTGGCTTTTTGTTTGGTTACATCCCTGGTTACTCATAAAAGAATAAGACTTGGAGAGTCTTGGGCAGCGCCGTAGGATTTTGTTTAGCATAGAAACTGGTTTCAAATTAAAATTATCGCTGGTCATTTTTCTTATGGTTAGTTGGCGTTTACTTTGCCCTGTTCCGTTGTGTTGGTGCCTCATTTATTGTTTTCCTCTTGTCTTGGTTTTCTGGAATTTTGGTGTTTGGGACCTGCCTTTTACTTCCCTTTGCTGTCCCCGAATGTTGCTGTAGATGTTGCTGGCGATGGTGACGACGATGCTGCTGGTGTGAACTAGCTGTGTCTGCATCTCTCCTCCACCTACCGGCTCCCACTCAATCTACCATTGGCCCCTACCCTATAACGCGATCTTAAATTGGTCCAGGACAGTAAGAGTCGTCTCGTTGGTGATCGCATTTCAATTGACTAATGTTTTACATAATAGTGAAATAATTATTAAAAATCTCCGGCTCTCCAAAGGTATTCCTTATGCCATAATGCTTACAGACTGTATGTCCTATAGTGGAGGCATAAACATCTTTCGGACAAGGAACTCCTCCATATCCTACCAATCGTATTTTTAATGGAGGTTTTTGTGACAAATGTACAGAGATTTATAGAACAAGATTTTCTAAAGGTATTCCGCTTGGAGTTGGAGCTTCTAGAGGAGAGATACGAGGCTTGTGGCGGCCATAAGCTCCACCATACCGATTGTTTACAATTTGAAAAGGCCGCCCATCTTGAAAACGTGAGAAAATATCGATAATTCTGGGAGATTGTGATGGAGAATGATAGAAAACGATTTCCAATTCTTCATCAGACTGATTCTACAGACTTTAACATTCTTCTATAATCAATTTTTTATGTAGGTTATTTTTCAGATATGAATGAATTAGATTTTTTTTAAACCAAACTGAAATCAATTTAATTAATTTTTATTATACAGGGAAACACATCTGCCAGTTTTCAACAGACCTTAGACGGTTAGTAGAGGATTACAGAGTTGATTTTGAAAATTTCAATTGACTTTGATTCATTTTTTATACAATTCCTTCGCTCCCAAACACAACTTATCTTCGGTTTACATCATAGGTCTATCTTTGGCATAAAATACAAAGTAGAGGATAGAGGTAGGCTTCCGTTTAAAGAAAATTTGTATTTATTTTGGCATTACAATCAAAAGGTGATAAATGAAACTAATAAAATTAAGGTAATAGGTAAATAAAAGGTAATCATCACAAATACACCGTAGCCCGTAAACCTTATTGCATTTCCGCCGTTTACAAGTTCACGACTTTATAAACAGTAATTGCTTTATATCACCAGTTAACTACTTTTGCTTCTCGACTCTGTTCCATTCCCTTCATCGAATCACTTCTATCACAAATTAACGAAAACAGTTTCCGTTTCCATCTCCGTTGCTCCCCACTGCTTCCCCAACTCCTTCCATCTATTGCTGGTTCTAAAGGTGCTCTTTGGAATGTGTACTCTGGATTCGGTTGTAAGTTAGTTAATACCAAAAGCGGCGAAAGGATAGACTTCCCATTCTCGGATAAAAATGAACTGAGTGTAAAACACAGGGACGGACGTTGAAGAACGTTGGGAGAAAATTATGTTCAGAATTTGGCTTGGCTCCTATTGTTGTATATACTCCGACGAAGTTTTCTACGTTTTTTAAGTGTTTCAGCCTAGTTAGTTCAGACTCTTCTGCTTGGTCACAAGAATTATATCTTAATGGATGCTGGTGTATGTGGGTGTGATTGCGACTGTGTCTGACGGTGTTTCTATTTCTATGATTTAAATGTAGACCTATGTAACCTCTATTATGTAGGTATCTATCATACGCAGAACAGCTTAATGTGGCCATAATTTAGAATCCTTGATACACGTACATACATATGTATTTTTGTGATGTTTGGTATGAGGGGAGAGCTACTTAGTACAGCGGCTACAACTTTGCAAAATTTTCAACTCTGCCGTTCAGTAATTATAAATGTCTAGCCTATTTATCTCCTGGAGTTCCTTCTATATACAGGTGATCTAACGTAAGGGAAACACTATAGCCTAGATTATCGACAAATCCAATCGCTTAGCGAATCATGTGCAGCTTCCAACGCAGCACGAAATAAGCTATGATCCGCAGGGCGAAGAAGATCCCGACCAGCGCCACTGCGTCCACCCAGAACAGGGCGTTGTCCATGGACATCTCCTCGAGGAACTTCTTCGGCGAGCGGTAGTGACAATAGATCTGGTTGCATTGCAGCTTCTCTCGATCCATGCCGTATATGGCCACCATAGCACCTGCAAAAAGGATGGATTTAAGGTTTGGAATGGAAGGAAATCTTTCACTGTGAACCATACCCTCGAAGCCGTAACGGACGTAGCTGACGTAAGTGACCCATTGCAGATACCCGGGGATGGTGTCAAAGTTCACAAAGAACCCGGAGAACAGTATCGTGGGTATCGTGGTAACAGGGCCGAGGAACACACCGGTTTCGATGTTCATTCCCGCCCCGATCAGCAGGCCCAGCGACTGCGCCACCAGTGAGTTGAGCACGCAAATAAGCACGAACATCGAGACCCGTTCCAATTCCATCGGCTGCGAGGTGAGATAGTAGACTACCAGGACGTAGACGCTGGAGAAGACGATCTGAAAGGTCAAAGAACAGAAGGTTGGGCTGTTTCTGAGAGCACAAAGGTCAGTGGCTCACCTGAAAGGGCATATCCGCTATTGTTTTGGCAAAGTAAAATGCCTTCAGGGAGTACCAATAGTTGAGATGCTCCCGCACGAAGACGGACATTTCGGTTGGAACTGCAAAAATATAGTATAAGATTAGAGGCTGTAGTATAAACAATATCCACAATGTACTTACAGGTCAGGATGGTGGGCATCATCGCCGTAAAGGTAGTGAACAGGGAGACGAAGAATATGCACCCGGCGTTGCTCATGATCTTGCTGGCCTCGCCACCCACATCGTAGTAGATCATCCCGATGATGGCGCCCACGATGACGTGCGAGAAAAGCCGCATGTGGGTCAGCATCCTGTCGCGCAAGATAGTGCGGAAGGAGCGTTTGAGAAGGATCCAGAACTGCGTCCAGCTACTTGTCGGAAAGCCCGTTTTGTTGGGGAGCGTGACCACGCTCTCGTGGGAGTCCAATAGCGAAGTCATGCATCCCACGACGCCACTGGGTCTACCCGATCCGGAACCCACCGCATTCTGAGTGCCTTTGGAGGAGCTAAAGCTGCAGCTGTCGTCCAGGGCGGTTGTGGGCATGTTTATGACACTGCAGTCCGAGTTCTGCGACTGCTGCGACTCAAGCTTCGGTGGTTTCAGCTCCGCCGGATCATCCAGGGGCGTCGCTTCGGGCTGTCTGTCTTCCAGAGAAGGCTTTTCATCTTCCATCGTTAATGTAGCTACCGTCGCGCTTAGAGGCCCACTTTCGCTGCCCTTGGCAATATCGTTTATCGTCGACTTCTTCTGAGTCAGAGACTGAAGATAGTCCTTGTGAGTGTACTTTTTACAGGCTCCGCTCTTGACCGCCTCCACCAGCTTGGGAACGGCGTCGCCGTACTCTCCCGACGCCACTTCCAAGACGTAATCCGCGGGGTTGTGGTACGAGGGGCACTCGTACCCCAAGGACGATAGATAGGGAACTAAGCCCCTAACCCTTCCTTCGTAGACGCACTGGCCCTGGGCCAGAAGGTACAAGTGGTCGAACTTTTCAAAGAGGCGCGCCGATGGCTGGTGGATCGTGCAGACAATGGTCCGGCCACCCCTGGCCAGCGATCTCAGAAGCGAGATGAGCTGGAAGCAGGTGGAGCTGTCGAGGCCGGAGGTGGGCTCGTCGAAGAACATCACGGGTGGATTGTTAACCAGCTCCAGGGCAATGGACAGACGCTTTCGCTGCCCGCCGGACAGGTTGCAGGTTAAGGTGTTGACCGACTCCTTCAGGCCAATGGTCTCTAGGATCTCCTCGACCACCATCACCTTGGCGTAACTAATCATGTTCTTCCCCAGCTTCAGATTGGCGGCGACCATCATGGCCTCGCGGACCGTCAAGTTGGCGATGAGGACATCGTCCTGCATGATGTAGCAGGAGAGCTTGCGGAAGCGGCGCAAATTGCGCTCTTTGCTGTTAATCATCACCGATCCACTGAGGTGGGCAGTTCTGAAAATGTTCTTTGGTTACTAAATGCCGATCAGGTTTGGAGATGTTCGTGATACGTACTTGTAACCCGCAAGGATATTCATCAGTGTGCTCTTGCCGGCTCCAGAGGGTCCCATAATGGCCGTGATCTCGCCGTTTCGGAATTTTCCCGAGACGCTTTTCAGGATCGTCTTGAAGCCCCGCCGGTGACCGTCGGCTACTGAGTAGGATATATTGCAGAACTCGATGTCCACCGGCGGACGCTGGGGCAGGTGGGAGAGAGCTATGGTGCCCTTTTTCTGGCCGTTGGGGCTGCCACTGCACCCGCTGGCGCTGACCACCATGGGAACCGTGGGCAGTGGGCGGTTGTCGGGGCTTTTCGTCCCCGGGCCACCATTGCAGAGATTGTTCTGGGACCTGAAAGAAGGACGGAGTATTTGAATTAGTATGATTAAGAAGTTAGCGTTTTTTCGAGGGTCCTACTTAAGCCAGCAAGTTGCTCCGTTCTCTGCCTTAGCCAGTGCGCTAACGCAGCCGTTTTTCGTCAGCTGGGTCTGCACAAAGGATAAGGAGCAATCGCACCTGGCTCGGTGTCCGGCATCTGGCACCACTTCCGTTGTCGCCTCCGCATAGAGGGACCTCCAGCGACCGATCCCCACACTAACTTCTACGTTCACCTGGGAGGCGGTTTTCTCGAAGCTAGAGTTTTGGACGCCAGCGCTCTCCGCGCTGATGCTACGCTGTAGTATCTGCTCCATAGTAATGCTTTATCTGCGACGCGTGATCAGCCTCCCAACGACCTGCATTTTCAATCAATCGATCAGTTCGCCGCATTAGGCGGCTGCCCGCTCAATTCCCCTTTCGTGCAAAGCTCAATTGTTCCCATTGAGAATGTCAGTCATAACTCATGTGCAACACGCCAGCCACCCGGTGACTCCCACATCCCCGGTGTAAGGGAAAGGTCGGTCTTCTTTGTCTAATTGGAGCAAAGTCACTCGACGGAGCACCTTAATAGATGCCGCCGAATGCCCAGAACGACTTTGATTGCATTATAGAAATGGGTGACCCAGAGGATGATTGATCTCTTGTCCCCCACGGATCACACAATGAACAAGGTCCTAGTTACTGTGACAACAAAGAGTGAGTCAGTGCAGCAGTACTACGACATCCTATTAGCCAATACCCTATTTAATGGGCTGCCTATTGTTGATCCAAAAACAGAAAGGGATGCCTTGCTTTTTGGGGAGAAGAGTATCTTCCACAAGCAACGAAAATGCGGAGTAGTGCTCCGCAGGTATCCACAAAATCAGCTGTTGGGAGCTACGACTCTCTCCCCGAGAGCGGGTACATTCTCGGTGCGCATGCACCCAAAGTGCATGTTAACGAACCCAATAACGCAATTGGACGGGCTGAAGACTGGCAGCTTGCTTGCGAAATGCACTCAGAACAAAGATGCAGCCAGAGCAGAAGTAGTAATGGAAAATGAATTAATGGGTTGGTTTGCCCCACCCCAAATCCAGGCTCCATTCCATCCCCCTTCCCAGCGGAAAGCTTATGCAAAACTTGCCTTGGAGTTTCTTCGCCGAATAGTATTCAAATAAAGCCAGTCACGCGACCCTTCCGGAACTTGTCCGCTTTGGAGCTTATCACTCCTAATGCCTGGTTATTGTTGCCAGGTTAGGGGCATCGATTGCGAACTACTTAATTGATTGATTGGCGGCCATAAAGAGCAGCTGCTTCTGTTTAAAAACTACTATGTGTTGACGCGCGTGGCCATATCGCCAGTATCCTTCAGCTATAAATTCCGAACTTTGTATGCTCTGATCTCTGAAAGCACTCGAGGCCAGCAGTTACAGTGATTAAGCCCGCCGGAAATATCAGCCGGATGGCCAGGCATTAGATCATCCGAGCTCAACGACAATTAAGCGATGATCCCCCAAAACCTAGTGGGGGGTATGTATTAAGACCACTATTAATAGTCGCCGAGCTGATGGATAGTCATGTGTTGCAGATAAGACAGGAGGAACGGCTTGCGCTGAGAATTGCATTTCAGCGCTGCCATGAAACACCGCACTGAAAGCGCCGGAAATTAAGTAACAACCACCCCACATACTACATATTCGGCCCCTCGATGAAGGCGGCAAGAAAAGTCAATACGCCGCTAGTCCTAGACCGATTAAGAGTGGACGTAGGCGAGAAGGTGCTAGGAAGTCCTCTTGTCCGTGCTCTCCGTAGCATCTGCGGCCACTCTGACATCAGCCTACACGGGGGGCCTTTTAGGGTTGCCGAGCCGTAAGTCACTTTTCCACTCGCGTTCTCGCATGCGGGCACTTAGCATTGCATAACCACGGTACCCATCGGGTTGTCGGCCAAAAAGTTCACACATAAATATAGACCACGTGGCGCACAGCAGAGATTTTCTCACTAAAGCCTATTTTTTCCTCCTTCTCCTGTGTCAATTGTGCGACAATTCTTAAAAAACTCCCAAATATATATAAAAAAGCGGAAGGACGCGACCGGTGCGGCTGCAGAAGGTACTGCCTCGAGCCGCTCACACAGGACTAAGGCCCGAAGCTAACCGGAGTCCAATTGCTGACTGAGAACGACTTCAGAAAGCTTGGCGCCAGTTCGATTTTTTCAGGCACGCGGCGCCGCAATGTTTTTAACCCCTGTTGGCCCAGGCCCAGGCCCAGGGCCAGGACCTCTCTGTTCAGGACAGATTTAATTGCATTGTGGCCTGCAAAGATATTAATTCAATTGTTCGATTTAAATTGGAATTTTAATTAACTCTAAGCTACAGAGGACCTTGCGATTCGCGGCTGTCAAGGGATGGTCTAAAAGGTGTCTATTTCCATTTTATCGGAAATTTCTGACTGAAGCCATAGCTCAAAGTTGGAAAACAAATTAAATTATTCCAACAACCTTCTATAATTATGGGGCATATTCTTGAATAAGGCAGAGTGGAAACTTTCTAGGCCGACACGCGATTTGGGAGACGGAGGAGCGTCATCGATTTTTTGCTGCTTTCTTCGGCTCGTTCTCCTACTCCACATCCTTGTTCTTCCTCCTATTACTTTTCCGCCACACCTTGCTGTGGGGGCACAGCAGGTGACACATGTCCCAGCGAACTGAAGCTATGAACAGATTACGTCTATTTTTGACTTGACACTATATTTATAGCTCTCTTGTCCCCCGGATTTGTTATTTTTTGGGCTGATGACGCCGCTGAAAAGGATCTGAGGGGGCCGAGTGAGTCCCCAATAGCTCCTGCGGATGGTAGAGTGGGGGATTTACCCGGAAACACAATCCTAATCCAAACTAATGCAATTACTGTGCCCCCGTCGAACTGGTAACTCACCCGTGGTTGGTTTTCTTGAGGTCGTCGGTCAGCTTCAGCTGGTTGAGGAGTGGCACCGGACCCTGCCGGGGACTCGGGCTGGAGGCGACGGGATTAGCCGATCCTGGTGACAGGCTAGACTGCATGTTTCGGCCGGCCATGTAGAGCACGGAGTTGGGTACTGTGGACACGGTCGAGTCCGCCACTTTGTTGGGGCTCCTGGTGGTCAGAATAACGGCTTGGGAGGAGCACTTGTCCACCAGCGGGACACTGGAGGCCTGCAAGTCGTCCATTTTGTAGTTTACTTGGTAAGGGGTGCAGTTGGCATATGACAGGATTTGGCTCAATCAATTAATTTTTCCGCTGCGAAAGTGTCGTTGAATTCAATCACAATTAGCATCTGCGTTTAATGTTCCGTTCGGCGCTGCAATGAAGGGGAATTAAATGGTTTAGCACCTGGGGGGTTTAGAGGACTATTAATTACTAAGTACTATGTATCATGGTAATAACGATTACTGCTTGTAGGACCTCGTAACAATGCGAGCTGGGTTTGCCTGCACTGGACCGAGGCGCAGGTGGCCGGCTAAGATAAGATTGGCGCGTTTACTGTTTAACGATTAGTGTTCAGACATAGTCATACACTGGCGAAAATGGGTGTATTATTCTGCTTGTTGAGTCAGGGGATAAGCCCTTCTTTCTGAAAGGTATTTGTTCACACCACCTTCAAACGTGACAAATTTCTACTCAGCAGACCAATTTGTGGTTCTTAATCAGACCCTTAAAGGGGCGTTAAGATGATTTGGGGTTTCTTTTCACATTCATATAATGAGATTTATTTACGGACGATGAACATGTATAGTCAGTATGAGAACTAGCCGATCGGTTTTACAGTGTACTCGGGTATTTATTACAGATTTGTTTGCGGCTTAATTTACGATTAGATCTTGGCGATAAGCTTCCTGTCGATGGCTTCCTTCCCTAATCGGGGCTAGAAGCTGTAAGGCGCGTAATCGCACACTGCGGGTTATGGCAAGGCTACTACGACAGCGACCACGACTCCGGCGGGCCGTTCAGCTGTTGTCGGCCATCGACTTCTTATCGAGAAAACCACTTGGCACTGCTACCACGCACAGCTGCGGATTGTCTAATCTGGGAAGCAA
This sequence comes from Drosophila ananassae, assembly GCF_017639315.1. Lineage (NCBI taxonomy): Eukaryota > Metazoa > Arthropoda > Insecta > Diptera > Drosophilidae > Drosophila > Drosophila ananassae. The sequence goes on from NC_057930.1 coordinate 27,245,906, forward strand.
TTAGCCGGACGACGGCGTCGCACCAACCAAGAGTTCTTGAAAGCGAATTCGGGGTATTGGTCGGAGAATGCACGGCCCACCTCTCGTGGGTGGATGACCTGCGGGGATGGCTGAACCCCAATTGAAGTAGGTCAGAATGGCGAACACTGGCTTCCCTGGTGGCTGTGCTGTGTAATGTGCCAATAGGGCCAATAAGTTCTTATTCGCGAGGTGGTCGAAGAGCATTGCTGTACATTTTGTTCCTCAAACATATCATATGTTTATTCAAATCGGCGCTCGAGAAAATAAATAGAAAACCCACACTGCGAGCGATGAGAGCGCAGGCGCTCTCTCAGATATACGACGAAAACATTAAAGATACACATGAGATGGCCCTCAGAAATGTGGTCTCTTTGGGGCGGGAGTAAGGGGAGGGCTGGGTTTCTATGGTATTTCCTTAGGACTCCAGCTGGGCAATGGATTACAGGAGCCACTGCACCTCAAGGTGAACAGCGCAGTTTCTGAATCCCACTCCGAATCCGTCTTTGATTCGTGCTCACCTTTGGATATCTGCGAGTTTCTTCCGAGAACAGCACAAGGCATTAGCAGTAGCAGCAGCAACGTGTTATTTTGGGATTATTTTCATTGTTTCATTTGGCCACTGGCAGAGACAGTCCGTCGTTCCGCTTTGGCTTCCACTCGCACACCTGGCGCGTCCACACTAAACACACTAAACCTTTGGCACTCAGACAGTGACTTTGGGCCGCACTCGCGTTCTGCTGGCTCTGCTGCTTCTGTTTCTCTGTTTCTTTGTTATGGTACAAGCATCAAACAAACAAACAAACAACGCCAGCTATTCAAATGCGCCACAAGGGCGATGGTACTGGAAAAGTAAATAGGCCGCCGGAGAGTAGCGACACACCACGCACTCCACTCCACGAAAGTATCTTTTATTCTGCGGACCTTCGGACCTGGAGGAGCAAAACGTGTTCTTCTAAACAGAGCGATCCGATCCGATTCGATCCGATCCGTGGGTGTGCGAAACGTTGTGTTCTCCGATTTATTTCTTGCCCCCAACACAAGGGGCAACGAGCGATGGCAGCGCGAGCGATGAAGAAATTGAATTGAAATCCGTACTGCGGAGCTGCTGCTGCCAAGCTACCCAGCTACCCAGCTACGAGCCAGCTGAAACGCTTTGCTCTCCCGTTCTCTGTTCCGTATCTGTATCTGTGAGATACGCGCGCTACTACTGTGCCGTTTCGTCAATGGGGAAGTCGCATTGCTCTCCTCTCCCTTTGTGCAACGTCCGATTCATGTTCATGTTGGCTCACAGATACGCAGATACACGGATACACGGACTCACAGATACGGATGGAGAAGTTGTGCGCATGTGTCGTGGTTTGCGACGGCGTTCTGCCGCTGCCAAACAGCTGGTTGTGAGCAAACGACCCTGTGGGAAATCCGGTGCGAGTTCGGTGTGCCTGCACTGGGATTTGGGGGTCTGATCTCCTCAGAGGCAGTAAGTATCTTCACTTAGTATCTGGCCTATTAATTTCTGCATTAAAAACGCTAGTTACTCAATTAAACAAGCTTTGACATCGAGCTTTGAACCGCTCCATCAGTAGCAGAACAAAGCGACTAATGTTGACTAATGTGATCCGAGAACAAAAACAATCGCCACTTCCCCGCACGATTCTTAATGTCAGAGGGCGAAGTCCGCCAGCAGAGCTATCAGCACAGCATGAGTAACTCCCCCTCGCCTCGAATGATTACAGCTCCCCAGTCCCCAGAATCGTATGTTTCCATTGCAATTCCATTGAGGGCTCCTGCTTCCAAGAGATCTCAGTTGCAGCCTTCCTTGGGTGCAGTTGAATAACTGCTACTTTGCATTGCCAATCAAAATTAAATAGCCATCCGGAACACGTGCAGCGAATGGTATTCGGGTGCATTCAGGTGTTTTCCAAATTGAGAATCTTATATTGCTTTGATCATTGGATCCTATTTCGGTTGCCGACTGTAGGTGCATCGCAACCCGCCCGAGTACATCTGATTTTGCACTCAATAAAGTACCGCCATTTCAGGCATCTTCTAACAGACGTTACGGTCTATCTGCAACTGACAAAAGCTACACTGGAGCTTTCTATGGAACTGGTTTGAAACCCGAATAACCGCCCGCCTGAGTTTCACACTAAACGACTCGTGGCACAATGGGCTTCAGAGTCTTTAAAGGTATTCTCCACCACTCACAGGAATAGGATTAGTTTTTGCCAAGAGCGACATTTTTATCTGGTCATGTCTTTCCCCAACATCCGCAGAGGGTCCCGCGGAAAATTGGATGAAAAATCTTTCAAAAATCATGAGCCAAGATTTAAATGCAGTTTTAAGTAGAATCGATCTACGAGTCTTTTAAGGTATTCCGCTCAAGGATCGGATTAGTTTTGGCCAAGATATGGCCTTCGTAGGGGGTCATATTTTGACACCCCATTTCTTTCCCCAACATCTGCAGAGAGTCCCGCGGAAAATTGGATGAAAAATCTATAAAAAATGATAAGCCGAGATTTAAATGTAGATTGAAGCAGAATCGATCTATGAGTCTTTTAAGGTATTCCGCTCAAGGATCGGATTAGTTTTGGCCAAGATATGGCCTTCGTAGCGGGTCATATTTTGACACCCCATGTCTTTCCCCAACATCCACAGAGGGTCCCGCGGAAAATTGGATGAAAAATCTATCAAAAATGATGAGCCGAGATTTAAATGCAGATTGAAGCGTAATCGATCTACGAGTCTTTTAAGGTATTCTGCTCAAGAATCGGATTTCTTTTCTTGCCATGATATGACCATCGCTAGAGTTCATATAGTGGTACCTAAGACCTAAGTGCAGATTGAAAGAGAATCCAAGCAAGATGTTCGTTTTAGTTGGATTTATTTTAATCTCGAATTTGATTAGTTTAAATTTACAGTTAATCGATTTTATGGTACATACAACCGCTAGACGTATATTAAAAGTCAAGTTAATGCGGAATCGAACTGCACTGGCAGCTGGCTCTTAAAGTTCCATCAGATCCGTAGATCTCTAAGAGGTCTACCGAATCTTTATGCTGTGTTGATCCCGATCCTGCTCGTCGCTGTCGCAGTCACCGCTCTCGGCAGTGTCCTCGTCCGGGTCCCCTGCGGAGCTACCCCGGACGAACATATGTCGCAGGCAGCTCCGCTTCACGTATAAAAAAGCGCACAGAGCGCAGAGCAGGAAGATCACGCCAACGGATGAACCGATGATCAGGGCTCGCACCTTTCTTTGGGAGGGAACGTCGATGACGAGCTCGTGGCTGGGCACAGCCTGCTGGTTGTTGGTGCCAACGGCCAGCACCTGCACCTTGAAGGTGGTGTCCTCCTTGAGGTGCCGCAGTTGGTAGAAGTTGTCGAAGGTCTCTGCATGGCCGATAAGGAAGTGCTCGGGCTCTTTCCACCAGCGGACTGCGTAAAGTCGAAGACTTTCGAGTCCCTGAGTGGGATGCTCCCAGTGGAGCAGCCATCCCTGCTGGTTGCTCACTGCCGTAATGTTCCAAGGAGCCCCCAATCCTCCGGCTGTCGCCGAGGTGGGTATTTGGCCGAGCTCGTGCTGCAGTTGCTGGGCATCAAAGTCATCCGCTCTGATTGGAGACGCTGCAAAATTTTGACAAGACATTCTAATTAATTTGAATTCTGAATGAGAAACGCATAAATTACGTTGAGTCTGGAAGCGAATCTGTTTGCTGAACATCCCATCCCCATATTTGTCCTGGCTGAGCACCATGAACTCATACTCCTTTCCCGGGATCAGGTGCTGTACCGTGGCTTCCATAACGTTCTTGTCCACCACCCGAATCGTTCGCCACTCAGGAGTTTCGATCAGCCGGTACCAGACAGTGTACTCCAGGTTAGGGCGGAGGTATCCTAGAAATTTTGGAAAAAGTTGGTGAATAAGGAAGCTTTTTAGTTGTCTTACTTAATATATCGCAGGTACTTGGAAGCATGGTTATATATCTTACCTGGTTGCCAACGAATCGTTATGCAGGTCTCCGTGCTGTTGGCGGTGAGATTGTGGGGAGGCCGAGGAGCGATGTTCTCAATCATAAGCTCCGCTTCCGCAGTAATGGTGGCGGCTTCGTTGGTCGCCGAGCACTCGTACATGCCGCGGTCCGACTCCATCAGCCCCGAAATGGTCAGGTTGCCCCCACTGAGACTGAACCTGCCCGCCGGCAGTGGCTGGCCGTCTTTCTGCAAATTAGTCGGTTGCGCTGTCAGGTGCATGCATAATTCAAAATGCAATCATGTGAAACTGCACTCGGCCCTTCCACAGAAAGCCATTTCGGATAAATCCCATATCCAACCACTTCTCCCTGCCAATTTAACATCTGCCATTGTCTTTTTAAACTTTTAAAATGGCACTGGCACTCCTTTAGCAGACTTACCCGGTTCCAGACAATGGAGGGCCGATTGTTTCCGTCCCGGTCGATGGCTTCGCAGGGCAGCTCGGCCGCCTCACCCAGTTTCTGGATGTAGATGGCCTTGGGAGTGACGCTGAATATGGGTGGCCGGAGAACAATCACACTGATGATGGGACTTGGTCCGTCCGTTCCGAGATCGTTGTAGGGCGTACATGTGTAGCTGCCGGCATGGTTCTCATCCACCTTTGCAAAAAACAGGCTCCCGTTCATCTTGTAGAACACTCCTGGCACATTGTAAGAATCGAAGAGTAACCCATCCTTTTCCCAGCGCAAGTTCTTAAGCGGCGGATTGGCCCGGAAGTGGCAGTCGAGTACAGCGGGCTGACCATACGGGAGGAAGATCTCTGGAGGCGCGTATATGACCTTTGCCTTATCTGTATCCAAGAGAGAGTTTCGTTTCTAAAGTTTCTTTTAAGGTTTCCTACTATAATATTTTTCCTAGAAATATTTGAAAATGTTTCTATTGGCGCCAAATGTTATCGTGCAATCAATAGTGTTACAAAAGGAATGAAATATCTAAGCAAGATCGATTTACGATAGCGCACAAATAGAATCGATAAATTCCTTTGCCGCTTAAAATTTGAAAAGTTTAAAAAAGCTTCTAGAAAAGTTAACTAAATTATTGAATTAAGTAGTAAAATATATGAATTATTATGTAGTAATTCTAAACAAACTTTTAATTCTTAGAATTCTAATTATAAATATATATATATAGAATAATGTGTATATGAAAGCTAAGTATATGTTAGTTGATTTCTTTTTTTGATCAAATAATATTTTCTGGCCATTATTTTTAGAGACTTTAGAGTACCCTTAACAAATATAGAATAATAATGCATATTTGGAGGATAGTAGCATTAACTTCCAACATAAATTCATGGAATAAAATTACCTTTTAAGAATGCAAATGGATTTTTAAGAGGGAACCGCAAATATAAGCTTTAGAAGGCGACAATCATAGTAATGAAAATGATTCATGCCTAAAGTTATTAGAAATTATCATTTTATACCGGGTACTTACATTGTATGTTAAGAAAGGCCTTGGCTGTCTGTAGTTCACCCTCGTTGTTGCGCACCTTGCACTCGTACTCGCCCAAGTCGCTCATCATGGTGGGATCGATGCTGAGACTGCCGTCCGGTCCCATGTAAGACCTCCGCACCAGGTCCTGGATTTCCTGCAGTAGCATTCCGTCTTTGTACCACGAAGCCTGTGAGTTGTCCGGGTACTTCATGACGCAGTGGAAGAAGGCAGTCTGGCCTTCCTGAATTGTCTGGTTGACGGGCGGGATGCGGATGAGGGAACCGCCCTGGACAGCCAAGTGGTACCGGGTGCCGTTGTTCCGTACCGATGGCGAGCGGTTGGGGAAGATGACCTGGCAGTGGTACCATCCCTGGTCGGATTCTCTAATGGCAGTCAGGTTGACGGAGGCGCGGCCGAACTCCGGATGGTTTTTGACCAGGTGCAGTCGTCCGTTAAATAGCTCGTTGGTTGAGGTCTCTTGTTCGTACCAGGTGAAGATCTTCTTGTTCTGTTGGCAATGAGTTATAGAACAGGCTCCAGTTATAGAACTTCAGAGTTGTAGGGTTTTAGGGTCCAGTGGAAGGTTAATCCCATGTAATTAGTATTTAAGTGTAATGGTATAGATGCATATTGTAAACCATGAATGTTAGACAATGAACTGTTAGACAAGTGTTTGCAAATTGTTCGAGTGGCCTCCCCCTCCTGGCTTGGAGACCCGTTCAGGCTGTCCTCTCCATGAACTACTATAATTTTCGCAGTCTCCTGCTGGGCTCGGCCCCCTTTGTCTCATTGTCTCATGTATTCGGTGACCATGGGGAGGCAAAGCGCAGCAGTGGCGCGGCTGGAAATGGGCGGCAAGGCGCTATCCAAAACACTCCCCCTAACCCCCACCACATGGAGCGACAAGAACACAGTAGCCAAGGCGGCCTCCCATCTTGGCGTTACTTTGTTGACAAATCCGAATGGACTCGTGTGGCGCGCATGATGGGCACAATGGTATGCCACATTTGTTTTGAGTTGGATCTGCTTCACAATTTACCTCTTTAAGCCGCAGTATAAACTGTGTTATGTTATTGAATATTAATTAGGTTCTTACTTTATGGGAAGTATTTTAAAGGGGGTGCATATTCATTATGCCTGGCCTGGAAACTATATCTGCTTAGCAAAGAGCTGAAAGGGAATAAACAATATTTAATTCGTGACAACAAACTAAGTGTTATCGAATTGCACCACATGGAGAAGAGGAGCAGAAACGCGTTGAACTGCAATTGAATCGGTCGCTTCGGGCCTGCGGTCGCTGCTCGATCCTCTAATTGCTGGGCCTGGGCATCACAACAAGCCCCACATATTTTTTATGCTCGCTGTGCTGGCGCACTTGACTTTCGCCCATGGGCGCAGTTGGCAGTTGACTTGCTGGAATTGTCAATAAACCGCATGCTAGGCATCCAGTTCGGTTAATGATAGCTGGCAACCGCAGAAGTGTCGGCTCCGGTTTCATCTCTGGGTAGTTGTGCAATGGGATGCATTTCAGGGGGGTATCTGGCTGGCCCGTTTTGGATCATCCCGTCTATACAAATTCGGTTCGTGCCTTGGGGGAGCAGGGAACAGCCACTACGATGCTCCAACGACTGGCTTCAATGTCACAGCTTCTTCGCATACTCAAGATGGACGGGGCAGACCCCTAACTGGATGATTATGTGCTACGCCCAGCTGTCTGTCAAGAGTAGCCCACTGGGGCACACATTTATCAGCATTATCCAACAAAATAAAAACGTAACTTGATTTTTCCGGTAATTTTCGACGCGAAAATTTGCAAATGGCCTCATAATGGCCGTGAAAGTCTGTGTCCACATATGTGTTCTGGAATATGCAAATGGGTATTGCACAACCGCCCAAACACATGTGGAATATGTCACATAAATCCCAAACATTTGCTCCTCCCGCGAATTTGTTTAATTGCCACTGAAAAGATTAGTTTTGAGATTTGCTTTTGCAGACTACCCGTCAGTGCGTAGCAGAGAGAAGTATTTGAAACGTAATTAAAATTATTTCATCAAAATGACATCATGACCCGTTGACCGGAAGGAAGAGTGAACACAACGTTTCGAGGGGAGAGTCCACTTCAAAAAAGAGGCGTCACAGAGTCGGCAGAGCAAATTGGGCAAGGAGTGAATAGAGCTCTACCTTTCTGGGGACAGCTCAGCCCAGCCCAGTTCCTCGACTATGGTTGAGTAACTATACTGGGGGACCACATAGGTTGGGCGTTTGGTCATCGAATTATGACGGGAGTCTGCGATTTAAATCCGATTTAAACTCAAACCATACGTTCTAATTTCCAAGCAATAGCAGGCTGGATCCAGGGAGTCCATTTGAATGGAAAAGGCAACGGAGGAAGGTATTTTGCGATCCAGGGCAAGCAGCTCCCACACGATTGCCTCTAATTAGTGGGCAAGGGGTCACAGCAGCCCCATACAGCAGGCAAAATGGGAATTTCTGTACTCAGTGTAGTCATAAAAGCTGGCCCTTTAGATGCAATTAAGGCTGACCAACTCCCCGTCCTCCCTCCCAGTGGATCAGTCTGACCGACCACGAGGTCGGCGACACTGCCGCCTACGATTCCCGTATTTAAGTAGTTTTAATATTTGGCTAGTCGTAATTAACGATTGAGTCTGCTGGACAGAACTTACGTCCTTGCTCCAGTGCACCAGATATGGGATTGGAGAGTCGTACGGGAAGTCGATGTAGCAGTTGAAGACAACGTAGGAGCCCACTTTGGCCTCCAGGTTGGTCTGCCTCCGGTGATCGCGGGCACCGCTGGCACAGGATAGGCCCATTAGGAACGCAAGGAGAGCACATGCGATGCTGCTTCGGGTATATGTCAGTGCCATCTTTGTTGATGCTCTCGATTATTCACACACTAGTCACTGGTCACTGGTCAGTGGTCACTCAGGCACTCGGTCACTCGGTCACTCGCGCGGGTGTCTTACATAATGTTTCCGCCTTGGCAGTGCGAAAAATTAAATTAAAGCCTAACCCGAAATCAGGTCAATTGAGCCAAGCCGATGCGGCGCACTAGAAGTCTCAGTACACGGAATTCCAAGGCGCACGAAGGCACATATACGAGTTATGTGCGCAGTTCCGTATGGATACAATTTTCCGGTAATTAGGTGGATGCGACCTGCACCTGCCGCTGGAGAATCACTACTGAGAACCGAGAACGATGATTACGATCAAACTGTGGCGGACTACTGATCCATCCATCCATCGCGATGGGGATGAGCGCCGAGCAGCGCAGAGCAGCGATCTGCTCCGAGGGCCACTGAGCGCGATGTTCTCTTCTGTTAAACGATTTTCCCGGCGGCTCCTCTATGACTGCGACTGACTGCATTTGACATTTGACACACGCCCACGCCAAACGGTTTCGAATGGCCCCTTTGTCTAGCGACGCGGCTCCCTCACAATTCACTTTCGCAGACGTTTATTCACTTAAATAATTAGACGATCGCCAACGCTTTGTCAAAGACCCAGCATTCGATCCGGAGCCCCGAAACCAGCAATTGTATCTGAAACCCATTACTGGGCGTAGCTTTAATGAACTCATACGAGCATTACAGTGTGAGCTTGCCATCAACCCCCTCCGACAAAGAGAACGCTTCGGCTTTGTTTCATCAATTTCAAGTTTTTTATTTTATTCGTTTTTGGTTTTTATGTTTATTTGTTTAAAATTGTTTTCATTTGCTAATTGGTGTGAGTGTTTATTATTACAATATATTCGTTCTAAACTGATTTATATCATTATGATTCATAATTTGTAATTGAAATTGCTGATGGGAAAGTCGGGAAATCGGGAAGTGGAGCGGGAAATCGGGAAAAGTTACAATGGTGGTCGGGTGGTCGAGTGTAGGCTTGTAGAAATGGTCCGAAGTGAAATGGGGTGCAAAAGAATATAGATTTCACTCTTCTATAGTGTTCCTATATATAATTTTCGATAGCTTCTATTTTAATTTCATTCAAAGTCGAGTGGCTGCGAAAGTTTGAAGTTGACTGGCGCACCTTGTCCAAAAATCAAAGTGGCAGACTAAAGCAGTAGATTGACTTAACTTAGTTACTTAATGTACATGGCGTGTAACCCAGTACCTATATTCATATGTGTTTGGTTACCGCATATACTGATAATCGTATAAATAATCATATATATCCATCCGCCTCAGAGTCCTGCGCCTAAGTCTCTCGCTCGTCGCTCAATTCAATTCAAAATCAATTACAGCTGTCGCTCCACATCGCCACATCGCCACATTTCCACACTGACACTGACGCTATGTTCGTTCTCATTTCCGTTAGTGTTCGGTTAATTAATTAATTTATTTCATTCGAGTTAACGCTTTAAGTGGGCGTGTTGAGTGTGCAGGCGTGTGGGTACACCATGGACTAAACAATGAACATTTCAAACTCTGAACACTTACAAAATAAACGCCTAAGCTGCATACTTGCTTCGTTCTTAAATTACTTAACGACTTTGTCGGAACGATACTAAAGAACTAGAACCAGATGGATCACCCCGAGGGTCCTTCGGTCTACCTATGAAGGTATCTGATCCAGGTCGGGATGGGACCAGGACCGAGAGGAGTCAACCAGCGTTCTATGAATTTTGGTTGGGGGCTCCCCGGAGTGTCTCTCGGGCATAATGCTTTTGTAATTGAAGGAAACCGGAACAAAGGTGAAAGGTAAGTGATGCCAACTGTCTATAAAAAGTGAAATCGGGAATTTGTTTGAATCGGGATTGCAAAATTCATCAAAGGCAGACAAGGCCTTGAGATCATTAGTTGTTTGTTTTGTCGATTCTGGGCTGATCAGGCTCTCCTGAGCTGATACTCCTCCCGAACCTGTTTAATTGTAATCTTTATCTGTTATCATTATCATTAACGTGTTATTATTACACTTTATATGCTCTGTAATTTACATTCGCTATACACACACTGGCAGTGTTTTGGCGTCAAGTTGTGTCAAACCATCCTTTGCGCAATTTGATCCTTAGACGTGTTTGTTAGTTCTCGTTAAGAAGTACTTAAAAAACAGAAACACCTTGAATACTATCATCGATTTAGAGTTCGATTTCGATTTCGGTTTCGAGTTCTAAACTAAAAAGAATCATTTTCCCTAACTGATCGGAATCGCTGATCGACCGGAATCGCTTTGCACTGACTTTCTGGCTTAGATTAACGTCCTTCGGGCTTGGGGTTCCCCTTTTTATAATTGTTTCTTGATTATTAAATATTTATTTAAATTAATTATCGTGCGTAGGTCAATTTTAAACATATATGCAGCAGTTTTATTTCTTTAGTGCCCGATAGTGAGCCTTGTCTATGTTGCCTTTTGATTTTGTAGGTTTAATGCAGTTAAATAATTGTATTATGAAAAAATGTATCCTTGGGGCTACTTAGCGCTGGCCCACCATCACGATGGGGCCACTCTACTCGTTCCATAACCCGCTATAGCTGTCAACAACTGCATGCTTAACATATAGCATCTCGATATTACTCTCGATATTAATTTTTAGTTTAAGTAACGTAACTGTACGCTTACGCTCTGGATTTTACTTCGTTTGAATTTTAATGCTTGTAATTTTTAACTTTTCTTTATCAGTGTGTTACGTTAAATATCTTCAATATCTAATACACTCGTAAATAATAATTACGTGTAACTATAATTTGTTGCATACGTCCTCGAGCACTTCCTCTGCTCCCTCCTGCTGCTGACCAATACTCCTCGAGTTTATATATTCCTTCGTTTCTGGTAATAATAAGTTACTATACTGTCTATAGTTGTTAAATATTAACTTATACTTTTGTTATTTTAGAGGGCGTTGAGAGAGCTTACGCCAAAGTATTTACACACCTTCTACCGCTTCCCTTCTAAATCTACTAATTGTTTCTGGTTTCTGTTTATTTCGCTAGACTTTTGTGAATTCGCAGGGGCCAAACTGTGAAAGTTTATCTCTGAATTGGAACCTGATTCGTGCCGTTCTCGCTGATCCTGTCTGGTGGCCGTGACTACTGCTCTGGTGGCGCGGCTCCACTCCTCGGGAGTAGCCAATGAGTGCATGGATGAATGGCATGGGGTGGCTTGGTGGCTCCTCAGACGCTCAGCACACACTGTCCATCTGCTGCATGGCCTGCCGCTTGCGGTACGCGTAGAACTCCTCCCGCATGGCCTGCAGCCGCGCCTCCACGTTGTCGTAGCGGGGCAGGTGCAGCAGGTTCTGGGAGCGCGGCTTGCGGCTCGCCCCGTAGGGCGCGTGGCTGTGCAGCAAACTGCCGCTTAAGGGGCCGAGGGTGTGGTGCTGGGTGTGATGGTGGTGGAGGGGGTGGAACAGGTGCGACTGCGTGTCTATGTGCAGATTGAGATCTTCGCGCAGCATGCTGGAGGCGCTGGGGGTCGGCGTGGACGGGTCGAACTCATAGTGCCCGTCCACGCTGCCCACATCCACGGGACAGGCCTTGGGGAGGCTGCTGTCGGTGGCCGCGTTAAGTCTTGAGATCATCTGCAGCCAATAGGCCATCGTGTACGACGGATTGGTGCCGCCCAGGTTGTAGCTGTAGGAACCGTGGGGTGTCTGGCCTTGGGCCTGTTGCTCTCCGCTCTGCAGCTGCATTCCAGCGTCGTAGCATCCGGGATTCTTGGGCGGCGATGGGGGGGCTCTGTACGGGGGCAACAGTCTCCACTCGCTAGTGCTTCCGGGGTGATTGGAGGTGTTCTTCGATCCGAACCCGCTCGAACTGGAGCGCGACTCTGGAGAGGCCTCCAGGCCGGGGTTCATGGAAATGCCGCCGTTTCGCAGGGCGAGATTCAGATCGGGCAGGGGCGAGAGCAGCTCGTGCTGCTGGGGTCGGTTGTTGCCAAAGAGTCGGGAGTAGTGGCGGGGATACCAGCGAGTCCTGGGCCTGTGGTGTGTCAGCTGCGACTGCAGTTGGTAGCTCCTCCAGGATGGGGGCGACGGCATCTGGAGCGGCACAAACGGATCTATGGATTCCACGGGAAGTTGCTGTTGCTGTTGACGGCGGGTCTCCTCCTGAATGGTTCGCAGGTATGGCAGCTCCTGCGAGTAGTACCTGTATCTGCTGCTCAGGTTGTGCGATGATGGCTCCGTTGTAGTGGGATACACCATGCTCAGATCACTGAAGTGGGTCGGGTAGTTGCCACTACCGCTACTGAGCAGGGGCTGGTGATGCTGCCGGAGCTGCGGCGAACTGGAGAACAGCCTCGAGATCCTGGATGGCGTGTAGGGCTGTTGGCTGAGATTCCCGCTGATGGTGCTGATGTGCAGCGGCTTACTCCTGTCCGCGTTTCCGTACAAGTTGCTGTTGCTAGTGTAGGGTCGCATGACGTTCTGGTAGCGGGCTCCAGCGACGGCAGGCGCCTCGCCAAAGTAGGTTGGCTTGGGAGCTACACCTCCGATTTTGAGCAGGCCTTGGAGAAAGCCTCTGGCTGAGTCCGCCGCAGATTGAAGGCTTAACTGGCTGGAGGAGGCCACCAGAGGACGTCGCCACGAGGCCCGGGCTGTTATGAAGTTGCGGCGCGAAAGGAAGCCCCCGTCATCGCTGGAGGACTTTTGAGACACGTTACTGTTCCTGCGTTCGAAGAAGCCACCATCCACCTCGTCCTGACTGCCCGGGTCTAGGTTGCTGGAGTATCCCAGCTTAGAGGCACTCATATCCACAACGAAGCGGCCGTCGAGAGATCTTTGGATGCGGCTTACAGACCGCCTGCTCCCTGCTCCTTGCGCCCCGCCACCGTCGCCCTCGTCCGCGTCCTCCGCCTGTGGTGAGCTATAGATGGAGTGGCAGTTGGTGCAGCGATCAGGAGGCCAGATCCAGTGAAGAATGGCAATAAGAATGGCGGTTAGACTTGATATTCGGGTTTGTTTGTACCTGTAAGGGGTATAGGTTGGAGTTACTTTTCTGACTAATTGGAAGGTTATAGGTTTCGTTAAGAAATGAAAAAGACAGAAACAAGGATCAAAATAAAACTAATAGATCAAAAACTATTCATTCTTTTGAAAAACTAAACTATATTGTCAGGTATATCATATACTAAAAGCATAATAAATCTTAACAAAAACGTCTTCAGCATAAAGGAAAACTATACACAAAAATAAGAGAAACTAACACTGAATTCAAGCTACTTCAAATTAAAAAACTTCCTTTAAGTTTTAGAAAAATTCGCTTACGATTTTGATTATGACAGGATGGACCTGGAACTATAAAAACGCTTTCATAATCACGGTAATGTTCAATATTGCTATAGAGGACGTGGAGAAATTGGTAGAACGTGCGTAGTGGATACCAATCAGAGATGGGTGAGACAGATGAGAACGTTACGGACACAGATTTAGATAGAATTCGGTTGGGAGAGTGTCGAGATGCTATGCATTATGGGGTACTTACTTTTTTAAAGGCACTTGACCAGAGGAAACTGAGCCCGTACTGCGATTGTTCAAGTGATGATTATTGGCGGCAATGTTACGAGCATCCGTTATCCTGCAAGCTACCATGTTGAACTCTGCAAACGTATAATTTCTACAATTAATTTGGCGTGCAGCGTTAGCCATCCTATCCAGTAAATAAAATACCCGTACAGCGTTTACGTAAGGCTACCAAGCACACACACTCTATATATAGGCCTCCATTCGAAAATGGCTATAACTATACATACACAAATGCATATCTACGGTGCTCTCTACACACAGAAGTTGGATTAAATACGAATTAATTACTTTATTCCGAAGTTCTAGTAAGATTGAGGTTTAACGCGGATCTGGAGGAGGTTCGCCAGACTTGTATGAGGCTTACATGCCTGTGGCTTAAACAGAGCCAGAATTCTTATTCAAATGGGTTTCCTAATATTAGAAACCATGCGATTATGTTTAGTATTCCCAGAAGCTATACGAAGATTCTTTCGTTTACAGAGGCATGCTAGGCATGGGTATTTCTTTTTTTAAATATTTACAACTACGGTTTTTACTTTGGGAAGAGAATATTACATAGCCAGTCACCAGTTATCAGTTAGTAGTTAGGGTTATCCATAAACCATTTAGCATTTACAAGATTTCCTTACACCAGTTATCAGGTTCATAAGAGGGCACTCAGTCACACTCCACAGCACGCAGGCTTCCCCTATTTGGACGGAGACTACGGGGACGTGGGATCAGCAATGCAGCTAATGCTTATCGAAACCTAGTCTAGTAAGCACACGTCAAACTGACTAGCACCTTTAAAGGCCAGAACAAGTCTGGTTATACCCAGTATCCCTATAAATATATATAGCCGTGTGCTCTTCGCAGTATTTTATTTAGGATGGGGCTTCACAAAGTTGGACAGTAATGACACGTGAAATGGCTTTTGAATGGTCAGATACGATTGTGCCAACGGAAAAGAAAGGTAATCAGGATAAAGAAAGCTGGTAATGAACTGAAGATCAAATGCAAACAATGGCTGATTATGGGACTTCCAGCGACAAATGAAAACCAAGCGAAAACCAAAAGTTGGGCGACGAATCGTTGCAATCTTAAGAACAGAAGGTCAAGATGATTTAAAATCAAAAGGAAAGTGTTCAAAATATTGTTTTGTTTCAGCTTTTTTGTGCCCTTGTTTGTTTTGCTTGCTGTGTGTGCTGTGTTTCGTGTACGACCTTGGTATGGGGTAATTATGAATCTCATGAGACTTGTGGGTGCTTGATATAATTGAGAAAGTGCGGCGGCAGCTGGGCAAGATGCGGCATCCGCATCTACTTAGTTCTGTCCGGGAATCAGACCCACTGACAAGAGACCGACAGATCGCAAATTGCTTATGAAATGTGGATGCGTAGGGTGAGTAGAACAGACAAGTAGTTGGTTTTGGTTTCTAATGTCGGTGTTGGTTTGTAGGTTGATTGGTTTTGGTGGCGTGTAGGTGGGGTTTCTTGAGGGATCGTCTGAAAAGAACCTTAAGGTTGTTGTCAGTACTCAGGATCTGTGGCAAACGACATCGATTAAAATGGTTGCAAAAACTTACCCTTGCTCGTATCGATGCTGGGGATCTTAGTGGGGGGCTTACTAGGTAATATTTTAGTTTCAGAGCATTGCAAGGCTATAGTCGTCCTTCCCCAGTTGACTGCCCAACCCAGACTCGGCGGAGTGTCTGTGCAGCTGGTCGGTGAGATCAGGCTCAGAGTCTCGTAAGTTGGGCGGACAAAGGAGGACTGCAATGCACCAAACCACCGAAAAGAGGCGACGCGATCATTTTATGTTATTCGATTCGGTTTGGTTCGCTCTTCGACATCATCTGTGGGCCTTATTTTACCATCTTTGTGCGTGAATTGTTTACAAAAAACGTCTGCCCAGTATTGTACTATATATATGGTTTGTTGCCAAGTATATAGATAGTGTTGTTTCTGTCGCGAACACCTCTATCTGTCATGAACTCAGCCCTGGGCAGAAACAACGACGATTTGGCCGAGAACATGACTGACATTAATTCGGAGATAAAGGTGTTCCTACTATTATTTCCCTCTCGCTATTCAAAGGTAATTGTTTACCGAAACTTAAGCTGTTTTCTAGTGTTTCTGTGTCGTGTAAGTGTGGGGAGGCTCAGTAAGAGTAAATAATACAACCAAAACAAGAAGAACTTAGGCAACGCAACATTAAAGTTACTTACTATAGAACTTAAAACAAGGGCCGCAATAGTCAGAGGGAGTATCTAGGGCTTACGTCCACTTGGATCTGCTCAGCCTGGGAAATAGTGGCAATAGAGCCCGCTCAGTTCTGGGCCCTTTACTTTCGATTTCTTTTCAAAGGTCGTTCGGAAAGCTGTTGTACTTTGAGGTGTAATGGAGCTTGTTCGACTCCTTTTGGCATAATGCTTAACTTAAGGGGTAACAACTAGTAATATTTGCATGCTTTGAACAGAAAATGGCATAAGGACGAATTGGTAAAAGAAGTAACTAAAAAGCAATAATTTTTAAGACCTATCAATAGGAGCAAAGGTTCGAGGCAGGTTATGCCTCGAACGTAATTTGGAGAGTCTGATTTTGATTTCAACTAAGAAGTGGTTAGAAGCGGGAGCTGGGCGGACAACATTCAGGGAAACAAGGAAACAAACTGGAAAGTAAATCTTAAACATAAAAGGCAAATAAAACAGGGGAAAGGAAACCAAAGTCCAATTAGTATGTTAATTTATACATTTACGAATATTCTGTATAGCTTTTCCAAATTTGAACTCAACTTAACTTGCAGAACTACAATAAAACCGCAGATTTAGGCAGGCAAAATTTATGGAGAGGTTCCGATCAAATCATAATCTACTTTCGAGCAAATTCGAACTGCAATGAACTGTTGTTGTCGAATAAACCAATGGGTCGAAGCGTAGCTCAAGGCGAGAAAGGAGGTTCCGAACTCAGACGAGTTGGTTTTCGGGAAATGCAAGAGCGGCAATAATATTTGAAATAAGTAAATATTTAACTACATAATATAAGTTATTGCTCAAATATGAAAATAAGAGGTCACTAGCTGCCGTCCGACCTAAATTCAAGGCTCAAACTTGGCTGAGGGAGTCATGAGCTAAGTCGGTACTGTCGGTTCATTGCTTTTCATCGCCAACAACAGGAACATCGCTTTCGCTTATTAGTTCCAGTACAGGTATTAGTACGAATCAATGGTAGTTATCTATATCTTAGCACTATAGCATTAGCAGAGTGGCGTTAATATCATTAATATCATAATATCAATGGACAAATCGTTGATAGTCATCAAAAACCATTTCAAGTGTGTGTGATAGCTTTTGCCACAGTGTTACCTTTTTCCTGTTTTCGTCGTTTACGTTTATTGCAAATTTTTACGGCACAAACCGATAAAATGATCGCAACAATAAAAAACAGGATGCCCCCAACGACGCCGGCGGTTATCGCCTTGTGCTTGACTCGTGCCGGCACAGGGAACTTCACCTCGTCGCTGGACTCGTAGGACTTCTCTGAGTTGGCCAGCACCCGGAAGTAGTATGTGCGTCCGCCGACCAGGTTCTTCACCAGATATTGCGTCTCCTCCGGCCGGATCTGACCCCGGTTGAGGGTCTTCCACTGGGCGTCTGTCCGGTACTTGATGGTGTAGAACTTGACGATGTGCGCCCGCTCCAGCGGCGACTGCCACGTTATGA
Organism: Drosophila ananassae; assembly: GCF_017639315.1. NCBI lineage: Eukaryota > Metazoa > Arthropoda > Insecta > Diptera > Drosophilidae > Drosophila > Drosophila ananassae. The sequence goes on from NC_057930.1 coordinate 27,263,578, forward strand.
GGAATCCGTTTGAGACCTCCGTCACCGACACATTCCTGGGAGGGCCGGGCTTGGGACCTGTTTTTTTTTAATCAAGGGGGAAAATTATCAGGAAAAAGAGAGAAAATCTATTAGTACGAGAACCAATTAGTTGGTGGGTACAATTAGGAGGAAGGGGCTCTATTTTATTCGCGGAGTGGTTACTTTTCAGCCTTTGTTTTTCCAGCCAGCAATTTAAAGCCTTCGAGACCAAACTTAGTCTGCATACCTTGAAAGGGGTTAGGTTCAACATTGAAATTAGTTATTTTTGTAGCTAAAGGCTGGGTATGTGTTTTGAAAATGTATTATATGTAAATTTTCATTTAAAGGTGCTATTCAATGTTTGTTTTTTTTGGCGCCTCTTGCTGCTAATTATCTGCCTACAGGGACTATTTCATTTCGATTTCTTCTTCCGGGTAGAATAAGGCTATCGGGTTGGATAACGCTCAAATGTATGCTATAAAAATTTAACAGGAACTTGAATCCTCGTGACATTAGGGAAAAACTATTGTTTGATAGATTGGGAGTTACTTGGCAATCAGGACTTTCTATCTGGTTTCTGGTTGAACTTAATTGCAAGGATCAAATTGTCACAAATAAAGCTTCAAATTAAAATGGCCTGGACAGGATGGCCCAAATCACTTCTGTCGCCTATAGTTTGGTTCAGATGGCAGTGCCATACAAGCGTAGGTACATGTAATTTTAAACTGGGAAAATGCGAGAGAATAGGTGATTTTATGGCTGTTCCAATGTGTGCCAATAATGAAAGCCATTTAGTATGAGGACGCCGCTAATGAAAAATGTAAATGTTTTTGGAAAAAAACTTATTTAGCAACCCTGGGGACTTTAAAGCGCAATCCACTCATTCGCTGGCATATATTAAAACTTGATTATGCGAATAGCCCCGAAATGAGCAAGAGCAACAACCCTTTAATCCGTGCCACACATACAGAGCGTGGATGTGACATAACATAAACGACACAACAAGTTACCAAAATGAAACACAATGGTCCGTGGTGGCTGCGGGTTTCGGTGACTACGGGACCCAAATGAGATGGGTAAACACAGACGGCCGGACAGGACAGACCCGGGGTGAGCAAGGACAAGGAGTCGTCGCGCGGTTGCAAGTTATTTATGACTAGCAGTTGGGGGGGAGGTCAGGCGTATACGTCTGTGGGGCACAAGGAGGCTCTGGGAAATATGCACCGTAATTACTAGCTGCTTGGCATGACATTATACAGCGAGGAGCCCCTCAAAAGCAACTCCGGGATGCTCTCGCGGCGAGTAATGGGTTTTAATAATAATGTATAAATGGGTCCGATACGAGTACCTTTGACAATCAACTTGGGCGGCGAGTAAACAAGCTTGCCCCGCGAGTCGGTGTGAAAGAAAATGTCAAAATAGGCTAATAGGTCTGCAAAAAATCATAAACACAACGAAACACAAAGTTTAAATCAAATAAAAGCAAATAAATGTGAATAATTAAAACTAAAGTGGTGCAAACAACAAGGTGCGTTTAAAGAGTCAAAGAAAGAAAGTGCAATCCAAGTACCGAAAGGAGTACCAAGTACTAACTTTACCCAGCCACAGGGTGTCGGCGAAGGTCAACCCACTCGATTAAAATAAATCTCCATATTGAATGCAAGCTCTCGCCTCGCACGAGCCTTCAGAAAAACAAGACTTTACGAGACTAGTCGGCACGCACGCTACGTAGATGAAGGTCCTGAAAGTACATTGTGGGTGCAGCTTAACCTGGTCCCCCCTTGGGGTGGCAGTGGAAACCAACGACAAAATCAGCGCTAGCGCCTTCATGACGTATGTGTCTATGGAAGTGATGGACGTTGCACACAAGTGTGTACACAATGGCTGGGACAGGGACTGGGGACTGGGAACTGGGTTCTGGGACTAGGCCCATTTGATTCTTGGGGAATGGAAAATTAGGCGTTGGCCAAGAAGCAAAACGCAAATAGAAGCCAAAGGAAATAAATAACTGCTGTTCGGTGTGCGAGGCGTTAACTTAATTAATGTTTCTGTGGATGTGTGTTCAATTATATGGATAAGATGAGGCTGGGTATCTGCTGGGGTGGAGGTAGAATGTGCGGGGAAAGGTGGGCGTTGGCATCGGATGGTTCTTATTTGGGGTGTTTCGTTACAAGCGCCAAAAAAAGGTACACACGTACACGAAATCCAGGGTTGCGTTACACAACACGGCGTACTTTCGCAGTCAGAGTGGCTGCCTTTGTTGCTGCTGTTGTTGTTGGTTTTTTAAGGTTCATCCTTGCTGCTATATTGTTGCCTTTGGCCGTAGCCGTAGCTGTAGCCGTAGCCATAGCCGTAGCCCCAGCTGCTGCTGTTTTATTATTTTTTGACCTACGCCTGCGCCAACACGTATACGCACTCGCATGTTACCATGTCGGCTCCCTCACACAGGCACCCGAGCCCTAGAAATTAAATACGCTAATGGGGGAAGCATTTATTTGTGTGTGTATGTGCTGGGGTGGGGCTGGCATTCTGGCATTCTGGCATTTGGGGCCTCCAGACATACGGGACACGGGATAGAGACAGAGCCCCGCTGCTTCTGACGACGGGGAGATTAGGCAGCGAACTGGAGCTGGAGCTGGAGTTGGAGCTGGGGCGATGTAAAATTAACTATTATCGCAAAGCGGGTCGGAAAACAAGCGCAAAGTCGACAAAGGCATTCAAATTGCCTACCGTATTATATTGCGCCCACAACGAGCGGAGTCTGAAAGGGTATGCCTGCCAACTGTGCTCGGCATTTGGTAATAGGTTGTTTAAATTACACCGTCTTCACCTGCTTTCGGGTGGAGGCGTTGTCATATCGACCGCGAAGCCAGCAAGCCTCCGCGAAACAACCAGCTAATGCAGTAAGCTGCGGTGGTCGCTGTATCTGAGTTGAAATCATAGTTCAACTTGTCTAAATAATGAAATGTGGGTCAGGCTGTGCAACTCTTCCTATCTGCGTGACCTTGGGAGGTAGTGCCCCCATTCTAGCGAGCAGACCACCCTAATCCTACGTAATATGACCTGGATGTGAAGGAAATAATCTACTCTGACCAATATTATACTCTATGTCCATCGATTCCTTATTCGATAAAAAAACAATTAAAACCTTATTTAATTCAGCTTTCTGTCTCAAAAGTCTTTAGACAACAAAAAAGTTATTGAAGATTACTCATACTGCTCATAGCAGGATTATGTTTTATTCTAAAGGGAAACTATTTCAACTGATCCTTCTTCTCAGTTCGATAGTGCTGATACTAAGGCTCTGGAAGTACAGGGAACTTCTAATCTAAGTGCTAAGTGGAAGGTTGCAGAATCACTATACACTTTTGGCTCTTTGCTGGCTACGATAGCAATTAAATGCAGGCTGGATGTCAGTAGGATTCCGCTTCTTATTCTAAGTGAAACTACTCAAGGGGGGTTTACAGATGGTTTGGTTTAGTACTGGTTTGGTTAGGGTTTGGTTTCTTACCAGCTTCGTCTGGCATTAGCTGAAAAAAGGAGTCGGGCGGTTGTGTTGCAGCCTTGACATTACGTGGCGCTGCCGGAGCGTCTTCTATGCGCCCGAATTTTCCATGTTCCCAGGAAAAATTCGGGGTCGAGGTTTGGCATTTGACAGTTTACATTGATTTCGCACATGATTAGTATGAGAAAGTTAGATCGAGTAGCGTTTTGTTCGATGGAGGTTGTGAGAAAAGAGAAGAAATCGAGAGAAAACAAAAATCGTAAGTTAGAGCCAATCCGGACGTAGAAGTGCAGAGGTTTTTATGATTTAACAATGTGCAGGAATGCCGAGGAGCGACTGTAGCGAAACCCAAACGAAAAGGGGGAAATGGAAAAGAGCAAGCAAACGAAACAGAGAGGAGTTCGAAAAAGGATCCGGAACACTCACCCAGTGTGCGCACGTTCATCACCTTGCTCATCAGTCCGTCGCCCAGGACGTTGCGGCCCACCACCTGAAACTCGTAGGTGGTGCCCGAGGCCAGCCCGTTAATGGTGACCTGCGTGCTCCCCGAGGGCGTCACCGAAATGGTCTGCCAGTCGTTCACGCCAGCCTCCCGAAACCAAATGGTGTAGTCCTGCTTGTACTCGGACCCGCCGCTGTACCCCGGCAGCCACTGGAGCGTGATTGAGGACTCGGTGGCCTTGCCGGTGATGTTGTAGGGGGCGTGGGGCTGGGTGCCTTCGATCACCAGCTGGGTGACGGCCATCAGGGTGGCGACTTCGTTGGACACCACGCACTGGTAGTAGCCGAAGTCCTCGCGCCGCAGGTTTTCGATGGTGATGTTGCCGCCAGAGATCTTGATGCGGTTGCGCTGCGAGTCCGAGAGTTGCTCGCCCTCCTGCCGCTGCCACTTGATGGTGGGTCGGTCAGTGCCCTCTGCCTCCGTGGCGTCGCAGTGCATCTCCACGCTGTCGCCCACCTTGCGCTGATACAGCGTCTCTGGCTCCACGGTGAAGGCCGGGGGCTTCCGCACGAGCACGTCCATGATGCCGGAGGCGCCTGCCGTGCCCTGTGCGTTGTACGGAGTGCACGAGTACTGGCCCTGGTGCTCCTCGTTCACGGTTGTGAACAGAAGCGATCCGTTGGCCATCACCACGATGTCCTTCATCTGGTAGGGCTCCAGTAGGCGCTTGTCCTTCATCCAGGTGACGTACTGCAGCTGAGGGCTAGACTTTATGTAGCACTGGACGACGCCGGCCAGTCTAAACGGCAGGTACTGCACTGTGGGCGTGAAGGTTACCTTGGCGGGGTCTATCGAGGGGTGGCAAGTTTAAGATTGTAAGAGTTTCAGGATGTATCTATCTTTGAAAAAAAGTTAAAAGCCACTTACATTCGACGCTGAGGTAAGCAGAGGCACTCTGCGGATCGCCGATCCCGTTGGACACCTCACATAGGTACTGGCCCGAGTCGTCCGGCTTAATGGGATTGATAATGAGCGATCCGTCCTTGCGGATTGTGACGCGCGTCTCCAGAGCGGCCACCTCCCGGACGGGCGATCCCTCGCGGAACCACCGAACAGTGACGTTGCCGGGCATGGCCTTAGCCTCGCAGGAGAATATCACCTTTTCGCCCTCGGGCTTCGTTTGATTGGTCGGTGGCACCTGGGAAAAGAGAATTGGAGAGGTAGAAGTATATTTAAAACCAGACTGAGTTAGGTGACAAGCTGCAAACTTATGACGGTTGACTGTGGACGTTTCTTGTTGAATAATTTAAGTCGTAAGGCAGTCGGGCAGGCGGGAGGATATCCCCATCCACGCCGGAGTTTGGACCATGACAGCTAATTTTTAGCTGTTGTCCTCGTCGATATCCTTTGTTGCCCTTGCTCCCGGGGAATAACATTTCTGCTGTAGCACTGTAACCCGCCGGATTATTTGAGTTCCCTGGCCCATCCCATCCAGCCCATCCAGCCTTTGCCCTGACCCCTTCAATCTCTGGCATTGACAACTTGTCAGTCAACTGTCAGCTACCGACATTAGAACCCCTTTTCTTCCTGGTAATTGCATGAGTGCATTCCGTCCGTCGAGTTCCTGGTTTATTTAAGGTGCACTTTGCCGCCCCGGCAGCTCTGCCTTCGGCCCGATTGCTGTTTCATTTGAATTAGTCCTACCATTGGCCCAAAGTGATGTCGACTGACTGGGGGCAGGGGCGGGCTCGTAAATTAAATTGCTTGATCTGCTCTGGCCTGCCTCTGGGCCATGTACGTTCACTCTGCCTGTGGCTAAGTAACTGTTATTGAAATATTTATGGGAGGAGTGTTCGGTTGTGAAGTAATAGACGTACCAGGCCTGGGCCTCTAAAGTGTTGTGGTCTCGAAAGGTCAAAGCTGAGTTGCCTTGGGGTCTTGGAACAATTGGTTTAATGATAGATATTAAGTATTTGGAATAATTGCAGGGCTGAAATAAATCGCTGCAGCTGACCTGCACATAAGTATGCTATGTTTTGTATGTCATGATGAGTCCATGAACTTGAATGACACCATGAAGAGGGGTCTAGAGTCTGGACAAAGCTTGAACTGCTGATTTCTGATGCCTCTCAGTCGAGGTACGCCAGGACCATCTTCGACTTGGTTAATGGAAATTCGTGGAGGAGAGTATGCTGTATGCGGTATGCAGAATGCAAGCAGCTGAGGATATATGCGAGAACTTACTCTTATGGTCAGCCTCTCGGTGACGGTATTCGACTTAGACTTAGTGCGAGTGTGTTTGTCGGGTTTCCCTTTGTCCTGCGGTTTTAATTCAGAGGTGGGATTCAAAGGAGTTTGAGGGGTAAGAGAATAGAAACCACGTATTAGTGAACTGCTTTGGGTTTGGTGCTTTTTGTGGACCTCTATCGCCTGCAATCGCCTGCAATCTTCTGTTCCCAATTGTGGATTTGACCCTAGTCCCAATCCCCCTTTCAATCACAATTTTGGTTGTTTTATTTCTTAATGTGTCTCAAAATAATGTAGTTTAGGTTTTTACCATGATTACAGCGCCACCCGCGATTATAACACGGGCCGTATGGGAGACTTGTCCCTCACCATTGCGTGCAATGCAAGTGTACTCTCCGATGTCCTCGTGCCGAATGGTGGAGATCCGCAGCTCGGTGCCGTCGTTGAATATGCCGACTGTCGGCGAGGGATCGACGGGATTGGCATCCTTGTACCAGAGTATTTCCGGCGTGGGAGTGCCATCTGCCTGGCAATTTAGTATAATTGAATCACCTGCAACGAGAAGGGGGCGACAAAGGAAAAGCGAGGAATTAATAAGGTAAGTGGTGGCAATTGTTTTACTTTTTGGATTCAACTGCAGGCAGGTGCCACCCCATTCCGGCTAACTATGTGTTGTGTTCATGGTGAGCCGACATGGTCGACTGCGATGGCTGCCGCAGCGACAGACAATGGGCCGGGCTCTTTTTGCAGTCCTTCGTTCCACTTGCCCCACTGCGCCCGTTGTTCTCCGGCTTGTGTTCCTGCCAGCAGCTCTGTTTATCTGATTTATACGTAATGTAGCTTGTCTCTCGTGTCTTTTGTTTCCCAGCTGGATGCTATCACATGGATTTGTAAATATTTCAGCATTGAATAGCAATAGTTCCTCTTCAGAAGATTAAACTTCTCCTTGGACTAGCCAGTTGAAGCCCCGCTGAAATGGAAGCATCAAGTAGTAGCTCCGACTTACCTAAGTTTACGTAAATTATGTCCTCTGGTGTAACGCTAAAGCGAGGCGGTGCATGTACGTCTAGGTGGAACCATGTACCGTTCTTGTGCTGCTTGGGGTCCCGGTTGAGGAAGACGACCTTGCACTCGTACCAGCCCTGGTCCGACTCTCGAATATTGGTCAGGTTAAGCGAGGCGGAGCCGAACGGCGAGTCCTGTGAGACGCGGGACACGCGTCCCTTGTAGCCCTCCTCGATGTGCTCTGGATAGCTCTCATACCAAATGTAGATTGGCAGATCCGAGCCCTGTCAGTGGTGCAGTTGTGAAATCAGAGAGGATTCAATTACATTTCGGTGCTTAGTCTCGGCCGGGTGTTGAAAAAAAAATGTTCTTGTCTCGAATGTACAGTATGCATTGAATGTGCTATGGCCTCTGTACATACGACAAACAGCAGTCTGATTCTCGGTACTATTCGACAGGAATAGGGACACACATACAGGAGCGACAGTTGTTGTCTAGAGTTATGATTCACAGTACGCGAGTACACTGGGCAGCTAAGTACACAAACGGGTGCTCTCGCTAAAGTCATGCAATATCTGTACACAAAGTCTAGCTGGCATGCAGGTGGAACGGAAGAAAAATAAAGGTAAAATGCGCCGTGTAGACCATTGGCAAATAATACAAACTGAAGCTTGGCTGTGGGCTGAGTCGGTGGGTTCCGTTCGGGTTGGCTGTAGAAACACTCGGTCAAAACAAAAGCTCATCAAATTAGGGTGGAGCAGGAGCGCCGCCACGCCGTAAACATGCCAAAAACAACGGACAAGCACCACCCACCCACTACACACTGGCTCAGACGTGGTCGTACATTTCTACTGTCAACACAAGCCCCCCCAGATCCCAGATCCAGAGCTCAGCGCATCCCTCCCCAAAGTCCTTCGTCAATCTGCTCCTCTTCGGCGTCAGTTTGCAGCGCATCAACACTAGAGGAAAAGTGGAAAAGCGGAATAGAGAGCGATAGCCGCAGGCAGGCCGCCCAGCTATGTCCTGGGCTTCTGCTGTGTAGCCTCGGCAGGGGACACTGGGCCCCCCATAAATCATGTGTATCCGTGGATGCAGAAATGTCCCTCTGTGCGTGTGTGTGTGTGTTAACTGGAGCCTCGCCGGCCAAAAAGATACATTTCGGATGCCAGCTTTTGCAGATAAAGAGTGTGCATGTAAAATATTTTTAGAAGCAAATAAAAATGGGGTTAACCTGCACTCGGCCCGTCCACTCTTGCTGTCTGCCTTTGTTAATATCTCCTCGAAGGGGGCACACTATCGGACTCGGGCCCACTGAACCCAGTGCATTCTGGGCTGAAACAGTCTTCTAATACAAGTTGGACAATCTATCTGCTGCTATTCTACTCCGGTTTAGGCCGAATTAAGGTTTAAGGTTTAAGAGTTGTTTGAGTTACACATAAAAAACATAATACAGTTTACCGGAAAGTATAATTTAGGAACTAGCATGCGAAACTGTAAGCAACTGTGTCACACAAACTACAGAACGAAACAATTATGGGAAGAAAAGAAATGGCAGTGTGAAGGTGTCGTGTTGGCTGGCGGTGTTATGAGTTATCCTACAGGAATTTGCATTGACCGACAGCCACAATCGAAAATGCCGAAACGGAGCATCCGGCGGACGCCGAAGCTGAAAGTTGCTCCTTGTCCGGGGAGAGCTCAGACTTTGCAACTTCGACCTTAGCAAACATTAGCATATTTCCGCAAACTTTCGAGAGGACTGTCGGGCCGAGGGTGGTGAGTTGGAGGTTGAGTTGGAGATAGTGGCTAATGGACGGGTGCATTATTGGGTGTTTTTTCGCCACTAAAGTCTTGGCAATGTGAATAATCTTTATAAAATTTCTTGGCTATGAATGTTGTGGCTGGCTAATTGTTCAGGATTTGCATAGATGGAGGAGAAGTACAAGAGGAGCTGAAGTTTTTCTGGATGTTGCATCGAGCTATGCTAGAGTCTCGATTATGCCTCGATTGCAATTATTTGAATTTGGTGAAAAGTGCATTTTTAAACAGCTTTCTTCTCTTTCGCTCTCTTTGGTCCGGGTGCTGTGCGGCAGGCCCGTTCCTTCAATTGACAAATAATTTAATTTCATTAATTTCATAGTATTCATCGAATGCCGCAAAAATAATACGTTCCAAAGTGTTCAGTTTAGTTTATCTCTTGTAAGTGTGGGTGGGTGTGTTGTGTGTTGTGTGTCTGGTGGGCGAACTTAAACGAGACGCAAAAAAAGGATCACAACTGATCGGAAAGGCCGCTGGAAGCAGGCTGCATAGTTAGGCGGTTTAAGGGCGGTTTAAGGGCGGTTCATGGCAATGGAAACCCAAAAGACTGAACTGAATAACTCAAGGATAACCAAGGAAAAAAAAGGCTCAAATACCAATCGGGCAACACATTTACACAAACACGCTTAGTTCAAGCTATATAGTTATAAGTAGTTAGGAGCATCTGTATCGCATGGACATCAATAAGGACAGGAACCGTGTTCGGGCTCTCGTCGGGTTCTGTTCATTACTGGAGCTTACAGGTTACTGGTAACAAGAAAGTTTCAAATAAGACACAAAATGAATCAAACTTAAAGTGAGCACTAATACTGGTAGCTTTTCGTTAAAACATTATTCTTTTTTTGTTCGAGTACGGGCAGGCTCATACTATTAGTTGAGAGGGGTTTCGTATAGGTTTGCCGGTAGTTGGTTCATTGCGTAAATGCTTGGTCTGTTCTGACTGACTGTTCTTACTTGTTCTTGCTTTGTTTTTGCGTATCGGTACAACAATGTAAAAAAGAGAGTTTAGAGAAGAAATGTTAACTCTGATATCGTACCGTTTCGCTCACCTTCTTGTCCCATTGCAGGACATACGGCACGGGGTGGTCGTTGGGGAACTCCACGTGGCAGTTGAAGATGACGCCCTCGCCGAGAATAGCCGTGATGTGAACGGCATCGTCTGCAGACAGAGAGTTAGTCCCAATATAGTATGATCTATTAAGTAGCCTCCAAACCCCAATCTCACCTGGAATGTTGTGCGCTTGTACATCTGTTGCGACAAGTGCCAGAAACAAGGTGGCCACAAGGTAGAGTGCTTGCACTGATCTGGAGCTGTGTTCTGGCTTATAGCTGCATAGGGGATTGAAACTGCACCTGGAACTCCTTCGTCGCTTTCCGCTTGTCGTTTTTCCTGGGCAAGCACTGGCGAGCGGAGCAGGTTGCGGCTCTGAGCCAGTAATTGTGTCAGTCCTAGAAGGCCGCCCGCTAGCAAGGAGCTGGCGATGGTTCCTTCCTGGCTGCGCCTGCGGTTGTCGGCTGTGCTGGCTCAATGCCCGCCACCATTGATGAGACCCAAGGTCAGCGCTCACGCCCATGCCTCTGTTCCCATAGTCAGCGCCGCCGCCTTAACTTATCGTTCTCACTTCCAGTGCCGTCATCTGAAATGGAAAAAAATGGGGTTTAGTTTTTGGCTTCAATCCATAGTTCCATAGTTCTTCAAAGAGGGTCGTAGACTACTGCCAAAAAAGCCAAAAAAGAGCATTGCTCCAGCTTGCCATAAATATTTCTCTCAATAGACGCCCTCCACCACCTGGCTGCACTTGATGAAGCTGTCTCATCCTTCAGCCGTCATCCATCATCCATCACCCTTCAAGTCACTGTCAAGTGTCAAGTGTAAGCTCGCTTCCTCCACCCCCAGGCCAAGCCCTTCCTAATCAAGGTGCCTGGGAATGTCTATGAGGGACAAGCAGAACGGCACTACCATCCATTAAATCCCAGTAATGCTAAACTTTGTTTAAAAATGTTGTTTCAAAGTATCAATTAGCTGCCTCTGATCGTTATCAGAGCGGACTATCGCTGATTCGAGTATAATGCAGAGGCGCAACCTCTGTCAGACCCAAACGCCGTTGACAAACTCATAAACAATAGTTCTCCATTTAACCTCTTGTGTGGCGCAGACAGCCAACTGTGGGTGGGTGTAGTTGGGAAACTAATATGTTGTAGCTACAGCTGTTAAGGACACCACTTAGTAGATTCAGGTGGGGTGCGGCAGGCCCACAAACTATCGAGGCTCCTTTACACTCAGCACAAACTTTTCCTTCGTCCTTTCTGTTTGCCTCAAAAACTTTGAGAATTAATGTAAAACTCGTGTTTCATGGGCTGGTGCTAAGAAAAAGGACCTGCTTCGGGTGTTTCTGGCCCATTTTCTGATGGTTATCCGCCGGTCGCTATTGAATAGTCGTGATTTGGGGCCTATTGAAGTTAATTAAATGGGGTTTCGAGGGTGTCTTATGATCTGTCCTCGAGTTCAGGATGCGGTTGAGTGCCTAGCATAGCTTGGCCTACTAGTTTTAACGTTGCAAGCCATTATGAACTAAATCCTATTTGGCATAAAACTTAAATTTCTAATACCATCATGGAATAGTATGCGTAGCTTGACACAAGCGAGCGCACTCGCATCCCATTAGCCTGCTATGCGGCTCTGTCCAGGATCACCCACTCCCAACCCACAGTCAGACCGTGAAATACCATACAACGTGGGAGTCCCACCTGAAAGGGATGAGCGATTGAAGCGCAGCTCCCAAGCACCGGATCAGAGCCAACTTAAATGGCACGAAACCCGGAAAAATGATTTCCCTCATGGCTGAATTTTCATTACCGAAATAGTGGCCTCGCCGCGGACCGAGGATTTCATTTGAAAATCAGTCTGGCAGTTGGGTGGAGCTGGGGCCAGCTGGCAAGAGTCAGGAAGCAGGCCTTTCATATCATACGATGACAAATCAACGAGCGAATTGCATTTGCTCATTCGCCAGAGTGCACCGCGGATGTGGGGACATGGTCGCCTAATCGGACGATTGGCTCCCATTGCCGGCCCGGTCTTCCCAGTGCCATTCCCTGCCCATCGCGGCTTATTTATGCTCATTTTGATGGCTGACAGTAGCACAGAAATACACTGAAAACCTCCACAATGACTAAAGTTTCTATTCCAAGCCGAATTCTATACATCACTCCCATAAAATGGTCTCAAAAATACGCCTAAATGAACTCGCACCTCCAGTGGGCATGCAAAGTGGCCAAGCTCTGTCGGCTGGGCTGTCGACCGGCACCTTGGCATTGTACATTTTAATTGCTCTAAAATGCTGTAATACAACACGAACCACAAATAAATAAAATTTGCTGACATTAACAGGATGAGGTGGGTTCCTGTCTATGCGGGAGCAGGGCCGCCGGCACACCCAACAGGACACAGCAGGAACGTGGTCCTTAATGTGCCTTCTAATGGCGTGGTCAGAAGTCTTTCTATAAACTCGGGCCTTTGCAATTTATTTCGCCCTGAATAAGGAGGAAATGAACATTCAGTTTCGTGTGTAATGGCCTCTACAATGTGTTTATCTCCGTTTTCATTGCTTTTCATTTTGTTTTCCAGTTCTTATCAGACCCATTTCGCAAAGTGTTTTTACACTCGTTGTCCCTGAAGTTTTTCTTAACGGACAACGCACTCGTCTATGGGTCGTCATCTGACGGGATTAAGGAGTGACCGCCCAAGATTTCTTTAATATAATTCATACATTCAACTATGTTGGAAACCCCTACAGCTGTAAGAGATATAAAACAAAAATTCGGTCTATTCTGTAAACATTTCCCAAGAAAAGCCCCCACCACCCCTTGGGGGCACTTGCACATAAATCTTCCGTCGAGTTTACAGAGATTCTTGGAATATGTACGGGGGATAGTACCTTTATATAGCATATTTATTCTGAAACAAGATCACCTCCCCAGTCAAGCTCCAGGCGGATGTGGCCCTAAACTTTTCTGCTGTATCTTTTGTGCTGTGTTTTTTGTTGAAAATAATACACAAAACTAAGAGAAGTACAATCTCGAGCAAAAAGTTTAGCACTCCGCGCTTTACTTCGCCAAAGAAGCCAAGAGAGAAGCCCCACAGATGAAACTCTGGAGCTGAATAGCGCGAGATGAAGATGAAAAGGACACAGAAATGGTGGGAGTGGAGCGAGGATATCTTGACAAGAGCGCGAAACTTTTTCCATTATGCAATAAATAAATTTTCATGCTTTAAAAAGGCAATCGCAAGGGGCTCTGGGACGACAGGACAGCGCCAAACCCAATTACGCAACGTAATGCGGACAATGGCATACTATACTGGCTATTCCAATATATCCTGTACTACATTTTATTGTCCATCAATTGCCTCATATCAACTAATGAGAATTGGCAAGAAACCTTTAAAGGTACACGAACATTATCCACATTTCTATATAAATTTGTGGCATTAGTCTGAAAAGGACTACGCCCTTAGAACGGCAAACAGTTCGCGCTCAGCTCGGCCAAGCCAGCCTTGGGGCACTGAAGGAGTATTGATTTTTTGCGAAGGACCGCATCGCGTTTTGTCCCCCACACATTCATAAAAAGCAACAAGAAAATTATTCCAGGGAAAGCATTTTTAAAAAGTCGCCCGAGCCCCACTCCGCGGCGAATAAAGTGTCCTTTTTAGAATGTCTCTGGGTCGGCCTCTCCCTGTGCCCGTCGGAATTTCAAAACAAATTAAAAAAGGATGTTTTCCCTGGCAACTTTGATAACTTTTTTGTGGTTCGAAGGGGTGGCCCGTGCTGATAGAACTGCTGATTGCGCTTTAAGGGGATCTAATGGCCGGCGACAAGCCCGGCAAATTACTTTATTGGGCCCAGGGCAGGAATACCAGTCGCAAGTGCCTAATTTTTAAACGGAATGGCCTTCTTGAAAAAGAGCCTGAAAAAAATAGTGTCCGTCGGAAACAGGCTTTGATTATTTTTTATGTTATGTTATGATTATTTTTGGGTCTTAACTGCCTCTGTTGTTCCTGGCAGCATGAATCACATTTTCCAGCCAAAGCCAGGCAGGAAGAGTAACCACCGGTGCGACCTCGCCCCGAGAGCCGCAAAAATAAATCAACAACTGGGTCAATTTTAACGCATCACTGCCAATAGTGTGTAAACCTTCGGAAACAAACACAACGAGTGCTCAGCCAGAACAAAGCGCACGGCACCAGGATGTAACTGAGAAGCGGAGTGCACTTTCTAGCGAAGCCCTGAATGTGTTTCCGCGCTCCCTCCACCAGGTGTTTGGTGCTTGATGCCTACCTGTGCCCAGTGCCCAGTGCCCACCTCCTACCTGCCCGTCTGCAGTGCTTATGGGCCAAGATCGTCGACGGAAAACTGCATTCTGCACTCTGTATTTGGTGCTCTGGCTTGTCTTCGTCTCACTTGTATTGAAAATCGCGCCCGGATAACCGGACTGCCACTCGCCAATGGCTGCTGCAGGAAATTCTGTGTATCTACAGCCCGTTCTCTTATACCGGCGATGTCCGATGCTGCCACCACGTACATGTACATACCTACAGACATGTTTTGAGTTCACGAATTCCACTCCAGTTTGGGCCGATCATGAGAACCAACTGCCCCAAACAAAAACATTTGTACGGCTTTATCTCAGACTTTGTTTTGGGCCCGAGTTTCGTTTTCTCGCTTTTTGGGCGCCAATTCACGAGATTTTCAATCTGGGCTTCAATGCCCAATCGAGAGGCTTAGTGTGTGTATACTCGGAAACCAAAGTGGTTATAAACTTTTCAGGCTTCTCTCCGACTCACTACAAGCTCTGGTTAGCGTGGACTGATAATGCTTGGCACAAAACGACTGCGCAGATGAACGGAAAACATAATATTCCCAAGCTGAACCCTAGATCAGAGCCACAGATATGGCCTACTGAACGGAGTGTATCGATTGGGTTTCGCCTTGGACTGGTGGAGACACGCAAGCACCCACGAACTACCTCCGCAAAGCAAACAGCTCAGTACTGGAGCGGGGCGCCCGTCCAAAAAGCAACATATGCTGCTTAGACAAACACTAAACCTTGAAAACTAATTCGCGGCTCGGACTAAGTAACATCTGCGTCGCACTGGGTTGCGGGGCACAAGCGGAACCAACATACAGCGCCAGTGGAAATGAAGCAGAGTGGAGCCCAAAACGCAGGCTTCCGCCGGGGGAAGTGCAATATCCTGACCCCAATCCACAGACAAACACCACCACCAACTAGGCCGCACTTTATCTCAGTTTGCGCTTGCCTCCTGCTGCCGTCATCTGTTACAAATGTTTGCTTTGTTGTTCTGGACTGGTAAGCTGCCCGAGAAGGATGTCCAGAAAGCCACAAAACCAATCAAGCAGCTCCTGCTGAATACCCCCAATGCAATCCAATCAGTCCTTCCCCCGACCGTCCGGTTGGGCAGTTTTTTTGAACTGAAGACACATATGTGTGCTTCTTGGCTTTCTAGACCTAGTTTATCCTTTCTGTCAAAATACACGTCCTTTTCGTTGGTGACTCACCTCACTTGCACAACCATTACTCAGATCCGATGCTGAAGGGAAGTGTTTCTGCAGAAAATCCGATGAGTCGTAGAGTCGGCAGGCCGCTTTCGATGGCCAGCACGGCAACTGGAGCAGGTCCTTCGACTGGCGCGCTGCTGGAGCGGGGGAAGCGTTTTACACTTTGTTTACAGGATAATCGGTTGCTTTATGACACTTTCGCTGCGAGCATTGGGGGGCACTTTGACAAGGGATTTTGAAACCGCCGGGCTGCACAAAGGATTTAAACGTTAAAACATCTGTTAGAACTCGCGAACTGGGAGTGCGATTGAATCAATAATCAAAGGATAAAAATTAATAAACAATATAACATCACAGATTTGTTATTAAACTTAAAAAAATAAATACAGTTTAAGATTCCCGATTTATTCTGCTTTGGAGACTTTCGGTAATACACATCCACCCACTGGCACGTGACTCACGCCAGGCACGGTCACGCCTTGTCCTTGCGTACATTATATAATTGACACTTGTATCTGATTGCTTTGGGTGCCTGCATCCTTATTGGCGAGGAGTCACAGAACGTGAGTCTAAGCCCCAGTTGTGCCAACTTTCGGTTCTGAAACCTTCGTCGAAAATGGCAATTTCGACTGCACAGCGCCAGGACACCAAGGCAACTGGGAGAGCCTGAGAGTCTGTCGGAGACAGGAGCAACTCCTGGGCAGGACGACAGATGGCTTTCTAAGGGAATACTTTTCAAGGTTCAACACTTTTGAAGATTTTCTTAAAAATATTTAATTTTAGTATTCTTGTTTTTTATTTTCGCGAGGACTGTAGTTCTCGAGGACTACAGCTGATGCGTAACGAATTCATTTTTGAACAGAATTTCCCAATAACGGGAATTTTCACTTGCGCAACGGCTCTGACCCACTCCTTGGCAGCCAGGTTTCCAGCCAGGTTTTCGGCCAGTGCAGCCTGACACGTTTCCTTGTCCTCCGCGGTGACCCCCTGGCCCCAGGCCGTGGCGCTCTCCCTCTCTTTCTTTGCGATCCTTTTGGAAACTGGAATTTTTCTTGCAGAGCTGTTTTTCTTTGGCACTTCTGTTACAGCACTGTTTTTCCCTATTTTTTTTTTTTCAAGTTCTCCCGCGCGGGTGTGGTCCTGTTTTCGCATTCTGGCCCGCAAGAGCGTGAAAAGCACAGAAAATCGAGCGAATTTCCATTTGAAACTCGACGTGGGAACTGCAGTACGCGCACACACTCGCGCATACACCTCTATGAGTGATTTTCCAGAGCCACAGCCGTCCCAAGACTACCCTCTGGCCAGCCACTTTTCGCGTAGCTACTCATTTTGTGTTCCGCTTGAATGGCGTTTGTTTTCGAATTACCCGCAACCCCCGTAATTATCATGCTCTGCGATTGTATAGTATTATTTATGAATTTTTCAGAGCCACAGCTCCATCACATCCGCACTCTCACACTGACGCGCAGCAGGAACAGCACTCACATTCACACAGCTCTGGGCCTGAAAACTAAATTGGATTTTCAGATGGACTCCAACTTCTCGATTCGACCGCGCACGTACGCCGTACCAGTACAACAAACGAGTACTGAATCTGCCTCAGGAATACGCGAGACCCGACCCGAGTCCGCGGAGCGAAAGAAAAACGGGAAAAGAGAGATACGCGGCCGGAGAGGTCGTGAGATGGTGCGCAGAATTCTCTTATACGTTCCAGTCTAGGCTTTAACCCTTTGACACGGCTGCCTCTCGAGCGGGCCCTTTCGCTGCAGCCACGGACGGAATGGTCGGCATGGACGGCATGGTCGGCATGGGGGGACAAGATGCTCTCGGCTTCATTGAATAATTATCTCGGGCTTACCTGTTCTCAACTGTCAGGTTTCGGCTCTGGCCCTTTACTGTGACCCAAAAACCAGTTTTTCCGTTCTGCACATCTCCCAACTCGTTTCCCATCCGCCAGGCCGCTTGGCTTGGAGCTCAGAAAGAGCGGAAAGCAGCTGCGCAACCCGCTTACCCGCAGCCCGAACGCTATGAGCCAGTTGAACATTACTTGGATGCATTATTTGGGGGAGAGTCCGGGACATACATATCTTAACTGAAGCTACCTTCGATCGGAAACCCTTGACCCAGAGCACCGAACTGGGCGCGAAGCGACTCAGCCCGCTCCGCAAATGATTTTTTAATTATCTTTCGGAACGCGGCACAGCATCTGTGAGCATGATGGACCTGCTCGGCAGTTAGGAAATATTGCCAGTCATAAAGTTCTCACAGCTAGGCCTGACCTACGGAGGAACACATTATTGGTCCAAGGTGCAGCTGCCACGAGGGCGGAAGTATAATTTCCCAGTGTTTGGCTCTCCGGCACTTCCTTTGCAGGACTGGGCGCGAGAGGGCAGCTTCAGGGTGAGGACGGAAAATCACAGCGCCTGCGCTCGCCTGCAGGACTCCTTTCGAAGAGAGACCCAGAAAATGTACAAATATAACGAGACGAGACGCCCTCAACATTTCCTTTGCCACTCTCTCGCCTAGAACCACCCACTGCCACTGCCACCCATGTTGGCAAATAAACGAAGCGTTTCGGGGGAAGTTCGCTTTGACCCCGTCTGAGGAGCAGCTCCTTCTATGTTTCCGCCTCGCCTCGCCTTGCCTCGCTCCACCTCCCTCCCAGTGCACTCGACGTACCCGCAAAAATTTGACTTAAGCCCTCTGATTTATGCATTATATTTGCATCGATTTTTACCTTCAATAAATCTGCAAATACTGGAACACATCGGGGATAAGCTCCGCTCCCGTCAGCAGAAATCACAATTCACTGGACCGTTAATAGTTATGGGGCATATAGATGTTCGGCTAATCCCGGGGCAGCCCTAACGCTTGCCACATCCAGAAGGGTGAATGACATGACGAGTTTTTTATGCTTTTCCGAGTTCCGAGAAGCTTCACGCTTCCGTCAAGTGCACGACGATGGGGTGGGTGGGTGGTTGGTTGGTCGCCAGGTGGGATTCGGAGTCTACCGGAATTATTTAAGCCCGAAGGAAGTTGTTACGCAAACTGTGGTTCGTGCATTAGCCATGACTCCCAGCCAGCCCTGAAGTTTCTATTAGGCAGCGGATCCTCGTCCTCGTCCTGGATCGTCCTTGCGCCTCATTATTTGGCAGGCATGAGCTACTTCTACTTGCCAGTGCGAGGTGTTCATGTGGCCATAAAAACAATCAAATATTTAACACAAATTTTAACTTAATGTTCGGGCCATAAAAATGTATGAGTGCAAAAATGCTGCCTGTGGTCTCGCAGGGATAGAAGGTGTCGCCTCATTAACCCGAAATTACGCAAAGGATAACGCGCAGCCTGACGAGCTGGCCGCAGAGTGTCAGTGTTTGTACTTCGTCCTTCAGGAGACACAGTTTGTGTCTGTATCTGTGTGTATACAATGCATGCCATGCCCGTGTCTCCTCATCATCCAGTTAAGGCTGCTTTCAGCTTGCGGCACACAAATAAAATATTATCGCCGAAGCCCAGGACCGAGCTTTGAGGCGTTATATTTTATTTATGAAATTGTTCGTCACTTTTGATGTCGACCAGGAGCTCACTTAACTTTTTCTCTGTTTGCGACCCAGCTTCCAATCCAGCCGGCGTGAACTGGTGTGCCTTCCCGAGCTGGCGCGGAGCACATGGTTTTTCAGGATTCCAAGCGTTCTTTAACATTACATATGTAACTTCCAGATTGACCTACCTTTCGCAGGAATTGTTAAAAGTTAATTTTCATATTCGGATATGGTTATTTTAACCTTTAGTTATACTACTGTAGTTCGGGACATCTATATACCTGTGGAATTACAGTAAGATCGGTCCTATTTCCAAAATATTTCTTACTAGTTATTCCAAAAGTGACCCAAAAACCATTTTTGTGGGGATGTTAGGTCAGGATTCAGGAGAAGACGTAACCTTCGAGGCTCTCTTCCGCAACAGTGCCGACGGGTATGCCAGTGCAGATCTCAATCTGGACCAGGCGCTGCAGCGAATCAAGGATCGTCGGGAACAGGAGGCCCTGTACTTCAAGCTGTACAGCCGCGTCGAGGTGCAGGAGTGGCTCCTAAAAGATTCCGTCCGGAATAAGGCGTATCGCGAAGCCATAATTGGCAACGAATTGTTCCGGGAGAAGGTTTGTTTGACGTGACTAGGATAAAATAACGCCATTAAATATTTGAATCCCTAAGACGGTGCTGGAAGTAGGATGCGGCACGGGTATATTTTCGATTTTTGCTGCCAAAGCGGGGGCTAGCCGAGTAATTGCCGTGGATGGGGCCAGCATAACCGAGTACGCACGGAGAATAATTCAGGACAACGGCTTTAGTAGCGTTATTACTGTCGTTCAGGCGAAAGTGGAGGAAGTGGAACTACCAGACTCTATCCAAAAGGTCGACATTATTCTTTGCGATTGGATGGGGTAGGTTGATACACAAAAAATGATTCGTCCATGCTGTTTTGCATTTCATACTTGAACCACACCAACCCACTTTCCACAGGCAGTGCCTTTTTTCCGAAAACATGCTGGAATCATTGATATTCGCGCGGGACAAGTGGCTTGTGGCAGGGGGCTATATTTTCCCAGACACCGCCCAACTCTATCTGGCGGCCAGCGAGGGCGGCGACAGGGATATCGGCTTCTGGGACGACGTGCACGGCTTCGACCTGGGAGCTGTCGGAAGGAGATTCAAGGAGAAGGCGGCAGTGGAGCACGTGCACCCCAGCCAAGTGGTGAGCAAGCCGTGCCTGCTCAAGTCTCTGGATCTCTACACCATGCGTCGCCAGGCTGCCAGCATCCGCTCCTTCTACGAGCTGAAGGTCACGCGGACTGCGAAGGTCCGATCCCTGCTCGCCTACTTCGACGTGGGGTTCAGCAAGAGCCCGCAGCGCGTTAGCTTCAGCACTTCGCCCAGTGCCCCGTGGACGCACTGGAACCAAACTGTCTTTCACCTGGAGGAGCCATTGCCCGTGCGGGTCGGCGAGTCCATTAAGGGCGTGTTCGCCATGCAGCCCAGTGCCGACAACCTCTTCGAACTCAAGTTTGACATTTACCTGGACTTTGAGGGGAAGGAAAAGTCGATCACCAGCAAGCAGTCCTTCGTTCTGACGAACACTGTAACCCTGTGTTGAGAATGCTAATTAAATGCCATTAAGAAATGAGAACATACTTGGAACTATTGTCTATAGGAATGCAATCAAAAGATAAATCTTTAGCGAAGACCCAACATAGAGTCATCTTCGACCTCCTCGACCAACTCGATATTAAAGCAAAGTCTGACCGGCCCGTGCAGGTTACCCTGCTCCCACCCAAACTATGTATATGTATAATTCGTATCCGCATATTCTGCAATATCTAATGCTTTGTGCAAAGCCATTCAGGAGGCAAATTGCTTCCTGACCAAGCTTCACTTAGCACTGTTTCTGTCTGTCGGAGCACTGCTTGCAGTTTTGAGTTCGCTCTTCCATCTCCGCTTTGCCAAAATTCACTTTATTTAAATGTGGCAGGACACTCTGATGTACACACTTGACATCTGATAACGTCTCCCAACTAAGTGAAGCCCAAAGGTATTCCTGTCGCAACAGTTTGGACACAACATTTTACTCTCCTTGAAGGAGGCACATCTCAATATTGCTTTAATAGATGGAATGGTAGAGGTAGTTTTTTATGCTATTAACGACGAATTCATTTAAAACTCTTTGTAAGGGTCCTCCGGCCTAAAGAAGTCTTTAAATGGAAGCATTCCGGGCTGACTCCACCTGGCCCTGTTCTTGTGTGTGTTGGGCCAATATATGTATCTGTGTGTTGAATAGAAAATGTTCATGTTATATTTTTGTCACTTCGGGCTATGTAATCCAGAGCATGGCCTAAACACTGCAGTTAACTACCCACTTGGCACTTGACATTGGCATAGGGGTGCGAGGCGCGTCACCCAAATTTTCCAAGTGTATTACGGCGAAAAACATCTTGTCGCAGGAGCTCAGCCCTGCTGCTCCTCCTGCCAACTGAGTTGGCCCTTTCGCGTTTCGGAGCCCAGCCTTGCGGTGTCCTGACCCAATGTTTATTAGCACTGCCTGCTTTTCGGCCATCCAAAATAAGCAGCAAAACAAACAAGGTTTTGGATGACGCTGGCGTGCTTGCATTGTGTCGCCTGCTTTGTGTCCTGTGGCCTCCGTATCCCGCTCTCCACTTTCGGCTCCGCATGCGGCTGTGTAGTGGGGTTTAAAACCGCAGACCCTGTGCTTACTAGTGCCACCTAGCGGGCGGTACGGGTGGTAAATTGGCAACATTAGACGTAGGGATTAGGCAGGACTGCATTTGCTTTAGCGTTTTAGGAGTAGCAGAAGTCTAGCCCTGGCAGTAAGCCATCTTGTAGAAACTGAGATCGAGAATCTCGTGCTTTCTTTTGGAATCAGACTCTGGACCGGCACGGATGTACGTCAGATCCAGATCCATCCACAAATTTCTGGTTGAAGCTATCGCCGAGTAACCCCAGCTTTGGAGCCGAAGGAGGCGAGCATAGGAACGCTAATTCCTGCCCCGAGAGGGCAGCTAAATTCCCCATACCGACCAGATCCAGAACTCCGCCAGTCAACCTGATCTACGCCCAGCCCATCATCCCAGCCCAGCCCATATCAGCATCAATTGGTTTGCGGTGATGTTTTCGTAGGGTGATCGTCAGATACAAGAGAAAGAGCAGAAAAAAGCTCGTGTCTGGTTTAGTCTGCGCGTTGCTGATAGACAGCTAAGAACCCCGTTCGATTAGCTCCCAAACAAATACCCAAAATTAGGGAACGTCGCGATGATGGCGAAGGTGTCGTCCATGCCAAGTGTCATCAAAACCACTTGAAGTCTTTAGTTAATCTAAATATAAAGTATAATCTAAAAACCTAGTTTAGCAAATTTAAAATCGGTACAAAGTTAAAATCGGTAAAAAAATGAGGTTAAAACCACAAGCTAAAATTGTGTAAAAATATACAAATTAAAAAGGAAAGAAAAATATAAAAAAAAAAAGGAATAGATCAAAAACGGGTGTGATGTAAATTAGAACAGATGATTATTAGAAACGAGTAACAAGTTGAATTAGAAGAGGGCGAAATTAAATAAAAACGCCGATAAGACAAATTCGGTTAAGTCTCGATGTGGGTGTGTGTGCTGAAACTTTTAGTCTTCGCGAGTCGCTTTGGACTTGCATTTATTTACAGACTTCTTACGACACCTCCGATTTGGAAGCGCTTTCAACGGTGGAGTATATCAGGTGAGCAAAGTCTACCCAATATTTACCTTTTTCGTCTACATATGCATGTCATTTCGATTCAGAACCGAAATTGGAAATCAAATGAAATGAAAGTAAAACGTTGAAAATAAAGTTAACTTGTTAGGCACTATTAAAGAAAAAAAAAAGAGAAGATAAAATTAAAAATTAAAAAGAAAATATTTGAAAATATTGAAATTGCATCACATACGTTTGATTTAAAATATTTGCATTTAATAATAAATATTACACTTAGCAAAAATATAAATATATAAATAATACATTAAGAAATCCTTCCTAAATGCACATACAAATTATTAATGCCTAAATGCGAATACAAATTAATTATCATTGGTTCTAAGTAATAGAATTTTGTAAAACAGTAGTTAATAAGAAATGAAGTAATCTTTTAGGCTTTAACTCAAGAAAACAAAAGTAAACAAAACGAGATGTACACCTTTATGTTTAATAAATACGCTATTATAATGAAAGAGTAGAAAACCCTGTTGTAACTCCATGCCGATCACAGAGCCGTCGTAGGGTTATAAAATAAAAGGGGCCTGTTGCAGGATCGTTGGGAAAACGCACTGGCCATGGTAGGGTGGGCTGAAGACACCCCTTTTACATCTCGGGGTGCGCAAAGTGAGAGTACTATCCTAGTTCTTGTCTGTCCGTTTGTTAAGCTATCTCTTGTCCGGCCGAAATTGGCTCGTTTTTGCACGCAAATAAAACTGATTTATCCCAGATAACTATGAGCACCTGTAGGCTAATACTACTGAAGAACACCACTCCATTCGCTGACGAGCTAGAGCCGGAATTTAATGCGTGCCGTGTTATTAGCTTGCAAAGAACACCAGCTCTACGTTATTCGTTACAGGAATAATAATAAGTAATATCTGAATAATCATGGCGCCCAACGTGGGGCTTGACTGTACAGTGAAGCTCACTCAATAGCGAAACAAACAAACCTTTCTTTTCATTTCCATTTCTATAAATTTCCTAGTCAGCAGTGTCAACTTTCAGTCGCATTGGAATGCAGTTTTTATATTTTCAAAAAGAAAAAAATAACTCACCACGAAGAAAGAATTAATACAGCAGTCTCCTTTAATTGTGTTCATCCACAATAGGTAAGCGCTTTGGAATTGGCCAATTACGATCAATTATTAGTTTGGCTAACCGCGCTTGAACTAGCGAGGAATAGGTGAAGTAGCTAAAGGTCTAGTAAGTCGAGAATGCAGGATTACAGAGCTAATGCTTGCGAGCAAGAGCCTGGCCGCAATTTCGGAAGCAAAATCTTTAGGCAGTTATAATTATTGAAACTTTATTGAGGCTAAGTATGAAGTGCTTGGAAGTACAATCTCAAAGATAACTAATAATATTAGAGATTGGCCACGCTTGTTACGAAGGTCACATAAGTAAAGCAGCTTATGTAGCCGCTTGATGAGTTTTAATTTTTTTTTTTTTGCTGCGCCTTTTTCTCGTATCTTTTTCAGATAATTTTCTTTTCCTCTCACAAAAAAAAATAGGAAAGTCCTTCGACAATCAGCTCTTGGTTAGGCATGGAGTTAATTTTTTTTATCGTAATATATATATTCTTTTGTGGACATAATCTAGTGGCTTATATCTTTAAATATTCAGAATTGTGGTTTTAAGTGGCAGCGCTAAGCACGAGATCTTCAAATTGAATAACAATAGTTTCGAAAATAAACAACACATAATAATAATCATAGGATATGGGTGTAGATCACTCAGATAACGAAGAAGCTGGAGGATCATCTCATTTTTGTATTTTATGCAATTCGCGAATTCCTGAAAAAGAGTTATACAAAACGAAATGTGGGCACGGGTTTCATAGAAAGTGTATGAGCACACATCTAAAGAGCAAGAAAACTTGCCCTACCTGCAAAGCGACTTTCTCTGGGGAACCTATTGCAAGATCAGATAGCTTTATTGCACAAAATACAAGAAGGCAAAAACTTATAAGTTCGCAAACAGAAGGCGAAAGTCGGAGATCAGAAAGTATGGAGAAAGAACGGCAGAGTCAAGAGCGAAGGGGTGAGGATGTACAAAGTATGGTATTAGATGCTGTTAAAAGTATGCAACACGAGTTGCTAACCCAACTAACAGAGAAAATGTCCCTCATGATCCAGTCGAACCTAGCCGCCAGAATTCCCCAACAGCCACTTGAGGTGGCGACAGACCCAAGTCCGTCACTTGATCAGCTTCTTGGGATAGATGCTGGCCAGGTGAATGTTGGGCAAAGTCGAGCGCAGGCTAACATCTCTCCTCGGTCAAACGCCTCAGAACTTTCACAAAGGCCAGATAAGGTGGCGCATATAATGAATGGATGGAAACTTCGGTTTAGTGGAGACCCAGGAGGCATCAGCGTAGATAATTTTATTTATAGGGTACACGCGTTAACCGGTCAAACCCTCGATTCAAAGTTCGATGTTATGTGTGGCAACGCAAGTGCTTTGTTTGAGGGTAAAGCCAATGACTTTTACTGGCGATATCACAAATCGGTGCCATCCGTTAAGTGGACCGAATTGTGTGACGCACTTCGCCGTCAGTTCAGGGATACTAGAACGGATGTTGATATTCGAGAATTAATTCGGGATCGCAAACAGAGAGAAAAAGAGAGTTTCGACTCGTTTTATGACGCCGTGGTTCAATTAACGGACAGCTTAGACTGCCCTTTAGAGGATAAATCTTTAATAGAGATTTTACGGCGAAATTTGCGAGCTGAGATCAGACACGAAATTTTAAATATTCCAACTGAGTCGATCTCAAAGCTTCGCGAAATATGTAGAAGGAGAGAATGCTTTCTAGAGGAAGTAAAACGGGATCAGATATATAAAAAGGGTACCCCATTCAAAAGTAACATCTCAGAACTTCTTCAAGTTGAGCATAAAGAGTCTGAATCGGAATTCTTTGAGGACGAAGAGGGGGTCATCGAAGCAATGTCACTAATATGCTGGAACTGTAGGAAGGAGGGCCACAGGTACCAGGATTGCACGGCTCCTCGTAAAGTCTTTTGTTACGGATGTGGGGCACGCAACACATATAAGCCGGCATGCATAAAGTGCCAAAAAAACAAGCTGTTGAACACCCAAGCCGCTCGTTCTCGGTGTGTTCAACGGACTCAGTCGACAAATACGGAAAGCGAGCAACCATAAGTCCTGTCATGGACTCATTCAAAACTGAGGTTGGTCCTGTAGAGGGATGGCATCAGAAAATCAATATTTTTAGGAACATTAGCAATAAACAAGCTTATCTTAAGAAATTTGATGCTAAAAATAAGTCACGGAATACCAATAGATTAAAAAGATTCTGGAAAGTCACTAAGGATTTGTGCGCGCTTCGCAGCAATAATGGCGACGGTCGTCCGTATACTATTGTAAAAATCCTGGATCGGAATATCAAAGGGCTTATGGACACAGGCGCATCTATGAGCTGTATTGGGGGGCAGTTTGCACAGGAAGTTATGGGGAGCGAAGTTCCTATCCACAGAGTCTTTAATAATGTTTCTACAGCAGATGGAAGTAAGCTAAATATTATAGGTCGATTAAGCACAAATATAGAATACAACGGTCAGATTAAGGCGATTCAGTTATACATAGTTCCATCTTTAAAACAAAACCTCTACTTAGGCGTAGATTTTTGGAAACTCTTTGACTTACTACCTCCAAATATTCAAATTTCGGAGCTAAGTGCTCACAATCTTACCCAGGACCAAAAGGAAACCTTGCAGGGAGTAGTGGATCAGTTTCCATCATTTGCCTCCGCTGGATTGGGCAAAACAAATCTTTTATCGCACCATATCGATGTGGGCGAAGCCAAGCCCATAAAGCAACGGCATTTCCCCGTATCGCCAGCTGTAGAGAAGCTGTTATATGGTGAAGTCGATCGAATGCTGGAACTGGGGGTTGTAGAAGAATCAGACAGCGCCTGGTCCTCTCCAGTGGTTCTGGTGCAGAAACCTGGTAAGGTCAGACTTTGCCTCGACAGCAGGAAAGTGAACGCCGTGACCGTGAAGGATGCGTATCCGCTTCCACAGATAGATGGTATTCTGAGTCGCTTGCCAAAAGCAATGTTTATAAGCAGTCTCGACTTAAAGGATGCATTCTGGCAAATTCCGCTAGATCCAGCGTCCAGGGATAAGACTGCGTTTACGATCCCAGGTCGCCCACTTTACCAATTTAAGGTAATGCCGTTTGGCTTGTGTAATGCCGGACAAACAATGTCGCGACTCATGGACAAAGTTATTCCGGCGTCACTGCGAAATGAGGTGTTCATCTACCTCGACGATCTGCTTCTAGTTTCGGACACCTTTGAAAACCACATAAGGGTTCTAAAGACAGTGGCGGACTGCATCCGGTCTGCCGGGTTGACAATTAATGTTCAGAAAAGCCATTTCTGCGTTCAGCACGTCAAATATTTAGGGCATGTGATCGGGGAGGGCGAAATACGCACAGATCCCGAAAAAGTGGCAGCGATTGAAAAGTTTCCTCTGCCGAAAACCTTGAAGAGTCTGAGAAGTTTTCTCGGAATGGCGGGTTGGTACCGTAAATTCATTGACAATTTTGCCACTGTAGCCGCTCCTCTTACTGATTTACTCAGAGCCAAAAGGAAATTCACAATGACCGAAAAAGGACATCAGGCATTCATTGAGCTAAAGCGCAGGTTATGTACTGCGCCCGTCCTGCGAAGCCCAGATTTTACTAAGCCCTTTTACATCCAGTGCGATGCCAGCAAAAGTGGCGTAGGTGGAGTTTTGGTCCAAAAAACGGAACAGGGTGACGAATACCCGATCGCATTCGTTTCTAAAAAACTTAATAAGGCACAAAGAAACTATTCAGTAACTGAACAAGAGTGTTTGGCAGCAATAGTAGGCGTGAAAAGATTTCGTCCCTATGTAGAAGGCCAGGATTTCACAATAATTACTGACCATGCATCCCTAAAGTGGTTAATGGGCCAATCGGACCTTAGTTCCCGCTTAGCGAGATGGGCTCTTAAACTGCAGGGATTTAAATTTAAGATTGAGCATCGCCGAGGATCACTTAACGTTGTTCCAGATGCTCTGTCAAGGGTCAACGAAGACGAAATAGCGAGCATTGATGCTTCGCATGGGTTGCTGGTGGATGTAGCGTCCGAACATTTTCAAGGCCCAGAATATTTAAGCCTGGTAGACAGTGTCAGGGCCAACAGTGCGAAGCTTCCCGACTTGAAGGTTGTGGATAACTTGGTTTACCGACGCTCAGAGCACGCAACAGGCGAGCCCCTTCATGATGTCTATATCTGGAAACTGTGGGTACCATTACAGCTGGTGGGCAAAGTTCTGAAAAATGCACACGATCACCCACTTGCTGCTCATGGAGGCGTGCATAAGACGCTAGAAAGAGTACGCCGCTACTATTACTGGCCAGGTTTGGTGAGCGATGTTAAGACTTATGTCAGTAATTGCGATGCATGCAAGGCTACAAAAGCTCCCAACTGTCCGTTAAGACCTCCCATGGGAAAAGCTCCAGAATCGCAACGATTCTTTCAGCGTTTATACATCGATTTTCTGGGACCATATCCGCGATCGCGTAGTGGAAACATCGCAATTTTCATAGTTCTAGATCATTTTTCAAAATTTGTTTTTTTAAAAGCCATAAAGAAAATGGAGTCGACTGTCGTAGTGAAATACATGAAAGAAGAATTGTTCCACTTGTTCGGAGTGCCAGAGTTAATTGTTTCGGATAACGGCACACAATTTAGGGCTGAATTGTTTCAAAAGTTGCTGAGGGAACACCGAATTACCCATAAGCTCACAGCCATTCATGCCCCTCAAGCAAATGCGTCAGAGCGGGTGAATAGATCAATAATAACGGCTATACGTGCATATGTAGATACTACCCAAAAAGATTGGGATGTGAATCTAAGCAGCATTTGCTGCGCCCTCAGGTCAGCTACCCACTCATCCCTCGGGACATCGCCCTACTATATGGTGTTTGGCCAACACATGGTTACATCTGGAGGTACCTACGCTTTGTTAAGGTCGCTACAATCATTACAAGACAGAGGAATAGCATTCACTAAGTC
The DNA here is from genome assembly GCF_017639315.1 of Drosophila ananassae. Taxonomy (NCBI): domain Eukaryota; kingdom Metazoa; phylum Arthropoda; class Insecta; order Diptera; family Drosophilidae; genus Drosophila; species Drosophila ananassae. The sequence goes on from NC_057930.1 coordinate 27,292,525, forward strand.
AGACTCATTAGAGCTAGCTCATAATAAGGCAGTTATGCTGTCAGAAAAACGAGATGGTGTTAACAGAGATCGCTATAATCTTAGATCACGTGAGATTTCCTACTCCATCGGGCAAGAAGTTTTTCGGAGAAATTTCAAACAAAGTAGCTTCCAGACAGGATATAATGCCAAATTAAGTCCTGCTTTTGTAAAGGCACGGGTCCGCCAGAAGTTAGGAAATTCGTACTACGACATTGAGGATCTGCAAGGTAAGCTGGTTGGACGCTACCATGCAAAGGATCTGCGGCAATAGTCCTGGCGGGATCAGCCTTGTGGGGTTTACCCCAAGTCTGATGTTAGCGGGGGGGTGTTGTAGTGGGGTTTAAAACCGCAGACCCTGTGCTTACTAGTGCCACCTAGCGGGCGGTACGGGTGGTAAATTGGCAACATTAGACGTAGGGATTAGGCAGGACTGCATTTGCTTTAGCGTTTTAGGAGTAGCAGAAGTCTAGCCCTGGCAGTAAGCCATCTTGTAGAAACTGAGATCGAGAATCTCGTGCTTTCTTTTGGAATCAGACTCTGGACCGGCACGGATGTACGTCAGATCCAGATCCATCCACAAATTTCTGGTTGAAGCTATCGCCGAGTAACCCCAGCTTTGGAGCCGAAGGAGGCGAGCATAGGAACGCTAATTCCTGCCCGAGAGGGCAGCTAAATTCCCCATACCGACCAGATCCAGAACTCCGCCAGTCAACCTGATCTACGCCCAGCCCATCATCCCAGCCCAGCCCATATCAGCATCAATTGGTTTGCGGTGATGTTTTCGTAGGGTGATCGTCAGATACAAGAGAAAGAGCAGAAAAAAGCTCGTGTCTGGTTTAGTCTGCGCGTTGCTGATAGACAGCTAAGAACCCCGTTCGATTAGCTCCCAAACAAATACCCAAAATTAGGGAACGTCGCGATGATGGCGAAGGTGTCGTCCATGCCAAGTGTCATCAAAACCACTTGAAGTCTTTAGTTAATCTAAATATAAAGTATAATCTAAAAACCTAGTTTAGCAAATTTAAAATCGGTACAAAGTTAAAATCGGTAAAAAAATGAGGTTAAAACCACAAGCTAAAATTGTGTAAAAATATACAAATTAAAAAGGAAAGAAAAATATAAAAAAAAAAAGGAATAGATCAAAAACGGGTGTGATGTAAATTAGAACAGATGATTATTAGAAACGAGTAACAAGTTGAATTAGAAGAGGGCGAAATTAAATAAAAACGCCGATAAGACAAATTCGGTTAAGTCTCGATGTGGGTGTGTGTGCTGAAACTTTTAGTCTTCGCGAGTCGCTTTGGACTTGCATTTATTTACAGACTTCTTACGACACCTCCGATTTGGAAGCGCTTTCAACGGTGGAGTATATCAGGTGAGCAAAGTCTACCCAATATTTACCTTTTTCGTCTACATATGCATGTCATTTCGATTCAGAACCGAAATTGGAAATCAAATGAAATGAAAGTAAAACGTTGAAAATAAAGTTAACTTGTTAGGCACTATTAAAGAAAAAAAAAAGAGAAGATAAAATTAAAAATTAAAAAGAAAATATTTGAAAATATTGAAATTGCATCACATACGTTTGATTTAAAATATTTGCATTTAATAATAAATATTACACTTAGCAAAAATATAAATATATAAATAATACATTAAGAAATCCTTCCTAAATGCACATACAAATTATTAATGCCTAAATGCGAATACAAATTAATTATCATTGGTTCTAAGTAATAGAATTTTGTAAAACAGTAGTTAATAAGAAATGAAGTAATCTTTTAGGCTTTAACTCAAGAAAACAAAAGTAAACAAAACGAGATGTACACCTTTATGTTTAATAAATACGCTATTATAATGAAAGAGTAGAAAACCCTGTTGTAACTCCATGCCGATCACAGAGCCGTCGTAGGGTTATAAAATAAAAGGGGCCTGTTGCAGGATCGTTGGGAAAACGCACTGGCCATGGTAGGGTGGGCTGAAGACACCCCTTTTACATCTCGGGGTGCGCAAAGTGAGAGTACTATCCTAGTTCTTGTCTGTCCGTTTGTTAAGCTATCTCTTGTCCGGCCGAAATTGGCTCGTTTTTGCACGCAAATAAAACTGATTTATCCCAGATAACTATGAGCACCTGTAGGCTAATACTACTGAAGAACACCACTCCATTCGCTGACGAGCTAGAGCCGGAATTTAATGCGTGCCGTGTTATTAGCTTGCAAAGAACACCAGCTCTACGTTATTCGTTACAGCTGTTGTCGCCTTTAGGTCACCGTGTCAGTTCTGCTGCAGCGCCAACTGCACCTCGCAGCTTGCAGCCCCAGGTTCTGGCCACCAAGCACCCATTGCCCAGTACCCAGCACCCAGTTCCTTTTGCCGTATTTTCATTTTATAGTGTTTCCACAGCCCGTGCCATATTTGTGGATTTTTGCGCAGCGAAAACAGGCAATTAAGGGATCTGAAAATTAATGCAAGGTCCTTCGTGTTGCCACTCCACATTCATCACTTTATACGGGAATAAGAAAACCCCAGTATCTCGTTTTAAGGAAGTTCATTATTTATGAATGTGGAGCAAATTAAAGAAGGAGAAGGGACATTGCAACCAATCCTTTTCCGCGCCAGTTCACCCATTTTACAAGAATATATTAATTCGGAGATATATTCCTTTTGCGGCTGCGGTGGTCCTGTCTCCTTCTAATGGCAACGCACTCCTAATTTAATGAGTGGTTGATTTTAATCCACTTACGTGATTTACTGTGGTCACTTTGCCGCCAATCCCCTGTCCTCTGGTGGACCTTTGCCTTAGCTGGCCTAGTCGTGTAAACAAGCCAAAAGGTCTTAATTGGCGGACTATATTTTAATCATTTATGGAAATATTTATAGCTAAGCCTAGGCAAATGCTAGTACGCAGCATGGAAAATCCAGCAATTCATTTTGTTTAGGATTTGGTGAGAATTGTTCCACTTGCCACTCCTTTTTGCCAGACCCCCTTTGTCAAAATGAGGAACGAGAAAAGACAGCGAAAGCTGTCAGCGCCTGTCAGTGGGACAGGAGGAGCCCAGGTGATGCTAAAAAATTGTGATGCGAACCGGGTGGCCCCAAAAACATATTTATCAAAACACTCATGTCATGGCGACAGAGAAATGGGGAAAAGGCGCCATAAGGGGATGTGGCTAGGTGCTGATTGCATTGGCATGCCTAAATCGAATCGAACCCGGCTTCGATTGCTCCAGATTCTGTCTCTCAACAGCCCCCACCCCACCCGATTTCATTTGTCACTTTGGCCTCGTGCAGAGCAAACATTGGGGGAATCCTTGCAATTTCTTTCCAAGCCAACAATTCCTTCCAACAAAAGACAGTTTGCGGCCCCGAAACAAGCCATCTAAAATCTAAACCCGGCAAGGACGCTCTCGGCAGACACGAGCAGAAGGAAATTGTGGAAGAAGCGGTATAATCCAAAGTGCCAACTTTTAATTCCATTCTGGGAAGTTGTCGTAGGCCAATAAAAGTGCCGTTCTCCAAGTTTTTAACAATGTGCGTTGGCTCTTCGGATGCTCTTTTTGTACGGATGAGGATTCTCTACTTTAATTCCCAGTATCTAATACAAATAGTCATACTTTTCAGTCCTCTTTGAAGGCACTATCTAGGCTTTTGGCTGCCTCCTTTCCTACATTTATCAAAAAAACTTTCACTTTGCTAAATATTGAACATATGCCGAGCTTATGAAAGTTGCATAAAAAAAGTCTCTCCCGAAACTAATTATTTTACAGCTGCTGGGGTGGTTTCGGAATTCTTAGGACATGGTACAGAAAGTTTCCACGGACATGGGCAAGATTCCAGACAACACTACGGACATGGGGCCATCAAATGGGGGCAGTTGCCACTTGCACCCACGACCAAGGCTTCGCTCCTCCGTATGAAGAGGAGTTACTGCCTCCGAATATACTATTTCATTTGCATTTTGTATAAGTCATATTGCTACGTGACCCACATGCAGGACTAACCAGAGAGTGTGCGCCTTTTTTCCCAATTCCGGAAAGCAAACGAGTTCAAACGTAGTCGAAAGGTCATTCGGACAGAGGCGGGGTGGAGGAGTGAGGCTGGGCGTCCGGAGGGCTGGTCACGGAGGCTACGGCTATTGTGCAAAGACAAGCAAAAATTTGTATAAATTTTCATTAAATTACATCAAATCAAGCTGCAAGCACTTGAAAACTAGCAGACACGTGTTACTGCGAGGGCCTCTGGGAGGCAAGTTCGGATCGAGTAGAACTTGTGCACGGAACGAGATTAGATTCTCCGACACAGGGATAAACACGGCCAAAGTGTGACTTTTAAAGTCAAGTTAAAGCTATATTAAAAGTGGATAATATTTCAGATAAAGCTCTGGAGAAATAAAAGAGTCTTTAATCTTTTAGAAACAGATGAGTCGTATTTAAGGACCTATTTGAGTAGAGTCCTTTTTGGAACAGGATAGCCAACCTTCTCGGACATCGATTCTCCGTGTTCTTTTGGGTCGGTGTGACAAAGGGTAGAGGTCGACATTAGCGAAAGACAAAGTCACATTTGGCTTGTGGGGCCTGGGCATTAAGTTTGCAAGGAATGTCCGGACGGAGTTCCAAACCTGAGCGCATTAGACGGGTCGTCTTTCCGCCCTATAAACGACCCTTTTCAAGAAGTAGTTCATTGTGGCAGCACAGCAAGTAAACATGCGCAAAAAAGTGAGGAGAGCAAAGAAAAGGCCGGAAGCAATATGCATTTCCGCTGCCAAAAAAATGCAAGCACTTTTGAGGGGAGAACGGAATGGGGCAGTGTAAACGAGGTTCCGTAAAAAATGCAGTGCAGAAACTAAAACTGATTGAGTTTGCAGAAGCCAGAGGGAGCCGGAGAGTGCTCTTCGAATATGTCCACAAAAATGTGCGACTTTTAACTTGCTTTCGCTTTTAGTTTTCCTGAATTTCCTGCCGGTTCCTGGCCATGGTTTAGAATCGTGGCCCTGCCAGCTGGCTCTTAAATTTATTAAAATAGTTCAACACGATGGGAGCTACATAGCTGCATTGCCGGAAACCGGATAACTCCTACTTAATATGAGAAAAATAATCCACAGCGACAATGGCACCATCGATACACAAACGAATCAATCGGATTGGAGAGGTGACATCCGCTCAGAGGCGGGTCGATAAAATTGTTAAGTTGAAAAGGGGAAATCCCGCTGGACCGAAATCTGGCCAGGCCCTTGCCCCGGCGCTGCTCTTTCAACTTTTTGAAATTGAATTATTAATTCTGATATAATGCGAGGAGTCGACAAGCTAAGAAATAAAATGGCAGCCAGCGAGCACACCATGAACACGTAAACCAACGAGGTGGTTGTGGCTGTGGCTGTCAGTCAGTTGAGCCCGTTAGCAGGAGCTGGCCCAGAGCAGGCAAACATCCTGGCAAGGCTTTTCCTAAAAGCATGTCGGCATTAGGCAAGATAAATTGAATTGCGAAGAGCGGTGCGGGGCGGGCGCTTCGGCGCTTTCGGGGGAACGGGAGCCGGTCGAAAATTGCCATCCTGCCACCGCCGTCGCAGGATGAGAAAGAAGCCAAGCATTTAACACAAGGTAACGACCACGGCTGTGGCTACGATTACGAGTCCTAGCCCGGGGCGGAGTAGACGTCGATGACTTTAAGTCAGTCAATGGGCAGAGCGATGGCAAAATAAAGGCGAATCGGATGAATTGAATGAAGCGGAAACGGAAAGGAAGCTAATGAATGAAGCACAACGAACCAAATGAATGGCATCCAGAGAGTCTGGGACCCGAATTTTGTTTTCGGCCGGGACTGCACGCTTCGATGGGTAAGCGCTGGGGAGCCGGCAGGTCAAAAGACGCAGATTGTTGCGGTTTTCCGGGGTTCAAAGGAGGAGAGTTCGCAGTAGGGAGACATGTAATACCTTATATGGGACCCATTTCTATACCCTTGATAGGGGAGGGTATCATAGTTTTCGAATTATACATTTTAAAAGGTCTTGTGCAAAATAGGACCCACTTTTGAGAAACTTTAATATCAGATGGCAGCTTAAAAGGCATTTTTTATGAAAGTCATGTACCTCCGGGGCCTCGGGCCAAACTTTAATTAACTTCATGGCGCTGAAGGAAGAGGCGGAAAATAAATTCAAGCGTTTAATTAAAAAATGTCCTGGACGGGAGCAACTGCCAGCACATCTCTGGCGTTTTTCAAACTCACAAATATAAACAAGTCTGGTAAACAAGAGCAGCGGCAATGAAGCAATAACCGGAGTGTGATTCTGACACTGGCATTGATAAAATTCTCGTCACCGTGGGGTCGAAGGTTTGGAGCACAAACCGGACCACGCAGTGTCAATAACAATTTACACTTGAGACGATATCTCAATACTGTTGTTTCCCAGCGAAGTGGCCGAAGGAGGACCGGTCGCTTTTGGACTCATCGGAGACAGCTAGTCTTTGTTTATCTAGCCGGGAACAGCAGCCGGAGGATAGTCGGAGGATGGCCGCAGAAGCCACTGCTGGTGGCTGGCAGGGATTATTAGTTTTTACACAATAAAGAAAATCTGGGCCGATTAAATTTGTGGGTCGCTGGGTTTAGCCGATACTTGGCGTATTTACCAGACGCTTAACCGCGTTTCCGCACATACGAGGCCAGGCTTCACCAGGTCAAGTATCACCATTAGCACTTCCCGCACTAGAGAGTAATGACGGGAGGTGGCAATATATTGGCACTGTGACTGCTCCACTCTGCTTGCAAAGTGCTCGACAATGGCACTCGTTCAGACAATGTAAAATGCGCGCTCGTTTCGAACTGTCTGTCAACTTGGCTCAAGTGGCTCATCCTCCGCGTCTCAGCCTCCTCCAATCGAGTCTCTGGACGGACCCAGCAGCAGCACCTCCTCCTGGTACCACTCGATCGATTCCCGCTTGGCAGCGGGACAATGCGGACGCGAACTCGGATGCGGAAGCGAAGTGCACTTGTCGCCATTATTGACATAAATGCATCGTAGCTGGCTTTTTAGCTGTCGCACCCAATGATGAGCAGTCAGAGTTAACGAGCCAAGTCCGAGGAGCGGGGCGTAGCTACGGGGTTCCGGGCACAATTCTCTGGATTAGAATGATACACTAATCGCTTCAGAATTGGATAAAAGGATTCAAACAAAATGAAAACTCTTTAAAATATTCTTGCTTTAGGGCTTTGATGCAGACTGATGGAGAATCGATCTACAAAAGGTATTCGGCTTAAGGATCTGATAAAAACTGGTCGTGGTATAGACATTACGATGGGTCCTTTCTTTACGTTCCATGAACTAAAATACAATGCTCCCCAGTTTGTACTCCAATTAAAAGAATTAATTAAAAAATTAAAAATGTAATTTATTGGAGATACGGAATTCTTGGCAAAATAAAAACAGTCCGTGGAAAAGTGGATTGCGCAATGACCGACAAAAATGTAATGGGGTCTTATCCTAGGTGCTCTTGATCCTCAGCTGGTTAAAGTTGAACTTGCTGGTGTATGTGGGACGGGTACTGTGTGGCGAGCGCGGGCCCCGTTTGCTACGGAAAAATGGTTACTGAAATAACTACTACAGGACCATAGTAATAGGATAAGAACATACCAGGCACTATGAAAGTGCTGCAAACTCTCGTTCGTTTCGCGCCTGTCCTTCTCGGACTGGGCGTTCATATCGCTCTTATTCAGATACTTCCCCATCGGGCAAGTGCAGCCCTTGCTATCCTTCAGCAGCGCTCGCAACTGGTGGGCACCCAGGTGGCTGAAGACTTGGGGGTGGTTGCGGCAGCCTTGTCGCACAGCCTCGGCGAACATGTTGGTCAGCATATCCTCCAGCATCTGTTCGGGATTGGGGCGATGGTCGAGGTGCGGGTTCACATAGTGCATCACCCGCTCCACGGTCTTCTCGTAGTCCACAGGCAGTCCAGTCAGGCGGTCCAGGCGGAACAGCCGCGGCAGCTTAACCTTCGGCTTGGGCTTCGTACGGACGGCAGTCCTGCGCCAGACCCGCTGGCTGGGAGGAAGCGGGCTCTGGGCTGCGAGGTTTTTGTTGTGGCCGCGTCTTGGTGCCGTCATAAAGCGTCTCTTGAGGTGGCGCTGTTGCTTAGGATTGGTCTTGGGCACTCTCGTAACTGGTTTCACCCTCTTCCGGGGGATTCTGGGCAGCACCGCCTTCTTTTTCAACATTCTTTTTCGGCTGAAACTGCGCAACTATTTTTTTATTTTTTTTAATCTACGTTAAAATTTTGTAATTATCAAGAAGGTCGCTAAAACTCAAAACATAAACAAATCTGTCGAGCGCTTGGCCTTACCGAGAAGTATATATCGTCGCCTCCTCAACATTAGGTAATGATTTATTTTCAAAAAATAAAGCCAAACTCGATTCTGTTTGCCACCAATTCTCCATTATAGAATCTGAAGTCGAAGTGCAGAATCATCCGGATTCTTGATCCTTTAAAGGGATACAACAGAGAAAGCGTATAAGTCAATGAACGCAATCTGACATTAAAATCATAAATGCATATCCAAGAACGTATGAATATGAATTTTTACCTTATTTGTGCCCGAATGTATGCGTTTCCTGGGGGGCGAGAGAAAGAAATGGATCGGGTATAGATTTATGTGTTTCATGTCAAAATAAATGGATTTTACATGTTGCCATAAAGCGTTCGATGCTCATTCACTCGCTGGGTGTCAGAATTCATGACTGAGGTCGTCCCAATGGCGTCTGGGCTGGGCTGGTCTGTTCTGGTATGGGATGGCTGGGATGGGCTGGGCGCTGATGGCGTTACCAACGAAAGCAGCGACAGTGACAAACAGCAACAACAATGAAAATATAACATGGCATTAAAATGTCATTTCATCCTCACACAACAAGCTCATATTGGGGTGCTTCTTTTGTGGGCGATGGCAAGGGATCGAAATATTAAGTTAATATGTTATGAGCGAAGCGGGAAATCTTTTCAAAGTGAGACAGGATATTGGCAGCTGCTTGCAGCCAGACAGGATATTAAAGCCATAAAGATGAAATATTTCCTCGCTTTTCCGCCTGCAATAAGACCTCTTCGCTCCAGCACAGGTGCCGCTTTTCCTAAACTACCCAAACCCAGAGCTAGACAAATTCCTACACCTCCGCGGTGACGCGAATTTGAGGTGACGGAGGTCACCACCTGAGACCTCGACGTGTTGAGGTCATCTTTGTTCCTTGCAGCTCCTGCAATCTATATCGATGTCCTTTGGATTGCAGGACCATTGCACTGAGCCGGCTGTCATCAGTTGGATGATGGGGCGTGGTCACGCAGCTATTTCTGTCCTTAAAGCCAGTCCAGCGCCTGAGCCCAAAAATATGCTATTAATTTCAGCTTTCCTGTGAAAGCCTATTGACTTGTGAGTTTCAAACTTGTTAATTTGCTAAATTTGTACAGAAAAGATAAACATTCTTTATTGAATCTTAGTTGAGCCCAGAAGGGTAAGCTTGTCGCCTTCGCCCACCTTCGCATAATCCTCCTCGCCCGCTGCCTAGGTCCCATTCATCCTTGCGGTTGTGCACAATTTAGATCAAGGATACTGATAGGTCTTCGTGTTTCCGCCAAAACGTGTTGCCAAAGACGAAAACATCTATATATGTGTGGGTCCTATTGAAGATGTGGGAACAGACCTCTCGCCCTTAACATCCCAAGGCTCAAAGGCAAAAGTGGATATTTAAAAAATCTCTTTATTTTCTTTCGAATTAAATACAAGAGAGTTTATCAACGTGCATCCGTTAAAGCTGTTGGAAATTTATAAACATCTGTTGCACGAATTGATATTTCTTTCTGTCATTATTAAAAATCTCTCAAAAAAGTTTTGATAATTAGTAGCTGAACTTACGCAGGTTTCAATATCGAAGAGTTTTTCGGGTTTCAATATAGAAGGAAGAGTTTCTGGCAATTGGGCCTACACACCTCATCAGTTTATTTGCCGCACTGATTGGTGTATTGTGCCTTGTGGCCGCACGTGGGAGTCCCGGGAAGCCTTCGTGCTCCCAGTTAGCTGCGAAATAAGCCCTATTACACGCCCCCACTCTCGGCCCATCTTGGGCTCCACCCTCGCCATCGCCATCAGGACCGGCAAGGCAGAGACAAGCAGCGCAACTGATTGCTAAATAGACAGACAGCAAATACACACCGATATCGGACAGATTGTATTTAGCGGAGCAGGATACGGAGGCGGCGGATACGGTAACAAAGTGCGGAGCAGAAGGTACAACGAATCGGAGAGGGCGTGGATAGGAGGAGCTGAGCAGATGCGGAAGCTGTCTGATTAATTGAGGCATTAATTTTGCTAAATTACTCCAATACATTAGGGAGATCGAAGCCATTTGTCAAAATTAACCTGAGGAACCATGCAAATGAATTCGCTGTTCCCTGTTTGCCGTAATGAAGTCCGTGAGCGAGGGCTGCGGCAATAATAATAATTACGGGGGCTTATCAATGACCGGACTCAAGACTGCTGAGCTGAGCGGAGCTGAGCTGAGCTGAGCCTTGGAGCCGACTGAATAAAAAATGCCGAGCACGTGGTCTGCCATCAACGGCGGCTTCCGAAAATAGGACATCAATCTCCGGAACTACTCCACGGAGACGCACGGGGGATAGATCATTGGAAAAGTGCTTTCTTTGCTCCAGTTCTCTAGCCGAAGTGTAGCCATTTATGTTATGTCCTCCTTATGTAGTCTCCTCCTATGAACTGCAACAATTGCCGAGGCACGATATTTGCCTTTTCTCTTTTAAAAAAATGTTGAAAGTTCCATTAAAGCACGTACTGGGAAAGTGGCGACTGAGAAGAAGGATAGGAAATGGCAACGCCTTGTTTAATGCTAGAACTTTTCATCGAAGGTGCTGCTAAGATGAAAACTTAAGGCGATGGGTGGCAAAGGACGAGGGACGAACGCGAAGCTGGAACAGGTCGACGATGAGCCGTCTTACGGGGCTCCTCAGCAGAACTCTGGGCATAGAAGCTGCGACGTTATTAATAATTAAAATATTCACTAACAGGAAGTTGAAGACGTTAATAGCATCGAGGCAGGCCTCGCACCTCGCACCCGGCCATCCCCACCTGAGGGCGGGTTACTTTTTTGCTAATGCATAAACCATGCCAGACATCAGCAGGCAGCTCGCGTCGCAATCGTGGCGCGCTGAGCCCGTGCAGCCTGGTTTCCGTAATGTCTCTGGGCTTGAGCTGCGCCTAGTCAACTTATTATTAGTTGATTGCCACCCAACACCCAACGGCTACACTCCGCAATCTGTGTGGTTCGGCATCCCGATCCTTTGCGTCGCCAGAAAATGTTTAGCCTGTGAGCTGTAGGCCTCTGTTCATCTATTATTTCTGCTTACTTTAAAAAACAAGGTAAAATATTTAATTATTTTACAAATACTCAGACACACTGTTTTCCCCTCAGTACAGAACCTCAGGGCCGACTATTTCTGCCGGCAATGAACAACCCGGTAACCCTCATCCTTGGCAGACAAGGCGATTAAAGCTGCAATAGTGCTCCAGCACCTTAAAGTGCGCATGTGTGGGTAGAGGCAGGATCAGGGAGTAGGAGCCTGCTGCTAGCTGTAACCGCAAAACGCCAAAAGGAAATAAATGTGCGACTTTGAAATGAAACAAGCGTTTATGGTGCCATAAAACAAACCACGCACGAATATTTCTAAAACAAATACATGGAGCGGGAGCAGGGCGGGAGCTGTGTGTGCCCAGAACACACTCACATTAAATCCATCGTTCCTCGTGGAGCTGCTCCATATGATTTTGATTACATTGCCATTTTTTAGGGGAGGCGCTCCAGACAATCCCAACCCCAGTACCGCGAGTACTACTACAATGGGCGAGACAAGGCACCGCTTAAACTGTTTCACACAAAATTTGATTAGTGTCTGCACTAGCATCTACTCATAAGTGGTGGGGTCGGCCCAGTCCTGGTGTCTTTTCGCTCAGTGCACTTACCCTTGCGTGCGTACGTAAGCAAATTTTTGAAAATGTGATATAAAAAACAAGGCGACAAGGGGAGCAGGCCAGAAACGACGCCGCGGAAGGAGCTGAGCTAAGCTGAACATGAACCGAGTGCACAAAAACCACTAAATACAAAACGCAAAATTACTCCCACGAGACAGACATCTCAAGGATGGGTTCGGAAGGGATGGGATGACAGCGGATGATGTGAACCGGGTCGGGCCGGGCTGGGCTGGGCTGGGCTGGGCCAAATTACACAAGAGTCGGCGGTGGGACACGTTTAAAGCCTTGAACCGAAGTGAGGACTTTAAAGTTGATTACATTAAAGGCTTGCCGTTGCCTATGCTCTTCATAACTACTTTCCTAATGTTTTATAGTCCTGGATATGTTCTCACCGGTTTATATATAGACAGACCAACTCGGCCAGGCCATATCGATTTATTTATTTCTGTACTTAATCGGGAATGTACTTGAATACTAGTTAGGGACGGAAATAACCGCACGAACGGGGTGCAACTTGTGCTCTGGCCTTTGGGATCACGACACATTTACTGGTAAACAATGTTAATAAAGTCGCATTAATTTAAATGCGCAAAGGACGAGCCAGGAGAGCACGATAAGACACAGTCGGACCGCAACAAAGTCGTCAGAGTTGAAGGACAAAGGACTAAGGGAGAAACTCCGACAGTAATTCTTTCGCAGCGACTCCTATTTAAGCCTGTACTGCTAAAAAATACTCTGACTATCTGTCTTGAAAGTTAAATTTATGCAAACCGTTCGAACCGCCTTTTCTCCCAGTGCACTTAAGAGCCTCACACACGTCTCTGGCGGCGGCGAAAGCTACGACAATACAAACATCGACTAACAGGGAAAATGGCCAAACGGCATAAGGACGGTCCTGGAAAAGAGTTGCCTTTCGTCCTCGCACTTTTCCTTTCCGTCTGGTAGCTGGTGGCTGGTGGCTGTTGCTTCTCGCCACTGGTCCTGGATGAGAAGGCACATCGCACACCAGCCACGGAGTCGGCGGCAAAGGCAACATGAAAATCTTGTCATATTTTTCTTGTTTACTGTCAACATCTTTGTACTTGAAGTCCCATTATGTTAATTATGATGAAGTAAACAGGACACAGTTGTTGTTTATTATAATTACCAGCCGTCGAGTCAGCAGACCGCCGGGTCCGGGTCCGGGTCCTGCTCCGGGAGTCTGAGAGCCTGAGAGCCTGAGAGGTAAGACGCAAGTTGCAAAATGAATTTGTTGCACGGCCATGCAAAGAAATGCCAACGGATCGGAAAGAAAGCGGGGGCGACTTAACTAATTCAATTAGCGAAAGTACTAGCAGTGAAAACTCGTCTGGAACTGGGAACGATTTTGGAGGTATTTTGTTTCTCCTTCGGCTCACGCATTAGGAGTTGACACGATATTACTGGCTATTACTGCCAAGTTTGTTTGTGGTCGGGATAGAAAGTGATGTCTGCCTTGTTTACCGCCGAGTGTCGAGCCCTCATCAAACGTCCACCCAAGAAGAGAAGCTCCACCTTGCCTTCGATAAAGAAAAAGAGGTACTCCTTTGTCCTTAGTAGGACTTACAAGGACTAAGGTTGGCTGATCCTTATTAATGTCTTTAGATCAATAGCAAGTGTTGTGCAAACATCCTTTATTCGGGTGCATAAAAGTCCTGGTTATTTGGCTAGGCAATTGATGTTTCATTCAGTCTATGCCCCGCTCTCAAACAAAGAAGGCCAAAGGCAAAGGACACGCACCCGAATGGGCTTGCCTTGTAAGCACAAGTGCCTTCCACACACGGTTACCCCACCCAGATCCCGCCCCAGCCCACTCCCAGCTCCTCTGGCAAATGCATTTTTCATAATGCAGCGGACGCTGTACTTTTAAAAACAATGATATTAATTAGCCCCTCCTCGAGAGCGCAGAACAAAAAAATAAATGTGAATACAGCCGGGCTTTGTCCTTCCCCCTCCCAAGCCCCGCGTCGGAGGTCTCCCCTAATTTCATGCTGGCTGCTGTTGTCCATTTCTTTTGTGTGCACCGAAAGCGGAAAAATTCATTACACGAGTTTTTTGTCTTTGGAACAAAAAGATGTGTCGGCCCCGAGTGCAGAAACAAAGCCCGATGTGCGAAAGTTGTCTAAGAGTGTAGGAATTGCAGATGGGTGGGAGGATGTGTAAGGTGTGTTGGCATACATATGGCAGGCTGGGCAGAGGCACTATGGGTGGCGGAGCAAAAGGAAGTGCAGGAGCCCCTGCCCAAGAATTCTGCAATCAATTACATGTTGGCTACACATTATTTGATTGTTTACGCTATTGTCGGTTGTAGTGGATTGAAATTAAAATGTGGCGATTTAATATATCAAATATATACTGAAAATTAAATAGGTATAGCGGAGACTGTCATCTTTCAGTAGCAAGTTTACTTAAAGTTACATAATTGCTGTTTAAGTGTTCTAGCCCCCCACTTACTGCGCATGAAAGGATTGCCTTTCGATGTAGGCCCCCAGGACTATTCACTTTTGGAGAGCCGCGCGTAGAAAAGTACACTTTCAGGCATCGGGTCGATGCAACAAGAACTTTGATTAAAAGCACGCTCCCATTAGAGCTATCCAGTAGGACTCCTACCACCCTGAATGGGCCCTCCCCCCAAAAAGGCCCCTCGGGCACACACGAATAGCAATAAAGCCTTCCATGGAAATCGGAGAGAAAAGGTTTCAAGGGTTTCTCTCCTGGACAAAAACATATAAACCAAATTTATAACCAAAACGTGATGTCCCGCCACGGATCGAACGGGATCCAAGACAGCTCCCCCAGGCGCACACCACCTCCTTTTATCACCTGCCCTTGTACTGCGACGCATGGGCTTTCGGCGGGTTTCATAAAACATTAACAGACACCGTGTCTTTCGCCACTTCGACCAGTGACGGTTACGCATCCGTATCCTCTGGACATTTTGTTTAACAAAAAGTTCCCATTTGGTGTGTTGCAGGAAGTCCTGTACTTGGTTGTGCCGCCAGCATAATTTTTTGCTCACTGTCGCAAAACGCCAGTCAGTGAGAAAGCCATGGTTGTGTAATCCGGTAGGTCGGCATAATTACCAGCATCCTCTAATAATCCTCTGGAATTGTAAATCTGGGAATCCTGAATCCTACTTATTACATTTCGCTTCTATTTTCCATTACCCGACCCTGCTCCTGGTACCCAGGCCAGAGTCCCTGCTCCGTTCCATTTGCAATCAACGAACAGCAACAATCGAACGAGGCAGTATTTTGACAATCGACAAGTAGTCGGAAGTCTGGAGGGGTTCTCCGGTATGGAGTCGAGATGCAAGAGGCGGCCGTTGGAAGTCCCGTCTGCGGTTGATGGTTTCCAACAGTCGCCGAGAAAGAAAAATGCTTTTAACTTTTATGGCTCTAATGGAGTTTTGTGTGCCTCCCTTATCCCTTGCCAAGTACGGATGCGCACTCTCCCGGATTTTAAACAACCAAAACTACACTTTAACCGTGTGACAGAGTGAACCAAAGAATTTTCGTCCTCTGTACTTATTCGCGTTGGCAGAGGTCCCATGGTCTAACCCATTAAGTTCCTTGCCTTATCGGATTTATGAGTATTTGTCAGCAAACCGTTGAAAGGTAGAAGACCGCTGTGCATCTCATTAACCCTTCAAGTGCATTCCAATTTCTAGTTCCAACCTGATCCGGGTTATTATTATCAAAACAAAGTTTCTAAGACACGCAAGGGACAAAGTTCTAGAGGCGTTTAAAAGAGACTAATTTGAATTATATTTTCTTTTTGAGACGTGAAAGAAGAGCTTCATCTTGAACCGCGCGAACCACTTCACGACATGCCTGGACAATGAATATCTTGATCAGTTTATCTCCTGCTTTTATGCATTTTAAAGTTTATGCGCCTGACATCACTTTCTATTTCCTCCGACAAAGTCGCTTTCGATAACAAAAAAGGGTAAAGAGCTAGATAGGGATATGCAAAGGACCACGAACCAGAGGTCCTTGGTAGCTAAACTGCTGCTGTTTGTCAAAATCCTTGGGCTTTTTCCACCGTCCACCAAGTTTCGCCCAAGTCAGGCGCCCAAACATATTACCCTTGTACTTTTGCTTGCTCTTTTGCCATTTTTCTTAGGGTCCTTTGTTTGAGTTGCCGGCCTTGTTCTGCTTTGAAGTTTGATGACTGGTCTTTAAGGACATTGGAAATTGCGGTCAGGGAAATTAATTTCCGGTTGAAAAAACTTTTCTTTAGTTTTTTGGCAGCCGCTGGATGCTCCTTTATTCTCCCTGGGCTGTCATCTGAATCGCATTATTATTGAACGCAAACTCAATAAAGAGAAGAGAATAAAGAGAAAGTCAAACTTTCATCTAGACTTTGCACCTATTATCTATATATAATATTAAGTATTAAGGGGGCCTGCGATAATCTCAAAAAATTAGGACAAATGCCTTCCTCGAGAAGGCATCGAATCCTCGAAATAATAAAGAATACATAGGTCCCCCCTAAACAAATTGCCCAAAACAAAGGCTATATCCTTGCCAAAAATCATTCGATTCTTGAGCGAAGTACCTTAAACGAATTGTATATCGAACCTCTTTCAAACTGAATCAAAAAATTCAATCAAATTATTTTTTAGATTTTTGGTCAACTTTTGTAGACTAATCTCCTTCGAAATTATAAGGAATACATAGGGGGGACAATACAGCCCCCTACGGCGGCCATATCTCTGCCAATATTTATTTTAAAATGTGCACATTATAAAGGTTGAAAATGGAAACCAAAGTAGGCGAGCAGGAACTGTCATTCTGCTGTCTCAGTTTTGGGCTTTAATAGTAGAGCAATTTTTAATATGGGTGCAGAACAGTCGGCACGGTTGGCTTGTACGGAAACGGGAGCGACTGAAAAACCCCTGAGGCTTATCAATTCTGAATTGTTTTTCCGACTGTATTTCGACAAGATGCGAGAGCCTGTAACCGGTTCAGTGACCGAAGCCCTTTTGCATTTGGTGAAGAATCTACCCAAGGACAGGGCGATCCTTAACGGTTAGTCCCAATTTCAGTTTACAAATTGAATGATATCCCAATCCGAGAACAGAAGTAGCTGCGCACCACGGCGAAGTGGAAAGGATGGAATACAGTGACAACGAAAGTGGATTTAGCTCCGACTCCACAGCCACTACAGGAGGGTACTACGACGACGTGGACATAGAGCCCATTCAGATAGCCGAGTTCGATTCCATGGATGAATATGACATTTCCCCGCCTGACTCGGTTGATATTATCGCTGATCGTCTGCCCCATTTCGGCCCAGTTGAATAAGCAGGCGTTTAATAAAACAAGGATTTATGTACACAACTAATTGCAATTCGTTTAAAATGTCTACTTAAAGTTAACCTTTTTCAGCCTAAGGGATTTGATGGGTCTGACAATGCTCCTTCGCTCCTCGCGATGCTTTTTTAGTTCCGCCTCGCGCTTTTTCGCATGGTACTGCGACTTCTTTTGTTTGTTCACCTCGAAAGTCATCTGCCGATTGCCGAGGGAGCGACCCACGTTTGTCACCTGGCCCTCCAGTTGGGTCATAACGCGCACGCGATCCTGCAGAGTGGCCTGTTTGATGCGCTGCTGCAGCGCACTGCTTCCCTTATGCGGATCTAGAGCGGTCATGGTGAAGCGATTGCCAGATCCATTTGCGGCGGGTCGAGCTGCCTTTCCATTTGCTTGGGGTGCGGCTATGGTTTCAGGAGCATCCTGTTCATCGTCGTCCTCCTCCTCCTCTTCTTCTTCGTCCCGTTGTCGCTTCACCTGCTTATAGGCCTGCTTCATTTCCTTGACGTATTCCTTGCGGTCGTCATCATCCGAAGAAGCTTCATCTCCGCTGTCGTCCTTCTCGCCATCGCTCTTCTCGAAACCAAATAGATCATCATCGCCGTCACTGTCCTCTCGCTGCTGAGCTTCTTCTTCGTGCAACTCCGCTACCCGAGCCACCTCCACACGCTTCTTCAGCTCCTTGGCCTTCGACTTGTCCAGGCGATTCAAAACTGGAGCCAACAGGCGGTACTCCTCAGCCTCCTTGTTAACGGCAAAGTCAGTGTTCTCGAACATAGCCTTGAATCGAGAATCCTCCAACAGATTGGGAACATTTCGCTGCTTGGCACTGTTCGAAGGGTTGGCTTGCTCGTCCATGATCTTGAGGGCCAACTCCTTGTTGACTTTCGGAAGTTTGGACTCGATCTGCAGACGTGACTTGCGCTCGCTCTCGATCTCTTGCCGGATTTTATCCTTACGGAAGCGATCAAAGGCGAAGGGTTCCACCACAGCCTTGGCTTTGTTGTACAAACGCGCATCCATGAAATAGCTGCAAGAATTCCACAAAATTCCGTTTAGAAAAGGAATTAAGAGAAAAAAATTACTGATTCTTACCCGTGCATGTAACCCTTGAGGAGATTTGTGCCCACGAGATGTTCCATACCCAGTTCCGCCAGTTCCTTGGCCGTGACAAATTGGTAGTCATCGAAGACGTTCTCGACAACTTCGGACTCGATCTCCTCAGTAAGGTTGTCCAGGAAAGAGCACCACCGCGGCGCTGGGCCCATGGCTGGCACGTAGTAGGTCAACATTTTGACGTCCTCCTGCGCCAGGAAGAACATACCCGTGTCGGGAATGGTGCAGAAGTCGTTGAACGATGTAGTGGACTCCACGTAGGCAATTTGTTTCCCCGTCTGTTCGTCCCAAAGTTTGAGAGTGGCCTCGTCCAAGCTGTAAACCGCATTCTGGGCTGGATTGAAAGCCAGACGTTTAATTGGCAGCTTGTTAAGGTGATTTTTCACCAGAAGGGGTTGCTTGGCTCGAATATCGTAGATGAGAACATGGCCCGAAGCTGTGCCCACTCCCATGTGCAGGCCGTTGCGGAATTTGAG
This sequence comes from Drosophila ananassae, assembly GCF_017639315.1. NCBI lineage: Eukaryota > Metazoa > Arthropoda > Insecta > Diptera > Drosophilidae > Drosophila > Drosophila ananassae. The sequence goes on from NC_057930.1 coordinate 27,311,483, forward strand.
CGCAGTGACCGAGGGAAACTCCTTGACGCCCGGCAGCCGTATAGCCACATCCAAAGTAGAGCAACGCTGTTTCGTTCGCGGATCCCAAGCCTCCACCGTTCCTTCTTTGGTTCCTGCTACTAGCAGATGGTGCTCTGGATTTACTTCGCAAGCGTTCAAGCAACTTGCCTCTGTTTCGAACGGTTGTAGAAACTGTCCTCTCTCTAGGTTAAGCCGGTAAATGTCCTGTGAACAGATAGATGGAGTCAAGAAACAAGTTCTTCTCTGAAGTCATGTGATTTTACCCTGCCCACTCCCACGATAAACATGTCGCAGCTGGGCTTGTGAAACTTCATATCCCGCCCGAAACGTGGAATCCTCAGCCTGTAATGGCGGCCATGGGCGGCATGGATCTCCACGTAGCGGTCGCACTGCAGGAAGACCATCTTGCTGTAGTCGTCGCTTATGACCTCAAATGTGGTCACTTCGGAGTCGAAGCAGCGCTCGAACTTAATGGACAGGTTGGAGACCTCGAAGCACTTGACGCGGGGCTTGTAGGTGCCTGTGGCAAGTATGTATTGCTGGTCAGGACTCATTCGTATGCTGGTGCATACACCCGGCATGTCAAAGTCCTGGATGAGCTCTATTTGACGCCGGGAGTCGACCTTCTTCATCAGCTGAGACCGCTTGCGCCTGTCGGTGAGCCACTGCGAAGAAGAAGACAATTAACCCGATGCTCAGATAGATTTTCACATTACTTACATCTGGCACCGACTTGCCGGCGCTTAGATTGTAGATCTTCACATCGTTTACTTCGTTGACAAACATGATGGCTGCAATATATTAAAAATATTGCAACATAAACAAACGAAGAGCCCGCAACACGTGCGACTTCTGTTACAATGTGGCCAGGTGGTTTGGGTGGAGATACTGGTATTTTTTTTCGATCATTGTCTAAAAGGAATACACAAGTGGCGTTTGCTCTGCCAGCTAGTTTTACTATATAAGTGCATTTAATTCAAGTCCAATTAATTCTTTTGTAAGTAATAAGCTTGAATAGAACATTTTACAATAACAATGATTTGAATTTCCGTTAGAAGCTATCGATACCCAGGGGCGTTACGACAGCATTGCCATCCTGCCGAAAAATGGTATTTGCTGCTCCCAGGCTGTTTGTAGTGAGACCAAGCCAGCCAAAGTCAAGGAAGAAGACGCAAAAAGAAAAGTGTCTACTGATTTCCATCGCGACTCGCCAATTGAAAATAATTGCAATAACAAAGTTTTCGTAGCCCCAAAGCCTGTGTGTGATTGCACAGGACTGAGCCGCGCTTGACTACCATTGAGACGTTACTGGCCAACTATTCCGCCCTTCTAACAACAATAACAACCAAAAGCGACTTGCACATTCCCCCGCACCCTTCGTCGTCAGAGTCGATCCAAAAACGGTGAGTAATATTCGCTAAGCCAATTAAGCGTTCTTGGCTCTGCGATTATTCAGAAAAGAAAACTAGTTATGCACCTGGGGCTGTGGTGTAAGGGCCAAAACAAATCAAACCTTCTGAGTGGTGCCACTGCTCACCCACCAACTTTCCCCTCCTTTGTTGCGTTTTGTATACACCCCCATTATACCCTTCCAAGGGGTATCCCTGGTTTCTTGCGAGGGAGGAAAGCTATTTGGGTATACAGTTTTGATATAAAATGAATCATTTGTTAGGTTTTTAGAACTCAAAAGGTACTTGGAACAAATAAATTGGAAATGGAAAAAAAGTTTCCCAAAACTCGTTCTTAATTTGGGACTAATCGAAATGTTACCAAAACATCAATACTCTACGGATGGGGCTCATCAACTAGGTCGTCCAATACATGCCACCCAAGTCTGTCCATTACTCTTCTTACCTCCCATGTCTAAAAGACTATAATCGTATCTAAAAACATGAAATATTTCTAAATGGAACTCTTCCCGCCCTTAAAATCCATAAAAATATTTACGAGAGAAAGAGTATACAACTCCCAACTGAATAGAAATAACCTTTTCCTGCTCTGTTGTTGTTGCACTCCAATCTGGTTATATGTATATGCGACCCCCATTATTACTTTTTGCCTGTTTTGGGTGTCTTTGTGCTGGATTTTCGTAATAGGGGGAGGGTGGATGACTCGAATTCCTCCAGCGCAGTTCTCGCCATGGGAGTGCGCAAGGGTTCAGGCTCTGGCTCCGTCTCCGTCTCCTTGCGATTAGCTGCCCCAGTGGCCAAAGGCCCATGGTCTTTGACTGATAAGCCTAATCTGACATGGCCAGTCGGGTGCCACTGAGTCTTGCAACTACTGATAGCAGTGAGTAGTTTGAAATGCAATAAAACAATGCAATAGATTGGGATTGGCCTTGGGACCACTTTCCAGATCCTTTGTTGGAGCTTCCATTCAACTTTTATAATAAACTCTCATTATTTCTAATAGATTCAGTTTAGAACCTCACGCTATATTAATATTTATAATCAAGGGAGGTCGTGACAATAAACATTGAATGATTAAAGTATTACCTTAATGGCTTGAAGCCCATGGGAACTGGGAACACTCGGGTGGACTTCCCACGTTGACACCTCGGCCTTGAGCCTAATCCCTTCCAGCCGGAGCGAGGGGCTTGGCTGCAGCTCCTCGAGAGCGGCCCAAATGAAAGGCCTTCAAGTCTACTGGCACTCCGACAACCGACAAAAGTCAAGTGGTATGGATATTCCCCCCGGAGGGTTTTTACCCACCACTACCACTCTTTAAACTTCGGCGGGCTCTCGATTGGGTCTTACTTTTGTGAGTTCGGCTTCGCAAATAAACAAACCCGGTCGGCTGTTCAAACACGAGCATGCCTTAAAAAAGTAAAAAAGTATATTGGGGGCAGTTTGGAAACAGAAAAAGAAAAGGGAGCAAAATGTTGAGTTGCCGCCGCAGAACCAATTAATGCAGTGCCACAGTTTGTTGATAAGGCCGTGTCGTGGACATTCAAATGAGCACCTGATATAGTTGCGGAGTATAGTTTTGCCTGGGCTGGAGTGCGTTCATGTCAAGATGAGTAAAGTGCGCAGTGTGGTTAACAGGCTGCACGAGCGCATCGACTATCTTATAGAGAAATGTGGGCTCCACACTCCCAGTTCCCTCTGCACAGACTAATTGTCTTCTCCCTCGTAGGTCCCAACATGACTGCAGCGCCTTACAACTACAACTACATTTTCAAGTACATCATCATCGGGGACATGGGCGTGGGCAAGTCCTGCCTGCTGCACCAGTTCACCGAGAAGAAATGTGAGTAATCCCTCCCAAAACAGAGCTACAGGCACTAACTCTTCCTCTGTTGGCTAGTCATGGCCAATTGTCCGCACACGATTGGCGTGGAGTTCGGAACACGCATCATTGAAGTGGACGACAAGAAGATAAAGCTTCAGATCTGGGACACGGCGGGCCAGGAGCGATTCCGGGCCGTGACTCGGTCCTACTACAGAGGAGCTGCAGGAGCGCTGATGGTCTATGACATAACCAGGCGGTGAGCGATGAGGTCCATTTTATTCCACTTGATTTTTTGCTAAATCCTGTTTTACTTTTCAGCTCCACTTATAATCACCTGAGCAGCTGGCTCACCGACACGCGTAATCTCACAAACCCCAGTACTGTGATCTTTCTCATTGGCAACAAGTCCGATCTGGAGAGCACTCGCGAGGTGACCTACGAGGAGGCCAAGGAGTTTGCCGACGAGAACGGACTCATGTTTCTCGAAGCGAGTGCAATGACGTGAGTATAGGAGCTACTATAGGAAGGAGTCATTCTTCTCAATGTTCTGCTGTATACTAATTTAATGACCTCCACTTACAGAGGCCAGAATGTGGAGGAGGCTTTCCTCGAAACCGCTCGCAAGATCTACCAGAACATCCAGGAGGGCCGCCTTGACCTGAACGCCTCAGAGTCCGGAGTGCAGCACCGACCCTCGCAGCCGTCGAGGACATCGCTGAGCAGTGAAGCCACGGGCGCCAAGGATCAGTGCTCGTGCTAAATGAATGCACCTTATATTTACACACTCCTAGATATACAAATCTACTTTTATTTTTAGCCGACTCGTAATCTACCGAAGCCCAAGCTAAAACCAATGTATGTAGTTGAATGATTCGATTAAGCATAATGTGTGAGCGATTTGCAGCGACAGCAACAAGGCAAACCAAAATATATAAGAACCCTCCCCAATAATACGACAAAGCCACTTCAAACGTTTGTAATGTCGAGTAAGCGTTCTAATTAGTAAATTAAAAGGATTGTTGGTTAGAGAGAGTTATTTTCAAGCATCGTTAGAGAAACCAAAGTTTTGATTATCAAATTTATAAAGTTTATCGCTCTTTACTAAAGTCACTCGTTCGTTTGGTCCAATACCTTAAGTCGGTGCGTTCTGTGCAGAACTCTTATTCTGTTGGCTGTCTATCTCTGTATATATATGAATTTTGTATCTCCCTTTATGAATCATTTTTTGTTGAGTATTTGTTGTAGACGCGTGCGAAGAGAAATACGATCAGTGTTATATGAATATTAACGATGTATTAATGGCATAATGCAATAGGAAATAAAGAAAACGGTATTTATAAAGCCCTACCAATTAAAAAATTGTTTCTTTTACTTAAACCGAAGGAGTGTCTTGGAGGGGTCCAGTAAGTTTCTTTTGGTGTACGTTTATTCTTAAGAAAATAAAGTCAAATTTTATATTGGAGATTAAGCCTTCGCAAGTGTGGACCGAAAAGATCAGCTACAAGGCTAGGATAATTTGTAAAACAAGTCTTTAAAAGAGAGCCGCATGTCGAAAATCGATAACATTTGAATTTCCCGCCACAAGTGTTGACTAATGCGTCTCAACCCGTGCTGGAAAACATGTTCATCCTGAGATCATCCAACACTGACTACCAGTATGCAAATTAAAATTAATTTATTCGACCACCATGCAGTGACGAAATAGCGATCCGAAGGGGCAACGTAAGCGAATCTCGGACCCATGATGCAAATAAAGCGTCTCCTGTGCAAGTCCTGCAGCCTGGGCACCCTGATTGTGGGCGTCGTCTGGTTGCTGGCACTGCTTTTCTACTCTCACAGTCTGGGAAGCTCCATTCGATCGGCGGGCTGGAGGATCGACGCGAACGCCACCCCAAGGGCGGAGCTGAGTTTCCAAGCCAGGGTCACAACCGGATGCACCCCCAGCCAAGGCGGAAATGCTACCAAAGACTCTCTAGCGGAGAATAAGGACTCCCCTGGCGAGAAACTTGAACTCCTGGGAGTGGTGCGCAACAAGCAGGACAAGTACATTCGCGACATTGGCTATAAGCACCATGCCTTCAATGCCCTGGTGTCGAACAACATTGGACTCTTCAGGGACATACCCGACACCCGGCACAAAGTCTGCGACCGCAGCGAGACCTTTGAGGCAGAGAATCTCCCGCATGCCTCCATTGTTATGTGCTTCTACAACGAGCACAAAATGACTCTGATGCGGTCAATTAAAACGGTGCTGGAACGCACGCCTAGTTACCTTTTGAGGGAAATCATCCTCGTGGACGACAACAGTGACCTGCCCGAACTGGAGTTTCACTTACATGCCGATCTGCGGGCCCGGCTGAAGTATCCCAACCTGCGCTACATCAAAAACGAGGAGCGAGAAGGCCTAATCCGCTCTAGAGTGATAGGAGCCCGCGAAGCCGTCGGCGATGTCCTGGTATTTCTGGACTCTCACATCGAAGTGAATCAGCAGTGGCTGGAACCCCTCCTGCGGCTCATTAAGGCGGAAAACTCTACTCTGGCAGTTCCAGTCATAGATCTGATTAACGCCGACACCTTCGAGTACACACCCAGTCCCTTGGTGCGTGGAGGGTTTAACTGGGGCCTCCACTTCCGATGGGAGAATCTTCCAGAGGGCACGCTCAAGGTGCCCGAGGATTTCCGGGGTCCTTTTCGCTCGCCCACCATGGCAGGCGGATTGTTCGCAGTGAACCGGAAGTACTTCCAGCACCTCGGCGAATACGACATGGCCATGGACATCTGGGGTGGCGAGAACATAGAGATCTCGTTCAGGGCCTGGCAGTGTGGTGGTGCCATAAAGATCGTCCCCTGCGCCCGCGTTGGACACATATTCCGCAAGCGGCGTCCCTATTCCTCCCCGGATGGAGCCAACACCATGCTGAAGAACTCGCTGCGATTGGCTCACGTCTGGATGGATCAATACAAGGATTACTACATCAAGCATGAGAAGGTGCCCAAGGACTTCGACTACGGAGACATCAGCGATAGAGTGAAACTAAGGGAGCGCCTCCAGTGCCACGACTTCTCTTGGTACCTCAAGAACGTCTATCCGGAGCTGCGGGTTCCCGGCGAAGAGTCCAAGAAACCCGCTCCAGCGCCCATCTTCCAGCCTTGGCACTCGCGAAAACGTAGCTATGTCGACACATACCAGTTGCGTCTGGCGGAAACCGACCTCTGTGCCGCCGTAGCAGGGCCGAAAGTGAAGGGCTTCTGGAAGAAGGGCAGCCAGCTTCATCTGCAACCCTGCAAGCGGATCCCCAGTCAGCTGTGGTACGAAACGGACAAGGCCGAGATAGTTCTGGACAAGCTGCTCTGCATGGAGGCGTCGGGAGACGCCCAGGTGACAGTAAACAAGTGCCACGAGATGCTCGGGGACCAGCAGTGGCGCCACACCCGCAACGCAAACAGCCCCGTCTACAACATGGCTCTGGGTACCTGCCTCCGAGCAGCTGCTCCGGCTTCCGGGGCCATCATCAGCCTGGACCTCTGCTCCAAAACGGGCGGAGGTGGCGGCGGAGCCTGGGACATTGTGCAGCTAAAGAACACGGAGGCGGCAAATTCAAACAAAGCGGAAAATGCGCTGTGAGCGGAATGGACAACAATCGTATTGCAATATTAGACTGATAACTGGTTAGGTGCAAAGTGTATTATGTTTAGATAGTCAGTATTTTTCCATAAAATTAAATAAAAACACGGGTTTTATAAATGCTTAACAAAATGTATTTGTTTCTATATCTATATGATTCTTTCTACTAATATTTTTTTCAGTGCGTTCAGGGCCCAGTGAGAACAGTGTGTTTCTTGAGCTCGCTCTTGAGAGTGACCGTTATGCGTGGTATTTTTAAGTAACTTTAAGGCGGTCACTCCACACCGGCTATTCGCATTCTTTTTGGCAAACAGGCGCCAAATTCTGTAGTTTATTTAAACGATTTTAAAACCCCACCATGCAGGCCAAAGCAACCGAAAGCAGGCAGGAGCCGACGCTGCATATGGGTGAGTAATTGCCGAGTTACTGAACCTGAAGACCAAAAGCCTATTGACAATCATTCTGTTTAGATACAAATGCGCGTCGCAATTTCATCAAAGCCCACGCGAAGCTGGGCGAGGTGAGGAATAAGGAAGATTTTGGTTGATTTTGAATTAATATTTACCTATTTGACAGAAACCCAGCAGCACAGTGCGATTCTTCGACCACTCGGACTGCTATACCGTCCATGGAAGCGATGACTGCGAGCTGGTGGCCAAAGTTGTCTACAAATCCACGGCCTACGTCGGAGCCCTCATTCCGGATGACAAAAAGGAGACGCTTCAGTTTGTTTCCTTGTCCAAGAACAATTTTGAGCTGGCCGTGCGTGAGCTGCTCCTGGTGCGCAATCTCCGGGTGGAGGTCTTTGTGAAGCAAGCCACAGATTGGAAACTGGAGTATCGCGGTTCGCCGGGAAACCTGTTGCAGTTCGAGGACATTCTTTTTGCCAATAAGGAGGTGTTGGTGGGTAACAGCATTATATCGCTGTTGGTCAAGTTGGAGGGCGGGGCGCAGCGTCGTGTGGGCGTGGCCAGCGTGGAGCAAAACGACTGCCAGTTCCAGTTGCTGGAGTTTTTGGACGACGATTTCTTTACGGAATTGGAGGCGACTGTGGTGTTGTTGGGCCCAAAAGAGTGCCTGCTGCCCAGCCTGGATGGCGAATACGCGGCCGTGAAAACTTTATTGGAACGCAACGGGGTTATGATCACGGTTCCCAAAAAGAGCAGTGCCAACGATCTGATTCAGGATTTGAATCGTTTGCTTCGGTTTGCCAAGGGGCAGCAGGAAGACGCCACAGGTCTCAAGGAGTTGCAGCTGCAGTTGGCCTCTGACGCTCTGAAGGTGGCTATTAAGTACTTGGATTTGGTCAACGATCCCGGAAACTTGGGTCATTACGAATTAAAACAACTAGATCTGAAGCGGTATGACGTAAATAGTAGGAGTATTGTAATAAATATTAAATTTATTCTTATTTCAGCTTTGTTCATTTGGACTCTGCTGCCGTGGCGGCATTGAACATCATGCCCAAGCCGGGAACACATCCCTCTATGCCTTCGTACCGTTGGCAGAGCATCCTGGGGGTGCTGGACCACTGCCGCACACCGCAAGGTCATCGTCTTATGGGTCAATGGGTGAAGCAGCCACTACGGCGCCGCGAAATTCTCACCGACCGACACAACGTGGTGGAGTGCTTGTTGGAGGCACCGGATACGCTGGAAACCCTGAGCTTAGATTATCTAAAGCGTATACCAGATATCCTAATGCTGACCAAAAAGCTAATGCGACGCAAGGCCACGTTGCAGGACTTGTTCCGCATCTACCAAGTTATCCTGCGCACCCCGAAGATCCTAAAGGTACTGTTTGAGCTGGAGAACTCCACGGTGGAGAGCATGATTTGTGCACCCTTCAAAAGCTTCCTGGAGGACCTAACAGGTCTTAAGCAAATGGTCGAGCAGGTGGTTGACTTCGAGGCCATCGAAAGGGGTGAGTACCTGGTAAAGGCTTCCTTCGACAGTCGCTTGATGGAGTTGCAACAGACCATGACCGAGTTGTATTCAAAAATGGAGCGACTGCAGACAAAGTGCAGTGAGGAGCTGAATCTGGATGGCAAGCAGCAGGTGAAGCTGGAGAATGTGGCCAAGCTGGGGCATCATTTTCGCATTACCCTCAAGGATGACTCTGTGCTGAGGAAGAATAAAAACTACCGCATTGTGGACGTGATCAAGGGCGGCGTCCGCTTCACCTCTGACAAGTTGGAGAGCTATGCTGAAGAGTTTGGAAGCTGCCGCACTCGCTACGAAGAACAGCAGCTCTCTATCGTAGAAGAGATCATCCAGGTGGCCGTGGGCTACGCTGCTCCTCTCACATCCCTTAACAACGAACTGGCCCAGCTCGACTGTCTGGTCAGCTTCGCCATTGCTGCCCGAAGTGCTCCCATCCCCTATGTACGTCCCAAAATGCTGGAAGAAGGCGCGGGCCAGCTTGTTCTTGAGGATGTTCGCCATCCCTGCTTGGAGCTGCAGGAACATGTCAGCTTTATTGCCAACAGTGTGGAGTTCAAGAAGGGTCAGTGTAGATTAGGTTGTTACCATTGCGATTATTGATTGTATTTTGTTTCAGACAAATGTAACATGTTCATCATAACTGGTCCAAACATGGGTGGAAAGAGCACCTACATTCGCTCCGTAGGCACTGCTGTGCTGATGGCGCACGTGGGTGCCTTTGTTCCTTGCAGTTCGGCCACCATCACTATGGTCGACTCCATCCTGGGACGCGTTGGAGCCAGTGATAATATCATCAAGGGCCTTAGCACTTTCATGGTTGAAATGATAGAAACGTCGGGAATAATCAGGGTAAGTGTGATAATTGTTTCCTAAATTCCATGAAGGGTAATATTCCATACAACAAATACTCAGACTGCCACCGAAAAATCTTTGGTGATCATTGACGAACTTGGCCGTGGCACCTCCACCTACGAGGGCTGCGGCATTGCCTGGTCAATAGCAGAGCACCTGGCCAAGGAGACCAAGTGCTTCACTTTGTTCGCCACCCACTTCCACGAGATTACCAAGCTGGCCGAGAGTTTGGCAACCGTGAAGAACTGTCACATGGCCGCCGTTGCGGACGCCGATAACTTTACGCTGCTTTACCAAGTGCGTCCAGGGGTGATGGAGAAGAGCTTTGGCATTCAAGTGGCTCGACTGGCGAGTTTTCCCGAGCACGTCGTCCAGAATGCCCAGGAGGTGTACAACGAGTTCGAGGATGAGCATGCCGGGAAGCAGAAGGAGGAGGACAAGGCCTTGCTGGAGAAGATTCAAGTTGCCATTGAACAGCTTTCCACGGCTGGCAACAACACGGATATCAATGTGGAGGACCTGACCCAGCTGGTGACAAAGTTTACGAAGGACATCAAGAAACTGGACAGCGATTACTTTAAATCCGTGCTGGCCACCAGTGAGGCTTAGAAGAGAGGCAGAGGTATTTATAATGATCAGCCAGTATTACTCTCGAGAGGCACGATATTCCCTATTCTAATAATTATAATTTTTAGCTTTAAGAATCTCATAAACTTAAAACACATGTTTCTACTTTGGTAACCTTTTTGTAAAAGAAATATGTATACGAAGAGCTTTTAACTCGAAGAGAATTTTTTTTGTAAACGTTCAACAAATATATGAAAATGTCAAAAATCATTTAGGTTTTGAAAATATTTTTATTATTATATTAAAAAGGATATAGAAGGCTAATGGTTTCAAATGTATGTCTCTATCTAGTTGGAAAAGAGTCACATGATATGGAAACACGCAGATTTGTGTTACAAATAGCACTGCTTTTTCGGCTCTATGCCAAGTCACATTGAACACGCTTTTTAACACAGCGCGAAATACAAAATACTGGCCTGACAAACTGTCAATTTAATCGGCCGGGCTTTAACCTCGGCTGTCATTTGGGCTAAAGCGCCGCTTTTATCGTCCCGTTGGCCCGATCTTTGGCTCGTTGGCTCGACTGTCATTACCAAATTCAACTTAAGTGCTGTCAAAAGATAATTACCGTTTCGGCTTTGATTTTTCTTACCTTTTGTACGTTCGGACAACTAAATGGCAGCCACAGCGACAAGGCTCGGAAAGGCTTAAACCAGTTTGTCGCTGCTGTCTTGTTTGGCGCGATTCAGTAATGCTGCTAAAATGGTTGATTACTGGCATTACCTTGTTTCGGGACCTGATATAAAACAAATAAATTTGCATTAAGAAATCAAAATTCGTCTTAAATTCTCAAAAAGATAATTGGATTATTGGCGTTCAAGTAAACAGTCGTTTTGTGACTTAAGTGCTTGCTAGACAATGAGCCCAATTAACTGGCAGAATACTAAAGGAGCGGCACATTGTGGGCTTCCTGAAGAATACCTATCTGAAGGTTATTTGTCCCTACCTGATATATGCATACTCTTCTGCCCGTGGCTGTGCCCACATTCAATTTGATATCGCATACTCAACAAACATGGCGTGTTAGCAACGCTTAACAGCGTTCAAAATTGACAGGCAACTTTAAATATATTGCATTTGCGGCCAGTTCAGCATGCCTGTCTGGCACGATTAGTGGCAAGCAGCCAGCCAGCGAGCCATCGAGCCAGGCTCCCATCCGGCACCCAGCTCCGGCTCCGAGCTCCAGCTCCAACTCCAACTCCTTTGAGCCAACTTCATTTGGCTGTATGGGGCGAAGACGAGCGATGCGGCGCGACGCGTACAATTATTAATTTGATACGATATAATTGACATGTTGCCGATGCCAAAAAGGAAGCACTAACATGCGGACGGCAACAGCAACAGCAACAGCGGCAGCATCGGCAGCAGCAGCAACAACAAGGTGAAACGTCGTAATGTGGGCAACAAGCTAAGCCAGTGCGACGCATATTAACGCCATGGCTTAGTGACAACGACCAAAGCTGGCTTAGAGATGGCACTTTCGAACTAGGCTTAAATAAATGAGGTAATAATATTTATATATCTTACTTTTCTTCCATTTCTCTAACATTTTTAAACATTTAATCTGTTTTTAGTTGGGGTTTGTGAAACACATCTCAATGGAGCTCATCCCTATGGGTTTATTTTCACGCTCCTGCCTCTTTGGTCCCCGCCCTCCCGATTTGTGGCAGGCAGGCGTGTAAATTGTTTTTACTTAATCGTTGCGGACACAAACGCACATGTTGTTTGGCCACAGCAACAACAAGGATAGCAGCAACAACGGCTCCAACATCACGGAGTGGCTGCCTGCCTCTTTCGCCGATCTCCTTTGATATCTGCTTGGCTCTGTGGCGCGCTTTTGGTAATTGCACTTCGCTGCTGCTTCTGTGCTACCAACACTCTTGGCCACAGCAATGGACAAGGAAGTGGGTCCAACCTACAGGAGAAAGGTGGCTAATTAGCTCTAGAATAGTAGGCTTTGGCTCCAGATATTTAAGCTGTAAGATAGATAAGATACTTAAAGATAGATACAATTTTTAATCACTTTTTAATCAGTTTATTGTCTAAGATATAACAATTTTCCGAAGGGCATCCTACATTTTCTATTCAACTGCCCTGGATTGTTCAAGTAGCGGCCAGTTTGTGTTTGGAAAATTGTTATTTGTTGGTAGAAGCCCGACTTGCAAAATGGTTGCTGTTGTTGCCGACTCGTTGGCCAACTTCAGTCGGCCAGACATGCAAATTTTTGGTGTGTCTAATGCTAGTTGTTTGTTGGTTTTTTATGCAAATTTTCTTGTTTCACTTGACAAATTGTCTGTTCGACTTAATGATGGAACGTAGGTTGACGATGGACGCTCCGTGGTCGGAGGCCAAGTGATTATGTGCATATATTCGGATTATGATTGCGTTTGAGGTACCATCATCAGAATATTTACATGAATTACATGCAAGTTATTAAAAATCCTAAGCAGAGGTATTAGGTAGGTACAAGTGCGGAGGTATTAGCACTTGAACCCCACGGCACTTTCAGCCAGGTATCGTGTTTATTTCCCATTTATCCACTCTCACACCTTGCCAGTCGCCTCGGCCTGGCCCTTCATTTCTTTTGCGGCACGACCAATCAATTATGGCCATAACTGGCAGTGAAAAGGGAAAATCATTAAAATCTTATCTTTCAGCCAATAAAGCGGCAGATGGATGGATGCCCCACAAACTGCAGGCTTCAAAATCTATTATTACCGGCCATATCAAAAAATGATTAGCAGAGCCGCCGAAAGCGATGGCCGTGATGGCGTTGGCCCGAATGGGGGAAGCATTACAAATTATTAAGACGGTCGGGCTTGGCTGGCTTGGTTGGCTGCATCCACGGGACTGATTATAGACTTTAAGGTGTAACTGGGGAGAGAAACTACATAACACTAATTTCATTTTAAACGAACAGAAACGATGCAGTGCATATAATTTAAATAATTGCACGGGCGCTGTGAATAGCCGGGCTATTGATGATGTTATCATGTTGTGTTCGCATACGATGCACACTTATACTTAGTTGTCTTACAATCTTATCTACAATTTCCGTTGGCAGCTGCTGGTAGTCGACGCGCCTGGTTCCCCTTAATTATAATGTAGCGCTTAATGGGCCACACTTTGCTGCCGGCACAGTGCCCCGTACTTTCTTGATTGTCGGCCATTCAGGAAGGGAGGACGGCCCCGGTCCCGGCCCCGGCCCCGGACACGGCCACTGCCATTTTAATCCACTGATAAAACAATTTACTCCACTCATCTGGTTTCTGTCGTGCATGGCTCCAATGGATTGCTCTCCAAAATTATGGTTACTAAATTTTATGAAGCCATTTATATCACTCGCAAGATACTCGCACTCGGGCCGCCTATAGCATGTAAAATAATCGATGGGCTGGACCAGAAACTCCACTCTTTCACTTGGCTCTCAGTAGTACCTCCCTCCCGGTACTTGTTTTCAATTTATGCCACGGAGCTCAAGAAGCGAAATCGTGAATAAGGGTAAGCATTACGTTATGTAATTACTGTTTACTTGTCCATGCCAAGAAATTAAATAATTATAGAAATTAGTCGGGAAGTCGGAGCAGGAAAACATTTTAATAGGCCATAAAATTAAGTTATTTTTATTGAAAAAATGTAAATTGGGCTTACAAGTGTTCAAGCTTAACTATAACTTTCAGTAGTAAATAAAAAAATCTATTTCCCGAATTAATATCTTAACAAATCTACATCCATCTTAATAATCGGCATCAGCTTCGAAACCCTTATGAGGCTTTTAATCTATTAATCGTATACCATGACCGTACCTTATAAAGATATTTTGCATGGAAAATTTTTAATGAAACTTTTTTTCACTTGCCATCTTGCCGTGTTGCCGCCCAGACCCCCAATCTCACCCCCCAATTATGGTAAATGATTAGCTCGGAAGAAAAATCACCGGAGAAGTGAAAAAATGTGAAAAAAATAGGAATACGAATACGAGACGTGTGCAATTTTTATTTACCAACACTCGAGTGGGGCTAACACAAATTTAACACTGCCCGCCGCCAATGTAGCCATCAGGCGGCATGCAATGCTCGACTAACGAGCAAAAACAACTGCAACATGGAAACTACCAAACTGCCTTCTCGTGGTAATCAATTTTAAAATTTATGACAAAATTTGCAGCTTTAAATTATGCCATTAAGCACGGCATGTAACTCATATCGTCAGGCCGACTGCCTGCCGGCCTGCCAGCCTGCCCGCCTGGTGGCGGCTTAAAACAAGAAAAAGCCAAAGGAGAAACATGTTAACTGCTTTCCTTTGTGGCAGTGTGTGTGTGCTCGTGCAATGGCGTTTGCATTATACGCTCGTATTTCGCCACATTCAACAACGAGCTACAGAATGACGGGTGGCCATAACTCATGCCGGTTGCCCCTGCCGCCTGCCACCTGCCACCCCACCCCTCGGCCGCCCCAATAGGCCAAAACCCCCCGCTGCCCCAATCCACAATCCACACTCCCCAATCCCGGCTCGAGTAGCCGGCTGAGACCTGGCCAGCAGTTGTTGCAATTACAACTGGACACCACATGCTATAGCTGCCTCCTGTGCGACTGTGTGTATGTGTGTGTGTGTTAAATATTGCAATTTATCACGCAAATGCGTTTTTCAATTTTAACATGCCGCCAGGCATCATAAAAACGTTACAAACCAACAATATGAGCCAAGAGCCAGGTCCAAGAGAGTGGCAGAGAAAAGCATGTGGCGGCATGGAGGTAAGCTGAGCCGGAGCCGGAGCCCGATCCCATACACCAGCCATGGTCATCATATGCTCCAACGAAATCTGGATACTAGGAAATAAAGTGGCTAACACCCAGGCGTCCGACACCACAATTGCACTGGAAACTACAAAAAGTATCTATTTTACTTTTTAGTGGATCCTTCGCAATGCTACCTTCAAATTTTGAGTTTGGCATTCTTTAAAAGATTCTTTAAATAAAAAATTAAATATTTGTATTTCGTAAATATTAATTTAAGTGCATTTAGTCAAATTCATAAGGTTGTTGATGGGCCTGGACACGCCGTTGTTCAGCTCATCGAATTTAATAGACCCAACACTGCATATAAGGACGAAGAAATTTCTTCCAAGGCATTGGTAATTAGAAAAGTGATAATCTGGCTGATGGCTGGATGTAAAATGATGGAAAATATAAACAATAAAAGATAAATATTTTATTACGGATTTTTATATATAGTTTAATGTATGTTTTACAATTGATAACACAGCTCCTTTAAAAAATTATTTTAAAAAGTATATAGCTCCACCTCATAAGCATTTAAAAAATAGCTGAATAAATTCGGTTAAATCATAATCTAAAATATGAGATATTTCGACGATTTGGTTTTTAATTAAATACATTTTGAAGATTTTAATTAATCCCAATTTCGAAGAGTGAAGTTCCGGCACGAACCACATTCGTCAGGCAGGTTTGTGCAGCCAACTCTTGATTTCGCCTTGCCCACTGGCCAATTAGCTGGGCAATCATGCTCCACTGTCATCTCCATGTCCGACCGCTTTGTCCACTTTTGGCATTTGCAAAATGTTAATAAAATGGTCTAGGACACACCGCCATGGCAACGACAAGGTTGTCAACGTTTTCCAATCCTCGGCACTCGTTATTTGGCAGGGATGTCGATTGGGTTGAGAGGTGGCGGAGTGGATCGGCATATAAAGATAGTTATGGTTGGAGCCTGGGAGTCCGAGTCGGATCTAGTTTGTGCTGTGCGTGCTGGTCTTTTTAATCATCGGATTAAAGTGCCTTCGGCGGTGTCCGTAATGGCGATTAGTTTATTTGCTTTATCAATTTGTTTGACAGCCGTTTATAACGCTTTCTTGGAGCCTTTTCCGGCCCCGTTTATGATGTGCTGTTTTGGCCAAGGATTAATTGGTTTAAGACAATTTGGGTGGCCACGGGAAAATTTATTATTACAGCCGACGTAATACTTTTTCGGTTAAAAAAAAGGTTTTATAAATAAACATACATATTTGAGTTAAAATATTATAAAAATCAGCACACGAATATATTGTGTTAAACAACATACATTTAATCAAAAACTATGAGATTTCCATATTTTTTACTCCAATATACCACGGGTTAATGGTTTAATAAGTAAATTATATTTAATTTAAATGAATAAGAACACCAAATTTGAGTTTAAATAAAATAAAAATCAGGCCACAAATAGATTGTTCAGAGCAACAACATACAATTAATCAAAAACGATGAGATTACCATATTTTTTACTCAAATATACCAATGGTTAATTGGTTTAAGAATAAATATATTTAATTTAAATGAATAAGAACATCATATTTTATTTGACATAAGAGAAAAGCAGACCACAAACAAATAGTGTTGCTACACTTTACCAACTGAAGAAATCGAATCTTTTTCAACAAAGTATTGACTCAGTATAATGGCCGCAGTGCTTTAGGGGATAAGCAATGTACAATTCATAAAGAACAATGAGATTTCCATATTTTTTACTCCAATATACCAAGGGTTTATATATTAATTGAAAATGAATAAGAACTTCAAATTAGAGTTGAAATAAAATAAAAATCAGGCCACAAATAAGTTGTTCAGAGCAACAACATACAATTAATCAAAAACGATGAGATTACCATATTTTTTACTCTAACATACCAAGGGTTAATTGGTTTAAGAATAAATATAAAAAAATTAAAATAAATAAGAGCTTCATATTTGAAAAAATGTAATGCTTTTCAATAAATTATCAATTCAGTATTAGGGCCGCAATGCTTCAAGAGGTCAACAACATACAGTTAATCAAAAACATAAATTTAGCGGCGACGACGACAACGACTACTAGAGGTCCAATGAGAATCAATAATAAGAAAATATAAATAAACTTTCTAAATAAAAACGAAATAAGGAAAGAAGTCTGGTCGAGGCCTAGAGCCCGACTGAACTATGAACCGACCAGAGACCGAGTTTTATAATTTTTTTTTAGTGTTGAATAATTCTCAAAAAATTATATTTTCAGGGATTCACATGATTGGCACAGGGCTTCCAGAAATTTAAAAAAACACTAAAACTGTCACATTAGACATTTAGCCTTTGAGACTATTATCTTTACTATCTTTATATTTCATTTCTCTATTTAATGTAAGTTAAGACGGTAAGGTCACTTAAGTCGTAGAAAGATAACAAAGGACGAACAAAGATGAAAAATTCTCCCGCCCAAAAGCGCCGAGTTTGAAATTTGAATTGAAGCAGAGTAACAAAAAATAAGAAAGATATAAGATTATAAAAGATACCTCCTATGAATATATATTGGTATATTGGCAAATATTGGTATGAAACTTTTTAAAAGGGTATTAATTAGGTCTTAAGCTTTTAATATTCAGGCGTTGCTATTTTATTGACGTTTTTGTCGTTTCGTTGAACAAAATTTGAATATTAAATTAACACAATATTTAATGTCAACGGAAAGTGTACGCATCGTAAAATTCACAAAAATATTTTTATGTGAAATTGTGTGGATTGACCTTTTTCGTTTCTTTATATTTGCTTTAATTATAGTTTTGTTTAGTTTCAGCATTTTGGTGATAATTTATGGTTGAACGAAACACTTTCCGGCGGCGGCATTTTTGTCTGAATTGTTTTCGGACAAATTGAAATGTATTAATATGAAATGTCATACATAATTTATAAGGAGTTATGCAACAGCCTATCCACTTAAGCAGCGGAATTGGACTAAAAAATCAGACTTTAAACGTGAACTATGGCTACATTATATTTTATCTATGTTAATGTCGAAGTTCAAGTTGTCAATAGCCATTTATATCCGTGGAAAATGATCGCGACTTAATTGTGGCTTTTAATATAAGTAAGTTTTTTGTCGCTTTATAATTTATGATGATTGCTTACGAAATACAAAAAGTCGTTGTCGGTTGCGATAGATCCGCACAAAGGAATACAATAATATTATGTGTATTATATTATTTTGGTGTTATTGGGGCTTGGACCTTTTGTGGATCGTCATGCCTTTCGGCGATGTAATTCGCAGTTAAGTCTATATTTTATGGCTTTAGAATATTAAGTTTAGTTTCCACCGAATGAGACGCAAAAGTGCCGACGATTCATTCGCCAATGCTATGCAAATCAATAAGGAAGTTTAAAAGATTTTATGATATAATTTATGGGACGGTAAGAGCTTACTTCGATTTATTATGTCAAGCATTTCTATGGGGCTATGATAATAAAAGCTTTTATAAATTGCTTTGTGTTTCCACAAAATAGATTGTCACCTCTTTAATTCATAGATACTCGTATGTAAATGTCACCTCAATGTTTGTTTTGCTATTTGAGGTTTTTGTTGTCGGGTTTCTAGCGAAGTGAATTTGTAAATTTTGCTGGGGGCTTACTATTTGTCACTGATGGAGCAGACAAATTAAATCATTAGAATAGCTAATGCCTATTGTGGGCCTGTGGGCTTAAAATTGTCGGTTTCGCGCTTAGCTTTCGGTCCTTAATTATTTGACACCTTTGTTTTTAAGTTACTACTACCAAGTTTAAAATATATCCACCTAATTACTTTGTATCACTCATCTCGAGTGAAAATCCACTTAACCTGGATTGCCCAGTTATCGATGTAAGTTCGTTTGCCAATAAAAGTGCACCATTAACCTGATCCTCGTCTCCTCCGACCCCCAGCTGGAAATGACATTATGCTAATTGGCCAGATGGTTTCGATAAGGCGAAACCGACAACAGTTTAAACTAACCTGTCCCTGTGAAGAATTAATTCGTTTTCTTGCAAGACTGCTGCCTGAGAACTTCTCCGCCCTCTGCTCTGAATTTATCTCTGCTGACCATCGCCATATTTAAGTTAATTGCTTTGCATACATTTTTAATGCGGTCAAATTAATTAGCTGGGACCCCAATCAGCAGAAATTTGTTTCTATTACTGTGGCTGCGGCTCAGTGCCTCAGTTGTGGCCATGTGTCGACGATTTTATTTATGCACAAATGCAAGAGTTGTGGCTTATAAATGTAGCTGTCAGTTGTCATAATTTATAGAATAACTGTCAGAGCCGTAACACCTCTGCGCACGATCTTCTTTGGGGCTGCTCTCTCAGAGGCCTCTGAAAACCTATCGCTCGCCATGCTGCCATAATCATAGCGTCAACGTTTTGATTTATGTGCACAGCTCTCCATTTTTTTGTATCTGGTTTTTTGTTTCCATCTTTTTTGGCTCATGGGAGTTCGGCCGAGTGGCACAGCAAGCTGGCCCGCTGGAAATAACTGTTAGAATCGCACAGCACTAATGTGGGTTGGTGGGTAGGTCGCGAAATTGGTAGGCTTGGAACTTTGCGACAGTTGATTATGATTAAGTGCCAAGCCCCGCAGCCAAATCTGAACATTTCATAAGATCTGTGCTATAAATTTTGAATACATTTTTAAGCACCACAAAATATGTTAGCTAAGTATAAGTTTAATATAGCCTGATTAGTGGTTGTAGGATTAATGATGTAAGATAATCATGTTAATAAAAACACATTAATTACAAATTCAAAAAAATAGTTATTTATTAGGTATATTCAATTTCAATAAAAAAACATCCATTAGCTTTGAAAATAATTATTTTATAGAAACAATAGTCAATAATTAACTGATTTCCAGCTCAGACAGTCATAATGGATTTATGGTTTTTTCTGCCATCTGCCAAAACTTTTGGGGCCGGAAGCCTTATGCAAATTTGGCTTAGACTGCCATATTGTCTCTAAATTATTTTTTGACATTCTTTTTGAACTTCATATGTACATTTATTGGTAGTTTGTTGAAAGCAAAACAAAAAGCAACAAAACCAAGTTAAATGCATGCATAAATCAATCAATCGCAGCATTTGACAGACAGTCTCGAGTGCCGAGACAGCCGAGAGTATGAATGACAGACGTTGTATAGACTTTGTGTGCAAAGTAGGTAATGATGTAGGGAAATATTTAAAACCTTTGATACTCTACAAATTTGTTAAGAATTAAGATATTTTTTAGGGGTTCTAGGAGCTAGAGGATTCACTAAATAAGGTTAGGGTTTGAAGAGTGATTACTGTTTAAGTAAGTTGAGACACTCGCCACTTTAAATTACATTTGAACTGATAAATATTTGTATTCTAGGGTGTTTTGTCAACTATATAGTAGTTATTTGTAGGTAACCCTCTACATTGCTTTTAACCTGACTTCCTTTCAGCTTCTCCGCCTCCCAACGGCAGCGTTTAGTTGTCAAACTGATTTATGCACAAGCTTGACATATATTAATGGCCGCTGGTGTAAAATAAATGCGCATTAAATTATTAAAATGTGTAATTTATTTCGTTTTACCATTTTTTGTTTGTTTTTACAATGCAAATGATTTGTTATCTAATATAAAGATCTTTTTAAAATATTTGCTAAAAAGGAAGTCCCAAAGTAGAGTTACAGTCTCAATTCCTATGTGTTCACTTGTTAGATGACTGTCATTCCAATTATATACCGGTAGGCGTTAATAACTTGACACTGGATACAAAATATGAATAATAATGTGACGTAATTTGAGCATTTAGTTCATTACACATATCTCGAAGTATCTGCTATAAAAATCAATTTTTAATCGAATTGAAAAAAAAAAAACTTATAAATATTTTTTTACAAATAGGCATAAATCTGTCAACACGCAATGCCATAAAAAATTGTGTCGCAATTAATTTTCAGTTTTTTATTATTGCTTGCATTTGGATGTGGGTTTTTGTTAATCGTAATTACATTACTGGTATCGATTAATGAAAATTGTTTAATAATTTCATGACATTTTATATTCAGGCTTTTTTATTAGCACCTGATTTGGTTAGCAACTGATTGTGTTCATAAATAACTTCAAATTGAAGGCTGAGCAATACATTTGAATTTTAATCCTGTTTTATTTATAGATGATTAAATTTACAAGATTGCGTTTCAATGAAAACTCATTTGATTGAAAACGTAGGGAAATTAATCTACTAATCGTATTTGTTAGTGAAAACAGTCTAGTAGTGACTAATGAATTCGCACGTCAATTTCTGTGAGTATTGAGCAATCCAAAAAAAAAGGGGAAAAAGAATTTCTAACTAATTTCGTGGCTCAGGACGAAAGATCTGAAATGAGCCAAGACGTTGGCATGGCCATTACCCGCCCACAAATGTAGTGCGGGTGAACACGCACGATTAATAAATTAAATTGAAAGACACACAAAGTGTGAGAAAGCGAGAAATACAAATTTTCCAAATGAAATTGTTAAATACCGACGACTGGCTGCATTATTCTAAGCATGTGCCTTGAAATATGTCGCGACATGCTAATAAAAATATTTGCTTTTTCTTCGCTCTCTAGGGGAGATTTATATTTTCTCTTAAGACGCCAAGTGTGTGGGGGACTCGAGTTGGTTTTATTTTTGTTTATTAGCCGCCTGCTAATAAAAATTAATTTGAAAATACTTTTTAAAATGCCTTCGACTTGGATAGCTGGCTCGCATAGCTTAAGATTTTTATTTATTTGTTTTTCTAATTTGTATTTTTCGTTTCACATTCATTTTGCTGGGTCCTGAGTACGTTGTAGTTTCTGCGATTTATTTATGAGCTATTCGAATTTCGAATTGTATTCTGTTATTGTTTCGCAGTGTATAAGTTTTTTATTTTAGGGCCCCCAAGATATGTTTGCTTATGAACAACTTGATGAAACACAATGTGTTTATCTGACTTGATTTATGGCTCTTGTGAGGATTTATTTGCCTAATGCCCGTGTATTTGTCATTTTTAAGCACTCGAATTCCTCAAGTGGAATTTAGTCTGTTGGCGAAAAACTTGCCAAAATTTTAATAATTTTTTAAATTACAAAACAAAGTTGTTTATACTGCGATCTGAGAAAGAGAACATTTGTTATTATTCATAATGAATTTATTTATAAGAAACAGTTTTGTGTCTTGTGAAATATTCCAGGCCGACAGTTGTTCGGATGCTAAGTAAAGTATCACAATTTATTATGCGCGATTGCATTTGATTTATGCGAACATAATATTTCTATAGACACTGATGGCTATATTTCCTTGGCCACCTCCGAGTGGAATTTATTTTCATCGCAGACCATAAGCCATAAACAACTTAAGCGAATTGGTTTGAGGTCATTAACTAAAATCCGACTGCTTATTTAAAACACAAGCAGCTGTGCCAACAATTTGTCAACCGCCTATAAACGTATATGTGCTCTAAAAATTAATATTGTGTGGACTCTTTTTACAATCATCATAAAGTATCAGGAAATAGGACTTTCATAATTCTAAAAAGTCACCCAATAGTGACAAAAATGAGAGTCTGCGACTTAACCCATACGCATAATGCAGATGCCAGAGTGACTTTTCGAAGGCAAAATATTTGTCTGCCATAAATCCTCATCGTCTCCCCTTCATTTTTTATGACAGCCACACGACCTAGCGAAAGATCAAAGCGAATGGGCGAACATATTTTTTATTGTCGTGCCTTATTAATAATGCTAAAAATGCTGAATTTTAAATATTTTTTATGATTTGTTGCCAGTGACAAAAGCCATTAGATCTGACATTTGGTGCGAACAGATTAAGTTTTGAGTATATTTTTCTTGGCTCCCTCGACGCTGTCTTTTGTGCGTGAATTTGTAAAATATGGCCCAAAGTAGAATAACCAGCCAAGAACAGGTTGAATGCCTAACAGTATTTATGTGTGTGCCTTCGAGTGCGCCATTTAATTAGCCACAGCGTTTTGCTAAGCGTTTCTATCATTTAATTAGAGCAAATCAATTGCTTCAAGTGAGTGCTAATCGAATGCATTTTTAATTTGTAATCAATTAAAGTGCCAGCGATACTGGCCAGTGACTTGTTGCCTGACGTAAGCTCTAAAATAAATTGTATTTATTTGTTGGCCTTTTTATACTTTCGGAATGTGCCATTGAGAGTGTGAAATATCTTTAAGTAAGACAACTCTGTTGCCACCTGAGGGGGAGCCTGCTTTGTGAAGTATCTCAAGAATAGAGTGTCTTAAAAGAATTATTGATGCTTTTTATATATTTGAGTTTCACAACAATTAGTATTTGCAAAGATTATTCCAGATCTTTGAGATCAGTTAAATTTTTGAAGGCTTATTCCAGTTTTTCTTCCTGCTCATCTTCGGGACTCATCTGGTGTATCTTGTGCTTCCGGCGATCGCGGCAGCTTCCGCAGATTCGCATGCAAAAGAAGTAGATCAGCTCCAGGAAGCTGAGACAAGAGATTCCCATGAAGAGGCCGCAGATACCACCGCAATTGGAAATCAAGGTCGACACCCCGAACAGAATAGTGCGTTTAATGGCAGTAAACTGATGTTCCTTGAAGTAAACCGAAAGCCTAGACCCAATGGCACTGAAATATATTAAAGGATTAACACTGAGGCTTATTTTATTTGAACTTGAATAGCTACTTACTCCGTATGCTCATACTCCTCTCGGAACGCTCTAATTGTCTTTGCCACATCGTACTTGGCTCGCGATATCTCAAAGTTGTACTCGAGCGATGTGCAGGCTGGCAGGCAGTTGCACATGATTTCTACGTTGTCGTCAACGCTCTTGGCCATGGTTTGGTTCTGGAGGAGGGCGTACAGCTCGTCCTGGGCAGCCGTGTAGCAGGTGATGTCATTCAGGCCACAGACGGGAGTACCCTCGGGTTCTGGGAACAATAAAAAGTGACAAATTCGATTCAAGAGGCCCGGCCCACTCACTTGGCATCCAGAACTTGGCGCACCCGCACTTGGAGACCGTGAAATTAGCCAGGCATTCGGTTTGGCAATTGCTTTGGGAGTAGGATCGGAAGAATCGCAATTGGCGCTCATCATCGAATAGGCATTGACGCCTGGGAAAGAGTTTTGTTGGTAATTAGTGCCACTTGATATCACACAACTTACTTATCAGGAGTAATTTCGTGCAAATTTTCCGTTGACACGACATAAGCGGGTAGTACACTGACCAGGACCTCGTCGCCATGGGGCACCAGAATATAATTACCCGACGTGAGGGGGACGCTCTCCGGGGAGTTGAGAAAGACCTGGACAATTACACATTAGGTGGGCACTGAATTCACACCCTATTTCCCTAATGGTACACACCTTGTAGCCCTGCTTAAAACTGCGGCAATCGTAGTCGAAATTATGCTGCAAGCCCTGCAGGAAGGCAAAGAACCCATTCTTCACCGATGAGAACACCGTCCGCTGGGGATACGCATTTTGGCCCTGATCCAGATAGCCGGTGTCCAGTGACCACGATCCAGAAATGTCGTTCCAGGCCGGCAGCTCCTTGTCGAAGTAGTTATTGAAGTCCACTATATCTGGGTCAATGTAGCTGATGTACTTCTCGTCCCGATAAATATCCCTGGGGTGCATTCCGTTAAACTGGTAACAAATCCCCTCATCCGTAGCCACAAAGTCGAATATCTTGTCGCAGAAATAGAATCGTCCGTTCCATTTGCAGAACGGTCCAGTGACATTTTTCGATATACTTAGATCGATCAAGGTCTGGGTTACGTCCACGTTCGGAGGGTTTAGTTCTGAGAGCAAAGGACTAAATCGCTGAACGACCTCCGAATCGCAGATGTGCATTGCGGCTGCCATATAGGCCAAGCTATTAGAATAAAAAGCTTTGGTATTGAAAAGTTGGAAAAAGAAAAAGGTGAGGTACTCAACTCTTCATCACTGAGGTTGCTGATATTGCCGTTTGTCTTGTATTCCTCCCAAAACTTTCGGGAAACATTCGTATAGTCGAACAGATTACGTTCCATTTTAATTTCTGGACAGATGGTAATGGTTGGAAATGGTATTTTGTGCACAGGCACCAGAGTCTCATCAAAGCCAAGAATAACCGGAGACTCTTGCCACTTCAAGTAGGTGTCCCAAATGAGAGAAACGGCAAAGTATACCGAAATACAGGTGAAGAACAACCAATAGAGCCTGAAAGTTATGCCAGTTAGTATAGAGAAGTATTGGCGCAGAGCCTTACCGACTTTTCGTAGATGGGTCTGTGGACCTCAAAGATGTAGCGGATGCCATGGATGGTGGTGCTTTTCGCGTACTCCAGAAGAAGACCCTTACAGGCCGACAGAGTGCTTCCGTATCGAATCCTGGACTTGATGATCACATCGCTGGGCACATCGCTCAGGGCGGCAGAGGCAATACTGGCCCGGGTATCGAATCCCGGCAGGGTCAAAAGCTCCGGCCCGGGCAGAACACTGATGCCCGGCTTCTCGTCATCCTCTCGTATCTCGGCCATTGTCCAGGACTGACTAAGCTGCGCCAGCCATGCAGAGTGTCCTTTTATACTCGAGCTCCAAATAAACACACCTGAAAACTGGGCGCGTTGGCTAGTTCCACTGGGTCTCCTCTGCTCTGGGAGTTCCACTCGCACGCACCCGCAACCATTCATCTACTTAAGCTTAATTACAACCCCGCATATCATATGGCCCTTGTTTTGGCTCCAATGCCTTATTTGCATCATGCAACCATAAAGCGAGTCCGTGTGGTAACTTTAAACTTAAAATATTGTCTTAAAAGGTGCCATGATGAACAAATAAACAGATAATCAAGATTAAGATTGTATTGGTTAAACATTAAAATCTTTATTTTTGTTGGAAAATAATTGTGTCAAAACTTTTGCAATTCTTAAAAATGAAGAACGAAAACGTTTTATCCTTCTGAGATCATTTATATTTATCCATATCCATATTTCAGCCTAGATGTTTGAAAATAAATCAACTTGAACTGGATTGAAAAACGGGATTCAACTTCTGCAAATGCAAAAGCCCTTGCTGCAATTCTATATTTATATCCAATGGCGCTTGGCAGAAGTTTCCTATACTCATTTTAATCAGATTAAACGGACTAAAGGGATGTCTGTCTTACTACTACAAGACGTAAGGACATCGATATATGAATTTTGGTTCTGAAAAAATGCAGGGTAATATTGAAACTGCCTTTTAATAGACTATCAACAATATTGCATACCTTGTATTCGAACAAGGGATGTCTGTCATGCTTCTGGAAGACGTAAGGACACCAAAGTATTCGCAATATTTGTTATCATATGTGTGGAACATATAAAATCAATATAATATAAATAATATCATTGAAATTAGCAGCTCGTATAAATTGTTGATCTGAAAAAATAGAAGATATATACAAGGAATAAAAAACTATTTTTTACTCTTACCAATAAACTGAAGATACCCATCAGAACTCGGAAGCTCGGCTTCGTTTTTTCAGCAAAAGCGTCCAGTTTGTGGAAGAATGTGAGCGGTACCGGTGTGACAAAAAAATATCCTGTGGTCGTAGCCATCCTATTATATGCCTTTCCAATCTTGTATTATTTTTTTTTTTACCAAATGTTATAATTATTTGTTCATCAACATAATAAAAATATTACTATTTTCATTTAAATACTAAAGTACATTAGAAATATAATCAATTCACTTATGTACATTTCTGATCTGAAAAATTACCAGATATAAGGAAAAAGGACTAAACAGCTTTATTTATTTTTTCACTCTTACCATTGAACTGAAGATACCCATCAGAACTCGGAAGCTCGGCTTCGTTTTGTCAGCAAAAGCCTTCCGTTTCAGGAAGAATAAAAAAAACAATTCCATGGTCGTAGCTATTATATGCCTTTCCAATCTTGAATTATTTTATTTGTATAATTTAGCTTGAGTTATTTTTCATATTATTTTTTCCGCATTTATTAAATTTTTACTTATTTGTTTCTAATAAATAATTTTCACTTTTAAATATTGACCGTTTACTGTTGCTGCTAAAACTAGAATGGGGATTTGTGGATTCTATTCTACCACCCAACCAGTCAACGTTATCACAGCCTACTTGTCTTTTTTGTTTTTTAGCCATATTCGATTGTGGTTTATTTATTTTAACTTTATAGTCGCCTACTTATAAGATTTCTATCAGTTATATTTAAAACAGTAACAATAACTACAAAAAAGTTATAATTTTTACGAACATATCAAATTGTATCATATCATATCAATATCATCAAACTTCAAACTGCATTAAAACATTCAAATCCCCTTCGAAATGATGAAAAACGTATGGGAGGTACAATATGGCCCCCAGCGATGGCTATATCTTTGCTAATAACCATCCGATTCATAAGCAGAATACCTTAAACGATTTGTAGATCGATTCCCTATCAAACTGCATCAAAACATTGGAACAAAATATTTTTTAGATTTTTTGTCAAATTTTGTGGAGCATCCCCATTGAAATGATGAAAAACGTATGGGAGGCACAATATGGCCCCCAGCGATGGCTATATCTTTGCCAATAAACATCTGATTCTTGAGCGGAATACCTTAAACGATTTGTAGATCGATTCCCTTTCAAACTGCATCAAAACATTGGAACAAAATATTTTTTAGTTTTTTTTTCAAATTTTGTGGAGCATCCCCATTGAAATGATGAAAAACGTATGGGAGGCACAATATGGCCCCCAGCGATGGCTATATCTTTGCTAATAACCATCCGATTCATAAGCGGAATACCTTAAACGATTTGTAGATTGATTCCCTTTCAAACTGCATCAAAACATTGGAACAAAATATTTTTTAGATTTTTTGTCAAATTCTGTGAAGCACCCCCTTCGAAATGATGAAAAACGTATGGGAGGCACAATATGGCCCCCAGCGATGGCTATATCTTTGCCAATAACCATCCGATTCTTGAGCGGAATACCTTAAACGATTTGTAGATCGATTCCCTTTCAAACTGCATCAAAACATTGGAACAAAATATTTTTTAGATTTTTTGTCAAATTTTGTGGAGCATCCCCATTGAAATGATGAAAAACGTATGGGAGGCACAATATGGCCCCCAGCGATGGCTATATCTTTGCTAATAACCATCCGATTCATAAGCGGAATACCTTAAACGATTTGTAGATCGATTCCCTTTCAAACTGCATCAAAACATTGGAACGAAATATTGTTTAGATTTTTTGTCAAATTTTGTGGAGCATCCCCATTGAAATGATGAAAAACGTATGGGAGGCACAATATGGCCCCCAGCGATGGCTATATCTTTGCCAATAACCATCCGATTCATAAGCGGAATACCTTAAACGATTTGTAGATCGATTCCCTTTCAAACTGCATCAAAACATTGGAACGAAATATTTTTTAGATTTTTTGTCAAATTTTGTGGAGCATCCCCATTGAAATGATGAAAAACGTATGGGAGGCACAATATGGCCCCCAGCGATGGCTATATCTTTGCCAATAACCATCCGACTCTTAAGCGGAATACCTTAAACGATTTGGAGATCGATTCCCTATCAAACTGCATCAAAACATTGGAACAAAATATTTTTTAGATTTTTTTTTAGACTTTAGTAAATTAAGAAAAGTTTATTGGTGTTTCAATAAGGCCCCCAGCGGAGACTTTATTTTTGACAATAATGAAATACTCATAAATATAATCAAAAACCATAAAAAAAACCTTTTAACTGTAGCTAAAACTACAAGCATGGATTTTTATCCCATGAGTATAAACGAATTCTTTTGATGTTGTGAAGTAGGACAGTTTATCGAAATCATCTTTGCCGATTTTGGAAGCGTCATCGCACACGACTATTTACTTTGATGTTATGCTAAAAAGATTGTCACCCATGGTCCGGATGCCAGTGTACATTACTCTTTTTGTCGAATGCCCGACATCGTTTAAACATGTTCCTGGAATTTAGTGGCATACTCACTGGATCGCCTTATATGCTGGACTGGCTGGACTTGCAGAACTGGCGACTGCCATTGAGAGCCTGAATTCGTGCGTGGTTTGATTTTGTCTGCGTGGCGATGCAGTTGGCCCCCTTCCGCTGGCCAGTGGTTGAATCTGGCTCAGTTGTTGGCACTTATTTGGGGACATTGTCATCGATATAAAACGGCCTTTTTGTTGTGTCCCCTGGTCAAGAGGCATCCGTAGCGCATTTTTCGAATATTCAGCCAACTCTTGCCACTCGCTGGAGGCCTGTGGGATTTGGACTGGGGTTGTGTTTTCCTTTCCTCCTTTTTTGCATTATCAGTGTGTGTGCATCAGCATTTGGATTCGCGTGAAATTCACTCACGACTTGTAATTATTTAATTTTATTGTTTGTTTTGCGAGCAGCCGACAAGGAACAGCATCGCGGCGAAAAAGTGCCCACCGTTTAACCAGATTTCAGCCTCTGATCAATTGGCTAAAGGCCTTTTAAAACGACACTAAATTATCATGTAGATAAGTAGTGTAGTGGTCAGGCAACGCCTACAGTGGATTACATACATTCGAATGTAACGCTGGCCGTTTTTGCGTGCAAATTGTATTCACATTGGGGCGTCAAGTTCTGTTTTTGTCTTGCTCAAATATGGTTATTAGTCATTAGGCTTATAGAGATAATTATTATGGGTAAGCAGTGGGCTTAACATGCCCTTAACTGAATTGATAAATGGACTTAATGAGCGGTACTTATAGAATCACGAACCCAGATTGTACACAAATTACTAAGCGACGTAATGAACTGCGGGTTACGTAAATTAAAAAGTGGGACATTTGCTCGAGTGTATTTATATTTATTATTATTTTATTGTATATTGATTTGTTAAATACTGAAATCTAGTTACACAAACACATATACACATTTGTATCTCTTTCAATGTGATAACTTTTCTGCTATCCATAAATTCCGAAAAAGGCCACCTATGCTCTCTTGAGCTGCTCGCCCTGAATTATTCATATTTTAATGTGCTCCACACATATGGCCAAAACTCACTAACTCTCCCAGCTCAGTGACAGCCCCAAAACGACACAAAAAGTCAATTGCCTGTCTGCATTTGTAAATATTTTTTGCTTTTGGCTTGAGAGTGTGCAGTTGATGGAACTGTAATTAAATTGGCGAGAGCTCCAAAACGTCACGACAGTCTACACATTTCAGAAATTCTATTTGAATAATTGACGCTTAATGTATGGCTGGGTGGGCTATGGTGCTTTTGAAGGCCCACTGCAAAGCTGTTGAAATATTTTGTATTTTCAAATGGATTTTTTCGGCAGGGATATTCATTAAATATTTACAAAAAATAAAATTGAATAAACCGGAATATTGTAATCGAAACTGGGAAAGTTTAGTCAAATTTGCGACAGTAATTTTTTACTTCGAAGTGATGTTGATTCAATAAAAATTTATCTCGTTTCAGTTACATACTTAATTTAAAAATATTAAAATTTTAGATAATAAATTTTGAATCAATTAGTAAGAATACAATATCAGCTCCATTCTTTTAGGGGAAATAAGAGTTATATTCAAAAAAGTGGTTCAGAGAAGAGTAAACCTACTATTAAATATCCACTTATTTTAGTTGGTTGAATCCACTTATATGGAAATATATTTATAATTAACAATTATTGATTTTTTAAAGATTTGAATTAGATTTGTATGATATTATATATGGCATCATAAGGAACGTTATGATCTCATCAATTCGGTCAGCTCGCCATCAGGCGCATAACTACGTACATTTATAACCAAGCACCTCCCTGGACCCCGAATCCTCTCCCTACAAAGACGGATGCTACTTCCCTCCAAGCAACACCATCCTCCTCATTGCCACCTCCCCGGACTCGGACCATTCGCATTTGTTTATAAATTATGAGGCAGAGACAAAGCTGACTGCAGCTGCTGATGAGTTGGCCGGAGGAAAGGCTGCTCCTGCACCTTCGGTCCGTTTTCTGTAATAAATCAAAAGCAGTTTCGCCAGCAATCCTCTGTCTTGGCCAGGCCAGGAGCCTGTCTGCTTGATGTCTACCTGTCCGTGTTTGTGTACGCAGTTCCAGTTGCAGTCTGTGGCACTTGTAAGCTGGGTAAATTTATGCATGGCTTCACATTTCTTCGAGTTATCATTTGTAACGTAAATTATGCATGTTGAGTTGAAGTTTTTGTTGTGGAATTACTTCAGACGATTAGCCAACCCAGGGCTAAATGGTCAAGAGATTGCAGTTGCATTGTGCGTGTGAGCCAAAATCTTAGCCAATGTCAGTTGCCAAAATTACAAGTTGCAGGCAGCATCGACTTTGAAGTATGTTCAGGAACTATGTTGATACATATTGTGCATATATTTGCTCCTCACAGTATGTATTTCCAAATGCTAATCATATATATTAGGAGCTCTGGCTCGATTAAACAAAATTTCAATTATGAAAATAGTCCAAACAAGACATTTATGTTATTCCACCCCGAGGGAGCCCCTTGCATATTTATCCATAAAGTTCTCTGGCAGGCAAAAATCCAAAATAACCATGAAACTAATTAAATGTATAATTTAGTGAGCAACTCTATTCCCAAGCTGCTGAAAAAGCACAGCCACCGCAAATTGTTTACAAATTGTCCACGTTTAATGTAAATTGTTGCGATAGATTTTTGTCCATGATTATCGTAATTAAAAGCGTAATATTTAAACGCATCTGCTTGTTTTCCCATAAACGAGAATAGGTTTTCATGTGCACTTGTGTAACAACATAACGACGATTTTAATTACGTTTTGTTCAACTGTTGTTTAGGTTAAGCTCGAAACATTATTACTTTGCTGTTTATCTTTTGATGATGTAAAATATGGATAAAATAAATGTTAAGAAAGGATACAAAGTTAAAAACCCTTAGCCTGTATCATTTTTTACATCGAAATAGCAATTTCCAGTTGTCATTTTATTGGATGTTACAATTTTGAAACTCGGCCAGAGAAAGTCGAGGGTCGTTAAACATTGTTGAGCTTAGTTTATGGTAATGACTTCATTAACAAAACTGTTTTAGCCAGTTTTTAAGTAGCCAACATCAACATCCAGTGCAGCTGAGAGCCATTTGTTTAAGCAGGCAATCCCATGCCATTGCCATGACATTTATGACTGGCGCATTGGGCGGAATGGGGGAATTAACATTCAACTAGTACTTAGTTAGACGCGATGTCAGGCCATATAAACAAGTGCATAAGTATATGGCTCACAATGACTGTGTCAACGATATTTATCATGGACTTACATTGTCATTAATAACGCCGCCAACTTGGGCGAGAGAATTGTGAATCGTTAACGGCGCTCTCAGGTCGAGATACGTGGGGTGAAGTGCACAAATTGCAATTTCTATGCAAATTTATAACAAATAATTACTGACAGCCATATTTCATTAATAATTGCTGCTACAACACACTCTCACTCTTTCGCTCAATCACCAGCGTGCCGTGCCCAGCCGAGCCGAGTCGAGCCGAGCTGTATTTTAAAGATAAATTTGCAAGTGCAACACGGCCAAGTCAAGTGAACTCGGCTCGGAACTCGGCTGGACGTTTGCTGCACTGAGACTGAGGCAATTAAGCTGATGACGTTGATAAAAATCAACAGCAGTCAGGTTGCCATAGCCCATAATTTATAGCCCGCAGCAACCGAGTATCGGACAGTGAGGAAATTATCTACATATGAATATGTGGCGACACATTATTAAAAGGTTGAGAGTCTGTCGTATAACATGTCTCGTATATACGTTTCCATGTAGCGGGATGACATACGATGGTTGGCAAGTGCGACCAAGTTTGTAACTATTTATCAGTAATTATAGTGCATGCAAAAACTAACAGCCTGGCTAATGGCCTTGGGCTGGATTTGACCTAGTCCTAACTGCCTCCAGTATCTGCTGTTACGTAGCCTATATTCTTATTTCCGAACAACAAATATGTAATTAGAAAATCATTAAACTTGATTGAATGACAATTTCAATACTGCACGATCGGGAAATATTATTTAAAATCCAATTTCTTTCGACAATCGCGCGTGCTGAGCGGAGGCCATAAAATCGTGGCATACATATTCGCGGTAAACTCGGACAGAAATTAACATGCAACACGACAGCAACCGTTGACAGGAGTCTGGGTCTCACTGTACTGGGTAGTGGTGTGGCGTGGATGGAGTTGAATCAGCGACAAAGTACGTGGAGTGTCAAGCTGCCAGAGAAAATTCCCGACAAGATTGCACAACAGCATTGTGCTCATATTTAAAATGGCCAGCGATGTTGACCGCCACCGCCATCGACATCCAGACCTCCTCCGGTTCTAAAGTATTTCGTGACACACTGTGGAAAAATGGGTTATAGGCTTTTATTTTAAATTTAAATTAAATTTAAAATTAAATTAAATTTAAATTTAATTTGCGTGGATTCTTAAGGGCATAGCGGTATGTCAAGTCATACTTTTTCTCAGTGTAGTCCCGACCGAGGGCCTGTCAAATGCATCGGTTCGTGGCGGTCCCCGCGCACAAGTCCAAGGCCCATTTGGGATCCCAAACCCAGACATTGCGTGAGCATCGTGGCTGCAACTTCAACACCTTCGAAAGGGGCATCATCATTACTATCATCATCGATAAATGCATTTGCAAGCGCATGGCATACAAAACTGTTTGCTGAATTTTTTATTATATGTAATGTTCCTCTCATGCATATTTAATGTCCACGCATTTTCGACTTGTTCGCCGGAGTGTCTGGAGACCAGAAGAATGAAAGATAAAATGCAGTTGCCATTGACTTTGCCACTGCGACCTCAGCTCCGGTCTCTCCTTTGGCTTAGCAAACAAGTAGCTGCAGCTTCTGCTTGTGTTGTATCTGCATTTGAGCTTCTGGTTCTTCTGGTAAGCTGTTTTCGCCTTGTTCTCCTCGTATAGCGGTTGTCAGCCATCAGCCAGGGAGCCAACATCGATTTCAGGTTCTGATTTGGTGTTACTTGGCTTGTTTGGTTAACGGTGGTACTTACTGTTTATTCGCAGCAAATTGGCTACAAAGAAATCGCTGCTAAGCTTGATAAGCCTAATAACTGGGAAGGAGGATAAGTTTTAAAGGATCTGCCAAACAGACTAAGGGCTGGATGTCTATGATGGATGTTTATATCAGATCTATCATAGTTACTTTTTTTCAAAATTATCCTAAAACCAATTAAAATCTCTATTTTCATATATGCAAAGATGGACCGAAATCGGATTAACAAACCTATGCCTCGTATGTCACTCAGCTGTCTGTCAGAGGGTTCTTTTTCGGATGCAAAGCATTACGACTCGTACTTTCAACATCTCAATGTTGAAAACTCTCACTCCAAGACCGGCATCTCCCTCTGTACGACCTATACGAGAGTGTGTCTGATAGTGTTCAAGAGACTCATAAATCAAAATGACATGACCAAGTCTCGGCATTAATATTTCAACACCATAAATGCGGCGTCAATTCGCACATGGGAGACGGCTGAAGGAGGCGATGTTGACAGGGACATGCACAACGATGTCTGCAAAATTGTGTGCATAATAAATAAATATGAAAGGCCTTCGTCGGCGACCCACCCATCACTTCCACACTGGGTTCAAAACTCCAATTCCAAAGTGCAGCTCACTTGGGGCATCAAATCAAATCAAGACAAGCGTCCAAACATGCCACATGAGCTGGGACACGAATCACTAAAAACTGAGACACGCTCGACTAATTATGGAAATGTCATCAGACGGCTGATACCCGGAGTTCCTTGTGGGGTCTCCGTCGAAGGAGGGAGAAGTACACTTAGTGCGCACAATTTGCTTGCAATGCGTCAACACATGCGACAATTTCAGGCAGCACTTGCATGGTAATTTATTAAACTTGCAACTCTTTTCTCTCCTTTTTTCGAGAAGAAATTAAAATTTCTGAGCTGGAAGGGAGCGGTGACGACAGACATTGGTTAAGACAGCCAGCGACGCCTCTGAAGTGACAAAAGTTCAGCTCGTGGGTGGCAAAGTCAGACAAGACGGTGGCGTTGCCTCCATGCACAATGATATATGGTTTTGTCGGCTGTCATTCGGTTTTGAAAATTATTGTTGTGGCCTCCACTTTGGGTTTGGGTGTCTTTTGTTCATACTCTTTGAAGGAGTTGCTCTACTGCGATGACTACAGTAGGAATTACATGAAATATTATATGAAAAGCTAGTATATCTTATTGCTTATTGATGTACTACCACTTCTCTTACCCTGATTTTATATTCATACTGCTAAGGACTTGGCAAGTGCGACTTGAAAAACTGTGTTTGTAGCTCGCCTTCCTCACTTTTCGTGCAAGTGCTTAGCATTTTCTTTTCTTGATTTGCTTTACTGCTGCTGGTGTTGCTGCTGCAATCGTAAATTTCAATGAATTACGATTTTACCTGCTTTCGCATAGTGCCTGCATGTCTGCATTTTAAATATGCAGTCAACACTTATCACAAACGGGCTACAACAGCAGTCGGCGATTTTAATGGCCACCAAGATGGTGGCGGTGACTTAGCAGCAGGATATCACCCGACCGCTACGGGAGTTCCCCGAACACTCGTGTATCGAAAAGAACATATATCTCTTGAGCGGGGCTTTCTTTTCCAATTGGCTACCTTAACAATTTACATGCTGACCCCCAAACTACCCAAAGAGACAGTCATATTTTATTGGAGGCTACTCTGCGTTTTCGTTTTCGGTTTTTATGCTTTTATTGCTGGCTCGCATTGTAATATTTTTGTATCTTTTGGCGATTTTTCATCTCCATTATTTTGCAGGAAAAATAAATTTGCAAGCGGTAGAAGAAATATTTTCATGAAATCCCCAACCAATAAATTTTATCCGCCCCCTCCCTGCTTTTCTCTCCATCTAGGGTGGGTGACAAGTCCAGCTTGGTGGAATGGGTTCGGTAGGTGGGTGGTTGGGTTTGCGGCTCCCCCCGGTGGTGGGGGATACGTGGGGGTCACTGCCTCCAATGATAAATGGTCGCGGCTAGAGGGAACTATAATGGCCTGCGCAATGGCGGTGGCTTTCACCTGCGATGTGGTATGAAACAAAATAAAACAAAAATTGGAAAAGGTATTGCACAAAGCGAGTGGGGCCAACGAGATCTTCATCCTCGGCTTGTCAAAAGCACTGAACGTGAACATCACTTATATATAAGCTCCATATACCCTTTCCCATTCCCATGCCCATGCCCATATCCTTGCCAATTTCCATTTTCAGTTCCCCCTGTCCCGCCCTGCTGCCCACGTCGCTGCTCCTTTTTGGCCCAGAACGATTCTCGGCTATATGTGGCGAAATGGACATTTATGAAAGAATTATTGATGCCAACGCCAATATGTGTGTGAGTGTAGGAGGTTTATGGCATATTTTTTATGACTCCCATGGAGGGCCAGAGATGGTGACCAGAAAGTCGGAGTCTGAACCATAGACCAGGCCAGGTCAGAGTGTGTTCGGCTCCCCCAGTGTTCGTCCTGTCCCTCTGGCCTCGAGTCGTATAATACAATAAATTGTCAGGTGGGGCGGCTAGCTGTCAAAATGCAAGGGCATAACTCTCCTGGTGCCTCCCTCCTGCCACCATCTATGGCAAAAACGAAAATTTTAATTTATCGACGCCATATGTGGGCAGTGAGCAGAGGAACTATTGCCAGTCAACTGTGTGTGTCTGCCCCTCAAGTTGCCCCACTTTGCCCACCGCCAGCCGCTCCTTGCCACCCACTACCCACCGCCCACAGCCCACCTCTGCTCGTGCAACTTCTTTTTGGGGAAATATAAAATTTGATTTACTGCCATTCCGTGGGTATGTGTGTGCAGTAGCTGTGCCAGTAGCTCGCCCGGTATAATTTAGCGGCAAACGTAACCGAAATGTTATGATTTGTGAGCCAATGGATACGTACACATAGATTTTTCGCCGGCCCTGTTTGCCTTTGGCCATGACTTAAAGCTTTTTAGATATGGTTTTTCGACATCTGGTCTTGTTTGGTAGGCAACTATTTATGGCAGTTTAGGTTGCACAATAAAAGGCCAACAAACTAAGCACTTATTTGAAGTCCTTAGAGTCCTTATTCCTTCTATTCTCAACTTAAAGTTAGGTTCTGTAACTTTCAATTTAAATACCCCTGTTAGTGTGACAAAAATAACACCTTGTTTGGTATTTAATTTCCTTTGATTTATTGATTCTTTTGTAGTGACTTAAGTGAACATTAAAATGCTGTTCATAATTACACATTTAGGTATATGTATAGATTTAATAATAAGCAGTTATTATATATACTTTACAAGAATTTTACAACTTTAAGTTTTTGGACAATCTTTTCATTTCGTTAATTCTTAATCGCTTCACTTGAATATAATAAATAATCTTGTTAAAATTACCATATGCATTTAGTAGCAACCGCATAATAAAACATACACACACGGGGACGAGCGATGTTGATATATATTGATGTGCTGCACTGTACCACATCGACTACAGACTGTTCGACATTTAATAGCTAGACGCTAAACTCTTAGACTAATTGTAAACACATTTGTATGTAACTACAGTACATTAGATCACTAGCTTTTCGTTTCACGAGTGAGTCATTGCCACCGCGGGCCGCGGCCAGGGGGACTCCTCAAGAGAAATGATTGGTTTGACTGAACGCCGATCGCCTCGGCTCATCGAACTACGGGTGCGACGAGCCCATCCGGGGCCCGTATAACGAGTACGGCGCAAAGTACTGGGCCAGAGCCGGGTGCGGCGGCAGGCCGGGCATCCCCGGGGGCGCCAGGGACGGCGGCAGCATCGACGGCTTGCCGTACGGGTGGTAGCGGGCGGCCGACAGGGGGCTCAGCGGTGGGGTGGGGTACGTGCGCTGGAACAACGGGTGGTTGGGCGGAATACCGCCGGCGGCCGCCGCGCTCAGCACCGCATCCGGCACGGAGGCCGTGTGAGTGCGCAGGTGCTGGAACAGGTCGTCAGAGGTGCCGAACCGCTTGCCGCAGTAGGCGGCGTCGCTGCCGATCCAGGAGCAGACGTAGGGCATCTGGGAGGCGGCGGCAAGGGCGGCCAGCTGGGCGTGGTAGGAGGAGGCCGCTGCAGCCGCCGCCGCTGCCGCACTGGACGCTCCAGAGCCGCCCTGGGATCCACCTGACTTCCCGCTCCCTCCTGGCCCAACGCCACCGGCGGCCACTTCACACTGGGGGCATCCAGCCGGGCAGGGCTGGCCGGCCGCCTTGTTGATGTAGTGGGGACTGGCCGGGCATCCGGTGCAGTAGGGATCTCGGCACACGTTCGGCGTGGCTGCCATCATAGACTGTTCCGTGAGGCCCTTCATCCGGGCGTAGTTCAAGTAGGGATTCATGGCCGAGGCCTTGAACATGGGGTGATGGGGCGACATCAACGAGCTGGCGGCCATCAAGTCCATGGAATAAGGACTGCCATAGCCTGAAATGAATGAAAAATTTATTTGATTATTTGTTATAAAAATTTTAAATATAATAATTCATTCTTCCTAATACGTATGAGTAATATTACGTATACGCCCTGTGAAAATTTTGAACCAACACTTTTTTTTAGAAAAATAAGGAATTCTTGGTCGAAAACATAAAAGAGGAGTCTACTAAACAACAAGTCCACAAATATGGATTATTATTCTGCCCTTTCTCTTCCCAGTAAGGCTCTTGCACGAATGTGAAACAACATCTATGGAACCTATTCAAGCATAAGCCTTGGCAGCTTCCCTCTCTGAAAAGCTTCTTCCCTTCTTCTCCTATAGTGGTATTTGGTTGGTTCTTACACTCACCTGGCGGATAATAGGATGCAGCTGCCACCGCCGCCGAGGCGGATCCTTGCTGACTCGCCGCATGCAGAGCCTTTACGTAGCTGGCCTCCTTGGCAGCGGCCAGAGCCGCCTCCTGGAGGCGATTTG
The DNA here is from genome assembly GCF_017639315.1 of Drosophila ananassae. NCBI lineage: Eukaryota > Metazoa > Arthropoda > Insecta > Diptera > Drosophilidae > Drosophila > Drosophila ananassae. Next base: position 27,350,589 of record NC_057930.1, read on the forward strand.
AGCTGGCTGCGGCCACTGCAGCTGCAGCAGCTGCCGCTGCACTGGGGCTGTGCATCGAGGCGGACTCTTTGGAATTACTGCGGCCGGGGGCGGAGGAGGGCAGGCCGGGGCTGCCGTTGAGCTGTTGGGCGGCGGTTGTGGACCCTCCGGAGGTTGGGGTGCGTCTTAGAGAGCCGGCAGCTGCAGGCGATTCGCGCTGCGAGCTGGCACTCTGGTTCGAGTCGCAACGCTGGCCTCCATTTGTCGCCGTTTTGGGGGTTTTGACCCTTTGTCCACTGCTGTTGTTGTTGATGTTGGTGCTGCTGTTGCTGTTGCTGCTGCTGCTGCTGGTGAGATTTGTGGCGCCGCAGTCGACAGCTGTGCTGATGTTGTTGTTGGGCTCGTAGGGCTTGAAGGTAGTCGGAATCGGCTTGCTGCTGTGGGCGGGGGGCAGGGGCTGCTGCTGCTCCACGGAGCCGGTGCTGACGCTGGATGAATGACTGCTAACCGGTGAGGATTTATCGCGTGCGCCGCCACCATCTGAGGATAACTGGCCGAGGCCGAATCCTCCGGCCGCCTTGTTGGCCTGGTGCTGGAGCTGCTTCGTCGACTTTTCGATGTTCGCCGCCAGCAGCTTGGGGTTTGTGGTGTCCGCCCCGATGGCGCTGCATGTTTGGGCCAATAGCGCCAACGGGCTGCTTTTGTTGTCCAGCTGTGGGGCGGAAGAAAGGAAAAGAGAAGGGACAATAAGTATTTGGGTTCACAGCGTTTGTCTTCGATATCGTGCGTTTGGCTCGCCGATAAGATCTCGGCCTCATTGTCTTCTACTCTACTTTGTTCGGTGAACACTTCGCCCCGCCCCAGCATTGTGTGTGTGTCCAGATCCCAATCTTTCGCAACAAACTGGTGCGATCATGAAATACTCTTGCCCAGTTCGCAGTTCCCAGTTCCATGTCCTGCCAAAAGGGTCTTTAAGCGACATAAATAGCGCACCCCGCAGCCATAAATATCCGCAACCCACGAGGTCATTAAAGTGTTTGCCAAAAAGCCTAGGGGGATACTGGCGAGGCTGAACTGCGCTCTGGGGGGTGGTTTCATATTCACCCCCAAGAGGGGAGTAATTATGGAAAGTCTCAAGTGCTATTGGCCCAATTAAAAACCCTGCCAAGATCCACGAAAATCGGATAGTGCTATCGGACTGCAGAGTATGGCCCCCCTCTTGGCTAACACTCCGTTTCCAATTTCTATAATCGTAACCAGAACTCATGCTAATAGTATTTAATCAGCGTTCATCGGATTTTACGACCATTTCTAGATGAGCAATTAGGCTAATGAAATTATTAGCCGCTTGTGATATACGGCGCAATAAACAAGTGCTATGGCAATGGGCATGTCAGGGGTGTGGGGTAAGGGGCAAGGGGTGATCGAATTATATCAGTCATCGAAGGGTAACAAAAATTCTCCAACTACGACGCTGCTTCATAATGTTAATGGCTTTATGCTTATTGCTTATCAATTAAGGACCAAATACTGCGGGAACTGGGGCAATCCAACTTGGGGCAATCCAAATATAGAGTCGCTTATACAATCGATCGTATATATCAGCATTTAGGGTCCGGGGAGTGAAAATTAGCGATTGAGTAGTACAAAGGAGGAGCGGCGAATGCCGACACTGCCTGAAGTGCAGTCGTAGTTAAGCCCATGGGCTTGTGTACATAAACGAAATGAATATGGCCCACTCACAGTTTGAGCCATAAACACGGAACACGGTTTTTTGCAATAAAATCCATTTCGCCGCATGCCATAAATTATGGCATGGCTTCAAGGAAGGAGAAGAAGCCACACCGAGCCAAATGGCTGGAAAAGACGGCGAAAAGGGAAAACCCGAAACTGAGGCGGGAGCTGGACGTCCATAACTCATCGCACAACACTCGCACACACTCTACGAGAATAATGACGTATACTTAATGTGAGCTGGGCGGACGGGGTGTACGGGTACGGGTGTATGTATGGGTGCGTAATTACGCTCATACCCAACTGGCGCAAGTCATAAACTACAAAATATTGAAGCTTTTATAACACTCAATGGGCCGCCATAAATTATTATGATACTATTGTAAAAATGGCAAAATTTCTTATCGGTACTTAAGAGCACTTTGGATGCCCTACAGTGCGGGTATTTTCGACTCGACTGCCGGCAGTAAAGTATGTTATTTTTTTTCCAAATAGAACAGCCAGGGGTTCCCAACCAATTGTCTAAATAATCTCTATTTATTTGCTTGGCGATTGTGCGAGTATACCCGGGCGCAGCACACCCACTCCCCATCAACACTTTATTAATTATTGGCGCAAACAGTGGGGTTGGGGGCGGAGGGGCTTCGGCCTCACCCTCCCAATCCCTCACTTTGTCTCGTTTTTAGCACAATTAGTCATAATTTATTATCATGTTGATAAAGTTTCCGTATTGATTTTGGGTATTACGCATATTCGTGTCGCACATTCTGTGTTTTGTGTGTGATTTGGTTTATGCCCAGAGACAGAACGGCCATATGGGGTTTGTTAATTTACGATTGGCCAATAGCTCCATAAAGCGAGTATTTATATCGGAACGTCAACTTGTGCGGACTATAGCGCTGTGTCTGGTTCGAGTTGTAATTGAGGTCAAGTCAAGGGGTAATTATACAAAGCAACTGCCATTGTGCAGCAAAGCATACTGTTTACTGTGTGGTCTTAAACAGTTTTTAATGAAAACGCTAAAATATATTTGCGTTTTTAACACCCAATTAGCACCTGAAGCCGAATGGAAAATCTAAGACGAGGATGGAGCATATTATGTTTGAATTATGAATATTGTGTTAATTAAAATGTTACACCTTGTGAAAAATGTGTACAGAAGGCATTGGCACTAACAAGGCGAGCAAACAACGAGTGTAGTCATGGCTGGACAAGCTGAAAATGAAACCTCTCTGAAGTGCATTTAGTTATGCCTTTGCACAATCGAGTCACAGCCGCTTGTTAAATGCGTATAATTTAATTAGACACTCGAGACTAAACACACTCGGCTGTCATGGTTTGATTTAATTTTATTATCGTTTTCATGCATTTACTTTTTATGCTAATTGGGTTTTAGAGGAGTGTCGAGTCAGGTCGGGTAGTAGTAGTGATTTATGTCAAACTAGAACGCCCAAAGAGCAAGTCATTACTAGAGCTCTTAATCATTTTCGCAAATAGTTTTAAAGCATTCCTTCAAAGGCACATTAACAGCGCGCATCTAACTCCTGTGTGGATCTTCTATAAGCCACCAATTATCACTGCTGTCAAATGATCCGCCAAGATCGCGGCTTTAACAACCATCCATCATCAAGTTATACGAGTGTTTGCCCAGCATTTCACACAAGTAAGTTCCTCAAGTGTGTACCATTAACATGAAAAGCTAAATGTGTCAAAGCGCGTATTTTATACAGCCCAGCTACTTCCCTCGCCCTCTCATGAGCACTCGACTTTTTGAGACGTGTATGACACATCGGCATACTTTGGCCATCACCGTGTGTGGACTTGAAACAATAAAAGATCTGGCAAGAAAGGCAAATAAGAGCAAAGTAAATTATAAACAAATAAAAGCGGCACGCGAAACTTTGTGGATGAAGGGTGAGAGCTCATTACACTCCACGGGCACTCGAAGGGCCCTCCAAAAATCATACTTTATGTTAATATGACAAACAAAATGTTCGAAAACCTCTGTTGTTGTTTCGTGTTTTTCGAAACAGAGACAGCAGTCCACATCAAAACTGGGAGGTTGCTCAAAAAGTTTAAATAAATGCAACAAAAGTCGAGTTTGGATTTCAAAAACTTAACTTTTTACCCATTTTATCGAATAATAATTCAATCTGGTAGAGGAAACTAACATTTTCTTGTTGTGTAGCGACCACCAATCCAAAAAAAGATCCATTGTTTGGTTAACTGACTCTCAAATTGAAACTTTTGATAGCTTGACGCTGTTTCGTGGCTTTGAAGCTGCCGAATCAATAAATATTTGATTTGCTTGTAAGACGGAAAAAAACTTAAAGATGGAGAGTACTCGAGCCGCTCTTCATAAAACCCAGGAGTTAAAAGTTTCTTTCTGGCATTTGATTTATTTTCGAGTGAGCGCAATAAAAGTTTATCTATAATGGATTTTAAAATCTATCTCACCGCATCCCTTCCTTTTTCGTATCGCACTCTGCCGGCAATATTTTGTAAAATGCAATTTTCAAAGATTCTGCGGCTCAGGAAATTCCTTTCCCCTCCCCACACTCGCACACATTACGATACAGAAATAGCTGCTATAAATATGAATTACAGGATAAGCATAAAAAGCGGAAATTGTGTGCCGCCGCCGTCGTCGACGACGTTTTGCATAAGCCAGCGGCAACGTCTTCACACAGACCCTGGCCCAATCCCCCCTTTGCCAAAAAAATAAAGCAGAGTCCCACCCAGCTCCAGTCCACTGACTCAGTTTTTTAAGACGCCTTTGCAGTTTTGTTGGGAATTATAAAATAAGCGATAAAAATGGTATAAAACTTTATGCAGACTTTGTATTTTCATCTCCTTCTTATTTTGGCTCCGCATTTCCTTCCCGTCCGGGCCGGGCCAGACTTCAGGGTGCGGGTCCTCGTCCTCGGTCGTTATACATATTATGCATGTATATTATATCATTCCGCCTGTTAACACCTTTTTGTACACTCGTATACGTATTCGGTTTCTTTATTTTTTCTCGGGGCGATAATAAATTTGCGCTTGCCTGGCCAGGAGGAGGAGCAAGTATAAATGAAAATGAAGAATTTGCATAAATGGCTGTAAAAATATTAAGAGCTGAGCACACGGGATTGATTAAATGATTCATTCGGAGGGATATTAGAATTGGGTGAACGTCAGAGGGTAACCTCATGGGTAACTTGCACCACTCGGTGCAGGGAATACTACTCTGTTCACCCTCCGAAAGACCCAAAGACCGACCGCAACGCAATTCAATATGCCTGTTGGTTTATTTTCAGCCGGCACGGCAATAAGAGAAACACAAAACGCTGTCACATTAACTGTCAACTACTGCAGAACTGACACTTGTCATATTGACAAGTGACAGCGTCATTTGACTGTCAAACCCGGGCCAAGAGAGCGAAACCGAGAGGAGGACAAAGCAATGGCGGTGGTGGCGGTGGCGGTGGCGGTGGCGGTGAACAAACAACAAATAAAACTGAGACGAGACCCGACGAGGCCATCCCTGGCACTCGACTGCATGGCATGTGGCAATGCCTGGCATAGAGTTGCCACTTAATTTGACACAACACACACACACACACACACACAGGGATATACAGAGGCAGTTGAAGTGCACTTGGCGTTAGACAATGTTGCAATTTTAGACGTTGCATGAGTCCCCAACTGTCAGCCATATCATTGCAATTGTCACAGTTGCTTGTTGCTGTTGCAGCATTTGCTGTGCACTGTGCTCTGTGCTCTGTGTGCACTTTGAGTGACACATTAATGCCATTTTCATGTGTCACTCTTTCTTTCATTTGAAGCCTTAACCCCCTGAGCCCCACGGGTCTACCCTGCGCCCGCCTCCGTTCAGCGGGGCTTGGGGACTTTCGGATAACTTGGCTGGGGTCGTGTCTTGTTTCCCTGTTAGATTTCATGTCAGACTTTTGTCAACATTACGTGTCTATTTAGTTGTCAGTTGGCAGTTGTTATAGCTTAGCTGGCCCGGTTGCTGTTGTTTCTGTTTTTAGTTTTTTTTTTGCCTGTTTTTGCAGTTTCTATAGTTGCTGATTTTTTGTATTTTTACGTTTTTTCCAGAGCTGTGTATGCAAACATTTGTTTTTCGGTCGCCGCATTCCTCACTTTTTTCCACCACCGCTTTTTGTTGACTTGTCTTTGTTGTTTCTTGGTGTTGCTGTGCAAATTACGGAGTTGCTGGCTTTTCTATTTGCCTGGCGAATATTTTCCCCTGTCGGATCAGGTTTATTAGGGTGCCTTTTATGAGCTGTCTCCCGGATGGATGATTCAGTGGGCAAAGGAATTACAAAATAATTATGGCAATGTCCTAATTATAATTAAACTGAAAGAGTACATTATTTTTGATCAACCCTAAGAGATCTGTAAGTGTACTCCATCAATGTCTATGGGCAACGGTGCGTATACGCAATGCAATTAACCCATGGACCTCTGGGAAAATTAATTGCCAAAGAATGGGGGACTTCATATTTGTTTTCTAGCTCGTGTTGGCTTTCTTGTCATTGGTGTCTACGGCAATTGGCATATTCCATTATTCCGCTCATCACTCACTGATGACAAAAAACACAAAAAAGCCCCTCAAGGTTGCTCTTAGATTAGCGCAGCTGCCCCATCGCCGGGCTGTTTGTTTTTCGATTCTCGCCATTCCTCCGCCGTGTCCATAATTTGGACAACGTGTTTATCAATCATACGCAACGTGCGCCTGTCACCTGCCAGCCTCTGTCCAGCGCTGTGATGGAATGCGTCAACGTGGGCGTTGCTTCATGACGGGCTGTGCTTCCTCCCCGACCCAGTCGGTGTCCATATAAGGTGTACAAAGCACATTAATACGTATGCGTAAGTAAATAAATAAGTAGCGGCGTAAATAAATTAAGGCTCAGTGTTATTACCTCAAATATTAATATTTGTTTTGCGCATTTTTGGGCACTGACTTCCTTCCTCTGCTATCTCTGACTTTTGACACTAGACCTGCTATTTAAAATATGAATAATATGAATCACAAATCAAGCATTTCATCTCTGTTTTAATACTCGAGTATTATTCCAAAAATAATCTGTTTTGTTTCTCAGAACCAGGCTAGCTGTCATCCCATTCGAGTAATAAAAAATGTTAATAGAATGCATACAGTTTAGCACCTCAAACTGGATCGCAAGGGGTTCACCGCATTTAAATATATTTTATAAAATACCCACATCCACAGCCATCCGATTATTTCACCACAAATCTTTGTTGTTCGTCGAGAACAATAATTTTGATACTTTATTCCCCCATTTAGCAGAGCTCTCGTCTAAGGCTGTGTGCGAGTGCTCCGGCAGCTGTTTTCTTGGCAAATTAGCATAAAGCCAGGCAAAGGTGTCTGTCATTGCTGTCAAGTGAATTGAATGCCTGTGCCCACATGCGGCATTCATTAATTCCCGCTCTCTGCCAGAGCGGAGGCCGTGTTTGTCGCTCATCTTTTCGCGATTTTATTTTTATTAAGAAGAATCTTTAAGCTGACAGCCGACTAAATTAATTTGACAATAATTAGCATTTCAAGTTGTCAGCGTTAATGAAATCGCCCCTCTACCCCCCAAGCATCTCCTGCCCCGATGCACTGCCTCCGATCGCATAATGAATCCAACTACGACACTTTATTATTATTTTGGCCCGCTGCACTCCGCTTGCAGCGGTGTCTGGCCGGCACTGTCGGCTGTCAACTGGCTGCCTTGGCTCGCCTGTCAAAATGCGAAACTGCCGATGAGCGGCGGTCGGAGAGGATATAGGCCGACCAGCCCGGCCCACAGCTCGCTCGCGGAGGTGTCACTCGCATTTGGCATCGCGTTAATTACGTGTTATTTATAATTATGCCGCTCTACACTTGCGTTGACAAGTGTTGTCAGCATCCCTTCCCGCCACCCTTTGGGTATTCGTGTGTTTTCTGAAACATATTTCATTTTTCAGGCCTTCCTTGTCAGGTAATTGCCATAAATTCTCCTTAAATCAGAGAAATCTTAGTATTTGTTTTTGTTTTAAAGGTAATATTATAATATTTTTGTACAAAACAGGCTAATTTCGAACCTTACCACTATTCACTGTGCCTCTCCAACAGACAGCGGTTCGAAAGCGACAAACTGAAAACTGAAAACTGGGAAAAGGAAAACAAATTGTTGTTGCACTTCCGCTGCCAGTCAGCTCTGACGGCGAGGGCGATGGAGAGCGGGATCTCCACTATTTTAGCACTTCGTGTCGGCTCTGGCGAACTGACAGTTTTGTGTTGCACAGCTGTTAGTTTAGTTCCCCGCCACACTCGCTTCTGCCCCATGCCGCTCCTGACCAACAGATACAATTCGCGAATAAAAAATGCACTTGGCCTGTCTATTCCGCAAAAAACACAACCAAACCGAAAAATGGGATTCGCCGGGGCGGAGGAGGAGGGCGATGGATGGGATGGGGAGGAGAGCTGAGGCACCGCCTGAATGACGTGCTGACGCCTCTTCCCTGGTCTCCCAGCCCGCCGCCTGTCTGCATAATAAAATGCGAAAATATGCAAATAGAGCCAAATAACGCGAGCAATGCAACCAACAGCACATGACTGCGGAAGGGAGTGGCGGCGGGCAGCTCCCTAGTTAGATTTTTTCGCCACGATAAGCCAAAGACACAGAAAAAGGCGGTGCATTTTGTTGTACCTTTTTCTGTCGGTGTATTTGCAAAAATACGCCGAAATGACAGCGCGACAAGCCGAAAAGACAGCAGTGACAGCTGAATAAATGAATTGCAGTAGGTTAGTCTTGCTCGCAACACTCGCCGGCTAATTTGAATGGGCAGCCCCTTCCCATGGAGATGCTACCCACCCGGAGAGTGTGGAAGGCCTTTGTTCCCCTCGAGATGCTTGACACGTGATAACGCACCCGGCGGGTGTGGGAGAGTTGCAAAAGGCGTGAGATGTGCAGCGCATTGTTCCTCAGCTTGCTGCACTTCCTGTATCTCCAAAGAAGAGGTAACCCCACCAGCCATATTGCAAAACAATTGAGTATTTTGGTACTTCTGATGGAACGGTTCTGTCAGCAGCTTTCCCCAGCGCTAGTCACAACGAGTGCTATTCCAAGCTGGCGTCTGACATGACATCCGTGTCACTGAAAAGTAAAAACTCTGACAGAGTCTTTAATTTATTTCGTACATCTTCCTCTGCACTCTGTTCCGAAGACTTCAACCTTGCCATTTGCCCGGAGGGCTCGGAAAGTGTCAACGCCCGTCGGAGGACAGCCAAGACGGCGCAGAGCCAGAATTTGTAACCGAATAGCAATCAAAAAGTGTCACTTTGACACATGTCAGTTTCTATTTAAATGAACTTTTTCCGCCAGCTTTTGGATAGACCTCGAAACACAGTAAACAAAGAAAGAGCTGTGTGTAGGTTTAATTTCTCTGCTTCGGTTTGTTGGTTCAATTGGCATTTTAAAAATATTTCAAATAAATGGGACATCTAACCGTAAGCTTCTGAGTACGAATGGCCGCACGTCCATAAACCGATGGATGGATGTTTTCTGATAATTTATGATCAATTTCAGTGTTTTTCGGCTTTTTTGGGGCCACGACTGACCATTATTTCTTTATCGCAATCAGTTGAAAGTGCTCTGGCCGCCACTTTCACTCTCGATGCTGGCTTGCCACGAAAAGTAATTTGAAACGCTTTCAAACGACTGCCCCAAAATGAATGGACACCAATCAGACACTCGCACACACCGACAGAAACCCGTTCAAGTGGCGCCAATTAAAATGATTAACATCGCGATAGAATAATAAAAAACCCAGCCGAAAAAGTGTCCCCTTAAGAGCCCACCTAAAATCAACGGAATACCCGATGATAAGTGCCTCGATGGGTCCCGAGCTGTATCAACGCATAATTGATGTGATTGAGATTGATTGTTTATTTGTTTTTCCCTCGTCCAGTAGTCTGATTTGATTGGAACTGTCGCGCCCGCCCCAGCCCCAAAAATGGCGCCGATTTGACCGCTGCGGAGCTTATCAATATTACATTTCAGTTTGGGTTTCTTTTCGTTTCCTCCTCTGTGCAGGTCTTGGCCAGTGTTCCTATCTTTTGGCCACCTACCTTTGGAAAGACCTCTATATGGGTTCCTGTGTGCGGCTTTGTGGCTTCTTTTAACTTTCTGGCTGGGCTTCAAAAGCAATTTGTGGGCATTTAGTGTCAAATGCTTTGTGAGCCCCGAAAGCCCCATATGCCCAATGATCTCATTTGTGAGTCATTATGTGGGGCTATGGGCGGCTCTGGTCGGCCCCTGATTAATATTTATATTCGATTTGGTGGCAATCACTCATACGCCCCTTGTTGTGGAGCAACCAACTTAGTGATTGATTCCATTGGAAGCCCATTTAATGTTTGCTGGATTACTTGCTGCTTAGAAGGCCGCGGAAATGGTCAAGCATGTGCTTTGGCCGCAGGCGGCATTAGAGCGGGTCTTTCCCGCCCTGGCTTTAAAACCAATTTCACAAAATCAAACTTCGGAGTAATTCCTTTATCACGAGGTGTGGCCAATGTGACCAAGGTGCCACTTGTACCATATTTTTCACAATTCATTGCTAATTAAACAATCATAATTATACCCGGTACTCGTACTCCAATCTATCCAATCTATGGATTCATCCAAATTGGTAGATTTTAAGAGAAGTTATAGGCTTTTTATGCAGCTTCCTATAGGGATTGCTTCAGAAGCACTCATAAGTATGCAACAACATATTTTATTTCGAATCTGGAGTGCAAGAATGAGTAACGGGTATAATATAGTCTTAAAACTTTCTTGTTATTTATTATAATCTTTACTTTTTAGGCTGCCATTTATTTATCTTATACAAAACCACTTTGGGACAAGCCCAACCCGTTTGTATTAAATTGTTCAACCGAGCTTGTGTCACATCTGCGGAGGCTGTTAACGACGATGATGATATTGCAAGTGACAGTTATCAGCTGGAACATTAATTTGATTGCTTCTATATGAATTTATGGGTTAATTTGTTGCGGCATTTTATGATTATTGAGTTTGACTGTTTTATAACCCGTCCGCCGCCTCCCCCCGCCGCAAAATCGATTATCTCAGGCCATAATTTGTAATGCCGCGGCTCTACTCTATGAAAAAAGTAAGCTAAAAAACGGGTTATTATTTTGCGGTTTAAACGGCGATTGCAATTCATTATCATAGTTGCCGCCTCGCGTGCATTTAAATGAATTCATTGAGTTTCATTCAATTTGCTCGTACGCAGGCACTCGGTCTCCAAAACGATATTCGCCATGAATAGTTATGGCCGTGGTGCGGCGGGCTCGGAGGTGTTTCTGGCTGATGGCGATTGATGGGGCCAGTGCGAGTGAGTGATAAATGCCGTTTGATTGTGCTCTCAAAAGGCCATAACAATAATTATACATAGATGGTTCCCTCCGTTCCTTAGTTTATATTTATAGACGCTTATTAACGAAATTAGATCGTTAAATTTATGATCGCGCCATAAAGCGCCGTAAATTTCCTAATGAACGGCAGTAGATATCGCTCCAGTGACTGTTTATTTTCAAGTCTGTTCTTAATCGGTTTCTTATCACACCATAAACCCAAGTACCTTGTCAGATAATCCGCCCGCGGGGTATATGAAGCGAAAGCAACTATAAAAGAGTTTTATATATTATGGAAATGGGATTTATGGCCGAAGATTGCCGGCAATACTCCGATTTCAGTCTCTTTGAGACTGTTGTTATGGAGCGATCCCCCGATGAGCCTGAACCCTGCCCCACCCAAATTAGAGTGTCACAACATTCCTGTGGTAGGTACACTGTGTACAGTATCTTGTAGCTCGGCTTAGCCATCTCGGCTGTTCACATATTTTAAATGTTCCAAGAATTAATTAACACTTTGGACAAAAACTATTATCTGTGTGCGAGTAGAAAAAATTAACACGACAGCTCTAGACATGGCAATTTATCACTAACATACTCGTACTCGATGTTGTTTGTTGCCTGGCGTTTCTGCTGCTGATGACACTTTAATTAGAGCCACACGCAAACACAAAGCCGACAGCCATACAGCCAGACAGCCATACAGCCATTCAGCCAGCCAGCGAAAGAATGGCCCAAAGAGGGACCCAGGCCAGGGGGAAGAGCCTGAGACAGAGCCGTTATGTCAAGCGCACACTTTAACTGCCAGGCGGGCTGGCGGGCTGGCTGGCTGGCAGAGCAGTTGTTGTTGCCGGCTCTGGGTTATTTGGTGGCTGGAGCTGATGGCAACGTGTGGTTAACTGAAATGAATGTCCGACTGCATAAATGGCTGCTTGACTGACACATTTAATTATATTAATGATGTTTGCGGTCAGCTGACATTTGCACTTTATTTACCTTTTTCAGCCCGCTTCTCGCTTCTCACAGCTCAGTCTGTCAGTTTAACTGACTGGACTCGAGCTCATGTCGGAGCCGAAACTGACTTTCACGTTCAGATTTTGAGTTATTGCCCAACAGATAGCTCAGCTCGAGTTTATTTCCATTTTGCGACGCCGTTTCCTTTTTCGTCCAAAAAGTTTTATCATTTTTCAGCGTGTGACAGCAAATTATCAACAGTCACTTCGGAGATCTTTCTTTTTCACTCCCTAGTATCTGTATCTGTATCTGTATCTGAGTAGCTGTATCTTGGCCTTTATGGTCCGGGCGCCACACAAAGACGTACAAATGATGACACTGACAGCTGTCGGGCTTAGTTATTTGATTTTATTATAATTAATTATAAGCAGATGCCATTAATCATTGAATAATTTATACGCTCGCGATACTATCTGAGATAATTCGAAAAAGGTTAGTCAGTCACGGGCTGGCACGCAAGCGGGCGAAAATTTATTTAACCTATCGCAGATCAATTTTAATTCCCAAATAAATAAAATGTGGCACGAAAGGCTCAAGTTTTCTGTTTTATTCATAAACTAAGTTTGGAAGATTTTCAGTGTCAGTGCTTTTCCAGAATCTAGATAATGGATGTTATTACTTGAAAGGTATATCTGTTAGTCACTTGCCACCGGAACCAGTTTATCATGTGCCAGGTATCGAGATACGATCCGATGATTTACGGCCCTTGCCTCATTTCGCCGCCGAGAGGCTCTCACACGACCAATATGGAAATCGCAAGAGCGCTAGAGCACTAAATCACGTAAGCCCCGAAAACGCTATTCCAAATTAGCCAGTTAATGAATGTACTCATCGTGCTGGTGCCATAAACTGCTTCCGTTCTTTATGAACAAAATGCGCTCAGCAAATTAAAATGAAAATTTACGAGTCTCACGGCAGTTCGAAGAGATAGTTCTGGTCGGGGGTGGGCGGAAGAGAAAGAGGCATGGGGACCACAACAACTTTGACTCTGATTAACTGCCAGAGCGCTGCACATCCGAGAGTTCGTGTAGCTGTGAGGTTGTGCGAAATTGCATTTGTTTTCTGTCATTATAAATTCAAATTTGGCGCGCCATAAATTTGAATACAGTTTCCAGAGGTGCACTCGCTCTCTAAACACTTCCAGTCGGGCTGGCTCGGCTGCGGATTTACATAGTTTAATATGAACAAACATAAATAAGTTTTATGTGCAGATATTGGGAAATTTATTGTTCTACGATTGCGAACTCGCACTCGCCCTCGCCCTCGCCTCCACCCGCTGCTCCTTCGCCAAACAGCTCAGTAAGCACATGGCCCAGAGTCTCGAAAGTTTGGCAGTATGGCAGTTGGGGGACTCGGGGGAGTTCTGCACACAACTCGCCTGTGGCTGGTGCTTCACAGTCGACGTTTTTATTATTTATGAAATATGGCTCGACAATTCATTGTAGATGTCTGAAACGTCGATGGCTTGTAATGCGGGCTTGGGAGACTTTTAATCGAAATAAATAATTGGGGATATATCTTGAGGTTCTTCCTGTTGTCTAGCTATAATATCAACAAAATGAAGTAACAATAAAATATGTGCATTATTATAGATTGTAGTTCCCGACTAAGCCCAACCTGAAACAAAGTGCTTCCAAATTCGAACCAGTTTTTAAAAATGTCACCCCCCTGAGAGCCAAATCAAAACAAATCGATAAAGCACGATTTATTTAATAACATTTTCGATTGCCCCACGATTCTCCCTTCGCTTCAAGATTCAAGAGAGAAAACGATGAGCTTACCGCTGTCGGGGCTGCTGCAGCTGTCATATAATCCGGCCTTAAATAATGATGATTGCTGGATTGCAGCATTTTATTATAATTTGTTAAATCCACTTTGACGGCTTTTCTTTGGTGATTCGGTGGAGGTGTTGAGTTGTTGTTGCTGTTGCTGTTTCTGTTGCGCTTAACGGTAAATGCCAATTTATGTGGCGTGTGCTGGCAACTCGTGTGAAAAGCGGCGCCTGCGCCTGCGCCTGGCCTGGCCTGGCCTGCAATACTTTCCAGCCGCCTAAGCTCGCTCCGCTGACTTTCCGCTGATTAAGCCGTCCACGTTCGCGGCTCTTGCTGTTGATGTGTACTTATTTATGATTATTATTATTTATTATTTATTATTTTTGTTTTTTGTGGTTGTTTTTTTTTTCTCGATTTGCAATCGTTATTGCTGGCCGGGCTTTGTTTGTAATTTGATTTCATTTATTATTCAATGAGGGGGAATTTTTCATGCGTCGAGTTGTGACTTTCACGCCAGCGGCATATTAATTTGCTGCTGTTATTAGTTGGCTCCGCTTTAATTGTGCAATAAATTCATTAAGTATTTTAATTGCCCAGCTGGATTTAATATTTATTTATCGCGAATTCGAGTCCGTATACTTCGCACACTATAATGGCTATTTTTTGGGCGGCTCTTGATGGGGATTCGGAATACGCGGAATATTGAGGCAGAATTTACACATTTGACTGATGGAATTACTTTCTTTTCTCGTGTGTAGATATCTCGTTGATTTATTTATTTACTTTGCTGTGTACGTATTTATTTCTTTGGCTTGGCCGTTTTTGGTTTGTGGTTTCGCTTGAATGCCTCGACGAGGGCGCGTTTTATGATGAGGCACGTACGTGTGTGATATATGTATGTACTGCTGTATGGATTGGATCCGCCTGACAGATGTTTCCGGAAGTGGGCTAGGACTTGGCGGGGGACTATCCAAAATATCCCATATATTACACAATTTTCATTAATTTTAACTTTTTTGGTTTGTTTCAAACTCAGTCTAACTTTGATAAAGCACCGTGTAGCGAACAGATATCACTCAAAGACGATTTAAAAAATAATATTTTTCGATTCCTATATTTTGGGATGAATATATGCACGTATTTCCAGGCTCGACACGCGGCAAACGCTAGTTTCGACTGCCGATATTACGCACTCGCAACACTCATCCGTATCCGTACTCGTATCCGTATCCGCACGTACGTACTTCAAACGTGAAATAACGAAATTCGACTAAAAATCTATAAACAACGTGCACGCTCGCTCAGTAGTTTCGCCTCTGCGCTCACACTAAAACCAGTTCACTCTTTCTGGGGGCCGTTTTCGTTTTCAACAAGTGTGCTTTTGTTGTTGGCCGAGGCCGAGCGAGCCGCAAACAGCCATGCGCCCCCTCGCCGGAGAGCGGAAAACGCAGTTTGGGGCATGGGAGCGAGAGAGCTTTGCCAGTCGCCGGTGAGCGGAGAGAGCAAGTTTTTAGTGCCACACTCTTTGCTGAGCGCGCATGTCTTCTGCAAGGCAACATTTTTCGGATAAAGCGGAGTATGAAAAGCGTAGTAGAATTAGTAGTAGATGGATATAATAGTAGTATTCTTTCGCCAAAACTACGAAACACCGGGGAAATGGGCTATTTTTTCTAATTTTATGGGTAAAAATTTTCTATGAACAAAATATTACGTATACGCCTAGAATCACTGATGATTTCCAAAATATTGCGTATACGACATGCTGAAATATTTTCATGGTTTGAATAATATCACGTATACGCCTAGGAGGGCAGAGATCTAATTTCACAGATATTAAGTATACGACATGTTGAAATATTTTTGATGTCAGTTAACTCTTAAGAAATTCAAGGAAACTGATATACACAGATACTCACATTCAGAGTTGGCAACACCGACAGCGCTCATTGGACGATCGACGCTTCTGTGTAGCCATTTTGGGTAATTTTGTTGTTGCTGCTCCGCAGTATTTCGTGGGGAATTTATTCCTATATTTGTGTTTACCAATGTGTGTGTGTGGAGAGCGTAACGGCGTCGGCCATAATTGTTTACGAGCAGGTGGGCGTGAGGCGCCCGTTGGTGTGTGTGTGCGTGTGTGTGGGTGAGTGTCGGAAAATGGGGTGGGGGATGTGTTAAAAGCTATATGCCGAGCAAATATGATTTAGAGCCTCGCCGGAGAGCCTCGGACAGCCGATGTGTGGTCGGAGAGCGAGCTATGAGGACCTAGCTCGCGGAATTTCCTTTTTGAAAGAGAGCTCTTCCTGCTGTAAACAAATAACAGCTGGTGGGAAAGATTCCATTTGCAAATCTGTTTGGCAAATATTTTACATTTTCTGCAAAAGAAATAATCAAATGAATGGGGGAGCCTTAATTTGTGGTTTGGAATTTTTATTAATTTACTAAATTACGAAGTGGGTTCTACCTTTTCTGCATACCTCGATGATATAATTTTATTGTCCCCTGATTATGTCAATTTTGTTTCGCCGCTTAAATAAATATGCAAAATACATAATGGTTGAATCACAACACCTACCCGATAGCCATTTGAGACATCAAATATAAAAGTAATAACCTCCAGGTAAATAGCTCTATTCAGGTCGCAGCATCGTTAAAACTGAAAATGATCGTAAAACACAAGCCGATCCACGCAATTACTTAAATATTCAACCGACGAAATCTTGCTCCAGCTTTATGGCACTAAAAAGTTTAGGATTTGAAAGAGAAACACACAATTATACTAATCGTGGCGCTTTGAATTAACAATCAATAATTTACATATTCCGGCCATATATTGACAGCTGTCGGGGCTGCTGCTGCTGGTGGAGGAGCCCCACGCCTTCTTGGAACATTTTTGGTGATGCTCTCATAAAATGCCCCCAGTCCATTGTAGTATTTGTCGTGTTCATTAAGACGCTTTTGAAAGTTTCGCCTTTCAAAAACCATAAAATGTTTATTTAGATGCCATTTTAATGGGGGCCAGAGTCAAACGTTTTATTGCTTCCTTTTGTTTCACAATATTATTTTAGTTTCAGTTTTGGACCTAATAGACTCATTTCTGGTTTAACACAAAACAATCAAGTTTCAATTAACCACACAAAAAGCGTATCTACTTCTCGCTCCGGGGTTAACCACCAAATTAAGTGGCTAACAGTATTTTGTGGCCACAACGCATTACAAACCACAAAAACAAACGAAAACACACAAAAACCAAATATAATGGAGAGCCCGGTTTGTCCATATCCTTTTATTATTTTATTTTTTTTTGTGTTTTGTCTGCCGCGCCCATCCGAATATCCCCCACAGACAAATAAGTAGGGGTGCGTGTTGTTTGGAGCTGGGGTCGTTTCCGTTTCGGGCTTTTGTTAGCATTTTAGCAGTTCATTTATGCGGCTCAGAGAACTGGGAGGGTGGACGAAAGGACACAGCACATGTGACCGGAAAAGTCCTTTTAGTGGCACAAAATGCTCACCAAAGTGGTTGAGTGCTTGTTAGTTGGCGGGGTGTCTCGGGTCAAATGTTAACAATGCATTGCTTAGAAAAACATAAGCAATTTATTGAAATTATAAGCTAAACACAGACTAAATTATAAACTAAGTTTCTAATAAATTTTTATTTTTATAGTCTTAATATAAGTTAAGAAACCTATTTACTTTGGAATTTTTGAAAAGAAAACCCCATGCTGCAAGGCTTGGTTCCAAATAATTTTCTTTTATTGCAGTTGAGCTTTCCCTTTCCTCTATCTGTGACTTTTCCCCCAACTCGTTTCATCTTTTTACCCTTTGGCCATATTTACCAGGCGACTTTCGTGTTGTATGAATTATATGCTGCACACTTTTTAACCCTTGGCATATTTTACAAGCTGCTTTACTTCCCTCTTTCCTCATACTTATGCTGCTACTCTCCAATAAACACACAAACGCACTTAGAGTGTGTGTTTGTAGGTTTTATGCCATTTTTTCCTGCTCGTTTGTCGTGGCCTCAAGTGCGCCGGCAAGTTCATAAATTTGCCCACTGGGGCGTATGAGTAATGTGCCAAAGGAGCTTCGCTTTTCTCATGCATAAGCGAGTGTGCGAGAGGGTGTGTGTGCAAGATGGTACAAAAACGCTATGAAAAATGAGAAAAAAATCCAAAAGCCATAGGCCAGCAGGCAACATATGTTAGTCTCAATTTAATTTACTTTCTAGCAGTAAGTTTTTAAATTTCACCTCGCAAGTCAAGGAAAAGTAAGAGGAGAAATGGATGTAAGGCTTTTGTACTATTGACAGAAGATTAATTATAAATATTCCTGTTTTTAAAATTAATTTTTTCTTCAATTGATATTTTTTCTAGATTTTTATTCTTATACTATCATTAAGTCTTTTGCCTTCAGCTTCATGTTTATTATTCATTTTCATAATTGCACACATAATTGTCATCCGAGAGAGGTCCCGGTCTTGGGCCAGTTTTCCTTTAGTTGCTCACATCCGGTCAACTGCTGGCGTTTATCATAATTGCAGTTCATTTGCATGCAACAGAAAATGCAGCTCACTTTTCATAAGCTTTTTTCTTGCTTTTTGTGCCGCTCCTGCTCCTGTTGCTGCTGCTGCTGCTGTCGCCTGTCGCCGCCTCTCATGCGGCAACAGCAACTGTCGCCGTGGCTGTCACTTGATGTCGCAACGCATTAGAATATGTTGCATGTTGCCTTCCCACAGCCGCCTCACTCGTCTCTCGCACGGGCACTGGGTTGCAGTTGCATATGCAATATGCAGGCGCGGGCAAATTTTTATCTTATGACAGCTGCTACTGCTGCAGCTGATGCAATACTCTGCAGAAAGGGCTTGACGACTTGCCAGAGTTTAAAGCAACAGAAATATAAAATAGATTTTTTGTTTGAAGCTCTAACCGTACTTTTATGGCTGAATGACAAATTATATTATATTTACATTAGACCACTTCAAGATAGGTACTTCCAGATTCGTTTCGACTTCAGTTGCAGCCTCTATTGCTGAGCAAAAAATACATATATGTTGCCGCCGAGGCTGGTACTGCTGTTGCTGCTGGCTTGTTATGTGTTCTGCCCTACGCACATGCAACTGCTGCCTCAGACACACATTCATATTCGCACTCACGAGTGCACTCGGTGCTGCCAGGAGGAGAAGGCGCCCGAAAACAAATGTCAGCTGTAAAAATCATAAATTTAATGCAAAATGCAAAAACGCTTTGCGCTTCGTTGCGCTTTTACTCCCTGACAGGTGACCCTCTGCACTCGGCACTCAGCATTCCGCAATTTTGCCTTTTCTAACTGAAATATGATATATGCGGATTTTTCCAAGGAAGCTGGTGATATGTTGTTTCCTGAATACCCTGACTAATGTGGATAAATGTTCCTTTGGGGCAGCGTTTCCTTTTGTCCTTTTATCTTCATTCTGTTAAGTTTTGTAATATTTGCATATAAACTGCATTAATTTTGATACACCAATGCTCGGCTAATCAAATAAGTTATTGGCTGCGCCAAATCCATAACTTTATTTTGGATTCTATTATGTTCTATTGTCTTGGGACGCCTAATAGCATTAGACTAAACTATGGATATAATAAACACAACATAAATTTCAATCAGAAAGCGATACAAAAGCTGTGGCCAGTCAAAGAAATCTGAAAGAGCCAGAAAAATAGCTTCGCAGATAAAGGCAATCAATGATGTCACGCCTTCTTGTCTTTCTGGCCATTAATGTGGGCAGATCTTGACCAGAGGGGAGCGGTAGTACAACACTGTCTTGCCACTAAAAGCATTTTTCCGTCCAACAAAGACGGAATAAAAAACCCTGCTGCTTACATTTCGCCTTGAGCTTTCATTGAAAACAAACAGAAATATATTTCACCGAATGACAAACATATCAAATTAATTGCAAATTCATGCAAATCAGCGCCGAGAAACGGACAAGAAATAAAGAATCCGAAATGATGAAAATTAATTGGCAATATTAACGCGTTTTAACACAAAAAGTATGTTAGATATTGTATAAGCGATAACCAGAGGCAGCCCAGGCCGCAAAAACAATAAAGTAGCATTCGGTAAATGCTTATAATTTTTTGTCCCCTTTTATTTTGTTGTGAGTTTCAAATTTGTTATTAATTAACGTTCATTAATTATCATCAAAGTGACTCGGAAGAATATGGCTGCTTTTTGTGGCTTGTGTTTAATTTATAACTTATCAGTATGCGGCAATTTATTTAACACGACGCTTGCATTCGATTTGTGCCAAAAGCTCGAATAAAATTAATAAGTGTGTTTGCGGCTTAAAAATTTGAATAAGTTTTTATTCGAATGAGTGCACTTGCTGTGCAAATCTGTGCCTTTGATGTCCTTCTCAAAATGAGGTCCTTAAATCGATCTTAAATATCCTATAGGGGGCAGAACTAACTAAGTGAGTTATTCAAGAGTTGCAAGTGCCGCTTTGGTAATTGCTTTTGAAAACCCGTTCGTTTAGAGACTGTATAATTTGATTACCCTAATGAAATGTTAAAAGTATTCAACGATCCTCGGATCTCCGGTAGTTTGTGTTTTGCTCTACGTGACTCCATCCGGGATGGAGTGCAGTGCAGTGCAGCGCCGGGAATGGCCCGATGTATGTTATATATATAAATATATAATTTATGTTGTGTCGGCACGTTGCTGTTGATGGAGCCACTGACGCGCGATGCCACCCAGGTCCCCCTGCTCCTTCGATGGAGGGTGAACCTTGGATGGATTCGAGTTCTGAAAGATCGCCTGAGTGCCCGAGTGCCTGATGTTAATGGGCGTGTCAACTAAATTATGAGTTTCGCACACACGAACGAAAGGCGGTAACAGGACCGGCCAAGAGAGATCAGATCCCAGCTGTATAAGTATATGGGGAGCGGTAGAAAAATGCTTAAGTAAATTACAGTGCGTGCAAATGTGCTTGTGAACATGGAATTATAATTTAGCCCCGAACCGCTCCAATTTACAATTAGTCGATGTTTGGCCCGCCCGGCCCCTCTCCGCCCGGACGGACGCACGGACGGACGGACGGATGGATGCCTGGTACTTGGGCCTTAATCAATTCAGCACACCAGTCGCATGACTCAAATGAAAACAGAGAAAAAACGATGAAAATTAACAACCAGAAAGCGGTTTTCATCTTAAGTGCAGTTTACGCTTGATTATTATGTTTGCGGGACGAGTTTCCGGGTGGTTAAGTATTATGTCCCGCACAGATGCCGAGCTCCGGGAATCGCACGTAAATATTGCAATTTTCAGTACGGGATGCCTGTCGAGTAAATGAGTTAATTTGCGAGTTGCTATTCGGATAATCCCAACCGCTATCCAATTTTTGAATAGAGCATAGTTTTCATCAGCGTATGAGTTTGTTTTTGGCCGCCGGTGATATGTCAGAAATTTCTGGGATTTGTATTCCGATTGCTTGATTTTTTGAAAATCAATTTACATGAAAACACGGAGCAATCTGGCAGCCCAAAGCCAAACACCGACTCTGCTTTCAAACAGATGTTATTCCTTTGGGCATGGAATAGCAAAAAAAAGTATGATGTTTTCAAAAAACAAGCTGCATTTTGATATCTGCATTTTTATACTGTCAATAAAAAATGAAATTTAATCAAACAATTTCAAGGATCTGAAAAGCTTTAATCCTTTAATGGCATTTAGTATGAAATTTTTACTAACACATATCGTATATCGAAGTATGAACAAGTTAGCGCGTAAAATCACCGCATTTGAAGCACTTGCATTCAGTTGGCTCTCTTAGGCGGATGTCCATGCTGCCCATTTCCGGGGAGGTGAGACGAGTGCCGTCCGGGTCATAGCAGTGGGTCAGCGTGATGACCTTTTCTTTGAGGAAGCTTTCGCGGCAGCAATAGCACTCCTGTAGCAAACAACAATCTAATAAGTATAGATTTCTACATTAATAAAGTCTACTTACTTTCAGAAACCCCGTTGGGGTTATGACCGATGGCTGCACCTGACTGTTGCACAATCCCTCGCACTTGTTGACTATGACATCCGCGTTACAGGTGCGCTGCATCCGGCCCAGCTCGTCGAACTCCTCCTTGATCAGGTGGATCTCCGATTTCAGGGTCTCGCAGTTCTCGTCGCCAGTGCCCTGACTGTATCGCAGGGCTCTCAGACACTGGGGCATCAGGACCATGGCAACGAACAACAATTCCTGGACATGCATCTTGACCCACTCCAAAAGCCCAACTGTTTGCACTCCCAGGCCTCGATGAGGCTTTTATACAGGACCCTGAGCCGGGACCAGGACCCAATTGGAGTTCATGATATATGTCAATGACTGCCTGATGGAATGTTTGTGTCCTGCCCAGCGGGTGAAAATTGAGTTGGTTAAGTTGTGATAGGTCCAGAGCGCTTTCCTATTTTGTTAATTGGTGATTAAATCTAACGACGAGCTGAGTGGGAGAGGAAAATGACATACATATTGATTTTTTAAGGGTATATATAAAGTGGAAATAAAAGCACAAAAGTCTAAACAAAATTATTCCCTTCCTTTCTAGAGTAACTACAGACTTTCAATGCAAATCTAAACGTTTGGCTGAATCTTTGCCGGGGTTTCCTTGCCACATTTGAGGCAACGTAAACAACATACGAAATCGCATTCCGTCTGAAGATTTCCACCTCCCGTGTATCTTTTTTTGGCGGAACCGGTCCTTTCCCCCTCATTTGGCAGCGTCTTTGTCTCGCCCAATTTGGCAGTAAAAGCCACCACATTCTCCGCCTCGCCGGCCGCCTTTCTCCGCTTCCCTCGGCTGTGGGCCATGGTCGATGGCTGCGCTTAAGAATCATCGACGCAAACGCAAAGGCAAACGCAAACGCAAAAAGTCTCAATGGCGCAGTAAATTATGTTTTATTATGCAATAAAGTCAACCATAAAAACGCTGCAATAAATTAAATTAACTACTAAAAATGCTGATTTTATTTTTACCCTCCGTTTGCAAAAATTTTGTTGTTTCCTCTGTCCCTTCTCCGAATACCCCCGTACATACATATGTATATAAATTCCTCTATATATATATCCTTCATTCTATGTATTTGAATAAATTCAAATAAATAAGGATGTGTATTTCTATTTTATTCACATGTGGGGGCAAAGTTCTGTTCTGTTTTTTGAAATTCTATTTGGATAATTGTGACTTAAACTTAAAAAAATATTTTTTATTAGATTTTTGTGTATTTGGATCATTTTTCTAGAGATTTGTGGAGTTGATAAAAGAATTCTTGAGCGGAATACTTAAACGATTTGTAGATCGATTCCCTTACAAACTGGATCAACACATTGGAAGAAAATATTTTTTAGATTTTTTGTCAAATTTTGTGGAGCATCCCCATTGAAATGATGAAAAACGTATGGGAGGCACAATATGCCCCCATCGAGGGCTATATTTTAGCCATTAATCTTCTGATTCTTAAATTTTTATTGAAATATGTTCTCAAAATGTTCACCTATAACTAACTTCTGTTGCGTTTCCCCTTTTAATTTTCTAAATTTTTTGTCGACCGTAATTTCCCTTGACATCAAAGGACACCAAATCCTGCTGTTCACATGATTCAAATGCAAAGAGACACGAGACCGGCAACTGTGAAAACAAAAGCGCAGTGCCTTAAATAAATAAATATGACACATAAATACCAGCCAACAATGGTTGGCCTGTGTGATGCCTCCAGAAAAATAAAGTCCCAAAAATTCTCTAAAGCAAAATATAAAGCAGAACCCAAAAAGAAAAAAATTGCAAAAATGGTAACAACAAAGTCAACCGACCAAACGACAGGGAACGACAGTTAATTCCGCGAAAAAGGAAATTACAATTCATGCCCTTTGGCGGGACTCCATGATTATCAGATCGAATTAGTGTCTGACTGGGTCTGAACCCCTTACCCTTCTCTGCTGGCCATCCCTGCGTTTCTCTGTGTGTGTTTTTTGTGTCCTGGGGCCACATACGACGCCCCACACTTTTTTATTGCCGCACTCGGAGTTGGCTCTCAACCGAACCATTTGAATGAACGTGGAACTGGCTGTGGCCGATGTGGCTGCTTCTTTTGTTTTCCGTTAAAAACAAACACAACAATTATGAGTGTGTCCTGTCTGGCGATGTCCTGGCTCCTGTCATGGCCAGAAAGTTGCCCTTATTTTTTGCCTCCACGTTTGTTCATTTTAATGTCCGCAGACATCGCAAAAAAAATAAAAGCATCAAAAATTATAAAAGTGAGTTCGGAAATAACTAAAAGAGTGTGGCTTACTTGAATTCAATTATTTTGCAAATATTGGATGTATCCCCAATTGATCGTGAAAATGTGTTAGCATTTATGTATAAAATCTTCAGTAATCATAAAATATTTCCTACATTTTTTGTTCGAGTATTGCTTCATATTGTTCTTAATCGAATTTTAATGTTCATGAAATCACTGATTATTTCACATAATTGATTTAGAATGATATTTACTGTCTATGGCCGGCAAGAAAAACCCAAATGCCATAATCAGCAGACACATTAATTATAATAAACTGATTTGAGTGCCACGGGCCCTGTCTGGTGTCTGACGACTAGACTGGAAGTGAGGCGGACAGTGCCTTGGCCGCTCTTACTCTTGGCCGAATGGCTGTTGACTCATTATGGTAAAGACATGTGTTAATTTATGTAACTTTCCCAAAACTGCCATTGTGATGTTCATTAATCATTTTTTCGTTTCAAGATTTTCGAGTTAGCCCCATGTCTCGGGGATCGTGGATCGCTGCCTACTCTTTTATGTTATTTTTAGTTAATTGTTTGCGCTGTAAAATGTTTATGCGTTTTGGCCAACAGCTCGATTCGGCTGCCTTTGCCCTCTTTGACTAATGTGTGCCGCGTGTTCACGTTTTTGTCTCAATGATTTATTGTTGTCCGCTAGACAAAGTCGTTTTAGCTTTGAAAGCGGTTTCTTGTGTCTGCAAAACATATCAATCATATTGGAAATTAATTTTGATAGCCGCATAAAGCTTACGATATATAAAAAAGAGAGACCGCGAAAAGAAATAGATATTCGATATTGCAACCTACAAAAAACATTTTATTATACAGTCTTCGGTTTTATTGTTCGAAGGAAGCTCCAGGGAAATGCAGTATATTGGCCATCCAAGCAGGACTCTGAAGAAAAGCCTTGCAACATGGGAAGTCCCATGTTGCAGCGAAAGTAAGGTGCTCCATCGATTCGCCCGTTAGGCAACCCTGAGTAATTGCAGTGCGTATGTGTGCCAGCAGCCACAACATTCAATCTCCCTATCCCCATCGAAAGCCAAAACAAAACCCATAATCAGCATTAAGGTGCGCGGAGCCTATTATTAAGTTGATTACAATTTCGGATAAGCAAGGCAGTCCAAAACGGTGGGGTTATGTGTTGGTAACACCCCAGAAGAAGGGGTGAACTGAAGATCATTTTGCACGATTTATATACCGCATATATTTATACATGGCTGTGTGGAGAGGGGAACCCGAGGCTAGAGCTGCGGATAATGGATACCGACAATGACGATGAGTGGATGGTAGCTTCTACTCTCCACCGAGGCATCGGAGCACCGGAGCACATCCATCAATCGTGATGTATAACTGACAGTTTGGGGCGTTGCGGGTTCTCAATTTTCATGGTCAGCTCCTCGGTAAAATAAAGAAAAATTCCATTTACCCGTCAACCCAATTCGCCGATCATTAATCATCGATATTCACTCAGTTTCAGTTGGCTTAGTTAGTTGGAGCTTATTTCGGTCTGCTACGGGTAACTGTAGCATTGACCCATTGGGAAATTGATTTGGTTGCGCATGTGCCGCCAGAAATGGCATAAATTAATATAGCCAGCAAATTTAATTATCCATAAATCAATGAGTTTATTAAACAGTAGCTAGCAGCCAATCATGCCAAAACGTTTTCCACCAATAAACTGCCACAAATTGGCTAATACCAAATGGCGTTATATGTCGACCCCTCTGTCTATCTCGCCAAACGCCCACCATCCTCGTCGCGGCCCATTAAAAATCAGTTAAATTCAGTAATACACCCAAGCACACGCACACTCCCCCCCACACTCACTCCCCCAGCTATGTTCATAAACAATTTCCATGGCAAAAACTTCCACGGACCTCTCACTGTGCCGGCTGTCGAGAGTCGCAGCTGGATTTGAACTGGTTGTGGATTGTGGCCCGCACCGTATCGTACCGTACTAGACTGGCCCGGACTGGACTTCTGTGTGCGGCTGGATGTGCCACCAAAAGCCATTTGGCACATACATTTCAAACATTTATGGTTATTATAAAGCATTTAACATTATTATGGATGCCATGGGGCATCTGTTACAATCTGACTGCCGCAGTAGCCGGTCAGCTTAAATAATCACTCTGTGGTGTAATTAGCAAAATATTTATTGATATTTCGCAAATGTGTGTATAAAAACAAGCACTGCAATGGCCAAATGCATGTCAATAAAATACATCTGTGTCTGCGCGGGAAAAAAAATCCATTTTTCATTAAGCTAATTTCTGGATTTCAAAGCAAACATTTTCGAAAATGTGTTCGTATTTAAAGGGGAAACCTTGAAACCCTAGAAAATATAAGGTCAGGGAAAGAAAAATTAAGGACAATTACCACGCAGGCAGTGAAAAAAGTCCTTTTCGGAAGTCATTTCTTTACTGACCCATCAAGAAATGAGAAATTTTGCCCTTTGGGACTCGAAGAAATCTTTGGTGTATCAAGTTAATTTATGATTTCCCCAAAAAAATACGTTTGGCTAACAAAAAATCTCAAAAACGAGCAGAAACTTGACAAATAAGTTACGCTTAATTTTCTGGCAAGCGTTTAAAAAACCGAAACACGCAACAAGCAACAGCCACCTAAAGCAAAAGCCATTAAAAGCGACGCGACACTTTTGATAACAAATTCAAAGCTCAAACCGAAGCCAAAATCGAAGCAAGTTGGCTTATAAAAAAAAAATACAAGCCAGGCATACTATACCGAATCAGAGGCAGAGCCATAAACTTTGAATTTTACGACGCTGTGTGGTCTCATTTGACATATTGTGGGCTTTACGATTCCAAAATTAATGACACCATACCCCAAGTCCAAGTCAGGTAACGGGCGTTGAATTGGGGGCGCCCTCCTCTCGGATTTGAATTGGCTGGTGCCATACCGGTTTCAATACGCATATATACGAGTGTGTATATATTTATTTTTTGAAACGACAGCCTCATCAGTTAATAAGACACATACCCATTTTTATGGCATTAAACGACGACAAGTGAAACATAAAATATATATTTACTTTATTTTTATGCACGTTTGGTCCCCTTTGGAGCCAAAACTCACTCGACAAAGCGATTTGCATTGCAAATTAATCAACGCGTTTGGTTAGTTTTTCGGTTTTCTAAAACTTCGCCTCGTATTTGTGTATCTGGGGTTTTGTTGCTTCGATTTCATTTCAAATAAATCGTAATCAACTTAATTTACGATCTGAGGCAACAGCGTTTTCACGTTCCCTTGGAGCTCAGCTTCATTAATTTCAATTTAATACTGCCGCAGCGCGTCGGGCTCGGAATTTATGATTCAATTGGATTAGGTGACATGTAAATTCTTCACTTAGGCTAATTAAACGTCGAACCCGTTGATGGAGAATCGCAATTAGGGGAAATTAAAATGCAAAACAAATAATTTCCTTGAGTTTGTGCTGCCTGCCATAAACAAGATTGAATCAGGTTTTGTAATGCTCTGCGGCTGAGAAGCTACTGGCCCAGAATTAGTTTCGAAAAAATTAATAAAAGCATACTCCCTCCGATAAATCACTATCTGCAGCCCGAAACGAGAAAATCCGACAAAAAATGCCGTAATAAATATAAGTAATAGCCGCTGCAATTTTCGCACTATATCTCGTATATTATATAATGTGGAAAGTGCGTGCCGGACAAACACATGGAACGTATAAAAATAATAAATTACTTCGATGCCAGGGGAGGAAGGGCCGGAGAGGAGGCCGGGTCGAGTTGGGTCGAGAAGGGATTTCTGCGGAGCGTTTATTATGCGCACAATAAACGCGGCGGGCGCAGCGGCGACATAAATTAAATTTATGATGCTTATAAATATTCCACAGTCATTTGTAATACAGCAACAAACGAGGGCAACAGGATAACGCAAGGATGTGCCGTCGAGCCTGTCTGTTAAACAAATTGTAGCCAGCGCCTGGCAGGATAGAGGGAGGGAGGGAAGCAACCAACACAAACACATCCGTACGAGCGCTAGAGATACGTATATTTGATTTATGGATATGCGAGGATGAATAAAGGACTTCCAGCTCCGAAATTTCCAATTGCCACCACTAAAGTGAAAGGGAGCCGTCCATAAAAAAGCGCTAGATGTGCGCGTATCCACGTATGTCCCTGTGTTCATTGACGATAAAAGTTTCCAGGCACCTGAAATAGAAAATCAATAGCTTCAGGGCTAATTTATGGATCTGCTGTACGACTCTGATTTATCATCATTGTATTCATGTTTTTATTATATTTTTGCACAGCATATTTTGACACAAATTACTGTCAATCTTTTGTGATGTTTATTATTGGTTTTAAAAATTATTATTTGTCAAGGAGTATATAATGTAGTATGAAATTATATTTTTAAAGAGATAATAATACTACTATTTTGGGTTGAAAAGCTTATGTTGCTTGTGCTTTTAATAAAGAACTAAAACACAATAATTATTCAATTTGCAAGATTTATTTTGGTTTAACAACAATTAATATTTGGTTCCGTGGGTGTTGGGGAGAGGAAAACAATGAAAATAGTCTAAAGATCTGCTTAGTGGTAGCCATGTCCGTGTTCGAATCCGTGGTCGTGTCCGTGGCTGTGTCCATGTCCGTGATCCTGCTTCAGGGAGTAGCTGTGGGAGCTGTGACCGTGACTGTGACCGTGTCCGTGTCCGTGATCGTGTCCGTGTCCGTAATCGTGACCGGAGTGCGAGCCGGAGGAGTGCTCCTCAAACTCAACGTGACCACCTTCGTATCCACTGTGTCCGTGTCCGTGGTGCTCAACCTGGTGGTGTCCGTGCAGCTTCTCGCGGTGGACATGGGCCTCGAATCCCTTGTGCTTGTCGGCGGTGTAGTGGACAGTCCGCTTGTGGCCATCGGCGTCGATCAACTCATAGTGTCCGGTAACCTTATGGCCGTGTCGTGATTCGCTCTGCGCCTTGACATCCCCGGTCTTGTGATCCTTGACGCCGTAGTTGAAGTCGTATTCGGCGTGCGAGTCGTGGTGGTCGTGCCCGTGCTCGTGACCGTGATGACCGTGGTGGTGTTCCTCGTGGTGATCGTCGTGGGATGTAAGGTGTACGGAGGCGTGGCTGGTGGCACCTCCATGGCTGTGGTGTTCGTGGCCATGGAAAGGAGCTGCCCGAATGGCAGCGACTGCCACCAGAGCGAATACTACGAAAAACTGAGAAAAGAAAAGGATTTTGTAAGGATTGTTTCCTTTTTTACGGCCAGCTAGTCACCTTTATGGCCATGGTACTTGGCTAGTTTATGAGTTGACCTAAGCTCGACTACTGTTGTTTAATCACCAAAGCAAAGTGAACTGTGCTAATTCAACTTTAACCCGGCGCTTTTATAGCCAAACCTATTACCTATTGGGCCCTAGTGTGCACTTTCAAAAAATTAGTAAGTCGGTCTTTAGATACGCCCCGAGTTTGCAGTTCAAGTTCAAGCCGAACTTTCGCCGCCGAAACATGCAATTATGCCGCCAATCCCTTTTATTTTTCCGTACTTTCGGAAATGGCTGAAAAAGAATGGCAGTGTAGTAATTCATTGTAAAATTTACTGTCGCCGCAATTGCCAATTTAAAGTGGCATTGTTTATGCATCGCATCGCTGTCGTTGTCGGGCATTATAATCCCCCGGCTTTGGACTCGGATTGGAATTGGAGTTGGGATTGGAATTGGGATTGGGACTCGGATTCGGACTCGGATATGTGGGGATGGCCAAGAAACAAACGAGCCAAAAGATTTATATGCCTGACAAACGTCGCTGAGTCGTTGACGTCAATCAGGCCTGACAAAAAGTCATCAGAATTGCAGTTTGCAGTTCCTCGCCCTCCCCGCCCGTTCTTCATTTTGGCCAGATCGGCCTCTTGTCTTGTCTCCGGTCGCCTTGATCCCGATCGTTCTTTTCTGGGGGCTTCTATCCACCCGGACGGCCTGTCAGTAGTCAATCGGCTGCCGTCTGTCAACGTCGTGTCGCCTTCATCAAAGGCCGCATTCGAGTTGACAATGGGGATCCGCAAAGGATACGGATTTTCGAAAGTGCTTTCAGCCTTTCCGATAAGTTCCAGAGGGTCCATAGCTTAATATCATTTGCATTTGTGCGTAAATTAGTCTGGAATGTGATAATTGGCAGGGATATTACATTTTATAGCACATTTATTTGAACTTTATCGGTTAGAGGGCCTTGACGGGTCTCAAGGGATAATTAATATTGCTGTATTATGGGCTTAGCGGCATTCCAAGTACCTTGGATTACCCCCATTTCCCTTTCAATAGGTAATTGGTATTGAAACTGTGACTCGAGCCATACCTTTCCCACGTCTATACAGATCAGGTTTGTGGACAAAGGCCACTCTAATTGATTCTTATTACGGAATATTGGATTATGCATTTTGAAGTGGGTCTCCCATTTTGGGGCTCTTCGAAATCCTTTTGTTTCATCATCGAAATTGCCCTTTGGCAAAGGCCCGTCATTGCGGCAGACTGGCTGTGTTGCAGATGCAGTTTCTGATGCTAGTTGCAAGTTGCCAGTTGCGTTGTCAGTCAAAGGGGCAAACGAAAGGCAACGCAACCATCGTTGTTCGGTTCGCTGGTTTCGTTGTCAGTGTCATTGCTGGCTGCGTTTTGTGGGCACATTTCGGCTGCTTGATTACTCATGTCAATCAGGCTTCCAAACAGCGACGACATGCTGTCAATCTTTGTGTCATGGCCGCTAAAGTTGTTGGTCTGCTGCTGGCCGGTTGGCCGGAGTCGGACAACAAGTACGCTTGATTGCCGGGCCCAAAAGGCTGCCACTGAGGAGGACCCAGGCAAAAAGGCAGCCAAACCAGAAGGAAAGGAAAACCAAAAACAAAAATTACAAAAAACGTGGGGGAAAACCGATGATGCCACAAAGGTGCCCAGTACGAGTACGAGTTGGAGTTGGAGTGGAAGGGTAAATGGCACTGACAGTGACAGTAGCCGCAGCAGCAGTACTTGATGTTGTTGCCGTTGCCATTCGATTGATGTGCATTGTATGTAAATTGGGCGGTCGTTTTCGCAGTTGATGCCCTGTCAAGGGATAATCAACAGCAGCAGGAGCAGGAGCAGAGGCAGGAGTAGGAGCATGAGCTGGAACAGGAATCGAAGGGACAACTTTAACATCAACCTCAACTGGTTGCAACTCATTATAGGAACGCATACTGAATTCGTTTCCACTGGATCAAACGCATCGCAGCACATTGCAACGTAACGAGCTTAAGAAATACGATCGAAATGCCTCGATAATTTTTCCCCCATCCCAAGCACCATCTCGTCCATAAATATCCTCCGTTGACATTTAGCTCTGCGTCCTGCCGAAAATTGAAAACGACAATGTTGAAGGCTTATTGACAGATATTCCTTTGACAGGACCCCATCAGCTGTCACTGCCCAGCGTAACATAAGCCGAAGCGGATCAGGGATATCGCGGTTTTTGGAAAATGACAGACGCTATGACATGCTAGGGTCATCCGAGGACTGAACTGAAAAATATGGTAGCATTAATTGTGGCCTGCCTCATTGCAATACATTATTGCCAATTAGATCGTAAATGTAAATGTTATAGATTGTTCTTAACTTTGAGGTATATTTGCCAAATAAGAATATAGTATTCTAACCTTCATCCGTAATTATCTAGAGTATTACAAGGATATATGTATATGTTATATATGTTATACACCTGAATTCGAAGACCTCTTAAAATAGGTATATAGAACTTCAACCAATTCCCCTTTAATAATTCCCCTTTAAATGGCAAAAAGACACCATAGAATGCTTTAAATAATTCTTACTATTCTTTAATTAGACACTTTTGATCCGCTTCTGTCTCTTTTGGACAGTATCACTCCCCTCCTCCAGTCTTTGGCCGATGTTGGCAATAAAATATCACCAGACCGAGGTGGAGAGAAAAAATGCGTCAAGACAATTCACAGCAATTGCAATTGAACGAGAAACTGGTTGCCGGGCCATAAAGTTAGCTGTAATCGGTAATTGCGATAAATAAAGTAAGTGGCCAGAAACAGCGATCTGCAGTCCTCCGAGGTGTTGGGACACCAAGGGGCGGCCGTCCCGCCCCGCCGGCGTGTTGACATTTCTCGTCAATTACGTTGTAATGCGTTTGGGCCGTCATCGTGAGCGATGTCGAAGTGGCCGTGCCGCCTGGACGACGTTCCAGTTCGGCCGGCCACTTGATGCATTGCTTGACACATTATGATGCTTGATTTGTTGTCATGGCAATTTTGCCACCATCCCGGCCATGCCTCAAATGGCATTTGGCCAATCTGCGCCTCTCTCCGTGTCAATCTCAGGAGGCTCCGCAATGCCTTCCCTTGCCTTTTTGTAATGTGAATTTTTCACCATGGACAAATGAGTTTGTCGCGGCCTTTTTGCGTTATAATTACAGACTTTTTTGCCATCGTCCGTGAACACAAAAATAGTTGCCAATGCAGCAGCATTGCCGATCTTACCAGTTATTAATGGTCAACTCTGTGCATGTTGGTATTTATCGCGCTGTTTTTTGTTTCATCGCTACCTTATTGCAATTTGTGATCAGTTGCCGGTTGTTCCTTAAATATTTCCTTGCCAAAGAAATATGTTCGCGGAATCTCAAATGCATTGTCAATGTAAGACAAAGTTGCTAGGAATGTTCGCCGGGAATTTCTTTTACTTGAGTAGCATTTATTTTTAAAGATGTACCTAGTCTGGGTGGATAGAATATAAATTAGATTTCACTTTAAATCGGAAGCTTTCCAGTCAGTAACTTGCGACTGATGAAGTTCGGAATCTGTTAACCGAAAACTCAATTAATCAAGAGGTTGTAGAGCAAAGTCTTCCGTTCTCACAGATATCAAAGCCTGAGTTACAATACGAGCTTGTAGACAGGAAAGGGAAGAACAAAAGCCACCACACCGAATCAATACCATAATTGCGGTAATTGATTGTGGAGTCAGTTTTGAACCTAGCCGCCAAATCCGCTCCGAGGGATTGTACGAGCCTAATAATGGAGCGGATCGCATAATCACACAACTCGTAATTGTCTCCCATGGTTTCGACTGGACCAGTAGCCACGGAGCTCTATTGTGGAAAAAGATATAAGCAAATTATGCATGCCCCCAGTCGGATTGAAAGGCCTTTTCACAAACCGTCTTACCAGTCATTATAGACACTTGTCATTAATGACATTTTGGTCGCCGATACTTAAGACATTATCGTAAGTGAGTGAGTGAGTGAATGAGTGAGTGCGGTAGTCCCCAGAAGAATGAGACAAAAAAGGTAAATTAAGTAGCATTTCCTGCCACTTGAGGCCCGGCTCCGTTTTTCATGTGATCTTTTGGCGGCAACCAATAATTATATGCGCCATAAACGCTTTGTCATCTCGCGATGGGGTCTAGAAAATGCAGATTAATGCCCGCTTCTGGCCCGGCCCGGCTCGACTTGGTCTTTTGTCATGAGCATAATTTTCTCATCGATCTTGTGATTAATCATAAATTGTATGCTTCAGATCGCTTCAGACCCCTCTCGGCTCTTTTGTCTGGAAGCCGACACATATGTGTTTCATTAAAGTAACTGATGTTTTTTTCGCTTTTCCCTCCTTTGTTCCAAGTGCCGGGCCGGCAACTCGTATAGATTAATTTGAGGCCTGTGGGGCCTGGGAGAGATCACGTTTGATTACATCGGCTGCCAGCTACCAGTGTTCCACATTTGATCGATCTATCAATAATATGTGGACCATTATAACGAGCATAAATTGAAAGACTGGAATATAGAGTGCCACTTGCAGGAAATCCAAGGGGTCTTGGGAATAAATTAGTTGGAAGAATTAAGATCTGCCTTGCAGATTCTTCTTTAGCAAAATAAATATAAATGGTTTTTATTGGGTCTTTGCTAAGGTATCCCAAATGTAAATTAGATCTCAAAAGTATCCTTCCAAATCCTTTTATTTCTGTCTAGGGAGTTTTTTGTGTTTAGTTTTCCCGCTGTTAAGTAGATTTGTTATGAGTTGTGCACTGATTTGCATACCATTCCATTTAATTGAATTTCTTTCATCAATGGGTAATTTGCATTTCACCCAAGGGACAAAAATGAACCTCAATTAGTGGGTTCTCCCAGTGACACTCCAGAGAGTTGACAAAAGGTACTGGAAATCCACAGCTACTGTACTGTGGAGAAGAGCATTCCCGGGTTAATCAGTGGCTACCAGATCAGCTCAACAATGGCTGTAGAGTGATGCATATCGAGTTACCTTCCCATTTCGTCTGCATCAAATTTCACAGATGTGTGACTATAAGCCGAGAAGACCAAACCATACCGTATGCGAAACCAATTGTCAGGGATTAGCTGAATGGGGGTATGACGGCTCGGAGTCTCAGGAATCGGTCGTCACTTCGCATTGTTTGGTGTCTAGAACTACCGGATTTTGTGCGATGTTTATCTTAATTCGTTTGTTTTCATCAAATTACAAAATTGCGTGTGATAACAATCGGAGACACAGGCGGAGACGGAGACGGAGCCCGAACTAATCCCTGTCAGGCACTTCTTTTGAGGGCTGTCCGTCATGGCATTAGATATTCATCATAAATGTGCAAAGCAAAGCCGAACTCGAATACGCATACGGATAGGAATAGGAACACCCCTGGGTAGGGCCCGGCCAGCCCCTAAGTGCCATTGTATTTGACTGGCTGTCAGATTTGCCTCCCCGCCTCTCTCACTTGTTGTTTGGGCCACCAAACCATTGTGTTACATATTTTGTCAGTTGTCTACCAAGTGTATGGCGCACATACGTATCTCCTGAGCCCATCTCTACGCACTCTGCTTCGCCCTGCATCGGCTTATTTAATGCATAAACAATTACTTCCATCAGGATTTCACAAAAAGTCGACAAAAGCAAACAATTCCCCCTGGGCTCCTAAGTCCACAAAACAACAGCAGCTGGCTGACAGAGCGAGTGGGAAACTGGGATTGAGTCTCTTCAGCTTTTTCCTCTTTTCTAAACTGGATTTAGGATGTGCAGAGCGATTAGCACAAAGGTGAGAACAGATTTTGGCATCAGTTCAGTTGAGTTCAGCTGAGTTGAGTCGTGTTGAGTGGTGGAGTGAGCAGGAAACCGCAAATATTTTTCCTTTTCAAATGGATCTTTGCTTTTGTCTGTTCTTAATTACTTAAAAACAAGACCAGGACTGTCGGAAACAGGCTTCCAAAGTCAGGTTGTAAAATGTTGGGTTTATGAGATGCAATAGCAAACTTTTCATTTAAAATATGTTACTATTTGGTTTTCTTTCAAAAATGAAAATTATTTTCTTGGAAAGTATATTCCTTCCATTTTAGAATTTATTTATAAGAAATCACAGCCTTAAAAACTGTAATTAAAGCTGAAATGTTTAATCATGTTCGCTGGTGTGACATTACCTGCTCCCATCACACAGATCCTCCCGTATTAAGTTACCCAAAATTATCCTGTGCCATAAAGGAAGAAATTTCTTCACGTCCAACTCCCGCCAAATGCACTTAATCAGGCCGGGTCTTCTAATTAGCCCTTGGCTTTGTGCACAAGGTATCAATTTTCCAGGACTCGCATCGGATAACATACGTACATGGCACCGGAATAAAAAAGGACCAATTCCCGATGTCCTGTGCCACCTTTTGGCCGCCTAAATGGGGGCGCTAATCTCTGCAACACAGAGATTAACAAACGAGAACAGACTCGGCAACCAATTTTGGGTTCCAGCCTGGCCAGCCTGCCTAGCAGAATGGCTCTTGGTCAAATGACAGCAGCCAGAAGGCCTAAATTTACGGCTTTCTGGGTAATTTGACACTTTGGACAGAATAATCGAGCGGAGTGGGACGAGGCGGGGGCATTGCATCACAGGATAGGTAGGTAGCACGGATATAGGGATATGGGTTGCCAGGGTTACGTGGCACGGACTCGTGGTCACCGAGTGTCAATTGATCACAGATGTCTGCACTTGTCATTTAATTTTCTGGTCATGCCATCCGACATTAATGATGTCGAGGAGTGAGATGTTCTTGGTGGTGTCTAATCGAGAAACCTATAGGTTGGACACAGTCGTTCAGGTTATTATTAGGCTAATCGAGCTCTTTCTATTGCAATCAACTGTATAGTCAGCCTAACATAATAGATACGCTCATGAGTATGCAGAATCGAACTTTAATTCAATGATAGTAACTCCGTTTAAGCTTAAAAAAGATTTTGGTGTATAATTCCTTTTAAAACAAAACAAAAATTTATCAAAAAACTAAAAGAGACCGTTTTCTGAGTTTCCCAAAAACAAATACCCAAAAAAGTATGCAACGAAATATTTCTGCTGCCAAGGTTCATCTTAACAAGTAACGTTCATTGAGAAATATACACTTTATTATACTTTTTGTTGATATATACGAGTACAGAAATAGAAAAACAGGTAAAGTATAGAATATGTGAGCGAAAACCATCAACGTTTTCAATTTTTCCAAGAAAATATAAGGTAAACACTAAACCTCGCTTAGGACTTCATGTTTTATTGACAATCCTATATGGAATTAATTTTTTGTTGTTGAAAGTACTTCATAAAATTGGAAACTATGCACATATTTGCACAAATGCCGGTGTACAGGGCCAAAATAAAAGGGGGGAAATTAATTCCCATTCGGAAATGACTTATGCATGGCCATGTTCCCGACAAATAACAACAGCATTCGAATTCGTGTGTGGCATTATTCGACCAGGCCCAGAGACCGTAGATTCGAGACCGGAGCCCGGGGAAAGGAGGACGGACGGACACCCAAAGACAACAAACGAAACAATCGACGAGCTGGGCAGACAGGGGCACAGACAAAATCCATCTGTCATACGGGAGTCATATTCAATCATGTATTCCATGCAATGCGATGGGCGGCGAGCGAGTTTATATTTAAATAAAAGTCCGATGTTTACACAGCCAACCCGATGCTCGAAAAAGAGGAAACCATAGAAGATATTGCTTATGGAGGAAATAAAAAAACTTGTTAAATATTTGCATTTTCTCTGGCACTGCCACTGCCACTGGCACTGTGTGTGTTTGCTTCAATGTTGCCTCTTCAATCAATAAAATGTCAGAAATGCATTGCGCAGACAGAACAAACCAGAATCGGATTCTGAATCAGAGCCGGAGTCGTAGTCGTAGTCGGAAGCAGAACAGGGACAGAAAACGAGACATTGAGTGACTGACGGACTGAGGGACTGTCCGACAAACGGCCCAACGGACAGACCCACTGAGGCCCCAACTGCCTGGGATTGGGTTGGTTGATTTCTAGGCATGACTGATATATGGCTTGTATTGACATGGACACAGTTCTTGACTTTCATTTTAGTTGGATGAAAACCACCATCAGTCAGCCGGCCAGTCAGCCAGCATGCATGTGTCAATATGTCAGTCAGTCAATCGGTGTTTGCATAAGTCTTTCCTCCGCAGATCGCCAGGTCTTTGATCGCAGGAGATTGATTTACATAACTTTCCGACAAAGGCCCCAACCGAGCCACCTATGCGAACAATCTGGCGCCGGCTGAATTTTGATTCGATGGGGATTTGTACATTTTTCTTGTTTTGAGCGCAAATATGAATAAAAAATAATAAATAAAGGGCTTACCTCGGCTCGGGGTGAGCCGAAACCAGAAGCAAAAAAATTCAAATCACATTTCGTTTGCCATCTGATAAAACCAAAATTTATTGCCCTCGCCGATTACAACCAATTTACGATTTAAGTTATGTGCCCATATCATTTCTCAATTGTACAAATATTGTATACTTAAAAGGTATATTCATTCTGCGAGCAAGCTCAAAAAGTTCCGCATTTAATGGGCCATAACATTTGGCCTTGTGGTTTGCATACAAAATTTGAAAATTTATTAATTTCCAGGCTGTCCGTAAAGGGTGTGTTGGGACAAGGTACATGCGAAGATTTACCAATTTTGTCAACTAAAAATAGGCAAAAGTTTCCCCTATAACTGATTTTTTTATGACCGCCATCAAATTGTTTAATATTGTGCTAATTGGCGAGGCTTTAGACACGGCCATATCCGATGACTGTAAAAATTTTTAACAACTTTATTAATTTGATAAATTATTCAACATGAGTATTAGGAAAGTGTGCTTCTATCAGAAGCTCAAACGTATGGGCACTCTAGGTATAAATTTTAATCCTAGTTCCTAGCCCAGTAGCCTCCCAAATTACATATTTTTGCGGAAAATATCTGGAACAAATTGTTTGCCAAAAACATGAAAAGAAAAATTCAACTGAAGGAGGTCAAACATTCAAATAAAACTGTCGACAGTTCTGACAAAAGGCAGTGATTGGCAGGTTGGGACTTAAGCCAAAACCAAAAACGGCTCGCCATTGTTGGGGCTACTTGTTTAGCCGTTCTAAGTCGAGGATTTGTTTTCGCATTTGTTTCGCATTATATTGATCCTCCTTTGAGATATGCGTGTGTGTCGATGAGCATCCGAGGGATAAGGACTGTTTGCATAAAAGGACTTGGCCGGGGGTTGTGAAGCAGGACCAACAGCCTTTTCATCAGCGGCTCACACATATCAACTGCCTCACATAAATCTAACCTCTATAAGCATTTAATTGGCCGTCTGTTTGGAATCCTCTCGCCGGTTCATCCTCTGAACTGGTTTTGCCATTTGGCTTGAGTACCATTTGCGTGATTACCGGAACTGTCTAGAGTTTCATTATTTTTGTTTCGGTTTCTATTTATTTTGAATTTGAATTTTTGTTGTGTTTTCATTACCGGGCGAGAAGGCTCAAGCCCAAGTTGTCATCCTAAAAAAACAACGGGGACAACAATAAAAACTGCAATCATCCCCCGGACCTTAACCTTAGCAACTACTCCATGTTTGTACACAACACATGCTGCAGTTGTTATTTCTGCATTCAAGCACTTTGTGGGAATGTGTTGTCATTGTTTATTTTGACCAAGGCCTGCGCGCCCTGGACGA
Organism: Drosophila ananassae; assembly: GCF_017639315.1. NCBI lineage: Eukaryota > Metazoa > Arthropoda > Insecta > Diptera > Drosophilidae > Drosophila > Drosophila ananassae. The sequence continues at coordinate 27,389,829 of NC_057930.1, forward strand.
GTATCCTGCATTTGGGCATCCTTCAATCTATCATCTCCATACTTCAGCCATTCATTTATTTTCGTTTTCCCGGATCGCTGTGGTTACTGCCGAGGCTGTGACATATGTGGGCATTTCGTACTTGGGTCTCAGTATTTTTACTGCAAACAAAGTGCTTCTCGGACCAAGTTTTGTTTATTTGATTCGGGTTTGTTTTTCTGTCATCATCTATATATCCAAGTATTTGTATGTATGTGTGGTCCAAAATTCCACTTACAGCGGAAACTATAAATTCCAAACAAGTTCTACTGTTTTCCGACGACTTTTACATCTTTTTCATTCATTCTAACTTATCTCGACGATTTCTACGAACATATAAACCGACTCCAGTTCAGATTCATTCACAAAACCTCAAAATAATAACTTTGTCAGTGCTTAGGTTCTGGGAACTCAAGGAACGTGAAGCATAATATATTCTTTGGGGTTTATACTCTTTATACACTCACTGCACGTACTAGTACTTGCTCGGAAAAGTTGACCCTCCATCGGTTTTATGGGGGTTTCGGCGAAATTTCTAAATTAGAGGAAGGCAGTAATTTCTAGTAGTTCTTGTTTTATGCTCTATCGGGTCTAGAAATCGGAGTCACGTTCAGTTTTTTAGATAGGAAGATTTTAAGTTAGAAACACTTCTTTTGTGTTCTTCTATTGTGATCTGGACAAACAATTAAAGTGCCATTTTCCAATTGTTTCATTAAGATATGCCTTTTCTATATTTTATGAAGTGGCATTTGTAACTTCTGATCAACATCTATAATTTTCCAGCATCGAATTCTCCCAACTATCTTTCGAGACAGCTGACAGACACTATCACTCCTTCAATAGAGCTCACGAGATACCGTCTAAGAGGGATGAGGAGTAAGATCAAGATAAGTACTTGAAATTTCACCTTTTGTCCTGAAATATATTCAATTACTTGCGGGCTACACTTTTTACGACCTCTAGACAATATCAAAATAAATTAAGGGACTGCGGGAAAACCATATCGCATCCAGTTTCGAAACCGAGATCCCAAAAAAGACATTTTGGTGCTACACTCGAAATTTATGACATCCTCTATTCCGATTCCAGTTGCTGCGTCCTGCATTGTCTTAACGATTAGCCTTTGTCCTGCTGCCTGCTGAGCTCTACTTTCACCCCGTACCCGGGGGAAAACACAACAAGACACTTACGGACGTCTTCGGCCCGAAAAGATGTCTATCGCGATGCGAGACAAGACGAGGCCAGGACCAAAATATCAATTTCTCCCTCTGGTTTCCAGCTACTCACATATCTCTGCCGGCATTGAAAGTGTTAATTGAACCATAAGCGTAACCATAAATGGATTTTATTTCCTCGCCCAAAAGACAAAAAGAGATTCAGAAAAACCAAAATTTATGTCCCTTTTCCTCGTTCTTGTTCCTCACAAAGCAGTTTTATGGCTTTGCCCATCTCCCTTTTGTCTCTATTGTTTCCTTGGCGAGGATTCTTTTTCTTATCCCCGGGTGTTTGCGGGGCATGTGTCCTTGCCACTAAATAGAAAGGATCTGGTTTACTTATGCAATTTGTTGCAGTTATTCCCTGCCATTGTTTGCTCAGCGTGCAGATCTTGGGAGATCTGTTAAACGGTAGCTGATGTAGGTCCTGGATTTGGGCGGATTGTTTTAAGGATTTGAGTTCCATTGCATAACCTTCTGAAGTGATTTGGTAACTGATGGGTGTGCCACCGAAAATCCTGCCTTGGGTCCTCAACAAGAGAATAATTTATGCTTACATCATTTCGAAGAAGGTATTACGGTTTCTTGTTCCTTTTCTAATTCTTGTTTTGTAGATAAAATCTACACTGTAGGCTTAAAATGTATCATGTATTAATAAATTCTCAAAATCTTGATCTACTCAGAATATTTTAAAGATAGGAGGATGGTCCAATGGAACAAAGGATTCATGCTATTCAAAAAAATGGGGGGACCACAAGGCTTTGACGATTGTGGTGAAATATTAATAAAATAATGATTAGGAAACCTTAAATATAAACTGCTAATGAGTTTTACTCTTGAAGGTTTAATTATAAATAATGAGAATTTATTATTCTCGAATTTGGACCATAAACGACCTTTGAAAGCACAGAAAGATATCATAAAGTAAAGCATCAACCTTCAACTCCTGCCGTGCTTGTTTATAATTTATTCGCAGAATCCCCTCTGCAACTTGACGTTTAACATCATAACTTTAGTTTCACGACTGCCCTCTGTGATGGACAGTTGCCCTTGAGAAGCGCCTGGCTCGGCTCCTTTTATTGCCCATCCCGGGGGAACTCCAACGCCTCCTTATTCTGGTTTCCATTCCCGGATCGCCATCCCCCTCGGCCGAATCACGACACAAATGCCGTATAATCACTTGTCGAACGCTGCTCAATAATTATAAGAGGGCGATGTAGGCCGTACCCAGCGATTTCGCATGCAGCGCGTAGCTATTAGGGCTCTGATTTCGCTGAAACCTATCAAAATACATAACAATCAGTGGGCAGGGACGGGCTGATCGCCCCAGTGTTCCGCCGCCGGTAAGGCGATGATGATGATTTCAGGCACAGCCGCCGCCGCCGCCACCGCCACCGCCGTAATTATATCGAGCAAACATAAAAGGAAAGGAGCGACCGGGCTCCCAGAACCCACATCCCTGGTCTCAGATCCCAGATTTCTGATCCCAGATCCCACAGCGTTTAAATCGGAGAGTCCCTGGCCTGGTTAGAGGCGTTGCCAAGACGCATAACAATGAAAACGTTTAAGCCGACTAACGAGCGAACGGTGAGCTGTAATCTTCTCTGCCGATGAATCTTTTCTTTTCAACTAAAAAAGACCCTATCCCAAGCCCATGCCCGGCCCCATTCCTCTTTTTTGACTGGCGGGAGGCGCCTTGAATGAAGTTTAACAAATTAATATTAAATTACGTGCCAAATTGGCAGACAGTCGTTTCGACTTGAACTTGAGCCACATCAAAGGCGAAACGAACGATTTTGATGCCACTGGTTTGTGGCTTAGAATTAATACCACCGTCTGGTTGCCCCGGTCCATATGCCATCGCAACGGAAGTGAAAATTAAACATTCGAGGGTTTCGTTTCGTTTCAAAATATACGATATAAATTGCCCCATTGGCGCCGCATAGTCATCAGCGATTTAGCACACGTTTTTGTGGTCGGGGGCCGCTCACTACAAATTTTTATTTACCTTTTTGTTGCCTTTTTAATGGCATCCTTTTTAGGGGTTTTATGGTCGCCGGGGCATTTAGTTAGGGATTGTTCCCCACATAACGGACTGGCCGACTGGCTGAGTGGCTGGCTGGCTGGATGACTGGCTGCGTGCACTTTAAAATTGATTAAAGTGAAAGGCGCTGGAGGAAGGCAAGGGTATCCGCTTTTTGCCGGCTTTAATAACAGGACTCTCGAGGCGCTCTTTCGCAATTAGCTGTCATTCATCAAAATGGGACAGCTTAATTGGAAGGTGGCTATCAGGCAATAAATGACTGTGAATCGCAGGAAAACTATTAAGCAAGGGCTTTTGGAAATATTTAGACAAATTGTGGTCACGATACTACAGGGAGTCCATAGTTTTAGCTCCAAACTTTTACTTATGCGAATTATCTGACAAAAATACACATGAGCTCGTAATCCAAACTCATGGAGGGAGGCATTAAATCTCATATATGCATGATAATTATTGCTGCTGTCCATATGATTTATTACTAATTTCCCGTCCAAACAAGCATGTAATATTTCTCCTGCCTCTGGTCACGTACCAGGCAATGGACCCAACCAACCAGAAAGCAACCCAATCCACTGATGAGCTCCAGGTGGACGGGTGTGGGTGTGGGTGGGTGGGTGCTGTTTGTAGTTGGTTTGTGAAGTTAATAAAATCTAATATGCTTAGCCACAAAATGGTTGTTTTGGGTCTTGTAATTATGCACCTTAATTTGCCTCCCTCCCCCTCGAGCTATTGAGGAACTAATTGTATATGCAGCCGGTGTGGAACCCATCGACAGTATTAAAAGGGATTTTGGGGGGGTCTGGTGTGGATCCCTCCTCTTTCTGCCTTTGTCTTACCTGCCAGCTACTTATGGAAATCGCTGTGCACTAAGGAGACTATGGAAATTTTCATTTTATTGGCGCCCAGAGCGTCTTGTCTACTCGGAGTTATCCACTCCTTGTGCCCCGTCCCAATCGACATGATGAAGCCAGGCACACGCACTCTGGCATACCAAATCCTATAAGTAATTGTCAACGTTCTTTGGCGCCTCCCCTGCTCCTCGGCCCCGTGTCCTTGCCCCTCGTGGCAGCCCTAACCGTTTGTATTTATATTAATTAAGCGTCGTTGAGTTGTCTTCCTGTTGCTGTTGCTGTTGCTGCTGCTGCTGCTGCTGCTGCTGCTGCTGCTGGTTCTGGTGTGGCTGTGGCAGCTCCTCCCCTTCGACAATGTTGCTATCTGTTCAGCTGTCGTCGTGGCTGTAGTTGCTGTGGCTTGTTTTACAAGTAGGATGGGCTTAGGGTTATAGACTCCGGCTTCCCAACGCCCCTCCCCATAATTTGGGGCAGACATTTTAATTGCTTCAAATTGATGATAATTAAGCCGATCTGCATATTTGTACTTTTGGAATTTGCCTTGCTATTGTTAGCCAAATGAGTTTTTGGGGGCGGCGGGTGCCCGCCCCTGCTTATTAGGCTTATTGATTATGCATTTTGTTACAATCAGCTTTTGGTTTATACAAATTGATTAGCTTTGATACAATATTGTTGGGGGATTAAGCATGAGGATGCATCATCAAACTGTAGAAATATTTGTCTTCTTAAAATATGTATCCATGCCTAGAATAATTCAATTATAAAGTATATTCTCATAGTCACAAAAAGAAGCCAGACCAACATCCATTTAATTCAATGGACTTGGTGATTTGCGTACCCTTAGTCGAGGATTATGGTGTACTTGTAGGGTTTTGCCGCTAATTACCCTTCATCCGGATGTTACACATAGACTGCACATAAGCCACATTAGACCGGGCGTGCTGAGTAGTCGGAAGCCATAGGAGGAACCCACTGAAAATAAATGATTATATAGACCGTAGTCTATAAATTACCCAATACTTTCTCATAAGTCAAGTCTTCGAGGAGGCACTTGCGCCCGGTAATAGTTGCAACCTTCAATTAAAAGTCAATTAGGTTTGGCCTGACGTGGTATTTTTTAGACAATTCAAAGGACACCGTCTGCACGGGCATGTGAAACACTTTGTGGCAGCTGTCGAAAACCACACGTTGCTAATTGTCGGTTCCGAACGAGGCGAATATAATACAAATGCAGTTGATTGGTACCTTCCACGGGGGCCGGAACCCACAGAAGATTAAATGAGAAAGAACAAACCTTTTTGCACCTTTCCGATGTCAAGCGATGATGATGTTGGAACGTAGTAGGTGAGCAGCGAGTGTTGCTGCTCGAATGGCAGATACTCTTTAAGATTCAACCTCTTTTCAGCAGGCATGTCCCTTTAGAAACACTGATATACCCGCTCAGCTCGACTGGGAATGGGTGGCCACAAAGACAAGAGTGTGAACACATTACCGGGACCCGGGGCATACAGGTTAACCCGAGGCGGCAGTGACAAGGATGCCAGGCGACAGGAAGTGGTAACTACTAAATAAGCAGGTCCGGGCCGGGTCCGAGAGGGTGTGGCCGATGCCAGCTAAACCAAGTCAGACCAAGACCAAAACCAAACCGAACGGAACCAAGTGGAACGGAACTTGACCAGGGTCAGCAGTTAGTTACTCCGGGCGGTTGGCGGACGGCAGCCGGCGACCAGGCGCATGTGACAAAAGTAGGATGAGCTGTGGAAATGCCACAACAAATTCTTCCTTCCTTGTTTTTTTGTAGTACTTTTCTTTTTTGTATTGGTCGTTGGGCGTAGAGCGGCGTCTGACATATGAGCGCTATATGCCACATACGTACCACAGACTGGTAGCGTATCGTTGTCGGCTTACCGGGCTGGTTTTCTCGGTCGTTCTCCAGCTCTGGCTGGCTGGGTTTAATTCTGTTTTCGGGTTAAGTAAGTGAATAAGTATGCGCTAAAATTCAGTCAACCGCATTAAGTATTTAAGCACTCAGCACACGCTCAGCTCGGAGACTTACACACTCGTGTTGCCGAGGTATCGCATTGCCGCACACGGGTAGGTAGGCAGATCTCTCTTTCGGAACCCTCCTCCATCCATCTGGGTTCTTGAATCGCTGGGTTAGCATTTTTCCACAACAACGCATACACTTTGAGGTAGCTTTTCCGCTAATGAACGCATTAGGCGAAAAGGCGACGACACAATGTGGCTCGAGGTGGAGGGGGAGCCGAAGCGGGAACCTTGTTGCCGGCTTAGTTCCTGCAATGCTGGGATATTTTATTAAGTACTTAACATGCCGCTTTCTTTCTGCCAGACACACATGCAGGCTCCCCAGCCATTTGCATTTGCCCACAATTACGGACTTGCTACTGCTATGTGGACGGTACGCTGAATTACACAACGTTTGAGGTTAAGCGGATTTTGTAATTATCCGACTCGTAGATGAAGGACTGCCAGAGGGAGAGGCCTAGGCTCAGCCAAATGCACGGGTTTCAGGCTTACACCTGGCTCGGGTGTCTGACTCTTGAGCTGGATTGTTTTCGGGATTGGGTCTACTTACCCCTGCATGTCGATCGCATCAAGCTGCAGCTTTGGCTAAGACCTACATATGGTATGTAACCTGCTGCTTAAAAGCCCTATAATTAGTCCTATGCGGTATGTAAGGGACTTGGAAATTTTTAGGATAGAAGTTGAAGCTTAAGAGAATATTAAATGTTCCAATGGGGTTTGAATTAAATGGCTCTGAATTACATATGTAGCTATAAGGACCTATGAATATTCTATAATATAGAAATATGTAATATATACAATCAGAATACACAATTTATACAATCAGAACGTATAAATATTTAACACTAATGCAAACTGTTACATAAATATATTCTGATACACCATTAACCTGAGCAGGAAATACGAGTACCCATTACTTCATACTAGGGGTCAACGCTTGGGCTAATTTATTCAATAAAAACTGGCAATTACACACTAATAGGTACAACTAGGCTTATCTCATTGGCTACATTGTTGCCCTCGTAATGCCCTATAATTTTAATCAACTCGGGGCACTGCATCGCGATGGAAGCGCTTCTGGCCAACACCCCTCGCGGACCAAGTTAAGTCATTACTGTGTGTGATGGCTGGCGTACACGGTTATGATTTCCAGAAATTACAACTACTAATTGTCATAAAAAACCATTAACCACATTTCCATTTATTAAATCAAGCAGGGAAGCGTGCCGCCCCAGCAAAAATGCATTTTTTAATTATGCCACGTAGCGGCAAGAGTGTTGATCGGGGGAAGCGCCGAGTGTTCTGAATTTCCACGAAAATTTCGTGTAATTATGGAGAGGGAGGACGGCTGGGACCTGGTGTATGCGGAATAACTTTTAATAAGTCCGGGCAGGCGTGGGTGGGGGCAGCACATTGTAACTTCGGCGCCAGCCACTTGGCTGCCTCTGGTAATGACCTGATCTCGCGTCGGAGTTCCCCATTTCAATGGCCCCCTGGCAGCTAATTCGGCCAAAACAATTGCCACATACCATAGTTATTCTGCAACGGTGACACTCCCTTTTCACGCGCCTGAGTACGTGTCGGGTCTTATCTGCTTCCTTTGGATTGAGTTCCTTTGTATGAATTTCATATTTTTATGGCTTCGTGGAAAGGCGAAAACTCATAAAATTTATAAACGCACACAAATTTGTGCGTAATTACAATAAAAACCCATAAAATATATCATAAAAATCCGAAAATGCCCATCACCAGACTCGCTCCCAGGAAGCCGTGGGGGAGTTCCTAACGAAATTTCCAACTAAATTTATTATTATGACACAATTTTTATGTTCCTTGCGATGTTTTTTTGTCGTGTGTCGCCTTGTGGGTGTGCGAGAGTATGTGACTAGAGACTTTTGATAATTTATGGGTTGAATTTTATTACATTTGATTTGTTTATGTGGCAATTTCGAAGCGGAGAGCTAGCCAACGAGGAATTATAATAATAAATTTCGGCCTCATCCCGGCCAAACCCATTCTATCCAATCCCCGAGGAGTGCGCGTGAAGCGCCAGATTTCCTGTCCACGATTTTGTTTTCAATATTTTGGTTTATGACGGAAAATTGTATGCTGATCATACTAATGAACGTTTGTTGGTGTTCCCCAGGTTTAAAGCCCAAAAAATGAAAGAGTCTTTAACAAGGCCCTAATTGATGTATGAACAAGTTCGGGGAAATTACAATAAGCAACTCTTAAGGAATATGAAATGAATAAATGGGTTTTCTTGGAAATAGCGTGAATATTTTTACACATTTTGTATATCAAATGATTGAAATGTTTATTGGAAGGTTGTTTTCTCGAAAGATGTTTTTAAAAATTCGTTTTATTTTGAGCTTTTTGATTGGAATTTCATTCCATCAGAAAAATTACAATTGCCAGCAATTGCAAAGCATATGATCCCAAAATATGTCAACACTCATCGTTGCACCACTTTGAGAATTTGATAGTTTAGGGTCAAAATAAATTGTTGACATCTTCCACGGCCCTATGTTCTCAACTATCCTTGAGTCCTGCATCCGCCCACAGCCCCCTGCCTGCACCATGTCCTTCGACTCGCCCCTTGTTTTAGAAATAAAATACATCTGTCGCTGCTGCTGTTCTGCTGACAAACTGGAAACCATATGAGAACAATAATGGATTGGGTGTACTGAGCAAATCCTGGAGATGCCGGCTACGTGCATCTTCCTCCTTTACGCTCAACTGCAAGCAAATGTGTGGGCCATAAATTATAAATTCGTTTGACTTCTGCTGCCAACCGCCTGCTGTCTGCTGACAGCGGGCAGGGCCGGGGCAGAGGAGGGTCCTGTGTCCTATGTCCTGTGAGTCCGAGTCCGCCCTTGCCCGATGTCCACATCCAGCCGTTATCCTTGACCGCCGCCCTCACATTGTAAGCGTGTCCTGTTCCCGGCACCTAGCCGTGCTTTTGTGTGAGTGTGTGTCTGTTTGCCTAACCATAATTCACCGTGACAAGCCAAAAACCATTAGTAAAGGCAATAAAAATGACAATAGAAGTCAATTTCCATATTGTGTGTTCCAGTTTTCGTTACGGATTCTCCCCATTGTGAACGTTCCAGACTGGTGCAGTTTTCCTCCGACATTTTCCAGCCACAGGCGATATTCAGCGCTTAATGAGCCTGTTCCATAAAATTGAACGATATTCAAAGCAAACGCCCATTAAATGTGTCAAATAAATCAAGTTGGAAATGGTTCAAGATATTAGGACAATCAACCAAAAAAATTACGCACAGATATGGTTTGGGTCATACAGTTTCCGCTTAAAAGCCAAATAAGGGCGGGAGTGTTTGGAAAAAACAATTAAGTTAAAAATCTTCCGCCTCCCTACGGAGGGTTTTTTCTATTGTAGTTTTGTTAGATATTACATGCAGATTTTATTAAATCTATATTTAACAAAGGTATCTAAATATAATTAATTAAATTTATCTAACTAACCAAGACACTATGCCAAAACCTAATGACTTGCATGCCGAGCTATTTATTCTTTACGAAACTATGTCTGCCAACACTGAATAGTAAAAATAAACCAACTAAATGAAAATTCCGTTGAAAATGAAAACTGTCATATTTTGAAATGTTCTGTGTCATGTTTATTTGCTGACACTCGATGTGACACCAGTCCCGAGTTAAGTTTCGACTGTAAATTGTATTTTCGAAAGAGTTTTCCGCCTGCCCGCCGGCCGGTCGGTCCGCCCTCGGATTTCTGGTACCGCCAGACAAAAATAGCGCCAGGTCATGGAACATTTAGAAAATGAGGAGGCGGTACCAGTACCAGAAACAAAGCGAAAAATAACTTTTTATGGGACTTAGGCCGTCTCGGGATATTTCTTTTATCGCAGGCCCACTGTTCGACGGTGGAAGGCCGGAAAGGAGACGCTGCGCGGAGGCTGCGAGGAGATTTAATATTGTTTATGAGCCATCACCCAGTCAAAGCGAAAAGAATTAAAATGTGCAACGATGTGAAGGAGGTTGGACCGGCGTGGAAATGGAAATGGGAATGGAAATGCCGCCACCAGCATAAATTATGGCGTTTAGTGTGAAGCAGTTTCAAATAAATTAGTCTGCCTAAGAGGCGTTTTGGGTTTTGAGAGGATTATGAGATTGGAGCTGTGGAAATTATAACATAAATAAAACTTAAATTTCTGTGTTATTAATTTCCATAGCCGGGGGGAATTAGTCAAGGCGGATTTGGCTTACAACTGAGGAAACCATTTTCAATATTTATGGCAGTTCCTCTGGTGTTCTTCTTGAGTCAATAATTTCTCTTGGTCTGTGAAGTTTATGAACACATTCAGTGTTGGTGAAACAATTATCTGAGTATAATATCTGATAAAATAAATGATACAAGGATAAGAACCATCTGTTTGTGGTTCCATTTTTATTAAACTCGATCGACCCTTGGAAGGGGAAGCAGTAATGTTTCTGTCATTATTCGACTTCGGACCAATAACCTTCATAAAATCCAAGTCAGGGTCTCCAGAGTTCGTAAACATGTTAATAAAACTGTCATGAGTCCCAGATAAACGCTGTGGGATGTCTTTGTCAGGTCAAGACCAGGACCTGAAGCAGGACCTGTGTGACATGCATTCACAATGAGTTGACAGGAATGGAATTGCATGCAGCAGGACCAAGGACTTGCTCATAAATTTCCTGATTCCCTTGCTCGGATTGTATAGGGCCGAACTTCTTCCATAATAGGTGACAATAAAAATTTATTGCATTTTGACCACCATGAAATCATCGTTAGGCAGTGACAGCGCTTGCTGGGTCACCGCCTACGCAGCACAGAATAGAATAGAGGAGATCAGATCGGATGAGGGATGCCCAGCGGGAAAAAGGTCAATGGAAACACCACAGGACATGGCAGGACGCTGTGGGAAGGTGAAGGCTTTCTCTTCCCCCTCCCTGTTCAGGAGAACTTGACTCTGGGCTGGCCTTTTGCCTTTCCTTGGAGTTCTGTCAAAGACGACTACGGCAAACCCACACACTCGCTGGCACTCTTGGCTCGTTTGTCACATTTAACAGATTTGTTATCCTGTCGAGTTAATGTCGGGCACACAAGTCCCGACTGTCTGACTGCCTGACAGTCGCACACATGTCCCTGCGCCCTGCATATCCTGGATTCGCTGGAAATGCTCGACGTGGACTGGGACCTTGGGCCGGAGCCGGGGCCGGGGTCTGGGCTGGCAATAAAAACAAAAGATTGATGGCATTGGGCACACGTTCGATTTGTTTTCCTGTTGCTCGACACCCCACTCTTCTCGGCTCTGGCTCTCTCCGGCGCGCCGGGACTCGTCCTTGTGCCTTTTAGTGCTTTGTAATGTCTTAACATTTGACACATCACTTGGATTTCATTCCATCCAGCAGCAGCCCACCCCGACCCCGACTCTGACTCCGACCCCGATACCAATTCTGATCCCGGTCGTCTGCCATCCACTAAGGATATTGCTCGTTAGTTAAGGTTTCTAATAAATTTGTGCAACACATTTCTTTCCTTTCGGGGTTTGTTGTTCGCCTCCGCAGACCTCCGCCGACCGCCAATCCTCTGTCGTCGCTTGTAACATTTTTATTTGATAACATATTGCATTTGCCCTTTTCTCGAAATCTTTTTCCCTTTTCATGTGCCCAGTCTCCCTGTGGCCCTGTAGCTAGTTCCGTTTCGTTTTGGGTTTCACCGCATTTCCCCCAGTCGCTTTTCCCGGCGTTTTGGGCGAGTTTCCTCTCTAAAATATTGGCCAGCAACTCGAGCTATCGTCTGGCGTCTCAACTGGAGCTCGGTGGCCAGTGATTTATGGCGTCTGTGTTGGTCATTCAACTGCATTTGATTTAGGTTGTAAATTGTTGTATATTGCGGCCATCGCGTTCTGTTTCCTGTTTATGTCTGCCCTCGTTATTTTTCTTTTCTCGCCAAATACTTCTCTCCTTCCCAGGCGCCCTTCAGAATTATATGCTAATGAATTTATAAGTGGGTTTCCGATTGTAGCGGGTATATCCTTTCTTGTATTTCCATTCCAAAGCAACTAACCATAGATTTAGAATTACTTGAGGCTTAGATTTCTTGTCTTTTCTCAATAAACCCTCCAACCATCTCCGAGTAATGTAATCCTCGCTGGCAACAGTCTCCAGCCAGGATTTGGAAACAATAAAACTTGAAAAATTTCCAAGTCACTCGGCAATCATTAAGGAAATTCCAGCCATTCTTTATTTTTCCTCAGCATCACTAATTTTTTCCACGCTTTTTTGCGGTCGTCACTGGCTTAGGGCGATGGAAGGTGTGAGTCATCTCTGACATGCGAATATTATCCGGCAGTAGGACGGACGAGAGGACGAAAGTGATAAACGATGGAGCGAAAGGGCGGCGGTAGGGGCAGGGAGGGAAATGCCAAAGAGCCTGACACTTGGACGTGAGCACACAAATAACACTTAACACAATAACAAACAAACTTTTCGACTAATGACAGTCCAAGTAGCAAACAATTTATCGAATGCCAGAAAGGAGCAGCCAACGCTCGCACAGACGCACACTTTCGCGCAGAGAGTTCCTTTGCCAAGTCATTAATCTTGTTTCGCTTTGGTTGGGTGGGACTGGGACGGGGCTGGGGAAAGTCAGCAGGAGTTCCAGTACCGATTCCCAACCATGTCGTCGTTATCCTTTCAAGCGTGAACACATGCGATTACGTCTTAGTGTGTGTCCTTGTTCCTGCCCCTGTTGTTGTTGCCAGTTGCCGGTGTGTGTGTTGCCAGTTTCCGCATTTTCCTGCGCCAGGCGGCTGCCATGATTAAGTGCCATTTTGAAAAGTACTAAAATCCTGTTGGTCATGGCCCAGGACCTTGCCACCTTACCCTTCCCCCTCCGCAGTCGGCTTCTCTTCTCCGCCCGCCAAACGGGCAATGTCAAAGTGTCAATGATATATGTTATACGCTTCGATAAGATGCCAGCTCCGCAGGCGAGCGCCGCTTGCCAGGACGAAGGACTCCCAGTTTGGGCGGGGTGCCCAACAAAATATTGCACGTGAACAAAAGCCCGGCTGGCGAAATCAGTGCACGTTCACACAATAACATAATAGTTGGTCGTATATTTTGTCGATTTCCCTCCCAAAACACTCCCGCTCCTTTTCAGGACCTGGCCATTTTTCTTAGATTTTCCTTAGGGTTTTGTTTCGAAACTCTGTGAGATATGGTTACTAAATGACTAGGTAACAATTTTTATATTTAAATCCCAAATCCTAAACCTATTTAAAAGACAAAACATTGGTCCAACATTATAGTTTCAGCCATTCTGCCACATCATCAATGCTTATGTCTATTACAAAATATTTAATATTTTACTATATAGAATTATCAAGAAAATAGTTAGTTAAGACTCATTAAATAACATTGTGCTTAAAACATTGTTGTACAAAATTGAAGTAAAATTTTCAGCAAAAGCGAAGTCTGTCAAGTAGGTGCGAAATCGATCGTAAACGGACCCGTTCCCACCACTTCGCAGTACTCTCGGAACAAGACTGATGATCATATGCAATGGACCAGCTAGTAGCCGAAAAGAGGAGGACCGCGACTGGGAGAAAGAAACGTAACCGGAAAAAATCAAAGGCAAAACAATGATCAAAGCTGTCATTACAGATCGAGGGGCGGTCTTTGATCTCGCGCCGCAATGTGGTCCGGTCAAGGGGGAATGGGTTTCGTGCCCAGATTTTATGTTTTGTTTTTTATTTGATTTTCACTTTGTTCTATCAATCAGCGCCTACTACTTTGCGACGGAGCGCAGAGCGGCGCAATGGATAAGGGTACGGATCGATTCCGTTCGGGCTCGGTTTGGTTCGGGTTATAAAATGATCTTGGGAACATCGGTCTGCGTGTGTTTTCCTTACTTTTCACGTAATAAAAATACATTAACAACGGCAGGCAACACGTTAATTTCGTTTAAAAATAAAATAGACGAAATAATTGTGGCTGGTGGGGCGAATATCTCCCCGGCTAAGTCGGAAAATCGCATTTGATGGATGACTACGGAGGAAGTCGTCGCTTCTCACGTCTGTTAAACGTTGAGCAAGTTGTCGATGTTTGAATTTTTTTCGGATTTCTCGAGCATCAGTTGGCGTGTAATTTCGTGGGGATTTCGAATGGTGTGCACATTAAAGCATTTTGTGGATTTCCTGGAATTTACGCGGAATTTATCTCGGCTACCATCAAGTGTTTCCATCCATTTGTTTCACATTGTTTTTGCTTTTTATCAGGTTAGTTTGTCGAATTGTGATTGATCTTTGATTTGGCGTTTTGCCGACGGCGGCATTCGATTAAAGGTGCAAATAGATTGCTCTGCAGAGGAATGTCTGAGCTGTTGACAGATGTTTCGAAAAAATTCTTCAACTATTTGATCATGTTCGCGTTTAGATAAGGGACAATTAACCAGAACACTTAATACTTTTATAATGTAATTGTTATTAAGAGATTTTGTCGGTCGCTAGTATAGACACTTTAGTTATTTCCACAATTTCTATTTGTGTTCAATAACAAATCCTCCATATCCACTCTAAAGCCCACAGAAATGTCAACAAATAGGCACACAAAAACAGCTGCAAATCTTTTTCGAAAATTTCCAACAAATTTCCTAAACCACAAAAACGTTTTCAGGGCCTTAACAGTGAAATTTATGGCATTTAAAAACCCCTTTATGTGCCTGCCTCAGACGCACTCTGGCTACAAAATTAGAAGCAGATACAAAGTGAACAGAAGTTTTTCTAATAAAAATCACGTAAACTGTCGCCTTAATTTCAAACGAATCGAAACGATTGGGCCGAGGCCCCAACCCGTCCGAAGTAATTTCAACTTGGGCACGATTCTCCCCCCGAGAACCATTAATAATAGAAGTCAAGGGATTCCAGCCGCACTCTCTATTCTGGGAACCCCTTCGAGGAGCGAGAGAAAGGGCTATCAATTTTTATTTGATGGCAGGGCCAACATAAATCCTCTCCACAGAAACCACAAAGAAATCACACAATAGAAATTTATGTAATGCCTTCGCAGAAGCGCTCCGGTAGAATCTTGATTTGCTTCATCTTGATCTGGATTTCAGGCCTGCTACCGTGGCCGAGTGTAACAAATTGTGAGGGCTTCTGTTGTTAACACGGTTAATAAATCAGAATCAGTCCAAACACAAGCGTAAAGGTGAAGATTTGATTTTCCACTAGTGTTAGAAGTCCGTGACTCGACCCTTCCGCTCCCAGTCGCCGTAACGCGTGGGCTCTGGACCCGCCGGACCACCAACTTCCCCCGTATGCGGGTTCACGCTGTTGGGCCACGGCTGCAGTGGCTCCTTTTCGTGGGCCGGATTGTAGGGTACCTCGGGCACAAGCTCTGGAGCCGACTCCCGTCTCAATTTTTCCCGGAACTCCAGGTATCGAGCACTCAATATGGGTCTGCTGTGCTCAATCTTATGCGGGTTAGCTGGCGTTTCCGGCTTTTTCTTCGGTTCTTCTGGCCAAACGCGAATTTCGCTACTTGAGAAGGTCCTGCTACATCTAAGCCTTAAGTGTTGCCCGTACTGGGAGGCCAAGGATCGACAGGTTCGAATCATTTTTTTGCTGAAGGTTAATTTCAAATGTTTATGTTTGGTATATAAAATATGGAGACTGGTTTGAGAGGAAGCTGTGTTCTATGATTCCTGATTCAAGGAAGGTTTGATGGGGAAGTCTACCTCTAAATTAGGCTAACCCCATCATTAAGTCATGATCTGTCCAGAGACCTACTCCCATTGGGCTAAATCAGATCGATCTCGCCGGAGGCTGTCTCATTTCGCATTGCATTAGGTCCACTCCATCTGACAATACCAACAAGCCAACTCCAACCAAACTCCGGCTGACAGCCCGGATCAAATGTCTGTCTCGGGAATGGAGTCTCAAAGTCTCGGCTCGAAGCCGTAGCAAAGCGGTGGCTGACTGACAAGGCTGACGGAGTCTAATGACTTTCGAGCAGCTGCTGTTGAACTGCAACGGAGATAAACTTCCGGAAACGAGTAGCTGTCCAAGGCAGTTAGCCGTTGAGGCTGTCAAGTGAGTGTGTGCACTGGGAGAAAATCATTAATCAGGAGTTGATATTCAAATTAATTGCATCAAATGTATGGATTTTAAAGCCAATGTAATGATAGTATTTGGGTCTCTGTGGATTCACTATAATTGTAATCAAGCATTTATTTCGAACTTTTTTTGTTTCTGTGCACCACACAATCTCTTCGCCATTCACTAACAATTAAAAGTGAACAGGCAGCACCAGCTCCCAGCTCCCAGCTCCAGCATCTGCATCCGTCAGATTGCTTGGCTTGATCTGAAAGGCTTCATCTGGGATCAGAGCATGCTCCGATCGCGTCAAGCCCGACATGAGTTGGATTCGCGCCCCAGACACCTCTCATTGGTCGCATTGCCTGCAGCGGTGCAACTTCAAAGCGTTTTAAATATGGCTTGTGCAGGAATCATCATCCGCAGCGGCCAAAGAGGCAGCCGCATTCTTTGGATCCCCCCGCGGATCTGTCGCCTGTCACTTGCATAACGTTCTCTGCAAATTTGCTCTGCAATCCAAACATCCCACTCGGAAAGGAAAACATTAAAAGTTGCCGGCAGGCGGCTGTCAGGAGATTTGCCTTGCATCACCGCGGTCGGCTTGCTCTGGTTTTTGCCCATTGACTTTCTCTCCCAAGGCATTCTCCGGCCCTGCTTCTTGGGGCCTCCTCCCCCAGCTGGAGAATCCGATTCTCTTAATTCGCCTCCGCTCGCCGTCTTCATCTGTCAGCCGGCTCTGCGGGTTGTCTTCGTTCTCCGGCTGCGGTCGAATTGAAATTGCTGCCTCAACGTCGGCATGACAATAATCTCGCAAATCTGTTTAAATTAAGCGAGACAAATGTTTTTTTCTGCCCGATGGACTTGCCGGAGAATATGTGGCCAAGACGACCGCCAGACAGTCCAGCCAACTGGGGCTTGCCCCTCGTCATCAGACGCTTCGGACTCGGTCGTGTTTAATGTGGGCTTGTGCATCTTGGTTGATGTGGGGAAGTTATCCTTTATTACATATTGTTGCTAACAAGTTGCCATTAATCAAGGATTGGGGGAAGAAATATTAAACAGATTTTCTTTGCATGGATACCCCATAAGGTTATATTCTATTCCAGCTTTAAACATGGAGGAATTAATACCAGCCCTTAATGGAAAGATAATTATTTGGGAAAGAAAAGGTATTGCCAGAAAAATAAAGAGCAAACAAAAGCAAAATTCAGCGTAATTAAATCGTATAAAAAATACGCACATTCAAAATGGGGAATAATCGAAAAATGTTGCCTGTGGGCTGGCTTTGATCAGCCGTCAAGTGGTTTGATCGATTTCCCCAATAATAAAAATCCACCGACATCTTGTCTATAATCAAAATCCCTCTGGGAATGCTGCTCCGGCTACTGGCTACTGGCTCTGTTGTTTTTGTGGCAGAGGCATCCATCCATCAATCACAATGAAAAGTTTTCCCGCACCGACTGATCTGGCCTGCCAGATCTGGCTGCGCCCACCCATAAATTTGTTTGATCCTGCTTTGCCGGATTTTACGGAAGAATCGAACATTTTCACACAGTAATAAAAATCTCAAACATGTTTGTAAAGTTGTTAGTGCCGCTGATGCTGCTTCTGCTGCTCAGAGGCTTCTGGCTGCCTCTGCCTTTTCGGTTGTAGGCGGGAGCAGAACATATAAATTAACATTTTGACTGCCAACTGGCGCGGCAAATGATCAAAGACACACTGTGCCGTCATCGTTGCGTTGATCATCGTCATCATCGTCATCATCGGGCATCGGGCAGCGGCAGCATTTGAGAGGAGCATTCGGGCAACAGCGCGAACATCATTTCACGTTTACGATCCATCAACACGAGCCATCAAATTGTATACAAACAAACGCAGCAAAGATCAAAAGCCATGTTACCTCCGCACAAGATCTGTGCCGATGCGGCTCCTCCGCGACTCCTCGACCTTCTTCTCCGCCTCCCCATCCGAGTTTCCCTCAAATTCATTAAAAATCTGGTGGTTGCCGCCAACCTGCTGCATCTGGAGAAGGAAGGAGCAGCTTCCCTGGCTCTCATTCTGCCCCGACTTCCCCGATTGTATATTCATTTTGATCGCCTCCTTGAGCGGGCTCACCTAATTATGTGTCGGCCATAATTCTCATTTCTCATCTGTATGAACGTAAAAGAAAGACGTGTTCTCTTTAATATCTTGCCGGATCATCATGATGAGATTAATAAAGATGTTGCCGATACTGATGGTTATGGCCCGATGTGTGAGAGGTTAATGGAAATTAGTATTTACTGCCAATAGGTCAGGGTACTACCATAACTCAGAGTGTAAGCTTTTAAGAACATTTAAAAAATGAAACTTTAAATGGTTTAGAAGGCAATTCATTTCAATATTCCTCTTAGCTCTCGGATAGTAATCGACTAAGATGTACTTTTATTTAAGCCATTTTTGAAGGTAGAAAGTGAAATCCCCTTATTTATGGTTAAAGTCGACTAACCTTTACCCTGCTCCCAAAATGTAAATCAGAATCCGTAAACGGAAGGCGAGTAGTGAGTGTCATAACACCATTAGCCATATCAAATGTCACAGGATCGTCAGAAAGCTGTAAATTTATATGTTGCCGTTTCCGGCACTGTGGAGAATTTCCAGATTTAATGCCTGTGAGCGGCATGTCAAATTCAATTTTACCCCTAGGCGTCAAGCCTAGAGAGGACAAGTCCAGCCACCACCAGTCAGCTGGGACAGGAGCAGAAGGACCGCTCTGGTCTCGGCAGGCAGGGAGCGACCCCAATAAAGTGCAATTAGCCAGATTTATGATTATCCCCTGTTATGCACAAATAATTTTTAGGCAATTCCATATACGCTGTGCGACCGTAGCACGTACGGCTCAGCCCAAGTCCCCGGAACGAGAATTTATAACACCAAACGTAAACAACAAAGAAGACAAATCACTTTATTCACGGCCGCCGCAGAAACCACCCCCCGGCGGAACACCCCTTTTCCCATTGCCCGGGGCTCTGAGAATCACATAGGAGTGGGTATGTCGGATGTGTCAAGGATAGGGCGGGTGTACGGTCCTTAGTCCTCAACTGGCGGCGTATAAAATCGAATCGAAATGTGCTGGAAATTTGATACCTCTGTGAGTTTGATGTGTGGCTTTTCTGGTCAAATCGACTCGGGAGTTTGAAATTATTATAGGTTTGGTTATATACCAGAGCACACCCTTCTCATACTATTTCTACATCGAAGGTGTTGACAGTTTTGGTCTGATTTCTTTCTGACGAAAAGCGATTGCTTTTCTTAGGTGAAGGAAACTGAAGCTGTGAGATCTTGATTCAAAAACGAGAATTATAAAATTTCGATCATAAAAACAGTAAAAAGATTGAGTTCAAATACTATTTGGGACTTACGCATCTAAATTATTAATTAAAATCTTAAAACTCCCAATTAGGCGTTTATAATCTCATTTGCTGAAACAGACAGTTCAAGAACCTGCCGTCTATATGGCTTTCAAAGTGGGCAGGTTAACTTTTTTAGCCCTTTGGCCAACCCCTTTTCGGTTGTTCGGTTTCCGGGTGATGATAAGTACTTTGGCTCAGTTGTTTTTGTTTGTAGATGTTATTAATTTCGCGTAAAAGGGGGCCTGAAGGCTTCGCCCGCTCAACGGAAAAAGGCACCCCGAGAGCTGTCAATGTCACTGGGGTGGATAGATGGATGAATGGATAAATGGATGGAATGAACAAGAGCTGGTCTGAGGGAGTTGGTAACACAGCCAAAGGGGCAAATGTTAGCGGGCGTGCGCTGTCAAATTTGACAAATGTTGACAAATGGTTGGAAAATAATATTCCATAAGAAAAAGGACCACACGTTCAGTGCTGCTCACTCCCCGAGTATTAATATTATTTGCCTTCATTAGTGGCGTGTAACCCGAGGCGTCGCCATCGGAATTGACAACCATTTGCACTTGTTGTGGGTCGATGTTTTTTGCATAGGCCAAGCTCCTCGTTCATTGTTGTCCTGTCAAATCAATCATTGTCTGCCTGTCGCCTCAGTCCTGCCTGGCCTGGCCTGGTCTGCGATGGTATGGTCTGGTCTGGCTATATGGCCTCCATGGTTTTTGCACACTTGGATTTCGCCGTCCGTCTGGTTGTCTGGTGGTCCTCTTTGTTATTGACATAAAGCCAGCCCATAATTTTTCATTGCACTGCACACGCATGACATTAATTTTGTTGACAGTTTTCTTTTATTTCATACTGCCTTTGTACTTATTCTTTTTCCTTTCGGGCTGTCAGCACGCATTTACATGTGTCAGACGAGGTTTCCCTGGGAAATGTCGTTGGCAGGGTTGAAAGTATTATGCCCACGGTTGGATAGGATTCGTCCCTGTTACGTGTGCGGATTTTGTGGTTTTGCGAATTTTTTTTAATTTTCGAAAGAGTTTTTCGTGTCCTAATTGAAGTTGTCATCCGTCATTCTTACACATGACAAGGTATTTACTCTGTTTGTGTTTTAGTTTTTCCCTCTACGAATAAATAATCAATATAATTTAGTTGTAGATGGAACTGAAAACTGTCTCCAAGCAGGTGCCCCACATTAATCTCTGAGCTAGCATTGGACATTTATATTTAATGTTTCTTACAACCTAGTTTCGAAAACAACTCAAGTTCCATGGCGCACGGGAAGACACATGGACTCCCACCCATGTAGGAGCTAGTGGATTGGCAGCTCCAAAAAACTTCACCGGAATGACGGCATCCGACAGGCGACATGTATAATTTACAAGATTAACGATACAAAAATTGATTTCAATGCCATTAAAAATGTCGAAAATAATCTGAGATACATAAAAAGTTTTAAGGTTTTATTGTGGGGAGCTGTTATTTATTATCAGGGTGTGTGTGGAAATGGGACACCATTTAAGTCATTTAAATTTTATAGTGAGATAATTTAACGACCTTTCGACATCAGGTACTTAAGGGAATTCGTCGGCAGTGCCTCCACAGGGTTTCACCTTAATGACTCCACGACAAGTTTTAGTGGCGAGTCATTTGGCTTTCCCTTCAGTCGTCCCAGCATTCTAATTTTTACGACTCGTCGTCTTCCGTAATTGTCACATTCCGTCAGCTACCAGAATTGATTTGGGTTTCAAACAGGCGCACTCAACTTTTGTTTCCTTTTTATGACAATTTTAGTGCAATTTTGTGGAAATAAAATGTATTCGTTATGACTACACCCCTGAGACCAGACTCTAGTGACTTGAGAGATGGAAGCCAGAAAGCAGTTTCCCCACTTTTCCGAATCGCTTTGATTTTCTATCCGCCTCTGAGTGCCTCTGCGAGTGTGTGTCAAAGTTTATATTTTTATTTGTTTCGACAGTAAACTTGATGTGTTTATGACACATCTTGACAGTAAGTAGCTGCTGCGTTGCTGCCTGGCTACTGTCAGTCACTTGACCTTTTTTCATTCTTTTTTATTGGATCCGTCGTGGAACATCCCGGGCTAAGCGCCCACTTGTGCTTGATCTTCGTCGGAGTGTGGGACAATGGGGGCCACAAAGATATAACTTGTTTCCCTCATGATTGATATGGCATTCAATAGAATTGAGGAAGGTGCTCTATTGAGCGATAGCCAACACACGTGTAGGCCATTTGGGAACTTTTTTGTAATTAAATAAAATAGAAATTTGGAAATATCGCATGAGTTCGAAGAGATGAAAGGAAAATCCAATAAATCGTGAATGCTTGTACGGATGTCATTTGAGGCTTTTAAGGTTCTCTATGCTGTTCGAGATATGTTTGATGTGAAAGAAATAAGTTAGGAAAACGAAAACCGCAAAATAGAAAATCTATCAAAAGTTGTCCGTGCCAACAAGGCAGACATCAACGGCTCCCAGCCGAAGAACAAAAAAATGGTTCCTCAGTTCAGAGACCGAAGTCGTAAACACTCTAAAAATGTTAAGGACTAAGCAAATCCTAATATTTCCGTACTCTTGCGCAAAAAGGGGTTTCTGTGACATACATGTACTCATAGCCCATGCTCAAATAGAAAGTTTTTGAATAAAAAGTGATACTTCCTGTAACGGTATAAACGTGGGGAGGCCCCAACGGGGGAACCAAACTGAACCGAATAAAACGAACAACATATTCAATAACGAGACATGTCAAAAAGCCATCATAAACAGATGACATTTCCCATATTGAGTGGCGAAAGTAAAATTTAATAATAATACGACATCGGCGACGGCCAAGTCAGAGTCAGAGTTGTTGTTGGTGGTGGCGTTATCACCACATAAGAAGAAGTGGGTGGTTGTTTGGGGCCAGAAGGAACGGGCATGGAAATGAGGGAAGGGCGGTTCGGAGATTTCTACAAGGCGGCAACACGTCAACAACGAAAATTGACACGCCGACATAAACACTCGCACATGATGTCGTGGCCCCAGGTTCTGGATGAGGAGCATTCCCCCAATGCCTCCCCCACGGGTCTTGTGGCGCCCCCTGCCGCGTGGAATATATAGCAAAAATGTCAATATGTTGTTCGGGCCTGTCAGGCTTGTCATGTCAAGCAGCAGCACCACCGAATCGTATCTCAGTTTCAGACCCGCAGTGGTCCCTGCCTAGAAGCAACTTCTTCTAGTAGGAGTCGGAAAATATTCGGAAATGTTCTACCTATTTGTCTTCTTGTCGTGTCATTTTGTTGGGATAGCTTTGATTTTTTCCACGATGCTCTCAGGCTACCGGGTTCTGTTACCCGATACAAGCTCCACTGTACTGGCTCCCCATTTTCTTTCCCGCATTATACCGCTTTCATGAATGTTTGTGGCACATAATTGAAAGCTAGCTAAATTAATTTCAATGCAAAGGCGCCAACCTCGAACCGGTTCGTTCCTCTCATTTGCAGCCCCTCTCACCTATCCCCACGCCGCCCATGGTGGCAACAACTGACTTTTCACACATGACTGGCTGCCCGACGGCCTGAATGACTTTGACTGGCAGCTCGTTAACCGAAGCTTCCACTTAGTTAACTGATAGTTAGCGTGGGCCAGCACTAACCATTTTCTGTTCACTTTGTGCCATTTACATGTGTAACATGTGGAGGTGGGAGTGACCCCGGGTCAGCCAACTTGCGACCTAAGAAACTCTGCAGTTGAAGGAGGCATGAGGTTTTATTTCGAATTTATTTTATTTACAACATTCTGATTTATATCATAAACCTCCTCGGACTAACTTTGATAAATGGACTTGCAGAGAATATTATAAGCAGGAATGAGGACAATCTGGAGTATACTGAAGAACAGGGTCAACAATGGCTTGCCATTTTTCAATTAGAAATTCAGCTGGCTAATTATTTAAAAATAGAAAGTGTCCTTTCCTCAGATCTATTGATCCGAACTTCACATAATAGTCTTTGTTCAAGTGAGCGGAAGTGATCCTCATTGTTTCTCATTTCATGGAATCGGAAATGTGCCCTCTTCCCGTATCTGTGTACTCATGTATTTGTTTTCTCATCCAGCTACCTAGTTCGGGAACCACCCTGCGGTCATTTAGTGCTCTGTCATAATTCGTTTCCTGTTTATTCAACTACTTAGGATTGACAGCGACTTTTGTGTCAACTAATAAACCGAAAAACGAAAGACTCGTAGCCAAATGAAATAAAAACGAGTCAGCAAATTTACGACCATCCTCAAAACGTGACCCGCTCCCGGGGGGCTGACCACGGCCGAGTATCCCCTATGCGCCGACGGGATGAAAGTCCACATGCGAGTGAATCCTTATATGTATCAGTGCCTTTAGTGCGGTACGTGTGAATTGCCCTAACGAGAGAATGTCTCCTGCCGACGGTCGTAAAAAACAAAAGGTCCATGCTCCTTCTCCCTCCGACAATATGGTCCGCTGTGTGGATGGAATCGTAAAAACTAACCACCCATGGCTAAGCCCCAACGCTTTTGCTAAATGTTCGATAATTTTTGGCCGCAATTGCAGTTTTATGACGTTTCATGGATCATATGTGACTCGGCCCATAAATTGTTGCAAGTTTCTCCGCAGCAGTTATCTCTCATATTATGTCCTGGGTCCCGTCGTTGTCATAAACTCCCCGATAGTCGGCAGCCAAGCCAAGCCAGCTGTCGTCGACTGTCCTTAATAACTATTTCTATTACACTTGGCACTCGTAGCACGCAGTGGTTGCAGGAGAAGGACGAGGCAGGACAGTCGCTGGCAACATTTTGCACTTATCTATGTAATGGTAAGGGTGTCGATCCCCGGGGTTTAAGCAGTTCAAGTAATGCAGTATAAGGTTAGTGGCGAAGAGATTTTAAGACTGTATTCATCTAAGGCTATCGTCCACAAACATTCCAACCGAATGAGAGCTTTTTGTTTAAATCTTAATATTTTATGGATTTTTTACGATGATTTACTGAAGTGACTTAATAAGTTCTTAATCGATTCCTTACACTTAACACTCGAACATCTTTAAAAGCTGTTTAGTTTGATTAACGAGCGACTCAGGAAAAAAGCCCAAATACTCATACATGGGAAATAAACAACTTACCGCAACTGCACTTCGGTTAGAACTGGCGCTCATAATTCGCGACTAATTTAAAATAATTTATAACGGGCGTTTGTCACATAAATCAAGCCGACTATAATCCTTTTGAACGGGGCGCTCGCACAAAGGAGCTCGCCTGCATGTCACTTGAGGATTTATATCTTCCTTTTTGTATCTCCCAGCTGAGCCAGCGTAACATCGAGCAGGAGCCCAAAGACCCCACCTCGAAATCGGGGCCGAAGCCAGGCCAGAGCCGAACGGCGGCCTCGTTTGATGTGCAAACATTATTAAAAAGCCAATAAAACATTTAAAAACAGCTTGAAATTTTTCATTGTTGAGTTGAGCTCCCCTCGCTTTCGATTTTTTGTTTGTTTCGCTTTGGAAATTGAAAAGAAAAAAGGGAATGAGCCACAGATTCGAAGACTTATTAATGCGACAAGAACGATGCCACGGAGCAGCATCGCAGACAATTTAATATCTTTTGAATCCCTTTGAGCTTATTCCGAATGCAGAGGCTGCGGTGCCCGCCGCTGCCAAGAACGGTAGCACACGAAAATGTCAACAATCAGGGAACAATCACATTTGGCCTGCTGTCAATGTGACAGCTACCAATATTTATTTTAAATCACCAGCTCTCAAGAATATGCACTGCGAGAAATAGACACCAAACGAACAAACTATTACTTCAAAACTATTTCTTTAAATATATACTTTAAAGTCCTCATTTTTAAGAAGGACTCAACAAGTAAAGTTTTTATGGACCTAACAAGTTTTTTCTTCAGTGATGGTTGGGGTTTACCTGATTGGTTGGTCTTCTGCTCGGCGTTTATTTAGGCAGCTACTGTATTTGTTTTTTGGCTTCCAATTTCGTTTGAATCTCCTGCTCAAGTCAGTCCGACAGTCAGTCAAAATGAAATACAAATATCTTTGACAGCTACTGTGTGTGGATCGTGACAGGGACTGGAAAAGGAGCAGGGGAGTGTTAAGGAAGAGCTGAGCCACACCGACTTTGAAGTCCGCCTGACTTGAGCTGAGCTGACTTGCCCATCATTCGATTCATTTCGTCTTCCCTGCTTTTTGCTTTTGTCATGTCATGTCTCGGAACTCGGCTTGAATCTCGGCTCAGCTCAATTCAGCTCGTCTCGGCCAGAGTCATTTCCTTTTTGGTTATTTTAGACGATGTGTGACACACATTCCTTCTGCATAATACGGCACTACTTCAAAGGACTCTCTCTACCCGGCTGTCCCTCTCAGCCAGGCGTGTGTCTGTGCGGCTTTGGTCAAACGAAGGGGACCCAAAAATGAAAGGACGCAGCCAAAAAGACAACAGCCACCGAAGAAATGCCCCTAAGCCAATTCACAATTTGAAACAATGCCTATGGACAATGATTGCACTGTCCTTGAGGCGTTTTGCTGATGTTCTTAGAATCAAATTGTCTCCCAAAACAATATTTATGGTGTCTTTCCTAATGATCCTTCATAGTTTGGACTCTGGGAGAAACATATTTTGCAAACCTAAAAGTCTTCAAAATCTATTCAATTCACGACTCAATCAGCAACTCAAACACACCTTACATTCTTCGCCAACTCGCAAATCGGGGCCCATCCACTCATTGGAATTATACATTTATTTAAAAATGACACATTCATGTAAATTTCGGAATATAAATATAAAATGGGCAATCAAATATCAGTCATACGCCTCATGAATAATTTATCCAATTTAAAAGGCAAAACCGAACCGAAGAGGTGGAAACAATAGTGCCAATGCAAATGCCCATAAAATTATACAATTACAAAATATTAAAAAAAAATTATGGCTAGTAATTTTCAACGCGCATAAACCAAAAACAAAGCCAGCTTTTATTTATGTTTTATATGCAAAATATAAACAAAGCCTCGAAACGAAAGTAACCAAATGAGACGCACGAGGAAAGGTAGATGATGCCGACAAAGTGGCCGCTGTCTGATCATTTCATATATCAAAAGACCATAAAAAAGAAACGGGCTCGTTAAGGAAACGTGTCTGCCAAGCGTCCAGACCAGGTGATACCCTAAAATATACAAACATACCTTGAAACCTTTTCATTTGATTTAAACTACAAAAAAGTAATTGAAAAGACAGATGATGTCAGAAAAGATTACTGCTCTTAAGGAACCTCTTAAGGAATGTCTTTGAAAATAAAATAATTTTGATAAAAAATAAATAAATATGGTCTCAAATTCGAATACTTTGAGAGTCCTAACTTCCATGGATATCTCATTTATTTTCATGCACGCGGTGAGAGCCCAAACGGAACGAGACCCCCATAAAGAGTGCCAACGTTTTCATAGTGTTTTAAATAGTTTACGATTATTGCGGGGCATCCGAGCCAACCTACCAACGAGAAACTAATGCCAATGGGCTGTGATTAGTAAACTCTTTGCCGCTTTGAACTTGCCCGACACTTTTGGGGTTTTGTTTAGGGCTGTTGCGAGGGTTTCCGATGCATTTTTAATTAGGGTGCACCGACAGAAGTCTTAAGTGTTGATAATCATTGAATTTATCACCTGTGAACAGAGCCTCGTTACCTTCCAATCAATTAAAGTTGCCACGGCAGTATTTCTCTCCGCCATAAAATGGAAACTCGTTTGGGGAAAACTCGAACCCGAACTCGAAGCGCGCCTAAAAGATTCATTTCAACAGTCACCGCATCATCATCACAGTAATCAACGTTTTGCGACGGGCTGCCATTTCATGTCAATCACATCATTTCCACATCGCCTGCTTTTCCACCAGCCCAAAATTGGTGGTTGTTATGAAGTGAATATATTTTGGGGTTTTCACTAATTGGAGTCCCAGCCGAATAATCGAACCGTCTAATTGAGAATAAATATGGGGATAAAGCGCTCTGAGGGGTTCCATTTTGACGCAACTGGACATCACGATGGGGGTTGAGAGTATTGAGCAGTTGGTAATTCAATTTTAAGTTTTCTAACTTTCCGTTCGATATTTTAATATCATTGAGTTTCTTTTATGTTGTTTGGATACACTCGTAAGGAATGGAAAAAATGCTGAAATTAAACCGTTTTGAGAGAAAATGTAAGGCGCATTTTTGCTTTTAAGCAATATCCGTACTCACACACTCTTGACGACTCTCCAAAAGGGCTTCAAATGGGATTTCTTTTCATTTTTTGCTTGTTTCCAGCAACAAATGCAATCAAAAATCTGCAAGTGCCTGCCTGCAGCCCTTGAGTTAATGATATACACTCACTTCAAAAGGAGTGTGCACTGGGGAATGGGGTTTCTAGAGGGGGTTGCGGCGGCATTATCTGGGCACTCATGAGGGTTCGCCCTGCCTTTGTCCCTCTCCCCTTTCTTATTTGGTTTGAGGCAACATTGTGTCAAGTTTAAAAACTGCAAAGAAAGCAAAGCCATTGAGTAGAGCCCATTCAGAATCCGGTAAAGAACCCGATTCGGTTTGCGCACCCCTTGACGGGTAATGCCAACACTCTCGCACACACATGCGCTTGATAAGGGTAGAAACGTATCCGGAATTTGACGGCACTTGAGAGCTCGGTTTTCAATGACTGACAACCTTTCTTCTCCACTGAATTGCAACTGTGAAAACAATTAAGCTCTAGACATGAAAATATTTGCCCCTTTCCATCTGCCCTGTAGTGATGTAATAAATCCCTTA
Organism: Drosophila ananassae; assembly: GCF_017639315.1. Lineage (NCBI taxonomy): Eukaryota > Metazoa > Arthropoda > Insecta > Diptera > Drosophilidae > Drosophila > Drosophila ananassae. The sequence goes on from NC_057930.1 coordinate 27,418,326, forward strand.
ACAATGCCGTAATGCCTCGCTTGACTGACTGAGCCGCTGGTCCGTACCCTCGACGGCTCTTCAAGTGTCATCCAATAGATACATAGATACCGGGAGCGACGGCCGGGGATTGCCTATTGAGCAACCCTTGCGCAGGACTCGATGATATCCTCACTTATCCGATCAAATCTGTTGCCTATTAAATCTGTATTAACCCCTGGCGGGGGACTTATTTTTTGCACCCGTTGTCTATGCGAGAAGTTCTCATGATCAGCATCAAAATGTCACTTCCGATTTGATCTCTGAACTTCCTGGAAATCTCCTCTGCTCGTGTGTCTAAGAATTTTCCAATACCAATAAATTGACAAAAACCTTGAGCGTTTGTCAACAAGAAGGTAGCCCAGCCCAGCAGCGGGGGTTCCAAAGAACCCAAAGTCTAAACGAGACGAGGGACTACTTCAAAGGACCGCCAATATGGGCAAGGCAAGGCAAAAAGCCGATTCATTCATGTACTCCCATACACGGATATAAAGACCGGCAGAAATGTGCAAATATTTTCACTCGGCCAAATTTCTTCATAATTTCTGCGGCACTTTTCTTTTTTCGATTTCTGTTCTGGGCTGTGTGTGGGACAATGTTACCAACAATGGGCAATGACCACTGTGCGTGCCCAATGGCATACTAAATGAGATTTCTCTGGCTCCTGGCATCTTCCAGTGAAATGTAAACAAGTTGAACTGCTCATTGAAGTACGGAAGGTGTTTTTTTTTTATTTTCCCGCATTGTCAAGCAAACAAGAAGTCGGAAAGATACGTTTTGATGCCTTTACGTTTATGAGAAAGTGTTTTAGACAAATCTAAAGATTACGTGATATATAATTGTATCTGTTGGACTAACTATGCCCAAAATATGTCTCAAAAGTTTAAGTTTTAGCCATTCTGGTCTTAACTTGGTCAACATCCTATGCATCCATTTATTTCTGGAAAATGGCCATAACTTGGCTAGTAATTACCCGATCAACGAATTTTACACCTTCCCGTTCTTAGATCTAAGAGGACTTTAATTCTGCATCAAAACCTGGACAACTAAAATCTGACCCAATTTTCGATAATTTTCTATCATGATTTTGGACAAAAATTTCAGGGAAATTGCCATAACTTGGCTAAAACATATACCATCTTCAAATGTTATACCTTTCCGACCTTATCTCATCGAGTGGCATGATTTTTAACCAAAACCTGGACAACTAAAATCTGACCCAGTTTCTGTACATAATTGATAGTGTACAATTTTATTCTATTTCTAATGAAAATAACATGAACTTTGGTGAGCTGAAAATAAAATTGAACATGCAATTAAAATAAATTGAGACTTGCAATTTGCATATTTTAAAAGCAAAACTTTGAACTCATACTTTGGAAACTTTTTAACAACTCCAAGTGGCAACTGCAGGACCACAGACTGGGGCAAGGGCAGAAAGCGGTAAAGAGCTGCAGCTAACTGACATTTGACTGTCAGACGCTGTTGGCTCTCATTCGTTAATGTCAGAGCCAAGAGTTAATCTCGCGTGCATTTCAAAACAACGCAGACAGGCGGGAGCTGGGGCGAAGGACGGCGGGAAGGCTGAATTGGTGGACGATGGGGAGTGGAAAAGTGAGGTACGCATTGGTCGCTGGTTTATACTGTAATCAAGGTTGGGCTTTTGCGTTGCTCGTCCTCCTGTCCAGCAACCCCGAGACCCTGACATGAAACAGAAGCAGAATCTTTTAGTACATCAAAGAAAATTCGGGTAATTTATTTATTAAATTCAGAGCTTTGAAAACCTGAATAGTATTAGATTCTATCTATTCGGCATTCCATAACACATTTGTTTCATATCCGTGCCCTACGAGATCCTTTTCTCTCAGTGCACAGAGTGAATGAGTGACTGACTGACTGACGTACTGCCAACTGGCAAGCAAAGCTGCAGCAGGAGCAGTATCGGCTGATGGATGGCGGAAAAGCAACGAGAGAGAGATGGATGTTCAGGGACAGAGTCAGCGCAGGGAAGATAGAATGCCTGCAGAATGTATGAATGACATGGCAAGCATGCTCCCGCCCGGATGATGGTTCGGAGCCCCAGTTGGGATTGAGACTCAAAACAGGACCTCCAGCTCTTAACCGATGCTTCCGCCGATCACACGCAGAATTGCTTGTGGGGAGAAAATACCGTCAAGGATTGGCGTTATTGGCCGCCTAACTATCCGTCCTAACTGAAACTACCAGACTAAGTTGGCCTCCAGTTTGCAGTATCCTTAAGATGGAAAAGAATAAAGTTAAAATAAGGTTGTCCTTTTTTCCATAGCATTTTGATACTTTTGATATACAAAGATACATAAATCCCATTTACTATTTGAAATCTCCTTAAAAACTCTCTTAAACCTACTATAACCAATGGAACGCATAAACTCATCTAAAGACTATATATATAAGAAAATGGATATATTAAAAACTTAGAAAAAGTTCAACATTTTGGCACCACTCTTCCTTGTTTTGTGGGACTTTGGCCCAATTTGGATGACTCCGGAGGGGACTCCGGCATATAGACCATGATATAGTGGCAAAGTAATTTGAAATGAAAATTAATGACATGCAATCAATATTCGTAGTCGTCGTTATTTGTTATTTTGATGACTTGCCTTGTGCACACACACTCTTTGGCCGGGCCTCGACTCACTCTCGCCCATTTGTCAAGGGCAAAACAATTGGGAGCATGAAAATGAAATATGCCCGCCATGCTGGAGTAGCTCAAGCCAAGCTCAGCCAGTGCGAAAGAGTGGGGCTGGCAGGCAGGCTGGCTGGTTGGGGGAGCGAGGTGGCTTTCAACCGCAATATGCTTAAGTTGTGGTTATTTATTGTCTGGCATTTATAGTGCCGGAGCAGCCCGGTGGAATCACAGACAGGAGTAGTATTTATGTACACTACACTGATGCGATAGATATCCATACGACGTGGTGTACCAACCTCTTGAAGCTTTTATTCAAGTATTAAGATTTCATTTGCAAAGATTCTTAATCTTATAACATCATATACATCTTAAGATATGAAGATACTTTTCAAAGATACTTTTCCAACTTGAAGGCACTACAATGATTGTCTGATTAGTTAATCTAAAACAATTTTTATTAAATATTATAGATAATTTTATGTTATAAACAAGTCCCAACGGAACAAGAAGAAATCATTTCTTCAAGCCTGGGATAGAGCTTATTCATATTTATACTTCCATGCGCTAACCCTCTTGCAGGAAACTTTTTGGCTGATTCGTATCGACGTATTTCGCCCGCATTTTGTATTCCGGCTGTCAACGCCAAAAGTTCAAACTGATCAAACCGAGCCCAGCCCCTCGTCCGCCCATTCCACCCTCACCTCCTGCAATCATCTTTCTTTCTCCGCTCCTCTGGCCTTTTTCGGTGACTGACTGACTGACATGAGCTTACGTTTCTACCGTTATTCCCCTCCATCCATTCCGGCTGATTGATGGGCGACAGCAAAAAAGTTGGCACTTGCTTTGCTATGTGCTGTGCTGTGTGTTGTGTGCTGTGGGCCCGAAACCCCAGAATCACCCACCAATCGCCGAAAAAGTTCTCCATCAGTGGGGCAGGGGGTCTAACACTAACCGAAATAAGTCATCGCGTGCATTTTGGCCATCAAGCCAAAGCCAAGATTGATTAGTTATTGAAAACACATCAGTTTGCGGAACTAGAAGAGCAGCCTTCGATACCCTGTAATTTATATTTTGGACACCAACAATATTTCTGGTAATAACTAATTAATAACTGTATAGTTTCTCTTCTTTTAATAAATATATCCTATACCAAAATTTCTCCCCGTGTAATCACTTTTTTGGCATTTCAAATAAGTCATAATGATTTTTGATCGATGCGTCCCGGTCCGAGGACGTCAGCGGATCATTAACAAAAATTATACTGCCCGACCAGGCCATCCAATTCCGCGTCGGCCAACCCCTTGGTCTTCCCGCCTCCGCCTCTGCCTCCGCCTCTGCCTCCGCCTCCACCGATTGTGGAGCGTTTCTCGATTCCCCGCGCATAATCATTTTCAATAAATAATTTTTTCCCTGGCCCGAAACTTCCACTCTTTGTTGTTATTTTTCGCCGCTTTTTTGTCGGTTGGCATAATGACAGCATGACAGGATAAATTACTGCCAAATGAATGAGGCAAAATATGTCTTAAGCGACACACTCGCCCCAACAAACACACACACACACACGCACACTAACAGACAGCCACGCCCACTTGGCGCTGCCAAAAGCCAAACATCAAAAATTATTTTCCCTCTCATTTTTGTTGTGTAATTTACCACCAAATAGCGCGGCCAGGACCGGCAGGGGGAAGGATGGAAACGCCCGCATGGGTAAAATTAATAGGCATAATAATTTTTTGACAGCACACCCAAGGATAACGCACCAACACACAGCCAAAGACAGGCAACTCATCAGAGTCCTTTGCATGCGGTGGTAGTACATTTTTTCCACCCCGGAGTCGGGGAGTACGTTGAGTGACAGGCAGGTTGATGATAAATGATGTCGCTGATGTTGGTCCGGGTTGTGCGTTGTGCCCCCGGGCAGCCCCTCGCCCCAGCAACTTGTCTCTTGCCACGTCATGGAGGCAATCATTTGGGGCTCTCCCCCTCCTCGGATCCATCTTCTCCGCGTCGTCCTGCGTTCTGCCCCTGCTCCCCCATTATCGCCCTTGCCACTGACACAGACAGTCGTCGTCGTCGCCTGATTACTTTGATGACGTTGCCACATATTTGTGTGCTGGTTGGTGTGCTCCTGCCTCCCGATTCTCGTCCAGGAATGAAATTCATAATATTTTGTGCACTCTCACTAGGCTCAAAGAGATGGGTGAGATTCGGGTATATTGACTTTCAGATAAGCTGGAAGAATATCATCAAAAATATCAAATTTAAGAGTTTATTCTAATAATGCATAGTTAACTTAATCTGTATTTAATATTATATATATTTCAGTTTTTGGAAATATACAGAACTTGAAAATTTCAAAAACTGTAGCCTTCTTAAAATTTCTCACTTTTGACTTTTTTGTTAGCACATATAGATGAATAATTAATTGATTAAATGTTTTTGTGCGTGTCTCGCCTTGACATTGAATAATTGCTTTCCATTTCGCCAAATACACTTACGTGGCTATTTTGTCTTTGCGACTTATCTACTCGCATCAAAAGTGTGAGCCTAGAAAAATATGGGACGGGGATCTATAATACAAGTGCCAAGTCATCAGGATCTAATCCATCAGACGCGATGTGTCAATTTAAAGTGTGAGAAAATTACAGGGAATGATGGACGATGTCTATAGAAAGTAATTAGAGCGAGTCTGTAATGGGGGTTCTTTCGAATGGATCCCATGTGCTCTCAGGGGAGAGACACATATGTATGCCATTATCATACAATAAAATAGCTAAATAAGCAGTTTATTTATAAGAATATATATAAACTATCTGCTTTAATATCAGACTAATTCTCGCCAGATCACGTACCACCATTACGAAGTTGATTAAAGTGCTTTTGCTTTCGATGTGAAAATGTAGGCAAATGCGGTGCAATTAGTGTTGTGCTAAGTCAGCGCTAAATGCACATAAAATGTGCGTTTAATTTTGGATTACAGAACAGACAGGCGGAGCATGAAGCCGATTGAATTTTTGTGGATAATTAAGTGATTTAAAACGAGGCGGAATGCTGAAAATGTGCTCCACTGACTCTGGCCAAGAGCGAGTCCAGCCAGCAGCCGTGGCGAAATACCGGGCTGACCCTGGCATAGAAATTCAAATCATCAGCCGCACACAGGCCGGCCGAACAATAGGTTCTGAACCTGAAATGGCTCATAAATAAAACAATTGAGTTAAACCATAAATCAAACACTTAATACAATAGTTTCCGCTTTTATTATTATGTGTTCGCTTTCAACTTCCCAACTACGCTGTGCACTCGCATAAAATTGCCATAAATTAAAATAACAGTAAAATAAAGCATTCGGCAGGGAGTACTGCCAAGGAGTGCTATGCCATATACTATATGTATTAACCCGCAAGTTCCCCCAAGAATGATGAACTCTTGGTAATTAAGTTTAACACTATTTATTGGTCTTGTAATACAGCCGCTCTGTGTGCTTTCTATTCCTCGACTGACAAGTCGCTCTTGTCCGTCGATCCCTTCACTCTCTCTCTGGCAGCATCTCCGCTCTCGTTTGTGACGTCACCGCCCGTTGCCGGCTCCCACATCCCTCCTTTGTTAACGAGTTTTAGCTTCAAGGACTTGGTGGGCAAAGGGTCCAGTTTATCCGTGGACTGTCTACGCTGCTGGCCTTTCCGTTCATCGTCTCCATGGTCCTCCTGGGTTGATGTTATCCTGGGTTGAGTGTTGCCTATAGAAGAGTGTAAAGGAGCCTCCAAATCGTTTGCATATATTGGTATCTTTTTGACGTGAGATACATTTCTTGTCAGAGTTCTGTCTCCTGACATAAGTTTGACTATGTTGTTATTTTTCTCGACAACCACATATTCGGTTTCCTGGAAGCTTGGGGTTAACTTATGAGGAAAAACTACATTTTTCAAAAGCACCTTATCCCCTACATTAATTACGTTATCCTTTGCTCCCCTCTTTTTATCTGCTTCTTCTTTCCCTTTTTGTTTCAATATACAATCCCTGTCCCTTTCAGCAGAGTCTATACCCTTCTCTTGGATGTCATCTATGCATGGAACTTTGTCGCGGATAACCCTATTAAACATGAGTTGAGTCGGTGCTACCCCAGTTATGCTATGTGGAGTGACGTTGTGCATGAGTATAAATTTCTGGATTTCTTCCCTGTAGTTTTTTGAATTAGAATGAGCTATCTTTAAGCGTTTAACCAGAGATCTATTCATGTTTTCCACTTCTCCATTAGCTTGAGGCCAATAGGGTGGAGATTTGACTTGTTCTATACCGCAAGTTTTGCAGTACTCCTCGAATTCTTGACTTATGTACTGTCGTCCATTGTCAGTTCTTAAATGTTTCGGGTACCCCAGCCTACAGAAAATCTCCCTCATCACTTCAATCAGGCTGGCTGACGTAATAGAGCGTAAGAATTTGAACTCCATATAGCGAGAGTAATAGTCAATAAATACTACTACGAACTCATTATTTGGTAAGGGCCCCAATATGTCTGAAGCTACCCAAATCCACGGACCGGTTGGGAATGGATTCCGTTCCATCGGTGCTGGCTTTGGGTTTTGCGACACTAGAAGACAGTCTCTGCAATGTTTTACGTATTTTTCTGCGTCACGGTCAATCAGTGGCCACCATACTTTCGATCGCAGACGTCTTTTCATAGCAGACTCTCCCGGATGTCCTTCGTGAGCCAGCTCAAGCACTCGGTTTCGAAGCGATGTCGGGATCACGATGCGGTTACCACGCAACAGAAGGGCTCCTATAGCTGAGAGCTCATAACGAAATGGGTAAAGTTGTTTTAAGGATCCAGGTTTCCATGAGTCGCACTCCAAACAGGACATTGCATCGATTATCTCCTCATCTTTTGTTGAATGGTTAGCAATTTCCGAAATGGTCATCGATTGGGGAATACTGTTTTCGACCACCCGTAGTATGCTGTAATCCTTGTCTCCGACACAAGAATCGGATGGAGATGTCTGGCAGAGTCGGGATAATGAGTCCGATATGTTCTCTTTTCCCGCCTTATAGATGACTTTGAATTGGTAGGATTGGAGCCGTAGTAGCCATCTCTCTATGCGGGCTGGCGGTCTGGATGTCGGTTTGAAAATGGCCTCCAACGGTTTGTGGTCGGTTACAAGTTCGAAGTGAAGTCCTGTCAGGTAATAGTAAAATCTTTCAACCGACCAAACTAGAGCCAGACTTTCTTTTTCTGTTTGGGAATAACGTTTCTCAATGTCTGACAAAGCTCTGCTAGCGAATGAAATAATTAGGGGATCGCCATTACCTGAGAACTGCAGTAATACCGCTCCAAGCGCTATTGGACTGGCATCGGCTATTAGCCGAGTTCGATTTCGCGTGTTGAAATATGCGAGGTTTGGTACTTTCGCCAATCGATCTTTTAGATTCCGAAAGGCATCTCTTTCCACCTTTCCCCAGCTAAATTTCGAGTCCTTCTTTAGCAATTGTCTTAGCGGTTCCGTGTAATGAGTCAGGTCTGGAATGAATTTTCCAACGTATGTCACCAACCCTAGAAAACTGCGAGTTTCTTCCTTGTTAATTGGTTCCCGAAACCCTCGGATTAAATTGACTTTTTCCGGGTCCACTTCGATACCTTTATCTGAGATGATGTGACCCAGAAACTTGAGTCTGTTTGTTTTCCAGGTGCATTTTTGATCGTTCAGTAAGACACCGTTTCCATCGAATACTTTGCAGACATCTCTTACTGTCTTGTCATGTTCTTCCTCGCTAGCTCCAAATATAATGACATCGTCAATGTAATTCATGACGTTGGTAAAGGGTGCCAGAAGCTGTTCGAGGTGACGTTGAAATATTTCCGGAGCCGAGTTGATTCCGAACATTAGCCGTTTGTACCTAAAGAGTCCTTTAGGGGTTATGAACGTCGTAATTTCCCTGCTGGCTTCGTCGAGTTCTAGTTGATGATAGGCGTCTTTGAGGTCGAGACGCGAAAAGAATTTTGCGTCTTTTAATTTGGTCATAAAAGACTCAAATGTCGGCATCGGGTAATTTTCCCGACGAATGGCCTTATTTGCTCTCCGCATATCAACACACAACCTAACATCACCGTTTTCCTTGAACGCCAGCACAATGGGAGAGATCCACGCGCTGGGACCAGTAACCGCTTCGATAATGTCTCGACTTAAACCTTCTTCCAGCTTGGCAGCTACTTTCTCTTCGAGTGCTACCGGAATCCTTCGAACTGGCTGTTGAATAGGGATAACTTGGGGGTCAACCCATAGTTTAACTTTAATCCCTTTCCACTTAGCAAACGGTGTGGTTGTTTCCACTTGATTGATATCTAGGCCCAGACGAAGAACGTTGAGTTTAATGGCGGTTTCTCGGCCCAATAATGACTGACGTCCATTTTTAATGACAAAAAATGTAGCAATCACCTCCGCTTTTGGCACAGCTGATATCGGTGCATCAAAAACGCAAATTACTTCCAGTAATTGTTCAGATGCGTATCCACGAAATTGTTTCTGTGAATGCGATCTAACGTTAAAAAGGGTCGTATTGCCGTGGTTAAGCTTCATCCAGTCTATGTGGCTAATCAGGTTAAATTTCGATCCCGAATCAATAATTAGGGGTATCTCATAACCTCCTATTAGGCAATTTATAAGTCCTTCTTCTCCGTCGCTGCATATCTTAAAACAATTCTCACATGTTTTCTTCCGTTTGCACCCAGCGTGCTCATCTTCCACGCATCGAACATTATTCTGCCGCCTTTTAAGATTCCCGTTTCTTGATTGAGAATACAGTTTCGTTCTGCATTTCCGTGCGAAATGACCGATTTTGGAGCATTTGTTACATTTTGCAACTCGCGCCGGGCAGGAGAAATCGTTACTCGCGTGACCCATTCGACCACATCTGGAACACTCAACATCCGCCTTTGCTTTCCCAGCCGTAACTTTGTTGATGGAGTCAATGCTGGTGTTATTAGGTTTTATCAGCATGGCTTCGGATTGTTTATTTATTTGTTCCTCAACCTGGCAAGCTTCTATGACCTCGTCCAAGGAATACTCCCTCTCTAATAGTTTCTTCTTCAAATCTACCGGCGCCCACGAATCTATTATCTTGTCTTTTAGACAAATCTCCTCGGTTTCCACCTTAGATTGGCCAAACGAACATTTGCAGATTTGCTGCCGCAACCGTAAAATAAACTTCGCAAAATTCTCATTCTCAAGCGGTGCTAACTTTCGAAACAAATGCCTTTCAAAAGTGGAGTTTTGTTTAGGCGAAAAGTAAGCATTTAGCTTCTCCACCAAAATCTCGAAGACATCATTCCCCTGGGCTTCATCATAATCCACCAGTGCACCTGGTATCGAGAACGCGACAGTCTGCAGTTGCACGCCCCCCATGTGAAGGAGTTTAGTTCTCTTCATCTTGGGTGCCTCGATCTGTTCGGCCTCCAATGATATGGTGAATGCTCTAAACCACCTCTCCCATTCATTTCGAAGCACAGACTTCTCAATAGAGTCGCATAGGAACGGTTTCAAACAATTTTCAGCCATCCTGAAACCAAACAGAAAACAAAAAAAAAATGTTTGTTTTTATTCTAATATTGGCTTGTTTGAACGCAGCCTCGAGTTATATACTTTATTTCCTTTCCTTTTTTTTTTTTACTTGTATCTCTACTGTGTATAGTCTACACATTCATTTGGCTTACGTAGGTCGAAACTCTTACGCACGGCCTCCTCTTAATTCATTATTTTCCTTTTTGGCTTGTCAGATTTTAACTCTTCCGCGCAGCCTCTTTTGATTTACAATTGAATGCATTTAACTCAATACTATTTAGGCTTGTTTGAACGCAGCCTCTATTGCATTTATAAATCTTTCCAAATCAACTTTGGCTTGTTTTCTAACGCAGCCTCTCTTCGTGATGCAATTTTTCCCTTTGAAAGAGAACACAAAACCTCTCACGCCGGCACATCTTTCGCCTTTATGTCTCACCTCCTGCTTCGTTTCCCAATTTATTGGGCTGGCAATGCCGTGTGACAAGGAAAATTTTTTTTATACGCGTGATATTCGGCTTAATGCCAATTATTTTATAAAAAAAAACTTCCAAAATAGAATTTACCTCGTCGCCAATGTATTAACCCGCAAGTTCCCCCAAGAATGATGAACTCTTGGTAATTAAGTTTAACACTATTTATTGGTCTTGTAATACAGCCGCTCTGTGTGCTTTCTATTCCTCGACTGACAAGTCGCTCTTGTCCGTCGATCCCTTCACTCTCTCTCTGGCAGCATCTCCGCTCTCGTTTGTGACGTCACCGCCCGTTGCCGGCTCCCACACTATACTATATCGTATACCACACCACATACACACCATAACGTATAGCTATGGGTGTTTGTTTGTTTGGCCATTGTGAGGCGGCCTAAGCCCGCAAATTAGCATACAAACTGTCTGGCAGAAAATTCACTATTGAAAGAGACCAGGTGAGTCGCACGATAGTATTAATATGTACCTCACTTAATCATAAATGCCCGGCGACATGCACAACCCCCATGGCCCCGCTCCGGGCCAATTGACGTATGGTAGGTAGTAGGTACTGCCAACCAGTTATTTGCTGTTTCAGTTGTTGGCTTTGTTGTTTTCCATTCTTTTTCTGAAAGCTCAGTCGGCGGGCATTTGAAATTGGGCGGCTCGGTTCCAACAAGTTGCATGTCGCTAACTAGTTAATAATAATGCCCCGTACAAAAAGTGGCAACCTGTGCGACGTGACGCATTGCATGACATGCAACTGGCCGTCGGGGTGGTGCATTGCGGAGCGGGGCTGGAGCCCTCCTTCTGCCACCCAGGCCGACTCTCTGGAAGTCTTGGCCTGGCCGAAACAAACCGAAACTAACCCAAATTAGAAGCTTTTCATTTTTTGTCGGATAATTTATGACCGGCAGTTTTCGAGTCAATTCAGCCAAGCGTTAATCGTCGTTTGACTCGTTTTGCCAGTAGACCTAACAATGCGCATAACTGACATGCCCAGCACAGCCATCTGAAGCCACCTCGCTGCCCGCTCCCCGATCCGGATCGGAACTGGGGCTGAGACCCGGCACTTTGTCGCATTGTCGTCTACTTGACGGGCAGCCCGGCCGAGTCGGCAGCTACTGTTCCTACTGTTATTATTATTATAATTTGCTGGCTCCGACCCCACGTTGACAGCGTGTCATTTCGTATCGTTTTGTTTAGTCATAGGCCCAGTGGGCCCCCTTCTTGGGCCGCTCTTTTGCACTTTGTTTCCTCGCTCCGGTTAACTGGTTCCTGGCTTGGCTTTTTTCTTTCCTCCAATTTTTTATATGGCATATTTCATAATTAATTGTGAAATTATACGCCGGCAAATGAATGCGAAAATGCCGGGACAAAGTCATAATTTTCATCTGGCTGTCTGTCAGTGTTTTGTTCCTTCGGCTCATACCCTTAATAGGCGACAAGGCATGGCGAAATGGTTATTGATGTTGTCATGCTCGAAAACGAATCCAAGGGGTTCAGGGGATAAACTTTATTTGCTCAAAGGGCTCTCGATGCATATCTGCAACTATATAATGCCGACAATCCTTTTCAGCGCCAACAGCACGCAAAGCCCCGAATGGGCCCTGGCATATCGTATGAGGCATATCAAGGGCTGTCCAAAGTTTGAACTTTTACAATTCATAGAAATTAATTGGTTTTCGAGGAGGTGGCGGTGTCCGTGTTGCGGAAGGAACTACTTGCGGACAGCGAATGTTGATGCGATGACGCCAGCGACGACGACTACATAAAAGTTTGTGAAAGGGAAATCATGACCGGGCAATGCAAATCAGGAAGCGAGTTCAACACCTGCTCCCAGCCCGAAGGGGTGAAGGCTGAACGTCACTCGGCAATCGAGGAAGCCGTGGTATAATGTGCTCGAAGGCCCAAACCAAGGTCCGCACGGAAAACCAACTGTCATTGCCTTGTAATGAAGGTGCCTTTTCGGCGGCCTGGGGCTGGGGGTGACGTGTCAACTGTCAATTTGTATTTGATAAGCTGTCACTTGACTCCCCCAAAGATTCGTACTGCCACCCACACACAAATCACAACAAATAAACGGCAATTGACAGCGACAAGCGAACCAAGAGCAGGAGTATTCCGACTGCAGGGGTTTCTGTCAAGTTGCGAAGAAGTCGGAATAGAAAGGATGTCACCCAAGTGAGTATTTGGAACATAGAACAATTCGTCATATCTCTTTCTTTTCTAAAATAATCCATATCATAAATATAACATTTCGAAATCGTGGTTTTGCAGAATTTTTACAAACAGATATATCTACAAGTGTGCTTATAGTCTCATCAGAAAAGTATCCTCAAATAATTTATTTTATTTTTTGAACAGAGCTCCAACACTACTGCTAATACCCTCAGATTGAAAGCCCTCCTTTCACTTAACCCCCCGACGACGGGGTCACCATCAGCAATTGAACTTTGTCATTGGCTGCGCATTCCTCCGTTCGACTGCTAAATGCTCGTGTCAGGAGAGTTTATTTGTCTTACTTATTTATGTTTATGTGTTCCCACCGATCCCCTTAAGCGTTGCTAAATTAGACGCACGTCCGTTTCGGGGCGGAAGTGGGGCGGCGATATATATGTATTAATGTGTGTTCTTCAGATCCGGGACCTCCAATCCAGCCCCCAGATATCCAGTAGCAGCTGTGCCTAATTTATTTCAGTGGACGTGCCCCTGTGGCTGCCGCCCATCGGCTCGAATCAAACCGAAACCCAGAACGAATCCCACAGTTTGAAGATTTATTTCATTCTGAAGAACATTAAAATTTTACAAATTGCTTTAATCAAATAAATTGCCGCGTTTATGGTGATAAATTGTGTTTGGGGCCAGCAAGTTTTTGATTCAAGATGCGTGAACACAGCCTGGGATTTAGGGGGCGATGGAGAGTGAAAGGGAGCGTTAAGTGCATTGTAATAAAATTAGTGAAACGTGACGTTATTTGAAAGGGGTGACGCGGTGACTATCCTACGGTGAGGTAGGACATTCCGATTAGTGTAATAGGGCTTGTATTAGACACTCACTGCACACAAGTTGTGAAGAAAGGTAGTCTACTTTTCGGAAGGTAAGAAGTCTCCAACCTTCCACTCTGACCCAGACATATTAAATATAAGTTATGGCTGCCTCCAATTTATTCCCAACGCCGGCAGAACTATTATAGTGCTTCCATCTTCGCTTAAGTCCGCTTCCGATAACGATAACGATAAGTATCTGGCGGGTATATATGGAGCCATGTATAACGCTGTTCACCTAAGTGACTCTTTTGCATAATGAATGAATGGTCGAGCGGAGTGAAAAGCAAGGAGAACAAGAGGAAACTTAATGACTTGACATCTGCAGACATGGCCACCATAATACTTTGTATGTAAATTTCGCCAATAAAGTAATTTCTTTTAATGAGCCGCGGGCTAGCCAGCTTTCTGGCAGCAGAAGAAATTGAGAATGGGAGAGCCATTAAGTATCGCATAAAGTAACAAAATGAATTAGGCCCCGACAAGATGATGATGATGGAGGCATGGTGGTGGTGCAGCGTTGATGGGCCCACGGCCCCTATCAGCTCGGCAGTCTCGATGCGCGGAAGTAATTGAGTTAAATATGCACAAGATGACAGCATAAATTATGCGCCTCACAAAAAAGAGTTAAATGTGGTCTTGTGGCAAACAAAAGGGTGGAGGGCCTGCCAGAAAAGCAGAAAGACAATGACAAGAACCCAGACAAACAAAAGGCAGCAAATGAGGGAAACCTATGTACTTATCAGCGGCATGGGAACTGCACCCGAACCGAGGAACGCCACTCAAGATCTCCTCATCGAAGGGGGTTGCAACCTCCTCTCGCCGGCACTTGAAGAACTATGCATAACAAATTCGATAATGAACTATGAAATTTTGCCAGATTGTAACCCTTTTCGCCATTGTCGGAAGCCCCCTGCCTCACATGTCACAGAGATCCGGAATTTATTTTGCTGTCATAAATTTTGAAATAACAATTATTGCCATTTATGGAAACAGACGGAGAGCCCGATGTGGAGTTTTATGTTGCATAATAAAAAGTTGTCCCACAGGAAGACGTATTTCATCCTTGGCAGTCCCATAAATTCTGCTCTGAAAGGACACGCATTTGCATTGACGAAATAACAGTATCAAGGGCTTCAAAAATTAATCTCAAAAATTATCAAAAAAATCAATTAGTAATGGATTTCGGAAAGAGATTTTAAGGGACAGTTCTTAGCTTAATATTTTATGTTTTTGAACTTTTTAAAAATGTTATTTATCGAGTTCCACCATGCATACAAGAATATTTCCCATTTTTGGAATATATTGTTTCCAGCTTGGAGAAGTATAAAAAATAAATCAACTGTGAAAATTGTTGGTTACTGGCCATAAACCAAAAATTTGTTACACAATCTGCAAGGAAATATGTCGGAAATACGCAAATTTTTTGTTAGTTTTCCCTCTGGTCCACCTCCTCATAATTTCGACCTAAAATTGTAGGGCCAGTGTGTGTGTGAGAAAAGTTTTGAGATGAAAAATCTGTGAGTAGGTATAAAGGTGGAGTATAAGAGGAGAAAATTTGTCATTGCCTGCGGAGGCTGGCTCGGCTGGCTCGGCTTCCCCACCTCACCCATTTCCCATTTAAATGTAAATTAATGGTCAGTTAAGCTGTCAGCCACGGTTTGGCTCGGAGTTTGGGTCTCATTCGGTCGGTTCTGCGGGCCTAACGATTCGGGTGGATGATGGGAATGACCATCGCAGCACATCACAGATTTGTGGTGTTAATTTGCTGTGAAATGTTGACTGACCAGTGACCGGTGGACCAGTTTACCAGCTTACCAGTTGATGCCATTTGCCTGTAATTAATTGTCCGTGTTTAATGTGGGTTAATTTTATTTATGGCCAGCTCGTTATTTACATTTACGAAATGAAAGGCGCTCAAATCTTCACACGGCATACAATTACAGAATAATATTTCAGATTCCCCATTTTGCCTCTGCATTTCGGCCCAGAAGTCATCGTTGTTGTCAGGAATGGTTGCCTGGAAGTGACGTGGCAACACTGACAGGACACTTCTGACAGGCCAGAGACAGCAAGGACTAAGCTTCTGCTAATGTCAACAGCAA
Organism: Drosophila ananassae; assembly: GCF_017639315.1. Lineage (NCBI taxonomy): Eukaryota > Metazoa > Arthropoda > Insecta > Diptera > Drosophilidae > Drosophila > Drosophila ananassae. The sequence goes on from NC_057930.1 coordinate 27,434,178, forward strand.
ACAGTTCAAAATATACAAGGCATTAGAAAATGCGACAAGAGAGTACTCTGTGTCACAATCTCTAAGAGAAGTGAACAGACATTCTTTTCAAAATTTTGCAATTAAAATATTTCAAAAAGAGAAGTTACATTGTTTCTACATTCAAGTTTTTTTTATTCAAGAGGGTTAATAGAATCCTTTGAGGGAAAATGAATTTTTCTAGGTGTCGCATTCGTAATATAAGCCAACCAATACTTCGGGCGAAACCCACTGGAGGTACTATTACATCCAGCTACTGCAGGGCATCTCGAAATACAAAATTGCATTGCGGGCAAGCTGGGGGAGAAGGTTGAACAAAAGGGCTGCGAAAACAAAGGCCAAACAATAAGCAACAGTGACAGTGGCAGTGGCACTGGCAGTTGTTTCCTGCTCCCTGTACCCTGTTCCCTGTCCCATTCTGGATCTGACAGTTGTCAACTGCTGTTGGCTGCTGCCTGCTTTCTCGTTACGTCTTGGCCACTCCCCAGCTCCCTGGCCGGCTTCTGAAATTTTCGTTATTTCTTGTACATTGTATGTATGGATGCGTTTTCCCGGGTCTTTATTAATGCGTGTGCATCACTCCAGTTATGACAGGAGACAACAGTCCGGGGCTCACCTACGTTTTGGGATCCGTCCAGCAAATCTGGAGCAAGCCCCTCGCTTACCTAGAATAAACTAGCAGCATTGTTGTCGGCTGCGATCATAAATTTCCTTTTAACCAGTTTAGCCAAGGGGGAAAAAATATCATAAAATACGAAATGAAGTACGCTCGACATGCCTCGGACGCTCTAAAATTTATGTGACAATTTTGTCCGGAATAAATGACTGCAGTCTGGCCGAAAGAAGGATGCCCGATATGGAAGTGAATGTGCGCGTTCAGGTTTTAGCGAGGGTAGCAAATGGTTGTATTAATTTGTAATATTTTCCAATTTAGAATAAGTGTTGGACCTAAAAATGTAACCGTGTTTTTTTACTCTTAGATTATTGGCAAAACTGAGTAAGTACGAAGTAATAGTATTCATTTCCCTTGCTGATACTATAAATTTTAATTTATTTTATGTGATTAGGTATCCTACAAGAATCCTAGGACCACTGTTTAGGGTAATGGCAGTCCTTGACACTCTCTGTTGCACTCAAAACTCCATTACACTTTCTTTTTCAGAAATTAGTTGGGTTAAAAGACACGCACACACCGAGTGGCAAAAACAGGGGGCTCTCCAGCAAAAAAAATCCAGCAGATGGTGGAGAGGAAGACGATGCAGGACCTGGCCAGGCTCCGGCGATTGCCATTCCACAAGGCCCACAAAGTGGGTGGCCACTAGAAACTAACCCACTGACCAGAGGGCGAAGAGGGCTTGTGGGGCCTGCGGCTTGGCCACGAGGATGGTGACGGGGACGGGAGCGGAGGGGCGTTCGGCACTTCAGCACTTGGTCCGCTCGCTTTTGTCTGTTGTCGGTCATGTTGCATAAATCTCATTTTGGGCTTTATTTACTCACAAAGTGTTCCCGTTTCGAGCTGGACCCCACTCCCATCCTCTGGGCCACTCCTTCCGGCGCTCTGCAGCCATCCCTGTCTGGCAAATAAATTCATTTAGTGGCATTTAGTGGCCCCTTTCACCTTATTGTCCGTCCCACCCCGGGCAGCCAGGGCCAGGATATTGCCACTGGCCGATGTGTTGTGTGTGTGTGCATTTTATGGCAGACTCTGCGTTTTTGCGGCCAAACATGAAGTGAAAATTACACACACACATATGGCAGATGTAGCGCAATTGTTTCGCCTCGGGCAGAGGGATGTGGGTGGTGGGTAGTGGGTAGTGGTAGTGGTTGGGGCTGTGGCTGCTGGATTTGGCTTTAGTCGGCAGTTAATTTTCATATTTTCTAGCCGCACTCACATACCAGGCCCATGACCCGGTCCGCCCACTGCCACCCCTCGTGCCGACATTCTGTCGTAAATAAATTTAACAATTTATTTAGATTGCAATGACAGGCGGATGCTATTAAATGCGAAATTTATGGGGTCCTTTTGGCGCTCTTCTAAGGGAGAGAAATGGGAGTGGGGGGATGCACACATAAAGTTTATGATGTTGCAGAATCGGTAGCCCTCCGAAAGTCCTATTCAGTAATAGAGCTTCAAAACACCCACAAGTAAAGGACAAGAGAAAGGTTTTTAAAATTTGTGTTTCGTACGAAGATGTATTCCAACTATCCAGGCCAACAGTTATATTTACTTAAAAGAGTACCGGAAACTCCTTTTCAATATATTAAGTCACTGCTGACAGCAGGCATTTGGAAACCGAACCACTTGACCCGAAGTCATCAATTTGAAATTAGAACTCCTTCCTGGCAGATATCTATTTCAAGTAGAGCACTTGACTGGAAACTCTGTTTTGTTTTTCTTTTCACGCAACATGTGCTCTGCTCTTTTTAAGCAGGAAGGTCAGAGCTAAACGTTTTCATGAATATATTTAAGATAAAATAATTTATTGGCAACATTAGGCTAACCCCAAACCGATTGCCCAAAGGGAGCTGGAAAAAGGGTTAAACTATGCACTGAAAGAAACCACTGGCCAGCTTTTCCGAGCTGGTGGAAGGGCAATCGTGCGTTAAACAAACTTCCTGCATAATCCCAGGCCCATGAATCTTGTCAACTGCCATATCAGCCCCTCCTCTGCCTTCGAAACACAGGAAGTTAACCCCCGTTCGGTTTTGGATATGCTTTTGTTTGCCTGAAATTGACTGATTACCCACAAAATTACCAACTTTTATTTGTACGTAATTTGAGACATTAATAAAAGTTCCTTTCTGTTTTCTCGCCTTGGGTTCGCTCGGGTTGTGTTAGTTTTCCCGGATGTAACCCCTTTTATGCTGGCGGCTGACAGTTGGCCGCTAATATTTCAAAATTTGTAACATTTGTTACTCTCGAATGACATCAGCTAATTAGCCAGAGACGACTTGAAATTCGTTGATGTTAATTTGGTTTTATGGCCGCCACAGGAGATCGGGTTGAGTTCGGCATAGCAGAGGTGGAAATGGAATGGATTCCTGGGAAAGTTGAGAAGAAACCATGAAATTATTTGCATAATAGGTATACGCAGATGTTTCTTTAGAAGATTTAGCCAAGACAGATATTTAATTATAAAATATTAAATATTTCTTTTTAGGGAGACAAAACACATGTTGGCAGAAGAGGATAAATAATTCGATACTTGATAGTTTCGTACAAGTTTGGGACCGCTTTCTGGCAATTGGCTCGAGTGCGTAATTTATGGGCCGAGCCGGGCTAAGTGTTGACGGAAGTTGTGAGAACCATTTAATTTTCTTGGGGCTGGATCTTTGTTAGAAATTCGAGGAACTAATTGAGCGTGTCTCATGAGGCCTCAGCACTTGAACCAGACGAAGACGAGCCACCAGCAGCAGAATCGGCATCAGCAGCAGCACCGGCACCGCCAGACTACCGAGAACTCAATTTACTTTTTCATTAAAACGAGCGATGAGGATGGTTGCGAAGGACGGAGGATGGAGGATGGAGGGCTCTTGAGTGCAGCTCCAATTATGGGGGAAACTGACATCAGCTCGCGGCTCGGCTCGACTCGACTCGGCTCATAATGAAAACATTTAACCTGTCGTCGTCAGTGATTCAACATGAAAATCATTGCCCGGCGAGGGGATTCGGTTCGAGTTTTCCCTCCGCCAGACCACTTTTTCAATTATTCGAATGGTGCCCAACGAGCAGCGACCAACGCCACACAGATCCTTTCGAGGAACCGGAGGCAAGCTGGAAAAAGAAAAACACTTGAGTGGGAATTGACAGAGAGGCAGGTTTCAAGTTGAGTGCATAATACACCTTTCCTTCTGCGCGGGCTCCTTGTTGTCATTAATGAGACGTCTTCTTCAGGGTCTCCGCCGATTCTGGGCCGGATCGAGCGTTCCTTTGGTCTTCGCTGCACAGTCATTTCCACTTCAGGTTGTCAAATACTATGGACACGGGCCCTCGTCATCTTTTGTGGCAGGCCAACCGCCGCGACCTTATCGCCATCCCCCGGCCGATGCCGCAGTGTGTGCCAGTGTGTGTTTTGGACATTTTGGGTATTATGTCGCGCCTACTTTTTCCGCTTTGCGCCCCGACTCAAATGAGCGACGTCGTCGTCGAGCCTTTGATCTTACGCTTCGCTTCTAATTTGATTATAAACGCACTCTGTGGCAACAAATAGTCCCCCCATCTCAGGGCATTCTTGGCAGGTTATGATGTTAGAGTCCCTTCATAGAATACCCTGTACTGCTTGTGAGGATAGTGCTCAGTATGACTATTCAAGTACTCAACTTTCTTATTTTACTTTTTCCTTAATTTAGGAGGTTAGCTTCATAGTTCTCCTAGGCCATCAACGCTAATATTAAATACATATATAACTCTCCTGTTTAAAGGGTATCCCTGAGCAGGAATGAAATTGAAACACCTTGGTCCCATTCTAGACGTCTTCATTTTCAGCCTGAATGCCTGCCAGTGGTGGCAGCACTTTCATTACACTCACACACTCGCAGTCGCACTCAAACACAGATACTCCGACCATTCGAAAACACACGGATACTCCACTTCATTCCGACCCATTCCATGCCACTGATGCTGATGAGTGCGCGCCGCGGCTTACTCAATGACGCGTTGAAAGTGCCATAAAAAAGGACATGAAGACATCCCGGCCAGTGGGCGGGAGCGGGTGGCAGGGCAAGACAAGACTTTGCCGGAGACGGAGACGGAGAAGTCGTGTCGGAGGGTTAGGTGATGACAGCATTTTAAATGAAATGAAAACGAGATGCTTTCACTTTGGCCCGCCCCGGCCCACGAGGGAATGTCTCACTCGGGTGAGCCCCACTCGCCGCTTCCTTTGGCTTAGATTGCCAAAGTAAGCAGAAGTAATGTCAGCGACCTACAAGAAAAACTGGATTATGCTATGGAGGGAGTGCCCAGAGCGGGGAATGTGTAAAAGGGTTTAATGCGATGGCCTGCTCGAAAGGCGATTACACAAGGGTTAGATGTTGATTCAAATGGATCAGTCGAATCGATGGGTTGAGCTGTTTATGGTTCTGTCCTTAAGGAATTCATAAAAGTGGAATGTGCACACGAGGTGGCTTATGCATTAATTCGATTACGATTATTTTTAAATGGGAACTCATCGAGAAATTCCAAATACACGTTCAAAGTAACAATAAATACTGTATGTGATTTAAAAGCTACATCAAGGGGGCCCCTACAGGTGAAAGAGAAATAAAGTAAAGTGTGATACATTCGCTGTTTATCCGACACATAACGACGAATCGGTTCCATCAATAAATTAACACGGAAAGTAGCAGGCAGTGAGCGAAATGCGAATGAGTAGTTAACGCAAAGGAGGCGACCGACTAGCCCGGGAATCGTAAGGACCCTTGTAAGAACAAACATGCCATGCATAGCTGATGAATCCTCCGAACGTGAACAGATACTGGAGAGGGAGGAGCAGAAACACGCTGCAATAAAAACTAAATTATATCCTTTGAGGCTCGAGTGGCGGCAGCACAAAAAAGGGCCAACAAAGAGGAACAAAACGTTGTGGAGCAACACGTTGGCCAGACGTGAAGTCACAGTCCACGGTCTGGCCAGAACGATCCATCCGACACACACAGACACCCACCAACACTCTCGCACTCCCTGACAGACGTCGCCGACCCACGCACTATTTAATTTAGTACAAAATTATTATGCGCAACATTAGCACTCGTCTCGGTTTGCTTGGGTTTCGGGCCTGGGTTCTGGCCGGGGCAGGGGCTGGGCCTCAGATCGAGCTCCGAGCGTGAGGTGCCTCAAATGAAGTGTGAATTTTGCTGTCAGCTCGTCATTCTCGGCGGAGCGAGAAGAGGACACAAAAAGTGCCGACTTTGGTGTTTCTTCAACCCCGATTTTTGAATTTATGTAAATACACTGGTTCGGAAAATTAAGCGGAACGTTGAGCATCGCAATCACTTTTTTTAGCCCCGATTTCCCAGTTTATTGACTAAAAATGTAAATGGCAATTAGTAATCCTTTCTAACCATCCCACCTCTTAATACAATCTCATATTAGTTCCATTCATTGCAATACATTACATTTTGCGAAAATATTCACAATGTACACCAGTTTCCATATATCATAATCAAATGGAACGGGCGCTGGAGAGCAGTTCCAAAGGCTCGCAGCAGCATGAGCTGAACAACAAACAAAATATTTATGGCCAAACATAAAAATCTTTATGACCTTCCCGATTCAATCAGAACAGGGCAGAGCGCACAGAACCAAAACACAACTGAGCCAAGTCCCGATGCGGCACCGGAGAGTGCGACCGGCGCTTCCTGGCGTACACAGGATATAGCCATCCATAAGGTGTTTTCCCCTCGGCTTCCATGTCCCACCTTCCGCTCCCTCATCCCCGCTCCCTGCTCCCTCCTCCCTGTCCCATGTGTGTTTGGCTTGATAAAGAGAACATAAATTATGGCCCTATATATCATGGAAAATCTATCGACAACGTTGAATTTTTATGGTCTCCGAAGGAACAGCGCAGTTTAACGAGCCTGCGAGAGTCTGGCCATGTTTATTGATTTACTTGCTAATTTTTCAGACCGGCAAGACGCAGGGAGTGCGGTCAATCAAGGACATCCGAGACCAGAACAGGACAGGACAGAAAACGAGGACAGATCGATCCCGGCCCAGCAGGCCATTGTCCTTGATTTATGGTCCGTCATTCATTGCCAGCCACCAAAGTTGACACTTCTGCGTATATACCGGAGACAGTCCGGCCATTGTCCTTCAGTCACTCCCCTCTATCCCGTACAATCCCATCGCATCCTGCAGCATCGCATCGCATCGCCTCACATACAATCCTCCCCTCCTGGCGTGCCCGTCCTGACATTTTGACAAATAATTTTATTGATGCTCTGTTCCGCGCTGTCTGTGTTTGGTTTTTAATTGCCGCTCAGCTGTGCTGGACGCACGTGATAATTGCTCATTTTATGACGCATTTATCAAAGACCATTTCGAGGTCTCGTCCTTGGCATTGTCCTTTGTCCGCCCAGCCGTCGCAGTTGTTGATTTTTTGCATCACGCTGTGTCTGACAGCCGGACGAGAACACTCCTCTGTCTCGTCTTGTCTCGACTGCCGATCCGGATCTACTTTCCCCCATCCTTCAGTCTCAGATCAGACAGTCACGCGTCATTTATTTGGCCGTGACAGATCCAGTCCTGATTGCAGTTTCCTACTGCAGGACTTGGCAAATTGAAATTATTCCCAAGCAGATGATGCTCGAAGGACAGAAGGGGTTCTGGTGTGAAGATTCAGCTTAAAGAAGTCCTTTGAATTCTATTTTCGCTTTAAGAGCCCTGACATCCTGGATGTGTTTGCCAAAACTTTCAACATGATTTCATTTGATTTATTTTTCGGATTAAGTCCTTATCAATAGCAGCCATATATCACCCGATTTCATCTGTTGGCTGGGTCGCACAACAATTAATACTTAATACCCAAAATGGCAATAAAAATTGATGCCATCAATTTATCATTTTAGAATCCTGCACGTGTCAACTTGTAGGTAGTTCCATTTTTTGCGACCCATGTTCCCGTATCTGTGTCCCCGGGAGAGACATTGAAACGATTAATTTGCTTTATTAATCCAACCAGCATCGCCGCCCGGAGGGGGACGACCCGCAGTTGGCAAAAACGAATCCCTTTTTTGGTGCATTACCGTAAAATTTCAATGTCACCATTATTCTTTTGCTTTTTTGGGCAACTATTACGAGATAAATCGCTGTCGATAAATTATCGACAGGCGGCAGGCGGAGCTCGGAGTCGGTTCAGATGGGTAGACACAGCGGGACACCCTCCGTCCTGCATCCCCTTCGAGGATTTCGGTTTATTTTTTAGGGATCCGTCGCTGTGTGCCTGCTTAGTTCACTTTCATGCGCTTCTATTGAATTTATTGCAGTTTGTTTTTCAATTTTTTAAATGGCATTTCGGCCCTCCCCGGCTCGGAAGTGAGTTATTGTTGTGCTGCACGGCACGTAGACGCATTCAAATCGGAAGTAATTATGGCGAAACATGAATGAAACGGGTTTTATTAAAAAAACTCATGACTTTCGGAAGTTTGTCAGGTCAAGCGTGAAACTCTCCATAAACAGCTTTGATCAGAACTTACTTTTTATGGAAAAAACATACTTTTCTTGGATATTAAAATTTGTATGCTCTCAGACACTGTGAGTTATAACTGCCAAGATTATTTTTTACTGCTCTGGCGGCCAAAACAAAAAGGTTCTTCGGCAGCCGAAATAAAGCAATTATCGTCCTCCGGGGGGGTGCTTTCTTGTGCGTAAGTCAACTGAAAATCCGCAGACAGTTAAACGACTTTCCCTTCCCGGGGCAGGGCACCCACTTCACGGATGTATATACCTTCATATTGCCGGAGATAATGTCAAATTTATTGCATTATTTTTCGCTCCTTCGCCGGGTAGTTGTTGTGCATGCGTGCCCCCCACCACCACTGCCACGGGATTCAGCCCCAAGCCACCCACTCCCACTCCCACTGTTGTGCATAAATCAAAAGGTAAATGGCTGCATTTTTATGACTGCGCCGCCATCGTCGTCGTTCATCGTCGTTCGCCTTGCGCTGCCTCGCTTTTATCACACAAACATTTCTGTGATAATAAATGCCATAAAAATGAAGAAATATGTGGTTAATTTTATGTGCTGCCCCGCTCGCTCCTTGTTGTTCCCCCCGGCCTGGCTCCGGGGCACTTCCTTTTTATATTCCTCATATAAATGTTTTCGCGGTGCTCAGTGCTCAGTGCTCTCTCAGGATATCTGGACTATAAGCTCCATTCCAAATTTTCATATGGCTCAGTTCTTAATGGTTTCCTTGTTTTAAATACAATGTAATGCCAACTTAATCCCGAAATCCAAATATCCTGCTGGGGAAATTAAGTTATCAAATGCAAATAGCTCGGAGCGAGCATCGCCTTCGAAGCAAATCGCTTCAGTCACGGTATCAAGGTGTTCCACACTTCCGCGTACCATTTTCTTCGGCTTCTTGTAATTTATAATATTTTTGTATTATTTATATGACGCCTCCAGCCATTCCAGCCCTCTCCAGCCCACTCCCGCCATTTGCTAGTAAATAATTCACATGCAGGAGCACCGAATTTATGACGCTGACAAAGTGGCCATAAAAAATAACAAATAATAAGGGAAAATGCTTACGGACGTGTGCGTAACTCCCTAACTCGACTGTACCCAGCGCAAATACGCTCGTACATATTTATTTTGGCAACACTTTGTGTACTTTTTGTAGCCGTTTTACTTCGCACGCAAAACCGCAAATTATGTCTAAGCCGGATCGTAAAGTATCGCAGCACGCTCTTAACTAATAAATCCATCATATTCGCCGAAGGTCGAGTCGTTTTCCGCTACCTGCCCGGAGGACTCGCAGGTACTTCTGAGCCGAGATTTAGGCGGAGAATAACTCTGAGAATGCTCCGCACTGGGATTAAAACTGTCGCTGCTCTGGTCCGGCTTATCGCCCATATTTACACAGATTTTAATTTACTGACAGGGGCTTCGGAGGGTAATAAGCCTGGGCCCGGTGATTAGGTAACATCTTCGAAGAGAAGATACTACTTTCGAAAGTACTTTAACACCGGGTTTAGTCCTAGACTTATTCTGAAGATTTGGATATTTTGAAGACTTATTTAAGAAGCCATCTTAGTAGTCTACAAAGAGGGATAAAGTTTAAATCTTTCATGCTAGATTATACAAACTATAATGATTAAGAAGGATATAAAGATACTATTATAGATATTCGCGTATCTATACCCAACTCGCATTAAATCTGCACTAGATTCCGTGGAAAGCCACGATTAATAATTAATTGGCTCCGGGCGAGGAGCGAGTAAACAAATGACGTGTGAACTGGAAAACACAATCCAATTCTGGGGCGATTAAAAATGCAGCGGAATTAAACAAGCCATTAAACTATTACCAACTTTTAAAGTGCAACACGCCGCAACTCGCACACAAAGTGGTCGCCTCGCCGCCTCGCCCCTCGCAGGCATTTGTTTGATACGTGTAGATTAATTAAGCCACACATCCCGGCAAAGAGTGGAAAAATTGCTTGGAAAACTTTTCGACGCGACAACAAAACAACGATTTCCACTTAAACAGCGAAACAGGAGCCACAAAAAGAAGGAAAACCAACCGCAGAAGTTAATCGAAAAACGCTAAACAAAGGCCACAACCGCTGAGTGGGTGGGCGGGCAGAGTCGTGGCTGGGGAGCGGGTCAGGAGAGAGGGAGAGCGAACAAGCGACAAACAAATTAATTTTTATATGACATTAAAACGAGCGAAGCGAGGCGATGGAAATGGCTGAAGAGTGTGTTTAAGTGTTGAGTGGTCCGCTTCGAGTTCGAGGAACAAATCTCGGTCCGAAGACAATGAGACCTCCGGCCCCCACCTCCGACCCGCGTTTCCGCTGACGCTGCTGCTGTTGACAGCCCCATCAGCCGTCAAAGAGAGCTTGGGAGAGGCACGGCCACGGAGGCAGAGAGTGCGTGAGTGACTGGGTGAGCGCGTGACATATGTGTGAAGATAAAATTAATGGCCTGACCCCCATCATCGCCCCACGGAGCGGCGCTCTCGCAGCTCAACTGTTGCTCTCGAAACGAGTGTTGCCGTGGTGCAGCGAGAGAGCGCGAGAGCACCGGAACCTGTCCGCCTGCCATTGCAGGGCGCATGCGATTGTGATTGGGCAAAAAGTACGCCATATTTGAAAATTACACGCATGGCCTCCCGCTCGCACGCAGCAGGCGCCTCTCCTCTGACCTGCACGCCATAGCGGAGAGCGTGCAGCGCTGCTAACCAGTTCTGAGAGCGAGAGAGCGGAGCCGAAGAGCGCGCTGCAGCAGAGAGAGTATCTGGGTATCTGACGGCTTCACTCCGACAGTAGCTACGCTCATCGCCGCATCCGACGGATTCAATTCGATTTCAGACTTCAGAGCGTTCGGACGTGTTCGGAAAAACCTGAAGCCACCCCGGAGTGTCTTGACAGCAAGCCCAGTGGAAAGCAGTCAGTCAACTGTTGTCACTGATCGAGAGCGTTTCGTTTCGTTTCGTCGAGTGAAAAGTGAAAACCAAGCCCAAAACAAACGCCGTTTGGCCAAAATAACAAAAGTGATTCAGAGCAAGATTCTAGATTCAGAAATCTGCTCCAAACTAAAAGTGTGAACTCAACCTTTTGGATTACATTTCCCGTCGCATTTTGTGGATTACCTTCTTCGTCGGCGTCGAAGCGGAGCTACTAACTAGCTCCTAGCTTTGTCCCGCAGCTTCTGTGGATTACCCCGATTGCGATCCCAATTCAACTCCAAGCAGCTACCATGGTTGTTCTGGAAGGCGGCGGCGGCGTTGTTACCATCGGTAACAACCAGTACCTTCAACCGGATTATCTGGCTCCATTGCCAACAACGGTTAGTATTTTTTGAAAAAGCAGAAAATATTTTGCTTCTGTTGGAGATTAAAAATATTTAAAAATATAAAGTAAAGAAGATAAAAAAAAAATCAAAAACTATGATTGAAGATTTAAAAAAAATATATACTTCTTTCGGAAGAAACAAGTTGCTAATCCAAACTCCTTCGATTTCTTTTCTACCACAGATGGACGCCAAAAAGAGTCCTCTGGCTCTCCTCGCACAGACCTGCTCCCAAATCGGAGCTGATTCGTCGGCAGTTAAGCCCCTGATGGCCATGGACAAGAACAAGACAAAGCCCGGCGCCTGCTCCTCGTCGTCGAACTCGTCGAGCTCCTCGAGCAGCGCCGAGATCTCAGCGGCCAAGTCGCCCTCCGGCCAGGCCAAGTCGCCCAAGTCGAGCACCCCGATCAGCGCCACAGTCACCGGAAACAGCTCCATTGGCAGCAACCCCAGCACCACCACAACCAACGAAATCAAGCTGGCCTTCAAGCCCTACGAGACGAATGTGCTGAGCCACCAGAACCAGAACTCTTTCAAGAGCAGCTCGTCCTTGGACGCGGAGCCGACCCGCCCCAGCTCCAAGAGCTCTTCGTCCGCCCAGGAGCGAGTGCCATCCCGCAGCAAGTCCAACGCCACGCCCACGGAGGGCGGCAAGGCGGAGGCACTGGGCCACGACTCGGCCAGCCGAAAGACTGTCTCCCCGTCGGGGTCTTCGCAGCGCGGCGCCAGCCCCATTGTGCGCTCGGGCATGGAGGTGCTGAACAACGCCAACGGCACCGCCCAGCACCCCAAGGAGATGAGCAGCATGGCGGCGGCTGCTGCTGCGGCTGCGGCCGCCTACAAGGCTGCCGGTCCCTACGGCCTGAATCCCCTCTCCGCCCTGTGCTGCCCGCCCGGCATGGAGCAGCACGCGAATCCAGCCTTCCGGCCGCCCTTCGCCGGAGGATTCTCCCACCACCACGCCGCCATGCTGGCAGCTGCAGCCAACGGAGGCTATCCCGGAGGAGCCCCGGGCGGAGGCCCAGCTGGCCAGCCCAACCCGTACATAAGCTACCAGAGGATTAAGACCCCGGCCGGCGGAGAGGCCATCGTCCCGGTCTGCAAGGATCCCTACTGCCCCGGCTGCCCCTACTCGGCTCACACGCAACAGATGCTGATGGGCGCCCCCTGCCCCGCCGGCTGCACCCAGTGCGAGCACCAGAAGTACGGCCTGGCGATGGCCAGTGCCGCCGGACTTCCGCCAGCACACCCCTATTCGCAGGCTGCGGCGGCTGCAGCTGCCAACGCAGCGGCCGCCCGCTCGGCCCCCTACGTCTGCAGCTGGGTGGTGGGCGACGCCTACTGCGGCAAGCGGTTCCAGACCTCCGACGAGCTCTTCACCCACCTGCGCACCCACACTGGAAATCTGTCGGACCCAGCCGCCGCGGCCGCCGCTCTTGCGCAGTCGCAGGCCCAGTCGTTGCTGGGAACCCTATTCCCCCCGTCCGCCCTGCGGGCCGGCTATCCCACGCCCCCCCTGAGCCCCATGTCGGCAGCGGCGGCGGCTGCCCGCTACCACCCGTACGCCAAGCCACCGCCAGGCGCTCTGGCCGGAGGCCCCTCGCCGTTCGGTGCCGCCGGAGCCTTCAACCCGGCTGCGGCGGCGGCAGCGGCCGCTCTAGGGCCCTACTACTCGCCGTACGCCATGTACGGGCAGCGGATGGGAGCCGCGCACCAGTAAGGGAGCTCGCCAGGAGACATACCAAAAAGGACTAGAATCGCAGAACCAGATCGCACCTCCGCAGAATAGAGGACTGTGAGGAGGATTACGCAAAGAGCCCAATACTTTACTTAAAAGCAGACACGAGTTTGAGATAATTTCAAAGAAAACAAAAGATTGCAAAGGCTGACATCTCTGGCTTTTGTGCTATTCTGTGATACTAAACTGTAGTTTAAAGAGCGCTAGTTACACTTAAGTTTGACAACCGATAATATTCAACCACCTATAGTAGCAACCGCAAATAGCAGACACTTCTCTCACCACTAAATGTCTACGGTAATCAATCAGAAGGATGACTGCATCCTGCAAGAGGAAGTCGCTCATAATTTGTTCTCAAAGTTCAACCAAAGTTTTAAAGTCTTAGCCCAAGCACATTCTATGACTTCCAATTTCTGTTAACGAACACCCATTGCTGAGATGTTTAAACCTTGTTTTAGTTTATTTCGCCTCGACCTAAGTTCTACAAACGATTATTAGTCTTACCTACACGCATAGATCCACAATTGAAGTAATGTTCTTAAGTCATCTTATATGTAAGCATAACGTATATGTAATACCAACCAATCGCAAAAAGCAAGAAAAACAAGAAAAAAATCAACAGAAAATAAAATGAATATTTCATATAATTATGTATTGTGTGTAATTCTTTAAACATAAAATAGATTCGCTATTTACTCCTTGATGTACGCAAAGCCACAACATGATCTACACGACAAGCCACAGAATATCAAACAGAAACAAGTATGAAACTGAGAAATATACGAGAAAAACATTCTGAAAATATAAGTCGCAAATCTTTTACTTTTGAACTCGGCTCCCCACGGCCAAAATGGGTCTTTGGAAAAAACAGGGTCCGTCTGTCATTATCTGCACTGAAACTGCTGCTTCGATGGGTGGTACTTGCTCGCCAAGTACCCCCTGGGCCATAAACACCGCTGATAGTGCTCAGCTCGATTTCCAATTATATTTACATAAGCTCAAGTGGCGAATTCCTGGAGCGTTATCAGAGTCGTTAAAGCTGCAAGCCTTCGAGGGAATCGCGGCTGGGGAAATGGGTGTTCCGGGAACAGAACCAGAACCCAACCTAATGCAGTAAACCCTATCTCAATGGATCGTAAACTGTTGGGGGTTTTGGGAAAAACAAAACAATATGCAGCCACTTGAATTCGCTCCGAAAATCAAATCAAGCCGAATTTGAATTTCATGAGTGCGCCTTGGGGAGGGGGAGCAGGCAAGACTTGAGGCAAGATTGAGAAAACCTAAAAAACAACTGGCGACAGTCGTAAAACACCCAAGCACAAAATTAAAAATCAATAAAAATCACATTTGTACAAACAAAGTATAAAGTCAGACTCAATTGGCATTCAATGGGCGACTCGAATAAGCAATGCATCTATATGTATCCCCGCATACAATAAAAAGCGCTGATAAAGCGAAATGACAGACATTATTCAGAGACAATATGCTTCGAAAATATCAAATCTGAAACCAACTCAACAACTCAAACTTGGGCAACAACAATGAATGGCACTGCGATATTTCGAGTGTATCTCATAAATAAATTAATTGTGACAATATTCAATTGATTTGATTTGAAATTATCGCATTCAGCTGTCAAATGCTCAACGACAACGCTTTTTCAATTGTTTCAATTTCCATCTGATTCTTTCAATGACTGTTTCCACTCCGTCTCTAGCCCACTCGAATGCTATTTCTGATTTGATTTTGATTCGATGTGAACACAAAAATCACTTGGCCCCATTACCCATGCGGGAGCACTTTGTGTTTCTGTCTGCCTGGAGGGGGAGTCGAAAGCGTTAGATTTATCAATACTTGGCCATCATGTTGGCAAATGAAGTGGCAGAGTGCAGGGCGACGATTTCGATTCATCGACAGACTATTGTATTTTCCCCCAATTCAATTGATTTTATATTATAATAAATATATGTATGACTATTTTAGTGCCATAAAGTAATAAAATAACTGGGAAAGAGCAACTCGCCTTCGTTTTTAGAATTTCAATATTTTTTATCAGCTCCACACATATCATATTCCGATTATTAATCACGCTTTTCATTTCCCCCACCACTTCTATGATCTGATTGTCTGACTTGTGCTTTTGTTGTTCCAAATTGAATTTATTTACATGCATCATATTTCTTTCTGCTTTGCTGTCCATGTTGAACAATTTGTTTTGATGTCAACACTCGCACGACGTCTCCAGCAGCAACAGAGCGACATCAAAAGCAGCCCCAGCAGCAGAAAACCCAAACCGAATACCGAAGCAACAACACACTCAGCAACTTTTCGTTATAAATAGACAAGCTCTGATTGTGGGGCTTGGGAGGGGCCCACGGAGTGGGGCCCGCTGGATGCAACGATTTCTCCGCCATAAGATCTTGCACTGCGCTGAAGTTTCCACTTTGCCGGCTGACGTCCAACTGGCTCGTTGGTCTAGGGGTATGATTTCCGCTTAGGGTGCGGGAGGTCCCGGGTTCAAATCCCGGACGAGCCCAAGTGAAGTACTCTTTTCATTTTATTTTTTATAATTATGCAGATAATGTTCAATTTTTTATTTTAACTATCAAAGATTACAATCAATGTGTGACTATTATTCCTCAAATTTAAGCATATATGAGAAAATTCTGCAAAATTATTTAAAAACTGCAAGCACTTGAAGAATCCAACAACATTCTTTATGGAAACAATTTATTGGTTCACTTTCGGTCAGCCACACGAGCTTTCATAAGTTGAGTCATAATTATTAATACCCTGCAATAATCGGGCTGTTTAAAGCCATAAATATAAATATATACGACAAGGTTTATGTTCGCAAAAACTTTTATGGTATCCTATGACTTGCGGCCTACCCCTGTCTAAGCCCCAATTTATGGGCTCATGAAAATTAAGTCTAATCAGAGGTTGTGATTTTCTAGAAGGGGCCTCCAAAATACTCTTGTACACTTGGCAGTTCTTGGACACGTTCGGACTTAAAAACTTATTGGCCCAACAACGTGCTGGAGCTTCGGTTTACAGTACTTCCCAGTTACATTTCTATGTTTGTTAATTGGATTTGTTTTTACGGGGGCATGTACCACAGAAACAAAGGACTATAAATAAACTAGAGTATTTACCTTCGGTATGTCATGATGTGATTTTTATTGGCTATGATTCTGCTTTTTCAGTTAGTATTTTTGGACGGTTTCTTATTTATTGGCACCTTAGCTCTGACAAGTTGTCGTATAGTCATTGCTATAAAGTAATAAAGGCAATTTTATTGGCCAAGTCGAGTATGATATGTTGGGGATTAGACGACGCGAAGAGCTTATGGGAAAATTTATGATCAAAATAGAAATATGTTTGGAATGTTGTCTTGCCTTAAAGAATCTATAGGAATAACATACGCGATCAATATACTGTTTATGAGGTTTTTACAAACATAAACTGTTCACAGTTTTCAGCATTGTATTTTTTGCAATCCGCGTTTCCGCAAGACTAGGCAATCATCTATAAATAATACATAAATTGTCGACTGAGATTGCCTGAGAATTATTTGTGGCCCAATACAATGTCGACAGCTGGTGTTTTGCCGTGATTTCGCCTGGCGAATTGATATGGCAATGCACAGACAAGTTGACGTTTAAGGTTTGATGATTTATTTGCAGACCTACTGGTGATTTATGGGGTGTCGTTTGAGATTAGCGAGTGGGTCTCGAGGGTTAGAGTGTGAGCGCTCCACCGTTATATAAACTGATAATGCTATAGCCAGTAATAAGTATTATTTCTAGATTAACAATGATTGAAACAGCTGCCCAGCCAGACTCCAGATTTCGGTCACTATATACACTAAATTTCGTACAACTAGATCGGCCTTTTTCCCTTTTATATTTAGACTACTTGGCCATAAATTCACATATCTACATATGTATGTATGAAGGGGAGACCAGGAACATAAAGAACTTGTTGCCTTGGGATTGCCACATTCCATCCCTAAACTGTTTGGCATCTAATAGGTGGCAAGACCCACTCGCATGTCAGCCATAAATTAAACAACAACAGCAGCTGACTGATGTCAGTGTTGTCGTCGCAGCTAATTAACAGTTTTGTTATAAATTACACCGAAACTCATTACAATTTTTCGTATTCTCAGCTCGGGTTGCCGTTCTCCTGGGTCGACACACCCATTTGGGGCGTCAATCATGCGTAAACTGACACAGATGTGACATCCAGCGGGGGCCAACTGCTCGTAAGTGACTAGCGGATACATTTGTATCTTTTAGTTGTTCCCAAGTGTATCTGTGTCTATGTGTGCCCAATGTCAACTGACAACTCCTTAATAATTTTCCATAGGCTTGTTTTTTCCCTGTGAAATTTTCGCCCCCGCTGCGAGTCCAAGAAGGCCTGGGCCTGGGCCCATCCGTCCGACTCCCATGCTGTGTTGTGACTTTGTTGCTGCTGTTAGCCTGCTTTGTTTTAATATTTATGGCTTCCTCGTGTCATTTTCATAATGTTGCGTTTGACACTTTCCCTCTGGGCTCCACCGCTCACAAAACGAAATAAACCAACAAAAATCACACATCCCATTCACATTCCACATTATCTTACAATATGATGGGCGGGCGACTAGGGATCGCCTCTTTTCCTCCTACTTTCGGTTACCATTTTGCATCTCCATCGCACTTTCCTTAGAGCCCTCCCTCCATTTTAAGATTTTCTGTAAAATGTTTTCGAAAATGACATTTGTTGCTGACACAACGACAACTGTCAGCGGGCACTCGGAGGCCATTTATTTTGTTGCCTTTCTTCCGTTGGGCTGCGAAAACATGAACATGCTGGGGCGGAAAATATTCAGTCATGATTAAGATGGTTCTTTTTGTTGTTACTTAGTTCACTCTTCAATAGTTAGCCAGGGCTTAGCCACACCCCCTCTTAGCTATACCTTTTCCTATCTGAGTTCACTTCCTCTAATCGAATCTTTGATTCTCTAAGGCGCCAAGCTCCAATTTTGAGATCCTTTTCTGTCAACAAGTAGTCTGTGGCAAAAACTTCAATCGAAATTCTGCTGTCAAGTTGTAGCCCCATGATCCGAAGTGTAAAACATTCATTCTAACACAAGCCTTACACCGGTAAGTACTACTTCTCCAGTTTTTATTATTTTATATTTTTTTCCACATTTGTTTTTCTTATATAACATTTTAGATTTTATAAAATTATACATATATATAAGGGTTTTACAATTTTACAATAAAAACGGTAAGTGGTCTATTGGACAAATCATTTAATTTTTTTAAACCAATTTTTATTTATTTTTTCAAGTTTTTTATGTTTTGTAAAAAAATTGAAAAAAAAAAAAATTTAAATGGACACTAGTAAAAATGAATACGATCTAGGGATCTGCGTGGGATACAAAACACAAAATGGGTAAGTACTTTACTTAACAAAAACCTAATATCGTACCAATATTTAATGCTTTTTCTAGATTTACCAATTTGAAACACTAAAAAGGGTCATGCTAAAGACATTGTTGTTGGTGGGATTTATAGCAACTACACCATTTGTCTAAATCCTACTTCTATTATTATGTAAGTACATTAGTGGAAAGTTAATAAAACATTAACTTTATTTTACAATTATGGTTCAACAGACAAAAATCGAGGCTACTAGGACACGAGCAAGATTTTGGGAAAGATCGGGACTTAGGAAACTGTTGGCTTTTTTTGGAAGGCTCTAGCCAAAAAACAAACCAGCCATCGGGGATTGCATGTTCAATAATTTACATATTACAGATACTAAAACTACACAAAGGTACTAGGCCACAAGGACACGAAAAGCCACGACACTATTTAATTCAATTACCACTCTGTGGTTAGTATCGGCAAGTAAGTGCTTTATTTAATAGAAGTTGCATTCTATTTCAAAGATTGTTATTTAATTTTACAGATACTTAAACAAACTGGAGGTACTGAGTAAAAATACTAAGGACACGAGGAGCCACGCCAGTTTTCAACACAATTAAAATTAAGATTACAGTTGCGGTTATCGTATAGACATCAAGCTCTTTTAGACTCAAAAGAAAACCAAGTTTCGCCATACACTCGCCACACTTTAAGACGCGAATCTCTACACTCCACACTATGAATCGACAGACACTATTAATCCACACACACTCTATGAATCTACACACTCTTTGAATCTACACACACTCTATTAATCTACACGCTCTACACTATTTAATATTGGAAGTTTATACCTTAATTATTTTGATACAGAAAAAAATTAAATTCCTAGTCAACACCAAAAAAGCCTGCCTTGTTAAATCGCAAAATAATAAAAGTGGAAACGTGGGCGCACACAGGTGATAGGATGGTCTGAAAAAGTATTTGTGTATTAAATCGCCTTAAGAATTTATGGCCCTGCAAGGCCTTCCAGCAAAACCGAGGCATAAATACTTCAGCTGTGATTATTATTGCGCCCGGAAAGCCACCCAGTAAAGTATCCAAATGCTGCTGAAATCTACGACAAACCCAAAATTCCCGAAACAAAGTCGATTTAGTTGTGGGGGACTTCAAAGCCTGCCGCCAGCGATAGGTTTTCTTGGGTAGCCCGGCGTAATATATTATTGATAGATAAATCAGTGATATATATGACACTGGTCACTGGCGGGCTTTGATTTCGTTAGATTGTAAATGACCCAAAACAAAGAGACGCCGAAAGAGCGGAAGGGTTTTTATTTTTGTTTTTTTAGTGATTGCATTGCGTGGGCGATTTGATAAATCAGGTCAGCGAGGGAAAATGTCAAAGGCCATCAGTGCCTACCAAAAAATAATTCTGAGCTCCCGTTCTCGGCTGTCTCCGTCTAAATGGAGTAATTTTGATGATGGAATAAATCAGAATATACGAAATGAAAGTCAGAGCTAGGGATGACCTGTAACTCACTGCTAATATACTTATCAGTGTATTTTTTTGAAATTTTTTATTTTACATCCATTTCTGCCAGTTTTCATTGGCACTCGCATACCCTGTACAGGGAACACATGAAAGTAAGCTCTGAGTTGAAGCCCCAACCGGGCATATATATTTTATGGGCTGTCAAGATAACTGATAGGATAAAGCCGGCTGTTAAGTGTGATATAGTCAGAAGTTTCTAAATATGGGCTTGACCTGCTGCTGTTGATTCCTGTATCTGTTGGTGTTGCTGTTTCTGGCGATGTTGTTGCTGCTGTTGTTGGCCGATGGCCACATTATTAAGCCAATTCAGCGGCAGCAGATAAATAAATAAAATTTGAAACATTGCCGCAACAATAAAAGGCGACAGTACACGATTTATTAAACGGAGCGGCTGCTGATGGTGCTCGGACCCAAATGAAGAGGCAAAACAACACCAGCAACATCAACAAAAACTACAAAAACAGCAACAAAACAACAGTGAGGACGCGAACAGCAGCTGCTGCCACCGTGTTGTTGCTCACATTACTCTTTTTGGCGTGGCCCAGGCTGGCAGGCAGACAGAGAGAAACCGACAGCAGATACAAAGATACAGATACATTTGCTATATAGAAAACACACAATACTTGAGGTTGAGGCCAAAATGACTAATGACCAGCGATTATCAAGCGATAAAAGGCAAAAGAGAGCCAGCAGCAGCAGCAGCAGCAGCAACATCAGCGGCTCCAACAACAAACATAATTTATTATTGTTTTAAACATTTGTGTTTTGCGCTCAAACGAGATACATTTGTCTCCTCCATGCCGTCTAGAAACCTTTCTGGCTTTTGTTCATTAAGACACTAATAAAAAGCGAAGAAGGGCCCCAAGTAACGAATACTCCATACATATTCATAAAAAATAATCCATAAACATAGAAGTGGCGTTTATATTAAAATTCAACATCAAAGGTATCGAATCCTTTGAGGAAGGCTGTATAGCTGACGATTTCTTTTTAAAACCATATACCACTGGTTTCAAATATTAGTGTAATTATTTTAAAATACTTCTTAGCAAAACTATTACGTAGCTCTGACCGTTTTGAGCCTTGTAGGCTCTTTGTCGGGCCCTTGTAATTAGCCGCCCCTTTAAGCCATGTTTCTACTGTTTCTTTTTACTACCTCGTGAGTGTTAAATTTGTGTTGGCTACCAGAATTAGTGGCGGAACAGGCAGAAGCCGCGGTAGCTCCACAGAACAGACAACAATAATAAACTTTAAGATTCATGAAAGCGGCAAAAAGAAAATAAACAGTCAACGCGACGTAAATTTAAGACTTTCCGTATTTCATTTCTTTTGTTGCTTGGCTGCTCTAACCGGCCTTTTTCAGACTACTAACAGGCCAAAAACTATACAAAAAGTATACAAATATATGGATAGCACTATAAACGACCTGTATTTTCCCTGTACTTAACTAAATTAAAGGAAAAATGAATTAAAATTACCTGTTTATGCGAAGCCAATCTTTATAATTTTTTTTATAGTTTTTTTTTATAAGATCTAGAACTCTCCCTGACCCTAGGTCGTTTCGGCATGCCCTTACTAGAGGGTATCAAAAAGGGGTAAAAAGATCTCAAACCGATTGTTGGGGCTTTGGTTGCGTTGTAAATGTGAATTGGCCGAAATTAAAAATATATTTATGACTTAAGAGGCTATAAATTTTGTTTCTTGTTAAAATTCTATTGTTTCTGTGTCTGCCGGACGGTGGAATTTGCTGTTTTTGACTTTCTTTTTCTCTTTATTTATTTATTCTGGTATTTTTTGTGTTTTTTAAATGTTTTTTAAATTATACACCCGATGGCTATAGAAATATACCCACAGTTGTGTGGTTATGACATTATTTAAGACCTACGAGCTTGTTCACGAAATAAAATTCTATATGGTCATAGTAAAATTTAATTGGAAACTTAGAAGTATTCATGTGTGAAATGGCTTGTTTAAAGACTGCCTTATTTTTTTGTAACTGTCATATTTCAAAACCAGAGGCAACCCGCAGGGTAGACAATCCACTAAATCTCGTCACCTCCAGATAGTTTATTGGCTTTTGACACTTTGTCGCACCACAACAACCCAAATAGACAAACAGAATAAGAGAGATTATTCTGCTTCCGCCAGTCGTTTTTTGGGCGCCTGAAACGAATAACGAGACAATTATGTCGGTCTAATCTGAATGGAGGGCAATTAAAATGGAAATTTATGGTCCTAATGTGCCACATAGTCAGCGGGTTCAAGAGCTTCTCTCGACTGTCATCGGCTTATTATATTTTATAGAATTTTACGAGCTTCACAGAATTCAAGTGATAATCCATTTCGAAGGGCAATTAAAAATTTGTTTGACTAACAATTCGTGGTGGTTTACATTCCCCCTAAGTCTTGTTGACGGCTATTCTGTTGGTAAAGAAATATAACCGAGACAATCTGAGGATTCTATTTGATTCGATCGTTTTTTATTTGAGTCTCTAAGCAGGACCTTCACATACACAGATCAGACATCAATACCTTTAATCATAATCACTGTTTGCTTCAATATTGTAAAATACTTTATAAATGTTTGTCCACAATTGTGCTGGTTATCCAAGACATATATTCAGAGACATCAGTATAGACCGCCACCGGATAAGATCCGCATTCCTCTCCTCCGTAGCTCACTATTCCGGCCTGCACTTGGCGCTGTTTGCCCTTGTATCGACCCGGGAAGGTTAGTGGGCCGCCGGAGTCGCCCTGGCAGCTATCGCGTTCACTGGCGCTTACGCAGATTTGGGTGTCATCGACATCAAAATTGTAATCAAGGCACTTGGTCGACTGCAGTCGGTTTACGAATGCCTTCATGGGAACGTCGGAGAGTGTTTGGTTCTCCGTAACCCCCCAGCCGGATACTTCCATAATATTCTCGGTCTGACTCGACAAGATGAGGTCAGGATACAGTGGTAGGCATATGGGTCGAATGAAATCGGTGAACTGGACCGGGTGCTTAAGTCGGATCAACCCTATGTCGTGTTTATATTCTCCTATTATGTAATTCGGGTGGGCGATCCTCTCTTCGATCGGAATGTCCTGGGGGGCATCTAGACACATCCGCTGCATGCCATACAACATGCAGTCTTTAGGATTGCTAATGCTATGCTCTCCCAAACGGACGGATGCACTAGGAAAAAGGGATTTCGCATTATTTTTATAATTGAGCTATTCGATTTGTTCTCACAGGTTATCGTGTATACAGTGCGCAGCCGTCAAAATATAGTCTGTTTAAGAAAAAAGTGGATCTAAAAACATATAAATATGATGGAGAACTTACTTGAACTAATCAGAGTGCCGCCGCATTTGAACTGTTCTCTGAAGACTAGATCTGGATTAGTAAGGTTGTACTGTAGCAAGGCTAGCCAGGGCCGGGAACCCATGCGAACAACTTTTCCATTAAAAACCTTAAGATCATTGAAAAGTCCGCATATATTGTCGTTTTCCGCCAGCAAGTCGAATCCATTAGAGTTAAGTGGCTGTGCGCAGCAAAAAATTTTTCGCTATGGGGATTTTGAATCTTATTTATGTATATATATATCTATGTGGCTTTTAGAATTTTATAGTGAACCTAGCCGAATTCCTTACCTGCACGCAATGAACAACTGATTGTCTCAAAAAGTTCTCCTGGGGGCTTAGTGTCTCTCCGTTTCTGTGCTTAGTGACAATCTGAAAAAGGGGCGGACATTCCCGAGGAATCACGCATATTCCTTCTTTGTTGTCATGGGTTTTACAGCGTTTGGAATCTACAGGCCCAATCCACTCTAGGCCCAAAGCTAGAAAGATCACCAGAACCGAAAGCTGTAGGCACATCATTCTTCCAGAAAAATCTATTCGCGACTGTAGTGTTTTGAACCACCGCCCCACATTAAAAAAATCACTGCACTGTTGCTGTTCTGATAACACTTTTGAATAAAAATTAATGACTTCAATTAAAATGGTATTAATTCTAGGAAACATTGAGCGTATTTCTAGGAATTCGAAATGATTTTTGAATAACATATAGAATTCATATCATAAGTTGCCGATTGTATTGTGACGTTATCACTGTGATTGGTCACAGATCTGTTTTTCAGAATATACATTTTTTGAAAATATAGTCACTACAATCTGTGGCATTATGTGATAGATAATGGATGTCACATCGCAAGGTCCATCTATGACTGTGTTTTCTTTAAAAACATGACAGTGTAAATTAAAATAATAATATTACTGGCATTAGGCTATTTAGCTTCCGAGGCAAAGACAATAAACAAAATTAGTGGGGAATTAGGGAGAGAAAACTGCGCACAAAAACAAGATAAATCGTTTTGGAGGGTCTCGTGATTGTCGTGCCGCCCCATGACAAGGTCTTTCGTTCTCGAATTAGAGTGGATCTGTCTAAATTTAGTAGTCATTTGGCTAGTTTGCTTGCTCATGTCATTTAGATAGCGCACACACTGGAAAATGTGGAGCACTGACTGCTGACAGATTGTAGATAATTAGCCGGCTCCGTGGAACGAGATCAGACTAGAAAGTGCGGGCTATAATGCACCATTATATATCACTATGATGGCAAAACCCTGTTTGCAGGTCTTCGCCACTTTTATCTCAGTTTGTGGAACTTTACGCAGATGCAAATATGAAATTAAAGCCGAGCTAATTTGAAAGATTAAACAGGCAGGCAATAATTACTGACACATTGCCTTTTAAATTAGAAATAATCTTTTAGTTTGCATATTATCAGGGGAGCTCCTCCAAATGTTGTATAGATACAAACGGAAACATAAGGAAGCAATAGTCAAACCGAAGCTCGGCGGTCAGTCAGAACTGTCAGGCAGTTAAGCCGCCCACCATTCGGTCGACCATCCTGGATCAGTCGGCAGCTCTGACAGTGGCACTCTTCTCTTGGCCGTTTAATCACAGTATTAACTCTTTTGCTGAGCCGCCTGTCACTCATTTAGCTGTCCAAACGGGCAGCATCGTGGGGCAGGGTGATCGGGGCGGCGGTGTGGTCTGGCGAGGTGGTTCAGTTGTTCAGTGGTTGTGGGGCAGACGTCGATGTTATAAACACTACTGTCTTCCAACTGTCAAGTTGGTCTAAGTTTTTGAGCGCAAAATAAAAGCCGACTTGACAGCTGAACGGTCGACCAACTCATGTTGATGATGATGATTATTATGTATTTTGTAGTTTTGCCGTTTCATCGAGCACTGAAAACAATTAATTTCAGTAATAATAACACAAGAGATTTTTGTTGAAATAAGCCTAACTATTAATAGTTCTATGACTCACAATTCCTTACCAAATTATGGTTTGAATTTTGAGTTTTTTTTTGTATAGCTCCCTTGGAACTTTTTCTCAGTGCTTCGTGGCTTAGTAAGACTGTCGGACACAAATACAAATACTGAGTCAGTCGCCCATGCACATTCGTTTAGGCTTTTAAACGCTTAGGTCGTCTTATGTTGGACTTAACGCGCTGCCCGATGCCAAAAGCCAACAGTTGGACAGCTGAAGACGCCTCAACTCGATGGCGTCGGCGGCGGCAAAACTTGAAATGAATTTGGACGCTTCGGATAATGAAAACGAAACGAGGCGCGCGCTCCAAAAAACGGACTGGGGACAAAAAATAACGAAAACAAAATTCGAAAAAAGTCAAGTAAAATCCCAACCGACACAAAGAATAAAAACGTCAAAAGTGATTTTGCGCTTTGGTCAGCAGCAGAAACGGCGACAGCCGCAAAGCGAAATCAAAAAGTGCCGCCGCCGTCAGCACCTCCCCTGGCCGGCCCTGCCCTCCGGGCCAACAGCCTTCCGCCCCGCCTAAGCCACCTTGGCCCCCCTCCAATAAAGAGGCCTGTGGCCGGCCAGCCAGTGTCCACTGTTAACTGTTTTGTACAAGCTGATGAGCTTTCGGGCGCTTGGGGGATTTTGACATTTCATTTTTCGATTTTGTTGTGTATTTCGGGTTCAGGTTTCTTTTTGCTTGGTTAGTTGCTCTACTTTTCCTTTGGCCGTGTAAGGACGTTTTGTCAGTGTTCCTGTTGGTTAAAGCCAAGACAGGTCGTCCCAGGTCGCACCTGTATAAACTTGGTCCTAACAAGTCAGCCCTAAACGAATGACCTCTAGCCAAATAATCGATAATTGGCAAGAAACGAAATATTCACAGCTGAGAAATTTCAATTAGTTTCCCATGCAGGGGATTCGGGTTAAAGCCTGTCACTCCCCACGCACACTCCGCCGCGCCATGGCACGCAAAAAGTGCAGGCCTCCTTGGAGCGCTTCTCGCAAAAACACCAAATCATAAAAAACTGTTTATAAATTATTGATTAAATGACAATGCGATGTCAGAGTTTGATTTATGGCCTGGCAGGGAGACACGCAACATTGAAAAATGTTTGGGCAAACAATAAAAGATGGCCGCCGTCCCCCCGCCGAGCGATTTATGACAGCAAATTATACACGAGGTGGAGAGGAGGCTCCATGGCCCCACGAAATGCGTGGCCCAAAGTTACACAACGGCCGAAAAGAAAACGCTATAAAGATGGCCCCGTTGGGTGGTGGAGTGTAAATTTATCACTGGGCAACAGCGAAAAAAGTGCCATAAAGTCGGTGATCAATCAAAAATTACGAAATGACTGAAAGGAAAAATAATTGGCTAATAGCTGGGGCCCATTCCAGCCGGGGTATAGAATTCGCTGCAGGTACTTTCAATTAACTGTTTAAATGTTTAACTTTTTCTAAAAGTATACGTCAATTATTAAGTATTCAAGAAGCACTTAAAAGTTAAGCCTATTGCTTCTAGAGGAAAGCTCATTGACAAAAACCAATCGTGAATTTCTCATTATGGAAATTTTTATCTACTGTATGAGTACACCTTAGGCAATTTGTCACACTTACCTATTGGTCTTAAACTTAAGAACTTGTTAGCTTCAATATGTCTGGGAATTAGGGGCAAGATCAATGGCGCTAATGAACTGTTTCAAGCCCAAAGCTTCACTGTAAGTTTGAGGTAAATACCCCTAATATCCTTTAAGAACTAGAGCGCCTGCAGTTTTCGTTATCAAACAGTCGGATGTAACTGAGTGACGCTATCTTAAAGGGGGTTTTTCTTATTTCAACACCTAGTGATAAGTAAATATATTAAGCGGGAAAAGTACATATTAGTTAACATAACCTTAGCAAAAGACTATGAATAAGGTTCGTAAATCTAGATTGATATTCATCTGATAACTAGTTGGGGCCTGAACCTGTTTTTACAGGGAAACCGAGTCCCCGGCTCCCTTTTCGCTTTTCATATGCTCACCCAAGATGTTTTCCACTCTGTAATCTACAAGTAGTTGGGCTTTAATCAGCTCTCGCTGTGATATACGATCCGAGACCCTAATACTTGTCCGGGACAAACAAAGTGCACGCCAGAAGTATCCGCCATATATAAAAGTGAGTTTGATTTACAGCGGACATCATCTGTCAGATGGGGGTGTAGGTGAGGTGTAAATACCGGGGATTATGCTCCTACGAGCGCTACTGGGTTCTTGGCAAATAAGAATCAGAGGCAGGCACTTGGCCAACCACTTTCGAAACCCTTTTTCCACATCTTCCAGTGGAACAACTGTGCTAATATTTGCCAAACATTCAGCGCTCTCCGGGCGATATGATGATATGAGTAAGTTGCTCGGCCACTGAAGCACCGATGCGCCCCTGGAGTACACTTCAGATGCGCCCCTGGCTCTACAGTGTTTATCAAGTGTAACACGCCGTGTCTCTATTTGTATTCCAACACTCGGTGTCTGGCTAAAGTTGATTGCGAGTCCCGCTATATGGCAAACTCTGCTGTCTGATGTCGGATGTCTGATGTCTGTCGCCTGATTTCGACATACAATAACTGAAAGAGATTTACGGTTTTCGGGCCCCGATCTTCTCAGCTTACCCGTAATTTCAGTTTACAGATTTCACTTTTTATTTGTAAATTTTGTTATATTTTTCGTTATGTGGTTTTTGCCTTATTTTTTGGCTTGTGTAAACGAGGGAATATAAATCTGCGCGTCAGGATGGTGGCTCCGAGTTGATTTACACCAAATAATGCGCATTTTTCTGGTGTTTAACAGGCTTAATGTCTGTTCATAAGTCCAGGGAGAGCGCTCTGGGACTGTGCTTGGGTGTCGCCGCGCTATAAAATATATTAACCAAACTGATTTATTGCATTTTGATAACCTCACAGCTTGTCGGGCTGCTCCGCTTCATATTCGTTGTCTAGGGGATGCTGTCGGTCCACGGTTCCCGCGGATCTCGAAAGCGGAAAAGCTCCCAGCACAACTGTGCAAAATGTCAAGCACCACCAGATGAAGAACGCGCTTTATAATTGCCTGGGTAATTTATGATCGGCTCTAGCTATACACACAAAATAAATAAATTTAAAATATATACACGCGCTTAAATATTTATAGACACTCTTCACGGGAGAGTGTGCGCTTAATTGTCTTGTTTATGAAAGTATTTCGCCTTTTATTTTAAATTTACTTGTTTTTCAATTAAATTGAAAAAGCAATAACATTTAAATGCTCTTCTTTTTTCAAAGAAATCCAAAAATACCATATTTGATTTTTAAGACCCCAGGTTTTCTTTAAAGTAGGACCTGTCCCTGTCAGTATTTCACTTTTTCTTGTCTGCAGATTTGTTGTTTTGACATTTTTGTGTCAAAACATTTGCGCACACAAATTTCCACGGCCAGGTGAGTGAAAGGGGGTGATACTTCGGCGATAGATAATCCAAGCACTCGACATTTGACGCAATCTGCAAAGTTTGTTCACGTGTGACAAGGTTAATTTTATTCATAAATGGACTGATAATGCCTGAATGTTGTGTGTACTTATAAAGTAGTGCTCTTGATTGAAAATGACTGACAGTTGGATTGACAGTCGGACAGTTGTCAGAGGCAGATAAGAGCACAAGAGTTGGGGGCCAGAAGCCAAGCCAAATAGTTACAGTTTTGTTTCGAAAGTTACACTCATTAAACCCCTAACCCTTCCAGCTTTATATCTTCCATTAAAATTCCAGAAAGCAAGGGAGCGGACGAGTTAAAATAAGTGCAGGAAGACATATGCCCGTATGAACGTAAAAAGTATAAAATAAAGAACGAAACAGCCACCACCTTCTGCTGGCTTTCAGTCATTAAGTCATTTACATATTTGCCAACAAAATGTCAGCCATAAAATATAAACTAAAGCAACTGTGCGAAGTCGGAGCCGGGGCAAAGCTGGGAAGATAAATGAAGGCGCAGCTGCTGCGGCTACATCAACGCTAATTGCTCTGTGCATCTTACAGATACACGGGCAGAAGCACAGGCCCAGATACACGCCGGCCGTGACGACTCCGAGATATATACGAATCATAATTCATATTTCTCTTTTTTGTTGTCGCTCTTTGGGGCTGTTGTCGTGTCTTCGGCGGACTTGTGATCTGTGTGACAGGGTCGGATAAGCTGGAACCGGGCAGTCGTACCGGGGGATCGGGTGTGCGACGGCAGAAATGTCAAAATGCATTAACATTTAATTGAGGCTAATTTAAGGCGAAATATTTCGCTTGGCATATATGAAAATTTATGCGTCTCATTTCGGCCAGATCCTCGGCTCTTTCGCTTTCGTTCGCTGCCTTCCTGTGCGATTGTCCGTCCGTCTGTTTGGCACTCCGTCAGAGTCGACTACTCTTGAGAAATGGGCGCATTTTGTAAAAATGTCACATTACATTTAATTTATGCAGCGCCAAACATGAAGACCACTCTTGGTGTAAGCATCTCTTCGACAGGGTTTATGCGAGCATCTTCCGCTTTTGTAGGATTCAACTGGTGCATGAAATGGTTTTTGTATAGATTCTGACATTGATTTGATTTTTATAAAATTGTGTTTTAAATAATATTAATTCATCTTAAGATATACCATTGTAGGTAAAGCTACTGCCTCCAAATTTGTGACAGTAAAGACCCTATCCTGGAAACCCAGTTATCAATCTTGCAGCCGGCGAGGCAAGTTCGAGAAATCCCCACCCAGTGACAAAATTTGACAGGCAACTTGGCAGGAGGTCGTCTGCCGCCCCACTCATGTAGACTTGTGCCCGGACTTGCAGGACCACCAGCTGCCAGGATCGAGCTACGGCTGTCAAGCTTTTTAACCCAAAAAACATTGTGGACGAATTGATTTTGCTCCTCTCAGCAGGACTCTCCAGCCAACTGACACTGGCAGGCGGTCCTTGGGAAGGGCGGATAAGGCATCAACCACCTTGGACTTGTCACTGATAGCAGCTGGGAGTGGAGGGGCCTGGGAACTGGAAGTACGAGTCGGTTTCGGCACCGGAGCCGGAGCCGGAGTCAGAGTCAGTTGGGAAGAAGTTGCTACGCCCAGCAGCTAAACAAAGTTTGAATTGACTTTGTTAACTCGACTGGTGGGCTCAAGTGGTAGATACTTACTGCGGGGCGTGCTGCGAAATCTGCAAATTGCCGTGTCATTATTTGTTAGCAACAAGCCGAAACTCAGCCAGGATAATGTCGACGCCCCTTGGCCAGCCTTAACCCCAAGCCGTCGCACACATTGTGCTCGGCGTCAAAAAGTGTAATTGGCAGACCGTCCGATGGCGGACAGTCCTGTGGATTGAATTGGGATCAGGGATGGGAAAGGAAACGTTAACGGAAATGGGAACGAGGACGGGATCGGAGCAGGGAACTGGGGTGTAACCCACTGTCGGCTTACACACTCAAGTCAAGCGTCCAACCGAACCCGAGAACCCGGCTCTCTGAACTCAAGCGAGCTGGAACCGAGCTGGAGCCGGCAGACAGTTGGTAACTGTCAGTGGGCATGTTCGACTTGACAGCATAATATTACAAATCCCTGCCGAAAGCAGACAGTAACGATGACAGGACTGCTGGCCGGCAAAGCAACGGGGCAAAAGGCAAAAAGGACAACCGCAGAGCAGAGCCAGAGGGAAAGACTGAGCGAGAAAGAAGGACTACGCAAAAAATCTATATATATCGTATAAAAAGGCATATTTTATTACTCAGGTAGGATGTCAGGCGTTGGGCTAGGGCGAGGGGAAATCGTTTTGCCGCAAAATTGTTTGAGGTTAGCCAAAAAATTTGTAGCTTTTGGTCCTTGGGGAGGAAGTTGTCGAGGTCCTGTAGAGGGGAACAAAGCCTATTAATTATAACATTTTAATCAATTGCTGATAAAATATTACTTATCTTCGCTGGAGCCTTCTAAGTAATTCTCTGCACTAAGCATTTCTCTGCACTAAGATTAATGCGCTTAATATGCAAATAATATGAAAAACCTCTTGACGAGGTAAAGTACCGGTATCTGATATCCATTTTAGTGACAAAAGAATATTTTTATATTCACTTTTGTGCACCGATATAGCATATTTTCGTCACTAAAATTGACTCACGTTCGTTAGTCTCCACAGAGAAGTTGACCAAGTTTCGGGAAATATCTCTGCCGGCATCGTTGGGATAGACGTTCTGGGGACCATAGTAGTGTGGGGACTTGGAGACATCGTACACATTGAAGTTGATGGCCACCAGAATGCAACCGTCCGTATTTTAGAAAATGCCAAAAGCTACTTCGCATATTACTACGCCCTTCATAATATTACAACCTCAGTATAGTGCCCCAGTACCCCCAGATAAAAATAAAAAAATATACATATAGTGCAAATTATTGCAATTTGTATTTTATTTTATTGCAAACTTTATTGCAAACAATGAAATCTAAGCTTTAGGCAAGAATTAAATTTTTAAAATGGATCATTTAAATTTTAAATCGTGATCCATTAGATATACTTTAGATGTTTTAGAACCAAATCCATGGTCATGGAATTTAAAAGTGGGGCAACCGCGGTGGATCCCTCAATTGGGAACTCATTTAGGGAGGCCAAATGTCCCTTTTCAGTAGCGGAATCACAATCAACTTAGTTCATAATTTTAGAAGTAGCCGAAACTATCATATCAAAATCGTATTTTTCCGGTAATGATTGGATAATTCGCGAAATCCTTCCCATTTCGAACAATTCGGTTGTGTCGCGTTTGGTCCTAACTCGTTTGTCAACGTAGTTCTTCGTGCCATAGCCGTGCCAAACAACGTACTCATGGCACTTGTGTCCCATATCATTCAGTTTCGGAATAATATTGGCCCGAAGATTTGGATCCGCCAGAAGCAGCAATTGGTTGTGCTAAAAATAAATTAATTATTTTCAAGGATCGACGTTACACATTTATTGTTACTCACATTGTTTGCCACAGTAATTAAGGTAGCGAGTGAATGCAGGTTCTGATGATCCTCTTTTAGAGCCGCGTCGACTTCCAGAGCTATTTTCTTAGCATAGGCTATCTTTTCGCTCAGCGTCTTGAAGAAAACTTCAATCGCCTTCAGTTGCTGATTAAGGGAGGCCTTCTCTTGCAGTTTCATCACGACATCTAATCCTTGATCAGCAAATGTTGGCGCCAACGTCAAGACCTGCCCTACATTACTCGTCACAATAGCCACAACTGTCTTAAAAATTGAGGTAATAACATTGGCAATGGCCTTCGCGGCAGCACTTCCTTTTCCGTCCAACGCCTCCTGCAGGGACTGCTTCTGCTTTCCATAGTATCCTTCCGGGCCGAAATCATTGTTCATCTCCCGCGAAACGACGTCCAGCAATTGTTGCAAATTTTCCACTTTAGCCTGAACCTGGTTCAACAAATCCAATGAGACACTCGTTTTGCTGAGCCCCGAGGCCAGAGCCGTCACAGTCATGTTCCACAGCGTATCCCTGTCCTCGGCTGACGCCCTCGCGTCAGTGATATACGGGGTGATCGTTTTTAGAGTACTGTTCATGGCAATACACCACTCGTAGACAGGACCGACGCACTTTTTGTACGTCAGATGGGCCTCTGAGTTCAACTCGCGTATTTCATCGAGATTCTTCTTAGCTTCCCCGTTGTAGCCGAACATAGCTTTATCAATTGCCTCGATGGCTTCCTGCAGGACCTCAAATTTGACTTTCTTGTCAAATTCAGCGTTATATGTACCAACAACGTTGGACAAACTGTTCACTGCCTTCTCCAGGGCGATGTACTCCTCATGGGTTGCACCGCACAGGACCAAGAGAGTGCATGAAATAATCCCCAAAAAAAGAGATACTTTATTTTCCATAGTGCGGATTACTTGATGTTGATCGTCGGAAAGTCAATTTATAACTGAATTCGCATTAATACTCACTGAACCAAGTAAGCTTACAATCAGAGATAATCTTATCCGGTACCATTCGCTTTTAGAAGAGCAAAGTCGTAAACGTGAGGTGCTTCCGGCAAAGGCAAATAACAGGCAATTTTACGTAGCTTCCCTATTACAGGGGTGCCCAGTCCCATTGCTCTCGTTCCTCCTTTTTTATTGGATTAAGGGAACGATTTTCTAATTACGCTAATGCGTAGGCATTTTTTTGTTGGATAGCCGAAAACTATACACTGCAAGAAATTACTTCTTGTTGTGGTCTCGGACAGAATGGTCGACTTCGGAGCGATGCATTTTTTCGTCGCAGAAAATTTTTGCATTAATAATTTTTAACTTTGCTTCATTTTTTATTGTTTTCAAAAAAATCAAAAGCTTCAATACACATACAATACACAAGTACACTAGTCAGCAACCTTAGTCTAACGTTAGAAATTATCTTAGAAATGTAAATATTATGTTAATTCGGACTTTCCAAATGAGGCTTCGTTTGTCCAAAAAACCCCTTGTCCGAGCAGTACTTGGTATTTTTTGAATTTCTAGGATTTCTAAGTCAATGTCCCTTTTAAATTTATATATGTGATAGTAAATAATTTACCGTGACACCGTAATTCCACCATACTCCCTGCATTGTGGGGCTCCCGGGATAATCAATTAATGTTGTGTTGGGAAAATCACATAAATTTGCGCAACATTAAACGGATCGCGTCGTCGACTTGAAACGAACGCATTCGATATGGTCACATTTCACAAATTTTACGAGGCGCATTTCAAGTTGATAGAAACATTTACGAGGCACTCTTGGCTGGCTTGGGCTCCGGTTTTGGCCCGGATCGCTTGGTAGCAATTGGTAAACAAGTTTATGGCCACTCGGAATCTCCATCGCCATATCTATACTCCCAACTGGAACTCCATCTACATCTCCGCCTCACAGTTTCTTTCTTGAGTCGCCGACATGGCCATAAATTTATTGCACTTCCTTTTGCATATAATTTTCAAATTAAGTGTTGCTTCATGTAAATTGATACATTTACTGAATGCATTTTCCAGCTCTTGGCAGATAGCACCGGGGACTGGTTGGTTGTCGGGCTCTGAAGCGGTTGGGCTATAAAATGTTGACTCGCCTTGATTAATATGGTTCGTAATATTTGGAGCTGCCAGCGGGCTGAAAGAGTTGGTGTTCTTTTATTCACGCTGTATTAGATTGAATTATAAGCTTTTAACTATCTATAACATTTTTGCCAAACACACATGTGTTTTCTTCGTAAACCCTATCTTATCCCTTTCCGAGTTCATTACCACAGCGATCCTGGCACAGCACCGCGACTTGCCTTTCTTCCTTCGGCTGACAGTCACTTCCTGTCGGCAAAGCTCCCTCTGCCGCCCAGCTTGGCGTCTCATTAGCATGTATGCGTGGCTGTCCTGCCATCTCTCACTCTCTCCTTTCCAGCCTGTCAGCTGCTCTGGCCTGCCATTAATTTCGCCAGCTTCAGGCTTTCCAGCGACCTGGTGCTGTCTCCATAGCTCGGCGCAGAATATAAAACTTACCTAACCTGCAGTGTAACGCTTTGTATTGTTCACGCAAAATTTATTTCCGCTGCGTCATGAACATCCTGTCGACAGCGTTGTAGTTGTAGCTGTAGTTGTAGTTGCTCCTAGTCATCACGATCCTTGTTGTATTTGTTGTTAATTTACGTAATAAATACGCTTGAAAATTTTGCACGCACATGCAAAATGAATTACGTTGCTGGGTAGCAGCAGCAGCAACAGCAGCAACAGCAGCAAAGGCACCAGGAGCAACATCAACTTAACTGTCACTTGTCACTGGGACGTTCCATGGGCCTCTTCTTCCTTGCTCCCTCTGAATGTCCTGGCGGAGCTGTCGTCTCTCACATGTCAACGGGCGTCGCTTTGCTTGGCATTTTTGTGATGTGAAATGAAGCAACGAGGTGACAGCAGCAACAGCAGCAGCACCCGCAGCAACAACAGCCGAAAAGGGGAGTTGGTGCTCCTTGCAGCGGTAGCGGTAGCATAAAATGAATTACTCGCGTGAACAACAAAAACTGTCAGAAGGCTGTCAGCTGCGGGGGAGTGCGAGGGCGTGTGGGTGCTTGCTAGGGCGGGGGCGTGGCAATTGCAATCGCAAGTGAGCGTGTGTGTGAGGTGTCAGCGCATCGCATTTGAAATGCTCACACACACGGCTGAAAAAACAGTTGACAGTTGCCAGTCAGAGCTGCGACAAAGTATTGCTCCCGACAGTCAACGCCACCAGCAACATGAAACAGCAGCAGCAACAGCAGCAGGAGCAACAGCAACATGTTGCCATCGTGCATATGAAGTGTGAGTGTAGAAATCTTTGCGGCCCTAGCCCATGATTATCTTACCTCAAATTGCTTGTAGCAATCATGGAAAAAGCTGGCTCACCACCCTTTTTTGTTTCGGCGGTTGCAGCAATTTTCATTTTCGCACTCCATTATAAAGTAATTTTTTTACATTACTTATGGCTGTCAGCGTCTGGCGCTTTTCGCCGCTTTCTTCTTCCTGTTTCCGCGGGAACGCCCCTTCCGGTCCACGCCCCACCGAGGGGAGCGAATCCTTCTCGTTGGCAAAGATTAATATGTTGGCGCTGTGCTGTTTCCTGTGCGCGCTCGCTTGCTAGCATGTGTGACAGTTTGCAAATGTGATTGACAACTGACACTGGCATATAAATTCAAAGCTTTCACACAAGCACACACGGACACACTCGGTCGCTGACAGAGTACATGGAGAGGACGCCAGCACCAGGAACACAACAACAACCGGGGAAGCCCGGGAGGCATGACAAACTGACTGACTGAATGACGGACGAGCCGGGGGTCTAAACAGTCTGACTGACTGACTGATGGCCCGGCTGTCTGCAATGCAGCTGGGTGTTGTCCCAACTCAACCGAGTTTAAAGGACTCGGCGAAAGTAATCGCAATTCATCTTGTTTTCCAAGAGAAGCCAGTTGAAAAGATTTTCGAATTTGTTATGGAAGCTTTGTGGGCAAACTTCAATTCAGATGATGGTGGGGATCTTTTGGTTTTATTCCAATTCGAAGGTAAAGAAATGCACGTCGATTTGAACACCTGAACAAAAGGCTGTGAGCTAGAAAATAAATTCCTTAAGAATTTTTTCAAAATGTAATAATAATTGGCTTTCTTTGGAGCGATTATTTTTATGATGCCAAGTCATTTCCATCGATGAGCCGACACTCTTCTTATTTTCTTAGTGGCTTCCTGTTTCTTTCAATTTCCCAGCCATGGCCCATGGGCTATAAAAACTAATTCCAATTATCCGGACAACTTCCGCATCTCAACTCAAATTACCGCCGACTAATTGCTATTTAGGGCTCCATTCGGAACTTCTGGCCGCGTAATGTCCAATTATTCAAACAAGAGTCGTTATCCATAAATGCTGACACAACTGTTAGGGCCGACTTTGATAATAGACTCATCAGACATCGGTGGCAGCACAGCAGGTAGTTCTTCCACACGAAAAGGCAACCCAAAGGTACACTATCAGAAATGGAATCGCCATTTGGAGAGGATTCCTTTATTTTATTAATATCCATATGGTCTCAGTCATACATTTCTGTTGGTCCCTAGATGCCTTTTTGTAGAAAAGGTAATTCAATTATTTGTAATCAATTACCATTCCAATTTATCTCCGTGCAGTTGGCATTGAGGCCTCAAACCTGTCGCTCGTGCTGACGACAAATGTCTTCAACGGAAGTGACACAACAAAAATCACAGGCCACAGAAAGGGAACAAAAGTTCTCGGTTATAAATGCCCGATCCCGCGGACAAAATAAAACTAATAAATTGATGTGGATCTAGCGATGCTGGCTACCGTCTGAAAAAAGAAGACAAGCAAACGGAGAGGTGGCTTGCGGGGGCAATGACAATGACAAAATCAAGGGAGAGGCGGGGCTGACAATGATGGAAGTGACAACAACAATGGCGCTGAGTGACGGGAGGATGTGATGGCACTGCAGATTGAGTGGGGTGCAGCAGCCGGGGAGGGGGACGGGTCGAGCAGTGGCAGCTGTTCGCTAACTCGACACTCTTGGCGTGACTTGTCAACGGACATCATTCGGCAGCTTGATGTTGTGGCTTGGATGCTTGGCTGCTTGGATGCTTGGATGCCTGGTTTCCAAGATACAGATACTGAGACGCAAACGATGACAACGACGATCATCATTCATGACGATGATGATGCGGTCTGTACCTTTTGTTTATCAAATTTCAATGAGATGGGAAGTCTGCGATGAAATGACGGAGGTACCATATCACTTTTAACGACCTCTTTGTGCTCAGCATGGGCTCGATTTCACAGCAACTATAGTTTCTATAATCTACGATGCTCTTAGGTGTAACTGATTTTCATCTGAAAACATAAATTCATAACTACACTCTAATCGACAAAATTAATGGGACTTGATACGCTTATCAGCAGTAGTAGGCTGATAGGCTGCCCTCCTGGATAAATGAAATGGCTCCGCCTTTCCTTCAGACTTCAGACAGTCACTCTGTCAAGGCTCCGATCCATCAGCCATTCGATCATTTACTCATTTCGACTGTTGTCACTCACTTTCGGAGGAAGAGGCAGAAGCCAGTTGGCAGGAGCCAGCAGGCGAGCAGGCGAGGAGGCAAGCAGCCAGCAGCCACGTTGCACGATTCCGTGGTGCGCTTCAGTGAAAACAAACTGATATTTGCCTGACACTTGAGATTGATTGTCATCCATCAAGGGAGCTGCCGCTGTCGTCTGGGTGAGTGATTGAATGGCAAGGATGCGCTGTTTGCATTTCGAATTTACATGCCTACCCAGTCTATCTCGTTCCATCTTGACTGCCCTGCCCTGCCCTGCCCTCTCCCCGCAAAACATTTGGCCGTTGGCCTGAATTTATATTCAATTTCGAGCTCGAGGTTTTATTTTTCCAAGCTGTCGCCCAGTCTGCGATACAGGGGAGCGTCTCTGAAGGCTGTGGCTTTCACACTCCACGAGACGCTTGACCGAGAGGAGATCTCCATTACCTGGCATTTTACATCCGACGTAGTCTGGCAGCAAAAGTGATAGTGCCAGGCTGAGGAGTCTCAGTGATCGTGTTTGTTTTGTCCGGCAGAACCGCAGAAATGCTGTCAATCCCGATTCCGACGGTCATTTTCAAGACCCTTGTGGTCGAGCAGCAGCTGCTAAAGTGCCATATGATGGATGTATTACCTGAAAATCTTTGGGGGAAATAATTACTGATTTGCATAACGAAAAGATGCAACGAAATTTCAATTTAAACATAGACCTTTAGTCGCCTTAGATCGTATCGAAAGATCTGGACAATCACACACAAAATTGTACATGTCTCGGTCATTGCATTGCGGAAAGGTTCAGCAGACTAAATGTCTGATTTTAAAACCCTGATTTTAAAATGGTATTCTATTCCAGAATCGGTCGCGCAATGGCTGAGATATTTTCAAACCACTGGCGGAAAATATGAAAGTGTGAGAGAATGTTGGCATATTATTTTTTAGAAATTTATTACATTTTTTTATATCAGTAAAACTAATTAGTTTCGTCATCGTTTTCGGAATTTATCCCTGATGTACAATTAACATGGAAACTCAATAACAAACCAGAGATTCTATATCGGGTTTTTGAATTGATTGAGCAAGTTGCATGTGAAATTGTTGTCCAATTTGTATTCATTTAAAAATGGCTTATGTTCTTTTTGAATGAAAATACAGTTAAATGGTGTAATATCAATTAGAGCAATTTGTTTCCCATCAATAACAAAATTGATATTAAGTCTAACTGAAACTTTTCAGCCAGTCAAAATTATTTATTGATAAAAATGGACATTTTATTAAAACATGAGAATAAATCAAATTGAATGTTGTGTAAAATTTTTAACTTGAGTTTGTTTTAAAACAAAAATTAAGCACTGGTCCAGCTGGTCTTTACAACATTAAGAGACATCAAATAAACATTCTTCATTCGAACTCCCAAGATCCCAGCCCCTGGACCCACTGGCTTTTCAAATCGACCAAGTAGCGCATAAAGAAATTGAATTCATTAAACATTAGCTTCCTGACACGATCGTCGCCGACTCTCCCTCCGAGAGGCCCCCACCACAGCAGAGACCTTAAAACATTTAGTGTCGCAATATGCAAATCCATAAATTTTCAGTCCCAGACAGACGGTATGGCGGTCCTGTGCTCCCCTCGGTGGAGACGGAGACGGAGACGTGGTCGGAGCCGGAGCCGGAGATGCAGACAAGACATACACACGCGATAAAGAAATTCGATTAGGCATCAATTTTAAATGAGACGCATTCCCCGGCCCTCGCTCCGTGGCAGGCCGCCTGCTGTGGATGCCACGTAACCTGATATGGTGACACTCGTCCATGTCGTTCACGTCGTCGTCGCGGTTGCAATCTAATTTATGACTTAATTATCGGGCCATATTTAATGTGTCCAATAAACTAGTCTACAAAATTATACCAACACGTCGTTGTTTAGGCTTCGGAGATGCACTGGGAGCGACATTATATTTAATTAAAATTTGAATATGTATGAGATGATATGATTACACATTTTGAAAAACTATCCACAAGAAAATATTTATTCAAAAAAAAAAAACAATATAATTTAAGAACTTTCATGCTTATAGTGGAAAGATTTCTTCTTGTGTTGGGGACTTGGTTGCCATACGCGTAATCAGAGCGCGGGGAACTTGAATTTCTGCAACTCAACCCGCCAACTGTCCGTGGTGTGGCCTCCTTTAGTTCTGCGGCCATCAATTTGCTTTTAAATGCAACAATTTGGTTGCCATTGCGGCGGCACCACCGACAGAGTCCGCACCCCGTCATCGTCACCACCGCAGCATGCAGCATTATTTAGTATTTTTTGTCTGTTTTTCCTTTTTTTCAGGTCTTTGTATAAACGTATTTTGTTTTTATTTTGGTCTGGATCGGGCTTGGCTTGGCTTGCTGGTTCAGCAATAAAAATTTCGTGAAGTGGCAATAAAATTCCATTTAAAATGGCAGCGATTATGTCTCAACAGACCATTAAAGTCACTCAAATGACAACTACTACTTAGGCACTCACAGCCAACACAAAACCGCCAGCCGCACCGTCGCACCATCGCACCATCGTACCGTCGCACCACCGCACCACTTTCAGCATCGCCTTCGACGCACAGCAGCATTTATTTTGTTTTTGCTCCTTCTGTGTTGATCATGGCTCGCAGATCGCGACATTTGATGACGGGCGCCGGTCTTGAACGCCGAACACTGCCGCACAGTGGGGCACATTTTATTACCTTGGGCGGAGTGGAGTGGAGTGAGTGGAGAGTGCCGTTTTGGTCGGCGATCCAATTGAGTGGGTGTCATCATCAATAATGTGGATCGATGGATCGGATATGGCTTTCGAAAGTTAAGCCCGCCAAATTTGGGGCTCTCTTCTCCATGATACCTCAATCGAATCAAACGCTTATTAATCAACCAATCGGTTTCTATTTAAAAGTGGATATAACCAAATCGGGATTGGGAAAAATTAATTAAAGTGTACAGTTCAGGGGCTCTATAAAATAAATTTTTAAGCTGAATTTCCTTCACTAAGTCCATTTAATTTGAACATGTTCATGCTTAAATTTAAATAAACTCTTTAGCACCATTACCCTTAAGCATTCGCATCAGGGCTTTAAACTGTAACCAAATAGTCTTTGAAACTTTCCTTTTTCCTGTGTGCTCAGCTAAAAAGTGGCCAAAACTACCCCAGTGCGAATTTCCTGCTGACTTTGCGTTTTTATTACGGCAGTCTGGCTGCCACCGCACCTTGCCCCATCGTCCTTGCCCGGGCTGTGTTTCGCTCGTTTTAGCAAACGACTTTGGCTGCTTATGGCACGACTTCCTGACCATTTTGGCACCATGCACTTTCAAAGGCCATGACACCGCAGTTGTTGTCTCATGCATCGTTTAGATAAGGGGCCGCCTGCCACCGGGGTGTTTCATAATTCCTGATGATGAGCATAAATTCTATATCACAATTTGGGTTTTCTAATTGTTGAGTATGTCTCCATGGGGACATGATGGTAACTTTCAAATGCCAGCCAGGCAATATATGTTAGACTGTTTCAGAACCATTACTCTAGAAAGAGATTCACCAAACCAAGATAACTTGGAACAGAGTTTATTTGGAAAGATTCTTGGTATACTTCGGATAGTTCGAGAAACATTATCCAAATCATTGCAGAAACTAAGTAGAGTGTAAAGGAAATTCAATACGAAAAGGATGTTTGTTTTCCCGCCCGAAATTCAATGCCATAATTTGACTTTCGAGTGGCGTGAAACAAAAAACAGGCAACCGAAAGGGGCAGAGATGGGAATGTCAACCCATCGGAGACTCATCCTGAATGCCAAAGTCCCGACTCCAGTTGATCCTCATTAGTGGTCACATGTCAGGCTGACGCGCATTTGCTGTATAATTTTGTCATTCATCATTTTTCGCCCATTTCATTTTGTGCTACATGCCAAAGGACTCGTATTTCACGCTCGTCCTGCTCCCCGCCAAGCGGTGTCATCTTTTTCAGCGTCGGGTGACATGTGACAACAATGTGGAACCGTTGTCATTCTCCCTGCTAGCCCTGGTAGCAGCTCGCTGTTCGTTGTAGGTTGTACGTTGTTCGTGTTCACTGTTTTGCTGTGACACATCTCAGTTCCCGTCCACGACCGGAATGGTTGGGGGTGGCGGACGGCTCCGCGAGGTGTGATTTTCAACAAGTACGCTCATTTTTCTGGTTCATTTTTCCTCTTTTCGTACGCATCTCTTCGACCGTGAACCCTGTGATATATTACCCGCCCAAAACACGGTGCTTGAGTGAGTGATGAGTGGCTGAATGGGCCGCACTAATGAGGGCGACAAGCGTTGGTCAGCAACTGTCAGTGGGCAGGAAAACGCATGGCACTCGAAAAGGAGTGGCTTTGTTTGATTAGGCTCGAATTATGGGGATTGTGGGAAAAATATATGCATTTTCCGAGTCCTTTGGCCAGGATTGTAACACATATCCGAGCTGATAGCTTTAAAATGTAACGCAAAGTTTGGATTATAAATAATACTATGCAAATTATAATACCTCCTTAACATTACCTATTTAGTTTTCTTTTCACAGGAATTTGCCAATTCCCAGAGCTGGTAAGACGAGTACCTGACAGCCGTCTATTAACTCTGGTGAACTCCCGGATCCATCTAAGAGCCTATTAGCAACCGGAGCTCAACTGTTCATGGAAACAAACAAACAAACTTCTCAGGATACGCTGGCATCAAAAGCCCATAATTAAGGTAACCTGAGCTAATTTTCCACGCACACCACAGCCCGACAGACAACAATTGTCGCCAGATTTCCAGCCGTTCCTCATAACCCACCCTTCCAGCCAGGATGTCCGTCATCTGACGAGTCCAGCCCAACCCTTTGTGCCCGGCCTCGTTGACAGGCGTTGAAAAATATCAAATTTCATGCAATTTAATTTTGAAGTGGTGGCAGGAGTGGCGGGTCACAAACCAAAAGAAAAAATATAAGCCAACAAACGAAAATTGTGTTATTCGACAGCAAGGTACCTCCTAAAAAGTAGTTGTGGTCTAAACATATTATTTATAAAATATTAAAATAAATAAAAACTAAATACCTAATATAAATGTATAATAAATTTGTTTCATTTTATTTATTCTTTTTACTTAAAAGCTATTAGAGTGGAAGATCCAAAGGATCTTAGTCTATAAGATACTTTTAGAATGTTAACGCTACTGGGTAATTTAGGAAGCGAGCTCGGGGACTT
This sequence comes from Drosophila ananassae, assembly GCF_017639315.1. Lineage (NCBI taxonomy): Eukaryota > Metazoa > Arthropoda > Insecta > Diptera > Drosophilidae > Drosophila > Drosophila ananassae. The sequence continues at coordinate 27,477,547 of NC_057930.1, forward strand.
GAGGAAGAGATGACGATAGCTTTTGAGTGACAGCCGCGCGGCAACACCTAATTCAATTTAACAATTCATTTATCATAATCAGGCATCAAGCCGTTGTCACTCACAATTACGATCAAGCCGTTGGGAAGGAACGAAAAAGGCCAACAAAGGACGCCACTGAGCCGCAAAAGAAATCTTCCCTCTGTCTCTTCACTCAATGTGGCCTGATTGCCCCTCGCTACTCGTCTTACACTCCCTTTCGCTGGTACTCCTTTCTCCTGGCCATTGTCTGCCGAGTCCTGTCTCAGGCGCTTCCTGTCATCCTGCCCGGGATTCTCTATCTGTCACTTGGCTGCCAGCGGCGCAGCCCAGCACGAATCCAGGCAAGTTACCAACAGGCCAAGAACCAGCCAACCACTCATTGTCAGTTAAATGGTGAGAGCTACTCACATTTTGAATGAGACAGCTAAACATTTTGAAATCCCTTTGAATTTTCAAACTTGGCTGTATCGAGACTAGTCAAATGTATTTAATTATTCAAAGTTTTTAATCAGGTTAGTGATTTATTTGTCTATTTGAGTCTACAGATTAATATGTGATTAAGGTTTTGATAAAGACATCCTGCATTAGTCGTCAGGTAACATCTAGAAAAAAAATAATGTATAATTTTGTTGTCAAATATTCTGGAGGATCCTGGAGGGAGTCCTTATTGCGAGGAATTCCTTATTGTGGGAGGCACAATATGGCTCCCAGTTATAGCTATATCGTTGTCAATTTTCAACCGATCCTTGCGATTCATCCTAGTTTGATTCTGCATTATCCTGCGTTGAGATCTGGCAACAAAATGTTTTATTGTTTTTTCGTGAAATAATTTGTTGGATCCCTTCCGAACTGAAGGTTCAATGGGAGCCAAAACTGGAGGCAACTGGCGAAGACTATATCTTTCCCAATACATTAAGCAATCGATTCTGCGTTGTCTTGATTGTATAGCCCATCCTCATGAGGAATGCCTTTAATGATTTTTACGGCGATTGGATTTTTCTTAAAAATATTGTTTTATAACTCAAACCTCCGAGCATAATAACAACATGACCATCCAATCCCTTACCAAATATTCCGCATTTGTTTCGCTTACGTATACATGCCATGAACTACATGGCCCATATATATTTCGCTGCGTTGCAGTTCTCTTTGCTCAGCTGCCACTTCCACTGGCCATTAATTTTAAGGCCAACAGCAGTGACAGTGGGAACACCCATGCATTGCCGCCCGGTCCGTTACGTTTCTGCTGCAGTTGCTGTTGCTGCTGTGTCTTTTGCTGAGTTACGTTACGTTAGTCCTTCCCCCGCCCCTGTCTTTGGCACTATCTGCTCTGGCTGCACTCTGGCTTTCCCTCCACTCACCACCCACCAGCCCCCACCATGCGATCCCCAACCCGTTCTAGCCTTTTCGAGCTGTCAGCCAACAATGCTTTCACTGTCAGAAACAGAGCAGAGTTGTTGCCGCTGTGCAATTTGTTATACGTTGCAATGTACCCGTTGTTGCTGCTCTTGCTGTGGATTTTTATAACAATTTCTGTGCTGCAAGGATGGTCACATGTCAACGACAACGATGCATTCTGACAGCCCAATGACATTTTCTACATTTTCGTAAATTGCTTCGATTTGTTTGGCGTTGTTGCTGCCATTGCGGGTGTGTTATACGACCGAGAGCGAAATGGGTCCCCATTGTGTTGAGCAATGGTTTCTAAAAAGGGGAAAAAGGATGTCCATCTCACGTGAATCTGCGTTCGTGTGGCTTTTATTTTATAAGCGGCGCATTTTAGTAAACGCGGAACCGACCTATGGGGTAAGGGCAGAGGTTGTGATATAAGACATCCATTTATGTCACGGCTTATTTAAGTTCTCAAAACTTATTCGGTCCACTTAGAGTGGCAATAAAAAGACTTTAGTGTCTATTTCCCCCTCATACCTAAATAGTTCTCAGCTATGATTTCTAGCACTTTTTCCCCCTTGAATATTACATGGGCCTTTATGTCAACTACTTCCTTACCATTTATGTGTTTATGACACCCATTAATTTTCATTAAATGTATTCGCTTTGTACATGTCCACCACTCGCTTTCATGTTCGTCTGATTTGATGGCTCTTTTTGAAATGTATTTTTATAAATTTCTGGCGGTTACTGTAATTTTCCACACGCGCCCCCCACATTAACCCCATTGCCAGCATTTGTTTTGGCTGTAAAGTATGAAGCCAACACGGCACTTAATTCTCAACGAAGCATTCGACACAGAACAGCCCCCTGCACTGAAATAAAATGTGTCAGATTCAAATAACCCAAGATGATATACTTGTTTCAGATTGTATCGGATGGGTAGGCACACATTATGCCTTGAGGAGCAAGATTTGAATTATCTAGACTCGAAATAAGTAGTATTTTTTTTAGTACACGGCTATTTGCAACAATGTTGCATGCATTGTGTTGGGTGCCGTGATAATCGAGTCTGTGAGCTTGCACTGAATTGAATGGATCATAAAGCAAAGACACAATAAACGCAAAACGCGCGATTAGCAAGGGAACTCTGGGATGTCCGGGCCGGACCGTAGACTGTACCTTGCCTGCATTTCTGTATAATAATAATATTTATGCATGGCCAGGCCGTCAGACTAATTGACTCATAAATTAGCAAAAAGGACAGACCCCCTTCTGCTGCTGGGTAGAGCCCATTTCCATCTTTCCTCTTTCATGAAATCTTGACAAATTCACCCGCATGTCTGTGACACTTGGACCTCGAGGAGGGGTCTGAGAAAGCATGATGGGAACTGCGACAGACAGTGACACAAAGTGCATTTGACAAATGACATTTCACAGACTGCCAGACACAATCCTGGGGTGCAGATTCTTGGGGAGGGAATGCTGCGGAAGCGAAAATTCTCGAGGCCCATCGAAACCAGAGTGTTTTTAAGTGAATTAGTTTCTTTTGATTTTTTACTTACGCATACTCTTCATAGGGGTATCATGGCACTCTAAGAGCACCCATACAGAATTCATTTATTATCTACAAATAGGAATAATCTAATATGTATTTTGAGCTAAGCAGAACTTGGTGCTCAGTCAAGTTTAACTAAAAGTTTCTCTTTGGTAGAGAATCAGGGATTCGTTCAGATGTTTTCTGTTTTTAGTAATGTTTGTGCTCCCTTCACATAAATATTTCAAATTTTTATGAAGTTTTTTCTTACTTATACGACTCTTATTCTTTTATTCGCATTGCCGCTGCTGCTTCTTTTCCCGAAAAGAAGATCTCAATTTCCACTTCAATTTGTCTGCTGTCACTGGTAATTGAGTTCAATTTACAATAATATGCTCTGACGTTTGTGCGGCTGAGCGCCAGCTGAGAGACAGGGACAACCCAGCAGACAGGGAAAGGGGGGCCGAGAGTGGCCAGCTGGGCGGCGGGGCTTGGGGCTCGGTTGTGGGGCCTGGTGGCCCGGGGGAGGGTTATGTGTCAAGTGTACAAATGTCTTGCGCTTGCAATTTGTATCCGCTGACTCCGTACTCGGTCTCGGCTCCAAGACCCCTTGGACATCAAGTCAGCGCGGTATCTCTTCGGGGGTCATTGGCGGAGGGCGTGGGGCTCAGCAGTTTCCAATTGAGGGGGCGTAACCGCCACACAGTGGGGGATTGCAGAAGAGCGGCATGGAAATTGTAATTGATGTGCTGGATATTGATGGCACTAAGTGGATTTGAAGTTTCTATTGTTGGGCACTGGTCTCTGATGAATCGTAGTGGGCTTGTTAACCAAACAGTTCCAAATGTTTTTGTTTCCGGCTTTTTAATAAATTCAAAAAATATATATATCAAATGCAGAACATGCTGCTTCATTCAAAATCCTATAAAATATTATGTTAGTTAAACACCCAATAATAAAGCCTTTGTTGTCGGATGGGCTTTCCGACTCAGTGGCGAAAAGAGGAACATTTTTGCAAAGTTTTCAAATAAACTTCAAGAGAACTAAGAAGGTTCAGGGGGAAGGGCTACTATGTTGGTTTCGGGTTCATGCATAGAGCATAATAAATCTTTTTAACGAAAACAATAAATCGCATTTCACGCATACTCTAGCACAGCCCCAAACACCGCTCAAGGGGAGCCGAAAAATAATAATGGCAAGACCTAGAATCGGCTGGCAAAGGCTGAGGGAGCCAGGCAGAGGTTGGGGGAAAAGCAGCGAAGGTAAACCCTTTAGCCCGAAGAAAATTGTAGAATTTATGCATTGGATGGAGGAATTCTCGTCGAGAGACAACGAAAACCCATGGGCCAAGTAATTTCTCAGCGTGAACCAGTCAACGAGCTTCCTCCAAAGTAAAAAGGAACACTTAGTGCAATTTTCATACTCTCACAAAGAGTATGGTTGGTTTTGGGTAGAGGTTGAAAGTAGTACTATTTATTTTATTTAAGATACTAGTACCTGAAATGCTTACATTTGTATCTGAACTGAAAAGGGTATCCCAAGGATCGTACACTTAAACAGATCCATTCAATTTGGATTTACTTTTTACCGTCTCATGTGTGTGGCAGCCGAGCAGTGTGAGTGTGATTACACCTACTTGAAGTCATATATCTTTCACTTTGCGCTTTCAACAGTTTGTGACGTCCTCTCCGACTACACATTTATCCTACACTCCACTCGAGGGGGCGGTTAACAAAAGCTCTTTGATATACCGCCAACGACTCGGCTTTCGAGACATGCTACCAACACTTGGGCCCTACGCCAAGCCCCCGCACCTTACCACCAGTTACCACCGGCTCGTCTACGCTGCTCTGCCCGAAAAGCTCAGAAGTGGGCATGTCAGCGAAAATCACCGTAAATTTTCCGCATTGTTTAAAATTTATTACACTTTCAGATTTGCCAACGAACCGAACCGAACGCTGTCTGGGATGTCTGACGGGGGTTTTGGCGTACTTGATGAGGAAGTCGTTCGGGGCACGCCCTTTGTTTGCTGGGTTTCTCCGGGGCCCGGCTATCTCTGACACGTCGCTGTCTAATAAGTGTAACCAGTAATTTTCTTATCGCTTAACCTGACTCAGACAGCACCCACAACTTCTGAAGTTGGTCGGTATGTGGGTAGATGACAAAACACCTACCTTTTCGGGATTCTTCATTAAAATAACTAGGGAAAGTGCATCCTTCCTAAATCGAATAGTGTTAGCCAAGTCAAGATTTGTTTGAACTATCTTTAGGTTCCACTAATTAAACATATTTTCGGTAAAACAAAACTAAATTGTATCTCAGATTCATTGCCATTTGAAAAACATACATATTAAAACGCCGCAATCCCTCATGTTATCCCCATAAGCTGGCAAAACATAATTTATGCATAATTTTCGGCTAATTCATATTTCATGTCGGACAACTGCATTGGCTTTTGGGCAAACTATGCGCTATCAAAAACATCCTGTTTTTGCGGAAAGCCCATTTATAAAATATATGCAGCCATTGCCGTATACGTATCTAATAGATATGGGTAAACAAAAAAAGCTAAGCCAGAACCGACCGAACTCGCATTTCGACTCTAAGCTCTGACTGCTTCCGCTTGTAAATCATATTAAAATATTTATGCTGCCGCCCGACTATTTGTAGTATAGTCGGGCTGCCGTATTGTTTGTAGTAGTGTTTTCATATTTTGCAGTGCTACCAATAAATTCTGAACAAATGACATTATGCACATGTGTATCAGTATCGTTGGGTGTTTGTGCGGTTTATTTAGTGCATTTAGATAAAGCAAGCGAAATGTCAACTTTTGTGACTGTTTTTTTTGTTGGTGAGTTTGTCGGGGCTGCCACTGCCACTGGCACTGGCATTGCTGCCACAGCTACTGCAACTGGCTGCAATTATCGTGCAACAAATCATGAAAACATTGGTTATTGTTGTTGCCACTGCTGTAGTTTATGGCATTAGTTGTGTTAATTTATGTCCCATTTATGAAATATTTACAAATTTTTCAGCTATTATTGTTGGAGCGCTGATTTCTCACCGCCACCAGCCACCCTTGCAGCCGATTAGCCTCTCGTTTTAATCGCTGAAACACAAAAATATTTTGTAAACCATTATTCAGTTCAATCCAGAGGGGATCGGTTTTCGTACGGCTCGTTTCGGTTGGGTTATTTATGGGATTTGCCGTTCTGACCTCCGCCGGATGTTTAGTTGCAGTTGGTAGTGTTGCTGCCAGCGAGTGCTGCGAATATACAATATTTATTATTATAATGCGAACGGCTTGTCGTTTCATTTATGTAATGACTGTAAGGCAGGAGCCTTCTACCCAATTAATAATTTATATACTTTTAACGTACTTGCAACATTTGACTTTCAGCCGCCAAGTTGCACTCGCTGGCCAATCGAATCGCCTTATAAGCGGTGCTGAACAATTTATCTTCGCAACTTATCAACCATTGACCGAGTCCAGACTTGGCAAGACCAGACCCAATGTCACAACAATCTCCAGTCGTTTTTCAGCACAATTGGAGTTGATTAAGATGCTAAGGGGCCCGGAGCCCCTGTCCCTCTCCGGCTGCCTGGTTGCATGTTGTGTAAATGTTTGTGTTATTGATTAATTACATTTACAACAATCAAAGTTCATTGAGTGATACCAATCAAAACAACGCTGCCAGCCAGCTCCGCGCTGGATGCAATGTGCTGCAATGAATCTTCAGCCCGAAGTGGAGGGGCCAAATGGACATGAAGTGATCGGAATGGCTGGATGACTGACTGACTGAACGGCTGACTGAGTGAGTGAGTGAGTGACTGAAAGACCGGAGAACATGTCTAATGTGGTGTTGCCCCTTGCTGGCTGATTGCTGCATGTTCGGCTTGTCGCTGCTTGTATGGCATTTGTCTGTTTTGGGCCCGCACTGCTTTGATCTCGTTTCTCTCTCCATTTTCTTTTTATTTTTTGATCTTCACTCGCTTTGATTGATCAATTAAATTCATTTGTAAACAACTTTGGGGCTGCGATGACGCGGCATAAAGAGCGCGGCGGGAATACATCACGCACAGCCGGTGTGGCAGGGGCAGGAAGCCGGCGTCCTCAAAGAGTGGAGAAGATTTATTTGGTTTTCTATTTTTACGCGGGAGTCTGTTGGTCTGTGGGCCAGTTAAAGCCACAACAAACACACCCCGCTGATAATAATTACCAGATGACTCGGATTTACATTTTTAAAATGGGGCCCAAGGATATAGGCTTAGTGATTCTCTTTATTGAAAGAGGTAATAGTGAGAAGTGAGATACAATTTAACTGATATTTTAAAAGCTTTAACTTGAAAATTGTATAATACTGAAATGATTTAGTAAGGGTTTCAAATATGTATATATTATATAAAAGCAACATTGTGTTGTAAGTCTTATTTGAGCATTTCGTATCAAGGAAGGGCATAATATATTTAAAACTACATGTTAGACAATAGATAGACTATGAAAACATAGACTAAAAATGTATATTTTATATTCATTTAAAATGAGAAAGAAATCTTTGATTGCCTTGTTACTATTGGCGATTTGTATCGCTCAGCCCCACTGTGCCGTCCATGTACGAACTGTTTATCGTACATTTTTATAGCTGTCAGTGCGTTGGCTGTCAAGTGTCAAAAACATTTGCAGCTTGCAGCGCGCCGAATGCAAAATGCAAATGCACTTACGAACGTCTCTCGGCAAATGCCTGACAATGACAAGCCAACAGAAGGAAATACAGATATATAAAAAATATATAGTTGCACGCGGACTCGCATTGTTCGCCAGATATGCATTATACAAGTCACAGGCAGTCAGGGTAACAACAGTTGGGCTTTACAATAGTTTCCCGCGTTCGGGCTGTGGGCGAACACACATGACTAACTGACTCACTGGCTGGTTGAGTGACTGACTGACGGAATATATAGTAATGATGATAATGATGATGCTTTGCCATTGCCTGACGCCTTGATTAAACTGTCATTTAACTTCATTTATTTTGACACAAAACTGACAAGAGTTATTCAATTTCGCACACCCGTCAACCAAAAACAATAAGAAGCGGCACAAAAAGATTATTTAAAGCGAAATTAAATAACATTCATTACGAGGCAGATGAGTTGGAGGCAGATCGTTCTATTTGCGTTACTCAATCGAGTAACAAATCAATTGCACTCATCCGCAAGTCACTCCGAGAGGAGGCAACTCATTTATGCTAAATAACAAGTGATTAAAGTTCTTTTTGCGCCGATATAAAGCTGTCACTAAACATAAATTACAATATGTCAGTCTCGAGAACCTTTGACTTTTATTAATGTAAACATGAAAAGCAACACGCACGCCGAACTCCGAACGAACACACAACAGCTACAACATGCTGACACTGAAAGCCGAGATAAGTTACCCGGCCAGACACACACCACACCACACCACAGCGACCGACCGCCTTCCAAGCCCAGTTTCAGACCCTGGCCCAGACCCAAGCCCATATCCATACCCATACCCATTCTCAGTTCGGAGCACATGCCCCAACTCCCAGACTGATTCCACTTGGAACCAACGCTGACAGGCAAAAGTTTTGTCCGTGAGCCGAGCAGTGTGTTTCTTACTAAAGAGGCCGATGTGCGAAGAAGATGCAACACTTGAGGCTCGCTGGCTCTTTGATTGCAAGTATGAGCCAGTACAGTTGGCATAACTTGGGTGACTTTAAAAACTGCAATTCTATTAAGACATTTAGATAGTAAATGGATAGGTAGTGCCATCATAGGTATCAGATAGGTAGTAGATATGCTAAAAATAGTGGTTTTCAAAATCTTTGGATGGTAGCTTGATTGAAATGGTCTCTGACTAGGTAGTAGCCATAAGTCGGTAGACCCTGATTATTTTTCTCTCTGCAAAGTTGTGCAGCTTTTGCAGGTTGAACCGCTTGCACCGCCCTCCGCTCACCATTTGCATTCATCTGGCTGTATCTGAGTACGCCGTTCTGTGCTTTGTGTGTTTGCGCTCACTTAGCGATCATATCATTTTGACATGCTCGTGTGTTTAAGCTGTCAAATTGCCTGCTGTCTGCGGCTGCTGTCTGCGATAGCTGCTGGCTCCGACTCCCTCAGCCTCTGCCCCGCGCTGTCCCAAGCCATTCCATCTCGCTCCGGCAGGGTCTTAACTATCTTTTCGCTTTACATGGACTAGGCTGAAACTCCTCGGGGCCGCGCTTGTCTATTTGTATCTGGACAGGCACTTCGGACGGCCTCATGCCTCCTTAAGTTGACGTGTTACGCTGTCAGCATGGAGAAAACCTCAATTTCAAACTGTCAGTTTATATGTCAGCTCCAACTGACAGTTCTCCATGTTGTCGCTGTCTCTTTCTGCGTCTCGTTTCGTTTCTTTTCGTTACGTTGCGTTATTTGGCATGCGCTTGGCTTGGCTTGGCTTTTCTGGCATAGACGCCAGCAGATACAGATACCAAAACAGCTACAGCTACAGCTACAGCTAGAGATACAGATACAGATGCAAAGCCATGGACACCAAGAGATACTTAGATGGGCATTTGAATAATGCGCACACAAGTCTGGCTTACACGAGAGGCTTGCCATTTGGCCATGATCCCAACTCTGTTCATGGAGCGCGCCTTCTTCAGGTGGAACAACTCAACCCAGTCAGTCCGCTGTCAGCCATCCACAAGGTGAATGGGAAAAAGATACGGATGCGAGTACGCGTCCCCGGAATCCGGCGATCGTTTTCCACCTGATGTTTGATTAAGTTTTACAACCACAATTCCTGGAACTCGCTTACTCCACAAGTGCCTGGGCAGTTGTAAGCCCGATGCTACTGTACTGATTACCTCGGAAATCTAAAACTACGTCTTGAGTTTCATCCACTAATGGCTCTATTTCCAAATATTCCAAACTTACTTTATTAACCAGATTTGAAAATCTTCTAGGGAAGATTGTACTTCAACTTTGACATCTTTTACGAAGACTAGCTAACCTTTTGAAGGAAATCAAGAATAAGTAAACTGTTGATATTTAAGCAATTTATTTGTTTTATTTTAATAATAAATTTACTATATTATTTATATTAAATGCATATTGCTTTCAACACAATTCCCTGTTCCGATTTTTTCTTCCAATGTTCTCAAGCCATAAATAAAGTTGTGAACACTGACTCGATTTGTTTGTGAGTAGGACTTGGCAATTGGTTTGGTCAATCGGCATCCCATGGCCTTATAACTGGCGCAGTGCCCCTCCAGCTCCGAGCCCCGGGCCACTCCTTCACCAACCATCCCTTGACTCCATCCGTCCTGATCCGAGCCTTGGCTTTGTCGGCCACGCCGTTCGTTGCACTGCGTCGGACACAAAAGATTTACGATTATGGCGCGACTATTAAAAAGTTTCGCCTCTCGCACACCTCCGCTTCCCCGCAGCTCCGCCCAGCCTGGAACTCCCCCACCCCACAATCGAGCCCACATTCAAAGTCAAAATATTGTGTAAAAAATAAAGCGAAATGAGCGAACGGTGGGGCACAGGCAGTCCGAGTACCGAGTCCGAGTGAGTCTGGTTTGCAGCCGGCTCTCTGGATCGATTAATTATGTGCGGAATTTGGTTTATTGAGTACGAACCGCCTTTAAATTGTCTAAAAGACCCGGAGAGCTGTCAGGGCATGTTCGCTTGGTCGTGGGGCGATCGCAGATCGCAGCTCGGAGGAGGGGGCCACGGAGAACGGGTTTCAACGGCTGACTACGTCTGTAATTTATGAGTTTAGCTATAATTTTTAACATTTACGCTGCGCCTGCGTGCGCTTGCAATATGACAATTTTACCGTCCCGCCAGGAGCAGTCCAAGGAGCACAGGCCAGAAGGGGATGCGAAGAGCGGAAGGAGCGGTCAGGCGGCAGGGGCAGGTCACCCGGTCAGGGGGGTAGGCGATCGTATTTGGACTTTATGCGGACAGCTGGTCAATTGAGTTGGCCGCAATGCCGCTGGTTTTGTTGTCGTCGTGTTGGCGGGGCAACCATTTTGTTGTTTTCGATTAGACTGTTAAGTTGTCAAGCTGAAATTGATTTGTAGCCACTGGCCGGCCGATCTTAAATTGCTCAAATTAATGTTACACAAGGTGTTGCTCTCGATGAGGTTACAACCGTTCGGCCGGCCAACTGGATGCTGATCGTAAATCGATCCGGGTAACCATGTGCCCGCCGAGGGGCGTTATGACTGCTGTTAGATGCCGGATTAACCGCGGTTTGTACAAGTGTCTAAGCACTAATCTGAATTGATTGGTGTGAACTATTTGCCAGGGAAATGGTGGTGGTTTCGAGGCTCGCTGTACTGCTGATTTGTCTGCATTGGAATAAATAAAACATTGTTAGCACATACTGTTTCTCCGAGTACAAATACACCAGAGAATACTTTTTCCATTTTATTTAGTAAAGCGTTTTATGTAAAATATATCTCCACCATCAGTGCCATCAGTTGCGACAACCATAATTACTCCAGCGATTCGTAGTCCACTGGGGATCCAACACTGTAAGCTCGGCGATAGAGTTTCAGGGAAGAGGGCTTGTTCACCGTATTGAAGAGCATGCGTCCTTGAATGCTCAACATGCCATTAATGTAGTCGGTCGACAGTTTCTTCTTCGAAGTTATCGGTTTTGCTGATTCTACTCCTTGCACGGGGCTATTGTCCATCTTGGACTTCACGGGAGCCTTCCCCATTTTCTTTGGGCCCAATCTGAAAATGGACCCCTCGACACCCGTGGCCAATACAAGAACAAACAGCAAGGGCCAGATATATAGGAATAAATGCATTTCCTGCGCTGAATTATATCTCCTATATTAAGAGCTCTATGTGGGGTTTTATTTTTGGAATTGATATGTCGGTGATTGACACTTGGCACTCGGCTGGCGTGTAATCGCCCTGATAGGATTGGAACAAGTGTTTAATCGCTCTAATGGGTGCCACTCCACGGCTGAGGTGACTGAGATTTCCGAGTTTTTTTAAGTTGTTTGCCGGCCTATCGCCGTTTCGATTGCGATTACGACATGGATGGAGACACCATCATGGCCGGACTGACTAATCACTTTTCCGAATCCATTCAGATTACGCGTTATGCACACGTCCCCTAATCCACTAACGTTTCCAGCTCATTGAGCTGTGGTCTGCAGGGGGGCTGCCCGGAGGGGTGTACACTGTACAGTGTACAGTGTGGTGTGGCAGCTGACTAACTGAACTGTGTGACTGACTGACAGATTGGCTCTCCTTCCTCGGATCTGGCTTCAAAGGAGTGTGCGACATCTTTGGCGGCACCGGATTTGCTTGCCACGCCCAGTCGCACGTTGTGCTGTTGATGGTGGGACACGAGTGGGGAGGGGTGAGACGGGGCAGGATTGTGTGTGTCAGGCCTGACTATAATCTGACATTTAATTAATAATAAAGTTGACAGTTTGTTTTGAGTGACTGTGACAGTTTTAATTGAGATTTGTTCTCCGAATACCCTGCACTGGCTGCCGTGGGGGTTATTAGTTTGTAGCACGTGTAGAGGACATTAAATATGGGATCTGTAAATAATTAATTTTTAATCCAACAAAAGGGCAAAAATAGATGTATTGAAAGGTTGGAAGTAAGAATCTTTATCCAAACATACTACTTGAGATAAAAATGTACTGAATAATACAAAATATTTATCGGAAAAGTATATTTTTTTCATATATTCATACATTAAAAGTACTGTTAATTATTTGCTACAGTTTATTTGCTTGTTCTTTATTGAAATTAAATTAAAAAAATATCATTTAGTCGCTTTTTTATTCAAATCCACTTACAATCTCTACATCATAAAAAATCAATCATACGCCCTGTGGGCAGTACAAGCGGTCTTAAAACTTTTATTGCTTAACAAAACAAACTAAATTCTTAAATATCAAAACAAAGAGCATAATTTATGGAGTTTTTAAAGTATTAACAGGTTTATCGGGAGATCGTGTTCTATAAAATATTGATGTTTTTTAAAAATTAATCATACGCCGGGTGGGTTGGGAGTTTCATATTTTTTAAATCAAGTTTTTCCCAATTATAACAGACATGTCATTCGAATTAAAATTATTATTTTACCATAAAAATAAAAAATTATAGTACAATGGCCTGAAATTTATGAATAACTATTTTTCGATCGAAGTACTCCTGAAGCCAGACAGTTCATTGAATTCCCCCTGTGATCTCGGACCCACTCGATCTTGTTTCCCCACCCACTTGTGGTACATTGGACATCGACGAATGACCATCGCTATCTTCCTTTGATCTTCAAGAGCTGTTGCTTTCTCCGTCCGGCGCGATCGGTGGAGTTCGTTTCCATTTTGGGGCCACTAATTGGGGTGTGCAGGGCATTCGAATAGACCTGATATCCGAGGCAAGCGGTGAGAGAGTGGATAAGTGAGTGAGTGAATGAGCACCCACCAACGTCAACGATGTGCCACTCAAAAAAGTCCAAACCACTTAAGTGCCTTGGGGGCCGAACGGGGGAATTTCCAACCGAAACAACAAACACAAAAACAGAAAACTGAAAACATAACGAAATGAGCTTTCGGCTTTTGTGAGGGTAGCCAGCTCGATTGAGAGGCGATTAGCGCACAAAACAGAAGTGGCATGTTTTGATGATGATCAGCCAGAGCCGTCTGATTGCCGGCAATCAAATTCAAATGCCGGACTGTGGGAGGGGACTGGCTGGCTGGACGGTGGGACCTCCGTAAGCTAGACACGCGTAAAAACGCTCCCAAATGGCTTTTCAATTGAGTTGTTAAGCTCTCTGATGACGGTTGTCGGGCCCCCACGCCCCGGCCCAGCATTGTGGGTCCCACAATTCGCCGCTTTTGTCCCCCCTTTGGCGGAATGGCAAATGCTTGCGCGATAATTGAGTTTTATGATTGACACGACAACTTTGCTTTTTAAATTGACATAAATTTCAATATGTCGCATACAAAAGCGAGGGAAACAACTGCGGGTTAAACGAACCGAACGCGATCTATCTCCTTCGCCCTCCGCTCCTGCGCCCCCTCTGTCTGTCGCTGCGATAAATTGTGCAATAAATTTCAATTATAGTTATTTCGCCGGCAAAGCGCCCATAGAATCCGCACACACCAGTGCAATCCCACCGCCCAGCTCCCAGCTCCCAGCCCGGCTCTCGACCAAAACTCATATAAACTATTTAAGCGAACAAAAAATAAATAAATACAAAAAGCGGGAAAAAGGAGGCGAAACAAGAAATATGCGACACACAAATTGTGATAAATTTTATGTTAAAGTGCATGAAATTATATGGCGACACATTTGGGCACTCATAAATTTTATTTAAACAATTTACAATTGTCATTCGAGAATTGCTTGTCGCAATTGTTGTTGCCTCGCAGTCACGGACTGGACACTGACTTTGTAGTCGCACTATGTTTCGCTGGTGTGGCTCGGCTCTGGCCAGCATTATTTATGTTTTATTGTCAGATGGAGGTTATTATATTGCCATATTGAAGCACGTTAGCTCTATAAAATAAAAAGTCAATGATATGGAAGTTTATGGTGGCTAAAGGTAATGGCGTGGCATTCGCAACGAAGGTTGGCCAAAGCCAATGATTGAATAGATGATAGGCCAGATTGGCTAAAGTTCTGTCATTGGGATATCGATCGTTCGAATGAAATATTGTATGGTGATATTAAGCTATTTTTTAATGTTAGATTAAAGAATCAATTCTATCTACTCTTTGCAATATTATAAGCCAATCTACTGTGAGGCCTTTGTGTAATTTGCAGTCGGCTAGTTTCAGTTGCCACTTGACCACATTCAAATTGCTCGCCATCCTCTGGAGTCTGAAATGTGTATTTGATTTGCCACTTAATTAACCCGGCCAACCAAAACAGCTCTAACTCAAAAACAGAGCCGGCTTGAGACTCCGAGCCGCAAGTCAATCAAATGAGAGAACATCAAAGCAAGTGTCGCCTGCACTTTGCACTGCCGGAGAAGATGAAGGCGAAACCGCTGCGAAAGTTTCCGTACTCCAGAGGGGCAGGAGCTCAAAGTTCTCCATCCACTGCCAGTCCAGCTGACATGCCCAGACATTGGGCCATCTCGTGGTCTGGCTACCGCTCCATCTTCATCTCCATCCAAAGGACCGATCCCCTCCAGCCACTCTCCACTGGACCGGCATCGAAACTCTGCTGTGCCACTGACAACTTACTTTGGCATTTGGCTGTCAACATGCTGTCAGACATTTAAACAATAAATGACCAAACACTTTTCATTATGTTGCTCTTTGCGGTTTCGCCTGCACCAGACAGGAAAACCGACTTTGACTCGGCCCCACAAATGGAATCAGAAACAGAATCCGGATCCGATTCCGTCTGCGATTCAAAACTGCACGCTGGCAGACGGGACCTGGCAGAGTTGTTGGCCCTTTTTTGAAATTGACCGATTCGAGCAAAGAATGTTGGCCATTCATCCGAAAATACTTTTCGATTTACGAAGCAGGGGGCGGCTGATGTGGGTCAAAAGAGGGCTGTCTCTTTTTTGGCTCTGAGGTGGTGGGCAGTGGGCGGTCAGAGGTCAACGGTTTACTGCTGTTACTGTCATAAAAACGTTTCGAGCTCCCTCAAGACCCGAAAAGTTCAGAGTCGCCCCAGCTGAATGTGCTTTTCCGACTGCGATACAAATGCGAACCCATTTCAAAAATGTTGACACCCAACATAGGGCAATTAAATTCATTTTTCATTCATTTGTTACCAGTGTGTGTGTGTGCTGGACACAGTTGGCAGCCTTGTTGAAAGTAATTGACATATTGCGTTGCAAAATTTGAAAGGTTTTCCTCTTTTGGGCGTACAAACCTACACGGCACACACCCAAACAAACAACAGTCCGGGTGGTGGCAGATTTCAGGGGACTGGGCCTGGAAAAGGTATTTTTCCGTCAGTCCTTGTCGACGAAATTTGTATTCTGGTAAATGGCTTTGTATTTTTCTATTATGGAGGTATAGAGCCAGTCAAATTTGTAAATTGTTTTTGGTATAGACCTTCTGTATTGCAAAGCCACAAACATTACCTCTTTACGAACCAGCTGACAAACTACGTTTAAAAATTGTTACTTAGCTCATCGTAGGGGCTGTTGTTTTGAATATTTATTCTGTTAGCAGATCTATAAATAAGACAACTCTCCCCGGAACATCACCCACCGCATCCATTAGTGTTCACAATCAATTCCATATATCCAACACCGATTTATCGCCCCACCCCCCATTTTCTTGTCATCGTCAGTGACAGTTGGGCATTAAGTGCGTTTCGAGGCCATTAATGGACTCTAAACACGTTGTTGGAATTCTTTTTCTGGTGGAGGGAACATTCGAACAAATTGCTTTGCACACATTATGAGGATTTCGAATGGCTTTCTACTCGCATCCCGGTTCCTGGAGGGACACCTTTCTCCGTTGCCTTTCACCCCGCCGAGACACACACCTACACACACTCGCCCCGGGGTGAGTTCCAGCCGTCGTTGCCATAAATTTCGTTTTATTTATGAGCATTTAATTTTTGTAACATTAATTTAAACATAACTGCCAAAACATAAATTAGCTTCCGTTTCAACTAATTATGTCCGCTGCCGACCCTCCTCCGAGCCTCCATCCCGGCCTGGGCCCATAATATTTCGAGGCAATCGCTCAAGCATGAAAATTGTTGACTGCACAAAAGGCAACAGCGCAGACACCCCCGCACAGTCGAAAACCGCATAAATTTAAATGTATGCGCCCCGTCTCCTTCTCTGGCTCTGGGCCCTGTCTCTTCGGTTGGGGATTGTGTGAGCGCCACGTTTTATCTTTCTCTCCACGGGGGCCTGGGTTGGATGGGGCAGGGTAGGGTCCCTTTGTGGAGCTGGAGTTCTTTAAGTGCCGTTACACATGCATCGGCACCGCCACGGCATGCACATAAATTCTGATATGTTTTGCCGGCTGCCCTTTTGAACTGCCTTCAAATTAGTTGTTCATCCAAGCAATTAACCAAAATGGGCTAAAGCAAGGGCTGCAGAGGCACCCTTGGATACGAAAACAAGAGTCAACCTATCTCCAATCTTTTCTAAAAGCCAGTTGAACATCAGTAACATTTTTATATTTAATCGAAGCCCTGTTTAGTTCCACGATATTATTTGTCCTTGCGCCGAAAAGGTAGCCCACACATCCTCATTCAAGTAATATTCAAACTTGGACCGAAATTTGCCCAGAGGTACGAATGTTGGGAAGTCTCGCTCATCAAAGTACAACTTCTTCACTCCATATGTGACGTTCTGTGGGTGGAAGCACTGAGGTTAACGACTACACCAATAAGAAATACACTTACAGCTTCGAAAGGACATTTAAATTCTTTGGTCGCGAATTTCTTTATCGCTTTTGAATAGTTGTTGAAAAATTTGTTCTTATGACTTTCCTCGAAGAATGAACACAAACTAAATCGCACATCAAACACTCTCATATGCTGCTTGTTTGGCCTCCAGAAGTCTAGAACTGAGTTCACCATCATGTCGCTTCCCGGTTGCTTAAAAACTACACTCCCATCGAGGTAGCTGCGGTTGTTAATTTGAAACAATTCGACATCGACCTTCTCGAAAATATCGTTATCAACATTGCTGGTGGTGATTTTTTGGACAACAATTCTGTAGTTTCGTTCTTCAGATCGTACACATTCAAAAATGTAAAATACGTAGATCCAGAACGAATATTTCATGACTGCAGCTGAGAGGTTACTACGCTCATGTACATTTTAGTTTGGAGGCAGAATTATTTTTGGAACACCATAAATTTAATTGCTTTGTTTTGGTGTTCTGGAACATTTGCTCGAATGGGGTGATTAATAAAGATGGGATTGCCGAAATGCGTTAATTTAACGGTCGAACTCCCTTCTGCAGTATACAAATAAATTATATTATTGCATTATATTTACTTATAAACAAATCATGATAAAAATATACCACTACCTAAATACAACAAGCTCATAAAGCCCTAACTTTTCAAAAAGTTCCACTTGGGTGCTTCCAGAATTGTGGATCCCTTAACAAAAGCAAAAAATAAAGAAATACGACGAAGCCACAGCCGAAACATAATAATCATAAATATATCAGACAGCAACTTTCGGCTTGGCATAATAAAATCCAATTAAAAACCAAAGAAAGCAAATGTTTACGACCTGGCACAGCCCAAGGGGCGAGGAAGCCGAAAAGGGTTGTCTATCTGTCGACGGACTCGTTGAGTTATGTTAATGGAGGGCCACTGCCTGCGCCCCCACAAAGTTTTATATGTTCATTTTTGATCACCTAAAAACTATACCTAATTTTGAAAACTTTCAATCTTTTTAATGCGATATTTCGCTTGTTCGGATATGGATATTCCGCGTGGTAAATAAGTGTTACTTTTATGATATTTGGAAGACTATGGGTGTCCCACTCCCACTTTAGAATTACTGCTGCAACAACTCCCAACTAACACCACATAATTCACAGAAAATGACAAACAGCTGAGCTCCAGCCATCAGGCCACCCGCCCCCGGCTTGCCACCCCCTCAGGTCCCTGCCCCTTGTCAAGTGTCAGCGTAAATCTTAAAATTCGCCGAGCAGAAAGTGTTGCCTTTGTGGAAATTGACTTGGCCAAACCAGCAGCAGTGGCATCCACAAAGCCAAAAACAGCAACATCTGACCAGACTTGGAGTTGAAGTGGGTGTTGTAAGTGGCGGTGCGACCGGAGCTGGGGCTGGGGCTGGGGCTTTGCACTTTATTATTTATGGCTGTCGGGTTGAGTACGAATTCATTTTATTTATGAAGCAAGTCAGCCAAGCGACTAGCCAAACAGCCAAGCGGCCAAAAAGAAAGACAACCACAACCAAATGGCTAACGGACAACTGTGGTCGTTGTGGCTTTACCCGGCTACCGAAAAACAAAACCTTAACTCTGGGCTTCTGTTAGAGTTGGTAGAAACAGTGGCCAAAATGGTTATAAACATTTGATATAATTTTACCAACTAATTTTTTTAAAAAATTAAAAGATCTGTCTATTACTTATACCCATTTTTGGTGGTAAAAATAAAAGTGGATGTATTAAGTAAGCTTTCAAAACTCCTATCGTCCTCCTAGTCGGAAAGTCCCAAGGTATGCAATACGATGCCAAAGTTGGCATCACTTGCTCTTTGGCTCAAAGGAACTTTGAAGCCGCCCCTTGCCTTTGACTCCCCCACTGAATACCCGTCTTGGGCCACGTTCGTAGCAATTTTCGTGTCGGCTAATTAGCTTCGGGTGTATTGTTTATAAATTTATGACGCATGTTAAATGGGTTTAATTTATTTATGGCACTTTGACCATTCCGTTCATGAGTTCCGAGTCCCAGACCGGAGCGCGCAGGAGTGCCTGAGCTGGGCCAATTGAATTTTCGTTTGTGAATTATGTTTACGAGTCGCCGGATTGGATTCTGGATTAGATGCTTGGACCTGGGCGAAGGGTGGCAATGTTCTACATATTTGTGCGGTTAATTAGAACCGCTTCGTGAGAGGGTGCCCCTGGTGGCATAAGAAACGCCAGACAAGAGACCCAATTAAAACTTCAAGTTGTCAGCTCACTGGCCATCAGCACCACACTCCTCCCCCGCTGGGCCAGACGGCTCTATTTATGAGCAGTTCTCCAAGAAGGAAAATCCACCCTTGGTAGTTCTCATAAAGGGAAAATACAAAATTCCGATGGTTATCATTATGATTATGGCGATTATTCAAACTTCACCAAAGCTGTTTGTTATGGTTAGGGGATTAAAATGACTTAATTGATTTTTTTGAAGATCCAGAATATGTTGGGCATATTAGCTAGTCTGGTGCCTAAGCTAACTTATTTGAGCAGTTGTCTAAATGGAATTAGTTCTACAAAACTTAATTCTTTAGAATCTCATTAATAGATATCAATTGAAACAATGTAATAGGTTTACCATGATATTTTTATCAATGTAAATTTGGAATGGGCTTGGCCATAATATATAATGAATTTAATCCACTACCCTTAACAATTTATGGAAAATAAAAGGGTACAACTAAGTCCGATGTGAAATTTCTCTCCTTGCATGTTTCCTTCCAAAGAAATTCGGTTGTCACACCCAGGCGCCGGGCCCGAATGATCAATGGCCGCTAATTAGTGTGTCCTCTCTTTTGGAAACTTTACACATGCTCGCTGGAGCCGCCCTGCTGAAGCCGCTCCACTGGACGTCCCCCCGCCTGACCCAAGGGTTTTCAGTTACAAGTGCTGATTACGACCATGCCTTCTGCTTTCCCTTCCCTCGTTTTCTTTTTTCGGGTTTCCCGCTGCGGCCACAGGTCATTTATTATGTTTCTGTTGTTGGGCGAGACTTGAATTTCAATCATGAGCTGTTGTGGCTACTTCTGCTGCTGTTGGGCCTTCGATTAGAAATTGCGATAATGTCCAACGGCGACAAAGTCTCGGAGGCGCCCAGAGAGAATGGCCAGTTGAACATGCCCGATCCCCAGCCCCCTTTTAACCAATTTCCCGTATCCCATATCCCCAACTCATCCGCGGGCGCCTGTCTGCAGTTTGTCAATGCGACACAGGCTGCCACAAGGCTTATCTGCACTCGCTCGCCACTAAATTATGTTTTATCTGCATCTGTGGGTCATCGAGTTACTCCCATGCACACATACCAGATACTTCTCCCGCTGTTGTGGTCATTTTGATGGATGGGCCCCGAGCGCTAATGAGCAGCAATTAATAAAGTCATGGACTTTGTTGACCGCAACAATATTCCAGTATATTTGCGTGTGTATGCGACTGCCTTTCCACGGAGAGAATAGAGATATCCGGGGAATGTCCGGCGAGTGGTCGGTGTCCAGCTGATTAATGCACTGGCTCGATAATGAGGTTTTGAGTTGGGTCTGGGCCTTCTTGGCTCTGGAATATGTTTTAATGCCGCTTTGATTGATGCCCTTCCCGAGTGCGAAAGCGAAAACCCCCGCCAGGCACTGCCAAAAGTCATTTTAAATAAAATGATGGCTTTAGTTGGGGGAACTGCAAAGAGGATTAATCATCTGCCTGTTAATTATATTTTAATTTTATTCAGAAATCGTCTTTGTATACCCTGACTTCAGTATCCAAAACAGAAAGCCTAACGCAAATAATTTATTTATAAAAATAAAACAGTCCTGACGGCAAAAATTTTACCTTGATCGTTAATTTTTTCATATCCATTAGTCCTGTCCGACCTTTCCTTTCTATTTCCCTTGCGCTGAAGCTCCTTCCTTTCTTTCCATAGAAAGCGCCCTTGGCTGAGACAGCTGCAACGATTACCACGAAAAGGGGGAAATAAATATATTTAAGTTATGTAAATGAAATGCGCTGTGCAATTGCTTTCGGCTTTCGGCTTTGGCCCTGCCTCTACACTGCGCCAAAATACATACTTTTGGCGCAGTAGTTTGAAACGCGAAGCGCGTGCAAAAATAATTTATGGGGGCCATCAACAACCCTTAGAGCTGAAATGATAGATGGCGTGCCAGGATGTCTGCCATCCGAAAGAGACTGAAACTGAAACTGAGACTGAGAGTCAGAGCCAAAGTCGGCGGCAAGTTAACCCAAAATCCAAAATATGCTGCGGGCGCAATATTTCTCGCACTCACTGTCACCGAGGGGCGGTGGATTTTTGGGGGCATTCCGGGTCCTCTGAGCGGCGAGTGTCGAGCACTTTTCGAATTGAAATGTCGTTTTGGCTGGCGCTAGAATTTTTCATTGCCAATTGCTGGCAGGAACGTGAGCCGAGGGGAGCTTGTGGCGGCGGGAGCCTGCCAAGAGCTGCCATATTTCTCGAGGGCCCAGCACAAATGTCACATCAATCTTGTGTCCAGCGTTGCGTAAGAAGTAAAGAAAAATATTCATTTTGTTTCTTCCAGGGGCACGAGGGGGCCCTCGCCCCACAAACTTTCCCAAAAAAATAATAAAAATAAAGTGGAATCAAGTCTTCTCGCTGCTTGCCGGCGAAAATGATTAATGGTCTGGCATGTTGTGCGAATTTTAAATGCACGAGGCGGCGAGGGAAAGGGGCAGATGGCCAGCATTTCGATTGAATGAACTTGCCCCAGGCACTTGCAACTCGAGTGAGTAAATAATGGTGCCACTAGAATGCAACTAAATTGATTTTATTGCGGCTTAAACGAAATAAATTATGGGTAAACAGGTATTGCATGGCTAAGCATATAAATTAACATAAATTATTGAAGGAAAATCCACAGAGGGCTTATAGTAATTTCCAGAAAGGCTGTAGGTTGCTGGTTGTAATTTCAAGCTTCATAATATTGTAGTTACTACTACTTGACCTTTCATTGTAAACTAAATAATGTAGAATTAACTTAGCCCTTTTTGAAGTTTTATATACCACTTAATATTGCTGAATATCTGAATATTAAACTATTTTAATATCCAACCATGCCCAACTTTGTACTAAGTTTTCAATATAAATCCTAAATATCAACTCAATTATTTTGTTTACTGAAAATTGAAAATTCTCCATGCCATAATGCAATTTAGCGGAGCCCTGCAACATCCTGGCCACGGCTCACTTGCCACTTGCCACAAAAACACAAGTTATCAAGTCATCAAGTGAGGTTAGCAGCCCCCTGGCCCCCTGGCCCCCTCGCACCGCTGATCCCCCGCAAATGCCACCGCAGACTTTAAGCGTCCCCCCATTTTCTCTCCTAACATGGCCACAACGTCATTTGTGCTACTTAAAAGTTGATTCGAAAAGTTTTACACCGCAACCGAGCTGGGAGGGGGCGAGAAAGGTGAGAGCGGAGTCAGCAGGACCGGGGGGAGGCGCTGGCGCAGACCGGAAGTGAAAGAAAGATCCTTGAACAGGCCGCCGTCGACGCCTTTGCCTGCCGCTGCCTCTACTGACACACACACACAATTAAGCATAATCACCTACACACACAATTAGGCAGGCCCGCCAGCCCACACACGGATACGCACGCACACACGCGCACCTGCAGGAGTGTGTGTAGGTTGCTTGCAACGCCAGTCGCCGCCATACAATTTCCGCAAGTCGTAAAAGTCGGTAATTTATACCTTTTGCCCCATATGCTATGGCATGGTAATTTGTTAAGTAGAGTTAAAATAATTGCTCGTATTTATAATTTACACATTTTGCCTTGGAAATTTATCGTCGCGCTGAAAGTGCGCTAGATACCGCACACACACTGCCAGAACAGGCCCCGAAGGAGGACTCTTCTCGCCCGAAAAGAGGGGGGTGGGGGTTGGTGTGTCGTCCGACTTGCCTCTGCAATTTTTCGGTGTATTTTCCACTTTTGCGCTGTGCACAAATTTATGGCCACAAGTTGCCCCTGCTAAACTGAATGAATGAGTAAGTGAGGCCGCTGCTCCGGCTCTGGCTCTGGCTCTGGCTCTGGCACTGGCTCCTGCTCCTGGTGATGCTGTTGCTGTTTCTGCTGCAGCGCTTCCCTCTGGCCAAGTTGAAAGTTTTAGCCGCTATTAATTTCCCTCGCCACCCCTCGTTGGCGGGCTGAGCCGGGTGGTAACCTCTCCGAGGGGAATATGAATTGCAGTCGAAGAGATTCACAGAAGTTTCGGGGTCCAGGCTAAAGGAAAACAATTTGATTAGAATTGATAAATGTTTTATTCAGTTTCGAGAGGCATCGAGCTCTTTACTTGTTGCCAATGCGACAACTTATCATTTCATTTTAAAAAGACATCTTATAGTTATCGAAGTTAGTTTTTAAGTAAGAGCTTCCTCGAGTTGCTCTGCCATCCATCATAGGCCTCGAGGAGCCAGGAAATATTAAGAGACAAAGTAACATTTTATATGAACCCATGGCTCGGCAACATTAATTTTCCGTCCAAATTACCGAGTAACTCCATTTTGCACGATATTTCGAAAACCATAAAACATTGTGAACGATAAATTTCATTTTAATGGCTCGAGGATTGTTGGGGTACGGCTTTGTGCCGTTCGGTTAGCTCTCGCTGTTACTTTGTGTGCTGGAAACATTTTATAAAACATTTATTTGCTTGATTCCTAGCCTCATTTCCGCCAGACATTTCGCACCCGCACCGCCTCCCCGACCTAACGTCTACCCCAAATTCTGGGGAAAAGATATATATTTTGTCTGCACTCGTGGCTCTTCCACCCCGCCCTCCCGGCCATAATGAGGCCATAAAAAGGGTTAAATAAAATGTGCAGCAATTGCTTTCCCAAAGCCAACGAGGTCTGCTACACGTCCCGGCCCGCCCCCATCTATTCCCCATCCCGCGTTGAGCCCCGTCCATTAGGTTCCGACCACTGACAGCGAAAATTTGCCCGATTTTCGCGCCGTTGCTTAAGAATTATCGACGTCTTTTTTATTTGGTCGGGGAATGTCAGAGGAGGCGTTGGCTCTGGGGGAGGCAGAAATTACAGCTTGTAGCTACAAATTGCTTCCGTTGCAGGCACTTCGAGGCTCTTTAGATCGCTCGTCGGCCGAGGCACCGAGGCACCGACGCGGGGGCAACCAAAATAGACACATCAATGAAATTTATTAGTTTGCATGTGCAAGTGCAGCTGGCGGTGGTCGGGATTTTCCATTTCCCGACGGACCGAGGTCTACTAATTCACTTCCTACGCCCCTCTGGCGAATTTCCCCCCGGCCCCCGGGCGGATGTAAATTGCTGCTAATTTGCTTGCTACACTGGAATTAATGGATTCCGAAATGAAAGTCACTGCAGCAGCGACTCGCCGAACATGATAAATGCATTGTGGAATTAAGTCGAAATAAATGTTTCGAAAAGTTTCGAATTGGTCGGTTTACAGGATACTACTGGATTGAAGAAATCAAAGTGACTTAGCTTTAGTCATTACCTATTAAGTATTAAAGCAAAGGAACTAAGTAACTTAAATTAAGTAACTTATTTTCGCCAAAAACTTTCCGTACGTACTTGAAAAACTTTATGAATTAATCATAAAAATAGCATTTCCCTGTGTCGTCCTCTGGGAAACTATATTAAAAGGTAAATAAGACACCTCGATCCCCCTCCCTTCAGTTTCGCAGAGTTTTATTCCCGAGGGACTTTGATCTCGCCGCCTTCCTTTCACACTTTTATGGGTTTATGATGCGCCCCATGTGCACGACAAATGCATCGAAATGAAACCACCGTACAGCTTGCGATGAATTTTACTCGAATTTGGCATCCAACGCGCCCCCCTCCGGCCCCCTGCTTGCCCCTGCCCGCCGACAAGCCGAACCACCCACACACCCCCTCATTACCTTTGGCCGTCTCGCTTTTACGATGCCTCAAATAGTGTGATAATTAGGTGAACAGACGTCTGCCAACGTGCGTCGGTGCAACATCAAAGTGAACACTGTTCCTCTCACCCCCGCCCGCTTGGGCCCATCCCCGCCCCCGCCGATACACATATCCATGTGGGGGCGTGAGCTCGTCGGGTTTCCGCCCATGAGGAATGTGCGATGACGAATTCCCAGAACTATTTGTTATGTCAGATTACAACTGTTGGGCATTCCGCGGAACTGGATTCAACAATCTCAGAAGTTCGATATTTGACTAGGCGTCGACACTCGGATGTTTATTCTCCGATAGCCAGGTGAAATATGTACTCGTGCTCGTGGATACTGATTGTTTTTCTGTTTTAAAGTCAAGGTGAGCCGCAACGGAAAGTCGAAAGGTCGCAGGTGACTTTTGATTCTTCTTAAGCCTTAAATAAAGAGATAGTTACAAAGATACATTATAGTATGTAATAAAGACTAATTATGTTCTTGAGAAACAATGGCTTAACCAACTTGGCCAAGACGCTAGAGACAAGAGCTTTTGATTTATGTTCTCGGCAATCAAGATCGATCCAATTTTCCATAATACAGCCTTCGAGAGGGACACAAATCCTTGGAAAACCATATTTTACAAGTTCTGAATGACCTTCTTCAACTTCCGATGATGGGGATGGATGGTTCATGGATTTTTTTAAAGTATCCTAGATGAAAATCGGATGGCTGATTATAATAATATAGCCTGCGAGAGAGATACAAAACCTTGGAAAACCACATTTAACAACTTCTGAATGGAAAAACATTAATCGAAACCGTGGCAGGGTCAAAACATTAGGCAACCCTCGGCGTCAAAGCTCAAGAATAGTTCGCGTATGTTTGAACAATGAGAACGAGCATGCCATATTCGGTGGGTCGCTCCTCCACCTGCAAACGGCAATAATGTTGCAGGTCAAAGCGATCTAAGCGCCAACGAAGTGGCACGGCGGTGTCAGCCGGTTTGCAACCCGTTCATTGCCCCTCGCTGATCTGTGGACACATGTTGCGGCATCGTTTGCCGACGCTATCTCCAGCTGGTTGCATGCAGCGGCTCGCTGCTGATTAGCATCGCCATCGCCGTCGTCATCGCCACTCGTGTCAGCTCCGTAGATAAGCCACCTGCCCCTCTGCGGAGTACGCCAATCCTACGGATATATGCACTCCATTGCGGCCGGTATCGATGCCACAAATCATTGCCAAACATGATTTCTTATTATGGCCGGCCAAGGTGTGGCTGGAATTCGTGTTAGCCTTCCAGTTTAGACTTGTTATTTCTGATTTAAATGCATGTAATTTTAATTATAATGAATTAGCTATTTATAAATGTACACAGGTTGATTTATTCAGCAGGATGCTAGTTGATCGCTGGCGGGATCTGCGACCAGTTTGGCCAGCTCGGATGCATTACATTAAACTGTCTACGGTGCTTCGGCCCAACTAAGTCTATCCAACAACTTTCCTCCAACAATGAACATAAATTAAAAATCAAACTCGGAAAGCCTTATTAGATTCTCTTCTCACCGCAGACTGGCATGTGGACACGCACTTAAGTAAATATATCAATTTCTTTGATAACACGAACATGAAAGCTTCCTGCTGAGAGGCCCCCTTCCTTCCTCAATCAAGATTCCCCCACTCGCTGCCCACATGGAGTGGGGCCCCCGCTCATTAGCTGGTGCATTCGGAGATGCCGAACAAGCCACTTAATTTAAATTTAAATGTTTACTTCTCGCTATGCGTGTGTTGTGTGGGGCGAAGTATTTTGTCTTCGTTGCTTTCTGTGTTTTCACCCCTCCCCAAGCCAAGTAGCACTCTTTTTCTACACTGAAAAGTAAGATTTTCACAAAATCTAAAAGTGCATCTGACATCATATTTGTGGATAAACTAAGCTTGTCGTAAAGCAACTGTGGCTATAATCCGTTAAACTATAACTTGCTCTAGACCATTCAAGTACATCCCAAACTTATTTCTCTCAGTGATCTATCCGCTCTGTGTGTCATGACATGAAAAGATTTATTTTCGGTATTCCATGGGCGACTAAAATGCGCTGTCAGCGCAGCAGTTGCTGCCATACGTCGCCGCGTTTTCCCCAGCTCCGTGGAACTGCCTATGGGCACATTAGCTGATGGTGGTCCCGACTACAGCGCCTCGCCCCACACCAGCCAGGGCGACCCACGGAGCGATCGGCCTGTTCCCCCTCATTGCACTTGACGCCCGAAATTGATGCGCAACTGCGACCGAGCCGGGCCACATTAATTAGGCAAAATATTGACACGCTGATGTGTGGTGTTGGCTATTGATTAATGCGCCTTCTTTTTTCTTTTCGTGGGTGTGGGAGCCTTTATTGGATTATTTTAGGGGGGATTTGTGGGGATTGGTGTGGCTTCGGGTTGGATTTGGGTAGTGCGTGGTATGGTGTGTGTGATGGAGGCTATTGGGAGGTGCTAGTGTGTGGCCGTCTTGTGGGGCAGGTGGCAGCCATTCGAGCAGGGCGGCGACATGACCTTCTTATTCTTCCTGCAGTGGCGAAAGAGGTTGGGAAGGCGCAGGATCAACTGCAGCACGGCTCCCCAACGGGCTCGTCCTGGAATCGGATAAGGCTTCGGTTTAGGCTACATGAAACTGCTCTGTCACGTGTGTCCCTTCCACTTACCATATTCGTGGACCCTATACTTGTACTTGAAGTCCTGCTCTTGGTAGATCTCCTGCGGTCCGAAAACCTCTCGCTCCTTGGTGAACACCTCTGTACTGGTGACCAAGTTGGATCGCCGAGACTTGCTGCCACTGAGTCGCGATACTCTCACTACCTGCTGGCGGGACTCCGGTGGTGGCCCTCTGGAAGCCGCGACGACATCCGCAGATCTCGTGGAGCTATCGAAGCCCATCTTTACGGAAGATGCTTCCTCGCTGTGACCCTTAGTTTTAGCTTTTGCGTTGGCGTCTGCCAAGCGGGCACAGCTCTCCGTCGACTTTTTCAGCAGGTACCAGGACTGCTGGAGCACATTGCCGTCCTCGATGAGTTTCTCGTAGCCCTTCAGGATGCGGCGCACGTCCACGTTGATCAGCTCTTCGGGAACATCGGGCAGATCGAGTTCCTGTGGCAGATTTTTTTTTTTAACAGGTAAGCTATATTTACTTAGTCGCAGCGAGTTCTTAGCGGGTTCTTTGTGTGCCGTCCGAGAAGGACTTTCTATAAGGCCTACCTGGGAGGTCTTGCGCAGGTCCTCGAACCGCTGGATCAGCTGCTTGATGTTCAACTTTCCTCCAGATCCGGCGGCAGACCCCGACGATGCGGTATCACTCGCCTTCAGAGTGATGGTCGAGGACTTAGCGGCAACCGATGCCGCTGCTGCCGCAACTGCCACCGCCGCCGCTGCCTCCTCCATGGTGGCGGAGCTCATCCGGCTGAGTATTTGGGCGGTCTGCTCCATGAAGGTGACCTGGCGCATGCGCAGCTCCCGGAGCCGGGTCTTCAGCTCGTCGAGGTAGGCTAGCTGCCGCGGTGTGGGCTGTTTCGAGGACGCCATAGCTCCGGCTGCACCTGCACCGTTGATTGATAATTTTGCCCCCCAGATTCGCAGAATCTATCACATCTGAGAGTCCGAAAGACTGGGGGAGTTTGTGTTTTTTTACTTTTGGGGTTATGGCTTGGGTTTGGTGTCGGGGCTGTAGGCTCTATTGTGGTATGGTAATGCTTAAAGATGAACTGTAACTGCTGATAAACTGACACCCCATTCTCTGTCTACTGTATGGAATCAATACTGTCGATAGAAGTATTCAACAAACCTATGTTTTAAGAGGTACTTGACTTAAAAGACGAGTAATATTAAGCACTCATTTTAAGCCCACCTCAACAAAAACTCTTTTAATACCTAGGAGATGGAACTAATGTGGATGAATAGAGATTTTCAGGGTATCCCCTGTTCGAAATACTCTGAATTGGCCTCTGCACGGCCTATTACTCGTAACTTTTATGAGCTCCAAATTGAGATATCGCCTGCAATTCCGACCCGGCTAACTAAGTTGTAACTGCCCGCCCCCACCTGGCTCCCGCCCCCTCGGGCCAATCTCTCCCCCAACTTTCATCTGCCAGCGGTCGAACAATGGCGATCCAGCGGGTCTGGGCGGTGGGCCGATATGCCTATATATCTTTGGTTTAGCCTCTTACTCGGCCGGCCTCGGGATGCTGGGGTGGTTCAGCGGGGCGGAGGGGCGGAGGGGATGCCAGCACACGGGGGGTGGGGCCGGGTTAGTTTGGAATTTCACGAAGAAAAACGTGCCGCTGCCAACGGCCGACGCCTACAATGAAGAAAAGGGGGCGTGTCGGCCACTCTGTGACTCCCAGACTGCTGTTGATTTCACCTGGAGGTGAGTGGCTGCCTGCCCCACCCCCTGAGCCTGCCCCTGCCCCTGCCATCCTCCATCCTCCATCCTCCATCCTCCGCTCTCCGCAAATGTTGTTTTCATATTTTAATGCCTTTTTGAGTTGGTGGGCGTGCCACGTCACGATTCTTCTTGCCGATAAGCTGTTATTTTTATGGGCCCCCGCCGAATCGGATCGACTTGGGGCTGAGTGGAGTGTGGAAAGAAGTCGGTGGTGCACGGTGGTGCTTTGTGGTGTGCGGTGTGGGCTGGCTGCCGACTTAAAGAAGTTAAAATTATTACACCGCAATTGTCTTGATCGTTGATTTATGTGCGCTTTTGTTGTCGGCTCTTGGCTCTCTTGGCTCACGGCTTCGATTTTTGTTTTTCTTAATTTTTGGTCGTTTCTGCAGAGTCGCCGTTTGGCCGAAAGGCAAATTTGTGTGGCTGTTGATATTTATTGGCCATGGCCAGGGCACTGGCATCAATTGTGTATGCAATATGGGAAGTTGATTATGCCTCTCATTAGCCACCGTATTTCACCCTGGTCACGAAGGGGCGACAGTTCCCAGGAGCTTGGGAGCTCTTTTTCCCTACAATGTCTATTCGATGTTTCGTTGGTAATAGTCATCTCAAAAATGGATCTATCTATATAAGTTACTTTTTATTTCTTTTGCTATAAATATGACGCGGGAGTTTATTAAATGATTAAATAACAAATTCCATTGGAAATCCCAATAAGTAGGCAACACTTTTTAATAAAATATATCTCGTCAGGAGAGGATAGTCTTTCTGTTTCCTTATTTTTTGCTAAGGTAACTGGAGAAACTAACTTCGAGGGCTTTTATTGTTTTCACAAAACGTTAATCTTCAAGCATTCTAAAAATATCCGATCCCGGTTTAAACCTAATTGAGTTCTTGTCTGGAGCTCTCCGTTCTATGAACATTTTTGGGAAATGCCTGCCGATGTCATAACAGTCGGACCAATCTCATCGCCTCCTGCAACCAAGCCCAGCTCAGTCCGATGCGATCCCAGCCCCATTGTGTGACCCGGGTCCCGGGCACGATTAAAGCCAACCGCATTCGCAGCCGCCTTCAATTGCCTCCAAACCTAATGATTTCATCTTTCATTGAATTCAAATTTGTTTCCCCATCGGCCCCCACGATGTCCGAGTGCGATTTGCAGCTGTGCAGAGAGCACGAAGTTCGTTTGCAGAGTTCGCTGTTGGTTGTTGGACGTTGTTGAATGTGGGCGTGGCCCCATCGAACGCCCCTGGAGTTATTGTCGTTGTTCTGCTGTTGATAGCCGCCGCCGTGGTCGTTGCCGGCTATCCGCCGAGCCTCGAATATAACGAATTTATTATTTATTTCACCTGACAGCACGAGCAACAGACTCTATAAATTTCCCTAGCCACTCCAGCCGGGCTCCATATTTATGGCCTCATCTGTATCTTTCTGGCGATGTGCATATGAAAACGAAATTATTGATAAGGTGGCCATCCAAACACACGCATACCTACCTACACACGAATGCCCGCCGTAGAATTCCCTTATTTTCAGCTCTGATTGAAATACCGCTTTCGTCTGGCACTGCAACAGCTTCATTTCGACAGCCACGGAAACAGGAGAAATCAGCTGCGGCAGCAACAAAGTTTATTGGCAACAGGCAACTCACAAGGAGGCAAGAAAAATAAAACCTTAACCCAATATCCTGCTTATGGTCATAATTTTTACGCTGCTTCCAGCGAAAAAAATAAATAAATAAAGATCTGTAAAAAGTGCCAGCGACCGCCTGGGCTCAGCTTATTGCAGTTGCTCCAAGCCGAGGCAAGTCCTCGCCGCCCTTTTGCGCTCCTCTCCTCCAAAACACCAACTTGCAGCGTATTTCATTATGAATTGCTCTTAACGATGTTCCATTTTTCATGTGCGCATTCATAAACCTTTTTCTTATTTTCGACTTGGAGCGGATTGTTGTTTGCATCTTGCCGTTGTGGCTGCTCTCGTTGTTGCTGCTCCGGCAGGACTTCTCTGCTTCTCTGGCCAGGAGAAGATTTTGTCTGGCGGTTTGGCCACCACCAGTCTCCTCCACCCGCTCCGGTTAGCAAGTGAATGAATAATTGCACCAAGGTGTTGTAAGGAGAGCTCCACTATTCCCTCCTTGAGTCCGCACAGTGACTAGAATCGGTCGAAGATTTGTTTTTTTAAAGTTTTAGTTCAATTCGGCAAAATATGAGCAATATTAAAACTAAAATAATAGTTAAATCTAATACATAACTTAGTTTTTTTAAATAAATTAAAATCTGTTAGACCCATGGAAGAAAATTGGACGAGCAGGCTTTTGAAATATAAATATATATACTTTGTAAATATGAAGTACTGTTTCCTGTTTTATGATACGTTTATTATTTTGTATCACTTCAATGATTGACAATTCGCTGAAAAATATTTTAACTAGCTTGGGAAAAAGTAATTTTTCAAATGCCAGTTACAGGCCCCCAGGGAGTTATATTCCCTTCCGCTTCTAGAGTTTCGTTCCGTTTTTAAGAAATCCAATTCCCTTTTTAAAAGTCTACGGAAACCAGCCAAGAATATGAGGCCCAGAAACACTGAAAAAAAAGTTACATGTGTTACAATTTTACAGAGTTGTAGGGACATATGAGTTTTGGAAATAGTTATTGTATAAAATTAAGTCATTTGATATAAATATTTTCCTTTTCCTATCACTGAGGATCACTGATCGGTAAGTAAAAGAGCCTTCTCTCTGTGCACTAAAGGGTTCCCTCGGATCGGTTCGGGCTGCTGTCAAAGGCACAGCAGGCAGTCGTAAAATCGCGGCAAACACAATTGAAAAGCGGCTAGGTAGTGGGAGGCTGCTCCTTGGGAGTGGGGCTGAGGATGCAAGAGAGATGAGGGGTCGATGGAGTCGTGAGTAAAGGAGTGCGGCGGCAAACACTCCACACTTGTCAGCGACGGCCTTAGCCGATTTGGCCAGGGTGTCTGTGCGGGTTTTTGGCCAGGCCGATCCCCCTCCGCTGCTCGCAGCCCCAGCTCCTACTCCGCCGACTCTGGCTTATGCTCACAAATCATAAATTGCCGCCTTAAAATTTATCTTCAATTTTCGAGACCCCATGTGGTGCTTAGCGAATGGTGTTTTGAAATTTATTGCTGCATTTGCAATAAATATTGTCAGTTGGCTGGGACGGGCGAGTGGAAGCGAGAGGGCCAGAATGGCGGCGTTTGCTTGCTTTTTGCATGATTGCCGCTGTAACGCCTCTGCCTACAGGTCGCCCCCCCCAGTGGTCCCTACGCCCCTGGAAGTCCCCCGCTCAGGCTGCTCCTTCATCCTTCGTCCCCCTGGATTGTTTATTGTTTTCGTGCATATTAATGTACGTTGATTGCGGGCCATGGTTGGGCTAGTGGGTGCTGCAGGGGAAGTCCCCCCGTGGCAGTTAGCAGCTGCCGTGCTCCCCCTGTGACACCCTCTCCAGCACCCAGCCCCTGCACCACTCGCCCTGCAACGATTGTTAATTTACAGCGCGAGAAATTGATTGCCATTTTGTTAAGATAGTGTGTGCGAACCCCTGCCGAAGGGGCAGGGCTATTGAGGTCCCAAAAGAGGGGAAAGTGTTCCACGGGGTGTGGCCTTCAATATTTCCCGGTTAATTGTGGTTTCTCTGAACCAACAAATTATTTATTGCCCCGGGCCCTTGGCGGGGCTGATGCGGAATGGCACTAATTGGGAAGGCCTCTAATGAAATCATCAAGGTGAAAGGATTCTTAGCCCTGGTTACAGATAGATCAAATTGAGATTTATGGGAGCTGGGTTTTATTATTTTGAGCATGAGGCTGTCTTGTTCGAGCTTATTTCAATGATTTCGGCTTAAGATCAGACCCCGCGAGCTGTACTATTTTTCTGCACTTTGGCCCTCGGCACACAGTAAATTGAAGTAAGCCCAGAAAGCTTCGACGGCTCGTTGGCCGTCAGGCGGCATTGGCAGAGCCATCAATCAATTCACTCACATCCCAGGCACGGACACTCGAAATGTAAACCTCGTAACGCCGGGGCTGCCTATCGAATCCGAGAGAATGGAACCACTTTCCCTCCCCCTGCCAGCCCGAACTCGAGCCCCAAACCTTCTGTCGCCACAATTTGTTTGCACTGCTGTCAGGCGGCGGTGACTCTTTCGATCTCCTCGCTCGTACTTGGGCCTGTAAAAAGTGAAACGGGATAACAAGTGCACTGAGAGAAAAGGAGATACTGTGGATTCAATATTGATGGGGTTTGTCTGCTGAGTGCATCTGTATATTGGAAGACTTATCTACAGGACCCACTCACACT
The DNA here is from genome assembly GCF_017639315.1 of Drosophila ananassae. NCBI lineage: Eukaryota > Metazoa > Arthropoda > Insecta > Diptera > Drosophilidae > Drosophila > Drosophila ananassae. Next base: position 27,511,586 of record NC_057930.1, read on the forward strand.
TGTTATTATGGGACTAGTGGTTGCAATATAAAAGGCAGTTTTCGGGCAGTGTAACTTCAGACAGGCCGTACACAAAACCCATCGATTGAAGCATGTGACAGGCATCAGGAAGAGCTCATCAATCTCCTGTCGGACCAAACAAAGTATGCAATATGTTCACATTGCGGTAGGGAGCAACCTCAACACGAAAGCCGAGCATCGATAACAGGGCCTGAAAGAGATGGCCAAGGCCCCTGGATGGGGGAGAAATGGCAGGGGCAAAAGTGAGATATACAAACAAAAATTAGAGCTCGTCGAACCCCTTCTTGTTTTTGCGGCCTAACCACATTCAGTAAATATTGTTCGGGGCAGAACACAAGCCGAAGCCGAGGCCGACGCCGAAAAGAGGAAAAAAGTACGGAATATGTGTTGACAGCAGTCATCAATCAAGTGACACAACTTTTGACATGTCAAATGAACGAGCGGCCGCATAAATTACAACAGCGACAACAAAATCAACGGAGGGCATTTATGGAGGCGACCCGAACTAGCCTAGGGAGATAGTGGGATAGAGGGAAATCCTACGGTAGCGGGGCGACAATTGGAAAATCAATTTCGTCGAGGGATGTGCGGTGTGTTCGGTGTCATTACACTTATCGATAAGATTGATAAGAGTAAACGGTTTTGCGTGTCGCTACCTTTTCCCGACTGACTCACGGGCTGCGACTGCCTGGCTGCCTGGCTGCACCGCAGAAGCGCCGCATTTAATCACACCACACACCTCTCCTTGGGCCATCCGTCTCGGGCCAGACAATCTGTCAAACAGTCACGCTGACAGGCATTTCCACTTAAAACAATGCCAAGCCAGCAACAGCTGCGGAAAAACTCCTCATTTCACTCTCCACACGGCTCGGCTCGGCCCGGCTCTGTAATTTATCCGGATTCGGCTTTCGGATGCGGTGGGAAAGTCGCTCAGCCGGCGAAACACTCGAGATTGTGTTTATCTGCCAGCGAGTACTTAACTCATTAGTTTCGAGCCCTGATTGCTTGACTCGGCCTCGGCGGGTTTAAGGCATTACGATTGCTTACCGATTAGCTAAGAGGGACTTTTTGATACGTTGCATAATTTATTAAATAAAATTTCTGTGAAAATTGGAAACAATTCGGACTAGGTCTTACTTTAAGAAGCATCTTCCCAAACAAATAATTCGTACGCGTCAAAATTCCTCCACAAATCCTGACTAATTATCTGGATGACAGTGTCATCGCCTAAAAATTCAAGCTATTCAAACTGAGGGAAAATTATTCTGCCAACAAACCCAAAGAATAGAAACAAAAGTTGGCAACAGTTTGGAGTTTGTTTTTCACTTTTCGCATTGTTTCGGGCCGTGACAGATTTTGCTTTTTGGCAGGGCCTGTGTGTGTGTTAATGGGAGAGTGTGTGTGTGCAGCCAGCACAGTATGGCTGGCAGTGACAAATCCTTTACCGTTATTTGCGCATGTCGACACTTTGACAGGCGCCGACACATGCGAGTCTCTCCACGTACGAACTACGTAGTGGGGCAAAGCCCCTATCATATTTCTTTCGGTCTCAGTGGATTCTCTTTGTTGATGTCGCTTCCTGCCTGCCCAGCTTGCGGCAAAGTTTTTAATAAATTTGCACCGTTTTTTTCCTTGCTGGATTTTTGTATTTTTTGCTTTGCGGGTGAACGAAATCCACCGAAAACATTTATTTCAATTTTCCCCTCATGTCGGACAGGCAGCGTGAGCAACATGAGAAAGGAAAATTGCTGTTGCCAGAGTACTTTACAAATTTGTTTCCGTCTCAGTTGAGGCGACAGGCGAGGAGCGTTGACAGCTGTCAGTTGAGCTGGCTCTTGAGTCGTAGCCAAAAAATATTGACAGTTATCGTACGTCACATGCAAATCAAGTCCGACACAGTGCAGTCGTGCGATATGGTTGCTGTTACTGCTACTCTAGATTGGAAAATGTTTGTTTTTTGGGTAAAAACATGGCCATTGGAGGTTACTTAAAAGTATCAAGTAAAAGGTCAATCTCATTTTTAAGATTGTTAACAGGGAAGGACTGCCTGATTCCTGGTTATCCTCTTGCAGCCTACCACAATTAAGGAAAAGAAAGGTTTCCTTCTCCCTTCATAGATTTTCACGGATTCAAAATACCTTGTACCCCAGGACTACCTCACCCACTATAAATACCCATAGCATCTGCTAACAACAATGTATCATTTTCATTAGACAAACCCCTGAAATACTTTTCGCCAACAAAGTAACAAACCAAATGAAGCAGCCGAACGAATCGAAATCCTTTGCAATTAAGAACTTTGCAATTTTGTTGACACAACATTCCTGAAATTGCTTGCAAATTCCGTAGCTCTCATTTGATTTACGATTTACTGCGCTCCGATGAAAGTAATTTGGCGCTGAGTCTCTTTCGAGCTTTTATTCTTTTAAATTTCCCGAATTTCCCATCCGTTCATTCCATTCCATCCGCCTTGACTGTTTGCCAGGCTGTTTGTTGCCTGTCTGGCTCTGACATGTTGGCATCTCTTTGTAATTGATTAGCCAGCGGGGTTATTCACTGACACTGCATGTCGAATCCAATGAGCACAACCTCCTCTCCTCAAGGGGAGATCACTCGAGAGTGTTTTCGGGGCGTGTGTCCGCCGGTGATTGATCGAACTGATCGCAGAATTCAATTGATCAGCGCACTTACTTATTATGAAGTCGATGAGATCATGAATCATTTGTTGAAAAAATGTAAGTGCCGTTTGAAAAATTAAAGTGTGCAATGGAATATTCAGTCTGTAGGCTCAGATATTTCCCAACTAACTGACTGTTTCTGCTTGGCAAGTAGAGAACCAGCTTACTCCACACTTTATTGGTTAATTAAATCGCGCATTTATTTCAACATCAGCGGATAATTGAACAATCGCCTTGTTTGTATGGGATTTACGGACAAATAGCTGCCCGGCCCCTTATCTGAGTCAATGTTGATGTTGAATTGCCGCATTCCGCTCACTTTGTGATCGATGAGGGGTCATAAAGCTGCCAAAGTGTAATCCAGTAGGCGCCTATGGGGAGCGGGGCAGCCGCATCTAACTACGTTCGCAGCGTAGACCACAGCATAATGGCTACAATATGTGTTTATCTTGTGGATATAGTGACAGATAAGCGGCGAGTAAGCCCTGTGATTTACAATGCCCGCTTCCCCCATCAATCAAAACCGGAAACGTCAGATCGTCGCCTTAAATAATGATCTTTCTCCTTCCACGAATCTCTTATCCCCTGCATGTGTGCCCCCCAGCCACGATCAATAATTCGCCGCTTATCGGGAATGCAATTTATAATACAAAATGGCAGGCGAAAGCCGCTCGCAAAAGGGCCCATAATTAATATTTAAAAGCTGCTCCAGTGCCCTGATCCCTTCGGATCCCTTCGGATCCCTTGAAGCCCATCTGGCAGTCCTCCCATTGCTCCATCGGCGATTCCAATCAGATAACATTAGCACGTCACATCACACAGCGTGCAAAAATTATTATTCATTGAATTTGTGATAAATGTGACAGGCCCAACAGCACTCCAAGGGGTCTGCATCTCTGGCAGCCCGTCTGCATTTCCAGACCAGACCAGACCAGTGCCAGTACAACAACTACCAATTCCCTGCCAACAAGGCCAAGACCGGGCCGAACCGGGCCGCATCGAAGCTGTCAAAAATTTGTTGCAAAAAGATATTATCTGGTATGGATGGCAAGGACTGGCGATGACGATGACGGAGCCTGTCTCTCTGAGTTTGCCAGATGACTGTGTGAGCGCCAGTGCTGGCAACATGGCGTGTTTTTAGTTAAAGATAGTCCTGGAGTGGAGAAATGAGAATTAAAATAGGTATTTAGGTTAGGTAGTCGCGTATTTCTTCTATCCTCTTTATGGAAACATTTACTTTTATTTCCCCAAGAAGAGTAAAGCAAGCAGGTTATTATTCAGAGGGTCGTTTTTTGGATGTTAACAGGACATCACTGGTCAGAGTGTGAGCTCCGGGCTCATCAATAATAAGGCGATGAGGATGTGGCTCTGCTCAACGATGCCGACGCTGATGATGGTGATGACCATGATCGATGATTGACCTGTTTTTGTTTTGCCCATCTTTAGAGTGACGATGGCTGGCGAGTCTCTCCCTGATGCCGGCCACACCCATTGACAGGCATGTGCAGTGTGCAATTATTTGCGGGGATCCGCCACAGCTACAGCAACAACATGGGGGCAGTACTCAAATGGGATTGCCACATTGATTGATGTGCTCAATAAATTGCACGCAGAGCATCAACTGCTGCCGTTGTCTGCCACCAGGAATGTGGCATATGATAAGGCCACTGGGAAGTGGCAACAGCAATGAGCATGCTTTGAATCTAAGATCCAACATTCTTTGGGAGCCTTGAGAGAGGCTAGCCCCCTATGCTTGGCCGAGATTCTGTTGTCCGATCCTTGGCCGGGATAGGCTCTTATATCGGGACGATGGTCTCCTGGTGATCATCCCGATAATCAGCCTGAAATTGAAATATTACGACCTGAATACTATAAGGCTGTTTCGTTCAAAAAATAACATTTTCAACAAAGAATCTGGACAGTTGGAAATTCTGTCGCCAATTATTAAAAAAATATGCACAATGTGCGATTTCAATTCCATTTTTCACACTTGACATTTTTCGGCGGCAATAATTTAAACTCAAACAAAATAAGTTGACACTTCGGATGCCACCTTATTTTCGTATATTATTCACATATGCTATTGGGATCTTAATCCCCAGTGGAATGCCTTTCAACGCATGAATCAGCGGCAAGGCCCACACACAGAAGACGACTCGGTGGCTCACCCTTCCCGCCCTTTGCCAGTCCCCGGGCCGTGTTTTAATTATGGTTTTTAATTTCACGGCCCATATGGCGGGCTGTCAGGTGATTTCCACTGAAATATGCACAGAACTCACATCTATCAGGATCGCTTGGATGGAGGGGCTGAACTGCCAAGAGCTAAGAAGTGCCACTGAGCGGTGAAATATTTCACTCTATTTCTGTTTTCGTCTTTCAGAATGAAATTAAGTGTTAATCTCATTTGACTTGTCATTTTCACATGACGTGATTTCTCGGCCTTCTCGGCCTTCGCGCTCTCGGAATCTCGCAATGGAAGCGATCGCTCTGGCCCGTGATGAATGGGAAACAAATGTTTCTCTGACACATTTATTTGTTTAATGAGACGTTGAATAATTAGTTGGATATGGCACAAGCTCAAGAAAATACAGCTCGACCCAAAGGCAAAACAATTCGAATAGATGTGGACACTGGGCCCCCCAAACCCCGGATCACACCCTCGCGTCCCGTTCCGTCCGTTGGCACAGCAATTTATAAATTATGATTGACGACTTTGTGTGCGGAATTGTGTGACCCATCGCCTCCCGGTCCCTGGTCTCCTCTTGACCCATCCCCCGGCCCCCACATCCCCGCCCTATCAAGTGAGAGTCGTCTGACAGTTTTCTATATAGTTTTTGCTCTGGCCTCGGTCATTATGGCTGACAGCGCGCCTTCAAAATGATGAGTTTAGATTGATGGCCGCACATCACTCAGCGCGATGGCAGTCGCACCGAGCCATAAAGGAACCATCCACGGACTGTGCGAATACAGATACTCTTTGCAGAAAGCTGTATTGGGAATCTGAAGAAGGTTGCCCCTAAGATCATACGTGGTGCCTGGTTATACATACTCACTAATATAGGAAGAGGGTTATTTTTGGCTTCGCGAACCTCTTCTGCAACAAAACAACCCCCATCTAGAGAGCATCAGTCCAATGCGAATTTAGTTTCGACTGCGGTTTTGGGCTCTCGCCTGTTAACATGTCACTAATTTCGAGCTCCCAAAGCTGATTTTGCTCGAAATTTGATTTTCGCTGTAAGCCAGCCCCAGGGACTCTGGCCTCTGTCCCCTTTCGACACTGAGCCCGTTCGGTGAGCGATGATTGATGGGTTTGGCATATGAAAAACCAAGCAGAAAACAAAACCCCTTTTCGAAACATATTCTATGTCACTTTGCCAGCCCGAGGAGGTACACACGTATTAATCATCCACGGAGCTGGGCCACAGTGATAAATTAAGTTTCAAGACGATTGGGAAAATGTCTGTCGAGTAATTAGTGAGCTGAGCTGAGCTGGGCCTGGAAATGGGTCTGGATGTGGATGTGGATCTGGATCGGGATTGGGATTGGGATGTGACGAGGCCTAGAGAGCCATATAATGATGTGCATGACAGAAGAAATGTAAGAGACCGAAATTAAATATGATAAAAGACCCACACAGTCTGTTGCCGTAATTAAGTATGACATGCAAAAGTATGAATTATCACTGAAATGTCAAAATGTCACAGCTGCCATCAGGCGGCGGAGATGGAGGAAGACCGAGATGGAGGAGCTGGCGGAAGGCATAAATATGAGGCAGAGTCGGAGACACGCCGCGTGTGGGATTAACTGACTTGAAAATTTATGATATGAAAAATTACTTTGGCTCAGAGCTAAAGATGCAAGAGCTGGCGAGATGCAAACACACAAATACCCAGCACAAAGAGAGATGTTTATTTTGTATTTTATCCGTCGTCTCCCATTGAGCATCGAGAAATTTGTGGCCCGAACAAATTTTCCAAAGTCTGCGTTGAAAAATTAATGTGCACGACTGTCACTGCAGTGACAGAGATGCGATGCCAAGCGATGCGAATGGGGTTCATATTTCGATCCGGACTGGGACTCGGCTGCGGATCAGGGCGTGAGGGTTGCTGTTGTGAAAGCTTTTGATAAATGATTTTGAAATGTGACAAAATGCTTACGAGCGGGATTAACGGAGACGAGATGACGACGGCCCAAGGATTGTTTCGCCTGGCCCGGCCTTGCCTGGCTACAGAAAAGAGTTATTTGCCGTCTGGGGGACCAGTAAGTTTGTTTTATGCCATCGGAATCAGATGGGATTATAGAGATTTGTTGAAATGAAGTTGTTACCAAAGTGGATGCTGGAATTTAGGAGGCTAAGTGGAGGTTTCGAGGTTGGGAAATCCTCATTCTCACAGACAAAAAGGAGCATGGGTGTGTCCCCCAGTACGGGTTCAGTTCATTACCTCACTTACATAAGACCGTTTTGAATGAGTCCTATCTGTGACTTATGATGCATTTTATTGTATCCAGTTTAAAATACTTAAGTCTTCTTTGCCATCTTATATAAGTTTTAAGCTTGCATATTGTCTTTCACTTTTTTGTTCATCGAGGCATCCATCAACCGTCGTCGCGTCATTATAAAGACTCGAAATCAAAAGACGCCTCGGGTTTCGGTCAGCCCCCGGTTGGTATCATGCCCCGGCGTCGCCATCAAAGATCGTTTGATCGGCGCTGGGTGATGGGTGATCGCCGCCTTTTGGCATTTCCATGCCATCCATCTTTTCCGTTTTGACGCATCTGAAAGCGACGGCGACAACTCAGAAACTGAATTGCACGGCAGAGACGATCGGCCCACGAGATCGATGGCTGGGTCTTCCGACAAGGTGATCGCATCGGGCCAAGACACCATCAGTCAAGTGGCGCGACAGGGTCCGTGGCGGGGTCAATTCGCCGCGACAGCTCCCTTGATTTATGCGCCAGACACTTGAGTAACCCTCCAGATAATCGCCGCTTCCCCGCCCCGGCGCACCCTACTTATCATATAATTAACCAAATCGATAATGTTATTACACTGTCTATGAGTCGAGCCCCGGGAGATCGTAGCCCGCTTGATAAATTGGGCCCAGAGTGTGTCAGGTGTCGCGATTGGTTTGTGGGGGAAGTGGCAAGTACTTGAGCAGCATTTGACAAGATGGTAAACACAGATTGAAACCCTAAGGGATTGGCTTTGACGCGGGAGACGCCTTGAGATCGGAAAATACGATGCTACTTGGTTAATTGAAAGGCCCTTTCCATATAATTTAGTACCCTAGAAGACAGGGGTTTAGGAAGAAAGCATAGCATCTTGGGTAGAAATGAAATGCAACTTATGTGTTTTATGGCAAGTATTTCTTGATATTCAAAAAAAGTCTGAGAGCTCCGGGAAATACATTCCAATCGTTGTGGCCTATCCCCTTTCCCGCATCAAGCTTTAAGCTTATTATGTGATTGTAATCTCTCGGTAATGAGTATCATTTGGTCGATGCCATTGAGACATGCCTTTCTTTGTTTGGGGGCGATTAAGCGAAAGCGCCACTCCCTAGCCTCCCAGCGCTGTCCACTTTCCGTTCCTGGCACCCCATATAAATCAATTAATTTAAACTGTCAGGCAGCTGTCAAATTGTGTTGCTACCGGGAGCGTTTTTCGTTTCGCTTTTGACTCGCTCGGCATCACATCACTTTGGGTCGGTTCGGCTCGCTTTGGATTTGGCTTCGACGCCGGGGTTTTGTTTTATTTTGGTTTTGTTAGGTTTTTGTTTTGGTTCTCGGAAGGCGAGAAGCGAGCAGTGAGTAGCAAGCGAGACTTTGGCTACGACGGCGACATGTCGAGATTTACTGAGTGATTGACGACTTCATGTGTCATTAAATACCGTTAGCAGTCGACTCTCCACAGTCGTTGGTGTCGCTTTTGTGCTGCCCTGGACTGGACTGGACTGAACTGGCCGGGACGGGACGGGACGGGACGGGACTGGAGTCATTTTTCATGCCACATCGTCCGTGTTTAGTGAAAGTCGGTGCCTTGCCTTATTTGTTGCTTTCAGGGACGTGACTGTCTGGTGTGTGTGTGTGTGTGTGTCAGTATCTGTGTGTGATTAGTTGCAATTAGACATTACACCGCGGGGGCGACAATTACTCTCCGACATGAATTAGTTAATTCCAAGTTGGGAGGCAGGTGAAACGGGGATGGATGTGTTGCTGTATTTTTTAATTTTCCCATTAAAGAGAGAAATGAGGTATTGGGTATTAACGTCTTCAAAACTTGATTATACTTCAATTCCATGAGAGTTAAAATGGCTCTGGAAAAATTGCATCTATATTGCGTATCCGACCCGGTGTACCAGCTCATCTCCCTAGGCTGCAACACACTTTTGAGGCTTTTCTCTCTTATTCCTATTTGATTTACTGCCTTTGAAATAATTACAATCGCCCTGCCTTGTAATTCAATCAGCTTAGCAGATCCGATTGCCTTCATTATCTCAATAACACCGAGTCAGACCTTCAATCCCCACATATGCGGGCTGAATTGAAATTGACTCGAGGACTCGGCTCCTCCCAAGGCCCCCTGGCAGCAACAATAAAACAGCTCAAACGGCTAAAATTGCTCCTTGGCCCCTCGGTCCTGCAGTGCTCGATTCTCGTCCTCAAATCCCCGGTTGGTCTGGCAATGTTAACTGGCACTCAACTAGCAGCTTATTAGCAAACTTTCCCATTGGATTATATAGTTGAATATTATAATAATCGAGTTAGGTTCGTGTAAGTGGGTGCTGTGATCCCCCAGCCCTGGCCCACCCCTCCCCTGATTGCAAAGGCTTTGGGCCATGGTTAGCAGTCAGCTTTCATGCACAATTTCCGTTTTCATGGCTCCGGGCATGAAAATAAGCCCACAGTTTACGAGACGACAGGCACGAGTGCGGCGTCTCATGTTGGTGTAACAAAAAGTGGGCAACTTTTTAGAGCGTCGAGGAAATACTTTGCTAAATTGCCAGGGCTGTGGCAGTGGCAGAACCACCCGTGCCCCGCCCACCCCATTCGGGCATGCCCCCGTGGAATGGCTACAAAAACCAATAACAGGACGTAATACACTCATGTGTGCGAGGAGCGGGGACTTGAACTTTTACAAATCGTTAGCATTTCGCACGTTTATTGAGTTGTTTTTGTATGTAAATTGGTTGCATAACTTTTGCCATGGAAAGTGTCGAGTGGCCGGAATGGAAGCACCACGCAACGTAACCCTTTTTCCAGCTCCCGCACTACTACACACTGGATTATTGTCTGTAGATTTTCAGATACCCAACGAGCATTCCCAGCCCGTCTGAATGTCCTCATGTGCATAAACTTTGATTCCACTTTGAATGCGCCAGCGCATTCTAAACACGTTAAAGCTGTTCAGTTGGGTGTTTCGAAGGTATGATGCCCTGTACCATTTCTCAAAAGTATTATCTGCCTAGGTCTAGATTCCCATCACCATTACTAAATAGAGATCTCTTTGACTGACCTTCGAATTTCTAGCTGTTGTTGAAGCTCCTTTATGGCCAGCTGAAGATACCTCTCAGGCCCAGCTGCGTATAAAAAGTTTAAGCTATTTTGGTATCTCGCAAACGGAAGGCTTCTTCGGTTGAAAGGAGGAGAGGATGGGTTGTCCTGTCTGTGGCTGTGTTTGTTGTTAGCTCGGTTTGGTGGTGCATATTTGTCGTTTGTGGCTTTCAACTGCAAATATTATAGCAAATTGAACTGTAAATAGTTTTTATTGCCCTTTAGCCACAGAGCCAGAGTTGAGGGTTAAGAGTTTGTTGGCAATGAAGTGCAAGCATAACTCTATCTTCCTTTGCCAACAGCATCGGCATGACAATCCACAGATTTGTTTGCAGAAATACCAATTTCTAGGAAATCCTGCAAAGGACACTCAATGACGTCGAGGGAGGCACAACGATAAGCTCCAAGAAGTACTATTTTGTTAAAAGGGGATAGGAACTTATGTCCCCCGGTGCACATCTGAGTTCAAAACTTTACTCTCATTTCAGTACACATATTTCTGATTATTTCAATCGTTTTTCAATTAATCGATCCGCCTCCATTAATTCACTCGAGTTTCAACAGCAGTGGGCTGCCAAGCCTGACACCTACCCAAAAATAATCAAATAACGACCGGTGACGCCCCCGTCCGATGATTAATGATTGGCAAATTAATATGAAATTCCGCCGCCCGACTTCGAGAACACGAAACTTATAATTTGTGTGCCGTAATTTGCATAGATATATCATTATTATTACATTTCTTTCCCTTATTTCGTACACGCCTGGCATTTTCATCAATCAATCCGGAGTGCAGGCGGGCGGGGGAATGACATGACATGAAAAATATGTTTGCCAGTCGATGGAAAAATTATAATTTATAAAAATTTTAAGAGCACTGCAACGTGCGCTACTCGCCATCAATCACAAATCTCGGTGGACATTGCAGACCGCCGGATGGCGAACAAATGGACGGACGTTTGTCTTCTTTCCGAATAGGCGAGAAAGGATATTCCCGGATACTCTTGTGGATCATCGAGATATTTTATGTATAATATTTCTACTAAATTGAACGGAATCTTTCCCCTTAAAAGAAACTCACTCTTTGGAACTATACAAATTTTTGAAGGGTATTCAGAGATTCATAATCTATTACCTTCCTGTCTAGATATAAATGATTCGAATTATGGACCGAGCCACCGACACCGACAATGAGACGAAGACCATGACGGCAATGCCTTCCGATGATGATGATGTTCCTCTCTGACTCCTTTGTCCGGCGTGGCTTGCCGGATGTTGAAAAATGTGAAAATTGTGAAAAATCCTACAACAATTTATAATAACGAATGCCCCGAAACGGAAATGGCGGAAAAAAGCAGTATATTAGATTTGTTCCAGGCCAAGACAGACACGGCCGGTCAGACATCAATTTGTTCGCTCTCAAACGAGAGATTAATGGTGTTGCACTGACACGGGGCACCTAACAGAGTCGGCTCGCATTAAATGCCACCTAATTAATGATCAAACTGTTGCAAGATGCGACACGCCCCCAGGAATACGTGCCCACATTTCGCACGACTGAGAACTGAGTGACAGTCACTCCATACAGATGATGATTGCACTCTTCAATTGTGTGCGATACACTTCCCTTCCGGGTAGTGTGAGCCCGTGATTAATGAGCTTATTATGTACTTTGCCGCTCGCTCTCTACACTCCCTCCCCAGCTCCCAGCTCCCAGTTCCTGTGGAAAGTCAGAATTTCTTTTCTTTTTGGCACAGGCCTCATTATTCTTCATTGTTCATTTGACGTTGTGTGGCAAAAAGATTTATTACTCTCCCAAAGGCCAGGGTGGAAAGTATATTTTAGGGCTTTGTTGTAGCACTTCCAGCCAAATAGTGTGAAGATTCATAAACTTACAAATCACATGAACATATTGTCGTTAGATCACGGGTTCGTCCCTTCTCCCAAGAGGGGACTTATTATTTTTATTTCATCATCAAATGTAGCAATTAATTTATTTACTGCGGCATAATATTTATTAGAGTGCAGTAGATTATATCATAATACTATTATTAGGGTTATTAATTTGTTTATTATAGCATACAAACAAAATATAACTATTTTGATACCATTCCTTAAAATTATACCATTACCATATACTTTAAATTAAAGAAAACTTTCAATTCGTTATGGAATTTACTCGCCGCCTCGGGCCGCTGATTTTGGATTAAAAAATTACCGCTGAGATCGGCAATTTGCAGCATCAAGGCTAGGACAAGAGCAGCCCGTGCAGATACAGCGGCAGTATCAGGAGCGACGACAACATCGGCGAGAGCCGCGCTGACAGCTGTCAACATGTCGTATGATTAATGTTGGCCAAATGCGGTTGCATTTTTGTGCGTTTCGCGCTGTAAATGAAATGATAAATTGGGTGTGCAAACATTCTGCTCCACTCCGGACCGATTTTCAGCTTAATAACGAATCGAAATGAGACCAGGCCGCGTCGGGCCAGAAGTCCCTCAATTAAATTGCCTTTCACCAGCAGAATGCCATTCAGGAAACTTTGCCACATATCCGTTCGTTCATTCCGCACTTGGAGTTGCACAAATAGCCGTTGTTGTTGCTGTTTCTGTTGCTGTTATTGTTATTGTTATTTCAGTTGTTGTTGCTGTCGGAGTTGTTGCAGTGGCACGCCTTTGTTGACACCTTTTGCCAACACAACCTCGGGCGCTGTCGTGGCGTGTGTGAAGTGGCATGTCCACATCCGTTTCGCCTCGCATTTGATTGATTGAAACTGCAGTTGCAACTTGCTGGCACCAAAGGCGACGACAGCTCGCTGCTGGCATTTAGACGGTTAAGTGGTGTGGGGGGTCTTGGGGCACGTCCAAGGAGGAAGGGGCTCCGCCGAGCAAAGTGCTCAAATCAACGCTAATAACGTGCGACCTTTTGCTCTCGTGTCAGTTGAGCGCGACTCGGGCCAATTTGCGGAATGAAAATCACATAAATACTTCAAGGAAATGAAAGCTAATAAGGCCCATCTGAACACTCTGCCTCTGATCCATTAGAAGCAACATTTTAATTGAATATAAAGGAATATATTGCTCCTATCCCTGGTCGTCTAGTACTCTAGAACTGGCCCAGTTACATTTTAGGGTCCAAGATGTAAATTTTCCTTTCTTCTCTTTTGGCTTAAGACACTTTCCCTCTACAAAAAACAGCAATAACACGAGAACCTGGTACTTGTTCTGCGATGGTAAACATTATAAACGCGGCCATAAATGCGTCATGGGGCAGGCAGCCACTTTCAAACACGGATCAGAGGCAGAGAGACTTCGCCACGATGATGCCGACGTCGCAAAATATAGGCAAAGGCTGCAAGCGGCAACAACATAATAAATTAATTATATGCAACATCAGCACTGCCCCCACCACTCAGCCCACTCTGCCCCTGAGCCCCGGCCGTCACTGCCTTGAGTGATGTGTGGCATAAAGTCGTGAGCGTGAGCGTCTATTAGCAGTCAACGTTGACGACGTACAACAAAACCGGCAACGATCCCAGATTCTGTCCCACCACCCTCCGCCCCGTAGTCTCCTTCTTGACAAGGCGCACACGAGCGCGAACAAACAAGGGGCGTGGCATTGGGCGGGGGGCAACGGCAGTGCAGATAGTTTAGCATGTGTGGCATCGCGGAGAGGCGAGCCAAGTGAAGTCGAGTCGGGCTGAGTAGAGTTCAGTTTGAGTTGCCCCAAGAAGGGGCAAGTGGCTGGGGGCGCTCTTAGTGGATAGGAACCGGAGCCAGTCAAACGGGCAATCCATCCATCAGCCGCTGGCAGACAGCAATTGCAAGCTGCAAGTTGTGCGGCTATGTGGCACGTTTGATGGGGCTCCTCTAACCGCAGCCTGGCAAGTTATTACTGCGATATCTGGTGCAGTGGAAAGTTGCCAGAATTTCAAGCGATTTATGTTAGCTTTTCATTATTTCCAATTTATATTTTGACTTTTAGCTTGAATAGTTTAAGTTTATCTTGGATAAACAAAAAATATAAATATTAAGAGGTCAACCCTAAAGGACAGCTTAATAAATGTTTTATAAGCAAGGCTTTTAATTAATCCTCTAAATAAACTATGATATTTATTTCCAATTTGTTATCAAAGATGACTTGAAGAGTATTTCAAGTTCGCTTGCCTCCTGACAACCTCACGGTAATAATTCTGGCATTGTTGCTGCACCGACGTTGCCACAAATGTTGCTGACGTTGCTGACTGGCCAACTTAAGGAGACGTTTGCCTTAGATTGCACCGGGGTTCGATGGGGATGCAGCTGGCAGAGGCCAGGGCGGGGCAAAGGGTAAGGGGTAATGGGCGACGAGGAGAGTGTTCTGATTGGAAAATCAAGTGTGTGCAGCGGCTGAGGAGAACGCTGGCCGGGCATGTTTGCCTGCTTTTAATGGCCCCAACTGACAGAGACTGCAGCTCCGCTAATTGCGAATGCTTGACGCATGTTGCAGCCACTCATGGCCAGGGTGAGTCGAGGGCGGAAGGCCAGAGGGACTGGGGAGTGGCAGGAATGGCAGGAGTCAGGTCTTTTGCTTGGACAGCTCCACTTCGCTTCGCTCCTCACTCAACCCGCTTCTTGAAGTGCTCGGGCTCGGGCTTGGAGCGCTGCGTGATTTTTAATTAGTTTTCTTAGAAATTAAATTGTTAATTTGATCGACGTATTTTCTGCACTCGCCCTGTCTCTGTCTGCGCCCCATGCCCTGTCTCTGTCTTCTGCGCTAAGCTGCTAAGTGGCCTGTTGCTTTGACTTCATTATGGTTGTTGCTCTTCGGGTGTTTGGCGTTTGGTTTTTGCTGTTTGAGCTCTTTGTCTGCTCATTAATGCCAATTCTGGCGCGCCTGAGTTGACGCCTGCCAGTGGTGCCCCCTCCCACCACCACCCCTTTTGGAGGCAGCCCCCAGCCCCTGTTAGTCACGGCCATCAGCCAAGACAAGTTGCACTCGTGACGGAGTGCGCGAGTGTCGGTTGTTTATGGATCTCGCAGGGAACTGGCTGTACAGGAAATAGGAAAAGGGAGCTGGTTTTGGAAAAGCCATAGACTCGGACTTGGACAAACATATTTCTGCAGTTAAGAAACGGAAGAAATTGCTTGTTGACATGCAACTTGTGAGGAGGAGGCCTGCAGTGGATGATGGGTGAATCATTAAGTGCTATCCGCATGACACATGGGCTCGGGATTGGGGGAGTTTGATTTACGATCCCCCATTTGGATTTTACAAACAAAAGTCTTCAAATGCGGGCAATTAAAATGACGAATGCTATTAGTAGGTGTGCATATTTGTGTACTATTCAAGTACCAGGACTTGGTAGAGTGAAGCTCTGTAGCACCACCCCGCGGCAGGCCACTGAGTCGCCTGAAACGTCTCAACTGAACACTGCCCACAATCAAACAACTTTCCCCTGCAATCAGCCAATCAATCAATCAATCAATCAGCTCTCAACCGACAATTTGGGTCCCACTCTCCTGGAGCGAATGCCACCACCGCTGGGCCCGGTTGCCGGGCTGTCACGCCCCTCCTGCAACGTGGTGGTGCAACGACGTCGGGCGAGGGCTTGGGCTTGGGGCAGGGGGTCACTTGTGCAAGTGGTGCATGTGCATGTGCATGTGCATGTGCCACTCACTGGCAATTAAGGCCCAAATAAAATAATACACCGAAAATGCCAATTAACCTTTGAATGCCATGCACGGCCACGTAGCCGGCAGAGGCCGGGCCTCCAGGAGGAGGAGGCCTGGGAGGGCAGTGCCGCACTGTGTGTGTTCGGGGGGCCGAAAGATAAAATAATTACCCAGACGCATAACTCGAAAGTAAAATATAAATTTAATTTATGCATGCACACAGCAGCGGCCAAGGAAAAGGCCGAGCACTAGGGCCCGGCCAGTGCAATTTATCTCACGCGGATCGCAGTTTGCAGATACACTCATTCCGCCCCCCATAGCACCCCATCGGCAGCCCCTTCGCTGCTCCTGCCCCCTGCCCAGAGAAGTGAAAGAGCCCTAAATATGAAATAATTTATGATGCGACATTTTCATCAGCAATTCGTTAAAATTCATGCATGCATGCATTTTTTAGCAGCCGAGGGCTCCCTGGCCCTCCCCCTGTGACGATTCGCCACCGAGTCACCCCTTTTGGCGTTGTATTTATAAATTTATTAAGCCGCGCATTGCATTCAGCTCGAATGGGGGGACGGGGAGGTAGGTCGGCAGGGCGCTCCTTGGCTCGGCAGACAAAGCCGGGCGACGACAACACGAATCGCATGTAAAATTCTTATTTTAATCGATGCAAATATGCAACAGCAGCAGCAGAGTAGCAGCAGCAGAGCAGCAGCGGCAACAACAATTGCCGATGACGCTGATGGTGGTGCATGCCACATGACAGGGAGTGGTGCGATCCGCTGCATTGAGGGGGGGTGGGCAGCAGCATGTGTGTGTCGAGAAGGGAGAAGGAAA
The DNA here is from genome assembly GCF_017639315.1 of Drosophila ananassae. NCBI lineage: Eukaryota > Metazoa > Arthropoda > Insecta > Diptera > Drosophilidae > Drosophila > Drosophila ananassae. Next base: position 27,528,321 of record NC_057930.1, read on the forward strand.
TGCGGCCATCGCGATAATAAATCAATTTTCACAATAAACAGTTGTGTGCCCCGCCAGCAGACGATGACGGCGACACGAAAAGTAACAGTGGTAGCAGAATAGTAGCTTTTAAATTCTTTACAGATTTTTAATATTTGGTAAACAGTATTAATTGTTGGGAGAAATCCATTCTGATAACTGACTACATGTCGAAATTTAAGGGTATACCCTTGTGGACTAATAAAGTGATAAGTATATGGCCCATTTGAAATGTCTGCCATATTTAAGGCTTACCAGAGGTTATAAAAGCATATAGCCTCAAATAATAGTTACTCCCTTCAGTTTTATTAAAATAATTCCATAAATTGTTGCGAAGCCTGCAACCACTGTCCACTCCGAACTGGTTTGGTGCGAGGGCCTGCACATCTCGCACCACTTTACGTCTTGGCAGCGACATAATAAATTAACTGCACTGCAATTATTTTCGCATTTTCGCAAAGTGAATAAAATGCTTGAATCATGCGGAATATATGGGAGCGCTGAAAAGACCAGAAAACATGCAACAGGGGTGTCAGGGCCCAAGGCAAGTGTCGATTCCGTGGCCGCGAAAGTGAGAGCTTATATAAGGGATTAGCCGGGGCCAGCTGCTGAGGCCTGACCCTTGCCCTTCCATGGCACCTTCCCCAGTTCCCCCCCCGAACTGCCCCCCTCAGCGAGATATTTTCCCCCTGAAAAACCAGTCCGGTCTGCAGTTAATCAAAATATCAAATTAACTGTCGTGTCTGTGGCAAATAAATCAAAATAAAAGCCGGTCCCAGGTTTCGAGCCCAGTTGAACTGAATCGAGTTGGAGCAGAGCGCAGCCCCTTCCCCTTCCCCGACACCCAGACGCTGGGGCAGGCATCCCGCCTCCTTCTCCCCCTCGGGGAACCACCTCCCCAATCAGGAGGACTGACGACGCTCCCCTATGAAAATTTCATATGCAGAGACTGCCTGATGAGTGAGCTGAATTTATTATAGGCCCGGGCGATGTACGCGATTTTATGAATGAGCACTGAGGTGGCCGGGGAGGGCGAGGGCGGGGAAAGGGGAAAGGGACGCCGAGTGTGTCGTCAACGCCTTTGGCGGTGATTATTCAATGTCAAAACTTAATGTCCCCAAATTGCAGTTGTTGCCAGCGGTCAGCCATGAAATTGAATGCATGTCGCTGATGGCGATAAGGACGGGAAGAGGTACGGCGGAACCGGGCAGCGGTGGCGACTGCGGCAGCTGTTGCATAGTTTTAGGCGTAACACATGTCACTTCCTTCTGCCCCCAAGTCTCGACATAGTCGGCTTATCCCCAAAATCCAGCCGGCAATTTGAGCAAGAAACAAAAAAATGGCAATATCACGGCAAGTATGTTAACTCGCTTATGTTATACCCTTATCATGGCTTAAAAAATAAATAAAAAGTCTATAAAGATTCATCCTTGAAAGTGTGGTGCCACATGACTTAGTTTTGTTTTTAGGCGAACCATTACATTGGATGTCTACCAAGTCATTTGACCCTCTCAGAAAGGGTATGACAAAGGATCCCCAATTCATGGCCGACGGGATGCAGTCCGAACTCGACTCGGGCTCAACTCATTTGCTGCAGCTGCCATGGGGCACGTCCATTTCGGATGGAGGGGTGTCCCGGCCTGGTCAGAGTCGGAGCAGCAGGCCGGAGGAGGGAGGCAGGAGAGAAGCTTGTTACCATAAAATTGGTGTAAACGAATTGCAGTCATCGTCATCGTCGTCGCTCTGTCGGCGTTGCAAGAGTCCAAATCGTTGGGGCGCTGCAACAGTGGCGCGGGCGGGGAGCTGGGGAGCGCGTCATTGTGAAATGTCTGTAATTTGGACAATTTGATGAATGGTTATTTGCCACGAGATGGCAAAGTGGTCATTATTCTTTATCTCCTCCACTCCACGTCGTTTCTTTTTCTCAATTTTTTCACTGCTGCAGTTTTCGGTTTCGTTTTTTTCTGTTTTTTGGTGCAACATTTTACTTACTTTTCCGGAGCACATTTGTTGCAGGCAGCTTTTTAGCATTTTTTGTTGGTCACTTTGCATCTTTCATTTTTTTATTGCTTGCGTGAAGGGTATCATCAGCTGGTCATTAGTTCGATGGGGGCTTGACTCAGAGGGTATCACAAAAAAGAGAGGGAGTTCCTTAATCTACTAACTTCCTTACAGGGCCAAGTCTTGCTGGATTCTCCTGCCAGAGCTCTATGAGTCACAGTTTATTCTACGACATTACTTTGATTAAAATATCCGACTTACACGGTATTCCAGAATCCATTCACTTCCAGTTATTACATCCACTTGTAGTTTGTTTAATGACTCGCTTTATGGGCGAATAAATAGCGATGGCTTGGTCCGGTTCTCGTTTCATAATTCAATAAATTCGCCAGGCATTCACCTGGCGGCGAGCGAGCGGTAATATTGTCATTACCCCTTCCTCCCGAGGCCACTAGGATGGGGCCGAGGCGCGGATGATCACTGGGCGGAGCGCATTCGTGACCCGTTATCATTTGGGGCAAGCGATTGCAGTCCGCAGCGGCAACCATTCGAGATAACTTGCCTGTGTGCGGTCGCGGTCAACTGGAAGCCATCTGTTACCCAGCTCCCGCCCGAGCGCTCCTTCGCCACAAGGCTGCCACGCCCTCCTACGCCTATTCGCTCCCCCGCCCAGAGATCGCCCTTGGGCCGGCCAGAATGCGTTCCACATGGCGGCAGGCCTAATTACATTTCCCGGCAAATGGCAAATGGAGAATGGCGTGATTGCACACGCAAATGCGCTCCGTTGTTTATATGCGTAGCAAATAGATTTATGCGCTCGTATTTTACACGCTTAATTCCTTAAGGGAAGGCCCAGAGGAGCCGCAACTGCATAAGCAGCTGAAGCACTTGCCCCGCCACGCAGAGAAAAAATGGTCACTTGAGGCAATTCCAGAGAATATGTAGTTTCAATAGACAGTCTAACCGTAGCATTCACGCACTTTACTTAAAGATTGAATCTTCCGAAGACCTAAAAATATACAAAAATATGTTAATTCTTTAAGTGCATCATCCCTTTACTCTCCTGTTCCCATTGTATATCCCACAGTTTCCGTATCTTGCTCTGAGCATTTCCTGCCTTTTTGCGAAGGAGTGCAGTGCTCGCACTCCGAAGGGAAGTGGATCCCTCCGTTTGCTGGGGGCATGCCATGCCAGTTCTTAAATTACCAAGTGAATTATTAGCCAGATCAGATTAAACAAAATTTAGAGAATAGAAATAGGAAAGTGTGGAGATCCATCTATGAAGATCCATCGCCACCCATCACTGCTTTGCAGTCAAGTGTCGCCGGCACTGGGAGTGTTGTTTAATTTTCAGGACTGTCCATTAATCACATTTTTCGCTATTTTCCGTGGCGTTGCTTTATTCATGTGCCCACATTTTTTCAGCGAGCCTGCCATTCGAAATTCTCGAGTGTTATAAATGGACTACGAAATGGCCTGGGCATCCCACCGCCCAGCACCCACCATCCTCCCTGCGCCAATCGACCGCTTAATTTATTTGTAAATATTAACACATAAATTGCTCGTGGCGAGCGCTTCGCGATGCTATTATTCCGGGGGATTTGTGTGGGCTCTCCGGACATTCATCAATATTTTATTGGCCCCATAAGCTTATTAATTGCCTGGGCTACCTTTCTGTGGGGATTTAATTAGCCGGCATTGGCATTGCAATTGGATTACCGATACTCCGGCAGTCCTGAAATCCAGTCGATTCATCGCCACGGATGACGGATGGCGGGAAGAGCTCTCCTGCCACATATGCGGAATTCGAATGCCTCGTAACACTAACCACAAAACCAGAGGGAGTGACAGTGCTGATGGGACGGAATGGGATGGAATGAAACGGAAGGTCAGGCCAGGAATGGAGTGGAATGGAGTGACAGCTGCGCCTGACAAGTGCACAAAAATGAGTTTCATGAGCTGGAGTCATCCGGATGGACTCCGAAAATCAGGGCTTGGAACAATGTTCCTTGGATGGACTTTGGATACTCTATTCTACATTAATCATAAAGTAAGAATACTAGATTAATATTACTTATTATGACAAATAATATTAATAGTCCCTTTTCAAAATATTTCCCTTTAATAGTTAGGTACGAGGTACCAACAGACCCCACCATCCTGAAGGGCATTCAAGCATTCCTTGTTCCGGCCTGGTTGAGTGGCAGCTGCTTGGCACTCGGACATTATGTGTGGCTCCAGCTAACCGTTTTGCATTCCTCCCCGCAGGCAGATAAAATCCCTCGTCCATCCCCCGTCCGCCCGGACACATGAAGATGACGTGACCCCCACCACGCCGCCCCAGGCCCCACCCGGCGATGATGATGGTCTCTGGCCTGGCAAGCAGCTCATGCTGAAAAATCCTGTTGACGAGGATAAAATGCAAAAACAGAGTGCGCCCGGCTGGGAAGAGGAGTTAAGTGAAGTGTAGACACACTGTCGGGATCTGTATCCAAGGACAGGACTTGGCTCCGGATAAGTTTATTGTTGTATGTGCCACACGAATTGTTTTCTGGTCAAATCTGTCACTCGGCCTGTCCAACTGTCACAGACCGAAAAGAGAAAGGAAAGTAAGTTTCGGCCCGGGAAAGGACATGGTATCGAGCCTAGGCCAGGACCAGTTGAACTTTAACCCCGGCAGCCGGATGCTTGAAGTAGATTGATGATTGCATTGTGCTGAACGGAGACGGAGCAGTGTCATAAGCCCATAAAGGCGGAGGAAATTGAAAATAAAATGTGGAAAACAAGGCCCACCTGATGACTGACCGGGGGTCGGGAGAAATAGGAAATACATTGCATTCTGGCCAGTTCCTAGTGAGCTCATTGTAAACGAAACCACTTCGATTACGAGCGCAAGCTCACTCGCAAGGAACTCAGGGCAGATTGGGCTGAGAAAATAGGCCCCCGCGGCTTGTGCTTATGGTCGATTACCCACAAAGACATTTCGCCGACAGCTGTCTGGCAGGCTGGCAGTCTGGAGCTGGCTGGCCCGGCCACCTCCTCCCGCCGCCGGCACCATGCTGATTTCAATTTCTCGCAACGCAACATGAAACGCTACAAAATAATAATGACTGGGATCGAGCCGGGGCACTACCTTCGATCCAAGTATATCGGGGCCTTGCGCATTTCTTGACTTCTCAATGATAGAGCGCTGCATTGTCGGCTTCTTTTTTGTGCCGTCTCGGGGATTTCTTTATTATTGTGCGTTGATTCGGCGATCCATCGAAGCAACCGCATGTGGTCGCAGCTCGGAGCCGAAAAAAGAAATAAATGGGCTTGGGAGAGAAACCGCTCGCTCCTCGCTCCTCGTCCGATCGGTTCATTCATGAAAACCCTCGACTAATTCAAGCTGAAATGTGTGAACAACAACCGAGGAACCAGTCTAATGATTAATGTATGACCATGAAACTCTCTCAACTCCATTTCCCGAGACATCTGCCCCATCCCAGCCAGTCCCCCATCCAGCCAGAAATCCAGTAGCCATGCTGCGCTGTCGATCGCACTGAGTGTCATTAAGGTTGACTTGAGCGCAGCTGGAGTCGCCTACGGACTCCTAACTAGAACTCTGTGGCGGAGAAAATGTCAAATCGTTTTCAGCGCAAAATGCGATTTGGTGTAACTCAATACAGGCCCACTTTCCTGACCGTAATTGCCAGCCAGTTGAGTTCATTTGAGAGCGTTCATGCATCATGCATGATGGCTGCGAATGGGAATATTGGGCATCCGGGCATCGGATCATGAGTTGGATACTGCTGCTGACGGGGCGTAAATAAATCCAATTTGTAGCGCGCGTGAGCGTTTGACTGTTATTCCAACTTAGACTCAATCCTCCATGCTCCGAGCTCCGAGCTCCGAGCTCCGAACTCCATGCTCCATCGGCCGTTGTGCCGCTTCGATCCAAGATCGCTTATTGTCTTGGTTTTCCGGTTGCCACAACATGTCAATCACGCTGTTTGCCATATTAAACGTACTTCCCATTGTTCGTCTTCTATATATTCGCCATAATTTAACGTGATCGCCTCGTTTTGCAGCTTTGGCTGATGATTTTATAATGGGATTGTAGTTCCAGCCGGCATAGATGATCAAGACGATGACGGCGCAAGGTGCAGAATGGTTTGGTTCGAGGAGCGTGACGAAAGCGTCTTGATTGGAAGTAATTATGATTGTATTTTTAGATTATTGAAGCTAAACAAATTATTTATATAAGAACCTTTAGGAAGTAACATATATTTATATCACCAAGTATCAGTTTTGTTTTAAAAATTATCTAAAAAGTAGTACATATGAACAACCATACGAAAGACTCTTAAAAATTATAAAAAATAGAATATTAAAATGAGGTTTCAATATTAAAGAAATAAATATGTATTTAACATAAATCCTTTATAAATTCCTTTATAAATTTATAAATATAAGAAAAAGCAGAAGCTGGAAAACGATGCATCTTTGGTTAAACGATTGGGGAGCAGAGAACGAGTAAGCCCAATGAGGGAATCCAGGAACAGATACTGCGAAGGCAGACCCACCAGAACCACTTGTTTTATAGCTGGCTATATTTTTGCATGTCATGGGTTAAGGCGGGGTGAAGAGGCTTGGAGGAAAGCACCGCCACCGCCGTCGCCGCTGCCGACTCTGCCTGAAAGCGACAAAAAGACGTTAATCACGTTGAGTTATGTGACATTCTTATATCTCTGCGCCACCAAAGTGTCACGTACGCATTTGTTCCAAGCCAACCACTTTGCTCTTCGGTGGGTGAGTGGGCGGGTGGGTTGGTGGGTCGGTTGGTTGTTGGATGTCAGGGCGGTTGGCTGGCAGTGGGTGGTGATCTGGTGGCTGGGAAGTAGTAGCTGTTGCTGCTGCTGTCAGTCTGGCATTGTTATTGCTGCTGCTGTTGTTATTTGCTGCAATTTTGCAGTTTTCTTTTCTCCCCGCCTGCTTTCTTTTCAGCCAGTCTGTTTGGGTTTTTATCGCCGGGATACCGAACAGAACTGAACTGAACTGAACTTCACTTCACTTCAGCTGTGGGCAGCTCCTCCTTCCGCTGCTCTTCCAGCATATGCCACATACTCCAGCAAAGGGTTTTCCGTTTCCATTTTCTTTTTTCACAAAGTTTTCCGTGATTTTTTCCACTCGTGCTGCAAAACACGACACAAGACAAAAGGGTATTTTTCTGCTGTTGCTTTTGTCATGTGTGTGTTGATGTTGTCTGTTGGCTGTTGGCTGTTGGCTGTGTGTTTTTTCTCTTTTTGTTTGTCATTTCTTTTGTTCCTTCCATTGTCAACACTCTCTCCTTGCTTGTTTGCGGCTGTTTTGGGTGCAAATTGCACTTTTGTTGGAACAAATGCGATGGAAACAATGCCACCAGAAACCAGAAACAACACACACATACTACGGACGGACGGTGGCAAGGAACCTCCTTTCCATTTCGCTTAACTTTTCACTTTTTCAAGTTATTTCAGCCAAGGCAACATCGCAGGTTCTGTGTGCCTGCCGTCGTTTGATTGTCTGCCTGCCGCTGACAGTTTGACTTATGCGGCTTATGCAATCTCCAAATGACTCTTTTGGCTCCTGCAATCGCAGATGGGTCTTTCCCGGCAAATTACTTCTCTCCAAAGAGGATAATGTGGATGCTAGACGACTGATACTAAGCTATATAATTTGCCTCATTTTATCTGCTTAGTTTTTAGTTTAAAAGTCTTGAGCCACGACTGAGTCTTAAATTGGTAACTTGGAAACATATTTAATATATACACTCCTCCCAGAAACCCCTGAATAAAACACGGCGAATATCCTTTTTAAATCGATCGATACAGCGACATAGATATACTTATATGGTAAAGATTCTGGATAGTGGAGAAGGTGAAGGATACTAGGTGGAAGGAAAAAGCTGTCATCCTCAATATTTCAGGCCACAAAAACACATTGAAATTAGATCCTAATGGCCTAATGACATGATGTTTGTGGTCCCGCGGAGCTCCTGCGACGAAGATCTGGTATTGGGGATACTATTGTCACTGCTCTTCAAGCATGATATGGCTGTTCATGATTTCTCCTTCACTTCACTTGGAAAAAAACAAAATTGGTAGGAGAATGCACTATGTTACATCCAAATTGGTACAATTGGTTTAACGAATATCTTAACTATTTCGCAACCGATTCAAAATCGTAATACCATTCACGAATCAGCGCTTAAACCTCCTTCGAACTGCATTCAAATATTGAAAAAGTAAAACTGAAAAAATTTGGTCCAATATTTGGCGAAAATCATGATGGTACCCCTTTGAAAAAATTCGAAAAATGGCTGAAAATTTTTAATGTCAGGTTTTGATTGAAAATGAGAGTACTCGAAGTTGTAAGCTCGCGAAGGTAAAACATGTTGGGATCTAGCCAGTATTAGCCGAGTTATACATATTTTTCCATCAAGAAAATACAAAAATGGCAGAATGTTTTTTTGGTAATTTTGACAGATTGGTGCTCATCGGCCGCAGAAAGAAAATTGTCCCAAACGGCTTAGAAAAACGGCAATGTGAATGCGGAGTAAATTAATTACTCGCTTCAATCACTTTGAAATGGATCCCCCTGTGCCCCGAATTGGGCTCATCATTTGTCAGAGAGCACCCCACGTCCATGCCGCCCAACGAAAATGTAATTCACTGTAACCCACTGGGCCTGGCGTGCTCGTGTCAGTTGGCCGGGTCGGAAGGCGTCAATGGACTCGAGGTGGGGAGGACGAGGCAGGGGCAGGGGCAGGATAGATCAAAGGCCATCAGCTCGAAGGCGGCGGCAGAAGCAACAATCAAAAGTTGTAATTATGCATTATTTATTTTTATTTATTGTGCATTACTCACAGCCAGAGTCGATCGAAGTGAGGGATCCAATTCCCAGCTGATTTATTGTCGATAGATTTATGAAAATTTTTCAGCGACCCTTTCGGGCCAGAACTGGCACTGGCAGTCTGGCAATCTGCTGGATGGTGGATGGTGGATGGTTGGTAACTCATCAATATCATTAATCATAAAATTAAGTATCATTTATATTAATTTATTATTGTGCCACAGAAATTTCAACAGAGCATTCGTTGGACGTTCTCCTGCCCCCCGGTCGCCCGGCTCCTCGGCTGGCTCCCAAGACTTAACATATAATGCTCATTATCATCATTATATTTATCATGATGACGTTGTGCTCATTTTCGTCAGTCCGCCGGCTCACTCCGTCTCTGTCTCATTCGCAGCCCATCATTAATCAGCAGCCCCCTCGCCGGCTCGTCATTAGCCCGCTGAGGCGTCTCTTTCGCTCCTCCGGAGCTCCGGAGCTACGGAGCGGTCGTGGCCAGCTCGGAGCGGTGTAATTAATTACGGTCTTTTGTATTCCACCGACAATTTTCAGTGCTTTATGGCCCTCCTCTTTTTGTGTTTATGAAATATCGTATATAAATTGGAAGCACTTAATCATTTCGATTTACATTTTAATTAAAATATTATATATCAAACGAGTCCCCCCTGATCGGACGCCGGGTCGCGGACGCCAGGAGGCGCTTAACCCGAAACATGTGTCCGGTGGCCCAGTCCGGCGCGCAGTGGGGCTTGTGGTTCACCACTGGCAACCAGAGACCTAACTGGTTGGAAAACAGTCAATTAAATAAGCCTCTGATTTTATAAATAGTTTTCCCCTGGTAGTTATCCATTTTATTTCTTTACGGGGCGACGTTTTAATCTATAACATTGGGTGTCAAAGGGCATTCCCATGAAAAATAATAATGGAATCCTGTGGACCGCTCGACAAGACACCAACAGTACTCCAAATACCAGCCGGGGCAGAAGTCAGACAGGAGTCATTACCGGGCAAACAATGAAAGCAATGAAAGGACCTGGTCTGGTCCAAAACAGGAGCCAAGTCACAAGCAGCTAAAAAATTAAAACCCATGCGATGGCAAAGCTCGGATCGAAGAGCCAAAGAGAACAAGCCAAGCGGAGCAGGGGCCGGCAGCTACTTGGCCGATTCACAATTTAACAAACTAATAAATATCTTGCTTTCGCCTTCCGGTGCTGCAAGCTCTGCGAACTGTGCTCGTTCCAAAGGACATGGACGTCCCTGGGCCTGGGAAAATGGAGCAATTCCTTTGGCAACTGCAAAGCGCAAGCAATACGGGCACGGAGGGAAGATGCTCCGTGTGCCTGGGGGGCCGGGAGGCTATATATATAAATCAAAGGTTGCACTAAACTTTAGCCTGCTCGATGTCGTTGCCAGGATAACAACAAGGACGATGAGCATTTCTGCGAGGGATGCTCGCGTGAGCTCTCAGTTCTCTAACTTGAAGCTAAAACAAAAGTATAACTAAACAGAATAGAGAACTGAAAGGATATTTCTAAACTCAAGTGAGTGATTGCTAAAAGGATACCAACTAATGTGAGTTATGGCTAAGAAGGACATGTGCGCCAAGCTGCTGAGTGCGTGCCACGACAGCATCACCAACGGGATCAGCAATGGAAAGCCATCTTTTGCCTGCTTGATAACTTGATAGGTGCAGGCTGCATTGTTGTTCCTGTAGCTGTTGTGCTGCTGCCAACAAGGACACTTCGGTCCTGGACCCAAGAACAGGAGTGAGCGGGAGGGCGGATTGGAGCGCAAGCGAGAGGACTTGCTGCCGACTGGGGCTTCGGGATCCGCACATGGCTTGCAACTGCCAGGCTGTCGGATATGCACTGACATAAATTGCTTCAACTGACAACGCCAGAGGACTGAGGACGCAGGATGGCTGGGGGGCGGCGAGCTGCAGGATGGATACTGCAGTGCCCAGGACCTTGCCCCATGATTACTACGCTGTCTCCGTCTCTGCCTCGGCTGCTCTCAGTCCTGGCAATAACTTTTCTGTGTCCGGGGCCCCGTCTGCTGCTTTGGGGTAAAATTAATATTAAAATGGAAGCATCGCCTTCGCCCAATGTCCGACGCATTGCAATGCCAGCAAGGACCTTTAGGTGCTTTCTCTTTCTCCTTTTCCTACAATTAAAAAAAGGTTTCATGTATTCTTTGCTAAACTGTTACTTACTTATATTCCCAACAACATCTCCCAGAGTTATAATAGAGAATTTAATGACATCATACCCTTATACTTTTTTTATGAGAAAAATCTGGTATTTCCTCTTACACTTGGCTCCTTTTTCTTTCAGTGAACTATCTATATCCCTCCCTCTGTATTCCTCAGCAGCTGATGGGGGCACTGCCAGGGCAAAGGACATTTCCAATTTATTTACGCTCAGAGGCACTTTGTCTGCTCCGCTCAGCTCTGGCCAAGCTCTCCTGCTGCTCCTTGTTCCGGCTGCTCTTCTTTCACTCTTTTCCCGCTGCATATGACAGTGTTTGTGTTGCCTGTCGGGCTGGGCGGGATGTCCGGGATAGGATGTCCTAGGAAAGGCAAAGGCAAGGGCAGAGGGAGGGATAACATCAGAGGTCGAATCTCTTTGCCTCTTCGCTAGTCTGCTTTTTATTTTTGACAGCAGAATGTTCCTTCTGGTCGTGTTAGCGTGAAAAGTGTTGAGAGGTGTGAAAATGAAAATTTACTTCGTGGCCGCCAAGATTTATGCTGGCGAATATCTTCGCTTTCCTTTTCAAAGGAAGTAGTAGAAGCAGATCCGAAATGAGTCCTTGAGACTATCCCAATAGCTATACTAAACCTATACTAAAGACACTTTTATGTATCCTGCCTCCATATCACTAATATAGACTCTAATATCAATTTCCGACTCAGAAAAGTATCAATGCAAATGTCCTTGCACAGATTGCCTTATCGATTGCCAGCAACCTGATCCAATACTTCACGTCGGTCTGTCATCCGCACTGTCGTCGATTGGCATCCCGACTTGACATATCCCCGCAGCAACAGCAACAGCAGCAGCAGCAGCAACAAATCTTGTGTCAAGCATCCCGACACGCACTTGATAAATTATTATCTGCAGTCCGGGTGATGAAAGGCAATGAAGCCAGTGGCGGGGAGCAGCAGAAGCTCCCCTGGCTGCACTTTGTGCTCTGCACTTTGCACTTCGGCACAATTTATATTTAAAAGGCAAAGGGTACTGGGGCGTGTTCCGAAGGACTATAGCCAGTTGGGAGGAAAACCGTCCGACAGCTCTCGGGATGCGACGCGTAAGTGGAGCGGTAAACAAGTGACCCGACCACGCCCACCACCCACCACCCGACCACCGACCACCGCCCATGTGGGGGAGGAAAGTACGAGGCCAGGAAGGTGGCAGTCGATGGAGGAGAAATGGAAAAGTGGCAGAAGCAAAATGCTGGCTGCCGTCGCTCAGCGGGCGGGCGCCATTTACCAAGTGTCAAAAGCAAAGCTAAAGCTATTGTCGACATGACTTTGGACAACAACAACAACAACAACAACAAGAGAGGCAATAGAAGAAACAACAACTAACCGAAAAAGTGGAATGCCTTTGTTGGCCAACATGGAACTTGGAAGTTGGAGGAGAACTTGCACTTCTGCAAGTCCCGGAGAGCAGGAGCCAGAGAGCGGCATGTGTCACTTCTTTTCTGGCTGAGAAAGGATTTTCCTCTCCGGCGGGTCAAGCCAGAGGCGGAGGCGATAGAAAAGTGGGTGACAAGTAACCGGAAAATGTATTTTATTGTTTGCATCCGGACATTTCGTTTTTCCGACCTCTGGCCCAGCTGCCCCCCCCACCAGCCACTGCCAGCTCAGCTTCTCCCCGGACCAGTGACTTGGTCCTTTGGCACTAAATTTGTCTAGTAATTGATGATATTGCACTTTTTCCCCCAAACACACTCTAGATGCCGGGCTGCAGATGTTATAAGAGTTGTGGGCGTTATTGCGGTGGAGTCCTGGCTGCAAAGAGTGGTGGGCCAATGGATGGAGATATTTCATTTGGGAGCAACGGAAATACTGCCATTGACGCCATGAAAGGAGCCAGAAATCAAGCTAAAGTGGAGCCTCTTAGAAGTATTTCAACTTAATCAGTTCAAGAACTAGAAAACTTGTCTGGGTATTAGGATTTATGATTATGCCAAAACAATATCTTAAAATGGCTAATAAAATAAGTAGTTTCACTTACACTGCCTAATAACATTAAGGAAGCTCTAATATTACTAATATGGCATTAGCTCTGGAATAAGTGATGATTTCTAATGCTCCAGGCTGAGCTATCATTACCCTGCAACCCCTGGCACCCACTTACCGCCCTGCCACCCAGGCACGCTAGCTTGATAGATTGTCCAAATGTGCTGCGTATGAATGAATGAATGAATAAGCGAGTGCGCCCCCGACCACTCGCTGGGTCCCCCAAATTGACGGCCCCCTCGAAAAACGCCCGTTGGGCCCGCCGCCCTGCCACTGCCGCCTGATGCTTCCCCGAGATTGATGGCCAAAATGGCTGTTGAAACAACGACGAGTCGAGTCGAGTCGAGGCGAGTCGGGAGGAGCAGCAGCGACTGCCGCTCAATGAAGAAAAATAATCACCAACATCATTTATTTTCCGTTTTGCCTGCCGACGTCGTACAGCGCACATCAATCTTTTGCAACAGCAACAGCCCAGGAACAGGAACGGCAACAGCAACAGCCAACTATCGACCATGACCAGGCCTGGACTTTGGCTGGAACTGGGATTGGGATTGGGATTGGGTGTGTAGATGGGGATGGGGATGGGGATGGGGATGGGTATACTGGGACTTTTGCGCGTGATGTATACTTTTGTGAGCTTGACAGCTTCTGACGTGGATGTGGATGTGGACGAAAAGCCAAGGCTCCGGGCCTGATGCTTGCTGGTTGCTCTGGCCTGGCTCCGGGCTCCGGGCTCCTGGCTCCCAACCAACTGACAGACGACTTTTGACGTTTGTCTGCAATTAACGATGCCATTCCACTGGCTCAGTGTTGAAAAATTACTGCAGCTGCAGGTGAAAATGGCATGGCAGAGTGTTGGTTAATGACATGACAACAGCCCGCTCCCCATCCGCTTCCTCTGCCCGGCTCCCTTCTCCTGTCGCGTTTAAATCATTAATTCCAATGACGAAGACCCCACACACATATCCCATCACTCAGCCAGAGTAATGTCAAAGATAGACGAGGCTTTGGAATTGCCTGAAGGAGGAACTCATCATCGGGGTCGGAGCCGGGCGGAGTCTCGTCCTCGTTTGCTGGGACTAATTTGTGGCCCTCGACTAAAGACGCCCACTAAGTGCCACCACACCGAGAAAATCGGGGGAACCACACTTAGACTTTATTCAGTTACTTATTATTTACATTTTTATTATATTTTTTATACAAAAAATATACAGGAAGGCCAATCAAAAAGGTTAGGCTACAATATCCTTTGGTTTGTAAATATTATAGCATACTTTTCAGGGTGAGTTTTTTCGCAGTGGAGACACAACTTTCCGATCCTTGGCGAGGCTCGTTATGTGACTGGTGACTTGGTTTTGTTGCAAGTCACTTGAAAAGTCATTAATCATTTCGGGGATTCCGCTTTTTGCACCATTTGGGGCGGAGTTGTGTGCCGAGCTGTCGGAGTTGCTGGATTTCGACTCAGAGTGCTGCAGAAATCCATCACGCGCCCAAAAGCCAGCCACTCGCACCAGCCGCCGCCCCACAGGAGAAACAGTCAACAGGAACAGCTAACAGGCAACATCAATGTCAACGTCAGCCGGAGCAGGACGCGGATGTCTGCGCGGATGTGAGCGCGGATGTGGACGCGGACAAGGCGACGGCAGCGACGTCTGACAGGCGGAAGAAAAGAGCCACCCATCAAGTGTGATGAGGAAAAAGCAGCAGGGGTGAAGGTGGAAAATGCGGGCGGGAGGCGTGGTCGAGGGGGGGCAACAGCTGGGGCAGGGGTGGGGCAGTCAGTCAGCCAGTCAGTCAGTGAAATGAAAGTGCTTTGTGATTAGGAGTCACAGCATATGCTTTTTAATTTGCATGTCAGCTTGCGGTGCCAGTTTGGCGTTTCCCTTACAGCGTCTACTCGCTGTGCTAGAACGAACATAAGTGTCTAATGTAGCATGGAGTTTCCTTACCATTGGTCTTATAGTTTCTAACTGGGCTTAGCTCTTAAGATAAGATATAATTCGTACAATTTATTCATAATTCGAATAATAATACTATATCTAATTACATGGCATTATGGTACATGGTACAAAAACTGTATTATATTTGGTTTAATTTGATCAACAAGACTGAGAGGCTGCTTTTATTTCAAATATGAATAACCCGATTACTTCAATTTACTATCTAAATATTTATTTTTTTAAATTTTTACTTTCAATCTGACATTCACGCCTCTCCGCCCTCTATTGTATGAAATTAGTACCACTATTCCAACTTTAGTCAAGTTTCCAACCAAAATTTCCCATCCGTTGGAGCAGGGAAATTTTCCCAATGTAAAATGTCAAATGTAACATTCGAAACTAACAGACAGTATTGAAGATATATCCTTGATTTCTTTGCGACTTTGCAACGCAACAGAAGTATTTTGTACATTTTTTTTCAAATTTTGTGGAGGGTCTCCATCGAAATTATAAAAAATCCAAGGTAGCCTCAAAATGTCCTCCAGGCATCTTTGCCAATATTTGTCCGATTTTTGAGGGGAATACCTTAAACGATTTGTACTTCGATTTCCTTCAAATCTGCCTCAAATTCTAAAAACAAATTATTTCTTACATTTTTTGTGAAAATTTGTGGGAAGCCCCTTCGAAAGGAATGAGGAATGCATGGGAGGCTCAATATACCCCCTTGCGATGGCTGTGTCTCCATCTGCCATTATCCATCCGATTCTTGAGCGGCATACCTTAAACCATTTCTATATCGATTCCTCTCCAATCTGCAACAAAATCTAGGAACCACTTATTTTTCTTTGATTTTTGATTTTTGGGGGATCCCCTTTAAAATTATAAAGAATAAAAGAATTAAAATTATTTTCCCAACCAATACATTTGTGGAAGTTCCATATCCTTGACAAATAAACGAACGCGGAAGTGTTAAAAAGAAAAATGAAGCACATCCATCCACAAACACTGGCTTCTTCCACTTGCCACTTGGCCATTGCAGTCGTAAATAGCTGGCCAATTAATAGCACACTCGTCTCCCACCCAACGGCAACCACTTACTTAATGTGGACTCCCCGAAGGCGCGGTGGCTAATTAAAACAGCGTTTAAATTAGCGTAGTAGAGCGGGGCGAGCAATTGACAAATTGTCAGGCAGAGGACCAACAGGTCCGGATCGGAATCGAAACCAGCCGCATCGATCAGCGGCGACAGAAAACACTTTGCCTGCTGTCCGTCGATCGTTTGGGTCTGGGATTTGGCCATCTGGCTCGTTGGCTCTCTGGCTATTTGGCCATTTGGACAGTTGGCGCTGCCTGGCGATCTGCCCCGTAAAATGCCGTTAAATGGACACGCAGCGCGAGCCAGAGCTGAACCAAACCAACACCAATCCCATACCCATCCCATACCCAATATCACAGTCGGACTGGCAACGAGTTCTGGCTGCGTAGCCTGCCCGAGATGCTTCCTGTTTGATAAATTTGAAAATCAATTGAAAATGGCCGAAAGGCCGACGCATCTTGGTGGGAGACAGGCTGGGAGAGATTCGCGGAAAAGCAGCTGGAAGCTGTTCCGAGAGGAATCGCCACCGAGAGGAGGAGATGCTGTGTTGTTGAATGGGAAACTGTGACTGCAGTTTGGTTTCAGTTTAGTCCACTTTACTATAATCATCTTAGGAGTATTATTTTCCGTTTTGAACCCTAATCAAGTAGAGTTCTCAAAACTATTTGTCAATATTGAGAACCCTGATCTCTTAAGACCAAAATAAAAATTAAAATATCTCTCAAGATCACGGTCCATCGAAATTTGTTCACTTTTCTTCGCTGCTGCAGCATCTCTGACGCTGGCCATAACCTAGAATATTTAAGTTGTTTTATTGATATTTTCTAGCCATCTATTTGCCGCGACTTCATCATCTGCCCCGGCACCCGAGCCCCGCTTCAATCGATGCAAATAAATCACTATGGAAAATGCAGTCGATGAAAAAAAGCGACGCGTAAGTGCCGCCAAATAAATTTCGCAATTTATTTATTGCAGCGTCCAGCCCGGCTGCCGTTCCATGGGGGGACTTCCCTCGACCCTCCGGTAGATGCTCAGTTTCTGGGTTTCTGAGCTTGGAGCCTGAGCTAAAGTCGGGCCCGGTCAGGTTTTTGGCTATCGGCAAAAGCCGCGCGTCGAGGAAGAGAAGTATTTTATTTCATTGCCAGCAAATTGGCAATAAGTGAAATTTGTTGGCCCGCTCGGCAGGTGTGTGCCAACGGCGATTGAAGGAAAAGGAAATTCGAATCGCACGCAGATTCCCTTACCTTTCGCAGGAGGAAATTGGGTTAGCAGTTCCATCTCCGAAACGGGGGCGTGGCCGGCCCTTTTAGCAGCTCCTAAAGAGCCACCTAATATATCATCGCCGGTTTTAATTTGCCGATAAGGTCGCGGATCGCGGGTCGAGGCACCTGCTCGATCCGACGAGGAGGAACCACAACGAATCGACTCTGACCCATTTCCCCATTGTTAACATTCACTTTTGTGTCGGTAATTTATTGTTATGCCTACACCTCTACTCGGCGGCATCAATTCTGCATAAATAAATCAGCCGGTGAGGAGTCGAGCGTCGAGCAGAGTGCAAATGAATTAGCATTTGTATTCGCGTTCGCGCTCGCTCGCCCGATTCCCATACGCATCATTAGCCTAAAAGGCAGCATCAAGTGCAATTTACCCGTTAACAAAAGCCTATTGTCAGCTAACAATCCATTGTGAGCGGAGCGAGTGTGTGGAAAGCCTTTTACCTTTTGCCCGCTGGCCCCAAAGCCGCCTCGCGCAGAGAAAAGAATCCGCGCAGACGCAAATTGATTGAGCCGGCGAAGGAGTCTTCCCGGCCTCCCGGAGGAGAGTCTCCCAGCGGAGAACCTGGCTAATGACCGCAAATTAACACTGGCCAAGGAGCCGCAAGACGAGTGTCATTAACAGAAGTGTGTTTGCCACTGGCCGTGGCAGGGGCAGGGACATCGGGTAAGGGGGTGCCACTTGGAATGGCAGGCCACTCACTTTAGTGCGGGCTTTTAGCATATCTTCTAATAGATCGCCAACTTGGCATACTTAACTTACGTCCCGAGTTAGTGTTTTCCTTAACTCTTTCTGGCCAGTTGACCGTGCTAAGTTGGGCCATAAATCGGCAGTTAGCGTTAGCAGATCTCTGGCTACCGTCGCCGCCACGAGTATTAATAATTCAAAGATATAGAAATCGGGGAGAAACAGGAAGAGGGCCTAGCTCTATAAAGGTACTTTGGCTTATTAATTTAGAGTGAGTCTATGGGAAGTAAAGCAAAGCTGGCATTCGACGTGGGACGTATCTGCCAACTAACCCATATCTGGTCCAATTATCCCAAGCTATATAAAGCTATCCACCCCACCCCGATTTTCAATTGGCAATTTCAGCTGCAGATCCACCGAAAATGCAAAATTTCGCTTGCAAATTGCCTGTCTGTGTGTGTGGGCTTCGGACGACTTTTTTATTTGTAAGGATCCTTCTATTCCTATAATTACCACAGAAATCGCATAACAAGCTGCACCAACAACGAGGACCAACCGGGGGGGCGGATGGGAAGTTACCGGGAAAACTGGGTCAGCGCTGTGGCAATATTGGTTTAGTGGATCAAACCGACAACGACTACGCAGAGGCAATTTGAGTTGCAGAGGAAAATGAAATAAAACAAAAAGCATGGACCTCCACTGGCAGCATTTATTAGATCAATGTCTCGGCAACAGCTACAGCGACTACGATTGCAGCAGCTACCCACAAGCCTGCTGAATAAATTGCAGAGGCAGAGGCAGAGACTGGAGCTGAGGCTGAAGCTGCGGCCTACTCGGGCTGCAACGAAAACAAAAAGCCAGAGAAAACACAAAATCAAACGAATGACTAGCATGAAGCCAATATATAATAATGGTTAAACGCCCAGGCAGCAAGCGGCGGACACAGCACTGCACTGCACTCCACTGCAACATCTAATAACAGCAGCAACATCTGCAACACAAACAGCAACAGGAGCAACATCAGCAACAAGAACAACCAGCCACAAACTGCCCATTAAACGGGGCTCCGAAGAATCCACCTCGATTGGCATTGGCGCAACAATTTAAATAGAATTCGCCAACATCAATGAGGAAATCGAATTGAATTAGTTGCTGATGCATGTGCATGTTGCTGCTGCTCATGTTCAATTTTCCAGCACCACCCAAACGAAATATTCGAAGAGTGAAAACAGCCATGAAAATGAATTGTTGGCTTAATATGTGAAGGCAGTGCATACCCTGGAAAAGACTGGGTTCTATTAATAAGAAGTTTTATGCGAAAGTTAATTTTAATAAGATAAAATTATTATTTTGTTTGTAGCCTAAATTTCTTTACAATTATTATTTCACCAAACTATGATATCAGACTGAATTCAGAACCCTTTCTTCTGGTGAGTTAGCAAATACCGATAAAGCCAGGTCGGCTACTGGCCTTGCCCGAGTCGGTTCCGCCTATTGCCGTTTGCTGGCTGCCTGAATATTAATTTATCTTCGACATTTGCCTTGGCCAGAAGAATTTCCAAACCACACCCAGCCACAATTTGTTGTTTGCCTCTGTCTGCGCCGCTGTTCGATTTTTAGGTTTTTTTGGCCACTTGCCGGCAGGCACAGGCCAAAATTCAATTAAAAATATTAAGGTTGAGCCTGTGCTACTGCTTATTAGGCTTTTGGGCTGAACTTTTCGTTATGGCATTTGATTTGGGGGTTCTCCCTGGCCAGCCCTGGTGGAGGAACAGTTTTGATTAGAGATCTTTGATCCCCTGGGCCAGCAAACCCCATGATCTACTGGAGTGCTTTGGCTACCGATCAATGATCAGGGAACTCCTGATCGACTCCATGACTATCACTGACTTTAGGCCTATAAACTTTATAGTATAAAGGCTATTAGTTGTATAAATAAGGAAGTGGAAAGGTGGGGAATTATTTAAACAAAGCCTTCTGTTGTCTGTTCAAAAAGAACAAGATTAACATTCGCGATGTGACAATTTTTGAGAAGCTGCCTTTACTTTAAACTTTGCTCCGGCACACCCAAGGCTTTTCCCTTTTGGGGAACAAAGTCAGCCCAGCCAGAGATTCACAGGGATCTTGACCATGCCAGCTCCCTCGGGGCGTGCTCGGTTACTTCATGACCAGAAAAAAGCACGCACCGTGCTCGCTCCGCTCCGTTAACCCACAGCCAGGAACGGAGAAACGGTCGACAAATTTACGACTTCACAGGTACCCCCAATCCCCGAAAATCTTTTGATTGTGTGGCCAACTACCGCGCAATTTACGATCGGTTCGTTTAGGTGGCCCATTGTCCGATGTTCCGATGTTTATGCAATGTTTTTGTGATTTCATATCAGGCCAGCTGGGAATTTGTAGCGGCAACGCCTTCGCCTTTCCTTGTGGGCGTTGGGCCACAACTTTTTCTCCTTTTTGCTTTCTGGCCTCGCAGCCCCTGGCCCTCTCCCTGGCCGACTCCCAGTCGCCTGGTTCTACTGGGCCAAGCGCATCCTAGCCAAATATGTGCGAGCCAAAAACGTGAGACGAACAAATTGTTACTGCCTTAAATAGCAAACAGATTTCGTCGTTCATTCCGGCCACGGCCACGGCCAGAGCCAAAAAGGGGGCCTGCGTATTACGGCAGCCAAATGGAACACGACTCATCGGAGCGTCATCGCTGCATCGCATTCGATTCCTCCCGAGCAATTCCCAGAGGGTGAGCTGGGTCAATCCGCGGCAGAGGTCCCCAGGAGCATTTAAAAATCAATTTGGGCGCATTTATGTTTCACACGATTGCCCAGAGAGACAATGAGAATCGGAGCCAGAGAGAAGCCTCCGGTCTGAGCCGGGAAGTCTCGTTTGATGATTATCTCGGTTTGTGTGACTTTCGGTTTCCAAGCTCGTGTACATTGCATGTAGATGGTGTATGCCTCGAAAATGGATGGAAATGTGTGTCACCAGGTCTCTGTGTCTCTCCTCCTTGCGGGCCATCCTCCAACTCAAGTGGAACTCCCATACCCGATCCACTACCATTCCACTCTGCCATTTCCATTTCCATTCCTAATTCGAGACAATTACCAATTGTTTATTTGTTCTTACAACTTGTTGTCGACTTCCTCAGTGGCTTGGTGGAGCTCCCACCACCAAGCCCCTTCGCTCCTTCTCCTCCACGAATTCATCAATTGCCACACTATCTTGATCTCGAGCCGGGGCACAGCACAGAAGCCTACTCGATCCGAACGGGCCCAAACCAACTCGAAACTTTCCTTGGCCACTGTGACAGGCGGCACTACATCTCCGCCAGCTTTTAATTTCACTAATGACAATTGACGATCGTACACGTTTATGAAAATGGAAACCAAATGAAACTGAATTTCCACAACGAGTCGGGACAAGTGTCCGTTGTCTGATCCATCAGTGCCAGAAGTTGGTCATCTGAAGAGCCAAAAATTATTACTCTGTCAGAATCGCGAAAGTGCTAACAAGTAAGAGGAGAACTCCTACTCAATTATTGTATTTTATGAACACACTATGGTGCTGCATTGGAGGCCAATCTGACACGAAAATAATACAAATATTAGATATACACCTCTCCATAGCCCAAATTTTAAAAATAACCTTCACCAATTACCTCTGCCATTGAATAAAATGCGGCACTGCCACACATATATTTGCGAATGCTCTCGAAGGCATTTCAGGATCGCGACTCTCGTAAATCGGCGCAAGCCTGGAAACCAGCCCACAAAATGATCCCGATGACAGTCCGCGCCACAAGGATGACTAGAAAAGTATGCCAGCCACGGCTTCGAGCTGCTTTTGTGTTATTGTGGCCGATGCTGCACAGGAGTTGTCATCGTCAATTAGTTTAAAAGCAGTATAAATTTATGTTAACAGCCACCAAACATAATATCCCCTGGGAGAGCTGGCGGGGCAGAGCGAAAACGAAACGAAACGAAACAATTTTCCCTTTTCAACATGTTGCTAGCTGAAGAAGCGGGGGCAGCTACCGTTTCTGCCACTGTTGCAAGTTGGGTTGGAGGCTGTTGCAGCTTCTTTGCTTGCTGCTATGCCTGTTGCTGTTTCTGTTTCTGTTGCTGTGGCATTGTCTTGCTGCGCGATTTCGTGGCCGTTATAACAGGCCCAAAGAATCCGAGGCAAACGTTATGCCTCAATGAAGTCCAAGTCGGACTTGGAGCGGAGAGCCCCCTCCCGTTCCAATTTATCCCCCAATTCTTCGGGAGAAGAAGGCCATCTGGGTCGTGGCTCCGCTGCCTTTTCTCGAGCCTTTGATGTTGTCGCTGTTTGTTAGAATCTGTTGCACCAACAATATGAAGCGAAAAAAGTGCACATGGCCCAGGCGTAGCATTATTTAATGTAATCGATCGTGATGGGTTTGTTCTAATTTGCGGTGATTTTGTTTTTGGCGCTTGTTAGGAGCTTCCAGGGAGAAAGACCCAGCGAAATCCTTTGAAGTCGGTGAAAGATTTAGTGTCGTATCTTTTATGGCATATCATAACAATTTACGAGGCCGCGGTTAATTAGTTGGTGCCAGGGCCTCGCGACGTGAGTGGATGGGGTGCCATAAATTGGCCTGTCCCGTCGAACTTTTCACCATCGAAAATTTAGTTTAGTAATTGGACAGAGATTTTGTTATTTTTCCAAATAGATTGTGGCTAAGATGAGGCAGAAGCCTATAGATTTCGGCCTCTAGTGATAACCTATTATTCTCGGAACTGTTTTAAGTTTGGAAATTATCTTCCGAAGGCCCCCTCCATAAGGCTAATTATTTTACTATCTTATCAATTGGCAGTACTACTTGAGAGCTCCGAAATTTCTTCATGCTTCAAGTGGCAATAAAGTCTTAGAATAATTACCTCAAAGTTGAATTTCCGGTTTCAATATCCTCAGCTTCTGAGTCCCATTTGTGGCTGCCTATCGGAGCTAATCAGTTCTCAAAACTACACACATGCAGAGCCTTTTCTCGATTTCAACTAGAAATTCCACGGACAACTAGATGGTAATTGCTGGTGTGCAACATGGTAATGACGTATTTGGCCAGAAGCCGGCAATTGGGGGAAATGGAGGCAGCAATTGGGGATGATTGGATTGGACCGAGCCAGATCAGAAATTGCGTCGGGAAGAGGTGGTCCACCCGATCGACTTGTTATAGTTATCGATGACCGCCTCTTGCCCGGGCTTGACCCATATTCTTGATGAGAGAAGAACAAATATATTTCTGCCAGTGGGTTGTGCAGAACAATAAGTTTTAAATGGAAAAAAGATGGCAAACGAGAAATGTTCACCTGCTAGGCCTGCGGTTAACCCCGATTGATCCCCGGCCTGCCAATCGCCCGAATTAAGTAATTTCAATTCCGTCACGTCAGTCGGCTGCCGGAGCGGAGGCAGCTGAGGAGATAATCGAATAAAATGGATTGTTAGCCAGGTATCCAAGCCAGGTTTAAAGAAAAGCGCCACTAGAGACTATTTGCCTTTTCTTGTTGATGGCTGTTGGTTTTCTTTTTGTCCCCACAAGGGTCAGGGACAGGCAGCGAAAGGAAAAGCGGGCAGAGCGTCGGAAAATCAAACAAATTGTATCGATGGCTTGCCAATGAAGTGAAAATCGTGATTCAAAAGCCAAACAGCGGCCTGTAATTTCCACTAATTTCAACAACATTTTGTTTTACTTCGGACTCGAGTCGGTACTCGGGTCGGATTGGCTTGTTTCCTTTAGCCAACATTTTGTCGAATCGCTTCCCAAGTAGCTAAACAATTATGCGAATTAACGGGGAATGGGAAATGGCTCGCGCAATTGCAATTGCGACTCCGACTCCGACTCCGATTGGGAAAAGTTCAAATCAATTGCGACTCATTTGAAGTGACGTCACAATCGCGGCAGAGGGCGAAAAAGGCAATCTGTCCATAAGAAGTCCATCTCACAGTACACAGCCGATGCAACAGTTCTCGGGAAAAACTCCATAAGCGGCGATGGGTTCTGCATTTTAAAATCACCAAAGGGTCTTCAGTCCATCCCAGCGCTCGTCCCAAGGGAACGTTAGTTGACATTTATGGAATCGGTCTCCTGCTTTCCAGCTACTTGGTTTTCTCTGCCCTTTGCTGGAAACTGTGCTGCGCCAGCAGACTGCATGGAACCAATGAACTGTCGTTTATTCAGCTGCGCTTTTTGCCCGACTCATCGGAATTACTTAAAATGGCATGTAATGAGGCGACTATCTGTATCTTGCAGATGCGCGCTTTTGTATCTTTCGCTGTTTTTCGGATTTCCAGGAAAGCTTGCGCTTGTTCGGGCGAAAGCTTTATTTGCACTTGCGCATGGAGCGCTGCCATATCAAATCGGGTTTCTGTCGCTCGTCGAACAACTGGCTCGTTGGTCTAGGGGTATGATTTCCGCTTAGGGTGCGGGAGGTCCCGGGTTCAAATCCCGGACGAGCCCAAGTGAAGCACTTTTTTTTTATTTTTTACTCTTATTTATTTTTTATTTTATGTGCTTAAACTGTTTTTGGTTTCTACCAACAATAAATTTGTTTCTGCCACGGGTAAAAGAAGTATACTTCGCTTAAAATCAATGAAGACCCAATAAAGTTTTTTTGTATCTCACATTTTATAAAAAAAGTTATATAGATTGAGCCATTAGAATTAAACTTCAGGCAACATATAATATTAAAAAGTATTTCTTGAGAGCTATGGGTAAAATAATAATGTACTATTGCCACGGTTACAAGATATACTGTATATAAAATCACGACGAAACAGTACATGATTTTATAATAAGTCGGGAACTTTTAAGAAAAAAGGTATTTATGGAGCAGAAGTAGCCATAAGGCCGCATTTAAAGTAAGAAAAAATAATTCGACTTAAAATAAAAGTTAAAAAAAAGAAATACAACCATTGGGCTCGTCCGGGATTTGAACCCGGGACCTCCCGCACCCTAAGCGGAAATCATACCCCTAGACCAACGAGCCAGTTGATCTGCCGCCGAAAATATACATAATTTCTTTTACAGTGCTATTGCTTGTGAAGATTTTGTCCAAAGACATTACCAAACATCGTTTAAAATTGATTAAAAACTGGTTTTGTAGCCACCACCAAGGCTAAAGCTTTCACTTGGCCGTGAAAGAAATCTGTTCGACGCGGTCGGCAAGCCAAATAGGCATTTGGACAAGCAGCAGGCAACTGGCTCGTTGGTCTAGGGGTATGATTTCCGCTTAGGGTGCGGGAGGTCCCGGGTTCAAATCCCGGACGAGCCCAAGTGAAAATAACTTTTTGTTTTTGTTTTTTTTTTTGTCAAATTATAAACATTGCTTATAGTTTTTATTTTTTGCACAAATAACGACTTATAGGTAAATAATATTAACATTTGTTGGTTTGCCCCACTATTTAGTAAGATTAAATTGCATTAATTTAGGCAAAGTATGTGATTAATACCAATGATTAACAAAACAAGCATAAAATTAAATGTTTATTTTAATGTTTAATGCTTTTACAACTTTAATGTTTAATGCTGAAAACAATTTCGATATATATTCAATACACACAGAAAAAAAGGTGAAACAAACAAGCCAAGTTGCTCGGACAACTTGGGGCTTAATATGCTTGCCAACTGCTGCGAAGCAGGCCTAAGACTAAGTAAACATAAATAAATGACACATTTTGTGGACATAGAGAATTGGGTAGACGTACAATAGAATAACATACAAGTACAATGGTAGAATAGACGATAAATACATAAATTTGGCCCAAAATCTTAACGTTGTAGCTGCCTTTGTGGTTGTGTTGTTGATGAGGCAGTTGTTGCTGCTCCTTTGGGGGTTGGGGTTAGTTGCTTCATTGCTCGACGTCCCTTCCAGATCGCTCCTGGAGGGGGGTGAACAGTCGTGTGTTAGCTCAACTCCGTGGGATCTCCTCAAATCTCCTCAAATGTCGCCTGCCCGCCACATCACCATCCCCATCACCAACATCATCATCCTCCTCATCAGAATCTCCACCAGTTTTGCGCATTGTTTGAGAAGTGTTATTGGGTTATTCTGTACATCTTGATGTTGTGCCGTTCGATTTTGGTAGCTTTCATTAATATACTTTAAATAATTACAGTTATTTATTATGTATTAGCACTAATTATTCTTTGGTTGATCCACTGGTTCGGTTTGTTGTTCTTGCTCTTGGTTATTGCATCCGTGATTGTTTGTTCATTGTGCTTTTTCTTCCTGGAGATAATCCTGGACATCCTGGAGGTCCTGGAGATTTTCTTGCTGGATGTTAATGACGGCAGCCGTTTTAAAAATTTTCTTGTGACTGGGCTTATTTGGGTTGGTTGTGGTTACTGTGGCTGTCGTTGTTAGTTCTGATGATGCTGGTGATGTTCGGGCAGTGGGTTTCCGCAAGCTCTTGCCAAACGTGGAGCTGCCCTTCAGACCTGCAACGAGTCCCCAACCGAAAATTAGCAATGGATGAGTCAATAAAGTCTAGGAAGGGCTTAGGGCCAAACAGATATGAGTGTGTGTGCGTGTTTGTACATCGAGAACAACACCGATAAGTGCCAGGAGAAATGTTCGGAAAGACAGAAGACAGGAGACAGCCGAGTGGGGATGGAGAAGAGAGTGCGCCGCCCCACCAGAGAGTAGAAAGAGTGGAGTGGATCGAGGAGAATTGCGTTTTGCGTTTACCTTGGAAGCTCAAACGATTCTGATAGATGGCGAATATATCGAAGGGCCTGTAGCATGGCTCGTAACCATCCCCGGGCCCATCGAGATCTCGCTCCGGGCTCTGATCAGAAGCGTTTCTAGCGGCAGGCACGGGGGAACAGTTTAGCATATGGGAGGGTATTACGAAGAGACTTTGCTCCATTTTCTCGGATGGCGCCTGCGATGGATACGTATGTGCATCTAAGTCGGAACTGGACTCTGTGTCGCTTGAGGCCGCTGACCTGGTTGTTGTGGCGGTGGTTGTGGCCGTGACTGTGGTTCTTGTTGAAGTTGCAGCCTTGTGGTGCACTTGTGGTGCAGGCTGGGTGTAGTTGTGGAGTGTTGTTTGTGTTGTGTGGTTTGATTTGTTCATTTATTATTTTTCGGGATAGTGGAAGATGGTAACAAAGAGGATTAGTTTTTGTCTGCCACTGTGGTGATTAGTGTTAGTCACAATTTTACAAATACTTCTTATACTATTGGCACTTGGTAGTTGGGACACAACGATCATACCTCGCTATCTTCGCAGTCGGCACCCTCTCTGGAATCCGTGGTCAGCCCCTGCACGAAGTGCACATCGTTTGCTGGATCGTCGGAAGCCAAGTGGGCGCGAAATTGCTTGTTTCTGTTTGAAGTTTCGGAAACACCATGTTTTAGAGATAAAGTTAAGAGTCTTCTAGGAAAAGAAATCACCTCAGTTCCAATTGTTGCATCTGCTGGAAGTGCCTCAGCTTGCTGTTGGCCAGATGCAGTTTCTCCTCGAGGGCAGCGTTCTCCACACACTTGATCGAATACTTTTCAGAAAACGAGAGAATTTCCAATCGAAGCTCTTCGAGTTCTTCCCTATTAGTCAGACAGTTCATAATTGTTTCAAATATAAGTATAATTATATAAATAAGAAGAATGTTGCACTTACTCCTTCAGCTTGCCACCATCGCCCTGCATGTGTTCCCCGCGCTGAACTTGCCGCAGGAACTCCTGCTTGAAGCGAGCCACCTCCCTCTGCACTTCGCTCTGGTGAGCTTTTCTCATGGCATCCAGAGCCGCCAGTGTGGCCTATTAGTAAGTACAATTTAAGCTTAAAATGCTCATGTATTCAGGATTCTCTTTCTCACCTGAGTCTCCTCGGCCAGTGCCGTTTCTTTTTCGGCCAGCAGTCTCTCAATTTCCAGCTTGTGCTTCTGCTCCAAGTCGCAAGTAAGTCGCCGATGCGATGTTTCCATGGCACTCAATCCCTTTTCGCAAAGCGTCTACAATTGATTATGATGATTTGAAATAAGTCACCACCAAAATGTACAAACTACTCACCCTTAGCTGCTCGATCTCTGTTTGGTATCGCTTTCGGAAACTCTGCTCGTCGGCTGCGCTGGCGTGTTCGTTGTGGTAGACCTCCCGCAGGCACTCCAGCTGCTTTCCATGCTCCCTCTCCAGTAGCTCCAGCCGCTTCTCCAGGCGCCGGCACCGCTCCTGCTGGCGACTCAACTCCTCGCTCAGCTCCTGCCGCTGTTGCAGCAGCAGCTCTTGCTCCTGCTCCTGGCTGGCGCATTTTTCGAGGGCCTGAGCCAGCTCGCTTTCCCGCTGCTCCAGCAGCTGCTCACTACGCTGCAGGTCTGTCTCCGTCTGCTGCTGCAGGGTCGAGAGCTTCTCCACCCGCTGCCGCAGATCGCAGCACTTGTGGCAGGCGTCCTGCAGGCAGGTGAGCTCCATCTGCTCGCTGACCATGACACAGGTCTCGGCCAGTGCTCGCTCCAGTTGGCGCAGACCGTCCTTGCGGTCGTTCATGGGCGAGACAGAGCGCCGCGTGCGCTGGCCCGCGCGAATCTGCTGGAGCTGGGTCAGACTCTGCTCCAGTCGCTCCTTGCTGCCCAGAAGCACGTGCTCCAGACTATGCAGCCGCTGCAGCAGGTGGGCGTTCAGCGGTGACTGGCTGCTGGACTCGCTGCTGGAGGACTCGGGTGGAGTGCCTTCCTTGCGATCCCCCGTCTCGCGCTGCAGTTCGCTCAGCTTCAGCTCGAGCTGCTCCTTTCCTTTTAGTGACAGTGAACGCCGCCTCTCTGACTTGGCTAGTTTCTGCTTGAGCGCTCGCACTTGCCGCTCCGAGCTGCTGTACTTGAGGGTAAGGTCCTGGATGCGGGCGGCCATCAGTTGCAGCTGGGCGCCGTCTTCGTGCTGCCGCCGTTCCAGCTTCTGTTGCAACGCCGCCTGCGCCAGCTCCAGGGCGTCGTACTGGTTTTGGGACTGCTTGAGCTCCCGTTTCATAGCCCGGATCTCGTTGACGGCCTTCTCGAAGCGGGACCTCAACTCGTTGTACTCCTCGGCCAAGGAGTCCCGCTGCAGGCAGTAGGGATCGATGTCGGTGATGGTGGTGAGGTCGCTAAGCGAGTCCATTCGCTTGATCTTGTGTCGCTGTAGATTGCTCAGTCCTGCGGCCCCAACTCCACCTACGCCTCCCCCGCCATTGTCCTGAGCCTGCAGCTCCCTTAGCCGCTTGTACAGGCCCTCGTTCTCCTCGATTCCCTGGGCCAAGCGGTCCTCCAGCTGCTTAATCTGCATCTGGCTTTCGGTCAGCTGGAGGCCCAGATTGTGCATCAGATCCGACGCACTCTGTTTGGCCTGGGTCAGTTCGCTGTTCAGCTGCTGCTGCTGCTCTTGCAGCCTGGCCGTCAGCTGCTGCTCGGTCCTTTGGAGCGTGGCCAGCAGCTCGGCCATACGGGCTTCTCTCAGGGAGGCCTCCGCCCTAAGAGTCTCGCATTGCTGCTTCAGCTCTCGGCTTTCGGACGGCTGCAGTTCCTCGGGCACCACCAACAGGGGCAACTCGTCGCTGGCCACACTGTCCACGGTGCTGCGTCGAGAACTGGGCGGCGAACTTCGGCTCCTCTTGTGCAGACTGGCCAGGCTTCGGTTCCGCAGGCAACTTCGCAGCACCGGTGGCGATGGTGAGAGCGGGGATCCCCAGTCCAGACTGTCCCGCCGACCGCCCTCTGATGCGGTACGGTACTCCTCGTCCGAAGAGAAATGCGGCGGTCCAGCCGGAGTGCCGGGCGTGACGGGACTAGAGGACGGCTGTTGTTGCAGCTGCGCCTTGATGAAGTCCTGCTCGATATCCGTTGGCGGAGGCGGTGTCTCCAGCTGTGGCAGTCCGGCCGCACTTCTCAGCACCGCCAGCCAACTGTTCCTGGACCCAGGAGACAGGCTCGCCAGGAGCAACCGCTGCTTGTCCCAGGTGGTCAGCTGGAAGGCGTACTGTTTGCTGGCCGTCGGCTCGTCCACGACACTAGTTAAGCTATTGACATCCAGGACGCCGTCGAGCACGCCTCGCTCCTCGCACAAGGGATCCCGGTAGTAGAAGAGCGCCGCTCCGCTGAGAGTAAACCAGTGCTTGGACCACTCTCCCGTGCGGTTGTCCTGCTTCATCAGCCATCCCTTTTTGGCGTTTAGCGAGTCCTCCGCAGCTGCCTTTACCGGAGGCTTACCCTGCCCGACGACAGACTTGCTGCTAGGTTGCTTGCCGACTGAACCGCGGAGCTCGTCCGTCTTGGTCATGTAGTTGACGCACATCTCGTCCAGGTTGCAGCCACCATCGGGATCGCCGCGCTCGTGCTGGTAGTGCTTCGGTGACTTCAGTTGCAACTGCAGCCTGGCAGCTGGCTTCCCCTTGTCGCCCTGTTCCAGAACTGTCGGAATCTTCTTGACTATGGCAGAGACGATCGCTGGAGTGGAGTTGGCCGCCAAGGGCAGGGACTTGGGTCGCTCGTTGGAGGTTCCCTGGGACTTGTTACTCGTGGGGGTCACCTGGAAGTCCGTTTCATCTCGAGAGGATTGGAACTGGCTGTGGTGATTGTAGTGGTGGTTGTTTAGAGCATTGTTCATGGCCGTGGACCATCGTTTGTTTTGCTGCTGACTCAGGTTGGTGATAGTGTTGGTCAGATCCTTAATCGTCTTCTCATCCCGTCGGATGTCCTCGATTAACAGGCAGGTGCTGGGCTGGGAAACTATAAATAAAGAATAATTTCAATTTAAAATTGAAACAAATCTATTGAAAAAATATATAATAACTTGTTTTGATACATATTTTTTTACTATGTACTTAATTTAATAGAAATAATCAAGAGAGGTATTCCAAGAGGTATGTGAATCGGCTGATAATCCGCAAAGATATTGCCATGGTTGGGGGCTATATTGTAGCCTGTAACCCTTGCCGGGACTCACTTTGACATTCATTCATTGACATGATGCATTCTTCATTAGTTTTGAAGGGGATCCTCCAAAAGTAGTAATAGGTATAATTAAGGTAGGAAACTCCCTAACATAAACCATATCCCCTTAAACGTTAGTTAATGAACAAAAAAATAAACAATCGCCATCGGATAATAAAGAGAGATCGTTTAGACAGATAATCAGGCACTTATAAGCCATAACTTAGTCCTTCGCCTTAACCGAAAACAAACCTCGGTCAGCGGTCTACACATTCTTTTCTCATAATTGGCCCAACGTCTTCATTAAATACTTTGAAATATGAGCATGTTGGTAATTTCATTTGGCCGGCTGTCTGAGATCTTCCGCCCAAGCAAACCATATCAATGCCATTGACTGAAATTAACTTAGACAGAGGATGGTGGATCGAGGACTCTGGATTGGGCATTCGGTATTGGAAATGGGCCTCCACCCCGGTAATATTTATGCCCAGCATAGGGCCATAAAACGCGCCGAGAGAGCCAAGTTATGTGCGCGCAAATATAATAAAATTATTAAAACGGGCCCAAGGAATTGTAAGGGGATACGAGGAGGGATCGCGATAAGCTGTCCATGGGAGAAAGAAGGATCCTGAGAGCTCTACGGAGTGCCATAATTTTATTAACACCCGAACAAGTCGCAGCGCAGATCCGAAGACGAACCAACGAGACGCAAGTTGTCCCATAAAATATGTGATTACAAAATATATATTTAGACGCGACCTGTTCCAACCAGCCGTCGCATTTAGGTTTATTATGATGATACAAATTTGCGACGAGCGAGTGTCTGGAGCAGGGACCGAGCCAGGGGCTGGGACTGGGACTGGAACTGGGATGGGAAAGGGACTGGAACTCTGAGTGGCTGAGTGGGCATCAATTCGGTCAGTCGAACAGGTTGGTCGCTTTTCGGCTGCTCCGCGGCGTTTATCTTGATTATTGAGCTGTTGCGAAAAGCGAAAGGAGGTGGACCAGCAACAGCAGCAGCAGCAGCCTCTGAACCCGCAGCTGCAGATCTCTGGATACCCGGCAGCTTAAGCTTCATATCCACCGCGCACTCTGACAGAAACGGAGCTGGACGGAACTGACTGACTGACTAACTGACTGACTCATGGAGCAGGTTCAAGGTTACTGTGCTAACTGCGACGACGGGCATCATGGGGTATGCCTTTAATTGGTCGACTTGTCGGCCCATCTTGCAGACCAAAGGCTCAGTCCGGCCAAAGTGGCCCTGGCGACGCTCCGTCGATTAGAGTTGCAGTTCGGGGCAGGGACTATGTCAGCAATGGAATTTATAATGCTTATGATATTACACATACCGGGGCGGTTGCCCAGAAAGACACTGGTACTTTGCGCACTGAATGGGGGTTCATTATGTTCATGCTGGCGCATTGCGGGATCCTGTGAGGTATTGAGACCTTTTTTAAGATTCTACCAATGATGGGTTAACTAATGTGTAGGATCTACACGAGGGGTTACACTTTATAGTTTGAAGTGAAACTAGTGAAGTGAAAAACTAAGCAAACCTTATTTAAAATAATATATTCCTAATCATTGCCATATTTAAAGTGTATTTCTGTAAAGAACCCTTGCCAGAAACTTTTCGAACCTTTTGCAGGTCATCACTTATTCGAGTCTCTTAAGACCACGACCTATCCTTATGGGGTCCATAAAAACTTCCCCACTTGCTGCTTTATTATCTGGGGCTCTTTGTTTCGCTTTTGTTGCCTGCCCTTGATGTGTTTTGCACCATTTAATATTTATTGTGGCTTTTACTATGCGCTTTCAAGTTCAAGATCAAATCGGAGAACTGCGGCCCATCCAGGCAGAACAAAAAATATAAAAAAGACGCGTAAGGTGCTAAGTGTAATTAAGTTGATAAAAACAGTGTTCGCAGATACATGGGCTGGCAAGTGACTTGATGCCGCTGCAGATTCAGAGAGCCCTGTAATTATAGTTTCTCGAAGATGAGAGCTCGCGGACCGAGACGATGTAAATGGGGTGGAAGTGGAATGCATGAGCCAGATCTGAAGTTTATACTGCAGGATTTTTGGAATTGTCTCTGGTGGCGACTTTTTTCGATTCTTTAATTAACAGAATTTGATTAATTATGGCCTCAATTAAGCGCACTCAGAACAGCCCACTCAATCATGGTCTAGCTTCCTGCAAATAACTCGTGAAGCCTCGATCCTTCCCCTTTCCTGCTTCTCTGGCCAGTCTCCGCCTCAGACGTAATAAATAATCAAATTGCAAGTTGATTTACCTGGCCGGCTCTGCCTTTTGGGCGAACGAAAGCGAAAATTGCCTTTGGATTGGATTGGGGGCTCCCCGCCTGCCCTGGAGCCCCCTCACACGATGACTTTGAAAAATTTCTAACTGGCCGTACCCCCGATCGCCGAGCGAAAAACAACAGAAAAAAAACCTCACCAGACCGGACCCGGGCATGTTGCATAAATTTTGCTTGCAAGTCGTTACACTTATGAATATTGATTGGTTATTGGTGATGGTGGTGACGGTGGTGGTGGTGGTGGTGGTGCTGGCGGTGGAGCTTCTGCTGCACTTCTCCAGCCGCTCCCGAACCTCGTAAATCGCCCAGCCAGCATCGTTAGCTGCCGAGACGCCTCCTTGCCGAGCTCCTTCCTCTCCTGTCTGTCCTGCGCTGTCATTTTGCATTTGTACAGAAGTTGTCCGTACTCCTCGGAGCGAGGAGGAGCGTTTGCTGCGGCTCATAATGGGGTTCCGCAATAGAAAGATAATGAATTCAGGGAACAACTAATGGAACTCTCTCCTCCAGTTGCCATACAAAGTTGCAAAGGGTTGTAATTAAGCATTGATATAGTATGAAGGTTACACAGGATAAGGACCCAAAGGAGACAGTTCCAGTGCAGTTCCTTTTCCAGAACACTGAGGGAAATCGACCCCCAATATAAATGACATTTTATGACTTATGTTCTGATATATTAACTTTGGAAAATATACTCAAATTTAAATATAAAATTTTAGGAAAATTAGTAATAATAGAAACTTCTTTCAGTGTCATTTTGTTCAGTGCATTCGATTTATGTCCTAGTAGCTACTTTGTTGCAATCATAAGTAGTTTCTCCGCTCGTCGTCTGCAATTTGTCATTGTAATACAATCTTGCACTTAATTCTTGTGCAACCTTAAGTTCTGCGGCAACTTGTTCGCCGTAATGGGCCCTAGGTTGAAGCTTTGATTGTTAGCCTGGGATTGTCTGGGGATTTCTGTTTTTGGGGCGTTTAATCGCCAGTTACTGGGAGAAGCGCTGCTGTATTTCGTCACCTATCCCGCGAGGCTGTTGAAATTTCTAAGCCCATCCACAGGCCGAGCCTTTCCACACCACTTCCCGAGATTTATTTGCACTGTAATTATTCACTTTGCCGTGAAACTTTGCCCATTACAAGTCCCAGTACAGCCACATGCCCACATGGATGCAGATGGAGACCTGGAGAGGCTATTGAAGTCGTGTCCAGAGGGGCCTATCATGTAGCGCTGACTTGGAAAATATTTCAACTGGCCCCGGCCTGACATTGGCCTGCCGACGGCTATTAGGTGTAGACAGTTTATAATCTTTGTCGTTGCGCATTTTAAGAGCTCTGCCTTTTCCCCATTCCGTAACACCCATTCAGAAAAAGCTGGCTGCCCCTCTCCAGCGCCCAATGAATTGCCTCATTTGCCGCACAATTTTGCTTATTGATGGAATGTAATTAGTCTGTGTCAGCACCCAGCTCTAGCTCTATGGAGCAAGTGAGCGAAATGCCCTAGAGTCCTACTTGGTAACCGATCTCCCAGCCACTCGAGACCCATTACGCGGAAACTCTTTGCCTCGAAAATCGAATAAGGTGGCAAGTGGAAAGGAGTTTTTTTGAGAAGCGGTACTTTCTGAACGAAAAAGTATTTAATACGGAGGAACATTGGTTAACTTGAAACATAGCAACCTAACCTAGCAACCATTATGTGTTCCGATTCTTGTCTTTTTAAAGTTTTCCCACCTCTAGAATCCGTGAAGTGCCCATTTAATTTCGCTTTCCATTTCGCAGGCTCCACAATTCGAACTGGTTCACGTACTTAACTGGCGATTTATCAACAGAATAATGCCATTTGATGTGGATCCTGAGCCTTGAATTTGCGACCAGGGCGGGAGTTGGGGCCGGGAGAAGGGCCCAGTGCGACTCCCCAGCCCGCCGGGGCATCGGCGATGGCACAACAACGGATCTGAGGGCAGACACACTATAATTTAAGCGTGAATATCATTTTTCCATGAACAAGTATCCTGCAGCAATGTATGTGAGAACATTCACAGTAACTGCAATTACCGACCCAACAGCCGATCCTCCATGGAGCTGGGATATATACCCACATATATACAAGTCTGTATTGTGTGTTTCTGAGTCTGTGTCTGTTTGCGGGTCTGCTGGGATCTAAAGAAAATTTATGAAGCCTACCATTATACGATCTTAAGTAGTGGTGGGGATTCTTTCTCAGTGCTCAGCCCTCCTGCGCCGGTGTGTGCGCGAATTCAAGGTTAATTTCGAGGCAGCGGCTTTAACTAGCTGCACGCACTGCCCCTCGCCATCCCCCTGGGGCCGAGCTCTGCTCTGGATATCCCTGCAATCCTTCAACTACTACTCTGTCTCTGTCCGTCGGTCTGGGGTTGATAATTTTGATTGCTGCGAGCCATAAATGATCATAAAAATTATAGCAGCCGATTCGAGCGCAATCGAACCCAGGCCCAGACAAGCAACAGGGAAGACCGATCTCGCGAAAAATGGTGTAAAGAGATTTATTAACTTTTAAAGTTGTTTTTTGTATAGTAAAATAATTGGGTATAAACTAATTAAAAAATCAAAGAGCCTATTAAGACTCTGTTTAGATATGTGTGCTATTTGAACTGAAAGCTCTTTATGATCTGGTTTGTGTTTTGGCTAATTTTTTGTATTTTTCTCTAAGTAATAATAATAATAACAACATGATTAAGCCAGCCAGGAAATGTAGCTTACCACGATTGGTGATCTCATTGCCCGCATTCCGGTTGTTCTCGTCCTGCCCGCCAATACAAGTGGTCGTGCTGGCAGTCTTGGGCTTTCTTGGCACCTCCTCGTCCTCGTCTTCCTCCTCGTCCACATCCTCTCCCGTCTCCACACCGTCGTCCTCCTCGTCGTCGTTCAGAGGCGACTGAGTGGTGGTCAGCGTCGATCCACCAGCCTTTGTGGAGCTGGGACTCAGGTCCAAGGTGCTGAGCAGATTGCCCGCCGACTGGGAGGACGTGAGCGTGTCCTTGTGGTAGGAGCTGTGCCGGTTGACCAGCTTGCTGGCCAGGGACAGGTCGCTGCTGCCCGTACTCTGACGGAGACTGCCCACCACCTGACCGCCCGGCAGGGTGGCACTCCGCTTATGGCGCCCCTTTGACTTGGGGAAGGCGGCCAGGATATTGAGCCACCACTGCGACTCCTCGGAGCTCGTGCCCTTAACGAAGGTCACCCGCTCGGGGGTGGTTATGGCGATGGAGTGGGGATGACCGGTTACCTCCACGGCCCCAGTCACCTCCAGAACTTTGGTCATATCGATGCAGGCCTGTGGTATGGTATCGGGCTGTAAGGAGGCATTTAAAGTCACTTAATTAGAAAGTGTAATATTAAGTAATGCAAATATGATCAAGCTTAATTGTAGCATATGGTTTTTAAACTGATTTTCAATTGCAAAGATTGAAACATAAATCATATTTGTGTCACAATACAACTGTTTATTTAAGACTCTGGCCAATTGATCAATTATAAAAGCTCGGAATCATTTTATTGCGGAAAATTCAAAAACAAAATTAGAATAAAAAGCTCTGCGTGTGGCATGATTTTTAAT
The DNA here is from genome assembly GCF_017639315.1 of Drosophila ananassae. Taxonomy (NCBI): domain Eukaryota; kingdom Metazoa; phylum Arthropoda; class Insecta; order Diptera; family Drosophilidae; genus Drosophila; species Drosophila ananassae. The sequence goes on from NC_057930.1 coordinate 27,565,284, forward strand.
TTTTGGGCAGCTGATAAGATATGGTCAACGTTAAACTTTATTAATTTTCAAGAGCGAGGCCGTAATGCGCAGTTGGCACACATACACCCGATGGACATAGCAAACATTAATTGTATGGCTTTCTATGGTATGCTCGTTCTATTATTGATTGTTATCTACGCAGAATCTCAATATTATGAGGGGGCAAACAAACAAAAATAAACAAACTGGAAGGTAGTTTATGCGACAGTCGCCACTACAAATACAAATTTTATTATAGCACTTACATAATCATCAACCGAATACGTCAGCTCGCCATCGTCATAGAGAACAAACCATCGTCTTTGCCAGCGCTGAAAGAAAACAAAAATTTAGAAAATAGTTCTGATTCTATAAATATTTTAAAAATTATCTGTTGTCTAAAAGGAAAATATCAAGTCGATCATCTGATCTTAAAGGTAGAGAGACAGATATGGTAAGTAATGTTCAACGCCCCCGAAGGAAATCATAATTCCTTTATAATTCGTTCTTTCATATATTTTCTGGCGTTGTCATTCCCATGAAAGGTAACCCAGCACCAGCTCCAGCTCCAGCTCCAGCTCCAGCTCCAGCACCAACGCCTTCGCCTTTGCATTGGCACTGATTCTGAATCTAAATCTGATGCTGATTCTGAATCTGGATCTGATTCTGATTGTTATTGTTGGTTGCCAGAATCATAACAAACGTGCAGCAGGCCGCCGCAACGGTGTAGGACTCAACATGTGTCTGATATTTATGCAAATTGCTAAAAGTCAAAGCAAATTAAGCTCAACCTTCAGCGAAGATGACGTTGAAGTCTGTTGCACCATGGCACCAGGCAACGTTGCAAGTCGCTTGCTAGTTGCAATTCCCTGCAGTTGATTTCTCTTCAGCCAACAATGGTCTGGTGGGAGGGTTGTGTAGTTGCGGGGGGCAGGTGGGCTCTGGGGTATGTGTGAAGTGGTAAGGTGTGTCGAGCGCTTTATTCATAAGGCCCAGAAGAGGAGAACTCGCACACGAATAATCAAGGCTCAGTACCATTTTTCACTTTACGCTCTAGTTCTTTATTTATTTTTCGTATTTCCTTCTTTTTTTCGGATCTGAATTCATAAATATTGTATTGTACCTATTGGATTTTATATCTGAGTCTGTAGGGTGAGGTGGATTACTTCCATCTAGGAAATACTTTCTTTAAGATTTGTTTTAAAAGTAACTAGACTATTTCATATTACTGTTTAAAGTAATATTATTAATAAAAGACTCATACAAACACCCTATAGTTAAAGCCATTATGCATGCGGTTGGGTTGGAGAAACGAAAGTAACCTGATCGACTCTGGAACGAGCCTCTGCTCTCAATTACGTCGAACCAGGTTGCTTCACTTACGCCATTTCAGTGACTGTCTTGTGTCAAATAGGTCAAACATTGGAATAACAAATTAGATTATCTTTGCATCAAGATGCAATAGAAACCTCGCCCCAAATATGCATGTGGAACACGTCTACGGTTATACGGGGGCCCTCGAAGACACCTGAGCCCCCTCCGCATCCCCAAGATTTCCGTATCCCGCCTTCGGCCTACTAAAAAGGTAAGCCGCTTAGACGGCGTCGTTTAGAAGCCCCAGTTTCGTTTCAATAGGCAGACACTCTCAGCGGGAAGACAATGCCGCGGCTTAATTAGCCCGCCGAACGACATATCAATGGCTGCGAGTATGTGCGAGTACTTATGGGCGGGAGGGTGCGACCCAGTGTAAATCGGTTCTGACAGGTACGCTGTTGGCGTCATTACCCCCGGGAGGTTGAATGTCACCGACAGCGAGCCTTGGGGGCCAAACCGATAAGGCGAGCACTGCCCACAATGTACACTGGCAAATGAAATTATATTTATAGTGATAAGAGTTTATTTTTCGCATCGACTTCGTCTATAGCTTTAAAAATTTTTATATTTTTCATTGCTTAGTTAGAAACAGAATCTTATACTTTCTACATATCTCTTCTGTCAGTGTACACAATAGTGGAAAAATAAACAACCGACGGGTTGCCTGCCCCCAAATAATACGAACATGTTAGACACGTCTACTGATAAGATAAGGAGAATATGGCCCAGTCTTGACCAGACCTGGGACCATATCAGAAAGGCGTCTGGGGAAAAAAACAGTCATACGATGTTTATATCGCTTCCAAAGGCGTTGCCAGGTTGGTGGGGCCACTAGCTTGATTAATAGGATTAATTGGGAAACCCACTTATCGATTGCAATAAAATTGGATGAGGAAATCATCAGCAACGATCAGATCTTTTCGGAACATGCATCTCCTAAGCGTCAGTGCATGATTAGTGATAACAGTCGGTTTGACCTCTTAGGCTAATTAAATTTGTATACACACTTGCTATGAATAGATTCAATTCCAAAAAATAAATTGAATTTGCAGGCAGAATAATCAAGAAGTCCCTGTCTTCCCCAAAGGTTGGAAGCAATATTAATAGAGATAATTTATATATAGGTTCTAACCCACATATGGACTGGGATCCAAGCGAGGGTATACTATATTATGCCACCTCACAAAACGGGTTCAAGTTTTATATGCAAATTGGAAGCTCATTTCTTCCGCATACTTATCTCTCTCTCTCAGTCATCACACGTGCCATCGCAATACTGGAGCCCCTCCCGCAACAAACTTAACCCTCTGAAAACTGAGCATGTACTGGAAGTGTTCGGGATCCACTAAATTGATAAATATTTGATAAGATTTTAAATTGATTTATTTTTTTTGGGATTCTAGCTGTAGACTTATGTTGCGTTTATGTTTTGAATTATTTATGCAAAAGCATTTTTTCATTACGTCTTTAATGGGAAACCGTGTATGTAATCGAAAGACTTCAACGTTTCCAAAAGAGGACACAATCTCGGCGTCTTGCGTTAAATTCTTAATTTATATTAATATGATTTTATTACAATGATGCATTCTTTGGATCCTTCGTTCGTTCTTTGGATCTCGTCCTTATTGTTGCGATTTTTATTGGTTTGTTGAGTTCTTTATTTTATAAATTATTTAAGTTTTAGCTAAAGCTATAAAGTTCACATTAACCCCTACTATATGTCACATTTTAAACTGAACTATAAATTTCTTTCGTAGTGGGTTAACACTTAACTGTTGCTATTTGACTGCACTTGCATTGCGCTCTCTTGCTCAAGTGCCCACTTGAAACCGCTAGTCCAGCTCGGCTATAAAGTGGGCTTGGTCTCTGCCCGGCCTGTGGACAAGCGAGCATGCTAATGAGCTGCGTTTTGGGGGCGTGTGGTTGCCAGCGTGCTCGCCTCTATAGATTGATTCTGGGCAGCTGTCAGTTCTGCCCCCACCATTTCTGTTCCCCGGACGTTCAGTCTCCGTTACATATATGTAAATTAAGGCATAGTTCAATTGCGACCACAACGAGAAAAAAACAAGTCGGGATAGTTCTAGACTGCTGCTCACAATATTTGACATTCACCCAAGGTTAAAGCTCTTTATGTCTGCTCCCAGTGCGTTTACACTGAGAAAAATCTGTTTAAAGTTCTCTATATCCCCATAGCAAAAATAATACTATGATTTACGAAAGGGCAGTTATTGGAAAAAATATTAGGAAGAATCATTTAAGAGGCTCTCTAGTCGAAAAAAATAGAAATGTTTTCTGTATTTATTTTTTTATTATTGAAATACTTGAAGGTACATTTGTAGCTCTTAATTAGTCTCCAGTAGGGTCAAAATAAAGGATTAAATCTCAATCAACAAATATGGCCTCTTGGAGCATATTTTCAACATAATCTCTTAAACGTAGCCAAGAAATAAGTTGACTGTACTCTCAGCTACTACTTTCGCACACTTGCCTCCATTCATTTGCAGATCATTTTTTTGAGTAATAATATTGCATTTTACATATTATTGCAGCTATTCTGTCGCCGTTGCAGTCGGCGTCAACGCTGAGACGCCCACAGGCGGAAGAGTATTTAAGGCGAAGCTGGGGTCTAGGACTGCGATTATTGTATCAGTGCAGTTGTCAGGTGCAGTTCAGCAGACCGGCTTACAAGTTGCATTTCTTTAATCTCCCCAACTGATCAAGTAAGTAGTCGCTGACAGGGCGACCGATTAAATCAAGCCCCGCCGTTGATTTGCCGGAAAATTAGAATATTCGGGGGCTGGTGCCGAATAATAAGATTCTCAATAGCCAGATCTGTTAGTTAACTTCTAAAAATAGGCTAACATTGGCCGCCCCTGTTAAAGGGGCCTTGCCGGCGCTGGCTATCTCAAAACAAATAAAACCAAAAAAACCATGCGCGTGTAGACTAGCAGTAATTTTCCAAACGAACCGAGGCGCGCGCAAATCAGACGCCGCTAAACATAATTTACCCACATACTAACAAAATGCTAATCTAGAAAAGCTTGCCGGCACAGTATCCCAAACAAAAACAAACCGAAGAGTGCCGGAAAAAAACAAACAAGCCGAAACCCGGCAGAGCAGTCGGCGCTAACGTAGGCAGATTGTCACGTAAGAGTGATAATGTCCGACGAAAGCTTCACGTAATCGAAGCTTCTGGGGGAACTTCTTCCTATAAATACGGGGCAGCGGCGAACTGGAGACCAACAACTAACCCAGTCCTCCTTCCATCCATACAGATCGAGAGAGCAAGCACTATGGCACTATCACTCACCAACAAGAACGTGGTCTTCGTGGCTGGCCTGGGAGGCATTGGCCTGGACACCACCAAGGAGCTGCTCAAGCGCGACCTGAAGAACCTGGTGATCCTGGACCGCATCGACAACCCGGTTGTCATTGCCGAGCTGAAGACAATCAATCCCAAGGTGACCGTCACCTTCATTCCCTACGATGTGACCGTGCCCATTACCGAGACCAAGAAGCTGCTGAAGACCATCTTCGACAAGCTGAAGACCGTGGACATCCTGATCAACGGAGCTGGCATCCTGGATGACCACCAGATCGAGCGCACCATCGCCGTCAACTACACGGGTCTGGTGAACACCACCACCGCCATTCTGGACTTCTGGGACAAGCGCAAGGGCGGACCAGGTGGCATCATCTGCAACATTGGCTCCGTAACCGGCTTCAACGCCATCTACCAGGTGCCCGTCTACTCTGGCACCAAGGCTGCCGTTGTCAACTTCACCAGCTCCCTAGCCGTAAGTTCTATAGAGGATTGGTCTGTGAAATCCAGATACTAATTTCCACATTTTAATATTAGAAACTGGCTCCCATCACCGGAGTGACCGCCTACACCGTGAACCCCGGCATCACCCGCACCACCCTGGTGCACAAGTTCAACTCCTGGCTGGATGTGGAGCCCCAGGTGGCCGAGAAGCTGCTGGCGCACCCCACCCAGTCCTCCCAGGCCTGCGGCGAGAACTTCGTCAAGGCCATCGAGCTCAACCAGAACGGCGCCATCTGGAAGCTCGACCGGGGCACCCTGGAAGCCATCCAGTGGAGCAAGCACTGGGACTCCGGCATCTAAGGAGGATACTCGCACCCCACTAGCATTAGTTCATATTCAATATTCACGCATGGCAATAAGGCTGATTTGATGCACACTCACATTTCCCTCTAATACGATAAACAAACTCTAGAAGACCCAAAATTATACAAAATTGAGAAAGAATAAACGATAAGCTCTGCACTTAATTAAAATGGAAAATAGATAAAGGGGCAAGGCAGGAATGGAATGGCTATGGGGCCACTCCGATCCTCCGATCAGTCGTAAAACAGAGCTCGAGGAAAGCGGAAAAGAATGTTCGATTTGACGGGCAAGCATGTCTGCTATGTGGCGGACTGTGGAGGAATCGCACTCGAGACCAGCAAGGTTCTCATGACCAAGAACATAGCGGTGAGTGGATCGGAATCGGAATCGTAATCGGAATGGGAGTTGCAGTTGAATCTGATCGGTTGGGATCGGGACTGCCTTCCCAAGGCGGCTCCACACCGAACTCCAGTCGAACTCGAAACTAGTCCAGCCGGTCGCTGTCGAAACTAATTAAGTTAATGAGTTTTTCATGTTTGTTTCTTGCGCTGGCTGCGTTGCTCCTACAATTAAGTTTATGTTTCAGTTTTGGGCCGAGTTCTGTTATCACTTTCGCCTATCGGAATATTAAATTATAATTGTTTTCTTCTCGTAAACTAAATCTGAATTCAGCACATATTTAAGGTCGCTTTGAAAGAAACAAGATAAGAATATTTCAATATTTAAAAAAACCTAAGAATTCGAAGGCTTTTTATCTGACATTCAACTTTAGATAAGCAGTTAAAATACTGCCAGCAAAACTCGCTTATCTTAAAATAATCGAATTAGGCAATAAACAAAGAAATATATTAACTCATTGTTATCCTAAGCTTCCAAGTTTATTGTAACATATTTACTTGAATTTCCCCATTTTGTTTAGAAACTTGCTATATTACAAAGTGTCGAGAACCCCCAAGCTATCGCCCAACTCCAGTCGATTAAACCCAGCACCCAAATATTCTTTTGGACCTACGATGTAACCATAGCCCGGGAGGAAATGAAGCAATATTTCGACGAAGTCATGGTTCAAATGGACTACATCGACGTGCTCATATACGGGGCCACCTTGTGCGATGAAAACAATATTGCTGCCACCATCAACACGAATTTGACCGGAATGATGAACACTGTGGCCACCGTCCTGCCCTATATGGACCGGAAAATGGGTGGATCGGGGGGGCTGATTGTGAATGTTACCTCTGTCATTGGGTTGGACCCGTCGCCAGTGTTTTGCGCCTACAGTGCCTCGAAATTCGGAGTGATTGGCTTCACCAGAAGTTTGGCGGTAAGCTACCCTGATTTAATAAATGTGAAAAGTAACCCTTATTTTGCTCTTGATAGGACCCGCTCTACTATTCCCAGAACGGAGTGGCAGTTATGGCGGTTTGCTGTGGACCCACAACGGTTTTTGTGGACAGGGAGTTGAAGGCGTTTCTGGAGTACGGCCAGTCCTTTGCCGACCGCCTGCGCCACGCCCCCTGCCAGTCGACTGCCGTCTGTGGCCAGAACATCGTCAATGCCATACAGCGGGGGGAGAACGGACAGATTTGGATTGCCGATAAGGGCGGCCTCGAGCTGGTCAAGTTGCATTGGTACTGGCACATGGCCGATCAGTTCCTGCACTACATGCAGAGCAAAGACGACGACGACCAGAATTAAGTATCCGCCTAATAAACCAAGCTGTCACAAAAAGTAGGCAACTGTTTTTAAACCGCCAATAGATATGGGTCAAGCAGAAGGGTGAGAAACAATAATGGCGGATATGTATGGGGGCGCCTAAAAGTATGCAGCGAGCTCATATGGGCGTTATAATTAGATGGAACTATGCAAGTGTTCGTGGAAAAGCTTTTTCAGTGATTTGCGTTTTAGTTTAAATGTCTTTCAAAGTGTTAGAAGTAAAAAATAAATTTAAAAGGTTAGAAGCGAATAGAACACAATGACTACACTCCACCAAAAATACAAATTCTGGGTCATTTTTCCTTGATTTCCCAATAGAAAGCCAAGAGCAACCACTCAAGGGTTTTCCCCATCAATGTCCGCAGCGTTTTCGCGTGCATTTCTTGAGCCATCTGAAGTGTGCGAATGCATGTCGAAATTTCGCCAGAGCAATGCCGTGCAATGAACTTTGGCACATTTCCAAACGCACACACACCGGGCCGAAGGAAACCAATCGGGCGACCGAGAATCGAATGTGAAAACAAACAAATCTGCCGACACATTGCCAGGGAGGAAATGTATGTAGAAGTGCGGTTTCCCCAGGGGAGGGCCGGAGGAGTAGATAGAGTAGGTTGAACTGTGGGCCCGATGCCTTGGCATACTTCCAAATCGAGTGCGTTGCCGTTGTCTTCCTCCTTAGTGGCTCGTAAAAAATCAATAGCCACCAGACCAAAAAGAGCCACAGAGCCATCGGACATTGAGGACCCAACGCAGCGGAATGGAACCAACGGAACCGCCTGGATGGAATAGTTTCGGTCGGTCGGTTGGTCGGTTGGTCGGTTGGTCGGTCGGCCGGCTGGGGCCATATTAAAACATTTTTGCAGTGCCCGTTGGCCGCCATAGATGCAGTTTGCTTTCCTTTCCGCGGCGCAACTTAATTCCATAAATCGATTAGTCACTGTAAGCGAACCATGCAATTGTCCAGCATTTTTCATTTATAACTCTGTTTTTCGTTTAATTTTCTGGTTTCTTCCTCTTCGCTTTTTGGCACACGCTTGATTAATTTGGCGAACCGCTGGCAGCCAGGGGGGGACATTTAAAAATGCAGGAAGTAATCGATTGGTTAGGGCATAATAGCCAAAATGGGAGAGGCCGTGATTCGGATAAGTGTTGGGGTAGGTTGGCTAAATGAAACAAACAATATAAAATGAATCTACAGTCCCCCGACTTTTCTTTGCAGTTTTCTAATGCATTTACTATTTCTTTCCCGTATTTGGAGCTGTTAGATTATCAACAGCCCCAGATTCCTTTCAAGAGCATTTGGGCTTCGGCCAGTTTGACTTTTTCGCTGTCGAGATCGCACAAAAGCATGCGACCGACCGGTTGCCGGCAGTAGGTGGAGATTAATCAACAAAAAATGTTTAAAAAATGAGGAAAAAACTGATGCTTTTTAAATGGCAATACGTGCCTGGTCACCAGGTATTTTACTAATTAACCTGACGGATGCACGCCACGGCCGAAGAAGATTGTGATTATGCAACTGCACGGATGGAGCCAACTGTGTAGGGTGAATTGTGAGATAATAAAGCGCAGATCTGATGGGAACTCATTCGAGACGATGGAGCTAAATAATATTAATTACCATTATATAATTAGTGTTGTTCTTTGATATTTATTTTTCGCAATTTTTGTGTCATAGTCCATAAGTTCTAAAATATTTCCAAACCGGCTGCTTGGCTGCGCTCTTAGTTGTTTGCATTTCGCATAAACACTTTTGATCTAGTTTCCCCGAGCAAAGTTCACCAATCTTGATTCGTTTCATAAGACACAAAAACGAGAAAAATAAAGAAAAGCGCTTGGAACACATGTTAGATTCGAGAGCACAAGCCCGCACAATCGGCTACGAAGCCAAGACCCATTTGTATGCGGCTCTGTAACTTTGCAACTGAGATGTGGACGTGGATGCGGAGTTCGGAGCGGCGCATAAAGATTATCTACGGCTCGCACATGGCACCAGGCGGTCAGACAAGATTATACGAGTATGCGAAATGCGAAGCCAAATAACAAGTGTTACTCAAGGCAGCAAATTAATAGCCAACATTTTTCTAAACTAATCACGACAAGTGCTCCGGGTTTGGGACTGACACAGAAACTCAAACAGCCGGCTCAAAGGCGAGCTCACAGCCGCAGCCTAAGCTATAGCCATAGCCATAGCCAAGCCAAAGACAGATAGATCAGAGTGGGGCTTAAATGCCAGAAAATGCAGTAAGCGAAAAATAAACATGAAGAAAAATGACAGGCAAAAACGTTACTTGCCCTCCGGGGGTCGACGCTTGAAAACGCTTCTACCAACCCCTTCCTCACTCCCCAAACGACCCTAGCCACTCTGAATTCATGGACCATGGACAAGCAATTCCAGATTCGGGAGTGGAGCAGAACCTGAGCCGCCGATCTTAGATTCCGACACGTGCCGGGCCACAATGGGCCCGACAAATGCCCAACAATGTACCACAATGGCGGCAGGAGGAGTGCAAACAGAGCACATTTTGTAAATTTGCGTCCATTGACACTTTTCGCGATACACATCTCGCTGCTCTTGATCCGCAGCTGGGTGTAGGGTCACCCGGTTTAACCGGGAGGGCCATCTTGCCGGCAGTTCTTTGCCCACGCATGTTATCCGTAACCGTTTCAGCCTTGGGCAGCCACTTTGTATGTACAAGAGACGAATGTGAAGAGATGTCAGTGTACTGAGGGAAACTGGGGTGCCATTCCATTAGAACATTCCGAACAAGAGTAGTTTGACTTATTTTTGAATTTTTTCATCTCGAAAATGTACAGAATTTTGTGCCATAAGCCTACAAGATTCTACTATGCCTACTAGTATTAAAATGGTCTCTGTACAATAGTTTTCAGTGTAGAAGTAAGCAATATTCTCAAAGAGGGATTCAAAAAGGGTGGAGCATGGACGGGGGCCCCGGGACCGGTCCTGGGTGCATGTAACACAATCAGGAAGTAATTTTTATGCTATGTACCCATAGCATGTGTCGCCATCATCGTCGACGTAGATGTTGTTGCTGTCGCTGTTGATGCTGATGCTGCTGCTGGTGAGCAAGTGATCTGGCCAGTCAGGGGAGACAGTCGCTCAGCTAGCCGAGGAGTTGATTTGAGGAGTCACTCAGACTGATCTCAAGGCAGTGGTTGCTATTGCACTTTTGCTGCTGACGCTGGCTTCGTTCTGAACTCTCTGCGTGTTGTCGGGGGAATTGCATTTTGTCTGCCGGCTCCCTTTGGGAGTCCAGGGGGTGGGTCACGGCATTGATTGGCAAGATGATGATGACGACGATGATGTGAGGCAATCGTTGAATCAATCTTGGCCAGTAGTTCACCGTTTACTGTTATTAGTTGCTGGAACATTGCATTTTGAGCGTTCCGTATATGGTTTTCCACAGAATAGAAAAATGGGTGCGGATTGCACAAAAACTTGGGAAATTTAACGGATCTCCAGGCTCAGATAGAAGCCAGAACAGTGTGGGTCAAAAGTTCTTAGAGGACTTGTTTGAGAAAATGTTAAAGCTTTTATGGACGCTTTGAAAAACTACATAAGTAATTGTTTTCACCCGAGACTGAAATCGAAACTACGGATTATCCGGATCGTCGATCCAATCAACAACTCTATTCAGAAAACAAGTATTTCGAATTCAATGTAACATGCCTCACGAAAGACCTGCAAAATGGGGAAACTAACGGAAAAACAACGAATTGTGAAATAATTTGGCAATTTAAAATTTGATGGCAAGCGAAATTGCGGCAATAGAAATCGATTAGCGCCACGCTTCAACGGCCCAGAAAGTAGTTCCCCCTGGCCGGCCAAAGCTGAAGAAACTCTGGCTGCTTGTCCGAAAAAAATTAAGTTATCGAAAATGTTTCAGGAAAATGATCGGTAAACGGGCTCGTGCGGAATGCGTTTGGGCCTGGTTAGGCCCGGCTCCCGCTCCCGCTCCCGCTCTCGCTATTTCGCCTCCCTTTCTGGCTTTTCCATTCTCCGGCAAACTCATTCAGCCATTAAATGCCGTTATCTGCTGATTACACAATAAAAGCACAACCGCAGACCAGCAACAACAGAGGCTACTGCTGGGGCGCCCAGAGCCAAGAGACCCAATTCGAGGCGCATCTGCAGAAGAGTTGCAGCCACCGAGAGCAACTGCCACAGCAGCAACATGCAATAATATAACGTAACATTTAGAACGTGGTGGTTGTTGTTGCAACTTGCAAGTTACCCACAAAAGAGCAACGAGAAAAAGTTGCCGCAACAATTTCTCGCAACATTTTGCTGCCTTGCATCATTTGGAGCTGCACTGAGATAAATAAGTTAAGTTATGGGACTTTAAACCCGAGACCAATGTGAGTTTTTTGGGACAAGAGTCAACATATTTTTCTCAGTGCCCACTGCGGTCGCGGAGAGTCAAGGCGAGGGGACAGGCACTCTGGAAAATGGAGGAGCAGCTGAGCAGAACTGGCAGATTTGTGGCGCTCCTCCAGCCAGGATATTTCAAACAGCTTCCCCCATCGGCCACACACACAAAATCAGGCATTAAAAGATGGCCTTTCACCACGCATTTGTTGAAAGCAAGTAGAAGGTAAAAAAAGGCATATGAAAGGCCAAACTTTAGAAGCTATAATAATATTTTAAATAATATTTAATAAAAAAACTAACTATTCTTCTCCCCTCACTTAGCAGCTGAGCACAATAGTATAAAATAAAGTATTTTTGAATAAGGATAATGGAGTATCTCTTCACTATGTTGCATCAAGTTTAGATCTTACTAGTTCTTGACTATGCATATTACAAAATTTATTTAAGGGTATTTAAAGCCCAATCGAGGCCAGCTTTCATTTCTTGTTTTCCAGCTCGGAAAATGCCAGCCGATTGCCAGCATTTCTGCCTGGGCCACCTTGTATCTAGGTGCAAGAAATCGAGTCTCAAATTGCGCCAAAGCCGCCAACTGGCCCGCTCCGCTCTTGGCCATTAGTTATTAGAGCTTGGTCAGCGTGTGTGCCGCGGCGAGTCATTGTATTGGTGTCTTGGAATTTTCAACAAGTTTTGCTAAAATATGATATTACCCAAGCAGGTTGCAGTGGAAGAGAAAAAATAACACTGCCAGGGCAGCAACAACCGCAGCCAAAAATATTTATATGGATATTTGGAAATGGCGCCCCATTCCCATTCCACGTTGGGTGAACAAACTCCGAGAGTGATTCGGTTGCAAGACCCGAAAGTGCATATATGCCATCGGCCGAGGGGGGTGTGCAGTGTACACATATGTTGGGGCCCGCTGGAACATCGTAAATCAGTTGCCCATTGATTGACGTTGATTGTTGGTTCGTTTTGTTTGTCGCCCGTTCATTGAACTCATTTACAGATTCGGTTTCTTTTCCACTTATTTTGTATATTTTTTGCAATGACACAGCATTAAATGTCAGCCATTTCCAGTGCCGGCCAACCGCTGGAGTACCCCCAATATTTTGGCAGGCCATCTGACAGCCATGTGAGATTTGCGACCATGGAAGAGTCAAGACCCACGAAGACACTCTTGTGAGATAAAGTCATATGGGTTGATGCATACACGTGGTCACAACAATGAAGCTTCTGCATCGCGCCGGAGGTTGAAGGTCTTTGCTCAGGTTAATTTGTTGTCGAGCTTTTCGGTTGATTTATGAAAATTGCCAATATTTTTCTTTTCAGAGCTAACAAGCCAGACAGCTAGCAATTTAAGCAGATTTTCAAGTTGCAGGTTGGCAGAGTGTTATCATTCTTGAAACCACTTATAAAAACTGCCTAAAAGAAGTGTTATAAGTGTATTTTTTCAATTAGCATAGGGTTTTGTATTTTATTGTGAAGCTCAGTTACTAGTGTAAGTACTACACAAAGTTCTTCGTGCTTTCTTGACCTATAGAGGTTATCTGGAAGTGCTGATTGCAGTTTCAACACATTTAAATATTAATTCTGCTTTCATGACATTTTTCCCCCAGTAGCACTTTGGATCTGAAGCAAAGGAGACACATACTGCCATGCTTGTTCCCAGGCGTTATTTGATCGGACTCTTTACGTTTTTAATTTTCCTTGGAGTTTGGGCTCAACCGTCTCAGATAGACCAACCCATTGCCTTTGGAAAGCCGTGCATTCATGGATTTTGCTGGAAGATGCAGAAAAGTATAATACTAAATGCTAAAACTACTTAAAGCCTCCAGTTGCATAATAAACACTATTAATTTTTGAATCATGTGTCTCTTTAACCTAGTTCTGATGGCTTTATCTATTTTTTAGAGCCATGTCAGGCGGTTTGTGTCAAGTTTGCGCAAATATCTCCCACAGTTCAGAGAGCAGTTGCCATAATAAATTGATGCAAATGAACTTTTGACTAACGAAGGTCAATTGTCTTTTGTCAGAGTTTGTGTATGCTTTTTTAATACAGTCTCTGTTGTCATAGACGCAACAGAGATAGATGGATAGATGGAGGTTCCCGGACCCCACTCAGCTAAACTCGGGCTAATTATGAGCCCCAGACCCCCTGCCATCCCCTACCGGAGTACAAAACCAAATTAATTGAATCGGCAAGAGCAGCGGAAAGAGCCAACATAACCAAAATAGAAACTGAAAAAATCGAAGAAAAATGCCATAATGGGTTCACTAATTGCTTCAATTAGACATCGACCGAGTCTCAAAGGCAGCAGCAACAGGTGTGCGAAACGACCGGCAAAGTTGTGCAATATCTCTGGGGCTCAATTGCAGTCCGTCCCTCGGTTGGGGCCAAGTACTCGAACTCGAAATCGTACTCGGATCTCTCTATTGTTTTCGAAAGTTCACGATATTTTTGTTGTTTAGCTTTTGCGGTCACACCTTTGTGGATTTTTCAATTAAACGAACAGCTGACCTTGATACTTCGCTGGCAATCGAGTTTCTACTTACTCAGATTGATTTCTGTCTCTCATGGCTTACTCTTTACTTAATCTCCACTCACCTGAAAAGAAAGAAAAAATCCAAAAGATTCATTAGTCAGTCAATAGATGCAAGAACACAAACTTAAGAAGAACAAACACACTTCCTTATTGGAAGATGCCTAATCTGGTGGGCCATTAAAAGCCCATGGAACTCTCTAATGCACTGACAAAAATAAACCCAATGAATGTGCTTTTGAGGGTCTAGTTTAAGATACTACTTTTCTATGAGTTTCTCCAAATAATATTATTATTAGTCTTAAAAACTGAAGAATTTTGTTAAATTTTAACAGTGGCCTTTTTATTCCTTGCAGCCTGAGAGAGCCGGCTGGCATAATGAATTGTCAATCATTATGCAATCTTCGAGTGAAAAATGATGCAGCAGGTTTCCCGGCTCTCGCTGGGATATCTTTTAGCCGGAGAATGCGTGGGCCTCCAACATTTAGACATACTCCGACACAGACGGACAGCCAGACAGTCGGACGGCCGGCCGGACAGACAATCTTGTGATGTGCAACATGGTCTTAGATCTTTTGCCGTGGCATGTGGCGCTAGAGTAAAAGGCTTCAGGGAGAGAAAGAGGCTTGAACTCGAGCTGGGGCTCGAATCTCGACTCGAAGTTGCAGTCGGAGTTGGGCCCATCATTTATAACACGGACAGCTCTTCCGTACCCTTGTCGGATCGCATTTTGGCGTTTATTATGTGGCGTTCTTGTTTGCATACAGCAATACAGAAACTCGCACAAATACCAGCGCCCAGCGAGCTGGCCCTTTTAGGAGACAAGACAAGTTGCACGATGATGGATGCCACAAGCCCGGCTCATAAATTGGGCTTGTTTCGTTGCCCAGAAGATGGGCAGCCGTACGGGGGCGTCGGTGGCTTGGATAGCCTTGTCAACACACCCATTCCGAACGGGTATTGGGAAACGCTTTTGTGATCTGGGCTTGAAGGCACTGCTTGCGAAAGCGTTTTGAATGAATGAAAAATCGAAGAAACCATTGAAAACGACTGCGAATTCGATTCAAAGTAAACTAACATCGAATACCTCAGCATTGAATCATGTTTGAAGGCACTAATTGGTTATTAGAGTGCATAAATCAATAATGGTTTCTACTAATAATTTTATGAAAATATAAATTAAAGTTTTACCTGAGAAAACAGTCTGTGGGGAAGCAGGTCATTGCGTTAAAAACAACCAGTACCCCTAAACCATTAATATGCAATTAAGATTGTTTGGAAAACAAATCAAATTTAATGTTCACCGCAAGCACAGCCGACAATTACATTACCAGCTCGAATGAAAGACTACAAAATTGACAAACTGAAAACTAATCAATGCCGTAATGATCACTGCTGTTGCCAAAGCACCGCAGGAAGTCAATTATTGATTTAGTCATTACCAAAGAGCCGAGAGCTCTCGTTTTCAATATTCGTATATTGATTGTTGGCTGGGCATTGTTGTTCTCGGGTGAATGCAACTTCCTTTGGGGCGACACACAGCACTTGTTGTGCTCATAAAAAGTTAATAGAGTTAACTATTAACTTGTCAGTGGGCCCCACAGCGTTGGCCGTTTTCCGTTTTGCAAGAGGCGCCCATTGCGAAAGGCCCGTCCGTACTTACTGACATTCGGGGAGAATCCGGAGCTGGCAAGTCGTCAAGCCACCCAGTCGTCAATCATTTTCATTTCGTTAAACGTGTCAAATGACGGGCGCGAGCGGAAATCACCAGTTGCCTTTTTTATGGGTGACTGGGAGACTAGGAGACTGGGACGCTGGGAAACTGGGAAACTGGGAGAGCGGCAATTGGCTTATTAAATGCACCTTAATGCGATACGTGTTAAACGGAGGCAACACAAAAACAAAGTAAAAACAATTGCAACATCGCCGCCACGCCCACTGCTGCTGCTGCAGTTGCTGCTGCAGGAGGCGTTTTTTCGCAATCGGTGCGAGCGAGACACTCTTTAAAGTGGAGCCCGCAAACAAACGGCCTGAAAAACAATACCCCGGCATGGGCAACAAAAAAGGTAATTACGCGGAAATCAAACATCAAATGTCTCCCTGGTGATTTTGCAAAAAGCCGTTACCGTTATGATGAAAACTTTAGTGCGACTATTTTCCAGCCCCTCCATATGTCTATAAGTCTGTGTGCCTCTCCGCGACTACTTTTTGTGTTTGGCTGCACAATATTGCACAAAGCGCGAACCAGATGACAAAAACAAAACAAACACCGACAAAAACAATATGCGAACTTGCATAGAGCTGCAGCAGCAGCCAGCAAATGAAAAAAGTTGAGTAATATCTTGGCAGTCGGCCGGAGGGGCTAGCCGGGAGGCTGGGCCAGAAAGATGAGTAGAGATCTCAGAGTCGGCTGTGGGCTTCGAATGGGGAATACGCTGGAGTCAGCACAAATCGGGCTCTAGAATCTGCCGGAAGAATCCGAGGCACCACGGAGTTACGTGACAAAAGGTTTGTCAAATAACCATAAAAATTCTTTACATGAGTAATGACACCTGAACACGTAACTCACCAGCAGTTCGCTTGTCCAACCCATTCAAGACTGCGCTAAAAAGTCTGTACAACATTTAAAAACCAATTCAAGACAACGCGTACAAGAGTACGTATTTTTGAAGTTCTCATACTATTAAAGATGAAGTTTCCACTAAAAGTAAGCTCGCTCAGCAGCCCCTACATAGTTGCAGGGTAACCCCAACTCTGAAATAAAAAGCACACTCACATTTCATTAAGGCTAGTCCGCTAGGCTTGATGGGCACAATAAAACCACACCACAGTTAGATATATAGCCTCGACTGTCTCGTGGCGTCTCTCTCTCCACTGTCTGACAGTTCGTCAATGCAACCGCACACAGCCTGCCACATCCCCGCCTGCCATGTCCCCACCCAATGGTGCCCCATTCAGCGGCAATGACGGCGTGGAAATCCAATACGCGATCTCTCGAAGTCAACGTCATCTCCGTTAGACGCCGAGTCTACGTAAGTCTCGCCTTGTCTCTGCCCGCAGTTTTATGTAATGGAAAGAAGCTGAAGAAACAGGCAACACATTAGGAAGAGTCTTCGGGGTTATGTGGAGGATGAGGGAGAACGGAGCTGGCCATTGACAATACGTTGGAGTCTGAGCCGAAGTAGAGGCTACATCTCGAAGCTTGAAGATCGGAATTGGATGTTCTAAGTTTCGTTATACAAATTATTCAGCTTAGATATCCTTGCTCTCTTCAAATTCAGGACATTCATCGATTAGAAACTCCCTTTAGAAGAGTATTCGAAAAATCACTCCATTGTATCGCTGCCCTTTTGAAATATGACTTTAAACAATATGGTGCCTTCTTCTCGCTGCCAACTGACAGGATGGACGGAACCGCGAGATGAGTTTTGTTTCTTGACTTATTTTTTGTTATGTCGCTGTCCTCACATGCTTCTATGGGCTGGATTCTGCGAGTGTTTTTGCCATTCAGTTCCCGGGGCGTTGGTGGTCCCCCCGGGAGATTACCGTTAACAATTGGTGGCCCTGCGAGGAGCGAGCAATCAATTAACACACCTTCGGGTGGGTGGATGAGGGAAGAGGCCGGGCCCACGGCGAGAACTCCTTCCACGCGCGGCACTCCGCCGTTGACAGTTACAAATGCATCACTCGCTCGCGAGTCGTGGGCTAATTTGCGGTTTCAGCTTGCAGCCAGGCTAATTAACATATAAATTTAGAGGTGTTTCGCATTTGTGTTTATTTATGAATGGAGCTGACAGAGACGAAGCGGTGGCTGCTCGTGGAGGTGGAGGAGGAGACTCGGAGTGGGAGAGAACGGAGTGCACTTGAAAAAGATACACTTCGACGTAGACTGGGTTTTGGTTCAAGACTTCCAGCAAACGATTCTGTCAGTGTGGCAATCTGCAATATGCATCTCGACTCGTACTCATATGCAAGCCAAGGTCGCTGCGGGTTCCGTTCAACTGCAGCAGCATCGACAAAAGTCGATTGCAGTTTATGGCCGAGAGTTTAGCGGGCCAAGATTTATTGGCATGTTATTCTAATTGCTATTTATTAGCAGAGGGGGACCGAGCAGCGGCGCAGCTGCCGCAGTGTCTGACAATCACTCACTCAGTTAGTCATTCCGTTCATTCGCTCATTCAGTCATTCCCGAGCTGTCAGGCCGTCAAGTGTGCAAATTAGTTTGTTTGGTTTCGTTTTTATGCATGCGCTTAACCCACTTGTCTCCTGTGTGCCTAGAATTGATCGCCTAAAAATAACTGCATATTCGAGTAAATATTTGTATTACTTTCGAATCAGTTTCCCGAACATCTCAATTGTTTTCCAGGCTTCGATTGTGCAACACACTGGTACTTTCGCCACCAGGAAGTTGTTTGTAATTATCGTATAATTAGCGAGGTGATAATTAAAAAGGTCTGAGGTAGCCCCAATCGTGATCGATTAATTTAGAGGTGATCTATGGCTGTTCCCCCCGCCCAGGCTGCATACTTATTAGTTCTGGATTACAGATCTGCCACCTATCCATCCGCTTCGCCCACAGCCTCTCCGGCAATTCATTTCCACTTCCCCAGCCCGATCTGATCCGCAAAGCGAACTACACCCACACCCGGCCGGCTGCAGTCCGAGCGACTCAACCAATAGCTCCCATTCCGATCATCCGTTAATTGCGACTAATGGATTTGCTTACCTGTAGACGATTTTCAGTTAATATTCTAATTTGTTCTCCCCACCCCAGCCTCCCCCTAAGCGCTTGTAATTAGTTTCCAGAGGAAATTGCCAACGACTACGCACGCTGTGGGCGTAGGAAAAAAAACACGAAAATCCAAATCTAGACTCTTCCTCTATCGGCACTGGAGAGATAGAAGGCAAGCGGGCGATCGTAAAGTGGTTGATGCTTATTTTTATAGCGGATTCTGCCGACTATCAAAAGACCATAAACCGAGTCTGACCGCAAATCGCAGCTATTACCGCTAGAGAAACCAAATTAATATGCAGCATTTCGTGTAATTCGCCCACCAAGCCAAAACACTTCCTTAATAAAGCCCAGGGAGACCCGGCCCGCTGAGTGAGAGGCCAACTAATGCGTGCATAATTTTTAATAAATATTTTTCAAGATCTCCCTGCAGCTGCAGCTCGGATCGCGGATCTCGCATCGCGGATCTCGGGGACTGCCTGTGGAGGCAGTCCGAAAATGCTTCCTGGTTTAATTAATAAAGCTCTGGCAGCCCGGCAGAAGCACCGACTTCTAGCCCGCGGCCAGCTCCTGACCAACTTGTCAATCAACAGCGTTCCTGAATCTGGGACCAGCCATAACCACCGTGATTGTGAAGATCAATTTCATTATCAGGCTGAGGTTGAGATCAGCCCGAGGGAGGTAGGAGTGGGCAGAGAGGAGGACATGCGGCGGCTGCGGAGAAAACACTTCCGTTTTAGGAAGTCGGTACAATGAACTTCCCGCTTCAAGGCTCGACCACTCAATGCCTCCTCACGCAAGAGTCGTCATTATGAAAATATTTCCCCACTGGAACCAGCATCTCCCGCGAAAGCTTATCGGCTGCTGCTCAGCCAGCGCTTATGTTGCCCACGTGTCTGTCCGTCCGCCGCACCACTGTACAGCCACCGCACCACCATCCACCATTCACCATCCACCCGCCCCACTGTCCACCCGACGACGCTAGAGCAGGTTTTCCTTTCTGGAAATTATGCACTTTGTATGCAGAAAAGCTGGCTAGGCGATAAAAATCTGCATAATTTCAAGCCGTAAGTTTATTGCCGTTTCCTAGTGCTCTGCAAAAACCACCATATAGTGCAAGCGCAGCCAGACTCTGCGGCAGAAAGAGTCGCAGCTTCCCCCTTTTCCTGACCCTTTCATAATCGTAATCAATATTAAGATATATGATAAATTATCTGGTTCCAAATTGCAGCGTTTAACTTGTCAAAGGAAATTATCGGAAATTATGCTAAAAAGGGTTTCAGCGGCCGCAGTGCTGAAATTGCTTTCGGAACTCTGGACGCTTAACTTAACTGTCAATTTGTCTCGAGGGTTATGAGAATGATCGAATGTGTTGGTTCATCGTTTCGATAAAGATCGATGGGTTCGCTTCCCAGAGGAAGGTAGAGATAAGAGGCTGTCAGGTAAAGTCTCTTTTAAGAAATTAAAACGACTTTAATCGCTCAAGGGTTGAGTTTAGGACTCTAGAGTTCCAACTTGACTTTCTGATTGGTAATATCTGGTAAACAAAAGGCTTAGAGCTCAGCAATTGCCTTGCAACACCTGCAGCAGTTGGTCGCACAAGTGGAAGTGGGGCTCAGGGAGCAAGTAACTGCCTTTCTGGGGGCAGGAAAGGGAACAGGCTTTATGGCAAAGGCTCTTAGTGGGTAACCCAGAGCCCAGGGCTGTGGATTTGCTGAAGGCCTAGAAAGGGGAGCTGATGGTGGTTCAGGTGAGATAGCGAAGTCAATCTCATCGAGATTGTTCCCAAAAGGTAACATAATACGAAGTGAAACTGAACCTTTGTTTAAGATTTCCGAACGAAACTTTCTAGCAAAATAATATTCATACAGATCTTGAGGAAATACTGATTGAATTCCAACATCTACCGACGAAAAGTATCTACAGAATGGCTTCCTAAATGTTTTTCCTTCCACTACACGGTTTCTACTGCATCACCGCAATTAGCCACGCCCTCGACTCGAACCTCATCGTGAGTGCCTTCCCCTAGCTTTTGGACTTTCATTGGATCTCTGAGCATTGCGAGCCAGCACAGCAACAACATCCGGTTAGTGCTACTTGGCTGTTGTGCTGGCCGCGACCACTTCTGCGCACAAATGTTAATTAAATACCTGTCCATCTATTAAAAAACATACGTAAATTTATGTTGTTAACAAGGAAGTGCGCTCCGCGCATGCGCACACTTTTATTATTATCATCAGCATCGCTGTCGTTTGTGGAGTTTGTGGAGCCGTCGCTCAACTCGCATCAGGCCGCGGCCACCATTTGGTCACTACTACCTGTCCGCCAGCTCCTCCCCCTTTCCCCTTCCCCTTTCGCCTTTTGGCATCCTCCTCTCCCCGGCTGCTCCCCAGCAGGCTGCTCTCTATGGCAGAAAGGCCTGTAACTGTTTGCAGCCATTTGCATATGTCGCCGAACGTTTGCGTTGCGGTTTTAACGATGCGCTGCTGTCGCCACGTCGCTACGTCATTCGCTAATTGGTCGAGATACAAATCGCCACGAGAGAGTGAAGTGACGACGTCGCAGCCTCCAGCCGGGCATCCCAAGAGAAACAGGATGAGGATGAGGATGTGGTCGGGGCGTTGTCGGGAAGCCTGCCATCAGCTGTTGCCATTGCGGGGGCCTACACCGCCAGCATAATATTAAGTTGGCCCAAAACTTAAATAAAAAGACTGTCATGGTATTCTGTGTACAAATTCCTTCCAGTGTACTTAGTTTCTAGCGGCCATCATCGCCTTCCCCCAACCGGTGGCACTTTCTTCGACTGTGCGTTGTCTCTGCCCCGCCAGATGCTGTCAAATATTTGCTCAAGTGTTTCTACTTTTCACACCACCCCGCACTCCCCCCAACACACACCGCCCATGTCAAGCCTGCCCCCTACCGCCCCCTGGGCGGACAAGGCTGGCAATTTGCTTTATGGGATTTACGTGTAGTGGGGATAGGTGGTTTGGCATTTTCGGGAAAGTGGACATCGGAAATTTGGTTAGCCTTAATGCATTCAAGGTGTGATTTTTTCTTTTCCTATGCCCCCAAACCGACTGGTTGGTGTGGAACCACTCTTGGAAAGAGGATCGCTTTTAATAGTTGGCCCCACTTTGCAGCTCATAAACAAGCACAGTTTCCATGCGACTTAGTTCTTAAACTACGAAGTCTTATTAGCAAAGACTCAGACTCAGAAGCAAAAACTCACCTTTGTTCTGTATAAAGGATTGCTGAAGTCCCAGTCTGGCGCCACAAACAAATATCCGCATTTGGAGACCTTTCGCGATGCCTAAACGAATAAAAAAGAGAAAATGTTACCAAATATCCATAATATTATTATTGTCAATAAAGATTCGTAATACTAATAAACACATTTCGTTGCTAATTGGCTATGGAATATAAATTATGTAACAATGTCATAAGTCTACGAAAGTTGGGTAAATATTTGGCAGCCGTTTGATAACAAATGTTCAATAAAATATAAAACGAATGAATTCTGAATTAGCAAAACAAATTTTTGAATACTGCATTGGCGCCAGATACGAGGAATGGAAATGGTTATCAGAGTGAGCTTATCTTCCAGCCGAAAAAACAAAAAAATTTAAATGTATTTTTAATTAAAAATGCCAAATTTTTCGCAGCCCCTTTCTGTGGGGCTTTTATCGTTGGTTGCTTATCGCCGTCGACTTCTTGCGGCTGTTTGGGGCGCACGTGTCGCGCTAACCATGCCCCAGCCACAGATATGTACTCGCAGAAGCCTATATATCAATATACCCACATATATACACTGCTTCTCCCCCAACGATCCGTCTAAGCCATGACTAATGTTAATGACGTGCGCCAATTTAACTGTCTGCGTGGTATTTTTGCCTCTATTTTTTGGGGGGGTCTAAGCAAATAAAATAAATTACAAGTAGGAACAACTACAAAAACCAGACCACTTGGTGTTGGAAGCCGCGATCGGGTGGGGAGGGGCGAGTTCAGGGGGTCTTGGCCTTTTGCACACCTCGGCTCTAGAGCCCGCGAACAATAAGCGACAATTGGGCCGCATTTAAAGTGGATTTCAGTCGTTAGTCGCGCCCGCCATTAGGCTGCTGTCGGGCTCTTGTTTTGGATTGTTTTGGTCTGATTTGGGTGGGTGTTGTGTCTTTTCATTTCCAGATTTGACAAAGCTGCAAATGAGCGTTCCAGTGGCCCCAGTTATCTGGATGCAATTGATCCCGATTCAACTGCGACTGCAACTGCAACTGCGCTTGGGTCGCCAATCATTTACTAATTAAAGAAAATAGCCCCGACCTCGGGATAGAGTTACTGTTTCTACACACTTTTCAGTCCGTTTGGTTATATAAAATTCAAAAATTGTCGAGTGCTAGTAATTGTAACATGCAATCAAAACATACGTGTACGAACACATTTTACAAAGAGACCCCAATTAGGCCACCTTTCTGTGACTGACCAAACACTCTCGAATATGGCCAGGGATTTCTGTCCCGATCCCGACCGACCCCGAGCATGTCTTGTAAGCTGACACCATAAAATGTTTACAAAACAATAAAATCGCAAAGACCCAAAACCAAAACCAAAGCCCAGAAACAAAATGTGTAACTCGGTAGTACCCGGCCACTCACTCTCCAGCGGCTCCCAACTATCCAACAACTTAACAAAGTTGGCCGAGAAAACCTCCCACTCCTCTTCCACGGAGGTCTAATCGAGCCACTCTATATATATTTTTTCTTTTTGGGGTCTCCGGCTGTCTGGTTTGCAATTACGCTGGCTAATTTTATTTATCTGGTCTGTGCCTTTTTTTGCATTTTATGATACTCGTATTCTTTGTACTATTTGTTGTTGTCGGCGGTGGGTCGTTTAAATGCGCCATTAACATTGATTTATGTGAAAAGTCGCACGTTTGTATTCAAATATCTGGGGGATAGCGAGAGCGACTGGGTGAGAGACTTGCAACAGCCGCTGCAACAGTAGCTGCAATTTTAGTTGCCACTGCAAGTTGCAGTTTTCTGCTGCTGCTGCTGCTGCTGCTACTGCTGTCAGGCTTTCATCAGGTTAAGTCAGTCGACACGTTTTCCACATAAATTTCAATGGGTCCGAGAAGCTAAGTGACAGAAATAGGTTCAGGTTTAGTGGGTAGCACCTTCTAACGACCCGTTTGCGATCGGGCTCACACGATCACCAAATTGCGATCTACTTTTGTCACATTACGGCCACCGCTAAACTGTGCGACGTGTGGCGACTCCGGTTGTCTGATTGAAGAGTTATTGGGGGGTGTACTGGGCTCCCGAGTACCGTTGGCTACTCGTAATACCCGACCACGTATCTTAGACCGACTCTCTGGAACACACGGGGGCACAGCGCCATTCAGACATAAATTATCAATGCCAGCCCGGTTGTTGTTCGGTTGTTTGCACAAATAAAAAATTTATACAAAAAGTACTCGGGAAAATCGTGACTAAATGAGTCACAATTGTCTTCCAAATTGTGCGAACTGATTTTCGATACAAGAATATATTAAGTAACAAAAACAGCGCACATTTTAGAACCTTGAATACTCTAAGGTAGTGCTTGAAAAGAAGTCCCCACATGTGGAAGCAAAAACAGGCCTTCGAATGGATTTTAATTGTAACTTGGCCTAAACTGTCTCTTAAAAAATGGTTTAGACTACAAGAAACAGACCACCCTAGCCCCAACTTCTGTTTTGAGAGTATGCCAGCAAGTCCAAGCCCCATGCTGAAAATTTATGCATCGCGCATGTCCCCGCTGACACACAAATGGGAGCTTTAAAAACAGATCATAGCTGGGGAGAGGGGCTTCTGGGCTGCGCGTGCAGAATTTTGAGTGAGCCGATGGGCGGGATAGGTGTGGCACCGCCCCCGGGCGCTGGCTAATGAAGCAAAGTGCGCCGTGCAAATGTGGGCCGAGCCAAACAAAAGCCAAACTGATTGATCTGCGGCGAGTGAGTAACTCAAACACAAGTACGAATGCTAATGACAAATCAAAAGGTTGTGACTGCCATGGGGAATTGTGTATGTAACTGGAGCCAAGGTAAAAAGAGGTTTTCGGCAACTTGTTGATTGTAATCGAGAGCATTAAAGGTTTTTCGATTCCAATTTAACTTAAGGTACAATATTGTTCAGCTCATTAGCCGGCCTTCCAATTTAAAAGTTAACTCAGCTGAATGGTACTTATGGGTATGTGTGTACTACGTATCATAAAAAAAGACTAGTATCTATTAAATCTAAATTACTTCTAAATGCTAGGAAACAATTCGATTGAACCCAAACTACTTACGACGAAAACACATAAAGAAATCACTCGAAATGAAGTCATGCAAACACAATTATGTATGACAGACAAAAGTAAAGAAACTAGAAACGATTGGGCGCTCTTAGCTCATACTTATCCGCAATGTGTGCAGTTTATATAATACTTACTGGTTCTGCCAGGCCCGACGCCGATGCGGTTCGCTATTGCGCAAGCGTGCAAGATACGAATAGAGAATGCATTTGGTTAGTTGTAGAATTAAATACTAATAACAGTCGCGGCCAGAGAGTGAAAGATGGAGGGGGCAAATGACTCAATTAACGACGGCGAAGATGACTGCCATTGGCGGGGATGATGCTGATGCAGTTTGACATTTAGCCACATCCAAGATGACATTCAAGAGGCTCGAGATGAGGCGAGCCCGAGACTCTTCAAGCTGCAGCAGCCAAATGAATTTAAATTGCATGAGACCAACTTGTTTCCGATTTAATTTGATAACAAACCAAAGGCGAGAGGCAGCTCTTCATCGTCGTCGTCGTCGTCGTCAGCGCATACTTATGACTGTGAAATGTCAAATCAAAAGTCACGTTTTTCACTCACTGCTAGCTGATTTATTGGCAGGGGCCGAGCTATTAACTTAACCGAACCGCTGGCCATAAATCGGCTCCGAGCCCCACTTGCAGAGTTGTGGGAAATTTCACTTTTGCCGCTGCTGCGGTTAATAAGCCAAAAACCGATTGACAAATAAACAATTTGTGGCATCCCCTCCACAGAGCACGTATGTGTCTGTACATCCAGCCTTGTGTATAGTGAGGCCTGTTTAGTTAGTTAGGCTCACGCACACGTGGTTCATGTCCAAGTCAAAGTCAAGTCGCGTCACAAAATCGCCTCGGATTTGGATTCGGATTCGAGTTGGAGTGGAAAGTTGTTTCCAGCTTCAATCTCTTGAAGCTTGTTGAATCTCTGGGGCTTTTAACTCAATTTGAGCCTGCTTCGGCTTCGGCAGCGGCAACGGCAGCGGCAGCGGCACTGGATTTGTTTGTTTATTTATTTTTGTTTATTTATACATGTGTTTTTTCAATCTTGCCCCGATGTCGCCGCGGTGTAGTTGTTGTTTCGCTTCGAGTTTCTAAGTTGCGGCTTAATAGGCAAGCAGCCACAACAAGCGGCGAACCAACATCCTCAACCCATTGCTACAAGAGCAAAAGCAGCGGGCTAAATCATCATTAGCCATCACATCAATCCAGTTGGCAGTAAGATGGCAACAGGTTTTCTTCGCCGCGATAAGCAATTTTTAGTTTATGTATTCCTCTTAGTGGCTGTGGCTGCTAAACCCCAAAAACACCATATTTGAATAGTCTCTTTGAATCGATAAATTACGCATTGATATGATGAAGATTTTAATTAAAACATGCAGACACGAGATGTACCAGAAGTTCAAGGTTGAGTCCTATGATTGATGTGCAGAAATACCCCAAAATGCTATGTTATGTCGTAAATTGATGAAGCTCCCTACCAAGCCACAACAATCGGGGGAATTTCAATTATTTCCGCTGGTTAGTATGCTAATTAATTCCGTTGATTTCTCAATGAGTTCCCTTGAAACAGTTTTGCGGTGACAAAAACACAAGAATACTCAGTATTGCGCCGAATGGGGTTATCCAAACTTTAAACTTCTTAAAGGTAAATACAATAAAATTTCTCCAGAAAACAATTTTGGCTTTTCCCTTGCTGAGACATGAAAATTACAGGCCATCCATTCAGTAATTGAATCATCAAGTCCAGTCCCCCAGATATGTGGTCTTTTGTCATACCCTCGTCCCTTCGGAAATGGGGCAGACATTTGGAATTACTGATCACTGCCGATCGCCGATGAATGAAAACCAATTTTACCCGAAAACTGCCTTTTCCCCGGTTATGAATCGTATCAATCAATCGATGGGGAGGTTTCGGAGGCGCATAATTAATGTGTGAGAACAACTTTCTTTAGTGGCCATGAATCGAGCGGCTTGGGCCGAAACAAAAATGAAAGTGGCCCTCACTTTTGGCCACAGGCTCGTCGCCGATCTTAGGCGCGATTAAGCCGATGTCGGCTAATCTCTGCTCATTCATAAACATAAGTATATGTGCCTGGCCCACCACGCATGGAAGCGTCTCCGACATGAAATATGATTAATAAGATTCGCACGCTTATTAAGTCACCCCGGACCCCAATCGAAGGGAACAAGTTGTAGACTGTGAGAAGAAAGTGGTTTGCGATCCGTCCGGGCACAGGTTGAGTGACTGCGAGGGGCGGCTCAAGGGTTGCGGGAGGCCACCACCTGCCCGGAGCACTTTGTCGAGCGTTTTGTGGCCAGACCAAGCCAAGGCAGTAAACAGAAAGTGAATGACGCAGAGGGACAGATAAGCCAAACAAGATGGAAAGATACTAATTTAGAACAAGATAAAAAATAAAAGTACAAGATAGTGGAGAGCCTGTCTGAGCACCTAATACACCTGAGTAATAGTGTGTTTATTAAAAATTAATGTAAGCGAGTTGCCAGCTAAGTTTTATTTAATAATTGACTTGTAGATTAAATGACAAAAAAACTGAAAAATTACTTTTTCATACACGAAAATCCAAAACACCTTTGACAGCTTTTCAAGGGTATTGAAAATCGAAAGTACGAAAGAAATCGAAAGCAAAACTCCAAAACCTAAGCCAGAAACCAGCAGACGAACATTAAGTGCAACAAACCGATGAACCGTCGAGCGGAGACGGGGCAGCTGCCTGGTGGAGCAGGGGCTGTCATGGGCGGAGGCGGAATGGGGTTCGAGCGGCAAGTGCACGGTACGGCATGGCATGGTATGGCTTGAAAAATATGGTGTGCCATGGCACTGGGTAGCAAGTGTGACTGACCAGCAGCAACTGCGAGGCAACTGCAGTTGGAAATGAAAGCGAATGTCGTCGTGGTTGCTGCTGAGGTTGTTGTTGCCACTGCCGAAGACCGATGCGGTTTTATTTCGATGGTTTTGATTACAGTGGAAGAAAAAATTGGGATTTTAAGTGGTTCAAATACTTGTTAATTGATTTGCCACGAACTTCGGAAGGAAATCAATCTTTGCATCTCTAATTTGACTTTAATTGAATTATAAATCTGTGAAGTTTTTATGGACAACACATCTACAATATATTTAAAAATATTTTTCTAGTTTTCGACGCTCTTTCGTGGACTATTTTTCTCTGTGTAGCCGCTTGATCGACGCCTGCGGTGCGCGGTCGCGCTTCAAGCTCCATTTACGAAAAAAGCGGATCGAAGCGAGGGCCAAAGAGATTCCTCCGCATCGACGAGAGGAGGAGAAATCGAGGGGCAGACAGTATGTCTGTTTGTTTGTCTGCCCAGCTACGATCCGATCCGATCCGATCCGGAACCACTGCCAGCGATCGAATCGGACTCGAGGCGAGTCGATGCATCCCCACATCCGACCAGTTCTGCACTGCATGCCAAGAATTTCGCCTGCATCGCGCCCGGCTAGAGTGGGAAAGTTTCGGGGCTCTGTCTCACTTGTGGCTGTCCCATCGCCGTCATGCGAGTTATTAACATAACATAATATTGACTCGGATGGGCCGTGCCCATTGTGTAATATTTAAGAAAACAAAAAGTATTGGAAACTTCGGTTTCTCTCTCTTTCCGCATTTCTTTCTTTCACAGATCTGGTGGCATTTTCACTTTCGTTGGCGGCTGTGAGCTGTGGGAACTGCATGTGCATCATGCTGGGTCGGAATGGCGTCTGGTTGGATGAGATCACCTGCATGGGTGACATCGTTTAGGCCCAGTAATTAGTCATCATTATGGAGTGGAGAAAGGGAATTTAAAGAGGGGTAGGAGGCTGCAATAAACGCCACAATAAATGCAGGTTGCAGAAAGAAAACCAAGACGGATAATTTTTGATGATTGGAGAAAATAGCAAAGCTTGTAATGAATTGAAGTCGAATTTTTGTAAGCTCTCCAAACGTGTCTGTTATTTTTACCTCTAAAAATAGACCCTATTGCTTTCTGTACGACTTTATTTGTGTAATAAATCCAATTGCAATTTCCGCTGATATTTACCTAATGGCAACCTCAACAAAAGCCCAACCGCAAAATATAATTACAAGTAGAAATAACAAACTGAAGAGGCAGAAATTAAAGCCAAGTCTCAAATTGTTCGGATCGAAACCTCAGGCTGGGCAACTAATTAAAACACCACGTACAGCGCTTAAAAAGCAAACGAACCAGCTATACGGAAATAAATGAAAGCAATCGAACAAAATCTAGTCATGTAATGCGATGGCCACACACATCGATGTAATATCCCAATCCTTTCAGTTTTCTGAGGCCGTTGTATGAGAAATTACAATAGAAAAACTGTTTGAAATTGATTTTCAGATGGGAAAACAACGCACAGCCAGCCAGAAAAAATTACAAAACAATAGTTTTGAGCTTTGAGGCAACATTTCACTTTCAATGCACGGGGGCAGAGGTGAAGCAGGGAGTGCTGCCGCGGCGGGGCGGGCAGAAGGCTGTTTTATTGGTAGCTTCATCATCTTTCGCATTTGGGAGGCTGCTGCGTGGATGCTGGTGTTTCTGCTGCTTTGTGGCCTCTTCATTTGAAAGCTCGGCATTTGAAATCGACGTCCAATGGTGGAAAATCGTGCACATGAATTTCAGTAAGTAAAAGTTAAAATCACCTTCAACGTTTTCGGCTTCTTGTGCGCCGCATATGTTTGCATTTGATTGTATTTCTTTTTTGTTTTGTTTTTATATTTTTATTTTTGTTTTATTTTTATTTCTATTTTTATTTTTATTGCCGCACATGAGTTTGCAAGTTGCCGCTACTCAACTCGACTCCACTCCATTCGACTCCCAGCTCGACTCCGCTCCGACGTTTGGGCGATAGGCATCGCACATACACTCACTCGCACAGGTCGTGTCTGACGACTCCATGTTGCCGATCCGACGGCGGAGGACAGTCAGCCCCATCGGTATTACAATTCATTTAGAAATGCATTTAAAAATACATAAAATACCCTGACTTCGCCCGGCAGTGCCTGGAAAACAGCCGGCGAGGGGTGGCAGCGGCCACTGAAAGCGAAAGCGCAAAGAATGCGAAAATGAAATGGAAAGTTTTCGCCAAGTGTTCAAAGTGTGATCACAGGTATGCATCATATGTGGAGGAAAACTGGTAATACTTGCTGCCAATGGTCGGATTACATTCGAAACCGAGGTAAATACTTTGATTCGTAGCAAAATATTTCCAAGATATCCTCAATATTAATACGATAGATTTCTTAAATCCAAAAACAAGGATAAAATACGACCAGAAAATGTAGGCTTTTATATGGAAATTGCAGCTTGGCCAGCAGGAAAATCAAGATTTCCCCCGTCACTCTGGTTACCTTACCAATCAACAGCAATCATCGTTATTTATGAGAGTTGCACAACGACGATCAGTAAAAAGAGCCGAAAAAATAAGCAAAACCCAGGAACATGGGGCCCAGGACCACCTGGATTGATTGTTTTTGGGTATCCCAAATTAATCATCTGTCCGATTTCAAGGAAAGGAGGCCCAGACAGTGCAGGGCAGAAAGAGACGAAGGACGAAATGGTTGACAGATGACCAACAACAAATGATTCCTTGTCGTGCCCTTGTGTGTCAAATTCATCATTAAATGTCAACGCTTCGGGGGAGCTCATGCGAAACTCTCGCCAAAAACAAACCGACCCAGTACTAGCGGCGCAGGTCGGGGGAAATACAGAAACCCCAGCCGAAAGGGTTAACAACTCGATGCCAATTGAGTAACTTAACAAGGAGAGCCACAGGGCGCCTAAACGAAACAGAGCAAGGCGGAAAACTTGAGAGGACCGGAAAATTTTGTCAGAGGTCGACCTGTGGTTACTCTGCGATCCGGGGACAAGGATACGAAAGGGAAGGCCAACTAGGCTTTCATAATTATTCATTTCAGTCTTAAATGAGAAAATAAAGATTATTTCTGGAAATCAATGAACTTTGGCTATTGGCAGGCACAGTTACTGCCCTTATCCGAATACGCTGCATATAACATGTTCGTAAGTTTAATAAAGGCTCATAACAAGGTGTCTGGCAACGCGAGAAAACTCTCAACTGATGAAAAAGGCGAAATAATTGCGCGACTGCATAAATTTTCGCAGGCCAAAAGACGAAGGGGACCGATAGCGCGGCTCACAGCTACTTTCGTTTTTAATTTAAAAAATAAAGAAAATAAAGTACAGTATCGAAAGAGGAAAAGCGTTTTGCGGTTGTGAGTATGCTAGAGATCGTTGATCGTCGATCGCCGTCAAATGGCAACGAACCTTCGACAGACCACAGTCAAGTTTTGCCTTTGCACATAAGTTTTGTTTGGCCATCGATGGCGAGGAAGCCGAGGAAAGCGCCAAGGGGTGGCAGCGCGCACAGGAGGTGGCTGAGGCACGGAGGCAAGGAGGATAGGGATCGAGGCAGGGGCACAGTCACTGGCACGGGGAACTTAGGGTACTGCCGATGAAGATCGATGATTGTCATCGTCAGCGGCTGCTTTGCCGTTTGTTACCGCTGTTGCTGCTGCTGTTGACACTAAGTGAAAGTGAACTTGATGGGTTCGAGCCGACTTGATCTTAAGTCTTGGGTTTCCTTTTGGCCAGAGCTCTGCATTTTCCGCCGATCGTCCAATTAGAAATGTTTGACATTTAACATTGTTCCGGGACTTACGCAAAAGCTAGCACCACCACCGCTGGCCAAATGGGCGGCTACATATATGAAAACCAAAGCGTTTCGCAATTTGAATAAAATTTTCTCCATGCTGTTTTCCACATGTGAGTGTATGTGTCCATTTTCCGCAATTTGCGTTCGATTTTGGCCAAGAAAAAAGGTGAAAAGTGAAATATGACTATCAGTGAGAGAAACGGGGGTAAACGGCACGGAGGGGAATAATATCTGCAGCTGCAATTCAATTACTGGCTCTTTCTACGGCTCCTTTTCCGCCAAATTGCCGTTGTATTTTACAATTTGGTTTCTTTTCGAATTTTCGGCCAGTTTTGATTGCACTTGGGCAGATTAGATAAGCAAATGTTAAGTTATGCGATCGTAAACTTAAGCAGCAGGTTTTCCTTTTCCTCGCGTTTGAGTTTGACCAGAAAGCCGCAAAACACCAACTGAAAATATAGCAGGGAGACTTTGAGCAATTTACAAGGCGAGATTGCAGCGAATATTTTCCTGGACAACCTTTAAACCAGGGGGATGCAGTATTTTGTATGTCCAGTTTTTACAAACTGGGTATGGGAAGAGTATTTTTGGAATGTGTAGGATTACCTTTAAATAGAATAAATATACAAACATCTTAACCCCACTCATGTCGAGTGACCTCTAACTCTAATTTTGTGACTTCCACAACGTTTTCCACAATAGGCACCTTATTTAAATACTCCTTATCTTGCGTTCTTAACGGCCTTTCAGCTTACACAAATTTTACTTTTGTGACCGACATAGATTAGGGCTGGGATGGCGTTGTGTTGAGTGCTTACCTGCAACGAGATAAAGAAATAGTAGAAAAACGTTAGTTCGGCGACGATAAATAGTAACTTTTTACGGGCCACAGTCAATGATCATTGAGTGGTGCATTCAACGAAAAACTGGCACAAATGACTTTATTTGAGGCGGCAATCCAAGCCAGCCAACGTACATCCAAAAAGGTGGGGTTAACTTATATGGTTTTGGGGCCAGGCCAGGCCGGGCCAGACCAGCCAGTTGTTGTAATTACAAAATTGGTTCGGCAAGCGGCGGAGAGAGTTTCCCCCCGGCCAGACCCCAGCCATTCTGTTGATTTTATGAATGAAAACAGAGGCCAGAAACGGTTCGGTGTTTGCCTATTTATGGCCAGGCAATGCATTGCTCTACACATATATACACCTCGGCCGGTTTCACATTTCATTCAGTAGAAAATCAGTTGCTCAATTAGCGAGAATCAGAAAAGTGGGACACTACCGCGTCGGTGTGGCAACTTCCTTTTTCTCTCTAACAACTCCCCCATCGCATTGTCACATACATAATTGTTAGAGGCAGAGAAACCAAGCAGACGGCCCACCGAACCGATTTCAACAGAAGAAGTCACTTTGAGTTCCAACGCAAAAACATTTAAACTGCATTGCGCATACGCCACGTTAGCCACGGAAGCAGAAGAGGTCGTCGCCATGCCATTTAACATAATTTGGTCATGCCATTGCAAACGTTATTACTTTTATGGCAAGTTTTTGTGTTCCTTGGCACTGTTTGGAACTCACTCAAAAAAACATTTAGAATTGCATCTCGGACGAATAAAAATTCGGAGGCATAATGCGTATACTTGATACGTATACGTAATACAGATAGTCAATACTTGATGCAATGCGTATACTTAATACGTATAATTGATGCATATACTTGATACGTATACTTAATACTTATACTTGATTTTGATTTTAATAGTACTATTTATTTTGCTTATACTTAATACTTGATACGTATACTTGATGCGTATACTTGATTTTGATTTAAATATCACTATTGATTTTATGCGTATACTGTATACTTGATGCGTACACTTAATACCTATTCTTAATACGTATTCTTCATACGTATACTTAATACGTACACTTGATACGTATACTTGATTTTGATTACAATATGACCATTTATTTCATTTTTTATTATATCGGCAAGGGCATTCTCTATTCGAGTTAGAAGCAAACCCTTTTCATTTCTCCGCGCACATAGATGGGTAGGAGTAGAGCTGGAATTGTGTGCCTCATTGTTTCCTATGCTCAGTTAACTGGGCAGTTATGTGTTTTTTTCGGAATGTTAGTGTGTCAGTGGGGCAGAGTGTAATGAAACGAAACTGCTGCAGTTTCGGGGGCTTTTATGGTGTTTTTCTTCAAGGCAGTGCAATAAACCCGACGTAGCCATCCAGTTACATAAAGCCCGGGCTTGTTTTGCTTTTGGTTTCTGGGTGTCAAATGCATCAGGCCGCAGAGAAATAAAATGCCGCGACGTGGGCCGAGTCGGACTTATACTTTCGCTGTTATTTACGACCACATACTAATTTTCGAATCTTCGGAGCAATAAAGATTAGAGGGAGACGGAGCCGAGGCCGGGCCGGGCCGGGCCGGGCGAGCAGTCGAGATGCGAGTACCGCTAGAACGAAGCCTGCGCGCGCCAAAACAATTTCGGGCCGACAGCGGGAACTGCAACTGCAGCACCGAAATAGAACCGAGCCGTCTTCCATGCCAAAGAGGCAAGGAGCCTAGGCGAAGGCTGGCAACAAATTCGCATGACTTCCGTCATTGACATACAACATGACAGTTGATTTCTGTATTTGATATCCCAGCGAATTTACCCCTGTCGTGGCGCAACAGTCCAAAAAAGAATAGCGAAGAATCTCTGGAGGAAAATGTGTGATGAGTGCCAGACCGCAAGCCACGAGGACCGGACCCGGAGTCATCTTCTGTATTTGCAGTTAAAAGAACATTTCGAAGTTGCAGAAGCAGCCGGGAGAGTCGGGATGGGGCTCTCGAGAACTCGTCGGGAACCGTTAAATGGTACAATATTGAAATTTATTTTTATGCTGATGATGATGATCATCATTTGATGGGGGAACCGGTTGCGGTTGCGATGGCCCTGCTCCTGGCCATGCCAATGCCATGGTTTCCACCGGCTCCAGCGCCGGGCTGCAAGCTGCCAAGTTGCCGGGAACGTTGCCGTGTTCCAATGCCAATTGGCCAAATGTCAAAGCAACGCAAATTCATCATCAAGCAGTGACAGCAGCCAGAAAGCAGCGAAATACTGAACTTTAAATATGATGGGAATGTGAGTAAAGGAGTCGATGGGAATTCAGATATGTTTGGCCAGACAGTATTGGGCAAGGAACTCCTGAGAGTGGTTAAATTTTAAATAAAATTCTTCGGACTTCATTGTAGGATTTATTCTGTTGAGAAAAATACAAGCAAACAGCAGCCTTGCCAGTTTAATGTGTACAATTATTTATTTAAACGTGTGCTATGTGTCCCACAACCCGCACAGTGAAAACAAACATTACCAATCGAGGGAGCTGTGGTGGCTGTGTCTGCTGGCACTGCGTGCTACTTATCGCTTCTTGGCCAAGAAGTCGAGGTGGACGAAGAAATTCAAGTATAAATTACCAAACCAAGCAAAGAACCTGCTACCAAGACTTATGACCGTATTTGATATTGCCTAATGGTCTGCTGTTGTTGCTTTTTGCCTGGCTAGTTAGTTTTTCTATTAAATGTTTTTCTCTTTCGGCTGAAAACGCTAGAGAGAGAGGCAGCAACTTGGCTACTTTTCAACTAGAAGTAGGAGTTGTTGACTGGAATTGCTCAATTTGTGTGTGCAGCAGCAGCACCAGCACCAGCAACAGCACCAGCAACAGCAACAGCAGCAGCAACAGCCAAAGACAACGATGGTAGGCAGAGGCTGCGACCAAGTAACAACCCAAGTTAGATGACGACGATGCTGCTGCAGTGGCTGCTGACGTACATTGGGAGTTCGTCTCCGCCAGCCAGCCGCTCTCGTCGAGCCAATCGATGTCTTTTGGCCTGTTGGTGACGGCATTGCTAGCAGCCAGCAGCCGACATTGTTGTCCCAAAAGCAACAACCTTACCAGCAACACCAACGTAGCGCGTATCAACAAAAACAACAAAAACAACAAATCAACAAAAACAACAGCAACAATAACCAGAGGCACAACTTGGCAATTGCTAGTTGTATAATTTATTTATTTTTTCTATTTTTCCTCTATTGCATACCCTTGTTGGGAAGTCGGGTCTGCCAGTGCTCAGATGGTGTTTGCATATTTATTCTATCAGGACTAATTTCATGGGCTTGTGATTATGATGGAATAAGCCACAATTTTAATAAAAGTAATTAGATGGTTTTGAAGCCCAAGTAAGTGCATTCGATTTCCGTCCAACTTCTGCAATTAATTTGGCAGGCTATCTCTCGATACTCGATTCTGTTTTTTTCGCAATTTTGAATTGTTTAAAAAACACCGGTGCTGCCTGAGCCAAGTGCCGCAGTTGCTGCCGTAGATCGATTCAATGAATTTAAAATGCATTTAAGTTGAAATTTAGGTCACAAGTTGTTGCTGCTGTTGTTGCAGTTGCAGTTGCAGTTGCTGCTGCTGCTTTGCAGTGAGTTTCTGCCGTATCCACTGCACGTTCGTCAAGTCTAAAATATTCCTAGCCTGGCATTTGGAAACTACCAGCGACTTAGAATAGTTTTTGCCGTTCTGCAGTTTTCCGACTGGTTCAATGCGAAGATTGCGTATTTGCCGGAAAGTCGGCAGAGACCGGGAATGCCCTACACCACCTGCTCCCGGCCTCCCCCTGCCATTTCTAATTGCATTTTTAGCACAGTCTCGCCTGGTGCCCCTTGCCGCGTTCTGTCTCTGGTGGTGGAATTACTTAAAACAAGTTTGCTCTTGGCCACTTGTTGCGACTGCGATTTGCGGTTCGTAAATATTTATGAGCTGAGACTCGCCGGCGAATTCGAGTTAGCGACGAGAAAATCTAAATCAAACTAATAATTCGCTGATTTTCCAGGTGAAAATCGCCTAATTAGACGAATATCGAGTTCTATTTGTCTTAACCGGGCTTGAGTCCAATATATCACCGCTAATTAGTCGACATCTGGCTTCAATGGCTGCTGCAGTGCGGCAGCTTCTGGCAACTTTCACACTTTCCATTTTCACACTCGGAAATTAATCAAAAGAAAAATTAAGCACCGGCGACTGTTATTGCTGTTTCGGGTTTGGTTTGGTTTGTTTTGTTTTTGATTCATTGGAATGCCTCCAATGCATTTGGAAACTATAACAAATATTTTTATTGTAAATTGTTTTCGGCCCTAAATGGGGCGACCGGCTCACAACAACAAAACTAACAATGGCCATTGTGGCCAAGTGGAAAATAAAACAAAAGCCATTGAAATAATAACACAGAAAACACAAAAGTAATGGGAATAAATTGGGATAGTTGCGGATGAAAGGTGCTGTTTGGGAAGACATTTTTTAAATTTTACTATTTTTAAAAATATAATTTCCCTTTCTGCACAATTTTGTGTTCAATATTTACAGTTTCAACCGGTTTTCTTCAGAATATCTTTGGTTTTTCCCCAAATACCAGATCATAAATGGTCGGTGGGGCCTATGAAGCACAGATTCCTGCACATATGCAGTGGCGGGTGCTGTGGCCAACTCCCACCTCCTGCTTTTCAGAGCTCACACATCAGGCACATCAGCTAACTGCGGTTTTCACCAGAACTCTTTGTTCAATGGAAACAATGCTTTGAACTGTTACCGAGTCCAACAAAAAAACAGCTCGTAAATGGGTTGAGTCGAGGGGGCGGAGTGCGCATTCGGGGGCGTTTTCGTGTGGACAAATGTCTTTTGTGTCGAATTCCAAAAAACCAACTGGGTCAGTCACACTGCCCCCGCGAAAGCCAAAAAAACGAAGTAAATAAATGAAAAGTATTCCAGAAACTCAGAACATAAGCTTTCTCGCACTCCCTGTATCGGGTCTGGTCTGGTGAGTGCTCCTCTGAGCAGGAAGTAAAGCCAAGACAAGATCACTTTTCTGGACTTGCATTATCAAAAAAGAAAAACAAAGGAGGGGGAAATCTCCGAGACTAGAAGGCAATGGACTGCACCGACTTGTCAATCAAGCGATTGACTTTTGCGCAAAATCCGCAGACAATCTCGATGCCAGCGGAGTAGTAGCCGGCCCAAAAGACTGACGACGATGATGATGATATCTAAGCTCGGCTCAGCTCTTCACAGACCATCGACGGATTGGAAAGAGGCATCCAGCCATCCAGGCATCCAG
Source organism: Drosophila ananassae (assembly GCF_017639315.1). Lineage (NCBI taxonomy): Eukaryota > Metazoa > Arthropoda > Insecta > Diptera > Drosophilidae > Drosophila > Drosophila ananassae. The sequence continues at coordinate 27,603,367 of NC_057930.1, forward strand.
GTCCACCCAACTAACTGTCGAATAGTCGACTCTAGAGCCTGCACTCCAGAGTCCGGACTCCGGAGCGTAGTTGTGGCATTTCTGGCTGGCCTTAAGCGAAAAAATTATTCCTTTGCCTAATTTGGTTTAAATGGAAATTCCGCACACCATATTGTACCAAGGACTTTAAATGACTGAGCGTCGACGACGGTCCGAATGGCAGGGCAATGCCAAAGACTTTGGTTTCGTGTCTTCCTCTAAGTGAACTATTTTTGGTATTTTTCCTCTTCGTGGAACGTTTGCGATTTGATTTGGGTCCGAGCAAAGGGCCAAGTCGCGGGGAAATTGATCTCGGATACGTTGCCCTCGTCCAGCCACTGCCTAATGATTTACGATCACGATAAAGAGATTAGCGGTCGAAGACTTTAGACTTACCGCGGCCAAAGCTCACTTTGAATGAAAAAGCGAAAATAAATGAGTTTGGCAATCGGCCCGGATCAAGAATAAAAGCCCTTTAAATCGAATAAAAATGAGAGATAATAAGGAAGTCTTCTAGTTGAAAAGTGCCTAATTAAAATGTTAATTGGAAGCTTAGTTCTTGGTTCATAAATACAAAAACAGTGGCGGCCAAGCCAAATGGGCAAATGAAGACTTGTTTATCATTTTTCTATGCAGATATAAACTGGTTTTAATTAAGCTATTAATTAAAAATCGCCCATATAAATTAGACAGTGCATATAGAGTAGAAATTACCTCGTAAAATAGTGGGATTTGCAAACAAACACATTTCCAAACAGATTATTGTTCAATAGCAGGGTGAATGGTACACACACAAGAGTGCTGCATTATTTATATAACGTAACTGCAGTCAGCTTGTAATCCTTTCTCCGGCAACGTCCCCAAACTCATCCTCGGACTTACGATAAATTCGCTGCAATAAGCTGGATTAAATATTGCAAGTCGAGTCAAAGACCAATAAAAATGCATTTAATCCCCCAACCATATAATTTATAAAAGTCGCCGAGCCGAGCCAAAGGCAAGAGCCAAACAAAAGTAAAAGTACAGAGGTCCCTGCCACGGAGCCTATAAATACCGCACATACCCACGACTGTGTGTGTAAACTCCGTGGAAACCCCGAAGACAGATTGAGATACCTTCGCATATATACACGTTTATATTTAGGGACCAGGTTCGGAACGACGCATGTGGCATGGGGCACATTTGAACTTTAACACTCGACCGCGCGAGGCACAATAAAAATTTCAAGTTTGTCCAAGAGACATATGGGCTGCCTTCATGGGCACAGATCCGCTGATCCGCGGGGTCAACGTTATAAAATCGCAAGCAGCAGCAAGCTGCAAGCAGCGAGCAGCAAATAAAATAACAAAAAAGGCAGCAACAAGCAAGTAATTTATGACCAACTTGATGCATGGTGGCCATTTAAGTTATGGACCTCGCCAAGGGAGCCGGCGCGCCGGGTGTGAACTGCCCGATCAGCAATTGCAATTGCAGCACATAGCCGCCTGTATATACTATAACTATATAAAATCCGATGACGCATCGTCTGCGTCTGCATTGAATGCACTTTTTCTGCAATTTGACTTTCGTCTGCAGTCGGGCCAAAACCAATGCAGACGAACTGTCTTTTCGTCTACTCTTGACAGAAACGCGGAGCGGGTTGGCTGCCTCTTTGTTTTTGGTTAGTTGTCAGAAGTGGGGAGGAGTGGCCGGGCGAGGGGGCGGCGAAATGGGGCCTTACTGACAGGCGCAGCTGGCCCCGTCCCCGATCCCGTCCACATCCCATTCAAAAATCAAAAAATAAAACTAGTCTGCCTTCCAAGTGGGCGTGCCAGACTTTACTTAGACGCAGTGAAAATTTCATAAGACAACAATGTAGGGGGAAGAATATTAAAAAACTTTTTCCAGGCATCGTGGGCAGAATTGAAGATGCTCTTCAAAGAAAGTTATATCTTCAGAGCTCCTTTGAATGGTTTGGGATAAAAAATATATATTTGAGTGTGAAATATGAAACAAAGAACATTCCAAACGATTTCGCAATAACTTTTTGAAAGCTTAAAATGATAAATGGCCCAGGGGCGAAGGGATTTGTTAAATGGCTTGTCATCCGCCTCTTTAGCCTCATTCTGCTCCCTTCATGTTGGGTTAATTAGCATTCACGCATAAACGCATTTCACCAAGCCACCAAAATCTGAAATGTGTGTCACCAGGATGGTGGGGTCGAAAATTTTTGGCACCGCAATCGCGCGCCAGAAACTCATGGACCAGCAAACTGTCCGTCCAATAACAATAAACAGCTCACCGCAAACAAAACCCAAATACAAATACTGGGGAAAACGCTCATTGATGTTAATTATTTTGGCAGTTGGATGCAGCGGCCGGCAGCCAGACAAAATGTTTATTTTTATAATTCTCCTTCTCAATTGTGAAATGAGCGCAAAGTGCATATTAAAATGTCAGCCGAGCGGACAGAGATTGGGAAGACAGTCGCCAGTCAGTCAGGTTCAAGACATGAAAATAAAGGAGAAAAGCTCAGAAATGTACAAAATTACTTTGCCGCTGCCAGCTTTATTTTCGCAAAATTTTCCAAATTTGGCCGAAACAAGGCAAAAGCCAAAAATTGAACGACACAAAAAACCGAGAATAAATAAATAAACAAATTCAGTGCTATGGGGTTCGCTCGACCAGAAAACAGTCGCCTCAGCACAAAATATATATACCAGGCGAAGCCGAAACAGTTTTTGATGCAAGATATCAAGTTGTGTCTGGAGGTAACCTCCTCCTCGGCGACTTGAGCTGCAAAAACCGAAAAGCAATGGCAGGGTTGGGCGCTGGCCAAGTAGACCCACTGTCGACATTCATCTGTCCGGCCCGTCTTTGTTCGATCTGGCCCGAGTGCGGCCCCAGAGCGGGCCAATTAACCCTTGTGCCGCCAGATGCAGATCCTTTTAATTGAATTCAATTTTTGATGAGCTTTCATAACGAGACAAACGATGGGGAAAATGGAGATGAATTGTTTTTTCTCCAAACAATAACACATAAATAAATGTGTATGTATTTGATTACTTAATATTCTAGTTCTTTTAAGATTGATATTACAGCTGAGAATACATTAATTATTTGATACACTACCCAAAAAAGACCCATTTCTTTGTATACTTTATGCCTCAGAAGCTCGCAGTCCAGTACAGGGTTAAGGAATTCCTTTGCCTAGGCAAAAGACAATCCGACAATGTCGTAACTTGGCGCTAAGTTAAGCGGCTATGAAAGCCAGTTACTCCACCTCCTGATCGTGTCGGGGCTGCGGCTGGTGCTGGGGCTGCCAAGGCGACTTGGCCCGTTGGCAGTTCCAGTTTCTAGCTGTTTTGTTTTTGCCAACTGACTCCGCTCATCAATTGACAGGTAACCGCTACGCTTCAGACATTGATATGATTAGCGACTTTTAATTTAACGCTCCTTTGAAGCGCGTTAGAGCAGCAGAGCCCCAACACCAGACCTCTGAGGCAGATCTGTCCAACTTTGGGTTTGCATTTCCGCAACAAGCGGCGACTGCAGCCAGAGCCGCATAACTCAAAAGCCCGGCCAGTCCAAGACCAAGACCTGAGTCGTAATTTGTCAGCTTTTAGTAATAACTTTGGACATTTACCGTAAGCGACAGCGATCGCGATAAGTTTTGAACCTGTTGTCTTGCTGCAGCAGCGCTCTCTTCCACCAGATAAAAGAGATACACATTGCCGCGGTCCGCGATCCACAAGATACTTTCCGAGACCAAGTCGCGGACTGCGCCTAATTGATTTTCGCATGCGACGTGACGGCCTCTTGGCTGCCTTTTGGTGTTTCTTCTGCTTTTTTATTTGGTGGCATAATTATTGTCATTCATAAATTGTGGGCTCGTTATCTATAAGTGCAGGAGATAAATGTGCAAATGATTTGCCAACCGCGATTTATGCCACAACGGTTCTTTTTTTAGCCTCTTTCTCTTACTCTTTATGAGCCCCATAAAGCGAGTGACAGGGCAGCTCCTTTCGCGAAATTAAATGACAAGAAGATCGGTTCGCTGGGGGCGTACTCCACCGAATTGTACGCCTGATAATGGAATTATATGCAATTATAGATTTTATATATCGAATGAATACTTGTGTTTAATTTTTATCAAACTTTCTGGAGAATCCTCGAAATTGTCAAGAATGTGTCAGAGGCTCAATATGGCCCCCAGCTATATCTTTGCCAACAACCATCCGATTCTTAAGTGGAATACCTTAAACGATTTGTTCACCGATTCCCTTTCAATCTGCATTAAAATCTAGGAACAACATTTTTTTTGGATTTTTTTGGAAATTTTGTGGGGGATCCCCTTCGAAATTATGAAAAACGTATGGGAGGCTCAATATGGCCCCCAGCGATGGCTATATCTTTCTCAATATTCATCCGATTCTTGAGCGGAATACCTTAAACGATTTGTACAACGATTCCCTTCCAATCTGCATTAAAATCTAGGAACGAAATATTTTTTAGATTTTTTGTCAAATTTTTTGGAGCATTCCCTTCGAAATGATGAAAAACGTATGGGAGGCTCAATATGGCCCTCGAAGGCTATATCATTGCCAATATTCATCTGATTCTTGAGCGGAATACCTTTAACGACTTGTAAATCGATTACCTTTCAATCTGCAGTAAAATCTAGGAACAAGTTATTTTTCAGATTTTTTGTAAAAATTTTGTGGGGATTCCCTTTAAACCTGTGAAGAATGCATGGGCAGCTCAATATGGCCCCCAGCAATAGCTATATATTTCTCAATATCAAAAATTCATTCGATTCTTGGGCGGAATATTTTAAACGATTTGTGAAACGATTCCCTTCCAAGCTGTATTAAAATCTAGGAACAAAATATTTTTTAGATTTTTTGTCAAATGATTTGGAGCATCCCCTCGGAACTGTATGAAAAGAATGGATAGAAGGCACAATAGAAACCCTTTTGGATGCTATATCTGCCAATTTTCATCTGAAAGTGTTGTAACTTTTCCCTGTTCTCTAGACACATTCCCTTTTCGACTCCTTGTCAGCCTTTAATCTTTAACTCAGTAATGATTACAGTCTTTTCCCGGTTCCAAAGAGACTCAATTTTTGTGATTATCGCAGAAAGCTCATCTTGATTACACAATTCACTCCCCAGCTTAACACTCGAAAGAAAAAAACGAAATTGTAGTTGCAACAGCGACCAAGTTTGGGCTGGAGGGGCAAGATTTTGCAAATATTTGCTACATGTGGGGCTTTCTTATTTATTGAGTTGGTTTTTGCTCGCTCTGGCTTTTGTGTTTTGTTGTTACTGGCGCTGTATTATAGCTGCAGCTCTTGTAAGTTTCAATGTGAAAAAGAAGTCAAGTGAGGTCGAATCTGGGTATGAACATTTAGCCGCTGAGGCTAATAACGACAACCTCCAAAGAGTCTGCGACCCATTGAGGTGGGCGAGAGGCTGTGGTTTTTGCTTCTCGATTTTTTCTTTACGCTTTTGTTTTTCAAGTTGATTGCAACTTTTTAAATTGTTTTCTGCTTGTTTTTGCGGCTTGTAATTGTTGTTATTATACAATTTGCAAAAAGTAGCAAAAAATGTCAGCAACAATGTAAGCTGCTAAACAACAATAAGCCCGAACAAGCACTACCAGTGGCCAAAGATCGTATTTTTGTGGTGCACTTCTTACTGCATATTTGACATTTCACTTGCGCAGCTGTAATGGTTGGATCTTGAGCTTTATTTATTTATGCTTATTTATTTATTGTTTTTTCCTCTCTGTGCAAAATTCAATGATATTTTGCTGCGATTTTTCATGGCAAAATATTTCAGATTTTTGCGATAGATTAAATGGAAAAACAATAATGCGACAGACTTGAGGCTCTTTGTTTCGTGTTGTTGTATTTTTTGTGTCCTTTGATTTATTGATTTTACAGGCAGATAATGTGTGATTTTTCCCATAGACTCCGCAATTGCTGCTGCTGCTGCGGCTGCTGTTGTTGTTGCTGGTAGTGTTGGTGTTATTGTTTCTTAATGTGAGAAACTTGTGTGTCAAGAGAGCTTTACCTTTGTTGCATAAGCTTTCTGGCGCCCCGCTCCCGCTCCCACACCCCCGGCCACCCAGCGGCCCAACTCAGCCCAGCGAACCGAACCAGCTACGCCGACGTCAGCGCAACGTGATCTTATATCTTATGTGAACTCCAAAAGGCGGTTTCGGCATGCCTCAAAAAAGGAAAGAAAAGATATAATACAGAAACGTTTTAAACAGGCTAATATGACAAAATTTTCAGACAGCTTGTCTGAAAACTTGAATAGTAGAGGGCCTAAACTTTGGTGAGGCATTCAAAAAGTTTTAAAAGCGATAGTACTTGACAGTACACAGCCTAAACTATGTGCATTTCACAAGGAACTAACTAGTATGATGCTATTACCTCCATACAATAGACTACAAAAATCCCGGAATACCAGGCGGCTGGAACTATTTGTCCTTCCCTCGCAACCTGCAAGAGGGAGTAACTTGAGCTGCTGGAACTAGCTTACCTAGCCTGCAGCCCAGTAACGTAAGCGTCGCCGACGGCCACCATAAAACGTCATTTGCATAATTTCTAATTAAAATATTTTTAAACTGGCAAGACAAAGATGCAGGAGGTGGAAAATGAGGTGGGACTGCAGGGAGCCAGCCAGCCAAGAGAAGGTAGGCAGTAGACAGGGTTCCACTCGGTTTCAGGTTTTTTCGGAAAACTCTTTTGGGCGTCTAGATAAAAATTTCAATTAATTTAAATTTGATTTTTATAGCCGTTCACCTGCAGGAGAAGACAACGAGTCGGCCGATGCATTCGTAATTAATTAAATCGCTTAGAGGTTGATTTTTCGCTTTTCGGCTAGGAACTAGAGGAGTGGTATTTAAATGGGCGGCAGACTTGGAGGTGGAGACTTTTCTTTTTGTCAATTATTTGAAGGGGAACGTGCTGCGGCAGTAAAGTGAAAGTTGATTCAATTTCAAATCAAACTGTCTTCGCTGGAAGTGAAAAAATTAAGTAATTTTTCAGTTAAAATAGGAAAAAAAGAAATCAATCATGCTTTGTAGGCATTCCTACATATAATTTAATAACTCGTTACTGTTTAGCAGAAAAAATGTACGTCTTCAGTGGAAAATAATAACAAACCCCGAACCGATCATCATCACTTCACCTGTTTTACTTTTTCCCATATTTTCATTTCTCATTTGCTCAATGCTATAATTTCGATTTTTTAAGCAGATCCCATTGATAATGATCTTGCGCCAGTCACCCATCCGAACTTGGCTCGTCAGCCGGTTTTCGTAGTGTTTTTTATTATGTGATCGACTTTGTCCGATTGCCAGTCAGTCAAACAGTCATTCTGTCAGGTGTATTGAAGCATTCGGAAATTGTATCGAATTATAAACTGAAACGTATTGTAATCAACTTGACTGGACTCGGGCGCAAAGATCACAAAGGAAAATATGATATTGGATGTGAAATGTGCAGAGGTATGAAGAATAGTCGATTAGGTATGCAAATCTGGGCTGTAAAAACTTTTAAAAATCATAAAGGCATCATACGTCGTACCCCGAGCCCAATTAACTCATTATTTCAGTTTGTTTAAACGTTCATTTAATACAAAGGCTTCCATCTCCGACGTCCCATTGAACCTGTCAAGTGTTTTGTAAAAACTGACCCAATTAGAGTATTTAACCTTCGTCGTTTAAAAAATTTCAGCGTTTTTGTTTGCTTGCCGTAATTATAAGCGCCTCTTTTTGCAATGCAACACAGTCGGCTTCTACCTCCGTCTGAGCCCGAGTCTCGGCCTCCGTTTATAAATCATTTCCCTGGTGGATCAGCAATTACAAACACATGGCAGATGCCGGGGCCAGAGCGGCGTGGGGGAGAAGCCCTGCTTTTGATTACAAACGGTGGATAATGGGCAGATTCGTACAGATGTGCGGCTCAGACATATAATTTAATAGAATTGTTGTAAAATGTGTTTACCCAGTGCGGTTTGAGGTTTTCTCCGATTGCCGTGCTGCGACTGCGACTGTGCCTGTGCCTGTGCCTGTGCCTGGAGGTTGCCCGGTACTCGGCATTCAGCCTTTATTGCGGCTAATGATAATGCTACCAAGCGGAGTGGTGGCTACGCATTCGAAGGTTGCCCCGGCTAAGGAAAGTCCTACACGATTTGCATGTCTAACGGTGGTTCCGCCGAGCCCAATATGGCCAGAGCATATCTGCCAACAATGGTGAATGTTGTTTTACATCCTACGATTATTTATTATTGCCACTTGAAACAATAAACTCAATAATTCAATTGCACATGGTACATGGTACACACGTGAAAGTGCAGCGGCAAATTTTTGGCGAAAGGCTCGGCCGAAAAATATAATTAGTAATGCATTAGCAATCCCAAAAATGGTAAACCGGGAAATGGGAAATTGAAAATGGTAACCGTTCGCTGCCCAGTTGCCTTATTACCGCGCTAGGCTGCCTATTTCGCAGCCCCATTGAAACCAAAAGTAAAAGCTTGAAACCCCCGACAAAAAAAAACTTCAACTTGAAAAGCTCCAAAGCCGCCTTTAAAGAGATCACTGATCAGTGGGTGTTCCTCCATAAATGGGTCATGGCTAGATCCCTCCTCTCCACCTCTATACTTATGTCGATATCTGGCTCACTCTCGGTATCTGGCAGATCAGCCGTAATTGTACAGTGGAGCTCCTCATTACACCCGCCATGACACACTTTCGATCGTGGCCAAAGATCGTGAAATGGAGCACTGCCTTTGTCTGATAAACCCCGAATTGAAATCGAAATGAAATGATTGATGGATCCAATGATAATTGAAAAAGAGAGTAAAGATCTTTGATAACGGAAAAGAGGCTGAACAATTGATTTCGGTTACAGCAGTGGAGTAATGAGGCCTAATAGGGATTTGATGGGATGTTCTAAATGAGTGCTTTTCAGGGCAGAGAAAACTGAATCGAGGAATGACTTTCCCACAAGGGGATAGTGTGAATGGAATTGGTTTCCACTGGGCACTTCCTTCAAAGAGACAGTTCTCATTTCGATTGGATTATTTGTGATTATTCTAGATTATGTTTTTCCCTTCGAGAACGTTTTCAATCGTCTTCAACGTGTGCACATAATGACAAGCCACAAAAGTGAGTGAACAGAAAAGAGTGGGATGTGAAATCATTACAGTCCCCAGACCCGGCTCTAGGATGGGAAGAACCGTGGTGGTTCCACCTCCGCCATCTGCATACTTGCCCACATTGACGCACCGGGCCGGGCAATCCTGAGCACAATGCATTTGATTGAATAATGAAGCCCGAGTAATGGCAAAGCCAAACAACTTCGACAGCGGCACACACAAAATAAAACCTGGTTCGAGCCGAATCCAAGGCAAAACGCAGTCGTAAGCTCGGCAAAAGGCACAAGTCGAATGATAAACAAATGCAGGTATAAAGAAAATAAAAGCGAAAAGAAAACATTCGAATACAAAATAAAGTAGTTACAGTTTCGAGGAAATTACATAACATTAGGCATGAGCATTTTGAGGCAGAGCCGCGCGCGAGTTGGGCAAGGCGAAGTCATCGCGCGAATTAATGAAGTGGAAAATAAACAAAATCATATAATCTGCGAGGGGGGCCTAGTTTTCATCCGCCTAGCCGGCAAGCTGGCGGAAAATGAAATTAACTCCGCAAACAGAGACACAAAAGACTATGACAATTTTCCAGCATTACATAACTCCCCTTGTGCTCGGTTGTCATTATGCTTAGGCTGTAGTAGATGCTACAGCCCCATTGTTTCTGTTGTGGTCACTGCCCCCCTGATGGGCTGTCGGTGGGTGGAAAGAGTGCAGGGCTCGCCGGCTGTTCTCGCAAATTACTTAACAAATTGCCAATGTTACACTTGTTAACTCGTTTCGATTTGCTGAGCAGAAAACAAAGACATTTTAAAGACAAACAATGAAATAATCTTCCCGAAAAGAGTGTGAAATTAACATTGCCAGGAGGGACTAAGAGACTACAGAGGTCAATGATTGGGGTTTAAATATCTTACTTAAGTGTGAAAGTCAATAGAGACTGGAATGGTATCTTTGAACTACTTTTGGATGAAATATTGGAGATGGAAAAAACAATTACTTTGAATATAAGTTTCATTATCATTGTTTAGTTTGTTTTGGAATTACCTTTATTTACAACTTCATTCAGGGTTGATTACTTTATGGTGGGAAACTGAAAATAATTACGGCTGTACCCCAGTGACCCCTCCACGTCGCGACGGGCAGAATCATACCCAGAGGAGGAGGAGATTGAGACCCTCTTCAGTTCAGTTCTCAACGCTTTTAATGCTTGACGCTCCACCACTTTCAGGTATAACTGTCATAGACACAACCGAACCGGGACACTGGAGCCCAGAAGCGGAAGTAGGAAGGGGCAGGTAAAAACTGAATAATAGCGAAGAAATCGAGAGACGAGTGGTACGCGTTCTCAATGAGCTTTACAGTTAAATGTGTTTATTTCACAGTGCGTCTTTCATTATTGCTTCTTGAAGGTAAGCGGCGGGAATGGGCCAGAAAGCCCGCTCCATTTCGACCACGTGTGCAGTGGAGGCCCAGGCCCCATCCACTTGCTCTGCCCCTCCTTTCGACACGTTTTGGCGATCGTGCCAATAAATCATTACGCTTGCCTCTATCTGCCTCCCATCAGCCGGTGCTGGGGCTGTCCTTCTCGGTTTTCGCCCGCTGCCAGACAATGCCAATAAATCAAATCTCAACCGTCAATTGCTGTTAATTTCTTTGGCGTTGCAGAAATATATTTTTTATCCGTTTCGTTTCGGGAAAACAGAAATATTCATATACAATGAATGCATTTGCATTTTCCATTTTGCATGTGTCTGTGCAAAATGCATAAATTATTTATTGCTAAAAAGCAAAATGTCATAAGTGTCTGTCCGTTCGTCTCCCTGGCATGTGGACACTGTGGGAACCTTTCAGTTGCCATTTTCCGCATGAATTGGGTTTGGCATGAGTCGCTCGCCCCCTTGCCACAGCTCCCAAAAAATCCTCTTGCCTCCAACTCCTGCCCCTTTCTCACTCTTCCGCCCTGTCTGCAGCTTGGGTTGAAATATTTCGTCATTTTGTCCAGTCAATTGGCGGTCCGCAGTCATATCGCGCCACCGCTCGGACACTGGGCGCCCCGACTGACCAGCTGGGCGTTTTTGTTAGTCATGGGGTCCCGGTCCAGGATAGCTTGTTATAAATTGTGATGTATTGATTAGAGTGTACCCCTCCTTCGAGCGGCGTTTCCAGGGGGCAACATAAATTGAATTCTTGGCTAATGCAGTGAGCTGAAGTAATAGCTGATTTTTTATAAATAACTGAACACAAGCAGGCTGCCAAGAATGGGTTTGGAAATAAGATACTTTCCAGCTTGAATATTCCAATCTTGAATATTTCCTATCGCTTTCTTAACAGCTTTTCAAACTCAACACTATCTCCATGCGGCCCTTTAAAGCAGATAGGAAGATTCCCCAGGGTTCTATTCTTAGAGCAGCTCATTTTGAAATTAATTGCTTCGCATGTACGGGAAAAACCTGTTAGCGCCGCTCTGGCCGGCTTTCTGAGCCCTCAGCAGCAGCAAGAAAAAAGGTCAGCATTTTTTATTGACCCAAAAAAAAGGCAGCAAACGAAAACCAAAACAAAACAGAAACAACTTGAACGCCAACGCCGAGCAAAGGCATCGTTTCTAGTCTTGTTGTAGCAACAAGCTTGGAGGCTCCACACAACAGCTGATAATTCTGAAATGTCTCGGGAGGTCACTCAATAGAGCGGGGATCAGCTGATAAGAGCCCAGTGTCGTGAGTCTCCAGGGGTCCCCTCTAGGTGACTTGTAGCTGTCCGTCTGTTTGGATTCAATTGAATTAATTTGGATTTTATGGTTAATTTGAATGGGCCATTTTGGGGCGCTAATTGAAGAAGGACTAGAGATAAGATCGGGCAGTCGTGGTGGGAAAATCAAATATAAAATGGAAGTAATCCAAGCAGTTTACTCAAAGTGACAGAACCGAGAACAGATCGATTACGACTTGCCAATAACACAATCTACGTTTAGTTCGCTGATTTTTGAGGAAGTTCGGAAGAGTAAATGAACCTCGATTTTTGCCATTTTGACAAAAAGGGCAGTCTGCTTTCAGGGCGTGTTGCCCGTGAACTGGGTGCTGGTGATGAGAGCCAAAGGATGAATCGGTAGGGCCTTGTACATAAGGCAGGAATACCATTACCGGAGTAATAACAAAAATTTGCATAAGAAAAACAAAGTCTGTGTGTAATAACAGTAAAAATACCTGAAAATAATAACACGTGAACCGAACAAAGGGGAGTACGACGAGCTCCGAGAGCGGAGTACATAATAATAATATAATTTTCTATAATAGAACTCAATACCCCGGGTGAGGGGGCCAGCGGGAGAACAAACGAGCTCAGCAGCCACTGATTGAGGGAGATGAGGAACAACAACAGCAGCAACAACTAAAATAATAACAACAACCATAACAATACAACAACACTCCACGGAGAAGCAGAACACACAGCCCCGAGTTCAACAACCTTTTCACTGGAGGAGCCTGAAGAAGAGCAGCAAAAGAGAGATAGTACACGGCGACAAAAGCGGTCTTAATTGGAAATAAATGGGACAATATTGGGCTTTTCATAGCCTATCTAAGAGAGCTATAGGGTATTAGATAAGAGCGACAGAATATATATGAAATAAGAATCAGAAGCCCCTATTTTATTTAAATTTTTACAATCTAGTCACTAGGTCTTGAAGATACTTTTTCACGTGTAGAGCGAGAAAGGGAAAAGGGTGGGGTGGAGTGGAGTGGAGTGGCTCCAACGGGGTGATTACTTCACTCACACCACACATTCGTGGCATCCACATCCACATCCACATCGATGTCGATGATGATCGGCCAGAAGAAGCAGAAGAATCTTAAAAAGTGCAAGGGGCAGGGGGAGAAGGCTGTGTACTGGGCGAAAATTGCCCACAAAGGGCGCCAACAACAAAAACAATGAACGGTACCTGGCTTCAGAGCTGGGACTTGGGAGAATCTCGAAAGTTTCACAAATCAAATCAAAATAATTTACACAAACGTTAAGCAAATTGTTTTTCAGCCCCTCCCCCAGCTGGATATTGATATGCGAGGAGGGGGGCAGATAGAGATGATGTGGTGGTCGGATGGGGTCTTCAATTACCTTGTAAACATGAGAAAAATATTTTCGAACGGAAGTCGCTGATAGCTGATGGCATTTGTTCTCTTCCCGAGTCGGCTGGGAGTATCTTGGGCACACATATCTACACATATCTTTTTGGTGGCCCGTACTTTCTATTTGTGAAGCGCGGAAGCCGCACACCACCAGATACAGTTCGCTCTACTACCAGATACTAGTGCTCTATTGCCTTGCCCTAGGTTGTCAGTCATTTGCATTTGGCGCGGATTGCGCCATGAACTGTGTTATGAGTACTCATTCACACTCATTCGCACTCACTTCAGTCACATTTTCAACCACTCTTTGTCCGCCGACCGGCGCGTGCAAGAAATCCAAAGCGACCAACAAGGTATCTGAACACGCATTCGATTCATATTCAAATCAATTGTCCGACTTCTCCATCTCAACTGACAGCCGTGCTGCACCTAGACCTTGTCAACGAGTCTGTGAAAAAGCCAATCGCGAAATCAAAGCCACAACTCCTCCGAGCTCGCTTTGAAATCAACAGAGAAACCATTACAAATGCACTCAACAACCTTTGAGGTTGGACATTTTTAATGGGTGATGTTTAAGGTAAAATCGACATAAGAAAAGGTATAATGCAAGATATACCTATCTACCTTTAGGTATAGAAGAGTACAATTTATTTAATTTTTTACTGAAAGTTTGGAAAGAAACAAGTGTATCAAGAGTTGTCATTTAATAAGTCTTTTCGACTCGTTGGTGAATTGTTATTGTGGTGTGTTGTTTCAATAGCTGTCTTATTGCCCGAACAAGCCTCGCAGAGTATGATCTAAACGAATTGAATGGCGGCAAAGTGGGCCACACAGCCTCGCACTACAGCACACCTACAGCATACCGGCTCCAGTTGCTTGGCTGCCACATTTGTCAACCCAAATGAAAATGAATGAAACGCAATGAAATTTATCGAGTGTGCGAGTGTGTGTTGCATGTACGACCGTATCAAGTCAAAGGCCAAGCCCAACTAACGCCTCAGAAGCGAGCTGGAATCGGAATTTCTGTGTCAAACGCAGCCCCAATTAGGTTTGTTAGTGTCGGGCCAGCAAGTAATCATGTTAAATGCAAAATAATTTGATTAATTTAATTAAAATTGCTTAATTTGTGTGAAGGAATATGCGGCGCGAAAATGAGCCACTGACTTTCACACAAAATCCAGCTCAGCTGATGGAGCGACAACATTAGCCCAATTCGCTTTGATGATTTATTAGGTTTTTTCTAGGTTCTGTAAATTATTTTTCTGTGTTTTCTTCGTTTTCGTAAAATTTCTTCTGCTCGCATTGGTTGTGCAAAAAATTAATTTCTCTTTTTTCTTCTTGGCGGAAGTAGGTTAATAACTGATAACGCGGCGAAAATGTAAACACGGCCAAAACGAACGTGCCTCCAAGTTGGCGAAAACTGCCGGACTTTATTTGAAAATCGTATTCCATCAACAGATCTATTCATCTCACTTTTACGAAAAAGAACTATTTTCTTTCCAAGTTACGTGGGTGATTAAGCTTTAATTGAATTTAATTTGTGGGCCAGTACAGAAGATCTCTCAACAGAAAGATCTTTCCCTCCATCAAATGTCCAAGACACAACAAATTAAATTTCTTTCTTAATTAATTTCACTTTGTTGCCGTTTAACTTTTCTGAAAGACCAATAAAATGTTATTCGTTTTAATTTATACGTTGAATTTATTTGATGGACAGATGCTAAGCCTGTCCTGAAAGCCATTCAAAATTTTTGGCTGCGTTTTGAAAAGCTAATGGCCGCCATAAAAAGCTTGTAAATACAAATACATAAACTTTTATTGGTCATTGAGATTTAAACAAATTAAGAAAAATAAAAAGTTGGATGGCCTTTGATTGCCCACATGAGTGAGGAGAGTAAGTAAATTGGCAAGATTCGTGTGGACTCTAGCCCGAAACTTTGAGCGCAACAATGTGAAATACCACTCTTCTAAGCCAAGCTACGAAATAATAGATTCCTTTTAGAGCAAAATACCTTAAACAACCTTCGGTTTGGCTAATTTTCGAACAGACTTTATCGTGTTGTGATGTTTGGCAGAACGTAGTACACTTTGTGGCTTTATTTTCATACGTACCTGAAACGAAAACAAGAGAAACGTAGAACAAATTAGTAACGAAATGTGAAAACGGTGTGTACGTGTTGTAGGGCCCCAAGGCAAAAGACTCAGAGTTGGAAAGATCTAGCTAATTACCATACAAACCGAAACCCACCATCAGCATCATCAGTAGCATCATCAGCTCGACCCGTAAAGACAAGAGCCAAAGTTCTTATCTCAAATGATTCATAATTGTGCAAAAAGAAACGTACGTTTTGTTCCTTTTCCCTCGGGTTTTGGGGTTAAATATTTGCTTTCGAAAAATATTGTTATTTAAAATTTCAACAACAACTAATTATGGCCCGAAAATGCCTATTAATGGCCAGCATGATAAATGATTTTGGATAGGGGGGAAAAGACAAATTAGGGCCGCAATTTGCAAGTCAACATTTTGGCAGCCTGTGGTCGCAGTTGCTGTTGCTGTTTCTGTTTCTGTTTCTGTTGCCTTTGTTGCCGAGGCATGCCACATAACAATCGCAATCGCAGACCAAATATGGCCAAACAAGAAATATATCTAAAATATCTTTAATTAAAAGTACAAACGTACAAATTATGCAAGACGTGCTCAAATATGGCAAACACCTAAATATTTCATGAGTTGATAAATTACACGCATATCGCCAATCCAAAAGTGCCACAGGCCCAGACACTCGCAGATACACATATCCACGTATCTGTGGCTCTGTTCTCTCACCCACCGGCGTACATGATATCCCAGAGTGAAGCTCGCCCATTTGCCGTGTTTGTCGCCAGCTCTAAAGATACAGATACCACCACATCCGACCTAAGCCGCAGCCCCAGCTAAGCGGCAACAACATCGCCAATCTGCAACGACCCACGTACTGTGGGAGGCAAAAAACAAATCGAAGACAAAACATAAACATTGCAAATTGTGGGTGACTTTATTGGGGAATAGGGAGATTGGGTGGCTCGGTAGTGGCACTACTCCCACCCACACCAGTTGCCGTTGTCACAGCACGCGGAATCGAATTGCTTATTAAAAATGCATTTTTCCTGGGTTTGTTTGCCAGCAGCAATGTTAAATGGCTGGGCCGCGAGAATTGGGATAAAACATTTGGCAATTCCGGCCATTGGAAGGGGAAACCATAGCCCATATATCATAAAAGTTTTGTTATTTATTGTGTGCGACATCAAGACCCATTTGCAACTTCGAAGCTTATTGAATAGTTACAGTTCTAGCTCTCTGGTGATTAATGTACACATGCACTATTTGGAGTCCAGTTCCATCTCGCGTACAGACCATAATTTGGCCAAATTCAACGCCCTCTGCTCCAACGCTTCCAGCTCTCATTTGCATTGTATTTCGGGTAATTGCAGCCTGGCTCACTGCTTTTTCGGGCGGCCGAATAACAAATCTATTTTATTTAAATAAAATTCGCCCGCGGGCAAGATCGGCGGGGCTTGCTATTATTTAGGGCGCGGTTTCAGATTTTTTTGGCCATGTGTTCGGGGTGTCTGCAGCGAGGCGAAATTATCATGTCCACCTACGTAATTTAGTATCTGTTGGTGCAGTTGTTGCTGTGCTGCCTAAATTATTGGTTATGAATAAGTGTGTTTGCCTTTGTCGTCGGGCCTTGTTCATTTTGTCTATTTTTGGGACCGTAATTGCCAATTTCTTGTGATGATTGTTTCTGCTCAGGTTCCCCCATACAGAACGCCCGCTTTTGGATCAATCTCTTTTTGCGAATGTCGTTGCCTCACTGGGCACGTCTGAGACCGGGCAGAGAGATCTCCAAACATCCATTGTTTCCGAAACTTGGATTCCAAGAAGCTCAGGCCAAAACCCCCAAACGCACAGAAAACCAAAATCAGACACAGCCAAATTCTAAACTGCCAAATAAATGGAATGTATTTTAGATGATTTATCTAGACGCGGAGCAATAAAAACAAGCAGAGGAGAACACAAAATTGAAACTTCTACCTGGAAGTGTTAAAGCTCCTCAGCGCTGTAGGCCGCGCCCGGTTCGCTTCCTCACCTGCCTGCTGATTCCTATTGAATTTCGACTTGACTCCGACTCGGCTCGGCTCGATCACCTTGACCGTACACAGATACCAAGCGGCCTGAGAGAGACTGGCGGAGAGAGCCAAATTTACATATGGATTGAGATTCGGCCCAGACAGAAAACCAATCTTAAAAAAAACAAGAACTTTGAGATACAAAATTGTGTGCTCAAAAGTGATATGGATTTCAAAAGACAGTAGACGTTCCCCGCTAATCTACTTAACAAATTGGAAGAAACAAATATGGTTACAAGCAATTTGCTGATTACTCTTCCCATAATATGATTTCATGAAAAACTCCATTAATCACAAGCTTTAGTCGCCATAAAGCTCTTCTAGCTCATGGTTGTTTTTAAACATTTTGACAGGTGATTTTTTGATTTATAGGATCTGTCCCATGTTTATTCATGAGCGCCGACATTCTTCTCATTCGGTAACCCTCGAAAACCTGACCGGGGCATAAATATTTATTTATTTCGTTTTAATATGTTTCCCTGTATTATACAGGAAATTAGCATTTGATAGTTAATTGCAAATGCCCGAGAGGCAAGTGGATTTCGAATTGTTCGGTTCGCCAGTGCTTGGTGCTAAAATATGCGCGCCAATAAATATTTGGCCAAGCAATTCAAAAAGCCCGTGGATTGCGGGGCGTGTGGAAAGCTTAAATTATGGCATGCAGTTCGAGCCAGGCCCGGTCTAACAATTTCTGCCGGGCCGCAGAGCTTCCGATATCGTGCAAATTACTTTCCAATTAAACAGCAATTTCAATGGCCGAGGAAGAGAAAGAGTGGAACGGCAAAATACAGGTTGCAGTCGTGGCAAAATCATAATTATAAACTAATTTGAAATCAAGATGCCCTTCTCAACACGTCATTATTTCAGGAAAATGCCAAGACGAGTCCCCTTCTTCTGGAGCTTCTACTGCCACCGTCTTTATCGCTGGCGATCTAATGGTGTTTGCCAGCGGTGTTGCCCCTCGCTGGCTCTTTCTCTCTCTGCCCCCCACATCTCTATCTCTTTCAAAGCGAACCGTGCCCAGGGGCAGGTGTAAAGATGCCATAACTCAGAAGATTTCGCTCCGCGGCATTTGAACTGGAACTTGCGCCGTCGCTGGATCGGCGGCCAGAGCTCAAGCTGGAGTGCTACCCGAGTCCCGGGTCCCGGGTCCAGGGTCCAGGGTCCCGGGGCATTGTGTCTTGATTGAGTGAGCCCGGGAAAAGAATAAGAATTCAATTATGCAGCAAAATGTCACATGGGACGGCTGGCGAAGGGAACAATGGCTGGAGCCGGGAGCGTCCCTTCCTCGTCTTCGTCCTCTCCCCCTCGCCGAGAGTGGCTGATGTATGAAGTGGCAAAATCGTTGCAGCAAGCAACAAGTGGATGTGGACGTCGGCTCGTCTCTGGCTCTTTTCTTGGCTGAGCGCTGAATGCTGACTACGAGGATTACTAGACGAATGGCATGGCTTGGACCTGCCTTAGCCACTGAACAGAATTAGCTTTTAATTTGAGCAGTGGAAGGAAGCAGGGGCGATGCGATAGATAGTTTGCAACAGTGGTCTTATACCTATAGCTTCTACTTCGCATTTCAGTTATCTTGGCGAATTATTTTTCGTGCGAACTATACCCAGATTAGTCACCAATCGATGGCCAAATTAATTCACAACTTTCAAATTCTGTGAAACTCGATATCAGGGCTTTGGCTCTTATCTTATCCCACTGTCCGGAGGGCCTGAAAAGCCGACTTAATTAAGGCATAGCGCGGAGACAGAATGGTTGGAAAAAATAAAAATAAATGCCGCCGCAGCGGAAGATGTCGCCGGGAGTTTATAAACTAAACTCCAAGCTCGAGAGGGGGACTTTCGACCAAATCTGAGGAGGGCTGACTTACAGATCTTGCTCTCAGACTTTTGCCGACTTCGGCTTGTTTTTATAAAGAAATCTAATAGCTGGAATAAAGCCAGGTCTGTGCTAAGCAGCGGAGGTAGCAGCTGCAGAGATGAAGCTGTTGGCGTTAAGAAGTCGATTTGGTTTTGCTGCTGCTGCTGCTGTTTCTGTTGCTGTTGCTGTTTCTGGTGGAATGATTGATGATTTGTTGGCTGTGTATCGCGATAAGGTTGGTGGGCCCATTTGTTGGCCCCAAAGAAAAAGAGCGCAGACCAGAAACTTTGAAGAAGCAGCCGACTTTCTGGGCATTGTCTTGAGTTACCTTTGCTCATGTTTTTGAGCGACAGCGAAGTTCGTGCTGATAATTGTGACACGGCTTCATGCAAAGCGAGGGGGCAAAGGAGGAGAGCCCCCAGACTTGAGAGCCAATTGTCGGAGTGTCTGTGGAATATGCAGACGATGCCTTTCGCTAATTGCAGCTACAACAAAGGGAGTAGATATGCAACGCAAACAAATCGCAATCACTAAGTTAGACAGATAGACCTTAAACTTTGAGATCGATGTGCTATACGATGGGCTAATACCCTAACCAGTGACTTTATGAAATATCAACACCAACAGCCTGGGAGTTTCCTAACATTCTAACTGATTAGAAATAAAAAACATTTCGCCATGCACATATCTTAATGCCTGGCACTACAAAACGAAACATGAAAGATAACCTATCCGACAAATTAATCCAAACATATCTTTTGAGGCCCCCGCTAGAACAACAAGCCCCGGCGTAGCCTCTGCACCAATAAGTTGGCTTTGAAGGAGAAGAGTTGACTTCGGTTATCTGCTTGACGTTGCTTAGAATGCGCAACTGCCAGCTACATAGTATCCGCAGAGTGTCTGCTGCAGTTGTGTGTATCTTTCAGATACGCTGCCTTATTTATCGGGTCTTTAGCTAGTTCTTTTGTTTTCACACTTGCACAATTGTTTGCCTTGGCCTTATCTTTATGAAGTGTTGCCTTGATGTTTAACAATGCATCTGTCTATAGATTTAGATACTAATAGCAGATAGATGACCCCAAAAGCGCCGTCGATGACACAGGTGACTGGGCGGAAAGGTCAATGGCCTGCGCAGCACACATGCATACATCTAATTAACCTACAAAAATGCAAATTTCTGCAACACACCCACTTGACTGTGGAAATGGAAGAGGCAGAAATAGAAGTAGAAATAGAAAGGGACAGGGACCGAGACGGAGACGGAGCCCAAGAACAATTTCTAAGCCAAACAATCAATCAATGTTGTTGGCCACTTGAGCACGTCGTTGGTGAAAAGGATGCACGAAGGTATGCCACAGGTGGGGGCAGGATGGGTGTGCAAAAGTAATATTTATTATGTGTATACTTCTCTGACAAACAACACGAGAACTCGGCCTGCCCTGGCCTGGCCGGGCCGGGCCAGTCAGAAACTGAGACAGAGCCACAAAGGGCCAAAGGGGAACACGAGGACCGAGAGAATGAGGTCTGCCGAGAACTGAGAACTGCGAACTGCGCCTGGAAGACTCACCACTGGAGACCTGGGCACCACTGGAATGGTATAAGAGTCGAGTCGAGTCGCGGAACCTCGTCTTTCATGGCATGCTGCCAATAGCTCAATAACACCCCGGGGACCAATTGAGATCTTTTTGGTGGGATAGGCAGGCACCTAGGACACCGATTCTCGCTGGCTTAGACAGTGGAACCCAGAGAGAGACACCGACAGAGAACATGAAGGGTCGCGGAGCAAAAGCAGCGGGGGCACACAGGTCGCAGTGACACCCGCTTTCCCATAGTGTGACAAATGTCATAAAATGGCAAAAATTTTAGTAAATAGACAAAAAAGTTATATAACAGGAAATGATTGATGGCCGTGCAAAAGAATTCCAAGAACACTCCATTGTGTCACCTATTCATTTGACAAAGTGGGTTGTATGGGCATTTTTATGATTTTGGAAAACCATAAATGCTGAAAGTATAGAAACTAATGTTTTTTATTGGCTTTGCTTTGAAATTCCCGGCTGTTTGCCCACTGTGTCCCATTCCAATTGTTTTGCCAGACAAATAGACGGCCGCCACAAAAGCAAAAAGTCTACAATTACTGCCTGTGGGCCAGGCCACTTGGTGGGGTCCCAGCCTTAGTCCCCAGTCCTAATCTTAGTGGGGTGCCCAGTCACGCGCCCGGGCCAAAAAAAGGATGAGAGATGGGGTTTTCATTGGATTTTGAGCTGGCTTTGGCGTTTCAGGGGAACCCGAATCCAGAACCGAGGCGAGCCTTTGACCCGACCTGTCATCATCGCACAGCCCGCGAATCATGAACGTCATATTCTCAATGAGTCCCTGAAGTGGATTAGAGTGCTATTTTTTCTCAAATGTTTCACTTCATTGACTTGACAATGCATTCCGACATCCTCGGCAGGTCGCTTTGGTCTTTGTTTCGCCATCTACAAAGGGAACCCCTAACGATAGGTGGTCCTCCCATGCCATCGCCTCAGATCGCAGCCCAGCCCAGCCCATTCCATCCCAGTCGGTCCCAAAGCAAGGTAATCCGAGAGCCGTGTTAGGGACCCTTTTGCCGGCTTCATTAGCCTTCAGATCTGCGACAGACAATGCAACAATTATGGCCCGGCATTTATGCACTAGCCGCACCAAGGCGATGCGACAACGGGTGAGGACAGGCGAACAACATGCATCGCCTGCGCCGGGGAACGAAAAACAAAAGCAAAAGTGCTGCTAAATTTAGACCAACTGTCGGGGGCCGGGAGGGGCTCTGAGCCTGTGAGGTCTGCCGGTTGAGTAACCGCAGAAGGGGATCGCCGGAGCTGCATAGTAGGGGGGGCTGGGGAGGGCGAGCTGACTACTGCCTGACGCCTTCTAATTGCCGCTCGGCGAGCGGAAGCCGGGAGTTGAGTTCTATTTTTGTATGCATATACATATTAGCTGCGGAGGAGCTACAGAAACAGCCGCAGGGGGAGCCAAATGTGGAACAAACTCAAGCAGTGTAGATGCAGATGCAGATGCAGATGCTGAGAAGTGCATAATTCCCAGTGGAAAGATTTGACTTCAAAAGGCCTTCAAGAAACTCTAATGATATTCCAGTGATGGGGAAGAAGTTCTAAAATATTCCTAGGACATATTCCCCCAGACATTTAGTTTCATGCAGTAACTAGGATGTCCAGCTTCATATAAAAGTATGGAGCGTTTACGGAAATTAGTTCGTTTAGAATATCTTAGCTTGGGAGCTCAACCTTACATCAGCCTACATATGGAAGCTCACTCCTTGATCCACTTCCTTCTTTCCCCATCGGCCATCGCCTTCATCTATTAACTTGTTGACACAGTTGTTCTACCCACTGGATATTGACTCAAATGACTTTCACACTCAAATAGTAAAGTTTATTTATTTTTTTCTTTGTGAACACTTGACTCCAACGCTTCGCGCGGCTCGGGTAACTCAATATTGTAACGCGAGTTATTTATAAATTAGGAAACGTCGCCTGGAACAGCTATACCAACAAATCGATCCACTAGTTCTCCAGTTTACGGATCACTTCCATGCCCCTCTTCCCTGGATCTAGCTACTCTGTACTGTATTTTTCACGGCTGTCAAGTGCTGTTGGCCTCGGGTCTTTTGGGAGGTGTCTCTCTATGGGTTCTTCGGGTCTGTGACTTCCCCAATAAATGGTAAACAATACAGAGAGCCCAGTGTGTCGGAGTCCGCTTGTGCTAATTTCATGGGGGTCACTCCGCGTCCGCTGCTTGCCCGGCTTCGGCAGATCAGTCACGCGGTTGAAGCATTCTCCCCCTGCTCATGGACACATCTGAAGCGTTTGGGAAACAAAAGTCTGATTTCTACGCGCACTTAGCCCACAAAAAGCCATTTGCGCCTCGGGCAGGCCAGGCTGCGCTAGAAATCTCTTTCGCAGCCGTATAATTTCGGGTGATCAATTAAAAAGACCTATTCCAATTTGGCAACAGACAAGCGCCGCGCCATACATATTTTTCAAAGCACGTAATTCATTAACAGGCGGACTCGCTTCTCAAAACTATTCAAGAAAACAGCACTTGTGGGATGTCAGCGTAAGCGATCGGAAATAAAATAAGGCAGAATAATTAAACATGTCTCGACCCATAAAACATGGTCGAAAACTGCACAAATTCCCCGTCTACGAAATTGGGAACGAGAACAGCCGTAAAAGCAACAACAGATCACAAATTATTAGGGTCAGATGTTTATAAATACATTTTCCCAACACGACACAAAAAACAAGACTTATAAAATATTAATTAATTGTCTGACAAGAGGGTACAGTGGCTGAGCTAAAAATAGTGCTAATGTGGACTGCCAATGGGAGAATTTATACAGATTTTTGGACAAGTAAGATTGGGTAATAAAAAGTGGCAGTCTTTGTTTAATTTCCAAATTATAGTGCCTAAAGCGACTAGTCTCTGAGCATACTTCTTATGCTAATCAGGTGGGCATCGTTTTTTTTAGGATTATGCCAGAACCTTAACTCTTTTCGTGTGGAGTTTCTAATCTCCGCCAACAATGAGATATTATCTTGGATTATGCCTAATCGGGATTCCTTATCTTTCAACAAGTGTTTAGAAACAGTTGACACATCTTTTTATTGTGTTCTACCTCCCTGATTAGCATACCACGGCCCACACCAACCCGAAACTTTCCCAATGCTAAGCCACTCTTCTGGTTTGTTTTCCAAACAGGCGAGACTATGCCCGATTTTCCTCGGTATTTTATGACGACGATTTTATGTTTATTAAATACAAATTCCAAAACTTATCATGGCGTATAAAGAAGCCGGTTGCCCTTTTGGCTGGGCCTTCGACTCTGGCTTCGGTCCGGGGCGTTGTATTGTCGTAAATTTTTTGTGACCCAGCCCGCCTCCTCGGGTAAGCACAATAAACGATTTTCACTTTTTTCAGTTTCAGTTTTCTTCTCTTTCTTTCTTTGGGGAGCGTTTGGGGAGTTTTATGTTTCCTATGCTTTGATTAGTTTTTGTTATTTTAATTAGTTTTCGGTGGCATTTTTTTCGTTTATTTTCATTTATTTTCTTTCCCAAATTCTAAGCCCAGATTCCAGTGAAACGAGAGACGAGAAAGCGAGAGTTTTCCTTTGTGGCACCGCGATTTTATTTGTTTTATAAATGGTGTTCGTTGTGGCTTTTTTGTGGCTTGATTGAACGAAAGTTTCAAGATTAGAAGACATTTTCGCCCGGGGCGAGTGCTGCTTGGGCCAGGTCGATTAATTATGTTGATGAATCAATCTTTTCTTTTCCAAAACAAAAGTTTTGAATCGAATAAAAATGTGTCAGCCTTGACGGCTCTATTCGTTCTGTTAAACTATCAGATAATTTTGATTCATCTTTTGGTTTCCAAACATTAGGGATCTGTTTCTCGAACGTATAGCCTAACTTTCAGCCGCTTCGGCTATCTAGAGAGACAAAATATCTCCTGTTCGAAATAAAACTAATCCCCAACATGAATTCCTCAATAAATTGTGCCCCTGCCCCGGCTATCGGCTCCAACCTCTCCAATGTCCCACATGCACCGAAGTCTAAAAACTAACACTCCAGAAGAAGAGATAGAGGAACATAAATTTCACTGCAACAACAGGCCAAGAATAACAAAGACTGGCCAGAATCGGAAACTAAATAAAGATTTATGCAGCACCCACAAAAATAAATTTTAGTTCTAGCTTTTTTCTGGAAGTAACTCCAAACCGTAGCGCGCACTCGTCAGATACAAGGGGAGTGTGGGCCTCAGAGATAAACGTTCTGCCCTTTGCATTTGATCATATCATTTGAGATAAACCCAAAACGCCTTCTGATCGATAGTCTGACTTACCCTATTGCATTCCAAGGCTGCTGCCGAGTGCTCCTCCCGCTGCCGGAAGCAGTGGCTGCACTTGCTCTTGTTGAAGATGTTCGGGGAGAACTTGCGGCAGTCGGCGGTGCGGCCGTTTCCGTTTTGGGCCGAGCTTCCCGATCCGAGGCCAGTGGTGGTGGGCGTGGGTGGGGCCGACACGGAGGCGGCCACCGTGGTTGTTGTAGTTAATGTTGACATTCTGCGGCTCGTTCAAACAAAAACAAAAACTGGGGGGCCGTGTGGGGGTGGTGAGAGAGACAGAGAGATAGTGCGGAGAGGTGGCTTCAGACGCTCGAAAATTGCATGGCAGGAGGACTTGAAGCTACTCTGGATTCTCGATTCTCGATTCTCGATTTTCGTTTGTTCCGCAAGGAGGCGGCTCCAAGTGGTTATGTAAGCCGAGCAATTGTGCAGCCTGACATGTTGTTGTTGTTGTTGTTGCTGGTGGCAGCGGCCCCCTTTGTTTACCGCACTCCGCGCTAACTGTTTCTGCACTTGCTGGCCGATGGCTTTTATCAGCTTTATTTTATTTTTACGCTTTTTGGGGTACACACAGCGAATGCGAGGCACAGAGACGGGAAATTATTCAATTTCGCTTTGCACTTTGATTCTTGGCTTTGGCACACACACACACACACCAGAACGCGAGCTTGTCGTTCTCTGCTGGGGAGCCGAAAAAGCCCCACACACTCGCACGCAAAAATGCACACACACACACACACAAACACACACGAAACCAGGGCAGAAGTTCTGAGATGCTTCTTCTTGGCCTTGTGGGGCGATCTGTTGTTGTATTTGTTGTTGTTGTTGCTGTTACTCTTATTATTATTATTGTTAGCTTGTTACTTTCGTGGTCGAAGCCCGCGAGCCGGTATTGGTATCAGAAGCTGTATCGGCCAAAATACGTGACAATACACATCAGTATTTTGTGGCAGCACACAGTATCTCGCAGATACTTTCCACGCAGAACCAGTGCGGGCGAGATACTATTCGATGGAGTTTAAGTTTATCTTTTCCGCGTCCGAGTTTCGGATAATTATGTTTTCACATTCAAAGTTCGGCGAAAGCAGTGATCCAACGATTGGCCGGCGAATGACTATCTCGAAGCGGGGCGAGCTTAGAATCTGTATCTGCTGTATGTATTGCTGAAGTATTTGGTTTGCTTGGCATTCGCAAGATACTGTTTTGGTTTTCACACGCGAAAACGAATGAAATGCGAGCGGACAACGCGGCGGCGACGCGCACTGCTTCCGATCCGAAACGACTCTTAACGTGGCTCAAACTCAAATGGCAAGTGGCCCGTATTTTTGTTTTGGCCGGGCTGCTGATTGGAGCTGCTTTGCAGATACAGATACTTTTTACATCTACATTCTACACTCGATTTCTGTAGTTCGGCTCGCTCCGAACATGCTCGGCAAGGTTGCGTGCAAGCGAGAGGTGCTTATGGAACCTCCTATTTGCCTCTCGCTCTTCACAACATGTTGCAAGGTGCTTCGTCGAGTACGAGTGAGAGATCCCACATTTCCATCCCTTTCCGCTGCAACCTGGAACCTTGCAACATGTTTGAAGCGACCCGAAGACGAAAGAGCGCCTACCAAAGAGCAACATTCTTCGAAGACCGAAACCTCAACCTCTCGCATGTAGTTTTGAGATTAAGATACTCTTTGCAAGATACTGTATTGCAAAGATACTTCTCTTCCCAAGTGAAACACAAGTTCTCTTTAGCATTTTCGTTATCTACACTGCAATAAATACGTTTTTGAAGGTTCATTACACAGGTTTTTCCTGGTTAAAAAGCTAAGAAGTCAAAATAATATGCTAACATTGCATTTTCCGGGTTTTCCGGCCATTAGCCGAATAACAGTCTACTAGCCATGCGCAGCTCTTCCTCTCTTTCCGTATCTTTCCAAGATGCACTTGTTGCATTAAATAAAGGACAGATTTAAATTGAAGACAAAAAATCAAATTCACTCTTCTGATAAAATAATAAATCAAACATGAAAACTAAAATTTGTTTTTTCTTATTATTTATTTTTTATTCACAAAAAATCCAACTTCCCCTCCCGCTCATCATCGCAGAGGAGCTGGAGACTGTTTCCAGGCTTCCGACTCGTTATTGATGAGGTTTTTGACTCTCGGGCTGGAAAAATGAATTATGCTGGTGGAAAAATCAAAGCCGGCAATCGTTTCATTCCTCAAAACAATTTGTTTACGGTGCCCCCAACAACAGCAACACAAGAAGGGCAGTAACAATAACAATTAACTGCACGCTTCATTAACAACCTCAGACAACAAATTTTCAAGTGCGAAGCAGAACCCTCGAAATATAGGGGGAGCGGTGAAGACGAACCCTTTTCCAGACATTTTGGAAATTGGGGCCAAAACAAAATGGGAATACACTGAAAACATTCATGATTTAACAGAAATTCTACATACAATTTTGAAAAATTTTAATAAAAATACATTTTTAAATTCAAAATATTTTTCTGTGCATTTAAGAAATTGATTAATTACACTGGCCGAGGGTTCTGACAATTGCAGGGCGTGCATCAGGCCGGTGTGGGAAAAGGAGCACTCGATCAAATATTTTGACTTCCACCTTTACGAGGGGGTCCATAAATAAAGGTGCTATGGGTCTTGAAATGGGAAGACTAATATCTGGCGATGCTGAACTTAGAAGAGACAAGAAGGTCAAGGGGTCTTCTGATAATTATTTGTTCAATGCATCCTTTACCATCGCCAAGTAAAGCTTATTTAGGAAGCTTATATACAACTGAAATATACTTATTTTTAAAAACAGCAGAGGGTATTTCTACCGAACATTAATGCGTTTTAAATGAAGTTGAAATGGGCCTCCCTCCTTCTTATTCAGTGATGCCACATCATTATGGGGCTAATGTGGGGCAGCATCCTTCGATGTAGATAGACAGACATTAAAACTAGAGTGAGAAGTGCCGAGTTCATTGACCATCAGGGCTACCGTGGCTGGCATTTGAGGTAATTAGTCGATTTCGGCTCCGAATTTCGGCTGGCTCTTGTGCAATTGCCGAAAATGCTGCGATCGGTTTCGGTTCTGATCGTTGTTGCTGCTTTTGTTGCATTGGCAGCTGTCTTGCAACAAAACATTGCATGATAATGGCTTCTTTTTGTGGTCATTGTTGTTGCTGTAATACCTGCATAGCACAGAAATGCATTACCGCATATTGATTTCATCGGGTGGACTGTGGAGGGTGTTTTGTGTGTGAGTGTTTCTTATTTTTTGGTAGCCGCCGCTCGTTTTGCACATTTTCCACTCTCATTCAAATGTCAATCGAGTCACGAGTTGAGTGTCCCCTTGAGTACGCCCCCCAGTGCTCCCCCATCGATCCTTCAGCACTCAAAATGAATTCACATTAATGTGGAAGACAAACAATGAAGAGGAAAACCTATTTTCCTAAATATTTTTTAGGTCCTTACTGCCAATTTTAATATGGATATTTTGAACTTTGCTCTGGCAAATTACACAACGAATATGTAAAATTACTCAATCAGTTATTGGGCTGAGGAGAGAGAAACAATTTAATGGAATTATTGTCTTATGCCTTGGTTTAGATTGTCCTTCACAATGCATTTTAACAATTTGTTTGTCAAATTTTAAGGAGCATCCCCTTTAAAATCACGGAGAATGAATGGGAGGCTCAATATGGCCCCTTGCGATGGCTATATCTTTGCCATCATATATCCGGTTCTTGAGCGGAATACCTTAAACGATTTCTATATCGATTCCCTTCCAATCTACATCAAAATCTAGAAACAAATTATTTTTTAGATTTTTTGTCAAATTTTGTGGAGGATCCCCTTCGAAATAGTGAAGAATGCATGGGAGGCTCAAAATGGCCCCCAGCGATGGCTTTATCTTTGCCAATATTCATCCGATTCTTGAGCGAAATACCTTAAACGATTTGTAAATTGATTCCCTTTCAATCTGCATCAAAATCTAGGAACAAATTATTTTTTCGATTTTTTGCCAAATTTTGTGGAGGATCCCCTTCGAAATAGTGAAGAATGCATGGGAGGCTCAAAATGGCCCCCAGCGATGGCTGTATCTTTGCCAATATTCATCCGATTCTTGAGCGGAATACCTTAAACGATTTGTAAATTGATTCCCTTTCAATCTGCATCAAAATCTAGGAACAAATTATTTTTTCGATTTTTTGCCAAATTTTGTGGAGGATCCCCTTCGAAATAGTGAAGAATGCATGGGAGGCTCAAAATGGCCCCCAGCGATGGCTGTATCTTTGCCAATATTCATCCGATTCTTGAGCGGAATACCTTAAACGATTTGTAAATTGATTCCCTTTCAATCTGCATCAAAATCTAGGAACAAATTATTTTTTCGATTTTTTGCCAAATTTTGTGGAGGATCCCCTTCGAAATAGTGAAGAATGCATGGGAGGCTCAAAATGGCCCCCAGCGATGGCTTTATCTTTGCCAATATTCATCCGATTCTTGAGCGGAATACCTTAAACGATTTGTAAATTGATTCCCTTTCAATCTGCATCATAATCTAGGAACAAATTATTTTTTCGATTTTTTGCCAAATTTTGTGGAGGATCCCCTTCGAAATAGTGAAGAATGCATGGGAGGCTCAAAATGGCCCCCAGCGATGGCTGTATCTTTGCCAATATTCATCCGATTCTTGAGCGGAATACCTTAAACGATTTTTAAATTGATTCCCTTTCAATCTGCATCAAAATCTAGGAAAAAATTATTTTTTAGATTTTTTGTCAAATTTTGTGGAGGATCCCCTTCGAAATAGAGAAGAATGCATGGAAGTGAAATGACTTTTACATCGATTGCCGTTTAATTTGCATAAGTATAAATCTTCATCAAAATTTTAGATCAAACTAGTTTCTCCTTCAAAAATGTACATGGTCTTTGCATGAAAGGTTAATGGAAAGAAACAGCTTCAGAGAAAAAAAAATGTTTTTGGTAACCAAATTTATTCCCCAACTTTAACAAATGCTAAAAACTTCACACAAGTTTGGAAAATGTTTCCCAAACATTAAGCTTCATGTATCATTAACTGATCCGCTGGCAATTAGCCCAATGCATTTACCCATGGAACCAGCAACATGCAACATGGGGCAGCAGCAACAACAAGTGCAACCGAGCCCGCCTTCGGGGTGTGTGACCAAAAACATGGATCACGCTTCTTGTCGGAGCACTTGGGTTAATAAGTATCTCGTCTAGCCATGCAAATCGTGAACTGAATTGAAAATCAAAGCACTGAACTTGAGGCAATCTGAGCCGTCAACTCCCCCGCCACCCCGTCACACTACAATTTTTTGAGTAATCTGCGCGTGGGTTGGCACTTTCCATATCGACTCTGAGGCATTTTCCCAAAGAAAATATCCGGCAAAAAAATTATCCACACTTTGCGCCCTTTTGACAGCGAGTGAGGCTCAATTCATGGGTAATTTGGAGAGTTTGGTAGTGAGAAGGGGTGGCAGATTGGGCGAGGCCTAAATGCTGCACAAGATGTCTGTTGCTTGCTACATATTAAATTCATTGCAGCTGCAACACTTTCACTTTTTCTATGCTAATTTTAAAAAACGGTTAACAATTTTTGGGTACGCCTGTAAAAGGTTGTCGCATTTTCGCATTTTTTTACATTCCTGTAGAGAGGAATTAAAAGAGATGTTGCCATGATATATCTACTTAAGTAATAATATTATTAAAAGTAAATGGAATACTATTTATAAAATAGTTACTGACAGACTTAGAAGATATTACTTTTTTGATGTACACATTTTTAAAATGACTATGAAAATGATATGTTTTCTATAGTACAGATTTTTTATCCTAGAGAATATATGCTGCAGGATGTTATGATATAAACCAAAGATCAGTATATTTTAGCCAATATTAGTCTTTTAGCCAATGACTTCACAAATGACCAACGAAACTCAAGCTTGTATCGAAACCGAAGCCTTCCCGAAAGCATTTTGCTTGTCCAACGGAAACCACCTGCGAGCAATTTTCATTCAGCAGCTTCAGATACAAGAAAAGCCAACGAAAAATGCCGCAAATCGCAGACTGTCGGGCTTCGCCTGGTACCAATTTGGCGGCGATTCGCGGACTCACGCCAGGTCCAGGGTGTGGATGGAAGCCGGCGGAGCGGTGGTGTCGGGCAGGGGCGAGGAGATGGAGCCAGTGGAGCAGGGGGATAGGGAGAGCGGTACCACCAGCCGTCCGTAGACCTTTTTGTGAAAGTGAAATTTTTCGCAAAGTCAGAGTATGTGTGTGTGTGCTGTGTCTGCAAGCGTCGAGTATGGCAGTCGTTTGTTTTCCTGCACTTTTTCAAAAATGCATTTTGTATGAATACCCTCAAATATAAGTGCTTTAGTTTTGACACTGAACGAGAGTGAAAAAGGCTGAGAAATTTCAAGTCCAACAAGTCAGGCTTTGCAGCTTTGTTTTTTCATTTTTTCAAGCAACATTAAGATGTACTTTAAAGTAATTAACTGAAAATTTGTCAAGTATAACTAAAACACTTCTAAATAAAAGTGATTTAAGAAATATGTAACATCTTAGGACAAGATTGCGAATTAATTGTGAGAGCTAGGAATGGGCTATATCACTTTTTGAAAGATTAATGATCTTTATAGACTTAATTTCAGTTTCAAACTCTTCAGTTTCAAGAGCATAGATGGGTCGTTGACTCCTCCAAAGTTGAACACTCGCTTTCCGCGTTTTTCGGCGGTTTTGATAATTGACTCTAAGCGCGTGAATAATAACAACCAACAACGGCGGTAGTGGCAGAAACTACAAACAGCAACGGCAGCATACAACAGACGTCAGCGGCAACAGGCAGCTAGGAAATCGCGTTTCATTAACGTGGAAAAAGGAAAATTGAAAATTGGGGAGGGGAAAAGCGTCACGGCCGTGACATGTGTCGAGGTGGTCCGGCCAGAGCGGCGAGGGGCTAGGGGGAACTGGCAACCGTAAGCCGTACAACGTTGCGTATACTTGTTGCGGTCGGCAACTTATCTATTTGAGCCATTTTATTTTTGTTTGAGGCCGTTTGAGGCTCGTTTTCCTTTTGAAATAATACCTTTTCGCTGGCTCGTTTTTGGGGGAAAGTGGAAGGAAAACGCTTTTATTTTTCATTTTCAATGCAAAATAAAAATAAAAGCGGCCAAAAATGTTTTATTGAGGAGTGCGACAACATAATTTACCGTTAACTCTTCATCAACGCAACTGGGCACGCAAAGTAAGAAACGCGGTTTTCCATTTTCCGAGTTTCCCACTAGCCCGCTCGGTTTTGTCGTGTCTTATGATTTATTTGACATGACAGCCAAATGAACAATGATTTATTCATCAATGCAGCATTTTTAATGAATTTTATTTTCAATTAATTCTGTTTTTTTTACAGTATCTCAGTATTGGCACTGCGCGGGGGAACCGAATCGAAGTGCATTTATTTTTCCTTGGACAAAAGCCAGAGGCAGACCAAACACGCAATTCCGACGCCCAGTTGAGTTTCGAGTGCTAGTTCACTTTTTTTTTAACAAAATGAATACATCATGTGGGCTTTGCTAGCACCATTTTTGTGCACCTGCTGGCCGGCGGACACAACCAATAAATGAAGCTAAAACACACACATAGGAGTAACAAAACCAAAATCAATTATAAATGGCTTGAGCAACATTTAGTTTCCCAATCGACTTTATGACGACAAATTCGATACTCTCCAGTCTTTATGATGGGAAAACGATCAATGACACACTGATGATCTTCAAATATGGTCTTTTTTAAGTTTATGGATGCAAAATTATTGAATAGATTAATACTCATTTTGCGGAAAAGAAGTGCTATTGTACTGTATACTCTCAACAAATCTAAGTTTTCCCAACGATGCCTCTCAAAAACGAGGCATACCCACCTTTGTTTACCATTTATTCAGCAAGGGCAAGCAAATATTAATTTCACTTTTGACTGCACTTGACCCACTCTCTTTTTAACTCAAAGTGAAGTGCATCTTCCCCGCACAGAAACAGAAACAGAAACAGGCGTAGTATGCAGATAAATCATATAATAAACAGAACACAGCAGGATACCTCTTCTCCGGCTTGGCTGGCCCCAAAGAGGCTTGAAGCTTTGATTCGATGACGAGTTTCAGCCTTCTGGTCGGTCGGGAAGAGATTTCGCGAGGTTGTTGTTGCTGAGTCACGGATGCTGGAGAAGGAGTTAAAACAAATTGAAAGCCGCCATAAAATTGCACAAGAAATCGATAAACGCAGAGCAGTAAAACAAATTAAATTATGCTCTTGAGGACTTAAAAACCGAAACCGAAAGGCAAAGTAAAAGTCTAGCCCATAAAAATGCATTTGATATGCGTATTTAATTGAAACTCTTTTCCATCGCCGTTGCTGTTGGGAAACAATCTTTATAATCCACATGCAGCTCCAGCTCTGTATATCTCTGCAGTATCCCAAAAATATTTCCGAGCTCTTTTCCGACTCCACTTTGCCATTTACCATTACCATTTCCAAATCTCCTGTTGAACATATCTCGTTTCCCCCGCCTTTACATAAGCCGAATGCAAGTTGCCTTTGAATACAATTAGCAGTTTATGATTTTCACTTTTACAACATTTTCGGCATGGGGCAAGTCGGCTTCATCGATAAAGTGCAATGGCCAGCGGACACCACGTGTGCTGCTGTTGTTGGCCATGGTAATTTCGGGCCGAACAACTCATTTTCGATTGCAAAACAAGTGGCAAAAGGGCAGGCATCCAGAGAGGCAGGCACAAAGAGCCAACTTAATAGGACAATTGATTGCTTGGGAGTGTTACAAAAGCTGGAAAACACAAAATGTAACCAATTACAGATTGCCAGGGAGGCCGGAGAAGTCGAGGTGTTGCCTGAAATGGTAAAATCAAAATGATGTATGAGTATGAGGAAATTTTGAGGGGTTTGCTAGAAACTTATGATGTGTTTCTTCTCAATGAGTTAGGTAACACAATGCTCTAACAATCACAACTCTGTTCAAATTAAATCGAAGTACTTACTGTAAGTTAATGTTATCATCTAGCTATCCAAAAATAACTCTTTACTGTCAAATTGTAACTTTCTCCCACATGGAACTCTCCGATCCAGTTGCATTCCCAGACCCAACTGAAAAACCAACAGAAAAGAGGGAAGTACGAGAAAATGGCCCAGTCCGTTTGGCCGTCATCAACTTGACCCAAACACCTCATCATGTCCCGAAGTATCACTTTAAAACGTTTTACAAATTACGGCTTAATCGCGTGCTGCTTGAGCCCAACAGCAACAGCCTGAACAACAACAATGGGCAATGACAACCTCAACAACAACACTTGCGACGACAGCAACAACCTCAAGTTCCAAGCCCCAACAACAGTTTGTAGGGAAACTCATTCCAAGCTCTTGGAAATTCTTCGGTCTTCGAGTCTATTGAGCCAGGGACGGTAAGTGTTCAACATGGCTTAATTAAATCGGAGAACTGGCCTTCGAAAATATCAGTCAGAGCTTGAATATTTGGGTTGTAGCTTTGGGTTGGCTCATTCAGAGGATGAATCTCCAACATATTAGCAGATTTGGGTGAAATCTTTTCCTTTCATTAAAACTTCCCATCCACTCAGACTCTTGTCATTGATTGATGAAACGAATCTCGCGTTTGGAGTATTGTTTTAATGGCATGACAAGAATGTCACGAGCCACTAATACGGAACACCAAAATTAATCCAAAGCCAAAGCTGGTACGAAAGAGAAAACTTCAAGTTGATCGATAGGCTACCATTTCACTTGTCCGAAAAGTAAAGCGACAATCAAAATATTGTCGAGTGTCCGGCGAAATTCGCACGACAGCAAATGGAAATCAAATAAGAACACCACATGAATATGAATATTCGTCTGAATGATTGAATGCAGCAGTGGTGGCCAAGCCACTCCGCCCTCCCACACCACCCCGTGGCACCACCCATTCACCACTCACAGTCAAGCCCCCTCTGCATGAACGAAGACGTGCCAAATGTATGAATGACGGACTGGTTGACTGAATGAGGTGGCAAAACTGTGTGCCAGTGGACAGTGGGAGAGAATGTATTCGAATGTATTCAATAAAATAAATATACTGTATAACAAGACTCATAAGTCAGTAAGTCCTTTTAACCTACAGGTCTGACAGTTTCTTCAGAAACAGCTCTTTCAGTCTTAATAATGATGTGGTTGCTCCGTACAAAGCTGGCAGAACCACTGTACTTCCTCTGATTTGTCGAGTAGGAGTCAAGTGGAAGTGGAGTGCACAGTGAAGAAGTGTAAGTAGCAGTAGCCCCTGTCTCCGGCTGTCTCCGGTTTCTGTGTCCCGGCTCCCTGGCTTCTGGGCCCCCGGGCCGGGAAGCTGTCGCTGGCTGACGTACGCCAAAAAATGCCTGCAAAACCGAAATCGCATTTAGCTATAATTTAATCAAAATTGGAATTGCGGCCTGGCTGGAACACATGAGTGTTCCGCTGGGGGAGAGTGCTTTTGCTCGCCTGCCCCGCCCCACCATTCAGCATTTGCATTCGTTTTCTTTCGGCGATCCGCTTTTGACAGTGTAACGGCCGCAGCTTGTCATAACAGATGACAGACAAAAAGCAAAACTTTGCAAAAGCCGAGATACAATTTACGTTTGACGGACACTCGCCGGATTGGTTGGGTGAAATTTTGAAGGCGCCGACGACGTTGATGACGTCCACAGGTGGACAGTGATGGGTACGATCGGGCTCGTTAATTAGCTGCTCCCTCACCTGGACTGCAATGGAGGGCACTGTCTGCGGCCGTTGTCCAAATGGAAAATAGCCTACAATCGCTTGATCACAGCTGGTAGATTGTGAGCTGGACTCAACACTTCCAGCCGAACTGTCGACACTTGTCAGGGGGTCGTAAAGGCGGCCACTCCCAGTCGAAATCGAGCCTAAGCACTCATAAGTATTCATATCCAACTCTGAAAACTGCACCCAAGTTATGCTCATGCTTTCCATCAAACACTTTATGGATTATCGTTTTCGTCGCGGGAACTGTATTCTAATTTGAAGTTTATAGATCTTCGATGGGCGATAAAAACACACTGCTTGGAACTAAAAATATGTTAATCCGTGTTGGAACTATGCCATAAACTTATTTATGCCCAGCTCCATAATGGCTGTCTGATTTTAATCAGATAAATTGATTTCCCGTGCTGTAAACTCTTGTGAGTGTGCCATAAGCCTTGAATAAGATGTAATATTTTGCATAAAATTAGCTTGTTTTAACCATAAGGTTACAGAACTCACTCTTCAATTGAAAACTTTGTACCTTAGACTTCTCCCAGTCATTAAAGCCTCTTGCCCCGTTCTTCAGCACACCGTTTCCTTCAAGAACTATAAATATCCACAATATGCCCATTTAAATTATTCACATAAACAAATAGAAATCTCTGGCTGATGGCTGGATAGAATTAAAAGCCAATGAGGGGAAAATTTGAATGCACGTGTGTTAATCATAAATTTTAAACATGTTTCAAATGCAGCCAGCCCGCGGTGGACAAATGGCCTGACGGGCTGGTGGACTGGCGGACGTACGGACGGACCGTGGCGGTGGCGGCGTCCAAAAAAGCGAACGCAGCAATAATAAACGCATGAAAATATGCCCGAGGCGTGCGCCAAGCGATTTCACCTACAGATACCCGTACTCGGATCTGAGTGTGCGTTAGCGTACTCCGCAGAGGTGGCAGTGGGAGGGCGCTGGGGAGTGGGGCATGGGGCATGGGGGTTTCTGGAATCGGGGGCTGGCCGCAACCACGTCGACTTGTCACTTTTTTGCATAAACGCACCCAATTTTCGATGCGTATATGAGTGAGAGCGAGCGAGACTTTGGCCACATGCCAGTGCGTATGGCTTGGGATGTGGCAGAAGGCAGCACCAGCCGGCAGCCGGAGAAGGGGCGGCGGGAAATTGCTGGCCGTGATGGGAGTGGGAGCGGGAGCGGGAGAGGAGGCCTAAGAGGTTGCCGCGCCTCAGTTTCAGTCTATTAAAAGAGCTGCAAGCTGGGTTCGGTGGTTGTCAATTTTATACCATTTTTACCCCAACTTTTTACCTTTTTTTGCCTCGAAGATCGAACCTTAATGCTGTTGTAATGGGCCCACAAATTGCCATTGCCATTGTAGTTGCTCTTGTACCCCTTGTTGGCCGAGGAGGTCTTTGCGCCCGATCGTGTCGTGAATTGGCAATTCGAATTGTTTTTAGCCGGCAACAGTGGCAAATGTCACAGAACCCTGGATAGCGAAACTATGCGACCATGATGGATCAGCCGGAGATGGAAGTTCGCCAGAACCAATCTACGAATCTCGGCTTCTATCTACCCAGTGCCATTTTTTCACAAATTAAGCACCAGTTTTATTAAATAAGAGGACTTTGAAAACTTATTACTTTTTATACTGCTCTTCAATTTTTATGGAGAAACTTTTATTGTATTTGTATTTTATGAAAGATAAATTTGGTAGTATTTTTTACCTCTGCGGCAGTGGGAATTGTGTACCATAAAATACACCAATAAAAGCCCCAATAAATTGGAATTATTTTTGTTTGCAGTACTTCGAACTTTATGAGTCAGCCTTATGAATATGTTCGGATAATTAGCGGGCTACACGTTTGTGATCTCAAAACATATTTTTCCATACAATCAGCAATTGTTTTTGCAAAAGGCCTTATAATTATATAGCAATTATATTGCAATGAGTGCAGAAAAGCTCCATAATGACATTTCTGCAAAAATCTCATCGCCCTGCCAGCCGAACCATCCAGACATGGCTCATTTTCTTTCAGGTAAAAACTAGCTTTCGTGGGCAGCCATTTTTACAGTTTGTCATTGTGAAAATGAAAGTAATTGTTGGTAAGTTTTCCTGTGATTGCATTTTTTGTTGCCACAGACTGTGGACAAAACGATTTTCAACAAGTTTGAGAGATTGCATTGCCCCGAACATTTCCACACTTCGGAGTGAACGAAAAGGAAAAATTGAAATTAATTAAATAAATAAGCAGTTCGAAAGCCGCTTGTGCCCCATGAGCCCCCCACCTACCTATCACTGCCAGTCCGCATTGCAGCCCCTCTTCGGCCACATGCCCCACCTGCGAGTCACTCAATCAACTGTGACGCATCGTGCACAAAAATTGTTTGTCAACAAATTGGAGCGCGACCAAGCCCACAACAAACAACAGCTAAAAATGCAATTAAAAATCGAAATGGAAAAACAATAAAATCACAAGAAAAATATGTGCTTAGAGCATAAACTTAAAGCCAGCCCGCGACGGAGCAAAAAGCGAACAAAATATTTTACAACACTTTCGCTCGTTAGAAGCGGGCGGGTGCAGCATCAGCCAACTCTTACACAGTGCTGCACGAAAGTCTGCCGCTTGCTTTCAGGTGCACTTTGGATAATTTTCTTTAAAATTTAACTAATTTTTCATTTTCACAAAAAACATATACCATCATTCAGATTTAAAAAGGCTTCATGCTGCAACAGGTTGCAAATTAAGTTTTCTTTATTTGAACATTATTTAAAGATTGTTAATGTATTTGACCAGTTTATGTATCTTTTCTTTTACTGAAGCATCCAATAACTATTTTTTAAAACTGATTTTTGAAAAGTGTCTAAGAAGCTGTATGTGTTTTAAAATCATTGCTTTAGATATAGTTAGTTTTCCTGTATTTTATATATAGCTAGTGTTTTCTGTCAGTGGCACTACTTGTCTCCTCTATATGCACTCATTGCCGCTTTAATTGCCCGGTGAAAATGTGCAGCAACTGCAGTGGAGGCAGCCAGCACAACAATACTAAGGCGCTTACCCGCGGCTCTACTCTAATTACCCCCGGAGATCTCGAGAGTCGATGCCTGTCTGATCATCTCCGATCCCTTTTCGTAAGATTTTTGAAAGATGCCGCCTTGCACAGCACTGCCAGCAAGTGAAATTCAAGTGAAATTAATCAAATTTTGTTTGAATTTAGGTTGAGACGTGCTCCGATTTGTCGGGAGAGGGCCAGCAAGTGTAATTATCGTGAGACTGTTCAGCAGGTGAAAACTATTTCTGGAAACAGACAATTTAGACGAACTTTTGGGTAACTAGTTTTGAAACTCTATGAATCATGATTTAGTGATACGGTTATTGTGTTTCACACACAAATAAAATATTCTGAAAAACAAATAATTCGCAGTACAACAATTCATCAAACAACGCCCATTCAATGCCAAGTGGCTAAGTGGCTGGGTGTTCGCCAAGACCTTTCTTTCGCCATTGGAAACTCAATTTCAATTTGCCGCCAGCCCCCTCCGCGGCCAACTGACAGCTCCGTGGCCCAGCACCTTGGCGGGACCTGGGTCAATTGGTTGCCATAAATCTTCATAGAACATTGTTGACTGCCGGCGACAGTGCGAAATAAAAATAAAAATTTCATTACAATTTTTCCGATTCTTTGCTGGCAATTTCAAATTATAGAATCGTAATAAATCAAATTCTCGTTAACGCGGCGCGACGTTCAAATTTGTTTTAGATTTAAGCGAGGGCCAAACAGAAACAGAAACAGAATCGTAATCTATTCTAATTAAATGTACGTACTATGTAGTGCTGGGAGTATCCACTAGGTCCAGCAGGCCAGCAGGAGAAGCGGGCCCCTCTTCTGATTAATGCCGTCGAGCAAGATAATGACGAGAGAACACCCAAAAACCACCCAGTTGGGGCGGGCTGGGCTCTGGGGATATAGATATATGCGAATCTCGATCATCTCGGACGGCCTGCTGTTCACTCGTGTGTGCAACAGCCGCAGCAGCAGCCGAAGCCATGGCAGCAACGGGAACCTGTTGCAGTGTTGCATGCAACCAATGATTAAAACGGGGCAAGCTCCAAACTCTTAATTCTAAGGCATTTTCACTCAAATTGTAAAATATAATTTGCAAAGAAATTCTTTCTTTCATCTGGCCTGGCTGGCAATTACTACGTTTCTCTTGTTAGCTCAGTTTTCCTTTTTCGCTCGCATATCAAATGTGCGCCCGACCGTACGTATATTGTATCTTTCGTTCATTATGATTTCTTCTAGGCTGATACTTTTCATGCGCGACTTCATTTAACTGTGCTTTGCATGATTATTGCTCCAGTTATCTGCGACAACAGCAGGCGCATGAACACGAACAACAGCTTCTGGGACAGCGGCCAGGTAAGATTATGTTCAACAAACTGCAGCATGTTACAAATATGGGCACTGGCCCAGCCTTGCCGAACAAAAAACGAGCAACATTAAAAAACACAAACTAGGTGCAGCAGGCAGATCGCTCCGAGCTCTCCTGAGCAGAAGAAATTTCTGCATTCAAGCCTTCGATGTGGAGAAGTAAGTTGCAGTTGATGAATTTATTGTAAAGAAATGTCTTTAAATTTAAGTGCCATCGCACAACCACCTTTCTAGTATTACAATTAGTTTCCCGAATTGCGTTTAACATAAAATGGAATGGTCTGCACAGGCTATCCCATTTCCCTCGTTATTTATTTAGATTTCCTTAACAACTTCCACCAACTAGCATTGCTCGTGGACCTCCAAGCACTTAATTAAATTTACATTGCAGCAATGCCAAAGCTGTGCGACCTAACTCTAAGGGGGAACTATTTCTGATTTTATATTTCAGAGTTTTTCGCTTAGCGTTTGAGGGAAACTCGCTCGGGCTCACCTGCTGCTCGTTATCTGCAGTATTTATGTCATCGTTAAATTTGGCTTCCAGCTGCTTTTACCTGGACTGGAAACAAGTGCACACGAGCGTTCTTGTTATTGCTCGCCTAGGTGTGGCGCAAAATATTTAAACACAGCATAAAAATTAAAAACTAGTCTAATCACAGGCCCGAGCCAGTTCCAAGTCGTGTGTTTGGGGGGCTGGCAAAAGGCACCTAGTGAGATCATTTACCGTACAACCCGGTGATATGGCAGTCTGAGGAAAAAATAAATTTAAACCCAATAAAAATGCGAGGTGCTATGAAATTATTTATTTTTCTTTTAATTGGATTACTAATCTGTGGAGTTTAAAAACAGTGGATGCCATACAAGCGACTGTCTAATCCTGCCTAGAACTCCTTCAGCAAAATATTTTGACGAAGATGAGTGTGGAAAATGGACCATGGCCCATTTCGGCCAAGACACTGAGCCAAGAGCGTGGAATCTGATTGGCGATTAAGGCTCAAAAATGAACGCTAATCCCTGGCACCGAAAAGTTCTGGCCACAGCAACGCGTCCGAGTCTCAAACTCCCCGGCCGGCAACAGGTGTAAATGATTCTGCGACGGTGAGGCAGTCCCCCGGTCGCTCCACAACCGGCCAATGCGTTCTTAACATTTTCAAGTGTTTTCCTTAGAAAACTGGTTGCCCGGCGAGGTCTTAGTACGTCGTATTAAGTTTAATTTGCATGGCAAACTAAAACTGAAAAAATGGAAATAGTTTTAAAAAGTCCCCCAGGCGCCAGTGTCTTGACACATTTCTGCGGGCCATGAGAATGAACTTTTTGCGATGGAAATGGTTTTCCAATAGTTGACCCAATTGGAGAGGAGACAGCCACAGGGGAGCGAGGGAAGCAGAGTGGGCTCGGTAAGGGCGACCCGGGGATTGACATCAATCATTGCACTATGAGACATTATTCTTAACGTCATCGTCTTGCCGGCTTCGCTGGGTCAATTAGAAATGACTTGGCAGCTTTTGGGTAAAAGTACGAATGCATGCAGGCGGGGGGCGAACCTTCCACCCATTCAATAGCAAAGAAAATCTGTAGCTAAATGACAATCGATTAAGGTCAGCCCTGGCTGGGCTTGGAAAGTGGCGCCCAGCAGTGAAAAATGTAAGCCAGAAGCCCACAAAAACCTACACAAGAAGAAACTATCCCAAAGGACGCAAACTTAGTGATTGTTTAAGGGTCTCCAGA
Organism: Drosophila ananassae; assembly: GCF_017639315.1. Taxonomy (NCBI): domain Eukaryota; kingdom Metazoa; phylum Arthropoda; class Insecta; order Diptera; family Drosophilidae; genus Drosophila; species Drosophila ananassae. The sequence continues at coordinate 27,645,581 of NC_057930.1, forward strand.
GTAGATATCTATTTTATTTTGGAATTATTAATATTATTTTGAGAGCCTATAGTTTGTTCCTGTGTAGCCACTGCACCGAGATCATGCTCGAGTGCAGAGCAGCAACGAGTAACCAAGGCATGGTCAAGTGGCTGCGATTTGCATGACCAGTCGATGGGTGTGCGTGAGGTGATCCCTGAATCGAATGGAGTGCATCCCAAGAAGAGGAGTATCGAAAGTAGAGCACTTCACTGCCACACCAATTACCGCCTCAGTTCCAACTTCTCGGCTTCTCAGTCATGCAAGCGATTTTCCGGTGTGTATCAGGTGCACCGGAGCAGGAGGCATGGCGGGAGGATGGGGTTTCTTTTCTTTGGGTTGGGTGCGGCTCCCATCATTGGATAGTGGTTTCTGGTGGCTGGCACAGTGAACCATTTGATCATTTGACCGTGCGATTTGCATATAGCCAATGGTTATATCCGCACTTTGTGGTTCTTCCACTGACTCGCTCAATGAAATTCGGCCGACATGGCAAATCGCTTAGAACTGTAGTTAGCCATTATAGATGGAAATTCTAACTATTCTGTGAGAAAAACTTAACAGAATCGTAACATTACAGAGTTACAGGAAAGAAGTCTTGTTTCCGTCATATATAGTAGTACGTCAAGAAAATTTATATGACGGTTACAGAAACTAAAAATTAAAATATCAAAAAGACAATGTATCTGCAGAATAGACATACATATTAAGAGTTATATTTGAGTTAAAAAAGATCGCAAAATTATCGTTATAGCCCATTAAGCACCTCAACACCAGCTGTCAATGGGTAGAAGTACCGATTCAGCCAGTTTCACAACCAAAAGGGAAATTTTGCCTACTTTTCAGCTTGAGATGTAGATACACTCAGAAATGTAGAAATACATTGTAGAATACATTTTCAACATATTTCATGTAAATTCGGAATTGGCCTAATGGCGCTCGAGTCGTCTTAATAAATGGTATTTGTAAAGGCGTTAAAACAATTGCTTACCATAACTGCTTATAATATATTAATCTAAGGATAAATGATCTTTACGACATTTATCCTGTTTTGACAGAGTACCTGGCAAAATCAGAACTAAACCTTAGTGAAAATTTTGATACTCTCAGGGGCGTCTTGCCCAAGATTTTGTAAACATTCCTAGAACACCTGGATGTTTCTACCTTTCCTCCCCCATAAAGAGCACCTTAAAACATTAAAGCTACTTTGCAGTCGAGCCCCAACAGGTGCAAATGTTTAAGATAGCTTGTGTGTGAGTGCCAAGATACATATCAAGCACGCCCCCATTTGCCGGACTAAGTGAGGCGAATAATTCATGTCAATATCAAAACTCATTTACCTGCGGTTGTCTCACCAGCTCATCAAAAAGCTTGTGAGGCAAAAACGTACTCAGAAGTAGATCCAACGGGGGTCGGAGGCCAAATCCAAGGCGGGGCGAGTGGAATTCGGGGGCCCATTGAGGAGGATGCGTTCGACTGGAATGCCGCCTATAAGCTATCGTTGACAACTCAACCTATAACCTGGTAGCCGGGAAACGAATGTTCTAAATCTTGATTTGAAATATGGAAAAGTTTCGTCTAAGCTCCCAGATAGACAGGACTGACAAGGAGCGATTTTAATTACTTTTCCTCCGGTCATTCATTCACTTCCACTTGTTGCCCATCAGTTAAAAGTCAAAAGAGGAAGCTCACCAAATGGTAATTCCATTTTCCATTTCCATTTCGGACATTTCACGCTTGAAAGGATTTGATCCCACCCCGATGCCTATCGCACTGTGGCCATTACAACTTATTGCTAGTGGATACTGTGGCTACTTTTAATACACTAAATTAACTTTTTCGTGGTGCTACCCCCGATGCCAGCCCCCGATGCCAGGCTTACCGCCCACCCGAATGCCAAGGACGCGTACTTTATCTGTCGGTTATCTCGCCTTTTGTTGATTAATAGCTTTGCGGTAATTAATTTGGCCTGAATGAGGTGTATTTGTATGAAACCGAGGGGGGAGTTGGAAGGGAATGGGGTCAAGAAACCATGTGACTTTCATAAATAGCTGAACTCTGCCAGCAATGCCATTTTTGATCAGAAGAGATAACCAAAAAGATGTGTTAATTATCTCGATAATATGAGACCAATATGGGAGTATATTATAGTATTTTAATAATTAAATTAAAAGATAAATAAATGCAACTAGCACTAGTTAACCTTCCGGGATATCTACTTTCCAGAATTACCTCAAACTTTTCTCATTATATCTACACTTGCGCAGAGACAAACGGAAGGAACTTCTGGATTCAACTTTCCGCCCACTCACAGCTTCTTCGGCTTTTACCAATGACTTCCGTCATCACCGGCACACTCGACGTGTAAATTTGCATTTGCTTCTAATTACGAGAACAAGAAATTGCCCGGACCCGCATCCCAGCTCCATCGCATAGTATGGTAGCATCGTAGCATCCCAACATCTTGGCAACTCGGAAACTTGGCATCTGCAGATGGAGGAGCTCTTGCGGCAATTGCAATTTAGAATTTTCAATTATATTTATATTTTTTATGAGGTTAGCGGGTAATGGGAAATGGGAAATGGAAAATGGGTGCCGCTACCTAGCCCCTTTGGCCCGCACCCACATACGGAAGCACTAGAAAACTACAAATCAAGTGCCACGCACGCAAATTTCCTTTAATTAAAACCAAACTTTTAAGAGCCCCTCGTCGTCTGCAGCTTCTTCAGCTCCACCTCCCCGGCTGCAGATTCATCTTCAGTCGCCTCATCCAGCTGCAAACTACTAGGCTCAAGTTAAGCGGAGCCAGGGCGAACATCATCTTCGAAATGACTCTGAAGTGCGGGCCGCTTTTGTTGGTCACAGGCGTTGGTGATTACAGCCCAAAGTTTGTTCAGGTGTATAAATACAATTAGCGACTGGGATAAGTGCAAAAGTACAGGATGAGTACATAAAACTTGCAGGATGCAGGATAGAAAAAACGAATGCATAGGCTTGTATCTTATTTGTAACAATGGGAACCTCGTACGGCCTCAAGTAAAATCAATTATTATCCCTTGCTGCAAAAAATACAATGCAGATTACATTTAAAAAATCACAAGTGCAGGCTCTGTTAAATCTCAACTTGACTCTGAAATATTTTTCGGACAAGCATCTGTCAACCTGCAAAGTTCAGCTTTCCTTGCGTGTCTGCCGGAAGTGCATTCGGCATTCGAAAAATAAAGATGGCAGAGAGGGAAGAAGCCAACGGTAGACGAAGCAAACTTCTCTGGCCAAAAAGAAGCGAGGCGAATGCTGGGAAAAAGTTTCTAACCCATATTAAAACATATTTGCGCAAAAATATGCAGATGCCGGGAGAATGCACGAAAGTTAACCGAGTATATGCGTTATATCTATACATATGTGGCTATGTACCAGGTGGGGGTCTTATGTGTGGCAGTCAATTGCTCATTGACTTGGCTCGAAAATAGTTGAGTGTTGAGTTCTAAGTCCTAAGCCGCCACTAACATGCCAAAGTCAGAAGGCAGCTGGCTATGAGACGCACAGTGGCCAAAGTTCCACCTTTGGTCTTTAAGTTTAGAATCTAAAATATTGAATATTGGAAAATAAATTGAATTCTTGCACATTGCTTATTTTTTATGAAACAAAATCAAGTCATAAAATTGACCTCTAACCTCAGTTTGTTTCGAAGAAGAGGAGGATGAGAGGGGGTTTTAAGAAAAGCCGAAATTCCTGACACCAGACACGAAAGAACCAACATATTTTTCTTCGGAGTTCCATTTTTTTCGAGTTTAGTTTCCAGTCAAGTTTACGTGAGCTTGGATTTCAAGCTGTGCGCGCACATAAGTTTGCGGCTTAAGCATGCGAGATTCATATGGATGGGAACACACAAGCCCTCGTGCATGTGTACAGTACGCACAGTACGGTACCCTCCCAAAAATTCACTCACCTGGCGTAAAATACTGGCTGGGCTAATGCATTGCTAGCTACCCTAATAACCTTAGACATCCCGTCGACGGGGCGCCAAAGAAGTCGCACAAAGTTGCTGGTGCTAGTGGAAAAAGTTTAAAATTAAACGGAGCTAGGATTGCGAGATTCGTTGTCAGGGGGATATAAGAAAGTAAGTAGAGTATTTTAGGGACAAAATCTATGCTTGGCTGAAAGGGATAGAAATACTACCTAATTGGACTAAAATTATTAATATTTTCATGCCACCTCCCTTTTATTTTATTAGAGTTTAACTTTGTGCATAGTTTCTTTTATTTTTTCTTAAAAGTGGGCTGAATTCCTCAAAAATGCCGTGCCACGCAAGGCTAATTATGTTTATGTAAAGTGTTTTTTGGCTTTTGAACCTAATGAAATATAATTTGAACAAAATTATTGAAAATTGACGGTAATTGAAATGAATTTGAACAAATTTGGATGCATGGCGCTGGGTGTCGTGTTGGACCACCATCAAAGGAGTCAAAGAGCGTTGAATGTTGCAACTTTGACACGCGACCAAGACGTTGGCCCCAGAGTGTTTCCTTCCAGCTCTACAATTTCGCGGGCCAAAGGGTTTCATTAGACATTTTACCAAAATTACAGCACATTTCCAGAGAGAACTTGTCTATGATTAGGCTTCAAGTAGTGGATTATTTCCAGCAGAAGGTTCCCTGCTTGAACAAAAACTTGAACCGGATAAAGAAATAAGTCCCCCACTAAACATCTCGGTTATCCCGCCCGACTAGAAACAAATTCAATAAAAATAAAAATAAATTAGCTGCAACTAAATGAGCCAAATAAATTCATTTAGGGCTTTATGCGCTCCACTGGAGTATGCTCCCCAAAAGACATCGCCCCTCCTGCGCTGGCAAGGCTAAAAGCCAAGTTAAAGCCAACACGTATTGCCAGACTCGATTGCCGTGGGCGTCGCGCAGCAAATGCAATTTCACCTCGTCCTCCTCGAGCTTCCAGCTGAGGGTTGCAAGTGCCACGAAAAATACAAAACCGGAGTCCCCCGAAGCGGTCCCCACTCGCCGTCGAGCGCCGCAGGTGATTCCCCTCCGAAGCACTTATCTATTGAGTGAGCTCCTCTTGCTTTGCCGTGTCAAATGGTGGACAACTCTTGAAATCAACGCAAACGAAATAACAAAACGACGAGTTTCTTTTGATTATGCCAATGGAATTTATTTGGCTCCGCCAAATGTAAGCGAATTGAAAACATTTTTTCCCCCGAATTCATTTGCTTGTAGCTTGAACTGGAACATGAAGTCACTAAAGGCCAGTCCAATAGAATAATAGGAAGTATGTTTACAAAATTCAAATTTTTATATTGGAATTATTACGAAAATGAATTAAAATTTGATGATTACCACAGAATCGGGGGAATATGGGGTTAACTAGAATCAAGAGGTATTGAAACGTGCCCCCACAAGCCAACTAGCATATTCATTAATACGAACAACCCATATTTTAACATAAGCGATCGAAATTTTAAAATTCAAGCGCTGGACACGCACCTGGCGACTGGTCACCGGGCAAGAAAAAAAGAAAACAAAATTCATATAATCATCAAAACAAACTCAAACCGGATTGAAAGAGAAACGTTTGATGAGCAGCTCTCAGGGAAGCCCAGACGTCTGGACCGGTGTCTGGGTGACAAGTTGTTTCCTCAGCGGGTAAAGAACCTCCCAAACATGAACCCATAGATGGACGATCGGTTCGTATAAATAGAGAAAGACTTGCTAGCAAAGGGTTCAGTATCAAGTTCAGCTTCGCATCTCCCTCATCTATTGCATCTGCACTCGTCGATTGAAGTTAATTTCCAAACAACATGAAATTCCTGGTAAGATGGGCATCTCTCGATGATCCTATTGTGTGCTAAGGACGATACTTACTTCAGGTGATCGTTTTCGTGGCCCTGCTTGCCGTCGCCTCCGCCTTGCCCCAATTCGGATTCGGCGGATTTGGAGGATTTGGCGGACAACAGCAGCAACAAGAAAGCTTTGGAGGTGGCTTCGGAGGATTCGGAGGACAACAGCAGCAGCAGCAGGAAAGCTTTGGAGGTGGTTTTGGAGGATTCGGAGGATTCGAACAACAACAGCAGCAGCAAGGAGGATTTTTCTAAGAACTTAAAGCTTAATTATGCAGTGTACAAATCTAGATAATGCAAATAGTAAATTAAATTAACAACTAAAAACAAGTATGCTTCGTATTTTTAATAACTAAAAACATTTATGGAACGAATGGAGAAACACTTCGAATAATAATTCAAATTTTTTAATCATAATTTTTTATCATAAAATTAACATATTATTCTCCACGAAAATTATTTCAATGGAATATTTTATTTTTGCTGACGTTTGAAACTGGTTTCGGATTTTGTAACACGTTCAAAAATTTAAAAAGAAATTTTTTCGCATTAATGCTAGTCATCAAGTGAATAACATTTTTAGCGTCACTAATGCGGAAGTTCTCAACAATTACCAAAATAGATTTGATAATGGACTCGGGAATAATTGCAAAAATGGTTACTACTTGCTGGTGGGAAAAATCCAATGACTCATAAAGTTAGCCGAATCTACAGAATAATCTAACGTTAATTAATCGACTAATTTAATTAGCGGAGAACCTAAGTCAGAGAGAGGGATTTTGGGGGAAAACCGGTATTTTTAGTGGGCTTGTCACTTTGAATCTCCAAAAGGTTGACGGCCATACTTGAGTTGTTATCAACCCGAAACCGAAAAAAAAGGCCCGCTGAAAACAAATGTCTATGATCAGCACAAAGGGAAGTCCAAGCCAAGCTCGGCCCGTGTCCAACCAGTTTTCGAGGGGCTCTAAGCCAAGCAAAAATCAGATAAAACTCACAGCCAACAGTCAAAAATGAAACAGTTGGGTCGAGCTTTTCAACCAAATAGGTTTGTTGGAAGCACCAATTCATAGTCAAATAAAATGAAGTTCTTGGTGGGTACAATTATTTATAATTTATTGAATGTATTGAAATTGGTGCAATTTTAATTGATTTCTAAACTTTCATTTTAGTTGATAGTTATCATGGGCATTCTTGCCATGGCATCAGCTCAGTTCGGACCCCTTGGCGGATTAATCCGGGACTTTGAGCGGTTTGAGGGCCAGCAGCAGCAGCAGCAGCAACAGAGCGGATTCGGGGGCCAACAGCAGCAGCAACAGGAGGAGGGCGTCATTTTCAGGGGTCCTTTTGGCGGCGGTGTTGAGTTTTTCCAGGAGCAGCAGCAACAGCAGCAGGGTGGAGGCGGCGGCCAGCAGCAGCAACAGCAGGAGAACCTATTTAATTTCTTCGGCTAGAAAGTAGAGTAGAAAAGCCAGAGTCTGAGTAATATTAAGAAACTGTTATCAACTAAAATAAAATACAACGTTCCATTGAAACTCTAATGTAGTCAAGAGTAATTAGGCTAGAATCATTGCAGAATCATCCCCGCCTTTCACAGCCTAGGAAATCTCCATTTATGACGCCAAAGAACAGAAAATGTTCCTCTTGTTTGGATGCGAATAACCCCAATGGTTTTGTGTCAAAATCGCGATGATGGCCATCGCCAATTGTTATGGCCAAAGTTTTAAGCCAAAAATCGCAAAAGTCTAATGAGTGCTATCGTTAAAATCAGAGGTTGGGATGGTGGGATTTTGGGGGCTCCTTTATCCAAGAGCACCGAAACACCATCAAAGTCATTAAGCGGAAAACCCTTTTGGCTTCTTTTCCACGCATTTTCATTTCGCCTTGTAATGACTTCATCTTCCCGTCGTATCCTTTGGAGTCTTTCGTTTGGGGGTTCGGTTTGGGTTTTGGGCTCTGGTTTTGTTATTGGAGACAGTTTCGAAGCCATCGTGTCGGCTGTCTGATATAGCAACAACCCACCAAGAATGTGAACAACACCAGCAGTAACAACAACACTCGTAACTACAAAACAACTTTTTAATTGCAATTAAATACGTAACAAGTTTTTAGTTGTAAGTGCGACGAGCACACCGAGAGAACTTGGCCATGGCTCTGAATTCAGTGTCCTGGGCACTGAGTCCGGAGTCCTTGGTTCGGGGCCCTGGGTTTCGGGATTCACCCCCTCAGCCCCGAAAGTGTCCATTGGCGACTGGTTATTGTTGTTGCGGGTTACCCTTATCTTTCCCCAGCCATCTGCGGAATACTCCTATATATGAAATTGCCATTGCAGTGCTTGTCTCAGAGGCTCCAGCTCCGCTATGTGTATTGCAAAATTGAGTTGTGCGCTTTGGGGTTTTAATTGTTAATTGTTGGCTCAGCGGGCAGCGCTTTTGACGTCGTTGATGACAGTCGGAGCGATGCGGATTGGTCGTAAGAAAAGTGCGCTGGGGGATTATTTCGGAGCTGGCTGAAGGCGGAGGGGTTTTGTCGAAACATCTGAATCGCTTGCGTAGGAAAAAGATGTTATGGATTAGGGAATTAAATGGCAGGCCTTAATGGCTTTCGGGTTAAGTGGGGAGGTCACATTTTGTGGGGATTTTTAATCAAATCATAAAGTTTATCGAGGCATATGCATCCACTGATTACCCAATGTACTTCCGACGTGGGATTTGTTGAGGCTTTACTTTTAAATGGCGCTTTCAAAACTACTGTTTAAGTACTCTGGTGGGCTATCCATATTTACTGACTGAGTCCCTGATTTAATTCATTTGGCCATTGGCATTTAGCACACAGCGCCAATACCTTTATTTCGTTTATGTGCCATTTAATTTGAATGCAAATTAAAATATGATGGCGCCACTGATGTTGTCGCTTAACCATTTGCCCTGCGCATCTAATGGATCTTTATGGACATTCACCTGCCCCGGGGTTAAGTGATTCCCCGGTCCCGGCAAGTATATCCCCCGACAAAGCTGCCTAAGTACGCACCGAGTGTCTGTTTTTCCTTACTTGTACTGGGATTTCTTTTCCCTGACTCACTAATTTGGCCGCAATTTACATAAAGGACGCGCGGCCCCAAATGTTGTTAGCCATGGTAATTTCCCATTCCCCCCTTTGGGCTGCATATTTTGGGGCACCTACCGAAAAAAAGTATAAAAAGAAAATGTAATTTCTTTTACCATTCAACTTGATTAAATTAGACTGGTTGAGTGCTGGAGAAACTAATGAGAGGCAGCTGCATTTTAGTGCCTGTCCGAGAATATTATCCAGCATCCGCGTCCTCCCAGCCGCCTGCCACTTCCTCGAAATAGTGACAGATGTATGACTTGGCATTTATAGTTTTGAGTCGCAATTTTCGGTGATTTATTTATGCATGAAATGCAAACAAAATCTGAATAATTACCAACAAAAGCCAACTGAACTGACAGTTAGACAGGCAGCCCAAACAAAGCAAGAGCATGATGCGAGTGAAGCGGGAGAACTGCAACGTTACGTTCGTTCAGTCAGATAGACAGCTATACGGACACCGACTCTTGAGCTGTCAGAGGAGCTGTGTGGGAATATTATAATGTTTGCAATCTGTAAACGTTGTTTTCCCATATTTATATGGGTGGAGAAGAGCTCGGCCTGTCTAAGGCTGCAAAGGCATCATTTGTGTTTTGCTTTAAGAAGAATGGAAGTGGCAGATATATCATCCTCATGATAGGGAAATAAATACAATGAATTTGAAGATGTAGACGTTAGTTTTTATATTTTAGCCATTAGATTTACTTTTTGGTTCAAAGTACCAAAGAAATAAAGGATAGGGAACCACCCAACCTAGGCTGTTCAGCAAACCTTTATTAAAATATTACCACATAAATTATGAGCTTATGAAACCCAAAACTTAATTGGAATAAGTTTAGTAAGTAACCGCTCACTTCATTTCCGATTAAATGTCATTGTGCTGAACTAGTGGCTGGCGGTAATGTAATAACAAAGTTTAGGCACTTACACACTTTGGCCTTTTGGCTCCAACTAGATCTGACCACGCCCAATTGAAGTGCCGCCCCCGGAAGCAGAGGCCCTCTATCAACCACCCCCGCCCACCAAAGACTACAGTCGCTTCCTCGGCGATGCAGCAGTAAAAATGACTGCACACAGCTGTGCTTCATGGCTCTGGAGCCACGGATTCGAATCTGAAGGAGCCGCAAGGAAAGGGGCAGGATAGGACCAAGGCTTGGGGCGGGGGCGCCAGTGGATGCTGATGCTGATGCTACTGCGGCAGTAAGATTTTATTAGCGGTGGTATTAGCAGCGACAGCAAGCCACCACCCTTATCCCCTCATGACAGGCCCTACAGTGGTTGGCGTTGCATATTAATGCAGGCATAAAAATATTTACAACTTTTTTATGCAGCTGTGTGTGTGGGTGTGTGGGAGTTTTGTTCCTGGCAAATTTAATATAATTTCTGGTCGTTTAATGAGGGTCATTCAAAAGTGGTGGTCGGCAAGCCTCCCCCAACCTCTGCACTCATCATTCCGGAGGAAACTTCCATTTTCGCCGAGTGGCCTGCGGACACAACAAGTGTGGCGGCCATTATGAGTGACCGAAGAGAGCGTCGTAAGGCCTCATAAAAATTGCTTAACAACATTATGCAAAGTAAGATGCGCGGTAATAAAATGAAGAGAGACCAGTTTCGGGGCAGATCCGAGGCACTCGAAGCCCGGGATCGGGCCCACTGTGCCGGCGATTCTGGCCAGGCATTGCGGGAATGGAATCCGCATTCGGAGTCGCCCTCCGGTTTTTGTCTTTCACTTAATCCGTGCGCCGGCTCGCAAATTCCAATGCCGGTTTCTGTCAGCCCCAAAAGTTACTCGACGCCGAACGGGCACGGGTGGGGGTGCGACGGAGTACGGGCCCATAACCGAAAGGATTATACAAATAAAAATAAAAAAAGGCGGAGGAGGAGGCGGAGGCGGACAGGGGTGCAAAAACAGAGGGGCCCATTGAGAGGGAGGTGTTATAAATTTGGGACAGCAGGTGAAAACAATTTGGTGCATAAAGTTTTCGCTTAGCAGCTCAGCGCGTTGGCGACCCAAGGACCCCAAGGAGCAGGGACATGGCTCTGACTTCTGTTTTGTGGCCCAGTGCGGTTTGACACAAAACAGAGTGAACAAAAAGGGGCCAAGATAACAAAAAAGCACCGAGCAGAAAAACACAAAAAACGGGTAAAAAGCAAAGGAGTGCGAAAGGGCCACAAGAATCGCCGGCTTGGCAGGCATATTTTTGCATTAGCTGAGCTGCGATTCCTAAAACGAAAATAAATGGCAGGCAACAAATGTGGCTTAGAAACAACAGCTAGGAGTTTTTTTAAATTTTTTCTTACAGCAATTCACTGATTTAAATTTCCTATTGGGTCTAGTTTTTAATAGTAGTTTAGTTTTTAATATGCGAAGCAACTATCAAGGAGCAGGAGAGAATTATATGTGATTATTCCGCCATAACCGATTCATGGCTCACTGATAAAGGCCCAAATGCATTTCCCGTTGCAGGTCTATGGTCAGTGGAGCCAGTTTAGAAGGAAAATGGGACCAAACCGGCAATGACGACGATTTCTCATGTTAGACGTGCCTTTTATATGGCACGGAAATTAAAGTAATCATTTTTTATTGCGCGAACAAACAAAGGCATTATGCTTTACTGCTCCGGCTAAGAGGGAGAGATGACAAACACAATGCTGAAAGTAGAATAGAGACAACCACAAAATGCACTGAAGGACAATTGAGTGCAGAAATATGGCCAAAAGCCGGAGAGAAACCAACGAGCGGATACGTTGTCCAAACAGCCAAAGCAGAACCGAACCGTCCGAAGCGATTCGGTAACAAGAACAGACCTTCACAGTGTTGTCGACCACAGATTTCAAAACTTAATATTGTGTGAATTAAAAATATATAAAACCAGACAACAATGTCCAAAATATATGGCTTAAGACTCAGTCTTACATTTTTATAATTTATGATTTATATCCCCAATCTTTCGGAGCAAAGATAATATCTTTAAATCCTCATGTTTAAATGTTATAATATTCGTGTTTAAAATTGGCATTACAGCTGCTTAGGTGGGTATTTGTACTCAGCACTGGCCACTAAATTTGGGGGAAAGGAATGAACCCGGCCTCGGACTTGGACTCTTGGCTTCCAGTGCCCGTATCCGAGCGCGGAGATCCAAACTTGGACGCGACACCACTCCACTCGAGCTCTCGTCGACCAGAAGAACAAAGACTTTGGCAGCTGCGACAATGACAGCGGCAAAATAAAAATATATACACACAAGAACGGCTATATATTCTGGGGTGGCTCCACCACCCTCCTCCGCCATCGGGAAAATTGCATTAAAATCTATGGAGTGTGCATAGAAAGCGGAGAATGTTCCGCTCTCGGGCTGAGGGACGGGGACCGGGCGTTGGAGTGCTGGATAGTTTCAGTTTTTCGGAACTACGAAATGGCGAATTCGTGAAAAATTAAAGGAAAAAGGATATGACGCCACATTGCAACATGAACGCAAAATTGCAATTTTATTATATTTTAACAATGCACTTCGTTACGTGATTCCCACCAGGAATTGTCCTCGTTCCCGGTGCACTCCAAGTAAAGTCAGGAGACAAACTCCTACCTTGTGCCCTGGTATAAAAATTCAAATACATACATACAGAATGATTTTTCGGTGGTTCTCCTGATGGTTTTATGCATGCAATCTGAATGGAGGGAACATTCCCAGTTAACAGTCATATTTTATTGAGTTTTTGTGAATTGGAGCCATAAATTCATTAGATTTGGCAGGAGGAAATGCATTTGTTGTGCGAGATTTATTTTGGGTTCAGTAAGGGAAGACGTGCCGAACAAAGAAAATCAAAATGAGAACGATTTAACCAGTGACTCCTTAGTCAAGGTGGTACGAATATTTAAATTTCTCTAGAACGGAGTCCTCTAGTGCCAAAATACTCTGCTTTAATTGGCATTTTTGACAAAAGTTGCATCCACATCTTCTATGCAACAATTTGTCAGGATATGTGTTTGGACAAATGCTTGCCATCTATTTGAAGTCCTTTTGTGTAGCAATTAATATCCTTTGAAGGGGCAGTTCAAAATGATTGCAAGCTGTCGGATAAGGAGTTTTCTCCTTAAATGCCAAAACAATGACAGCCGTAAATAATATGCATGCCTCTTTGGCCCGGACTTGTTTTGCCTTCTTGTGGCTTTCCTGCTTGCTTTTCATTTGCGCTCTAAAATATTATTTACACTTTATGATTTCTTTATTTAGCACTAATTGCTGCCTTTATTTTATGTTTAAGTCCGCAGCAAGGATTTTCCTTGTGGTCTGGAAAAATTAAATGAGTGCGAGGCAAGACGTTGGGAAAAATACAGGTCAAGATGGACGGCATAACAATCAACCATAATAAGATTGGAACTCCAGAAAGGTTGCGGAAATATTTATATTTTTTACAAACAAGCAAATTGTTAGTATACTTTCGTGCGCATCGATTCTGCTCTGCTGGCTGACTTTGAGAATCATGGCCAAGCTGAGTGACGAATTCCCAGACATCTGATGCGAGGAAACACAAACGAAAACTCATACCAGCACACATGGCTGGGGCGTAGTCAGATAATATCAAAAGTTTTCCTTTCTTGGATTTATTTTTATGCCTTTTGCCTTAGCATATGCTTGTTTATAGCCGTTGCTGCTTCTGCCACAATGCCGACTCCGACGGCGCGGCTTCTGTTCTTCCTTCTCTTGAGCGTGTAAAGTTTCTTTTTGTTACTTATTATTATTATTCTGGCGCTGCTTGCTGTTGGTCTTTTTCCTTATTGTGCGTCCGTCCCTGCGCGTTCGTATCTGTGTACTTATTTTCCGTAATTAATTTCGTGCTTCGAAACATCTGCAGCTGGATTTTTACTGCATCCGAAATTACGCATACGCCCCATGTAATGCAGACTTGATGGTTTGCTTTCAGCTACAGCTACATTTTCGCGAAAATTTTGTTGCCAACGACTTCTTCGTCCTCGTCTTCGGATTAAAGCGCTCCGCTGCTGTCGCCTTCCAGCCAGTAAAAGAGCCAATTTGTTAAGCAAAATTTAACGCAGTACTGAAATATTTGCACGCCAGACAAGCCAAGTCAGACGACAGGTTTGCTAAAAGTAAGCTGGGCGGCAGTGGTTCGAGAGCCACCCAATTGACATAACAAATTCTTGCAAATTTCATAGGCAAAATAAAGCGAACGAAGCCCAGCTGCACCACACGGCGTATGTGCAATGCGCCGTAGCGGGTCTCGGCGCTCAGGGAGCAGGGAGCTGGGAATAGGGAACCGGGAACCGGGAACCGGGAACAGGAAGTTGGAAAACTGGGAATACCACAGACGACGATTCCGACGACGTTCCACATGAGCAAGCGAAGTCAGTTCCCTGTAATGGAAATATCGGTTATATGACTTCGATTAGAAAACTTGTTCGAAGAGTTTGGGAAGTGAGGTCTTCTTTCCATCGAGAGATACGTTATCACTAAGTAAGAATTGAATTTGATTAAACTTGTGTTTGGAGTAGATTTAATTTATTTAAAAAGCGTTAAATAAAAGCGACTTCCGACAGATGAAGCTCACCTGACAGTCACTCACTCTGAACATTTGGCCCGGTGGACTTAAGTTTCATCCGCAATTGCATTTGCCTATGTGGCACCACAGTGTCGCGCTGTTGCAATGTAAACAACCCTCGGGGAACCGGAGAGGGATTGGGGTGGAGGAGTTCTGTCAAATCTGAAACCTGGATATATTCACAGGAACGAGAAGCCGAGTATCCGCCAGAGATGGCAAACTTTAGGTGGGTTTTCACTTTTTTCGGGTTTGGTGTTTTCCTCGAGGGCAAATCTTTTTGCCTCGCTCCTATGTGGCAAACTATGTGGCATAATCCGACGGTGAGTGAGTACCACAAATCAGAAGGAAATTTGCCAAACAGTAACAATTCTCAGGATAACTAATCCACTCACACACTTCACACTTCAATTTCCGCCCGGTTTTCTTACCTGTCTTATATCCGAGCCGAAATTCGAAGTTATTTGTTATTGCAGCTCGTTATTGTTGCCATGTTCCATGTCGTTTTCCATTTCGATTGTGTCACTAACATGTTGCGCCACCACTTGGAGCGGTGGGTGCGGCAGTGGGTTCGGATTCGAGGGCGCTAGCACTGGCCGGGGGCGTGCAAGCGGCCAATGATTTGAGGAGTGCGCCCAGGCAATTTCACAACGGGCACGTATGCAAACAGTGGCCAAAAGTGGGCGTTGTTATGCCAAGGCCCCGAAATGGGAATGTGCCAAACTGTCGGCTGCAATTTTCTCAGCTACAGCTAGAAAAACTTCAAGACCGCAAAAAAAGAGAATAGAACTTTAATCGAATAGCAGAGTTCCCAAAGATACCCCTTAACTGTAGGTAAAATATATTCATTTTGGTTGTTAAAGTATGGTTCGAAGAAGATCTCAATGGTTCAAGTGACTGGAAATATTTACTTGGCTTTTGTTAAATCTTAAATTTCTTGTTTCAATTTAATTAGTTTATTTTTCTGTTTGATGTTTCACTATTTGTATCTTGTGATTAAAACTCCCAGCATTTGCCCACTAGTACAGGGTACCCATCCAGACATTGTGGCCCAAACAACTACAATATGTCAGAACCCTGATGCGTTTGTCGCCTCCTTGGTTTCCTGGCAGAGTGCGGAGAATAATGGCTGTGCCCTCAGTACAATTTCCGTTGCATCCTCCATGCGACACTCCAGCAAAAAAGACTCTGGAGAATGGGAGCGAAAGCTCCAAATCTATGCCTAACTACGAAGTAAGCAAAAATCGGAACTGGTTGCAGATTGAGCTGTTGCCAAAATGCCGAAAGGGGCAGGAAGTTCGTTAGCTCCTCAAGGCTGAATACAGAAATGGTTCATGGAAATGCAATGAAATTGCAGCAACTTGGCAGCTGTTGGGTCTATTCGTAATTTTGATAGATAATCCACTACTTTAAATATTTTTAGCAAGGGCACTAGGCAGGTATTTTCTGCTAGCTTTCATTTTGGGAAAGAAGCGCCACCCCAACGTAACACATTTATAATGTCCAGTAAAGTTATGAAAATGCATTTTCGGCTGGGCCATGACAATGAGAAACGAGAACAACAGAAGCAAAGAAAAATATCCCGACTTCTGGCATAAAATATCACACGTTGAAAACGTTTTTCGCAGCATTTGTGTGGCATTTAATTAAATGCATTTTTATTTTTTAAAATTCTCACCCAACGTGACATAAAATATGCGGACAAAAAAAAGTCACCACAAGAAACAGGTGTGAAGGAGCGAAGGGGCAAAAAGGTGTTAATGGTGACTATGAAATTCCATTTGCATACACATTCAAGTTCCAAAAAAAATAAAATACCAAGAGGACAGCTTCTAAAAAACGACGATAATTTTAATGCAATTTTACATTTTTTTCCAGGGTGTCTACGTTTTTTGTTCTCCACTTAGGTAAGTAATGGTAATTAGGCGTGGAAAAATCCATTAGCCCCGGCTAGGTCGGAAACAGTGTCCAAAACAGACAGTGGTCTTCTTCAAACTATAATCCGGAAAATAAAACGGAGAATTGAGAAGTTAAAGCCTAGTCACTTCGATCTTAATGACCCACCCATAGTACCGTCTGCTTATATACCAACCTATAAAGTTTTTTAATTTTTTTATTCAAGGAAGAACACTCGTGTTATGAGTAATTGGAAAAAAACTTGTACCACGCAGCAGAGGAAAAATATCACAACCGCCAGCAATACCACCTGATCCATGTGTATTTGATCTTTTTGCTGCAGCCCATTACTTTGTTCCATGGCTTTCGTTCTTTTCAGGGAAAGGTACATAGTGGCCGCGGTGAGCGAAATGGCCAGCTTTGAAATCCAGGCGCAGGATCGCTCGAAGCGATTCATCGTAACATTACCCACGCTGCTCTGCCAGGGCCCGGTGATGGGATTGGCCATGAACCAGCTGATGAAAAGCTGCTCCAGCCGGTTACGAAAGCGCGTGGCCCACGTGTACTGGTAGTCCCTCTTCTGGGTGCCGAACGTAAAGTACCTTGAGCGCATGAACTCGGTATGCCCCGAATGGATCCATCGCTCGACCACAAACAGCTGCTGCGCCTTAAGTTTCAGATCCACGACGGTTACTGTTCGACAGTACCACGAGGGGAACCTACCGTTCCTCTGAACGCCCAGGGCCAGTCGGGTGGGTATGAAGATCGATCCCCGTGGAACCAATAGCTTGTTGGTGCTATTTGTGAGCAATTTTGGATGCGCGCAGTCCTGCGTGACGACATACGAGGTCTGGGGTCGGTGGGGCGACTTGAAATAGAACTTAACGTTGGAGGTGGTCCCAGCAAATTCCCGGCCGCCGGTCACAACTACCAGGAGTATCTCATTCTCGTCGGTGAACAAACGCCCCAGGCCTTCTTTGCTTCCTTCGCAACGCAGGAAGTTCTCGCGCCTTTCATGAGCCGAGAGACTCCCAAAGCTAAGGATCATCAGGATAAGTAGTAGCAACAGGAGTAGTAAGAAGAATAGGGGCAGCAGAATTTTGAACGTCAGAATCTCAGATCGAAAATAATCTATATGCCGTTCGGCTGCAATGGGCACAATCCGGGATGCCAAGGCCCCAAGGATACTGCAACTGCATTGGACCGACGTTCCATAGCTGTGCTTGAAGGACGTTATGCAGTTTTCGGCGTCCCAGCCAGGATCCAAGGTGCGATTCTGCCACACATTGCATTGGTAGATCTCAAGCAGTATTGAGTAATTTAGCGGCGTATCCTGACCCGAATCTTCCCGCAACATCTCATGATGATAGTCCTTCCTAACAAGACGTCCTCCCTCAGTTCTCTGCACTGCCACGAATGCCAGGCTGCGAGGGCAATTGTTGGACATCCAGATCCGCTTACCACTCATTTGGGGCGTTATGTAACAGGCGTCCTTCATTTCCACAGCTGAAGGTTGTCGATGCAGCCTCATTTTTACTTTCATGGGCTCCGAACAGGACACTATCCGCACCGCTAGCATTGCCTTATTTTTAAGCATCAGACTGTACAAATGGATCTCCGAGGAGCGTTTGATGGTGCCGTTGGCCATCCACTGATTGAAAACAGGATCATCGTTGAACTCGCTGATGTTGGTCGTGAACAATAATCGATTATTTATGGAGAATATTCCGCTGGTGTAGTTAACTATGCTGGGACTATGCGCGTGGATTATCAATACGCTGGTTTTTGAGGGCAACGGGTCCGGAAACCACCAGAATATGTTATGGAAGTTCTGCTGGGAGATGACCTGAAACAGAATAGTGGTGTGATTGAGCTTCTTGCTAAGCTCAAATAGCAGGGGGCCAGATAGCTGCACCACGTGGATCATGTCAATAGTGTTGATGGTGACATTCTCCGTTTCCTCCGTCACCTCAGTCACATTTACCTGGTAGGCAATGCCCCCTTCTAGGACCGCAAAGGCTTCGTCATAGGGGTGATGGCGTTTCGTGGCCAGCATGCCCATGTAGAAGGTACACCTGTACAGGAACCAAGTGCACCGCATCCAGTAGTTGACCTTCAGCAGAATCAGTGGATCGAATTTCATCTCTAGCTGGAGTTCCAGGTTCTCCAGCAGTACCATGTTGATGCACTCGGGGCTGGTGGGCTTGCACATGGCCATCGAATGAGCTTCCACTTTATCTTTGTCTCCTAAGATGGACATGAAGGCCATAAACATGGCGGTCAAACTGTTGTAAGCGTCCCGATGCAACCAACCCTTTTCATGGACGGTGTGCTCGAAAATAGTGGTCAGTTTGATGAATATTTCGCCCATGAGATTTGCTGCTCGGAATGTTAACGGGAGTAAATGGGACAATATTCGGATGCCCAGTAAAGTTATCTGCTCCAGCTGCCCACCGGTTTGCAAGTCCTGATTTTTCAAATATGAGAAAATCATCATTCCGTCTTCGGGTGATATGATCCATTTTGTGGCCGCAAGTGTGAGAGTAAAGGCTTTATTCCAGTGACCAAGTAGCAGGTGTTCAGGTACCGATGCCATTACCTCCTTGATATGGTTCTCATAGCTTTCCTGGGGGTTCTTTACCATATATGGTGCCACGATCATGGGCAATTTCTGCCACACACACATGTCCACAGTGTCGCAGATTGAGATTTCTAGAACATTGGTAACCGGCAACACTATCTTGATCTTGGTGAATGGAACCATAGTAGCGACAGCCGCCACTCCGATCTTGAAGCGGAAGTTCAGCGGGACGAAGGGAGACTCGTAGCCCACGCAGGTGATGGAAAAAAGTGTAGTGGCCTCGATGCCTCTATCGGGCGATGCTTTACATTCACCACCTTGAGGACCATCGTTCCGGTAGATTGAGTACCTGGAAATACCCTGCACATTGTTCACCATAATCATTTTCAGATAGATGTCGAGGTACGGACAGGAGCCCCTCCAGACGAGGAACC
This sequence comes from Drosophila ananassae, assembly GCF_017639315.1. Classification (NCBI taxonomy): domain Eukaryota; kingdom Metazoa; phylum Arthropoda; class Insecta; order Diptera; family Drosophilidae; genus Drosophila; species Drosophila ananassae. The sequence continues at coordinate 27,665,025 of NC_057930.1, forward strand.
TCTTTCTCGACACGGAGGTAATCGGTCCGCCTTCTTCGCTGATAAGCCATTCGTAATACCGCACCCGTAGACGACAGTCGGGGCAATGGGAGGTCAAATGGACACTGTCCACGGGGCTATACACATCCAGGGCGCAGTTGCGTCTGCAGACGATGTTAGGTGCAATGGTGTCCTTCTCCACGCCCCTCAGAATCTGGAGGGCGCTTGATCGATGTCTAGGGTCTATTTTTGAGTAAACCGTCAGACCAATTGAATACTTTTTTCCAACTCGCAGGCTTCTTTTCGGAAATCGTAGCTTGGGTTCTAGGGGTACAAGTCTTTTAAAAACGATTTCCTTTAGTCAAATATAAATTATCATTTCAATCTATTGTTTATATCTAAAGCTTCATGATAAGCAACGTATATAGCATAACAATCGAAGCTTTTTTATTATTAAATTTAAGTTAGATACCTAATAAGATCCACCTAATACTACATCTTTTTGAGGTTCCTGTGGAAGTTAAATAAGATAAGAAATACATGAAATGAGAGCTGAAATGCAGATATGTATAATATCTTCCGTAAGACAATGGAAGTATGTCTATTACATACATATGTATCTGCTCTGCAGGAAGTCAGCTCTCTTTTCTCGCCCTTATCTACTTAAGCCAGAAATACAAACTTACTTGTTGATAAATCATATTTGCAATATCGGTTTTCTGGGTCGTCAGTGCTCTCACAATTCCACTGGAAATTCTTTGTTTTCAGACTTTCTACAGCAAGGACTCTGTCCTTGCTCCCTGAACCGTCTACAAGGATATAATCTCTGACGTCAACATTGCGCCGCTGGCCTCCCGAAATTTCAGTCTCAATATCTGGTGGGATATATTTCACGTAGCACTGTAATCGAAATAGCCGATTGTAGATATCACTCTGACTGACGCTGGTTACTCACACGAGCTACTGTGAAGACATTGTTGATTACCCCGCTGGCCCGCAATAGGAAGACCCGATCTATGACATTATAGTTCAAAAACCTGACTTGGTAAGGCACCAATTTTAGGTACAGACCTTTCGTGGTTCCAGCATGAGCTATAAGAACTGTGTTGGGTATAAATTGGTTGTTTTTTTCAACACGAATGGTTTGAATGGTGAATCAATTTTCTACTCACATTCCTCCTTCATATCATAAAAATCCCAACTGAATTCCTTGTACTTAACCTTTCCGCTTCTTTTCAGTATAATTGCATAGAATACTCGGTGAGTCCAGGCTGAAACTGGAACGGGCACCTCCGGATCTTTGCAAAAAGGTAGTAGCAACACCGGCAATCTAGCGATATTTTTTGGGACAACAACCCTGAAAGATTTCCTAAACCTCGGCGTCAGTAGGACTTCTCTATCTTCCAAGTCAGACACGCTGGCAATGGCGTATTTATGCATCTTATTATAAAATGTGGCGTGACATCGGTAATAATACCCTAGGTTAAAGGCCACATAGGCTTCGTGAATACCAGCTCTGCGAAGGACTGACCTTAAATTTCTCGTGCTAATCCATTCTTTGGGGCTAGTGGGTCTTGTTATCTTATCATCAATTAGATAATCCTTTGTATCCACTGTAATGTTCAGTACAAAAGGTACCGTCCCTAAACTCTTCATAGCCACAATGACTGGATATTTTTCTCCATATATCGGTCTTCGGTCAAAGAATATTTGAATCATTGGCGAGTAACCAGCCTTGTCTTGCCTTACAAGCCTGTGTTTCCGTAAGCGAATATTTTCAGCTGGAGGAGGCACAGTTTCTGGTAAATGAAGGTCCCCTTTCAGGAGATTTGGAATGGTACCATCCTTGGAAGGTTCAGGCTCTGCAATATTTTTTGTAAAACTTTCATTTGTTCCCTTGTGTTGGGGGTTCTCAGAAAACACATATTCATTACAGCTCTGATCATGCTCCGCGATGACATCCGGAAAATCGTAGCTTTGATTGAGAATAGGATCCCACAGCCTTGCAATTCTTTCTTTCTCATTCTCATAATACTCAAAATCAGAGCTAAATTCTTTTGTATTCATCATACCGTGACTTTTCCACCTTTGTCTTTTATAATATTTCGCGGAGCTGTTTGAAACCCATCCCAATTTAGGCTTACTCGGGGAGCTACGGGTCGACTGATTGTCGCCCTCCAAAAAACTGCCATTTAACAAAGACATCAATTGGATTCCGTCGTTCTCAACAATGAACATTAGCGATACAGATGCCGTCATGAGGAATAGGAACAATTGCATGCTTTACAAAAACTGCTCGATAAGTAGTTCCAAATTTCCTTAATTTTCTCCATTTTTGGTTTAAGTTTGACTCAAGAAGCAAGGTGAAAAGTTCGTAATTTGAGCAGCGAGTGGAAAGCCAGCCCATCGTATATAATTGTATAATACTTCAACTGGGAATGTGTGGTTGACAGCCGACATGACATTTCACCGCAGAAAATTGTCGTATTCCTTGTTGTAGAACTTTTCATTTTTTTTAACGATCCCTCCCATTTGAGCCTCCCGTGTTTGTCTTTTCTGTTCCCGTTGTTGTTGTGTCGCTGCCTACATAATTGTTTTAATTAATTGCGAATTGTGTGTGGGGGTGGGCGAGTACGGGCGAGTGTGCAAAAAGCGCTGAGTGCACTTCAAATGCGTAAAAAAGAACAAAAGCCCCAATGCTTTTCTGCACAGCTGGTAATTTATTGACCACAACAGCATCCAGTATCCAGCACCCAGCATCCAACACCAGTATGTGTACATCATCAACAAGAGCGATTACAGAACAAGGCTTAACCCCGCTCCAAGCCCGGCTTATCTGCCTTTTCCCGTTCGCCCCACTTCCATCGACACAATCCATATAAATCAAATGAAATTAACTCGAAGCGCGAGCAGCAAATAGAGTGTTGAATTTTTATAAACCACAAAAAGAACGAGCATTGTCAATAGACAATCATACTTTATTTACTATAAACTTCGCACATGCATAGTTTTTTCGTTTTTCTCTCTATGAGCCAAGACAGGGCGACAATTTCTTAAATTGTTCGAACAAATGAGAATGAAACTGTGGCGAGGGTAGCCAAGGGGAAACCCATTTACAGGCGAGCGCACGTCGCATAAAAAATAAGGCAACGTGAACTCTGGAAACAGATTCCTTCTTTCACTCCATGTTGGAGATATACTCTGAATACTTGAAAAAATGTTCCAATAAAAGAATTACTTTCCATGATTCCAAGAGATCCGAGGTCCAATAAAATAATTACTTTCCAAGATTCCGAGTTCAGGATTTCCAAATTTTGAAGTTTAATTTATGAAATAGACACTATTTTTTTTTGACGATTTATAAAATTTAGTTTGCAAAGCTCCTCCGGAATACCCCACTGGGTAGAGTATAAAAACTTTAACACTAAAGAAAAAACCCTAAGAAAAAAGCAAAGAATGGGGCATTTTACGATTTAGCATGTGTGGACTGTAGGAGATGGGTGGAATCATGGGGTCTGATGAACCAGCGGACGGAGGACCGCCAAGTTCAGCACTTTGGCGCGTCAAGTGCTTTTCATTTTCCGAGCACGTCGCCGCGTCATAAAACAAAAACGCATGAAGCGCAACGGGAACGGAGGGGCGGGTTGGAGGCTGGGAGGTGGAAGTTGGGGCACGTTTAGCATATATATTTTCACACTTGCAATCATACTTTAAGCAGGAAAGCACACTGACACACACGAAACCGTATTTGCTTTAGAGATGGCAGCTGATGTAAAAAAAATGCAGTGCTTCGTGCCATTTACATGGGAGATTTCGGCAGAGGGCACTAGAATCTTTATTTTTGTGAAATAAAATTTAACTGAGCTCGAACACCGGGCTGACATAAAGCGACAGGTAAGGCTTAGTTGCTTATTCCGATACACTCTCTTCTAAATCGCAATAAAAAATATTAAATACGAGGTCCTCACATATTTTTCACAGCTCTGAATAGTAGTCCTTGTGCCATCTCTAAGCCATTTTGTCTCCTGGCCCTGATATCACGAGGCGGCAGGGTCGTGACATTCCCGTATCTTCATTTTGACTCGCAGTCCAAAAGCCGTACCATAAAAGTGCGTCGGGATTGTCGCCAAAACTTTTGCTTTCTTTCCCTTTTTGGTTTTTTAGGTTTTGTGGGTGTGACGATAATAATTTCAAGAGGCATTCGACTGGGGCTTTTATCTTTTTTGTCCTTGTTGCGGCTGACTTTGTCTGCGGCTTTTGGCACGGCTTTAATTAAAATGTCATAGACCCGCGAACGGGGCTTAATTACCAAAAGTGATCAAATTTCATAAATAATGAATTCTATATACTTTCGGAACTCACAGATACAGATAAATTAATATTAATGCGACGGGGCCGACAAGCGGGCTAAAAACTGTCTCGTAGTCGTCTAATAGATGTCATCCATGTTTTCTGCTCGTTTGCCAGGCTGACATTATTAACTGAATCGACTTATCACTTTTAGTTGAGATGGGTTGGACTGGGGCATTAAAAGGATTTTAGTTTTCAATGGAAGTGCCATAATTTTTGACACTAATGACAGATATCTTCCAAATCCTGTACATTTAATATTTAAAACGTGAAATAGTTGCGACACGCCTGCTCTATTCATTCAAAAGTTCACAAGTTTGATACGACGCGTCATCATCATCCTTCTTGGGTCATTATCATATCCGGATTGGCATCGAATGGTTGGTTAATGGATCTGAAAGCAGCGTGAAACCTTTCCGCAATCCCTCTTGTACCCCGTTGCCCGCAACCTTTCCAACTCATCCACTCCATCCATCACTTGGCTGAAAACCCTTTATGCCCTGAAACTTTCAGCTGACGCTTTTTCTGTGCTCGGGGACTTCCTGGAGGAGGTTACTTCTCCAACCATCGGGGGTGTCCTGACTCCAGCTTGGTTTGTTTTGGCCCTGTCTGGTCCCGGTGGTTACGTCTGTTTCGGCCACGTTGCTAACTTTGCGTGCGGTTTGTCTCTGGTCCAAAGTTGTCGGCCCCTGCGCCCTTTAATGATCCATGCCGCAAATGAATTGCAGTCCAGTTGCAATTGCTGCACTTGATTTGCGGTGCGACTTAATGGTTAACAATTATCTGGTGACAGCCGAGGGGACGAGGGCGACACAGCCGCCACCAATGCCTGAAGTTGGCACTCAGTGTGCGGCAGTTTGCACATTGACCAGATTCAACAGACCAAGTTTGTTTCAAGAGTGCTGTAGGAAGCCAATTGTACAAGGCACAAAGTTCCTTGTTTGAATAAGAAACACAGGCTGGTGTTTGATATGTACGGATTAAAACGGTCGAATTGACGCGGATATGGCCTAAACAAATAGTTTTTCTCTCAGGTATAATTTTGGTTGAATTAACTAAAGTTTGGTGGATGGTTAGGATATCCTTAACCGCAACTAAACCGCCGTGATGTGTCAGCGGCAATTACAAGAAGCTGAACCTGCCACACACCGGCACATGACCACGCCCTCCCCATCCGCAGCGCCACCCCATCGCCCTCATCCTTCACAATATCAATTATCGGGCTTCAAGTGTCGCTCAAGTGTCACGTCAAACACCAACACAAAATACAAGCAAAGAGCATCCAGCATCCACGATCCAACACCAAGCAGAAAGCACAGAACATCGAGCATGAGGCATGAAGCATCCAGAGCCGCGAGCACACATGACAATCCAGTTTCCGCCCCGAGTGGGTTGTCTGCACTTTTCCCTACCGACCCGTCGACCCGCCCGTCCAGGAATCGGTTCCAGTTCCGGAGCACCCGCCAATACGTGGATGTTAGTAACATTTTGCGCTTTTGACTTTGATTGATTACAAAAGCAATTGAGCATATCGTCTCAATGAGGAGCGAAAAAATAAGCTAAGCGAAGAAAAGAATTAACATAAATAAAACGGGCTCCCAGAAAAAGAATTTTCATTGAAGGCTTCCAAAGTGAAAAGCCGGGCCGCAATTAGAGGAATCCGGCCTCGTATCCCTTGCAAAGTTAATGAGCAATGGCCTCTAATTTGCATCAAGGAACGCCAAGGGGTCTCCCATTCCCGATTTAACACAATCGCTTGTGGCTGTGAGATTTTCGACGAGAGCTTCTGAGACACGCTTGCCATTAATTAGCTCGATTGAAACGGGTCGCACCCTTTAGGAGGCTAATGAGAATAAAATTTCAATTACATTTAATTGATCAACTAATCAACAAAGGTCGACAGCCTTTGATTGATGAAGTCTAGTTTTTGAATTTTAATTGATGGAAAATATGCAAGTCTGTATTTTATTCAATGTGTATGTATATTCTAGATGGAAATCCGGTTGCAAAAGGAAATTTACTTTTAAATATTACACATTCGCCCTGTTGGCAGCTTCGAAAGAAATTGTAAGGCCTAAGTTTAGGTTAGTTGTGGTATACTTTGGTCCAGATAAGCCAATAATTTCAAATGTAAATGTAGACTTGAATAGAGTGCAATAGCGCAGCAGTTGAACCTAAAATTAAACGACATGGCCAGGACACCTTTAAGCGGTTTTTCTCAAATAAAAACCAATGTGTAGAACTTAGACGGCTGCTACAAACACACATACGGGTAAAACGGTAACTTAATGTGCTTTAGCCATTGCTGCAGTTTGCCTTTTGCTTTACTTTTAATTACCAACTCAAATTACACGGGCAGACAGACAAAGGCAGAACAGCTGTTTGGCTTGTTCTTGGCAACGGACAGGGAGCAGCGAACAGCGCCGGTGGGAGCGCAATTCCAGTCGGATTCGCAGTCGCAGTCGCTGTTACAGGACCTTCCCGGAACCCAAAGGCAACCGCAGAGCCCAACTTGCTACAGACTACTCTCTAGACCATCGTTTGCTGCACATTTCATTACAATGCCATTGTATTCAAATCCTATTATAAAGCGTAAAACACGCCGGGAAGCGGGGGAGGGTGGAGCGGAACTGCAACCGGGATGGACGGGGCTGGCTCTGCTTAAAATCGGGCTGGGGTGGTGGCACGACTTCATGTTTGCAGCACGTTTCCACTTTCGCACTTGGTAAACATAAGTTGCCCACGCACACAGCCCCCCGACCGACCGACCGACCGACCGACACACTCAAACCCACACACCCCCCAAGAGGGCCACACTCCATAAAATAATTACCAACACCAGTGCAGACCCAGGAGCGCTGGGCTTACCCTATCTGGTGGCATGATGAGTCCGACGGAGGTGCATGAAGCCGGAAGACTTCCATTACAATTGCCGCGTACCAAGCTGAGGAAATGAAAAGAATAGAACGAGAAAGAGAGGAAAAGCCAGGGAAAACGAGTGCCACAAAAGGAACAACAGCTCCATCCACAATCCAGGCGAAATGTGCTTAGCCCATTAGAGACTGGGTGCCCGTTTATACAATTCACTCCAATCGTAATTACAACTTTTGCCAAATTTAAGCACGATACAATGAGGCTTAGGCCACCAATTATTTGCGAGGCATCAGAATTTTATATTTAATTAAAGGTCGAAGTGGACTTGTATGACTGTAGCATCTTATTCATTACTACTACATGATACCTGGTAGGTTCTGGAAAATAAATCCTATATGTATACAATAGCCTTAGATGCACATATTTCCACAATCACCAAGTAAGTGGTGAGTAAGTGGGAGTGCCAAGTAATCAAGGAGTGCCCTTTTCATACTATGAGGTGTTAGCAGACTTAAAAAAGGATTAATATTGTCTTAAGTCTTAAGCTCATTTATATAAGTTGCCCTCTTACCCTTGTTACTCAAATATCTGGCTTGGCCTTTCTCGGCTTTTCATTACTGTCATTCGTTCGATTCAATTTTATAGAAATTCAAAACCCCATTGCCCAGTTTTTCGACCAGTGTTTGGTTCCCCGAGGAAAGGAGAGGAACGGAAAGGCTAGCCTAAGGCGGGGATATTTTCACCGAAGGCGAAAACGAATCCAAAAGAGAGATCGGATCCGCGCACTCCGCGATGGGTCACCGGAACATCTGCTGCGACGGCTGCCAGCGACGGGACTTCCGAGGTCGCCGCTTCCGCTGCATGCGATGCGTCAACTTTGACCTATGTGGCGATTGCTACGACAGGCATGTCGAAACGCATGAGCACAGGGTAGAACACCCGATGCAGCTGATCCTCGAGCCGGGTCAACAGCCCCAGGCAGAGCAGCTTCTAGGCGGGGCGGACATGCTGGAGCAGCTGCACCTGTCCAACTGCTACACCTGTCCATACTGCGGACTGTTCGGGCACACAGCCAAGAAGCTGATCGAGCACGTGTGCGGCCAGCACCGCCTGGCCGACGGCTACGTTGTGTGTCCCATGTGTGCGGGTCTGCCGGCCATCGAGCTGGTTGCTATCCGCAACCTATCGCGACACCTGGTGCTCAATCACATCGAGCACGCCAACATGCTGGAGCCGGACACCCCGCCACTGCGCCGCTTCCTCGCCAGAAGTTCCCAGCGCAGTCGTCGGCGGCGTCAGCTGATGCTGCAACAACAGCAACAACATTCCCACCAGCAGCAGTTGCAAAATCTACCGCAGCCCCAGCCCCAGCCGCAACCGCTGCAGCTGGCACTTCCCCAGCCGCCACGGCTGCAATCCAGAGGAAATCCCCCCGGCCTGGGCTTTGATATTCTCATGCAGCTTGCCGAGGTACCGGCAGAATCTTGGACGCCCGAACCACTGCTGCCCAGTAGCATCGAAATCTCTGAGGATGAGGCTCGGACCAGGAGCAGCGGCCTTTCCCGCTCGGGGGCAGACTCGCAGGCCCCCGTCGAGGATCCCACCAGCCAGACAGTAATCCTGAAACCGGTAGACACCACCGGTCGGACCGAGCGATTTCACCTGCTGCAATGGATTGCCCGCCAAGAGCATCTCTGCCAGGAGACGGAGGTGGCATGCCACCGGCGGCTGAGGCACGCCCTCTTCACCGAGCACCTGATCCTCTCCATGTTGAGCGGAGCGGAGCTGCAGCCCCCGCAGCGGGAATCCGGCGGCGGTGTGTGGCATCGGGAGGAGCAGCGCATCGGTCTATCCAAGGCCATGTCGCTGATGTCCCTGCCGTGGACAAGGGCCTGGCGCGCTTCTCGACAGGCTGGCTGTCTAGAGATGGACGTTGGACAAGGGTCGAGGCCCGCGGAGTGGGTGTGTTGTAAGCGAGGTGTGGGGGGCGAGCCCAAGCAGGAGGAGGAGGCCATTGATTAGCAGAAGGCTCCTTAACGGACGGCTCAGATTTATTTGTTTTTTAAAGCTTGTTGATGGCAATTATTTTTTGGTTCTGTTTTTGATTTAAAGTAAAACACTCGCAAAATTTTTGTGAAAACCTAATTCATATTTATAAATAAAAATTTTATACAGCGTAGAAATCTATAACTGGACCAACTACAGTGCAAAAATTACTTTTTTCAAATTATTTCATAAAACATAAATGCTACACTTCTAGGATTTGATTGATTTATTCATCTAAGTAAGACAACCCCGTTCTCATTGAGAGTTCCCCGTTTAAGCATTGAAGTAGATTCAACTTCATTTATCTGGCTCGATACTAGAACACTTAATCCAGACAAAGATTAATTTATTTTAATATTTTACAGCGGCCATCTAGTACTCGAAGAGAGTACTCCCCGTCAAGACAACAAATCGTAAGCATTAAAACCGCAAAACCACTCGCGTTCTCGTTCTTATTTCCGTAACTGAGCTGTCGAGGATTCCCCCTCCTTTTGTCGGAATGATTTTAATTAGTTCAGTTCACTCCTAAAGCACCGACATCGTCCTCCCAATGACTTATGCAACGCATCAGCTGCGGGAAATTACTTTGGAAGATATTTCCGACTGCGGATCCCTAATTCCATCAATGTACTCTCAATCCCTATAGATCGAACTCATTTAGGCAAAATGATGTTCATCAATAAATTGGCTTTTTGATTATTTTTTCCATATTGTGATAAACCAGAACGGAAATTAAATTTTGAGCGTGCTATCAATGAAGAATAAATCCCATACAAAAGGAATATGAATAAGGGATTAAGCAATAACCCTACTTAGGGCACAAAAAGTTGGGTATTTAGTTTTGAGTATTTTTTGTTTTATTAAGTTAATTTTGCTGTTTACCAGCCCTGCTGCTGCTGCTGGCCACCAAATCCACCTCCGAATCCACCTCCGAATTCATCCTGCTGCTGTTGCTGCTGACCACCAAATCCGCCTCCAAATCCAGCTTCGAATCCATCCTGCTGCTGTTGCTGCTGACCACCAAATCCGCCTCCAAATCCAGCTCCGAATCCATCCTGCTGCTGTTGCTGCTGACCACCAAATCCGCCTCCAAATCCACCTCCGAATCCATCCTGCTGCTGTTGCTGCTGATCACCAAATCCGCCCCATTGTGGTGCGGCAGCCGCCAAGGCGAATAGGGCAAGGAATACGATCTACAGGGATATTAAAAATTAAGTGAAGGAAAACATTCTGTTTAGGTGCTTTTAAAACTTACGAAGAATTTCATGGTGCTGATGTGCCGGCTAATGTTGCTGGTACTTATAATATTTTTGGGGTGCCTAGGTTCTTTTATACCCGCCAGCAATCACCATTGTGTCGTCATGAGCCCTAGGGTTACACAAGCCAGACAGTCGAAACAAAACAAAATTTCCATACGTCTGGCGAGTGAATTTGATTGGAGTAAATGTTTGGCCACTGATAAGCGAACCAAGACCCAACGGGACAACCCTTCAATCTGTTTCATGATCGAATTTTGGATTAATCTAGTTTCAAGCTTGAAACGCGCTGGAGTATCTGTACTTCTTATCAGCACGCACTAGAATCGTGCTCACAGCCCCACTGACGAGACTTGATTTTAATTTATATATTCCACACAGGGGTTCCAAATACTAAATTCCGTTTGCTGTTTGGAATTTTTAAAGGAAAGTAACTATGTACTCATTGCAATTCTCATTTTCGCCTAATATTTATTCTTACTTTGAGATAAACAGAAAAGAAAAGCTTTGCAGTTATACGGCAATTTATATTGTTTAATTATGTAGAATATTATAATATCGATTAATTGGGTATAATTTATTCCTTTAATTATAGGATCCTAGCTTAGGATAACAGCTTTTAAACTGAGAAATAGTTGTTGCAGTAATAGTCAGCCGAACAAGCTCGACTCGGAACCCGGAATGTATTGTTATATGTATACTTCTATATTTACTTTTTTTTTAATAAAGAGAACGAAAAACCCTACTATTTAACCAGAGTGAATACTTTATACTTCACTATATTAAATTGCCTAAAAGAAGTCTGCTAAAGGAAAGAGGCTTTCGCACTTTTCCTAATAGTATGCTATTAAATACCGATCATTAATCAGCGAGCTTTGAAATTCAACAGCTTTTTGGCTAATCACTTGCCAAACAAACAAAAAAAATTAATCAAAACAAGTTCAGGCCAGAGGTGCCGATCGTCGGTCACAATCAGCTAAGAATATGCCATCTCATCTTCAACAATTAATTCACTTACGACAACTGAATTCAGCTTGAGGTCTATTTGATAAGCAAATTAAGCGCCGGAATATATTGTGTAAACTCAATTTTATTACTTTGTTTTTCTAAAGTACCCTCGAACTGCTATAAAAGCCCCACCCATCTTTTTCGATTCATCAGAACTTATTCCAAAGCGTGAACAAAAACCAAAAAATCAAGATGAAATTCCTCGTAAGACCTTTTCAACATACAGTAATCGAGTTGGTCTAAATTTTAATTTTGGGTCTTTAATCCTCAGATTGTATTTTTCGCCATCATCGCTGTTGTAATGGCTGCCGGGTACGGTCAGGGCGGACATGGCCAGCAAGGATTCGGCCAGGGCGGACATGGCCAGCAAGGATTCGGCCAGGGCGGACATGGACAGCAAGGATTCGGCCAGGGCGGACATGGCCAGCAAGGATTCGGCCAGGGCGGACATGGCCAGGGAGGACATGGTGGTCATGGTGGACGCTACTAAACACTAACCTACACGATACAACTTAACCAAAAATAAAAATTACTGAAAATATTTATTTGAAATGTGTTTAAAATTCTTCTCAGGCATCATATCCTCATGCATCAATCCTAAATTATCGCAATGCGATGTTTTCTTATCTAAAAAAGAAATTGCCATAAGAAGAATGAAGAGCTTCTCAAAAGAGAGCCTAATAATTAGAAATCAAGTGTCATAATTTAAAATAAACAGTCAATTCCATTTCCAATATATGGAGTATTTTGCTATTGTGCGAATACCATCTATGCAAAGATAACTCCAATATCTTTTATTTGATTTTGTACCTAAAGTCATTGTGTGCATGTATAATCTATCCACAAGGAATAAGTATTTATTCTACGTCGATTATTTCTTTTTCGAGTATTATCTCCAACGAGCAGTCAAACAAATATTTGGTTTAAGCCAGTATGTGTCAAATATTCAAAGTATAATCAAAAACATATTTGAAAAACTGAAAACATAATATAATTTTACCGATAGTTGAAAACAGCTCAAACCAGATATCTTACAATAATAATATTTTTTTTTATTTATTTAATTTACTTTTATTCCATATTATACATAGAGAATGGGGAAAAGTTCTAAATCCCGGTTCACAATTTTCCCACTTCAATAACAATGGCTATGGCTGTAAAAAGGGGAAGCACAAGGCGAGTTAGATAGGGTATATCTTGTTTAACTATTTTTGTCATTGTCACCACACGAAAACATTTTATGATTTTCGATTAAATGCTCTTGTCAATTGAAAGTTCCTCACATACTAATATTCTAATGAATATTATAATGAAACATATCAGGAATAAGGTTTTATTTATTTTTTGTTAAATTCTCCGAGGGAGACATTTAAGAAATAAATTGGCGATTGGGTGGTCACTGCAGTGAGCATGTGCTAGTAAATAAAAGGGTGCAAATGCTCAAATGGCATTTTCAGGCAATACCCTCACACCTGGACCACATACCTTCGAATTTCTCTGCCAGAGGTCAGAGATGCAGTCAAGTGCAAAAGACCAACCGGCCAGTTCTGTTTAAGCAGCCCACCCACCAGGTCAGTAGTTCTTGTATCTGGAAACTTCCGGTTCGTCACTCCTATTTAACGCTTCCGGGAAGGGAAGAAGGACAAAATGGAAGAGGGGCAAGTGGCCGGGAAGATGTAAGTAGAAACAATGTGCAGTCATTGAGCGCAAATGTGCCAAATAATGACTTGCAGGCAGGCGAGTGCAATTTATATGATAAGCAACAAAAATAAATTGCAAGCAATTCATTTTACTTAAGTGCAGTTCAGTGAAACAACAACTGCATAGTTGGCATCTTTATTTTACCCTTTTACCGCAGGAATGTAACCGAATGTGTTTCCCAAAAATACTTGCTTCCCTCCTGACAGCGTGGTATTTATCATATTAATTTTTCTGCTACGCTTGCAACCAGGGTTAATTTATTCAGGTGCTGCCTAATGAAGCAACTGAACCGAGTACCTATAAATACAAAGCAAAGAATCGTTTTAGGAGAAACTGCGAGCGCAGCGGAAACTGATATACCCTTTCAGTTCAGTGACACCTTATATTATAAGAGATATCGGATATTTGGACATTGTTTCAAGCAAGTTTTACATTTATTGAAGGGATTGCTCAGTTGCTTTCTTTTCTTCGATTTTGATGCAGAATTATGAAGAACTTGGGGGCCATATTAGGCTCTTTGAGGCAATGCCAAGATGTTAAATGGATATGTTTAAATTATCAATAATTCGCTCTAGCTCGTGTTGCTCGGCTTGTTACCATTTACAGAATATAATAGTTTAGTTTAACACCTGCACCTACCTTAGCTTTTGGTCGATGGGGATTAGGATTTTTTGTCAATGAAATTTATTGCATGCAATAAACATGACGTGAGTGCACCAAAGAAAAGTTATGGCAGGAACAGAGGCAGCACCACCACGGGCTACAAGGACAAATCCAGCGGCCCGTAGTGCTGGTATTCATATGCAAAATTAATACTGGCCTGGGACTCCCGATGGGTACTTTTGGCCACGGGAAAGTTCTGGATTCTGTGGGGACAGGTGGGTTGACAGGTTCAGAAACGGCACTTGGCCACTCCCAAATTAAATTCTACTTCTGGGAACTCTACGCCAAATTAAGGGCATAGATTCAGAAACACTACACATTTTTAATCTACATTAAAGTCCAGCATGTTTAAGCTTTCAAGTAAATCTAGACTGATAAGCCGTTCAGATAGGCTTGTGTTTTCAATTATGATTAAATTAAAAAGAAATGTATTTGACGACATAGTCTGTTGCTTCGCATTCAACAACCCAGGCATTCCGCTTTCTCTCAGTGTATGCGATGTGTCCTTCATTGTTGAAAGCTGAACCTTGGGAGCAATCAGCGGATTATACGCTGCTTTACAAAAGAGGGCGACGCGTCGCCGTCCCAGGCGACCTATGACCTGCCCCTGCGCCTGCTCGGTATGCAACACTTTTTTCTGTTGCCCCGTTTCATTGTTCGTTAAGAGTTACGCCTGCCCGTTGGTGTGACTGTGTGTGAGTTTGCTCTGAAACATAAATTTAACTGCAAGCTCATGGAGCCGTGTGACAAGGCCGCAGGAATTCAAAACAAAAGTTGCAACAAATACCAAACACGCCATAAAGACAACAACAGCAAATACATAGACATAAATTGCTGCCCTGGCCACTCTCGGGCCATCTCCCTGTTGCTGTCGCAGTCCCCGGCCCCACCCGGCCCCCGTGCTCCCACACACCCTCATCCTTTCTGGCGATGACTCCGTCTCTGTCTCTGGCAAGCAAAAAGAATGACAGGAAACCGGATGTGAGTGCATGCCTTTTGTGCATGCAACGAATTATTCAGTTGACACACAGGATGTGTGCTTTGCTGTTCATGTTGTTGCCACTGCTGCTGGTTGCAGTTGCTGGTTGCCGGTTGCTGGTTGCCAGTTGCCGCTTTGTTTGCTAGCTTTTCTCAGAGGAATTCTGGACCAGTTTTTTGTTTTTTGGTTAACTATATGAAACAAAAATTAACAAAAATTAATTATTCAAGCTCAAAGACTATTAAACTAAATAATCGTCCTTTTCTGCTGAATTAGGACACAGTTTATAAAATTTACGAATGAATTTTTTAAAGAAAATTCCAACGTTAAGAAGAGAAATGTTTAACAGACCTAATATAACATAATATAACATCAATTTGCTTTCCTAATTCAAACATTCACAGTTTTCTTATTCCAGAGCTTTATGATTATTGTTATTACACTCATATAGAAATTATTTGTTCAATGTACCATAGGTCCTTCCTAAAAACTCAAAAATGCGGAAGCATTTCATTTCGGTATACACACGTATATGTACTGTACAGGAGCGTAATTTTTAAAGCAATTTTTCAATTTTATGTGGACAAAACTCATAAATAATAAAACAAGCCTGTGGCGAAACAGAAGGCCGAAGGATGCGGCGGCAGGCTCCGATGAAAGAGAAGAGTAATCAAAAAGTGCGTGCTAACTAAATTGTTATTGCTTTCAAATGTCACGTATCATTATCATAATTTTTTCGCTTGACATTTTTAAGTAGCTGCCATAAATGTTTATAACTTCTGCACACAGAAAGTGTTTCTATTAACTCTGCCCCGGATCCTGCCCCTTCAGGCCGTGGTCCTCTTAACATTATTGGACCCGAGGGACGAACGCCAGCCAGCAACCGATGCTTCAGGCCACACACGTAGCCACCTTGACATTCATAATTCATAATTTATGAGTGCATCCAAAGAAGGCTTTTTTACCTATACATAATTCAACAGCTGAAAGGCGGCAGAAGGAGGTCGGAACGCTTTTCCTCTGCCTGCAGTTGATGATTAAAATAATTTTAATATCGTTCCAAAGACTGGCAATAAATCGTACTACTCTGAGTATCAGGTTCGCAGGTTTAAAAATCAAATTAAATATACGTTCCAAGATTTAAATTGGAAAACCACAAAACTATTTAGGTGGCCCCCAAATTTAGTAACCTAGCTGAATAATGAATAGAGGCCCACTTTGTACAGGCAGTCGGGGCACAGGAAAAATTGACTTAAAATAATTTGCATAATTGTATTCATACAATTTTAAATGGGCTGCATACAATGTGTCTAGACATTTGTTTCAATTTATGAAATTGTTATTTTATGCAATATGCTTGTGATTAGTACGATTTTGCATAAATGCCAGCCCATACATGCTGTGTTTCCGCATATATAAACACAGAGCACCATAAAGTGCCACATACAAATCGAATTTTATGAAAAAGTTTATAGAAATTTCTGGCAAAAAGGGAGATGTTGATGAAAAACTTGCTTCACAAACATTAAAAACTAATCAAACTTTTAAATACACTTCAACCGCAGCAGACTTACGATTGAGATATTGCAGCCGAAAAGAGGGGAGAGGGGGCATGACGCCCTGGCGTCCAGAACAATTCGACAGGCGTCTTAAGGGGCATCGGCAGCGACTTTGATTTGTTGCCTCCGTCGCGTCTCATCTCGTCTGCCCCAGCCCCCTCATCCCACATCCCGTGCCGTTCTTGCCAAGCCTCTTTTTTGGCCTTAACTTTAGCCGGACTTTTGCCTTGTTGTCAACGTCAACAGAAATTGATTGCTCACCAAGAACACCAGTCTCCGAGCCCACCCCCACCCACTGCTTATACCCTATTGGACTGCCTCTGTGGCATTTTCATTTCATTCGGAGTTGAGTTTACTTTGCGCTAAAACTTTTACGCAGAGAGCTTCTGAGGTTCCGTCCCTCGTTCTCCAGTGAATTATCCTTAGCCAGCGGACCAGGGAAGCCTACTCCCGGCCAAAACTTTGACACAGTTTAGGAGCCAAAAGTTTAATGGAATTTGTCTATGGCATCGCCTTGCCCCCGGCCTTCCGTTCGCCCCACTGGTCGCTCCCCAATCCTCTAGCCATGCCCGGACCGTCAAAATAAATAAAACAGCATTCAGCTTGTTTTTAAAGCAATTAAAAATTCTTTAAGACTGCGGAACACTTCTGGCACATCGCTTGAGCCACTGCGGGATTGCTTCCGGCCACGTAAGGCCCAAAAGTATGAAATTCTGCCAGGGCTGAGGGGGAGCCGTTCAAGTGCAATATCCTTTGGTAGAAAATGTAAACACTAAGAAAGTAACAAGTAAAGTTTTTAATTTAAAATGTTTTATGATAGGCCAACCTAATTATATTTTCAGTCGGAAATACTTATTTAATTCTTGTTAGTTTTAAGCAGAGTAGTACAGAATCAAAATGCATTTAAGATTCTTAAAAATATTGATTTTGAAGCTCAATCGGAAAATCTGTGGCACATCCAGCACTTAAATAGACTCCGAAACGATTGGAAATCTAATTTAATTAACCAGAGATTGTTTGCCTCTCCTCGTTGGCTTTCTATTTTGGTATTGCTTTGCCCCACGCGGCGTATGAACAATGCGGCTGGTTTATTGCTTGCGCTCCCACAGAGAAAGCATAAAACGCACACGGACATACAAATACCCGCCATCATCATTATCAACACTAGAGCAGGAGCACTCCTACACACACACACAGAAAAACACAGAAACACACCCAAATACACACACAATTTCACAAAAGTAGGTTTCGAGAAAACTGGTCTTAACTACTTTCTGCACGTCTGCAGATAAAATCGATAAATTCCTTTTCGTAAAACGAATTAGGAAACTAATTGACTTGGATTTCGCTTAAAGAATCTCACATAAATCGTTAGCTTAAGCGTGATTCTGGCAGTTGCTAAGGAATGAGTGCTTGTGGACCAGGGAGGAACTCTCCCTTCCTCAGAGCCTTTAACTTTTGGTCTACTCCGAGGCGGAACGGAAATTGGAACGGCAATGGCTTGCACTTTATTTTATTTTATTTCAATTTTAGTTTCCCCCTGCGTTTTCTTGTCGCATAATTATTTAGAATTTTAATTATATGGCCGTCGGTGGCGCCGGTTAAATGTCATTAAATGAGAAACATTTTCACCTCCCAGCCCCTTTGGGCCGGAGCTCCTTCGGCTAACCACTCGACGTCATCATTGCCGACGACGTCATCATTCAGATCCAACGAAGCGTTGACAAACTAACAAGGCGCAAATATTATACTCGCATTTCCCAGCTACATGCACTTGCCTTTCAATTTAATTTACTAAAACCCACCGCACACACGGAAATATTTTTGTACACTGCCGGGATCACATTCCGGGCTAACGTTTACCTTCTCCATCCAGGACTTCTTATCTGGGCAGGCATTTTATGCTCCGCTTATTTATGCAGATGTCTTTGCCACTTGAAGTCGTGTGCAGGGACAGAAGAGGCTGACAATTTTCTACAATTTTTCAGTGAATTTTCCGACAGGCTCAGTTTTTGTAGATCATTTACGCCCAAATAAGTAGGCAACTAATTCCCATCGACTGGAAGCACCTGACTATTGAATAATTTATTTTAATTAGAGAACCGGGGATGAAAAAATGTTGTACCTTTCACTCCCTAATTGGGTATTGATTAATATAGATATTTGCCATCATAAAGAGACTAGTATGTCTTGTTCAATTAATCGGAGTAAAAACTTGAATCTATGTATTTAGCAATTGATGGTTATTATGGCTTTTAAATGCATTTTATGAGCCTTCTCCCTCAAGGGGGAAAAAATGAAATATGCAAATACCAAAACTTACCTGAAAGTTGTCCAAAATTGCCTTTCATATTTATAAATTCATATGCAATTGCCATTTCTTTTGCCTTCGTGCCGTCGAGGAATTGCAACAAACATGCAAATATATAATTTTAATAAAGTGCTGGAGAACAGGTCTCGGTAAGCCTTTCCCCTGCCATGCAGGGCTCATCAAAAATACCATCATAAAAAGGGAACCTGCCAAGCAAGTCATTTGACAAGGTAAAAGTTGTCGGTGCCTTTGCTTATGCAGTGCTGTTGATTTTGTTGTTCATTTGCTTACCGAAGGATACAGCGGCACAGAGAAGCAAGTAAATGTGGAATTTAAAATGTATTTTCCCACGAAATAATTTTATGCAGATTTTCAGCTTCCTCGCCATTTTTATCGGCTACCCTCGGCATAAATGAACGCAATTTATAAGCAATTTCAGTCAGTTTCTTTTTAATTTTTGTTATTCTAAAAAAAGGGAACTATTCAAAACTAAACTAAAAAAGGAAAAAAATATTCGAATAAGATTCTATAAGATAATTAAACTGCGAACTTCTCCTCCGTTTGGGATGAATGCTTCAACACTTTTATTACTACTGAGTTTTTTACTTTATTGGAGAGGTCAAAGCTCTCGACTGGGTTGGACTATACCCTTCTCAAGTCAAAAATTTATTGTTTCAATAGGGCCAGGCGACACATGCAGTTTCAACTAGAACAATATAAAATAAAACCGATATAGTAGAAATTGAATTTCTATAAAAGTTTCGACAGCATGCAAAAGACAAACTTTGTCCACCGGCTGGAGGAAGTAGGTGTGTGTGTGTGTGTGGCAGTAGGTGTGTGGAAATGGTCGGATCTCATACACTGCCACGCCCACCATTTGATAGCATCTGACTCAGGAGTTGGCAAAAGAGTTAAGTAGCCAATCACCATGTCCTCCTTTGTCCTTCGACAGGCGTCCCCTCTCTCTTTCGCCGCCAATCGCTCGTTCTCTTTCCTTCGATGCCGTGTGCCGCCTTCAGCGGTCCACAGAGAGCGCCGTCAACACTTGGACTTCCGGTTGCCGCTGTCAGCAAAATGTCACCAGCATGCACATGAAATCGCTTTTTCGAGCTCTCTGTATTTGATTGGGTCTGGGCTAGCGATTGGCCTCCGCCATCCAGCCATCCTTCGATCCTGCCGTCCAGCTGTCCTTCCATCCTGGCCGACTGCCTGGTCAGGAGCATTATTTGCTTTTATTTCTGCAAGTCAATAGCTTTGGCTTTTAAATTTATCGACTGACGTTTGATGCGCTTCATTTAACTTGGAAACATTTTTCAACTCAAATTCCCCGAACCCCATTTTGGCCCTATTTTTTAGTTTATGGAAAACATTTCGACCTCGATTCTCCATAAGTTTTGCTAGCGCCGTGCCAGATGTTAAGTGCCATTAAATTCCATGGCACAATTGATGCAGCGGAGCGATCGATTGCCCATTGGATGCTAACATGGAGTATTAATGGAAATAATTAACATTAGAGCCACCAAAAGAAAATGAAAAGAGCAAAGATTAAAGAGTATACCAAGCCATTCTAGATTTTTTTACAACTTTTTCTGAGCATTTCTTCCATCACTCGACAGTGCCCACCGTATCACAACTGCTTAAGTATTGCGACCAGACAGTATGCGGAAGCGGCTAATTCCGTAATTCAGCAAGGTCCAAGAGCAGCCAAGTCCAGAGGCTGGAATAGGCAGCACATAAGTCCATTTCCACCGGCAACGAAGCAATCCTTGCAGGCAGGACACTCCAGTCTGGCCTGTCCCCGCCAAAATACAAGAGGAAAAAATGCAACACAAAAGAGGATAATCGAGGGGGGAAACGGGCTGGGTCGTGCCCAGTGCAGCCCCATTTGGTTATCTGGCAATGCACTTCACAAAATACTGGGGCAATAGAGGGTTAAGCTTCACAAGAGTGGGCGGCCCTGTTGTTACAATAAGCAAAATGCAGTGAACTGCAAAACATACAACTTCATGGTTATTTTGCTGTTTAGTTAGCTGCCATATTTTTCTATCCCCCTGCCATCCACTCTCTGGTTCCTTGTTCCAGCTCACCCTCGGTACTAGTGGGTCTAGTGGGGGTGTGTCCGACGCCCACTTAACAAATATCAACTAAAATAGCTTTATATATTGTTGAGATAATAAAAATCCAGCAGTGTTCGCTGGAGGAGTACAGACAGCAGGAATACGAAACCCATGTTGCGTCTGTTTGTGCATGATGGTGCTTCGAAGCCAAAGGATAAACGATAAGTAGTATGGTAAAAAAATATAATAGAAAAACAACATTCAGCTTGTTAAAGGGCATTGAACTCACTCACAAGTTTAAAATTTCAATAGCTTACGACACCATAATACGTAGAGTAGCTATCGACCAGGCTACATTTTTTAGTTTTTATTGAAACTATGAATAACTGCCATGCCAAACTCCATCTTTGAGATTTATTCAAGACTGTTTTCTGTACAAATATAGTTTTATTATACTCTGCTCAGCTTTTAATTGCCTAGACTGTGGATAAGTTGAAGATTTTAGCCTTTTTGCTTCTAAGTGTATTATCTTTGAGCACCTATTACCCTTTTATAATTGACTGAAATAAGACAGCCTGGAAGAATGGACATTTTAAGCTCGGATGGAGGACCGATCACAACGAGTTGATTAGGACCGGAACACAAAAGCCGTTGACAAGAGATAAACCTTTGACTTGGCACAGGCTTTTGGACCCCAACCGTTGTCCGCCTAGTTTGGGGCAACTCTCTTCTGGCTCTTGCCCATCCCTTTCAATGAGCTTCAGTCTGCAGCTAAGTGGGCGTGGCCGGCTTGTAATAACTCACGCCTTTTGACACAGATTAAACCGGCATAAAGACAATGCTGGAATGAGGAAACTGCAACGATGACGACGACAGAAACAAACTTGGCCAAAGGATTCCGTGACCCCGTTCGTCCCTGGGTGCGTGTGTGGGTGGGTGGCTTGTATAAATGTTAGCCCTTATTGTTTGCCAGGTCCAGTGGACATGTTGTGTGTGCATGGCCTGGTCATGCAGGCTGCACAAATCTCGATGTGAGCCAGACAAGCCCCAACCCACACCGTTCTCCCTCTCGTTTCCATCACATTTTCCCTCCGTGCTCATTCAAGCCAGCCTGCTGCTCATCTTCATTGTGGCTGATGGCTTCCATTGTCCTGTGACAACTCCTGCGGCGACATCAGCTGCCTTCAGTTGAGGGAAGAGCATCCAGATCGCACATTATCCACATTATCTTTTCCAACGATATATATATGCTTCTTTCCAGCCTGTTTGATGTTCGGGTTGGAGGAACATGTTTCATTTTTGATTAAAACTTAAATAGATAACTTTTAATATCAGAAACTGATCATGAAGTGCCATCAGTATGGGTGTACTTTGTTCAGCTAAATTAAAAGATTTGACTGGAATTGTTAAATTTTGCTGCGATTCTGTACTGCACTTCGTAATACCATTGTACCATTATCTTGACTTTTGCGAAATGGATTTTCTTGTTGCATTCCCATTTCCTGTTTGTTGTCTTTTTGTGGCTGGTTGCAGCTTTCGTCGAGACAGCGTCATGCATAATATAAATTTTACTCAAAACGCATCGACTAAAGGGAAAATTCTATGCATTTTATATTATGCCGTACTACTCAGCCAGCGGGCATTCAAGCAGTATATGCACATATTACATATATGCAGATGAAAGTTTCATTTTGCCACACTCCCGCACCCCACACATGGGAGCATTACTTATGCTCTGTGTGGATCTATCGCCGTTCACCTCGGTCCTGGCCAGATCCCTCATTTGCTGCGTGGCAAAGAATTCAGCATGTAAATGGGTTTAGCGTGTGATGCCAGTGAGCGACTACCTTGTTGCATAATGCATCCGATGTCTGCTTTGGAAATGACAAATTTCTAACAGCAATTGCAAATGCTGGACGCGCCAGGAATACATTTTGCATCTATTTTATTTCCAGGCACTTACATCAAGGTAAGAAGGTTAACTTTACGGCGCTGTTTTTAAAAAAATGTATTCTTTTAGTATCTTTATTGGTTTATAATTCAAAACAATTATTCATTGCAAAATATAAATTAAAGCCGAAGGGATTGTGTTGGCATGGCTTTGAGAACCGTCACTTATTAAAATTGTATGCATCTTCGATGATAGAGTTCCATATTAAAGAACCCTTGCATATCATTTCTCCCATTTTGTAGTCACTCATAAATTAAATATGAGCCTATTTGTCCTTTAGCTACTTGGGTGCATTGAAAATGTCCCCTGCCACCGATATTTGTGTCAGTGGCAGGGGGATGTGGCAGTTTCTGTTGCAATTTCTGTTTTGAAATTGGCTTATTTTGGTCCTTTTTTATGCGCCCAACGTTCAACGTCGAGCGTGCTGCAGGGCCCGGGAGTCCGTGGCCTTTGTTTTGTAATTGTTTCGAAAGTGGGCGCAAAGGGAGGGCTGGGCGACAGGGCGGATACAGTAGGCGGCGAAAGTTAACGTCATTGTCGTTCCTGAACTCGGCGACGTTGTGTCGTTGTCGTTGTTGGCCCGAAAGAAGAGGCACGACATTAGCGGCAACTGTTTTGAGTGCTGCTTCCTGTCGGTCCGTTCTTTATCGTTCCTGCCTCAGCCTCAGCCGCAGCCAGCCCTCGTCCCCGCCCCCACCAATAGCCTTCCAGCCTGCCCCGCCCACTGGACGCTTTCAAGTGGCATTCGAGTGGCAGCCATTGTGCAGCATTATGATGAAAGTTTGTGTCGCAAAATGCAAATATTTGAAAGGTAATTGAATTTGAACTTTGCCGCTCGTCGTTGGCTGCTTGTATGGGTGTGTTTGTGAGAGCCAGGTAGTTGGGCGAAGAGTGTAAAATGTGGAGTGAAGTGGTGTGTTTTGTTGTGTCGAGGGGGTGGCCGGGCGAGGCTTTAAGCGCTTGATATCGCGCATGCAACGGCATTAAAGCTTCGAAGGCAAATATTTATCAAACGGCTTACATGTTTTATTTGCCTAAGCTGAACGGTCAACATGGCTCAAAGCCCAAAGCAGCCTCACCCCCGCCGCACTCATTTGTTTGTCGTTCAAATTATATACAACATTTGAACACCCATGGCAGCGGCGTCCAGTCTCCATGTTTCCGAGAGCAAACGAAGAGCTATGGAAATACATCTGCTCTGGGCTGCTTCACTTTTGGGGCATGCCGCAGGTGCATTGAACAATAAATTTTGCTGAAAATAAACAATTATTTAGACATGATTGGCTCGTTGCATTATTTTTTTTGTTTGCCATTTTTTGCCCATCGAGTTCTTACAACAATGGGCTTTTTGTTTTTAATTAATTGCCTTGATTTGAAAAACTGTATTTGGAAAGCTGTCAATACTGAGTAATGCAAACAGAATAAAGTTATTAAATTTTTGAAATTAAAATCATGTCTCTTTGAATCAATGTTTTTTCTTTCCTTGCAATTCGAGGTTGAAGAGGAATTCTTTATCATTTTGATATTTGTTTTCCCTGGAAGTTTCAGCACTTTGCACAAAATGCCAACCTTAATTAGTTATTACAGACACCAGAAAGGAGCTCTTCTGTGCTTCTCAGTTGTGGTTAATGCTCAAGAAGTAGAGGGCGTGTCAGGAGTTTTCTAGTCACTTCATTTGACCGCGTCAAAGGCATCGCAATAGAAAATGGTTTGGCTTGGTTCTAACACCGACTCGGGTACCAAGCCATCTTCGGCCACTAGGCCCAGACAAAAAAGAGAAATAATGAAATTCTCACCCAAAGAAATATAATTTAAAAAATATGTAATAAGTATTTGTTGTTATGCAAGTTATTTACAAAAGAAGTACCATTTTTTGAAGTGTGACGTGGTCCTTTGACTAAACGGGCTTGACTCCATGAGGTCCATTGTGTGATGACTTTTGATTAAAAGCAGAAAACGCAGGTCCGCAGCTTGTGTCCAAGCAACTGAGATTGATGTGAAAAGGGAGGCTGGTTGGCTCCCATCAAACTCGAAAACGCTTCGCTATTGACAAGTAACCGAAGGGCGATGGGATGTGAGAGTTTGATCTCGGAATCCGTTGGCTCTTGTATCGCTCACTGTTTTTGCCGGCGCGTGCAAATTTCTAATTTCATTAAAATTTGTTCAAAGGCAGCTCGGATGGGTGTTGGATGGATGGATGGGATGTCGGGGCCCAGACGTTGACAGAAATCGGCACAATAGACGTCAAGCACATGGTCTGCAGTGGGCGTGGCTGTGGGCTGTGGGCTGGCGAATCTGGCAATCAAAAAGCGCCGATCAAAGTGGAAAATCGATTTTAATTGCAATCTAGTCGGAAAGGTTTGGCGTTCGATTAGCGGTCAAGTGGGAGGCCGTGTGTGCACTTACGAGGCGTGGTACTCGACTCTGGTACCGTGTAATTGGCTTTTTTTTTACCTGTGTTGCACATCTGGAGCCAACACAGTAAAATAAAGCCTACTTTTGTACAGCTACCATCAAAGGGACTCACATACTCAAACATATCAATTCTCGAACTTTCAGTAAGAAAATGGGATCAGCCTATCATTGAGATTGCCTTTGTGCATATCAAATCAGGTTCTAGGAGACATTTCGGAGCTATAGGCTTAGTCGGTGGGGCAGCGCGCCAAGGAAACAACCTAAAAATCTCGAAAATGTCGTGCGGTCATTAACATCGTTTCAAGCATAAAAATCCATTTTCGTAGTGTTTTACTAATTTGACCCCAAAATTGACTGCCCTCGTTTGTGGGATACTGATTTTAAATTCACGCGCGTTTTAAGCCAATCTAAATTTCCAGTTGCAAGAATGCTGACCCAAAAAAAGTCGCTGCTGAAACATGTCCTGCGCAAGGCGTGCAGCCTGCTGGGTACAGTCCCTAACCGAGAATTCCAGTTCCACGTGGAGGACTCGTACCCGATGCCGCAGCCACGGACTGATCTTAAACGGATGACGCCGCCAGAAAAAGACAAGGTCTACGACGCCTGCTGGCAGACAACGCGCCGCACGGAGTACAAATGCCGCTCGGACATCGAATTCAATGTTCCGGCCTTTATCGACGCCCGCAAGGGTTGCCTGCAGGACTGCGCCCTGGAGATGGACGCCGCCGATCTGGCCCACTACAAGCCTCACGACATGCTGAAGCGCGTATACCAGCGCACCTGGTACGAGTGCGTCATCAAGAAACCCCGCCGCAAAGCTTTCTGTGTCCACAAACCTCCGCCGTTGCCGCGGCGCAAGCGCAAAGCGCACAAGAACAGCACGTGCCAAAAGCCGCCCTTCGCACTCGGCCGTGTCAAACTGGGGCTGAAAAAATGTGGAAAGAAAGATGTAATGGAATGCCCTCGCTTCTGTATGCCGAATTGCAAAGAAGCCCGCAACCCTCCAAAGTGCCGGCGTCCGTTCCGCGGCGGGCTCTGCACCAGGCGGAAGTGCAAGTACCCGAGCTTCTCCGAATGCCGCCATGATCCCATTCCGGATGCACCACCCATCGAGTGCAAGTGCTTGGCCAGGCCTGCCATTTGCGACATGTGGCGGTTCTACCGACGCAAATCTGGGATTACGCTTTAATTAAGGTTCTCACAGAGATGGTGATCTAGAACGCATTCCGACTTTATTCATAACATTTTTAAAAAAGCTCCAGAACTATGTAAAACTTAATGACTTTGAATTGTTAGTAAAAAAAAGTACATAAAATGACTAAAAAACAAGAAAGGAAAGCTAACTTCGAGCGGAGCCGAAGTTTATGTACCCTTGCAGTTCAGTCGCAGTCCGCTAGGTGGCGCCACGCATCTTATATTATTAGATATGTAGCGGATCGTATATAGTTGGCCGATCCTTATGAAATTTGGCATATCGAATTATTTTGCCAAAAGAGTAATCTGTACCAAATCCCATCTTTCTAACTTAAAAAACACCAAAGTTATGCCAATTTCGATCGTTCTATGACAGCTATAGGATATAGTCGGCCGATCCTTATGAAATTTTGCACACAAGATTTTTTGGTCAAATATAATATGTGTGGAAAGTCCCAACCCTCTAACTTAAAAAATACCAAAGTTATGGCATTTCCGATCAATCAGTTATATGGCAGCTATAGGATATAGTCGACCGATCCCGGCCGTTCCGACTTATATACTGCCTGCAAAGGAAAGAAGGGTGTGTGCAAAGTTTCAACTCGATAGCTTTAAAACTGAGAGACTAGTTTGCGTAGAAACGGACAGACGGACAGACGGACATGCTCATATCGACTCAGGAGGTGATCCTGATCAAGAATATATATACTTTATAGGGTCGGAGATGTCTCCTTCACTGCGTTGCACACTTTTGACCAAAATTATAATACCCTCTGCAAGGGTATAATGACATGCTCATATCGACTCAGGAGGTGATCCTGATCAAGAATATATATACTTTATAGGGTCGGAGATGTCTCCTTCACTGCGTTGCACACTTTTGACCAAAATTATAATACCCTCTGCAAGGGTATAATGATTTCCCGACTTCGTAATTTAAGGCAGAAATACAATTGTCACCTTCGAACTGCAGCGGACAAAGAACTCATGTGGTGTTTCAGAATGTGGACACCAGATTGCAGAACACGTTCAAATAAATGCAATATGCAACAGCCAATACACGAAACTGTGTCTGCAGATTGTCCGAAATGGTTACATTTCCCGTGATATAACCGAATTCCATTACGCAGATACAAATCAAATTGGCGAAAAGGCATTGAAAGGGATCAGACGAGGGTTGGTGGCTGCCGTAGCGTTAAGGAGGGAATATGCAAAAATCAAATTACCAGGACTTGAAAAATCGCAGACATCACAGACCCATAAATCAGTGAACGGGAAACGGGAAATGGAATCGTATATAAGAAATTGTTACCGCTAGTTAACGGTTTATTGATGCGTCTCTTTTAGCTGAATTTATTGGCCTGGTCGTTGGTCTTCCGTTTCCCCCCATACACACCAATGCAAATTGGCCAAAATCCAGCACGCCGGAGGGAAATCGTGCAAAATGCTTCAAAATTGATTCGGCTCTTTGCCGTCTCGTTTAGTCGCTCAAATGTGCCGAAAACTCTTAAAGAAATAGGTGGATACCAACTTGGGGAAAACTTTCCAATTGCCAACAAATACATAACGATGAGGATAGAAACTTAAAAAATACTATTTTTGATCGAATTGACTTAAAATTATCATTTATTGGGCACTGATACTCGCAACATTGGGCACTGGGCTCTGATTCAGCTACATTTTTGCAGAAATGACGGTCTTGATAGTCCGACTTTTCGACTGGCAGTTGCTTTTTTGGTCCCAAAAAACCAATCTTAGAACACTCTTCCCCCCACATCATACATCACACATCTTAGAACACACACATTCGGACACTGCAACTTAAATAAATTTCCACTCACCAGAGCAGGTGGGATTACGTCCAGCCATGACCTCCAATTCACTGGCACGACGGAGTTCGGCGGACGAGGAGCAAGCCCGCTGCCGACAGGTGGAGACCGCCCCCCTGCACCTGCCCAGCTATGCCGACCGGTACACGGACATCCCACGACTTAACCGTCTCAAGTTTATCGCTCAGGTGTGCCCCAAGCTGCGTGTCCCAGCGCTAGAGCTGGCTATAGATCACGTGAAGACCACCTATAACGTGAAGCTCTACGACGAGCTCTACAAGACCCTGTGCGCCGAAGTGGGAGAGCTGGCTATGAAGCAACC
Source organism: Drosophila ananassae (assembly GCF_017639315.1). Taxonomy (NCBI): domain Eukaryota; kingdom Metazoa; phylum Arthropoda; class Insecta; order Diptera; family Drosophilidae; genus Drosophila; species Drosophila ananassae. The sequence continues at coordinate 27,693,519 of NC_057930.1, forward strand.
GACGACTGACGACGAAGCCAGCACCTCTAGTGGTAGGAGCCGGCGAGCCCAGCCGTACGACACCTTCTGGGTGGAGGACAACACTATAGAGTCAACCTTGATGCTTCAGGAGCTGGACGCCGAGCTGAACTTCAAGAAATCGAACTCGGGCAGCGCCAATGTGCGGCGAATTCTGGAGGAGATCGGCGACTACCATGAGAAGAGCGGAAACCTGCAAATGGCCATAAAGTTCTACGCCAGGGCCAGACCTTACTGCACCAGCAGCGACAACGTGATCAACATGTTTCGTAACCTCATCAGGGTCTCTATCTATATGGCCAACTGGTGGTACGTGCTCACCTACATCGACGAGGCCAAACAGTATGCTTTCGGTTACGAGAATCTGGCCCAGGAAGTACCAGCCCGACTAAGCTGTGCTGCCGGACTGGCCAACATGGGTCTAAAGATTTACAAGTCGGCGGCTCAGAACTTTCTGCAGACTTCCTTCGGACGGTACGACTACGACAAGATCGTTGCCCCCGAGGACGTGAGCTTCTACGCGGGTCTCTGTGCCCTGGCCACCTACGATCGGGAAAAATTACAAGTGGGCGTCATAAATTCTGAGGCGTTCAAGCCCTTCTTCCAGTTGGCCCCCAAGATGTGGAATATCCTGGCAAAGTTCTACGAAGGTCAGTCCGAGGTTTGTGAGGAGCTGCTCCGCGAGATTGAGGACCAGGTACGGATAGATGTCTATCTAGCACCCCATGTCGATAGGCTATACGAGATGATTATTAACAGACTACCCAGGAAAAAGGAAAAGAAAGCTAAATACGAGTACTTGAAGAGATACAGTACCTCCTGATCATTGGCTAAAAAGGGGGCGGATGGACGGAAAAGTAGTGACCATCCTAAACAAGTCTCAAAGTTTCATGAATTTTTTTTTGATAGGCCTATCGTTATTTGGAAAGCAGCACTGGCCTTCATTAATTTTTAGTTATTCAGCGAAAAATTCTGGCTACAAACATAGACACTTTAATGTGGGGGATAATTTAAATTTAAGTAAACAACCTGTGACCCATGTAGGAGTGTGCTCCCGCAAATTAAAAAAAAAGGGATGGAAAGGAGTGACACTTAAAATACCTTCCTTTCACAAATTTGTATAGGATAGTTTGAATAATATTCTTCAGAATAGTTTCAAATACTTAAAATTTTTTTGCAACTTAGCCTTTGTAAGGCATCTTCGTAAGTTTAATTAATCAAAGTTCATAGTTAATTTCAGTAAAGACTGATGGAATAAATTTTTTTAGACTCAAAATTTAAAATATAAAAAGATACGAGTCGCTGAGGCAATTCTTAATTTTCGCAAGGCAAAAATTTTCAATAGTCACTTTGTTGGAAGCTAGGAGAATATAATTTAGGCGTTTTTATAAATAAAATATGAAAAAAGTGGAATTGCATTCTTGAATTTTAAATTAAATAAGATTTTTGTATCTGACTTGAGTTTTGGAATCTGTGAAAATCATCAAATTTTTAGATTGAATTGATGCTTTGTTTTGGTAAATAATTAAAGCCTGATTGCTGGATTATATAGACAAGGTACTACAAGGAGAGATAACATACATAATTGCAAATTTTGTGTGCTCAGTCGAACGAATAAGCGAAGTGTAAGCCCACCAAGATAGAAGATACCAGGAAAGAGCGTCTAGGACGCCTAACTTGATTCAAGAAGACCAGAGGAGAGATATAGTGCAAGCGCAAGGGGGTAGCAGAAGCAGATAGAAAGGGACTGCCAAATCGACGCTCAAAAGATTCAAGCTTCGTGAAATATTGCACAGTTGAAGTGATTTTTATGAACTCTCCAAAAGTAGCTCGGGGTGAGGACAGGAGGAACTTGGTACAACATAAAGATTCACGGCACGCTAACGAGCTTAAAGACAAAGTGCGCATTGAAATTGCTCCCAGACTGAAGTGCAAGGAAATGGGTGAGCTATAATGCCCTATCTGGCCCACTATCACCCCGCCCAAGCTCAAATCCAGAGGCGATTTTCATTTGGAAACTTTGCGAACCAAGCCAAATTCTGCTAAGTGGCAAAAGGTCAAGAGCGGATCAGGCTTTTGGCGAAATAAGCTTTGTTCCCCTTTCAGGGGTAAGAATTCTTATTAAAATTACAGTTTTGTTAACATTCTGCTTCCAGAATAATTATAATGAAAAAATATGCTCAATCTGACATTTTACTATTTAATATAGTATTTCATATATGTTTCCTTTCTGATTATTTTTCATAATCTGTTATTCTGTTATTCAGTTATATGTTCTGTTATTTGTGATTCCTGAGCAGCATTTTATGCTTAATCAATTCCAACTTAAACATTTAAATTCTTTCATTGGCCTAGTTGTTTCTGTCGATTTTATTTTCCTATACCTTCCCCTTTCCAATTATACAAAATTTCTGATCCATCGCACAACGGATGAAGTGCTGGATTAAACATAAAGTTGACTTCGATGAAGCACAACATTTTTGAGAAGGTTAGAGCCACCTGAGCTGGGGAAAATTGAAACGGTTAAAGGATTGGGAAGAAACTGGGAACGGGTCAGGGTTGATCCACCTCCGCTGGGTAGTCGTGAAAACTTTGGCCAGACATTGTGTTGAGTAATTCTTTTGTAATGCGGAAGGAAGCTCAAAACAACACAGTGCACAGCGATTTCCGGGGGAGCGGAAAAACTTCAAGACAAAGGCCAGAACTGACTCCCGTTCGGTGGGATGGGAGCGGGGTGCATAGGAGAAGGGCATGGAGATAAATTGCTGCAGTGTTTAGTTAATACTTCTGACCGTCCCACGCCTCATCCTGCTGCGTCCAATCGCCAGGATACTCAGGGAACAGCGGCGCAGCCTCCCATCAAGGAACAAGGAGCTGAACAGCAGCTGGCCCGACAAGTTTATCTTTTGTTACATTGACTTCCGCTAAAAGATACTAAACTAGAAAACATTCTTCTTCGCTGCCGTTTCGTTTTTTAGTTTTATTTGCTTGCATTTCTTACAGGTTAACGTCAAACTCTCGGAGTAGCAGCAACGGCAATAGGAAAAGTTAACAGAAATTAAAACGCAGCTGGGCATTGGCCGGAAAGAGCACTGCAAAAAATATCCAATAATTAATATTTGAAAATGAATATAGCCACAACTAATTCAATGAGGTTGTTACTTTCATAGGTTTTATTGAGACACCAATCACAAATTAATAATTTATTAAATAAAATTAAAAATTTGCACAGACATAAAATTGACGTTTCTATTTCATTACAAACTGTAATCGAATTTTCCCACTTTCGTAGGGTGCCATCAGTGTTTGATCAACGGGCTGTGAATTCATAGTTTTCCTATATTTCCGTAGCCACACAAATTGGAGTGGAGTGTGCCAAATGGAGTCGCCCGACGTGACCCGTGGCCAGATCGCGGCCATGGTGGTGCGGGTGTGCGTGGTCAGCGCGGTCACCTACTACAGCGCCAAGTGGATGCTCAGCTCGATGGATCCCAACAGCAAGATGCGTAAGAAGGCCAAGCAGCTGGCGGAGCAGCAGCTGAAGAAGCTGAACTCTACCGAAAACGACTCCGGTAAGAAGTTCCGGACAAAAGACTTCAACGAGCACGAGGTAATGATCGCCTCGCATCTGGTGGCCCCGGAAGACATTGACGTCAGCTGGGCTGACATCGCCGGACTGGACGGGGTGATTCAGGAGCTTCGGGAGACAGTGGTGCTGCCGGTGCGCCACCGCGAGCTCTTCCGCCGCTCTCAGCTTTGGCGGGCGCCCAAGGGCGTCCTGCTCCACGGGCCGCCCGGCTGCGGCAAGACCCTGATCGCCAAGGCCATTGCCAAGGACGCTGGCATGCGGTTCATCAACCTGGACGTGGCCGTACTAACGGACAAGTGGTATGGAGAGAGCCAAAAGTTGGCCACCGCGGTCTTTACGCTAGCCCAGAAGCTCCAGCCATGTATTATTTTTATTGACGAAATAGAGTCCTTTTTACGCATCCGAGGCAGCGGTGATCACGAGGCCACGGCAATGATGAAGACCCAGTTTATGTTACAGTGGGACGGCTTGGTAAGCAATGCCAACACATGCGTCCTCGTCCTGGGAGCCACCAACCGGCCGCAGGACTTGGACAAAGCTATCCTGCGCCGCATGCCGGCGCAATTTCATATCGGGGTTCCCCGCGACGTCCAGCGTGAGTCGATCCTGCAGCTGATTTTGCAGTCCGAGCAGCTCCACAACTCAGTAAATCTAAAAGAGCTGGCTCGGCTCACACCCGGATTTTCAGGATCCGATCTGCGGGAGTTGTGCCGCCACGCCTCCATGTATCGAATGCGCCAGTTTATGCGGGACAAAATGGGGGACGAGCATCGCGACGATTTGGGTTCCAAGGGGGACGGGCAGGTAAACGAGCAGACCCTACAGAACTGCGAGCAGCTGGAGATCCGCATGGCCGACCTGCTCAAGTCTCTGACCATTATGAAGGTATCCAAGTTCCAGTCACACAATGCCTTCATGGAGAAGGACCTGGAACTCGATTAGAAATTACTGGAATTGCCGCAATAAATGCTGAAATATGAATATAACTAAATTGTCGGCTAAGTTCTTGGAAGTAAAATTGTTTCGCTAAGACTGGCCAAGTTTCTTAAAGGAAATATTAAAATTGTTATTGTTGATCCAATGATCTGTTATTGACCACGGTTCTTAAGACCTATTCACTATATTCCCCATTAATATATTCCAAAATTGTTTTCCAAGTAAATATAAATCACCCTAATTTAAATTAAATGCATAAAATAAGAGAATATATTGAACGACAGTCGTAACAGGCAAAGCTCTTTTAAAAGCCCGATTTATAGATTTCTTTTTTCACAGTGCTTCTTTATAAACCTACGCCCATTATACTTCCCTAGCCCAGTCCTATCTACCAACTATCACCCTCCGCTCCGCTCTGCACAGGACTGCCAGCACGGCCAATATTTTTCACATTTCATAGCATGCATGAAGTGTTTTTGCCATGAAGAGCAGCGAGAAATCAGAAAAAACTACAGCAAACCGGACCAGAAGCAAACGGAGGCTGTGAAAGGACAGCAGTAGCAGTAGCAGTAGCTGGAGCAGAAGCAGAAGCGTCTGTGGCAGTGGCAGTGGCAACAAAAACTCAAAATAACAACGGCTACTGCAACAGCAACAAAAAATCTTTTATGTAAAATTGAATATTCATAAGTTGTTCTACAGTAGCGGCGGAGGCAAAAGCCTAACTGTGGGATTCAGCCTTTATTGGTGCATAATACCCTCGCTTTCCAATGGTGTCCTTGCCTGATGGAAACTGCAAGTTATAATGAATAATTTATAAAATGAGAATTAAGAGTCTGCATAAAAAGTACAAGACTATTATAATAATAAATATACAAACACCGGCTTCAAAATAACAATAGGCATTCTGCTCCGCAAAACAAAACTTTCAATTGATAACGATAGTATTTACTTTTAAGGCTGATTTGGAACAAACATCCTGATAACATATGTACATAAGTAAGTTTTTAACGAAGCTTTTGTTTCAACAAGTAGACAAGAGGAAATGGTCCACTTAAAGTAATAATTTATATTTTAGACTTAGAGTATGTAAAATTTCGTTGCTCGAAAAAGGAGCTTTGTGTTTTGTTGTTCCCATCGTTGTTGCATTGGACGGGCAGTTGATTGTTTTTGTGTGTAGTTTTGTTTGGCTGAGTGAACCTGCAGACGCCTCCCCTCCACGCCATGCCCATTGTACCTAACCACCCACCTCCACACACCACCAACGCACACACAACGCATTCCCACACACCCACATGTGCACACTCGCAAGCGCACATGCGAGCAAAAGCTGCCGTTGTTTGCTATTTTGTCATGCAAATTGTATTTATTGCGGCCAAAAACCAACAACAACAGGATGGAGACCAGAGATAGGGGCGGTACTTCGCCGCCACGCCCCTTGTAATTGTTTGCGATTTGTCACTGTGTGCGTTCGCGCTGTGTGGCGGAGTCTCTCGGAGTGTGTGGGTGAGTGCCTCCATTGTAAACAAGAAAATTGACTGCCTACGGCGCCTGAAACTGGGAGACACATTTTGCGAATTATTATTCAGTTCCCAGCGGCCACTGAGATCATATAAAGACATTCTGACTCTCTAGAAGAGAGAACCTTCCTATTTCCACCTTCAAATTCGGGTAACTATCACCCCAGCCATTTGTTGACAAAAAAAAAAGTCAAAGCCAAAACATGAGCTTAAACACCATATTGAAACGATCATCGATCGTCACAAGTATGTGATACCCTCACACCTTTTGTATCAAACTCTTTTCTTTTTGATACAGATTTTTGACACTTCTTGATATGGGATTCACGCTTGTAAGCACTTTACAAATAAATATTCCGATCTGTACGAAAACTACTGTTCTATTTTGTTGTCAACACATTTTCTGTACTTATAGAAATATTTTAGATGTGTTAAAGGTTGGAGGTAAAGTTAATCTAAGTAAACATCAAACGAGCAAATAAGAGCTTAACAAAAAACAATTGAAAGAGAATTTTTGTTTTTTTTTTTTTTCAAATGTTCTTTAAAAATGTTAATCGTCTAGAGGTTAAACGGATTATTTTTTCATTGATAATGAGTTTGCCTCAGGAGAGACCCAGTATATCAGTCGCTATAAAAACTGAGTTGCCAACGCAAGGTTATTTATTGATTGTAAGCATAGGTCAGTATTTCATAATTTAATAACAAAATAGGAAATCGGAATAAAAAAAACTGAATTAAAAAACAGTGACGTATTTTCCTTCCATTAAAAAAAGACTACGAAGTACATATAGCCAACCTTGTGAGCTTTTCCTCAGGGACCCAAAGTTTTTAATATGATAGTCGCTTACGTACATTGAAAACAAGGGACGATTTGCCATGAAACCGGGAATCCTTTAAGTCGACAATGAATGATACGGAAAATGATACAACAATCCAACGTTCTAAGACACAAATATATAAAAAATAAAACATCGTGAAAAGTTTTCTGCCTTAGCAAATACGAATTTATGATTGTGAGATCTTAATCTTTAGAGACTAGATCTTAAAAGTTCACCTTTGACATCTGAATCTGTAACATGTAAATACCATATGCTGTTTTATTACTGTTCGGATTACAATTTTAATTAAAATGCATACACATCCTCAAAGTACTTGGCAATTAACACACTCTTCAAATGACAATTTCTTTGCCTCGGCTGTTGATAAACTGCATAATTTATGTGATTTACCTCACAACGGGCGTGTTCCCACGCACTCATTGATGACAATTATTTGAAATGCTTTCAAGTGGGTGAGTATAATTTTATTGAATTATTAATTAACTGCAATTGCATTATACAATTTTTTATTTATGCTGTCATCAACTGGCTTCGAAAGATGAACAAGGACTCACCTCACCCATTCTAAAGTGCATAGAGCATCATTAAATTATTTTAATTGCATTCATAATTAAATTGATTTCAATTGAATAGCGTTCCCCTTCCCCTAAAGATTAATCTGTGCACTGTTCCCGCAAAATGCCCAGCTTAGAATAATTGATGACATTTGATTTTAATTACACTTTACAATTCAACTTGAAACCTTTAACTGGAACTGGCATGTTCTGTTTGTGCAGATCCCAAGCTTTAACTAATTTTATTATAAAGCATTAATCATGCACCGCGTGTTAATAAATATTAATGTCTCTCGGCCAGCCAGCTGACCACCAATTTAAGCCCATAAAATTTGCAGAATATTTTGCATAAAAGTATACTGATTTACGATGGTGGCCGACAACAAAAGCTGACAAGTTCATTCACTGACTGAGACTAAAAAAAGGCATACACAATTAATTATCTAGTAACGAAAACGGAATGTTTTCAAAAATTGAATCCGGTTTTATATGCCCTACAAAATAATAAAGCTTATCTAAAGTATATTCAAAAAACAAAATTAATAAAAATAAAATCCTCTTCTTTATATTTAAAAAAACTAGTATCAGTAATATATGACCAAAAATTAGCAATATACCTGACAGAAAATTTTGCAGAGAATCACATATTATTTTAGTGGTTCTTGTGGCAATTTGTTGCATTCGTTGGAACAGTAGTGCATTCTAGTCATTAAACGCATCTGTGTATCCTGAAAAAAATATGAAAAATTTGTTTGAAAAGACAAAAAACGAAAACACATAGACAGCAACCAGAAAAAGAACGGGAAGAGACATCAGAAGGGGAAATATTCTTCAGAGGAAAATGGTAAAAACTGTTCTTGTGCCTCTGACCATTTCTATTTCCTTTGGCCATTTCTAAAATTTGCATTTTTCATGCCACAATGTATAAAATTCATATTTATAAATCTTTTAACTGCACACACCACACCAAATACAAAATGGGACACATCAAAAGCAAAAGCACAGAGGGAAGTGAAAAATGTGGAAATAGGAAATGAAAATCTAAAAAAAAAAAAACAAAAAAAAACGGGAGCTTGGGTGCTAAGTATTTTGAATACTCTCTCCTTTCCCTTTAGAGATAAGCAGACCCTTATACCATAAGCCTTAATTGTCATGGGGTTTTAAACCATAAAACATCGAAGAGGCATCTTAGAAAGCGAAGTTTTTTAAAAATGTGGGATGGGAGTAATTAAGATCGTTCTGAGCCAAAGCGTAATTCCGAGTCTGATATATCCTGGAAGGACATAAAAGTGATACAAAACCATTCACACTTTCCACATAGAAAGAGCAGCACCCAAAAAGAGCAGATATAAAAATGTGTTGCAAGTCAGCAGTGAATGAATAAATGAATGAATGTGAATGAATATGACTTTGCCACACCAAGCAAAACACAATAAAAATGCTATAACCCCCTGGACAGTCTGGGCTCCGGAACGCCCGAAGGAACCCAAAAGCCTGGAGGCGAAAGAAGGGAAAGCGGAAATAAGGCCAAGGGACGGAACACCTCTGCACGGCGCTGCGATTTTTCATTTGGAGCTGCGTTTTTCCTTGGGCCCCAGGCCGAAACTTCCTTGGGCAACAGTTGTAGCCAGATGGGAGACCCTAAAAGCGTGCCGCATGCAACTGCAAAGTGACCAAGCGTCCGCATTCAGATGCATACATTACAAAAAAATAACATTTCATCTTTCAGCCCCACTCACTCGCTTACACAGACTTAGTAAGGGCTCTCTGTGTGCAAAGCAGTTTCTGTTTTTGGCCTAATGAATAATAAACAAGTACTGGAGCAATTTCTCTATGGTAGTATTAGAAGTTACGTCATGGTTTTGGCCAAATTTATTTTTAACGGCGTAATAAAAAAATGTGTTTTGTAGGCTTCGACATTCTTGCGGGAAATGCAATTTAGAGTACAGATTTAACAAACTATTAACAGTATTTAAACACAACCATTTTTATAATTTAGGAATATGTCCAAAAGATTGCATAATTTTAGGAGCCGAATTGCCTGTCAAGCCATCTTTAATTCCAAACTTCCATGTCAGACACAGACGGGATAGTTTACACAGTTTTCTTAGCCACTTTGCAGTGCACCCCACTTTTTATTTGCTTTTGGCTCGAGGTAGGCATCTCTGGCTTTGCCATTTTAATTTTAGGGTGTCACGCGTTTGCTGAAATTAGCGTGATGCCTCACCCACCACCCACATATCACACACCCATACCTTTTCAGACACATACACACTGCAAGTTGCAAGGATACATAGCGTCTGAATTAAAGCCGTTGACGGCACATTTTTTGCTGTTGGCCGAAGAACTTTGGCGCCAAAGTTGTACAAATAAAAACGTTGAAACGGAGGAGGAACTTCGAAGGCTGAAAGTCAAAAGCTGCCTCTCATCAAGTTCGCGAGGGAGGCTGCAAATTTGCCCAGCACTGAGCACGTTGCCGTCTATCTCTCCTGTCTACCTAATTAGCGCTGACTTGATGCACCTGGTTCTTGCTACTGCCAGCGCCTTGACTTCTGGCCTGATCATGGTGCGCTTCGTTAAGTGTGTGCCTGTGACATTGTGCATATAAAACAATTATGCAACATATACCCGCAACTCGTGTAACTTCCAAGTAAGCTCATGTGCAGAAAGCCCTCAGACCTGATGATAGAAACAAATTTTGATTCAGGAGTAAGACATTTTTCATCAAAGTAAAGCATTATCAAATGCAAAAGTTATATCAAGTTTCCTTTCATAAAATGGGAGTTATGAAATATTTGATGTTTTAAATGAAAATATAGAATACATATACCTTTATATGTATAAAATATGTATTCTGCCCTATTTTTTTAAAACTCAGTTGGATTGCTAGCAACGCTTTTAAGCAGTTTGGCCAATTATCAACGGAAAGTTCAAATAATCTGAAATTAAAACAAAATGAATTGCAAAAAAGCGAATGCCAAATACGCGCAATTTTCCCCTCAATCTCGAATCTTGCAATCACCCTCCTCAACCAAAAACTGACTGGCACAGCAAAAATTTTTACGCTGACTTCATTAAAAAATACCAAAAAAATCTTGCAAAAAATAGAAATAAAACTGCAAGCAATATAAATGAGTCTGGGCCACAGAGTATAGAGGAGAATGAGCCTCAGACTGGCATCGATTGAGTTCAATTGAGGGGCACCAGATGAAGAGAAGGCAATTGTAAAATGGCCAGACCATGAGCTTAGCCAATAATCAAGCCCAAGAATGGGGGGCCGATGTCTGGCAGATGGGCGGGGGCACTGTCAAGGGGGCGGGCCCGACTGTGCGGTCTGTGAGGCGGCAGCTAATTTATTACGAGCATTTAACAAGCATACTCCTGGGGTCTCTCACGAGTCCGCTTTGATTTATTAGGTGTTTGGTTTAAAAAAAAAAAGCGAAAAAAATAGCAGGCAAACGAACAAACTGAAAAGAGCCAAAAGCTGGAGCACAAGACCAAGAACAAAAGGACGCCCTGGATCTGAGGAGGCCAGTAACAAGGAAGCAGCCACAGGGCCGGATGGGGCAGGCTGCGAAATTCCGAAACACTAATGTGAATGTAATTTGTAGTTAATGTGCTGTCGGTTGGCATGTGGGTGGTTTCTGGGGTGCGGCCCTCCGACCATTCAAGCATTTTAATTGTTCAAACAAAATCGAGGCTCCGAGCAGCACCGTACTTTTTTTCCTTCCTTGCAGCAAAACGCCCATTAATCTGGACGTGTTCAATTTATGCGGCGTAAAGCACAAATTTTACGGTTGCCGCTGTATTTTGTACTGCCCTATATTTCCTTCAGCTTTTTTAGTTTATATTCGTTTGATGATGGAAAGAGGGCTATTATGAATATTTCCTGTAAAAGGACCAACAATAAACAGTTCAAATTATACCATTTATTCACAAATACAAATATATCTTTAATTTTCACTCATCATATTCTGAGAATGGTTATCCTCGAGGACAGCCTTTTAAACAGAATAATCTTCCGGCATTCTTTCGTTCATTTCATTGAATAATTTTTTTTTTCACAACTGCACATTGTTAAATGTTAAATCGCAGTGGTGAACTTCGCCTCCTATCGTTGTCCTTTCTGGGCAAAGGCTTTCGCATAGCAAGCCTCGGCATCGGCGGCCATTAAAGGTCATAAATCACAACATAGCATAGAAATAAATCAACCCTTTATTATCAACACATCGCAATGTTTGTTATCGAAAGGGTTATTTATAGTTCTCTAGGGAGCGAAGGGCCGAAAGAACCGGAGCGGGCCGCCCGGAATTGTGAATATATTTATCGGAATTAACTTCGAAAGTCTCCCGGCTCACAGATCGAGTTCAAGGTTGAAATTCGCTGACCGAATTGCCTACTTATCGGCGTGTCCCTGGAACATTCCCAGTGTGTGTTTAGGTTGGCAAGCTCATTAAGCAAATCGCATTATTTGTTCATACGAATTCAAGTATCTTTCCAGTGCACTAGGCACTCGGCACGCTTTGACAGCCCCACAAGCAGCTTCATTTGCTCGCAATTGAAAGCCTGAAATGAGAAAAAGAGAGGTGGAGCTGCACATGGAAAGTGAATACATCATTAGCTGCATGAAATGTCCTTGTCGACAAGGCAGTCACATGGATACCAACAGACACACGTACACATTTCAACTACAAGTGGACAAAGCCGACTTCAAGAGACAGAAGACCTAAGAGCCGAAAGACCCAAAGGAAGGATGTAGGTATCAGTGCTTTATGGCTCCTTAAACGGCTTATATTTGAAGCTTATGGAACTTGTTAACTAATTAGGTGCAGAGCGGCAAAAATAGAAATGATCACAGAAAGAAACAATTGATAATCGAAAATAATACCTCTTTATTATCAATATATTATCACACATTAAGTAGCTTGTTTTTCATAATCATTATAATTAATTATGTCTACGAATCTGATTTCTCAGTGCACTTTCTCAAGGGCGGCTCCTGCCTCTAATTGATACTTTTCAAGCTTTATGTTATAAGACCGTCATTCAAATCAGTAGCAAAGGAAGTAATTGCAAGTTTAACGAGCAGCACGTTTGAACGCAAATTATTGAAATATACATACGCATTTATTGAGTTAATGAGAAGATAAAATACGTTTGACAACCAATAAAATATTATGAAAGATAAGTCTTTTATATTAAATTATGTGTGCTAAACTTCGGCCAAACGCAGGAAAAGCAGAATAGATTTTTTAACCCATAAAGATTTTTTTTTTTCAGAATACATCTGTCAGTCATATACTAACTCTTAAAACTGTTAAAAGTCAGAATAATAGTTCTCATGTGACCTTTTTAAATGTTTATTATAAAAAATGTAAGTCTTTGTCACCCAATGTAATATTTAATTACAGTTTATAATTAAAATACATTCCCCAATTAACCTATTGAAACCATGTTTCAATTTAATTCATTTTTTCTTATCAGTTGATAAAATAATTTTAATTTCCGTTTTGAATGACATTTTTTAGATTTGCTGTCCCTATTTTAAATGTTTTTTTCAGATTTTTTCTTGTTAATGAAATCAATTAAACAGTGAATTATGTTGTTTAGGAACTGAGATAAGTGTTGCCCACCTTATAGGCTGGCAAATAATATATAAATTTAACAAAGACAATTGAACAATTTCTTAAACCCAAATCCCTCTGTCACCTCTTAAATTTAAATGCGACTGTCCCGGCACCAGGATTAACATAGAAAACCCTCGCAGACAATTGAAAAAAGAGACCAAAATAAGTAAATAGAAGAAAAAGGTTCACCGAGAATGAATAAAAAAGGAACGAATCAGCTATTCAATATAATAAATCACACCTTTGCCACTCAATGCGAAACGTATTTTTCCAATTAAAAGGCAAAGAACGGTTGCCTGCAAATTACTTTAACCTTTCGTTGCCCATCGGGTTGCCGACGTGTAATTAGTTGACAAAGGTGTTCGTGATGATGATTGTTGCCGGATTGGGCTGGGCTTAATTGAATTTTTATCTCAGCTTGGCAACCTCCAAAAAGGTGTAGACAGCTGGAGTCACAAATGCGAGTAAATATGTAGAAATGAGGTTTAATTTGAAAAACCTCCAAAAATTTAAGTTGATAAAGGAGCTATTTTTTCGATACAGAACGTAAGATTCGTCCGATTTCCTGTAATATTTAGGAACAAATTAATTTTTCGATTTTTCGTCAAATTTTGTGAGAGATCCCTTTGGAAACTGTGGAGGATGCATTGGAGGCTCAATAAGGCCCCTTGTGATGGCTATATCTTTGCCAATATTGAGCGGAATACCTTAAAAGATTTGAATATCGATTCTCTTTCAGTCTGCCTCAAAATCTACCGGAGAACTGGAGGATAACAAAAAAATGTCCTATTTTTACAAATGCAAGTATATGGAAAGAGGAAGTAATGGGGAAAAGGTATCCAAACCATTTTAAATGAAGCAGATTCTGGTGTTACATCAATTACAAAACCTAACAAAATAGAAAAGTCAGTAGACTTTGTTATTTGTATTGCCTTTATATAACCGCATTTATTACTTTTAGTCAATATAGAGTGTATTTTTTGGGCTTGGCCAGATTATCAAAACCCAACATAAATTGATATTTTATTTTTTGCAAACACGAAACCCCGCGGTAATTGCCGTGAACTTGGAAACCTCATGCCACCACAAATATATTCAGATGTCAACATTGTTGATTTTGCGCTATGCTCTTCTTTGTTTCGCATTTTGGCGTGGAGCTGCAGAAGCCATTGTTGTTTCTGTGTGGTGTCTGCCACAACCAAGTTTAATGGTGGACTGTGGGAAGGGGCCGGACAGGGCGGTGGCAACAAACCGCACCAATGTCAGCAGCATAAGCCGATTGCGTGGAATTTCGCCATTGTCCTCTTCGATCTCTCCCGGGGGAGAGTTCCGGGGGAGAATTCCTTCACCCCTATTTCCTTCCCTGAAAACTATACTATGCTTTTGCACTTCAACAGAAATGCGTACATTTTTCAAATCCTCCTGTTAATTGTTACTGATTGAACTTAAGCAAATCAGGGTCCTAAATTATTAATCTACAAATTTTTCCCAGTGCAGTGTTTTAAATCGGAATTAGGCAGTAAATGAACAATAGAAAAACTGCAACTGCAGCTTTGGGCTTGCCCATTATTAGCCACATTCAGTTTCAATTTGCGGCCGGACCGATCTAATTATTTATTATCCCGGGCCCAGCCTCTATTTGCCGGCCACCCCGCTCTCCCCCATCACACTTTACAACGCGGCGCGCCCAACAAGTGAAGCCAGGGCGCTGGCTTTTATGGCCACCAATTGCGCTTAAGTGGGGAAGCGGCAACTTTACGAGCGCTCCTCGACTCGCTGCCCTGCTTGCCACTCAAGCTGTGGGGCTCGATTCAAATTGGCACACAAGCCAAATGAAGTTATGAGCTTGGCCAGGGGCATAGCCGGATCGAAGGATGGGGGTGTGTGTAAGTTCCGATTGCTTGTGGCTCAAGGGATGGCTGCAACAAGTGTGAATCCTGGCTAAGCTAGAAAATACCCATCAAAATTTGTATACTCAGAAAAAAATACTGGAAAAAATAAATGGCTTATGACAATATATTTTTAAATTATTTATTTACAGTGGAACTCCTGCTGGCATTAATCTTAAAAGCAATAAATTCTATTCATAATGCCAATTCAAACTAGCATTAAAGTCAATAAATTTATATATAAAGCAAACTTCTTGGGCTATAATTATAATCTTATTCTCTTATGCATTTTCGTGAGAGCATTGCCGTATCAAATAATTTGGCAAAGGCCCCACTTTACACACCTTGCTAATACGGATCCTGGCAGCTATCGTGTTTGCTTTGTACCTCAGCGACTTGCCCAACATTTGCAGAACAAACAATCGCCATGGGAAATTATTAGAGACAAATAAATTAAATTTTATAGCTTGGGCGCGCTCACACGGAAGGAAGGAAGGAAGGAAGTCACGGCAGACGGGCACCAAGTCGATGGAAGGGTCCAAATTTGATTGGCGATTGTTTGGGGGCAATTATAGATTTAGTTTGCTTGTTTTCTAGTGGGGTCGCGGGGCTGGCTCTTCCAGCCAATGGAGCTTTTGTGTGTGCAGTGGTAGCTGGTAATCCCTTTCTAGCAGGACAATGGGCACTTCAATTTCCTTCAGCTCCATTTATGGCTGAAACATGCAAACTAAAAGTTAAGTTTTATGCGAACTCCGACCCCGGCAGAGTAGCAACAATGCCGCTCGACTCGATGGCGTTTAACAAAGTTATTGGCTTCCTCTCTTTCCCTTCCGCATCCCAGCAATCTTGGCCATCATCAACACTCTGTCTGTCCGATGCCACGCCTCCGCTATCCTCCACCCACCGCTCTTGGCCCCGTCACACCATTGCCTTTCTCAGCTTCTTTTGCCACCTTTTGTTTTTTACAAGCACTTTGCAAATATTTATGGCTGAAAGCAGCGTAAAAAATAAACTCATAAACTGCAGCGACGACGTCTGCGTCACAGGACACTGGACGAAGGACACAGCGGACGAATCGATTTTTAAAATGAATTATGTTTGCAGTTATGCAATACGTACGTATATATTCATATCTATAGAACAAGCGTGTACACGATATCAGACGATATGCCCAACGCAGCGAAGGACGGTGCCCATAAAAAGATATTGTCTATGAAGCTTTACATTGAGGACTGAATTACGATTAAAACGCATCCCTATAAAATAAATAAATAAAATCAAGAAAAAATAAATAGTTTCAAGGTTTACTTTTAAGGGGTAATAATAGGGCCTTTTCACAAGAACGTAATTACAATTTTAATATATTAAGGTTAAAAATGTGCGCTTCTTGCTGTTTGACCTGCACTTCTGTACATGGAGTCTTTGTGGGGGAAGCCCCTGAATATGTGAATGCGTTGCTGGTAAGTGACATCATGCTGTGCATTTATAAATTAGCTAAATATTTTGGCAGTGCTTCATGAAATCACAAACACATCTGCTGCTTCTTTGGCAAACAAAACGCATGCGTCCCGAAACTGTATTTGCTCAAAATTAAGAGTTCTGAAATTGTGCCAGAGTTGAAAATTACACTGGCAGTTGTTGTGCTAACATTTGCACTGGAGTGGAGGGGACTCAGTTATGAAATGGAACTATACACTGTAATTAGCAAGTAACGCTGACTAAGGTGGGTAGGTAGGTATGCTTATAGAGTTTAAGGAATAGACTCTATTCATTTAAAAATGTGTATGCAACCTCACCTGTAAACTCACAACACGGTGATTGACTAAATTTGCATGTACATGACTGTACATAAGGAACATCCACTTTGCTAGGCAATTGTCGACTACAAACTCTTGTAATCCTAATGAATCCAGCACCTATTTATTTTTCATTGTGGGAAATTGTGCAAATGCCATGACAACATTTCGTTTTTGGGAGGAACAAATGCCAAGCATACATGTGGCCATCCGCCCCCAGACAAACGCAGACTCACTGGCCATCGTCCTAGTGCAAATGTGTTCAATTGTTTAAATGTGCTCTAGAAATAGGGCAAAAAAGTAAACATACGCAAAAGCAGCAGATCTGCGACTACCACGAATTGTATATGGTCTTTGTAACATTAAGAGGATATGGAAAAGTTTTTTTTGATAACAATTAAAAGTAAATATTAGGTGGCTTTCAAAGCCACCCAAACTGCTAAGGTATGCTTGATATTTGTTTATGATGGGTTAGGGTATTCAAAGCACAATGAGACGATCAATGCACCACATACATCAGAGTTTGAATCGGAAAGAGCTATAGGAAAAACAGGCTGAAACAGTTACGGGCCGGTCTGCTGACAGCTAGACAGTATTTGCTGTTGTTTTGCTTGTTACGGTTTTACATGAAGCATTGTCTCTCATCAGTTTAATTAGTAGGCAATGCTTTTGCTTTGCTTTCTTTGCTGCCCATCGGCTGCCACCTCATGTCGAAAAAAGAAGAGCTTCGGCTCTAACAAAAATATTAATTGTTGTGCACTTTATTCCAACAACATTGGCGTGCTTTAAACTACATGACACATGTCTGTTTTCATAGAAAAGATAAAAGTCAACAAGAATAGCTCACTACTATGAATGTAAAAATATATTTGTACTATTTTCCAATATAAAAAGTAGCGTAGACCTTTAAAATATCCTAGCATCTTCCCTTTTATTAAATAAAAATTTAAACAAAATAGTGGTGTATTTAAGATATATTCTTATCCTTAGATATATATAAGCCGTGTATTTCTTTTTAAGAGTTTTTTTTACTTTAGTTGTGACTTTTATCGACGTTGCCATCATTGAAATCCATTACATTTCTAACTCTGTGTTTGGGGTCCACTTATTTTTCGTTCTTTCTATATATCAGTCTATTGATTCTGGCATTTTCTCTATTTGTTTAAGTGAATGCAAACGTTGGCTGGCAAAACAATTGTGACTATAGGTTTTTTTCGGTATGAAATTGAGAAACATACAAACATACAACAAATAGGGGACAATTGAAGCAGCAAAAATGTGTATTTAACGGCTTGCAGTTTTCGATTTGGTCCAAATCAAAAATTGGCGTTTATTTGATTTAATTGGATCGTTGAAAAACCATTGGAAGCATCATCGAAGGAATCCTGGACATGAATCCTCCCCCGCTCTAGTCCCTATCCAGCATCATTATCGGTGGACTACAGATTTATCGTTTTTATGCGCTGGAAATCACATTAGTCGAGCGTAAAACCAAGGAAACGCTTAAAAAACGTTCGGCAACTGAGAAAGAAGATGCATGCCTGCATAGCTTGAATTCCAGCCACACCAGCCCCAATACAAGTTTGCTCAACAGAATTTTTCCCGATCATAAAGGGTGTTTTTTCTAGTCCTTAAGGTGAATAGTCGTACACCATGAATAGTACTCGTGCCAATTCAGCATTCACAAATAATCTATAGTTAATCTGTTAAAGTTAAACAAATTTTATGGTGCCTAGTTTAAGGGAAATGTCTGTATAGTGAAATAAATTGACCTAAACGTAGACGAGCGATGAAATAAAAGGTGTCTGGAATTATAGCATGCTGCCAGCTAACCCTGTCTTATTCTTTTAGTTCCCACTCAACTCTATCTTTTCCCCAAAACCCACTGAGAAAGAGCGGACCTTTGTTGACTAAGTGGGTGAAATGGGTGGATAGTTGGCTGGTTGCACATGAAATATGAGTTAAGAAAATTGATGACAAACATTTCAACGTTTATTGCATAAAATTACCATAAAATATTGCATGCCAGTAGCTCTTAGTCGCTTTTGTTTTATGTTCAGTGCTCGTTATAAAAATTTTCCCTGTGATTTCCCTGAAAGTAAAGGCAACCATAATTGCCAAGCGGGACGGTTAAACTTTAACTGCCATGACAAAAGCTTAAATTTAAATCTTTACAAATAGACGAACGCTTAATAGGTTATTCTACACATAGAAATTGGTCGAAAGGAGGTGAACTGATATAGAAAATTCACGCACTTATTGAAGAAGGGAATTTTTAAACTATAGCTTAACTATTTTCTTGAGCATCAAAGTTTCGCCCGTCTATTATCAGGGGCATAATTACAAAAAAAAAAAACAGTTGATGTTACATGGAAGGAGAAGGAAACTCAGCTTCAACAATTGCATTCTTCACTGCTGCCTTTTGGGGCTGGAAGTTGGCTATGTCATATTTATCACTGTACTTCCTCCAGTGGCCACTATAAATTGTTGCCTTTTGCCGGTGAAGATGCTGGCTTTGGCATCCTTTTGCCACCCCTAAGAATGCCACTCCCCGTCCTCCGGGTCCGGGACACAGCCGCAGGCAACATTATTTGACGTAACCAAAGTAATTTTAATTTTCACTGCAGCACTGGCAAAACATCAGTGTCGGGCCCCGCCAAGAGGCAAACGGAACAGGACCCACGAAGAGGCACGACAATGTAGCTAAAGGAAGCGATGGGTCCTGGACTCTCAGCGACGTAAAAAGAAGGGAGAGGAGGTCCTCTTGCTTAAGCATATTGTAAATAGACTGAATAATGAGCTACACTTTGCTTTCAAGACACTCAGGTGGAAATTGAGTGAACGACAGCCAAAGGAAAAGGGCTGAAAGCACTTCGATCTTAAACATGACTCAGACTCTAGTAATTTATGATGAGGTTGATGAAGCCACAGTATACTTATTCATCTGTGCAGTTATACTGTCTTTAACAAAATTCTTTATAGAGTACATTGTACCTCATGCTTTTTCTCCACGGCCTTGTTAAATACAAAACCACCGATTGTTTGCCAATCTGCGTTATAAAAATATTTATAGTAAACTTTTGAGAGCATCTCTCGAATAACACCAATGCACTTGGAGAGATTCCTAACATCAAATGAAAATTTACTTGACTGAAAATTTGCATAAATTTAAAATGTATTCTGTATTCAGTAATGCCATAATTTAATTTAGTACCGCAATCAAGTGGTTCGAGCTGGAAACGTTTATTTTTTGCTGGAAATGTTTGAAAATTTGAATTGACAAGAGTCGGTCGCAACAAACACACACATCATAGAATATAGTCCCTTCCGTTCGGACGGGCAGCAGGCGAGTGGGAGCGGATAGTCCTTCAATTTGGGTGATCTGCTCGTAAATTGGTAGCCAAGGCAAACTCTTTCCCTGTACTCAGTCGTAAAGCCAACGTATGCAAATTTCGAATTCACTTTGTCACACATGCACACAAATAGACAAACACACGAACGCACTACCACACAAGGATTGAGAGATGTCCCTTTTATTCACCCACACACCCACGCACACTAGTGCATTCATCATCAGCCACATCATCATTTATACATTGTATTTGTCTGGCGTAGCTTTTGTTGTTGCTGTTGTTGTTTCTGTTGACGGTCTGCAGTACATAAAACTGCTGACATTTGTTGTTTCCAATTTGGGACACGGGCGGCCCTCTCCGCCGATATCCGATCCCCTGCCATGCTCTGCAAAAAGTTTAAATTTTCGGTTAGAGCTTAACGTTAATTGATTTAGAACTTGTGGATTTCAAATTATGTTGGGTGACAGTTTATGGACTGGATTCGGCGTAGATGCAGGCTGACGGATGTGTGTTGATGGCCCAAAGAAAAATCCCACAAAAATCCGAATCAAACAAAATATTATAAGCTTTCAACCTTCATAATTTGAATTTAATGTGCAGCCAACACAAAGTTTTATTTTTAAGAGTTTACTTTTTCACCGTGTACCTTAGAAGTCACATTCCCAATCGAAATATTTATCATTGCTCTATCGAAATCGCACTTTCAGTGGTTTGCAAAGCTCCTGTTCCTTGCAAATTAGCATGCAGCTGGACCGCATTCACTCAATTCCAGTCAAAAAAAACCACAAACTGTACTAATTAGCACAGACAAAAGGCTCGAAAAACTGAAGTAAACACTTCTTGGGCAAAATATTCTTTAGCGGCAAAGAAGCAGCCAGACAACCATACGTACGTATATGGGGGGGAGCGATAAGGGCTGGTGGCAATAATTACAACCGTTGGCACACAAAAGACCTCAACACAAGCACAGAGACAGGCAGGCATATGCATGGACAAAAATGTGGAAACATTACGCATACGCCCTGGTGCGCGGCTGGGCCTTTCGCTTTTGCTACCAATGCGGCTGCCCAACTCCTGGCTGTGTTGTTTTTGTACCTCAAACAAAGACCGCAGCACACAAAGATAAAGAGAAAGGAGAATCCCTCCGACTTGGCGTGGACAATACGTCTGAGAGAAATGGAGAAAGCGAACTAGAGGGGAGCACAGAGATGCTGCTGCGCTGAACGGATAAAAGCTTATTTATAAAGATTGTGTTAATGCAGCTCGCGGCTATGCAGCACCAACTTTTGCGGCGCCATTTCAGAGAATCGTTGGTACATTTTTTGCCCCAGACGTGGACTTGAATACAGTAAAAAATAATGCTATAAAATAAAAGATACAACGGATAAAAGCAAATTTTGTAAATGTAATCTTTTTATTGGATCATTGTTACTTTAGCATTAATAGTCGTAAAATAAATTTTATTTTTTAAGATGACTTTCTTTTAAGATTTTTGACCTGCTAGACGCTTGATAAGGTAGTTTAAGTATCATAAACGGTGTGAATATAAATTCCTATTATATTATTTGCTTTATATCAACAGGCGTACAAATATTTGAAAAAACCTCTGAAACATAAAAAAAAATAAAACTATTAGGTGTTAATATTTTTAAGATTTGTTACTAATTGAATTTGTTGCCACTCTGTTAGATAAGTAGCGCCAATAGCTGGATTATCTGTATTACATCCTCCATTACACCATTTCTATTTCTGTTGCAGTCCCTCGGCAACTGTTGGATGCTTGCATTGTGCGTATAAATTATGCACGAGAGCCATGGAATCCATAGACGAAATCAGATTTTCTTGAAATTTGCATTTGCACCTCGGCGAAATGCGAAATGCGGAACCAAACCAAACGAAACCAAGCCCAACAAAACCAAAGTCGGAGCGCGTCAACGAATCACGTTCCAACAGAGGCGGCAGGATGATATAGCGGCGCCAGGACGAGACGGAGGAGTGAAGCGCGTCCTTTCTGCCCGAAGAGATGCCTAAGCTTAAGTGCCATTAGGCACTGGCACCGAGGCTTTCGTCCATGTCCCTGCACCACGACACCCTCCGCCCTTAGCTGGAAACTCTGCCTCGGGGCGTGCTACAAATGTACATAATGCATTTTTAAAGAGTTGGCTGGCAAGTGCCAGAAATCGAATATTTTAACCGGGGAGCTATGTAGGGTTCTCAGTAGGCAGCTGAAATGGCTGGCAGCAGGGGAATCTCCCATTGGGATGCGAAAGCTTGGCACTTACGGGCAAATGACGACGTTTCTCACTCTTTCGCCCTTTCAACGCGTACAGTCCAGATTTTTTTCGAAAAACTTGCTTGCAGCTGAAAAAACTCTAAAAGTTTTAAGACTGCGGATTTGCAAGTAGATCGGCACTTTGATCTTAACTATCTACGAACAGTTCTATGCAATCACATCGAGTTAAAAAATCGGCAACAGTGCGTATGAGTAATTTCATAAGAATGAAAAATCACCTTTTATTTAATTTACGATTATTTGACTTATTTTTTATTTTTATAATAAAATTAAATTATTAAGAATGATTAATTGGCCCTTAACGAGCCAAGACATAAAGAATCAGAGAAAAGAGATAATCGCAAGAAAAATATTCCACTGCTCCTTCAGATTCTTTTTCTGCTGCCAATGTCCGTGCTCGTGTCGAACATGAGTGCAACAAGGAAAAAACTGTATCCACAGGCAATAAGTTAACCATAAATTCGCACACATCCATGCACGTAACCCGCTGCCAGTGCTAACTTCTTTCATTTTTTCCTTTCTGGCTGCCACTTGAGTAATTAAATTCAGCATTGGCGGACAAGCCGAACAAAGGCGGTGCCGCGCATTGGGCGTGGCATTAACTCTTTTGTGGTTTAACATTTTTGCGGTTAAATGAATTTAAAACGTGCAGTGCAGTGCAGTGCAGCGCAGAACTTCGCAGGTGCCAAATGACAACAACAAATTGCCCGATTGCCTCCGCTCCAGGGCAAGAGGGTTGTCCTTGCCGATGCTGTCGATGACGATGTCGACATATGGAAATACTGATGGATGCGATGGGCGTCAGTTGGGCGCGGTCAGGAATTCGAGAGGAATCCGCTGCCCATTGATATGCAAATTGAAAAGACAACTGAAACAACATAACGGCCAAAGGCACATGCCAGTGGAAATGAGTCTGTGGGTTGCACTGGTCTCTCAAAAAACAATTTTTTAAGACAAATTATTTTTGTAATTCGAGTATTTATTCGAGTATTTTTTTCCATTACTTTTATTCAATTTATACACGAGTCTGTCTATTTTAGAGTTATTATGTAGCACTAAATGCTATCCTAAAACTTTATTTTATTATTTTCGCTAATTGTTAAAATGTTATTCTAATTCGTAATGATTCCATTGCAGTAAATTAAATTAATTTTTTTAAATATTTATGTTTTCAAGAAGTTTGCAATTCATTTCCCTGCGCTTCGTATTGAAAATATTTTTGGTTCGAAGGGCCGCTGTTCGGATTTGTCCGATGAACTTAAATTGACACGGCTGGCATTTAATTTTCGCTGCCAACAGGGCCGCACACGTTTCTCTGCCTATTTTAATGTAATTTATTTGCAGTTGTAATTGTTGTCATGAAAAAAGTAAAAATGGAAATAAAAATCGTATGCAAATTGTTTCTTTAATTGAATCATTTAAGTTCAGCGACAGTTCGAAACGACAACATTTTACATTTAACATTTATTTTCAATAATTTGCGCTTATCACAGGAGCATTATAATTAAAATAGGGCAGCGAAGAACAATAATAATACAAACAAGTTGCGTAAATATATGAATTATTTGATGTAAGATATTAAACGGTGCTCTTTTAACCTGTAATGTTCTGTTGCAATAAAACCTCTAAAAATCACAACTTAAAGTAAGAGTCAAACTCAGCTTCCATGATTAAAAATCGACGACGATAATACTTCTTTCTTTTGCTTTTTTATTGCTTAAGCCTTCACAGGCTCCGCCGCTTTTACGCTCTTAGCCTTCATAATTTCGAGGAAGTGGAAAATATTAAAACAAAAAGCACATCATTTTTACAATCCCCACCTGTAAAAAATATAGCTGGAGAGAACTAAAAAGCTTTTCGTAGTCAACTTCCTAACATAGTGGCTGCTCTGCATGATAAATACGGCTTTTGATGTGTCCATGTAAGAAATAAAGCATTTGCTGTCCGTGTGGGGTCCTGCCTCCCGTTCTGTATGTGTTAAAATTGTGTGGTGCTTTTAAGGACTGACAAAACAAAACGCGACATGCTTCATTTGCTAAAAAAAGAGGAAAAGGAATTCCTTTGACTTTACAGCCATCAACCTAGATATGAAGTTTGTTCAACTCTGGGCAGTAGTCAAGTTTACACTTCCTTTAGGGAATATACAACAAGACCTGGACGACTTAAACAAATTATTATTTGACTCGAAAATTTCAATTTAAAAATACCAAACGCCGCCGATCATTTTAAGCTCTTGGCAAACATCAGCCAAAACTTTGTTCCTGGAATTTGGCCAGATTTGTTAACAGCAAATTAACACTCGGTGCCTGGCAGATTAGACTCAAACTGGGTTGGCTGCCAATTGTGTTGCCACACGAACACGATTGAGTTTGAAATTATTTGTTTTTAATATCGCTCGTTGTAAATCTCGCTCGTTAATTACCCGAAAGCCAAATACGACTTTCTGGCTAAAAACTAAACCAATGATTAAAGTACACCACATCTAGGAATAGAAGGTACTATTCCATCTTTTGTGGGGGATCCAATCGGTTTAGCGCATTCTCCTCTAATGTCAGAATGAAATCTTGATGCTTTTTCGCCAGGCTGGTCTTTCTCATATTGCCCTGTGGAGGAAGTGAGCAGAAACTCATTCGCGTAGTACCAATTATCGGGATTCTAGGGCAGTTTCTGCACTGTTGCTACGCTCACGGATTCGTTTCAGTCCCTTTGTTGCCAGCGGCGCTGGAGGTCCTTGTTCTTGCTCTGATTGGGATTGTCACGGCAACAGCAATGGACGCACATACGCCCCACACACTCGCACACACTGCCACGAACTCCCAGATACTCGCAGTTACAGATACGGATACAGATACAGTGATACAGTTCCTTGGCGAAATCACACGCTCGACCACCAAGCGTTCGCGTTTGGCCTTTTTTTCGTTGTTGCAGCTGCCCCTTTTTTGTCATTGTTTTCGCCGCTTGTACATCGTACGTGATGTTAGAATTTCACTTTTGTTACATCTCGCTGCCAGACAATTGCAACATATTGCTGCGTTTTCTTCTCTCTTTTTCCCCTTCATTTATGAAAGTGTTTTCCACGTTGTTTTTCACTTTGCCAACGGTGTTCCGGGTTTGTTTTGATATATCTTTTTATGTGCTTGTTGACAGTGGTCAAATAGAATTCGTTTCTCCAGAAGGAAGTTCGAAAAGGGAATAATCCGTTTTTCTCTTAATTGGAAACTTAATGCTATCATTGGTTCAAGAGAACCAAGTCCTACACGTTGTTTGTTATCGCGCGGAAATATAGACCCTTTGGCTTATCCCATATATGATAGGATTCTAGTTTCATAATTTCGCAACCTTTTGGCCAGTCTCTGGATAAGGTTGAGTCTGAATTCACGCCGCCCATTCCTTTATCCTTACATAGTGAGCAACAGGACTCGAAACTCTTCTTTCCTCAAGCTTTGAAAATTCATTTGAAATTTATTAAAAAACAAAGCCGCTCTGCCTTTTCCTGGCTTCTGGTTTCCTATCTATCACTCACTAATCTGTCACGTAAATTTGTTACGTTCTCCTGATGAAAATGAGAATGATGAACCAGCATTTATATTTATTTATTCTGAACGCAATATATACTATATATATTGTGGTTTTCCATTATGTAATGTGAAGCAAAAAACCGAAAAATAAATCTACGACAGACAAAGGAAAAGAGGATGAGGACGACTTATGGGAGGGAGGCAGGAGGGAATCAATTTAATTTTACAATATCCGCTTTATACCTGAGATGGGCGACGTGACCAATTTACCCAAGCAACAAATATCTTTTTTATTTATATTACAGAAAAGCAGACATATTTTCGTAGGTTGGATAAAAAGAGACAATAATAATGCCGAGCAGCCCAAAACGGCAGCATCTGCGACTTTGTGGTGATAGGCGTTTAAGAATAATTAAGTAATAATTTGATTTCGATTTTTATGTTTCTTCGTAGCCGTTTTTTTGGTCCTTAACGTAATGGTCTCCTCTTACAAAAGTTGTTTGCAGACATAAATGTTCTTGACCTTGTTTTTTCGGGTAACTGTCTGGGGAGTAAAAAGAGAACTGAAAGTTTGAAACATTTCCATAAAAGGCCTTGACATTTGAGCTCAATCCATAAAAAAATAATTGATTTGAAACCCAACAATTGATTTGAAATATTTTTGGTTGTTAGGTTCATATGGTGCAGACTTCCTGAACATTATGAATGACCTTTTTTAACAAAAATCAATCATTCCGCCATTTGATTGTTTATTTTACAGATACGTGGGCTAAGGGCTTGTCTAGACAGTCGCTCTTTCTTTGGTAATACCATGAAGAGAATAAAAAGGTCTAGAGTCTCGTTTTCAATTCAGAAATTTAATGAGAAATTTCCCTCCCCACTTCGCTGAAATCGGCTTTGGATTACTGCTTGCATCTGTCTTAATTAGCGTGCATCCAGTAGGATGCTTTTGTGTCTTTTGTATCCTTTAACGTCTAATCAGCACTTTTGTTGGCACTTTCGCCTGCATTGTCCTCCTTTCCATTTCTGGAACCAGACGGATGCACTTTGCCAAAAGACCTTTCCCTCGCTTTTGTACACCCTCGCCCGATTAAAGGTGATTGAAGTGACGCAAGAATTCTGTCCGTTTTGGGGTTGTTAGCCTCCTTCCTCTTATTCTAGCAGTTTTTTGCCCATTTTGCACCTTTTGCCAGCGACTCCTGACTCCAAATCGCTGCTGGCAGGGAGACATTGTCAAAAATTCATAATTGAACAGTTTCCAGCCAACGAAAGAGCTACGATAGAAGGAATATGCATGAGTTTAGGTAGATATGTGTGTGCTTTCCAAGTGCCTTCCGAAGAGCATTTGCCCATCTGAAAATCTTGGTCGTTAATAATTCAAGAGCTTTTAATGCCATGAATATTCATCAAATTTCGAGCATGATTTGATTTTATTGCGTATTTTCTATGACGTGGCAAAACGCAGCATTGGTGGTTGGGATGGGGTTAACCAGAATGCCCGAGGGACGAAAAGGATTCAATATTTAGCTGTGTATGTGATGAAAGCTTAAAATATTAAAAAGGAAGCATGTTCATTAAAGTAACATGTATTTTATTTAAATTCAATTTAGAAATATCTTATGTCTGTCCAAATTATACAGTAAATGTATTTTTTTATTAAGCAGGTTCCTATTTTACAATAGGTAATTGTATTATTTTGAATGATTGGTATTTTTTCTTTTATATGTCAAAACATGTTTAAAAAAGAAAAAAAAAGTGCAAACATTAAACCAAATCATTCGCCCAAAACTTACGATAGATTTTATATAAAATCATTTCCCAAGCCAGACGACTAGAAATCGTGTTTCGGCACACTCGGATTCTGACCAACCTTTTACCTTATTTTATTGCCACACGTGTGTGGCTGTTTTGTCGTGAAAATGGTCAACAATGTAAGCTCCTGATCGAACTAAAATGTCCTCTTGCCCAGACCCAACCAGGATACTTTTATTTTAAAAGTTTCCATTTTGGCGTGTCGTAAATTCGGCCGAAAATGCACCATAAAATATACGGATAGATGTATTTATTTAGTAAAGGAGTTCGTTGGGGTACTGCGTTCCCCAATCGATTTTCTAAATGTTTGAATCGTGGTAACTGCACAAAGAATAACTCCCCTGCCTTATTCGCGGGTAATCACTCTGATTACTTTGAATATTCAGTTCAGGCCCATTAAATGGCTATTTGCTTATCAATTTCGTGTCAACCTATTGCCGTGTTAGCCGGCCATCCCCCACTAATTCCCTGTGACCCTTGACACTCACTCATCAATTGTTGCCTGTTGTTTGACAAACTCAAATCATTTTCAGGCGGCCCTCCAAGCCCATCCAGGCATGGACTACGTGAGCCTGGTCGGAACGTCAGCAGCTCAAATGCAAAGCAGGGAGGTTCGTCAAATGAAATCAAATGGTTTGCCGTGCAGCTGATTTATGTTTAATTTATAGAGCATACTCCAAGGGACAAATAAATTTCCAGCAGACCCAATCCGATGAAGACATAAACTCCAACTGACACAGTCCGTTGCGGGCCCGAGTCCTCAACTTCAGTGGAGAAAGTCGCTCGCTCTCTCAGTGTGAGTGGGTGAAAGTCGGGGAAAAGAGCGGCTATTCAGCAGTCAGAGAGTTGGCTGAATGCGTAGAGAGTCGGAAAATTTGACCAAGTTTTTGGTTGCGGTAGGCCCGGAAAACACGGGCCAAAAACTGGAGCAACAGACCAACAGGCAGACCGAACTGAAAAGCCGGCTAAGGGACATTTTGTATAAGAGTCTTGCAGGACTTTTGGCATTAAACTTGGTATAAATTGGTGGAGGAAGAGACTCTCTTGAAGAGAGTTGATACTAACAAGTACTTTTACGAGTTATTGTTTGCATTATATTTAGGTTAATTCAACGTTTCACGTGCAAATATCACTGATGAATAATAACTTAATGCCAGAGATTTTAAATTTAATTCAAAATGTGGACATAATCACAACACAATTTCTAATAGAATTTTTTTTAGAGGCCTTGATATCAAATAAATGTGTATGTATTTTCAATAAAAATTAAGCTTCAATGTGTCTAGTTCAAACTTCAATCGGTCCCACCCAATACCGTCCCAGCTGAGAGCATCCATTTCAAATAAAATACAAGGGACGCTGGCTCCGATGATTGGAGGGGGACTGGGAGGTGCAGCAAATCAACAGTACCAAATTCAATTGCAAATAGTGAAACACATTGTTCTCGTGCCGCGCTGTTTCGTTGACAATTTTTTAGTTTTTATTATTTTTTGCTTCGATTCGATGGCAGATAGAAAGGAAGAGTGGCGCTTGGGGGTGGGCCGAGGTGGTGGCGCCAGAGTTGGGGGAGACTTCGCCGACACTAAGGGAATTTATTGAAAATGCTTCGATTTATGTTTAGTGCGATATTTGCATTTTGGCTGACGAACGAAACGACGACAAATGCACCAGAAATATGTTTTCAGCTAGATGGCTGGGAAAGTGGAGGCGAAGGGCCGGATTCGGGGAGATGCGACAATTGGTGGGTGGCTGAAAAAAGAAAGAGGGTTGCCAAGGATGTCACTGGGGGAACACTCTTGTTCGAGATGGTAGAAATGATAAAACCTTGAGCTTTCTATTTCGGAAATAAAATTGCAGTTATCGGATTTTTTTTGTTTTGATATTGATTGCGAAAGAGTTTTGAACAATGAAACAAAAATGTATGGAATATGGTTGCTGTTATGGTAAAAACACATACATATTATCGTAAAAGAATTTTTCAAATTGAATCAAAACTTATTACAAGTACTCAAAATGGATTCAGAAGACACCTACCAATGTTGAAACCAACAAAAAGAAAGTAACACAAAGAGCTAACGGAATGGAATTCGGCTTTTAAGAATGATTGTAAAAAAGCCGCAAACAAATGAAGTTGTCACCAGCGGCATCATACTCTCACATACCTACGTACATCCATATTGGTAAGCCGCGAAAGTCGCAAATGGAAAGCCAAGCTGGTGAAATACGGCGCGGGCAGAAGGCGGAGGTCCTGCAGCCACAGCCCAAGTAACGAATAGTCTTTAATCTTCTTAAGTGCGACTGTCCTTGCATCGAGCCCAGCTGCTGTGGTAGTGGACGATTGTCATCAGGGCTGAATGTGAGTTGGTAATAAACCAGGCCAAGGAGCCAAAAATTCAGCGCACTTTCAAACTCTCCACGGTTGAACATTTTATTTTCCCAATTTTCTTCGGTCGGTAGTGGTCCTCGCCATATTTCTTGCCTTTCCGTGTAGCGAATTTAAGGTATTTGATTGATTACCATGAATTTGACCAGCAATCCTCCAATTTCAGATAATACACTTGATTTTCCCTTGGTAATCATTATTCCCTTCCGCCTTTGGCAAGTTGAATGCGCTTTGGTTTCCAGTGGCTCATCCGATTAATGTGGAAATAGGTAATGTAACCGCGAGCTTACCCTGTCTGCAAAAAAGGTAAAACCCAATTAGGAGCTGATGAAATATATTTTATACCATTTGAGGAACTTTGAGGACCAAACGCAAAGTCAAATCAAACTTTTTGAGCACCCATCAAATCCGTTTCAATGTACAGGGAAGAAATGTTTCGACTCCTCACCTTAACAGATCTGCTTTTCTCCGGCTTTTGATTTCATCTCAAATAGCAGCAGCTTTGCATGAGAAAATAGCAGCGAGTGTAATTACTTTAATGCGACCATTTGCCGCTTTAGTTGCTGATGTAGCTGCTGCTGTTGCTCTCGCTTTTGCTTTTTCTACTGCCACTGCCACTGCTACTGCTTCTGCTGCTGTGGCCAAGATAAAGATAAACTTTTGCAATTACACACCGAGGCGAGAGTGAACGAAGCAGAAACAAGCAATTGGCGGGGGACGAGAAGGCGCAACCCGATAGCATCGAATCGAGTTTACTTTTAGTGCGTTTCCCATTGGCATTGGCTAATTAGCTCGACGCCACCTCCGCCTTAACCCAACCCCTGTCCGGCCGGCCCGTACGCGCTTAAAGACCAAACGAGCTCCACTGAAATTATGCTCACTTAAATGGACTCTAAAGTGAGAGGACTTTAAAACTTTGGCTCAACTTGCGAGCGTTGAAAATATTCCTGTTAACATATGCAAAGCAAAAAAAGGAACAACAACCGGAGAACTGTGTTCGGGCTTAGGCGGCCCCGTCTAAATAAACTTTTGATGACTTTTTGAAAGTTTTACATTTCGCCAGAAGTAGAACGCAAATTACATGGGCCAGTCTTACTTACGACCAACAGTAACACCGACATCCGCAAGGAGCTACGGCGAAAGATATAAAGTTACGACTCGCATTATAATATGATGGTTGAGACTTGGGGACCTTGGGCCCCTCACTAAGTGGGTGCAACAAATGAGTCGAAATTGTGACTAATTGGGCCACAATTTTGGGGAGTGCAAGTAATGGGTCAAGACGAGACGTGGTCGAAAGAAAAGTTGTTAAATAAAGTTACTCCAGTGGCTTGAAAAGAGCTCACTCAAATAAAATTAACAGGATCATGTAAACAATCTATCAGTAAGCTATACTTTTGAACACTGAAAGCTCTATTAAAAATTTTACATGGTCTGGGAAAATAGCGGCATCCAGAAGACAAGCCCCCAACCACACGGTCACATGCAAAAATTCGTGGGCATTCCACTGGCCGCCGGACCAACCAAACATTTTGTTTGTACAAAAATTTTGTGTGATTTCCCCACGGAAATTGATGATGGTGTTTGCTGAGTCGCAAACGTGTTGGCGGAGTTAAGCGGAGTGCAGGTTGTGGGCCGGAGCGACGACTGTGCCGGGCCCACCTACAGTGAATTTGTCATTTCCAGTTCTAAACGTGCGGACAATTACTGAATCAGTTGTGCTTTGAATGTTGGGGCTGCGAGGGAGGCCCAAGGAGGGATTCACGGAAGCCCGGCCATTCCAGCTAGGAGACGGAGCCCGAAAACCCAGCCCGGCCAGATCGATGACAATTCAGTGTGCGTTGATTTTGGAGATGATTCCGTGATTGGTGGCACGAGGGCTTATTGGAAAAAGGCCAAAAAATGTTTCAGTTACATACTCATCAAATTTATTCATACACTTATTTAAATTAGGGCTTATATTATTGAATATAAAGAAACAAATAACTTCTTGAAACTTAGGTAGAGGAATTACGTGAGAAAATCTCTGAAGTTTTCCGAGTAACAAATGAGTTTTAGATGGAAAATCTCCCACTCACGCGGGAGTCACGCTGTCTCTGGTCCTCTTTGTTGGCCTGGCTGTCAGCAGCCATGGCAACGGACCTGAGCCTGGACCCGGCCTGACTCGAGGACAAGAGCACAGTGCGTGTCGCTTTAACAAACCGGAAGTTACATGCGATGTAATGAAAAACGACAGGGCGGAAGT
The DNA here is from genome assembly GCF_017639315.1 of Drosophila ananassae. Taxonomy (NCBI): domain Eukaryota; kingdom Metazoa; phylum Arthropoda; class Insecta; order Diptera; family Drosophilidae; genus Drosophila; species Drosophila ananassae. The sequence goes on from NC_057930.1 coordinate 27,725,888, forward strand.
CGCTGTGGGTGTCCCAGCTCACATGACCAGCCGGGGTCGGCCGGGCTTGCAGGAGTCAGTCGGAATCTGTCCCGGGCTCTATCCGAATGAGTTTGCTTTAACGCTGCTGGTATTTATAGACAATTGGTTCGTGATTGTTGACAGCGCCCAGAATTGCGCTGAACTCTCCGCGGACCATCCACTCGAATCGAATTGACTCCACTGGTTCTGGTTCTGCTCTGCACTGGCAATTTTTTGCATGCCTCATAAAAACCGAACGAAATATGGTTAGTCGGCAGTGGAGAACTGAGTTGAGTGGGTGGATGGGAGTATGAGTTGGGCGAACTGCATGCAGGAAACAGCGACTATTTTCCCATTTAGAGAATAGGGTTAGGCCGTGGTTAAAACTTAGTGACCTAATCCGGACTGAAGTATGTTAAAGCCCATAAAAAATGACACCAACCAAAAATTTAATCTTCTTAATAATACAAAGAACAAAGAAAAAAAAAACAATAAAAAAATCTATAATGTTTTTGAAAAGGTTGCCATGAAACAAATTCTTTCATTTGAAATTATAAATCAGTTTCTCACAGTCAGCAATACAATTTCGTTCGAACAACATAAGAATCATTACCAAAATTCGTGTGCACTAGTTTTTGTGTTTAATTTTTTTGAAAATTTTATTGCTCAAAAATGTCGCGCCATTCATCTCCGCAAAGGTTCGAGTCCATGGTTGAAATTAGTAGTACCAGTTCCCTCGAGACTACGGCTTATAATAAGCTATCGACCATGCTAGAAATCGAGCAAATTGTGAAGAAGACTTTGGAGAAAATCCAGTTAATTTCAAAATGTGGCGGCGCAGACGTGGATATTATCATGGATCTAATAATGCCCAAGGTCAGACAGCATTTGAAGTCTTACAACATGCTCCACGAGGATGTTACGAGTATCAGAAGCAATGTAGAAGCCTATATGCAGCACATCGAAACAGTGGATCACGATATAGCCGACATATTTTTGGACTTGCACAATATATACAGAAAGCTTGAGCGCTTCGATGACTCCAGCAAGCTGTGTCCTGTCAAAAAGGAGGTATTGCAGAAACGGGTGAAAGAATCTGAGGACTTGCTCACACGTTCGCGGCACTATCTGCCCAACGATCCCAAAGAGCTGATTTCCGAGCTTAACGACCCTCCAAAGGAGCCCCCTGCTGATCCAAAGGTACGTGACTGTTTGTTAAAAACTCCTACCATAACCAAAACTAAAAGGTGTAAAGGCAAAGTGACTCCGGAGGAGACCCTTGGCAGTAGGCATTATAAAATGGTCATGCATCAAGACGAGAAGCGAGCATTTAACAGTCTGTTTAATACTCCAACAAAAACCAAAACTAAAAGATGCAAAGCCAAAGTGATTCCGGAGGAGGCCTCTGACAGTACTCCCTATGAAAAAATTGGCATGCATCAGGCCGAGAAGCGAGCATTTCTAGCCAATATGCTGATGGCCCAGAAGTCTGAGTTTTCCCTCCATCTAAACCGCTTTAAGGCGTTCTTTTGTGACGCGCAGAGGATGTTGGACCCGATCAAGTATAATGGATACAACGTGCCCCAATATAATGGCTGTTTTGACTTTGGTCCCAGTAAAAATTATAATGTGAAATAATCGAGGAACTAATTTAACTAAATGTGTTGTGTTTTCTTTAACAGCAAGTTGGCCTTGAAACCTGTCAAGCACAAATACCCGAATCATCCTTATTACCTCACTTAACCCCGGGATAACCCAAGGACCTCCTTTTTTCAATTGCTGATTTCACTTACTTCTCGATTGTGTTTTTCTTATTCATCTGTTTGTGCGTTCGATTGCTTTGTAAACAAAGCAAAGTGCAAATTTATGTGGTAAACCTCTTGAAATGGAACATTCAGCCATCAGAGGAGCTGCCCTGAATGCAAAGCTTTGATTGTTACTTAAAATGTATCTTGAACTGTACCTTATCTCGCTCTGTCTGCCCCGAACCCGAATCGGAATCCGAGCCCGCAACTGTTGTGCGAATGTAAATGTTGGCAAAGTGGCAAGTCAGGTGGTTTCGGTGTTACACTCTTCCATTCCATTAGCCGCAAGTTAAAGCTTTGTCGGGGCTGTTGATTGTTAAAGTCGAAATTTGCATTGGCATTCGTGAGTAGGAGGTGCCCGGAGGCGGTTGAATATTTTCCATTTGGCTTGATTTGAAAACGAGTCTGAACTGAGCGGATTTCGTAGTTGGAAAGAATTTTTCATTCTGATCACGATTTGATGTATGAAACCATAGATGTCCCAATGGTTGGACGTCATTGTTTTGGTCGGATGCAGGTTAATTCGATTATCGTCAATCCGAGAGTGGTAGCTCTTAATTGATTTGAGCAAATTCTGCAAACGAGATTAATTGATGAGTGGAAAGCCAGTTCCCCAACCGATTACCTCACGTCACTGTCCCAACAATTCAAACTGTGTCTATGGCCAGTGTGCCCTCCTCCCTGAATTCCGGAATTGTGTTGTCTTTTTTACTGCTGCCAGTTGTGTGCACTCAAAATAATAGAGCAGAGCACAGCAGAACACAAATACTCGAACGACAGGGGACAAAACACTGAAAAACTGAACTGAGATCTTACAAGGAGGAGAAGAGAAGGAGCAGTAGCAGGAGCAGGATCTGAGGCTGGAGGTTGGAGGTCGGAGGACCTCTGACTGCTGCTGCAGCCTGTGTAATAGCAGCGTTTACTCAATTTTAGTACGTAGTAAACGTATTTCTTTTATGGCCCGTAGGTTATTTGTGCATCGCTCTGACTCGCTAGCACGGTCCACATTCCGGGATGCGAGCGCACTCAGACAAACAATTCAGAAAAAGATATATATCCCTGACACAATAAACGAAGTTCGTTTCCTGAGTGGCCATTTTACTGCGAGGCCTTTTCATACGGAGTGCCCTCCACGGCCCTTCCCACTCAACCCCTATCTTGGGGCCAGAACTAAGCAAATATGCGCACACAAATATGATGAAGTATCGGGGGACTGCTGGGTCAGAGACTGAGGCTGGGGGTATTTGTGCTCCTGCTTCTGGTTTGCTTTTAATTGCTTTCAAGTAAACAGAATGCCCCTTGGTAAATGGGAACATAAATATAATTGCCAGGTTGGCTAGCATTGCTTTAAAATTTCCATCTCGAGGCCATATGTGCCAGAGCCAAACATTTGTTTGAGTAGCTTCTGTCCCACAAACACTTCACTCCGTACCTCTCAGTTTGTTTGGGAACGCCAAAGGTGGTATTTAATTTAATGCCATGATTTGGCAGATTACATATTTATCCCAGTGATTATTAAGGTCGGGGACTACTCATGCGTTTAATTAGACGCTAAGCTGGCCCACAAGCTTGTTTAATCAAAGAGCATTTAATGTCTGGGACAACAGTCAATAAAAAGTGTTTCAATCGCACCCACAGTATTCCTGATTATTTAGAAGAGTTTTTTAATAGTTCGCCTTGGTCCGTGGGCTGGGAAAAGAGGTGCCAGCTGCATTAGGCCATAAATTTACCAAAAAGTAAACAGTAAACATTTTATTGTCGCTTTTCAGTGCCCCTCCATTCAACTGTTTTAAATAATTATTTTACATTTTGCATTGTTAAGCTCTCGTTTTCGTGTTACCATGCGGGTGTCACGAGGAGCGGGAGGCTTTTGTTTGTTGTAAAGATTTGCACGATTTGCATTTGTGCCAAAACGATTCATGAATGATTCATGTGCGCCAGACCAGAAGCAGATGTCGACAATACTCATCCTACTTCGATTTATGCATCGGGAACGTGCCATGATGACGGCGCAGATTTAAAAGGATTTTCAATTTGTATGAAAATATTTTAAAGGTGTTTTCGCTTAATTTTTTATACTACAGAGCGCCGCAGACAGTACGTGGCACATAATGCTCCAAATATGCTGAATTTCGTTTAAGAAAAAGAGTATATATACTAGAAAAACAGTTTTGGCTTGGTCATGCCTATCAAATGTTCTTAGAACGTTCTACTTAAATATTTAGTACCAAGTCGATTACCCCAGGACCGTTTCCCGCAAAACGCCGAATCGAGATGAAGATGGAGATGGAAGCCGGCTGCCTGACAGCCAATCGCACCAGTCAGCGTCAGCAAATGCAAATTTAATGGTCTATGAAAAAGGTAGCCGGGCCAATGCTTTTAACCACATCCGCTGCTATTAGCTCACTGCCGGAGCCACAAGCGGAGCCATTGCTGTTCATGGGTGATGGAGGGAAATGGAGAAAGCTGAATAACAATGGAAAATGACGCCAGTGGAAATGCGAAAATCAATGCGCATTAGTGGCTGGTGTTATTTTACGTTCTTCCAGAGAGCTGCCTGCAACTCATCCTCTACTTCGTTAACCTTTGTTCAATTATGAATTAGCCCACGCCGAAGTGAAATCAAAAGCAGATCAAAAGGTTGCTAGAAATGAAACCCACAATTCTTGGTGCAATCAAGAGTATGTGTTGAGATGTGTTTCTATCAAAAAGTTAGTGACAAAAATACATTTAGCTTTGTGCAAAATAATCACGAAAGATTCATTTGTTTTGAGACGATGTTTACATTAATTTTACTGCTTAATTTCTCTTGGCTCGGGAAATTACAAAAGCCGCAGGAAAAATATGAGCTACGAGCCGAAGCTGAGTGGACGGAAGGGAGACGAATTCTCTTTAGTTGCAAGCCACAGAGGGAATTTGTTTTTGCCGTTTTGCCATGTGGCACTTCCTGCCGTGTCCTGGCATTCGTGCATGCAATCCAAAACCCACATAGATACAACATCCACAGACTCATACAAACACAGAGACAAACACCCATCGAGGGGCAGTGCATTGAAGCGCAAATTAAGCTTGACAAGCAAAAATTAAACTGTGTATCTGTGTAGGTGGGAGTATCTTGCAGATACGAGTATTCCTGTATGTGTACACGTGTAGTGTATGACGGCTCATGTATCGTTGGGTGCTTCTCCATGCTTGTTTGGCAAAATATAATTTCTTCATGTTCAGTTCATTAAACAGAGCAAACCAACTTGGAAAAGCACTTACCATGAATAGATTTTAAGGGGTTCGACTACGATACTGCAGTGCAGAGAAGGCAGCGAGTGAAATCAGGGGACTTCAAATAAATATGCAAATTGCAATTGCGAAAAGGAAAAATGCAGGTGTATGCGAAATATCACTGCAGCTCTAATGAACTATTCGTGTCTATTCCTGGTCCTCTCTTATTTGTTTAATTTAAAGATAATAATACGCCTGCTGCACATTAGACAACGTTTTAAATTGAGCGCAAACACACGGTCAGCGTTCATTAATTTCATATTTTTATGTGGCCAATTCGAGCAGAAGCCTTTTGCTTTTCTTCGAATAAACTTTAATGCCAGTTATCTGAGTTAAGTTTAATGTTTTGGCCAATAAATAATTTAGTTTTTGATTTTATGTACAATCAATAAAAACTTGAATTGCTTTGACAAACAATGAGTTATAGTTCCCCTGATTACGCTCAGACTCATTGAATTAGAACACAGATAAAATATGACCTCGAGTCCAAAAAAAGCTTCGTTTCATCAGACCAAAGTACAAGCCTCTGCGCGATGCGAGATGCTATCGTTTATATTACACTTCGGGTATAGAAAGTGACGAGGCGAAATCCATTGTACCGATTTGGTGGCGTCAAATCACTGAAACGCAAGCCAGACAAAACCAAAAGTCCGCCTAAAAAAACCTTAAAAATCCGGCTACCATGACCGAAAGCAATTCTCAACAATGACAGCCAAAAATGATTAACTCTGTTGTTTCCCCGAAGAATTAAGGACTTTCTATATAGAGTGCGTGTTTTGGGCTCTGCCTTTGGTGTTTGATGCCTGGGGCATCAACGTTTCGTGATTATGAGTCTTGAGAGTTTTCTTGGCACTTTCTTTCATTGCTCATGACTTTTGCACTTTGCGGAGTTGATAAAACTAATATAAGGCAGCGCCGACAAACACAAACCAATGTTCCTTTCATCCAAAACTGCAACCTCATTTTTCTTCTTATCAGTGCCAAGCTATTGATAGGCCAGTCTCCACGCTAAGTGCATGACACTCGGCTGTATAAATAGCAAAAGGTCATGGGTACTTATGACTCTAGCACATGCCAAGATTATTTGGATAATTTATCTTGATGCAGCTAGAGCTTAGTTACAATTCAAAAATATATAGCATACATTTTGGGTGTTTCGATGCTCCACGATTAATATTTTTTTGGGTCCATTCGCTTTCACCTCTACACTCATCATTGATGAATCGCTATGGCCTGGTTATACAGACCGCCGCACAAAAAAACTCATCTGACAATATTCCTGGGTAAATACTCACTAGACAAATGCTATCTATATGCAATCAGCAAATATGTACTCAAAGGACCCGAGCCCAATCCTACTAGGAGTGTGCGCCCCATCTTGCCAATGCATTATGCAGGCACTTTTCCAGGCAAGTGGAAATTATGTCAAAACAAAACGTGCAAGTCAAGTCACTCGTTAGTCTGAGAGGCATTTCAATTAAAGGCCCGTAATGTAGAGGCAAGTTGAAGAAAAAACACATCTAGAAAAATACACAGAAATGAGAATTGTGCGCACAAAAGTTCAACTGATATGATATGCAACCAAGAAGGGGTGAAATGTGCAGTCAGGCGAGTATAAGGAGGGTATCTGCCTTGAAAACCTGTGCGGCCATTTATCAGGGCCAAGATTTTAAAAAGTTCAACGCAAAGGTCACCCTGTAATTATTTTAAAATATTTTAGAAGCTTGTGATTGCATTAGACATGAGTGATATTTATATATAGTTGTTTTTGACATTCTTATATTGGAAGTGTGTTTGTTGGAAGTGTATCTGTAGTCAGTTATGATTAGTTCGACTCACTCCTCATTCAAATTTCTGTCTTTCATTTCTGCGCATATGTCTGGGCAGCATTTGTAAGGATTTTCCATGTCTCTGGCATCCTTCTTCTCCCCCGCTGAGGCTGTGTGTGCATGTGCTTTGCAAGTCGACTCATTCATTCATTCAAAAAAAGTTAATTCATAAATCGCACAAAGCGCGCTGATACGAAAGACGTACTCATGGAAACCCCCATTGCACGCCCCCACCCGTGGCCCTCCCCCTCTTATGCAAAAATGCATTTAGTCAGTAAGATAAAGAGTGCCTCCAGCCAGGAAGGAAGGTTGGATGCGGGATTCGACTCCTCCCTCCTTCTCCGGTCTGTTCAAATAAAAGATTTCTATCAGGTGGCTCTTATGGCGCATAAAAGTACTTAAATTTGTTTGACTTTTGACTAGATCTGGGCGATTGCATCAAAAGGACGTGAAAGGAGTGTGGGCGTGGTCGGTCCGCTGATTTGGCTCGTTACGCGAAATTGCAAAACAACTGTGGTTGCTCGCAACTGGGTTGATATTTCACCCTTCGCTGAGCGTGGCGACAACAGAAGCGTTTTGTTTGCTAATGCGCTCAGCGAGATTGCAAGAAAAGTGTATTGGACATAGGGAAAATAGCTATAATGTAGGTATATATACAATGCCAAGCTAAAGGGTAACGTTTGGAGTTTGCATTTAGAAACAAGCATTCCACTTTAAATAGAAAATGGTTTCTCATACACTGTTAATTTTTCAAATATATTCCCTAGCCGCAACTCTTATTTTATTGTAAAATTTATAGTGCATCAACGCTTCGATTAAGCTCCGATGACCTGACCTGGCGGCAGCCAGCCATGAAATTGAACGGTTGAAGCCCGGAGGCTTTTTCAATAAGAGGGCGTGGCCAAAGTGCCGTGGCTAAACACCCGTGAAATGGGTGACAAAACCCGTATCAACTTCACCGAATGCACTCGGCGCACATGTGACTTTATCAAGTCCCGTAAACTGCTTATTTTTCAGCACTCGAGAAGCGACTCGAGAACGATGCCGGAGGACTGATAGACGGAAATGGGGCCGGGGGAAAGTGACGCATCGACAACAAGAACAACAAGCCACAGCGATACTTGAGGCAGACAACAAAATGGCGCAAATGCCTCCTTTTGTTGGGCGCAAAACTTAAGGCTCAAGCCTTTCTGGAGAGCCAGTGCCTGAGGAGGCTGTACGTGATTTTATCAAAGGGAAAGCCAAATGGAGATCCATGCCGCCCTATGCCGACTGCCACTCCCCATTCGACACCCTGGGGCTGCGTCAAAATATGCCGCAATCAGGCTGCAAAACATTTTCATTTATATTTAAATACAAAGCGAAGAGGAAGAACCAGAAATGTTTGGATATTCGAGAAATCGGGCGGGCTAGGGACCTGGAAGGACGGGACGATTTGCTGAGGGGCTGGCAAGGAAACGGAAACGCGTTTTCGATTATGTTTAGCCGCTTTTCGGGAAGCTTATCGACGCCCACGCATATGGGCCATCCCTGCTGCATACCATATTTATTGCGGGCCATGATTTATTATAATTTTATGCATGAATCTCTCTCCGAGTGGGTGTATGTGAGTGTATATGCGACCCACTCCAGCAGGTGAAATAAGTCTGGACGATCAGTTGACCCCTTTTCTTTTGGCTTTCATTCGGATGCCAAAACTCATTCGCAACAAAAATTCAATCAACCTGAAATAACTGGCTTTTAAAACGATTTCAGTTAATATTAAAATATCACTAAAAGAGATAATACAGGAGTACCATCAAATAGACACTTAGGAAAGAAAGATTCAACCCCGGTTTCAAGACGGAAGTTCCACAAACCAGCTGTGGAACTTAAACTGATTGTGAGGTTTCGGTCAAAGAGAGGAAATTGGTGCCTCATTTGCGGCCTATAAGGGGGGGCATGAATATTTCACATATGGCCAGAGTGAAAGCACAGAAAGCGAAAGCAAAAGGCCTGCGGATTATCACACTGAATACTCCATCAGGCAGTACCGTGTCCTCACTCCTCACTCTCTGTCTCTTTCTGATGGAAAATCAGTCTCACTTTAATACTCTTATTGTTGTTGCCGAGGCCTCTGCTCATTAATTCATACGATGGCACTTTGCTTCATTGGCAATTCAATTGCAAACTCACAGGTGTAGCGTGTAACGGTATTCTGAGCTGTTTAGGAAGGATTCGTACTTGCGAGGGCACGCTATAGAGTCCGGCTCTAGCTCGTCGGCTTTGGGGATGGAGATCTTGCTTCGTACAAATCCTAACACGGCCACATTTAATATTAAATAAAGTCCAGAATTGAGCGTGCAGGCGACAAGATAGACAGATAGATGCTAAACCGGAAGAGCGGAAGAATTAATTCGACGCGGAAGAGATGGAGTTAGAAAGAGAGAGAGAGGAGAGAAGTAGAAAGTTTGCGATGCCATAGATGTAAATAGGCTCGCGTACTGCCCACCCTACCTTTGGTCACAGTCCGATAAAGCATTGCTTTAGTGACCCCTTTCACACCCTACAACCGTGGAGTCATCAGCTCAGTTCAAACAGGAGGTTTTCAATTCATTATAAAACAGATTTAATTCAATTTAAAACTAATAAAAATTTGGCTAAGGCTAAAGAGGTGTTCGACATTATTCCTAATTGTTTGCTTGCATAAACAAATATTCTAATAATACGGGAGGAAAGCTTATAAGTAAGATTTATAAAACAATATAAATTAATGTAAATGTTTAAAGAGATATGGGTTTATATATAATATAATAAAATTTGGCATGAGTAAATATCGGTTTTTTTTTTTTTTAGGGATAAATAAATTTCAAAATAAAGGTATTAGAAAAAAATGATAATATTTAAAATTCATTAGGATAGGGTATTCATTAGTCATCAGTTAAATCATTTAAATGAAATTCGTGCTCTTGTTATTTTTTTTTATGTTAAGATGAAGGAGGAATGGATTAAATATAATATTAAAATTCAGTGGGACTCAAAAAATTTTTTTTACAGTGTATATGTAAAAGGTAAATAGACCACTCACTGTAAATCCATCGGCGAAAGATCGATCTCTGCTTTGGGTTGCTGTAAATGAGTGTAATGAGGCTTTTGCACACCATAGAATTTTAAAACAAACTTATTTTCGCACGAGGATTAAAATTAAACGATTTAAAATTAAACTGACAACCATTTTGTTCGCGAAAGTTTAAAAAAAATTAAATATTATCTTCATATTTTCCAATTCCGTTTTTTTTTCCACTTCACTAAAAGCCTGTAATTAATTTAAATTTAAATTTATAACTAAAACTATTGACTAAAAGAAAATAAAATTAAAACATTTTTATAACGCATGTGAATTGGGGGATGAAATGTAGATGAGAAAAGAGAGAAAAAAAATGATCGCCACGAGTTTGGAGCTGGGCGGCTGGGCTAGCGGTTTTAATAATTTCTCTTTTGCTCCTTATTCCATGGCTGGTGGGGTCAACGGCCTTTCACTTAACGGGTCTTGAATTCGTTGGGTCTGCAAATCCTCTTTACACCATCCCTACGGTTAATTTTCCGGCCACTGAGTGTTAATTTCCCGGCACCAATGTATTAGGAGATGAAGATGATGATGAAGATGGTGGTGAAGATGAGGGGGGGAGACGGATTACCCGATCGAGGTTAAGCCGCTCCTGAACTGGGAGCCTCCACCAGAAGCGCTCCCGGGGTGCTTTGAGGTGGACCGCCTGAATTTTTAAAACGGCCACAATAAGTACCCTGGAGGTATTAGAAAACATATTTCATATTCACCTGATAAATTTTGATACGGCCGCCACGAGGTCGCGCTTTTATAAAGCCGCGAAACAAAAACAAAAAAAACCCACAAACACAGGCTTAGGCTGCCCTTATCACCGTTGCAAATCTAGATAAGCGTATGCATGTAAATAAAAAAACATACGCATGATCTGCAACTTACTTGGTAGTTGATAAATAAAAAAAATGAACACTGCACTTGCGCTGCTCTTGCGCTGATAAAATTTACACTTGCAGAGAGATACTATTTGGGCGTCTGCACTTCTGGGTGGTTTCGAAAGAAAAGACCGAGCATGGAACAACCTACATTCCATTTAGGTTACCGGAAATGCAGAACAGCTGATATTGCAGCTTTCCTAAGCCTCCCTGCTGCAGCTGATCCCGCGCCTCAACAATTTGGCAACTCCCGAAGTAAAGCTTCGCTTTAACTATCGGTAAAAAAACCCAATTTACAAAACCGATATGTATATCGATTGTATTTGTTTACAATTTTAGTTTTTTTATTTATTATTATTTTATTGTTTGTTTTTTCCCTTTTTTTTTTTTTTAAATGACTTCAGTCGCCGCTACAAAGCCCCCCCGAAACATTCAGGCTAGGGTATTCTAATCCTGGTACCCTAGACTGATCCCGAGTGAAGAGGCGCTATTGTTTTATGTCCTTCGCGTGATAAGTGCCTATCAATTTCCCTTGCAAATCCTCTAGTTCGTAATACACGCTTCCCAGCTTCTTTCGAACCCTACACTTAACAAAGGACGGTCCAAATTTAGCGTTGTAGCCAGACTGGAAACAGCTCTGCCTAAAATTTCTCCGATACACTTCTTGTCCTTCCTTAAAAGTCACGTTCCGAGACCGCAAATTGTAACTCTTCTCGTTTTCGTCGTGCTTTCTCTGCATTAGCCGACTCGCATTTTCTCGTGCAACTTCCAAAGAATCCTGACGGTCTAACTTCAGCGCTCGATCGTCTAACAAATTTAACTTTCTTAACAAAGAATACGTGGTCCCGGAAGTGATCATGTGTTGCCCGAACACCATATAGTAAGGCGAGGTCCCTAAACTTGAATGCCTTGCTGATCTCAACGAGCAGCATTTTTTACTTAAATTTTCGTCCCAATCCCTCTGATCAGGCCGTATGTATGCTCTTATCGCCGATATCACCGATCGATTTACGCGTTCGGAAGCGTTGGCTTGGGGAGAATGTACCGCGGTAAAGGTGTGAGTTACGCGATACTGTTCCAATAATTTGCCAAACGCATGGGAACGAAACTGAGAGCCATTGTCGGACACTACGGTTTCTGGCACTCCATACGTTAAGAACAATTCTTCTTCCAAATATTTAACCACAGTACTTGTGTCAATTTTCCTAACAGGTTTCAGGAAAACGTATTTCGAAAAATGGTCCAAGACAATGAAAATACCCACATGGCCGCTTCTTGATCTAGGATAAGGCCCGAGAAAATCCATAAATAACCGTTGGAAAAATCGATGGCTTTCTGGAGCTTTCCCTAAGGGCGGTCGTAAAACGCACTTTGATGGCTTTGTGGTCCTGCATACCTCGCAAGCATTCACATAAGCCTTTACATCAGGCACTAGCCCAGGCCAAAAATAGTAACGCCTAACTCTTTCGATGGTCTTATGGATGCCCCCATGAGACGACAAAGGACTGTCGTGTGCTTTCGCTAGTATTTCGGGAACTAACTCCTTTGGAACCCAAAGTTTCCACGCGAATTCGTCGTGCATGCGATCTCCTGTTAGGTGTTCGGCCTTACGATAAACGAAACCTCCCTCAGTCTTAAGGTCAGGAAAATTAGTTTCGTTCGCCTTCACTTTATTCACTAAATCTGTGTATTCCCCCGATCTAAAATGCTCCGAGCTCAAATCCAAAAGTAGTCCGTCTCGCAAGTCCAACGCGGCTATCACTTCTTCATTAACCCGAGACAACACGTCGGGAACCAGATTGAGGGATCCCTTACGATGTTCAATCTTGAATTTGTACCTTTGCAATGATAACGCCCATCGAGCCAACCGTGTACTCAAATCCTGATTGGACATCAGCCATTTTAATGAGGCATGATCTGTAATAATTTTAAAGATCTGACCTTCGACATAGGCCCTAAAATTCTTTAGTGCCACTATTGCAGCCAAACATTCTTGTTCCGTTACTGTATAGTTCCGTTGCGCCTTATTCAACTTCTTTGAAATAAAGCAAATAGGTCGCTCGTCTCCTTCCTCAGATACTTGTACTAACACTGCTCCTACCCCTGTCTTACTGGCGTCACAGTGTATCTCGAAAGGTTTTTCGAAATCGGGACTACACAAAACGGGCGCTTCGGATAATGATCGTTTTAGATCCTCGAAGGCTTTCAGCGCTTCGTCGGTTAAACTGAACTTACGTTTGGTTGTCATCAAGTCAGTTAACGGAGCAGCAAGAGTCGCAAAATTTGGCACAAATTTGCGATACCACCCACATAGTCCCATAAAGCTCCTTAAATTCCGCAAACTTTTCGGAACAGGAAAATTGGTGATTGCTGCCACCTTTTCGGGGTCTGTACGTATACCACCGTCTCCAATGATATGCCCCAAATATCGTACCCGGTGCATGCAAAAATGACTTTTCCCAATGTTAATAGTTAACCCGGCTCGTCTAATTTGCAAAGCTATTTCCCTCAGGACTTCAAGATGCCTGTCAAAGCTTGAAGAAACTATCAACAAATCGTCGAGATAGACGAAAACTTCGTTCCTGAGGTGTGCTGGTACTACTTTATCCATGAGTCGAGACATGGTACTTGTAGCATTGCAAAGCCCGAATGGCATTACTTTAAATTGATAGAGAGGTCTTCCCGGTACCGTAAACGCTGTTTTGTCCCGAGAAGCGACATCTAAAGGCACCTGCCAATACGCGTCCTTTAAATCGAGGCTCGATATATATTCCGCGTTCGGCAATCGACTTAAAATACCGCTAATCTGAGGAAGAGGATATGCATCCTTTTCTGTAAAACTGTTGACTTTTCTGCAGTCCAGACAAATTCGAACTTTTCCTGGTTTAGTAACCATAACGATAGGGGATGACCAAGAGCTTTCCGACTCTTCTATAACGCCTAACTCTAACATCCTGTCAATTTCGGAGTACATGGCCTTTTCCACCGCGGGTGAAACTGGAAAGTGTCTTTGCTTGATGGGTTTAGCCTTACCCACCTCGATGGTATGGGTTATTAAATTCGTCCTACCCAGTCCTTCTTGCGCGAACGACGGAAAACAATTGATGACATTCATCAACTTGGCCTTATCCACTTCAGACAAAATATGCTGATCAACGTTGAGCTTTGGGTTTACTTCTGTTGACCCTAGTTCAGATATCATTAACTTTCGGGGTAATAAATCGTAGAGTTTCCAAAAATCAATCCCTAAATATAAATCTTGTTTTAAAGAGGGTACTATATAAATTTTCATTAACTTTTTAACTTCCCCGTATTCTACTTCAACTTTACAATATCCTATGATCTGCTGCGCTCTTCCATCAGCTGTTGAGGCACTACATGCGAATACTTTATATTTAATGCTAGTTTTTACTTCCTCAGCTAAATTACCACCAACACAACTAATTGATGCTCCTGAATCTAATAATCCATAGACAGTACGATTCAGAAACTTGACTGGTACAAAAGGTCGCGGATCGCTTGATCCTGCTGGCAAGGAATTAATGTACTGAAGGCCCTGTTTAACCTCCTTTACTCGCCCCCAAAACTGACTTATCCGCCTTGAACTTCGGGACCGCTGCATTTTAAAGTTTGGGTTGTGATACAATCCTGAAATATTCTCCTCCTGTAACCTCAGTATTTTGCTGTGAAGCAAAGGACCTGGATCAGTGCACTGCTTGTCGATGGAAGGGGTTGAGGTTGCCAACACTACCTCTTCTATTTCTCGGTCATTGTGGCCTGACTTCTTACGGCACTCGGAGCTTTCGGTCTGAACTGCGACTTCGACGTGCCGGCTTGGAAGTTTTTTGAACACTTACTACAGTTTGGTTTGTAAGTATTCGGTGCTCCACAACCGTAACAAAAAACTCTCCTATCCGATATACAATCCTGATACCTATGACCTTCCTTGCGGCAATTCCAGCACAACAGGGAGAAAGCTTCTATTCCTGCTTCATCATCGGATTGCTCCGTTTCCGGAACATCGTAACCTTCACCAAACTCAGAGATATCGCGTTTGAAAGGCGTGCTTCGAGAGTATCCTTGAGATCTCTTTACCTCATCCATAAAAGCTTCGCGTCTGCGACAAACTCCTCTTAACTCGCTGACTGTTTGGATATCGAGATTTAAAATCTCATGCCTTATCTCGGGACGAAGATTATTTTTGATAACTCTCACTAGCTTCTGCTGTGTCCACGGGTGATCCAACTGATCGACCAGACCTGACACGGTGTCGTAAAATGAATCAAACGATTCGTTGGGTTTTTGTTTGGTATTTCTTATAATTTCTTCAGTGTCGCCGTCATCCCTAACCTGACGAAACTGAAGCCGCAAAGCTGAACAGAAACTGTCCCATTGGACTTCGCCATGGGCTTTATGATATCGCCAATAAAATTCATTGGCCTTGCCCTCAAAAAGAACGCTTGCATTTCTGCAAAGTACCGTATAGTTATTTCCTAAAGTCTCCCTAGTCAGTGCTTCCACTCTATATATGAAGTTGTCCACAGACACTCCTTTTCCGGAATATTTAATTTTCCACCCGTTGAGGATATGCACTACCTTATCTGG
Source organism: Drosophila ananassae (assembly GCF_017639315.1). Lineage (NCBI taxonomy): Eukaryota > Metazoa > Arthropoda > Insecta > Diptera > Drosophilidae > Drosophila > Drosophila ananassae. Next base: position 27,741,378 of record NC_057930.1, read on the forward strand.
GCGGTTCAACAAATCTGACGTATTGCTTCCCTGAGAATTTTGGGAACGCGGACTTAATGTGTGATCTCTTCCAGGTATTCTGCTATTTTCTAGGTCTATCCTGTTTTGCAGACTTTCTTCTGATGGAGGTAAACACGGGTGACTCATTCCCGAACTGTGATTCTGAGTTGCTAATGTCCTGGTCAAAACGTCAGCTACTGAGTTTTGGATTAACTCGGCCATCTTTCCTGAAAGTGACTCCAGCAATCTCCGCTCCATAGCTAGTAGCGTTGTGGCGTTCGCCGAAATGCTGCTTTCATTGCTGCTAATGGGATTGGACCCTGAAGTAGTAGCTATGTCGTCTGTCGTTAGTCTCCCGACGTTATCGGGGATGGGCTGATTCCTGGATTGACTTCGAGTTCGTCTTTCCGGATCCTCCGTTACTTTAACTCCTTTGGGTCTGCATACCGCCTTGCAAACCGGACATTGTAAACTCTTCTTCCAGTGAGCTTCTATGCACTTCCTATGAAACTCATGCTGGCATGCCGTTACGTAGACCTCGGCAGCGTTTACCTCGGCGTTACAAATCGGACAACAGGAATTGGAACTGTTTGCAGCTCCTTTATCTGGAGACCGGTCTATCCCCATCTTCCCAAAAATCTTAACTTTTCCACAACGAAGGTATCAACAAAAGGAATAAAAAAGAATTATCAAAATCTCGCTGCTCAGCTTGTTGCTAACAAACCAAATATTTTACTTAAGGATACGTTGCCTTCAGCAACTAAACCAACAAAAGAGAAAAAAAAAATCTAATCAAAAGAGTGTTTGAACTGATGCTAGATGTCACACGTATTGTACGGTATTTGTTTTCTTCGACTTCTCAGGAAAATAAAAGTAGATAGTTAGTTAGAAGTAGTAAAGTCATTACTCCTTTCTTTCAAGGACTAGAGAGATTACTTCTCCCAGTTTCTAGTTTGGTCTTGGCCATCGACCTGTTTCCGACAGATTCATATGTATTCCAAAAGACCATAACGGAAGCCTCAAGTAATCCCAAAAGGATTCTACGCTTATGAACTTCTGGATGGGGCATTACTCTGGAGTAGTACCACCACATTCCGTACGGTGAAATTCATTTCGCTTTTAGAATGATAGAGATTGATAGATTGGTGACACTGTGTCTTAGCCCGGGCCAGAACTCGACCCTAAGCTCGCGATATCTGTTTTCCTCAGGTTCCAACACATTGTGGACCTTTCTGCCAAATTTAGAAAAATTTCTCGTTTGTTTTTTTAAATCCTGGTCAGTGACGAACACTAATAATCATTTAACTGCTTTCCAAAAAAATTTAATACACAAAGAGAAATTTTGAGAAAGAAAGAAAAAGAAGGTTGAAAAATCGAATTAATTTATCCTGGAGTCTTAATGAAAAAAAACAGTTCCACTAAGGCCACACATGTTGGGCGCCACCTTTCTTTATTTAATAATTAATTAATTATAACTGTAGCGTGTAACGGTATTCTGAGCTGTTTAGGAAGGATTCGTACTTGCGAGGGCACGCTATAGAGTCCGGCTCTAGCTCGTCGGCTTTGGGGATGGAGATCTTGCTTCGTACAAATCCTAACACGGCCACATTTAATATTAAATAAAGTCCAGAATTGAGCGTGCAGGCGACAAGATAGACAGATAGATGCTAAACCGGAAGAGCGGAAGAATTAATTCGACGCGGAAGAGATGGAGTTAGAAAGAGAGAGAGAGGAGAGAAGTAGAAAGTTTGCGATGCCATAGATGTAAATAGGCTCGCGTACTGCCCACCCTACCTTTGGTCACAGTCCGATAAAGCATTGCTTTAGTGACCCCTTTCACACCCTACAACCGTGGAGTCATCAGCTCAGTTCAAACAGGAGGTTTTCAATTCATTATAAAACAGATTTAATTCAATTTAAAACTAATAAAAATTTGGCTAAGGCTAAAGAGGTGTTCGACATTATTCCTAATTGTTTGCTTGCATAAACAAATATTCTAATAATACGGGAGGAAAGCTTATAAGTAAGATTTATAAAACAATATAAATTAATGTAAATGTTTAAAGAGATATGGGTTTATATATAATATAATAAAATTTGGCTTGAGTAAATATCGGTTTTTTTTTTTTTTAGGGATAAATAAATTTCAAAATAAAGGTATTAGAAAAAAATGATAATATTTAAAATTCATTAGGATAGGGTATTCATTAGTCATCAGTTAAATCATTTAAATGAAATTCGTGCTCTTGTTATTTTTTTTTATGTTAAGATGAAGGAGGAATGGATTAAATATAATATTAAAATTCAGTGGGACTCAAAAAATTTTTTTTACAGTGTATATGTAAAAGGTAAATAGACCACTCACTGTAAATCCATCGGCGAAAGATCGATCTCTGCTTTGGGTTGCTGTAAATGAGTGTAATGAGGCTTTTGCACACCATAGAATTTTAAAACAAACTTATTTTCGCACGAGGATTAAAATTAAACGATTTAAAATTAAACTGACAACCATTTTGTTCGCGAAAGTTTAAAAAAAATTAAATATTATCTTCATATTTTCCAATTCCGTTTTTTTTTCCACTTCACTAAAAGCCTGTAATTAATTTAAATTTAAATTTATAACTAAAACTATTGACTAAAAGAAAATAAAATTAAAACATTTTTATAACGCATGTGAATTGGGGGATGAAATGTAGATGAGAAAAGAGAGAAAAAAAATGATCGCCACGAGTTTGGAGCTGGGCGGCTGGGCTAGCGGTTTTAATAATTTCTCTTTTGCTCCTTATTCCATGGCTGGTGGGGTCAACGGCCTTTCACTTAACGGGTCTTGAATTCGTTGGGTCTGCAAATCCTCTTTACACCATCCCTACGGTTAATTTTCCGGCCACTGAGTGTTAATTTCCCGGCACCAATGTATTAGGAGATGAAGATGATGATGAAGATGGTGGTGAAGATGAGGGGGGGAGACGGATTACCCGATCGAGGTTAAGCCGCTCCTGAACTGGGAGCCTCCACCAGAAGCGCTCCCGGGGTGCTTTGAGGTGGACCGCCTGAATTTTTAAAACGGCCACAATAAGTACCCTGGAGGTATTAGAAAACATATTTCATATTCACCTGATAAATTTTGATACGGCCGCCACGAGGTCGCGCTTTTATAAAGCCGCGAAACAAAAACAAAAAAAACCCACAAACACAGGCTTAGGCTGCCCTTATCACCGTTGCAAATCTAGATAAGCGTATGCATGTAAATAAAAAAACATACGCATGATCTGCAACTTACTTGGTAGTTGATAAATAAAAAAAATGAACACTGCACTTGCGCTGCTCTTGCGCTGATAAAATTTACACTTGCAGAGAGATACTATTTGGGCGTCTGCACTTCTGGGTGGTTTCGAAAGAAAAGACCGAGCATGGAACAACCTACATTCCATTTAGGTTACCGGAAATGCAGAACAGCTGATATTGCAGCTTTCCTAAGCCTCCCTGCTGCAGCTGATCCCGCGCCTCAACAATTTGGCAACTCCCGAAGTAAAGCTTCGCTTTAACTATCGGTAAAAAAACCCAATTTACAAAACCGATATGTATATCGATTGTATTTGTTTACAATTTTAGTTTTTTTATTTATTATTATTTTATTGTTTGTTTTTTCCCTTTTTTTTTTTTTTAAATGACTTCAGTCGCCGCTACACAGGAGAGACGGAGCAGGAGTGGTGGTGTGCCAACCAGGGGCGTGGAGTGGCAAGGAAGGAGTGGTCCAGGTTAAGTGCCAACTTGCTCACGTATTTCCCCAAGCCACCCATTGACCACAATCGACCTCGCTTCACTTCGCCAAAATGACCAGTTTGTTTATGCATGCATAATTGCTTATATCTGGTGCCATAAATACAAACACTGTGCATATTTGTTTCCAGAATATTTGAAAAAGAAAGCCATTGTGTTCTTCTGCCAAATTTTTGATGATGAAAATATTACATTCGAGTTTAGAGCAATTTCGTCCATAACACCATTATATTATTATAAGATATGTTCAAGTTTAAATGCATACTGCTCTATTTCAGTTCCCAACTTCAAAAGGATAATATATAAGGTATAATATTTTTAGGTGTTCTACGAAGTCGAAAAGTGCTCTACAATGATTCTATTTGATTAAATGTAACATTATTTTTAGCTCATAACCATAACTCCATGCTTAATATGCCTCGGCCAATTTATTTATTCAATTTATGAATTAACTCTGCGGAGCGTTCACCCCATCAAAGGACTCAATCAATTTCAATTAAAATCAGACCCGGCACTTAATATCTGTGTCTTTATGGACATTCTATTTGGAGACCACTCACTCAGCACTTCCCACGATTTGCACATTCCCCATAAATAACCGAAAATAAATATAAATTATCAGACATTAGCAGCAACTACAATGGGAAGCACGAAATGAACCCAGCAGAAAAAACAATGAGGGTGAAAAACAGCCACTGGGCTTTGACTAATTAGAAGGCATTAGTCAAAACAGGCTCTGTCCGGTCCCGGCCCGGTCCGGTTCTGCACGGAATTTTATTGCCAAATCGAATGTAAAGCCTGCCGATAAGAAACCTGAATGCTACACAACTGTAATTCAATTTCGATGAATGGCGGATGGTGAGGGGATTCTGGAAATGGCGGGCGATGGAAAGTGGTGGCGCGATTATGAATGATAAGCAAAGAAAATTCACACAATTACGACAATTGCTCATACGGCTGGCCACGCCCACAAATCCGAAACGCCCCTGGCTGACGGAGCCGCAGAAACTAACGGTTGTAATTTAGGAAATTCAATTATGTCCCCTCGGCCAAACCAAATCGAGCAACTTTGTCAATTCCTGCGCCGCCAGTGAAGCGTAGTTGAAGCGGATGAGCCGAAGGATGCGATGGGTGGGTGGGTGGCTGGATGGGTGGCTCGGGCCCTTGTGGTTGTCGGGCGGTGGGGCAAGTGAGTCAATTGTGCTGGCCGAGGCCATTCGACTGCGCCCAGCCCGTGCCCCGCTTGCCAACGGGCGAGCCGGCCACATTGCATGTAATCAAACAGTTTGCGTAGCAATTTTCGATTATCGTTTGACTGATTTCGTGTTAAATCAATTAAGACGTTGCCGTCTACGTTTCCACATTGCAAATGCGCCCGGTTCTGTCCAGGAGACCGTCCACTGGGTTCCGTGCCGTGTGCCTATTTATCTAATGTCCTGTCCACCGAACGCACACATCCTCCCACGGACTCACACGGACGCACAATTTAGTTGTTTCAGAACGCCCTATTGATTTGTGTTCCTCGAAGCAAAGCGCCAACTTCCCGAAATAGATATTTCTTCTGCTCTCCAGACCGAGTGGCGGTCTTCACCCGCTCCCCTTTGACTTCGGTAGCAAATTTGCAATTTTAAATTTATGAAAAATGTTTTGCTTTACTTTCCCCCAGCCCTGCCAGCTGCCATCTGCAGAAGTTTCTGTGACCAAAAGTAAAGTTTGTCAAAACAAAAAAAAATCGAAAACTTTGCTTCATTTTGTAGCCGCATAAACACTTTGAAATAGACCAAACTCCTTGTGTCGAAGGTACGGGGGGCGGCTGGAAAACTTTGCTTTCAGTAAATGGCCGTTAACAAGCCGAAAAGATTGCAACCGAAAATTTAAATTGAAAATGTTTCACGGTGGGAAAACTTACTTTTTTCTATTTTCTGGGTGAAAATGTGTTGCACATTCTTGAGTTTTCGAAAAAGGAAATCGTGGGAAAAAATTTCCTTATTAAGGAGAAAAATGCAGAATGTGGTGACGGAAAATAGGTAATGTTTCCTATTTTATGTTTTATATGCTCACATCAAAAAGTTCTAACTTAAAAACTGTTTTTTATTAAATAACTAAGTCCCTTCTCCTGAAAATGGGCTTCATAAACGGATCACCGTAGCCACTAAATTCACTCGCACGGTCATCAGCTTGTGGCATGCCAATAAGCCATTCGCCGAATGCTTCGCTTAATTTCGGAAACAGAGCCTCAATGATTTTGTGTTAAATTAATTAAACCCAATGCGTGTCCAGGAAACATTTGACCAGTGAGTCCGATTGCGGACCTGCGAATCAAATCAGCCATAAATCGGTTAGTCCTTGTAATTGGCAAACGACAATATTACGCGATTGCCAACCACTTAACTCCACCGTGCGAGTAACACTGTTGGAAGAGTATATTGAATTCAATTGAGACATATTAATAAAATAAATTATTAAATATTGCTCAAATTTTTTAAACTTAGTAATTTTGAGTGGATGTAGCTAAAATGTTTCCAGTTAATTCGACACATTCGTTTGATACAGGATTATTAATTTTAATAATCAATATTTATTTCAATACTTGCACTTGGGCAAAAAGCATATCTCTTTGACCGCCAATTTAAAATAATTAACAAAAACGAACAAAAAACTGAACTGAAAACTGACCGAAAAAATTGGAATATTTTTAATTAATTGTGGTTATGGTGGAAAAAGCGTTCGGCAGGCTAAAAAGTTGTACACTTTTGGAAAACAAATATGTTCGGTTTGGTTAATATAAAACCCGTTTTTGAATGCAGGCACGATCATGGACTCATTTATATGTGTTTCCACCTTTTATTTTTTCGCCCCCGTGATACCCCCTTGGTTGTTTGCTTATTTGCAGCAGCAGCTGTTCAAATTTCTATACTGCACTCAATGCATTTTCCATCCCACACAAACACAACTATGAATTTTTATAGTTTTCCCAGCCATTGGCGAGTAATTAAATTTAACGCTTAAAACAACAACGGGCGGGCACAGAGCGCACAAAAAGTAAAAGAATTGACCACGCAAACAGAAAACAGAACTGCAAATGCAATTGTAAACGGGAGCCGACAGTTGGTTTTGCAAATCGTTTGACAAGCCAGGGGGAAAAAAGTAAAAAACGCATAAATATATATGCGCTTGCATATAGAATAAATATCTGCGGTCGGCCGCGCTTTGCAAACAAATGATGCATAGAGAGAAAGTATAAGCCAAATGGCTGGAAGGACGATGCTGTCCTCTGCTGGATGTTTTTCACTTAAATCGCTTGCGAATTATGTGCTAAATGCATTTGGATCCGGGTTCGCAAAGCCTTTCAAAGTTGTGGTTACTGTGTAATGATTATTAATACTATTGAATTGGATATTTGTGGGTCATTTTAATTGGTTGTTTGTAGGGCGTAGACTCTAAGGCAGATGTTCGTAATGCACAGGAAAAAGGGCTACCACAAATATAATCCTCATCAGTATATCTCTCTATACAGATGATCACTAAAGTTCTAAATTCTGTTGCTGCAAGCCGTACAAACTTAAGTGGGGTCTAAATAATAATGAAATGAACATAGAGATCGTAACATACCACAGTACACTGGATTTTTGGTGAAAATTAGGTTGTAGTGGGTAATCCTGAAGGTTACACTTTCATTCTCAGAATTGGGCAATATATCCATGTCGTATGCACGTTTCCGTTTCCTGTAAATAAAGAAGGTTAATGTGTTTCCAATTATAAGAACTTTACCATTATTATCAGCCTTTCATTCGGGGAAGCTTTCGTATGCTCTGCTTTAGGAACTTGTTTCTGAAGGTTATGCTTTCTTTCTCATAATTAGACAGTAGTGAATTGCGGACGTTTCTGTAAACTAATAAGGTTAATGCGTTTTCAAGAATAGCAATGGTTACCCATATTTTGAAGGGCTTCTAATCCGGAGAGCTTTTTTATGTTCTGCTAAAGGAACTTATTGGACGATTCCAGTTGTTATCACAGCATTTCCTGGCCTGTGAAATTCCTAGTAGTTACAGTGAATGAATGATCCTTGTTTCCACAGTTGCCTCCAGGTGGATAATTATTATTTTTAATTTATTCGTCCCTTGAGCTTCCAATGCAAATCCGCATTTTTGTCGAGGTGGTATAATATCCACTTTACAACACTGTTACTCTGCCCTCGTTGCAGAAACTTATCGATACATGTTAGAGCCTTCATGACCGTAAGCTTTTAAATTGTACGCTTCAAACGCTTCAAAGTATGTTTTAAACTTTTATCTTACAAATTTAAACCAACATTTTTGGAATTTGCCGTTTTAAAAATAAAAAATTTGGGCTTCCTATAAAAATTGAATGAGGTTAGGTATTTTAGGTATAGATTGCAGAAAAACCTGACCATTTAATTATAATAATTTATGTATGCATTCAATCCAAAGTAACTTAAGCACCTGAAAGGGGAAAAGTGTCATTTTCAGGAACGCCCCACTTCTATTTTGCAGTGCCTGCCACCCCATTTTACTGGCCGATTGTTTGGGTTGGTGCCTTTATTGAAATGCATAAAAATCATTAATTACAACACGACAGAATGAAATTTAAATGACGAAAAAGAAAAGCCAAATAAGCACAATAAGGGAAAATGCAGGAGAAAAACTGCAGAATGGGGGCGGGGGAGGCGAAATGAAACACAAATATTGAAGAGCAAATTGAATTTTCATATGCGGAGCGCAAAAGGTAAAATGCGTATAGGCATGGCCGCAAGCGGCGTGACAGAGCTCATACGGGGTCCGAAGTTCCATTTTATTTTTGTTTTCTGGGGCACAGCACTTTGTGATGGCCTCGCATGCCCACCGACACACACAGATACTCTCATACTTGCACCTTCAACAGTTTTATTTTATGGAGGTGGTGGGCACAGCATTTTTGCTTTTTATGTTCGACAGATTTTCGTGTTGGTATGTGAAACATGCTGATTCCCAGTGATTACAATTGTTGTATTCGAGGGCCTCGACCGGCATCCCTTCGTGTCCTTTTCCCAAAATCGTCAAGTCCTCTGCTCGTAGGACTGCGAAAAGCACAGTCAAAGCAGATAAATAAAAAGAACAACAAACTTGGAGCCTCTCCTCTGTTCGACAGAGTGGCTGTGTTGCGAAAATTTCGCCCAAAGAAGTCTGGATATTTATTTCGCATTCAACAACATCCTTGAAATTAATAAAATAATATCAATTAATGACTGAAAATAGTAATGTATAACGGATTGATTGCTTTTTCTAATTTAATTTGACATAAAATTAATTTTTTTTTATGGGAAAACTGTTGGCTATACTTAATAACCAATAATCAGGTACAGAAATTTTTTCCTAATAATAAAATCAGTAATTGAATCCAAATAATGTTCAAGTTTTAGTTATTTATCATTTAGTTCAAACTAATACACTCTGTGTTTCTACGCAGAGGGTATCGGCCAAAAAAAAGAGAACTTTGAAAGTTTTTTTGTGCTCGTTACAATTTTTGTGATGTTCTGCTGACAACTCAACAGAGATCAAGTTATTATGGGTGTGTATGGGTGGTCATATGCCAACATAGTACAGATATGCAGGGCCCACAACTGAAAGAGAGATAAATTCAGGGGGATTTTGACGCGGTTGTGGCGTCCATGGGCTCTCGTCGAGATCGGGACAGAGACCATAGTCCCATAGTCGGCCTGGGCCGTTGACAATTAAGGTGAATGAATATTTTAATATTGGCAAACAGATTACACATGTGGGCAATCGGCACACGTGGAGCTCAGACTGCTATGTCCTTCGACGGATGGAGCACCGGAAACACTGGAATGGTTGCACGGAGGGCTTGGGTGACTCGACTAAAGGACGGGTCCTCTCGAGTAATGGCGTAAAATTTAATTCAATTGGATTGTTGGCGTCGTCAAAAGCACAGACATAAACGAAACAATTCTCATTTAAAATATGATTCTTTGTTATTCACTTTTCTTTCATTAAAATAAATAAAATATGTGAAATATTCGTGATATTAAATGCAATTCCGTCTTTTAATTATCCGCTTATTTTCTTTTTACACTTTGTATGATTTTAACAATGAAACATGAAGGAATCTTTCGAGGCCAAACAATGCAAACAATATTCTCAATGCGTTTAAGTTTCCGTTTCTACTTCCCATATTTTCACACAAAATTTTAAACTCCTGCTCAACTGTTTTTTCTTGCTTGGATGAATTTTTGGCTCTGGTGGATTTATGAAAATATCCTTGTCAAAAGCAGGATAGCATGCTCATCAAACGCTAACTGCACAGGAAAAGACCGCCCAGGCTGGCCCTTTTGAACTATCAACCATCGTAGCAAAAGCCCATCCAGAAAAAGAACTGATGACTAGGATGTCGAGCCGATGATGGGACAAGGGCTCGGTTTTGGGAAGGCAACAGCCGCTTTGTGGAGTGGGAGCATTCGACTGGCTGGCAGATTAATTCGGCCAGAGAAGGAGTGAAGGGGAACGTGCCGAATTTCTAATCAAAATTGCCGCAAAACAGCAGTTGCAGCAGACAAAACGGATTGTTGCAGGGAGGCTTATTCAAAGAGTGTGTGCGAGTGTGCGAAAATCAAAAGCGCTTTGGTTGGCAGTAAAACTTGATGGAAATCGATTTTAATTACAAAGTCAATGCGCGTAATTGCTTTTGCACCTAACTCAAGTGGATCAGCACTTTGATGTAATTTTTTGTGCTATTTTGAACAGAGAATTGGATGTATTTAATGACCAATGTCGAGCAAGAGTTTCTCTTTAATCGATACGAAAAATTTTCGGAAAAAATTGTTGATGAAACATTTATAATGCATTAATAGCGTGTAGCTGCAAAATATATATAAGTTTATATTATAAGCCAACGGGTTACTTTAATAATTGTCCTCTGAAAATCGGAAAAATTTAGGCACCAGTGGTTGTTTAACATGAATATTGTGTATTTTGCATCCAGCGTTGCATTAAATGAGAGGCAACAGGGCGTATACGCGATGCTCACAATTCCATCCAACATGGCGGGGCAAAGTTGGCACGGGTTGCAGAACAATTTTTAGGGGTTGCGGTTGAAAATTTTCGGTGAACATTGTACACTGAATTTTTGCCACTACTCTTGTTTCTTTAGAACGCCAGTTTCCAAATATACTGCGGCAGAGAGCGAGTTCCCCATTCAAAATCCAAAAACTTTATTTAATCAATTTCATTGAATTTTGTAGTGCTCTGGCTTGCTAAAGGGTCATTGTTTCGGCTGCACATGGAAATGTAATTAGTTGTTAAAACAAGCTAAGCAGGGTCGAAACGCATTACCTGATTTTCTAGTAAGTCATTTCCCTTACAAATCTTGAAGTTTGGGGAAAGACCTAATCAGAGAGCCAACTCCGAGTGCCTATATCAGATACGAACCTTGGCTTTCGGGCTCATGCTGCAATCTTGATTTAAATGAAATTTAACTTTGGGCATATTAAAAAAGTTTTGCATTTTCCATCCGAAATAAGAAAAGTTTCTGCTTTTTTATATTTTGTTGATGTCTCGCTGGCCTGTTGATGCATTTGTAGTGCTTTTTTGCTGGGGCAACGTCACTACTTTCGTAGACTGCAGATTAGACGGAGTGTCTGCATGTTTTTGTAGCCAATTATTGCACTTTATTGCTTTGAAGAATGGGACCCTGCTTGTGTTTAATAATGTTTTTACCCGGCTGAATTTTAAATTCGTTGGTTGGGGCTCCGGCAACGTGGCTTTTTGTATCCACGGCTTGCTGCTAAGTTTTCCGAAGCGAGGCAAACTAAACGTACATTTACCAGCCACTTGCCAAACTACAGAACTGTTTCCAGCCCCTTCTCCGGAATCTCTGCGTTATATTTTATGTTGAATTATGGCGCCTATTGTGTTTGTGTGTTTGGGAAATATCTTCTCTGGTGTGAGTGAGTGTGTTCTTCTTTCGGGGGCGTGCCATTTGCAACGTGTTTTATTTACAGACGAAGGTGTGCAAAAAATTAGCACTAACACCGAGGGCAAGGTGGGCTGGTATAGGGGAAGTGGATGGCTTTCTCGAAAAGCAAATGGCTGTGCGGAGGCAACGGTGAACTAACCAAGCAAACCGAGAGGCAGCGGCTCTTCCTGCTCAAACTTGCTTATGAAGATTTATGTGATGTTGTTCTTGCATCGCTGCCTGTGCCAGACAACAACAAAAATACGAAGGAATAAAAAAACAAACAGCATCAGCAAAAAAGACCAAGAACTACGCCAAAGCAACCGAAAAGACGTGATGCTCGAGCAAATTTTTCGCCATTGATTTTTGTTCGCTTTTTGTATTCGAATTTATTTCTGGCCTCGAGGTGAGAATGCAAAAGACGGCAGCAAAGTCATACAATTGGCAAGTGCGTTTTTGAAATAGAGGTAACTTCTAAGGCGTGTTGAAAAATTGCATTTTCTAACTAAAAAATATCTATATCCAAGATGTATTCAACCAATTAAAAAGCCGGATTTGATTATGGATCGGGCAGCCAATAAACCCGTTCAAGGGGTACCTCTGTACCCTCAGGTATCAATTGCTGTAAAACCCGAGTCATAAACATCCGCTCAGCCACGTCTCAGTGTCTGGTTAGGTGGCCCTCGAGCGGAAACCTGATCGCTCTCACACTTGGCACAGCCATTTCCGTTTTGCCCTCTCTTTCTGGCACATTAATCTTGCCGGCCCTTTCACACGGAAGTGATTTGCGCTTTTGCCGCTGCCACTTTTGCCAGCTTTCCGCCTTATTCTTTTCTCCAGCTTTTGATAAATCAAATGCGCTGTTGATGTCAACGATGCGTCGTCGTCATTGAGCTTCGCCTCGAGCACAACTCATTGTCGGAAGGCAATAGGACCCAAGTATCCTAAGGACCCCAAGGAGCCGGAACGGAGGAAGCAGCTCGAAATTGAAGTTCTCATTGGAGCCGGCTGTTGTATTGGCACTTGAAGGCGTGCGAAAAGGAAGTCAAATTGTATGGCAGCCCTCAACAATGGGCCGCACACTTTGCCGTTTAGTGCATCCGAGAAAAAAGGCATTAGCCATCCGTTCCCCGCTCCTTATTGCACTCGAGTGCATTTTACTTCCTCCTGTCACGACTTGATCCCAACTTTGGCGTCTATAAAGTTTTTTCATTCATCCAGGGCGGTAATTTATATTTATTGTCTTTTAATGAGCCTACTCTGAATAGGTTAGCCTGTTAATGGGTTATTTCCTCAGCTTGCATATTAAGTATTCAACAAGGGATTCTGAAATAGTTAAATCTTTGAATTACACATTGTACACAATCAGAATATAAGTATTATTATATTCCTAAACATGTTGGTCAGGTGAAACCTTGGCAGGGAAGTGAAAAAGTTTCCTAATAGTTCCGAAACACTATATCATTGACGAAAATGTTCACACCCATAACAGTTTGTCTCGATTTCCGATGCTTGTGTCATAAATCTCACAGTGACTGGCACTTTATTAATTCACGATTAGAGAAGGGACGAGGGAGCTGGGCACCGATTGTAATTAACTGCCAAACTAGAATCGCTGTCCACCTAGCCTAGTCCAGCTTTGTTCTTCCCACACTCCTGCACACATCCCTCCCCTCGAAACGTAAATCATTTTAAATTGCTTTTTGAGCATTCGCAAATGGTCCGACACTCTCTTTGGTCTTACACATCGATGTTGCTTTGCGCATTTCCGCATTCTGTTCGGGACACTATAGAGCATTGATAGCAGTCTCTTTCGTCCTTACTTTTTATTCATTTAGCCATGATGTTTACGCGACGAGAGTGGGGACCATTTTCTATCTGTTAGGATTGTTTTAATCACCCATGTCAGGAAACTGAAAACTTGGATTTTGTTTAACATAAAACCAAAAGTGGCTTATATTGAAATATAAAAAAAATTTTATTTTATCTGTGAAAGTCACGTCGTTGAGCTGAAAAATCAAAGTGAAAAGCTGGCTTATACATGGCGGGAATAACGTCGGCGAAAAGTAAAAATACTTTAATTTTCCATCATCATGAAGAAATATTTGTCGCTTGGATTTCTATCCATGGCCATGATTGCTCTTGTTGTTCATAATTTTTTTCATAAATTTAAAAATTTCATTTCTATTTATGAGATACTATGAAATTTACATGGCAGTATAACCTGCTTTCCTCTCCACGCTGTTTCTGCCAGAGTCTATTCTTTGTACTGTCAATGCGGCAGCTACGTGAACATTTAAGAGAAATTCGAACATGTTTGTATCGCCCTGCCTCTTCACTTGACATCACGTTTGATAATATTGTAAATAATTTATGCAAAGCAATACAACTGCGGAACCAGGAACACATCCAGTAGCGACATAGTGATACCTATATTTTTTGTAAGATAAAAGTTTAAATAATAGTTTTGTACACATTTAAATAAATAGTTATCTGATATAAATATAAAGAATGTACAATATAAATATAGAATAATATTTACCATATATCATATAATTGAAAGTTTACGTTTCAGTATGACTTACCTTACAGAATCCTGAAATTCAATAGATCAAAAGTAATTTTAGTACTCATCTGAATTCATTTGAGTCTCATTTGAATCTGAAAGTACCATACGCGCGTAAAAACAACAAACGCAATATACTCGTAAAATGCGAAAAGGAAAACAATGCAAGAAATCAACATTGATGTCAAGTTTATGTTAAATTATGTGTAAATTATTTAAAGTCAGTGCAACGGTGAGCGGAAAAAATGCAAACAAGATAAATCAATTATAAAAATGTACGCTAGAGAATATTTTTTGAAAATGATTCAGATATTTTGGTTCAGAATATGACATTTATTAGGTATAATATGAACCTATTTTTTTCTTTTGAAACAGAATTGCAACGTTAAGAGTGCCATTGAATTGCTTGTGAAGACTTTTTCCAAATTGAATTAACTAACACACACAAAATTTGGATCTAGCCCATTCACCTCGAGTTGGCCAGTTCTTCAGAAGTTGCTACGTTCAAATGGCTACTGCTCTTAAACTTGGTAAATATTTACCAGGAACCCACCGCCTCCCACCAATTCGGCTCCTTTCGTTTGCACACGTCTCAGGTAAGGAAAACATTCTAATTCTATTCAAATCAGGCCCCAGAATTTCGGCTCATCTCCTGTTTGGGGCATCTTTCCGGGCACTTTAACAGGGGCCGAGCTGCCTTTTGGATATTTTTGTTTGAACCCAGTGTCCAGTTATTGAATTCCACTTGTTTAGCTTCATTTTGTTGTTCTCCGTGCTGCTGATGCCATTGTTGTTGTTGGGCTGAGTAAACGTTGCAAAAAACTTTTGCGTGTTAACAACATTTTTCAATATAAGTTGGCAAACTTTTTGTGCCTCAGACACACACCCTGAGAACCCAGATTGGCCCGCACCCACCCACATGGAAGTTCCACATGTTTGCCAAAGCCAAAAGTAAAAGTCTATGGAAGGCAGCAAGTCAAGGATGTCAGGAGGTCGGATCCTGTGTCCTGGATGTCTGTCTGTGTGCGCTGCAAGTGGCAGCTAAGATGATCAAATAAAGAAAAACTCTCAAGGGTGTTTTAGTTAAGGAAAATAGAGAAGCGAAAGTAACGAAACGATTCTCCCGCTCTTTCTTAAGTTTACCTTGCACCTTTCCCCCTGCAGGTGAAACTTTCGCTTGATGAATTGAATTGTTGACAAACGAACGAAGCAGCAAAACAGGAGGAAATTGTGTTTATTCAGTCATGTTACAGGATACATTGGGTCTTCATGTCTATCAGTCCCTGAATGTGGCCCATATTTGGCCAGAAATGTGGCTTTCATACACTTAAACCATCACAAGACCATTTGAAATATTTTTCTGACTTGTAATTCTTAACTATTGGGTTTTCAACATATTGTTATTGGGATATTACTTAATTAGTTGCTGTTTGGTATTTTGTTTAAAAATATTGGTTCATGATTTTCCCTTGACTTTAAGCCAATTGGCTTTTGATTTTATAAGCCAGAAATTTTAAATTTGATTCGAGCTTTTTCAAAAATGGCAAGCAACTTTGCCCTTTGCTTTTCATAAATCCCACCTTCTCGGGTTCCTACAACGCCCATAATATTTACCTGCAGCCACTCCGAGCTGTCACAACTTTGCCAAACATAATCTACCCACTTACAAGCCATACAAATGCCAAAAAAGGAGGCGGGAGGACCACTAGCCCAAACGTCCAACAAATTGTCTGATGAAGTGCACTTTGCGCCAAGGGTCACGGTCGTGGGATGAGGAGTGAGCAAGTGTTTCCAACTGCCCGTAAAAGTAGACTACAAAATATGCTTAAATATGCATTATGCTCTCATGGAGCAAACGAGAATTGCACGGAGCATTCGTTGTCAGTGTTGGCTATAAATCTGGCATTTTTTTAGCACATTTTTGTAGATTGAAAATGTATATTAAACTAAAAACAAAGGTGTGTCGATATTTTGGTATTATAATTCTATGAAAACTGTTGCCAAATCATGTTTGCTAAAATATGTGGGTGTTTGACTAAAATTGAATCGTAATACATTGTAAATTGCGCTTCAAAATTTTAAGCCAATTTTTATCTACAGTTTGCCTATAGCTATATTTCGTATCACTAGAGAACCGTGCTTGCTGAGAGAAAGAGAGAACTCAAACGGATGGGAGCGGAGAAAACTTAACTCATACCCACCTCGATTGCATGTAATGGCACTTAAGCTTACAACCAGTCTGAATGTGAGTGTGTTTGTGTACACCTGGCACAGGTGCAAATGTAAATGCATCAAATCCGAATTGTGCCGGGGTTAGAGGAAGCTGTTATTGGAGCCACTGTGGAAACTGGATCTGGGATAGGTCCAGGACTTACAAACACAAGCCGACGAAGCCTTGCGATACGGTTCTGTTAAAATACATTTTCAATTTGGTCCCTCGCCCACACACTCTCACATAAACGCAGTTTTTTGCAAGTTTTTTCTTTTACTAATATGCCTTGCCATAGCAAGTCCCCTGCTACCTCGACTTTGAAAGCATTTCGCATCGGAAAAAATTGAAACTAAAATTGGGAAAGAAAATTGTAAAGGAAAAAACCGTTGCCAATTGGAGTACCGACCTGACCTTTCAGCCAATGCCTTTGTGCAAAATACACTAAAAATGTCTTTTTTGAAAAAAAAAATATACCTCTTAGTGAATCTCTTTAAAATAGGACTCATAAAAAATATTTGTATGCCATTTTACCCAGTTGGACAAAATCATTTTGGGAATAATAAGGTTGACAACTTAAGTGTGGTTTTGAAAAAAACAAATTTGTATGCACATTCGAATTAAATGTTTACAGAAATTGATATTGCAACAACAAGCGATTACTGCAACGGCCACCGCAGCTATTATAATTGTTTGTGCCCCTGGCTCAGAACGATAGGCTAAGCTGGCGTTGTGAAGGAGAAATGTTAAAGCAAGACAAAATTTCAGCAAATGATGTAAAATAAACACATGAATATTGTAAATATAAAAGCACTCGCAACCTCATCGATCAACCTGTGGTGCTCCACAGTACTTTCCCCAGAATACCTTGTTACCGGTGCGTCCTTCGTTTATTTGGTGTGGTGGCTTTGTTATTTTTAGGCATCGTTTGGTTGCATGCAATATTTACACTAACAGTTGTGAACGTTTGCCAACATGTTGAGCATATTGCGTTCCGTACACATCAGCGCACACATATACAAATATATACCTGCCACGGGGTGGAGAGGTGGCAGCCAAACTGTGGGCGTTCTGGGCCTAACTTTTTACTCAGGCCTGCCAGTATTTGGTTTGTAAGCCGCTGCCACCACCTCCCATTGGAATGCAAAATTAGTGGAATTAAGCTCCCATTCCCATTTAAGAAAAAATAATCTGAAAATATTCGTAAAATGAAGTTGGTGTTTATCTCTATTTCTTTACTACGTTTTCTAGCAAGACTTTATACCCCAAGAAAGGACGCACACAAGAAAGAAAAAGCCTGGATAGACACTCCATTATTCCCAGTGAGTACTTCACGCAGCAAACACATAACCTTACATTCACTAAATCGTTTCGGACACTTTAACTATCCGCTGGGATGACCCCTAGGAAAAAACTCCACTGAAAGAAAGAAGGTGAAGTCGTGCGCTCAGTTTCTCGACGGTGGGAGGTGGTGTGGTGCCATTTCACGTATCCGATTCGCCAATTCTATTCCATATGTTTGCACAGACGAGTCGAGCGAGAGAAAGCGTGTCAGGGGAAAAAGTCCTGCTACCCCTAAAAACTACTATCCAGTTTCCGTTCCTTTGAAATATTGTGGTACCCTAGGAAATGATACCTTTTTTTCTTCTAGTAGTTACCTATATTACAGCCACAAAACTAGATTTTTAGATAAGGCTCATTGAATAAATATTTTAAAATACTATTTTTAATCTGTTCATGTTTAATATTGTAGATTCCAAATGATGGGTACACCAACCGGCGGAAAGAACAGGCTTAGAAACGACTGCTATTTTCATTTGACCAAAAACGTGTTTGGAAAATTAAAACTTTCCCAAAGAGAGGGGATAGAAAACGAAAGTTAAACAACTTTTTCGATCTCTTTTCTGGGGTTGCAAAAATATATATTTCAGCTCAGTTTCCGCCGAATGCAATTCTCATTGTTTGTTTATCATAAACAATAAAACTTCGTTTGACAAGTTTGAAAAATGAAACCAATGGAAGAAAGGCACCGAGCATAAAGAAACGCAACTTTTAGTTGTTACACTTTATTAGATGGTCTGCTTACGGGTCGTATTCAATGATATATGTGTGTTTTTGGCAAATGTATGTTGGGGGCCCAGCATACTATAAAAGTTTCATAATTTGCATGACGTGCATGCTGGTGCCATCTGCCACCGCCGTTTGTCATAATGCCCCTGTCCAAACAACTCCAAAGTGGCGACCGTGATTAATTTTGCAGCGTGGAGCGGTCGGCACAGCTGCTCCACATCCAGCGGCAGCAAAATAAGCCAAAGAGCTAAACAAAACTAATATTGAACTGGTGCCCATTTTCGGAAATTTTTATTGTAAAGTATATTTGTTTGTTTGGTCTTTCGCCTGCCACAGAAGCCCACAAGATTGGATTTTTATTCAATTTCGAGCTGCTGTTTCTTTTAAGCAGAATGCTACATTTAAGAATGCTTTTATTTAGTTTAAAAGTTTAAAAGACTTTTTTCCGATCATATCACCAGGTCCTTTCTTTAGAAGGGTCATTCATGGAGTCTGGTCACAATGGGAACATTGGCCGATATTCTGTATTGAGGTTTCCATATTTGAGCCAGACTCTGTTTCTCATGACGCGTGCCCCTTAATTTTGTAGGTAAATATTGAATTGTTGTTGCGGCGGGAAGAAAAAATTAAATAAAACACAAAGGGATAATATGTATTCATGTGAGTATGTAAGAAAAAATCAAGGGAGTATAAAAAATATTTAAATCAGACCTTTTGTAATCAATTTTATACCCTCACTTGAGTTGTCAGAGGGCTTGGCAATAACTATGACACTTCCAACTTTATTGCTTAATTTGCATTTGTGAAACATTATGGCTCTCTTACTTGACATTCAATAACTCATTATTTCTCAGCCTCAGAAATAAAGCGATCAAAACGAAAAAGATCTATTAATAAGTACCTCCATCATATAAAGTCCTTCAACTAGAGCATTGCATATTCATAACTCTCAGTTGCCACATCTTTTATTATATTATGCGCTTTATAAAAAAATGGCCGTTGTCCCGGTTTTTTGGGCACTTTTTCTTCACCAAAGTGGCAAATATAATTAATAGCGTCAGCTGGCGACGGAACGAATGTGGAGTAAAAAACGGCCGGGCTCTTTAAAGGACCAACAATATTGATCTCCCTGCCCTCAACGCACAGTGTGCGAACCGTTCATTCATGGCATCTTTTCACGCTCGATAAATGCATTTGTGCATATAAATTGCTTATTTATTGTTTGGCGACAGAGAATTTGCCCAATCCCCTCCTCTGATCCAGGAAGGAGTGATTTTTTTTAATTGCCATGGAAAATGGCGGCGAATAGAGCCATGAACGTAACCCTGGAATGGCTTAGGCCCAGAGTCACGCAGTCACAGGAAATTGTATCTAAATTCAATTTGTGATACCCCACGCATCCCACGCATGTCTCTGTGTCGTGGCTCTCATGTCCTGGCATTAGGCGGCGGGAGCCGAGAGCACAGAGCCCTACATTAAAAGTACGTGTCAAATTAAATTCTCCTGCTGCAAAAACAATTGAATATCGTGCCGTGTGCCGTCATCAAACCGAGTTTCTGTGAGGATTCCCGCCCTCAGTCGCAATACGGAGCGTTTAGACGGCTAGTGGGTTTGTGTTCTGCCTGATTTTATTTTAGCCCGAGCTAAATGCCAGAGATTTATGTTTATGGTTGCGGGATGTTGGTGTCTGCTCGGCTCGTGTGGGGAATCAAGTTTGCCTCATATGTGCGGGTGTCTGTCGAAATACTACCATTCAGTTTTGTCACATCCGAAATTCAAATAATAGCGTTGGGGACCCGACAATATAGAAACTATATCTTAAAAAAGTAGCGTCGTAGTAGTAGAGTATATTTGAAATGTGTATTCTTCTCTTGTAAATATTTTGCTACTAAATAACTCTTTAAACTCAAGCTACAAATTGAAACTACTCGAGGTGACGTACCCATCGAATGTCTCAACTTGAAAAATCTCAACGTGAACTCTGTTTAATCTTTTTGAAGTGGCCCAAGCGAATGTATTTTTGACATGTCCTTGCTGGAAAATACTTGTGCCTTTCCGACCCCCTCAGAACCTGTCACTCTGTCTGTGGCCAACTTTCGTACGAAAAGTTGTTGATAGATAGAAAACGGGGCCAAGGGTCAGCAGTCAGGAGTCGGGAGTCGGTAGTGGGTAGTGAGTAGTCAGGAGTAGTAGTCTTCGCCACACCAGGGGACATGGGTAATTATCGAGACAATGCGCGCGTCCTTTTCCCTTCCCCGATCCCAGTCTCGTCCTTTGTCCCTCGCCCCTTGAACCCGCCCCAACAGGCTACACTCGACTCCTTCTGTCTCTGGTGTACGATGTTTTTTTGTTGTTTGCCCGGGCCAGGAAGTGCAGTAAATTGTGCGACACAAAAATAGTACCTACAGCAGGACAATGGCGTCGGAAAATGCGCCATGCAGTGCAAGCTGTGTGAGGAGCCGGCCAGTGGTTGGGGGCAAGTAGCACTGGCAAGGAGCTGTCCTGGAAAGGATAGCAGAGGACATTCAATATGGGCTGCACTGTGCACAACAGACGCTTGTCAACAGCAGACGTGACTAGACGACAACAACATTGGCGACAAGAACAACGGGAACAGCAACCGGTCCGGCAAGACAAAACACGGAGGCGGGCATGGATCCAGCCCAAGCAATTGTGCATTAAAGAGCTCCCAGCCAACTAATTCCACTCGTCAGGATCTGAATATGAGAAAAAACATACAAAATGGAAAAGTAAAGCTTATTCGAGACTGCGATTTCCATTTCTTAGATTCTGCATGAAACCGATACATGTGTAGGAAACCTTTTATAGTTTTGAATATCGCATAAGTCAGCCTTACAAACTATTAAGCAGTAATAGAGTCTGTCTAAAAACTTAAATATTTACTTACCTTTTGCAGTTCAAAACAACTTAATATGTCAATTAAAGAACCAATTTTATAAATAAAAATAATTCATGTTATTGAATAGAATTATCAAACCTTATTTAAGCCAGTTGTAGGCTCACATGGTGGTATTTCATCAAAAAACACTGCCAATAAAATTACGTTTTCTTATAAATTTCTAATAATAAATGAATTGCAGCGTAAACTAGGCGTTAGAGTGAACTAACGAAGTGGGGTTTTGTAATCCATGGATTAGTGGGTGGGTCCTGTTCCTTTATATTAGTGCGTTGATGCAGAAATGGATGGAAGAGACAAGTAAGAGAAATAATTTTTTCTTTCAGGCACGATTTAAAAAATTTAATGAGCTCACATAAAAATATTGGTAACTATTGAAAATAGTTCTCCTTTAAACATGATGCGTTACTGATTTATAAAATTTTATGAATTGATAGTATTTATAGTACTGATTTACGTACATTGTCAAAATTAAATAAGTCACAAATTAAGCATATGAGTTTTCGTATCTTGATGGAGAAAAATGGTCCATAAAAGAGACTTAAAAAATGGCAATGACCGTGTCCCCTCAATGTAATTTTGGTTTATACGTTGGCATGTTTATTCTATATTTTTTTTGTATAATGCTTCTTGGCTGGAAAAAGCAATTTAAGCTTGTTTTGTGTGCTGACATTCCTCCAATGCCCCCATATCAAAATCGTAAGCCGATTAAAAAGGCAATTTCTATATCATACCAAGTCCTTCATAAGTATGTATCTTATGTGTTGATTTTATATTTACGTTGTTGGGCGTTGCCTGCTACATATGAGCTCTGGAGCTTTTCGATTTTTGTTTTTATTATTCCTGATTTTACTCTTGCAACAAACTCAAACAGCAAAGCCTCTTTTCGCCCTCCTGTGTCCTTGTGCCTGCCAGAATTGCCTTGTTAACATCCTAAATACTTTTTAATGCCAATTTATGAAGTATCGTGTGAGAATGTCTAAATTCATAGTATCACCTGATGGTGATGTGTTTTGAAGTTTAAGAAGCTTTTTAATATGCATTTGTACTTAATTTTTCACCCAAATGATTTTTCACTTTTTCAAGCGACTTCCATAAAGTTTTACTTTAGTTCAAAATTAATAGTATACTCCTCCAAGCAGCACTGTCATGTCGGACTTAAACAATGTATTCATAATTATAAACTTTCTAAAAAGAGACAAATAGTTTCAAATGCTCCGGGAATTTGGCAGTTAGCCATGTCAATGGTGCTCTAAAATATGCAGCTTGGACTGATAAGAGGCGAAAATTTCAAAAAGACGACGCCATGGAACTAGTACTAGTACCAGGAGCAGGACCGCAACCAGCTCCAGAATGAAGTCCATTTATAACAAAGCGTCCTGACAGAAAGTGTGCTGAACAGAATGAGCCTCCTTCTCCAGCGGCTATTGTGATGCAAGAATTAATGCACCAGACGTGTCGCTGCGCGGGAGTGCGAGGGAGCTAGAGCTGGAGCCGGAGCCGGAGCTGAAGCTGGAGAAATGAGGAGAGGGAAAAGGATGTGAGGAGCCACTCCTGTCACACACAAAGGACACTCGCTGCTGGAGGAGTGGGCGGCCCACACAAAACAAACGATGTGGTTGCAAATTAGTAGTAAACCACCAACTACATCAAGCGAGAGAGATCCAGGGTGGCTGCAGTGGCACGGATCTCGGAGGCGAATGAGGAATAATTCAGGCAGCTAGTGGGGCGGGCAACCGGGTGGGGCGAGAGGGCAAGGGGAAAGCGGAGAACACACACAAATAGAATTATTCCGTGCGTCCTGCAAACGGATGCATGACAGACAGGAGTCGAGGTGGAGCTGCAGCCGCTAACTTCAAGAAGTAAGCCGTAAATAAAGTGTAGGGATTTAGTACCCACATTGCCAATACCCTCTACTGATATCTTTTGGCCTACATGCTTTTTAAGACGTTTCTATTAAACACGGCGTATGTGCAATTTTATGGATTTGAATAAAAAACCAGATATATAATTTCTATAAGCCGACAATTCCGCCCTAGGGAGAACAACAAGTCTAGGAGAAAAACTCACCACTTCTATGTAT
Source organism: Drosophila ananassae (assembly GCF_017639315.1). NCBI lineage: Eukaryota > Metazoa > Arthropoda > Insecta > Diptera > Drosophilidae > Drosophila > Drosophila ananassae. The sequence goes on from NC_057930.1 coordinate 27,764,971, forward strand.
TCTATTTTTTTGTAATTATATGAATCCTAGGGTACCAGAAACTGAATGTTATGGAATTTTAATGTGATATTGTTGCCTTAGCAACTCGTGAAGTGAGAAGTTGCTTGTGTGTTGGTGTTGCTGCTTTTGCTGGGCAGTTGTTAGTAGGCAGGATAACGTGTGACAAGGCCGCAGGAACTTTGCGGCCCTGCATCCTGCAAGTGAGAGCGACACAGAGACTGGGGGGACCGTCCAGGAAGTACCGGATGTCACCGGATGTTATGTGTATGTGTGTGCTACTGCGACTCCCTTGTCGTGTGACTTCGGTCATGGTTATGACTCTCAGCGCAGTCTCAGGTGTGTACGTTTGCTCCTCGACTTCTCACTCCTTTCGCATTGGGAAACAATTCAGGCTTTGTATGGTCATGTCAGCAGAATATTAGCTGAGTTTCCAACAGAAAGAAACTCGTATGCATTTTGTAGACATCCACATTTTAGCTCTTATGGAAATAATTTAGAACATACTTTAAGTTACATCGCGTTCACTAAAATCTTCTATTACATTTCCCACAGCATAACTCAATTTGCACGACACATATTTTTCATTTCGAAAGCTATCAGCACGACTCAAAGCAATAATTAATTAATTATAGGAAATGAAATGCCGCAAAGTTTCTCACCTAGTGAACGAATTTCCAAAATTCCAATTTCCCACGCCCCCACAAAAATGTCGGGCGAATTGCCAAACACCACCTGAATTCAGGCTCCTCATTTCCCCGCGAAACATCCCACCTCTCTCTATTATTTTGTCAAATGTATATTTATTACCGGAAATGTAAAACAACAATGTTGAGGGAAAATGAGTGGGGCGGCCAGGAAGGGGAGCCAACGTGAATTGCGACCAAAATGACAACGGTGGCAACAGATGCCGAATGAGGTGGTATCCTTATGGGGCATGGGGCTGGTTCTAAACTGGGGAATATCTGTTATGCCATGGAGAATTTTAGCAGGAAATTATTTTAATTGATTTTCGCGTGACACTTTGTTATTACAGTCTAAATGAGATTTCTGACTCTGAAAAAATAAGACAATGCTAACGAAATGGGACATATTATGGTATCTAGGAGCTTAATTTAACTAAATTTTTAAAAATTGGTTTTATCTCCATGTTTCCATATTTGGAGAAAAATCTATATTTAAGTCCCTTGTTTGTCCTTTGAAATCAGTTATATAATAAAAGGGGCGCAGATCCAGGACTAAACAATCGGTTGAGTGGGAGTAGGACGGTGAGGTCTCCCACTTTTCCGTGTTTTGCTTATTTGTTGAAACAGATGGCACAGTTATAACCAGTTGCCGTTTTAGCTGCTTTTGTTGCTTGTTTCGTTGCGGTCGCCAATGGTTTGGTTTGGTTTTTGTATAGAAATTTTTTTAGTAAAGTTTCGATTATAACTTTTTGAGAAGAAAGCGTACTAGCATGCGAAATTGAAGGGGCCAGTAGTTCAGTAGTCATGGACCAAGTACAGCAGTCATTATAACTTTTGCAAAAATTCCCAGCACACGCACAGGAAAGCTTAAATATTGTTTAAAGCGGTTGACCTTGCCAAGTTGTATTTGTCAGGAAGCTCTGTTTTTGCTTCGCTTTAAACTATTGAAATACTTTTTTGCCAATGTTAGCTTTTGTGGGAATACATTAATGATAAAACCACCGCATGCACCTATGAAATCGTTGAAAAAATAAAATGTATATGGACTATGTGTAATTAAAATCTAACAATTTGGAATAAATGAACAGCGAACCGCAGGAGGCTCCCCAGTGCCAGAAGTGGTTAATGCGCCCCCTGCGCTGTTTTCAATACTAAATTTCGGTGGTCACCACAACCTATTTATAAACATTTACCCGAATTTAACGCACAGCCCGTCCCTGCCAGGTCGTCCATACATTCATACATATTTGTGTGCGGGCAGGCCGTTTGGAATTTCGTACAGGGGCTGCATATCCGTTTGTGGCGGACCACAAACGCTGCGGCTGCTTGGCAGTCGCCGCCTCACCAGCCTGTCCTGGCCCACAGGATCTCTGCCACGCCCCATGGCTTAACCGGTTGATTGCCTTCGCTGCTGGATGGGGTCAACGAAAAAATAACTCCGAAAATGTCAATACCCACGCACAATCGCATTTATCAGACGATCAAAGCCATGAATTTACAGGAAATCGTTTATTTCTTAATTAAAAAGGCGGATGGCAGTTTTTGTATGACGTAAATCTGTTGACCGAAAGTAACAAGATAATGCAACCCCATATTTTCGAGGGGTAACAAGATAAATCCGGGTAAGGACCTCCTGGAACAGAGCGGTATCGACATTTTTCCGCCCGCAGGCTATTCAAAAATAGCTTTGACTTGAATTTGGGAAACTTCATTTCCGCAAAAAAATCGGGTTTGAAGGTTTTGCGAACTTATCTATTTTCCATTTTAATCTGAAACTTTTGTTTGTAGTGCCAAGACAATCGGCGTATTAAAAGCTACCAAATCGAAACAACTACAGACTGCATGCTCTGAGTACTATAAAAATTCAATTACTTTATTTCGGGTCCCTCATCCGATTTTCGCACACTCTCCTCCCATATGTTTGTTCGCCATGTTTCTGCCACAAAACAAACCCAGCGCCCGCTCTGCTCCTTCTCCCCCCAAAAGCCCTATACCACCACCCATACACTCATAGAAGGACGGTGCAGATGCACAGTTACGCCACCTGTCAGTTGCTCTAAACACCAAACATTTTCAACCTCTTTTTACACGCTCGCGAAATTACATAGAAGTTTCCACCCGCTGCCGAAAGAAATGGCACGGTGGTGCCTAGGAGGGACGAGCTGGCAGCGAGGACACACAGAGATGGCGGCAGAAAGGAAAAAGGAAACCATACCCGGACCATTTCGCAACTTGTGCCCATTGCACACATTTGCGGCTCTTCGCATGAGCGCCCAACTTTACTTGCCAAAAACTCCCAAGAACACCAGCATTTTTTCAGTCTCTGTAAGTTTTTTGGCCTGGTTTTCTTTCTATGGTCTATTTCAATGCTGGCTTGCTTTTAGCTGGAAATCTTTTTTGGCGTGTCCTGGGTTATCTGCAAGCTCGAGTGTGAATGAGATGGGCAGGACGACCGTGATAGAGATGAAAGCGTGATTTCTAGAATTTGGAACTTGGAACACAATTACACACAAAGCTATTCAGGGAGATCTACAACTCGTACTAAACTCTATAGGCTTGCAAGCTCCAAAAAATACATACAATTGTCTGTGACTTCAATATTGCTTATTGCACTTCTTACGAGTCATACATAAACACATACTCACGTGTAAAATAATTCAATGTGCTAACATTACCATATCTAAGTAACGATTAGTTTCTGATCCTGTGTCTTTTCCTATTCGGGTGCGGCCAAGACAAATTCGTTTGTGAGCAGCGGCAGCAAATAGGGTCTTGGGCAAAGACGACGGTAGCTGCTGCATTTGTGGGAGCTCGCTGACTGGCTTCTGTCGGTGCTTTTTAGCTTTTAGTTAAATAGAACTTGATGCAGAATCTTTCGGGCTCCTACATGGCTCGGTGTGTGTACTTTGGTCTTGGCTGCGTTTTTGGCACTTGTGCTGATTGGCCACATGTCAGCCACCGAATGATACCCGTCTGTGCTGCAAAAAATTTATTTGAAAACAGTGTTGTGGGCTTCAAATTGGCTTGACTAATTGCATTAGCTGCAGTGAGGAACCAGGTAGTTTCGAATACAGTCTATACGATGCACTCGATTCAATCAGATGCTGTTAATATATTTGATTCTATCAACTTTGATGTTATCGACTGGGGAAAACAAGGATTTTGTAAATCGTAAGTACAGAACCACGCGAGTAGTTAACCCCTTTTATTCCTGCATAATTTATATTACTCTTTTTTCAGCTCTATGTAAGAAGTCGCGCACTTCGAAAAAATGTAAGCATCCTCAATATAAATGGTTTTTAACTCGCAACAAAGTTTCATGCTATCCAGTACTAGCTTGTTTCAATGGTTTTAAATTTCGAATGGACTGCGAACGTCTTTGCATCCTACCCCGCAAAAAGCCAGCAAAAAAGAAGGAGGGGAATGGTGTAATAAGCATTTTAGAAAATATTGAAAGGCAGTTGGGCGCGCAGGCCACAAAAAATTATGGCGTTAAAGTTAAAAATGCAACCACTAAAATAATTTATAAAATTACCAATTTTTTAAAAGTTACTACAACCTCTTATGCACCCATTACAGAGAACAGTACTTCCAGTCCTATTACGATTAAGGAACTCTACGCCCGATAATGTCAAAATTTAAAAAGGTGTTCAAAGAAAAAGGTGGAAAGGTTGGACAAATTTTAAGGATAGGAACATACATTTTTCGAAATATTATTACCACTGCATGGTGAATGAATAAAAAATGCTATAATATTTAATTGAAAAGCTTAACAGAATTCGGTAAACAAACAATAAAAATTGTACAACCTTTACTTTTTACAAGAGCTACGAAACTTAATTATGAGGCATTTAGAGTATGAAATAAACCTCCTGTTGCCATTCAGGATAATTACGGAACATGAAACAACAACACAAAGGGAGCCTGGTAACAAAAATGTCACCCAACAAAAACAACAAATAACCGCAACTACTTAGCAACATTATACACTTCCGTGCCAGCATCAGGATCTGAAAAACCAACCCAAAACGTAATTATTGTTGCGGTAAATGCGGCGCATCCCACCATGCCCCTAGACCGCAGACCCGGCTTTTTAATTTCTTTATAAAAAAGCATGGAAAAAAATGTAAAGTATGAGAAAGTCGATTCGGCGTACCGACTCTGAAATACGCAGTGATATTGAACTTTTAAACTACAATTTAAATTATCTATGTATGATTGGCAGGGAAAGAAATAAATTTGTATCGAGCTTAAAAAAAGAATTTTATTTTGATATTCATTTGAAGCAACGGATGAATTAGAAACGAATCATTTTAAAACCACAATATACCCTAAAAATTGAGGTAAAAACCGACTCGAAAAGACAAACGTAGGAAGTGGGTCCTGTAGAGTGGGTGGACTGCGTGCGAAAGAGAAGTGTATATGTCAGCCTGCCGCGAAAATTAATCCATTTGCTGTGACAATGACTTTTATGCGGTTTCCAGCAACGCGGCGGCGGGGGCCATCATCCGGAATCGCCGGCCAGGAAGGCACTACGGCCGGACAGTCGGCAAAGTCAAGCCGCAGGCGAAATGCGGGCCGGGACGGGGCCGGGCCGGAGACTAACTTGTGGAAATAGACCATGCCGGCTAGGACGGGGAGAGAAGCGGGGCGAGAAAAGCAAGAAAAAAACGCTGGGGCGCTTCACAATGCTGCCACATGTAAATATTTGGCGACATTTATAAAAAATGTTTTCGGACTACCCGAGCCCCTGATTTCGACCGAAGCCGCGAAGCCTTATCAAAGCAATTATCTCTAAGATGCTTGCCCTCCGTCCACCCACTATTCCCAGAACCACGTCGCACAGTGGGAACTGTCTCTGAAGCAATATACATTGGTTTTAAAATAATCTCAAAACTGAACTCTCCAAAATAATTCCCTGTAGGAAAAATAACTGATTTGTCTGTATGAGGATACACAGTTTGAAGCACCATTTAAAATAAGAAGTAATAATTCCGCTGCGACCACTGTCCACCATTGACAGTGACAGTGACCGGCGACTTCTATTGTGGAAAGTACCCTCGTTTGCCGGCCAGTTTCCATTGTTTGATTTGGAGCAGTAACGGAGACAAAGTACATAACATTTCTCTTGATTTTCGCTATCTCTTTCTGGGCCACCACTTTTGCGGCGGATTTGGCAAATGCCGAAAATTGTCAAATGTTGCGGTCAATTGGGGGGTCAAGGGGAGTCGGAGTCAGACAAGTTTATTTGGTGGGTCGTAAGAGCTTGAAAAGTACTCATTGTCTGTGCATGTTTTAAGCCTCTCAGAGCCTTTCAGCCTTTCGCGAAGCTTTTACAAATTCTTATTAGGTTTATTGGCAGCCTTAAGATTAAAGCAAGATCTTTTATACAGGATTCGCTAATACTAAGCACAAATCACTATTTACATTGGGCCTGTGATTGATAAAGCGCCATACTCGATTAGCCGAAAATATTCTGCTTAATGGCAGCCCAAACACCTTGACCTCGTCTCGGGGTTAAATCATTTTCAATCTCCTTGTGGTACTGCTCCCGCAGCAAAGGATCCATGGGTCCCCAGTTCTTCTTCGGTGTAAACGCACCGCGAATCTTCGCGCCCACTGTTTTGCCCGGGTCTCTGATAATAGCCACTATCATCCAGATGGGAAGCTGCAGAATTCCAAAGGCTGTGATCATCCAGCCAATGCCTATGAATATAATTTATGTTGATGACTCGGAAAAGACATTACAATAAAAGTTCTCACTGTAAGCCCAAGAAGGGTAGATCACATTGTTGTAGGTCAGAGGCTCGTAGGTTGCGTAGAAATATACCAGGATAGTGGTCATAATTAGAGGAGTGATAATGCTCCAGCAGAGTCTCCAGTACAGGCCCACTTTGCGTCCCAACATGAACTCAATATCCTTACAAAGACGATCGGTACCGTAGATCCAACCGACAGTATACAGCTCAGCGATTCCCAGCACTAGAGCAATCATTGAGGCTCCAAAGAAGTCCACTAGGGTCAGCATGTATTGTCCTCCCTGAAAAAGTTGAATTTGTTTTAAAGATATTCTTATTGTTTCGGTCGAAGAATATAAGCCTTATTCCAATTTTCATCAACGATTTCTTTGAATACAACAGTACGTATACGTAATATATGCCTAGAATATTACGTATACGTAATATATTCATCTGTCTGGACGTATACGTTTAAACTTAAAAAGGCCGAAATATTATGTGTATTATATGCTTACGGGTGTTATATATAAAAGTCCGATCATAAAGCTGACAACAGCTATTAGCAGCGAGCATTGCCACTGTTTGAAGTTGGGAAACCGATCCCGGATGGCAGTCACTGAACAAGATGTCATGGCAATGTTGGAGCCGATTCCCAGAACAAACAACATAAGGAAGAACAGCACCGAAAATATCTGCGGCAGGCTCTTGAACTTGGCTATGGCGTCCGGGTAGGAAATGAAGGCCAGACCCGCGCCACCCTTTACCACAGTTCCAATGTCATCGGTGCCGATCTCGTGAGCCAAATGTCCTAGGATTCCAAATATCGTGAATCCAGCCAGCAGGGAGGTAACCGTGTCCAGACTGGTCACAATAACTGCATCCCTGTGCACATTGTGGCCGAACTTGTTGAAGGAGGCGTACATAATGATGTTGCCGAAGCACACGGACAGGGAGTAGAAGCACTGGGTCACTGCTGCGTACCATACTTTCGGATCCAGGATCTTGCCCCATTGGGGCCTGATGAAGTAGTAAATGCCATCAATTGACCCTGGCAGAGTTACGGCCCGTACCAGAAGGACCCCCATGACGATGTAGGGGAAGATGGCCAGGAAGTAAGAGGCCTTTCCGGAACTTTTGACGCCCCGACGAATGATGAAAAACACACAGGCCCAGGCCAAGAAGAGGCCAAGGACTAGCTCCCAGTTGGGCAGACCGATTCCATCCTCGATATTAGGCAACTCGTGCAGGACTTCTTTGCTATATATGGATAAAAATGTCTAATTAGGATAGAGATTAGGATCAGAAGAAGCCACCACCAATCAACCATCACCATTTTTACATGCGTTTATGACACTTTCTCAAAAATCAAAGAAAAAAATATTAGGACCGTAATTTTAAAAATTTAAAAAACCTTTTGTTTTGGTACATTAATGAATTTAAATAGAAAATGTGAATTTTAAGGTCTATGACAATATTTCCAAAGCGCATTAATGAATTTCTTAGTAAGCATCATATCCGCATATTGCCAGACAACTTAGCACTTACACAAAATACCATTCCGAACTGGTGATCACCCGCTCAGTTTCTGATTTGATTGTGTAATTTTGCAATCGCTGATCACCGCCATCCACACGAAGCCAATCACTTGCGTCGGGGGCTGAGTTGATGCAGTTGGGTCCCCACTCCGCAAGGCATGTGGCCCAGGGCAATGGGTTGCGGAATGATTCAATGAAATATCTGCCAATTATCGCTACCAGGGCGGCATAGTAAGTGCTCAGCATAAACACCTGGAACGCCTGACCGGCTCCGACACCTTTTTTCATTCGATTTACGGAAAAAACGAGTTACGGGGAAAAAAAACGAGTTAAAACAAATATCAGATGAGTTAAAAGAGAGTTGTGAGCGTTAATATGAAAGTGATTTGAAGAGTAGAGTGGTAACACAGATTAGTTAGTAATACCTTAAAAGAATCTAAACCAAATTATTTGTTACTTAAAGCAAATTTAATTTTTAATTAAGAACAAAAGCAAAGCCAGATCAGTCAAGTTTACGGCCAAGGCCATACAATGTTGTGAATGGTCCCCAGCGACTCAATACAAATATTGACGCTGGCGGTGGTGATGGATCCCAATTGGATGTCAGTCAGATGGAATAATTTTCCGATTTGGATGGTGCAATCGCTGCGGTCTATTGCACCGCCACAACACAATTGATGGCAATAGGCGCTATGATTGCCGGCTCGGGATGCGGGTACTCATTCAATTAGGCCAGCAATAAAGCGGACATCGCCGCCTTTGCGGGCGTGCCATAAACTTGAGTCTACAGTCGCGATTTCGCGACCAGAGCGGCGATAAGATTAACCACAGAAATGCACACACACCGACGCACAACACCGAAAAACATGCGGCTGCAGCCAATCCACCAACCGAACTGGCCGAACAAAGCAAACCACTTACAGAAAATACAGCTCGGCGGATGCCACAGGCTGCTGATGGGGCAGACCATCCGTTTCCATGGGGCTGACCAATTTGGAGGTGTTGCCCTGACTGGACGCCACACAGATGGACTGCCAGTCCGTCCGGCATTCGGCCCAGGGCAGTGGAGAGCGGAACGAATCGAACAGGTAGCGCAGGGTTATGCCCATTATGGCCACGTAGTAAGTGGTAACCATAGATATCGATATCACCTGGCCAATTCCAACACCTACAGGATGCGGTCGCGCGTATGGGACAGGCAGGTTTGTTGATGAACTGAATGGGGATGTACTTTCTGCCTATCGAAGTTGCCACGCTCGAGGAGGTTTGGCTTTTACAACATACTCTCTTTTTAAATAATTTACCGATTAAACATACTCTTTTTAATTCTAGAGAAACAATTGCAGGTCTTTAGCAAAATGAATAAGACAATACATAAGAATGCAAATCTCTGTTGTCCTTAGATTTTTTTTGCTTTAAGAAAAAATACTTATTTTCATTATTTTGCTTAAATTTGGAATTTGTAAGACGATTTTTTCGCCCCAAGGGCATGGCAGCTTCGATGTGACTGAAACTTACTCGAAAACGCTTACCTTTCATGGCCGGACACAAATCGAAAACCTTTACCGAGCCGCGGCTTGAAAACTGGCCAATTACCATTTCCAGATAGTAAATCGGTTTGCCAATCAGGAACAGGACAATGAGATATGGGATGAGGAAGGCACCACCCCCATTGTCCAGGGCGGTGAAAGGGAAGCGCCACACGTTTCCGAGGCCCACGGACATGGCGATGCACGACATCAAGAACTCGATTCCCTTGCCCCAGGTGGCACGTTCCTCCGGCGACTTTCGGGCCTCTGGGTCGGTTGTATTATCACGGGGAACGGAACTGGTGGCCTGTGGAACGATGATTAGTGGCTCCACGGACTATATTACGAATGGCACTTACCGAAATTTCCACGGTGCTGGCTGTGCTGCGGCCATCGTCGTTTACAAAAGCAGAGTTTTGGTAATTCCTGCGGGACGACTCCATTTTGCCTGAAAGTAATTCCAGTCGAGTGTTCTATTAGCATCGGATTGTGGAGTGGAAATGGTTGGACGCCATGGGGAATAGTCTCTGTGGAGGCTGTATAACTGACAATCAGTAGAAACCTAGCTGATCTTGAAGATAAGGAATGATGTCACTGTCACGGGAAAGATAAACCCAGATTGTCAGTCTTTTTAGAGAAAGAGAGGGTTGCTGCATCGCCCTTTAGATACCAAAATTATGGCTGATAAAGAGATGTTTCTAAGCAGATACGAATGGTCGAAAAGTATGATCCACGACGAACCACAATAAAATCTAGACAATGCATTTCTTAATTTGTGGCGATTCATTAGAATAAATAAGATATAATGTATCTTTTCTGACAATTATAGCTCGGACACAAAGTTATCTTATCAAATGGATGTTAAGTGCGGATCTCTAATAAATTGTCTTCATGATGTCTGAAAAAATTTTCTCGACTATTTAAGTTCTCACATTAATTTACACCTCGTTTGATTTACTTCATCAAGATGTGAATCATTATAAGTGTGAAAACCTGAGTGCGGTATACATATTAACCATTGGCGAACAAATATTTTCGTGTGTAAATGTTAATATATTTACAGCTGACTTGACGAACCGGTTGACAGTAGCATGAAATATTGACACGTCTTGCTTGCATTTATTTAGAATTATTAATTGACTCGGAGGTGGGCACGTTTGGCGATCAAAATATGGCTTGTCAGTTTAATTCAGTCGCTTGTTAAACATTCGGCTCTGTTCGATTCATTAAAGGAGTCCATAAATTTGACTATTCAATTAGCAAAGGAATGTATAAATCATGCATTTTCGTTTGAGGTATTTACTTGTTTATTGAAGCAATTATTTGTTTGATGATATTAAAAATGCAACCTAATTGACACTGGTATGTGCAGTCGTTGATTACAAAATTTCTATCCCAGGGTCTAAAATGTTTACGTTTAGATAACTTTATTACCAAGAGACATTTATGATTTTAATGAGAGAGTGATAAAAACGACTATGGTATTGACAATGTCGCATGCTAAATTTCTTCGCGGAAAAACGTCATAAAATGTGATATATTAGTTTGTTTAAAAAATATTTATGCATATAAAAAATGGATATAATATGCTCATTTATTGTACGCAATCTCATCTCATTAATAAAGGCAAAAAACTTGACTGCCAAACGAGCAATGGAACATTAAATTAATTTTATTTTTTCGACCATTTTGAAACTGGTTTTCAATTCTTGTTAAAAATAAAATGAATTCAAAGCAGACGTTCGACGACGGAAAAAATGATTCCCCATCAGATGAGTCAGAGAAGTCGAGATCTATCCCCAGGCTGTGCCTGAACTCTTAATTTATGGAATCTAAAGAGATTGTTTTATGACGTCATGCTTATAAATCTTTTTAGATAAGTTACAAGCAGCTTAAACTGGAAATCTCTTGAAATGCAAGAGGTAATTAATTTGTTTATTTTATTTAAGAAATGTTTTTTTTTGTTTTCTGGCAATGCGTACTGTTCTTCAATCGAATTCAAACACCCGATGATAAAAAGCCACTCCACAGTTTTTTTAACTAAAACACTTCAATCGACTACCGTCGGGGCATTAGCATGCAAAAACGTGTTTTATGGACAACTTGTTGCGGTTACTGCCAAAACAAACAGACGGTAACGATCGATAGACGAATCACAATTATTCATATTATGTATGCAGTTTTATGTTACGAACCCACGTTGCGTATACGTCATAACATTTATGGTGGTGATGGGTCTCAGCCAAAGGTCAGTTCATTGGGTTTTTATATCAAAACCGTTACTAAGGTTGGCCAACGAATGCCCCAGGGTGCTTATATTGGTGCTTGGATTTAGACAAGGAATCCATTTGTCAGGTGTCTTGCATTCTTTATAGTCCGTGTTGTGGTACTTCATGAATCTGTTCCGAAGCAGTGGTGTTTACTTTATGGATTTAGCCCCGACTCGCTCTACCTAATTTGCATGATCTTTGCTTCCTTGAACCGACGTGTTGGTATTTTAGTTTTTACCTGTACTTTTAAGCGTCTTCTTATTTTTCCCTCAGCAATGAGGGTTGCACCTTCGCCTGCGTCTTGTATGCCGGGCGACGATTGAGCTTATGCTGATTTTCTGGTATTGTTGTTGGCAATTTGAATGGCCGATGTTGTTGGTATGTCAGATGTTGAAGTAGGTAAAGTAACAAGCGGCTCTAACCACTTTGAACCGGCTGTAGTTATTTTTGTTGCTGGCCAATTAAGGCTCTTTGCCCAGCCAAGGTTGTTAAAATGTTAAGTGTCGAGCACTTTTAGTTTTAATTCTATTATTTAACAAAACTTTAAACTCAAATTACTGAGCATCTCTGCACACGATTTTCGAATATTTTCGAATTTGTCAAAACGAAAACCCGTTATTATTGCATTAGCCTTTGGGCAGGTGGTCGCCGAGCGCGTTTCCCGATCACGTGAGCCAAAAGCCGAAAAAGCCAAGCCGAGTGCCCGCAGCCAACTGAATGAGCCAGGGCAAGGTTTCGATGGTTTTATTGTGAACTTGACTCTAGAGCCGTTGCCGTATTCAGCCATCGTTAATGCAGGTAATATAGGTGAAAGCTTGGCCTACGGTTTTAGAGTCATTGGGCGTGCGTCCAGACTAGGAAAAGATCGCTTCCAACGGTGTGTGTCTTGGTTCTTGGTTTGAACTTTGGATAAGCCACGATATTGTGTAAAATATATCATTTGTAATTTTCAGTGATTAATTTGAAGTATTTCACTTATTCATAAATTTGTCGGCATTAAAATCTCGTATTATAACTGAAATAAACTTACTGCAAAATCCTTTCAGGTATTCCTTTCAAGAATCGAGGATCTATGATTTTGAAAGGTGAATATGTGAATAATATGGATCTTAATATTTTATTCCAAGGTTATGATAGAAATTGAGAGAGAATCAATATACTAGTTATTGAAGGTATTCCTCTCAAGGATCGAGCAGAAATTGGCAAGCTATAGGCATGGCAAGTGGCCCATATATGAGAGCCTCGGATTGTCTCTTAAATTGTTAAATTTTCTTTTTTTTTGTTTTATACCAGCTTAGCTGGAGATTTTTCTTGCACTTTTCTTAGCTTAAACTTCATTTTGGGGTCTTTATTTGCTTTAGCTCCAGGCTATAAGCCATGGCAAGCTGCACTTACACTTTTCTCATTAAGCTTACCGATGGACCAACACTCACATACACCATATAACCCTATGTACATGCGTTTGTACATAAACATAGGGCCATTGTTCTTATTTGACCAAAAAGAGCTGAAGTCGGAGACGCATCAGAGGAAGGAAGCTAAGCAAAACAACACAAATTGTTATGATAAAAGTTTTTATCAAGTTTTCGTTTCGTTTTTGTGTGTCGTCATCGTCTTGGCCTCGGTCTAGCTCAGTCGTTGATTTTCCCCATAAGATAGGAAAAGCTCTGAGAAAGAGAGATGGCAGGGAGGAAGAAAGGGAAGGAAAGAGTTTTTCGTTGGCTAGCTGGAAAATGCATAAAACAAAGCCCCCAGGGAGTATAGTCCGAGAAGGTGGAGCGAGCTGGTTTGTCTCATAAAATGTTAACTACTTGCAAAAATACTGCTAACTGGTAAAACTTTAAGCCAAAAATCATTAAGTCTGCACAGAGAATTCTGTCAGAGTTGTAGTGTGAGAGCGCCAGACTCTGGGCGAAGGATGTGGGGCAAGAAGTTTCCATGTTTTATGCTAGAAAATTGGTTGCATGGCCATTTTGCGGTTCACTCCGAGCCACAGAGGGATTTTCCCCACGTCCTTTTTAGATGCAACATCTACTGTAGGTTTTGGTTTTTGCCATTATGACTGGGACCTTGGGGAGTGACAAAAGTGGACAATATCGGAACTGGTCACTTCTCAGAGCACAAGCAAATATTATCCCTGTGACCCCTTTGCCTGCTTCTAGCTCGTTCTCTCTCAAGCACACAACTTTTTAATTGCAATTAAAAACTAAGCAAAAGTCTGGGCTAAGAAAATTTTCAATCCCAGGCTTAGCTGCTCCATTTCTGTTTGTTTTTGCTTCCAAATTAAATGACAGGAGCTGAAAGCGAAAAAGTTACACATTTCCTTTTTACGTGTTTATTTTAAAAATTAATTCTAGGGTTTTAAAAAATTATTCAGCGCTTCTGGAAGCCTGCTTCTTAGAGTATTGTCTAGTAACAAATAAATTGAATTAAGTTTTAGTTGGATAATATATTTGGGTATATGCACATCCTTTTGTTTCACATTATGAAATTCTTTCGTATGAAATTCTGGTTTTGTTATTAAGGTTATTGTGCAATTTTCATTATTATGTTAACAATTGAAATCAAAGCTCGCTTGATCCCCCATTGTGGTTAATGCTGAGTCCTGGCGAAAATGAAATGAAAAAGTTTCTTATAATTTTTCGGCACACTAGGATGCGTTCACTCTGCAGACGCTGTCTTAACTGCCCAACTTTCCATGGTTTTCGGAGGCTGCAGTGGGCCGGATATCCATGTCCGACCGCTTCAAAGGCTCCTTTGGCTTTTGTGGCTGGGCTAGAAATCATTTCACTGCCGGACCAAACTCCTCCCACATATCCTCGACTCCGACTACTCACATGTTATGTGCAAGGTAATCTCCTTTATTACTGCGGCAACTTTTGCCCAAAAACGCTGCGCGGGGGTGTCGGGCATAAAACAGGATTTTCAGAAGCTAGGTCGTCGTTGTCGTTTACAACTTTTGCATAACAGGCAATGGGACAAACTGTAAGCATTACGCAAATGTTTATTTGCGGACACAAAAAGTCACCAAGCCATAAAACAAGTTTTCCTCAAATTATATATTGGACAAATCTCGTAAACGTTCCGAGCCGGGCGCTAATTGAAAATGATTCTGGCCTGTAAATATCCTGTCTTCCGCTGTAGGTAAGCAGTCGCAACCAGGATATGACAAATTACTTTGCGCAGTTGAATAATTATTATCAAAATTAGCAAGATTCTTGTTATTACTTGGTTTTTTCAATTTCGAGCGAGTTTATTGGTAAAACTTAAAGCCTTACTAGCATGGTCCTAGACTCCTAAAATAGGATATTTAAATATCCTTTTTATCCGTCCTCGCTTACTCTTTCCTAACAACATTTCTCCTTTGTTTTTTCTATTTGTTCGCCATTTGGCTTTTATTGCCACACGCGCTTAGGGCTCTAAATTTTAATGCGTTTTCATTTCCAGCGTTTCCTGAATATGTTTTTTTAATGGTTTCGTAAGCTCCCAGAAGGAAAGGAGAGTAATATTTTTACTTAATCTTGAGGAATGGAGTGACCAATTGAGGGCCTTCAGTGTTTCACATTGTTTTCTTAGAACTATGCATATTTTTCCGTTTGTATATTTACTCTTATTAGGACTATTCTGCATCCACTCTGTAGGAATAATATTAGCCCTTCTGGCCATGTTATTAGTCAGGCTGACAGAACCAGCTGGCCGCAGAAGATGATCAGTGGATTACCACAGCATCAGCAGTGCTCGTGGCATTGGAGGAGTGAAAGTGGCTGGAGGAGATGCAGCAGAAAGCCGCCATTTTTCTGGCTTGTTTGACAATGGTTGCGGTGTGGAGCATGGAGTTCGGAACATGGCCGCCATTCATCGTCCGTTCGTGCGGAGCGGCAGCCGGAAGCTGCAGCAGATGTTGAACGTGACCATGACAACGATTCCATCCGTACACCGAAAAAAGAAAGAGTGCTTCTGCACCTGAATATTGATTGGGCTGAAAATGACAAATTTAAAATGAAAATCTTCCCTCCATTTGTTACCTAGCTGTATTATTAATCAGAAATGTGTAATAGTTTTATTGACTTTTTCCTTCAGTGTACTATGGCTTACCATAGCCATACAACCACTAATGCTGTGCTAGTTGTTATGGCTGTTGTTCGACTCAAAGAGGCATGCAATGCAAGTTGTTATAGTTAGCTGACTCTTGTGGTGCGTGCAGTTTGCAAGTTTTCCGCTGCAAGTTGGGCGTGCTCCTTATTCTTGGACAGTGGGACAGGGATGCCGATTTCTCAACACCTTATCGGTGGATACACACCAATAATTTGGTGCGTTTTATGTTTCTCTATCCGGCAACGCCGGTTCACCTCCTCCACCCCCACCAGCAAAAGTTGAAAAGATTCTTTGAGACAAAGCTATCGGGGTACTTTTTTCGGCTGAGTCCTTTTTAGCCTTCCTTCCTTTGAGTGTGAAAATGGAAATGTGTCTGAAGGCGTTCAGCTTGTCAAGGGTTAAGCGAGAGGTGAAATTCGAGCTCGCTTCGATGCATCGCCAGGCGACGACTTTTGTCTTCTGATGCCTTTGATGGGGCGCGCCTAATTAGCATCGGGGCGAAACAAATTGCTTGTTAATTAAATAACGCCGAAACATGAAAAGGATTTCGTTCTTTTGTATTTTCTTTCACGCAAAACAGTTCAAGTGGCATCGAACCCATCAACAGCCACTCAAGGCTTCGAGAGAAATTCTGTGAAATCAGTTTGAATTCATTTAAAAAATGGGAATGTAGGGGAAATTAAAAAAAATGTGGGGCATGTTTTTAATTTTCAGTCTCTATTGGATCAGCTTTTTTGTAGGAACAATTAAGGGTAAATAGAGTACAGCGTTTGTCCTTATCTTCTTGTTGCGCCACTTAAAAGGATGAGTCCACAATGTCTGCGTTTGAGTGACCAACTTCTTCTAGCCCTTTCGGAATTAGTACTGCCAACCAATAAACTGCAATACCAGGGCAGGGACTGGAATACCATTCTGTTTTGTCCGTACTGCGATGGCAATTTTATGTCAGCTGCAGTGCAATATGGAAAAGGAGGCGGTGGCCCGAAATTTTGAAAACGTCCATGTCGCGGGTCATTAGAGACACGCGATGCCTGCAACTAGTGCGAGGAAATCGTAAAATCGAAACCACAAAGGGCGGCGGCCCGAGGGAAACGCCACAGTCGAACGAACTGTGAAGCGCTGCCAACCGCAGTTGATGGGCAGGAAAATGCTTTCGGGAAACGGAAGGAAAAGGAAACCGATCGTTGACCAAACACTGCGTCTCTTATGCGTATTCGAGAGCAGTAAATTAAAGGCAAATAGGGGGAAGCCAGGTCCAATTAGCTTATACTTAGATTGAGAGGTAAGTTCATATTTTATTAAATAAATACAAAAATTCTGAAATGAGGTTTTTGATCCAAAACTATTCATGCAAACTATTCTAGTTCTCCCCTTGTAATTTTTTGCTCGCAATATTTGATGCCCTGTGATTTTGCCATATTTTCTTACCTTTGTTATGCTCACATCTGTCGTTGTCATGGCCCGAAGAATTTTTCCATTTTCCGATATTGTGTGGTTGCTGTGCGAAGCAGCAGGTGCATGGACCTAAACGTTTTTCTATTCACTTTTGCCTAATGCGTGTATGAATGTATGTGCGAGTGTGCATGAAACTCAATTCAAAAATACTTAACAAACATTTATTTGAATTTTTCCCTTTTCGTATTTTTTCTATTATTGGCAGCTCCAAATGCTTCGCAGTTGTTGTAATAAAAATGCAAATAACTCGAACTCGAATGGGTTCGGTTAGTCGTATGCAAAGTGCCAAAAGCTAGAAAAATCTCCCCCTCACTTTCTCACTGGGCGTTTCCCTATATTTTCCGTTTTGGTCACGAGCATGCACATAATTTTAATGCCAATTCAATTTAATGGTTCATTTCATATGAAAATTGTAAAAAGTCATGGCTGCTGTGGCCGAAAAAATGAAAAGATGGGACGCCCCGTTGGAACTCCTTCGAATATTTGGTTGGTGATGTCGAATATAAATATTGTTGTTGTTGGCACTTTGGCATTTTGTCATGCGTGATTTTCAGCGTTGACGAAAAAGGGATGAATAGGGGGCATAGGGGTTCTAGAGAGAAGCAGCTCCCCTTTGTATGAATGCAGCTGCAGGCAACAAAAGAATTTTTTTATTTCACTGGCATTATATTTATTTTTGTTACGCATGTTTTCTTGCACTGCCTCAAAAGTACCGTGCAATGCTTTAAGAAATAAAATACGTTCTGCTTATATATATTGCCTATATTAATTATAGTTTACTTCTTGTATATAGTTGGATTATTAACTTCTCATATCTGTAGGGTAATTGGTGTACGAATAAGTTCGTTACCAAGCTCAATTTTTCATCAGGCACGTATTAAATTTGTGAAATATGCATTTGTATTTTGATTTTTCCCATATGTTCTCCTGCACTCGCTCCCATTCATTAGATTTACAGTCAATGTAATTTAAATAATAGTTGCTATGGTAGCTTTTTTGGTATTGACATGTGAAGAGTTCCTTTTTGGTATAATAAGTAATGAGTAGCACAGCATAAACCTTGGTCCTTATGCTAACTGCTTAAATAGAATATGACAATTTAATCACATTACCTTTAATGGCATATATTTTCCTGATTACTTTTTTTTATAGAATACATTTCCTTAAATAAAAATAGAAAGGTGCATATGTTTAATGAAAATTTGTATAAAGTATTTATGTGGTCTATACCAGCAGGTACTCCCATTTAGTTTAATGTATGAAATACTACAAGTTTCTTATTTGAAATTTTGTTTTTCTTGCAGCCAAACAAATGCTAAATTACCCATAGACTTGTTTTCTTGGATTTTGTAACATTCCGTAGTTGTTTAAATTAAAACGGTTTTCAAATTACCCAATTCTAGGAAAAAGCAGCTTACTGAAAACATAGAGTTTTCACTGCAGCTTGTTGGATATTGGTTAAAATTTTTAACAGCATTTTAATAACCTTCTATTCTCAGTAAAAGCTTTAATCCAGCGCCCTTAAAATTTGTTCATTTTTTTCAGGCCGTTTTATGGGCTTAAAACTTTAAATTGCTCCAAGCAACGAATGCCTGGGAAATATGTGCAGGGCTAATGGATTCTTTTGCCTTTATTTTCACTTTTTTGATGGGGTCGGATTGGGTGCTCGTTGTTGTGAACTAATGGAAGCGCGGACGACGACGACCTTAAAAATGTAAATAAATGTTTCTCTCGTTTTGTTGTTCACGAGCTGGCTACCTTGTGCTTAACCCCTTGAATCGCAAACACATACACACACTTACTGAGATCACCCCAGGGGGCGCGGGCAAAGGGACTCGTTTGGCCGCTTTTAATGCCGCGTAAATTTTGCAGGATAATCCAATAAAGAGATTTTCGTTGTGGCTGTTGCCGTAGTCATTGCCGCGGAGCGTACAAAAAAAAATGCCAAAAAATAGAGCTAAAACCTGTCCATGAAAACAATTGTGTTGTGTCTGGGCAACTCTGGATTCACTTATCAATTCCATTTTTTTTTTATTTTAAGAACATCGTTATAATGATTTTATTAGTTAAGATAGTTAAGTAGTAAAAAATATGATTAAATAAATAAAGTACATTTGCAATGGTGTATTGATATTGTCTGAAGGCTCAGGCCACACAATAAATACCCAGAATAATTGGAGTTTATATGCCAGACTCCCCTTTTTTGTCGGAAATCATTTCTGTTGTCCTGAAAAGGCACCAAGTGGGCTTCACGTCTGCTTGAAAGTCCTCCATCAGAAGTAAACTACTTTAAAATGGCCATGAGTGGAATTTTGAAATAATCAATCTGCATAAAAACAAGTAAATAACAACATCAATTCAAAAACAAATTGCTTTCAACAACTAAAACGCATTGAGGTGAAAGCACGTCAATTTTCATATTACTCATACGCACAGTTGAACAAACCAAAGTACACTTGGGCCAAGACAAAGGATCTCGAAGTTTTCGATCAACTTTAAACTCACTTTTGTATTAATAAAATGTATTTGCTTGTTGTTTATTTGTTTGTAACTTAAAAGAGTGATTAAGGAAATAAAAGGAATTTTTAAGTTTCAAGAAAATATAACCATAAAAAATTACGTGCTTAAAGTTCAAACTGTTTTTTTTTATATTTGATTCCATAATTTATATTTATTTGAAGTAGTTTTTGTATACACGATATTCAATAAGACGACACTAAAGTCAAACGCCAAAAGCGAAACACACTTGCTGCTGATTTTCTCATTTCATTTCACATTTCCTCGTAGCGTTGCCGATTTCCAAGACAAAACAAATAGCAAACGAAGCGTGTTGAGCAAAAATTCCTTGTGTGCTCCAAGGGGGAAGCGAAAGAAATCAATAAATTTCAAAGGAAATAATTAAGCAAGTAATTGACTTGGATTTCTTTTAGGAATTCCTCCATAAATCTCCAACAGCTAAGCTAGCTCACAGCACATATAACCTAAAATACGAGGAGGCAAGGAGCATCTTCGTCGTCGCCTCCTTGTTAGTTATATGGTGTTTGTGTGAGCAGACCAAAAAGGATTTCCAGATTAAGCATGTGAAGAGTGGCACAGTAGAGGAAACGAATGTATATCCTTTATCTTGTTGGCTTTTCATTTATTAAGTATTTTTTAAATTTAATCGATTGGTAATTCTTAAGTTCAAGTGTCCCACTGATATATATATTTCAAACTACACTGACAAACACACAGAAATTTGCATAAATTTTTGTACCTAACTGTACTCATCTAATATGTGTATGCGTGTAACAAACTGCAATTGCATTTGGGGTGTGGCGGAAACGGGGATGGTAGCCTCTATTTTACAGTTTCAACACGCCTGGAATGCGCCACACTTACACTTGCCACTAGCTGCTGGCATTCCTTGCGAGGACTTTGTGTGCGGGTGAGCTTTCGAGGATTCCGGATATATGGGCAGGGCTTGGGGTTATAAATAGACGGAGTAAGACCCAACGCCTCCAATGCCAAAGACGTCTTTCGAAATTAAAGGCGAAGGCATTTCGGCAAATATGTTTGTTTGGTCAATGCCGAAAGCCATAGAATATTTGTTCACTTTTGTACTTGTGCGTGTGACTTGTGCAGATACTGACAAGTGTTGATTGTTTGGTCGGAAAGAATTTCGGTTTCACAGAAAAGATTTAACCTTCCTCCCCCAATTGGGTTCATATCACTTTTAACCAATTTTCAATGCATTTTGGTCAAAATGAAGAATTTGCATAAAGTCTCAAACTTTTTTTTTTTTAGATTTCTGTCAAATACTTTTAGTGTATTGAAAATGTATCCTTTCGTAATTTTGTTGCTCGAAGGCACATGGATTTAATATTGAATATACTTCATTAAAAATAATAAGTTTTGATACAATTTAAGTGGCCACTTCTCGATTTTATGGCTCTTTCAATATCAGCCCGTATGATTGTGCTACGTTCTTTGCTGACTTTGGACTCTCATTCCCCTGTAGTTGCCCTCTCTGTCAAATTGTAATTTATACTGGAAAGCAGAGGCTCCAGCACCACCGGCGACTGGAGCTTAACTTTTACAATGCATCAATAAATTACATTATCCTTAATTTCCCGCGTTTTTCCGGTCAACACAGCTCCAGCGACAGCCACGACGACATTTAACCCGCCCGCAGCCCTCTGGTCAGCGCCATCGTCTCCTGCTGAGCCAGCAATTCGGAGTGGGAGGCTCGAGTTGCAGGGGCTGAGCTCTGCTAGGGGTAAGCCCGTTAAAGAAAATTGCAAAAAATTGGGGAAAATAAGTTTCATTAAACCAATATGTCGGGCACTTTATAAAGAAGGCCACAAAACGAAAGTATAGTATATATTGGCTTGAAATCAGAAGGAAAAAATGCATCTTGTTTTAAACTGAGTCCTAATATTAAAAATAAATGTGGAAACATGATCCATTACTTATCATTTTAAAGTTGATTTCCCATGGAATTTAAAACCTGGTTATGGTTTACAATGCAGATGCAAATCTTTGTTCTAATTCCGCTGACTAGTTTCTAGTTCAAATAACACAGCTCACATTCTTCGTCAAACATTCCACAATTGTCCGATATGGAACAAAATTTGGCCCGGGGCCTGGAGCACTTAGCACATAATTACATTGAGTTCTCTGTGTTCGGTGTGCGGTGTATGGCATTGGGTGGGTCAAGGGGTGGCACGACAGGCGATGGGTTGACTACTAAACCTTAATTAAGCGACGCTGTATTGCGTTTATCTGATGTTGTGTTGGCCGTTCGTTCGCCAGGCGCATATTGAATATTTGACCAATTGGACTCTCGGCCCATCTAACACTCTCAATCGGCTTCCCCAGTTAAGGATGAATTTTGGGCTAATGAGTTTATGTTGGCGGCTTTGCATTCGCTTAGATTAGTCTACGCGAATGTGCGGAAACTTAAGCTCGTTGAAAGACAATTGAATACTGCAGGAATCGTACTTTGTATTAGAGTGTTGAGATTAACTACGGCAAGCTATTAAAAATGTATTAACAACTTCAATATGTATAACAATTGAGCCACTCGGCGCAGAATATGTATTAAGTCTTAAAATATTTTATTAGGAGTATATCTTCAATGAGTTCTTGTTTTGATATGTTTTAGCCAAACACTTCGATCATGCTTTGATCTGAAATTTGATTCAAAATTACCTCAAGCTTATTGGATTTTTTACTAAATATAAAACATAATTTTAATTGAAAGCAAACGAAGTGACATCCAATTTTCATCTAGAATAATTCAAAACAATCTAAGAGCCGTCCCCATCGATCCCCCTCAACGTTTGGCCCCAAAAAAAGTGTATCGAATTCGTGGGGGCAAAATGTTGATGGGGATCGATGGGGAGTGTAATAATCGGATGACTGTTAATAATAATATAGCCTTAAAACGGGAAAAAATTCAGGTTTTGTGACTCGTTCCCTTTCGACATATTATTAACAGTTATCCGATGGTATTATTGACTCTGCATCAAAGTCAACCTTTCAAAATTAGTTTCGTTTTTGTTCGCTTTTGGCCCAAAAATGTTCATAGTGGGCATTAAAAATACGCAATATTTTTCAAAGCAATTATATTTTTTAAGACCCTTTATGCCCGAGGAAACAGACAAAGGTCTGATTGTGCCCGTGCCCAGGCTAACGACGTTTTTACTTTACAAGTAATACCGAAAACGAAATCAAAAACAACTTGTTACCGTTGTCTGTCATTGTTAAATCTTTTTTTAGTCATGGATAAGAGGGCAAAGGTCGGGACAGGGTTGAGGATATTGTTCCAATATTTTCGTAGTTGTCCTACCCACGGCCGGTGACTGTGCTTTTGTCATTCGTCAACTTTTCGCGTGGTTGACTTTTCGGGTTAAATTAATTAAGCGTGTGCGTTTTTATTGTTGATTGAATGTACCGACGGGGCGTGGTGCCCGTTGCCGACCACCACCCCTTTCAATAACCTGTTTGTTCAGTTACCCAAGGACAGTATTGACTTATGGGCTGGCTTGTCGGTGATTGAGCCGTACTTACTCCTGGGACCGAATAATTTGCGGTTGAATTATGGCCAAGAAACTTCGATCTTTCTACAAATGACTTTCTCAGGCGAAATTCAATCAAATTGAATGAGAAGGACATAAAAATCGTACAAATATTTGAAGGACGCCTAAACCGAATATAATATTAAACATTTGGCTCAAGATACGATTTTCTTTGAAGTAAGATTACAGGAAAAGTATAGTTTTATTTACTTAAATTTTTCAATGCAGAAATCAAAGAGTTATACTTTAACAGCAACAGCTGAGATCCTAACTGGCAAAAGCCAAGCCAAAGCCACCAAACCACACTGAACTGGAAATTGCGAAATAAAAGCTACTGCATCGCAGGAAGAACAGACACCCAGGACAGGGTTGGCGTTTGTTTTTTCAGTTCGTATATTTTGACTGCAGCGAAAGTTGGGCATAAAATTTACTAATTTTATAATGTGGCAGGCAGACATTTATTTCGACGCTAATTACAAACATTTAAACTTTTAATTAGTTTTCAAACAAGCAGCGCAAAAATGCAAAGCGAGTGCAGCGCAGGCGTAGCTAAAGAAAATCCTCCATCTGAGGGTCTGAGGGGAAGCTTAAGTGAAGACATTTCTACTGGAGATCTCTGAACTTGCTGCTGATGTTTTGATGTTGATGGACTTGGCTAGGGGATGGGGGAGGCAGTGTATTGCGTATGCAAATTTCGGTTTATGTCAATCGAAATGAAGAGCCGTTCACTGTTCATTTGAAGCAGTAGAGGCAAAACAAACAAATAAAAGGAAGATAATGGAAATAAAAATAAGCATGAAAATGCCATCAACAAATCCCAGTACTGATTGCCACTCAAACTAAAATGGAAATTGGCTACAAGAAAATGGCCATAAGTAGCTCCTCAAACTTCGGGGGGAGAGCCAGTGAATGGCGTAATGAAATATATAGGGGGAGTGAATCAGGGAATAATGTGACTGCTCTTGGCATCGGATGCCAAAAATTCCTGCCAGTCCTTGGCTCGACTCCCTTATTTTTTGCAGCCTACGAAGCTAATTGAACATGAACAACGATAAGGGTGGCGAATAAATTTTGAATTTACTTAGCAACATGAAACACTACTAAATATATGTTTCTAAGCTCGCTTTAGGGTAATTTCCTTTCGATTTAAATTTGATCTGTCACATAATAAATACATATACCTAATCCCGTAACTTTCTAAATCAAGGTAATTACAGAAATAGTATTCCCTACTAATGGTCCTAATGCAATACACAATCGGTTTATTACGAATTCAAGCCAATTCCACATATAGACACAAACAGGGCACAAACACACTCTCGCAATGAAATGGATATGAATATTTAATGGGAATATTTGGTGGCACCACCTGACCGCAGATTTCCTGGGCCACAAGTCATAAAAGTATTAATGCCATTTTAAGTACTTCCGCAATGAAAACTAAACACACCCACATATATGTACATAAATAATCATGGGTGTATGTACAAACCGGCAAGATAGCGCAAAAATGCAAAGCGCACTAATTCTAACTGCAGCATAAATTAAAGCTCTCATGAATAATAATTCAAGACGGTCGGGCAAGGGAAATAACCTACAATAACAACAGTCAGCTCTGTGTTAAGAGCAGGAGGAGCAGACGCCGAGCGTCAAAAAGCCACTTGAGCGAATGCGTTTCTCCTGTGTTCCCAGAATCCGATTCGTTTGCGAAATATTTTCCCGAAACTGAACAATTCTGTTTGTGTAATATGCATATTATTCTTAAATCTATTTAGTTTCTATTATTTCAGTAATTTACATTCATTAAATGGTATCGAAAATATTTCTATGTTAAAAATTATTTTGTTGATTACAGTTTTTGGAACATGGGCCACATTGGGGCTTGTGCTTGTGTCGCAAAAAGCCAACAAAATTTTATAGCTGTTGTCATTATTTCATGTGCAGTGCCACATAGTCACGCCCCCGCCCTCCGCCGGCCATCCGTTGCCACGAAGCTCAGCCAACCGAGCCACCACATTCACACACACCCATACACATACTGCACACACCCGCATCCACACACGTTGATCATACGCAGTGTTGTGCTTAAAAATTTCAAATGCATGGCACTTTAGTTCAGAGGCAGCTGCAGCAGCGTCGACGGCATCTCGTGCTCACTCAGACAGCAAGTACAACAACATTAATAACACCAACAAGGACAATTTTTCGAGTCAGATATTTTTGTTGGTCTTGTTTTTGCCTCAGCAGCTACTGCCTCTGCTACTGCTTCTGGTTTATGTTGGTTTTGTATGCGATTTTCATTTTCATATTTATTTATATGTTTTTACGCTGGCTAAACTATGAGTACAAGTGCACACTTGTCTGCCACCCAAAGCGGTGGCAAGTCCAGGACTTTGAGTGGGCTGAGGTCGGGTTTGCCTTAAAGCGGCGCCCTAACGGCCTTCAGGCATCAGCCAACCCATTATCTAGCCTCTCCCGCTCCGCTTCCTAACCGTTTTAGACCGCCAGAGCATTCATTTAAATGTAGTATTTGGCAAGCCGATTCAATGGCAAGTCATTATTTGTTGCCTGGAGACTGTCTGCCTATATATTATTTACAAAAATAAGAGTTGGAAATCGTTAAAACCATGTAGGAATAATCTTTTGGTATTTATAATAATAACAAGAAGATTTCCCTTCGAAAGAATCAATAAAAATTTTTGGCTTATTTAAAATATTAAATTAAATAATCTATCCAATTGGGCATTAATTATTGAAACTTCTTTAATAATCGTTCCTCAAGCCGAAAGCCAAAGTGATTCAAGTGTCAGCTTAATTAAATACACCAGACTAATTAAGAGCATTATGTTGTGGGTAACTCCTTTGTGCAGGAGCATGCGCCACTTAGTCCCCACGAAGGATTCGAAGACTTTTCACTTTTCTCGTTCTCCGAAGTTAATCATACGCCGCTTAAAATTACAAATCACCGTCATCAACAGAACACGGAGGATATTGCAGTGCCGTTGTCCTGCTGCAAGGATAATAGCAGATAGCCTGCTGTGCCAGATTGAGTTGGGACTTTTTTGTAAGTGTTTTTAACTGTGACCATTTAACGGTAATTATTGCAACACTGTGGCACATTTAAGTGCTCTCGCGGCGAACTTCCCATTCGACTTGGGCTTGATGGTCAACACCTGGCCGGCACCCGGTGAAAATTCCCCACCTGGGTTGCATAAATTTCCGGCTCAGCATTTTACTTAATCCCGTCTATTTTGCAAAAGGATTACCAAGGCAACTTTTTAACTCGCCTGAGCCCGAGTCCAACCCCAAGCTCCATTTGATGTAGCCAGCCACTTCGTCGCCATCTCACCATCTCGGCATCGCCATCACCGTCAGTCGTGATGTCAGCAGTTTTGTGCGGTGGCCTTTTAATGGGCCGTCCATGCTCACTCCAGCTTTCGCCGCTCCTCCCCGATCCTCCTGCTTTTCAGGTACCATCATCAACGCTCCTTTAATGCCCATCGAGAGCCCATTGGATGCGTGGCCAACTGAGCGTACACGGGAACTTGCCAACTTTGCCACCAGGCGAGAAGATAATAATTTGAAATGATGGATTAAAGTAGCCGTTAAATTGAAGGAGGTAAGCTAAACAGATGGGGATTTCTGGGGTGCTATATTGTGCCATTTTGGATACAAAGACGTTCTGTGCTAATTAAATAGTATACTCTTTTTCTAAAAAATATTTATAAATGTCCATTCCCAGATAACATTCTTCCTCCCTAAAGTTTGGTAAATAAACAATACCTTTCCCTAACAAATTGAACAAAATATGAATATAAATACAAACATTTGTGCAACAATTGACTTCAACCCCAAATTCCTTTTGGTACACAGCATTATTCAAAATGATGGACTTAAGTAGCCGTTAAATTAAAGTGGCAAAAGGAAAAATAACAAGAACGAAAAGGGAAAAGATAAATGTTTACTTTTGGCAGCGTGTGTGTGCGTATGGCTTAAGTTTAATACGGCATTCAATCAATTTCTGCACCACAACCCCGGCTTGTTTGCCAGGCTGCCTTATCCTGTCGATGTCCTTCTTTTTCAATATTGTCGTTTGCATTTGCAAGTGAGGAGATCCGAGCGGGAAGAGACCGCGTCATTATCCGTTCACGCAAAACAGAGCGGGCCTTTCAGTTTCCACTTTCCGACTCGAAGTATCCTGGATCCTGGGTAGGAGCTCCTCGTGCTATGTGCACTCTCCGTTTTAAGTCTTTTGTCTGGGCATTTATTTATTTATTTATTGTCATGCTTGTTTATTGTTTTGCCTTTGATTGGCTTCGGCTTTGGACTTTTGTTGGCTTATCCGTGCCTTGCCCCATGCTCGTTTATTTCGAAGGATATGTCCTATATGTGTGTATTTGCTTCGATGGAATAAAGTTTATTAGCTTTGTTCTGGAAGGAGTGCGACCGGAAGATAAGTTGGAAGTAATTTCAGAAAATGTGTTTCTGTCAAAACAAAACAAGACCATATTAAGGAGAATAATAAAAGATTATCCACAATGATTTCTGGTTCATTTTGGTAATATATATTCAAAAGTACGTTTTAAATTAAATTTTCTGCTGAATGAAATATTATACACCCAAAATTAAATTATTTAAGAATCGAGTGAGCTTCTCAGTCTCTGAAAATCATTTAAAATATATACACACATTTAATCTGCAATATGTACATGTACACAACGTTGCAGCATAAGAACATATAAATATGGAACAAATATGTATTTACTTCCGGAAATCACATATTTCCGGCCAGCTCTCGGACTGCCGACGTGCCATTAATGAGCAACACAATTAAATTTCATTCTTAAAAATTCTCAAAAACGATGAAAACGGGTTTTTCATTGTCGGATCAGACTCAATAATACCCAGTCAAGACACTTATTAACTAAAATAAAAACATTTACTTTAAATATTAATTTTTGTTGGAAGATTAAGGTTTTACAAATTTAATTAGAAAATAATTAGAAAGTCTTTTGTGCACATTTATAATGTCAAGCTCAACTTAAATACCTTGGAACAATTAATAAAAAGCAAACAAATAAAACCGATTTCCGTAATTCCTTTGATTGTCTCCTCATTTCCAAACTCCCTGTTAAGTTTCAGTTATTTTCCGAATACCCGATGTTCGCAGCCCGCTAAATGGTATTTATGCATAATATTTTACTAACAACAAAAACGGGCATTGTACGTGAACGGATATGAGTGTGTGTTCGAGTTTGCCTTTATTTTTCTATGGCATAATATAAAACATCCTGTTGTCGGCCCTCGCCAACCTATTGTCATCAATAACCCAAGCCCGAAGGTGTATTTGTGTTTGAATTGGCGTGTGTCAGTTTGCGCCTCTCCGGCTGAGTGGGCTTTTCAATTTTTTTGCGACGGCTTAAATTTGTTGCGTTATTTGCGTCATTTCCGAGGAAAATCAAAAAAGGGGAAAATATCAGGGCCAGACAATACAAATCAAAAAATAAATAAATGGGCTGAGGAAAAGAGCTGCTCTGGGGCGTGTATACACTCACATGTGGGTGGATTGTAAAGTGTGTGCTTAATCAGCCAATCAAATTCATATACATATTTTAACACTTGAATGGGCTGGTAAAGAATAAAATTCCAATGCCGTTTGAGTCGGGCCCTCGGGCCACAACCAAATACCTATCGAAACATTCCATGGAGAACAATAAGCATTTCTAGCATTACGAAATAATATTGTGAAATTAAATATTTGATGTAACGAGTAATATTGAAACTATCCGAAGTGTGTGGTCCAGCGTGTAGTGCTTTATTTTCTCAGTAACATGGGTAGATTTTGTTGCCGTCATCAAGTTGCTTAAGTGATTTCAATTTTCGAACCAATTTACTGCTTCAGGGCATGATAATACCCTTTAAACTATGGGGACCGCCCTGCACCCACACATATGAAGTGAGACACATCACCCCCTCCTATAAAGTCACTTACTTAGTACCTCAGCAGAGGCTCGCCCCCTTCGGATGCTGTTAGAGTGCAGCCACTTAGCAGGGCTCCTTAGTTGCAGCTGGCATCGCCTAATCGAATGTTAACGTATTTATGGCTGCACTCAGCCTGACAGCTACCAACTGCAATGCCACAAAAAGTGGGTGGGCTGTGTGACGATGGCAGTTAAAGCCAACATAACTTAAAAGGGAGCGTCTTAAATTCCAGTTGCCAGGAGCTGGCAATTATTCCGTGTTCTGCTTTCAGAGCCAACAAGGCGAAAATGTGTGTTCCTTTTTTTGCTCTCAATTTTTGTAACATTTCCGCCTTTTTGCGTTCAATTTAATTTAACATAAACATTTATATGTTTATTATTATCCAGCGAACACGCAGGGCAGGGACTGGGGCGGATGGCAGCGCAGCTGCTGCTGTGCACTGTGCAGAAAAGTTTCATGCTTGAAATGCGCATACGTTGCGTATACGTAATATAAAATTTTGTTGCGGACTGAAGGGGTTAATGCAGCTAGGGGCTGCCAGGGCGTGCTTATGGGGGGAAAAGTATTCACTATAAATTTTGTGTGCACGCCACTCACAACAACAACAGGCCAACAACGAGGACGGGAACAACTGCAACAACAACTTAAATCTTAAGTAGCTCAACTTGTTTATTTATCGAAGCAGAAGTTAATGCAATGGGGGTCCCCGTGGTTGTCGGGAAGTGAGGGACGCAATGGTGGGCTGAAAAAACGTCGCTGAATGAGTCAACTCATTTCTGTTTCTCCCCCCAACATTTTATTTAAACCATACAATTGCCAGTTAAGCGACCTTTAAATTGAAAAGTCGATTCCTAAAAAATGTAAAGACTCCGAATTCTTTCTTTGATTCTTAAGTCATAAGAAGGTCATGGCACTTCAGAGTACAAGGTCCCTATCAATACAACAAATTATACAAAGTATATGTGATATGGAAATTTCTAAGCAAAAGTCCACATAAATAGACTACGAAATTGCGGACGAAACTTTATCAAAACAAATTGGGAAAGTCTTGCATATTAAACTGACTGAGAACCAGATACGTTCATAGATACGAGCATATATGAAAACAGGGGACATGTTTGGGGAGAATCCAGTCAAATGGCAGAAGGGGCCTAGGGGCATAGGGTTGCAGCAGGAGCGGCAGTGTTCTTAATTTTCCGGACACGTGCGAGAACAGCAAAACAAGTCCGACATATCAGACGACAAATAAGCTAAATTTGTTTTTATACCTCTTATTTTCCTGCCCTCTACTTGATACTCGCAAAATTGCGACAAAACATTTCACTGTGTTTAGATACAGATAAGATATTGGTAGAGATATTTCAATTACTGTTTAGTTTACTTGGAAAGAGTGCACTCCAAAGTCCACAGACAAAAGCTTACGAACCAGCCAAGTTTTTCTACAGCTGCTACTTAATGCATTTATTTTTACCACAAAAATTGAATCTTAAACCTTGATTTGAACTTTAACACGTTCAGCATTATCCGTGACTTCAGCGGTCATTGAAGTACTTGCGAGCGCAACAGGTTCTTAATCTATATACCCCGTACTGTAAGCTAGACAACAATATTACTAGCATATGTGACAGAATTACAGACGCGGCAGCTATTAATGGCTTTTCATAGTTAAGAACTTGGTATATATAGGATCGACCGTTTCTGAAATGTATTTAAATAATAATTACATTTTATTTCTGATTAAATCTAATTATACAATTAAAATAACATAACACTTACGCGTCGAGGCCCCCCAGGAAAAAGTACACTATGGTGAAAACAGTGTAGAGAACGCAAAATCCAATGGGGTATATGAAATGAAGAAAACGTGCCGGTTGGGCGACCAAAAAGTGATCGATGGTAAACACTATGGTTGGCAAGCCATGTGTCCAAACCAAATACACTCCACCGAGCGCATCTTTGTTATGAGTATGCGTTTCCCGGAAGGGAAATACGACAGCCCAATAGATGATTCCAATGAAAAATTCCACTACTGTGGTGATCCAGTAGCAGGCCCAGTAGAACTTGATTACTGGGATCGGAGGTACTAATGGACGAAATCAGTTCAATAATTATTGCAAAGTTGAGAGTTTAAAAGTACCCTACACCAAAAATCCGATGAACAGTGGTAAAAAGTGAGCAATATCGCACTCGTCGCACTTGTTATGCCGCACATGAGAAATCCCCAGTTAGTAAAGTAAACAAACCAATGTCCGTGCCAAAAAAATAAGTAAATGCAACTGATTACCCCTGCGAGGAAGAAGCCAGCAAATAACCAACGATATATAAGAAAGACTAGACTTTTTGGTTTAGACTGCCACTAAAAGATGGGACATGAGTGGCGGGCTGAATAATTTCAATAGACCAACTTGCGAATACAGAAACTCCAGAGGTTTTTCGTGGTCTAGGCAAAATCGGCGCATATGGAACTCATCCTTAAAGCTCAGAGCTTCTGGTTTTGGACTGGAATATATTGGTGTTTCCGTGTTGGCCATTAAATTTTACAACGAATTTCACCCTCAATTTCAAATGAATTTCTTCCACAGATAAAACTTGCCCAGATTTTTGGGTATTAATATTTAAAGTGGTATGTATTTATTTGATGTTGATTTCCCTGTTAACTATTCAGAAATAGAAGAAAAGCCAAGTTTCCTTGCCATGAACAATCTGAAACGATATAGTCCATATTGAAAACTAGAAAGTGTCACAATCAGTATACAGATTTTAGCAATGGTCTTGAATGCTCTTTTTGGTTTTGCATAATTCAGAAAACCATATATATAGCGACGTCCGTTTCTAAAAAAACATCAAACATTATACATTTTGGACCAATAGCTTTCGATCTTACAAATCTACTCCTCCCAGTGCGTAGAAGACCAATGTGAATCCAGCGTAAAACAGTGACAGCCCTAAAGGATAAATGAAATGTAGTAAACGTGATGGTTGAGCCACTACCAAGTGATCGACGGTGAAAAAAATGGGCGGCGCGGCATGGGTCCATAGGTTGTAAAGATCTGACACCCGAGTTGGATTATCAGGGCTTCGGTCCAATGGGTAAATGACGGACCAATACGTCAGAGAAGTCACAAATGCAATTGTGAGGTTTATCCAATAACAAGCCCAATAGAACTTAACGAGTTTACTAGGCGGTACTGGATATAAAACGCAAATAGAGTATGAAATAATTTATGAGTATATGATTAGTTTTACCCCAATTATCGGGTTGCCGATGATAGAGAGTCACAAGAACAGCTCCTGTTACGCTGGTTACGCCGCAAAAAAGGAATCCCCAGTTAGTCAAATAAATGAGCCAGTGGCCTCCCTGGAAATACTTAATTATGTAACTAACTACGCCGGTACTAAAGAAGCCACCCATTAGCCAGCGATAGACCAGAAAGCCAACCGATTTCGGCTTCGATTGCCACTGGAAATATAAATACATAATTGGAAACTGAAATAAAGTCTTCAAGTCTTGGAGTCTTGGACCAACTTGCGAGCGCATAAAGTCCCTGGGTTCATCGTGCTGCAGGCCAAATCTTTGAAGGCGAAACTCTTCCCTGAGACTTAATGGTTTCTGGTTTGATGTGGACCCCGGCTCGCTGCCGGATAATAAACGTACTAGTCCATTCATAAAAAAATTTCAAATCAATCCAAAAAATTTAGAAACAATTTACAAAGATATTGTTACGAAGTTGATTCCAAAATGACTTAAAGTTCATGACCCGCCAATGCATGACTTGGCGGTAATCCCAGCCAGTCATCTCCTGGGATATTCATTCCGGACTTCTTATCTGGCCCTGCACGCAGCTTTCCGTGCATAATTAACAGTTATATGCGATTTCGTAAAGGTCCCTGGTGACTGGTGGGCCGGGCCGAGATCTCCTCGCATCTCGCCTCGCACAAATTACGACATGTGGCTGCCATCGCTCGCCCTTCCCTTCATTCATTGCAAGATTATGGCGGGACGGGATGTCGTTTTGAGCCAGGCAGACACTTTTAATTGAGAGACACTTGGCTGAGCTGTAGCGTGCAATTAAAATGCCATTACATGAGAAAACAAAGCAACAACTGCACAGTGGGATAAGAGAACTTGAATACAAAAGTAAGAAATAGGATTTTTTTCATTAAAGGTGGATCGAATAATCAGAAGAAAATAATATCCTTGGTTTCACCAACAATCTAAGCTCCAGAAATTGGAATTGAAACAATCATTTTGAAGAAGTCACACTACTAGTCTCTGGAAGTTTTAAGTAACTTGAGTTTGTCCACATCTTTTGGGCAAAAGATGTTTGGTTTGCTGTGGTGTGTCTTTTAGCCACTCTGTTTCTGTTTCTTTAAGTAGTTGGCACCCTTGGGGCTAAAGTCTGGAGCAGAAAATATTTTCCTCTTCGCCGAGCGTCTCTGTAGACCCGTCTCGCATATTTTCTCAACTGGCCACATTACATGTCAGAGACTAGTCTGCATATCTTTCACAAATCACTTCAACGGAAATGGTAAAAATACAAGGACATACCTATGTTTTATGTGGCTATTTGAAATGCAAATTTTGTTTCCCAACTTCAATGATTTGACGTCGCAATTCGGTGGCTTTTTTTGTTCGGTAGATGTTTCCCTAGGTTTTGTTATTCCAATTGATTAGCTGATTTGAACATCAATCAGTAAAAATGAGTGAGTTAAAATGGGAAACGGGAAATATGCTGAAAGAAGAAAGTCACAAGAATTTATCCTTTCATTTATCACATTTATGAAGGGTTTTATTTAAAAACTTAGTCTTTATTTTGTAATAATTGCTTTAATATTACACTATAATATTCCGGAAGCCATTCGAGCTGTGAATTTTCATGCCAATTGATGACCTAATTACTTTTTGTACCCCGAAGTAAGAAACTCTGTCCAGTTTGCCACAAAGTGTTCCTCTCCTGCACACTGGCATGTCCTACTTTAGGGCCCCATCCGCCAACAAGGAAGTCAAACTCTTTGGCAGTTTGCCATCAAGTTGCGCTTTAAAAGTGCGTGCAATCGCCTGGGTGGATCGCTGGTTTGAGGATTCAATGGGTAAAGAGGGATGGTTGTGTTTGAGGTGGTTGGGCTGTTGGGCTGGCTTTGGCGTCAAGGGTTAAGTGTTTTAAAGTGAGCCGCCATTCAGGTCGTTTCTATGTTATCGCAATTTACCAAGCACTCCAAGCCCCGGGAGGCGATACCTCACGTGTCATTATCTTAATTTAAGGCAGCCCATGCCCGTGGCCCACGTCCCCGCCCCAAGACTCTCTAGTTGATAGAGCTTCTTTTAGGTACCATATCTCTTACGTGGATACACAATTGTATATGTGGCACTGTGCGTGTGCATGTGGGGTGGCTTAAAATTAAATTGCTCATGCTTAGAGAAATGAGGACCTGTGCCGTTGCTCATTATTATATAGTCACATGGATGGGGCCCGAAGACGTCTGTGGCTCGTTAGGTTACTGTGCAGCCATATCTTGACTTAAGATTCGTCGAGGGCTCTCCGAGCTCTAGTACATCATTCCATGAGGGTGAACTAACTGTATGAATAGGAACTCAAAGTGCAATGAAGGGAAAAAACTTCGCAAGGAACAGTATCCTTTCGGGCTAGGTTATTAGTATGCAAGAAAATAGGTATGAGATAAAGAAGAGCTAGTTAATACCAGAGAAGCCTTGAGATACAATGTATCATATTTTATGAGTTGATTTTTTCCCTAATAATTTAGAAAGTATTTCCTTCGAAAAGATCCTAAGGACATGCCATTACTTTGAAATTATATTTCCAAAGTTAAGGCCTTTAAAACTTGTTACCATTGGGTTTTTTTTTGGACCCGCAACTAAGACCCTACTTGTTGCTTTTTTTGCGAGTATCGTTTTTAAGTCCTGAAATTTAATTATGACCAAGGAAAGCGTAAATACAACACACAACTTGGCAATGCTCTTTTCTGGCCCAATGCGGCAATCAATGCATGGGGAATGGCATCTGAATGCATATTGAAAATGTGCATAAATGCGGGCGAAGAGGGGTTGCCAGGGGTGGTGACAATGCCGTCTGTTTGGTATTTATCCAGCCCACACCTCCAAACACACACTCCTCCCCAAGCACCCCCAATCAATTATGCAATATGAAAAGCCAAGGCTTGTCCGTGGCAAAACGAAAAATCGAAAAGCATTTGCGGCAGTTTCTCAATTCGATGCGAAGGCAGCTGGCACGCCTGAGGGGTTGGGGATTCGGGGCTTGGGGACGGTGCAGGGCTGGTGCGGGGCAGTGGCTTCCATGCTCAGGGTATGGTAGTGGGCTGTCGGGACAGACGGCTTCGAAGCCGGACCCCCGGGCTGCGTCGACGTCTGCATTGCACCATGCAAACTCGAACAGCAACAACTCATTTTTTCCATTTTGTATTATTGACAAAGAGGGGTCTGTTGACTGCCGATTTTCATTGAATATTTTTCGTTCAGGGCGAGCCTCTGTGGAGTCCCCTCAGCTCACCTCTGGACTCAGAGTCATGGCTACGACAACGGCTCCGGCAAAGGCTCCGGATCCGGATCCGAGTCCGACTGGGGCCGGGGAGCGTGTCAGAAGTTTGTGCCAAAGGCTAGCAAACAGTTTGCACCAGTAACAATGCTGCCCGCTCGAGACTTTACTCGGCATTCTGCTGACCTCAATATTTGTTCAACTTTTCAGCAACAATTTTGTTATGCGATTTTGGCCCTTGCGCCACACACGTTTCAGAGGATGGCTGGCAAGTTATCCCTCTTTTCTGCTGGCCTGCCATAAATGACTGCAGTTTGGCAGTTTGCGGAGTGAAAGTGATTTTCGCTTGCGTTTGCCAGTGGAAAGCACGGTTGCCTTTGATACGTTTATTGCTTTGATTGCACCTACTAACTCAGGGGTGCAGATGCTGATTATGACGGCTGATGTACGTCTCAAACAACAATCCACATACTGAACTGGAGAAACAAAAAAAATTAGAGGCAAAGGAGCAGGGCATCTTAGGTGATCCATTCGGTGGTTTCGACTTACCCACATGCGAACCAGGAGGCGGAGCATCAGAAGCATTTGACACATGGGACCCAGGCACAGTATTGTGAGAAGGCGCAGGCTGTGGGCATGGCTGGCAGAAATCATCAGCTGACAGATGGCCGAGGCGAAGCACCCGAACATCACCAAGTTAGAAAATAGCACCAAAGAGCTAATGAAGCCCAACTTGCAGCGCTGAAAGGTGAGTAGAGGGAGCACTTTGGTCCACAGAACAAAGCAAATCACTTACGGGAACCAGGATGGCCAAATTAAACGGCAACAACAGGACCAAATGATGGCGGAACAGAGACTCGAAAAAGAGCCAACTGGAAGACCTGAGAAGTTCGTGCCAACTGTGATTTAATTCCGAGCCAGCAGGCTCCTCATAGACCAGCGGCACATAGTAGAAAGTGTTCACAGCGCCAGGAGAGTTGATAGTATCTAAAAATAAAGCCAAATTGAGCAAAAGCTTAGAATCCAGAAGAGAAACCCACCTTGAGCCAGATGCTTAAACATATTAATGACGTAGTATAGCATGATATTGTGAAAAATAAGCAGCAAGGCATCCTTCTTGATGGGGTGAATGGATCGCTAGAAAATACAATCATTCGACTGTTATCGAATGTTATGTGCGAATACTTACGAAAACCAAATAGATTTGGTACAAAAAAATAATGCAAGTGACAATCAACTCATGTATATCTGCCATAATTTCGGAATTTCCCACAATATATTTTCGCAATTTTGATTAGGTATCCGAAACAGAAATGAATTTGACTGACAATAAAAAGATTATTGGATTGATTTCTAAATTAGTTGGTATTGCAATGGGCAGAGTCGTTTAAAATTAAACCTGCCTTAAAAGTAGTTATAATATATCATTAAATATTCAAAGGGCATTTTTACATTATTCGGTTATAAAACAAAAATCTTCATACATTTTCATTAATCAACATTCTCAATTTAATCGGCCGTGTTTTGGATTTCCATTCATCAAAAGCCAACAATAACTTATGCTCTGAGCCACCTCAGTCATTGTACTTGTAATTAAGGGATTCTTGCCGCAGGTTTCTCAACTCTGCATGTTGCTTTTCTAATGGTTTACAATTACCAATTAACAGATTACGCATTGATCCAAGTTCTTGATGGAGATGGCTGTCCGAACAGAAGCATCTGAAACTGTAGAGGCAAAACAAAATAATTTAATTTGAATTCATAATGTGCGCTGCAAATATTGTGAAATATTACTCCGGTTTAAATTCCACTGAAAATTGACTGTCAGTCAGACAGAGCGACCACAAGCATCTGAACTGCATACTGTAGTCGAAATAATAAGAGTTACGAAAGCATCGAAAACATAATGGCCTCTGCAATGCAACTCTTGCATATTGAGCAAACAATAAACATTGTTAATTAATTTACTTCAACTCGAACGCAACTGCACTTTGGCTCGTTCTGTCGATAAGGACGACTTTAAGCCTCTCTGCATACAATCGGCCCCAGAAGCGCTCGTAAGAGTATTTTAATAAGGGAATTTCAGGATAACACTGCGAGTAATTCCAAATTTATGAACAGCCATAATCTGTATCGGCTGCCATTGGATCAAAATATTTTAATGACATCAGAAGCCATTGCATCAAAATTGTGTGAATGTTATACTTTAAATGTTATACTGTTTTACATTATTTATTTCATTTTGAATAAAGATTGAAATATTGAATATTAATAATACGAGTTAGTATTATTAATAATACAAGTATTTCAATAGCCTATTCAGCTTAAGCGATTCAGCGCAGAGAAGTCCAAAATTTTTCGGAATGCAGGCGAAATCAATTTGCGGAATCCCTTTAGAGACTTTCATAAAATTCACTTTATGAAGCTTATATAAAATGGAGCTCTTACTTGGAGCTTGTGATAACTTGTGGCAGGCATATTTCCGAGGCACTGACTATAATGCCTCATGCAAGCGATATCATTATAAATAATGACTGTGATTAAATATGATGTAATCCTTTGCCGTGGCTGCCGATTCTGTGATGATTTTTTTCATTTTGGTGAATGTTGCAAACTTAATTAAACATTAATCATAGCACCCGGCGGATACGGAGAGGGGCAACGTTAAGGCGATTGCAGGATGGTACGGACAAGTGCTTTAATTAACGGCGACTGTTCCTGGTAACTGACCATAAAGGATTTGCATTATTAATTGATCGATTTTCAGGTCAATATTCTACGATTCACAAGGGAAATTGAACATTTTTTTTGCGCTGCACCTATCATACTTTTTACGCCGTATACACACTTATGTATACCTACATACATATAGATACATATGTGTGGTAATTTTTATTTTATTATTTTTTTATTTTAGCACAACTGTCACGTACGGCGTGGAGATGGCCGACATACTCTGGCCCATACACTTACCATTTCATCAAAGGAAATCGAGCCTGAATTGATTTTGCGCACATCCATAAGCCGTCCCAGCCTTCTTGTAAGTGTACCTTGGTCCTAATATATGTCATTTGGCCGGCAGTTATCTTCGGCCCAAATGCACAAAGGGGCGGTAATTTTCTTACATTTTCTCCTTTTGGCACAAAAAAACAAAGAGCACCAAAATCAAGGGTGGCAATTTCTGTTTGATTTTCCTCCTTGTTAGCTAAGTGAATTTTTATTTGGCCCATTTAGTAAATTTCGATTAAATTTGATTGGGGACTACATTTATTGGAAACTCAATTCATTTTTATTTGATTTTTGCTCAGTTTTTATTTATTTCATTTTTATTAATATCTGGCCACTTAAATGACCTTACCCTATTACCTACTACCTTTGAATTTTCATCAGACGACTGCTTATGGATTCGTTTTGCAGAACTTATTTTAATACGCGAGTGCAACAAGTTTTCCAATGGAGTTTGCAGCAGCCCCAACTCGATGTCCTCTTTCCGTTTCAATTTCGTTCGCGGCAAGGCCGAAAAAAGGCCAAAAACTGAGACTCATTTACACATTTATGTGGAAAAATGTCAGCTCTTGAGTAATTTATGCACACTACGGTATTTAAATGTCTTTTTTTCAGTTCGTCACTGTTACTGGGTTCACTTTCCATTTTCATGGCGGCCATGTCCCTTTGAATAAGAAAAATGGGCTGTAATGGGTGCCAAAAGCCAACGACAGGAAAGTGGAAAGAAGAGCCCACCAGACAATTTATGCCAGCTTGGTGAATTGTTTCGAAAATTGACAAATTATGGTCGTAAGTGCTGCGATTAGTCCCTTCTTTACCTTTTGGCTATACTTTCTACTTATACTTTATATACTTTCCTTGCTAACTTTCTGTCCCAAAGATGTCGCCGCAAAACCACAATATGCATTATATACATTTACAGATATACATAGCATCCACTCCAGTGCGAGCGCTGCGTGTTATTAATAATTCAATTTAGCCGTTTCACAACAGGCGCCGGGTCAGAGGACTGCCGGCAAGCTTCGAACACGCAATATTGCGATACCTTTCCGCCCCAATCAGCCCTTCTCCGCTCATTTCACCCCCTATTTCCTCCTTATTACCTTTCCCATTTAGCGTTCAGCGTTAGCAGTTACCCGTTCCATTTCCATAGCGGAGAGCTCATTATATATTCATGCAAGTTAAGTGCGAAAGCTCATATAGTGGAATAATAAATTGAATTTAGTCCATGGGCTTGTACAACTGCATAAACAGATAAACGTGCTACGCGCAGCGAGCCAAGAGATACAAATGTATCTAAGCGTACACCAGTTCACACGATATTCGCCCAGTTTGTTTTTAAAACCATTTTTTTATAAAGATATAATCAAAACATAAATCTGCGCCTTTGAGTGCAGTCAAAATTTGGTTTGTTTATTTTAAATTCTTACTACTTGGAGCAGATCATTTCTTTAAATAGACATTAACCGATTTATTGAAATCATTTATTCAAATCCACCAAAACCCCCAACGTCTTGGTGTCCAAGCCACAGAAGCCGGGAAAGCCTTCGCCACCAAAGGCTTCTTGCTGCTACTGCTGACCCCAGAATCTTCCAAATACACCTCCTAATCCAACTTGGGGACAAGCTATGGTAATGGCGAAAAACGAAAGCAGAAAAATGATCTGTAGAACAATCGAATTATTAGTTGGAAAGAAAATGGTAAGTTTTAAAAGAAATAGTCACCAAATATTTGATCTAGAAAACGGCGTCAAAAAGTATGCAGACTTTTCGAACGCACTTTAAACACTATTCTTTACATGGGATAATCTTTCTTTGCTCCAGATAAGCAACGCTTTTACGAGTTGACGAGTTAAAATACCGGTGACGAACCTGCTTGTGAAACCCAAAATATCTGATATCAATTTTAGTGACGAAATAATGCGATATAGGTGTACAAAATTGCATATAAAAAATATTCCTATTCGCGTACCAATCGACGCGTATTTAGCATTAGAATGCGAATATATTAAAATATTCTATCTGGGGACTAAAATGTCTCCACCAGCCCCAATTTAGTGATTCTAAATCTCTTTACTTTCACTCTAATTTTAGCCAAACAAAATAACTTTTGAAAATGTTTGGAAAAAAATTATCTAATTATAACAAAACCTTCCGATGGGTATATATTTAGTTAGATCGGTTGCCTACAGAAAATTTTGTATTCTTCGGCTATATATAAAGTCTCCTCGCGCATGCCAAGTCATGCAGGTCGTCACCTCGACTGCCGTCCACAGTGATTATAGCAGACTTTAAATATTTCTGAAGAATTTCGTAATTACCTGGGCACTCAGGTAGATTTGGAAAATGTCTTTTGCATACAAAGGATTTTCGTGTTCCTAGTTTGTACCTAAGTTTGTAGTTTTCTCCGTTTTCATGCCATAAGGGTAGTGGCCGGCAGCCACAATTCGATATATTATATATTATAGATATTATGCTGTTCAATTTGATCTCGATCGCGTTTTGAAAAAATCTATCTAAAAAAACAATATTAATTTTGAACGAGCAAGCCCTTCGAAGTTATAGAATATTTATGGAAATGAATAAAAGATATTGTTTATATATTTGTTTTAATTCTGACCATTACTTTTAGTGACGTCGTAGGCAATTTCCTCTATAATCTTTTTTGCAACAACGATTATGAAAAACGCGCTTCACTTTAATAATGCTGTCAAACATTAATTGTCGTCTTATTAAACAAGAGGAACAGCTGTCAAACTCATTGGATTTCCGCATAGATAGGCAGCACTCGTGGAATTCCATATCCACCTGATTTGAAAATAAAATGTTAACATCCGCACAAACTAGACTGAATACACTCAAAATAGACAATGCTATAATAACACGTCTAGCCATTTCAACAATTGAATATAAACTGATAAGCGGCGAGCTGTAATTATTTCAATTCATGCTATTTTATTCAGCATTCTATAAAAAAATCTCAATAGCAGATCAATAGCTGCTTTGCTCACTTGCAGCGAGGTCCCGCTCTTGAGGTCCCACTAAAAATTTCATTTGACCGAAAGCGAATTTTTTTTTTATTACTAATACAGACTGCTAGTTTGGAAACCTAAACCTCAATTTTCAGATCAGAATGAGCCGAGGGCGGAAGACTGCGATTGAACGATGAACTTTAACTTTGGGTCACTTAAGACTTCGAACACTTCCCCGTTTGGCACACACGGCGGCGCTTGTGGCGCTGACTAGTGGTAACCTTGCAAGCCTGTGGGGTTAAGATATTTTAGTAACCGAGTAGTGTGAAATATAATGCACAAAAGCGTACCATGCGACGGTATTTGTCCTTTTTTTCCTCGGACAAGCGGCACCAGGCGCGGGCCGCCCTTCTAATTAGTTCCCTTGGCTTCATACCGCAATGCTTTTCTCGGTAGGCACGCACGAAATTCAGATAACCATTATTCATGATTGGACCGGGCTTGCAACTGGTCTTCTTGGGCTTTTTGGGCTTCTTGGCACTGCATGCCTTCTTGGGACTAGCTTTTGGTTTAGCGCGTGTTTTTTTTGGCTTGGGGTCGCACGAACTCTTATTCTTGGGTTTGCATGTCGCCTTTGGCTTTGCGTCCTTTCGCTTGCATCCGGTCAGCATGCCATCGGTGGATGTCTCCATCTGGGACGGGTTTCTTTCGTCCAAAGCATCATCATATTTGAAGCGTCTCAAATCCATTTTGTACGGCAAAGATCCGTGCAAGGTAAAAAAGATCCGTATAAAGTCGTAAAAAATTCGTATAATGTCTGAAAAAATAGAGTTAGGAACTAATGAAAGTTCAGGAAAAACTTTTTCGGGATGAGTATATGCCCCGTAAGTGTGATATCCACTAACAATTGTTGTACAGATAGTAGGGGGAGAAGAAACCAACCGCTGAGAGGCCACACAGTTGTCCTTTTGGAAAGTCACTTAATCAGAGGAAAGCCAAGGCCAAGCCGTCCTGGTCTGGACCTTGCCCACAGAGGGGGCAAGGAAAAAGGGACAGCATACGGTTGCAAGTACAACATTAGCCCATAATTAATATCATTTTGCCACACGGAAACCGACAGCTTAGCCACCAAGTGTACATACGTCTTGGCCATCTTAATCTGCATAAGCACATGAAGGATGATAAATTTTAATGTAATATACTTTGACTAAAAGATAAAAAATGGCCAGGAGTCAACCTATTTACCAAACTTTAAAAAAATGCGAGGGTTGGGACATTTGGCCTGCTTTGGTGGATTCAAATAGCATTTCCGAATGATTCAAATTTTTCATTATTTTCGTGTGTTTAAAGTATCATTCAATTAAAACAAAGCTCTGAAAACCTTTCTGATTAAGCTGCTGACAAAGAGCTAAAATGAAGATAAAAGCCAAACACGGAGCAGCTTAAACTAAGTAGAAATCGACAGGAGCAGAGGGCGTCGAGTGATTATCATTAGCCGCCAGAGTAGTTGCCATTTAGCACGCACAACGAGCAGCAGCAACAACATCCACAACATCAGCAGCAGTTGCAACAATGTTTGAGTAATTGTTTGCCGTTGCAGCAGCATCAACAGCAAAAGCATCAGCAGCAACTGCAGATGCAACAAAATTTGCATGCAAACACAACCCCTCTTCCTGCCACACCGACCCTTTCAGCTCCTGTCGTCTCGATGCTGGCTGCACACGTAACTGAACGGTGGCAACAACTGCAG
Organism: Drosophila ananassae; assembly: GCF_017639315.1. Lineage (NCBI taxonomy): Eukaryota > Metazoa > Arthropoda > Insecta > Diptera > Drosophilidae > Drosophila > Drosophila ananassae. The sequence continues at coordinate 27,808,559 of NC_057930.1, forward strand.
CAGTAATTGCAATAAACAATTAGCGTCACTTGGATTTATGCTTACGAGCGGCTGCCTCGACATTTTCGGCCACAATGACAGCGGGCCGTCCCTGCTTGCATTCCCTTTATGGTTGTCATCGGGAAAAAGTTGATCAATCAGGGCGTATAATTTATTTACGATTTCGACGGCAAAAGAAAACTAAGAGCACCGATTAACTCTACTTTTCTCCGATGGACACAAAAATTGCGGTATGATTTATAACCGCCCCCCCGGTGACAACTCTTGTGGCTGCATGTAAACGACGCCATTAAAAGGCAGAGGCGTGGCAAGGTGGCGCTCGCCTGTCGACGGGCTGCCCTCAGCATTAGTTTAAGGCTAGATAGGCGGGCATTACCATCCGACATCTAGACAAGCACACGGCCCGGTCCAAAGGCGTTGCCCGAGGAAGCTTCCGTTCCAACTTCCAACACTTTCGTTCAACGCGCGTTAAAACGTCTAATCGACATTGGCTTCTGCCACCTTCCTAACCCGACAAGACAAGTAAACTCACGCGATCCGAATTACGGTTGAAAATATCAAAACACAATTTGGAGTTATACCGCACAAGCTAAAAGAGCATGTTTTTTCAAACCCCAAAGATATGGGAGTATGGAATACCTCGAAAGGCTGGTAGCGGCACCAATACGTTTCAGACTTACCCGCCGTTGCTTCTTCCAAATTTTACATCAAATTTTGGAACCGTTTTCTTACAGCTTCAGAGACTAACTGGGCAATATTTGAACTCAAGTTAAAATAGTCAAGTCTACAAAGTCAAAGCACACTAGAATCAAAATTGTTGCAACCTCGATGGAAAGTTTTTTTTAGGAAGAAATTTACCAGTCGGAGACTGGAGTAAAATTTTATACTCGAATAAACAATTTTTCACTAAACAACTAAAAAATTTCACCATCAATTTCGTTACTGGTTTCTAACTGCTTCAAATATGTACTGAGCCCTTGTCAGAAATTCGGGTGCTTATAGGCACGATTACGGAATCAGAGCATACTAGGAGAAAAGATTTTTCAAACCCAAAAGACACAGGAATATTGCAAGATGTGATGGAAAGTAAGCATCCTGGAAAGCCTGCTCCTGCTCGTTCAGGCCGCCTGAGTGCTCGTGTCGACGGTGGCGTGTTTAGTTGCCTCTTAGGCGGCATAAATTATGCGAAACCATTTTTATTCCCTTCACTGTTCGTAGTAGAAACTCTTTGCGGCTTATTAAAATTTCTAGCCAGCGGGCTAACAAACCGATATCTTACGCTAGCTAAGGGAGGCAATTCATCGGACATGTGTGAGGTTTTCTATTATCTGTAAAATGTTATGATTTATTATGTGTGGGTTCAAGTTGATGTTGCGGCCATAAATTGCGACCCTTTGGTGCCTTTGCCGTTGGCTTAACTTTGGCTATGCCTTTGCCCTTGCGTTCGCTTTTGCCTTTGCCTCTCATCTCTGGTGTGTGCCTTTGCCAGCAGCAGTTAAGTCAATTAATTGGCCTTAGATTTATTAGTTTTTCCCCCGCCGACTCCCTTCCGGCGGCGGCATAGGTGCCGTGATTTATTGTCGCAGGAATGCGAAACAACAAAGGAAAGTTCTTCGGCTTTGACTTTGGCACGCATTCGAGGAGGGGTAGTCCAGGTGACAGTAGGGCTGTCCCGACATTCCGGGGGGTGTGGCATTTGCATATAAATAGATATGTCGGCTAAAATATGAACCACATGAGCCGGGTGCGATTCTATACTTAGTTGTTGTCAGCCAGCGGCGGAATCGCGACAGTTGCGTGTCGCGATAAGGGAAAATTTCAAGTCTTCTCCTCGGATATTTTCCATTAAATTAGTTTTAGCGTCAAATGCTGACACCCAAAATGTCGCCTTATTGTCGCCTAATGTATCGCACTAAATTATTAACTGGGTCACAGCGAAAACACGCATAAATTCCCAAATCCTCCCTAACAGATTCAGCGGAATTTTTCTTCGATGTCAGTGACCAGAAAATGGCTTGCTGGCTAACTGATATGTTTTCATATTAAGTTATTTTCTGCTTCGCCCAGATTTTATACTCCCAGAATTTTCAATAGTAAACATCCTTTTTAAATATATATTAACTCCTTTATTGACATTTATAATTCACATTATTGATTTGGCGTTTTTGGTTATCCAAAGAATCCGCCAAAACCAAAGTCTTGTTGTTGCTGTTGCTCTTGACCAAAGCCTCCTCCAAAGCCACCGAACCCTGATTGTTGTTGTTGCTGCTGTTCAAACCCTCCACCATAGCCGGGAAAGCCTCCTCCAAAGGCCTCTTGCTGCTGCTGCTGTCCCCCGAATCCTCCAAATCCACCTCCAAATCCAAATTGGGGACGAGCCATGGTAATGGCGAAAAACGAAATCAAACAAATGATCTGTAGAAAAAACGAATTATTAGTTGGAAAGCAAATGGTTAGTTTCAGAAGAAATAATCACCAAATATTTCATCTCGAAAACGGCGAGTAAAGATATGTGGACTCTTCGAAGGCACTTGAAACACTATTCTTTCAGCTGAGAATCTTCCCTTTATAGGTGATTCCGCCTACAAAAGTCTTTACCTGGATGTTACTTTTCTAGGTAAGCATGATTATAGGAGATTTTTATAGCAGATTGGTTTTGTGGAATTTCAAAATCTCATTTGCACTCAGGTAGTTTTGGAAAATTACTTTTGCATACAACAGATGGTCGTTTTCCTAAACGACCTAAATACCTTCTTTGTAGTTATTTAGTTCTCGTTATATGCAATATTTGACATTTTAACAAGAAAGGAAAGCTAACTTCGAGCGGAGCCGAAGTTTATATACCCTTGCAGTTCAGTCGCAGTCCGCTAGGTGGCGCCACGCATCTTATATTATTAGATATGTAGCGGATCGTATATAGGCGGCCGATCCTTATGAAATTTGGCAAATCAGATTATTTTATCCAAAATAGAATCTGTACCAAGTCCCATCTTTCTAACTTAAAAAACACCAAAGTTATGCCAATTCCGATCGTTGTATGACAGCTATAGGATATAGTCGGCCGATCCTTATGAAATTTTGTACATAAGATATGTGGGTCAAATATAACATGTGTGGAAAGTCCCAACTCTCTATCTTAAAAAACAACGAAGTTATGGCATTTCCGATCAATCAGTTATATGGCAGCTATAGGATATAGTCGACCGATCCCGACCGTTCCGACTTATGTACTGCCTGCAACAGAAAGAAGGGTGTGTGCAAAGTTTCAACTCGATAGCTTTAAAACTGAGAGACTAGTTTGCGTAGAAACAGACAGACGGACAGACGGACAGACGGACAGACGGACATGCTCATATCGACTCAGGAGGTGATCCTGATCAAGAATATATATACTTTATAGGGTCGGAGATGTCTCCTTCACTGCGTTGCACACTTTTGACCAAAATTATAATACCCTCTGCAAGGGTATAAAAATATCTTGGTCGAGTCTCTATCTTATCATGCTCTAGTCTCTGTTATCAGCTTCAAGTTCGACTTATACTTGGCTCATTCACTTCATAGAATATGTATCACGCTCAGTAATTCAAAGCTCTCCGTAATTTATTTACTAAATATTTATTTAAAGTTATAATGGTTAAACTGTTCGAGTTTATTTCTGACCACGATCTTTTCGTGGTGGGTTTCCATTAATTTGTATGCACCTGTTTGCATGATCTCTTCGGTAACAATCATTACTAAAGCTTTTGAAGACTATATCTGTGGTGTTTACCGTGGATTTCTCTTCAATTAAACAAGAGGCACAGTCGTCGAAAAGGTTAGACTTTCTCCTGGACCGGCAGCACTCGTGGAATTGCTTGTCCACTTTAAGGAATGCTTGATAGCATTTGTCCGAAATAACGCTCTCACATTCTTTTGGAAGTACAATTTTCCCATGGATTTCGGCAGAATCCAGACAAAAAGCACCCAGAACGGAAAGCGAAAATATAATAAGCCATTCGTTCATTTCAAAAGCTGAGTAGCAACTGATCGGAAGGTAATATTTGAAGTCTCATTATCAGTAGTCTGCTCTCACATGGGGCATATGTACATATGTATTCAATGACTTTTAATAATTTTGTAGCATATTTTAAAAATATTCCTCTCTTCTCAAATATTTCTCTTTATATAATGAATGCATACACTTTCAGAAGGTATTTTAATTTTGATCACTAGTGCGAACAGCAGTGAAGAACAGATCTTTATATTTTTTTTTTGGTCAGAATAATGGGACTTCTAGTTAGAAGAATATAAAAAATTTCCAATCTATTTTTGATCACTTGATCCCATTTACAATTCATACAATGGCTATATCTCTTCCAATAATCATAAGATTGTTGTGCGGAATATCATAAACGGTTTGTGGATCAGTTCTTTATCTTCAAAATTGTACAATATTTCTTTTGTTTTTACATATTATGCTCTTGTACAGTTTGCAGTTCGGCTCCTCCTTCTTCCTTAATATTAATGTTTTAATATTAATAATTTTAATACTAATAATGTTTCACACTTTCGAATTGGGTGCCTTGGTTTGGATCTGATGTCTTACATTGAAAATATTCCTTTTTGAGCCGCAAAAGAACCAAGAGTAAGAATGATGAATTGAATTTCTTTTCAGGTCTTGTTGACAAATTCGGCTGTAGGCCAAAGAGCATCCTGTCATCACTTGGGCCAAGTCCTCGAACCTGAAGCCGCACATGTGAATCCTCGACGTTGCATCCTTGGTTCTCATCCACTTGCAATTTTTTCAACTCCTTTTTCACCCCGTGCCACTGGTCTAATAACTTAAAATCCTATAATAAAGCTACTTACTGCCTTCGTTGTGGTATGCCCTTCGTTGCTCTAACAATAACTATTTTTCTCCGGATTTGGCTTTGGCTGTAGCTTCGACCGAGTTGTCGAGGCTTTCTGCCACCACAAATGTGCAAGTCAAGTCAAGTGCATACGTCACTGGTTCCATTCAGCCAAGCCATACCCATTTCCCCGATTTCATTCGTTAGCCCCAGCCAACCAGGTCTAAGTGCACGGCATCCATATCTGTTTTTCTGTTTTTTTCTCATTTTTGGCTTAGTTACTTTTCAGTCTATAAAAAATTTCCTGCCGAGCGACTGGATTAAGATTGAATTTTTCTTGGCCAGGTTTTTATCTCCTATTTTTTCATTTTTTTTTTGCAGTGGCAGATTTTTTATCTGGTCTTCGTCAGGTGAAGAGCCGTTTAGATATACCACACAAAAGGCTGCTAAAAATATTTTCATGTTAAAATAGAAATATTCCCCCATTGAAAATGGAAACGTTTTCGCCATTGTGTTTGGTTTTGATATATACGTATTACAAAGGATGTGTGTGTTTGTGTATATGCAACCGGATGTTGTACAGTTATTGGAATGTCTCTTCATTTCCACACTCAATCCCCTCAGCCCCTCTCTGCCAGAAACGACATTTACAATGGACTATTAGTTGGCATTTTTCTAGTATTTTTGTCGTCCTTGTCGTAGTCGTCGTTGTCGACAGGAAATGGTAAACTGATTTCTCTTATTAATTTCAGTTGGCAATTTGTGCAGATAAATCAGTGTAGTTGTTGCTGCCACATTGCTATTTGCTTCGCCCTTTCCTTACATTTTTCGCCGCACCCTCTTGATGGCCATTGTGCCCCAAACCCTTTCAGCTCCCCTACAAAGTAAGCTAAGCAATTGCTTGCATATTTGTTAAGAATAAGCATTCCGGAATTTTTCGAGTAAATTAACCTTTTGCTGGCTGGTGAGAGGAATGTAATGGGGAAGTTCTGAATTGCCGGATGCAATGCACTTTTGACCCTAGATTTAATTCTCAAAATGCACAAGAGTGCAAGATTCAATTGCGATGATATTACTCACAAACTATGAACTTTCTAGTTACTCCCTATTACTGCCGTTAACCAATTTTTAAAAAAGCTTCCCCTCGAAAGAATGGAACATTTTTAATGGTTTCAATTAAGCTCAATGGTCAATTGAAGGCATTATAACAACATTAACAATAATAACAGCAGCAACGTGACTTTTGTGCAAATTGTTAGCGTCGGCGATTTTTCGTCGGCAGACATTGTTGTTCTTGTTTCTGCTGCTCCCGCTGTTGCACTAAATATTTTAATTAAAGAAATAATTACATTAAATGCATTTCGTATAGAACACGTGGAGAGTGCCTACCACACCCACAGGCACCCACAGGTCGGAATTTTTTAAAACTTCATTAAGCGAATTTATTGCAAGCAGGCATCCACCATTGGACAGGTCCGAACAGAATGCAATTTAAATCCGAAACACACTTGTGCACTTGCGAAACAAAATAAAAATGAAAATAATAAAAATGAACACAATTGGACCAAATGAATGTGCAAGTGTCACTTTGGGTCATCAATGAAATGCGCACCTTCGGCATTTTTCCGCGTTTAATTATTTCAATAAAATCAGCATACGAAAATAATCATCAATGGAAACCAGCTTCGAACAAATTATACAAGGGGACTCGAAATGTGGTTAATACAATTATAATTTCAATTTGCTCTTCAATGGTGTTGCGCACTTTACCAAACCTATAATGTGACTCTTCAATTTATTTAAAATCACTCTGGTACGGGCCGAAAAAAATAAAGCAATATTATTTTCGACTGAATCTGACCTGATTTTGGATTCGCGGCTTCATTTGTATACAATTTCGGACTTTCAAACTCAAAAGCTTAAGGTAAAAAATAAATTACTTTTCGCACTCTGCCATAATTCTAGGGTTGTCACATATACACAGGGTCTGATCACATTCTTCTGCCAAGGCCACCCAATAGAACATTTCCAAGACATTCGTTCTGATTCAACCTTGTGGAATTTTTCCTACGCTTCCTTGTTGCTATTTTTGTTGTACTCTTGCCTCCATTTTCTGTGGCATATTTAATAACAGCGCATTAAGATGCGACACATTTGCAGTCAAGTCAACAAATTGCCGGCGGCAATGCTAAACCCCCTCGCCTTCAACCCAACCCATCAGCCAGCCAGCCCGCCCACCAGCCCCAGCATATCTTGCCCCACCAATGTGGCTCACACTCTAAAATGTTGACGACGTGCGCGCTTTAATCTTGTTTAAAAATGCGCAGCTGTAACAACAACGATGGCAACGCGAAATGCGTGACTATGTGTGAAGGCAGGGTGGCCAAAAACTCAAAGAGAACCAGTCCTTAAGGACGAATCGGATGATTCCCTTACCAAGTTTGTGAAAGTCCAAAGGGTATTGCTTTGTGAAAAACTAAAGAGATTTTTTTTTGGGACAGAAATAAAGAAAATCATAAGTTTTTACTACTTTAGTAAATTTTTAATTTTTGTAAAATTAAATGCAAATAATTTATATCCCATTTAAGGGTATAATGAACTGGGAGAACTGGAATATGTACATTTACTGACAGGGAAGATGGTGCAGTGGGGTTTCCAGGTACAGGTGGGGAACGCTTGCTGTACTTAGGCGGACATCTTGTCAAATCTGCGCCGTGAAGCATTCTAATGAGAAGTGCTTTGCTCCAAGTTTACTTGGCTCACCTTCGTTACAAGACCAACAACAAAAACAGCAACAACGGCAAAAAAACATGAAGCAAAAAAAAAACAAGTAAAACAACAAAGTCGTGCTATCACAACCGCATAATCAAAGGGCGTTGGGCATGGAAGCCACTTTGCCTGCCTTTTTATGCTCATCTCGGAGTTTCATGTTTTTTCCTCCTTTGCGCAGCGCTTTTTCTGTATTTTTTATGTGCGATATATAATTTCATATTTTTTAAGATAATTATGTCGATAAGTTGGGAAAAGGTAATGCATGCCAGTAAGCCAGGGCGGGGAAGCCTGGCCCAAGGGTGAAAATAAACTCGAAAAAGCAAATATAGGAGCAGACAGAAAAGCAAAGACGCTAAAAGAAAATTTCTCCCACCTGGGAGCATCAATACAGTAACAGTAGATTTTAAGATTTTATCGATCTAATGTCTTTAAAGCTTATGAGATTTTGGATGCGCAGCTTTTGAATAAACTAAAATATTAGTAACAAAAATATAATAATTTTTTAGTACTTACATTTCATGTTAAATAATACCTCGCATCCTTTTTCATGAGAAAATCCAGCTTCTTTGTTTAACCAAAAGGTTTCAATTTCAAAATCCTGTGTTTTAAATTAATTACAAAGCTCTTTGAAATTTCGAAAGTGGCGAAATATAAACTTTGGTGTAATTTGTATTTCATGAGCGCAGTGTGCGGAATTATCGTGACATCGGCCTTCCAACTTAATTAGTCTCCCCTATTTCATTGGTGTCGCGCTGTTACCCACTGGTCGATATAATCAATAGCTTCAATTATGCGTGCATCGAATATGGCAATTTGAAATGCGAAATAGTTGGCTCTGGCCGCACGGCCACACAGCCATTGCCCAGGATCAGCGCTGGAAACCTCAGCAACATTTAGCAGCGATGCATAAATCATAGCATACTTAGCAGCGCAAACACGCATGGAAATAAAGGCAACAACGCACACGTTCGCCAGTCGAATTTCCTATGCCCGATGTGTCCTGCCGGCTCGCGGTTGTTTTGATTTTGTTTGCAACCTTTAATTAGAAATATTGCCGCATACTAAATGAGTCGAAAAGTGCGGCCGCATTCAACGGCAGGGGGGCCATAATTGACCAGGGGAAGGTGGCCCGGTGGCCCGGGACGAACAACAAATTAAATATTGAAAAACGGAATAATAATTATGAGTATAGAATTGAGTGCTGAGAGACAGAAGGTGAGTTAATCCCGGCAAATGCAGTTAACCGCACTCGTGCATTTATCTATGCATTTATGCGCAAAATTAACTAATTTAAGTGACATGAAATATTTTGGTTACCATACGGTTTCCATTGACGAGCAAACAAACAAAGCTTTATTATCGTCCTGGCGATGGTGGCAGTACATTGAATTAGCCGCCAATTGAGTTATAATTGAGTTAGTTGGCAGTCAGGACGAGTCCAGCACAAATTATACGTTTTCACTGATTAGGAACTACAAACAACAAATGATTGGGTTAAAATTATACCTTTTTCGACCCCATGAAACTTTTTTTGTTACGGAAACTAGGCATGGCTATTCTTCTGAGGGCAAAACTTTGACGGCACTTTGACGGAGAGCTCAGCACTCACATTAACTTGGAATTTTTCTATAGACAGGATCTCCCGCCAGAATGCCAAGAGGGCAACCTTTGTGGCCATGCCAAATCTCTAAGGTCTGCCAGTAAATCAAATACAAAATACTGGCACGTGCTGAATGCCAGCGCGATAACTAGTCAGCAGAAGCAGAACGAAATGATCTCAACGACGAATCCACTCTGGCTACTACTCCGGAACTCTGGAAAAACGAGTGCAAAAAGGTTAGAGAACTTATGACGAAGCGGTTCGCAAATCCAATTTATAAATTTTTAAAGTCAAATGTTGTGCCCGTTTCCGGCTCTCGTCAGAAGGTTCTTGGGATAGGTCCTGCCACAAAGCCTCACTCCACATACAGCGCCTGTTGGGTCGGCTTCGATTATGGTTACGTGTATTCCGGGCCATAAATCACAGGACCAGGCGAAGATCTCGCCTGTTGTCTGCCACTCTAATCGCATTAAAACCTAAACGGCAAAATCTTTACTACGTGTTCTTGTTAACTTTTGCAGGCACGGGCCTGGCATTGGTATTAGAACCTAGAACAACTCCTCGGATAAAATTGAAATGGCAGGACTCGAAATTCGGATGGCGTGTTGCTCTTTAAGCTATAAACACTTCGGGGTCAGCGAGTGCTCTTACAGGACCATGGGGGGGATTGTAGGAGATCCTGAAACGATTACCTCTAGGTTTGACTTCAAAATATCAAAAAGATTTTACAGTCTGTGTATGTCAAGCCTAAACTAAAGAAGTGTTTGGGATGGTATTGATATAAAAAACTGTAGAATATATTAAAATAAGTTAGAAACGTCATCTGAAAAAAAAATTTTAATTTCAGCTAGAAGAGCTAAAATTTAATTTAAATTTGTTACGTTTTCCACGCATTTGTCACAGTTTTGTCAGGCAGTTGATGTGGATGTTGAATGGATTTCTTTTTCACTGCTGGACATTTTTGGCCCTTGTTGGTTTTTTTGTTGCATTTGGGGTTCGCTCCCGAAACTCCCTTTTTTCGTTCTTATTTTCACAAGGGGAGTGTGCTTGTGGGTTAAGAACTTTGAACTTGTGCTGTAACTTTTTCGTCGCTGGGGCTGGATGTGACAACATTTGATTGCTCATGAAATCGATCGATTGTGGAAACGTGTTGATTGTATTGTTGTGTGCTCAAACCCAAAGGTCAAAAGTTTTCAATTCTCTCGTAAAAGTTGTCTCTTTGCTGGGGCATATAAAATGAAGTGTCCTCGTTATTCTTGGCTTTAGAGAGAAATCATTTAAATACATCCCAGTTCCCGCAACACATTAAAATTGCATGCCAAGTGGTCCCGAAGGTCCGAAAGACGAAATAAAAAATAAACTAGAGGTTGGGAAAAGTGAAGAGATCTGACCTTAAAAGTCAGAAATTACACTTCAAGGTTCATTCGTCAAAATGTCGTGACTTTCGATACGAGATTAATATTTGACTCGGAGCATGATGGATGTCCGAGACGTATTATACCTCAGCCATTAATTACTTGTAAGCTCAAGATTCTATTCCGAAAGCCTTTGTCGCGACGAATGATCCTGATGGATCACTTGTTGATTCGTTGACCTAATAACGATTTGTCCCCTTTCATATATCTCATCAGTCATTCCCGTTCGCAAAGTTTTCATAAAGATTTTCTATAAGATTTTTTTCTTTCCAAACTTTTAGAGGATAAAAGTTCTTTGAATTCCGTAAAATATTCTTACAGAATGTGCAGAAAATTGAATATTTTTTTATTGGAATAAAAATTGTTTCTGTGCTATGCGAATATACGTTTATTGTAAATTGGCTTTGTGATAAATCTTAAATACGTAAAACAATTTTTGCAACTGTCGCAATATGCAAATAATTCAGTTAACATGTTATTCTATTTGATTGCACATATTTTAATTTGCATAAACATGCTCTCCCCCGGTTCCGGACCCGGACCCGTCTGACCTGATTTGCGTTTCCCTATCTACCTATTGCTTCGATGCTTCAGTGCGCGATGCTGCGTGACACGTAAATCCGACACGTAAAATAATAAGCGGAAATGTTGAAAAATTCAAAACGCTTTCCGGCATCCCGCCCACACCCCACCGCTTTTCCGGCTATACCCAAAATGAGCACCTGAAGACTGGGTGCCATTATCGCATTGATGTTTGCCCGAAAAGTCAAGATTTGTGCGCATTAATGGTAGCGATTGAATTTTCAATATCTGAGGAACGTGACTGTCGCGGTCGCATCGATTTCATTGAAACCTGACGTGCTCAACATGTTTAATTGCATCAGAGGAGCGCGAAAACCTGAAGCTAGGCGGGAATGGCATATGAATGGGAATGAGTGTGCCAGGCTAATACCAATATTGGAGCTTGTGAAATACCATAGAGTGGGAGTCCGTGAGCCGGGTGGTGCAGACAGCCCATCCGTAGGCCATAAATTCACACAGCAATAACAGACGAAGTGCAGATACCAGAGGTCTATAAATGACAAAACGCAAATGATGGGTGACAGAAAGATGAACTAATTGAGGGCACTCTCTAATATTTTATGTAAATGTTTGAATAAGAACTAGCCAGCATTAAGAGCTGATTTATATTAAATCTTAGTACATTCTGCTATTGCATTTATAAGAAAATATACCACATGGTAATTAAATTTAAAGATTTTTCATTTATTTCCTGATTCCCGGACTTTTCCGTAGGAAACTACGTATAAGCATTCGGCTGTGCCTCTAGTCCTTGGATGGGCTTTTGCACATCATACGTTAGGCGGAGATTAATGGCCGCACTGAGTGCTTGGCACCTATCAAATTCAATCAGAGGCATTCATCAATTTTCAATTTGGCATTTGCTGGACGCAGTACCAAGGACGGACAATGGACGATGAACGGGAAGCGACGAAGGATGTGGAAAGGAAAAAACTACGGAAACAGAAAGTTCATGTTGGCGGCTTGGGTTCCATTTCTCCATCACATTGCCATATCGCCAATGTTTCCCATATCGAGGGCAGACATCAAAAGCGAACCCGGAGCGGCAATGTCAGAAGAAGAAGCGCAAAAAGTGCAGAAAAATATGAAAAATCGCCGCTGACCGCAGAGCAAACACACTCAAGCCCAGGAAAACACACACACCAGCTCACACCTAGGACCAACCCAACAGCAGTACTGCGAAAATTGATTCAATGTCATAAATTAGATTTGAAATACTGAAAAGCTTTGCCAAAGAGCTCTTTCTCTTTGCCCCTGAATGGGCAAGGCGACCATAAAAATGTGTGCGAAATTTGTTTTTGTCGTTGGCATTTTGCACTGTGGGAGAAGCCGGGCGGAGGATGGTACTGGAGCCGGGCTGGAGCGCAATGAAGCACCGCAAAATAAAGTAAATTATATTTACGTGTATTTTGCATAGCAATTGCGATGTGATTTTATTTCGCCGCTTTGGAGTTTTGTTTGTCAACCTCTCGGGCGTATGCGCAACGTTTTTGTTTACACTACATTACCAAAACAGTTCAATGGGAGACAGGGCTCGATCGAGGACTGGGGGGAGGCTGGCGCGTGCCTTATAAATGATGTACAATCAATTAATTTGCGGCCTATTTACAGAGCAACTTAGAGCGCTGCATCCGATGGGGCAGCGGGCGAGATGCGGAAGCAATAACAAACACAAAAATGGCCTCCAAAAAATTATGCTCAATTTGGCATCAAATGCTGACAGTAGTTGCTCCCGGCATTTATCACACTTGATAGGCAAAGTGTTTTTATTAATGACGCCCTGTCGATTGACATTTCTGAAAAAGTGATTTGTTTCGGTTTCGGAATTGGCACCGTGGGTGAGATTTTCCGGGGCCACTCGAGGTGAGACAAATAACTTTCAATTCAAGCTAAATTTAATAAAACATTCAGTAGATTATCGTTTCAGGACAATTAAAAGTGCTTATTGGTGCAATTATTTGTTTTCTAAGTAAACAAAATGAACATAAATATTGAAAAGCCATTAAACTTTTATGCCAAATCCCGTAAATGACATATGATTTTTATTTTGTCCGCAGTATCAAGTACCAATGCAAATATTTGATTCGCAAACAAAGCAAGGAAGATGTCAGAGCGAATCGAGTGGAAGGGTCTGTAGCCCCCAGCCCTCGCCAAGTCACCCTTTCCTCGCTCCAAGCTGCTTTTGAGGCCCAGTCTCACACATAACCCAATGGTTTTATGACTGCAGTAACTTTACGCCATAAAATAGGATTTCCTACTGAGCCTATTCACAACTTTTCGCATTAGACTTAAGCGAAAAGCTCGCTGCCAGTGTTCTTCCTCCTGCTTCCCGCATATCACCGGTTTTACCCATTTTTTTTATTTTTTGGGAGCGAAAGCGCGAAGCGTTCTGCCTCTCGGCCAACCCAGCACCAGCACCCATGGCAATAAAAAACCTATACACATGTGAAATGTGAAATGGTGGCGGGATTTATGGATGCGACGCCTCTTGCCAGTTCGGGTTTGTTGCTTTATTTTCTGTTGCGCTTTTTCACAATTTTTAATAACCAGTCAGACAAACCAACAAAGCCAAAAAACCAACGTCCCTCCCCAGGCGTTTATCAGCTTTGCGGGTTTTCAAATAATGAAATAAAAGCACACATTTAAGAAATAATATTGAAGTGTTCCCCCAAATAGCATACACTCAAAAAAATGAATGCTTTCTCAGAAACCTCCCATCTACTGCTTATGAAAAATATTTTTGTCTGTGTCGAATAAAGATTTTGTTATCACCTTTCCTTTATGGACATTCAAAACAAACAGGAATCTTAATTAAATAAAATTCGTGCCAAAACAATTTGAAGAAATAAATATTTTATGCTTCCGGAAGAGGAAAATAAAAACTCCAAACAGTTGAAACGTGTTGTGACCAGCAAATTGAGCGAATACCCGGTTAGGAAATCAAAGGCTTTAACCTCAGATATCCTTTTAAATGTTTCAAGCAGCAGGAGAGCAATACCAACAACCGGAGCAAAAATAGCAGAGACGAAAATATTGGAAGGCAGGCAAGCAAATAAATCAATTCCGATAATATCGTGCGTGTGGCCCCTCACCCGTTTTATAATAAAAATTCTTTATATGTTTTGATGGCAAGGCCTGCCGTTTGCCAACTTCCGCAATGTACCCCTCTACATGCGATGGGCTACAAGAAAATCCCAATAAATTGAAAAACAAAATCATTCAATCCAATGGCAGCAAATCAGGCGAGTAGGCTTGGCATCTCAGAAAAGGGGTTTGGTAAGGGAATTGGGCGTGAAGCAAATAAGACATCAGCGTTTTTGGATTTTATCCTTTTCTGGATGGGGAATAAAAATAAGGAATAGTTTTACGTCTGCAGTATGTATTTATGGCTTGAATTAAGACTTTATTACATACATTTTCAAAGCATGGAATTTTACAGAGTTTTCATTTTAATATATGAAGACACTTTACCATCTCGTTTAATAATTTCGTTTCTAATTTTAGACCTACAACAGGTTGCTAAAAACTTTTTGCACTCCTTTGTGGAAGGAATGTTTGCCTTCATCAGGTCGCTGCGTAATGAGAGGTGAACTCATAAATTAAAGTCAAGTTCGAGTGGGCTGTCACAACTTTGACCTTCGCAGACTCCCCAGTTTTAATTTAGTTTTAAGCCCCAGCCGGAGGTTCCTCGGATCTGTTGAGGAGGTCATTGTTGTTGTCGTTATTGCTTTTGTCATAGTGTTGGGCTGTTGCTCTCGGTATTTTGAAAGTTTTCAAACTTTGTCATAAAGTTAAGTGGCGAACATTTTAGGCGCTGTCGAAAACAACAAAGAAACTAATTGACTTGGATTAGCGCTTTCGATGTATATGGGTATGTGTATTATGGCGTGTGGGTGGATGTATGTAGATAAGTATCAGTGTGACTGCCACTTCCACCATAAATCTTTTAACGAAAACTTTGGACACAAGACAATTTCGTCTCAAGGTTGTCGCGTGGGCGTGATGCCTGAAAGCCTGGATTCCGATGGCCTTGCCCCTAGTTATAGTTTCCAGTATAGCGCATACGCCATGTGTGCCGTGGAAACAAAAACTTCGGGCTTTAAGACGATCCGCATATAAAATCAATAGGCGAAAGCAGCTCACTGGCCACGCCCCAACGCCCTCCAGCAACGCCCTCCAGCAACGCCCTCCGGAAAGTGTCTTCCGCTGATTCTTGCCAACGTTCGCAAAAATTTATTGTGTGTGAAAATGTGTTGACTTCACTCAAAAGTTGCCAGTGCCGGTCCGATGCCAAGTTGGATTTATGTATATATAACACCATCTTCACCGACCCCTCTCTTTTCGGTCTCCAGGGCTGTTTGGTCAAGTTATCGTGTGTGTCTCGTTTTTATGGGTATCTTTCGCTTTGTACCCAGCCGTACAGCCCGCAGTATGTAGACATTGCATTCGCAGTCTCCTTAGATTTATTGCCCGCCCTGATGGACTCGTACTTACTCCTTTGGCCGGCTCTGTTCGCTGACTTGGCAGGGTTATCCCCGAAAATTCTTTAAGCGGAAAATCGCTGGCCGTATACGCGAGTCCGTCAGCCCGTCAGCGATTCGTATGAAACAAATGATGTAAATGTGAAACTTGAGCTGGGAAACTGTCCCTCCGTCGGCTATTAAAAATCACTTTGAGCAGTCAGGCGCAAGGCAACAATTCACTCATGAAAAAAATTATGATAAATTGTAGTTTAATCTGTACAAAATTATGCAAATGCTAAAAAAGAAAACAAAGAAAAATTGAGCAACAATGCCTTGAGATTACTACTCTTTTTTTATGTGTGTAAATTAAATAACGCCACAGATATAATTATATGTATATACAAGCTATAATTACGCTTTTGAATGAGTTAGTTTATTTTCTAGATTTTTCCGCATAAGCCATAGGCTGTTTTTAAAATAGCCTGTAATATTTGTGGCAGAGTATCAAATGGAAAGAGCCTTTGAAAAAATGGGTAAACGTCAAATTCAAAAAAAAAGGGAAATGTATTAAAACGTCAGCAGCTTAGAAAAAAGGGTTGTCCTGTAGAAGACCGGGCTTAGTCTCATTATTCCAACTTTCATTTATCATTTAAGATTGATGCAAAAGTAATGAAAATTGGATTACCCGGTAAACATTGGTCAGTCCCATTTGCAATAAATACTCTTTAAGGTCTGGCAGAGTACGGCAAATTTTTGCGGTGACCTTAAAGGATCGACGACATATTTTGTTGATTTATGGGCTGACCGCAGGAGCCTTGCTGGGTGGCTTTTCCGCGAGTGTCGGCGGTTGTCAATAAATCAGGCCCACAATAAGGCCGGAAAGCCTCCGACCAGCTGTGAGGCGGGACGCAAATCTAATTGTAAAGTTTTCAAAGTGGGACCGAATTAGTAAACTCCAACAGGCCGCGCTGTGATTATTAACGCAACGGGGTTTCCAGAACAAACACACCGCACAGCTCGACCCGTATTTTCTTTCACCCTCTAATCCTGTCCACCACTCCCCAATGCCCAAGGCGTGTCCCATGTTTTCACTTTTACTCCCTCACCCTCGGCATTCCCTGCTTTCTCCGAGCTCTGCTCTGTAGGCTGGATTTGTTCCAATTTTAAAGCCATAAATTTGATGGCCCTTTAAGCGCTTAAAGCATTTTCGTCCAAGTCGAATATTTGGTATAACAATTACATAAATGCCGGCTGCTTATATGCATCAGTAGACAAGCCGATGTCTAAGGAGAAGTCAAGGCTCAAGGACCATTCTAGTCTCGAGAAGAGATAATAGCTGCGGGCAAAGAAAACATGGACAGTTCCTTTCGAAAATTTGTATTATGTTTTATAAGTCTATCAATGGAAAAAGAGCAATGCGAAGCTCAGTTTAGGGCTGGGTAGACATGTCTAAGGCACCTATAAACTATTACATTATCCAATCCAATAATGAAAATAGTACAATTGTTGTACGAGTTGTGAAAAATCTCATACTCTCTTCGAAATCTAATTTAATTTGCCAGCCCTGGAATGCGTTGGCCGTGTCCTTGGCGGCCGCCTGCTAAAAATGCGCAGCACAACAAATCCCAAAATCCCCGCTAGCAAATTTATTTTAATTCACTTTTGGACGCTGCCTGTCGCTCGTTTCTGCTCTGTTCCGTTTGGTATCCTGGCCTGTCCTGTCCTCCTATTATTTTTTTGGGCGGTTCTTGTTTTTGGTTTTGGCATTGCCAATTTCCTGTGCCCCAAACTGGCCCGGCTTTGGGGTCCTGCTGCTCTTGCCCACGTCTTGCCCTGACACTTGGCGACATTGAAATGAGCACTTTAGGCAAATACGCCAAGGGCCACGGAATCGCTGGGGATTGAGGACTAGGGACTGGGGAGCAGGGAACAGGGAACAGGGACCCGGTCGCCCACACAACGAACTAAACACCAAAAACAGAAGTCGTCACTGTTATCAAATGTATTTTTATGCTCTTTTGATTTTTATGACCACAGCGGAGCAGAAGCTCTTCGGGCACTTGATAAGTGAGCTGGGGAATTGGCCGGGAACCCATGGCGATTATGTTCCAGGCTGCTCATGAGACTTGCCAGGGGAATAGTTTTGCGTGGGGTTGTGCCTAGGGCTACTTAAAATTAAACAAATTACTGCGACAGACAGAATTGTTTATCCAAACGCTGTCGTCGATTTGTCCCCGTTGCCGTCATCGTTGTCAACGTTGTTTTTAGGGATATCCCACTGCCATTGCTCTGTGGCAGGCGCGTGCTGGAATTAAATGTGCCGTGAAATAAATCCAAAAACGACAAAGCCAGAGACACAGCCAAAACGCTGCCAACCAAATGTCCTTCACAGCGAGTGAATCCCTGTCTGTTTCTGCCCATGTGCGTGTTTGTGTGTTTGTCATTAATAGATACAAAAAGTGAATTGAATCCGAAACCAAACAATCCCGAGTCGGAGAATTGCTAACAAGCTAAGGCTCCCGGGGGTGAAATGGGATAGAAAACAAAAGGAGATGTTCGTACAAGAAGAATAACAATTATAGCTCGCCGGAACACAACCGTTCTTTAATGGGGATTAAGTCCTCTGAAGTAATTCAAAAGATGCTGCAGGATGCGTTTGACTAAAGAGCTTTCTAATGATAAATTATAATCACACAATACAAAATTTATATTTTAATTTTTTTTTCATTGCTACGGAATTAAGTATAAATGGCGTGCATACTGGTCCTGCTATCCTAGAACGTGTGACGCTAGTTTTTGTTAGCTCTTGCACCTTGAAGTCAAAGTTCATCCCAAAAAAAATAAGTGGAAAAATTATTTGTAGCTTCGTCATTTAGGAAGTTACAAATGTTAAAGAGCCATAGATATGACATAGACAGTGAAAAAAGTTTCTTTAGATAGCCGGACAAAGTTGTTAACCGAATGAAAAGTCCATTAATTGAAAGGAGAACCAAACAAAGTCAGCGTTAAGTTGTCTAGCCAACCACCGAACCATCAGCCTCTCCACCCAACCACTTGGCCCTTGAATTCCTCCCAGCCAACCGCATTGATAGCAGCTGGAATCCTTGGCAACAAATGGTAAGGAATTCAAGCAGCCACAAGGACACCATCAGTATTTGGCCTGGAGAGTGTGTATGTTTTGTGTGGGCTTTCTCCGGCCTTATTTATCTCAACACAAAGATGACATTTGTGTTGAAACAGGCAAATTAGTATTTATTGCTTTCTGCTGCTGCTGACATATTATTTTATTTGTTTAATTAATTCACCCAAAAATGACCACAAAGCAGAATCATCAAAGACCTAGTGCCAGTGTGTGTGTGTGTCTCAATGTGCTGCTGCATATGTGTGCTGTTTCCTCGTCCTTAGACTTTCCCAGTTTCCTCAGCGCTGTTATGTCATATGGCATATGGCATTTGTAATAAATAAGCAACAGATAACCGAAAAGAACAATTAAAAGAGAACCAAAAACTTCGGGGCTCGTAAATTTTGTGCCGTAGTTTGAGTTGATTTAATGGCTCTCCTCCCGCTTATGTATCTCCCGCCCCAGTTCTCCCCACTCACACAGACAATGCCCCAGTATGTCCACATAATTAAATCAACTAAATATTTAACGGGACATTTGTTTGGCTCCCCTCGTCCTGCCCTCGCTTGCCTTTTGTCTTGGATTTTTATTACTTTTCTGGAGCATTAAGTGAGCTGGAAGTTGGAGGAAGTCTGGTATGGCAGTGGAATTCCGGTCCCTTCCCATCCATAAATGCAGAATCACAAATTATATTAAGTAAATCATGTAGGGCATGAGCATTAGCAGCTTGTTTGGCTTTTTTTGTTTGTGCTTTCAGTTAATAATTTAGTGTCGATGGGTAGGACCCTTTAATCACAAAAGTATCCTGATTTAAAGAAATATGGCTTACTATCTGGTAAGTCGCAACCAACTACCATTCCAAAATAATGTAATAATTTAACTTAATTGGGAAAAATGTTTAAATGGGAAGCATCCAACAAGCTTGATAAAAGGTAGCATACTTATGGGGGCTTCTGAAAATAGAACTTAATTCCACGTCGTTTCGTAACCAATCCGCTGGCCATTCCGCAGTCCGTCCGAGTGAAAACGACAGCCTCTTATGCGGGTGTAACGAAGCCGTGGACTCGTGGGCGTGGCTGGAACGTCAATTCGACAAAACCACTTGCAACTTTGTAGCTTTATGGGTCACAACCATTTGACTGCATTCGTTTGGTGGTCGCTTGGTGGCGTCTTGTTGCCTTCTGTTATTGTTATGGCTAGTGTTGCTTACAGCTTGATGTCGCGTTGACCATAATAAAGCAAACATATGACAAGGCAACGGCTATGGAATTCTTGAGAGAATCGCAAATATTTTTCCCGGCAGGCAGAGCCGGACGAGCAGCGGCCAATAAAGTCGGAAGAAGCTCTGAACAAAGTCATGAAAAATGTTGCCAAAAAAAATAAACAACGGCAGAGTGCCAGCCAGCAGAAGAGGGCTGTGTGCGCGAAGGGGTGTGTGTGTGTGTGCCGAAGGGGCGGAATGTCGGTGGAAATGCCACAACGAGGCGGGAATGTATCTCGGTGTTATTATTATTTTTACTGCAAGGCATTCGCATAAAGGACATAATCATATTTTTCATCAAAGTCAGCAACAGCGATAAAAACTACAAACACACTCATACATATAGAAAGCCAAATATGCACTGAAACTAAAGCAGGTTACTCGGCATTAGTAAGCTGGCTAAGTTTATGAGGTAATATTAAATACTTTTTGCAAGAGGCGTTGCATACGATAAAATTGAAGCACAAGTGTAGAAAAATCAATCAGGCGGTGTTTTCTCTCTGTGTACATACGAGTGATGGCTTGCTCATCCCCTGCTCCTTTCCCCCACCTCTCACACTTTGCTCACTCGGCGCATATCTATTCTGCAGTTGCTGTCAACATTTTTCATATCATAAACACTTTTAGTGTTGATATTACCAACAATAACTTTCCCTCGCACACACACAAGCTTAGCACCAGGACTGTGTGGCGGTATGGGTGTGTGCGACACGCCCACCCGTCGAGCTGGGTGACGGTTTATCCTTTCCTGGCTTGATTTTGGTTTCGTGCCCCTGACGCGACCCTTGGCCCAGAATCCGCTACACGAACGGCTGGCCTTCGGTGGAAGTAAGCCAAGTCCTGGCCGCGTTTGAGTCAGTATGCGGGTGGCGGGGAATTCTTTAATGATTTTCCATCTATTCGCCAGATCGATCGGAAACTTTATCGTTTTGGGGTTAAGCCACCTTTAAAGTGCTGCTTACAAAGTTTTTTGGAATATATTTGGATATTTATCTATTAATGTGTATATTCACATTTCGAATCTAGTGCTAGTTTGGTTGCAACTGGCAGTACTTTATATAATTAAGAAGTACACAGTTAAGAAGACATAAAATGGGCTAACAACAATTCTATTCTTTCTTTCTTTATTTCTGGTTGCGTAACCATTTTACTTATCCTTGCCTTCATGTGCCGTGATGCGGTAACTTTATTTTGTTCCTTTTAATCCCAGATTAAAAGCAATACTCTGCCCTGAAAAAAATTTCGAATTTCAAAACCTTCAATTATAAGTACGTTATAAATTATAAATAAATAGAATTCCAACAAACATACATACATCAAACGATTATTTGATTAGGGTTAAATAAAATGTTTTTAAAATAATAATTTCCCAAAAAAAGAGCATTTAACGGTCACTGAACCCAGCCAGTTCCTTCAATCCCCTTCTTTTATTTAGTGTTTGTTGGCGCACTTTTTATTGTACTTTTTTCTGGTTTAAAGAGATAATTACGAAAAATGTTTTGCGTGCCGCGTTCATTGCGCGATGGGCCGGGCATAATTATGACTTCTGGTGGGGTTTCCCGACAGCGCCTGGGGGATACTGTAACTGCTTAGTGTGCGGGGCACTCAGCTCTTTTCACAGTTCAACACAATTTTTTCGGGCCGTCCCGCCGTTTCATTTGGTTTCGTTTCGCCGCTTGTTTTTTATGTCTGGCGCGTGTGTTTTGTGTTAAATTTGTAGCTCCATTTCGAGAAGCAGTCCACGTAGATAAGACATTAAAAAACGTGGCCCCGCCGCAGAAGGAAGTTAGCAAACGGGAACTGGGACAGATAAGTACCGGAAGAACTCACCAGTCAAGGCTATTCAAGGGACAATTGTCCACCTGCTTATGCTGGTTGAATTGGGAATATCAAGGATTATAGAAACTTTTCAATTTGCCAAGCAAATAGCTTGATCCCACGAGAAGAGTTGAAAATCGATTTGGGTCTGAATAGAAAAACACATGTTGCGTTTACAGCCACCCTACCTCCTCTCCCTCGGTGAGTTCGCTTTTTCATTCAAAAGATGCTGCCTGTCCATTTCATTTCGCTCTGCACTGCAGTTTATAGTTTAGAGCCCGACCCATCGTCCCCGATCACTCCATTCCCCGGAACTTTGGTTCCTCGTATCGTACCTTTGATAGCTTGCCAAACAGATGGAATATGATTTTTGAAATTTTCGCATGAACTCAACCAAAAAATTAAACTTGACTACACTGCACAAATTGTAAAGTTTTTAATACGTTCTGGGGTTGCTTTTCCCCGGCCACCCCTTCACTTTTTCAGCCATCTTTAAAGGGGGTGTGGCGGATGCCCCCCTTGTCATGGTTGTCAATCTGTGCGGCAGTCAATCGGGGAAAAATGTGCTGCTCCACTCGCGCCACTCCGATTCGGTAATATTTGCACCGCTCCACTTTGGCCGGGGAGCATGAAACTTTTGCTTCGCAAAATATTTGAAAATTATTTTAATTAAGGCATTTTAATTAACACACACACACCCACTCTCGCATGGGCGTCCCACACTCACATGCTCCAAAGTTGCTGTTGCCTTCATATGTTTGTTTTATTTTTATTTTGCATAAATTGTTCGGAGGTGAGCTCGGCAACATCTCACCAAGCCGCATGTTGACACAGAATTTAAATTTATTTTTCTTGTTGTTTGCGTGATTATTTTTACAGCCCCATTCTGAGGAATTGAGGTATATGCGTTTGCAGAAGAGCTTTGCTCCTTAATCATAATCAAAACCCAAATACAGGTCAGCAAATGGTTGGAAATCGTTGAGAATGGCGAGTTCCAGAGCTACTAATTCGTCCTTTATTTCTATTTTATATTATTTTGTATATTTGTATCCTTTATAACTAATTGTACTTTTCAGCCAGAGCATTGAGGCTTCGGAGTCCTGGCTTGAGATAATTTTTTTGAGAGTTTCCCGCTCGCAGTTATGTAACGATATTGCCAAGCTGCCATTAGTTCAACTTGGCTAGGTTGCCGAGGCGAAGGCCTCTCCGGGCGCCTGTAATTTATTGACGTGTTTCTATGTAACTGGTTTCCCGCTATATAGTATATCCACAATATATGTATATATTTTTAGGCCAACACGGGCGCTTAGCCATAAATTGTTGCGTTGAGCGACGTACGTAAAAAGGAGCCGGGAAAAGGAAATAAAAAATAAGAGCAGCGCAGGGAAAAACCAAAAAACTCAAAACAAAAAGCATATGGAAGAAGGCCGTTGCGCTAAATTTCATTTCATGCAGCGCTGCGTTTCCAACGACATCGAGTCTACTCCGCTGGGGTCAAGTTGAAAGTGTAGGCTGAGATTTATAGCCCAGCCAGGATTGCCGCCCCGGCAACCGCACAGGACGGCGGCAACACCCGCATCTCTCCCGATGGGGTGACAAATTTGCAAAATGGGCGCCGCGGTCAAGGCGCGCGGGTTAATTGAGTTCAAATATGCAATTACATATGCATTTGTTTACGGCGATTATTGCGACCTGTCACACGGCGCAATAAATCAAATAATAAAACTCTGATGTTTTAATTAAAATTGCCAGCCATAAAACTGGACGCTAGAATGGTAAAAATTCCAACAGCAAACAAAAAAGCGCCCTTGCTCATTAATTTAGCTAACAAAAAGTGCGGTTGGTTTTTAATTAAAAGCCACTAAAAACGAATTTACATTTCCATTTAGGTTATTATAATCGTCGAACGGCTCAATTATGAGTGGAGCCTTGGTCCGGTGGACTGCGAAATATGTTTCGATCGGCCAAGTTGTGCAGGGCGTGCGAAATCATTTGAATGCTAAAAACAAAAACCAATATTACCTTTAAAACTTCTCTCTCGCCCGGGCTGCTAATTGCGTTGACAATGCCCGGAACAAAGTGGTCAGAGGAAAATACAGAGTGCAGGGCGAGTCCATGGACAAAGGAGGTAACTTAAGGGGTGGTCACGGGCTCGGGGCAGGGCACAGGCGGTAGGGCGCGACTCGCCTTCTGCTAATGAACATCGATTTGGCCTCAGCTGTGTGCGGGACATCAGCAGCTCGAAAAACGCTTTCTCCGTAATCGAAATCGGAATTTAAATTGACTCATTAAAACGAAGCAAAAAGCGGGTCGCACGACAATTAAACAAACGCCCGACCACCGCCTGCCCGCCCTCCTGCCAGCCTGCCACTTTTTCCCAGTTTCCCAGCAACAATACTCCTCCGCCTCCAGCCCTCCTCTCCCCTCGTCGCGACTACGATCGGAATCCTTGGCCCCCTGCATCCCCGACATGGGGTCATTAGTTAATTTGCCAAAGCGGCTTCTCTTTGGTAATTCCCGGCAGTGGCTTTGGCTCGGCTGGTGTTATAACATTGTTGGGAAGTTCGATAATGAACAAAGAAAGCATCCGGCGGGAAGATTTGGAAAAACGATTACTCCGGTGAGTCATTTCACAATTCATAATGGGGCATCTATTATTTTTTCATGTGAAAGAATAATCGTTTCAAGGCAGCTGTACTTTCCGTACTTTATATTTCATTGCTCGCTTAAGCTCTTTTCCCCAATTTTTTTACAACTAGATTTTGTTTATTATTTCAACATAAACTTATTATACTTAAGCAAGTTATTGTTTCTAATATGAGCATGTTTTTGTATAAATAATATAACAAAAATTATATTCCCAGAGAGAATAAATATCACAGCCTGTGATTTTGATTTCATTAACTTGCCTAATACTTTGGGGACTAGACGATACATTCAACCGTGACGTCAGACTGTCACACTTTTTGGCATTTATTATGATGGCTATCAACCCACTGCCAAGGACGGGCTTTGTCCTCCGCCG
Organism: Drosophila ananassae; assembly: GCF_017639315.1. Classification (NCBI taxonomy): domain Eukaryota; kingdom Metazoa; phylum Arthropoda; class Insecta; order Diptera; family Drosophilidae; genus Drosophila; species Drosophila ananassae. Next base: position 27,833,445 of record NC_057930.1, read on the forward strand.
GGTAATTTATGTTTGCCACCTAACCAGGTCCGTCGCGTAGCCGCCCCGTTGCCCGTTGCCTTGGTGCGGTGCGTGCCGAGCCGCAATCTTCCCGGGCTATTAGATTTTATTGAGCCGCTGATTTATACAATGCGCTTTCATTCAATTCTCTGGTCGATTCCAGTGGCTCGGAGCTCTAGGTCGCGCTCGCCGTGCGATAATCGCTTGTGGGGCAAAAACTCTAAACGGAATTTAATTTTCACACATAGTTTCGGCGGGAAAAATCAATATGATAACACAAACAGACCGCTCGACAGGCAGAAGGCCGGCCAAAACAAAACCATAAATCACGCGCATAATTCTGTTAGTATGTATTTTTCCACTGCCTTTTCTATTAAAGCTTTTCATTCCTTTTTGTAGGCCATCGAGAACAACTCCCCTTTATTTGGATTTACTGACCTCGGGCCACCGAAGGGATGTGTTTTTCGGTTTCTTTAGCTTTCATGGCCTTTTTATCCTTTTCAATGTGGTATAGGTCGGGTAATTTCTGACACGTGTGATGTAAGAAAATGTAACAAAAAATCCACGTCAGTGGGAAATTTGGGTACATCATACTTGTCAAAGAATAATATACCATGCAGGATTAATTGAATGAAGTAGTTTTTAATTACTGACTTCACCTTCAACTCGAAGGCTTCAAGTAATTAAAAAGTTTCCCCAAAATTGCTGCAACTTTTTATCCTTCCGCTGGCTGCTTGGTGGTGTCGATTTAACTTAGTCAACTTGAACCTTCTCAGTCAACGCGGTTGACCCCAACCAATTGGGCTCTGTGGCACGTCCACCCACGTATAAATTTGATTTACTAATGAAGCAAGTCCTGTGGGAGGGAAAAAATCAGGAAAAGAGGGAAACGCTGTCGGAGCATATGAAATTTTAAGTAGTTTTTTCGCTTGGCACTTGCGGTTTGTCTTGCGGGTGTTGGGAATTGTGGTTGCCATGCGAACCACACGGGACGGGTTTCGTGTCGTTGGAGTGGAGATTTAAATTGGCCAGTGTGGGCTGCTATCGATTTCGGACATGTGTCCGACGTAGACTCGGCCAAAAAAACCAAATTTCAAATTAAACCTAACAAAGTTGGTTTCAACTTCCGAATGGGATTCCAAAACAATAAGTTCCGACCACAGAGCGTCCGAAATAATTAATTAACTCGCTTGGGTTTTTGTAGCTGATCTATATTTACTTTTAGAGTTCTGGTTTACATTCCGATTACTTCATTTGGGGTTTGTCACATTTTCCTTTCATCTTAACACTTTTATTTATTGATATTTATGCTTAATTCTGTTGGACTAGCCAGTTAAACTCTTCCATTTCTATCGCTATTGTGGCTTAAGTCTACAATTTCCCGTTTAAACATTTAACGTTAGTATTACTTAACTCTAAGCAGGACCTTGGGCCGCAGAACGGCGTCTCGAACGTAAACTGCGACTTAATTAGTACTATTATTCTTCAATATCTATATACAACAACAAAAGTGGGTTTCGGGTCTGAGTATTATTACTTTATACACTTTACCTCTTCGCGGCAACACGAATAACCTATGTACAGATTTACTTGCAGTAATATTTTATCCAATTCTAATCTATTTTAATCTTTGGAATATTTTTGCTACAAAATATTTAGCTACTAAATTGTCCGAGTCTTTTTGAAGTTTCCTTAGAGTAGTGTGTACATTTAACTGTGTGGTTTCATGAACTTTGAACGAATTTATTAATTTCCCGAGAGAAGTGAAAACAGCGGATCGATAGAAAACGCAAACAAGTCTCTAGAGATTCCTCCAATAGGTAGCCTTATTCCGTAATCTCGATATGGATTTTTTATTCGATATAACAGGCGATATGCTATTGAACCAGAAGATATGGCCTTTTCCTTCCAGTTTACGCTCAGTTTAACAGAGTTCACGTTTCGCTTAAGTTTAAGATTAGATATGCACAGCACCTTAACGAGAACAAACTAATGGACCGGTTCCACCCTTCACATTCCTGCCTCAAAAATGCTTACAGTTTGGGTATTGGAAGTGAAAGGGCAACCTTCCCATGTGACATTGATACATACATATTCGTATTATTATAATTATTTAGAACTATATTCTCAGAGCCAGGTCCTTAGACACAGCTCTCTGGCACCCTCTGCGTCATCAGGCAATCCTTGATGGCATTGATATTTATGTTGTCGTCGAGGTCCTGCGACGAGTTGCACGAAGTAGTGGCTGTCGTTGTGGAGTTTGAGTTTTTGGCCACGCCCACCACGCCCATGACGCTGCCCGAGCTGCCAAGCAGCAGGTTGGAGCCGGAGTGCTGCTGATGGTGGTGCGGGAGGTGGTGCTGCTGCTGGTGGTGGTGCCTGTTCAGGGTAGCGGTGTGTGTGGCTCCCCCTCCAGGCTGCTGGTGCAGCCTTCCGGTGGCATAGGCGTTCAGAATGTAGCCCCCGCCACTGCCCAGGCCGGGGGGTAGGGTGCCTCCCACTCCGCTGCTGTGCACTGGCTGAAGGTGACCTGCTGCGGCCGCCAACGTCGAGTTCGACGACAGGGAGGTGGGCGATCCGATGACCATGCCGCCCAGTCCGAGGCCCAGCGGCTTGCCCAGGCCGCCCATTCCACTCAGCATGCTGCTGCTGGGCGATATAACGGTGCTGCTGCAGCCGCCCCCCGCCGCCGCCACGGCCGCCAGAAGTTGCGCCCGCTGCGCGTTGATTTGATTATAGGTGACAGTCGCGTTCACCGCATCGCCGGACAGCATCGTCGTGGTCAGGGGCACCACCTGCAAGTAGGGGAAAAGTGTCACTGATACACTTGAAAAATAAAGTGCATTTCCCTATCGAAAACCATACTGAATTCAATACAATTTTTGAGAAAAACTACAATCAGAAACATGTAGTCCTTCTGCAATAGGACTTCAGAGTCTGAATCAAATATTTTATTGAATTTGTAGTCTAACTTTCAATTTTCAATTAGACAAATATAGTGAAACATTGTCGTAGCCTGCCTTGGAATTAAGTGAATATATTTTTGAGTTTAATAACCATTTGGATGTAAAGCCATTTAACTATTTGAATACATTTGTATTGTCTCTTAATCAAATCGAATTTATTTTGGAAACAGAGATAAGAAAACCAGAAAATTGCATATAAATATAATAAATGTCCAAAAATGCTAAATGAACCTTTTCAAAAAGTTATGGTGGCCTAAAATTAAACGTAGCTATTAAGTAACGAGTGAATGTACATTTTGTTTTGTGTAAAGAGTAAAGAGTCGGAAGCCAATCAATCGGAAACTTCCCTGCCTGGAAATTTCTAAGTTTTCCATGTGAATGAAATGCAATCGAATAATTCTGTTTGCATTAGTTTTCCGTAGGAATTGTACAACTTAAAATAGTATGATTTTTTTTTAATTTCATCCAATAGAAAAGTATCGTCAGCATTCAAGTTAGTTTTGAATTCGAAAAACTACTGTGTTTTAAAAGTGTTTTAGACAAAACGATATAAATTTTCACTCAACGGCCACAAAATGCTCGTCCACAATCCAATTATAGCAGAATGCTCATGCTTTGGAGATAGCTCCTAAAATTGGTGAGGCAGTGCTTTGTTGTTTGGCATTTTTATTTTGCTGGCTGGCAAAATGAAATGAAATTCTAATTGAAATCTCTCAATGCAATTTGCAGGTGACGGGTCAGTGGGATGGGCAGGAAGCTGGTGGCTGCTAGCTGGCAGTTGGCCGGCTTGTACGTTCGGCTGTTATGGTTGGCAATATTTAAAATTATTTAATTAACGAATTGAGTTATGCTGCCATTGCCCATAGCCCCGGCCGGAGACGAGGCCAATAGCCAGCCCCCCGCCCCGGCACACTCGGACCGCATTTTAAGCCCGCCTGGAATGGTAATTTAAATGTAATTGAAATCTGCGCAGCACAAATCCCATTTACAGAATGAAACAAAAATTCTCTTTCAGCCGAACTCCGGATGCGATTGGGGCTCGGACTCACATACTTTGTTATCTGGGGGCTTTCCGTGCTTTGCGGCATGTGTGGGGGGCGGAGGCGTAAAACCGCAGCGCTGGCTGATTTTCCAGATACTTCTGTTTCGGCTTTTTTCTGCATTGCAAATTGGTTTCGGTTTGGACCTGTGGAGGGGGCTGGGCTAATATTTCTGGCCAGATTAGGGATATATATACATATATTCGCGGACTGGCAGTCAATTGGTCATGGTCGATGCATATGGCCATTTCCCGGCTCTAATCTCGTTCGCACAGCTTATGGTAATGGCTTTCGGGGATCTCGGCCGTTGTCAGCGCATAAAGGAGATATATACATGGACGTATATATTTGAATATTTATATGTGCAAAATCCGGCGGGGGCAGCCCATAAATAAATTCTAATTGCGAACTTAATGAAATGAAAACAAATGTGTTTTGGTCGACACTCTAATCTCGGATGCTCGACAAAAAATTTATTCGCCAAAAAAATATGAGAAGTGGCAAAAAAATTAAAAGTGATTTCGAAATGTATTATTTTAAAAAGCTATGCCCATGGCCAGATTTACCTTTTTCCGAATTAATTTACCAAATAAATGGAAAGCTGTAGCGATCAACAAAATCCACCTTCGTTGAGAGGGTAATGATATTGAATTTTAGTTATCCTGCCACATGAAAGACTTATCTGCGAGTTGCCCCTTTGCTGATTTTTGAGGTGCACTGCATATTGCACACTAAGCACCTCTTCTATTCCCACACCTGTTGCCCCTTTAAAGGCCACCCCATCCATCAGGAAAAACAAGTGAAAGTATCTGTGGCTTGGGGAATCCGATAGCTCAGCTTCGTGCTCAATACAAATGCGGAACAAAAATTGATTGATTACGCCCCACTCAACATGATATATTGTGTTTTAAAAATCTCGCAATTACCTCAGAGCCCGCCAGCCGGGCTGCACGTTATCCCCCGATTTAGCCAATGGATTTTTATTTATAACCTGAGTGGCAGCGGACCGAGGAGGAGCCCAAGTGGGCGAGAAATTCGAAGAAGCCCTGACAGTTTAAAAGCTTTTTTTAATACAGAATGGTGTTAGGGGAGCTTTTCGCCTCGGACCTTGACGGGCAGAGATGTGGGGTGTGGCGGCATGCTGAATGCCGTTTACCAGCCAGCCACTCTCTGCTGCCTGTTTAGCAATTTGACAATTCCAGTAGTTGATTGCTTTCAGTGCACAGACCAGATTGCAAAGACAAAGGACAGCGGGCCCACAAAGTCTGGCCCTGCAAATGCGCACCGCAACTGACAACTGACAGACGTTAAACTGTTCTCCTGAACTAGTCCGGCAGCCACCTGGACTACGGGAGTCGGACACCACAGGACTGAAGGACTCCTGTAGTCCTGGCAACAAAACTTGCCAAATCAAATTGCATTAGCAAATTTAGAGCAAACGGGAAAAGGCACACCCATTGGACATCCAATAGAAATGACTTTGTGGATGTGGCGTGTTTTAATTGTTCTGCAATCTATTAGATAGTGATGAGAACTTGATGCTGATCTTAAAAATTGACAAAAGCAACGTTTCATTAAAAATAATTGAATGGCAATCCTGATTAGCTTTATGAAACGTCTCTCTTAAATGCAAAAGTTGGAGTTCTGTTAGACCCAACACTGAAACCCGACCTCAACCAGTGCATTCGGTTACTTACGTTGCCATTGGGTGACCACTTTGAGGAGCCTCCTACGACGCCGCCCATTGATGTGGCTGCTGTAAACTGATGGGCATCTGCGGCTGACACTGCCGTCCCTGCTGCGGATGCTGATGCTGATGCGGCTGAGTTGACCGCGGATGCCACCACCGCGGTAGAGGTGCTGCTGCCAGTGGCGGTGCCGGCGGTGGTGCTGCCCACGTTCGAGGCATTGCTGCCACTGCTGCCAGCGCTGCCGCCGCCAACTGCTTGATTGAAATTTATTGATGAGCAGCCACGTTTCGAGTGCCCAGTGGTGTGGTGTGTCCGGTGTCCGGTGTTAGATTGGCGGGATCCGTCGTTAAAAATATTTACGATTAAAAGGAAATTGCATTGGGTGATTGGATTGGATTGGTTTGGTTTGGTTTCATTCAGTTTGGGTTCGGGTTCGTTTGGGTGGATGGGGTCCGTCGCATTGTTGTTGTGTTGATGAGATTGATTACGATTGCGGGTCACCAAAGAACAAAGAAGCCGGATGTGCAGATAGCAATTGCCATTGCGATTGCGGGACACATGAAAGTAAATGTCAGAGAAGTGGCCATAAAATTTGATTAAAGTTTAATACTCAAAGTGCAGACTATAAAAAGCTGCTTGACTTTCCGGTTACTTTGCCGGACACTTGACTCGCGGACTTGGCATTAAGACGCACGCCAAAATTAAGCAATTCCGGCAAGTCGCGGACCGGTTGCCCTATCTTTCTCTTGGCCACATAAAAACGCTGGCATCATTTCCACATACACGCTCTCCCAGCAACGTCGCCAAGTGTCGCCACAAAGTGCCAGCAACTGCTTAAAATCTTACCGTATTGCGATGGTATTACGTCCGGATCACGTTCGTCCTCAACCAAATCCTCCGATGATTTCGTTTTTATGTCCGTGTGCTGCCATCGCGGTTTCTCCAAGTTGCCGCCCTGCAAAGAATAATACGTACATTAATTGCTCCGCAAATATAAGAAATCCGGATTCAAGAACTTGGCACACCCAACTCACCTTGAACACATCGCCAGGTTGGGGCGTCACTCCGGCGGAGGTCGCCTTGTTACCGTGATGACGATTGCGGCGCAAATTGTGCACAAATGTCACCACGAATATTCGTATCGCGATAGCCACACCAATAATTATGATGGTCAGAACACTGCCGACAATCACCGGCGACAATGTCAGTGTTACGTCGTCGTCTGTTGTTGTTGTTTGCGTAATTACAGGTTGACAATCGGCGTTCATAAATCATCATCGGGTTTTAGATAGATTGCCATCAAGCCATCGCCCCAACATATCCGCACATCAAATTGATTGCCGTTCGGAAGTGGTAGTTAAGACAGGAGAGCGAGTCGGTTCGGATTCGGATTCCATGGCACGTTAAATTTGTCGACATTTGACGGTTTTATTTTTAGCCAAGAGAGCGATACATGAAAATGGAAAAGGCAGGACGATAAGTATGTCATAAGTGTGTCAATGTGTTGAGGCTATAAGAGCGTTTAATGATTAATTCGGGAGGAGGATGTTGAATTGAAACCCGGAGACCGTGGCATAAGTCTGGCTAAATGTTTGAATTGAAATTCCCATCTGTAACTTATTTTAATACTTACAGTAACTTTAAAACTCTTTGAGAAAATATAATTAAAATATTAATGTTTTAATAATCTATAATCTTACTAATAATTTAAAATTATATTTCTTTCAAACTGTGACAACATAAAAAGTGTTTACTGAAATCTCACACAGACGTGACTTGAACATATGATGTAGGTCCTTTAATGCATCAACTGGTTAAATATTTATTTAATTCAAAAATAAAATTGGCAAGTTGTCCCACCGTTCAGTGTCCTCGTACCACCCACGACCATGTCATAAAGTAATTTTACACATATTTTACGCCATCGGCTGATGGCAGCAGTGGAGTGATGAGGCTGTAAGGAAACCTGTGGCTGGCATTTTGATTACGTAAGCACTGCAGATGACTGGCGGAGAGACCCACCTGTCAAGGAACCAGGAATGAAGGGAGGCTGTGTAATGCTGCCTTCTGCCTGCATGGGATTATTGCAGGCAAGGAAATCACCGGCCTAGCCCAAAGAAGCCGAACCAGATATAACTCTCGGCATAGGCCCATCAGATGCGGGCTGCTCCTCACTTGTCAAGAGCACAGTCCCGCCCACTTAGTCTCCAATATATACAGCCACTCAGTCGACTACCATCCCGTCACATTGCCTCCATCCTATCATCCCTCCATCCCACCATCATACCATCCTTCCATCCATCAATCATGGCAAATTGTGCTGTTCGTTTTTCGGCGGCGCCATCTGGCGGCTGGTAGTGCCACTCACCTGTCTTGTAAGCTGTTGAGCCAATTATGAAATCGGGCAGCAGATAAGCGGCGCTCCGGCCCTTCTGGTTGTACGAGTAAATGCGGAGCCGCAGCGAGTTGTTCTCCTGGACCATCATCGAGGTCAGGGTGTCCAGGTTCTCCAGCGAGAAGAGCGCCTCCTCGGCGTTGCTCAAATTGAATCTGCGGAATTGGACAGAAAGGATCAGAGTCGAGATGATTGCGAATTAAATCAAACGAAATGGCTAGGAAATCAACGGCATTAAGCCTTTAATCAAATGTGCGGGCAGAGCGAATGCCAATGCCGCAAATACTTTTTGGCAGCCCTTTTCTTTGGCATTTTTACGGGTTTTTCGTTGGCATGTTTTCCTAACCCCAGGCCTGCCCCATTCCCTTCCAAGTCCTACGCCCTACGCCCCCAAAAGGATATGCGCTCTTCCAATCATGACCTCAATTTGAATTTGATGCCTTTGCCAGCGACTGCGGCTTTGACTTGTCCGCTCCATCTGCTCCATTTCGGTCCGGCGGAATCTTTCTCTGGCAAGTTCTGAAATATTAGGGTTCAATGTCTATATATACATTTATTTTTTGCCAAACATTTGAACATTGATGACGATGTTTGTTGCGTTTCCGCTTTTCAATGAGGGTCCTATACTTTTCCCTCTTCTTGTCTTCTGTTATGATTATGTCTTTGTTTTTAATAAGAAATATTTATTTGCCATATCCCTGGGCCATGTTCAACCCAAATGTGAGTGCCACGAAATGTATTCGAAACGAAATATAAAATCAAATGAAGACAGCCTCGCATAATGTTATGGTCGGCTATGAATTTGATTTGCCATTTACCATAAACATGTGCACACATTTAATATCCTCTATGAATTCAATGGCTTGAGGGCCCATTTAGAGACAAACATTCCTACCCAAGAGCGGTCTGTTTCACGCCTAATTACACACCTACATGGAGTGCTATATACATATCTTATGAGGTGAAAGCACTTGAAATACATTGACGAGTGCCCAGGCTCCGTCTCCGCCTCTGGCTCCTGTTCCTGCCGTCCGCTGGAGTGCCTGGTTTCCTCCAACTATTATTGAATAAAATGATGCTGGTATGTCTTTGTGGAGGTGTCAGGCTCAGAAGCAGCACGTGTTCTCTATCTAAATGCGATTTTACGGAAGGGCGGCCCAGTGCTTGTTCATATGTACCTACGTAGAACGTACATAGCGAATATTCACACAACTTTATCAACCTAAACTAACCAACATGGGCTTAACCATTCAACCTTGGGGTCCATCCAAAGCAGTCCCTGGCATAAAAAAAATAAAAATAATCAACAAAACACAAACCAAAATTTATGAATTAAGAAAATAAATTTGTTAAAAATATGAAAATTAAATTTAAATAATTCAAAAACAAAATAATGTATATAAAAGATTTAATGCCCACCACGAGCTTATCAAATAATATCGACCAAAACATAAGACCTCTTATCATTGCATCAACACTTGGGCTCTCAAACTAGAGCTACTGATTAAAACAAATTTAAAAAAATAAAATAGGATACCCGTTGTATACACATGGAAGAATACAGAAGCTTTAAATGAAAAAATAGATTAGATTAAACCTCGAGCATTATTATGCTACTTCTTTTCACAGTTACAACAATTATTTCTATTCATAAACAATAAAATAAATAAACCCCAGTTCTTTCAAAACTTGTGACAGCTACAGGCACAATGCAAGAGTTAAATGAAAAAATTACGAAAACAAAAATCAAGTTCGACTCTTCAAGAGGAAAATTCAGAGGACCCAAGTCAAAAGCCAAAAGAAGTTTATATTGAAAATAAAATAAAAGGATTGTCAACATTCAATATTCTGTTTTGTTTCATAGTTACATTCCACTTGTTAAAAAAACAAATAAAATAAAAATAAAGATCCCGTTGTTGCGAACTTTGTGACAGCTAAAAGTACAATGCACGTGTAAAATAAACAAGTTAACATAATTAAAATGAAATAATTAAGATATAAAAGACCCGATCCCTCGGGAGGGAACACTGCAACTGACACATTATAACATCTATTTGAGGCATACCATTTTAGCAAAACATGAATGCCGTTTTTCAATGCCTACTTAGCGCTTTCTTTAACCTTACTTTTTCATATTGACGACTTTCTTAAATTGACAAGCAGCGCAGAGACTAATACGAATGAAACTAAGCCCTGGAGGAATGGAAACTAAACCGGCTTTATTTGATTAAAATTGTGTTATGTGCTCCAATATTTCCACGTACCGCCCGAGGGTAAGGCCTAAGAATATACATGCATGCAATATGTGTATTCCCGAAACGATATGGAGCCATTTGTTTGACATATGCCCCGTATCTGCACTGGGGGTCAATCTGCTACCACCCTGCTGGGCCCTTCCCGTGATTGACCCCCTGCGCTGCCTAGGTCCGGATATAAGCGGCTTAAAAGGAAGCCACAAGCGGAACGGGAACGGGAAAGGGAACGTGGACTGTCCCAGGGGTTGTTGTAGTTATAGTTGATTAATAAGCTTACCTGGTGATGCCGGTGCGTGTTGAAAACATTTCGAGAACAAATATTTGCGGCAGGCCGCCGTCATAGCCCGGTATGCACTGAATGTCAACACTCAGCTCGGTGCGGTTGAAGACGGTACAATTGCTGACGGCATTCGGCAGTGCTGAAATCGGAATGGGATTTGCAATCCGCACACAGGCATCCCAACCATTTCCAACCAGGAATCAGATTTATGTTTGGTCCACGTTACGCAGGAAATTAACAAGCAGCACCACCGACAGTAGTAGTAGCAGCAGCAACAGCAACATCCACATCAGCAGCATCCACATCAGGAAAAGTAAAAGGGGGCAACATGAGCATTTGTTCTTTTTCTGAATGAAATCCCCCGGCTTTCTGCCCCGAAATGCACAAAGCCCAATCTCTGGTTTTTTGGTTTTGTTGGTTTTTGGGTATGACTTCGCCTGTCCAGTTGGCCCCGGTGTGTCTCCCAGGACAGAGTGCCGTGCCCTGTCTGTGTTTGCATGCGGCATTAACATGTTAAGGTCAAATTGCACGTAATGAAGCAACGGCAAACAGAGCCGAGGGGAGCGCAAAAGTACAGAGTAGCCATGTTTAGCTTATACAAACCTTTTTTGAACTGACATAAGAGAGCTGACCTGGACGATCAAGCTTCAACCCATTATTACTTCGATGCATTGCCAGTGCCAAGCCTAAACCTGCTCTTCAATATCTAAAGACACACGTGTGCCACAATATGCAAGCTAATTCAATAAATGGAATAGCTAATTCTTTAATCGGATAAATTAAAAAATTCATAACTTGAAAATTGTTTATTTCTTGCAGCAAGATCTGAAAACAGCATCTCACTCTCGGCAATCCCAAACAACCACAGAGATTGGACATTGCTTTGGAGGGCGTTTTCTCCCCAAGGGTACTCACCGGCTAGGACCACTTGGAACAGACAGGGATGCTGCTGGGTGCCCACCTCGTTGGAGGCCCAGCACGACAGTGTGCCATAATCCTGCAAATACATATTTATTTATTATTTAAATTGCGGCTCTTGCTTAATTGCCCGGAGCAGCTTTCGGTCTCCGCTGTGGACACTCTCCCGTCGTGCGATTATATATATACGATTCTATACGGTGGGGAATCAGAATGTTTACCTGATCTGTGACCGGTGTGTACTTTAAAATGCTGCGGCTGCCATTCACGCTGAAGCGTTCACTGCCCACGTCCAGGGTTTCGCCCGAGTTGTTGAATTTCCAGCGAAATGTCCTGCGAAATATTTGTGCACATGTGTGAGTAAGTTGCGTTGACATTTTGACAGAAGTCTGTGTGTGCGGAAGTCAGAAGGAGAGACAGGACACGACAAGCCAAAAGGATGGGCCAGGGCGAGTGAGTGATGCATGTTTGCAAAGTTCTCCATTTTTAAAATAACTCGTTAAAATATTAAAGGTTAAACGCACATACGTCCGAAATGGTCGCACGAAGCCCAAAGGCCTGTCCTTCAGAGCTGTTTAAAAGGTTAATTATCTTTGGCATATTCGGTTGGACGCCTTTGCATCTTCCCAGTGCGAAAATAAACGTAAATCAATAAGCCCACGAATCCATTTAAAAATCGGCAAGAAGAGAGGTAAATTAAATCAATAATCGACAGAAAATCACAGAACGTTGAGGGAAGTTGGTAAATTTATCTTCTTCGTTTATGGTCGATACGAGTAAAGTTTTCCCATGAATTTCCAGTATCTTGTTTGTTTTATAAACCTGAATCTGAACTCTCATTTCTAATTTTTATAAAAATAATATGTTGCACATACCAGGTAATATCAAATGAAGATTAATTTTAAACTAAACATGTATACCATCCCTTCAGTAAATTTATTTGGACTGAAAACGGAAAATAGTACGAGAAGAAAATAACTGAGAGCTTTTTGTCTAAGCATTTCAAATCCCTCAAAATGGCGACAAAAAATGCTGCAACAGTTTTGATTAAATTTTAATACATTAACAAGCGAAAGAAATACATTTCTTAGCCTGCCGCTTGTCAGGCATTTAAATGCTGATAAATTAACTTGTCGCACCCGTCGCCCCAGTGCGTCCTTTCCACAGGAGACCAGCTTGTGAGCTGCCAGCAGCTTTTTAATGTTCGCAGACCGTAGTCTGCTCAGATGTTTTCCATTCCCGGCAAGAACAGCCACAACAATTACACGGCGCCGCAGCTGCCTTGGCCTCGGCCTCGGCCTCGCATATTTTCCGCCGGCTAATGATTAATTATTTTAGCATAAAGCGTCAGCTCAAGACGCAGCCCAGCAGCGGCGAAAAAATTGAAATTAAATACAGGACATGACAGAGGCAACGCAAAGCGGCCAAGACAGACGCACTCAGACAGCAAGGACTAAGGATGAGTGGCAGTTGGCCGAAGCAACCGGCCGGAGTCTCGGTGTGGTGTGGCCTCATTAAAAAAACATTAAAGTGGGCAACATCCTTGCTGACCGTCTAAATCCCCGTAGCAGGAAAGAGAATGCCAAAGCCAGTTGCACATTTAAAATGAATTAAAATCAACTATTTAAAGTGCATGGGAAAAAAATTACAATGGTAAACAAAAATGAAGATAAAAGAGAAAAATCAGGGGATGAAAAGGGGCCAAAAGAAAAACGAAATATTGTTCAATTTTCTCACATTTCCTACAAAATAAACAGCATTTTCCGCTACGCACATCCACGCCTGCACACACAATCACAATCATTTGTCAATTTTGCAAACTTCCTTTCAACAGGAAACCGGAAGCAATCGCCTACAACGCAGCAAAAACCTTAACATGGGGATGAGGGTGGGTGGCTGCGGATGGTTGGGGTGGGGGCGTTCGGTTAGGAGTTCCGTGGGGGGATGAGCCGGAAGCTCACCAAAGATTTTTTGTTTAAGCTTACCGTGGTGGGGGGTCCGCCTGAATCTCGCACACAACCTCAACAGTCTCGTCCTTTGAGGCGCCAATTAATATTACGCGGTCGGAGTGCTTGCAAATGGGGGTGTCTGTAATGAGAAAATTACGATAAGTTTCAGAGAATGGTGCAAGCTCGACATGGCGATACCATAACCGAGGTTTTTTTAATAAATTCAGTGCCTGGAAATTTTTTGTTTTAACATTTTATTCAAAATACGTTTATGACCTACGTAACAGCTTGGCTGATTAACATTAGAATTTATTGCCCTTAAAACTAGACACTTCCGCATTCCATCACCTGTTGATGTGACGAACCAGATGCCTTATCGGCTGTAGGACATTAAAATGTTGTGAAAATCGCTGGGAAATGAGCCGAAGTATTTGCCTTTGTGTGGGCGTGGCACGTGAAAAACGCACAAAAGTGATTTAGACAGCAGGGAGACCTTCAGAAGGCGCGACGCCCCCACATCAGTCAGTTAGTCAGTCGACAAGGGATCGAAACGCTGGAAAAAGGGGCTTTGGGGTCACGGGGAGCCTCATGAAAAGGCTTTGAAAGTGACGGTCCTCCGTTCTCGTTCACGGGAAATTAATTAATGTGGCAACATGATTTAGTACTTCCCAGGTAAATAGGCGTTCCATAAATGTTAAAGGATTATTAGCTGACAGCACACGTGGCGTATGCGTAATTTGCTGTCGTCGGCGAACCCACCCACCATCGCTCTCTCTCCGTCACTCTCGCTTGCCTTCTCTTTTCCGCCCGTGTGGCACATTTTGGAAGGGAAACTTGAATTTCTGATGAATTGTTTATCTTCAAAAATGTACACAAAAACCAAGGGGCGTAATTAATTAGCCGGAAAATTACGCCCAATTCGGGTATCCTGCCAATGTTGTTGTTTCTCTTGCGGACTTAAATATTATGTATTTTGGATAGAATGGGGAAGAATGCGGAATGATTGCTTGTTCGCTTTGCTAATTAAGCAGTACTTGAGCGGCGTTTTGGGAAAGTTGAAACTGACCTATATGCTGGGATTATGTGGCAGCATTCCCCGAAAAGCAACAAGCGTGTATGAGTTTCAAAAATGTTAAAGTCGAAATGGCTCTAATCCAAATTAAAGCATCAAATTATTTTCAATTAATGCCGTTTCATGTTCAATACCTTTTATGTGCGTATAGTTTCGCCTTTATAGTTTTACATTTCATTAAGTTTTGAGTCATCAGGAGTAGAGAACATTAAATGCATACACTTTGGATGATTAACCATATCATCACATTTAAATTTCAACTAAACTGCAATCATTTCATAAATGACTTTAAAATGAAATTTAAAATCGTTTGAGTGCGTAGTTTAATTAATTTTTTCGGTGATTTAGAGGGTCTCCCGCCACAATGTTTCTCAGTGCAGCCAGTGTACAAGGCAACATCCTTCGCTCCTTGCTGCAATGGCGGCGCACTCCATTTAATTTATGACTGGCAGCAATGCGCCTGTCAGCCTGTGTGTGAGAGTATCTGTGTGGAGCACTGAGGCTGGGGCAGCAATTTGTATGGCTCAAAAAGGCACGGGGTAGCAACATGCAACTTGCCAGTGTAGGTACATGTGTATAACTCCAAAACAGACCCAGCCGCAGTTGGAAATCGCTAGACTAAGCCACTACTGCGCCCAGCTCATTACGAGCCACGTAATCATCATCATCCTTACAGAACGTAGTGCTCCTCATCAGGCGAAGCGTCTGTCAAATTGCTTAAATTCGAGCGGGGCAGAGACTGAGGAGACGGCGCTTGGCTCGGCAGCAGCTACATTTCGCGGGCTGTTAAATTGAAGCATAATTCCGCCAGCAGCCGCCTGTAGCTGCAGCCTGGGATGAAATATGGCCGAAGCCAACGCATGTGGCAAGCATATGAAAGGCGGAACAGCGGCAAACAAACGGAGAAGCCAAGGAAAATGTTGTATTTATGCAAAAAGCGGAATGAAAAATATTTTTTTCCCAGCCTTGACGTGCAACTGCGCCAAGACTCCCAGGCTTGAGTTGTAAAATGAAAACGGACCGAGCACAGAGCACAGAGCACCGAGCCCATCTAGCTGCCATATATAAGTAGGAAAAAAGCGAAAAATAAATATGTGCAGCCGGGGAAGAAAAAAGAAAATTGCAATACATCAAATGAGTCGTGGATATAGGGGGGTTAGTCGAGGGATGACAACTGCGACGGCTGCAGCTCTGACTTTATGATAAGAAAACAGAAAACAGACGAGCTCCGAGTGCCAGACAAGGGCCGAACAAGGAGCGGGGAGGCCATGCCCCCAGATAGATGATGCATTCAAACAAAGTGGCGCTTGGCAAATTTATGCTTAAAATCGCTGATGCATCACAACAGTCCGCACGTCGTACTCCGGAGTCTGCCCCAACGACTCCCAGGATCTTTGTGTTTGAGGCCATATCTCTACGCTACTCATACTCACATTTCACCCGCAGCGGCAGCTGATTGCTGACCGTCTCTCCCTCGTCGTTGATGGCACTGCATGCGTAGTTTCCAGCGTAGTGCTTTGTGATCTTCTGCAGCACCAGGCTCTGGTTGGACCGGATGACGCGGGCCGACGTATTGTGTTCCAAGTGGATGCCCTGAAAATATAAAAAATTGCCATAAAATAAAGAATACCTAACATAATCCGAGCTGCTGTCCTGATTGCTAAAAGCTGCATGTTAATGGGCACAGATCCATCTGACTATAAGTTGGTTCATAAATGGTATTCCTCACTGTAGTTTTAAGGAAGAACTTACTATTCTACAGAATTTTTAAAGGTTCTACGACTTGTCTACTAATGCTGATCGAGGGTAGTCTTTTACACTTTATGTGGTATCGGACACGTTTCCTCTCCCTCTGGGATTTGAGCTTTTAAAATCTGGATTGCCTCGCAGGGATTGTATTCCAAATGCTTTGTTCAAACCTCCCAAACTTTTAATCTATGCATAAATCAGAACTAATTCAGTAATGGATCATTCAGCCAGCAGCACTAAAATCTAAAATCCGTTCTATAACCACTCGAGTTCGAATTTCATTTTGCCAAAATCCGCTAAGCGCTTCCGAAAGCAAAAATTCCAGCCACCCAGACACACTCTCATCGACCCACCCACATTCAGAGTATGTACTCTCACGAGTGATGACCCAGGGGGTAGGGGTGGAGGCGGGGACGGATGATAGTGGGATCTGGGAGGGATTGCGGGGAAATATGGGAACTTGGCCTGAGTGATTGCCAAGCGAATACGGACTGCAGCTGAGCGACGGCAAATCAATGCCGCAAATCCCAAAACTATTTTACCCAAAATGGCACATCGTCAAGCCACGGACCACCCATCCCGATGCCTCTTGCCCCTTCACCACTAACCGACTCACAAGCACTTTCGACCAAATACACACACACGGAGACCACAAGAATTGAAATGAGCAAATGTGGCACAGCCCAGGTTGCATGCATCATGACATCATCGGCGGCGTCTCCCGGAGCAGCCACCTCAACGCATACGCAACCTGCCTTGTTATTGACACTTAAACAGAAATGAATGCACGGTGCCAGCCAGGCAGACAGCCCGGGGATGCCTTTCAGTGGCTCAGTCCGGAGTCCGGAGACCGGGGACCGGAGACGGGAGACCATAGCTTCTATTCCGCCGTCCGGGCCCTGGAATCCAGAATCAAATGGATTCGATTGGATCGAATGGGGACGAATGCTAGCTCCCGGGCTGTGCTCTTTTCGGCTCCATCTCAGGCGACCTACATTATGCAACCACAACAGTTTCCGCCACTGAGGATTCGATTGTACGTGACACTCGAAGTAAACATCGTCGCCTTCCTTGATATCATCCGGTGTCAAAGTTGAGCCCAAGCGTAACGCCACCAGGGGAGGATCTGGAAAGAGGAGCAAAAGAGCAAGTCAATTAGCCAATGATTGAGTAGATGGGATCTGCAGGTCAGCATATGCATGTTTTTAGACGTAGTATGATGTCCTTGTGTATTTATTGGTTGGAAATAATAAATTAATTGTAAAAATAACCATTTAGTAGCCAACTTTAACAGTAAAAAGGGTTAGATGGCAGGAGGAGTACCGAGTTTCATATATCTTTTCATACCTTCTTAATCAGTCTATTAATTCTATTTTTTGCATCTTAAACTGGAATTCCCTCAATTGACAAAGATGGGAAAATAAAATCAAAGCAGGAGCTAAACGCTTTCTGGCACAGCTCCTAAATCCTTTGGCTTATTCATACACCCGTCTCGATATAACTCTTTCCCACCATCGCTGCCCTTAGCCCACATAGCGCACACTGTCATGATCAAGCTTATTTAATAGTTTTTGCAAATATGAGCGATTTAGAGCAATAACTGGAACAAAGTGAAGCATCAGCCAAGAGTTATGACGACACAACCCGAAATGTCCCGCCCATCGACGACCGCTGTTTGCCAACATGTGTTGCCGCTTAAGTCGTTCGAATTTGCTTAACGAGCCACAAACTTTGCAACAAACAGAGACCAACAGCGACAAGGCTAACCGGATCCGGATTCCGGGCCCAGACAAGCAGCCCCGACCAGGACCATGACCAGAGAACCAGGCTAAGAACCGGGCTAAGCCGGGAGAAGGACAAGAACCAGCGCAGTTTGGGTGCGAGGGGCGCGCACGTGCCAACCTTAATATTGTTGAGTTATTGGCGGCCAAAACCAAACGCCGACAGTCAAGAGTTGGGCCACCCGAGCCGAAGCCAAAGCCAAAAAGTTCCCTTCCGCCAACTGAAAACTTTAGAATGGCCTGGAAAACTTTTGGCCCACCCTGGGGTGGCACTTTTGCCGCCTCCTGCCTCCTGCGGCACTGAACCCACTTGTCCCCTCCTCGCAGCCAGGCGTCTGCCAATCAGGCAAAGTGCCCAAAGGGCTGCGAAAACTCTTTCGCCAAGAAAGTCGCGTCGCGTATTTCCGCACACATGTTGCAGGCCATTTTTGTGATTATCATTTACCGTTGCTGCCACCTTCGTCCCTGCCTCGTCCCTGTCCCTATCCCTGGTCCTAGCTCCTTTTACTTTTGGCCCAAACGGCCATCGATCGATATAACGGAGCGACGGTAGTCGACGGTTTCCCAGAATTTATGTGCAAATGAAGGCCGCCTTATTAGGCCAATTGCCTCGCGGATTCCGCAAAGTCTACTCATATTAAAGATTTCTTGCCCCCAACTTTAAGGAAAGCATATTCATTATCCTCCAGAGAAGGATATGTATCAAGTAATGGCGTGAGAGATTTCCCAACACTTGTCTTGGACATTTTTGGTACATACTGAATTGAATTTGGCCAATTTTCGATAAGTAGGCTGTGGCAAAAAAAATGATGGAATAAGTAGGCTGTGGAACGGAAATGAAATTGTAGTGCTCCGAACGGGAACAATATTCCTCAGTCTACATCCAGCTATCGCATAGTTCAAATATATCTGAAAAACGCGCAGTGAAATATTCCTTAAAATTGATAAAGAAAAGTGAAATCGTATATAAATAGTTATTTAAGTTATCGAACGAAATGCCGGCTAGATCTAAAATCAGTAACTCTGCTAAAGAGCCAAAAAGTGGTAGTGTTGAAAAAGCTTTAAAGGATTTGACAGCTCAAAGCGGTGTCAAAACAGATGGGGAGTCTCAAGATGTGGCAGATCCACCGAAGAGGGCATCCAGAAGGTCCTCCAAGCGCCTAGAAGCTGAGGTGGGGTCTACTGACGGCTCTAGTCCAGTTAAGTCGACTTGCAAACGGCGGAGATCGCAATCAAGCACAAATAATTCGCAGCTTTCTGAGCTGGAATCTAAGCGAAAACCCCGAGTGGCGGCAAGTGGTAAGAACAAAGACTCTCCCGATTCCACAGGGAGCACTGCATCCAGGGACGAAACTGAGAAGCCCTCCCAATCAAGAAATTCGAGAGGTACCACTCGTGGACCGCCGCAGAGGAGCCGCCAAAGCTACGCCAGAAAGAGCAAAACCAGCCAGGAAGCAAAAGCCAGCCAGGCTGCCCCTTCAACCTCTTCGGAAGCCACCATTACAGTCAGCCCAGGGGCAGTGAAAGGACAAGCGAATGCATCAAATGCTGGGCCTGTCCTGGCAACCATAGACCAAGAGAAGAATCTGCTCAAGGAGAATCTGGTAAGAAAGCAATTAGTTAAGAAACAGTTGTTAAAAGAGCACATTTTAAAGAAATTTATTTTAAAGGGAAATGCCTTGATGGATAGAATGTTTAAGGATAATATCATCAAGCCGAATCTTGGCAAGCAGAACCAGGTGAAGAATCTAGTGAACAATAATGTGAGAGAGGAAAGCAAAGTCGGGAAGAACCTTCAGGGTGAATGGCGATCAGGTTCATCTGGCTCTCCAACTAAAATCGCTCAGCCAGACCTGTCACCTGTAACAGAAAACTCAGATCAATCAGAAGGGGAGTTAACGACGAAGAAAAAACGCACTCAGAAAAAAGTTCGTCCGGAGAAGCGCACTGTCAATGGCAGTTCTGATACTACGAACGGCTTGGCCAACTCCGATCCAAGTGAGTTGGCGGCTACTACCCTTGGACGCAAGAAACGCGGTCGCAAGGATGTCACGCCAGAAGATTCTCAAGCCCAGCGACGTATCCTTCACACAAACAGGGATCTGATGCGTCTGGCCGAAGCCGATTCCTGTTCCATGTACAAAACAATGTACGAACCAGAGCCACCAAAGTCTGCCATTAGCTCCTTCAACCTGCATGACATGAAAATGGAGATAGCTAAAGAACAGCAAATGCTAGTGGATACCACTCCTTTGGACAAACAGGAGGCTGCCCCTCCCTTGGACAAACAGGAGGGTGCCCCTCCCTTGGACAGTTTCGCAGCACTTGACGCTGAACTGGATCAGATTTTCCGGGACTCCACTGTGAGTGAACAACGCCCTAATAATAGCCCTCTGAATATAGACTTCGCTGTCGAGTTTGGGATAGAGCCGTCGGACAATTACACTAGTCCGGACGACAAAGAACTGGAAGCCCGACTGCAGGCCGAACTAGAGGCGCTTATTCCTACCGAGGTGGTTCCTGCCGAAGCAAAACCGCCAGCTGCACCAGAGACGGTCCAAGCATTCATGCCATCGCCTAGGCGCATGACCACAGAGGCTGATATAGACGCACGGTTGCAAGCGGAGCTAGACTCTCTGCCTATGATTGAGGCTGACTCCCAGCCTGGCGAGGAATCCCTTGATGATATTCTAAGCTCAATCTTTAGCGAGGTGCAGGCTTTGCCCCCTGTGGCTGCTCCTGCGTCGGTGGTTTCTGCACCCGCACCCGTGGTTGCTGGTCCTTACAGTAAACCTGGTTTAATGACAGTACCAATCCCAGCCCCAAGTCGTGCGGGACATAATTCTATTAACGTAGGTAGGAACGTTGCGGCTCCGGTGACCCTATCCAGGGCGCCAATACATCAGCGTGGCGGCGTGGCCCACCAGATGCCGATCGTCACTCGATTGAAGAGTGTGCAGGGCGACGACATATCCGTCTCTTACACCACGGGACCGGATGGTCTCGTAACAAATGTGGCCATGCTACAGCCACCGCCCAACAGGATGGGACAGCTGAGGAAGGGCAAAGAATTGGGCAGCTTTACAGCCAGCCAGTTGCATATGATTATGCAGAGCTCCCAGCCCTACTTGGCCTTGCCGATGACCGTGACCGGATGCCCTAACATTGCCATGTCAGAACCCCTCAGATCCAGAGATACCATTACAGGCGCCTTCCTTGCCCCCGAACAAGCCGTCGAGGACGAGGAGGTGGATTATGAGGAAATTGGAGTTGCTGATACCTTCGCCGAGTACTGGCCTAGCAAGCTGAAGTTCGGAATGGCCCACCCGGATCCGGTTGTCGAGACGGCCACACTTTCCTCAGTCGAGCTCCCCGATATAACTTACCAGCTATCCCTTCCCGATAAAACTACGGCCTCGCTGAGTGCCCTGCAGTTGGAGGCAGTGGTGTACGCCTGCCAAGCTCATGACCAAATACTCCCCAGCGGCGAGCGAGCCGGGTTCCTCCTGGGTGATGGCGCTGGCGTGGGCAAAGGCCGCACAATCGCAGGCATAATATTTGATAACTACCTCAAGGGCAGGAAACGAGCCCTGTGGGTTTCCGTTTCGAACGATCTGAAATTCGACGCCGAAAGAGACTTCTACGACATCGGAGCCCTGGACAAAATCGACCTGGTGGCAATAAGCAAATTCAAGTACAGTCGCATCGACTCTGATGAGAACGAGAACTTCAAGAAAGGGGTGATCTTTTGTACCTACACTGCCCTCATTGGTGAATCCCTAACAGCCAACTCCAAATACAAAACACGACTGAGACAGCTGATGAACTGGCTTGGTAAGAGGTTTGACGGCGTCATAGTTTTCGACGAGTGCCACAAGGCTAAGAATCTAAGTCTGATGAACGTGGGAAAATCCACCAAGACGGGCACTACAGTGCTGGAACTGCAAAAGCTGCTGCCCAATGCCCGGGTTGTCTACGCCTCTGCCACGGGAGCAAGCGAGCCTAGGAACATGGCTTACATGGTGCGTCTGGGCCTCTGGGGACCTGGAACTGCCTACCCCGAGTTTTACGAATTCGTGAACGCGGTGGAGAAGCGCGGCATAGGAGCCATGGAGATCGTCGCCATGGACATGAAACTGAGGGGCACCTACATCGCCCGCCAGCTGAGCTTCAAGGACGTGAGCTTCCGCATCGAAGAGGTGCCAATGTCGAAAGAGTTCCGTCGTAGCTACAACTTGGCCGCCGAGCTCTGGGCCGAAATCAACAAAAAGTTCCAAAAAGCTTGTCGGCTAATGTGCGTCGAGAATAGAGTGCAAAAGATTATCACGTGCCAGTTCTGGTGCGCCCATCAACGCTTCTTCAAGAACCTTTGCATCGCCTCGAAGGTGAACCATGTGGTCAAGATGACGCGTCAGGCCACCCGAATGGGCAAGGCGGTGGTCATCGGCCTGCAGTCGACGGGAGAGTCACGCACCTTGGAGCACTTGGAGAGACATCATGGGAAACTGAACACCTTCGTTTCCACGTCGAAGATGATCATACAGTCCTTCGTGGAGAAACACTTTCCGGCTCCCAAGCGCGACTCCTTCCACCATCTGCTGAACACAGGGGAATTCGAGCCAGAGGCCCGGTCCCGACCCCCACGTCCCAAGAAGGCCAAGATGAATCCTGACTGGTTTGATGACGACATGGACGCTGAGGCGGGCGAGAGCGACATCGAGATGTACGAAAACAGCTGGACCTCCGAAGACGAGCGGACCAAGGCAGGACGAAAGCGCCGTGGACGCCCACCGAAAGTGGATAAAGGTGAGTTTCGAATTTGGATGTTTCCCTAAATCTCATGACTTTGTATCATTTCAGTTGAGAAAATCACGATGCAGGAGCGCATATTGCAGCACTTGTGCAACAACATGCGGGCCCAGGACAACGGAGGCGAGTCGAGCTACACATTCGACAATACAAAGCCGCAGAAGGCCAACATAACCGAACGTGACGTGGAGCGCTGCATCAATTCACGTGAGCTTCTGCTAGAGAAGATCGAAATCTTGGGCCGCCGCATGCCAGCTAATACTCTTGACAAACTGATCTCTGAGTTGGGCGGAACTAACTTAGTGGCAGAAATGACCGGACGGCGAGGACGCGTGGTGCGAACAGAGTACGATGGGTACAAGTACGAGCCCCGTTGCGAGAACGATGCCTCCATGGATCTGGTTAACTATCGGGAGAAGCAGCGATTTATGGACGGCAGCAAGCACGTGGCCATTATTTCGGAAGCCGCTTCCAGTGGCATCTCTTTACAGAGCGACAAACGGGTGTCCAACCAGCGCCGGCGTCTACACATCACTCTCGAGCTGCCGTGGAGCGCCGATCGGGCAATCCAGCAGTTCGGACGAACTCACCGTTCCAATCAGGTAAACTCGCCAGAGTACGTATTTGTGATTACAGACCTGGCCGGCGAAAGACGCTTCGCCTCGACGGTGGCCAAGCGCCTGGAAAGCCTGGGAGCCCTCACTCAGGGCGATAGACGAGCCACCGATGCAAGGGACCTCTCCCAGTTCAACATCGACAACAGCATTGGCCGCAGTGCCCTCGAGAATGTCATGCAGCAGCTGACCGGAGACAAAACACTGGACATCTCGCACCTGCCCACCAACTACAAAGGCGACTTCGCCTACGACTGCGGCGTGGCAATGGCCGGAGTGGGCATGTTGAATGTCCGGGACGAGAACAAGGTCAAGATATTCACCGTGGAGAAGGACAGCAACAACATATCGAAGTTTCTGAATCGCATTCTCGGCTGTCGTGTGGAGATCCAGAACGCTCTCTTCAAGTTCTTCCTGGACAAGATGTACTCCCTGATTTTGCAAATGAAACGCTCGGGACGCTTCGATCTCGGCATACTCGACCTGGACGCCCACGGGGCCAGCGTAAAGTCCGTAAAGTTAATGAGATTCACTCGAAAACATGCCACAGGAACAGCTGCTACTGAACTACACACAGTCACTGTAGAGAGGGGAATGTCCTTTGAAACCGCCCTGAACAAGTGAGTATACTTTCTTAAACTGACACAGGCTAATAATCTATGCTTGCAGGTTCCGCAAGGAAGCCCGCCATGACCACGACGGTTTTTATGTACTTCAGCAGTTGCGGCATAATAAAAACTCCTCGATTTTGTGCCTTCAGGCGAAGGCCAATTCGACGGATCCTGCGCCAACCTCACCCAGCAAGATCAGCCTACAGATCTACCGCCCGAATACCGGCCCACAAGTGCGTCTGGAGACACTCAGCTCGATTAAAACGCGCTACGTAAAGGTTACCCCGGAGGTGGCGCGTTCCTTGTGGCAGGAGCAGTACGACATGTGCTTGAATAACTGCTCCCACTATTTTTGGAACCGCGTATGCCCCTATCCCGTTGGCTGCGAAGTGGGCCTTCGGGTGCGCACCTACCACGTCCTCTCCGGCCTTATGCTGCCCATCTGGGACCGCATTGAGCTGGTCATCGAGAAGAACGGACACAAGATTCAGATCATTCGCGTCAAGACCGATGTGAACAAGAAGATCGTGGGCACCGTGGTGCCGCACACCGTCTACAACGCTCTGGTGGCCGATTTGTCCACGGACTCTCTGGTGGAAAGCTTTTAAATCGACACACAGAAGGCCCTGAAGCATGCCACACAAAATAATGGCACACAATCCCCACATATAAAACACTCGATTGCGCAAGCTCCAGGCAGCTTCTATTGCCACTTTAAAAATATCAACTCAAATTGTGGCATTCGGCGCAATACATATTGCGTTAGCGCTGGCTTTTTCAAATGCCTGGCACGCTCCAGCATCCTCCGTACAACATCCAACATCAGCTACCAGCATCCAGAAGCCACTGCGGAGGAGCAGCCCGCCACCAACGTTCCCGGCCATAAACAACAGCAACAAAGACACATACGGGAAGACACTTACAGCTTGTATGCGTGCGTATGTGATTCATACATCTACACTGAGGAAAATACTCGTTCGTTCATCCATTCGTTCAATTTTTAAAATTTAATTTTGTTCTCATTTGTTTGAAGTTTCGTTCTGTTATCTATTCACTTCTTTGATTTTTGTTGCATTTGTTGCATTATAAAATTAAAATACTTGTTCAACGGTTGCCTAAAAAAAAAATTGCCTATTATTCCCAATATAAATTTGAGTGGTGGTTACTACTATTTATTGGAAGATAAATTGACAGCAACTGACTTTTATAAATTTTTAAAATACTATATATTATATTTTGATCTCAACCTGACGTGTTTCTGTCCTTATATCCTTATCCTTCCAACATTTTATTACTTTTTTCTGCAACTGCACCATTTCTGGCTCTGCAGTGCACTCTTGGGGGAATCTGTACAGCGTCTGTGATTGCATTCCATGTTTTGTCTTGTTTCCATTGCTAGGAGACCAACTAAGGCTCCCGCGCTCAGTAACATTATAAATTTAAAACGAGCATGTCACACTCTCGCTCCCTCCACTCACATACGAGATATAAACAAAATTATACAACGGGAGGCATTGGCGGGGCTGGGGCTTCGGGTGCGGCATAAAGCATGTCCAAATGGCCTTGGCAAATGTCGTGCCTAAGGAGCCAAAACGCAGTTGGCATAATAACTCACGCGTGATTCAGATATCGTGTGTACGTAATTCCAGAAACGAAATCATCCCAAACGGAGGCTGCGCCATAGACATGCCAAAATTGGGGAAAAAAACTGACTGAATTATCAGAGAACTTTGAGGAAGAAAAATAATAATTTGATATCCCTTTAACCTTTTTTGAATTTAAAATTGTTCCCAGTCCTAGGGTAATGAGTGCTTCGTGCCCCCTACGGTCTTGAAAGTCAAGTCATTTGTGCGAGAAAATTAAAAAACACATTCGTTTCGTGGAAATTACCCAAAAGCACAGCCTGCCTCAACAGGAGCATTTCCCCAAAACTCCCACATTTGCGTATGAGCTGGTTGTTGTTCCTGTACGTGCCGATCATAAAGTTTATTTGCGCCACCGTAGCAACAAAACGGGAACAACAAGAAAACATCCTTGAGGACTGTTGGCGGGAAGCGGCGGCAATCGCCTTAACGTGAGCAAAAACAAACAAATAAAATATAATATTCTAAAACATAAAATATGAGCCTGGAATGCGAATGTGTGGCGCATAAAAAATATAATCATATTACGTTATAAACATATCTATATGCGCATACCAACACACCAGTCTTGTGTGTTTTTTTGCCGTACTTGTAGTAATTTTTGGACTGGGCGTGGGCGTGGGCGTGAGCGTGGCTCAATCCGGATTGAAGTAGCGAAAATTTTCATATTTTAACAAACGAAAAGCAAAGAAATGCCATTACGTGATGCCTCGGCAACATAGAGAAGGAAAAGGGAGAATCACATTTTGGCCATACACGGCGTATACGTAACGCAATTGAGTTCAACGCGTCCCTCCCCAAACCGACACTTTCGCCGTGAACTTTACGATGTCCGCAGTAGCTCCCTGATGGTTATGTTGGGGCTATGGAATACGGATACGAGTGGCTTATGGGGAGACATACAATAATTGCGAGATTTCATTAAATTTTCAGGTACCCTCCTCTGATGGCGGTAAAACAATTTCAGACCCAATTTCGAATCTCCACTTTCGGACTACTTTACAAAGTTATTTTTTGTTTATTCTGAAGCTTTTTATTTCTTTGAGGTGGGGTCCACGCCAAAAGTCCTTCATTTAATTTAAGCGACTGCCATACATTTTGTTAGCCCACATATTTCATTTGGACCGTTCCCCTTCGATGCCACAGTGTTTTGGCCCTTTGGCAAATTATTCACAATTTGTCAGTTGTCTTTGATTTATTTGCATTTTAAAGGCTTTCAACGGCTGCGATGGCGATGGCGACATCGCCGACGTAATAAATTTCAGCCTGGTCTTGTCCCGGCCCAGGACTGTCTACCTCTTGGTAGCTGTCGGCAATGCCTTCCCTTGCCGTTGGTTCTCCTTTTCGGTTTCTTTTGGGCGGCCCTTTCCTTTCCTTAGCCCTCCGGCGCCCCTCCCCACTTCACTCATACTTTAGACTTAAGCACAATTTGTAATACTTACAAACGACATTCAATTTCCACATGGTCTCCAAATACAGGCCATTCACATTTGGATTTTCCGCACGGCATGTTATCGATTTGCCATCGTCGTCTGTGGTCGGCACAAAGCTCAGCTCGGAGCGTGTCGAGTTCTTTGATATGTCGTCCTGAAAAAGGAAAAATGCACAGAAAATATAAGAAAATGTTTCTGCATTAATTAAGTTTTTCCCCAACACCAGCCACTCCAGCGCCAGCCTGGCTAAGACGGGGTCTCAGACTTTGGCCAAAGGCGACGTTCCTTTTGCTGTTCGTTTTCCCTGCTTTCTTTGTGTTTTTTGTTTGCAAATTTGTCGAAATATTTTATGTTTGCAATTTAAAATTTATTGGTGTGTTTGCTCGGGCTTTATGTGGCCACGTGTGGGTAGCTGCGAGTGTGGTTGTGGGCTGTGCGGGGCATTATAAATTTAATGGCAGACAGGGACAGCAGCGAAGGCGTCGCACAATTAGTTGAGCTCCGTTCGCCGCCTTATAGTTGCTCTGGTCATAAAGCGTTTTACACACATTCCCCCAATATCCTCCTTTGTTGGCAGTTTACACATTGCTCGAATTGCTCCAAGGCAACGTTCTGCCGAGATACGTACGGGTATGTGGGTGCAGGAGTGGGTTATTGGGAGTCGGGGTGTTAAAGTGTCGGCAGTTAGCGGGAATATAAATCCTTGTCTTTGGCGGCATATGACCGATTGGGTTTACGTGATTGTTGCGGTGAAAATGATTGATTCTAAGACCAACAGTAAACCAAAACAAAGTTTAATATATTTTAACAACAAACAGAATAAACTAACTCTTTTTTAGCTTTTATTAAAGGTCTAGGTAGCTTATGTATCTTATAGTTAAAAGTAAATATTTAAATCTAACTGCTTTAAGTATTTCAAAAATTTGCTGTAGGAAAAACAATTCTTCAGAAGAGTTGTCGACCAGCTATTCGTTTGATATATATTATATTCCACAACCATATTTCACTTGTGTGTGCTGTTGGAAATGGTACGTTAAACTTCTCAATTAGAGCGTCTGCAGGGCTTTGATTAATGCCATGTTTCCACAGCTAAAACACTCAAACCAGAGAGCCTCTGCCCCCACACAGGCCGACGTTCGGACAGACGCAGACATACATTAGAGACCCCGAAAGTAGGGTACCAAAAGCCATGTAAAACATGTGGGATGGCTCGAACGGGCCATTGCCGAGGAGTCTATGCCGCATTACGGCAACTTTATGCTACATGAAAACTACTGAAAAACATTTCCGGCCTTTAAAAACATTGGCCCAGGAGGAGGCCAAAACGGCAAAGCAATCAGCGTGTATGCATATAGGCGGATAGACATGGACATAAACAACGGCCAGACCTGAGCGGATAGACCGAAACCAGGACTCAACTCGAGGTCCCGGCACACAAAAATGAATTGCAACAAAATTGCGCCAAAACTCCCATAAATTTGTCCGAAGTTAAAGGAGCAAAAAAACGGAAAGAAAAATGAAAACAGCAACCAGAAAAATGATCTTCGTAACTCGAATTGCCAAATACGCTATTCAAAAATTATAGTTGGATAATGGGTTGGAAATTTCAAAGAAAATGCTTCTTAAAGAGGATTTATTGATAAATATATATAATATTTATAAGTAAATTATATTACATTTAATATTTTAAATGAAAAGTGATGTCCGGAATAAAGCGATCATTGATTTTGAATTTGGAAAATAACTAAAATCATAAAAGCCAAATTAGGTGAACCCCTAGAAAGAGTAAAAGCCAAGAGAAGGGAACGAACCATTGCGAATCGCTAAGCGGGGTGGAATCGTTTGTGTATTGTGGAGTTTATATCACATTATCTGTGTTTATTCTAACCAAGTTGTGGGGGCGACTGCCGGCAACTGGACTAGGACACCGTGGAGAGTGTGAACCACGCCCAGGGACAACAAGTGGGTGGTTAGGAGCTGGCTGTGTCTCTGATTCCGTTTCTGTCTGTTGTGGATAAAGCTGGAAAAGGAGGAGAGAAGGCGGAGTCGGCGGAGGAGTAGGTGGCCACGAGTTACGAGCTACGTTTGTTTGGCATGACTGTGCAAACACAATAAGTTATCGAGCTGAACGTGAGTCAGTCAACAGCAGCACAGAGCTGGCCAACTACCTGCGTCAATTGCGGTCACTCTACACTCCACTAACCACCATCCAACCAGCCCACCGGGCAGTCCCACCTTGGGCCCAATTTCACCCACTTCCCCCCACTTACCTTTGTGCGTCGTAATTGCCGTTTTCCCTTGTACCATGTGATGATGGCATTCGGCCGGGAGCCGGAGGACTCGCAGGAGACCTCGTAGCGACGATCTGCAGTCATGGAGCTGGGCGGATCCATGATTTTCACCACCAGGGGCTTCACTGTAATTGGACAGGAAGGACATTCAATTCAATGCAATTGTAATTAAAACAGTTTACCATAATATTTCATGGTCTCATAATTGCAGTTCGTTTTGTACAGCAATCATTTCTGACCACCTTCTCGAGTACTTAGCCTGGCCATATCTCAGTGTGAGTGTGTATGTGTTCATATCAACAACAATTTGTGTCTATTACGTCTCGACAGCTCTCAAGTGCTGCACTTCCTGGCAGGATTATGACTTTGTCCGGCCTTTGGCAGACTGCTGCCGGGCTACCACGCCAGCAAGCTACCATGCTGCCATGCTGCCAGGCTGCCGTGTCTACAGCTCGTTGATATTTTGCTCCTTGAGCTCCTGGCGTTTTGTGCTTTGTGTCTTGAGTCTTGAGGGGGAAACGGGGACACTGGCTTTGCAGAGCACTGTACTTTCCAGGCAGGGCCTGGACTGACATTCGCCAGTCGACGCCCCCCATCGACAATGTTGTATTCCAGTTGGCATATAATTATTTAATGGCCCTTATAATGCTGCCCTGAGTTGGTATTTAAGCTTATGGTAAATGTGCGTTAGTCGCAAGGCCCATTTCTGGTCGAAATTTGTATCATTGTTTATAATCTAACCTATGCATAACCTGCCGCAGCAGGAGCTGTAATTTTGTTAAATTTCCAAGGAATATTCTCCTAAACGTCTAGCATTATTATGTATATATTTATTATTAAACCAGATATGAGCTATATGTAATAGTAACTGTCTCTATAAACTTCCAAGTACAGATTGCAATAAACGCATTTATCAATAAAGCCTTCATTGATGAACACGTGTCATAAGCTATTTATAAAGTTGAGGGTATTTAGGTAACTCATGTTTAGAGATATGTATATTTGGGTTACTATAAATAGGTATATCCGAAAGATGGCCTGATTTCCAGGTACTCCCAATGCGTTTGGCAAAAAACCCAATCAATCGGTCTACTTACAGTGCATATCCAGTATGAAGCTCTTCTCCTTGGGCTTATCTAATTGAGTATTCAGTGCCTGACATGTGAATACGGAATTCAAGTCGTTGCGCTGCACCGATGGCCACAACAGACGATTCTCGATAACATCGCCGGAATTGTGCTCGTTTTGATTGTCGACAAGCAGTCCATTTACGAGCCACCGGACCTGCGGTTGTGGCCGACCTATTGGGACGCCCCAAAGAAGGCAATGGAAAAAGTTTAGTAACTGCTAGTAAAAACGAAAAATGGTGCAAATTAAAAAGTCAAGCTTGAAAAAATACCACAAGCCAAGCCAAGCCGGAGCCAAAGCCAAAGCCAGAGCAAGGAAAACCAAAGCAGACTTTGTGATATTTTCATTTGGAGCAGTTTTACTCCTTCGCTGTATGTTATGCTTTTTTTTTGTTTTGCGTTTTTGCCGGTCAAAGCTTTTAAGGAAATTAACAGGAAATTGTCTAGCCGAGCATACGGATATGGCTCGTGTGTGTTTTATGTGGGGGCGGCTGGGAGTGTGTGTGTGTGCCTCCGGGTATTTGGTATTGGGGATTGGGAATTGGGGTTAAGTTCGTCTTTTGTAGTCAGTCAGCTCAACTTACCGCCCACCACACGACAAGTGATAACGATATCATCGCCCTCCTGTTTGGGCCCCAATTGAGTGCCATTCAGCTGACGACCCCATCGGTCCAAGATGATTGGCTGCTCCGGAAGTACTAAAGCACACAGATGGAAGGCAAAACAGAGAAAAGCAAATATTTTTCAGTGACACTCATGAATACGTTTCGAATGCTTCATTCGGGGCGACACTCACTTATTACTGACAAATTGAAGCGGAAGCTTTGCGTTTGGCTGGTGCGAAAGTCTACACGGCAGCGGTAAATACCCTGATCATGACGCTTGATATCCTGCAAAAGTGGCAAGTTATTATATATGGTTAGTGTGGTGGTGTTTTGGGGGAAACAGACGATTAGCATGCACACAGTCCCAGGGAGCAAGCCTATATAATTTTCAATTATTGCATGACACTTGAGCTTTTGCGGTTTGCAAACGAGTGGCTTAAAATGCAACAATATTTTCCTCCTGTCACCTGCATTTAAATAGATTTTTGCATGGAACTTCTGTCTTTTTCAAACCTTGTCGAGCCTGGTTAGTATTGCAAGGTTAGGATTCTTGGTTTATTGGCAGACAGAGAGCCATTGTTCCGACTGACTTCATTCTCTCATTAAATAATTCAATGAAGCGCAAACGAATTTCCTCCATTATGGAATTTATGGTTGAAAGTGAAATAAATCTTTCCAGACTTTGTCTTCTTCACAAGAGTGGCTTTGCTTTATCCTGAGGTGATTTTAAATGTTATTTCAATAATTGTTCGTTCTCTAAGCTTCTCATATGCTAAATATCTGAACCATCTTTGATGTCAGTCACTCTTGGGTATCCTTTAGTCGCACTCTACTCAGCGCCGGGCTAATTGGCTTGCAATTGAAACGCAATTAAAATTCATTTATAAGCTGAACCCCGCCCGCCAATCTCAAACCAATTTTAGCACATAATTTATGAGTAATATTTTTGCCGAGACCAGTACACTCCCTTGGAAGTTCTTCGTCCTGCCACTGCTGCTAGTTTCGCATTATGAAGGCTCGTAGGGCTGGCCGCCTGGGCGCCTGGGCGCCTGTTCGTGTGCATTTCACATTCATTTCAAAATGCAGCTCGTTAACGAAACTCCCTGGCTGGCTGTTTATTGCTTAACTCACTTAAGACCTTAACTAAGTTGGCCTTTAAAAAGTCAAAAGCCTGGGCAAAGACAAGTCCAGGGCAAGGCGAGTGGCAATCCAAGGCGATACGCTGAACTGAAGTAGCAAACACGTTGCATAAGGACCTCACTCACAGACACGCGTACGGCGCTCAGGCGCTGATGTATGTGTTCGTATCTATGTATTGCATGACAGAAACGGTAAATCAAGTTATCTGTAAACATGCAAGACATTAATAAACATTTCGCGTGCGCCGAGCAATTTAACAACTTTTGATATCTAAATTTGTTTTCCACATTCCATTCGGCTTCCTCGGCTCTTCTTAGCCATGTTTTCGCCGTTGCCGTTGCCGCTTCCGCTAGCTGTTTCTGCTCGCTGGCTTACTCTCTCTCTCTGCCTTGTTATGCTCCTGGGAAAGGACTTTTTGTGGTACGCATTTCAGATTTTCATTTAATGTACAATACTCACAGCGTCATTGGATTTTTATCGCAATTTGCATTATGCGGACAAAAAATGTGTTAAGTTTGTTAACATTTTCGCTTTTTTCCGGCAATCAGTTTAAATCTAAATATACATTCGCGTCGAGAGCAAAGATTTTCCGCAGATTTATCTACATTTACGTTTTCACTACCGACCACAATTTCAATAAAAGTCCCTTTCCAGACTATTAATTTTTGTTCTAGTTTTTTTCAGCCACTGCTTTTGTGTGAGGTCGGCACATTAACTCATTTAAAATGTGCATTTGTGTATGCATTTTTTTACAATGCTATGCCCAGTGGCCCCGAAAAGTTGCCTTTCAATGGAATATTCAATTCCAGCTAATTTAAAATATTAAATCACCCGCGCCGCTCCGGGCCATCCGCTCTTGCACACAATTAATGGCCCAGGACTCATGATCCCACGGGCAAATCTCACCTTAATTTCCAAGGTTGCTGGCTGCGATTCAAAATGGAATTTGGCACGTGAGCCAAAAACCTCCGGGGCTGACCAGTGTCGTGGCTGGTTCCGGCTCTCCTTATCGCGCACATCGAAGCTGGGGTCGGCAGGAAGAAAGGAAGAAAAACACACAAACACATTAAATAACATGAAACCAGAGAGTGCCCGCCCATGCCCATTAATATTTAATGTGGGCGTGGTTCGCGAATTAAATCAAGCCCCGAAATTTCGACCCACTCTGAAATTAATGAAATCCATAGCCAATATAATTCAAGCTCTTCTTTCCCTCTCCTGGCGCTATTTTTGGATGCCTCTGAACTTTTTGCACGAAAATTAGCGTAATTTATTTCAGCCTGCTCATTAGGCGGGGTGCAATTTTTGGGGCGTGGGAGTGGGGGGTTGGCTTTTGGCAGAGCCTTGCCAAATGCAATTTATGCGCTGCAGATAAAATTAAATTTTTGTTATGCATTTCAAGGACTTTATTTCTCACTTTGAACTGCGCATTTAGGCCTGCATTGCATTTAATGGGCCAAGTTTCAGCTCTCGCAGAGTTACGAACTTTCTAAGAAACTATAAATTTCAATGGACACGGATAAGGATTAAAGCCAACTTTAGCAGGAAAACAGAGACAACAGCCGAGAGGAAGATAAAAATGACAAAAATGTTTGGATTTAAATTCCAATCCTGTTGTGTATATAACCATTTACCGAACTTAAAGAAAGATAATTAAATTCTGTCACTATTTAATTGGTAGACCGTGAACTTAAATTCGTTAAAGCTTCCTCCGCAAATGAACATTTTTGTGCGACCTGTGAGAGGAATTTGTAGGCAGACTGAGGTCTCTCAATCAGAAGAGGTCCTCATTCACCACTCCGATTTCGACTCACCCCTTTCCCGTCCTGGCAAAATTGTTCGGCTGCGATTGCAGCCACTTTCGGCCGCTGCTGCGGCGGTCTGAGCGTTAAGCGCCCTTTTGTATGCAACACACAATAATTTATGCGGGAAGCCGCCCGTCCCTGCCGACGAACGTCGGCGTTCGTGGCAAATGCAACATCTTAATTGCGGCACGGCCAGCAGCCGACTCAAGTGCAGCTGCAGTAGTGGCAACAGCTATGCCACACGAAGAGAAAAGCTTTATATTTTTATTTTACATCATTAAACTATTTATTGGTAATAAATTATGGTCTATCTGTACAGTTTGATTTGATATTTTTCTCAATTATTTTTAATTTCCATTTCTCCCATTTCTTGCAGTGCAGCTGAGAGCGAAAGCTCTCCAACTTTAACCCAAATTTTTTACCTTTTTTCGTTTCTTCGCGCCGCCATTTTAATTAAAAACTAAAAAACAGTTGCACTCCGCTTAAATGGAGGGAGTAGCAAGCGTGCGAGTGAAAGCGCAACGAAAGAAAGAGAAAGGCGCTGTGTGTGTGAAAGTAAAATGGCTGAGAGAGTTGCCCGACTTAATAACGGTTCTCGTGGAGCCTATGCAGCAAATGTTTATGGCTAAATAATACGCAGCGAGCTCGGCAGCGGCTCCATGCAAATTGAGTGTAATGAAAGTGCGCCGGCCGCGCAGGACTAGGGAGGGGGCTGGAAGGAAGGGAGTAAAAAATATGGAAAGGACGAGACAGGATGCAAAGTGCACGGGCTGATTGAATTTGGAAATACCCTTAAAGCAAATTGAGTTGACCTAGATGGGCCGCCCCCTACCGGAGACGGCTAAATGCAATAAAGTTTCTAAGCATTTAGGTAGCTTTTGAATAGGTCATGAGTTTTTGAATAAATAAATCATTTTCAGTGAAAAACTTGAATGCTTAAAGATCTTCTATTATAACCAGCAGTTAATAAACTGGTTTAGTGGTCCTAAGCCTATCCTGCTATCCCTCCTTGATTGTATTCCCGTCCAATAACCCCACTATACCCTAACCAAGAAAAAGCAATTACGTGCTGAAAAAGTCTTTGGTTGACAACCAAAAGGCGCAACGTGCCATGAAAATGCCGTGAATGCAATTAGAAGCTAACCCAGTGCAGGACATTTTTTTTCTTGCCAAGGGCCGGCAATTACAGACACTTTATTATGGTACTGCGATCTGACCTGCGTTCGCTCGGACCTGCTACGTAATTTAATCTTTGAAGTCGGCGCTTGACTCGAACATTTTCGCCTGCACATAATTCCTGTGGTTTGTCATGCCCCGAGGTTAATCACTCTAAATTAGGTAAACATAATTAAGCTAATTCCATCGCACAGACTGGGGAAAACAAATGCCAAACAAAAAAAGGAGAACACAAAAAAACTGAAACAAAAACAGGTGGGAGCGCTTAGCTAAATCACACATTCTTTCGGCGCAGACCAGGACAGATAAACACACAGACCCACGCACACACAATCGCACGCCGAGGCATACTTAAAGAGGGTAAATCATAGCATACTTATGTGCGGCGGCGCCCCAAACGTTTTAAAAAGCCAGGAACTCTTGGGACTCTGGTTTGCTTTTAATTATATGTGTGTGTATAAGCCGAGACAATGGACCAATTGAGTCCTCAGACAGGGACGCGACCTGCCCAGACCGCTCTACTCACCTATAGAGGGGTATGCCCGCATTATCGCGGAACCATAGCACCATGTACACGTTATCCAGTGGCTCCGTGATGGGGCAGGGCAAGGACACTGATTTACCCTCGACGGCTTCAATGTCCTTCGTTTTCACTGTGGTCGGTTAGGTTCCGTTTGAAGGCGGGAGAACGGGAGAATTATGTTGTCATGGATTTTGTTGGTTTATTTTTCCGTGTGCGGTTGGTCAGCATCAGCATCAACATCAACATCAACATCATCATCATCATCATCGTCATGAAAATAGAAAATAAATGCGTAAAATTTGTTAATTAAATGTTCCGTTTCTCTGGCGCACTCGCTGGCACGCTTGGCATGGCATGCGTGGCTGCCTCGTTTGGAGTAAAGCTTTTAGCAATTAAATGTTGATGGCGGCTTAATTCCTACGTAATTACAAATGCGTAAATTTGAGCCGTCCGTTAACAGGCCCAAACATTCCGCCCCCATTGGCTAAGCATCGTCCTGCGGGCCACGGCCGGCGGGCGGCTGTATTTATTTATTATGCATGTGCAAATGCGTGCACCGCCATTTTGCCTTCTTTGGGTTCGACAGGCTTTCAGGCCCTTTTATTGGATCCCAGCCCAGAGCCTAATAGGCAATGTTAAAGTTGGGGCTTAATAAAAAAAAAAAACAAAAAATAAGTTAGACTAAAGCTTAGTCTCTTTCTACTCTGCCAACAGAAATATCCATGGGATTGTAAACATTTTAGGAATTAGTTGACGTATCTCGGCATTTATTTATCGCGCTTAGTCAGCAAAACTCTAATTGTTTCTCCCTTCAATTTTTCCATTTTATGGATTTATGCGGCGTTTTAGCTGCAACAACGTTTTGGCATTGAATCAGCCCGCACAGCAGCAACAACTACAGCAGCCGCAGTGATGGCTGTCACATGTGTGGCGTCTGCTGCCAGTGGTGTTGCCTTTATTGTTGCCGCTCCGCGTCATCCCATGTCAAATGCGCGCAGATAAAAGTATATATAAGTACATATAAATAAAAATGTCTGCGCTGAAAATATTTCACATTATATAAAAAGCAAGGACGGCCGTAAAAAATGTTGTAACATCCTTCACGAGGCTTGCCTTCCTCCCGCCCACTCTCCTCCTAAGCCTAAACCACCCCACCCCTGCCGTCATTTTTTCCCGTTGACTTTATGTGTAAATATGAAAAAATATCATTTTATTGCCACAATGCGTCGAAATTTTGTGAAAATTTATTGCGCATACGCAACGTTGTACAATAAATATGCGCTTAAATGCCCCCCAAATGGTTGTGTGTGAGCGTAAGGGAGTGTGTGTGAGCATGTTTTATGCTTTTCCTGTTTGCTTAGCACTGCCGCCTTTGTGGACAGAGGCTGGTTCCCAGCATCAAAGCCAGCAGCGCGCCAAACAAAAACGTTCGGAAACTGTTGCCACGAACGTCTGTGAGAAGTTTTGTCGGCATTTTTAAGCCTTGCCTCATGCACAATATTAATATTTAAGAAGAGCGACAAATTGCATTGGCCATTCATGGGAATGACTCCTCCTGACCCATTAATCTCGGCCTAAGAAGCAGTTTACCCATTAGCCTGTCATCTCGGCTCCCTGCCACTTGCCTGCCTAGGTATTCAGATGCATTTTCCATTCCAGCGCTGGTGCGTCAAAGGCGAAGTGCATAACGTCGCCTGCATTGCTAAACGAGTCTAAACTGCTCAACCCTTCCCTAGCCTTTTCCAAAACTCAGCCCAGACTGTTCAGCCCTTCCTCTGCGCCTGCAGATACAGCTCCTCTTTCCATTTTTTGGCAGCATTTTTGTGTCGCCTCTCGGTTCTGGCCTTCACTTAACTACAGCAGCCAGCCCGACAGCTCGTGCATGTTAAAAGCTATTTAAATATGCTCTCTTTGAATGCCTTGATTGGCTTACTTGGGCGCTCTCGCTTCAGGATGCCATTCCTGGCGTGGCTCAGTGCCCCTCCCCATGGCCTCCGACCTCTTGCCCCGGAGTCCGCCTCTTCTGGCTTGACTTGCGTTCGGTTTGCATTTGCGTTTGCTTTCGGTTTGCCTTGACTTGGAAGCTGACAAAAAAGGATGGAAAAGCCAAATGAAATAACAACGAACATAGATGGCAAAGTGAAGTGCTGGGGCAGCATAACCTCTTGCCAGATTTAACAACTTGGTGGCCAGTGGTCATTGAATGATAAAGGGATTTTCAAATATTCTCAAGTGCTGACTTGTTATCAGATAATAGTGTTTATTCATTCAAAAACTTTGAGTGTGATATGATTGACGGATAAGTCCCGATTTAACTTTTATGATCGAATTTCTGATATAAAAAATATTATATTGGGTATTATACGACATAAGATTGTTCTATCTAACTAAAAAAGATTCCATTTACCAACTTTATATAATATATACAAAAATATATTTTTTCGCTGTTAGAGGAGGATAAAATAAAAAAAATCAACCTAATGTCAAAACAGCAAATGCAACTCATTCGCAAAATGCGATTTTTTCTGGGGTTAAGCTAACCTCAATCAGTATCAGCAACCACATACACACAGGCACTAGACGCGACAGCCACCACAGTGCCACGCCCCATCACACACCAGGCCACCACACCCACCGCCACGCCACCACCCACGCCTCTCGCATCTCGCCTCCTACCCCTTGCAACACCCGCACTCAGAAGCTTTCTGTTGATGCAATTTCAAATGCAAAACTTTAA
Organism: Drosophila ananassae; assembly: GCF_017639315.1. Taxonomy (NCBI): domain Eukaryota; kingdom Metazoa; phylum Arthropoda; class Insecta; order Diptera; family Drosophilidae; genus Drosophila; species Drosophila ananassae. The sequence goes on from NC_057930.1 coordinate 27,872,055, forward strand.
TGGAATTTTGTGTTGGATGTGTGCTTCTGTTGGTACGAGTATGTCTGTGTGACAATAGTTCCGGACAACTTGACGCTATCGCAACTTTCACGTCAAATGCATTTTGCACATATTTTGTTGCATATCTCGGAGTGCGTGAGTGAAGTCGGGGCACGTGGATTAACTTCTTGTCAGCCATTTTAATTGATATTTAACAAGGAGTCTCTGGCCGCAGAGCTGTTTCTATTTCAGACATAATTGCCAAGAGGCCTCGAGACCCACAATTACCTGTAATCAAGGACTCTCGCATGACGCAACCACTGTTGAGCCTTTCACTTCCCCGCCCTGATGCTCCAACTCCGGGGTCCTCGTCCTCGGTTTTTTATTTTATTTTTTCACTCATTTGCTTGCGACATTAACACGTCACCAGACTGAAGCTCTGCGGGATGGCAGTGTACTTGTTTACTCTGGCACTTTTCGATTAATCGTCGGGCTCATTAGTGGTGAAAATTTTTATTATGACCCATGGGGCTGCCGGCCGAGTGCGGGTGGACATTAAATATGTATAATCCGCCACAATATTCGTAATTCCTATCTACACTCACCGATGGCGAAAGTAAACCTGAACTCAACTTGATTTGACTCTTGGAGCAGATACATTTCGCCATGAATAAAATGCAATTTAATTCGAAAAACATGTTTAAGCTAAAGTCGTAGGCGCCCATGCATACTCTATATGGCCCACCTTCCCAACCGCTGATCTTTTTGCACGGCCTAATGAGCCACTGCCACTGAACTGGTTGACTTTTTGAGCCGCTTTGTTGCCTGTTTCCTGTGGTTGGCATTATAAAAATTACGAGTGTTATGGCGGCGCATTAAGCCGCTGCTGGAAATTATCGTATATCGTGTGCGGCCTGCGGCCAGAGAGTCAGTTTCCAGTGGCAACATCTCTCGTTCTCTTGCCACATTCATTTTTGGTCACAGTGTGGGCTTATTTGCGAAGTGCCATTTTTTGGCCCTTTAAAGCCTCCAACACTGACTCAGTTAGGACGCCACTCTATATTAAATACCATTTTAAAATGGCCAAATGCAATATAATATAGAGGAACGACCGACAGCCAGACAGGGGCAGTAAGAATGAATAACAAGGTAAACTTTTATTTTATTATATTTCAAATTTAATCAAAATGAAATTCAGACAGGACAAAGGATAACGACAAATTGGCTGGGTTCCAACATGGAATAAAATTTTAATAAAACTGCAAAAGAAACGACGAGCGACGACCAACTACGCTTCCCAGCAGCCGAAAATATTTAAATCTAATGATATTTTGACACAAAATTCAATTAAATTCCCCAAAAACTTGTCATTGGATTTGGGTTTGAAAATTCGCACACCAATTGTTGCAAAGGCAGTTGATTGGAATTTGAAATTCGAAGTTTGCGTCAATAAATAAAAATTAAGACCGGAAGCCAAAACATTTTCCCCTTTAAATTACCGAAAATTTAATAGACCGAACGCAATATCACAATGCTTTTCATGTGAATATTTGCCTCTTATGTTTTCCCCAATAATCCTTATATTGCTGTTCTAATGGGTCAAGAGTAGAAACAAAGCCAATCGCAATCGACCCGGGGCCACAGCAGTTGCTGCAACAATAGCAGCAGCAGCATCCCCAGCAGCCTGTAGCTAAATCAACAGAGGAGGCAAACATCTAAAGCCAGTTTTATAATAAAGTAACTGAAATCTGCTTGATGGCCCCTGGTCTCCCCCAGCATTTTGACCTGACCTGAACCTGCAACTTTGAAACAAGGCTTTGGGGTTTCCTGTTGTTGGATAGTTGTGGGCAAATCAAGCCGCTTGTCTGCTGGGCCCTGGACGGGAGCGCATTCAATTTTATGATAAACGCAGGGCAAGGGGCGGCAGGCCAGCAAGGGTCAGGGCGGAAAGTTCAAAGGTGTTGACCATGTTGAGGGCAAAAAAGCATAGCGAATATTGAATTTGTTTTAAATGGCAGGCATAATGAGACGACAGGAGTTGCGAAAAAGTTTCCGTTGTCTCTTCCTTTCCCTAGCCGCCGAGCCCAGGCAAGTCCTGGTAGGTCCTGAGTTCAGCAAGGCCACTCCTACCCGGGCCAAGGCAACAAGAGCCAGGACAGATAAATTTATGGCTCCTAGGGGCGCTTTAAATGCTACCAAAATTTAAATATAATTTGTTTAGTTGACTTTTGTTACGTCGTCCGGATAGAGGGGAGATAACGTTTCTGATGGTGATTTTATCTCAAGTTGGAAAGTTATTCTTCAGGGGATTTTCACACATACAGCTATTTTATAACTTTAAAAGTCAAACATTTATTTCAAGGACATCCCAAATTTTTAAACAGAATTTGAAAACAAATTTAAAAACTATTCGGCTGTGTATTCTGATGAAGATTATGCAGAATCGAGTTTTGAATCAATTGCCAGATATCGCAGGGGGTCACAGTGAGCCCGGAAAATTTGACACAAAATTTAAAAAATATTCGGTTCTGAAATCTGCACCAAATTGGTGAGAAATCGGTCCAAAAATCGTTAGAGGTATTCAGCCATAGAATCTGACAAAAATCGGCAAAGATATGCCCATTGCAAGAGGTCATATTGTCACACCCTATGTTCTCCTCAATTTTCCCGGGGCATCTTTTTATAGTTTTCTGCGATATTGAATCCTTAAAAAATCATTTAAGCTGTTTCATTTATGTACAAACAGGAAATCGAAAGGCCCAACTTTGTCCCAAAAAGTTGGAACAAAAGCACATTGCTGGCATTTTGGCAAGAAAAATTGTCATTGGTAAGTGTGCGAGGCTAATAAAGTTTTATGAAAGAAACTTAAATCATCATCTGCCCGAGCTCGTGATTCATTCCGTTCAGCTTCATGGCAAAGTCTTTAAGCCGGCTGTCCTGGCTGAAGGAAAACCGACTTAATAACCCAAACCACCTGCGACCTGGGCAGCTGGGAGAGAAAACTGGGATGTGGAATGGGGAAGAGATTTACATACTAACATACTACAGTGGTGAGCCACAAAATTCACCCAGCTCATAATCTTAAATCTAGGCAATATGATGGGGGAAAGAGAAAGACACAGCCGAAGAAAGGCGCCAGGAAAGAGAGGGCGCAGAACTATGCTCTGCTGAGGAGCTTCGGGAGCTGTGATGAAGAAAATCGAGGCTTTCGGGCCGCTCAACCCACGCTCACACACTCGTAATGATATGCAAATGTGCAAGAATAAGTGAGCTGAAGAGTGCCGAGTGAGCAGACTAACACTTACGCAGACACACCCCCAGCCACCCACCAGCCCACCCCCTGGTCGTAATCCGCCTCACACACACAGCTCACAGGCACGTTGCCACAACATCAAAGTGAAGTCGAGACCTACGTCAGCTAGTTAGGAAAAGGCACACTCCACCACTGGCTTCGACGTTAATGAAATGTGCAAATGTACCAATTGACCAAACCTCCGACCACCGACCAACTAACGCCAACACCAGCCCCACAGCCCCACAGCCCCACCACCACATGCCAATAGCCTCAAGACGCTCATTTAGTCATTTGCATATTAAAAGCTTTTGTCGCACAAAAGGTTAAATCAAAAGATAAAGCGCAATAATTTTTTGCGCCTTGGCCTTCTTTGGTTTTGGTCTTATGAGCTGGTCCTTCCCCAGTCCGTGCTCCTTATAGTTGTTAACATGCGAATCAAGTAGGTCTGGATGGGGTGATGAGGTTGTGGGTGTCGGCATGTGCGTGTCGATAAAATATTTTGCTTTAACGCTATGTAAACACTTTTGTGGCATTTCTTTGGAGGTTTTTCTGCGGGCCAGCAGAATGGAGCAGCCAGCTATGATTGGAGCAGCAGAGTGAGGGCAGTGCAATAACAAAATGCGGGCTGAAGGACGGCGTGAATGAGGCAGTTCAAAGGAAGCAGGGAAGTGAGAATCAGGACGTTTTTTGAGGTGCTTTCGATTGAATATGTGGGCTCTTGTTTATTTGAATAAAAAATGCATTAAAAATAAACAAATTGCGAGTACAATTAATTCAATCAAAATAAACTCACACACGACTGGCTGTTTATTTACATTTATAATGACTAGCCACATACTTGGATGTGGAAGAAAAATATTTATCCTGTTTTTTCCGAGCTACAAGTGAATTATTCCATCCGCTTTGAATTCCTGCTTAAGCACATGAAGAGCTCGGTTTATGCACAGTTTACCTCGATTTATTTGGTATTTTTATGGGCCAATAAGGAACCAACTGAGGTTCGTGTGTACGTCGATTACTGTCCGCATTGCCCGCAATTGTTGAGAGTTAAATCGGCTTCAATGCCACACAGGCTCAGACACACACACTCTCTGAGCCGACTTAAAATGCCACAACAATTGCAGACAGCTGCTGCCTAGAAAGCGGAGAAGGACTGCAAACGCTTGGCTCAGCACAACACAGCGATTGTCATTCCAGCAAGCACACGAGCTCACTCGCACAAATATATAAAATGTGTGTGCACATTAGACGCGCGCTGTGTATATATTTCATATCCATTCCATCTACCCCTGCTGTTATGGCCATAAAGTTCAATAGCGAGCTCGCAGCTTCGTCCGCCCAGGCCATCCGCCTTCCTTCCACTGCCACATCGTGCGCCCTCAGCTGTGCGAGTCGACAGGATGAGCGATTTTAACACTTGTGCGGTGATATGTTTAAAGGGGCCGAGGCAAAATATTGCAAATATTCAACCTACTTTCCTGCGACCTTACCACACCCCATCAGCCGGCGCCAGCTCACAGCAACCATCAGTGCTGCCACACAAAAAGAAACCAACAGCCATCGCCGATGTGTAGTTATTATGATGGCTTTTGTCCCGGCCCGGCTTATGGCAGCCGGGACTTTGGCTGCCAGCGGTCGGAGTGGGTCAGGGCAAGCATGATCCTGGCAGGACCATAACGGCATGGATGCTCTCTAAATGGGAGGACCTAGTGCAGATCCTTGAGGCCTTGAGAGCGTTTTGAAAATTGAAGAACAGGTTGTGAAAATTTTGAAACCATTCCATTGCTCAGACTGATTTAAAGGTTCTATCACCTTATAAGGATAATCCACCTATAAGTATTAATATATGATTAGACTAATAGATTATAGAATTTTTTACATTACACTGTCCAGTCAATTACTCAACATTTTCACAATCAAACGGAGTGCTTCTCTTTTAAGGATTCTGGGCTACCCGATTGCGCTGCAGGGTGTTTATCAAATAATAACAAAAATATAAACGCTTCTATTTTATTGTTATGTGTCAGCAGTGTTGTTGTTTGCTGTCGCCGATGCTGAGTCAAAAGCCACACAACCAACTGGCAATGACATTTGACAGCACACACACTGGCGCGAACACACTTACCCCACACACACTGATAAGGACATGTTTACATTTCCAATGGGGAGCCACCGGCACTGCCAAGCATATACTATGTACTCATTGGACTCATATAGCAAATACATAACATGATAAACAACAATAGCAATAACAGGCAAAAAAACCAAACCAAACCCTCGTAAAAAAAGATAAAAAGTTATGTTTTCCGTTGCTCTCTTGCTTGGGATCCTTGGGGAAGCCTCGGGGTATCCTGCAAGCGTTGAAAATTTCATGTGCGTTGATTTGTTTAGCTCGGCTGGCGCTCCATATTGGCTCAGAGGACTCTGAACACAATTACTTTTAATTTATTTGCGCGCCTCAAACGCGTGCCGGAAATCCTTTTAAAAACGCTCGTCTCCGAGTCTCCGAGGGAAGCGCAAATGAAGTGTAATTTCAATTTAATTAACTGCGGGGAGAGCAGTCCGGGCGGAGCGGGTGAAGAAAATAATTATAATACACTTAAAGCTTAAGTCCAGTATAAAGTGCAGGGCCGTAAAAGCTGGAGTAAAATGTATCGTAAAGAACGGGGTCATCTGCATCTGTTCCGTGCTAGTCTTCATCCGGGATTTCGTAATTGAATCCGTATTAGCTGATGCCTCATCATCCAGCTCCATGTCCATGTGGTCCAGCGATGGCAGGATATAATAAAGTTGAGAGGTCACGACACTAAAGCCAAACTAGCCAGCCCAGAAGACAGGATTGAGCGGAGCGAAAGGACCCGCACACATGCACACACATGGGGCAGCAGCTAACGAGGTCAATTGTAAGTTATTTTCCCTCCGCCCAGCAGCCAGGATATCGTATAAAGATGTGGCAGAAAGAAACAAATAGAGGAGACAAAAGAAAAACAAAAGCGGAGAATAAAGAGTGAGCTGGGCTGAGCCGAGGTCCAGGCCAGTCCAGGAAATAGCCGGGCATGAATATCATTAATGGCTAAAGAGCGTTAAAGGTCATTGTTCCTGTTAGCCTTCCTGCTGTGTGAAGTGGCAGCAGAAGTGAAAATAAAGCGGCGAGTCAGCTTAGTCCGGAGAGGAAAGACTAACTCATTATTATGGTTCCGATTCCTTTCCTCCATGCTTCCCTGCCCGCTTGAGATCCACAGGCTTTAATTAAAGGACTCACTTAATGATGAAGTTTTGCAAGAAAACTACAGATCCCTGCGCACGCATGCCTAAGCAAAAGCTCTTTAAAATCCTCCCATATTTCATATTCTGCAGTCGTCCTGCTGGTGCGTGGAGGAACAATTCTCATTTAAAATACCATCAGCAAAGTGCATTTTAAATTCGAGACAAAAATACGAAGCGAGGAATGAAAATAAATGAAGCAAAATGCAAAACTATGAGGAAGCAAAATTGTGTCACCTAATTTCACAGCAGCTCTTAGCTACGCACCATTGCACAGGACAAATATCACACATACGCCTCGTATGACAGATTGTTAGAGTTACAAAGGCAGGGGGAGAGGCATCAATTGGAGAGATTTGGCCAGAGAGACGGACTTAAAGCTATGCACCTGAGCTCCATAGAAATAAGAGCAGCATTTGCATGGAATGTGGAGCATGGGCTGAAGTCGCATTTATTTTGACTTTATTCCCCCATGCGAAAGCCAAACTCTGCAGTCTCCTTTCACTGTCGCTCAGACCAGACGCAGAGACAATTGTGTGCATATTTAATAATTCATAACTTTTTTCTAGATCAGCAGAATTATGAATATTCAGATGCAACAGAGTCGACACAAAATATGGCATAAGCGCAAGTGAAAGGCAGTGTCGCCCATAACTGTAGCACCGAGCGTCGGAGTAATTAAATTTGAATAATAATGGGCGGTAATATATGCATTAATACGTTTCGCCAATCGAATGAGATGCATGTTTCTGCATATTTTTAGTTTTAATTTAAAATTAACCCTTCCCACTACCCCGATATTGACTGTAAGCTTCCAAAAAATTCCCGCATTGTTTTCCGTCGTCTTTGGCAGTTTTTCTGGCAGTAGCAGTCAACATTTATTATATTTTTTTCAGTTTTCAGGCTTCCAGTCGTCCGCTCTTCCTGCCGGCATCCACTTTGCAAAGTTTCCCTGTCGCCAACATTGTCGCCGCTTCCCTAGGCTTATCGGCAGCCACTATAAAACTATAGTAATATTTTATTCTTTCAAGCTTCAATTGTTCAAATTTGGGTCAATGCATGCACCAGGAGAGAAATTGAGTGGGCCTGACTGACGGAGATTCCCCTTAGCCTTTGTCTCTGGGCGGCAAACAAACGAGCAGCCGGGAGGACCCACGGAGGGACAATGGCAACCGAAACATTTCGAAACATACGTGCTTTGTATATATCAGTGCCATGTTGAGTCCTCCTCTTAGCCGAAAACAAAACGTGAAGCAGCAACGACAAATTTTATTTTATGCAAAATAGTAATGTGTGCGCCCGAGTGTCCCTTCGACATGGCACAATGCAGACTGTTGTTGTAAATGTTTCACGTTTTTCAGTCTTTTTTCCGCATTTTGTTATTGTGCTTGTATTTTTGTTCGTTAGTTTCGTGTTGTTGGTGATGTATTGATTTTTTGAATTTTTAGGTCGCACGACGTGGCTGCTGGGTCCGTCGATTTGCGGTGTAGGTGGTGCGGCCAAGTTACGCAAAGGTGTATGTGGATGTGTCGCCACACACACGTTTAATGAACACAGATTTATGATACGAACACGAGACTCGAAACTTGTTCGCAGCACGAACACGGAATCTAGGTTAAGGTGCGCTGAGCTCTGCTCGATTTCTTCCGAAAATGTTCATAAGTTTTCCGCTCCTGCGAGCCAATCGAGCCAAAATTTCAATTTACATTTTTCGCAACTCCTACACTCCGGCCAATTCAATCCCTTTGATCTTGTTGCTAAGCACTCGTCCCGCCCCCCAAAACGTGTTTCTCGAAATGCCCTTGGCTCTGCTGACCCCGAACCGAAGCAGGTCCAGCCATAAACTGGCTAACCCCAAAGCGTTGCCTACTTGTCAGCCTCACAGCTCTGGCTGAAACTTAAAGGCGAAAAAGGCAGGAGCAGCAGGAGCCGAGCCAGGAGCTCTGGTAAACATTAAATAAATTTTTAATAAAGTTTTGCCCTAGAAATTGTTATTTTTAGCTGCAGACTGTGGCAGGAAGAGCAACATCAGCAGTGTCAGCAGGAGAACCAGTAGCAGTAGCAGCAGCAGCAGTAGTGGGTGCAGATAAAATATGACATTTATAGCTGCCTGAATACGTAAAAGTTGAACGCACCCCGAGAACCGGGAGCCAGGAGCCGGGAACCGGGAGTCGAGAGCACCGGAGAAATCAACAGCGAGCTGAATTTTATGTGGCTTATGTAACGCGGCGGGGGGCGGATGAATTTGATTGTGGTTGAATATATTTCAGGGCGGGCGCCGGGACGGATTGAACAAAGTTTGTTTTACGGCAAGGTGGAGCGCTTGTCTGGTGCCAGCAATATGATGATGTATCCTCTGCCAATATACAGATATATTGAGGTGGGAGGACGGGGGAGGAAAAATATACTTTCAATGCATATTCAGGTAGAGCCACTTATTTGCATAGCTCCGCTCAATTCCCGCATGTATAAAGAAACACACCCCATTGAGTTACATGGGGCGCTGCAGATCCTTATGAAGTTTTATTAAATTTTCACCAACTTCCTTGGCACTTGCCAAAAAGGAAAATTACACGTGGAGAAGGATAACTAAGAAGAATAGTCCTACAAAACAAAGATACCCTGACACTTGTCAAAATTCTTTGTAAGTCAATATTCACTTAAGAATGTATTAACACTTCTCACATGACTTTTACCTTTTTTTTACTCTACCCTGAGACCTTCCCATTTAAACATATTTCTCTCAGTGATCCTGCTGGCGCTGCGACAAACACAAAGGACATTTATGCCAACACCTTCTAATCAAGCAAAGAGCTTAAAATAAAGTAAAGCCAAAAAGAATGAAATGAAAGATATTATGAAATTTCAAACACGCCCTCGACTCGCACACACAGACGCGTTAAACGAAAATAGCAAAAGGCAAAAGGACACATACGTGCCAGTGTGTGTGTGTGTGTGAACATGTGTGCGAGCTCGACAAAATGGTAGCCCTTTTCGGCGCAAAGACCGAGATGGTATAAATATATACAAAGCACACATAACTGTCAACCTATCCCCTGCCAGGACCATCCCCGAAAGCCTCGATCCCTCGCATCCCACCCTTTCTAGTGCGTGTTTGTTAATGAAATGTTTGCCTTTCGCATTTAGTTACGCTACGTTAGACACTTTTGCTTATTAGTGCAAAGCGCAATTTAAGCGCTGGGCATACAGAACAAGAAAGAAAGCCTGAGCAGAAGCCCTATACGACTAGGAACTTCCTTTATTTGGAGAGTATAAAAAATACTACAACCTTACATAAAGAAACTGAAGAGTATCATTAAATTTTGTATTCTTTCCGGGGAAGTAATGTACTTAAAAGTTTTTAAATTCAATCTAAAAAATGAGAAAGCCCTTTTTAAGGCAAGGGTATTCCTAAACGCTGCCCACGTTTAGGCGCAGACAGGCGACTTTTGTCGGGACGACAGAGCCAAAGACAATGTCCTTGTATTAAGTTACGCCAAAAGCCAAATGCTGTTGTTCGCTTCTCCCACTTTCTCAACATATTCTCCTTGTTTTTGTCAGCCGGGGTTCAAGGTTATAGACGTGTGGGCCTTGAATTTCTATTTGCTTTTTTTGCCGTTCTTGTTTGTCGATTTGGCGCAGTGCGATAATTCCCCAGAATTGCTAAAGTGTTGGGTGTTTGTGCACGTTTTTGGGCAATTAAAAATTAAATTGCGCATACATCACGTACAACAAAGGAAACAAAGGAAAGCGGGCTAGGAACTGGCAGTGCCTTACAAAGTTTAATTGGATTTTGAAGGTTGCTAAATAATTAAGACAAGAGCAGGCTGAAGCGAAATGTTAGAACAAATATGGAGGCTATTATTACTGTATATTCATTACAGTATTTTCAGTTTTCTTTTGAATATTTTTATCGATTTGTTTTCCTATTTTACCATTCAATGCCCCTTCGCCCCGCACCACTAATTTCGCCCTATTCCCCATTGATTTCATCCACAATGAGCCCCCAAAGGCCGGCTGAGTCAATTTCAAGTTTTCTAAGACCCCTGCCTCCCTCAATGGGAGGGACACTAAAAACGTCTAAACGATGGTGGTTACACGGCTAAGCCGCTGCATGTCGGAAACACCTGGCCGGCCCATAACCACAGTCACCTCAATGAACCAGGCCCACTCCGTAGTTTATTTAAACTAAACCTTTTCTCATACCGGCATCCACTTCGCTGGCTTTCCTTCGGTACATTTTCTCGTTCTTTGTCTTTTTTTTCAATTAACTTTCTAGGCCAGCCGCAAAACAGCAACAAAATACAACCAAGAAGACAAGCAGATGTTGATGGTAATGATGACGACGATGTTGGCGACGACGAGCCAGAAGAAGTCCAACAAATTGCAAAATCCCCTCAAGCCCCGCCTTGGCAAACGAACACCTTGGGCGGGGCAAACATCTTTGAGCTCTCGGCCAGGTGAGCTCAGCTTGACTGTGCACTCAGTGCGTATACTTAACGTAAAACCCTAAACCACTAAAACCACCAAAGGGAAACACCGAGCAACAGTAACCGTCATCATCATCAACACCAGATACAACAAGACGGATAGAAGAGAGGAAGACTTTGTGTATTTTACTGGCCACCATAGCATTTTATTTAAACTGCAGTTAATTTTCACTAAAACATTTTAATTGTATTTCTGCAATCTGTCTCTCACAAGTTTGCCCAGGGTCAGGCCCAGTGGAAGGAAAGCCAAGATTGGGAGGGCTGAAAGGCCAAGACAGAGTTGGATTGAGACACACTGGCAAGAGGAACTGAACTTAATCAATTAAGATAAAAAAGATCCATGATATTAATATTAAAAAATGTAGATCAATAAGTTTTGATTCTATTTTTCTCCAACAAAAATTTAAAAAAATAAATATTCCATTTAACATAAACCTATAAATTCATAAAGAAAACAACTATTGCCGGTTTTATCCCACTGTGAATTGGTTTTTTGGTCGGGACCAACGCCCTTAGGTCCGAGGCCGGAATGGCCAAAGCCACTACCATTTTTAATGCAATAAAAGTCAACTTAAAATATGCAAATTACGGTAGTTTCGAAAAATTTGTGCAGGCTTTGGCTGAGACGGCGGAACATTTACCAGCGGCGGCTGGAGGGCCAGTAGGGGAGCTCTGTGCGGATGGGGCAGCTTGCGGGAAAAGGACTTACACTAAACTCCTGCTAGCACAAACTCTGTGGCAGTCTGTTGTCATTAACATTTCTCTGGGCCATGGACTTTTAATTGTGTCTACGACTGTGTCCGTCTGCGACTCTGTGTCTTTCAGTGGCTTTTCTGGGTTCTGAGCTTCTTCGGATCCCTTTGGTGACCTCAGGCGGTGTCACTCGGGGTGTCCTTTAGCAGTTGGCCCAAGACATTAATGTATATTAGTGTCGCAATAAATTAAAAGCATTTTGCTGTTCATATTCGCCAGCACCCTGGCCGCACTTAAATCTAATTGCAATGGCGTAGCCGGCCAGACCGACTGGCATTTAAACGGCCACAACAAGGCGACTAATCAAATGGCGCAACTCGTTCTGCAAAATCTTCTAATGAGCCAGATCGCATTACCTCACAGCCAGGGAAGGGGAGAATATGGCTGGCACAAATTTGTGCCTATCAACGGAATAGGAGACCTGCGAAAGGGTGCCCACTCAAGCTCATCGGAGTGGGCGAGGGTCGCTAACTTTTGACTTGGCTAAGCTGCTTAGCTGGGCGAAGGTGTCAAGTTTAGGAATCAATTACTTCAAAGTATGCAAATGTTAACCGTTCGGCTCGCCTCCCCTCCTAAGCCCTTTCAGTTGGCCTTCTAAACAAACTTCCTCCGAGGGTGGGCTTACATTGAAAACAGCTTGGCTGAGATGGCTGAAAGCCCGTCAACGGTTAAATCGATTCCGTGGGGGCAACCACTTACAGATAGCCCCAATAGATAATAGGTAATGAATTTTTCTACAGTGCATGCTAGATACTCCCAAGAGAATTAAGGACTTTCATATAGTTGTTTTAAAGAGTGGGTTTAAAAATGAAAGGCATGGAGATATTAGGGTCCATTTAACATCATCAAATTTGAAAGTAATATTGCGGTTTTCGTTTTAATTTTAATTAACTCTTCACATGCCCTCTTTGATATTCGTATCCGGAAATTTAGAGCCTGGAATTTAGTTAAGTAAACATTGCTCGTCCAAGAGCTTTGCTGGCGCTTCCTGGTCCAACTCCACCGCCCCATTAGAAACACATGCCGCAAATGAATGTTTGGGCGCCACATTCAAAGCATATTTTTGAGGCGCTCGGCACTCGGCACCCGGCACCCGGCGCGTGTTTTGCTCGAGTTCACAACTTAAATTACGCAGCGAGCACACGCACAGGCCCCACTACTCCGCCCCCACTACTCGGGGTTTCATAGCCTTTGATTGATGAAGAGGCAATTCGTGGGGAGAAAACTCAGCCACGTCGGCCACGCCAGTGTTAAACACTAATGGCAGCTTAAATTAGATTACAGAAGACTCGTTGCCGGAGTTTGAATGGAGCTGGGGGCTGGAGTAGTGGGGGCAGAAGACTGAGTGCCAAGCGTGACCAACGCATTTGCAACTGCCTCGGCTCACCGCCCATCCCCCCTACTGCCATCGTGGCATTTGTATTTTATAGCTCACATTTCGACGGCAAACCATTTATTTAAACTATTCTTACTCAATTCTAGAAAAGTTAACCCCGAAAAATTCAGCTGGTATCAAAAATCAACTCATAAAAATCGCACAAAAAGACATAAATAAGATTTATTGTTATAGTTTTCCAGCACCCCCACCGCCCACACTCCGCCCTCCGCGCACGCACACAGACACGTTCCAATTGCCATTACGTATACGCAGCGTGTTCGGCCAAATGTCCAAACCGAGCTCGCCACCGCAGCTGCTGCCGCCTGTGCTGCTGTTCGGTCGTTTATTTTGGTGTTAAATTTCACGTAAAAATTGCACTAAAAATTAAATATAAATATTTGCTTAGGGCCATTAAAATACCCTTAAACCAAGTTGTGTAAGTTATTCGCACAGCTCGGGGAAACTTTTTAATCGGAACTTTTATGGTGTTCAAGTTTCCGCCTTGCTTCGCCCGTAAAGGGGACAGAAAGTTACCGACTCTAGGCTTAAATTGCTCAATGAATATACATATTACAGTTCTTTATTAAAGATAAGCCGACGGAGGAATAGCGTATTCCCAGTTCGTGGCATACATCATTATGTTTACGTATTTTGTTTCGGTGTCGTGCTTAAATCAAAACACGAAAAAATCCTTTATTATGCAGATAGTTGGCGATGGGAGGGGGCTGGCCAACCCCACGGAATTTCATGGTTACAAATAGTTAATGTACAGCTAATTATTACATAATCACTGACCGACACGAAACGAGGCACGGCTCCCCAGCTGAGGAGCGGAATCCTTGCTACAATATACGAATGGTCAAGTGCATTGACTCCATGGGTCGCCTTTCGAGGCGGCTCCACATTTTTCTTTGTATTTTCGTATGTTTGCCGGTCATAAATATTAATTATAAAACACGATATCCATTATACAATTCTTCGGGCACGAAATCATCATCATCAACTCAAAGGATTGGAACCACAACATTTTCCTTTTCCAGGTACCCAATTTGTGTATAAAACTTTTATGGCACTCGAGGCCGAGGGGAATTAAATATCGCTATGCCTACTAGAACGCTAAGCTATTCGCGGGTATGGCAAGTGGCCTATTTTTAAATTGCTTCCCAGCCGGCAAATAATTCATTCAATGAAATCAAGACTTTAGGGTGAACGTTCCTCGGCCCTGCGTATACAATAAAGGATTTAATTTCCGAGTAAATCGTGATTGATTGGGGCAGACAGGAGTATCAACTGGGAGGGAATACCCCTTCAATGTTTAATTCATTTGGTTTGTCAATGCGCACTTGGATCTAACAATTACAAACAATTCAGTTTAATTTAAAGTGTCTTCATTTTCATTATATTCCCTCGATGAATTAAATTTAAATTTCCATTCTCCATTCTCCCCTTTAAAGTGCGCCAAAATAACAACAAAATGTACCAGCTTCTGGCGTCCTGGCTGCCCATTCCGGCTCTTTCCTCGCCTGGTATGTATTGTATAATCATAACATAAAATAATTTATGGCAAATGAAAGTCACAAAAATGCGGAGCCAGGCGACGGGGAAATGGAACGAAACTTGGTTTCATGCTCCACTCCCCAGACCGCCGTTGGCTCCCCGTTTTCCCGCAGTTCCATGGAAACCCCTTTTCAAGGCGACTCTTTCGGAAAATGTTCGGGCGTATATTTTTAGGCAAACCAAAGCCAAGCATGTATAGAAAGTCGCCTGGCCGCGACACGTAAACTTTCATTTTCCTTGGCCGGGGCCCGAAACGTCCCTTTACAAATTTGAAAGGGGAGAGTGGGCGGCGAAACGCGCCAAGAATGTTTCGCTTGTATCCAGGCTTTTGTGATCTGCCGTCTGGCCACCCCTAGGCCTGCTCTTCCCCCATGTCTTCCACAATGCTTTCGGGGTTTTTTGAATGTTTCAGTCAAGCCTTTGTTTAAAGGCTTTTGTCGCGAATGCTTTGAATTCTGTTGTCTTTGCTGCACAAGCTGCTGCTGCTGCTGCATTTTGATGTTCGCCGAAAATTGCGCGACAAAATTCAGAAATGCTCCGCACAAAGCATTTCGAGACTGCACCGCCCCCGTCGACCCGCCCCCCATTAAAAGCCTCAAAGGCAATGAAAGTATTCACTGGCAACCATGTAATATAATGCTTTGTGTCGAAATCTCTTGATAATCTCAAACATTCAATGAACACAAAGGGAAATTAGATCCCTGTATGCCTCTTAGTATTCTTTCGGGACTCTTTGAAAACCACCAAAAGTGAAAAACTTACCCGTTCTATTTCGGGTTAATTAAAGCCACAGATTGGAGGACTGGAACTGGAAATAATACCTTTCCACCTGCATCCACCTGTCAGCCCCCTTGTCAATTGGTGGTAATTAGAAATTCTCTGTCATTCAACCTTCACTAATCATGGAATTCCTCCTGGTAGCTGGCTTGTCACTAGGACTCGCTTCATTTGACTGCCAAAAGGCAGTCAGTATAAACTTTTTGGTAGGCCAGGCATGTGAAAGGCTCATCTAAAATGGTCGTAGTTGAAAAATTCTTGGCGGACTGTTCATTAAAAGTTCAATATCAGCAAAAGTTTTTTGCGGAAAGTCCTTCTCTTTTAAGGACAATAACTTATTTATTTTCCCACAAGAACCTCCCCAAACATCTCCCCATTCCCACGAAACTGCCTTAAAAATTGTGAAAGTATGCAGTCAACTATGGAACATAAATCCAACTTCAAGTCAACACGCTACATTTTTATGTGTGAAGGGCTAATCTCGCGACCTGCCCAGGGACACGTCTTCACAGGCCAAACAAAAACCGTCAATCGCCGGGGTCCTTGACGCGCTGACTTCGTTTTCAGCACATTTCCGCGTGTTTGTTTTTGCGGAAGGGCTTTTGTCGCTGGAAACGTGTTGCCGGCCACAAAAGTTTGCCATCCGACACTGCGGCACAGGTGAGGCGGCTTCCACCTTATTTTTTTCCGGGGGAGCATTTGGTAACTGCTGCACTCAACACGTTGACAAGTTTTTGGAAATCGTCAGACGGGGACGGGTGCGGCGAATGGAGCAAGATAGCGAGCTGGCTTGCGAAATTCGTCAGTTAGTCACTCAGCCAGCCGAGTGCCAGGCATCGTTGCATACTTTTGCCGGCTGCTTAGCAGAAATGCAGGGCGCCGAGCTCCTTAAAGATTTATTTTAGCTTCTGCCGCTGTGTGGTGGAGGGCTTGTTTTCGTTTTCCCGCTCTGATGTTCCAGGGTGCAGGTTCCGTGTGATAAAATGCTTGACACTTTTCTAAACGGCCAAACTTTTTGACTGCCAAAGAGATTGTCCCGGCTATCTCTCACACTCCCGAACTTTCGTCCGTACTTTTTAATGCTCCATAATGCTTGTCCTGCAGCCTCCCGTGCTGGGTCTTATCCCTTTCTCCGCCTCCACATCTCACTTCCCTCTTCTGTCTTTGCAGTTTGTTGACACTGTCTGGCTTAGAGAGCGCATAAAGTGGAAATGATTTACGCAGTTCACCTTGTTGTGCCAGTGCGTTGATGTGTGTGCGAGTGTGCCGGTGTGCGAGTGTGCGCTTACATCCTGTGGGCATAATAAATAGCCCCAGCTTTGGTCTGGCAGTTTTGTCAAATAGCTCTTCTGAGCTTGAAACACCTGAAAGCTGTTTTTGCTTCCGCAGACCCGTGGAGAGAGCTTACCTGAGAATTCTCGCAAGAGAAAAAGAGTATAAACTTTTCAATCTACTGCGCAAGTTGCCGTGCCTTTTGATTTGTGGCTTTTTCCCGCTTTCCAAATCTCAAGACAGGCCATCTTAGGAAAACAATTCTTTCTAGGGCACTGAGTTTGCTGGTGAACTTTAGTTTAATGTCCAACCAGTTCATCCAAAACTCTTCCAAAATATTCATTGGACCTGTTTAATCCTCCGGCTCCGTTTCGTATTAGCTTAAAACTCATTACTCTGGGGCTTCGTGGGTCTACCTCCAACTGCTTATAGCTTATTCCCAACCTGTTCAAAATTCCATAAGCATTTGCTTTGCTGCTAATGGACAGTTTAGAGGGGCGACCAACGAGGAGCTGCACGGACTGGCTGCAGTTGGGCGCCGACCCACAATGGGCGAAATGAAATCATAAATGCCAGGACACGTGCCAGGACAACGTGCCTCCAGTTGCAACGAGGTGTTAAAGTTTTCCCACCCACTTTCTTTTTCGCTCAGACTTGCTTTTGTTTTATTTTTATTATTACTTTTTTGGCAACTCCCGACAAGTCGCGAGTGGCCCGCGTTCTGAATGCAAGTTAGTTAAATATTTAAATTTATTTATTGGACTCGACTCCTGGACGCCAGGACTCTTGTACTCGCCTGTCTGGAGCCGAAAGCCCGGCAGCCAAGGCCATTTAAAATAATCAAAAAAGGAGAAGTAAGGCAAACGTAAGTAAGAAGGATAGAGGTGGACTTACCGTGTGCATCCTTGGAGGATGGGCCGCCCCCTCCGCCGCTGCCGCCGCCTCCGCCGGAGCCCAGGCTGCTGCCTCCGCTCATGCCGGACATTCCGATGCCGGAAGTGGAATGCAGGCGCGCTAATGTGACCGGCATTAGCAGAGCTATCGCAAGGAGCAGGGCCATAAAAATTTTCCACATTGTTAACGTGGCCATTTGACTTTTATTGCACTTCATTTTCCAGTTCTCCTCTCGGTCTCTCCACTATATATATTTTTCTATAATTTTTCGCTGGCTTCCCTTCCGTTCACCCTTCGCCGCTTGTTTATTTTAATTTGATGTGACTTAAGTTGGATTTGGTTTGCAGATTTTGCGCTGCACTCTTTTCCTTGCTATTATTATTTCGCCGCTCCTCCAGATCCGTCCTCCAGCCTTAGTTTCCCGACCTCCTTCTAATGGAAGCACATTTCGATTTTCCCGGGGCCTCGCCCTCCCAGTGGCAGCAGCTGCAATTGAGAAAAGAAAGAGGAGTGCTGGTGAATCCATCGGTTCCATTGGCTTGAGTATTGAAAAGTTTTTAGTTTGGAGGCTAGTTAAAAAGTTGAACAAGTTTCTTTTTGCTCTTTTATTCCACTCTAATTTTTTTTCATTTTTTTCTTACTTTTTTTTTGTTAAAGTCAAGTTGAAGCCGCAATTATCGAGTTGTAAGGCGACGCGCCCTGCCCGCCACCACACAGATGTTCATGTTCTCACTGCAGTGTGGGGGAAGAAAAACTCAATTTCGGTGGCAAAGTTTCCCAAAGATAGATGAGCAAGTTCGTCACCTTGCCGCAAAGTTTTTTGGGCTCTTGGGGGGCGAATCAAAGGTGGTTTGACAACATTAGTCATGGAATTTAGGGAGAGTAATTACTGAAGCGAAAGGCCGGAGTGGAATAATAAAATATAACAACTCTTCAACTTTTAATGCGATTTGTGAAACCAGTGATTTTCATAATAAAGTCAAGGTACGCACCAGGTTGCCTATGATCTCCTTAAAACTGTAACAAAAATATGTACTAAAGCCTAACCATTTTTAAGCAATCTTGCAGTACATCTGCCATTTGTATTATTCCCAAACCTATTCCACCTTTCGGGGAATGAAAGGTAAGATAAAGCGCCAAGACAAACAACAAAGAATGCCATTTCCGTTCATCAACCCTACCTTCGGCCAGCATCCATCTCTGCCCCCTAACCAACCGTAGATTGGCAACCAATGATAAAATTCGCCATAAGCAATATTCAACAAAGGACGAGAAATATCGCTCCTTTTCCCGTTCAAAAGGCAAAATAACTTATACAAAATAAAGGTAAAAAAATTGACACACGACTGGGGAAACAAAAAGACATCTCATGTATCTCGCTTCTTCGGAAAAAATGTCCCCTGAAAATAATAATGATTTGCAAATATACAAAGCGGGGAGGACTGGGGCTGGGGCTGGGAAGGACACAACTTAAAGGAGGCCAGGAGCTGACAAAGGAGGGAAGGTAGCGCCAATAAACAGACACAAAAGGTAGGCGGGAAAAGATACAGAGATGGAAGAGATGTTAACCCTGGGATGGCATAGACAAAAAGGCAAATCAATAGGCTACAAGGCGGCCCGGACAAAAAATCAACCCAATGTTGGGAAGAAATTTTTCAAGTTTTCCTCTTGGTCGGCCGCCCCCGGTCGCAGTTTCCTGCCCCTTGTCTCCTTCGCCATTGGCATTGTCATTTTTTCAACGTGTCCGTCGAGTGTCGTCAAGTTGGAAGATGGGATCGGGAGGACCTTCCTCCTCATAACGATAAGAATGTAAGACAGCGCAATAAGCGGCCAGAAATATGGGCCGGAGATAAGCAGCGAGGGACACTGTCGGAAAGGTGTCAATGTACAGCAATATAGTAATAATAACAACGTCCAACCGCCCCACCCACCACTCAAAATAATGATGATAAAACTAATGGTCCGGCTGGCAATTATAAACATTTTTTACGGATCTTCCTTCCTCGAAAAATAAGAACTGGGCAAAAAATACACATAATGCGGGGGAGGGCAGGGGCGCAACTTGAACTACACTTGAGCAATTCGCGCACAGTCGAGTGCGCACATTAACCCACACAAAGGACTCGCACTCGGAGCCCATGGCACACAACAGGAACAACAAAAGGCCAATGGCAAAATCAACATGGCGTACAGCGAGCGGAAACGGAAACGTCGACCAGCCGAGCTAGTGACCAGCAGCAGAACCCGCCAATAGACAACCACAGAGGGTCGCATGGTACAGTCCCTTTTTTTTAAATATGTGAGGGGTATTAGAAAATAGTATTATAGGGATGCGACTGAGATATTTCCTAATATCCTAAATAATGTGTGAAATATAACAAAATTATATATAAAATCCTGAAGTTCTGGTATTATCCTTCAATCTATTTGGCTTTAAATCTTGTGTTTAAAATGTACGCTCCTTAATCAAGACTTGGCTAACTCAGCTTTCTGCCCAAGAGACAGAATTAACGTTAGGCATACGTTAGGTTGGAATGAGAATAAAAGGATATATTTGATAGACACATTTTATTGCATGCAGTAGTCGGCAATGCTGTCGCTGCTGCTATTCAGTGGCTGACTGACGGGCAGTCTGAAGGACCGGAGGAGAGGGCCCCAGGCAAGGATCTCTTCCACGGAGCGAAACCAGAACTCATACACAGACAGTCCAGACAATAGTTGCGGCATTCCATGTCCCGAGCCCTGTCAATGGCTGCCTAGCACTTCCTGACCCTCAATTGCCCCTCTCACAGTTGTGTCTGGCTCGACTGGCCCGGCTGGCTGTTGTAGTTTATTATTCCCGCTAGCCTCATTCTTTTCTATTTGGTCTAAATAAATTTTTATCATGTGCAAAGGGCCATGGAGAACAAACAATCTCTAGGTCTCACTCGCCTCCTCGGCCCGGCCCGTCACTCCAATCTGCCCTGCACTTGGTCTGGCCGTCATTCCGACGGCCCGTCATTCATTCAGTTATTCATTCGCTCAGTCACTTCATCTACATCCCCATCCCAGGCCCTGTTTCGCCTGTTTCTTATGGTCTTTGTGGTTATTGAAGCGATCATTCGGAACATGCACAGAATTTTCTCTCGTTTTTATACATTTTGTGTGTGGCCCCCCAAGCCCCCACATCTTGCGCCCTCCGAGCATTATTAATGGAAAAATCGTTTAATATGCGAAAAATTTAAGAAAATTGCTTACATATTATGACATTAATGGCGGCGCGAACGATCCGATAGAGCCATATCTGATTTTTAGTGTCGTTGAGATTAATGCTGTCCGATGTGCGAGCATTTCGCCAACGAATCTGTGTATCACCCATGTATTTATGTACGGCGGGGCCAGTCCTCGGTGAGATATGGCCAACACTTAAGCCACTGGCTTTGTGCCGCAGCAGCCGTTGAAATTTATGTGGTCGCCCAGGAAATATCTCTTCGGGCATTCGCACATATTCATGTATTTATTGTTTATACGTACTTGCGGTCAGCCTGTGCAATCAAACTGTTTCGGGCTCGTCGCCGGGTCCTGTTTGATTAACTTTGATGGCCCGGTTGTGGATGAATGCCAACAGCGGCGACAGCGGTTTATGTTATTGGGGAATAGAACATAACACAAAATATGGCTTCCTATTAATTTTCACTTAAGCTCTTAATGCCAGAGTGGCAACAAAAATGGTTTGTTTTATTGGACAATCCATGGCTGCAAAAATGGCATAAAAACAGTACACTACACGCCATCCGTAGTTTTTTTTTTTACCTTAAAAACACTCCTATTTGTGTTGTATTGCCTCCAAAAGAAAAGATAAACAAAAATATGGCAGAAAAAACTGATTTATGCAAAGGCAAGCGAAAATATTGTTTTTAATTTAATTTTCCTTGCGCCATCCAGAATTATATTCCAAACAAAGCATAACAAATAAGCCAACCAAGAATCAAGAAAAGGATCTTGGTAACAAGGAGCCCGAGAGGTATCAATCAGCTTCCTCGAGAGGGGCGGTGAAAGCGACTCCTTCTATGTTTTCCTTTCCTTTGTCAAACATTTCCCTCCCGATGGCTGTTTCAATAAACTTATGCAAATATTCAATTTGAGGAAGTTTTTTTTGACAAATGATAAGACCAAACAAAAGGCAGCCAGACAAATAAAGTTTTCACACCCAAACCCGAAAAAGCCGCCTGAATAGGGGCTGAGGAAAGAGATATCCGGCGGTTTGCTTAGCAAAATTAAAATGGGAAACGCACACATAGAAAGGAGTGAGTGTGGGAAGCCTTAGAGCGAACGGAAATGCAGAGTTCCAAACAACTTTTCACCGGTTCTCCGTCATGCGAGCCCGCCGCACCAATCAAGCCCAACAACTGGCTCCTGAGACAGAGCTGGCTTCTCCGCCGACGCCTTTTGTGAATGGAAACCGAAGTAAATTTCAATTTAACCTTCATCGAGCAAAACTCATTTATATTTATAAATTCGCCGACAAAGCCGCAAAAAGTGAAATAAAAAGTGTAAGCGAAAAAAATGCGGGGAGCGGAAGGAGACAGGCGCAGTCCAAGGGAGCGAGTTGGAATATGTAACGAGTATAAATAAATGCCAAGGAGAGGGGCAGTTGGGGGAAAAACACAATAAATAAAATGCGTGTGTCTGTGGTGGCATAATAAAACTGCACCAAAGCAGCAGCCACCAAACCGATTCAGCCAACAAAACGAGCAGGAAACAAATTCCGAGTCCCGCACAAGCTGGGGAGACAGGCAGCGAATAATAAAAGTGCGGCAGGCCCACACGGAAGGCGGCCAAAGGGATAAAAATCCATCAAACTTGCAGATAAGCCACCAGACGACGAAGACGGGTTCCAGGACTCGTAGGAGTATAACCAATAATGAAGACTGCCGGCCCCGAAACACACACTCCCATATTTGTCTGAACGAATTCCCAGCACTGGGGCGGGCATTGGCATCGTAAAAGGCTAAAATATTGCGGAAAATGATGTTTCAGTTCGGTAAAATAACACACTCATCATTGAATATACAATATAAATGCAGAGGGCAGCTGAAGGAGTTCGAAGGATACTCGCCGCCCACCTTTAATGTCGCTATATGTAAGCAGGTTCTCAAGATTATTGCCTACTTTTGTGCGATGGATTTGTACCAAGTTTCATCGGAGTATTATTTGTTTGATTAAATGATTGAAAAGCTTCCATCCATTATCTTTATAATTTTGAATGGCCTTCTTTGGGAAATTGAATAAGCCAGGATTTGAAGCCAGAACCACCTGCCCACCCAAATGCCTCCAACAAACACAATTGCATTTTCCTTTCCGAGAACTTAACAGATCCCCCGAGTGACTGCGTTACAAGCTCAAAACGTCTCCGGAAAAAGGTGAAAATTGTTTCGGAATCATCCACAGACAAAGCTCCTTTACGCCTCATCCTGGCTGGAAAACCTCAGAGCAGACATCTGTTTGCTTCTGTGGGTGCGTTTTCATGCCACGTCAGGTTTGGTTGTTGTTCGGACGAGTAATATACAATTTTTTATGCCATTTCATTCTGTTATTGTTCAGATCGATTACCGTTTCAAGTGCCAGATACTTGAGCGTGAAATTCAGAGGAAAGCGCACGTGTCTACCAGCCGCCTTTTATCCTGGTTGCTGTTTCGGTTTGGTTTGTCTGTCATTAGGAAGATTGATTTCAAAAGCATGGAAATGTTTTCTTTATCGCCATTGTTGTGGCGAAGCAGCCACACGCAAGGAGAAGCCTGGACCTTAGCACGACTCGATGCCCGTCTTCTGGTGGCTGACATTGTATTTCCCCATCACATGTTATTAAAAATTTAGTTTCTGCTCCACAACGGAGTGTTTGTAAATATTTCGGCAAAAAACGTCATTCAACTGGATAATATTTTGTGTTTATTCAATTTTGATAGAAACCGCTCGCTGGATTACATCCTTTGTTTGCCGATAATAATTAAATTTTCTACATTTTTTTCGCTACGTGGCAATTAAATATGAAAGAACAGAGGCAATAAAGAGTGAGATTTACTTTTCAATTTGCATAACTGCAAAAACTTGTCCGGCAAACAAAAACTTTCTTAATGCACATTAAAAACATTAAAAAGAATCATGAAATTGCATAAAACTTTAACTCGCTGGGTACACACCAAATTGTACTCCTTGCCAAAGGACGAGTTAAGGGGATGAGTTACGGTACAGAATGAGCCGAAGTACGGGATGGGGGTGAGAGGGAAAAAGTACATTAAAATCACATTAACCCGTCAACGGCAAAGGTTGGGTATGCGTAACTTTTGTTTATACGGTTTGGCGTAATGCCTTTTTGAAGTATGCATACGGAGCACAGAGCCCTACACGTACGCTGTGCTTCGGTGGACACTTTTTAAGTCCGAGTGTCAACTAACCCCGAGCTGCGGCAAATCCCAATGGGAAAATATTAATACCGAGCCAAATTTATATCTTATTTCTGTCCCCAGACGCACGTAATTGACATTTATCCGTAAATTTTGGCTCGCACACACACTGTATCAGATGAAACTCACTGCGGCCTTTCATTTCTCCACACTCACCAGCTCAATTAGCCATAAAGCTTTTGGAAATTGTCAAAAATGTTCCAGTGCGGTGTGAGCGGAGGCCAATCAAAAATTCAGCCTACGAAGTTGTATCTGCGTATCTGTATCTGTGTCTGGTTGTGGCAACGGACAGCCAAAAGCCCCGAGACTCCCTGGCTCTTATCTCCCAGTTTTGGGGAAGTCGTGCGTGTCCATTTGGACGCTCGGATCGGATTTAAAGGGTAGCTCATTTGCATATTGTAATTGTCAAAAAATTAGATGGGACATCGTAGCTTCGCTGCGAAATATAAACATTAACTTTTCCACCAGCTTGACGTATTTCAGTCCTCTATTCTCTTAACTACTACACTTATTTTAACTCAAACTGGGAACCGTGGGAAAACTTTCCTAAAATTGGGTCTTCAACTCGACGAGCTTCCACTTTCCTAATGAAAAGCGACATGCAAGTTTAATAAACCGACGAACGTGGTGAAATTCAGATGTTCCCGCAGGTGTTTTTGCAAAAAGTTATCTGTTTATTTTAACAAAGTTATTTGGTTTATTTTTCCAAAAACACTGCATTATTAAATATTGTTACTTTAAGCCCAACACTCAGTCTCCACTTTCCACTTTAAAGCTCCACATTTAAAAATGTGCAAAATTAAATATTCCAAGCTAATGTTATTTCAAAAACTTCATATTCAGAATTAGAAATTTTTCGAACGTACTTTCTATTTGCTCGCTCTTCTCATATTGTTTCTTCTGCTTTTGGATTGCTAGACAATAGGTGGTGGCAGCAAAAAGATGAGCAAGGAACGGCAACAAAAAAAAAGTAAATAAACTTTAGGCCAAAGTTTTTGGCAACTTTCTGGCAGTCAGTTGGCGCATTTTAAGTTACGACAATCGGCTCAGGCCAGAGGCACCGCGGAAGAGCCATGCAGCCGGGAAGGTGAGGAGATCACTGGGGAATACTGGGAGTTGCGAGTGCTGGGGGATAAGCGGAGGGGCGGGAAAAGTGAAAAACTGGCGCATCGAGACAAGAGCTTAAAACCGCGAATTCCACAACTCACGCACTGAAAAAAACTGCCATTTTAAAGTTAAGTTTTAAAGCAAAATTAAAGCAATGTGGCTCTGAGGCGGAACACGGACAGACGGCCCCAAGTGGCCATTAAACTTCAACCTAAGTGGAAGTCCTTTTTTCTCTCAGTGACGCACGAACGATGAGGGAGGCGATTTCAATGTTGGCTTGAAAAGTTTGCAGCAAAAAGCTAAAAAAGTCACTCTTAAAGAGCAAAAAGTGAGACAAACTTACCTGGCCAACAAATTTAAATTTGTCCCACGCAGGATAATCCTTTATTGCAGTAGTAGTTGTTATTTTATTTCTATTTTTGCTGCTGCCTGTGGCTGGCTGTTGGTATAGTTGCTGGACTTCTGTCACGCACAAGTCGGAGGCAGTGGGCCACTTGGAGCTGACCACGTGACCATCAGAACACAAATAAGCACACAAACACGCACACTGGCACAAGACACTAGGACACTTGCGAATACTTAGTTGCTGCTTTCGGAGTTGTGGCAGGTTTTAATGTGTGGCCCGAACGAGAGCGGGCCAATTAAAGCGTCTAAGCGGAGCCGGAGTGGAGCGTTTGTGTGTGCAACAGTATCAGCTGCGAGTTGAGTGTGTCGCATGATTTTCTTGGTTTCGATTTTCTCGAGACGGCGAAGTCGCGGCTAAATAGGCACGCAAGCACTTCCAGCTCCCCGCCCGGAGTCGCTGGGAAAGTGCAGTTTCCCTCGCAAAGCGGAATATTCTAATTTGAGCTTATTGATTCGGCTAATTTGTCCTCTTGGCGGCACAATTTGTGCGCCAACACCGACCCAGTACTACGAACGCGACTCCGAACCCGATTTTAAGCAGGACGAGACCGATAACTTCGCTATTCGATGGCTGGCGCGACGAGCGTCAGCGTCCTCCTGCAAACACGTTCGAAACTGTCCGACGGCTGAGCTTCAACTGATTCGGCCTGGCCAGCTCAGAGCCCCACAAGTCCCACGGTTTCCCCCCAGAAGCGGGAGCCCGAAGCTCTTCCATTCCGTCGGCTGCCGAAGCGGACGCGACCACCTGCCGAACGCCCTCTAAAGGGATACCACAAAGCCGAGCACTCTGTCGGCCCCGAACGGGGATATCACGAGCCCCAAACCGGCTGAATAAAGAGAAGGCTTCGTTTTATCCTTTCAGCCTTGGGCTAAGACCCTCATCGGAATTAGTGAACATTTGAAAATCAACAGAGATTATACGAAACTTAAACACAAACGTATTAAGATTGGAGATTTTTGAATATATAATATTTAAGTAAACTGGAATCATATTTGAGGAGCTAAAAGGAGTTAATTTTGATACGAAAAATAGTTATAAATTGGGATTCGGAAGTTATGTTTTTATTTTAAAACGTTTTTTTATTCACATTGTAACGCGTAATGGGTAGCTAGAAGGACCTGTCTTCGCGGTTGGACACTAGAATCCGGGTTTCTCTCGTCAACTTTGTTTGAAGGTCGGAGGTCTTGCTTCCAGTCTATTGCTAGTCTAATTAAGACTAAAATTGAGTATATAAAGATTTAAACATAAAGACTTAAACACATATATGTATAAAGATTAGTACTTCACGACAGATTCATAATTCCTGATCGAATACTATACACCTTAATACAACATTCGTTATTATCTTTAAATAACATCCTTTTAACATTAAAAAAAATTCAAAACTGATAGAAAAAGAGCAAAATGCCCATTATTAGGTATCTCTTATAAAGAATTTTGGTATAAATGGATTTAGTCGAGACTCGAACCTGTATGTCAGATTGCATGTAAAATTGTGTAAGTCATAGCTGCGAGGGAGACTTTTACCCAGAAATCAAAAAAATAAGCTGAATATTTAATGGAAGATGTTATTTTCTCTTGTAGTACATTTGGGGTCAAGATAACTACTCTTAATAGATGACTTGTTTCATAAACAAGTCAAATATTTAACCAACTTTGCTATTATAAAGTATTATTAATAAAATGAATAAATTTATAGTTTGTTTATCAGACACATGGCAATTTTATGTAATTGAATTTTTTGCCCAACCAGAATCCATAACTAATTAATGCGATACAATTTGTTTGCTAATTAAATAGCTTGATTTAGCTTACTCCCCGTCCCTAGAAGGGGAGTCCTGTGCTCCAAACATCCTCTCTACCAAGCTGCAATCACTCAAAGTAAAAATTGTCGCCGACCTCCTGGCAGCTCATAGAGCTCATAGAGCTTAAAAAATGGCAGCGAGGAGGGCAGACAGAAAAACGAATTGCAGCAAAATGCTCAAACACACTCTGCGAAATTGACTTAAATAAATAAATGGCATAAAAACAAAGACAAAACACATGCACGGCAAGAAAGTGAATGACCGGGCAGGCGGCGTGGCGGTGGGGCTTCGGCAGACAGCGTGTCATAGAAACAAAGTGCATTCCCTTAAGGAGAAGACGAAACTTTACGGGGCTTTGTCAGCGTGTTCCTTGTTAGCTTGTTGCAACATTTTCATTTCATTTTATTCAGTCAATGCAATGCAACATTCGAATGCAACAACTGCCACTAGAGCAGTGGCAGTGGTAGTGGCAACAAGGACAGCGTTTAGTAGCTCATCCATTTTCATTTGTATTAAGCAAAAGGCAAAAGACAGTCGCCGTGGCATTTCCTTTACCATGCCCAAAAAACATCCCCCGCCCTTCCGCCCGCGCAAAATAAAAGCGTTGGCATTACTCAGCAAATACTTTTGTTTTTGTCGCTGTTGTTGTCGTGTTTGTTAGCTGGCTTGACAAAAAGTCTATACCCCTCGCATACACCCGCATCTCGGCAGGATCCTTCGCCCAACCCAGCTACCAGCTACCATCCCTGGGGCTGCTCGTTAGCACAGCTGCCAAGAGAATTTATCTTACTCCTACGAATGCAACTCGATTTTATTTTATTTCATTTTACTTTTCGTTTGCCCCCATTGTTTCTGTTTGGCATATTGGACATATTGTTAGCCCCACTGTGATCGATGCAAATTGATGCGTATTGTTAATGGAAT
This sequence comes from Drosophila ananassae, assembly GCF_017639315.1. Taxonomy (NCBI): domain Eukaryota; kingdom Metazoa; phylum Arthropoda; class Insecta; order Diptera; family Drosophilidae; genus Drosophila; species Drosophila ananassae. The sequence goes on from NC_057930.1 coordinate 27,900,399, forward strand.
TTCTTTTGTGCGGCGTCGGGAGCATCGGGAGCATGGCGGGCGTCGGGAGCATGGCGCACGAGAGTATGCAACACAAATTGGGCGGAAAACAAACGCTTCGGATGGAAAAGTTAATAATGCTAATGACCGTTTTCAAAAGATCAAATGTACGTACAAGTGAGTCCCAAAGGACGGCATTTTTTGTAAATTATTATATTCGTTGAAGCCCAAATATATGTTTCAGTTTCTGCTTCAAGCAGATTTATGCAGCAAGGACCTCTCTTGAAACTCTAAGCCTCCTTCCGCCATTCTCTCTTTCACCTTTCCCTTTAAAAAAATAAATATAATAGAAGCCAAGAAAGAAGGCCCAAGAAACAGGGAGAGGAAAAAATGTCATAAATAAGAACGTTTGCAATTTGTTTATATTAAAATGGAGAGTCAAAAAGCAACCTAAGGCAGAGGGCGGGCGCTGGGGTATCCTTGTATCCTGTGCACAGATTCCCATTGCATTTGGCTCTGCCAGCTACTAGCGCCCCCGCCCACCCCCGTCGGGCTGGCTGTATCGCCTGCTGTTTTGTGAATTATGCGCCTTCCGTTGCATGTGGCGGCATTTCCCAGCCCCAGCACCAGATCGTACACTTTGATAGATTATAGTTTGCAACATTTCAGCGTAAATAGAAGAACTAATAAAGGATATAATTCCGCAAAAGTGCGTTAGAGTTTCCTTTGGATGGTACTTTATTGGGATTTTAGAATAAAATTTAATAAAAATGCTTTCATTTGCAAGTATCCTTTAAGACTTCTACCATTTCTCCCTGGCTAATTTAAGATATCTCCTATAGCTTCCCATTAAACCCAAAACCAGACAGCTTATTTCAGTGTAACTGCTGCCTGTTCCAAGGCCCAAGCCCAAATAATGGCTTGACGCGCCTGGCTGCATATTTTTGAAGTCAGTGTGGATGCGGAATGCAGGAGCCAGGAGCCAGGCTGGGGGAGGAGAAGGAGCGCTAGTCCACCGACTACTAACTGCGCTCGTTTTTGTAATAAAAATGTCATAAATCTTGATTTCTTGAACTCTAAACCGAAAAGCGTGCGATAGCGACGCAGGACATCGTCCTGGCCTCCTCGCACATTGTCTGCCACCCCCGGGCGCACCCCACTGGCTCTCCGTGTGGGGGTGTGCAATATAACTGTCTATTTATGCTCGCCTTGCATATGAAGTACATTTTATTTGTTTTTATTTATTTGCACTCGCTGGCATTGCTTTGTGCAGGTCCTCCGCCCTGTAGCCTCCCTCCCTCAAAGGACGAAGGGCGTGCTCTGAGATAATTGATTTATTTGACTGGTTTAAGTGACTAGGAATTCTTGTTAAGCGCACAAGAAATCTACTGAAAAAATCCGAGAAATATATGAAATGACTAGGTAACTATAGAGAACTATACATGCGCCTGAATAAGGCTTTGAGCCATAAAGCTTATGAATTGGAAGAGAATGATGATACTTCATGGAATAGAAAGTAAAACAAATGTCCCCCAACACCTTGAATAGCAAAAGCCTTTCGAATTTGTTTCTCTAGTCATCGTTTTTTATATCCTTATCGTTTTTAAAAATTGTCATTGACTTAAAAGTAGACTTAGAACTATTTTACATTTTCTCGCGTTCAACTTATTCGTTAGGGACACTGGCATGGAATTCGTATTACAAATAATAAATTACTAGTTATCTTAAACATTCGATTTCTTGTCATAACTCCTGATCCTGGTTCCATCGAGCTTATGCATTTCTGTGTACGCGTGGCAGGACTGTCTTATCACAAATGAACATCACTAAGAACATTATTCGCATCATCCTTAAGCTTACTCCTTTAAATAATTTAATTAGGATTAAAGTTAAAGTTAACAATTTCTCGTTCGATTGCCAAGGTTAGTTACATGTTAATGTCAATTTCTTAATTTCAGTATCCTACAATTTATGTGTCTGTTTAAATTAGGAGATTATCACAAGTTGTTTTTGTCATCAAGAGTTTTAAAAGTATTTCCAATTAGTCAAGATTTAATTAAGCCCTAAAAATGTTCGATTTTTATGGTTTGTCCAATGGCAGTTACCAGTGATCCATGTCACGTATACGCTCTACCGGAGGGTTACTGGAATGGAGAAATGAAATCCAAAATAAATATAGTGGTGCCAGTTTTCTTTCGTAACCCAGTTTGGGTGGCCATTATAATTATTAGATACTACTTGTACTATGTATAGTACTTACGGCAACATTCGCGCCAGAGCGTGCTTGTGCAGCGGTGAGATCTGCACTGCTGCCGATGCGATGCTGGATCCCGAGTCCTGGGACATGGTGCGCTGCATGTGATGCATAGGATGCTGCACCACCGGGCCGCCGACAAACTGCAGCTGCTGCTGGTGGTGGTGCTGGTGGTGCTGATGGTGCTGCTGCAGCGGGTGCTGATGCATCGGATGAGCATGCTGCTGCGGTTGCTGCTGGGATCTGCGGAACGGATAGCGCCAAGGACTCTTCGGAGCATCCGACTGGAAGGCCTTGTTCTCTACACCTCCACTGGTGGACACCCCGGCCGGGCTGTCCCTTCTCGGGGCAGTGTTGGGTTGCATGTCGCGGGCTTTGGAACTGAGACGCCGCAGAATACGGGACCCAAGTCCAGGCGGGTCCTCCAGGCCGCGGCTGTTGCGCGGTTTGCGGTAGCGCACATCACTAGACTCCTCCAGGATCACATGGCGATCGTAGGGAGTGCCGTAGTACACCTCCAGCACAGTGGAGAAGGTGTGCGGCCAGACCAGGTCGATGATGGAGATCAGAACGCCCGCAATGAAGCAGAGGATTCCTGAGAGAGTTACATAGATTAGTGGTTATTTCGTGAATATTTTCAAAACAACTTCCGTGTTTATTAGTTACGAGAAGTAGTTTGGCAACCAAGCTTACCTGCCACCAGCACCAGCCAGTAACACCAGCCGAAATGAAACTCCAAGCGTCCGCCCTCGAGGTAAATGCAGAGAGGCCGCTTCGGCAGCAGGCAGTGGTAGCCAATGGTGGTGCAGACCAGGAGGGCTCCGGTGAGGGCCTTCATATAGGCACCATAACGCGGAACGGCAATTAGCAGCAGATTCATCAGCAGCCACGAGGCGAGCGAGGCCCACAACATAATGCTGGCGAAGTAGCCGGCGGCCCGGTACTGTCCGCCCCAGGAGAAGCCCTCGCGACCTAAGCTGAAGTACTCGGCCACCGTGAGGATGGGGAAGGGTAATCCGCGCTGCAGGGCATGGCGGTAGTTGGCACTCATGTCGTTGGCGCCCTCCCAGGTGAAGCGCTCATTGTAGTCGATGTCAGGTGGTGTCCAGTTTCCGATGGGTATGGCTATAAAAAGTACCGCACTAAGTGAGTATTTTATGGAATTAAATTAGGAAGAGTGTGTACCACAGCCCTAGTTACGAAACCAATAGGCAAGGCAACTGTAAATCAAAAAAGTCCCCACTCATCGAGCACTCAGACACATTCACTTGACAACCACTTGGCAGTGTAAACGTGGCTCACAATCAAGTTAGACCCCGGCCATTTGACAGCCAGAACCTTTCATTCCCGGCTGACAAATGGCAGCTGGCAACACCTTCGAATCGCACTCCATCGCATAACCTTCACAGCAATTACAAGCAAAAACGAGCAAAACTCAAAATAAAAAATATCATTTCCTGCTGCAGCCGGAAACGTTTGTTGCAGCTAGCGCCCAACCTGGGGACCACGTTGCGTATGCGTAATGTGTCGACTGCCGAGCCGCTCCTCTCATCGAGCAATTCATTGTCAATGGTTGAAACAAGCTAACCTTACACAAGCACTCTCATGTGAATGGCTTAAAAGTGCAGCAGCAGGGGCAACAACAACGCAATCGTATAATCAGTGTGCAACAAGTAACATTTTTTCTGTTTGCATATTTGATTCACATTCGTCAGCTACGGATTTTTCCGGTTTACAGCACACGCGCTTTTGGCCCGCTTTGGCTTTGCATTTGGCTTATATTTTTGTTATTGTGCTCCCCAGCTCGCTGAAGAGGCGGGAGCGAGGCACAAGACTGAGCAAATAGGCAAAACATTTGCATAATTTATAGACAACTTTGCACACCTCTCGAGCGGCCAAACAACTTGAGCGAAGTGATTCCGCGTTCGTTAAGTCCATTATAAAACACAACAGCCAAGTGAACTCCCTTATGTTTAGAATCGATTTCGGCCACTGTGGAATCACATGACGCACTGCGATTATTAGAAACTAAATCTGACTAATGGGCGCTTTTGGAAATTTGTGAATGGAAGAGAAACTCCAAAAAGAAGAACACGGTTTCCTTTCCAAAATCCGTAAAACAATAAAAGGAATGCAAATGAAATCCACTGCCCACTCCAATCGGCAGAACTTGCGACTTTTAATTCTCAAAACATTTTAGCCATTTATGCAGAAATCATTAATCTTCTATTTTGCGTTGCTGTGACCAGTTAAAAGGGGTCTTCATCGTCAAGATTTGAAATGATATATGACTTGGATGGTTGAAGTCGGAGCTCCCCGCGTTGCCACAGTGTCTGGCACAGAGTGACAAAATATGCAAAACCAAATTCAATATTTAAGAACTCATTTCTAAGCTTCAATAAAGATTGTGGAAAAAAACGTAAGCAAATAAAACTAATGATAGTCTACATGATTGAATAAATATTCATAGGACTCGATCGGATTATTATTTAGCAGAAAAACAAAGTTAATCATCTCAACTGTTTTGGGAAGGTAATTAAAATATTGGGTTTAAAACTACACATAAAGTAATATGTAATATATTTAAGTGAAGGAAAACCTATATGGAGATTCCCACGCTCAATCTTATTATAATATTTCAGTGACTCATGGGAGAAACGTAAGCCGGCAACCGACTCCAATGGGCCCAAAATTGGCTGCCGCCCGCCAAAGTGAGCTTACAAATTACTAGCTCAGCGCCACAAACAAATAAAATGTACAAAAAATTACATAAATCGTCAAAAGTTGTCATATAATATAATATATGCTGGGGTTTGGCCTTCGACTCGGAACAAGGTTTCGGCCCGGCCTCTGGCCTCCCCTCCCCACCCGGACCCAACTGCACCGAAAATGGCAACCCCGACCTGAGCCAAGCCAAGCCAAGTCTACGCACCGTCTACGCACATTGTGGATCGATTTGGATTTCGGAGTCATTAAACTGACAATCGTTATGATTTCCCAGTTGGCGGTGACCGGACAGACTTGTTTCTCCCGGGGTCTCGTGAACGTGGAAATGCTGTAAGTCGAACCGGTTCAATTTACGTTGACCATTTGAAATGGTAATCGCTGAGCTGCTTTGATTTAAACGCTGTTTATGGCTGCAGCGATAGAGATCTATCAAAGGGGAAGTAACAGCTCTGGGCCCGTAAAAAATGCACAAAAGCCAAAATGGGTGATTGAGTAAAAGATTCGGGTAGATACGATTCACTAATTCGTTTCATTAAAGGTCGTATTACTCAAGGAAACATTATATTTCATTATATAATGCTCGTAGTGATCTTAAAGTGTTGAATAAATTTAATTAAAAAGTTTCAGACACATTAGACACTCGCTTGATCTGGTATAGGTCTGATTCCTAGGTGGCTCTTAAGAGACCAAGAACCATTAACCACCCGGCTCATTAATAACTTACAATACCCCATTGTTCGTGGCACCCAGAATCAACTTCCGCAAACTTCAAACTTTTCCGAAGAGCCAAGCGCTGTTTTATTGAAAATTAAAAGCAAAACCAACAAGAGCAGCGCTAAATAAAGAAAAAATTACCATATCGACGTACCAAATTGATGTTTCCCTACTCTATACTCGATACTCGAGGCGGATGACGATGATGTTGGGTAGCTCGCGCTTAAGTACGGACGAGGAGCAGCAGCAACAAGAAAACAAAAAGATAAATAAATTTAAGCACTTTTATGCCTTTTCATAATTTTAAGTGATGATTATGCTGATTTTCGTGTTTACTTTCGGCTGGCCAGAGGAGGACGTGGTACGCTGGGGTAAAAGCAATTTGCCAGCAGTAGAGGCAGCTAGAAAAACCTAAATTAATCATGACTCTACAATAGACAAAGGCACACGACACACGACACAACACACCAGAGAGACAATGAATGAGCCGAAGCGCTTTTTTCTAAATGGTTTGCTCCTCAGCCGCATACATCACCACTCGCAAACGTTCCATTTCTGTCATAAGCTTTGAATAACGCTCAAGTAGCCATGTCCATCTCCATTAAACAATGACCAGGGAAAGCAATGCGAAGCCCAATATAGATAGGTACTTGAGTTAAAAAAGAATTCTATAAAAATAAACTTGTCGCAGGGCTCTATATTTGGAAAGACGTATGTGCCCCACGTGGGTCAATGGCATTCAAGTTGATGGCTTTTTGTCGCTCGATGTCTCAAAGTAACTCCTTTATGGAAAAGAGAGGAGGAATGAAAACCCCACAATAGGCACAATTACGTGCAACACCTGGCAACACCGCGCTTCAATTGAAGTCATAGGCCGCAAACAAGCCGGCTAAACGCCGCAGGTAATTGAGCTTGCGGCACACACCCACGATAGACACAAATGATGGAAAGGCACACATCGTGTTGCTATAAATGAGCCGCAGCCTATTCAGAGTCGAATAAATGCCAGACCGCAACGAAAAATGCAACACAAATGGAAGTGCACCACAGTCATAATGACGTATAATTAAGTGCAACAAAGTCACCGCAGATTGGCCCAAAAAGCACAAAAGCAAACCCCAAAACAACGTCTTTATAGAAATCGGTAATCACCATTATAAAAATATCATCATTATCGGGTTATTATTATGATTGCGCTGGAACTCTTATATCTTTGTTGTTACAAATGAATTCATGACATTTGGCTGACTTTGATTTGGCAATGTGAACTCCTTCAGCCCCAATTGAAACACATCGCGTTGAATGACGAGTGCAACAATTAAGTTGTCAAGCCGGACTAAGTCAGATCCAAAATACCACTCTCAGAAATTGACATGCGCTTGATAACCGTTTTAAAAATCAAATTTTTACTCTGAAAAAACTTTATCTGAAACAAGAAATACTTGTCGAGCGGCTGCTGTCAACTTGAGACAACATTTGCCCTTTTACCATCAAGCCAAACGCCCACAGAGTCCAAATCTAACAATAGAGAACGAAAACACGTGAAACACTTTTGGCAAGCGTCACTCAATCGGCTTTGGGGGACTCGGGAGGAGGAGGCCTGGGAACTGCTACCGAAATAGCACTCTGACGGAGGGGCCTAGGACGTGGGGCCAGATACCCGCAAATCTGTATTAGTCAAAACCAATATGGCAACCGACATAATGCCCCCAGTCAAGAGCCAAAGAGGCAACAGGGTAAATATATATGAATGCATATATGTGTACTTCCAGGAGTATCTGTAGACCCAATTCCGGACTGTTTTGCACTAAGAAAAATGGTAAATGAGGAATTTGTTAGAAGGAATGGAATTGGATTAGATAACTCAAGATTTCTTCTACAACTAAGTGTGCAATTTTAGAAGCTGAGTCAATAACAAATCGAAATCCTGATCAGGTTTTTCAAGCAATACCCACACCCTCAATGGCCAAGATATTATTTCGCAGAACAAACATTTTGGAAATCCAATTACTAAGCTGCCAAAGCCAAAGTATCATACAAGGCCCACTGGCGCACCAAATATTTAGATTTCAGTATAGAAATCGGTTGCCCTCAAAGGGCATCATAAAGTTTAATCTCCCAATATGGCAAACAAAAAATTATTGTTACTGGGCCAAACAATCCAACTGCCGCACCAGCACTTGCAACACCGAGTCGTTCGCATTTGATTGCGACCGAGGATGAGCGGCAAGTGGCGGCGGGTCACGGATCGGGGGAGGGATATGATAGGATTGGATGGTTGGATTATTCGTGCTCGAGTTGACTTCAAACTGGCATTCCAATTGATTCAGCTGGGGTCTAAGGTAGCCCCAGATCAAACACAAAGCATTTCACCTTTTCGATGGGCCAAGTGAGTGAGTGAGTGAGTGAAACGAGCAAACAATCAAACAGCCAAATGAATATACATATGTTGGGATGGATATGTGTGCATAGAGGCCTCCTCGGCGAGCGCTCGCCATCGGAATCGAATATTTCCGCAGGTGTCGAGCTAAGCGCGAGTCGAGTGGCATTTCAATTTGTTGTTGCTTTGCTGCCTTTGGCTGTGCCAGCGACGTTGCTTTTGTTGGCCAGAATCGTGACATGCAACTTGACTTGGCACTTGGCAGGAGCCAACAAACAAAGCAGCAACAGCAACAGCAGCCCCCACCGCAGCTGACGTCACCGCCCACACTCGGTCTGATAACTCAAACAAAAGCGAACGGCCCGGGAAATATCACAAAAAAGATCTGCCCCAAGTTTTGAAATCAATTAGCCGCCAGTAGCTCGGCTCAAGTCGAACCTTAAACTGCAACTGCTACCCAAAAATCGGCGATTTTAATTAAAATTTATATATATGTACACACAAAGCCATTTTTTGTTGTACTTTTCGGATGAGCGATAAAAATCTGAAATGAAAATTACTCAATTGTTTTCGATGACGTTCGAGTATTTTTATCTCTCATCGAGTATTGCCTCCAAAAATGGGGGCGTGGAGTTTTGGGATTTCGGGGCACGACACAGTCACCAATTCCATCGAAAATCGACGCTGATGAATGGGGGTTTCAGCTTGCACAATGAATTAAGAGTTTTAAACACTACTATATAAACAACAAACGGCAATATTAAAAGCGGTATACATATCAATACTCTAGTTTCTTAAGATCATCCATTAACTAAAGTTTTCAGGAGGACTCCCTTCGAAATTATGAAAAATGTATGGAAGCCACAATATGGCCCCCAGTGATGGCTATATCTCAGCCAATATTCATCCGATTCTGGAGCGGAATACCTTAAAGGATTCGTATTTCGATTCCCTTTGAATATGCATTGAAATCTACAAACGAATTATTCTTTACATTAATTGTTAAATTTTGTGATTCTTCTTCGAAATTAAAAGAATGCATAGATGATCAATAGTCATTTTTCCCGTACCGCCCATAAGAACCTTACATGAGTAAATAAGTACCTTATAAACGGTTAAATTAATTGAAAAATATAGTAAATAAGCTTCTTGAAGCAGCCCAATTAAATAAACTTTATACCCAAACCACACTTTGGAGCTATCGCTCTAAAAACTTCGGATAATCAAATATGACATCCCATTCACCCATGGCAAAGTAGGTACTTGTTGGCGGATTGTTTGGATTAGATTGGATTGGATTGGATTGTATTGGATTGGCAAACTTACCCGTCAGCGTCACATTGACATGCATGAGGCCAATGTGGGTGCCGATGCGCGCTGGTAGCTTCTCGCGTGAGAAGGCTTTGTAGGGTGCTATGATGGTTGCATGTGCCACATGCCACGCGGATCCCAGGCGGGTGACTGTTGAATAAAGATGTGGATAGTTTCCCATGATTTAGGCATTGTTTGTGTGTGGCATACGTATGCAAATGGAATATAATATCGTGTTAATTGAAGGTCACTCTACTCACTTAGTATGACTAGGCCCACGAAAAGGCTCAATGTGACTGTCGAAAACGTTGTAAATTTCTGGGAACAAGAAAACATTTTAATCAAATTAGTATATGCTGTTATTAAAAGTGCTTGGCTAACTAACTAACTATTCAGTGCTTGCAAGACTCTAATAAAACTCAGTAGACAAGAAAAAAGGGCGCGCCACGCGAAACGGGTTTACTTAAGTCACTCATTAGGGGTCTATATAGCTAAGATTTATCTGACATCTGTTGAAAACGTGCCGGCGATTAAAGCAGCGCAATGGGCACAATTCAATTAAATAGACCAACGGGCAGTAGCGTGAGAAAAATTATTTCCAATCCAGCTATGGATATTATAGTCATGACTTCTTTGTTTGATTTTTAAGAGCTTATTTCTTATATCATGAATCTTAAATAACTTGTATTCCCAACAAAACTATTCTACATATTATTTGATTAGTATCCTTGTAGAGTTCTTACCTGCTTCCGTACACCCGGAAAGATGACCAAAAATGCAACATAAAATGTCGCAAATAGCACGGATACGGCTACTATGGAGACGTCTCCGGTGACGGGCGTTCGATTTGAGAAGGAATATAGCGTGGGACCGCCATCGTCTCGAAACGCGTCGAACCAGCCCTTCATGCTGGCCGCTGTTGCTGATGTCGGGTTTTTGGAACCTATTTAAAAATAACACCATTATATAAATACATGAAGGCAGAGATTATAATTAAATTGATTGATATTTCTGCGTGGACTTTTTGCAAGAGCTCTCAATTAAAAAGATTTGCATTGCAAAATCATGCGAGGCGCTGCGAAACTGATCTCATCGCATCTTGCAGATACATGTATCTGCAATTCGTGACTAAGCTTTTAGGTAGCAGATACTTCAGCTTCAAGTGACAGGCAGCTCAATGAAAAATTAGTTTGGTAAACAGAAAAATATGCAAATAATTTTATGCGAATACATCCATAAGCTTCAGCTCTGTGCGCAACTACCCGGAAATGTAAAATAGAAAATGACTTGGTGATCGACACAGAGTATGAAATTACGATCTTTTGGGAGCCGCAACAAAGGAATTTCAACGCTCTACAAAATTGTGTTTGTTTGAGGCTTAAAAAACTCAACAAACCAGAAATGAGAATGAGACCTAGAACCGGATCCAACGACAAACAAATTAACAATAAAACTCAGCGTCGAAATCTTCAGATGCCATGCGGGGGGCTTGAGCAATTAAGAAACCGAAACAGCAACTGAGCCCGGCGCGAAATCATCGCCAGCTCCGACTGCCGACTTCTGCTTCTGGAGCCATGACGTAGGCAAAAGTTATAATTAAGTGTCGATAAAATTGAATAAGTGGAAAACAATAATATCATGATCGTGACGAATCGGTAAATACCCTTCGACTAGGAATGCGTTATGCTAATGAGAAGGGGCAGTCGCCTGTATATTCAAGTTTTATTTTTCAAATGGAGACTTCGCACTTGAGTCAAACTTTGGTTATCATTGCCTCCGATTTCGGCAAATAAATAAATTTATTTACGGGTTTAATCAAAACACCATTATAGTCCAGGATGTGGCAAGGTGAGCGACTGACATATTGCGCATACGCAACGTGTTACGTGCACTGGCATGCGGATGTAAGTTTCGTCCATCGGGTCACTGGGATTTTCCCACTCAGCCAGAGTTCTGGTTGTGAAAGTCGATAGACCCCGAGGGTATATGAATAATTCGAACAAAAAAGAGAATCATACTTGATCGGATCGCTGCCTTAAGGCTATGGAGCTGGCTAGTTCCGCAACGGCTTTATTGTTCTTATTTGCAAGTGACTGTGGTGAGGTATTGTTTCTTCATCAACCGGAGCCTAATGCCCCTACAAATCATCCAGCATTCGTTTTATAATCCAATCCCATTCATCAAGTCTTAAAGTTCACTTACCAAACTTGTCAAGTAGAAACCGGCATACAAAATTATTGTTTTAGAGTCTTGTTGGCTTGTTGTTTTTGAGATTTGCTTTTTTATAATCCAATTTCGATGTCCAATTAATATCTTCTATCTAAATAATCGGCAAATTTGCATTTATGATTAATGATGGAAATAATGAAGCTGGTCAGATATTTTGCACGCACACTTGGAAACTTGTTGAAAAATATTCTTGTTTTCACAGCTGAGAACAAGCATTTAAAACTTAGTATTTAAACGGTGTTTATTTGGAGAAATTAGCGGAATAAGCGAACATTTTAAGTTGATTGTGTTTTGTTATTTTGTTTCGTATTATTGACCATTTATCTGAGTTTATTCAGTTTTATTCATTTTTCGTTATTTTGTACTATTTCACAGGCTTTAAAACACCAATATAGAATCAGAATGCCTTCTTTGATTCCAATTAAAGCACACTCTTGTCCATAATTTGAGCAAATCGATTTCGATTGAGTTTGTATTAAAACAGCTGGAACATATTTGAGCAATTCTTTAAACGCCAGAAAAATGTGTTTCCCAGCAATTGCATTTTTCTGCTTCTGACTCGCTGCTTGCACCCCCATTGAGTGGACGCTTTTTGTTGATTCTGCGGCCCGCCACGAACCGGTTTAACTAGTCATGTTCGCCGCCGCCAGACTTGCACATAAATTGCATTTTATTTTTAAAACCCGGTAATAAATTGTTTCATTTATAATTAGAATTTTTCACCAGCTTGACAGCTCCTACATAGATATTCCATAAGAACCTAAGGTAAACATGTACTATGTGGGAAAGATTCTGAAACTGGCCAGTTGACCTTCGCATATTTTTCGGACAGGAGTCGCTTGAGCCATAATCTCCAATGCTTTATTAGCCCAATTGCCCGCAAAAACAATACTTCAGCTCGGCAGCAGTCGCTGCCTGCGTCGGCGCTGGACTTGGCACCAAAACGTAAAGCTCAACGCATGGCGGCATGTGGAAATCGTCAAGCGCATTACGTTGCTACCTTGCTACCTTGCTACGTTGCTACGTTGCAGGCAGCAACAATGGCCGAGCGACACCCAACAACAATGGGAAAAACAGACATTACAGTTACAAAACGAAACTGAAACCAAGCGGCAAACGGCCAGCAGCCCCAGCAGAAGTCAAGTACAGTGGGTTTGGAGATCAGTTTTAAAAGAAACAAGATCAGTTTTAAGCCTCAGTGATTTAACCTACATTTTTATTTTAAATATGTTTAAGCCTATATGCCTCTACCTCTGGATCCTTCTTAAATCTACAGTCTGTAATCCTAGCCAAATAAATATAAAAAAAATTATGTGTTCCATTAAAAGGTGCTTCACTGTATAGCAGCATCTGAACGCCATATGCAACCCACTGGCTCTGCGTGCTCTCACTCTCACTGTCTCTCCTTCTCGCTCCCCACTGCAGCTTTTATTTTCAAGTCCAACGAAAGTGAAATTGCCGCCACCCCTCTTTCACCTGCCTCTTTCCGCCGCCTCTTTCACCTTTTCTCTCTCTTGCCGCTTGCTGCTTGCCGCTTGGTGATGGCCGCTCGCCTCTTGCCTCTTGCCTCTTGCCCCGCCGGTGTTGAGGAAGTGAAGCAAACATGGAATTGACATAATCAACACGCAGCTGGGCCTCTGCGGAGCAAAAACAACAAACACCACTGTGCTTTACAGGTTTTTGTGTCGCCTTGTTGGTCTTGCTTTCGTCGCTGTTGTTGCTGCTATTATTTGTAGTTATTTTTTAAGTTTTTTAACCAAGTTGTTGCTGGTGGCGGCGTGTGTTCAATGAGCGCTGGTGCGTGTAAATATGTAAGAGTTGCCTTCAACCGGCTTTTTCGTGCAATTTTTCTCTGTTTTTGCAGTGGGGCTTGTGTTTTGTTTTGCGCTGGTCAGTTGCTGTTGAATCATCTGGCCATATAGGAAATGAAACGGCAGATGAAGTAATCCCGGGGCTGGGCTTGCCGTGGAAATTACACAGTCTAAGCGCATCACAAAAATCAACCTGCTGCACATCATACAAATTCAGCCCCACCAACAGCGGCGAGCAAAGGGCAAGCGGTGGGGCACAGGCGGCGGCGGGGGAGCCAGAGGCAGAAAAACAAAGGCAAGTGTTGGGTAAGCGCCCCCGACAGAAGGCAACGGGAAAAATGTGCATCACGTTTTTCCCACTCCCACCCACACACCCACACACCCCCACACACACACAAACTTCACACTTGCCCCCTCTCCAACACCCACAGCAGCGGCCCCACTCGTTCTCTTTCTGTTTCTATAATTTCTATTTTAAGATTTCGGTTTAAGTTTCTTCCATGATGTATTTCAGACACTTTTGATTAAAAATAAATAATTTATGATATCATTGTTAACAACTTTTTTGATTTTTCAGCCCAAAGCGGTTGGGAAACACTTTAAATAAACAGCTTTAAAGCTGCGAGTTTACTTTAGTTATTTCAGCGTTTTATGCACTTTGAATTATTTCGCACTTTTTGTATAAAACCGAAATTGCAAAATTTAACGGTGGCCAGTTGATCTGCTTTTTACGATTATGGCCAAAATTTGCTCATTTTTTATTCACTTTAATTACATTTTATTTGCCCTCAAATTGGTTATGCAAATTTAGTAAGCCCACTTTTCAGCACTTATATAGATGCTTATATAGTTATTATTTATGCTGAAAACACCACGGGCACGGAGCATAAATACTAATAACTAGATGAGCGCCAAACTTTTTTTAAACCGTTAGTTTACCGTTTTCAAATTATAAGTATTTGGAGTTGAGCGCGGCTTTTGCGGTTTTTTTGTTTTGGCAAACGTTTTTCGGTTCGGGGATTCGATTTCTGTCTTCTCTGGGAGCCAGCGGTGTGCATGGCATAACACAAAACAAAAGCAAACAAATAAAAACACAATTCAATTTCGAATTCGCCGTTGTTGTTGCTATTTATTGGCCGCATGCGCAGCGTCCGCGTCGACTTACTTTTCAGCGTCCGCGTTTTTTCCGTTTGAAGAGTCTGGCGGGCGAGCGTATACTTTTTCTTATAGCTTTTTATCCGAGCGCGCACGATCTTATCCGGTATCCATACCCGGTTCGTGGAGCGCCTCAAGAGAGCGGTGGAGCCGAAAGCTCCTCGCGACGGAGCTTTGGACCGCCCGCTAATTGCCGGATAACTGAGTGTGAATTTATGAAGCATTCAGAAAGTCAGCGAGCAAAAACTTGACAGGGAACCTGGGCATTGCGGCGAGGGCTACTCCTGATCAGGGACCTTGCCCGACTCTACTTTGGCATACTTTCCAGCCGAAACTGGTTCACTTTGGACCGACCTCACACTATATTAATAAATAACCAAGCTATAATCAGCCATGGGCAGTATCAATATCAAGATGGCAGGTGGAGCGAGCTAAGAAATAAACTTATTAATTGTCACTTTTAAATATACAAACATCTAGTAATTAAAACTAAAAGAGTAAACTGTAGCTTGGCAACTAAAGTGTTCACATTTTGTTAGGAAACCCACACGACACTATTAATTTTTGAAATTAAGTGCACCTGACCAGCTGCAGCGGCTGGCCAGCTAATTGAATTAGCATCGAGAGCCGGTTGGTAATTAATATTTAATTTGCTAATTGAATTTTTACAAGCGACTACCGTGCCACGCACCATCCAAGACAAGCCAGCCAAATCGCCAAGTTAGCCTCCGTGATCTCTGTTTATGTTCGTTTCATCCATTCAGGCGACGATCTCATCTCGCAGATCGCAGATCTTGACAGTTGCAAATTTGGCTGGTCAACACGAAACCACTTCTCTGTTGCATTATGCTAAGTTTTGAGGCACATACGTATTACGTATGTGTTTTATGAAGTGCCAAATTGGCCATAAAACACACCAGCGAGCAGCCATTACAATGAATATTGAATAAACATAAATGTGCACTTTGAACCCGTCAATGGGTGGTTAAAAGTCAGTAATCATAACCCAAACTGGTTAATACCAAAGTAAGTCTTTGCTTATTAGCAGTAAACGCTTGGCCATCGGGGCGTATGCGTAATGTGCATTTCCATTACGCATACGCCCCGTAACCCGCAGCAACTGAACCAATAATGAATTAGCTTCCGGAACCTGGAGAGGAAGCCCGAGACTCATGAACAACAAATATTCAAACCGAATCTTAATAGTTCTCACAATAAATTCCAATTTCGAGCACATGCTTACTCACCCCAAGTTCGTTGCCGAAGTCTTTTGTTCTAGCGGCATTTATATGCAAAATTATCACCTTGATTGGCGTCTAAACTGACAACAAATCTAAAAAACATGCCCAGCAGCATCCCGGACCCGCGGCTAACCACAAACTTAAATTAACGAAAATTCGAAAACCAAGGTCGGAACACAGCGGTCATCGACTGCAGCCACTCGGGAATGGACAACTCGAAATGCCCTTTTCGGAACAACAAACGAACAAACTCTTGTTGGCGTTGATTTGTTGATTGCAAGCTATAAATAAGAACCAAACAATTAAACTGAAAAAAATTAAAATTAATCACTCGACAAGGGAGCAACAAAATGAACTCCTGAGCTACGCAAAAAGCAGCTACCGTTTAAAATTTCATTGCTCACCCAAGAAACATTAAACAGAAATAAAGAAAAACGACAGACAAAAATACGGATGTGTCGCCGGCGACTATGAAGCTGAAGTTGGAATGCCTTAAGCTAGTCGAGGACGGTCGTTGGACTCCGGGCTAAGAACCAGAGTTGAAATATACCAAAGAGATACAGATTTATTCGCGGTACAGTACGTGTCCCATATCAGGAATGCACAACACGCGGCGGTCACTTTCGGTTTTTTTTCTCTGCGGGTTTTTTGTTTCCCACTTTTTATTGCTTGGTTTTCGGAACTTGCTCGACTGACTCAGTTTCTGCGAGCTTCCACTAAAAGCATTCATAACTCAGCCGCCAGCTGTCAGCGGCAGACAGCGGCTTACTTGCCGAAAAGGGAAAGGGCAATGTAATGGAAAATTATAATGGAAATAAAGCGATTGCCGGCGAGTGCTGCGATGCTCTTTCGGCTTGCAATCGCCAAGTTCAAGGTCGGCCGGTTCGCCGTTCAGGGCAATGAGATTGCACTAAAAGCTATCCGCGGAGGGAGATTGCTGTCTGCTGATGGAATGGTAATTGTAGTACAATTATAATGGAAGACTCACTGTTTGCGACGGCAAATGACTGGTTAAAAGTATATAAAATATGGTTAAAAGATATGGATTTTAAAGAGAAACTATAATTACCTATAACTATATATTATTAAAGAGATTGCCTTGAACCTCTTTATATGTGTGGGGAAATGCTTGTTCCTATAATATTTAAAAATTATAGCCTATTTTCACACTCCAATTGTTTTTCCCATGCAAATCCAACTATGCGTCACTAAACTTGGTTTAAAGCCAAATAAGGAAGTAATCAACTCGAATGTCAATTACAATTACACACGCACTTGGACTGCCGCCGAGTCATAAATAAATCGCGTCGCGCATACGCCATGTAAGCCGGCCGCCAGTCTCCTAAATTGAATTCAGCCGATTCACTTGCCTTGGTTTCGGCCCGACAATCTACAAGCGAGCAAGAGCGCAACAAAAAATTACGCTACGCACAAATTAATTTCACGAAGTTCAAATCAGAAATTCCAACAGAAGCAGCGGCCAACGAATTACGCGGCATGCATGCGCCCCTTGTGTCCGCCATCTCCTGGGTCCCTATTTCAAACACTTTTGAACGCTCGCAATGCGGAAGGTCAAGTGCACGCGCCAAATGTGTTTTATATTGTTTTTCACATTAGTCTCGACTTTTTGTTTAATTAATTTTTAATACAATTTTTTTCGGTGGCTTGTTTTTGACGAGCGTGCGATGATGATGTGACAGGCGGCTCACACAACCTGGGTGGTTCTGGAGGCTAATTGTAGCACTTGACGGGGCAAGAAGGGGGACTTGGCAGTCATAAAGTGTTCAGGTGTCAGTCGTGCGGCCTTCGTTGGAGGGAAGTGGTGTGAGAGTTCAGATATGGAATTGAATAGAAAACTATCTAAAACTAGGTATAAGTGTTTTGGGATGATAACTCCCCGATAATCCCATTTAATGCTCCATGATTACGTTCTGAAGATGACCTTCGTGAGCTGTGGAGCCTGCCCTTGTTACTAGTTCACAGAACCTCAATAAAATAATTACACAACTCGAATCGGCCGCCACTCATTGTTATCGAATGCTCAAAATCGAATTTAATTACTTCCACCCACTAACAACTTCCGAGGCACACTTCGCTCGGAAGCCTTGGGCAGCTCCATAATAAGCTCGGGTAGCTCCAAGCGAAAGGCTATCTTTGGATACATGGAAATATTGACACGCTGGAGTTTTATTGTCAATCATTGTCAATCAGCCACCGAACAGGGGCCACCCAGCAAGAAAACCAGAAACCCATTTGACACTGAGTCGCCGCGAGACGGCTGGAAAACCTTTAAAGTTCAATCAACTGACAGCCACAAGAGGCTTAATCACATTTTTCTATTTCGCTAAGTAGGTTGGAGGGCTTATGGCCGATACCGATCGGCTATCATGGTTTATAAAATCCGTTGAAAGGTAAAAGGAAGTGGAAACAAGCCCAATCACAACAAAATCAAAATCAAAAATTTGAATCTAATGCCCGGCCCGATTCCGAATCGAGCACCAGTTTGAATCCGAATCGAGGCTCGTGCCTCGAGGTTAGCCTTGCCCATGGCATACAGAGTCGAACATTGGTTTTGGGATATTTTTTGGGTCTCTCCTCGGGTTCAAAACTATTAGCGCCCGCATGCAAAAAAACTTTGAGCTCAATAGAGCAATCAAAATTGGAACAATGTATGAGCGTAAAACAAATAAGCTCTAGGCAGGTACACTACGGAACAGTTAAGATGCTATTTCAGATACTAGCATACTTTAATCAGCATTTTAAACTGATCTAAAATCCATTATTATAATTATATAGAAAATAAATTAATTAAATAAAGCTCTATTTCAATCCTGCCACCATTAAGTTATAATTGCTTTTTTATCTCTATACCCGATTGCCTTTATTATTATGATCCGCACTGTGGCTACAAGCTTAGGTGCTGTTGTCAGCAATATTGTTGCTGCTGTTGTCGTGCGTTGCTTTTTGACAGTTAACTCTCTACTGGTTTTGATTTTTTTTCGTGTACCATTCGGGGGCCACTTAAAGTTTGATGTTGATCGATTTTGGCAAAAAATAACAGCAATAAACACACTGAAAAACGGATTTTTAATGCGAATTCAGCCTCGGGGCACAGTTAATGTATTAATTAGCACAGCTTGGCCAGTCTGAGGTCGCCCGAGGGGGGCTGCAGCAGAGTTCTGCATGCCACGCCCATCCAAGCGAGACGGCAGGGGCTTTTGGGGCGGGGGAGTGGGCGAATATAATTTGTATTATAAACATTCGCCACATGAAAAGCGCATTCATTTGCGCGCTTCTCACAGATTTTCTTACTGTTTGTTCGACTGCGCGCCACTCAAACATCGGCAGCTCCAACAAAGCTCCAACAAAGTCTCCAAGAGACCGCCCCCCATGTGTGCCCCCACCCACTCCGCGGCCACCCCCAGCACTGCCATTGTCTAATACAGTCATTAGTTAGTTCTTGAACCCGGCTTTTGAACCGAACTCGTAGAGTACGAACGCGAGCCGCTCCAACTTCATAACTAATCGCGGGCTACTCGTTTCGCGGCGAGATCTTGACATAAGGAAGCCATTTGGTGGCCATATTGTATTGTAATGAGTGTAATTAGTGGCAGCCGCAAATCATTTTTTCGAGGGAGAGTTAGCACTATGAGATTAGGCTAAGAAGTTATTAAAAACTTAAATTAATCAGCATAAAATGTAAAATCTTTATCTCACAAAAGTGAAACATTTTCCATTCCATGGTAGAGAATAAAGAAATCTATTCATCTTATTTTCGTTGATATTCATACTAACCTCCGTAAATGTGATACTAAATAATAATTTTCCTTGAACCTCCTACATTTTATGACTAAGAAACGCCCCTTTCCGTCCCCGATTCGGGTTGAAAATCGATTCTTTTGAACATATCCTTGAAACATTTGTGGAAAACTCGCATTCCGCGAGCGTCGTGTGCCGTGGCCCCTCATCTGATAGTCACCTTTGTTCTGTCAATCCGAACATCGCCGCATACATATGTCGGAACACATGTACACAGGCATATGCATTTATCTATGAATTGCCAATTACAGATACAATTTATCGATTGAAACAAAAGACTTGAACAAAAAACTTGTTTCACTTGCCGCTGTTGTTGTTTCTCGTTTTTTTCTGATTTGTCGGTCAGCATTAAGACCTCCATGCAAAAAGTGAAAATATTATGCAACGTTCTCCGCGGTCGTCGTCTCTGTCACACTTTTTCCTCGCCTCACCTTGGGCCCCATAAATTCAATAAATACTTTTCTCGATTTTGAGGTAATTGCAATTAATTTCATTTGTCGTTTCTCCTTCATTGTTGCATTATTATAACTCTGCTGTTCTTGGCCGTAGGATAGATATATGTATACGTGAGGCATTTGCAATTATTTAATTAAATATGACATGACTCGAACTCGAACTGGATAGCACTGGCATTGTTTTAGTAAAAACTTAATTTCCACTTATTAATTAGGAGCTGGACTGCTTTGCTTTTCTCTACCAGGCAAAGTTTAAAGCAAAAACTGAATACGCATCATGATCCATCTGAATCGTGAGGAACTTTCGGGGTAGGCGGACTTTCGGAGTGCGTGTGCTTTTTGATCTTGATTAGCTCGCCATTTAATAATGAATTTCCAACAATAGTACAATAACCAACCATCAAGGCCGTGGATGAGTTGGTCATTGTAAATATTTACATAGCTTGTCAATATTTTTTTCCTCTCGAGCCATTCAAGGCCATGAATCTTGGGATTTTATTTCAAGGCCATAAGAATGTTTGGATTTGATTTTCAAGGCTACAAAAATGTTTCATATGATTATTCCCCTTTAAGAACTTAAGAATCTTTTTGTCAAAATAAATATGTATCATTTCAAAAGAGAAAGTCACTTAGACTCAAAAGAAAATCATGTTCTACAAGTACTCCAGATAGTCCTAAGATGGTAAAAATAATCACCTTTCAACTGCTTGAAATTTTGATCAAACAACTTAATTAATAACCGATTATTCACAAGCTCCTCTTGATGAAAACAAAAGCCAACAATAGACACAATCTGAAGAACCGAAAAGAAACAAATTCGAATCATTTATTAAGTCTACTCATTTGAGAGCTGTTTGTGTGCACAACTCAATTAATTTCCAAACATTGCTCAAGTTCAAGTTTATTAACCTTAGGTTCAAAAGTGCAAACAGATTAATAGAT
Source organism: Drosophila ananassae (assembly GCF_017639315.1). NCBI lineage: Eukaryota > Metazoa > Arthropoda > Insecta > Diptera > Drosophilidae > Drosophila > Drosophila ananassae. The sequence goes on from NC_057930.1 coordinate 27,921,416, forward strand.
TTTAATGCGGTTTTTCATACCGAAGGTTAAACGGTGTCTGTTCTTTTCGTGAGGCGGATTCTTCAAAGCAAATCAATAAAGTGAAACAATTGTTGGCAATTAACTGCCGAAGAAAACATTAATGCCAAAGTTCAAATAGTTCACTCGATGAAGGTCAAGCGGGGAAAAAGATTTCCATACAACTATTATGAATTGAACGGCTGGAGGCATTATGATGCGAATTAATTTACATGCTGACAGCATAATGATACTCTAGATTTGGACAAACCCTAATCGATTGCCTTCTGCAAAAGGCAGAGAACCGAACGAAAAATAGAAACTGAAATACGCAAACGAAAACAAATTAAAATGCTACCATGATTAGCCCGCAATGAGGCATGGGCATTCGAGCGTGCACCTTGAAGGTTAAGCACAGGGCTGGGCCGCGATTATTAAAGAGCATTAATTGGAACATCGTTGCAGAGCCGGACAGCGGGAAGTTGGAGCTTCGGAAGGTTACAATGCCCCAACGATCAGCAGGGGGAGGAGGCCAAGACTCGTTGAGTGCGCCCGCCAGCTGTGCGCCGAATTGGCTAGCGGCAATTATTCACATTTTCATTCTGCCAGAAGATTTAAATCTGTGAAGAGCAGCTGTCTAATCTGCATCGTGATTGTTGCTTGGAAAAGTTCAGGGTCATTATGGGTTAAACACCTGCATTACCCCTGCGGCTGCCGAAGACGCCTGCAATTCGTCTGAAGTCGCGTGTAACTAATTATTAATTAGATGTAATGGAAAAGGCATTGGGCTTGTTGGGGAAATTACTGCCTGCTATTTGCTTCTTTGAATTTGGCGGTTCTTCAAGCTAAATCGATAGTTCGGCTTATCGATAAGTCACTAGTGTTGAAAAAGACTTAAAATAAACAATCCTGACAACCCTGGTCGGATAACAACAAAAGAAAAGGCCCACAACATCTGTGAAAATATACAAAAAACAGTCGCGATAATAATCCACAAAAAAGAACACCATGGAACTTCCAGACACCTACTACAGCAAGGATGAATACGTTGAGACGGCAAGTGTTGGCACAGATACACTGCGCCTTCCTTACTTTCCAACAATTGATGACCTCATCTTAGTATAACTATTATTTTCGTTACAGGCCTCCGGAAACAAGGTGAGCCGCCACACGGTGCTCTGCGGCTCCCAGAACATCGTCCTCAATGGCAAAGTGATCGTTCAGAGCGGAGCTATTATTCGCGGGGATCTGGCCAATGTGCGAGCCGGTCGGTACTGCGTGATTAGCAAGGACTCTGTAATCCGACCACCTTACAAACAATTCAGCAAAGGCATCGCCTTCTTTCCCATGCACATAGGCGATCATGTCTTCATTGGTGAGGGTGCCGTCGTCTCAGCGGCCACAATAGGTTCCTGTGTCTACATTGGAAAGAATGCTATTATTGTAAGTTGTCCATGTAATCTAGAGAAGACTTATCAAAACGTTTATCCTTCAAGGGCCGGCGATGCACACTCAAGGATTGTTGTGTGATTGAAGACGGCGCTGTGCTGCCACCAGAAACCACAGTGTCCAGTTACATGCGCTACACTAAGAAAGGCACCATCGAAGGGGGTCAGGGAAATCCGTACTTCGTGCCAGCCGCCATGCAGGAAGAGATGATCAACTACACTAAATCATTCTACGAGCATTTCGTCCGCACCCCTGCTCCGGCGAGCTGAAAATAGAAGTTAATAAATGCAAGTTCCGGGCTTATCCTTCACCAAAGTGAAGCTGGACACTTGGCTTGAAAAGTTGGCTCCATAAGCTCTAGAAATATTGAAAGTGAATACCGAAACTGCTTAATTTTTTACATTATTTATGAGATAAATATATAAGTATTCTACAATTAAGTAAATTATTTCCTTGCTCTCTAATCTATCAAGCCAGTTTCGCAGTCGTAAGCCTCGTCGCCAATCTCAAAAATCGGAAAACTCATGCCAGTGCGGCGAGCAATCACAGAAGCCAGTTCCTCCGAGTTGTTCTCCTTGCGGGCCTGGATATAGCGGTTAAGTAACAGGACCGTAGCAGTGTTCCGGCAGTTGGAGACCGTGGCGGTAATGTGGAGAGGCGTCTGCTGGCCTTCTGACTCTGCGTTAACGTCAGCTCCGAATTGGAGCAACAGGTGGGCACAGTCAGCGTTGTTCCACTTGCAGGCCGAGTGCAGAGGTGTCCAGCCGAGCTCAGTGCGGGCGTTGGGATCGGCCCGATGCTGAAGCAGCAACTTGGCCATGTCAACGAAATTATTGTAAGCGGCCCGGTGCAGTGGCGTGTAGCCGTCATTATCCCGGGCGTTTACTGCGTCTTCATCCAGTCGAAGTATTTCACGCACTTCGCTTATGCGGTTCTCGTTAACTGCCCACAGTATCATGCGCTCAATGCTGGCTAAAATGGGAGATTTGAAAAAAAGTCTACTTTCATATTTCAGCTTACATTGCGGATTCTTGTCCTCCTCTATTAACTCGTCCGCATCATCATCCCAGCCACTAACGAACATGCCACGCGGCACCTTCGCGTAGCGAAGTTTCTCCACCTGCGATTTCTCCTCATCCGAGTCGTAGTCTCCCATTTTTAAAAGAAATTCAATAAAAAACGAAAAGCTTCTAGTTATTGTTTATCCTTCATATTATTACCGACTTTTCCAATACTTAAAACTGTCATTGAAAATCTATTTATCGATTGTATATCGATACTTATTGCTCTGTTTCTGAAATTTCCCAGCACTCCACATGCTGTCTTGGAAAACAACAAATATAATCTATTTTGTTTACGTTCGCAGAGCTCACTTACGCCATGGCAAATCCGCAGGAGGACCTGCTACCGCCCAGTGCAGAGGACGACGAACTGACCTTACCGCGAGCCAGCATCAACAAGATAATAAAAGAACTGGTGCCCACAGTGCGAGTTGCGAATGAGAGTCGAGAGCTAATCCTCAACTGCTGCTCAGAATTTATTCATTTGATCAGCTCGGAAGCAAACGAAGTGTGCAACCTGCGGAACAAAAAGACTATTAATGCGGAACACGTACTGGAGGCGCTGGAACGGCTTGGATTTCATGACTACAAACAAGAGGCGGAGGCCGTGCTGCATGACTGCAAGGAGGTGGCTGCCAAGCGTCGCAGACAGAGCACAAGGCTTGAGAACTTGGGTATTCCCGAAGAAGAATTGCTGCGTCAACAGCAGGAGCTCTTTGCCAAGGCCAGAGAAGAACAGGCACGCGAGGAACAACAGCAGTGGATGAGTATGCAGGCGGCGGCAATGGTGCAACGGCCACCACAGGCAGACGGCTCCGTAGCCAGTAACCCCGGTGAAGATGACGACGACGAGGATGATGACGACTACTAACGGAAAAACAATTGGTTTCTCTTAATGCACTAATGTAGTTTAATCTTAAAATATATTGCCATAAGTTGTACTATCAGCTAATATCGGCTTTATTTTGCGGCTGATCGTCTTCCTGCTCCGAATGGTTGTCATTCAGTTGAATTTCTACCAATTTGGGAAGCCCATCAGGTGAACTGTAGCTTCCAGGCACATATTTTCCGAGGATCTCAGTGTGGTTCTTCCAGAACTGCGAGGAAATCAAATCTTCGTGCAAAGGTACAATTGCTTGTCTTCCTTTTCGGTCCACCACTCGCTTTCTGAGCAGAATCGTGCCCTTCCGATACATGGCCGGAAGACAGAGCACAAGGCTTGAGAACTTGGGTATTCCCGAAGAAGAATTGCTGCGTCAACAGCAGGAGCTCTTTGCCAAGGCCAGAGAAGAACAGGCACGCGAGGAACAACAGCAGTGGATGAGTATGCAGGCGGCGGCAATGGTGCAACGGCCACCACAGGCAGACGGCTCCGTAGCCAGTAACCCCGGTGAAGATGACGACGACGAGGATGATGACGACTACTAACGGAAAAACAATTGGTTTCTCTTAATGCACTAATGTAGTTTAATCTTAAAATATATTGCCATAAGTTGTACTATCAGCTAATATCGGCTTTATTTTGCGGCTGATCGTCTTCCTGCTCCGAATGGTTGTCATTCAGTTGAATTTCTACCAATTTGGGAAGCCCATCAGGTGAACTGTAGCTTCCAGGCACATATTTTCCGAGGATCTCAGTGTGGTTCTTCCAGAACTGCGAGGAAATCAAATCTTCGTGCAAAGGTACAATTGCTTGTCTTCCTTTTCGGTCCACCACTCGCTTTCTGAGCAGAATCGTGCCCTTCCGATACATGGCCGGAAGGGTGTTGTAGTTGATACCGAACTCCTGGAAGAGCAACTCGTTTTTGTCCGCTGAGAAGGTTCCCCGTAGCCGCTCCTCGGCCTGCTGGTTTGAAAGACCTTTGCCCAGGACAAGTTTCCAAAATGCAGTATTGTAGAGATTATTTACATGAACATCGGCCTGTCGCCAGCTAAGATAGTCCCTTAAATTCTCGTCCGATGGATACAAAACTACCCTTCCGTCAAAGCAGGGAGCGTAGGCCAAAGGCACACTCTTCCACCTGGGCCACTGCATCACGTAGCTCGAAGAAAAAAGGCTGGTAACATAGGTAAGGAGTTTGGCCGAACGCCGCTTGAAAGCCGTAGTCTCCTTGCGAAAAACGAAGGAGTACTCATCGCTCTGACCATAGGCGAGAACAATGTCTCGGAATTCTTGCATCACAGCTGTGGCAGCGGCATTCATTACATTAAGTGCTGTGGAAAATAATCTTTTGTATTTAGCTTGCTTCAAAAAGGTCAGATTCTTTTACCATTTTCATCATTGGGCTTCTCAAAGTCATGGGTCTTGGAGAACTTGTGGAACTTTTTGCCATCAACCCGGATCACAATCCACACGTTGGGAAGGATGCTGTCGTCCTGCTCAAAGGACTTCACATACTCAAATCGACTGCACGCCATTCTGCGAATGGACAGCTCTAGGGAAAATGTTGGGTTTGAAAATTTAAACAAATTATTCAAAAACCCAAGTGAACGCATTTAGGCGACCGCATGAGTAGATAACAGCTGACGACTGCTGTTAGTAAACAGCACTGTTGCAAAGATAGAGGTGGGACTTTAATGTTTTGGTATTTTTAAATAGGTTTCTTAATTTTGGCAATGAGATAAGTCAATATTCTCAATGTAAAAATTTCAATGAACAAAATGGATTTTATTTCAACTTTAATACATTATTTTACGATTGCGAATCATCCATTGACCCGCTCATCTCTTGCGGCCCGATAACATCGATAGGTAATCGGTATCATCACAACAAGGCAATCTAGTTTAATTATGAGCGTAAATTACGAACAAAGTGCCGCCGATGAGCAATTTGCAAGAGCACACAAGGCAGTCAGCCTGTCGGATGACGAGGAGAGTGAGAGCAATGGAGAAGGACTTTCGGAACGGACCCAGGAACCGCCTCCCCCAACGAGCAGCCTGGCGCAGGAGTTCTACGAGGAGCCGGGCGGAAAAGGTGGTGGTGGAGAGGACGAGACGCAGGAGGAAGGAGCTGCCGGCGGAGCGGCGAACACACATGTCGTGGCCACCCACTACAACGAGCTTAAGGAGGCAGGGCGCAAGGACCGGCAGAAGTCAAAAATCTTCTTCATGCGAAACTTCAACAACTGGATTAAGAGCCAGCTGATCAACGAGTACATGGCGCAGATTAAACAGCAGAAGCGCGTCGGCGACGCTCTTCGCGTACTAGACATGTGCTGCGGCAAGGGCGGTGACCTGCTTAAATGGGAAAAGGCATCCATCTCGCATCTCATCTGCACGGACATAGCGGAGGTATCCATTGAGCAGTGCCAGCGAAGGTACCAGGACATTTTGCGCCGAGCCGAGAACTCAAAGTTCAGCAACAAGTTCACCGCTGAGTTCTTCGCGTGTGACTCGACACTAGTCCGCTTGCGTGAGCGGTACAAGGATCCCTCCCTGCAGCTGAATCTTGTATCCTGCCAGTTTGCTTTTCACTACTGCTTCGAATCGCTGGCTCAGGCCGACTGCATGATGCGGAATGCGGCCGAGTGCCTGAAGCCAGGCGGATTCTTTATAGCCACAATTCCGGACGCCTATGAGATTATTCGGCGGCTGAAGGCAGCCGGTCCAGAGACTCGCCGCTTCGGAAACGACGTCTACAGCATCGAGTTCGACTGCGAAACGGATCCACTGCCACTGTTTGGAGCCAAGTACCAGTTTCACTTGGAGGGCGTCGTTGACTGTCCCGAGTTTCTTGTGCATTTCCCTACGCTGGTGAAACTAGGCCGGAAGTATGGCCTGCAGCTGATCCGGCGTTCCACCTTTTCAGAATACTACAAGGAGACCCTGCCCAAAGGTCGGCAGCTCCTGCAGCGCATGTCGGGATTAGAAACGGTTCAAGCCCAACGCTACGGTAGCGATGAACAGTTCTCCCATATTCGGAACTTCCCGGCAACTCAACGCGGAAGACCGCTGGGAACGCTCTCCAAATCGGAGTGGGAAGCAGCCAGTAAGTTTTGGCTATAAGGTTAACATAAAACCACCTAATCATTGTATTTTGCAGCTCTTTATTTGGTCTGTGCCTTCAAGAAATGCAAGAACTCTTGGGATGCAAATGGCAGGCCCGTGTTTGAGTTCGACGACTGAATAGCAAGCAGCCAATTATACGTAAAATTTCAAGTCCTGTTTATGGTGGCCCAATTATTTTAAAGATCTTACTCGAAAGCGTGAACAGATAATTGTATTTTAAGGCATATTGTATGTGAAAGTGTTTACTATACATTTTTAGATTTTCAAATAATCGAAGAGATCTTTTCTAGTTCTTCAGCGTTTTGTAATTTTCAATTTAAGTGTAGCTTGAAAGTTCTCCCTAGAAATTGTTTACCCATTTACACTGTTTAATTAGCCAAAACAAATTCAATCATTGTTCAAAGATTATTTAGAAAGTGAAAATATACAACTACTGTGTTATCTACCTTCTTTATCATGGGGAGCAGTGACCTTATTTCTTTAAAACTCAAACGTATTCAAAACATATTTTTTTACCAAATGGGCCTTAGGTATATGGGCAGAGTTATATTGACTGTAACTGATTATAAAATATTACAGACCTAGATGTTTAATTTTGTTTTGCCTTTTACTATTAATTTATTTTACCAAACCTAAATATTTGTGAAAACTGGATGATTAATCTACAGACTATCCTATCCCCAACAATGATTAAATATATTATTATGTATATTTAATATTTTCTTAGAGATATTCTTTAACCCAACCTCTGGGAACCTGACTCGCGTGTGTAGTTCCGCCGAAAGCTTTGATAAGAACGCTTTCGGATGGCTGAGACGAGTTCGAAACTGGAAGGACGATGTCGGAGCAAGCTTTCGCGGACGGGGCGATGAGAGCGCACAGCTGTTGCTTTCACGGCGACGGCGCCTTTGAAGGACATTGGACAAAGGTTAGTCCTGACGTTTACGTTGCCGGGTCGTGCCTGCGAGCGACCTAACCTGCTCCGCTCAGCTCTGTTCCAAAGCGTTCCGTTCAGTTGGCCCGCCCCGGTCCCGGCCCCGATGCGAGCGAGCGTGTCGTGCCAGGCGACCGATGCATCAATGAATTATCGTAGCTCAAGTGTAAATAAATATTTGATAACGTAACAAAGGTACGGTGGGGGCGGCGACTTCCAGGTGGTCTGTGGAGGGGGGAAAATAACGGCATAAATTACGCCATTGATTGGTTTTGAAGAGACTGAAAACTTTATATTGGGGCAATCAGTTAGCTCTCCCTTTCATTACGGCCCACGGCCACATGCCCCCATTGCCAGGTCCCTATTTTACTCTCTCGCCCAACCACTGCCCCCCTGACTGCTCTTTGTCCATCGCTCCTTGAGATCCCTTGCCCAGTTCTCCAAGTTCTTGTCAGATAATTTCATTATTTAAAGTTTTGCTCATAAAAATCAACTTTGGGTGTAAAGTTTAAATTTGTTTTGCACACACTGACGCACTCGCACACACAGATTGTTTACTACGAGCGGCAGGGTATGCATGTGTGAGTGAGTGGGTGGTGGATGGGTTCCTGGCGGGCGGGCTGCCTGGCTGGCTGGCTGGTTGGTCGGTTGGTTGGTTCGGTTTGCTTTGTTTAAAGTAGAGCGTGCGTATTTATAAGGCAAACAACGGAGCCAGGGCTACCCTAGCTGTTTACGTTTACACACACGACGACTTTTCCTGTCCCCTGGTCCTACGGCTCTTCGTCCCGTCCTTGCCCCGACCCACCTTCCTACCTTCCCCCCGGCCCCGCGTCCGAACATCCTTTACCGCACTCTCTTCACACAACTAACCCACCGCTTTCGGCCAGGTCCTCTCCGCATGTCCTTCGCCACGACTCGCTTTGCACTGATTGGCCCTAATGAATCTTTTTGTTACCTTCTCCATGCGGCCGCCTGCGCATTGTACCATAAGGTCTATGTAAATTAGTTCACTTTTAACCCAAGCATGGGCACAGTTTTTAAAATTAATGATAAATTGCATTTATTTTTGTTCTTAAGGGCATTCTTCCCAAACTTTCTTGAAAAACTGATTTCAATAGGAATTATTTGAGTACTAACCTGTTAGGAACATCCAGATTAGAATATAGTATAGTATAGTTATAAAATATAAAATTTTTAAATTTAACAAGACAAAAGGCTCTGAACTTGTTAGAAATATTTAAAGCCAAGGGTGCACCTAAATTCAAGGCAAGAGGCTTATTGGCCGGATGATCCTGGCCGCACGAGGGTTAAGGACTCTGCCACAATGCCACAGAACTGAGTAATGTGCATACGTGACTGCAATGTGCTCGTCTCTGTGCCTGGGCGATGGGACTCAGCCTGGGCCTGGGTGTTGGTCCTGCCGGGCACTGACAAAACGCAGGTAGGAAATGTGCGGCCTCACAGTACGTATACGCAGTGTGTACAAACAAAATACATGCCGCAATGTTTGTTTTGTAAGCCTGTCGAGGCAAGCGAGCGAATAAGTGTCAGCCTCTCGCTCCCTCCCGCCGTCGTCCTGCCGCCCTGCCTCCTCGCTCATTTTCACATTCTCTGTAGATCATAAAATGCATGTATATGTTGGTGGGCTTTGTTGGTCCTGGTCCTGGTGTGGGTGGGATGGGGTGGTGTGGTGCGGTGCGGTGCGGATTGTGTTTATTCAACCGCATGGAACAATGTGAAAAACGCATGCCAGGCATGCGGCGGGACGGTGTCCTGGCCTGGCTGCCTCCCAGCCCCAGCATTAGGCCCATGCTCCTCATTCTCCTCCTCGTCCTGCTCCTGGAATGAGTCAGCGTGTGTCCATGTCTGTGTGAGCGTTCCGCTATGCTAAAGTTTTTACAAGGATTGCCCCTGGAGCGGGTTGGCTTGGTTAACGCAACAATTTAACACAAAACCGAAAAGAAGGTAAAAGAAATGAGAAGAAAAGATGAAAAAAGCGTTCCACACATATTTGTCCATATATGTGTCCATGTGTATGTATTAGTATTGTATGCGGGAGTGTGTGTGCCCAAGGACTTAGCCGCGCACGTCGGCACCCATTGAAAGCTTGTGAAGATGATGAGCTGCAGCTCATCGCTCGGTAATCTTTTGTGGTTCTTTTCTGGCCAAAGAGAAACTTGAACTCTGCCTTTCAACGCTCGAGTGTTTTAACATTTATCGTGGTAGTTACTCTTGGCTTAGTTGGATGCGGTTTTCCCCCATGCCATCACAGAGCAGAGCAGCGGAGCGCAGCCTCTTTGCCAGGTTGAGGTCAAATGTTAGCTCGGTAATTATTTTCAGTTCTGACATTCAGACTCAAAAATGATTGACAGAATGTCTTGTATAATTCACTTCCCCCAGAGTTTATACTTTGAGGGGAAACAGGTGTGATATTTGAAACTATTTACAAATAGGAATCACTATTCAAGGTTGCCTTTATTTATGAAATTAATTCATATAAACTCAATACTTATTTATTTATTATTTCATTTAACTTCATACTTACTAACTTATATCCTACTTAAGAAGTGCCTAACCAGTGAGCCCCTTAATGAATATTTTTCTGAGCCATATTAACATATTTTCTCAACAGAATAGTGTAGTATAGAATAGTTAAGCTTAAACTTCAAACAAAAATCAGATTTGAAGTTGACCTTTGACTTTCCGCTTCACCTCCGCAGTGCAGAAACTCCTCGCTGAAAAACAAATCAATATGAAAGTTCATTAAGATCCTAATACAGTATTTGCCAGTTTGCGTTTCCACCTCAGCAAATAGGAGCTTTATAGATGCCATCTGACCCCATGAATAAATGAATTCTGCTTCCAATTATTTTGTGGCAAGAACTCGAAGAATGCATTTCCATACTCCCCCGTCGGCCCATAAATATTTGAGCAATTGATTTCCCCAGTTGATGAATTTGGCTATTTCCGTTCGGTGTCAGCAGCCTTGGCTTAAACAACGGGGCTAAGCAAACAGTCTACTCCTGACCATGGAGTCCCCGTTAAGGATGTCAATTGCAAAATTGTCAATTACTTATTCAGAGCCAATTAAGTGCAAACTAATTGCAATGCCGGAAATCAAGTGCGCTATCGATTTGAAAAAATTCAATAATCCCGGAGCCTTGATAAGCTCATCAAACTTGCACATGCCGCCGTAGGGGGTGTGTAGCGAGGACCTTCGGATTGTTTTCGGGTTGGCCACGGGCTCCGCCGAGAGGGGGGCACCGGGTTCCGATAAACATAGGTAACACAGCACAAGTTGCTATGGCTCAAGCTCAAGGCGTGGCATTTGGGCATTAGGTGTTGTAGTTATTTTTTGATGTGCTTGTTGGTGTTGCCGGGGCACGACAAGTCGAGTCGAGCCGAGCCAACAAAAGGTCAACTCGACAAGTGAGTTAAATGACAAGGACCTCACCTTGCCTTGACGGCCTGGCCTGCCCTGGCCTGGTCCCGGCCGAGGACCGAGCACCGAGGCCCGTGCGTGTTTGCATGTTTGAGTCGATTGGCGACCCCAAAAATGAAACTTAACTTTGGCTTTGAATGTGGCATGCAACCCATAATGGTTTCCCTTTCGCTTTCAAAACAAAGCCCGCAGCTCCTTGGTGGAGGAAGCCAGCCCGTTTATGGTAGTGGCGCTACCGTTGTTGTTGTTCGTCCTCTTCCTGTTATTATTGGTGTTGTTGTGCTGCCCTTGGCCAATTGCGAGTGAATTTTGATGTTTTGACTGGCCATTCCTGAGGCCATTTGACAACTCTATAAAACCGGTGTCCTTAAACCCACCCTCCTTCTACTCTCTCTTTTGCTGGCATTGCTGGCCCCACATTGCTCTTCCTGCCACCCCCGCCCTAATAACGGTAATTGCCCGGAGAGTTTCGCGACTTTCAACTTAGCCACCAAACTAAAAGCGAAACTTCAAAAACCGTCTTGGCAACTGGAAAAGCGGAAGCCGAAGCTTTCGGCCGTGAGCTTTCCACGTCTCGGGCGAGCTTTCGTCCTGGCGAGGCGAAAATGTAAATGTCAGTCATGGAGTTCCAGTCGTCGGATACATGTGGAACACAACGAACACAGCAGGAGCCTTTCGCGTCTCATCCCCCGAATACAATGCGAAAAAGTCTCTACAAAAAATAGACACAAAAAACTCCACTCTGTGCATAAAATAATACTCCCGAATCGTGCAAAAAAAAGCGAATAACCAAAAAAATAGGTGTCTAACGGAATTAATGTGCGGGAATTGATAATGTGAAGTGGGTGTTAAGGTTCACCGTTATACCGTTATACCGTTAGTGAAATTAAACCAATACATTAATAATTCAGTTCAGTGAATGAAAGAGAGCAGAGCTAACAGAGATTCGTTGGGGAAATAACCGAAAATATATAGAAAAATTGATAGTAACTTCGACTTGGATAGTGGGTGAAGGGAAATTACAAGCCACACTCCTGGCCAACACCGCCGAGAGGCTCAACACGATTTGATAATAATTTAAGCTTGGCCGAAAAGCTCACGCCCCTCCCGTGTATCAGTTGAACTCAGTTTCCACTTTTTTTGTTGTTTTACGGTGAAAGTGCAACAACCACACGCAGATTGAGAGAAGGGGGACTGCCGAGAAAGAGCTGCTGCAGCGGAATTAGTGGCCCCGCTAGAGTCGCTGGCAGAATTGTCATCGTTTGGGGATTACGGAATTATCGGGATCCGTTTCATTAAAATGGATTTAAGTCAATGCCGATGCGCTGAGCTGCATTTTTGCATGGGATTATCGATTGTAATGCGCAGTCATCAAATTATGTTTGAACAACACCGCTGCAATAGCGATAGTGGCATCAGCACCACCAACAACATCATCATCAGGAGCAACAACAATCTCTGAATTGGCCTCTTTGTGACCCCTTTCGAAACGCGCCCTTTGACGCACCCTTCAGTTCAGCCCGCCTCGCTAAAGAAGAAGAGACTGCGTCTTATGAAACAATTGAAGCACCGGCCAAAGGAGCAAAGGAGCAGACAGAGACAAAAGCGCAGACCAAGGAGAAGAGACAACGGCAATTGCGACAGCAGCAACAACCAGCAATAACAACAGGAGCAACAACAGGAGCAGGAGCAGCAGCAGCAACAACAACAGCCACCACCAAAATCGCATCACATTTTTAAACGGCAATACGCAAAGTAAGTGAAGTGGAAGGAGAAGCAGACAGGGACGGCATATCCTTGCACTGGAAAAACAAAAATAAAACATGATTTTAAAATATATTCAATAACAGCTAATATTTAAAAGGGCTTTGCTCTCTATTCTTGTCTAAAAAAATATTTCTACTCCCTTAAGAATATTACGTATACGTAATGTGGTCTAGACTTACTCATATATTTTATTTTAAGTAGTTGTATGTATTTACGATAAAGATTATATATTTATTATTTATCAAATATAATTTTTTAACACTTTTTATTGCAATTTAATTTAGCTCAATAAAATCATACCCAGAACATACGTTGCGTATACGCAATGTGAGCCAGTGTACGCACAGGGCTTATTTACTTGAAGGTCTAAGCTTATTTACCAAACACAATAATTAGCCCTATCGTTTACATTACTATGTACTATTTTCCATCATTATTTTTTTAGAATTTAAAACAAAACATTTGTTTTTGGTGTAGCTGCGAAGGAGAGGTGCAAAAGCTAGAGTGCCGAGTGGAATGGAGTGGATGGGAGTGGAGATGCGTGGAGGAGAGCCAGAGTGTGGCGGGGTGAGCAGGTGAAGAGGCAGCCAAGTGAAGTGAAGCATTTGTCGCATTTTGTGCAGAATTCTCGCCGTAATTAATGTTGTGAGTGTGTGTTTTTTAAGTGTGTGTTTGTAAACTAGGTCACTAGGAAGTTAGCCCCCGTACGCGCCGTCCCTCGCCGTCCTTGCCACTGGCTCCCAACGTCAAAGGTGTCAACTCGCAAAATCTCCAACCACACCTTAGCTTAGTACATCCTACCTGTACGCTCACCGCTCCCCGCACCTCACCCCTCGTCCTGCACACCTCAACAGCATGATTAACGCCTCAGTGAGATTAACTGGCAAACAAATTTGAAGTGGTTGTGGTGGTTGAATGACTGACTATGTAAGTCCGGGTGTGTTGTGCGAAATGTGTGTGCCGATGGTTGGATGACTACCGCCGTAAGCATTTTCATTCAATAACCACCGGCACTCACACGAGGATACTCGAAAAAAATATGAATATGAAATGCAAATGGAAAATTTTTCGCTTGTATGCGAGCGAGTGTGAAAGAGAAATTATTTTTTCATTTGTCAAACATCGAAAGTCCCGCCCCTCGCCATAAAAAATTCACAAATATTTATCCTTGTACAACAAATTATAATTTGCTGACACAAATTTTAATACAATTTGAAGCCCATTACGAATTATTTCCACTCGACGCCCAAAAATACACCTGCAGCGCAGAAGCCACGTACACACAGGTGCATACGTGTATATGCTAATTAATTAAAGTATTCTAATGGCCCCATTTATACCGCTTATGTGGCGACGAAATATCTATCGATATCCCCACGGACAGTACCGCGCTTTAATGGCAAAGAAATATTTTTAAATATCTGTCATGTTCCATCTATATTTTTAGCCCCATCCAGACATATCTGTTTCTGAGTACGCGTGTATCTACCTCGCACTCGCAGGGACACACAAGATAAGGAGGCTTCCCCTACGTAAAAGTTTTCCTACGTTTTTGTAGGAAAAATTGCTGGCTGGAGTTTAGAACCTTGCCAGAGGGGCTGCGGACCAGGGCTGTGGGGGTGTAGCAAGTAAAAGCCATAAAATTCAGGCGCCGAAGCGCAAAATGCCCTTGCCTGGCACAAAAAAATGGGTGGAAACCTACAATAAAAAACTGAGGACAATCGAAAAGCGAAGAGAATAACAACAGAATAAATAGAAACTGCTTATTTATTTATTTGTTTCGACAAATCTCAATTGAAACAAAGCTTAAAAGCTTGGAAATCAAAACTTAAACAGAACCACCCAGACGGGGAGGCGAAAAAAGGACTCTGTCTGGTGGGGCGGCGGCGGGAGGACAAAGAGACAATTACTATTAAATCCAAGTTCAATTCGGTCAGCTCACAATTGAATTTGTTGCAGATTTGATTTGGCCTCATGTGGCTTGCGATAACTATTATCTGGGATTAGTGTGGAAGCCGGAGCGGCAGCACTCCGAATCCTAATGAGATTGGTTTAATTAAAATAAAGTTCCTTAACCGCATGGAATGAATTTAAATGTTTTGGGGATAGATTATCCGGTTGTTGGATTGGGTTATTGATTTTGGCAGAGCACATGCTTTTTATGGCCTTATTACCTTTCAGAGTGGCTCTAACTGACCTGAGCTAATCCGCATTGACTTTTCCGACCAATCACAGTTTACAATCGATAAACGGAGAATGTGTTGACATTTCTTTTATTTTATCATTAATATTTCATGAAGCTGGCTACGCAACATCTTGAGGGTATAAAATCACCGCAAAGTGGCGCTTATATTATTCATTCATGTCATTTTGTAATTCACAGCTTATTCGAGACGGAAGAACTAATAAAAAACTCATTTAGGATGCATACAGTTTCGTCAATTTTGGAGAATGGATTCCGCGGGCCTCTGGCTCGCACTCATTTATTTCAAAATTTGTTTAAAAGCATTTGCATACATTAGAAAGGAACACAAAACACAAAACAAGCTGGAACAAAAGCTCCTAAACCTTTAAAGAGATATACGCATATAGGAACAAATGAACGAAAATCCCGGCCTAATCCCGCATTAAGCGACAGCCAGATACATATCCCAGAAGTATGCAACAGAAAGACGTTTTAAATCCAACTGAGGAGAAGAAGGAAATCTTTTCGCCTGTTTTGTGTGGAAATACAACAATAGTTTTCCCCTCTTTGTATAAAGAGGATTATACCGAATAAATTTCGGCAGAATGTTAACACAAGATCATAATGTTCTGGGCCAAAAAAACGCTAGTCAGCAAATAAAAAAATTGATAGTCATTGCTTTTCGATTTAAAGATGGAAATCAGGACATTTTTAGTTAAAATATATGGCACATTTTTAAGTAGCCAGAGGAACCTCTGCTAAATGTATCTGGAATATTTGCTCCAAAGTACATCTGTGGATATTTGTGGTGGGGCCGACAACACACAGGGCATACCCCACTTTCAGGAACACACCAAAGTGTATAAATTGCTTACGTTTGCCCATGTAGTCATAAAAATTGCTTTGGCACATAAAACGAAGCTTGACGCTCGCTTTGGTTTGCCTTGGTTTGGTTTGGTTTCGTTTCATTCTGGCCCTTACCGTTTTGTCTCGTTTTGCCTCCGTCGCCGATGGGCTTGTTTTTTGGTGGGACCGATTCGGGGTCCTTCTTATATTTCTATTTGTATATTTGTATCGGTATTTGTATTTGTGTTCTCCGGCAATTCCCCGATTTGTATTTTGCGCGCTCGCCAATTTAGTAATCACATTTCAAGCGTTTGTTTCCCTCCTTTCCCGTTACAGGATATGACAAGTGATGGTGCTGTTACGTTTTGGATATTTTTGCTTTGTTTGATCGCCTCGCCGCACCTGGAGGGGGGCGAGGCCGGCAGGCCCGATGAGCTGCACATCGGTGGCATCTTTCCAATAGCCGGCAAGGGAGGATGGCAGGGCGGGCAGGCGTGCATGCCGGCCGCAAGACTGGCGTTGGATGATGTCAACAAGCAGCCGAACCTGCTGCCGGGCTTCAAGCTCATCCTGCACAGCAACGACAGCGAGGTGAGTACTGCCGTCAAGTGAGATAGTTGAGTGTGAGTTGGACGCGATAAGCCCTACTTACTCTATATGTATATACACCACTATATGCGACAGGGTCTCTGTCCTAGCCTCTCGAGTTCCGTGTCCCGTGTCCCATGTCCCGTGCCGACACATACCCTTGGGTGCCACTTATTTTGTTTCGTTTTTGTTTCTGTTCACTGATGACTGGAGTGCTGCTCCAACCAACTGGTTTCAGGCTGGCTGAGCACTGGCATTCATTAGCATATTTCTCTAGGGGATCGGGACGGGGCTCTGAGGACGAGGACGAGGGCCGGGACGAAAGGATGAGGTCGTTAACAGAGAACAAACAGTTTTATTATGATTCTTTTGCCATTGTGCCGCATTAAAGGGTATTTGCGCGCTGCGTTCCACAAATTGAATTCTCCGCAAAATCTGCCATGTCCAACCATATTTGGCAATGTCCCCGATTAATGGCATCCCATAAATTGTATTGGAGGCTTGGCTGAAGCACGTTCGCACTGCCAATAGCAATTACACCGCCAGAGTTGGGTTAATAGGGGCATTAAGTGCGTGATTTGTAATTAATAAAAGGTAGTTAACAAGAAATACATCCAGCAGAGTTTATTCAATCAGTGTCACGTCCTACATATCAGGATCTATACAAGTAATCCATTCTCAATAAACTAAAGAGTTAAATCTAATACACAACTATATATAGCTACAAATAATATTCTAGGTCCTAGAGTCTGGGAAAACTTAAATGAACACAGCCTCGCATTTAATTTGAATATTTTACGGCAACAACTATTTCATGTGAGTGGAGCCCCAGAAAACTTTTGTTAGCTAATAGAGCAACCACTATGAGACATAAATGGCCGCCATCTAAAGGGCCATATATCATTTTAAATGGCCAGTAAGCGTCGCAGCTTTCTAAACACAACAAACTCAACCAACTGGCTGGTATATCAATGCCCTTTGGCGCGAACATAAAATACTATTTTTATTTAGTTTCACATTTTTGCAGATTTTTGGTGTTTTTCATTTTAAGGGTCTGCGGTACAGTTGTTGCGGTTTTGACTACTTTGGTTTCCGTTTCGGTTTTGGTTTCGGTGGCTGCCTGGCCCTGCCTATTTATACGCGCGAACCTCATTAGTTTTAAGTGAGCGAAAGCTTAACTACTTGTTTTGAGTTTTGAATGAGGTCACTTTGCCCCGGCCCTGTCGTAGCTCATCATTTCAGTTATTTTTATTCAAGGCTGCCAGGAGGGACAGACACTATTCTAGTATATCCCTTATCCCTACTATCCTTAGACCACACGCCAACCAGATACGGACAGACAGATAAGGCCAGAGCCTGTAAAGTACAGGAGCTGGAGCGGGAGCTTGGGTAGTAGCAGGACCTCCGGTAAATTCAGTTCTGCCCTGTTCAGTTCTCAGTTCTCTGTTCTCTGTTCCGTATTGCTATGTCCTATGTTTTGTGGTCCCAGTATATTCTCTTCTGGTTAGTCCAGCTCAGTTCGCTTCGCTGGGCTGAGTCGAGGCGAGCCAAGCCAAGCCAGGCCGGCCCAGGACAGCTCGGGCGCGTTACGTTTGTGGCTTAGGCAAACAGCTTCCGTTAAATGCTGCATAATTAGTTGCCATCTCCCATGCCACATCACATGGCAAGCGACAAGCGGCAAAGGTCGCACGCAATGTTTGCCTTTGCCTTTGCCTGTGCCTCTGCCAGAGTCGCTGCCTTTTGCTTGACCTACTTTGATGTGTGAAAATGTCCCAGAGAAGCCCGCACAGAAGCACTGAGGCTGCGAAGAATAAGAATAATAAAAGTGTGGTTGGCTTGATTCAGCCAAACGAGGCAATGCCCTTTCTAACTTGTTTAGAGTCTAAATTTAATAAATAATCCAATTTGCAGGTAGAAAACTTCCAAACCTAATCCTTGATGCCTTGTTCTTAGAAGGCCAAGTTCGCTGGGCTTCCATTTGAATTATACAATGAAAACAATTCTGGAAATGACCTTTCGCTCTTGCCAAAATGCATTTAGGAAGAGCGCGCTCCCCAGGTCGAAAGTTCAAAATGTCCGGCCTATTTCAGATTGCGATCTAAACGCACACGGTTGACACATCCGTAAACGTGCCCGCCAAATGTACGTTGTACGTTTATGAATTACCTGTCGCTCAGTTCTGTGGCAGCCAAATGTCCGCTTCGTGATTTCGTTTTTATGAACGCATTCAGAGTTCAGAGCTGGACCGTTTGCGGCGGCTGGCCATTAAAATGATAGATAGGGAACGTAAATATAAAACCGATGTTTTACAGATGGATTACGGCTATAAGCCAACGTCCATCTAAATTCGTTAGACGTCTCATTTTGGCCGACATGAGGAGACTAAATACACTATACCCGGAGTAAGGGTACTTTTAAAAGGAGACACTAGGACATGCCTGGAAGCCCAAGCCCATATAACTAAACATAAATTGATGGGGGAGTAGGACAGGATAATACTTATGCATAAACAGGGGCTGGACATGAGAAGGACAACACAGCACAACAAAAAAAAAACAATTAGAAAGGTTGTTTACACGCAAACCGAGTAAGAAATATGAAAACTGTCGCCTCCTTCCCGGGCAGGACGAGGGTAGCAGAGGCGGAAACGACAAACAGCGAAAACGAGTTTGCCATGTAAATGAATGAATGGGAGAATGAGTAACTGAATGAATGAATCATTTATACGGTCAAACGTGGATATGTGTATCGCCCCCCAGAACCCAAGAACCCAATCCCCACGTGCGGACAAAATGAACAAAAATACGGAGAGGAAGCGACAGGCATTCCTGAATTATTCATTGTCATGAATGAATCCTGTTTAATTGATAAATACCATGGCTTGGGAATTAATAAAATGAAACATGAGAAAATATTGCCAGGTGGAGCCACAAATTAGCAAGGGGTTCGACAATGGAAATTGAAACATCTCCATTGTATCATATGTCTGCCAGGAAACTGAGTATCCTTGCAGAGGATAACCCATACCATGCGTTCAAATCATTAGTACTTGAAGTATTGAATTCCCTGCTCAATTCTAATTTTAACCAGTCCTATTTCCGCACACTTCCCACTTGGCAAATTAATCATAACCATAATTGTTTTCCAATGAAGACCCAGATATAAATTACATGGAACCGAATATTAATAACTCGTCAATGGGTAGCTGCCAGGAATGGACCGCCGTAATCAATAATTCCCGACAGCAGTCAGGCGAAACTTATTTATGTATGAATATTTATCGAGGAGTGACGCAGAAAATAATTCTTTTGGCAGCCCTCCGATTTGGCCTATTCCGCTAATTCACTTTCCCTCTCCCATTTCTCGGCAGTGTGAGCCCGGTTTGGGCGCCAGCGTGATGTACAATCTGCTCTATAATAAGCCGCAAAAGCTCATGTTGCTGGCGGGATGCAGCACGGTCTGCACCACGGTGGCGGAGGCTGCCAAAATGTGGAATCTCATTGTGGTAAGTGGCACTTGCATAATGCCAGACGAGAGAGTGCGACCTTAGCCTTATTCAAATACCCGCCCGCAGCTCTGCTATGGAGCCTCGAGTCCCGCCCTGTCGGATCGCAAAAGGTTCCCCACCCTATTCCGCACCCATCCCTCGGCCACGGTGCACAACCCGACGCGCATCAAGCTGATGAAGAAGTTCGGCTGGTCCCGAGTTGCCATCCTGCAGCAGGCCGAGGAAGTCTTCATTTCGGTATGTGGCCCAAAATCCAATTTCCTATTCCGTTTGTGACGCTAATGGAAATGCCATTTCAGACCGTAGAGGATCTCGAGAACCGATGCATGGAGGCTGGCGTTGAAATCGTAACTAGACAATCATTTCTATCCGATCCAACAGACGCCGTGCGCAATTTGCGACGCCAGGATGCACGCATCATCGTGGGACTCTTCTACGTCGTGGCTGCCAGACGCGTCCTGTGCGAAATGTACAAGCAGCAGCTCTACGGCCGGGCACATGTCTGGTTTTTCATAGGTAAGAAGTTTAATATAAGAGAGCCATGTCCTTTAATGACTCCTCTATTTAGGCTGGTATGAAGACAACTGGTATGAGGTCAACTTGAAGGCCGAGGGCATCACGTGTACTGTGGAGCAAATGCGGATTGCCGCCGAAGGACACCTTACCACAGAGGCCCTAATGTGGAATCAGAACAATCAGACAACAATATCCGGAATGACTGCAGAGGAATTTCGGTAAGAGGACAAAAGCATAACTGATTAAAATGAAAAGATAAAAATGATTTTTGCAAACAGGCATCGACTGAATCAAGCATTGATAGACGAGGGCTACGACATCGATCACGATCGCTACCCTGAGGGCTACCAGGAGGCGCCACTGGCCTACGATGCCGTTTGGAGTGTCGCTCTGGCCTTCAACAAGACTATGGAACGACTGACCTCTGGCAGCAAATCGCTTAGGGACTTCACATACACGGATAAAGAAATAGCCGATGAGATCTACGCCGCCATGAACTCTACCCAGTTTTTGGGTGTTTCGGTAAGTTTCTAAGTCAATCACACATCTCTTACACTATTAATGGAACTCAAAATTTCCTTCTAGGGTGTGGTAGCATTCAGTTCTCAGGGCGACCGTATTGCCCTTACCCAGATCGAACAGATGGTGAACGGAAAGTACGAAAAGTTGGGCTACTACGACACCCAATTGGACAACCTGACTTGGTTGAACACCGAGCAATGGATTGGTGGCAAGGTGAGCAAACATTCTATGTAGTTACCTTAGAAATATCAGTTGTGTCTATTGGGCCTCCACAAAAAGATTTCAACCAAAATGTCGGAAAATCAAAAAGATAAATCAAGAAAGTCCGCTGATGCCAAAAATGGGAAGGAACAAATACCTGACGATAACAAATCATCGGATAGTAGGGCAGTTGTCTTTGTGGGAAACGATGATTCGGATTCAAAGCCCAGAACCAGCCCAACCCCGAAGAAAGAGATGCAAAAAATCCCGAAAGAGAATCCGGGGGAAAGTAAATCCGGGAGACAATCTAGGGTTTCCCCAAAAACAATAAAAATTGCCCCGGATCCAAATCGGAGGTCGACTACACATACTTCAAGAAAAGCGATTAGTCCATTCGTAGTAGCCAAAAAGCCATTACCACCACGCGTCAGCGAAGAACTGCTGGAGGGCCCGAGAGTCTCGGATCGAAAATCCGAAAGAATGTCCGACAAAAAATCAATGTTCGGCAGTCAATCAATATTTTTAAGAAAAAAATCTCTAGACGATCGTATAGAACAACAAGAAGATAAGAAGAAACAATCGTCCCGATCGTCAAGCATTTCAAAAGAAAGAAAGTCGACTAAACCATCTTCTGATGACGAAAAACCTAGTACAAGCACTAAAACAGCAGATGCCATAGCACTTGAAAGTCTAGAAACCGAGGAAGGCGAAGAAGCCCGTGAAAGAGGCGTTACCATTTCAGAATGGGTCTCAAAAAAGACAATTAATAGCCAGGAGAGCTTCGATGTAGGTGACAAAGGGGTCCCCGTCGACGCTTTTGGTTCTGACGACGATTATGATGTAGAGGATAGTGAGGATACCGAGTACCTTGAAAAGATGTTGAGGTATGAAAACCGGCATACTCGGGATGGCATCGAATATAGAAGCATGGGTACCCAAAGTGATTTAGTCAACCAACGAAAGCCACCAACAAGTGGCCTCGATTGGTCTCTCTCCACAGATGCAACCGGGTCCGACGAGTCCACTTGGGAAGAGGGAATGTTGGAAGACGATGGCTTGTATGGGTCATCAACCATAAATAGCACGCAAAGTGTGGACGATCGATCCGTGATTCTAGCCGAAATAATCGACATAGGAAAATTAAAGGAACTGAAGCAGGATGATGATTCAGCACATGACTTTAGGGGAAGTCGTAGAATGGACAAAACAATCGACGAGATCAGATGCCCAAAAGTCACTGGAACAGCCAAGAATCACATCGAGGAAGTGGGATATCCTTCATCCACGGATGAGGATGAGGACAATTACGCAGAGAAAAATAAAAAGAGGAAAAGGTATTCTCTTCTTTGTAAAACTAAAAGCGAAACAGAAATATCGGATGTGAACCAACGATCTCGAATGAATTACATGCAGGCCAAAAAAGATTCAAGGCCAACGGGCCTCAATAAGTGGAGATTTCTCATAGAGGAGAACGTGTACGAGATCTCTGGCCAACCACAACAATTGAGGCAGAAGGACAAACTCTGTATTGGTAAACAAACTAAGAGTCATAGATCTATTGGTGTCAATACGGACATAAGCCGAAAGCCTGGCTCAAAGGATGAGGGTAGCGCCAAGGTCGCGGAACCAGTAGCAATCACAGTGCAGCCCACGACTTCTCATGGCAGATCACGAGAAGTGGGTGTCAACACCACTATTCCAGTGCCATTGTTACAACCTTACACATCCCTGATCCGACACCACAATCATGGCAGGTTGAGGGACATTGGAACCAACACGCCCAAATACTACGAGGCCTTTAACGATGGAAAATGTGTGAAATTTTCCGATCCGATCCACTCGGATGTGGGTTACATCAATAAATTGATTGTAAAAATCCCGAAGTCGACCGAAGACGTAGATCTGAAATCGCGCAGTCGGCTGTATTACGAGGACTGTGAGCATCACTTTCCGAAGAGAAACTGGCGACGGTACTACTACAAAAAGGACGAACAGGGAAGGCATGTATTCCGACGACCCAGTCGCTGGTTGTACACCATCCTCTTTACAATAGGCTATTTGCTTTTCGTATTACTCTTCGCCATGGCCTGGTTTGATCACGTCACATCCAACACAAGCGTTATGCAGCCAATGATCAGAATGGCCCAGCCCTCGTTGAGCTTTGCGCCAAGTGGATCAAGATCCAGCCCGAATTCCATTGAATTCGATCCCCGCAATGCATCGGAAGTAATGGAGAAGTATACCAAGGTACTCACGTTGATGGAGAAGTACGGCAACAATGGCCAAAACCCTCGTTTCGGACCCTGCGTTGCCAGCGAGAAGTTTGGGTATGAAATCGGCGAACCGTGTGTTTTTGTCAAAATAAACCGCATAATCGGCTTCAAGACCGATCCATTTACAGACGCCCGGAATGTGGTTAGAGGCAACATGGAAATGGTTGATTTCATGGCTGTGAGGAGCCTCCTAAACAGCATACCGTCCGATGCAGATCGCGAAGGTCGAACGTGGCTTCTTTGCAGTACGGGTAGCAAGAAGTCCGTCCAGATTGAATTTTATCCTGAACCTGCTTTTCGAACGCAATACACCGATATTGAGTCGAAAATAGAGTACATTTCCGAAAACCGTACCTCATTCTTCAGCCCCAAGGATTTGAACCGAATAGTGGCTCTCAAGATTAAGAATCTGCAGCCGAATGAACGCGTGCACGTAAAGTGTCAAATATTTGCCCGAAATATCAATCACGACGGACAGGGCTTGGGACATGTTTCTTTTTACGTGATTCTCGCCAACAAAAAAAATCGAGAAAAAATGCACAAAGTTCTTAGACATGATTCATTATAAAATTATTATTATGTGAAATTTATGCTTGTACATTCTCAATTGTGTATTAAAATCGTTTTGAAATATTGTAACAAATTGTTTGATTTTTATTGTAGGTTCCGCAAGATAGAACAATTGTCACGCATGTCCTGCGCACCGTGTCCTTGCCGTTGTTTGTATGCATGTGCACAATCTCCAGTTGCGGCATCTTTGTGGCCTTTGCGTTGATCATCTTTAATATATGGAATAAGCATAGAAGGTAAGGAACCTTTAAGCCTTATTAGAATTCATTTTTATTAACCGTATTTCAATTTTAGAGTAATACAGTCCTCGCATCCCGTTTGCAATACGATCATGTTGTTTGGTGTCATCATTTGTCTAATATCTGTCATCTTACTGGGTATTGACGGCCGCTTTGTCAGCCCGCAGGAATATCCAAAGGTGGGGAAGAGTCTCTCTTTTTTTATCAAGCCATCTGTATAAATATTATGCTTATTTCTTAACAGATATGTCAAGCTCGAGCTTGGTTACTATCCACCGGTTTTACATTAGCATATGGTGCTATGTTCAGCAAGGTCTGGCGTGTGCATCGATTTACAACTAAAGCAAAAACTGACCCAAAGGTAGGAACTTTAAGCTTAAATTCAAATTATTAAATAGACTGCTTATCGTGAATTTTTATTTCAGAAAAAGGTGGAACCTTGGAAGCTATACACCATGGTTTCGGGCCTCTTATCAATAGATTTAGTGATATTACTCTCATGGCAGATCTTTGATCCGCTGCAGCGTTATCTCGAAACATTCCCACTCGAAGATCCAGTATCTACTACTGATGATATTAAAATACGTCCAGAGCTTGAGCATTGTGAAAGTCAACGCAACTCCATGTGGTTGGGTGGGTACTCCACCATTTAAAGTCCTGGATCGCCCTTTCACATAATATTTGATGTTTTGGTTTCAGGTCTTGTTTACGGCTTCAAGGGTTTAATCCTGGTATTTGGCCTCTTCTTGGCCTACGAGACGCGCTCTATTAAAGTGAAACAAATCAACGATTCACGTTATGTGGGCATGAGCATCTATAATGTAGTAGTTCTCTGTCTAATAACAGCTCCGGTGGGCATGGTCATCGCATCGCAACAGGACGCGTCCTTTGCCTTCGTTGCTCTAGCTGTGATATTCTGTTGTTTCCTAAGCATGCTGCTGATATTTGTGCCAAAGGTCAGTGCTTCACATTTAAACTTAACCACAAAGTAATAAAATAGTAAACCAATCTCTAGGTAATTGAGGTCATACGACATCCGAAGGATAAAGCTGAATCGAAGTATAATCCTGATTCAGCCATATCGAAAGAGGATGAGGAACGCTATCAGAAATTGGTTACCGAAAATGAGGAATTGCAACGATTAATAACACAGGTAATTTAAAACAATTTTAATATTGCAGATATCAAAGGGAAAAAGGGAATCGAAATACAAATCGTTTAAGGTATTCCGCTCAAGAATTGGATGAATATTGCCAAAGATATAGCCATCGCTGAGGGCCATATTGGGCCTCCCATGCATTTTTGATTATTTCGAAGGGGATCCCCCAGAAAATGGGACAAAAATCCAAAAAATAATTTGTGTTTAGATTTTGATGCAGATTGAAAGGGAATCGAAATACAAATCGTTTAAGGTATTCCGCTCAAGAATCGGATGAATATTGCCAAAGATATAGTCATCGCTGGGGGCCATATTTGGCCTCCCATGCATTTTTCATTATTTCGAGGGGATCCCCCAGAAAATGGGACAAAAATCCAAAAAATAATTTGTGTTTGGATTTTGATGCAGATTGAAAGGGAATCGAAATACAAATCGTTTAAGGTATTCCGCTCAAGAATCGGATGAATATCGCCAAAGATATAGCCATCGCTGGGGGCCATATTTGGCCTCCCTTGCTTTTTTGATTATTTCGAAGGGGATCCCCCAGAAAATGGGACAAAAATCCAAAAAAAAATGTGGATTTAGATTTTAATGCAGTTTGAAAGGGAATCAAAATACAAATCGTTTAAGGTATCCCGCTCAAGAATCGGATGAATATTGCCAAAGATATGGCCATCGCTGGTGGCCATATTGTGCCTCCCATGCATTTTTCATTATTTCTAAGGGGATCCCCCAGAAAATGGGACTAAAAATCTAAAAAGAAAAGTGTGTTTAGATTTTGATGCAGATTAAAGGGGAATCGATATACAAATCGTTTAAGGTATTCCGCTCAAGAATCGGATGAATATTGCCAAAGATATAGCCATCGCTGGGGGCCATATTTGGCCTCCCATGCATTTTTGATGATTTCGAAGGGGATCCCCCAGAAAATGGGACAAAAAATCCAAAAAATAATTTGTGTTTAGATTTTGGTGCAGATTGAAAGGGAATCGAAATACAAATCGTTTAAGGTATTCCGCTCAAGAATCGGATGAATATTGCCAAAGATATAGCCATCGCTGAGGGCCATATTTGGCCTCCCATGCATTTTTGATGATTTCGAAGGGGATCCCCCAGAAAATGGGACAAAAATCCAAAAAATAATCTGTGTTTAGATTTTGATGCAGATTGGAAGGGAATCGAAATACAAATCGTTTAAGGTATTCCGCTCAAGAATCGGATAAATATTGCCAAAGATAAAGCCCTCGCTGGGGGCCATATTTGGCCTCCCATGCATTTTTCCTTATTTCGAGGGGATCCCCCAGAAAATGGGACAAAAATCCAAAAAATAATCTGTGTTTAGATTTTGATGCAGATTGAAAGGGAATCGAAATACAAATCGTTTAAGGTATTCCGCTCAAGAATCGGATGAATATCGCCAAAGATATAGCCATCGCTGGGGGCCATATTTGGCCTCCCTTGCTTTTTTGATTATTTCGAAGGGGATCCCCCAGAAAATGGGACAAAAATCCAAAAAAAAATGTGGATTTAGATTTTAATGCAGTTTGAAAGGGAATCAAAATACAAATCGTTTAAGGTATCCCGCTCAAGAATCGGATGAATATTGCCAAAGATATGGCCATCGCTGGTGGCCATATTGTGCCTCCCATGCATTTTTCATTATTTCTAAGGGGATCCCCCAGAAAATGGGACTAAAAATCTAAAAAGAAAAGTGTGTTTAGATTTTGATGCAGATTAAAGGGGAATCGATATACAAATCGTTTAAGGTATTCCGCTCAAGAATCGGATTAATATTGCCAAAGATATAGCCATCGCTGAGGGCCATATTGCGTTTTCATAATTTAAAAATTTGACAAAAAATTGAAGCTTAAAAACGTTTTCAATCGAATTGACAAATTTTGTACGAAATATGAACAAGTACATTTGGTAATGAATATTATTTCAATTACAGAAAGAGGAAAAGATACGAGTCCTGCGACAGCGGTTGGTGGAACGAGGCGACTCCAAGGGCACAGAACTGAATGGGGCAACAGGTGCCGCCTCTGCCGCCGGCGCAGCGTCATCTTCGCAGCCCGCTTCCCTCATGAGCACATCGGCACATGCCACACCTGCCGCCACACTCGCAATCACACAAGGTGAGTCCTGGGATCTAGTTCAAGGATATTCCCATTAGCCCGCTGCATGTGGTATCCTAGTATTGTTGGTACAGCTTTTGACGTACTTAATCGTTATGTTTCCAATTTTAAATAGAGATTTTAGCCATTTTCGTGGGTATTGACACAATTGATTAGGACCAGCCAGTGGAGCTCAAAGGTTATGGTTGCTTATGTTAATGCTATCAAAGTTTCACAATTCGTGTGCTTTAGTAAATGGCACAATATACAGATGTAGTACTTTACGCAACAACCACTCACTTTTTCTTGTTCTCACTTTCACTATCGCTTGACTGTAACTGATATTAACTTAAAAACTAATGT
Source organism: Drosophila ananassae (assembly GCF_017639315.1). Taxonomy (NCBI): domain Eukaryota; kingdom Metazoa; phylum Arthropoda; class Insecta; order Diptera; family Drosophilidae; genus Drosophila; species Drosophila ananassae. Next base: position 27,949,158 of record NC_057930.1, read on the forward strand.
TACTAACCATGCTTTGTACTAACCATGTTTTCCTTCAATTTATATATTAACGTAAAACCAATTTATTTTTCAGATACTCATGAGCATCGTACATGAAAAAACTTGTCAATTTCCTTTGCGTGATAGGTGAATTATACAGAAAATATAAAATTCAACAGTGACGTCTGACAGAAGAAGGATTTAATAAACAGAAGCGTACTTAATAAACTTTGTATCAACTTTAAGCTGAGCTAAATAAGTGAATTGGTAGCAGCAATTTTGTAGAATAATGAAATATGTATTGTACCTTAAACGTGTTTAGAATTAATATTGAAAACGAAATACTTTTAACTTAAAACCTAAAAAACAGAAAACCCAAAGGAAAAATCGCTATAGCGTCTGAACTAAGCAAATTGTTAGGCTTTAACGTTGAAACCGAAAACCAAAAAGTTTTAGTAAGTCGAAGAAATACCTAAGCAGATCATGTTAAAGTTAGTCATTTTTAAACACAATGAGGGTAATGAAACTGTTGGAGACTAAATATTCACAAACTGTTAGTGAATATTGTTTTGGTTCGAACCTCTTTTGCTCAGTGCTGTCTCCTAGAGCTCTCTATATTGTATGCATAGATGAAAATGTTTAGAAAATTAAAAAGATCACCCAAAATGGCGGCCTTCTCCCACTTCCTTATTATAATTTAGCCAGAATTTTCGATGAACCAGGTCGCGGAAAAACAGAACCCCACTCCTAGACTTCAGGAACCAAACTTTACTGTGTGTACATCTCTCAGACCTCCTCAGCGAGGGGGACTCGGCTTGATTCCTTATTAGCTAAGTTAGCTTTAGAAACTTTGTATAGATCCTTGTGTGTGTCCGTGTGAAAAGTGCACTCGATAAAAGTTTTAATAGTTTACAAGTCGTAAATCGTAAATGGTAAATCGTAAATAGCACAAATCGAATGAAAAGTCTAGCAAATCGTAGATAATGAAGGGATATGTATACATATAGCATAGACTAGTGTAGCATCAAAAATTAATATTACATGAGACGGTACATGGGTGGTTCATGGCTCAAGCAACGTTTTAATTTTTATGTACTGTTATACATAGACAAATTAAACAAGTAATGAGACGTTTTTGAACCTACTGTAAGTTCTAAAATTGCATTTATAAAGAATATATATTATACACAGGAAATAAAAAGGAAACCGAACATAAATGAGCGCATCGTTATATAGGAATTGACTTTATTTAAACTAAAACTAAAAAAAAAACAAAAAAACTGAAGCCTATTAAAAAAGATGAACTCACTCACTCACATTACATTACATGCAGTCTTTCACTCACCTTTGAAATAATTCAAGTCTTTAACTTAAATCACCAATCACATCGACTCACATTTTCGCATCCAATCACCACAAAAATGAACAAAATCCATAACGAAAGTGCTATAAAAACATACATAGACAACATCAAATTCCTACGAAATGAAAGACTTTAAAATCTAAGCCGTTAATGAATGGAATAAAGTAATACAATTGAGAACTATACACACGATAAACAATGAGTATGTATAATTATTGAAATATATATATGAAATTTACACACTTGGCAGAAACATCTCTAGTACATTGTAATTTGTTAAGGATCGTTGGAATTTGTAGTTTAATTGGATTGTAATTCATACACATATAGGGAACGCTGTTAGGGTAGACGTGTAACTCGAGATCATGTATATTGTATATAGAACATTAGCTGCGACTCCTTAAGAAAAAATAAAAACAGTAAAAATCACACCCAAACCAGGCCAACAATTGCAATATTAATGGTAATCCAATATTAGTTTTCGAATCAGCATCGTTAAATTTGCTTTTATCCTCGAATCACAGCCGAAAGAAGAACTTTTAGTAAATTAAGACACACTTTAGCCAAGCTAATTGTTGTAAAATAAAACGAGTACATAGTAAAACAGAAGCAAAAGATCCAGATTTATTTCAAATAAAACACAAAGCAAGTGAAAATCTACTGTTAGTGACAAAATAATCGTAAAACCACAACAAATGGTAGCAATATGCAGGAAAAGGTCAAAGTATAAAACTCGGTATGTTCTTATGAATGTAACATTAACGAATTAATTTAAAGTTTAATAAAACGGAATAAATGAGAATTTTACTGAATAAAAAACCAAACAGAATTCAAGAAACACTCGAGTACAACTTTCTTGATTGGGGCCTTGGGACATATTTTATTTATAAATTTATTTCAATTAAAATTTTATTTGCTGCCATTTATTTATCCACCCACAAATATTCTTTCTCAAAATGCAAATCGCTTTCGATAAGCCAACATTTTATTTTGCATTTACTCGTGCCGCATTTTTAATAAGGGATTCAACAACCTTTTCGCATTAAATCACCAGATGGATTATTAATGCAATCGGAACATTGTAACTTATTAAAGTGCTGAATAATTCATTGGGATTATTTACAAGTTCATAACTAGAAAGGGGCTCTGAGTACTCAGGCACAATCTCAAATTTTGTAATAATTTTCGATGCATTTTGACTCAATTAGCGGTTCATTTAATTTTAAGGACGTGACCCATTAGACTCCCAATGCTACTCAGGGTTCACTGCTCAGTTAATCATCTTCCAGATGCACACACTTATGCTAATTCCAGCCAGCTCCCTAAAAGTATTTTTAAAGTATTACCAAATAAATTCCACATATGTGTGTATATTCCTTCCGCTTATTTTTGCTAATTTTAAGTCCCCCCACTTGGCAATTGCCAGTGTCCGGCAGCCGGGGGCCTGTATAACAGATTATAACAAAGCCAAGCTTTAAGCTCTGCTCCAAGTGGAGCCAAGCCAACATATTAAGCCGTCTCCAGGCCAATCTCTTGCAGTGAGCGGGCTCAGCTCGAATCGAACGGAGGTGTTGTGACCAAGAAGATAATATCAGAAACCTAACTGATCCACCGGGATTAACCAAAATGCATTCTTTGAGATTACCAAGTCTGGGGCTGGTCTTGTGCCTGATTGGCGTCCTCAGCGGGAGTGCGTCGGCCAAGCTGGAGGAGAAGTTCTCGTGGAAGCAGCTAACCTTCGACTGGCCCACCCCGGAGGCCGAGGCGGAGGCCAAGTCTAATGGCCACTACATCGAGGAGAACAACCTGCCACTGGGCGTGGAGCGCTGGCAAAACAGAATCTTTGTCACTGTGCCAAGGTAAATTACCATATTCATAACCGAAAAACGGCCAACTAAAATTCGTGCTCACCCGTACTTACCTTTTCTTTTTTTATTATTTACCTTTTTTGTTGGTTCGGTTTGTAATTAAATGTCAAGCTAGACTTGCAAAACCGTTTGAGTATCGAGAAGGAAACCGGTTCCAAGCTGGCTAGTTAACTTGATCATTTTTTCTGCCTTGTGTAAACTATTTTGCATTTCAAATCGCACAGTAGTTTCTAAATGCAAATCTGAACATCCAATTAAATTAAAATTAATAAGAGAAAACACCTGACCGGAAAATTCTATGGAAAATAACCGATCCGATTCGAGTTGAAACCTTCGAAGCTGGCGACCATCGTAGTGTGACGTCACCACTTTTTGGGACTCACCCAGATAACCTTAATGGGGAAAAAGTCCCAGAAACAATTCCCGTTTTCGGAAGCTATTAGTAATCAAAACAATAAACAAAAAACGTCATCATCGGATGGAAAAAATACGGAATATTTTAGTTCGAAGAACTGATCTATTAATCATTAAACAAAATCATTATAAACTAATCAATAACTCGTAGATATTAGTTTGTAATTATTGATTTAGTCTTTTGATCTGCACGCAATTAAAATGTTTTAATTTTCCATGATTTTCTAATATAAAATGGACTTTGGTTAAATTAAATTTCAGATCACGTTAAAGGGCTTCAGTTACCCTGAGATACCTCTAGTTTCATTGATAATTAAAAACTAATTAAACAACTTTCATTGAAATTTACCTTAATGATATATTTATCTTTCGATTGCAATTCCTTTCTAAAATCAGGTGGAAGGCTGGTGTTGCTGCCACCCTCAACTATATCGATCTCAACTCTACAGAGAAATCCCCCAAGCTGCATCCCTATCCCAGCTGGGAAGCCAACAAACTTCCCATTGATGTTCAGCCGCAGGATCAGAAGACACCATCGGGCGGACGTCTAGATGCTGACAAGGCTCAGGATGCTGGAGTTCAGCTAAAGGACAACTCCACCATTATTTCCACATTCCGCATTCAGGTCGACGTGTGCGATCGTCTGTGGGTTCTGGATACTGGTCTGGCCGACATCCTCGGAAATCCCAAACAGATTACACCAAACTCCATCCTGGTTTTCGATCTGAAGACTGATACTCTGCTGCGTCGATTCACCATTCCAGCTGATCAGACCAAGGAGGATACTTTCTTTGCCAACATTGTAAGTTTACAATTAATTTAAAAAAAAAAAGCGTTAATCCAAAAAAATATAAATCCACATGTAGATTGTAGATGCCGATCGCTCGGAGTGCCAGGATGCCTTTGCCTATGTTCCTGACTTGGGCGCCTATGGAGTCATTGTGTACTCCCTGAGGAACGACAAGTCCTATCGCGTTAAGCACAACTTCTTCCACTTCGACCCGCTGCAGGGAGACTTCAACGTGGCCGGCGTAAACTTCCAGTGGACCGATGGAGTCTTCGGTATGGCCGTTGGCCCCATGAACCCTGATCACACGAAGGATATCTACTTCCATGCCTTGGCCAGCACCAAAGAATTCAAGGTCTCAAACCGCGTGCTACAGAATGAGTCGCATGTGACTGGCGGAGATTCTTATTATGACTTCAAATATGTGGGCGACCGTGGCATGAATGGCCAGTCCACAGCCGAGGTCTTTGATCCCGAGACCGGCGTTATTTTCTACACTCAGGTGAACAAAGATGCCATCGCATGCTGGAACATCAAACGACCATACACTCCGGACACCCAAGGCCTGATCGATTCCGATTCACACACTCTGGTCTTCCCCAACGACATGAAGATCGACAGCGAAGGAACCGTCTGGGTTCTTTCGGACAAGATGCCGATGTATCTGTACAAGGAGCTGGATCCCTCAGCCGTCAACTACCGAATTTTGATGGGCCAGAATCGAGATCTCATCAAGGGTACACCGTGTGAAATGTAAACAACCGGTGTAGCAAAGACGTAACAGAATCTTTTGAAAAACATAATTCGAAGCTATTGGGTTAAAGATTTCTGGAACATCCTTGTACATTTTGGTCCAAGTTTTGTGACGCGGTGCATTTTTGTATTTACACTATGAAATTATTTTTGTTAGTAAGTCTGCTTAATAAAATATTAAAATGTGATTGATTCAGTTTTGATTTGTTCCTAAATTAAATGTCAGATTTCAGCAAGTTGTCGGCCAGTTGAACCTTCTCTCCAGGCTTAAAAGCAGGCATGCCCAAATATGGGCAGGTGGAGCAGCGAAAAGCGTCACCCAGGTAGCACTAAACGATTAAAGAAATAAGATGTTAATAAACATAAATAGCTTCTTCCAAAGACCTGCTCTCTCTCCTATTACACTTACATTGCCGCAGCTGGACTTGGCGTTCTCTGTGGCCGCCTTGCTCTGCTTCTCGCTCTCCAGCTCCTCGGCCAGACCGCATGAGCAGTTTTTGCACGCCTTGCGCTTGCCCGTAGTGCTGCAAACGCGAAGACCGGCCGGATCCGGCTTCTGCTTGTCTTCCTCATCCAGTAGATCCTCTTCATCGATTAGCTCCTCATCATCACCGCTAATTTTCCAGACGTTCAGGGCACTGGCGTCCTTCTTGGCAAAGGACAGTCGAGCCGATGAGCCGGTTTCGTAACCTGGTTTCTCAGCAGTCAAAGCATCATCCGCATCCTCGCGACAATTTATAAAGCCGGATAGCTTGACTTCCTGCAACAGGCTGCCTGCCGGTCCAATGAAGGCCACCAGGTGAAGTTTTCCGCTCGGCTTCAACATGTGCAGCAGCTTTACGTAATTATCAGTCAACTGGGCACACTCGATCACAATCAAGTCGAAACTGGAGTTGGCGTAGGAGGCTGAAATGCACCCAGGTTTCCAAATAAATCCGCTGACTCACTGGCTAGACAAAAAAACAAGATACTCGCACGCAACTTACAGAACGACAGACGGTGAACATTTTCCAGGGCCACTTCGCCTCCGGTGGCTGACTTCACTTTCTCCACGCGCTTGTCCAGATCGGCGCTGTCAGTCCATATGTATAAAGTTTTCTGCAGTCCTTTAAATTGTTCCATTATCACTGAGTTGCTAGAATATCTACTAAGTTCATGCACCGCTGTTTGATTTCGCAATTAGTTGTGGAAGTCTCTCGACTGCGATATCGATTGTGTCTGCCGATAGACGTGCTGTTCACGGATACGTTCTTCCCAGTAATATATACACTGTAAAAAATATATTTACCTTGCGTAGAGTTATATTTTTTCAATTAACAAGCATCTAATTTTAAAAACTGTTTCCAAGAATTCTTTAAATGTGTATAGTTATTATTATACTATGAAAAATATAAGCTCCTCTTACATATCACAGTATGTGTTTGCTGTGAAGTGGTGCTAAGTCATTGGTCTCATGAGTATATGGTAAATAATAAGTTACACTTTTCGATAAACAAGGGTTTAAAAATGTAGTAAAATAGTAACATTTTGATGAGAATATAAATGATGGGACCTAAAATACCCTGGAACTTTGCCTGTCCCCTCCATTCAGTGTTGTGCAACGACCAATATACCGGTAAATGGCGACTATCGTAAATAAAAGTCTATCGATAGTTCGATTCACCGTCAACATCCTCACTCACTTTTTTAGTTGTAGCATAAATATAACTCGAGCACTAGTCGCAGCGTTAAATACAAGCCAGCCGCTAGAACCGCCAGTCGCTAGTCAAGTGCTTCTTAGACATAAATATGTAATACCGGTGCTTAGAGCTAAATTAAATCCACCCACAAGAGCAATAACAACAAAGCGAGTCCGCGGCCAAGAAGAAGAGTGCGTGAGAGAAACGACAGCTGCTGGTCGTGTGTGTTGGTGCAGGATAACAAATACAAAACAGCGAAAACGACAACAACAACAAATAGTACGCAAGCAGTGTCAAAGTGCCAAAAGAATTTGCCAAAAAAACCAGAAAGTATACCTGCCGGTCCACAGTTTACGATTCACAGAGCTCAATGCAGAAGACATGTGCATAAATGAAGAGCTACAGCCAATTTAATTTGAACGCCGCCGCCCCGCCCGCCATCGCCTTCGAGAACGCAGCCGCAGCCGCAGCTGCACTCCACCCGAATCCGAACGGATCGCCGCTGGACCACAGCCACCACCAGCAGCAGCCACAGCAACGCCAGGACATGCCGCACTTTGGACTGGGCAGCGGTCCCCAGCCGCCGGCGCAACAGCAGCTACAAGTGCATCACCAGCAGCAGCAGCAGCAACAGCAACAACAACAGCAGCACCAGCAAATGCAAATGTCCTTGCTGCCAGGACCCTACCGGCCGCACATCGAGGAGAAGAAGCTGACGAGAGATGCCATGGAGAAGTACATGAGAGAGCGGAACGACATGGTCATCGTTATCCTGCATGCCAAGGTGAGGAGGGGTGTCCTTCCAAGAAGGAAATTGTCATGGGGTAGTGTGGAAGGTGTCTTCCATACTAAGGTTCTTTAAGTTTTATAAATAATTGCTAAATAAAACGTACAAATAGGGGAAAATGTTTTAAATATTCCTTTACCAAGGAATGTAACAAAATAATTATCGTTAGAAAATAAAATAGAGGTAACAACCAAAGTGGTTAATGTTTAAGGAAGTCCTTGTAGTAATTTTCTTTTTGAAAAAAGATTTCTTGAAAATAACACCTTAAAAAAAAGAAATCTGAAATAAGGATAATAACTATACTTTTCCAATTAAAGCCAAAATTAAAAAAGAATTTTAGGAATAAAATTTTTTTGAAAATATCCAAACTCACAATTGTTGGTACTGTCCAATTTTGATCCTTTAAATTTAAACTGCAAATGAATATTTAAAACTCAGAGATTAACGATCTGACAGGTCAGTCGGGGCCCTCCACCTAACCGACCCTGCATTCTGAGGTGCTTTTCCATTGTCCACTTTAAAGTGTTACACATTTGCGGTCTGGCGAAGGCAGATACAAAAAAGTGGAATAAAATTGTCGCGGTTTGGTTGGCGGTGGCGATCTTCAAGCGCCGACTGCCGCCAAATGCGAATCCTTCACACTCGAATGCCCGCAAATTGAGCAACGCGAGCCCGGTCCAGTCCGCAATGAAAATAATTGAAATTAATTACAGAAAATTAACAAACTGCATTGCTTGCGGTTTTGATATGATTTGCCGATAATCTGGACGCCAATTTGTGCTAATTGAGTCTCCCTGCACCTCGGTGGGTGCACTGTGGTGCTGTCTTACTTTCAGGTGGCCCAGAAGTCGTACGGCAATGAGAAGCGCTTCTTCTGCCCGCCGCCGTGCATCTATCTGTTTGGCAGCGGGTGGCGGCGGCGCTACGAGGAGATGCTGCAGCAGGGCGAGGGCGAACAGGGAGCCCAGCTGTGCGCCTTCATCGGGATCGGGAGCAGCGACCAGGACATGCAGCAGCTAGATCTCAACGGCAAGCAGTACTGCGCCGCCAAGACACTCTTCATCTCGGACTCGGACAAGAGGAAGCACTTCATGCTCTCGGTTAAAATGTTCTACGGCAATGGCCACGACATCGGCGTGTTCAACTCCAAGCGCATCAAGGTGATATCGAAGCCGTCCAAGAAGAAGCAGTCCCTGAAGAACGCCGACCTGTGCATAGCCAGCGGCACCAACGTGGCCCTGTTCAACCGCCTGCGCTCCCAGACCGTCTCCACGCGGTACCTGCATGTGGAGAACGGACACTTCCACGCCTCGTCCACTCAGTGGGGTGCCTTTACGATACACCTGCTGGATGACAACGAGTCGGAATCCGAGGAGTTCCAAGTGCGCGACGGCTACATACACTACGGAGCCACCGTGAAGCTTGTTTGTTCAGTAACGGGCATGGCACTTCCGCGTCTGATCATCCGGAAGGTGGACAAGCAAATGGCCTTGCTGGAGGCCGATGACCCCGTCTCTCAGCTGCACAAGTGCGCCTTTTACATGAAGGACACGGATCGCATGTACCTCTGTTTGTCGCAGGAGAAGATCATCCAGTTTCAGGCCACTCCTTGCCCCAAGGAGCCCAACAAGGAGATGATCAACGACGGCGCCTGCTGGACAATCATCTCCACGGACAAAGCCGAGTACCAGTTCTACGAGGGCATGGGTCCTGTGGCGTAAGTGTCCTCTACTTCCCTGAAAAGTTCTTCGACTTACGCAAAGGTTTTCTCCATTTTAGATCCCCAGTCACTCCAGTGCCAATTGTCAACTCCCTGAATCTCAATGGCGGCGGCGATGTGGCCATGCTGGAGCTCAGTGGCGACAACTTTACGCCCCATCTTCAAGTGTGGTTCGGGGACGTCGAGGCCGAGACCATGTATCGGTGCACGGAAACGCTCTTGTGCGTGGTGCCAGAAATCTCCCAGTTTCGCGGCGAGTGGCTCTGGGTAGGTCGGATAACTTTAAACTAAAAATATCGCCTCTAACTCTTCTTCTATGGCAGGTACGACAGCCCACACAGGTGCCCATATCCTTGGTGCGAAACGACGGCATTATTTACGCCACCGGGCTGACCTTCACCTACACACCCGAGCCAGGTCCCAGGCCGCACTGTAACTCACAGGCCGAGGATGTGATGCGGACCCGGCACAATAACAACAATAACATCACTAGCATCAGCAACAATAACAACAGCAACAATGCGGGGTCGCCGGCCGGTGGCAACATGCAACAGCAACAACAGCAGCAACAGCACCAGGCGCTGCCCTCCATCTCAGAAGTGCAATGGAATAGTCACGGTAGCGGCTTGTCCTGAGTGCAGGACTATTGCATCGTACACTTATATATCCTAAGTTATTTATAGTTTTTACTGGAGACTTTAGTTTGTAGATTGACAATTTTTCTCATACTGATTTTCCACCTGTCATGCCGTGCAGCGTGAACACTGTGTCCTACCCTCCTCTCTAAAAAGAATCATCCTATATACACATACCTAGTACTAGTTTTGGAACCAATAGATTTGTAAATGAAAGACAAGATTGTACATAAATCGAGAAAGCTCACTGACACACGTATATCTTTATATATATATATCCTTGTATGTGCATGCAAGTTCATATACAATTTAACTTGTAACTCTAGTTAAATATACAATCGATATAAGTCTATAGACGATTTTTGAAGCTGCGGCTAAAATATTTTTTTAATTTCGTTGCGGCGAATTTCCAAAGAGTGTGCCGAGAGGAAGAGTACAATGAAACGTTGGCCTTGCCATAAGAAACATTCCATTTTCCCTCTGAAGTTTCCAAAAAGTCATAGACAAGTCACGGAGGGAGACATTTTTCTTTTCACATAGCTTTGGCACCAACTCCTTGGAAGTTCGCAGCAACCACAGTCTCATACAATTTTTGTAATATAGAATCGTGAAAAGACGGAAATGCGATTTGTTTAAGCCTAAGAGAAAGCCTAAAGTAAATAAATCAAGACGAAACCCAAATTTATGACCAACACCGAAACCAAAAACCATGTCAGTTTAAGTTTTGGATTTAGCGTGATTTGACTTTATTCTTGTCCACCGCTCTGGTTTAAAATGAGGTGGGGTGCTGGGGGAGGGTAGATGGCCTTAAATTGCTGTGGGAATTCGGCCCAGTATCGTGTGAATATTTTTGAACAAAACAAGTGCAGCTCTTCCCACGATGGCTACCTACTTCGGCGCAACCCCCTTGGTGGCCCGACTTTAATTATAGTTTGGTCTGGAATTGCTGAACGCCAAGTCAAGAAGCAAATACACATCTATATTTGTATATATAACACTATTGTTTCCGTTTTGGCCAAGTTAAGGGACAGAATTTTCTCACAGCCCAAAAAGCGATAGAGCTACGGCTGCTGCTGCTGCTGCTGCTGTGAGAAATTTAACTGCCTTTTGTGAATATTTATGCAGTTGTTGCTTTTACAGATTTACAAATTAAGATTCGCAGTTTTGAATTAATTATCGCTCACTTCCGCTCGCTGGAGTGGGAAGAAGGTTACCTGCAAAGCACTAAAACTCATCTCCCGGCTGGGAGACACATTTCTTATCAGAAGTCAGCCAAGCAATGAGAACCCGGCCCGAGCCCGAGTGCAACCCCTAAGATTTCCACTGCACCATTTTGTGAGAACGAAAGACTCAAACAACAAACCTCAGTTGCGTGATGATGATGATGTGGATTTTGACGGAAAACCCACCACCAAACGGCTCGGGGCTGGCAATTGGAACTGCAACCTCTTAAGGTCGCCGTCGCCGTCTTATAAGAAGCTGAATATGAAATTAGTTTGGAATTTTTAATGAACCATTCCTTCGCATTTCCCCCGCCGACTAGTGGGCAGGTGAGTGCGATGATTGCGGTCGTTTTTAGAAAGGGGGGACGTCAATTTCTAAAAGTTCTCAGGACTGCTACACCACTTCATACCTAGCCACTACTAAAAAAGTTAATTATCTTGAAAAATCTAAGTCTGCCGTCTTGAGTCGTTTGCCTGTTGACTGCTGCCGTTTTTCACACGCTGGGGAAAATGGAAATTCTCGCAAAATACAATGCGTGGGAAATCGGTTGCGTGGGAGCCGACCGACCAAGAAATATCCAGAGAAACTATATGCAAGTCCTACAAATATTTATACTTTTAAGCCTCTTGAGCCACATGGACACATATTAGTTTTAATAGGTTTGCAATTCGTATCGATTAAAACTGGGATTGCTATTATCCTTCTGCAAAGCAATTTACTAATATTTTTCCATCTATTTATACGTTATATTACAATAAGCTAGGATAAAAAAAACTAGTCTTTATAGAATTGCTACAGTTTTTTAAATAGCAATTTCTACAGGGACTAAAGAAAATGTTTGAAAAAAGAACACATCATTTTCATTTAGTTATTTCATTAAAGAATTTCAATAAATAGTTCTAAATTAAAAACGTTGTATTAAAAAAAAGATAGAAGGAAATAATCCATTTAGCCATCCACTAAATTATTACCATTACCATTAGTCATTAAGACATGTCACTTGACATTTTTTTAACGTCTGTGAAATTAAGCTCAAAAAGTTGATATTTTCTGCCCCTCCTTCAAATAATATAGCAAATCTGTTACATTTTATATAATTTATTAAATAATTGAACATTTCTATGTATTTCATACAAAAAGTCATCAGTACAGATATGCAGTTAAGATATACAAAGAGATAGATGCAAATGCGTAGACACAATTCTTATCTACAAACTTGAATACAATAATTACCGGAATGTGCGATAAAAAAAACCTTAAGACAGTTATTGCAAAATTTATACAAAATTAAACAGAATATTAAAACAAAAACAGACATTTGTTTGGTATAATCGTTAGCTGAGCAAGCCAAAAGTGGAATGATTTCACCGTGGAGGGAATGCAATAAAAGTGAGGGGTCGATAGCGTGGGGAATACTTAAAACTATAAAGTACTAGGCATGTATAAGTTATTGCAATGTAATTTATAATTATTATAAATATGTTCCGTAATTGTAGGCTTTCCTAGTTGGCTCGCAAGGTCCGATTCTTGTTCATATTGGTCAACATCAACGATATATATGAAGTCAGCAGATCGTCCATCTTGTAGCCCAGCGAAGTTTCGCACAACAGTTTCGAGCCCCGTACCAGATTGCCGATGGTCATGTGGAAATAGGTGTTACCCGATGACCAGTTCGAGATACGTGTAAATGGATGTGTGACCAATATATCCTAAAAGAAAGAAATGGAGAAAAATTATAAATATTAATAAAAGTGAAAATATTGTGCAAGGTTTCAATTTGATAGCTAAAAATCTGAGAGACCTACAACCTAAAGTGTCTAATTTTATATTAATTTACACTCCTTTTATCTTACCTTGGTCACTGGATGGATGAGACTCACGCCGTGCTTGTTAATAGCAATCAGTAGCATTTCGGGATAGTTTGGTTCGGTAGTTTGTTTCACCTCGAAGAACGCAGAGCCAAACGTAGGCCATCTATTTAGTTACAAAAATAATAAATGAATAGTTAACCAACATTATTTTTCAAACCACATACCTGTATACAATCTTCAAGAAAGCCACCTTGGCGTCTTCGGAGGTCATGCCCCCATCCTGGTTGTAGGAAGCCACAATCGATCGCTTCCATTCGCTGGTGCTCTGCATTTTCATAATGTCCGACGGAATGAGTTCCCTCAGCATTTGCCTTAAAACCCAAAACACAAAATAATATAAATAATACATTTGAATGGAGAGCCAAATCTTACGGTATGGCTTGCAGCTCCTGTTTGTTTTCGCCGAAGCGCACCCGGAAGACAAGGGCCGCTAGTTTAGCCGCCTCCTCCCTGGAGCACTTGTGGTAGCCGCGCAAGAGCTTGGGCAACTCCTGGTGGTAGTGGAAGATCAGATCCGCGTTGCGGTCTTTGCCTGGCACTGTGTTCGTCCACAGCTTCTTCATGAAGAAGACCTGGTAGGTGAACTGCGGATTGGCTCCGTCTCGAATGGGTCGCGCCTTCTTGATCCAGTCGGTTAGGTGGCGCACAAAGTCGAAGAAAAAGTCGCCCTCGGGTACCTTGAAAATAATATAAAAACACGATAAAATCAGGTATTCTACCTAAGAGAATGATTTAGTTACCGAGATAACTTTGTCAGCAATCTTCACGAACAAGGAAAAGCCCTCACTAGTGCGAAGCGACAAGCGTTGCGAGATATTGTTGCAAAAGTCCTTGGCCCTCGTGGAGCTGTCCACCTCGAATGCTTCATCCGTGTCATCGGGGAAGTAGACCTTATGGAATATCTGTGTGGTTTTGTGCTGTATGGCCTCCACCTCCACTTGATGTGGAGGATACTTGCGCTGTCCGTGGCGAATGGTCTTTTGCAAACGATGCATGGAGTCCTAAAAGAAGGATTTTCTCAATAAATAATACACAAATCAAGAATTTTAAACACTTACCTGCGAAATAGGATGACGGCGGCTGCGCAGGAAGAGCAGCAGTTCCTTCAAGAGACCCTGGGAGCAAGCAAAAAGTCCCGTGGCTAACCACATGAGCTCCCATCCGCGCTCCTCGGACATTCGGTTCCTGTTGTCCGTCAGTTGCTTCATCAGCTGGCAGTAGATCTCATCACGCAGGATCTCGTGCTTAAGCGGCCCATCGAATATATGATCTGTGATCTCGTTTCCCATCCGCGGTCGTTTTGAGGGAAGATCCCCCATGTACTTCAGTATGGCGGCAAAGGCGAAGCAAGCCTCTTCGGCCAGCTCCTCCTTGCTCTGCAGCTTGCGCAGCAGTGGCGCCTTGATGGGGTCCCGGGCATAGCGCCAGAGTTCTTCGCTCCGCTTTGAGCTCAAAGTAAGCGTCTTCGACATGGTGCGTTTGGGAGGCAGACGGAAGTGGTCGAGGGCGTACTCCATCAGCGTATGTGGTCGGTCGCGCGGCTCAACTGCCCCGCCATTGGAGGCCATGCTCAGGCGCCTGCCATGGTGCGCCTCCTCAATGTTGAACAGAGCCAGAATATCCTGCGGCGGCTTGGATAGGGTGGGCAGAACATAAACAGTCTCAGCGGGGAAGTCACCGCGCTCCTGGGAGCGATCGCAGCGTCCTATACACCAGCCGTTATTCAGTACGGACTCTCCACAGGACTCGTCTTCGAGAATGATCAGGTCTCCCTTGAAGAAGGAAAGGAAACTCGTGCCGTCCGAAGGAGCGCGGTAGTCCTGCAAAGCGATGACGAATTTGGAACTGGAAGAGAAAATTAAAACCCATTGAAACAGCAATCAGATATTTTTCTCTCAAAAATACCAACCGTTTCTTCAGACCATCCAGGAAGTAAACCACCAAGTCCCTGATATCCTCCGCGTTGGGACTCTGGAACGTGAACTCTTCGCCTCGCACTGTGGACAGACTAAAGGTTTGGGTAAACACCTTGTTGGTCTTCTGGCTGGACACTGCGGTGATCTCAGGAAAACTGAGCTCGAGCAGGACCTGCTCCTGGTCGTCCACCACGTAGACACCCGTCCAGTTGACCGCTATGATGACATCGTTCTTGGGTAGGTTGGGGCCCGAGTTGCGATATGCCTCGTAGAATCGCGAAAAGAGCAGGGGCCACTTATACTTGGCGTAGCTGACGATGTCCTCCTTAATCTTCAGTGGGGCAATCTTGTCCTTGACGTAGTAGGACTTCTTGTAGGCCTGCAACACCAAGGCGGCCCAGCGTTCGATGGCCTTATCCACGCCGCTGAGACAGAAGTCGGGTATGAAGTTCGGCAGCAGGGTGAACAACCGCTCCATGGACATGTCAGTGCCGTACTCGATAAAGTACTGCTGCGCCGCAATCATGGCCAGGTCCTCCTCCTTGTCGCAGCGATATTCGCCAAACTTGACGCCACGAACCACCTGCTGGTATATCAGGTTGGTGGCCACCTGGTCGTGGGTTGGTTCATGCCAGGGGGCGAAAATCTCCTTGCGGAAGAAGAGACGCCATGGTGCGTTCCTCTCCTGGGCGCCCTGCTCCTTGGCGTACTGCTCGCACTGGGAGATGGCGTCCATCACGTGGTCTCCGCCGCTGCCCAGGGAGCTAACTTTGTCGAACAGAGCTATGTACAGCGAGAACCCGAACTGGTCCTTGAGCGAAATCTTATCCGACAGTTGATTGCACAGTTCCCGGGCCGTGGTGGCGGAATCGGCCAGCAGGGTTTTGGTATTTCCGTCCATGAATGTGATGGGCAGCATGATTGGCTTCTTGGACTTGGTGGCCTGGAGCTCTAGCCAGGATGGCGGCTGATTGCGAGTTCCATTGTTGAAGGTCCGCTTGAGCCTCTCCTCACAGTAGGGAGCGTACCCAGGCGGTCCCTCGCGGATGAAGGCCCTCAAGTAGTTGACAAACTTCTCCGACGGCGCAAAGCAGCCGACGCACAATGAGAGCAGGATCCACCCTCGGGCGTGGGAGGACTTCAGGGGATTGTTGGTCAACTGCTTGCAGATCTGGCAGTAGATCTCATCGCGCAGCTCTGCCCGCAAAATGCCGTGGCCGATGATGAAGTGGAGCTTCTCGAGATTGGAGGTGGGTCGTGACTGCAGCCACGACTGGTAGCTATCCGCTGTGTATTCGTCGTCCTGCAGGCGCCTTCGCACGTCCTCGCCCAACTTGTTCTTGCGCTTCAGGGTCAGGGATACTAGTTTGTGGCGAATCGAGCGCGGCTTTTGCTTAAGGAAGGCGTCGGGGTCAAGGCCCATGAGCTGAGCCTCTTGGAATTCCTTCAAATAATTTATAAATATAAATAAGCAATGGATTCGAAAAGATTCTGAAGGCAACTCACCTTGCTCCTTATGAAGTTTCGCCCCAGAGTGGCCGTCACCTTGGACATTACCGATGTGGTGTCCATGCGATCCATGGTGTGGTACTTGGGTTCCGGCATGTCGCCGGTGAACCTGAGAATGGTTATCCACAGGGCCTGGGCGGCCAGTTGGTCGCCCTGCGTGTGGAGTGGCAGGAGAGGATGCTTGAGGGCCTTCTTCGCGTACTGATGATTCACATTGCCCTGGAAGTAGGTGGCAGCGAACTTCTGGAACTTGAACTCGGACAGATCCTCCTCGTCTTCGGAAATGTGGATAGGTGCGATAATGTCCTCCTGGTTAACGTTTTGAGCATGAGGCAGGTCATTGAACACAGAGGTTTCCCTTCCACCATGTGGAGTGGGCGCATCGCTGCTCGAGTCGGGAAGGAAGTCGAACATGGCCTCCACCAACTTGCTGTCGTCCACTGGCTCCTCCTGCTTGCGAGCCGCGTCGTTGATTATGTTCTTCTTGACTTCCACGCGCCGTCGATCCTCGAGCTGCTCCTGCAACTCGCGCCTCTCCAGCTCGTGCAATCGATCGCGGTAATGCTGCTCGGCTATTTCGCGGGCGTGTTTGTTGCCGCGGTGCAGCAGCTCCTGCTCCTCGAGCTTCCGCAGCTGCAGGACTTCAGCGAACTGTTTGTGCTCCAGACGGAGCTTCCGGTAGCGACGAACGGCAATCATGCGCCGCACGTGGGACTGGATCTTGATGACCGCCCACATCTTGTGACCGTACTCCCGCCTCACCAAATAGCCACGAGCATGAGCCTGCAGGCCCACAATGTGGCCCCTCAGATGGCGGAAACGGTGGGAGAGGACTCGAGATCGAATCAAGGCCTGCAGCCGCATATAGCCCACGCGCATGTTCCGGTACCTCTTGCGCTGGGCGTAGCCCTTCCAGAACCTCTGCACGGTGATGGCGGCGGCTCGGAGTCGGAGGAAGCGCCTTCGATACACCCATCCCCGAATGCTGCGCTGCAGGATCAGGATCTTGCGCGTGAGAACCCTATCGCGCTCCTGCTCCAAGAACAGATCGTGGGCGTCTTTTAAGAACACCTTTGTGTGGCCCAGCTGGTAGTCGGATTTTCCAAGAACCACAGCGCAGATTCGCGAAGTAGCTGCTTGGCAATCGGTGCGATGTGCGGGCGGGACTCCGGGTATCAAGAAGCGATAGCGCTCTACAAACTCCCGGAAGCCATGACGGATGGGGTAGCCGGCGCGTCGAATGCGTATGGTTTCCATCATGCCGGAGTATCGCAGCTGCCGGCAACACAGGCCGCGATCAAACATCATTGGCTTCTTCAGCTCGTTGGGCTTGATGCAGCGGATGAAGAAGGGCTGGCAACTGCTGAGGGTCTTCATGAGGGCGTCCAGGGATTTCCGGAACTGAGTGGACAGCGTGGGTGTGCGTTTTCTGGTCTCCGCTCCCATCTCAATGTCCTGGGCAAAAATCTGACGCAGGAACTTGTTGCCACTCTGGCTAACCAGGTGAAGCAAGTCCGGACTGAACGTGTCCCTGTTCTTATCCAGGAATCCCCGCGTGTCGTAGAACACCACGCCGGCAAAGTGGTTCAGACCGAAGCTGGTGTTAATATCCGACTTGGGCTTCAGATAGTTCTTGTGCGCTCCGTGCGTCTTGTGCAGCTTGGCCAGCATCGTCTGGTCCGTGCCCTTGGGGAACCGGGCCTCCTCGTCGATCAGCGCCATGATGTTCAGCTGCTTGATGGCTATCAGGTCGAGGGCATCCTGGTTG
The DNA here is from genome assembly GCF_017639315.1 of Drosophila ananassae. Taxonomy (NCBI): domain Eukaryota; kingdom Metazoa; phylum Arthropoda; class Insecta; order Diptera; family Drosophilidae; genus Drosophila; species Drosophila ananassae. Next base: position 27,967,431 of record NC_057930.1, read on the forward strand.
TCCACAAACTCAATGTGCTGCCAGTTGATGGCCTCGTGGTTGTACTCCTCCTGCTCCAGCTTAAAAATGTGCTGCACGAAGAACTGCTGCAGGTTCTCGTTGGCGTAGTTGATGCAGAACTGCTCGAAGCTGTTTTGGTCGAAGTTCTCGAATCCGAAGATGTCCAGCACGCCGATGGCGTTGCGGGAAGTGCTGCGCGGCTTGAAAATGGCCGTATTTATCTTCCTGACAATGTGCACAAAGAGACGCCCGTAAATGCCCTTGACGAAGGCATCTCGCACATCCACGGACTGGTCTCGGGACAAGGTGGACACCACCGTCTCCCCGTGGGCAAACAGAGTGCGTCGTGTGAGGGCGTCGATCAGGGGCCCTATGGGCAGGCCCAGGAGGCCGGCCACACGCTCCACGTTGATGTGTTCCGGTATTTCTGTCGCATCCAAGTTGTCCACCACAGTCGCCTTGTACTTTATGTTGCCGCAGTGCAGCAGGGCTGCCAGTAGCTTGATGATCTCCCAGATCTCCTGGTCGGAGAAGAGCAGGACCTTCATGGCAGAACGTATGTCCGAGAACTCGGCGGCATCATCTCTTCCCTCGCAGGTAATGCTGTTGCCTCCTGTCAGGTATCTATCATGGGAAAGTGATAATGAAATGATCTATTTTTTAGGCTTTTAACTCACTTGTAATCTGCCGCCATTCCCAGATCCAGACGTCCCTTTTCCTCCGGCGACAGTCCCGCCAAAATGCAATAAAAGACATGGTAATTGCGTTCGCTATGGTTCTGGGACACGATGCGCGACTTCTCCAACAGGTATTGCTCGATCTTGGCTCCCTCGATCACGCCATTAGCGCTGAAGTGAATGTCTATGTATTTGCCGAACCTGGTGAGGTCAATTATTGTTGAATCGAGTGCTAAAAACTTATGGAAGATTAGTAGTTACCGCGAGGAGTTGTCGTTGCGAATGGTCTTGGCGTTTCCGAAAGCCTCCAAAATGGGGTTCGCCTCGAGGATCTGCTGCTCGATCCAGGAGTGCTTGCCGCTGATGGCCGCCAGGTATTGGAGGATGAGCTTGGTGCTCTCCGTCTTGCCCGCTCCCGACTCTCCCGAGATGACGATGCACTGGTCCTGGCGGTAGCGCTTCATGTGCGCATAGGCGTTGTCGCCGATGGCGAATATGTGGGGCGGCAGCTCTCCGATCTTGCGCTCCTTGTAGAGTTTGATCTGGTCGGCAGTGTAGATGGGCAGGATCTGGTAGGGATTCACCGCCACCAGTATGGAGCCAGTGTAGGTCTGAAAAGTAGGAAGTTATATTGATAAGCTCTTAATGCGAAGCGATGAAGATAAAAAACCGATATCATAATTCAATGAATAGTGACGCAATGGGGCTTACTGATATCAGAAATGAACTAGGTTAGTTCTATTGTATAAGATCCAAGTAATGGACTCTTCTTACTCACATATATCAGATTCTCCTTGTAGCGGATGAGCAGATTCCGCAAAATGCCAGCCTCATGCAGGTCGCCCAGGGATATCATGTCCTCCACCCCCTGGACGGAGGAGGCGTGCATGGCCTTGATGCGGCGCTCCGGCGCCAGCCACACCTCGTCGCCATCGTCGTCGCGGACCTGGATGCGGCGACCCTCCGCGGAGATGACACGTGCTCCAATGGCCACATCGAATTCTCGCCCCGAGGCGGGCTCTATCCAGATGTAGTCACCCTGTCGAATGAGTCCATGATTAGAGTTATTCCCACTTTAGGTGCCCCTCTACGGTTCTACGGTTCTACGGCTTGACATTCAGCTCTTTGCGAGGCTGCCCCAATCGGTTGCCATGGACGTCGGACGTGGGGGCCACAGACTTTGCCTTGTTTGTTGTAAGAATCACTTGAGCGGAACATGAAGCGAAATAAATAGTGATACCAGGGACAGTCGTAGGGAGCAGTACAGTGGTGTTGGCCCAGCAAGTTTTCACGACGAAGAAATGAGTCGTAAGTCCCTGTCTTAAACTGGTTAAAGGCCTAATTTTATTTTGGAAAAGTCCTCAAGAACTATCTTTGATGATTTGCTCCCAAATCTAGCCACCTGTTGCACTGAACCCTCGCGAAATATCGTCATCTGGCCCACTGTGCCAGAGCCACGGGAGCTGGGGTGAGGTATGGCTTACAACTCACACACCGAAGCCGGGAACTTCCGCTTTTGGCTTCTGTTACGCTCTTGTGCCAAGTGCCCCATCCAGACGAGAGAGAAGCAATTGTGGGCATAGCCTACTGGATAAGGACGCCTGCTACTTACACGTGTTACTATCACCATATTCGTCGTCCTTCATTTACTGATCCTGGCTGGCATCCAAGTCCGAGGTCCCGTTCCTCTTCTCCTCAGTGCGGCTGCCTCTCGGGTGGTTTTCTATTTTCGAAAGAGAACAAGTGGAAGAGTTAGCCTCGGCAGTAAAAACAACATCGAGTTAGCGCCTGCGGCAACTAAACCGGCTTTGGAAGAAAAAATTAAGGTGAAGTTTACGGTAAATTGAAAGAATTCACAACTTGTCGCTGTCTTCGTTTGAGGTCCGTCGTCGACTTTTGTTGTTCGCCTCGATGTTACTGTGGCTGGGTAACATCTCCCCTGCCCAGCCCCTGCCTAGTCTTTCTCTCTTCTATTTGGCGAGCAGGCGAGCTCCCTCACTGGGCTTCCAAACAAAGTGGCCCTCATCAACGAGATCCAACAACAGGTTAGTCATCAGTCTCCGCCAATCCATAAAAATCATACTTTCGATACTTCTTTCTTCGGGAGCTGGGCCATCCTATACGTGACCGACTAGCGGCGGTCCAAAAGCAAAACACAAACACAGGGCTTTGAGTTGGAACCTTTAGACATGCAAAAAAGGCCATCGAGCCATTTTCACTTTTCAACTCGAGTCCAGTGTTCCGGTCATCGCGACAATCGATTGGACACGAGAACCGTCCAAAGCGGCGGGGCCAGGGGCTCCACAGAAATCGAAGGTCTTAAAGAAGTGCGATTGTTATGCAAATGACTCGGATTTCATTGAAAAAATTTACTTTCGTTGCTTTAAACGGAGTGACAACTGACGATACCTTTGATTTAGGGAATAGAAAACTGCTGGGCGGCTCTGGGGCGAGAAAATTAGAAACTATCCGCCGATGATCAGCCTGGTTGTAGGCCCGAATTCCGATAGATCAGCTTCGCCACTAACCGCTTCGTTTTCCAAACCATGAATCAGAACTCCAAGCTCCCAGTCGGTTGCCATCGAAACCGCCTTCCCATCGGACACCCCATCCATCATTTAACACATGGACTGACTGCTGCGGCTGCGGCTGCGACTGCGGCAGAGGAGGTATCAGGTATAGTTACCCATTTGAAGGCGTCTCTCCCCCCACGGTAATTGCAACATGCCAGACAAAAAAGCCAGGCAGCCACTAGCGACTAGCGACTAGCGGCAACGGCATGAGCCACCAAATTTAGTGGCACACACGTATACTGGTACACTGGAACATATATGTACCAGTCTGGTTCCGCTCTGCCGGGCAGAGCACAAGTCCAGTGCACATAGGGAAGCGATCCATCCACACCGACGAGCTGCTCCCCGAAAAACACACAGACACTCTCGCTGCCCCTCCATAGCAACCTGAATGGCTGGCTGGAGTTCAGCCTTTGTGTAGATCCAGCCGTCATGTGTGTGTGGTAAGAGTGGGATATTAAATAATATCGTTCCACTCTTATCAGCGGACAGTTGCACCACCATGCAGTAACACTATTCCCTCCGGAGTAGCTCCAATAAGTTGAATATTTGAATATTCCCACCGGCTTCACTATCTTCCTCCGAACTCCAAAGACCAACAGTCATACTCGAATTATTTAAAGTGGATTGCTTAATACACAACTGCTGATATCAGCGGCGCTCGAGAGCAGGCCGGCAGATAAGCGAGGAACACCAAACAAGGTGTAAACTCGGGGCATGCGGTGGGGGACTGGGGCAGACGCACATATCTCTGGGCATGACCAAGAACGATTAGAGCGTCGCAGCCGGGGTCTAAGAATTTCCGTCTCGACAGATTCTTCCCCGGATAGTGCGCCAATGACACCAGATCGGCACGTACCCCACTGTGCTGGGGCTGGGCTGGGCTGGGGGGCAGTGGCGCAATGGCGGGGAAAAGTGCAGCACGTGAGCGAGTGAGAGAGCGGGCGAGTGATCCAAAAGTTCACCGCGAGTCATTAGTGAAAGTTCGTGTGTGGCTGCCACGTACAATTACGGTTTAAGCCAACCACTCTACATAGGCTCACATAGACTGATGTACGAATATGGAAACAATAAACCTTGCCCGGAGCCATTACCAAGCTGTGACTCTGACATTTGACAAAGTGCTTCCATTTTTAGGTACTTTGGGCCATAGCCTCGGTATCAAGGCGGCCGATCCTCGCTTTAATCTAATCTTTGGGGGAATCTGAACTAGTACCTTGATTATAGAACCATTTAGGAAAGCATAATTGTTCTATTTAATTTATTCCCATGGCTCTCTTTTAATCTTTTAATAGAAACTGATTCATAGCTCCGATTCAGATTTCTTTTAATATTCGGCACTCTTTTATCACACTCTTATCAATTGGCAATTAAATTGTTTACACCATAACCCCCTCCAGCCATTTGTTTTCTTTTCTGTTTCTAGTTTTTGTATTTAATCTTCTGCAAAAACCATCATCATCGACGGCAAAAAAACTAGGCAAGTATTATATTCATTTTTGTTTTTTATTATGTATTTAGAGGAGACCTTAAAAAGTTTCACCAAACAAACAGAAAGTCGCTGCGTGCGGCTCCAAGTCGCGAAAGCCCCCAGCAACAACAACAGCAACAACCAAGCAACACAACACTAATGGAACCCAACAACCTAGATGAAAACGCAAAATACGAGGAATAAAAAACAAAAAGGTTGCGATGGGAGAGACTCAGAAACTGGCTAATGAAAAGCGTTTATTCGAAAAGGGTTTTCCAATTGTCCACACTCGAAAATGTCCCGTTGTGCAGCAGCAGCAGCGGCAGAAGTGGCAACACAAAAACAACAACAAACCGGACAAACAAGTGCTGTTCTGGCCGATGTTGGTAGGAGAATTCTTGGCCATTTGAGCCAGGTTCAAGCTCAAGGAGAGGGGGAGGCGAGAAACCAGCGAGAGAGAACAGAACCAGCAGCAACAGGCGGAAAGGTGGACGGCGGACGGGCACCCATTGGATGTGTGTGTTGCACTGTGTGTTGCCTCTCTCTACGCACGGCTCTCTCGCTCGCTCTTCGGCAGGTGTCAGGTGCACCCAGAAAAACCCAGGTATTCCAATATTCTAATTTATATTTTTATTTACAAAAAGACGACATTTTCGAGAAAGTATTTGCCATTTAAAACTAATATGTACAATTTTATTCCAAAATCATGCTGCTATTGGGTGAAACTTTTTCCGAGTGTAACTATACATGTATTAGTGCGCGAGAGAGAGCGGCCGTGCATGTTAGTACCGTTCTAGCCAACGAAACCTGAAGCGTAGCTATAATTTGGCCATAAAAAATGCAATGCAGCCACGTCTTCGTCTCAAATATTAAAATCAATGCGACTTCAGATCACAGAGATGCCGTAATGCGCTTGAGTATCTCTCCTGGTGACCCCTGTCATTTTCTGCTGGCTTTTCTAGCTTTGCACCAACACAGTCACCAAACACCGACTTGCAGGGTTAATGCACTCTTTTGATCACTCTCTACCTGTGTTTTCGCACTATTCGTTTGGGGCAGGAAGCCACTAAATAGAATGGATCTCTGTTTTAATTAACACTTGAGCCACTCTGGTCGGGGACCAGTTGAAAGCGGGATAATCTTTTTCAAAAACAGGTTACATAAATAGGTCACGCACCAACAATCGCAGGAAAAGTGCAGCGCGCCGATCGCTCTTTTCTCAACTCGACTAATCAATCAAGGGATTTAGATAGTCTCCACCTTTCCGTTTATCTATCGCATTTGTTTACTGAAATTCGAGGTGTAAACTTGAAAAGAACCGAGCTTCAACCGAAACACGACCGGCCGCCGCCGCTGTTTTTCTTGTTTGTCCCCCCCAATTCCAATTCTTCAACCGACCAGGGCTACCGTTAGCCATTTTACTGCTAGATATAGCTTTTTTATTCTTGCCTGGCAACGTCGCAACGCTTTCGGCCAGTCGTTGAAGCTCCAATTATCAGCACTGCTAACTATCGATCGTAAGAACAATCTTTGAAAGTTTAATTTAAATGTCTTAAAAGTCTGGCTTAATATGGTTAACGTCTCAAACAAATATAGCCTCAGAAATGCATTTTCCCAATTGATTTTGTTTCAAAAGAAGGGTCGTTTTCCTAAACTGGAATTGGTAACAATATAGTTTATTCAACTGTTTCTAAAGTAACAAAGCTGCTGAGATTACAGTTTACGATTATGAACTAGACTCGTCGGCCGCCCTAGACAATTTGAAAAATTTAAACAAAATGTTTAAAAATAACCGTTACGATATATACCAAAAATATACCAAACAGTAAGTCTGGCAACACAGATGCCAGAGATGGAATAATGTCGATGTTTTTACCTTTGATAATAACATCGATAACATCGATGTTTTCCACCTGTAATTGTCTGCCGCAGCATTGGATTATTTATTTAAAATGGAAACTGAACTCGACGGCTCTGAACTTGGAACTAAAGAATACTGGGACTCCAGCTATACGCGCGAAATTGGAAACTACAAAAACCATGGTGACGTTGGGGAGATCTGGTTCGACGAAGACTCTCAGCAGCGCGTAATTGACTGGCTGGTGAAGCAGAAGATCGACAAGCAGGCCCGTGTATTGGATTTGGGATGCGGCAATGGGATGTTCCTTGTGGGACTGGCTAACGAAGGATACGAACAGTTGACTGGTGTGGATTACTCTGCGAATGCAGTGGAATTGGCGAAGAACATTGCCCAGGACAATCAGATGAATATCACCTACAAAGTGGCGGATTTAACGCAGCCCCAGGACGAATTGGGAGCCTTTGACGTGGTTCATGATAAGGGCACCTACGATGCCGTTAGTCTCTGCCCAGAGAATCCCAAGGAGAAGCGCTCTTTGTACCTGGCCACGGTGGAAAAGTTACTCAGCTCTGCGGACAGCCTATTTGTTATCACATCTTGCAACTGGACCGAAGACGAGCTAGTCCATAGCTTCGCCGAAAAACTGGTCAAATATGCTACTATCCCCACACCCACATTTAAGTTTGGGGGCAAGGTTGGGAATGTGGTTACCTCAGTTGTGTTTAAAAAAAGATGAATGTTTTTTTATTTGTATATCTGATTGCATTTGATGAAAACATCTTATAGATTTAAAAATATATAAAAAATATACACGTTAAAATGCTTTGACTATCATTAAAACATCTTAAATAATTGGAATACAACGGTTATTGCCCCTTAGGTGTCCCCAGGGACACAACCTGATCAAACGGAATAGCTTGCTCCTCGGCAAACGCCAGGAAATCCATGCCGTAATCCTGGATAAGCGACGTCAGCATGACCACATCAGCCTCCGCCTGATGAGCGTTTGTTGCTGGGCAATTGAATCTGCTCGAGTACAAATTTCCCAATCGATATTTACCACGAGGGGGGCGGCGTTCAGTTTTGGCACATTCCAGCCCGCTGAACAACTGGCGACGCGACCGAAATTCGTTTATCCCCCTTTTTGCTACCGAGTGTTCTTCGTCGTCATCAAACGATCTTCGGCGCTTGGAAGCAGCTTCACTGCGCGACGAAATAGGACGTTTGGGAGTGGTTTCATTCATTTTTCGCCAATCAACTTCCTTCATCGGTTTTGGTTCCTGGAACGGCTGAACTTCTATCTCTTCGGAGAGCTGCTGCTTTGCTGTAAGCGCACAATCCTGGGCGGTATCAGCTTCCTTTTTGGGAGCAGTTTCCGCGCAAGCTATCTCTGGCATTTCCAATAAACCTTCTTCTTCAGGGCACCTGTCGTCTATCTCCAAAAACGCACGAAGCGAATCGACACAAGTTACTCCAGGGAGGAGTCCGGAGGAGGGAATTTCCGCGATATGCTTCTCCAGGGCCTGCTTGATGATGGGAAAATCGAAGTTCCAACCATTGTGTGCCACTAGGCAAACGGGAGCTGGCAAATGCTTCATAAAACTGAGTATCAGCCCCACGGAATCCTTGCTAAACTTTGACTCACGTTCCAGAAGGTAGTTGCTCAAACCTAAAATGCATTCAATGTATTATGCTAATTAGTATTGGGCGTTTGAATCAACTGACCTGTGGCATCCTCTGCATCCGGGTGGACCATCATGGAGGGTTGAAACAACAGGTTTAGTTTATGCAGCACTCGTGGTGGCTGTGGCAGGATAGATTTTACGGCATTTTTTCCGTCCTCATCTCCTTTCCTTTCTGTCAGAAGAGCTGCATCAAAGGCATGTATGCATAGTTCTGTAATGCCCACCCGGTTGTGAGAATAGGCAGGTAAGTTTGTAGTCTCCAGATCTAGCACAGCAATTGTGGAAATCCGAGCCCGATAGGCAGAGATCTCTCCATTTGGCTCCATCTTCTGATTAAAGTTTTATTTTAGTTACAGTGATTAAAAGCTGGCATTTTATGAATAATTTCGAAACCAAAACTGTGTGATAAGAAAATGAAATGCAAACAAAAAACTTATCGATATCTTACGATAGTCCTATCGATTATTTGGCAATGACCTTTGTGCCAAGTTTGAAAATTTAAAAACGTTTTATTCAGAAGAAATTAAAATAGCTTTTAAATAAATTTATTGAAATCATTTTTGTTTTATTAGAAACAAATTAAAAATGCAAAGACTTGTAACGTTACATGGCAACTACAAACAACATGTTAGTCAATACTGAGGGATTCTGAACCCCGTGTCTGTTGAGTTAGATAGTTTGGGAAATATATTCGAGCTGGGACCTGGCACGCAGAAGGCACGGGAAAGCTTAAAGTTTATTAGACGCCGCCACCAGCTAAGGCCTTAGCTTCATCTGTTTTCGAGTCTCCCGATGCGCGCTTCACAGAGAACTGCAGATACTCGGGTCGGGTAGCCGCTTCATACTCCTGCACAAGGCAATCAACCGTCTCCCTGGACTCATCTAGCTCGGTGAGGTCGTCCTTAAAGATATCCTCCCGGCGAAACTGGTCAAGGAAAGCGCCTCGCTTGCGCAACTTGTCGTACTGGTTGAGAGCTCGCTCAAATAGGGAGCAGATGCTGGTGTGGTTCGCCAACATCAATCCGGATACGCGGTGATTGCTCTGCACGTACGGTGAGGATCGGGACAGGGCCACCTGGATAGAAGTAGGGCCCCATGGTATAAACTGGGCCATCTTGCGGTCGCGTATTCGCTGCAGAGACTTGTGGACTTGTGTGGGGTCCACTTCGCCCTGGATTATGTTCAATATGGATATGTAGCAATGATGGTTTGTCTTGTCCGGACCTGTGGACACCATCATATTTTTGGGCTGGAGAAGTCGTCGCATCACGTCCAACACCGTTGTTTTTCGCACATTCACCGTCTGCTGACTGTTGACGTCGGAATCGCTTGTCAAGGGCGTGTAGCCCGTCATAAGGAAATGCAGCTGAGGCGTCGGGATCAAGGGAGCCATGAGTCCTATTAGGTTATTGTTCATGTACGACGGGTACCGCAAAGTCGTGGTACTGACGCTCATGATAGTGGACACTAAATTGTTGATCTGGGAGAAACTAGGATTCTGAATGTGCAGCCTGTCGCACGCAATTCTATTAAGTGCTGTGTTGTCCAGCACGACCACGCTGTCTGCAGCGCTGGTTAGCCGCCTGAGCGTTAGCATAGAGTTGTAAGGCTGCACAACCACATCACTGATTTCATCCTGATTGGGGAACACGCTGAATGTCTGGATGAGCTTTTTCGGGTAGCGGTCCGCTAGGCGCTCCATTATGAAGGACCCCATTCCCGAGCCAGTGCCACCAGCTATGGAGTGGCAAAGAATGAAGCCCTCCAGGGAATCGCTGCCATCGGCTTCTCGATCGATGATGTCAAACACCTCCTCCTGCAACTTGTCGCCTTGACTGTATCCTGAGGCCCAGTTGTTGCCTGCGCCACCACCATGCTTGGAGAGGTAGACATTCTCTGGATTGTAAAGTTTAGAGTAGGCCGACCCCATAATGGTGTTTATAACCCTCGGTTCCAAGTCCAGCAGTACAGCTCGAGGTATATAGTGATCATCGTCCGCTTGATAGAAAAACACGTCCTTGCGGTCCATGCCATCGGTGGCAAAGTCCTCAAGGACACCACTGGGGGATATGCCATGCTCCAAGCACAAACGCTTCCAAAACTCGAAGCCAACTGATAAATGGCACTTAGTTAGTTCATGTAGCATCGAAATTGCCTTTCCCTAATTACTCACTTTGATTGCCGCATTGGCCCAATTGCAGAGTAATTATTTCGCTGGGCATCTTCGATTGTTTTAAGGCTCAACCGTAGGATGATGCTGCGTTCGTTGTTCCGCCCTCTTCGTCTCGAGCCTTCTTTTTTGGACGGATGGAAAATATTTTTATGCTTAATAATATGTGCAACACAAAAGGAAACAGATAACAAATAGGTTTTCGCCTATTATTTAAAAAAATGCCCCAGCGGGTTTGTGTTAGCAATTTTTACTTTACAGTGTTGTAAACGCCTTTTTTAAAATCATCCATGCAATAAGAGGTAAGAAGGTGGCACCAGCCGTCAGTCAATAAATATCGATTTAAAATATTATTAACTTGTTTTAGTTTATGTTTTAAAAGTCAGAGTACTATGGAAGAATCATATTAGCCATTTTTCCCGATTACCAATTATTCAGGCGGATAAAAACTTATCAGTCATTGTTCAATTGTTATTTCATCTGGTAATGTCATGTATTGGAGTACTTTAAATTTTTCAAGTTCATGTTTCAAGGATTTTTCAATTTTCTTTGGCCTGTTACTTATTCTGTTGTTACCAATAAATAAGAAAGTTAACTTTTTAAAAATTTACCTAAATACAGGGTTGTGTAACGTTTTTTTTTTTGCATCTTATTTAACACTGAAGCCGGCTTCTTTGCGTCGTTGCCCGCGCAGTTTTTTTTCTCGTGTTGATTAGGAAGCATCACAAAAACACCAAAATAAAGGCCCATAAAGAAGACAAAATTAATAAGTTATCGCCTTTTACATTATTATATTAAGCACTCCTTTTACGTGAAAGATGCCCCGCGTGAAAAGCTCAAATAAGAAAGCAGCGAATCTGTCTGAGGGAACAGGCCCCACTCCCAATGGCAATGGATTTGTGCCTGCCGAAGAACCCGAAAAGGCTGCATTGCCACCCACCAAAGGTGCCGCAAAGGGAAAGCCGCGTCCTAAAAAAAATGCCAAGCAGGAAGCTGAACCTAGTTCCTTAGAAGATCCGCAGCCTGTGGAAAATAAAAAGGCGCCTGCGGCTTCCCGTGGCAAGAAGAAGCAGCCGTCGCAGGATACAGACGATAACAGCGAGGCTAAGGTAGTGGCCAAGCCGAAGGGGCGATCGAAAAAGGCGAGTGTGGAGCAGGATGCAGAACCTGAATCTGAGCAACCCGCTAGCAAAGCAGCTCCGGCAAAAGGCCGTAAACGGAAGGAACCCTCTGCAGACGTCGAGGCACCGGTAGAGCCCCCCAAGCGACGGGCAAAGAAGGAATCTGCACCGCCAAACGAGGAATTGCCAACGCCGTCTTCGCCCCCACAAGAGAAGCCTAAAAAGGGAGAGCGTGTTTCTAAGCCGGCGCGGGGAACCAAGAGACTGGCAGAATCTGAAATTGCAATGGCGCTTATGGAGGAAGACGAGCCTACTGCCGAGCCCCCTAAAACTGCACCAAAGCGAAGCAGGAAGCAAAAGCCAGAAGCTGATCTACCAGAGGAACCAAATGCCGTGGCGGAAGAAAAGGAACCGATTGTGGAGCCCCCTAAGCCAGCACCAAAGCGTAGTAGGAAGCAAAAGCCAGAAACTAATCCGCCACAGGACACCGACGTAGTAGAGGAAGCTCCCCCGAGTGAAGGAGTCAAGAAACGAGCTGGTAAAAAAGCAAAGGAAACTGACGCTGCGACTGAAATTGGCCGAAAAGGTCAAAAGAAAAACACGAAGCCAGCAGAGGATCCTGACTTAATTCAGGAAGCACCACCAAAGGCACCCGCTAAGAAAAAAGCGACCAAGAAAACTAAGGAGAACGACGCTGAAGCTGAGACTGAGTCGCCCAAGGACGAAAAAAAGCCCACAAAGGCTCGGGCCAAAAAGCAAGTGACAGAGGAGGAGAAACCGGTGACCACCAAGAAACGTGGGCAAAAGGCAGCCAAGGAAAATTCCGAAGACGACAATCTTAATGAAAGCACTGAACCAGGTAAGGGAGATACCATGACAATGATAACCATATTTAAAGTAAACTCTTGTAGTACGCAGCAGGAAGAAAGCAGCAGCCAAGGAAATAATAGATGATGAGGAAGTGGACGGCTCGAAAAGTATGTTGGCTGAACAATCCGGCTGCGGTGGCGGTGCCGTATTGAAAAGCTTGCAAAACATGCTAAACTTCTGTTTTCCAGCATCCAAAGCTTCCAAAAACGGGGGCGCCAAGGCTGGTGCGGAATTGGATAAGTCTGCGTTTACCCTTCCCAGTGACAAGACGTTCAACTTGAAGATATCAAGCTGGAATGTGGCTGGTCTAAGAGCCTGGATTAAGAAGGACGGGCTCAATTTGCTGGACCTCGAGGAACCTGATATTTTCTGTCTGCAGGTAAGCCATCATTCCATCGTTCATGCAATGAGTGTAATGCGAACTCTATTCGAAGGAAACCAAGTGCTCGAATGACCAGTTGCCGGAGGAGGTTACTCGACTGCCAGGCTACCATCCCTACTGGCTGTGCATGCCCGGCGGATATGCTGGCGTGGCCATTTACAGCAAGATCATGCCTATAAATGTTGAGTACGGTATCGGGAATGAAGAATTCGACGATGTGGGTCGCATGATTACCGCGGAGTATGAAAAGTTTTACCTAATCAACGTATATGTGCCAAATTCAGGCCGCAAACTGGTGAACTTGGAGCAACGCATGCGTTGGGAAAAACTATTCCAAGCTCACGCACAGAAACTAGATGCGCTTAAGCCTGTTGTCATTTGCGGCGATATGAATGTTTCCCACATGCCCATCGACTTGGCAAACCCCAAAACAAACACCAGGAACGCCGGTTTCACCCAGGAGGAGCGTGACAAAATGACGGAGCTGCTGGGTCTTGGCTTCGTGGATACCTTTAGGCATCTCTATCCCGATCGTAAGAGCGCCTACACCTTCTGGACCTACATGGCCAATGCACGGGCACGCAACGTGGGCTGGAGATTAGACTACTGCCTCGTCTCAGAACGGTTTGTCTCCAAGGTGGTGGAACATGAGATTCGTAAGCAGTGTCTGGGAAGCGACCACTGCCCAATCACCATTTTCTTCAACATTTAAACATAGTATTTCTGTTTTTGGTTTATTTATCCGCTTCTATTGGTTTTGATTATTTATTTGTACGCCGCATTTAAAATAACTATTTGTAATGTCCGTTCTTATCTGTTAAAAAAAACTATTTATTATGTTGTAGATCGACCGCGAAATTTTTGTATTAAAAAAACTAAATTTCATTCAGAAACTGAAATTGGAAAGAATAAAATCAATAAAGGAAACAGTCTGCAGTGTTTTTCTGATACTATTTAATTATTGGATTAAGGTAGATCTTTCGGAGTAGAATTCAAATTTAACGCCTGAGCCTTCATTGACGTATTTAAATTAGAAAAGATCGAGATATCGATACAAAAATCGATTTTATTTCAACTTCCACCTCTGACTTCCCGCTCCATATTTGTATTCCCGCCAAAATGTCATTTGTTTAGAATAAACTCACTGCAAAAGTCGAAATGGTTGAGACTCCGGAAAAGAATACAACTTCCTCGCCCAGGAAGGGGTCACCGCTGAAGATGTCGCCCCTTAAACGCCAACTGGATATGGATTGTGCTGAAAAACCGGAGTGCAAGAAGGAAAGATCACCCCAGAAGCAGCGACCGGAGGAAAATGCCGACGAGAAGCAGTACTTGAATCTTCTGCGCAGTATCATCAATACTGGGGAGCGTCGCATGGACCGCACCGAAGTCGGTACTTTATCCATCTTCGGATCGCAGATGCGTTTTTCCTTGAGGGGCTGTTTTCCCTTGTTGACCACCAAACGTGTCTTCTTCCGGGCAGTAGCCGAAGAGTTGCTTTGGTTTGTGGCCGGCAAGACGGACGCTAAGCTTTTGCAGGCCAAGAACGTTCACATCTGGGACGGAAACAGCACCAGGGAGTTCCTAGACAAGCTCGGACATACGGACCGTGCCGTTGGAGACTTGGGCCCGGTGTACGGTTTCCAATGGCGGCACTTTGGCGCCGAATATACTACCTGTGACGATGACTACCGTGGAAAGGGTATCGATCAACTAAAGCATGTCATTGACACGATAAAGAAGAATCCTTCGGATAGACGGATCATCATGTCGGCGTGGAATCCTCTGGACATTCCAAAAATGGCATTGCCTCCGTGCCACTGCTTGGCTCAGTTTTATGTCTCTCAGGAGCGCGGCGAACTCTCCTGCCAGCTGTATCAACGAAGCGCCGACATGGGCCTGGGTGTACCCTTCAACATTGCCTCCTATGCCTTGTTGACCTATATGATCGCCCATGTCACTGGTCTAAAGCCTGGTGACTTCGTACACACTATGGGAGACACGCATGTATACCTAAATCACGTGGAGCCACTTCAGGAGCAACTTGAACGCGAGCCGCGGCCCTTCCCCAAACTAGTTATTAAGCGCCAGGTGCAGGACATTGAAGATTTTCGCTACGAGGACTTTGAAATTGTCGATTACAACCCCTATCCAAAGATAAAGATGGACATGGCCATCTAAGGATTGCGCTCATGTATTTTTAGGCGTTGGTTTTGATTTAATTCTGGGCTTAGAGTTCTCGATTAATTACATTTTATTTCTTTTGATTTAATCATCTAATCTCGCACCCATATGTAATTACATTTTATTTCTTTTGATTTAATCAACAAATTTCGCACCCATATGTAATAGAATAAGAGATTGTACGTTCGAATAAAGTATTTTCTGTAATCTCGAATGATTAGTACGTTGTTAAAAAAATAAACGATTTAAACACATCATTTCATAGCTTTATTTGAATAAATTGTTGCTTTCATTCATCATGTGTCGCGTGTGTATGGTGTTTGTAAATTCTCAGAGTAATCCATAATGAAGTATAATTGATTCTTAATAAATCTTGCACAGAGTATACCGTAAATATGCTATATAAATTTACTTGACATTTTCTCCACCTAATAATGCGATTTCCTTCTTTGTTCGTATTGGTTTTCTTGTATTTTTTGCTTTCATTCAAACGTTAATTGAATGAAAATTTGAAGAAAATTGATTTATGTTAATATGAAAGATTTCGACAGTAATTTAATATATAATTTATGCACTTTAATTAAACTGGATTAATTGTTTTCCTTTTTGTTCTGTGATGATTAAAGATAAGTATATATTTGCTACAATACAATACTGTCCACCAATATTTTGACAATGTATATAAATATAACGACGAGAAAGGATCATACTTATTTTTTCGGTATTTAATATATGGCATAATATACTATGCAAGCTAAACCATAGACAAATAGAAATTATTTATTAATTATGTTCATTAACTTATGTTGAGCTTGAAAGAGCGAATGCCACTAGAGTTCTGAGTTGAGTTTAGATTCCATATATATTTTGAATTTTGGCTAAAGTGATTCCAGCTTTCAAGTTTAATTCAATTACCGTTCCCCTTGACATGCGTTTAACAATAGTGCTTAAAATTAGTACCTTTGACTAAGTTCCTTTCGGCTAAGACTTTTATTTAATTAATTTATAATAAACTTTAAGTGTTGTATTTGTTACTTGAACATTTAAACATATATAGAGAACGTCTTCCCACCGAATTGTTATGACGACGAGCACTATTAAAATGGTTTCTTTCTATGTAATATAGTATGTTCCGATAACCGCGATCAGTTAGATAATTCTATATAGGACACAGGAAAACAAAGAGTTTGGATAGAAGACTCTACAAGCTCTCCGGTTGGGAAACTTCCGATGTGTAAATAATGCAACACATTCATGAGCAGGGCTTTCGCTAATTTCGATTCAAGTTCGATTCTCCTAACTTATGTAAGTGTCTCGTAGTAATTATTTTTGTCCACGATTGGTGTGGAGCAGAGGAAACGGTCGTCCGGTTCGACCATTTGTTTAATTTCGAGTTATGTGTTGTTTGAGAAACAGACAGATTTAAAGAGAGCGCGCTGCAGGCATCTGATCCTGTAGATCCTGCAGGCATTTGCACAACCTTTTTGGCTTCAAAACGCGAAGGGACTTCAAGAATTGATTAACAAAGTGAGTGGCAGTTGCTCACTGTGCTTTGCCATTGCATACGTCTTTGGTTTTCGGATTTGTTTCCATTTGTTTTTGGGTGTAAAAGTATAAAAGTGTACTGTAATTAAGCCTTTCACTTGGTAGTTAAAATGGTTTGTAACTCGTCACCTGTCCATTTCTTCACTTTTCGATTTCGATCTCCCGCCGAGAGATCCCTTTTTCATACGAGTAGTCATCCTTTGTTTCAAGATATGCGCTTTGTTTTCTGTTTTCCATTCTTTGTTGGTTTTTCATTTAAATGTTAACATTATTTCGTTTTTATTTTCCCACATGTAAAAATTATCAATTTACTTGCTTGCCCTATATTCTCGATCTTTCTCGATTCATTAGTCTTTTCTGAATTTAGTTAAAAGTTCATTCAGTTATTAGTGATCCTTCCCGGATTTCGTTCTTTTACGTATGTTTCCTATTTCTCCTCTTGAGTGTCTGTCCATCGTCCTGTTCGACTCGAAATCGCCTTTTTCAATTAATCTTGTTTTGTATATTATTGTGCGGTGTTTTTGTTCGTTACCATACCCATTAAGTATTTAATATGTATATATAATATAATATATTGTATATATAGTACTCATGTATATATTTAAATTTTTAAAATACTTTTTGGTTTCCTCCCATTACCTTTATCATTTATAAAACATTTCTTCTTAAAAAATGTATATAATCGATTGCTTTTTGTTGTTCATGCTTTTCAATTACCTTTCGTTCACTGCAATTGCACCTTCCCGGGCAATTGGGCACACGGATCGAATACGGAGCTATTGCCACACATGCGCACAAAAAATTGTGCCTTTATTTTTTACATATTGTATAAAAAACGTTTCATCTTGGTGTTTTCTTTAACTATTCATTAGTATTCTTGCTTTGAAAATTACTGGAAGGTTTTGTTCTAATTTACTGCTTTATAGCCAGAATTACAATTTAGTTTTCAGTCAAGCTTTTGCGCATGATTTGAGTCGGTTTGCGAATGGATAGTATGTATGTGAGAGGCCTGTTCGGTAGCCGGACTTTGGTAGGATAGAAAAGTGGACTAGAGGAATATAAGCCGATGAATTCTACAAACATTAGAATTGGCATTTGGGTTTCTCTATGGACTACGCACATACATACCTAATAATCATAACCATTATGTGTGTGTACAATATCGTTCTATATATCGCTCGGTTTTGGTTTGCAATTAGCTTCAAATAGTATGCAATAAATTTATTTGACTTATACATGAGAGTGGATTTTCGATTTTGAATGCGTCCCATGACTGAGTATTCATCATATTTTCATGGCAATTATGTATAAGTATTTAAAATTTGCAATACACAACATCAATATATTGTTAATCATATGTAATAGTTTTTTATAGTTATAGATTTTTAAGATAAAGATATAGCATAGTTTAGTTTCGTAACATTGCGATATTTATCTATCGGGGTTTCTTCTAAAAAAAGGAAATTGGGGTAGTGTGGAAATTAAGGGTTGAAGTAAAAATTGTGTCTTGTTGTAGGAATATTCCAGAAGATACCATGTTTTTTAAATTTAAATAATATATTCGAAGCACCGTATCAAACTATGTCTGTTTCAATCTTGCCTTGCTCGAGCCTTGTTGATGGCTGAACATTTTCGTTTCCCCCTTTTACATTTTCATTTAAAAATTTACTTTTAATTTGGCCATTTTTTTAAAGTTATTTTATTTATGTTAAACTATTGCTGTGAAAGTGGGCTTAAACAAATTCGTTTTAATGAAACGCATTGTCTTCTACACGTACAATATGTTACTAACTCTTCGCCTGGCTTGCGTTACTCTGTTCGACTAGGGAGGGACTTTCTTATGAACCTTGTTATCAGATCTATAACATATTCTTGAATGGCATGCTTAGAGTTTGTAGCTGGCGTTGATTTGATCTCCTCAAGCGTTGATCACTTGCTTCTTGATTTTCTCTCACTGTTTGGATTGGTATTATATTCCGTTTCCTGTTTCAATTTTTCTTAAACATTTATTCGTTGTATTCGAAAAATTCTGTTTGGGATACTTTCACTAAGTACATGTGGCCATTCATTTGTCAACTGATTCTGCTACCAACATTTAGGGGTATAGGCCTATAGTTACGTGTTTAATGAAGAATAAATAGCGATTAACATAGGGGAGTGCAAAGGGGTTCCTGGGCAACGGAACAAATATTACGATAGAATAAAGAGTTTGAGTACAATATTATGCATACATCTTTTATTTTAGCAAAAAGTTATACATTAAATATATAAAACATAAACATATGTATGTCTTGTTTGTTTTGCTTTGTGTAATTCCTATTTATTCCGCATTCCGCATTGTCTTCTTGCAAAATGGTTTGACTATAAGCCAAACGTTTCTGTTTAAACATTCAGTTCTGTTTCGTATCTCAATTTATACATTTATTTATAGCTTAAATATTTGTCAAGTTTGCTTTTCATTCTTTGGTGGATTGTTGGCTTCAACGCCTTCAAATTTCACTTAATATTCTCCGTTTAAAACATCCCATTGAGTATATCCTCCTTCTAAATCTCAAACAAAAACTTAACTACAGATTTAGCAAGTTTCTTTTCTATTATCGTTTTGGAAGCTTTTATTTTGCAAGAGATGACTAGCAGCGTTAAAAACTGCAACTAAATTGCATCCTATAATGTTTTAATGATGGCTTTCAAGCCTAACCTAAGAAAAACCAGAAATTAGAATAGTTTCTCATATCAAAAAACGGGAAATATTTGAAACATGGGTTACTATCTTTATATAGCGTGATAAACAAAAAAAACGTAGGACTCGGAAAATGAATGCCCCAGATAAGATAATTTTACAAAACGGCTGACATACGTTCTCCGTCACAAGAGACGGTTGCAACACACTAAGCAATCGTCGCTTCTAAGATGGCTCAGAAAGTGGCCACAATCTTAGGGTTTAATCTAATAGAACCAATTGGACCAGGCGGACATATACCCGTTGCTACTGTTGGCGTTTTTGTTGCCAGAACTGCCACCGGGGGCATTGGTTACCGGATGCCCCAGGCCTAGTCCGATGCCTCCATTGGTTCGCTGGCTTATTGAGCTAGTTGAGCTGTTGCTGGGTGTAGCTGCGGCAGCAGCGCTGTTGGCCACGTTAGTTAAGAACTGGGCGAACTCCTGCTGCAGCTGCAGTTGCTGCTGCAACAACTCAAAGTGATTTTGGGGCTTGTTGTATACAAATTTCGTTGAGGTCTTGAGGATGTTGGTCGACGATGACGGTGACGAAAATGTGGAGGTGGTGGCAGTGGCTCCAGTAGCATCGCCGTTGGACTCGTGGTGGCCATTACTGCTACGAATAGTTGCTGTTGTTGATGCTACGGTAGATGATGTTGCTGAGTCGCTACTAACTGGCCTCTTCGGGGGAGGCAATATTTGTTGCTTGTTACTCGAGTTCGTTGGCTTCGGCTTGTTCGTGTTGCTATTGTTACTAGGGATGTTGCTGTTGTGCTGTCTGTTGTTGCTATGATTAGCGTATTTGCCAAATGGATAGGCCGCAGTGCAGTTGTTGTGGTTCGTGTTTTTGATGTTGCCCATGGTGCTGTGGTGGTGTTGATTGTGGAGCACTAGACCATTGGCCGCCAAAGCCGCCGCCGTCGCATTGGCATTGACAACAGCAGCCAACTTTGTTAATAATTACGTTTGCTTGTTCTTGTTGGTCTTGAAGCTGACCTGAAGTACACGGTTGCCGAGTGTATAACCGTTTAGTGACTGAATGGCTAGCACAGCCTCCTCGTAGTTGGTCATTGTAACAAATCCGAATCCCTTACATTTATTGCTTTGAAGATCACGAATCACCTGTTGGAATATTGTATACAATGAAAGTTATATGCAAATAAAAAGGCATGCCACAAGTCCTCAAGGGCTTCCATACACCATATTCCATATATTTGTTTGTGTATACCCACCTTGACTGACTGCACAGCTCCAAAAGGTCCAAATAGCTGCCATAACACGTTCTCCTCCGTCTCGGGTGCCAAGTTGTACACGAAAATACACCACCCGGAGCTGGCAATTGTGTTGCCTTGGATCATACCGTTGGTGATCAGATCGCTTGTCAACGGAGAGTAGCGTGAGATTACAGAGCTAGGGATCAAAAAGCAAATTTCGGCTTAAGGACTCATATAATTACGTCGTGACTGACCTGTAGCGGCCAGCGTTAGGATGGATGGCTGCTGCAGCGGCTGCGGCTGCTGCTCCTGCAGCGGCATTCGCCGGAAATGCTCGACCGCCCCTCGCGTTCTGGGGGGCTATGTAGGCTGCCAGCGGTTGCATGCTGTTCTTGTTGCTACTGGGATTGTTGGCGAACTTGACGGTGATTGGTTCGGTGGAATTCTTTGGTGTGGTACCATTTAGCTCCTTGATTGCACGATCGGCTTCAAAGCGCTGATCGAAGCGTATGAAACCAACGCCCTTGGAGAGACCTGAAAGGAGCAACATATCGTTAAAATGTGTTACTAAAAGAAAACTCGAAAGCACAGGTTTTAAGAAGAATCAACACAAGAATTAAGCTAATGCAATCTAATTTAAACTTTTACAAATCAATGAAAGTGTAGGCTTTTATAAATTATAACATCACGGCTTTCATGAAGGTGTATTTACAAGGTGGATTAGTCTTTACCCAATAACATGTGTCTTAACTTTCAATCTAATGAAGAATACCAACGAGATTGAAACTGAATATGTACAAAAATGTCTAATGAATAAAATACCTATGAAATGAAATTTTAAATGGGAGAAATCCAAGTTTATTTTCGCATGCTTTTCTAGAATCAACTTCCATCCAAACTTTTTACAGTCAGTCATAAAACTATATGAGAGCTCTTTAGAATTAGTGTTGGGGTTATTATTTTGTCTGTAAGCTTCATGTGCGATGAACAGCAATCAGAAACAGTTAAACGTAAGAAAATTAAAACTAAAAACATACCCTGTGCATGTTCATCTTATTTGGTTTGAATATTACATGTAAAAATAAGATAAGGTTGCATTAAATATAATTCAGAAATAAAAGCAAGGAGAGTATATGTGTGTTTCATGGATCGCCAGCAACATTTCAAATTGTGCAATCTAGGGGCTTATCATAAATTTAGAGATTTCTCTTTATTGATTTCGGGATGACATGCTCCGTCAAATTAAATGAAACAAAAGTTAAAAATTATAGTTTCTCCAACCCAAAGAGTTTGGTTTATCGAATACTGAAACTGGTTTTGAAGTTGGCAACTTACCAGTGATATTATCACATAGTATGCGCGAAGTTATGATCTTGCCGTATGGACTGAACAATGATTCCAAATCGGACTGAGTCATATTCTTTGGAAGACCCGATACATAGAGATTTGCACCCTTGATGCTCTCGGAACTGGGGCGAGCAATAGAGACCTTGATAGTTTTGTTCTGAAGCCGCAAGCCATTCAAGGCGTTTATAGCCTTTTCCGCATCCTCCTGCTTCACGTAGTTGACGAAGCCATAGCCCAAGCTTTGACCTAAAATAATGGTTAATAATTTTATAAATACAGGATTTTTTAGCAACTGCTTACCTGTCACCTTGTCGCGGATCAATTTACAGCTCTCCACCTCACCAAAACTAACGAACAGTGATCGTATTTCGTCCTGGGACATAGTCTGCGGTAAGTAATTCACAATCAGGTTGGTCTTGGGATCCGGTTCATTGTTATTATTGTTGTTGGCGGCCGAGTTATTATTGTTGTTGTTGTTTTGGGCCGCACTATTGGCCCCACACTGTCCGCCAGTTGTGTTTGTTGTGGATCCAGCTGACGACGACACTGGAGTGGCGGGTGTGGAGCCGCCGTTTGTTTGAGCTTGGCTGTTGGTGCCATTGTTGGATGCCGTCGATCCTGGGCCTGATCCGGTGGTGCTATTGGTACCGCCAGCTCCCGAAGGTTGTTGCTGTTGTTGTTGAACGGCTACCTGTCCTTCAACCATGATTATGCTACTGCTGGAAAGTATTTGAAGTTAATAATTGATAAACAAATGAGAATATAAGCTTAAATCAATTACAAACGTTTCAGACAATTTGCTAATCCATGGGCTCTGGGTGAAACGTTTGTATTCGGTGCGGTCAAAATAATACACTTGTTTTTTACTTCAAAATGCTGTTTTTCTCATTAGTCTTGGGCCCAACTTTTTAAGCATTTCTATTACTGTAACCGCAAAGCTTTGACTTTGAGACAATTAATCATTACGGCTTCTTTCTCGAAAACTTGGCCAAGAGACAGAATCAAAGAGGGAGAAGTTCAATAAGTGTCTGTAGATATAATACTGCTATAAAGTCTGAAAAAGAGGCAACTTTTAGAATTGATTTAGAGGCGAATCTGAGACCGGGCTTACCCTTTTTAGATGCACACGCCAAGCAACCAAATTGCCTAATGTTTGATTTTCTGTAGCCTAGTTTTAAGCGCGCCGGGATGATTCCCCACTGCTTACTGGCATCCAGTGCGTATGAGAAATAACTACGGGCCAAAGTTTACTGAAATGAAACAAAGAAACCAGACCAAATAAAATTGCAATGAAAAAATCAATTATTTAATTAAATTTAAATGAAATGCGGGTCTAGTTCAAGCTTTCCGCGCGCTGGCTCGTATTTTCCAATGTTTATCTGGGGGAAACAACAGAAGTAGACTACTTTTATAAGAAACCCTATAAATGCCGACATTTTTTGTTGTTCTTCTCGTTGGGGTTAGCAAATTTCCTGGTTGGCAGACATTTTCACAGACCTCTTGTTGAGTATAAGGAGGTCTGTGTACTTCCCACGATCTATACACTGTGTGGTCATTATTATATTTCAAATATTCTTTAGAAATTGGATAAAATCAATGCGAAGAACAGTATTTTGCCATCGTAAATTCATATTTTCCCTTTGACTCTGTGTGCTTTTGCATATTGTGGCAACAATCAAACAAAAGCTAATATTTTAAAAATAAACAAACAGAGTGAGAAAACGCAAATGCTAAGAATGTGCCTCTGCGTAGCCGGCAAGATTAAACATTCGAAAATATGTATTTTTAAAACAATAAAAACCCAGTCGCAGCTGATGAGGAGAGAGATGCTGCCGATCTTGAATGCGTATTTTGAGGTTAAGTAAGCACCCAGCCGAACTACAAAAGTTTCCATTTTTTCTCAAGAAAGTCGAAATTTTAAAATATTTTTCGGATTATATAAAGCCTGCATGTTTACCTGTTCGCCTTATTTCGCACCAAAATGAAATTTAACTCATCGCTGATTTCCGATTTTCGGCGTGATTATGAAACGATTTTCTTCGGATATTTTGGTTTTATATTTTTAGTAATAACCGCACCAATTCGAGGCAGATTGAGAAAACTCTTCCCAAAACAAAGCGACAAACAAAACAATTTCGATTTCGAAGTACGATAAAACGATCAAATAATATTAGGATAATATTTTTGCATCCAATTCGATTTGTGTACTTATTAAAAATGAATAAATTAATAAAACGCAAACTTGAAACTAATTCGTAATAAGAATAATAATAATAAGGAAATAAACCGAACGGAAAGTAGAAAAGAACGCGTTCCTGCAACTCAACAGAACAGAAATAAACTGATTTGGCGAGCGGCGTGGAAATTATTTTTATGCCAGTCGCCTACGAAGGCAAATATATTGTTCGCCCAAGAATCGGGAAAACAACGATGGGGGATATGAGAGAGAGCCACCTTGTTGGCCAGAACTCATAGTAGTTTGCTCTTTGCCAGCACATGGGACATGGGAGATGTCCGTCCGTTTGGAATGGATCACAACATTCACGAAATATATGTATGTATGTACATATATAGCTACTATATGTTCGTGCGCTTATAGCCGTAAGGTGGATGCATGGGAGGAGGTAATTTATAATTGGATTTTACGCAAACACATATATTTACATACGCGGTATTTCTGTAATTGCGCTATAAGATTTTGTTAAAATTCAATAGTTTTGATTGTCAAGGGAGACAGCTGTTATTATGGAAAGCTGGAAAAAAAGAAACTCAGTTGGGAAGCGGAGCGTCTACTTTGCGAAACAGTTGTTTAAACTGCAAGACACAGACCCTAAAAGATGGATTGTCGAGTTGCATTAAGTTTAAACACAGGGCTCTATCGATATGTATTAGGAAAGATGATCCATATCTTTTGAAGATTGAATTTTACGAAACTATTTATTTGTGAAAGTTTTGAAGTCAACATTTTAGTTCTTCAGCTGCAGGATCTTCAAAATATCTTTAAATTATTTAAATTACAATATGAATTTACAATTTTCATATTATTACCATATGAAGCTTTTGAAATTTCGAAAATAAATTCAAAACTTTCTATTTACACTTTATCCTTAAATCCTAAGACTCTATATAAATTATATTAAGCTGTCGTTCTATATCAAATATATATTTAGATGTATGATTAAGAATAGTAATATTTCATTCACAAACTTTCGAAAATTGTTTTCTGGCAATTTATGGATAAAAGCACTGCCCATCTATCCACGTTTGCATGTGTGGGAAGAGCGCAACTATTGCATTTGCATGCAAAGAGTCATTCAAAGTGCAGGAACAAAACAAAAAAGTGACACACCTTGCAACAGAGACTAGGAGAGCAGGAGAAAATGCTGAGAAAAGGAACGGACAAAAAGAAAAGAGGAGCATCTAAGGCTAACGGTTTCAGGGAGCCACACATTTGGGTGCGGCAAAATAAACAGGAGATATACCAGAAAAAAGAGAAAGAGGGACCGCCTACAACCTGCACCGGAAGCGCAGCAGTCAGCTGAGCGCGCCCCAAGATATGCAATGGAAAGAGAGGGCTAGTCGAGCTCTGAGAGCCAAGCTTAGCTGCAAGCATCGGTTGCTCCGACGATGGGGGACAGAAAGTGGGGTTTACGAAGCGGTGCTTTGAGATCAGGGGCGCTGTCAATTGCACTTCAAAACGTAATCGAAAAATATGTATTTATAGTTAAAGAAAATATCCAGCATATTCAAAGCCTATATGTTACTGCCAAGGATAAAAAGGATTCGTTTTGTTGAAACTCAACAGGGAACAATTCCCAAATATATTGTTAGTCAAGATCCTAGTAGCTTCACCATGCTAAATATATTTATTTGAAAACAATTAACAGTCTTGATAATTTTTGTACCGTGCTACCATTAAGCCACTTTAGGAAATATGGGGTGGGCCCTGTCCAAATTAAACTCCGCTCCTGGGCCTCGTTCTTTTTTAGGTTAAATGGCGGCTGCAGGATGCCGGCGCTGCACGAAACCCAGATGCACTGATGTGTGTGTAGGCGGCAAATGTATGTACATCTGAGTGTAGAGAAATGGCGATTCTGTCCACTGCGAGCAGCCCCATTGAAACCCGTTTTACTATCGCCATAGCGAGGGGCGGCGGGTGTGCATTTCTCTTTTCACACATATACTTACTGACGTACATGTATGCATTGAAAAAATCGACTTTGGGTGTGGGCACTTTGAAATAAAATGCTGTAACTATTTTCGTTGCTTGATTTGTTCGCTTACGTTTCTGTAAGCGCCGGAAAGTATTCCGTCTTTCCGTCTTTTATTTCACAACTTTACGTTAACGCTGGTGAAGAATTGAGGAATTTTTCAGTCGTAGCAAATTATGATTTTCAAAAACTAAGTTCGGCACAGACGTTGAAGGCTTTCGAACTGAATCCGATATACATATGTATTTGTATTTGTATTGAAACACTTTTGCAATGGGCACATATATGTATATCCGTGGGCACAATTGTGTAAGTATGCAAGATACCGATATATAACAATTCAGAAACGACGGAGAATCAAAAAACACAACTTGCTGCCGGAGAGTGCAAGAACTAAATGTGTTCGATTGCCGCCAGGATAGCTGCAGCAAGGACTGCAGCGAAGTGGCTCCTTCTCCCGGCGTACAGTCGAGTACGCCGAGAGAGTGAGATAAAAGCCTAGCATAACTGCGTAGTTTTGCAGTGGAACGCACTGTGGGGTAAAATGCGTCCTCCAACATCGAAAGTCCGGAAGATTATGTTCGAGATGACTATACCGATTTAATTAAGTGTATTGTAATAATTAAAAGAAAATAGTTTATTTAATTCAATTACCATTCCAGATTTAAAAGCTCAATTTGTTCAACTTACTGATCCCTTTTTATTAAAATCTATTACTTAATATCCCTTCCTGAATTTTAAAACTTAGTGCACTATAAAATTCAATTTTCACATTGTTCCCGCGCAAGTCTATGGGAGGCCCAAATACAAAATGGAGAGCTTGCAAATGTTGCTCCAACAATAACAACAAACTTGGAGCTGCAAGTTGCGCAGGCTGCAATATAACGGTACTCACTCTCTGGCAATTACTGGCGCTCTCTTTAGTCGGTACTTAGCCGAATGTACCCTACATTCGTTTGCAAAACATAAACAAGGAAATGCAGCCGTAAACACGAAACGAATTGCGGTAGGTTCTTTTCCACAGAACGCTCCGAGAGTCGGAAGCCGGCCGCTTCGGGCCGGTCGGGAAAGAGAGTCGCACTGCACCAAAACAAATATTTGAACAAGGAATGGAAAGCTGGCTTCCTGCAGAGCCAAAGCTGTATATACCCTTTCAGATATTTAAAGGTAACTCTAAGATAGTCATTTTATAACGGTACATGGCAGGATGGAACGGAATCTACAGGATACTGAATACATTTTTAAGGATATCATTTCAAATAAAAGCTTTTCGGTTGGAAGTAATTATAATCCAATCTCCGTAAAACTTCCTATAAATCATACTCCTTTGTTGTCGTCCTTTTGAAACAGAGAAACAGTTATGCCCACTGAAAGGGTATAACAACAACCACATCGAAGAGCAGCTTGAGAAAGAGAGCGAGAGCAGTTTGGCGAGCTCAACTTGACATCATTTGTGTCAAAAGACCATTGAACTCTGTAGAATATCCCCCACTGTCCCCACCCATTTCCAGGGGGCATTGTTTTGTTGCTTTTTCCCGTCAATAGCACCAGCAACCAACTTACACGAATCTCTGCATATGGGACCATTATCCAGCGTAATTCCAAGTCTTCCTTACTGTGTCCAAAATTGCGTTTAGATTTTGTTGTAAAATAACTTTTATTTCAAACCAGCTTCAATTAGGCAATGGGTAGTAAGAATGCAATATTCAGGATAATAAAAGATTATCTTTTAAACTTAAAAATAATGATAATATTGGTGTTTAAGGGATATATTATATATAAACAAAAATTTTCAAGACTCACATTAAAAAATCATTTCCTTTTCTTAAAAGCTTTTTTCAGATAAACTTACAGGCTAGTGTTTAATTCTATAACTTAAACATATTATCTAATCCGCTCTTTAATTCGATCAAGTGTCCTCACTATGAATTGTGAAATAAGAAATAAAAAAATATAAAACATATTTCATAAACCTAAAATATTCGAAAAATCATGCCTTGTTTACATTTTGAAAGTATAAGCTAGTTAATAATAATAATTCTGATTAAAATGTCCTTCTATTTTGGATCCCTGCCAGTTTACATAAGATGAAGTTTGATTTGGAGGATTTCCAATTTGCGATCCGTGAATGCCACTAAACTGGATTTCATTTTTTATGTGATGATTCTGATATTGGCTTTGGGTACTTGGGGGATTTCCAACCTGCGATCCGTAAATATTTCGATGTTCGGTGTGATAGTTTACGCTTTTAAACTGGAATTCACTTTTTACGTGCTGATCCTGATGTCGTAGCTGTGGATTCGAAGGATATTCGCTCTGATAGTTCATGCGATTGAACTGGATTTCATTTTTTACATGGTGTTCCTGATATTGGCTGTGGATATACTGGCTTCCACGTCGATTATCGTTATCCCAATAGGTGTTTTGGGCATTCCAATAATGCTGTTGCGGTTCCCAGTAGTTATTAGAATTATGATTCATTTTATTCCATTTTTGCTTAACAGGATTCGGGTAAGATCTTTTCTGCATATTCCAATTGTTACAGTCATTGTAGTTTCGGTTTCGCATATTATAGTTTTGGTAAGGCGCGTTCCAGTTTTGGTTTGAATTACTCCAGTTGTTTTCTAAATACTTAGGGCCGGATCCATATTTTGCAAAGTTATTCCAATTTCGATTCTGGTAACTCCAATTTTGCTTGGGTGTGTTCCACTGCTTGTTTTGGTAATTCCAATTGTCCCTAAATTCCCTGCGTTGATTCATTTGCCGATGGAAATGGCGATCATAATGGTTCCAATTCTGGGTTCTGAAATCCCTCTGCTGCCTCGGTTGATTTATTTGATTATTTGGCCAGTTCCATTTCTGGTTATTAATAGAATAGACAACATCATATTGATCATCAACCGAATATACATATTGATTATTATAATACGTATATTTGGAGCGGTCAAAGGGAACTAAATGGTATTGATATGATTCCAGTTGATGTGGAAGTAGCTTTTGATCTTTAGGCGCACCGAGTTGAGTCCCAGGAAAAGTGTTTGGCTTCAAATTATTATTGGGAATTAAATTTGGTGCGTCGTTCGCGGCATCTCCGCTGTGCAAATTGGGGGTTGCGAGCATTTTGTTAATGTCAGTCACCACTAACATTTTATGTTTAGTTTCGTTAGTTTGATCAGGGTTTGCACTTTTTTGTTTCAGTTCAGGGAATCCATTAGATGGTCCAGTTGATTTCAACGAATTTATTTCGCTTACCTCCAACTTTTCGAGCTTTACCGTTCCGGGAACTAGTTCTTGCTTGACAATGAGAGACCCTCTGTTCAGATTAGCTGGGCTAGCGTTTTCCGTTTTAATAGCACCATTTGGCAGCTTCTCTTCAGTGCATTCCAACATTTCAGATTTGATATGAAGTGGTTTATTATCATGAGTCTCCGATTCCGTGTTCAGCGCTGCAATGCCTCGTAAAACTTTGGCGCGCTTTCGCTGCAAACGGCGGCGTTTCGATCGTGTGGTCCTCGGGGTTTCGCCCACTTCTTCCTTCACGGTTACTGGCTGGTGGTTCATGTTTCTACACAACGCTTAAACCAATAAAATAACAATAACCAGAACCTTAAACTAACTTACGTTTTTGGTACGCCAACGAAAAGAGCATGAGGTTAGAATCACCAGCTTCTGGGAAATGAGAAATCAGTTTTGATAAACTAGTGTTGTACATCACGAATTGTTCATTTCCGCAGTTGGGCAAGATTTTAAATGTAAAATATTCAAAATCAAATAATACATTTCCAACCAAGTATTTCTTTAAAATAATTTAATCTGATTCTCAAAAACCGTCACTTAAAAGTTTCCTTATTTTGACAATTAATTTACACACGCTGCACTTTTTGGCACATAATTTAGTGGAGGGAGAATAACCGAACAAGATCGACCAAACAGTGTTTCACAACACTGTGGCGGTTTGACATTGGCTTTAAGCTTTAAAAGTGCTGCCAATCATTTTAAGTATTTTATTTAAATATTTAATTTTGTTCCCAATTCGTTATATTTAAAATTTTATTGAAAAATATTGCAAATATAATTATAATAAAATACAGTTTATTCTTGTCTTTGAGGTCTCGATTTAAAGGTCAAAATTAAAAGGCATTAAAAACACGGCGCTCCACTGATGTCCTTGAAAAATCCATCCATCCAGGGGATGACAAAGTCGCCTTAAATTTGAGGAGTCTATTTTGTTAAAAACTGTTAAGTAAATCTTGGAGAATATTCGAAACGAATAAATAAAACGACAAAATTGAATTGTTACAATTTTTGATGTTTTATTCGTTTGATTTATCAACTACTTTTACGGTAATTGCATATTAAGTTGGTTGTTTCAGTTTGTTGTTGCTTAAACTTTAATAAGTGTACTTCGTTTTAGCTGCGGCTGATTTTAATTATATTTTTACAAAATATATATGTTTATTTTTTACTTTTGTTAATGAACCACGTCTTGTGTATTGTTTGTCTTTTGCTTTCAACACAAAACCCCAGCTTAGAACTTAATTATGTTCGCCCTCTGTCGGTATGGTTTCGTTTTTTACTAGAATAACGCTTAACAAAATATAATTACTAACTATTACTAGGCCCGTTTTAATTTGTTTGTTGCTGTTGGTGATCTTGCCGCGCTTATTGCTGCAAGTTGAACTTATCGTTTTGAAAAAATTTAACTATAATTTCTACGTCGTTTAGTTGTATTTCCTCGTGTATATATATAAAAATATATATATGTATATATCGTCGTATATACCAATATATGAGTTAGTATATGTATGTATGCATGTATTTAAATGTATATATATGTATTTATGTACGTATGTCTTCATATGACCTGTCCGGTGCCTTTGCCTACATAATTTATTATTTACAGCGCTTTAATAGTTAAGCCTAGAATTCGTCTATATTAAGTTTTTGTTTCTGTTTCTGTTTCGTGTTGAATGTGAGTGCATTGTTTCCCCAGAACCGTATAGTTTTTACTTCGATTTGAAATGTTTTCGTTTACAATACATATCAGCTTATCGTTTTAGCCAAAAAGTCAATAACCAAAAGCTTTCAGCGAAACAACGCCACACCAATTTATCAAAGTGTCCCCCCATCAGAGCGGGTGGTCTATTTATTCAATCTTGGCTGATTTAAAACTGCTTAAATTAGTTAACTGCATCCACATTTGTTTGGCATTTTAAAAATATATTATGTGTATATATAATATTTATATATAATCGATATATATCGATTTCAAGGGCAAGTCTATTTCGATTGAATCTTAACTCGTTTAATTCTACTAATGCACTATTAGTTTTTGCGTTTGTTGAGAGTTTCGAGGCACCCATTATGAATCGAATGAATTGGTAATCGATAAGTGGTAATCGATAATCGGTAATCTGTGTTTGGGGCATGTTTTGGGGGGCAAACAAATAAAACCAAGGATCAAAATTCCATAATTATATATTTGAAATATATATATTAGTATACAATTTTTCATTTTTGTATTTTGTTCTAGAACGTGTTGTGATTGTTTTTAATGAATTAGTTTAAAATTAATAAAAAAGGAGCGTTAAACATAATTCATAATAAAAATATTACAAAGAATTATAACTATAACTTTGCTTTATATAGGCCATAATATGTGTATATTTGCTAGCATCAGACATAAAATCAGTGCTGCAGGAAAAAATTAACTAAAACTTAAACAAATTAAAAAGCCGTTTCACTTAACTTTCTACGCAAACGAAAACAAAATTCACCTAAAATTGTGTGTTGAGGGGGGAGATACAGGTAGAGGGCGCGAGAACTTTCTTTTAGCATATCTGTTTTTGAGCTTAGAGTCTAAACATATAGCTACTATAACTTGAAATGTTGCTTTTGTGGTTTTGTGTGTGTGTGTTTGTGTTTGTGGTAATATCAACTAAAACTATAAGTAATTGGTGTGCATAATATACAAATACAAACATATAAAAACTATAAATTAATAACAAATAATTTCTTGTGTTGCTATGTTTTTGATGTTTCCTTTTTGTTTTTTCTTTTGGAAGGTTATTGGTTTCGACTTATTTTCTTTTGTTTTGTTTCTCTCCGTTACTTGTTTGTTGACTAACTAAATAGTAGCTCGTAACTAGTATATATTACATACTATAGTTGCTAATTTGGCCTGACTTTTGTTTAGACACGTTTGGTGGTGTTTCTTTTTCCTTTTCTGATTCTAATTTCGTTACTTATTAATCCCGCTATTGAGTTGGATGCGCCGTATGCGACACTGCATCCCTGAGCGTCTTAAGACCAGCTTGCACATACCGGAACACCTCGTGCATAGTGCTATGGAGCGTCAAAGGTCCGTTTTCATGGTCCAGTTCGCGGAAGAAATCTACGTAGGCATTAAAAACGGATTAGATTGGGTTTTGATGGGGACTAAAAGAATAATCTATTACCTGTATGATTTCCTTTGCGCACCGAATGATCGGCTTGATCCCACAACTCATGAGCACTATGCACATAGCTCAGATATTCGTTCTGCTTGCTCAGCTGGTTATGTATGTCTCTAGGCACTATTCTTCCCGGCGGCGTATTAGAACCGGAGCCCTAAAGGTTAACAAAATACATATTAGTTTTCAGTCTTTGGTTTGTGGTTTGAGATCTGATTGACTTGCCTGTGAGCCCACCGAGTTAGATGGTGAAATGGATGATGGCGTGTTCCCATTTACAATGTCTCCCCTACCCGTGCGAAAGAAGTCCGTAAGGCTAGCAATGATGTCGCGACAGTTCGCTCTCCGGAGATTGTACAACTTGAGCGATATCAGTGATTGGCAACGTAAGCTATAGGATTTAAGCGCAAGTTGAGATTATAAATTCCACAATTCTCAGTTTTAAAGTATGAGTTACCTAAGTATTGCTACTTTGGCCATGTGAGTCTTGGTCTGCCCGTTTGCCGAATGCTGGGGGCGAAACTTGAAGGAGATGAATCTGAAAGAAGAGTTTGTATTAGACACAATTATACAGCCATTCATCAGGGGCGCACACTCTTTGGCACACTTTACTCACTTAATTAGGGACAAGGTGTCCTTATACATAGTGTAGGTGGCCTCAGAGCTACAACGCTCCATGGCGTCGGCAGTCAGTAGAAAGTAGACAACAGCTTCCAAATACAAGGTGACCTGGTTGAAGGAGTCAGGCTCCGCGTCGGCGGCGTGCTTCCGGTTGACGGCCTCCTGCAGGAACTGGTTGTTTCTTCTAGAGAACAAATAAAAAGAGCGGAATGAGAATCACACGAAGCCGTGGAAGAGTTGACAGTCGTACCTAAGATCGGCGCTAGGATGAGCCTCCTCGCGATCGAAATACGATCGGTAAATAAGGCGTGTGACTGGTGCTGGAGGAACTGCAACTGCTGGGGGGGCTGGCTCAGTAACTGCCGAAGCTGCTTGTGGAGACGTGGACGTCGTTAGAGGTGGAGTCGTCTGCACGGCTTCGTTGCAGGTGATGGGCGGCACAATGGCAATGGCTGTAGATATCGGGGGAGGCGGAAGAGGAGACATGGCCAACAGATTTTTTCTGGGGCTACCATTGGGAGCGGCGCCAACGCCACTCGCAGCGGCAGCGGCAGCTGCATCCTCGTGGAGTAACTGGAGCTTATCGTACGACAGGCGATCGTGGTTGGGTATCCGCTCATGGTTGTTTGAGGGTAGCAGCTCCTTGCAGATCTGCAACTGGTCCGTTTTCTCCTTTTTCCGCTTCTTCTCCTTGTAGGGGCTGGAGCTGGAACTAGAGCTGCGCTTCCGTCTTCGACCGGGCGGCTGCTCCCTATCCCGTTCCCGTTCCCTCTCTCTGTCCCGGTCCCGCTCCTGCTTAAGCTGGAACTCCTGTTTAACGCTACCAGGCTTGAATTTGGCTTCGTAGTCCGCATCGGGTTCGGGCTTCACCGGGTGCTCGGGTTTGACTTTGGCGGCGGGAACGGCGTCATTGGCATACCCATTGGGCATCTGAACCGCCGACGCTGCCTGGCCCTTGGGCGTCAGGTGGCCATTTTGCTGGGCAGGCGTCAGTTTCTTCAGGCGCATAATTCGCTCCCGCGACAGTTTGCTGAGGTCAATCTTACAGATCAAGGAGGTCAGGTGAGGCGTGGTGGTCCTGGCAGGGGAGGCCAGACTCGTGCCCAGCATCTGCTGCGACTGGGCGTGCTGCTGCTGCAGTTGCTGGGTGGGCGTCATCCGGGGCTTCACTGCAGGAGCGGTCGCTGGAATTTGCGAAGACTGCGTCGCCGCATCCAGCTTGCCCTGCTGCTGCTCTTCCTGCAGGTCCATGATCACCACCTGGCCCTGCTTCTTAGCGCCACCCTCTTTCGGGTTGAAGATCCTCGTCAGCGTACTGATCTTGTTCTTGTCGCTCTTCGGCTTCCGCTCGCGTTCCTTCTCGTGCCGCGCCTCATCCTCTTCGCCGCTGCTGCTGCTGCCGGCCCCGGTGCCCCCCCTGTCGCCACTGGACGAGGAGCACTCGGAGCTGCTAAGCTGTTGGCTGTGCTGGCTCATCACCTGCGGCTTGTATGGTGGCATCTGTTGAGCCAGAGCCTTGCCGCTTCCCGCCTGGCTCCTCGCCTGGTCCTCCGCTTCGCTGCCGCTGCTGAGGGCCGAACTACTGCCGCTGCCCAGAAGCACCTTCGCCGCCACCGCCCCCGCCCCCGTCTTGTTCAGCTTGACAATCCGGCAGTTTGTGTTCTGCGCCTCCTCCGTGTCATCGCTGCTGCTCGAGGAGCTGCTTGACTTGGAGCTGGATCCGCCGCTCGAGGAGCTGTCGTCGTCGGAACTGCTGCTGTCACGATGGACACTGGCGGTCTTCGGAGGCGCGGACACCGACATAGGCGTGGCCATCTTCTTGGTCGGCGTGTTGCCGTTGGAGCTGCTTTGGCTGGAATGATCCCGCTTCCTGGCACCTCCCATGGCCGGGAGTGCCTTGCACAGCGGCTTCTTGGCGGCCGTCAGTGTGGGTCCCTTGGTCTGGGAGCTGCTGCCTGCCGAGGCGCTACTCAGGTTACCACTGCCGCCGCTCTGCTGCTGCTGCTTTCGCGGCCTTCCTCGTTTCTTTGCCGGCGCCGTCGCCGTGGACTGCGAATGGGCCGAAACTGCGGTGTAATCCAAGCCTGGGTGTTTGGGCGCCGGTTCGTCTTCGTCGCTCGAATTCACAATGGGAGTACTCGTTTTCTTCTTGCGCTGCTTCTTCTGGCGCTGCTTCGGGGACATGGGCAGCGGTAGGATGGGCATGAGGGTGACGCTGGTGCTGGAAGGCGCCTTCTGCGTTAGCGTCGGGGGCACCCGCATTACCGACGTAATGGCTGCCCCCCCGGGGATCTGGAGGGTCTCACCGGGACCCGGCATAGGCACAACCTCTCCACCGGGGGCACTTTCCGAGCTGCTGCTGCTGCTCGAAGAGCTACCGCTGGTGCCAGAGTCCGAGAGCCGAGAGGCGTGAAGCGCCTCTGATGACTCGCGCTTTATTTGGTTTTTTGGGATTGCCGCCAGGCCGAGCTCGGACACTCCGTCGATGGCTTCCTTCTTCACCGACACTGGTGTCACGCTGAGATCAGCTCTGTAATGCAATTGCTGTTGCTGCTGCTGTTGCTGGTCCTCGTCGTCGTCGTCCTCCTCGCCATCATCCATGTCCATGGGATCGTCGTGAATCTTCTCGTTCTTGACAATCGCCGTTGACACTTCGATGGGCTCAGGTATGATTTGGGCGCCCCCCGGCAGGATTCCTGGCACCTTCATGCTCACGTTGCCGGGCGTAGCGCTCTCGGTGTTTGTCTGGTTGGCGGGCTTCGGAAAGAACCTACTCAGTGTCCACTTGTTGCTCTCTGTAGGCGACGGCGTCTTGTTCGAGGAGCTGCCGCCGCTGCTCATCGTGCCAGCCGAGGCGCTGGCTCCGCTGCCGGGCCCACAGGAGTTTCCTCCCGGACCCCCATTCCCGCCACTCCCAAACCCGCTGGACGTCAGCAGTCCCGTTATCGTGTTGCTGCCTCCGGCGATGATCGCGTGCTTGTACTTCTTCTTCTCGCTTTTCCCATTCGCCGTCAACTGCTGGGGCCTCTGCTGCTGCTGCTGTTGCAGGAGGATTTGCTGCTGCTGTTGTTGTTGGTGCTGCTGTTGTTGGAGGGGCTGTTGCTGCAGCTGCTGCTGCTGTTGGTGATGCAGCTTGTGATTGGGAAGTGGTTGGGCGTCGTTCTTGCTGCTCGACTCGCTGCCCGACTCACTGGAATCCGACTCGGAGCTGTTACTACTGTTTCCCGCCGACCGGCTAAGTGGAAATTGGCAGTTAGTCCTTGTTTAGTTTTGTTTTAACTTCAAAAGCTTACCCCTCCTTTTTTGGCTGCTCGTCTTCCGACTCGGACAACTCCAAATCGTTCTCGAGGCTACAAGTAAAGTGGATACAGCGCGTGAGGAACATAATTTCAAAACCTGGCCAACCAATGGCACTTCACTCACCACGAGTCCTGCTTCTCCAGCGTGTGGTTCTTCTCTGTTTTTAGCGGCTTGGCCGCTGCGGGCGACGTGATGGCGGAGGCTGCTTTGGGTGGCGTGGGTGGCAGTTGCTGCAGTGGCGCCAAGCCCAGCACCGCCTCGCTGGAACCCGTCAAACTTGTTGCTCCGCCCAGAGGCAACTGGCTGGTCTGGGGCGGAGACGCGATGGGCGCAATGGGGGCGAACAGGGGCGTCATTAGCGACGAGGGCTGGGAGAGCGGCGAGCTGATGATGTCGTCCATGTACTTGTTTTTGTTGGGCCCGTTGAGGTTATAGTTCTCCCGGACCGGCGCGTGCGGCGTAGCAGCTATCGAGGTCAGCGGCGTAACCCGGAAGTTGTCCGCCATCTCGCTGATCATCTTGCTGATGTCCTTCTGCTGAGCCAAAAGAGTATGCAGGAGTGGGGAAGAATAAAGTTAATACCTTGGCTTTGGAACGGAATTGGCTGCGTGCGACTCACCTCCTGTGGCAGTGGTTGTTGGCCGGCTCCGCTGCTGCTCCGTTTACTGGCCGCGGGCGGGAGAAATCGACCGCCTGTGCCGTTGTGCAGCGACGGGGCTGGTGGGCCGAGAAAGGACTTTTCCCGCCCATTAGGCATCTGGGTGGTGAGGGGCGGACCCAGCGGCGTGCTGGTTGGGACTCCGCTGGTGTTGTTTGTGGCGCTGGACGAGTTGCTGCTGCTGTTGCCGGAACTGGATCTGGGCGGGCCGCGAGGCGGGGCCATGCCACTACTCGAGGGAATGTCGTTCTTCATCGGCTGGCCGGGGTAGCCGCCGCGGCCGTTGTAGGGCGGCTTGTTGTCCGCCTGCTTCACATAGGTCGAGGGGCGCTGCTGCTGCTGGTAGTGCTGCTGCTGCTGCTGCTGGCTGGGCACAGCAGAGTTTGCCGACGCGGAAGCGGAGCCAGTAGATCCGGTGTAGGAGGGGGAGTGGCCCAGGGACTTTGGTGGTGGCTGTAGGGGTGCCTGCAGGCGCGGATTGCCGGCGCCCGGCGTGTGTCGACTAATCCCCACCGTTGACTGGTTAATGTAGACCCGGGCATCGCCGAACTCCCCCAGCGCCGCCGTGATGTCCGCATCGGCCTCCGTCAGCCGCCTCGGCTCGCCGAATAGACTAGTTTCCCGATCATCGATCTGGATTCCCTGCTGCCGTTCGATTTTCTCACGCTCGCGTCTCTTCCGCCGCTCGTACTCCTCCATGCTGCAAGGAAATGGATCATATAAGTTAGAATACTCTTTAAATCAAAGGTATATTTTACAAATTTGTTTAAATTGGTTACTTTTTATGCAGTGCAATGACAACAACAACAGCAAATAAACATCACATGAAGAACAACAACAAACATCAAGCACATCTGGACTATTTTCTTTCTTCTTTTGGAAGGACAATAAGGGTTACATTCAAGGATATGACTTCACATGCAGATTATAAAAGAGCTGTCCCTGTCAGTTAAGGGTTAAATGCTTTGATTAATTGAAATTAGTAGCTTAACTTTATATTCTCTTTGAAATATAAACAACAGAAATGTATCTTTTAATCTCTAAAAATATCCTTTGATTACTTTAGTCAAATATTCCGTGTAGTGCTCTAGCTCTAGCTCTAGGTCCTAGGCAAATATTGACCCTACTCTTGTGGACAGGACTGTGTTAGTTTGACAAGCATTAGAGCAGTTTGACATGCACACACGCAGGCAGGAGCAGGGGGTTCGACGTCGAACAACACTAGTGTCCACATTGGTGGCATAGCGGCGTTAAAATTGTGAAAATGTTTGCATTTAATTTTTTATTATTGTTTTTGGGTCCAGTAGACAGGTGGGGGTTAGGGGGTGGGGGGTGTAGTGCAGACATGCTTGATAACAAAACACATACATGTACATGTACAGTTACAGAGTACAGTGGAGGCCGCGAGGACAGGCACAGGGGACAAACACATACAGTAGAACAGACACTAAGACACAGACAGGAGGCAGGACGCAGAAGACAGCCAAGGACTCTAGGACTTACTTATAATTCTGGCTGTACAAATTGTTATTGTATTGTTGTAGTTGTTCTTGATGGAGTTGCTGCTGCTGTAATAGTAGTATGCTACTGTTGTTGTTGTTGTTGTTGCTAGTCTGGTGGTTGTGTTGTTGTTGCTGCTGTTGTGCCATAACGCGCGATTAGCATGAACACTAATTTA
Organism: Drosophila ananassae; assembly: GCF_017639315.1. Taxonomy (NCBI): domain Eukaryota; kingdom Metazoa; phylum Arthropoda; class Insecta; order Diptera; family Drosophilidae; genus Drosophila; species Drosophila ananassae. Next base: position 28,006,169 of record NC_057930.1, read on the forward strand.
TGAATACAATTAGACAATCCTCAGGTGAGAGAGAGAGAAGGCACAGTCAGGCAGGCAGGTAGGCAGACAGACAGATTGGGGGGGGGACAAGTTGGGTGAAAATTGGGGAGGGGGAGGAGGGGGCAACTAAACGCAATCAGACCCCTCTCTTCGCTCTCTATCTCTCTCTCTTGCTGGCTATCTCTCCTGCTCCGATGCAGAGACTTATGTTATCGTTGTAATTTTGCGACGCTGGAACGGCGCTTTGCTTCTATTCCTGTTGTTGTTGCTGTTGCAGATGCAAGCGCAGTTGTTGCAGTGGCTGTTGTTGCATTCAGTGGGGCTGTGCGTTCGTCTGTCATCTGGCGCTTGCAACATTTTGCTCTGCTTTTGGGGCTTAAGTTTGAGGCTCTGCAGGTAGACCAGTCTTCCCCAGTCTAGTCTTCTAGGCTCGCTTCATTCTCAATTCTCAATTCTTAATTCTCTGTTTTGATTTCTTTTTCCCGTAACAGACTTTTCTCTTAAATGCTGGCTTTGATCTGCTCTGGAGTCAGTGGCTATAGCTTCTACAGCTCGGAGTCTTTTATTGCTTGAGTATGTCTTCGCTGAAAGAGTGTGTGTTGTGAGTGAAAAAATCAAAGTTGCAGTACCTGGAATGGAGACAGAAACAACATTTTCAATTAAAATTCAATTATTTATGAAACAAAAACTAAACTTAAGAGATTAAAGAGAACCAGTATTGGTTTAAGAGCAAGGTAGTGCCTCTTGGGCTGAACTCATTTCTCCTGACCGATTTATGACTGAATATATATTATATTATATATACACACAAAAAGATAACGAAGTCACACATTAACTGATTTCCAAAGCACTTTTATTGCAAACAATGCCCCAGTAATAATTCTCTGTCCAGTATTCCACGATAACCGATATATTTTGATGACTCTCCACCGGAAAACACAAAATAAACGGGGAAGCACCGAAATCTATTGCTCCAAGAACACAAATGTGAACTTATCGCCGCCGAGCAGAGGCGGGCAGTCGCTTTCCGAGTCTCCAGCTGTCCAGAACACTTCCAAGCGAGCGCGAGAATGAACTCACCGCCTATAAATAGCTCCTCCTCGAGTGCGAAAAAGCGCAAGCTTCAGCTGGTCCTGAACACACACTGCTTCGAGCGCATCTTTTCGTTTCTCAGCTTGAAGGATCAGTTGAGCTTCTCCCGTTCGCACCGCGAAGTGGAACGCGGATTCTGGAACTACGCCCAGCTCAAGTACAAGCACCTCAGTGAAGCCATCACCACAGAGCTATCGGAGTCCGATCTGCAGTACCTGGTGGAGCAAGTCAACGAGCACGTCCTCAGCTATGAGGCGCCACTGGGCCCCTCCGCGAGGGGCGAGGAGCAGCTGTGGCTCCTCAGCCGGCACTGCCCCATGCTGCGGCGCCTCACGATGACGTTCCGGCGGCCCCGATGGGGCGACTTGTGCCAATTGAAGAACTTAAACACTCTCCACGCTTTTCTAAACTTCGACAGTCCCGCTGTCTACGAGCAATTCTTCTCAGAACTGTCGCTCAATCTTCCCTGCCTGCGGAAGCTGGTCCTGGAAGCTCCCGGATACAGTGGCAAGGGACTCCACCTACTGGAGAAGCTGGAGCACCTGGAGGTAGGCGCCCGTCCCGGCTTCAAAGCCCATTATCTGACCGTCTGCTGCATCAAGATGAAGAATCTGCGCTGTCTTGAAATCGGGCGAAATATGTACAACCTCTACAACGAGAACTTCTCCGCGATTGTCCAGAACTGTCGGGAATTGGAGAGGTTCGTGTTCGGCGATCGCTTCCTTGAGGCCAACGTGGCCTACGAAAGGATATGTGAGCTGCCCAACCTGAAGCACGTGATGGTGGTCGGTGCGGAACTCAAGAGACTGGCCTTCATCGACGGACTCGTGCATAGGAGTGGCTCTCCTCTGGAGAGCCTCATTCTGGTTGGATCCGAGCTGTTCAGGGAGCAAGTGGCGCACATATGTGACATCGCTTCCCTCAGGGAGCTCTGGATAGGCTACCAGGACGCCAACGCCAGTGTGGAAGCCTTTCTCAAGCTGAAGAGTATCGAATACCTTCACTTGGACATGCCGTGGATTACCAATAAGCAGTTGGTGGCTCTGCTGCTGGGTTGCCCACGTCTCCGGGTGCTGAATGTGCTCTGCTGCCCGTTTGTTACTTCCGAAGTCATTTCTCTACTAAACTCTTCTTTGAAGAAGCTCAGGGAATCTAATCGCGCAAGAATCGAAGTTTACTTAGAAAACTCTGCTGTGGACTGGAACGGAGGCTCGAACTTTCAGCTCGAGAGCGTACGTGTCATAAAGGGCTCCTTGAAGGACCCTATTTTGATTAAGAGGGCTTCTATTTCTCTCTAACAAATAGTTTGTTGTGGCTTCGATTTGGTGCATTTTAATGGCAATCAGGGCCGCTTCATTCCTGTAGCATACCTGTAGCAGCCCGCTGAATTATTAAACAGAATAAACAAACATTGAATTACGCATGGAACTCATTTTTTGTGCCAGGACCTTAGACACCAGCTTAGCATAGAAAATTCAATTCAATTCAAGGCACCAGGACCAGGACCAGGACCAGGCCATGGCAGGAACGGAAGCACCCGCCCGGCCGGGCTGGGGCTGGGGCTGAGGCGAGTGAATATGTACGACTAATTTCATATTCATATGCATATTTAGACTAACTACCAGCCGGGTGAGCAGGCTGAGGAGGACACGGTGCCCGGTGGCGCACAGAAGAGCAGTCGGTCCCCTGGGTTATCGGGAGAAAGGCGAAAAAGGCAGAGACTACACACCTAATATATAGCGCAAAATACTTAGTATTAGTAAGTGGAAAAAGTTGCAACAAAAAGTTGCTCTTCAAAAATAAAATACCTCAAGAAAAAGCCACAAAACAAATAATTTTTTAGCCGGATTCAAATGCCCATGACTAGAGTATGAAAAAAGGATGAGCTGGTGGGCGGGGCAGGCCGGGCGGCAGCCTTGGAGCCGGGGAATTATCCCCATTTCGTTGGGGCAGTGCATAAACAGAGCCGGGAAGGCCCTGCTCCTTGTTATGTGTGTGGCTGTGGGACAGGATTTATTATCAAATGGGCGCCATAGACTAACGACCATAGCCACAGTCGCTTTGCGTCGCCCGACCCGGCCCGATCCCCACCCGGATCACCCAGGCCGGAGTGCCTTCGTATGTCTGAACAAGTAGAGTCAACAAATTTTATGGCACTCATTAAACTTTCTTTCAGGCGAGCGCCGCAACTGGAAGCCAACATCTACTTTTTCCCGACTCGGGCAAGGCCTGCCAGGCTTAGAAACTTTACGGCTTTAAGGTCTTTTTCCTGATTCAGAGTTTCCAGTTTATTAAATTGATTTTGCAGGTAGTTCAGCGTTCCATTCGTTGCAAACACTAAAGTTTGCTCAGTGATTAATTGTTAATTAAATAGGTACCAGAAGTAGTCCAATATCTACCGACAAAGGCAAAGAAACTAGCTCGTCATGTCTGCAAGTCCTGCGAATATATATGTTTATGATCCCAAGCCTATTGCAACAAGAGTACAAATTGTGGCAAGTGCAGTCTTATTGTTCCAACATCCTCCCCGACATGTAGTCACATTTTAAATAAATGTATCTAGTTGGTTGGTAGTTCGCTCTTTTATCTGCTGCTCAACTCCATGCCAAACACTCAGTAACACAATTATCTTGCCCCGCTTGCATTTCCTCCCAGAATGTGTCCACGGATGTGTATAATCTACACTCCTACACCACCCCGCCCCGCCCACTCGTACAATTTGCGGAAAAGTTGTACTTTGATAGTTCTGAACATTTTTTAGCGCTTTTGGTTTTCCGTGTCTGTCCCTTGCTGTTTTTGACAACTTACTCGTGCGTTCGCCCTTTTTTTTTTCCTTTCCTTTTTTATTTTAGAAAAAAGAGGGACCAGGGCGGTGGGATTTTGAAGCAAGAGACCCATTCTAGCCATCATCTTCGATTAAAGTTTAACGCAATCTGGAATCTGGAGGTGTGATGGGCAATCGCCCGGGAATAAGTTGGCAACGAAACCAAAGCCGGACCTAATTGCATTGGCTTTTATCGCTCCATTGGAGCCTGTTTAGGCATTCACAAGTGCCACTCCAAAATGCATTTGTGGTGTGCCCCACTCATGACTAATATTCGGGCTAAATATTTAATCACATTCGGATGGATTGGCCGGAGAGAACAGTGGCGAGCTATTGAACTCTGAACCAGCGGGCCAACGCGGTGGATTTGGGAAAGAGCTAATGTGATTTAAGCCGATCGATATCGACCTGTTGGCCAACCGAGCTGCGATGACAAGAAGGCGGACGGGCGGCCCAGTCAACAAGGTTGCATTAAAAAACATAGTTATGCGGGCGCGTTGGCGCCGCAGCCACTTACTCGCCTGCCCCAGGCCCGAGGGGCATCCCCAGGCCGAAAGTGTGGGTGGCGCTTGTGGTTGTCTGGGTGGTGCCTCCCCTGGCCACTACATTACCACAACACGAGTCTCTTCGGGCTCTGCTGCGGGGGTCATTGTTGCTAGAGTTCCAGCTCATTGGCAGTACGGCATTATCTGTGAAATACCCGATAGATGTGTTTGGAAGTACTTTTTGCGCAATCTGTTTATAACTCTCCTATCAACTCTGATAATTCTGATAATAAATAATAATTCTGATAATGATTCAGTCTCCCCCAGTTCCAGCCGGTTCGGGCCCGTCGTGCGTCATTCATGTTCTTGGCTATAAATACTTGGCTCGCGACTGGGAAGCTTCTGAAGGCGGCGTCAGAGTGGCCTCAGTGGCCTCAAGTCGAGAAAAGTATACTGGCGAGTGATTTAAACGCTCTCCGCCAGAGGCGGCCACCTAAATTACAAAATTTAGTCAAAATTCGACTCGGAAATGCATCGCAACTGCGGCCGGAGGACCAATTAGGTAATTATTTAAGCCGCTTACACTCGCCACATTGTAATGGCCATAAATTGGTCAGGAGTCCAGTGACCAGCTATGCAACAATAACTATCTACTAGCAATAACTACAACACTACTGCAAGTGTATTGACACAACCAGCCCACTCCGAGCGAGACACACCTCATTAATTTGGCTTTTATGCGCGTGCGGTTTTTTGGCCGCAAGTGGGGCGGAAAACGGTCGTCGGGAAGTTGATTCAGGGCCTCTGGTCCTGTCTCTGGTCCTGAGGGAGTGGGGGCTGGCTTACATCGTATTATTATGTGTAAGCATAACCAAATAAGTGCCCCAACCCCACCCCACCCATCGCACACAAAGTCACGCGAAATATGAAAATCATTTCGCCAAATGTCTTCTCCTCCGGCTGAGCTCCTGCGGCCAAGTGACTGACTGGCATATTGAGCAAAACATCAAGTCGAGTGGGGGGAGTGTGTGTCTAATGGGAAGGACGTCCAGGGGGGAGCTAGTGGGCGCAGGGTCATACGTGCTTGTTAGACATAACTTCCCATTACAATGCTCGCTCGGCGTAAGCGGGCCAGACTGACAACAAGGCAACAGCACGAGAATTTCAAATATGGATGCGAAGAGGTTGCACTCACGTCGAAGCGGAGGATACCCTGAAACGGACTTTATTAGCATTAGCACAGTAAGAACAATACTACCATCTACTATGTCCAGTCTCGAAGGATTCAGAACCCTCCCGACCTGACAATGACATTCAATGTCCGGCCCATTTGTTGCTGAACATCCCCACATAGATCCTGCTGCTGTTTTGCGCCTGGTTAGCTTCATTGGGGGGCAATATTTTGAATCGTTTGTGGGTGGAACGCTTTCGGTTAAATATCATAGCCATAGGGCGATGTGCGGCAGCTGTATTGCCGGAAATGTCGTTAAATGGAATTGTTTAAGCCAAAATTAATGTGCACACAACAAAGCCAAGAGCCAAGAGCCAAGAAGACGTACTGCGACAACAACCGCCGACATCACAATCACATTTCCAGCGCCAGGGGTTAAGGGTTAAGGCGAACGAGGGGGCGTGTGTGTGGGTGTGAGTGTGTGTGGATTTTGGAAGCTGCTCGTACGTGACAGATTTTGATGAAATTTGTTCTTTTTGTCACCCCGCCTGTCTCTCGATGTCATGTGTGTGTTCGGATGTTTGTGGAGCTCATCTGGTGCTGAATGTGCGGCAGAGTTGTTATAATTGCCCTGGAGTGGGGCTCTTTGAGGGCACCCATCAAAAAAGGACATTGTTTTGTCACTGAGGGTTTAGTCTTTAACCTCAAGTCCCCCTATGTGGAATATAAACTATTTATATTCCTAGTTCGCAGCGCACTCTCGGACAATATACAGTTTCCTTTCACTCCACAGCTCTCAGGGAGGCTAGGATATGGAAAAAGTAATTTATGAAGGAGCAACGTAGGCTGGCCAATGAATCTTTCACTCTTTTTGAATTAATGGTGGAGAACTATGAAGGCTTCAAGCCGAAGCTCTAATACCTTAACAATTCTATGCCAAATAAGCCTAACTAAAAGAGGCAAGGTTGGTTTTAAGAAAATATTCAATCCAAAATAGAAGCACTCCATATAGAACTCTTTCCTAGAGTATTAAAACCATAAATCTTATCGATAAAAGAATAACAAAAGCTGGAATGGAAACACAAACTCCCCAGGGATGAGCCGGAGGAGGTTAACAATCCAATAGTTGGCCTGTTTCGAGGCGAGGTGAGCGGCAGGTGCAAGGCATTCCATTCCGTCCATTTGGCAGCCGGCCCTGTTCGTCCTCTTCTGTGTCTCCATTCAGATTTAACCCATTAGGAACTCTGGTTCCTGATTGTTCCTCAAAATCGATTCAAGCCCCTGCCGAATAAATGAAAGCTTGGTAGATCTATAACATTACAATCAACTTTCATCAGAAATGGGGTAAAAAGGCTCTTTCCAGATTGACTTTTACTCTCCAGGGTAGCGGGTGCATCTGCTCCGACACACAAAAGCCTTCAAGGAGTAAGTTTCCTGGCAAGGCTCCCAGGGCAGATAATAGAGACTGGACTCGCATCCAACCCCCCGATCATCCCACAAAAATGCGTGTGCCAGACAACAGTTGAACAGTACAGTTTTTTGGCCTCCCAGATCGCCAGCCTCCACCCTCCAGCCTCTCCAGCTTCTGTCAGGCCCAGAAGACAGTAAACTGTCACTGCCCTATGGCCTGGTAGACACACAATAGCTATTCATAGTTCGCAGCCAGACTCCTTCTTGGCAGTCCTTGGGAAGGATTGCACGCCTTTAAATTAATGGAGCATGTGGGTCTTCGAAGTTCTAGCCTGAGACAAGGCCTTCTGCGAGAAGGTATCAAAGTATTGCCAAAACAATTATACTCTCCGCCAGCTCCCCGCTTATTATTAAATTTGTTATACTGTGTGTGGCGTGTTCCATATGGCCTTACGTGTTAATGACCCGACCCTTGAGAACAATTGGAGGTCGTTGACCTTGTTGCCTCAACATGACCGTTTGAGTAAAAGTTGGAATAACAAGTGGTACAAGAGTTGTACTTCAAAAGGAAGATTATGGCTATCTGGATAGTCCTTTTGATTTTTAGTGTTTGTCTTAAGAGGTCCTGAAGCTATAGCTAATAATATAACTACCTCATCAAGCTCATATATTCTATATAATTCGTCCCTTTTCCACCTATTTACATGAAACTGTGTCAGGACCTCATAAACCTGGAGAATTGTCACACGATACTAGCCGGAAACATGAACCAGCCGGGGCTGTGGCTCCTGAAGGGCTCTCCCTTCCCTGACCGCCTAGACCGCCTTTTTTGTGAAACACTTTGTGCCCTCCTAAGGATTTAAACATGTGATATTAGCTGTTTGAGAAGAAAATTCATTTCTTGGCCAGTTCCATTTCTGGTTATTAATAGAATAGACAACATCATATTGATCATCAACCGAATATACATATTGATTATTATAATACGTATATTTGGAGCGGTCAAAGGGAACTAAATGGTATTGATATGATTCCAGTTGATGTGGAAGTAGCTTTTGATCTTTAGGCGCACCGAGTTGAGTCCCAGGAAAAGTGTTTGGCTTCAAATTGTTATTGGGAATTGAATTTGGTGCGTCGTTCGCGGCATCTCCGCTGTGCAAATTGGGGGTTGCGAGCATTTTGTTAATGTCAGTCACCACTAACATTTTATGTTTAGTTTCGTTAGTTTGATCAGGGTTTGCACTTTTTTGTTTCAGTTCAGGGAATCCATTTGATGGCCCAATTGATTTCGACGAATTTATGTCGCTTACCTCCAACTTTTCGAGCTTTACCGTTCCGGGAACTAGTTCTTGCTTGACAATGGGGGACCCTCTGTTCAGATTAGCTGGGCTAGCGTTTTCCGTTTTAATAGCACCATTTGGCAGCTTCTCTTCAGTGCATTCCCACATTTCAGATTTGATATGAAGTGGTTTATTATCATGAGTCTCCGATTCCGTGTTCAGCGCTGCAATGCCTCGTAAAACTTTGGCGCGCTTTCGCTGCAAACGCCGGCGTTTCGATCGTGTGGGCCTCGGGGATTCGCCCACTTCTTCCTTCACGGTTACTGGCTGGTGGTTCATGTTTCTACACAACGCTTAAACCAATAAAACAACAATAACCAGAACCGACATGTAGTCACATTTTAAATAAATGTATCTAGTTGGTTGGTAGTTCGCTCTTTTATCTGCTGCTCAACTCCATGCCAAACACTCAGTAACACAATTATCTTGCCCCGCTTGCATTTCCTCCCAGAATGTGTCCACGGATGTGTATAATCTACACTCCTACACCACCCCGCCCCGCCCACTCGTACAATTTGCGGAAAAGTTGTACTTTGATAGTTCTGAACATTTTTTAGCGCTTTTGGTTTTCCGTGTCTGTCCCTTGCTGTTTTTGACAACTTACTCGTGCGTTCGCCCTTTTTTTTTTCCTTTCCTTTTTTATTTTAGAAAAAAGAGGGACCAGGGCGGTGGGATTTTGAAGCAAGAGACCCATTCTAGCCATCATCTTCGATTAAAGTTTAACGCAATCTGGAATCTGGAGGTGTGATGGGCAATCGCCCGGGAATAAGTTGGCAACGAAACCAAAGCCGGACCTAATTGCATTGGCTTTTATCGCTCCATTGGAGCCTGTTTAGGCATTCACAAGTGCCACTCCAAAATGCATTTGTGGTGTGCCCCACTCATGACTAATATTCGGGCTAAATATTTAATCACATTCGGATGGATTGGCCGGAGAGAACAGTGGCGAGCTATTGAACTCTGAACCAGCGGGCCAACGCGGTGGATTTGGGAAAGAGCTAATGTGATTTAAGCCGATCGATATCGACCTGTTGGCCAACCGAGCTGCGATGACAAGAAGGCGGACGGGCGGCCCAGTCAACAAGGTTGCATTAAAAAACATAGTTATGCGGGCGCGTTGGCGCCGCAGCCACTTACTCGCCTGCCCCAGGCCCGAGGGGCATCCCCAGGCCGAAAGTGTGGGTGGCGCTTGTGGTTGTCTGGGTGTCTGGGTGGTGCCTCCCCTGGCCACTACATTGCCACAACACGAGTCTCTTCGGGCTCTGCTGCGGGGGTCATTGTTGCTAGAGTTCCAACTCAGAGGCAGTATGGCATTATCTGTGAAATACCTGATAGATGTGTTTGAAAGTACTTGTTGCGCAATGTGTTTATAACTCTCCTATCAACTCTGATAATTCTGATAATAAAAGTGTAAATCGCGCACTTATTCTCTAGCAGTTACTTCATTCAGTCTCCCCCCGTTCCAGCCGGTTCGGGCCCGTCGTGCGTCATTCATGTTCTTGGCTATAAATACTTGGCTCGCGACTGGGAAGCTTCTGAAGGCGGCGTCAGAGTGGCCTCAGTGGCCTCAAGTCGAGAAAAGTATACTGGCGAGTGATTTAAACGCTCTCCGCCAGAGGCAGCCATCTAAATTACAAAATTTAGTCAAAACTCGACTCGGAAATGCATCGCAACTGCGGCCGGAGGACCAATTAGGTAATTATTTAAGCCGCTTACACTCGCCACATTGTAATGGCCATAAATTGGGGAGGGGGCCAGTGACCAGCTATGCAACAATAACTATCTACTAGCAATAATTACAACACTACTGCAAGTGTATTGACACAACCAGCCCACTCCGAGCGAGACACACCTCATTAATTTGGCTTTTATGCGCGTGCGGTTTTTTGGCCGCAAGTGGGGCGGAAAACGGTCGTCGGGAAGTTGATTCAGAGCCTCTGGTCCTGTCTCTGGTCGTGAGGGAGTGGGGGGCTGGCTTACATCGCATTATTATGTGTAAGCATAACCAAATAAGTGCCCCAACCCCACCCCCACCCATCGCACACAAAGTCACGCGAAATATGAAAATCATTTCGCCAAATGTCTTCTCCTCCGGCTGAGCTCCTGCGGCCAAGTGACTGACTGGCATATTGAGCAAAACATCAAGTCGAGTCGGGGGAGTGTGTGTCTAATGGGAAGGACGTCCAGGGGGGAGCTAGTGGGCGCAGGGTCATACGTGCTTGTTAGACATAACTTCCCATTACAATGCTCGCTCGGCGTAAGCGGGCCAGACTGACAACAAGGCAACAGCACGAGAATTTCAAATATGGATGCGAAGAGGTTGCACTCACATCGAAGCGGAGGATACCCTGAAACGGACTTTATTAGCATTAGCACAGTAAGAACAATACTACCATCTACTATGTCCAGTCTCGAAGGATTCAGAACCCTCCCGACCTGACAATGACATTCAATGTCCGGCCCATTTGTTGCTGAACATCCCCACATAGATCCTGCTGCTGTTTTGCGCCTGGTTAGCTTCATTGGGGGGCAATATTTTGAATCGTTTGTGGGTGGAACGCTTTCGGTTAAATATCATAGCCATAGTGCGATGTGCGGCAGCTGTATTGCCGGAAATGTCGTTAAATGGAATTGTTTAAGCCAAAATTAATGTGCACACAACAAAGCCAAGAGCCAAGAGCCAAGAAGACGTACTGCGACAACAACCGCCGACATCACAATCACATTTCCAGCGCCAGGGGTTAAGGGTTAAGGCGAACGAGGGGGCGTGTGTGTGGGTGTGAGTGTGTGTGGATTTTGGAAGCTGCTCGCACGTGACAGATTTTGATGAAATTTGTTCTTTTTCTCACCCCGCCTGTCTCTCGATATCATGTGTGTGTTCGGATGTCTGTGGAGCTCATCTGGTGCTGAATGTGCGGCAGAGTTGTTATAATTGCCCTGGAGTGGGGCTCTTTGAGGGCACCCATCAAAAAAGGCCATTGTTTTGTCACTGAGGGTTTAGTCATTAACCTCAAGTCCCCCTATGTGGAATATAAACTATTTATATTCCTAGTTCGCAGCGCACTCTCGGACAATATACAGTTTCCATTCACTCCACAACTAGGATATGGAAAAAGTAATTTATGAAGGAGCAACGTAGGCTGGCCAATGAATCTTTGGTGTTAATGGTGGAGAACTGTGAAGGCTTCAAGCCGAAGCTCAAATACCTTAACATTAGAAATGCCAAATAATAAGCCCAACTAAAAGGGCTAACTAAAAGGGGCAAGGATGGTTTTAAGAAAATATTTAATCCAAAATACAAGCACTCCATATAGAACTCTTTCCTAGAGTATTAAAACCATAAATCTTATCGATAAAAGAATAACAAAAGCTGGAATGGAAACACAAACTCCCCAGGGATGAGCCGGAGGAGGTTAACAATCCAATAGTTGGCCTGTTTCGAGGCGAGGTGAGCGGCAGGTGCAAGGCATTCCATTCCGTCCATTTGGCAGCCGGCCCTGTTCGTCCTCTCCTGTGTCTCCATTCCGATTTAACCCATTAGGAACTCTGGTTCCTGATTGTTCCTCAAAATCGATTGAAACCCCTGACGAATAAATGAAAGCTTGGTAGATCTATAACATTACAATCAACTTTCATCAGAAATGGGTTAAAAAGGCTCTTTCCAGGTTGACTTTTACTCTCCAGGGTAGCTGGTGCATCTGCTCCGACACACATAAGCCTTCAAGGAGTAAGTTTCCTGGCAAGGCTCCCAGGGCAGATAATAGAGACTGGACTCGCATCCAGCCCCCCGATAATCCCACAAAAATGCGTGTGCCAGACAACAGTTGAACAGTACAGTTTTTTGGCCTCCCAGATCTCCAGCCTCTCCAGCTTCTGTCAGGCCCAGAAGACAGTAAACTGTCACTGCCCTATGGCCTGGTAGACACACAATAGCTATTCATAGTTCGCAGCCAGACTCCTTCTTGGCAGTCCTTGGGAAGGATTGCACGCCATTAAATTAATGGAGCATGTGGGTCTTCGAAGTTCTAGCCTGAGACAAGGCCTTCTGCGAGAAGGTATCAAAGTATTGCCAAAACAATTGTACTCTCCGCCAGCTCCCCGCTTATTATTAAGTTTGTTATTTTGTGGCGTGTTCCATATGGCCTTACGTGTTACTGACCCGACCCTTGAGAACAATTGGAGGTCGTTGACCTTGTTGCCTCAACATGACAGTTTGAGTAAAAGTTGGAATAACAAGTGGTACAAGAGTTGTACTTCAAAAGGAAGATTATGGCTATCTGGATAATTTTTAGTGTTTGTCTTAAGAGGTCCTGAAGCTATATACTATAATATGACTACCTCATCAAGCTCATATATTCTATATAATTCGTCCCTCTTCCACCTATTTACATGAAACTGTGTCAGAACCTCATAAACCTGGAGAATTGTCACACGATACCAGTCGGAAACACGAACCAGCCGGGGCTCTGGTTCCTGAAGGGCTCTCCCTTCCCTGACCGCCTAGACTTTTTTGTGAAACACTTTATGCCCTCCTAACAGAAAGGGGTAAAGGGTTTAAACATGTGATATTCGCTATTTGAGAAATGAATTATAATTGAGAACTAACCTTTAATTGTGGCAGAAAATGCAGTGTTTATTGGAAATTAAAGCACTCACGTGAATGAGCCTTCAACGGAGTGGTATTTACAGAGACACACCCTTGAAAAAAACCTAGCCGATAGTTGCATTTCTCAATTCTTGAATTATAAGTGCGGTCCTTTTTTTGGTTTGGCGAAGGGAATATTTATGAAATAAGTCAGTCGATCGATGGAAGAGGACTAAAATGAGATGGCTAGGACTGTAAACTGCATTCACTTTCCAGGAGTTGAAAGAGTGAAACTTACCTACAAGAGAGTATATATTGTAAGTCAAGTATTCAAATAAAACTATCTATCTATCTGCGGATGAGTGCCTCATCTCAAGGTTCTCAATCACAATAATGAGTCATGACTCATGGCCATAGGAACAAGAAAAGAGTCTCTTCTGTGTTTGTTATGGCTGCCACTTATTCCTTTTTAATGAACACAATAATGCGTTGGTGCTTGCCATAAATTAATATCAATTTGCAAGCAAATAAAAGTTAAGAAGCCGACAGACGAGTGGCGGGGGAAAAGCCGGGAAATGTGTCGACGAAACGAACGAACGATAATTATTTCCGCAGGTGACAAATTAAAAGATGGAACTGAAGGCACTCTTCTCCCTCTGCTGTTTGCTTTCAACAGCCTCTTGAAATGGAATTTAATTGGCCATGTTTTAAGCCAGAAATGAAGGGACTAGGATGCTATGATTCCAAATATCTTTAGATCTCTGTAGTTCCCACCATTTAAATGAGCTTAAAGTGGCTAGAACTCCGCAGAACCGCCATCAGAGTGAGTCCAATCGCAGTCGGCCAACAGCGGGAGCGAGGGACCAAAAATAAACGGCCTACATTTTAGACGCTGTGCCCCACCAGAGTTCCATTCCCCCGCCTCCCTGACGCCCCCCTCCACCTTCCACCGAATGCCGCTCCACTTCGCCGTTCACCCATTTCGGATACGAAAATATCTTTAGCGAAAAGTTCAATAAATGCTTTATTTCCATTCGAAAGAGACTTTCGTTCGGGCTGTCTCTCGGCAGAAACTACCACGGCCGTCAACCCAATTGCCTTTGGTGGGGGGAGTGGTAGTGGGAGTGAGAGTGGGAGTGGGGGTGGAGGACGCTGCGCGCTTTTTATTATTTTTCGCAACATATATTTTTTGCTGCACTCTAAAGCTCGGCGACCGACGGGGGCTACACCGATTTCCTGGCAGCGGGAGGCTCAACATAAAGCCGGAAAATTTCCTACTTCCTGACTGAATGCCAGCCCGCCGAAGGACTCTGCGAGTGGAAATGCACCACGAATCAACAACTACAAAACGCACACTGAGAAATAGTAGAAAAAAGGGCCGTAGTACAGACTGTATCTTTATTTGTGGCAGTGCACGGATGTAGATATGCTCCCTTTGCAGAGTTAAATTTCTAGTTCTGATATCCTTTTTGCACCACCCCAGCATCCTGCCCCTCGCCGCCCAACTGGAAGCCCACTGGTGCCACTCAACGCGCATAAAACTCTTGAAAACGCTTTTGCTCGTAAATTTTGAAGCAACTGGGAGGGGAGGGAGGGGGGACTGGAGATGAGCAAGTGTATCCCTGCAGGCGTCTAAAGGCTGCTGTTTTGTTGGTATTTATGTTGTTGTTGATTTCGCCGTTGCAAGAATGGAGCTAAGGGAGGCCCCGGCCCCGTCCCGGCCCTTGGTCCTGCCATGCAGGACACTGCCGCAACCATTGTTGGCTTGCCGCCTTCCATCGTCATGCAAATTTATTTTCAAATGCGGCCAGGCCAGTAAGGGGCCATGTGTGCAAACAACCCCTCCTCCCAGCCGCATCCAGGTCTCCATATCGTTCTGGTCTGGTACTAAAACCAATTTCGTGGAAAATATGTTGCAGCATCCCACCTCGTCTGGATGACTATATTATTGGTGTGTTAAATATTTAGTATCTAATTAATAAAGCGCATTTTTGAGCCATTCAGAGGGCATTAAAGTATTTGCTAATCACTCGAGAGGTCTCTGTCATATGTCCTTGTATAATAACTCCCTTTTTCGTGACTAATCACAAAAATACTAAGCAAACTAATTTAAATTGGATTGCCATTAAAAATCCATCAAAGAGTCCTGGGGACCACCCAAGCGAAACGTAAACAGTGGCAGTTTATCTTCAAAGGGAATGTCTAACTCGACTGCACGATGGTGTTTTCGGTGGTTGCAACTGGTTGCAAGAGGCTGCCGCAGGCCAATCGGGAGGAGTGGGAGTGGCAGGACTACCTTTGACAGCCAGAGCTGCGACCTTATGCCAACGAGTCATCCTTTGTGGAGGAACTACAGGCTTCTCATATTGAAAATATCCTTAAATGTAAGTCACCTTTAATAAACATTAATTATACATTTGAAAAAAATATAATCTAAAAATAAATTTGCATTTAAGGACTGGACGCACGTCCTTCTCTGCCTGACTACCAAACAACCTTGTGTCCTACATGGACTGGGTACAAAAAGGAAACTTTCCACAACTTTCTGAACAGCTGCGCTTGAAGCAACGCCTCCATTTGCCCCTCCACGCCTCACCGGGCTAAGGAGGCAGCGTCCACTTTTGACTTTTCAACTTCTTTAACCACTTAGACTCATCAACTTCTTATGCTGCTACTCTTTTTCTGTCACGGTCTTCCCTAACATTTTCATATCCTTACGGAAGAGGGTATATGGAATTCTTCAAGAGGTTTGCAAGCAGGGATCTAACTCCTTGTTCCTCCATCGGAACAGGATTTTTGAGGCCCAACAAGTGTATCTTTTTCAGTATCTATCTTCGAGTGCATATCTTATAGAGTATTTCTAATTCGGCTAGGTCCAAGCACAGCCTTGGCTTCTCTAGCAAGGGAGTGGGTGTGATTGGAGGCATTCCGAGTAACTTTTTTCAGAAGAAACTTTTGCAGGCCACTTTAATTTGCGCAACCACTACAACAACAACTCCAACCTGGCTAAAAAGACATCCAGAGGTAGGCTCTATCTAAGATTATATAATAAGTTTTTTGCATCTTGGAATAATTAACTCGATCTGCGATCTATATATCGTTTTCCCTCAAATCTGAGGAGACGGAATGGTACCATCTGCTGCCTGATAAGAAATATCAGAAATGAAAAATGGAAAAAAAAGAAAATAAATAAAAAACAAAAACAAAGAGCCGCCTCGCCGTTTAATGGAGAAATTTGTTTGTTTTTGCGCTCTCTCTCTCCCCATCTCGGTTTCGGGCAGAAGGCAATAACCTTGAGGCAGGTTTTTCACATAACGCCGCTGTCGGCTCTCCGGCAGAGACTCGACTCACTCGCGTATGTAGCCAGCTGAGAGGCGGCTGAGCGAGCAGCGCCGCTCTCCGGGCAGCAGAGCGAGCTCCATTAAAAGGTGAGCCGAATAAAAAACACAAAACACAAAACAAAGGTGAAACAATGTAACTGCGCTTGTAGGTGAGTAATACATAAATAAATATAAGCGAATTGTCGAAGAAAAGGCAGAAAAAGACAGAAAGAGTGAATGTGCTCTTCTTACAAGTTAAAGTGTTGAGATGGAAAAATTATAGAATAAAGTCACTCTTCATATCTTTCTTGTAGAGTAGCTAGCTCCTGCCATCCTCCCACACGCTATCTCCCTGTGGGTCAGACAAATCAATAGTGTTCCTTTATCGCCTTCCCCTCGCCCCTGGCGGAATGGCAGTTTTGGCAGCGAAGACGGCGAGAAATGTTTCTGGGTCAGCGGCGAAAAGAAATGCCAACCGCTGCCCACCTCCGCGGCGTTGTTGCTGATGTTTCCAGGAACTGTCATTAATCATTGTCAGTTAAACAATAACAAGCTCAGACAGGGGGGGAACAACAACCACGCTTTGTCGTCGAGAGGGTGGCAACTCGCTCCTAACAAGTGGCACACGCATCGCGTGCCAGCGCAGCAGCGGCTAGAAAAGTGAAAACACTCTCAAAGGGAGTAATTATAAAAAGAAAGATGGCAAAGTGGAGTTTCTCGAAAAAAGAAAGGGAATCGAACGGGAATCAAAAGTATCAGTATTGCAGTCGAACAACTAATCCCAAAGATACAATATTATCCCAAAGATTAATCCACAAACCCACTTCAGCCCCTAGATTATTAAAAGTCCTTCACAAAAGCTTACTGTTTGATGGCAGTTCTTCACTTTCAACACAGACCAAGACTCACCTGCAACGAAAAACAAATAAAATTATGCAATTAGTGAAATTGTATCAATCGAGTCAGGTATGTTTGCTTGAGAATTGGAAACTTTGCTTTGGGAAGAAACAAAACGCCTGCCCAGCCACGCAACTGACTCCCCCTTCGCGCCGCGGCGACCTTTCGGGGGCGAGTCTGCTCCCTCCTCCCTCGCCAGTGTTCTTGGCCTATTTTAAAGTTTCATCGATCAAACTACCCGACCAAATCGACTGGGGGCTGTACTACAGTAGCTTCAAAATCTTGCTTCAAACCCGTGTTTACATTTTTTAAAACTGCTCCCATTTCTGCTCAAAATATTTATGGAGACACGCCACTTCTCTTAACCTGGTTCGGATTTATTTTTTGTGAACACATGTATTTTGTAGTTCAGTTAACCCATATAACTAAAATAAATGCATTTAGGCTTTCGTCTTGTTTATGAAATGGCAATGAGAAAGCTGATATTGCGTTTAACGAAAAGAAAACAGTGTTTCTGATGAAACACCAGACCCTAGCAGCCCATGTTAGTCGTATGTGGCCCCGAACCACACCTGTATCTTTGCCATTATTCATCCAATTCTTGGGCGGAATACCTCATTCGATTGCTGGATCGATTCTCTTTCAATCTGCATCAAAAACTGCATACAAAATATTTCTTAGATTTTTCATCAAATTTTCTGGCGATCCCCTTTGAAAATGCAGAAAGGCACAATATGGACCCCAATTATGGCCATATCTTTGCCAAATTTATTCCGATTTTTGAGTGGGATACCTTAAAAGATTCGTAGATCGATTCTCCATCAATCTGCATCAAAACCTGAGAATAACATTTTCGATCGATATTTTTCCATTTTTTCTGATGCAACCCCTTGGAAAATCCGTGCTAACCATATATGTATAGTCCCAAACCATAGCTGTATCTTTTCCAATAATCATCCGATTCTTAAGCGGAATACCTTAAAAAATTCGTAGATTGATTCCCCGTCGATCTGCATTGGATCCTCAAAACTAAATTTTCGATCGACATTTTCTATTATTTTCTGCCATGGAATGCCTTTCAAAATCATGGATCCTCATATCTAGCCACTTGCCATGTCTATATCTTTGCCACTATCCGTCCGATCCTTGAGAGGAATATCTAAAACGATTTGTACGTCGATTGTTAATCAATTTCCATTAAAATCTCGGGTTGAAATTTCGGGTCTATATTATTCACATTTTTTTGGAAATCCGGGTAGCCAAAAACCATGTCTATAGCTTTTAAAATTTCCATCCGATCCTTGAGAGAAATGCCTTTAACGATTTGTAGAACGATTCTTTAGCAATTAGCATAAAATATTGAGACAAAAGATTGATTTTTGAATGATTGTGAGGCAAAGCCCTTTGATAAATGATAAGGAACTGTAACCAAACCTCCGAAAATCTCCGAAATATCTGTAAGATACGTAGAGAGAAGCCCGTGGAGCTCAAAAAGCGAGAGATAAGCAGTAACATGGTCTGGCAGGGGACAAAAAGAAGCAAAAACACCGAAAAACTTGGTCGAACCGACAGCTCGAGAAAAACGAAGGAAATATTTAGGCCAAAGACAAACAAAGCTGCTACCAAATTGCATTAGCCAAATCACAGAACCAGAAACTTTTCAAGCATGAAACAGAACCAGCCACAGAAAGCGAGAAAAAGAAAGCAAGCTGCAAAAAAATATAAAAAAGCGAATGAAACAAAAACAATTAAAGAGCGGAGAGCAAAAGACAATCTAGCAGATACACTAAACCGGGCATCGGAACGAGAAGCGATAAACATATTCGAGAGCCGAAAAGAGGAGGAGGCCGAAAGAACGAGCAAAAACATAAACTAAATAAGGCAACCTTGACAACAATTAACACACGGACGAGAGAGGGGCGGCCGCACAGGTGGGGCAAGGGAGGTCGGAGCGGCTAGAGACCGAGCTACTTGGAGGTGGGCGCGCTTCGAAAACTGCACGCGTGCGAAAAGCGAAGCAAAGTCGCGCCTCCGAGGCAATCAATCAATGTAAGCGTTTTTAAACAAAGGCCAGTAGAGCGGTGGAGCGAGAGAGGGAATCGATAAACTTAATCACAAATAACTAAATCACTAAGCTATTTGGCAGAAGAAAAAGATACTTGTTGACATGTCCAGACTGTCCAGACTATACCCCCCTTCATGCGTTCAATTAAATACACAGAAAACTGAAAAATAAAGGCCGCCAATGGGTTGTAAAATACACATCAGTTGTGGCAACAACATAAGGAGGAACGGAGCTTCAAAGGACTTCTTAGAGAAGAAACAGGGAGGACCAGGGAGGCCAGGAGGGCTTACGAGTAGAAAAGAATGAAACTGCCACTTGAAGCAGAAACCAAACGAAAAGCCAAGAAGGGGCCAGGACGTACACAAAAACAAAAGAAATGGCAAAAGCCCAGCAGGACGACGGAAATTTCCGACGGGGACGAAGGCGAGGACTTCGACTAGGACTAGGACGAGGACGAGGACGAGGACGACGACGAGGACTAGGACGAGCACGAGTACGAGGACAACTTCAGCGCCGACATTCGCTCGGGCAAACTCAGAAGCAATGATGATTTATGTACGAGGGACCCGGCCCTGGCCGGGGAGAGGACAGGGAGCGGCGGCATAGTCAGAGGAAGGTACTTGAGTATTCATGCAATTTCTGGGTTATAGCCACCATTAAACTTGCCCCCAACTAAACAGAGTGGAACAGATCCCAGTCTGTAGTACTGGGACTGCGAGTCTAAAAAATAGTGTAATAAAAATGAAATAAATGAAAAACAGGAAAGTTTTGGGACAATTATAGAGGTGATGCCGATATTCAATTACCACACTCGATAAAGAAGCGATACTCTTATATTTGCACGACTCACGCTATCATCTCCCACTCCTCACTCCCCACTCCCACAGGCACTGGATAGGATAGATGCCACCCCAAGGACTTCAAGGCAGTCCGTTGCAAGAGGCGACGATGTTGTAGGTTGTGTGTTTAAGTTGCATTTGGAAATTACATGCCAAAATGGAATGGATTGTGGGACATCAACGGCGGCATCAACGGCGCAGGGGGCGTGGCCAGAAGGAGGGCCGGAAAGTTGACAATCCAATGTTGCATTTTCAGAGTGAAGAGTGAAGAGGGAAGGGCGTGTATGTGTCTGTGTTTTAGACGCTCCACTCCAAGAGACCGTACAAAAAGGCACAAAAGAAATTGACAGAGTTCAGTGGATGGGCTGAAGGATGTGCCGCCGCAAAGGCAGTGCCACAGAGCGAGTCAAAAGAAACGGGGGGCTCTAGGCAGGAGGCAGGAGGCAGGAGGCAGTAGGCAGGAGCTAGGAGAGCTCTTTTGGGTGTGGTTCAGTTCATCCAGTCTCCCTCGGTTTTTCTAACCAATTTCCCCCGTTTCTTGCTCGCCGCTGGCTTTTGATGCGAGTATCTGTTGCACTGGAGGCACTCCCATCCATCTGGCATTAATCTGCTCGGATTAACAACCAATCGATCTATGAGGAAGGTGTCTATGAGATACAGGTATCTCGCAGATACAAATTAAATGCGACATAACCGACTGCTGCCAGCCACTTCCTCGCCCATAAAAAGTAAGAATGCCCCATTCCTCACCGACACGGGGCAGTGTGGCACGTGGGGGCGATGTAAGCAGTTGCGAAACAGCCACACACGGCTCACGTTCGTCGCATTTCTCTCGGAGGGCGCCGGGACTCAGCAGCAAGGTGCAGCAAGGACTCTGGCTTTTTATTAAATTACGTGACTGGGGGTCCTGTTGTTTACACCTAACAGGCGCCTACACTCGAAACTATTACTGGCCAATTGTGGGTGGAAATTTGCATGAGCAGTGGTCTGTAATTGGGTGTGGATGTGGGGGGAAGTGGGCACCAACTCGACTTTAATATATTTAACAGAAAGATGTTATTCTCCGAGTGCACCTGTATCGGGGAGACCTTCTTAACTCAGTTACTGCAAGTTTGGCGCAACGTGCCGCGTTGAAAGGAAATGAAAACTTGTTGGGGGCTGGCGGGGCGGTGCAAACTCGCAAGTTTAGTTCCACCCGAAGTTATTGGCTTCCCAACTGCCCTGATTCAATTGGAAGTGCGCCTCCGAATCGAGGCGAGATCTCTGGCTGCGAAAACGTGCAAAAATGTGCGGCAACGGGCAGAACTGAGACAAAAACACACACATCGTAGCTCATTATAATTCCAGCGAGCGGGTCTCACTGCCTTCTTATCACGCGGCGAGTTATCAGAATCTAAATAAGCTTGTGTGGGTATCTCTTTGACCTCTATCTCCCGCTCCGCTCCGCTCGCCGCTAGCCGCTAGCCGCCAGCCGCTCTCCGCCGCTCTATCAGCGCTATCAGCCACACGAAACGTGATGGAAAACAAGCCCTCGAATCAGCGAAAAGATTACTAGCTCGGCTAACCTTGGGGCCATGTGAGTTGGGTTTGTCATTACTTAATTCCGAAACTGCAAGAAGAAAGCGACACTTGCTGCAGCCACTATTTGTATCTGAAGCGCCGTGTCGGGGCGGTCCTTAAATAAAATTGCACAAAGCGTTTGCAACTACGGGTGTCTATAAAAAGCACAGCCCGCCGTATTTTTAGACTCAGGCGAGCGAGCGTAAAGAATGGATAGCAGGCGAAACGGATTCTAAAGAATGAATTTATTCGAAAACTATTTCTAGCTAAGTGATTCATTTCATAAAATAAATAATAAATAAATTGGAAGAGCTAACCACTTTCCTCACTCCTGAGAGATACTCCTCAACTGCCTAGAAACTGGTCCAGATGCCACTATATTTTAGGGTTTATTTCCCACAACTACAAATAATTAAATCCAACCCGTATGACTAACCTTTCCATACCACCACTTTTTTTCAGTTCTGGATTATTGTGCCCTTATGACTTAATAATTGAAAAATTGGGGTTACCGAGGCCCTGGGGGATTCCCCGAAACAAAATATAGTTCTAGAAATGCAAATACATTCCAATCATTTCGTGGAAAAGCTAGAGCGATTCTCTCACGTTCGAGGCGCTGTCAGAAGCGGAAAGGGAAAAATGTGGGGGAAATCAGCGGAAAAGTATCATTACAATGTAATCCGAAAGTGGCGAAGCCCAAGCCGAAACCAAAACCAAAACCAAAAGCCCACCATATGCACCATCACATGTACGCACAGCGGGAGGAAACGCGCATTCACGAGAGTGCCGGCGACAGTCCATCGATCGTAATGGGGCGAACAGAACAAGCGGCGGCGAGTGGAAAGCCATTTGCCCCCACTTTAGCACTTGAATAATAAATATTTATACACACATTGTGTATAAAGATTACTCCGAACCTGATAGACACTCAAAATTGAAGCCTGCCAGTGCGAGTTTCTCACGGCAGCCCCACTGATCCGAATGTGCAGGAACCTACTTCCTCGGCAATAAAACACTCATTAAAAAGTCCTTCAATAAGGCCTCGGGTTACACTTTTCAGCCACAAAAGCGACTAATTCACCACCGGAAGTTTTTCAGAGCCAGAGGAGGGCGGAGGGACTGGGACGATGGCTATGGGTGGGCATGAGATAGAAAACGGCCAGTTCGCTGCATTAAACACAAAAACAAACACGCCATTCCGACAGGCCCGAAGGGCTTGTTGATGTCCTTTCTAGTCCCCTTCATCCCTTCGTCCCTGACCCTTGGCCCGTCGGCCTTGTCGATTCTTTGTCTCCTCCTGTCAATATTAATATTGGAGGAGCAGAGTAAACTGAAGGCGAGCAGGAAACTATCTCGCAGGGAGACGGCCCTTCCTTCCCTTTCGTCCTTATTCAATATAGCCCCAATGGCAGATATCGCCTCTATATATCCTTCTAGTATGACCTAAAGATTCCTACTAAATGGGTGCTTAATTCAATGATGAATCAGAATATTGTATGTTTCACCAGTAACCTGTTCATTGGATGGATTTCTGATTTTTTTTTAGAATTTATCCATATTTTTATAGAGATAGCTCCTTAGTTCATCTATGAATCCTTCCTGTTTTGTTTTTTCCTCTAGGAATTCCTCCTCAGTGCAGATATAGTATCTTTAGCCCACTCTAGCCTAAAGATTCCTACAAATTGAGTGCTTAATTTAATGATGAAACAGAATATGACACATTTCATCAGAATCTCACTCATTCGATGGATTTTTGCATTTTTTCATTTATTTATCCATACTTTGAGAGACCCAAGAGGTAGCTGTTTAGTTCCTCTATGAACTCTTCCTATTTTAAACCGATTCCTGTATGTTTCCTCATGAATTCCTCCTCTGTGAGTTGCTCTTCACCGAATTCTAGCATTGGAATGCAGAAAAGCAAATCATATTTCATCGCAAAATACCAAACTAGTATCTGGAATCCCTGCACACTTTAAAAAGTGAAACAAACTCAAACACAATTTTATTTTGATCCAAAAAGCACAAAAATAGTAACACAAAAGAGCGTGAGATACAAAAACAAACTACTCCAACTACTCCGAGCTGGACAAGACACGGTTAATGAGAGTTTAATTACTCCAAAATTGAATAGTTTGAGATTCGTTTAGGGCTTAATGCCACACACCTCCCGTCTCGAGAGCTTCTTGAAGCCGAAGCAGTGGAGCAGGGCAGGGGAGCAGGGGAGACGTCTGCAAGTGAAAGAGCAGACCGAAAAAACCCCACAACGCGGCAGGGCTCTCTTGCTCTCCGTTCTCCGCTCTCCGGTCTCTGTCTGGCTCACGCTCTGTTTATGGCATGGCGCTAAAAGCTGAAAGCTGAAAGCAACTGAGGGCCGTTTTTTCAGTTCGGTTCAGTTCAGTTGTTTTATTTTATTTTGGTGGGGACGGGACTGCTATTTATATGTATCTATTGTGGCGCTGTGCATGTGCCTGTGCTTGTTTGTTCTCTGGGCAGTAAATGTGGGCGTACAATTTTCAATTATACGTTTAGTGGCCGCCGCAGCCCATTGACAACGAGCTAAGAAGAGAGTGAGTTCTAGTTTCAATAGCTTCTTAATCTAGTAGTACAAACTAATCAAGTATGAAAGTGACACCTACCGTGGCTTAGTTAGTTTCTTCATGTGTATATCCATAGCGCGTTCCCGAAGTCCGGAGTCCCGTCGCCGCACATTGGCGTCCAGTTAGTCCTAGTCCCAGGCGATGCTGCCAAGTTGAAGTTGAGTGGAAAGGCTCTCCCCCCTTCCCGAGCTGGTGCTGGTTCCTGTTCCTCCCCTAGGTCGAGATGATGGTTCTTAAGCACCGCATCAGTTGTTGTGTTTCTTGGCAGGTTGTTAGCTTTCCTTCTCTCTAATTATTTGTTGTTTTTAGTTGTATATTTGTTGTATTTTAACTCTGAATTTTAACATTTAACAATTTAATTGATAATTATTGATAATATTGCTCGATTCGCTGTTGGTTGTTGTTGTTGAGGTTGCTGTTGTTTAACAAAGTTTGTTTGTTTGGTGTTGCTTAAGCACTTGGGGCGCGTTAAAAAATTTGTTACTTTTTACTTTTTATTCTCATTGATTAGCCTACGAATAGGGGTTCAGTATTCAAAACTCGTACTCCTTTCTCATCGATTATTATATTTAGATTTAGAATAGTTATTTTCCGTAATTTGCACTTGATTTAGTATTCTACCTCCTCCCTAGTTTAAATATTAATATTAATGTGTTGCGGTAAAGTAATTCCTTAAAGTAATCGCGTTGGCTCAAGCTTCCAGACTCCAGACAGTGGATTGTATATCGATCGATTTTGCACGTAATTAGATAAAGATATAGATACTCTTCAAAATGTGTGTGATATATGCTGCGGTAGTCTTCATTAAGATTTGATTGCACCGTTATACTTAACGCACTTTGTCGCGAGTCGTTACAGCTACAAGCTTACATGGATCATGCGTGTATATGTATTAGCTACTGGAAGGCGGACTTATAGTAATTAGCCAGTTTAGTTCTGCTCAAAACGCTCCCGACGACTCCATCCTCTGGCAAAGCTAGTGGCTACGATATCGGTATTCTTCTACTGCAAGGTTAACTTTTCTCTTACTCCTATTCCTATTCTTATTCCTACTCTAGGTTATGTTTTGTTTACTTTTATTGCTTTTATTTGAGGCGATTTAGGGGGCTTGCTGAAAGATGGAATGGAAAGTATGCAGAGTGAGAATAATGGCTGGAATTTGTAATCAAAAGTTCGTCATGATCTCTCCAAGCACTTGAGGTTTGTCTCCAAAATATCCCTCTTACGACACATCCTCTCTAGCTCGCTCTTCCAGCTGCGACAACAGAACGCCACAAAAATAAAAAACCACATGCAAGGACACACACACACACATGCGCCAGCTCTCTCTCTCTCTCTCTCTCTATCATTGTTGCTCTGCCGGCAACAGCTGTTGATCGCAATTGCAGCACTGAGCTCCACTGCACCCAGCCACACACACACTCACACGCTGGTGATGGAAGAACAGCAGGTGTTAAATATAAAATCAAAAATGTACATATCATAAAAACACCAGATGAACGAGAAAATTATCTCGATACTCTCCGCAGTCCGGAGCGCGTACTGGTTGCTCTTATTGTTTTTGTTTTTTTTTTTTTTTTTTTTTGTCTTTTCTGTTTGTTGTTGTTCCTGTTGTACCTCCAGCACATTCATTCATTATACGTACAAGTGTTGTTATTGTTGTTGTTGGTGCTCTTGTAGGAGTAACCAAAGGGCAACGCACCAAAAAAAACAAAAAAAAAAAAGTAAAGTAAATTGTTCCTTTGCTTTTGGGATTGCTTTTGCCATACAACAATATCAAAAACAACAACAACAACAGCCAGCAGTTCCGTTAGCCGCAGCGAACGTGCGAACAATGAGCGAGAAAAAAAGCAAAGACAGAGACGGAGAGCAACACAAGCACACGGTAGAGGAGGTCCAAGTGCCGTTTGAAAAATTGACAATAAAAAACGTTCCGAACCGAAGTCAATGCGCATTTCACTTTTTTCGCCTGCCTCTTGTTTGTCTCTTCTTTTTCGTTTTCAAGTTGTATTTTTTTCCTTTCTGTTCACTGGCATAAAAATGAGAAAGCGAAATTGTTGTTGCATTTGATCTGTTGATTTCTTTTCGAATTTGTTTGTTGTTATATATGTACATATATTTAGCGATTTAACGATTCCAGGGAGGACACATTTTTATTTCATTTTACAACCATTTTCCATCGTATTCACTTTTCACGGATGAACTTACATACGTTTTCAACATTTCGACTACATTTGCTTTGGCTTTTGCTTTTGCTTTTACTTTGCTTTTGCTTTTGACTTTGCTTTTTTGATTTTGATTTGCTTTTGCCTCTGAACTTTGCACACTGAAAAAACATTGATTGCACACTTCATGTATAATTAAAGCACTTTTATTGGAGTAGAATTAGAGGGTTTCGCGTAAACGGCGCGTCGCGGATGGAAAACGGCAATTTATGCGATTTTTTTGGCAAAATTGTTTGCCATTTTTGTAATTTCGATGCGACCGCTATGAAATCCAAAACAGAGTGAAGAGTTCAGACGGGGCTGAGCAGGCCAGCGAGAAGAGAGCGAGCGGAGAAAGAGAGCCAGAGAGGCGGAGAGTCGGAGAGAGAGAGAGTGGGCATGCTCAGGGAGCGGGATTGTTGTTGTCAATTAATGTTAGTGTTGCCAATACATTGGAATTTGAAACCGTGCGAATAACAAAAGGGAAAACGCTACTGCGGATCTTCAGCTCGCTTCGGCTGCTTGTTTTGAAATTTGATTTCATGAATCAATAAAACCAGTGACGTCGTCGCCCGTTTCCATAACAAAAGCAGTGCATGTTTGTCAGCAGAATGGCCGCGGGAGTTATGTTTAGATCTTCAGTCGAAAGTGGATCGGTGGAGTAGGTCTTTGGGGGCGAGAGTCCGAACCAGATCGGCGATCTATATTCTATAGCTATTGTTAGGAGAGATTGTATCTTGACACATTTAATTGCATCTTTGGAGGGGGTTCTACTGCAGAAACTTCACATTTCATCTAATAGAGGTATGCTTGGCTTATAACTTGTTTTAATATTTAAAAAAAAAGAGTCTGCCGGACCAGTTCCGGTTCGGGCATTTGAACCAAGTTCGATTTCTAAATATTTTCATACAAGAATGACAAAATGTGCAATTAATTAGCAAAGACTGGAGGTACATTTTCCAAAACTAGCCAGATCCAACTCCCAGACGAACGGATTAATAAAATGCGATAAAGGTCCGATCGTGAGTAACTCTATTCTCTAGTTTCTTCAGTTTTGCATTAACTTTATCGTTGCGGTTGGGATTTACATACATACGTATGTATGTACATATGTACCGATGTGATGTTTGATTATTTGGGTTTGTGGACTAGGCGAGTGGACTATTGGAATGTCGGCTTTCAAACAACCAAGAACTGTTCTTATCAGAATCGCCTTGAGGTGTGTTTGCTGCCCAAGCTCTCTTCTATTCTTTCTGCTTTCTGCTCTCCTTCGTCATCAGCTTGTTTTTATTTCTCGTCGAAGCGACTAAGTAACGAATCGCGGGATGATAAGGAGGGTGGCAAATCGAAAGGCTGCTAATTTTCGACTCTAGATAAGTTCCGTTCGGTGCATACACCTAAATAATAAATAAAATTGAATACAAATTGAGACAAAAACAAAAACGAGCCGACACAGCGCCAAAAGAGCGCGTCCGTCTGGTATTTGACGTTTATTACTTCGCAGTTCTTTTTGTTGTTGCTGCTGCCGCGCTGCCTCTTTTTTTTTCTGCCTTTGCGCGCGAATTCGCTGCGCATAGCAAATTAAAATTAAAAGTTTTGCGAGAGAGAGAGCAACAAAAGCAAAGCGAGGAAAAACAAAATTAATTTCTTTTCTTTGCGAGGGGGTCGTGTCGGGTGGGGGAAAGGGAGAGAGGCACTGGCTGGAGCGAAAGAGAGAGGAGAGGGAGATGGAGAGAGTGAATGCGGGAGAGCCATGACGAACTTTTGACACATTTGGCTTCTTTTTTTGCACTTACCTTTTTCTGGCAAGCTGCTGCTGCTGCTGCTGCTGCGACTACAACTTAAAATTTAGTTGTGTGCAAATTAAAAATGTTTTAACATTATTTAACACAAATACGCACACAGTCACCCATTTTTCAGTGTAGTAATTTGTTGTTGTTGTGGTGGTGTTGGTGGTGGTGGTGGCGATAAAGCCTTGTGGTTGTTTCGTTGGCGGTAAATTGTTGTTGTTGCTGCTTCCAGCATTTTCAGCGATTGCCGACCGATGCACTTTTCACATTTTATTGGTCAAGTTTCTACAATTGTTTTATTTTCTATTTTGTAGTTAACATAAAAAACGTACGCGAAAATGTAATCAAAGTCGCTCGTACACGCACACCATCAACCGATTGCACACACACAGCAACTAGTGTAATTCTGCTGTGCGAAAGGGAGGCACAGAGCGCTTATGAAAAATGTTTGTGCAAGTTTCCCGAAAAGCGATTTCCACCGGAAAATCTTCACTGCACTCGCATTCCGCGCGGCCCCGTTAGCCTCTTGGTCACTTAATAGGTTTAGTTTGCATTGTTTTAAATGGGGTTTTAAATTATATTTAGTTGCGTGTTTTGTGTGGGGAAGTGAGCACGAAAATACACATATCTAGGCCTAGAGGTGGGACTTTCGGTTCAAATGTATGTATGTTTGCTTGTATATATATCAATGAAGGTATGTGTATATTTTTACACGGCTGTTATCGTTATCGGATTTATTACCGATTTTTTTAATTTTTGTTTTGCTCTTATGATTCTTTCCCCAACAGCGATCTGGTAGCCTGGCGCATAATTTTAAAACAGACAATAGGAGAAATTTCAAAACAGCAATAATGCTAGAAAGCAATGGTTGATTTTCTTTTAGGTAATGGAATTTAAAACATAAGTGGAAATTAATACCTTTGTACAAAAATATTCTTGATGTGCTGCATTCATATTTGTTGCAAGCATAATTCTCAGTTAGCGGCCTATGATCAGTGTCTGGTAGTCAGCCAATAAGCAGTAACGGTTACATTAACGATACCATGCTTTGCTTTTTAGTGCCTTCCTGCCCCAAAATTGACGCAATTGCCCCAAAACGAGTTTTGCTATTGCGATGCCTTAAATAAAACTCTAATTGCAAGAACAGCTGACTTTAAATTAAAGGAATTGTTGTCAACTATCGATGGAAATTCTGGCAACGTTAGAGATTAACAACAATAGTAATCCCGATAACGATTGTTCTTTTCGATGAATTAATTGGGTATCCCCACCTCTATAAATATCAGGTCCAGAGAATAAAGATTTAATTCATTATGATTCTGTTGCTTCTCTGGCAACAGAATTGGCTTCGGCTTTTTAAAACGAAGAGCTAGGGCCCTTCAACTTGCTCCGTCGCAGCTAAAGTTATAGGCTGGGTTTGTCCACCACCGGTTCCAAAATGTCCTGCGCCAAAATATGTTTTTCAAATTGGCTTGTGTCCAGTCCAGTAGTGAGTAGGCGGATGAACAATAATATTTAGTATTTAGTGCCTTCTTATAAAATTGACGCAGCTGCCCCAAAACGAGTTTCGCTTTGGTGACATCTTATTCAAATAAAGCTCTCCAATTGCGAGAACAGCTGATTTTAAATTAAAGGAACTGTTGTCAACTATCGATGAAAATTCTGGCAACGTTAGCGAGAACAACAAATGAAACCCCGATACCTTTTAATGTTTATCGATGATTTAATCGAGTTTCCCCACCTCTATAAATAGCAGCTGGTTCCCACATTGGGGTTTGAGTTCGTTTTTCGTAGTTTTTCGTGCTATTTATCCGTGCGCACCACTATCGTATCCGTTATTCATTTACCCGGTTCGTACATGACCGGTCGGAGAGAGAGCGGGAGCGATTACCGAGCACCTGAAAATATCTTTGTATCTTTTGTATGACTTTTTAAGTGATCGGGTCGGACGTAAACAAAACAGTGTCGCGCTTAACTAGCAACTGCGTCTAAGCTATTCGAATTGAGTATTTACATAATTGGGCGCAAAACTACAGAATGACAAACCCCGACGTCCGGAAGAGAAAAGTAAGGCAAAGGTTCAAAGGGTGATAAACAGCACTTGTTCTACGATCGCGTCGAAAACATTCGTTTTCGACACACACGTACACAAAAACGCCGACGAGTCAGATTCCTGAAATTGTTGCTCTTTTGACGCGGAAGTTGGGAATTAAATGATTCGTACACCCATGAGATTAATTGTTTCGAGCCAAAATTTGGCTTCACTGCATTCTATAATTAAGAACAATGTAATCCATTTAAGTAGTGGGAGGAATAGATCCTGAATCAAAACCATATTTATTTAAAAAAAATAGAAAGAAAACCATTTTTTAAAAACTAAAGGCTGTCCTACTCTTAAAACTCGTCTCAACTGATTGGCTTTTGTTTTTCTGATATGCAAATTAGTATTTAATAATAAGCGTGTGTGCCTGGCACGAAGGTGTTATGACAATATTCAGCTTTTCGATCAGTTTTTCTCAAATCATTCTCTGCACCCGCCGCATCATTCTTGATATCACCAACGGCCATTTTTTCGTGGATCACATTATCCGACTTTCTCGTTCGCAAGGTCATTTGGGGGCTGACACGAAAAAAACATCAAACAGTTCAGGCGATTAAGTTGGCATCTATTCCCAGATCTAGCTAGACAACTTTTTACTTGCCGTCTGGGAGCCCCACGGATACACACGGCATTCCTCGTAGGCGATCGTTAGGTGGCACTGCGTGTGGGCGGAACAGGATGCACTATCTGCAGGGGGAGAAGCGCCGGAACAGGTTGCAAGTGAGTGTGAACGTGGCACTCCCCCTCCCATTTGACCCGACTGCTCTTTATTGTTACTATCTTACGAATCTTCAGAGCATGTCATATCAGTCCACCCAACATTGCCTCCTATTCATGAAATTAAGTTATCAGTAGTACTTGTATCTTCTGGCCTAAAGACGATTTGCATTTACTGATAAACAGTGGAAATGTGGAATTCTCACTCATCGTTAATCGGCATTAAAACAACCACGTCGCCGCTTATCAATTGATTTATTGATTGGGGAGCGTGAGCCCCGACACAGATGTGCTTTACACCCAGAAAGTTAAACACATTCCCCCTGTTTGTTTTTTTAATAATTACTACGCTTTTTGCTCTTAAATAATAGAATAGAATAGAGAATAGAGGTAATGGGTTTCCCCCATTGTTTGTCTATCTAACAACCAAGTTCCATTAAGGCACTACACTTAGGTTTGCAAGTATCTCTAGCTTTTCATTATTCGGCTCTAATTCTGCGTCAGACACTTACCACTGGAGGAACATTTGTTTAAATAATGGGAATTTCGTCAGTTTGTTTGTTGCCCTGGCCCAGTATAATATTTAATCAAGCTAAGAGATTGCATTGGGGCTGGTGCTTAGGCGATCGACCGTTGTCAGACTTCTGTACATTTACCTTATCGTTCTCATATCGCTCTAAGGTTATGTGATAAGAGAGTCTTTACAAAAAAAGAAATGTATTTCAAATTCTGTTGCCGTGTTCCGCGACCCACTCAAAATTGTGTAATTTAGCATGGCTTTGAACTTTGAGAAATCAGGTTTCAGACCTTGAACTAAAAGTATCTTATTGAATTTTAAGTGCGTGTGTACTAGAGTTAAGGTTGGGTTTAAAAGCTTGCTTGCTACCAAACTATTTTTTATATTTATAAGGGAAATTAAATTGCTCATCGGCATTAGAGGGTTAAAGTAACCGGCATTGTGCCAAGTGGCGTTACAGCTACAATGTCTTTGGTCACACTGCCGCTCCAGAGTTATGGGAACATTACACGTTCTCAACCAGGGAAATTTTGTCACGGGGGAAATTTGCGGGTGTTACCAAATAAAGAAAGGGGAGGCGAATGCGCAGACTGTTCCACGCCGCATGTGCCGTCTGTGGTATAACAACAAAATAAACAACAAAGCCGAGTGATTTTCGCAAATTTCTCATAATTGGCGGACCTGGCGATAAAGGCCAAGAAGAGCGAAAAATGACTAAAACGTAATCATTGACGTTCCAGCAGATAACAGTCGCCGAAGTGGGCGGAAGGAAGCAAATATTTGAAAAGAGCCAAAGAAACAGCGGAACCTGTGTTGGGGCCACCTCAGCAGTTATGCATAAATGTTGCGACCCCAAAACGAACTGGAGCCATGAAATACGAATATAAGCTGGTAGAAACACGTCTATTTTAAGTTCCATGTTTGCAAAGCTGGAAATTCCACACACGTTGTCATTTATCATAAATATGTTTAGTTTTTAAGTTATTTCTTAGTCCCAAAATAGGGCTAAAACTCCTTCCTACGGCCATTTCAGCTTGCCACCGACGAGAAGCCGCCCAGACGAAAAAGCAGCGGATCCCCCAATGGCGGCAGCGGAGGAAACCGCGGCGGCACCAGCGGCCTCAAGATCTCATTTCTGTGTCTGATCGTTTCCGTGATCCTCCTGCTCTTTGTGTTCGGTGTGTATCGTTTGTATTACTGCAATAATAATGCTCCCGCCCCAAGAGTGCTAACTAAACCCTCTGACTTTCCCACTGTTACTGTTCCCTACTTCCATGTGGAACCTCATTTTCCGCCGCCACCATCGACCACACATCGCTCCGTTCTCAAAAAACCATCAACCAACCCGCCAACCAAACCTGCAGGCTTCGTCTCCGAGAACGCCAGTCCATACCTCGCCCGTTTGGCCTCCAAGTTCGGATACAGCAAGGTGCAGTATGCCGCCATCATCGACGCTGGCTCGACTGGAAGCCGGGTTCTGGCCTACAAGTTCAATCGCAGCTTCATCGACAACAAGCTGGTGCTGTACGAGGAGCTGTTCAAGGAGCGAAAGCCCGGACTGAGCTCCTTCGCTGACAACCCAGCGGAGGGAGCCCACTCCATTAAGCTGCTTCTGGACGAGGCCCGGGCCTTCATCCCCAAGGAGCACTGGTCGTCCACGCCGCTGGTCCTGAAGGCCACTGCCGGCCTGAGGCTTCTGCCCGCCAGCAAGGCTGAGAACATCCTGAACGCTGTGCGCGAATTGTTCGCAAAGTCCGAGTTCAACGTGGACATGGACGCCGTGGAAATCATGGAGGGAACCGACGAAGGCATTTTCAGCTGGTTCACAGTCAACTTCCTGCTCGGACGTCTCTCCAAGAGCAACCAAGCCGCCGCCCTGGACTTGGGAGGCGGCAGCACCCAGGTCACCTTTTCGCCAACCGACCCCGAGCAGGTCCCCATTTACGACAAGTATATGCACGAGGTGGTCACCTCCAGCAAGAAGATCAACGTCTTCACGCACAGCTACCTGGGCCTGGGCCTGATGGCCGCCCGCCACGCCGTCTTCTCGCACGGCTACAAGAAGGACGAGAACGTTCTGGAGAGCGTCTGCGTGAATCCCATCATCGCCAACCGTACTTGGACGTACGGGAATGTCCAGTACAAGGTCAGCGGCAAGGAGAACGGAAAGTCCAGTGCCGAGCAGCCCATTGTCGACTTTGAAGCCTGCTTGGAGCTGGTGAAGAGCAAGGTGATGCCGCTGGTGAAGCCCAAGCCGTTCACCCTCAAGCAGCACACAGTGGCCGCGTTCAGCTACTACTTCGAGCGGGCCATCGAGTCCGGCCTGGTGGATCCTTTGGCGGGTGGAGAGACCACTGTGGAGGCGTATCGCAAGAAGGCGCAGGAGATCTGCGCCATTCCCAACGATGAGCAGCCCTTCATGTGCTTCGACCTCACCTTCATCTCCACCCTGCTGCGCGAAGGATTTGGTCTCAACGACGGAAAGAAGATAAAGGTGGGTGTCACAACTTCCAATAATTACATAAAATTATTAATGTTTCTCGTTCGTTGCAGCTTTACAAGAAAATCGACGGCCATGAAATCTCGTGGGCTCTGGGATGTGCGTACAACGTCCTGACGAGCGACGAAAAATTCAGTAATTCCTAACGCTCCTCCAGTAGTCCATAGATGAAATAATAACTTTTAAAGATTGTTAGCTGAAATTGTTTATAGAGTGCCTTAAACGTGCATCGAGTATACTATTAATAGAGACCCTCAATCGTAGCAACACAAATACACTCAGACATTGCCTATATACATGCTGTGGTCGATAAATTTAGTTCGTGCTCTGTACAATTTATTTCAATTGTCTTAATTGAAGCTGGATGGTATATGGTGGACGCCGCTAACCCGTTCTGTGACTGCACATCATGTTTAGTTTGTAATTCCAATTTTGTGTGATTCATATTTTTGTCGTAGGGCTGTCTTTTTTGGCCTCAACTCCGTAACTCTACACTGGATTCCTCTTGTACATAACTTTACACATCGGTTTATATTTACGAACTATGTAAGCCAGCCTAGGGCTTTAGAGAGAACATTTCTATTTGTTTTTCCACATATGCAAGTGTTAATTTAGTTATTTTGCAAATCAATAAAATGTTAACGAATCTTAACATGCTTTTCTTTAAGATTTCAAAAGGTTTTATGAAGTGGGGGTTCACACAGTGGGGGTTTGGTGTTTTAAATAGATTACTTTATTTCATTACTTGACTGTTGAAAAATACATCTGTAATTCAAGTATCAATCCTGTGTAAATGCACTAAAGAGTATAAGATTTCTTGTCGAACGAAATACCGTGTTGGAATTTTGTGAAACTTGTCTGTACAAATAAGACTAAGGAACAAAAACGAACAGGGGAGAGGTCTAAGAGGCTACAAATAAACTAACGCAGAGGTTCTCAAGACCTCGCCAATATCTGGGGCTTGATGTCCAGCCGATCAATAATGTACTGCGGCATGCATAGCGTGGGGTTTATGGGCTTCAAGCCGGAATGTCCAAGCAGGGACAGGCCCCCGATGCCAAACAGCGTGTGGAATATGTCGGGCATGTTGCCGGTGCGATCGGAAAAGCCACCCGTCTCCAAGTCCTGGCAGGAGAGGATGAACTGCTGCAGCTTCTCGGAACTGATCCAGTGCAGGCGACCCATAATGGTCAACGAGGCGAGCACCCACCACGAGTAGCACACGTCAGGCAGCTTCTCCGGCCTGCCGTTAAGCCCGCCCGACGGCAGCTGCCGCTCGCACAGCCACCAGCCCAGCTTGTCCACGTCCACCAGGTGCAGACGATTCGTTAGCGAGAAGAAGCCCACGCAGCAGTAGATGAGGCCTACAATGAGGAATTGTTTGTATTTCAATTTCATATACTGTGTGGAAACTCACCGGCATGCGACTCTGCTCCCGGTTTGGAGCCGAATCCTCCGTCTGTCTGGTTGCAGCAGGATAGTACAAACTTCACCGCCTTCTCCACATCAATGCTCTGCTCGAGGCGCTGGAGCAGCGTCAGTGTCGCTACAGCACAGAAGCTGAATCGTGTGTCCACTTCGCCCCACTTGTCCCCAAAGAAGCTGCCATCTGGTTGTTGTAGTCCCACGACGAAGCGCACCACCGCCTCGCAGTCTATCTCATCCAGAGCGTCGTAGGTGCAAAGGATTTGCACAGCCGACAGAGTATACAACAAATGGGGATCGTGTCCCTCGCAGGGAGCGAATCCTCCAGTTGTGGGGCACTGACACCGCTTCACAAAGTCGATGATGAACTTGCGTTCCAGGCGATCCAGCTGGCCCATTATGTCCAGGGCAGTGGTGCCCCAGTATATGCCCGACATGCGTAGGAACTCAGTCATACAGTACTCGTAGTCGTCCTCCTGTTTTCCATGGTTCTCGATGTACTCGACGTGCTTCCAGAACTGCAGAGACTTGTTGCTGGCTTCGGCATCGCCACCCCCATTTGTGGGCTTAACGAAGGTCGTGAAATCCATCGCTTATTGCTTTCAATTGGTTCGTCCTCTTCAGGGTGCTCGATTAAATGAATTAATTGTCGGGAATACGGTGGAACAGTTTCTAAACCGCAGCTGATTCATCTATGAGACAGTTGGCAACGCGGACATCTGTTATCAGTCAGCTGTTCATTCAGAGGCTTCACCAGAGGGGTTTGTTTACTAATATAAAATATAAATAATACAAAATACTTTGTTTTGTTTGTAACATAAATATTTTTCCCCATATTGTTGGTCAATTTAAAATAAAGTTTATTTAATAAACTCATAAGAAATGGGCCGGCATGAATTATTTTTGCTTCCCTGGTTTTAGGAAAGAACTTGGAAAGGGTCCCACTGGCACCTCAGCTGACTTCAATTTTTGCGCCGCTTCGTGCTAAGCTTTTCTTTATTTTTCGAAATACTTTTCCTACCAGTATGTCGGGCAAGGCTTTAAATATCGGAGATCAGTTTCCCAACTTCGAGGCCGAGACCAATGAGGGGAAGATCGATTTTTACGATTGGATGGGGGATAGCTGGGCTATCCTGTTCTCCCATCCTGCGGACTATACTCCGGTTTGCACAACGGAATTGGCGCGTGTTGGGTCCTTGGTTCCGGAATTCCTGAAGAGAGGCGTCAAACCGATAGCATTATCCTGCGACACCGCTCAGTCGCACAGAGGATGGATCGAGGACATCAAGAGCTTTGGCAGTAAGTTTGGAAAACCAGTTTTGAAATAAAATCCTTTGCTCCAACGTATCCTTCTAGAGCTCGGCAGCTTCGATTATCCCATCATAGCCGACGACAAGCGGGAACTGGCATTGAAGTTCAACATGTTGGACAAGGATGAGCTCAACGCCGACGGCATTCCCCTTACATGCCGGGCCGTTTTCATCATCGACGAGAAGAAGAAGCTGCGCCTGTCGATCCTTTACCCGGCGACGACTGGACGAAACTTCGAGTAAGTACTCTAGGATAACTCTTCCACAGTTTGCTCTCCATGCCGTGAGCTTAAGCTTGGCCTTAACTTGCTTAGATCTTTGTAGACTTGTAGGTACATCGGAATGTTACATGCGAACCATATTTAAAGGCCGAAGTACCAATTACCGATTAAGTGGTTAACTATACCTTTTGTTTGGATAATTGCAGTGAGATACTTCGCGTTATCGACTCGCTCCAGTTGACGCAAACAAAGAGCGTCGCCACGCCAGCGGACTGGAAGAAGGGCGGCAACTGCATGGTCCTGCCGACGGTGAAGCCGGAGGACGTCCCCAAGCTCTTTCCCAATGGAGTGGAAACGGTTGAAGTACCTTCCGGCAAGTCCTATCTAAGAATTACGCCCCAGCCATAGGGGGATCACCTTTTAAACATGACTTTATTACAAAAAAATAAAAATACAAATTAACAACAAAATAATGCACAATAAACTGTTCACTTACAACCACAATTCGGCAGAGAGACACTTTCAAAACAAAATAAAGCGTCCGCTGCCGGAAAATTGTACAAGAAACATTTTGCTTACAAACTAAATCAGATGTGGGAATGCGACCTTTGCGTTTCGTTTTGTGGTACAAATACAAATAAATATACAAATAATTTCGTGAACTGATTAAAGGTAGTAAAGACATTGCAACTGGATACCCGTAGGTCAGGTTCTATAAATAAGGCCAACTCTGTACAATAACCGAATTGCTTTCGAGGACAGATGAAAGCTAAAGACCAAGCTCGTGCCCGCAACCAAAGGAAACTGGAATTTAGAAGATGTCAGAATGTTATTAGATTGTCATTATCTGTTAGTAAACAAACTACTCTTAGTTTATAAGAAACACAAACACAGCAGGGGGCGCAGCTTTCTCTTCTAGGTGTCACTGAATATGCTAATGAAATGCAAATATTAAGAGATGTAAAGTAAAAGTTATCGCCTCAAACCGGTTATCATTTTATCTGAATATTTGCGGGAATTCCTCGGGAAATATCTGTCGTTGTTGACAAACTAATACAGAAAATAAGACATTCTGAACAATATAAACTTTACAACGAGATATGGAGAGGAAAGTCCATGTTTAAATGGGTGATTATACTATTTGTTCTGAATAAGTAGCACGCTCATTCCGACACTTGAATTAATGTGGATTTACTGCCCTAATCGGAAGACTAACATAAATCTAGTACTCACATTTTAACTAACTATTGCCCCTTCCGCTAGTTGATAAGGACGTTGCCGTCAGCGTCTGCGCTGAGGCGCTGCCTGGAGCAGTCCCGCGAAGCGTCGCACCACAAAAGGCCACAGGATGAGGATGGCGAACCATAGGGGCGAAATGTTTGTGAAAGGCCACCAAGAAGGCTGCGAACTTTTCCACGCTCCTCGCTTCGAGCTTGGGCCGCTGGGCAGCTCCTTGACGGACTGTTCGAGGCTCCTAACCCTCTGCTGCACTGTGCCCACGTCGCTGTTCATCCGCGAGATCGCTGTCTGGATCTGCTGCAGTAGCTCCGTGTTTTGGGCGATCGCCTGGGTCAGCTCGTGGCTAAGGTCGTACGGGTCATCGTATTCGTCGTCCGAGGGCTCTACAATCGCCACACTGCTATTGTTCGTGTAGTTGTGGGGGTCGTGTGCGTAGTTACTATGCTTTCCCACGTAGCCATTGGTCAGTGGCGCAGCTATGTGGCCATTGGTTATCACTGCCTCATTACGGTCGCTTTCCTTCATGGTCTCTGAGGCAGCCAGCGGAGCTTCCAGTTCCTCGTCAGCGTTGCCGTTAAAGCCGTGCTGCGGGCTGTTTGTGCGCGAATGGAACGGCGAGTTGGGGTGCGACTCGGCTATCTCGCGCATCCCCGGCGAAACCAGTTCCAGCTCATCCAGATTGATGTTCCCCAGACCGTCGAGACTGCCCACGAAGTTCTGTACATTCTCTGTAAACGACATCGTCTCAATGATCTCCTTGAGGCTCTCAACGTAGCGCTGCATGGCCTGTTCCTTGTTTAAGTGGCGGTTGTCGTGCCAGGCGTCCCACTTGGCCCTTCCGACCACGTCCCAGAAGCCTGGCTTCTTCTGGTCGCAGGCCCCCTCGGTGGCCTGCTTGAAGAGGCCGTAGAACTTGAGCATCATGGAGGTGCTCGGCTGATAAGGTCCATTCTTGGGCAGTCCTTTGATCACGTTGACGGCGGCCTGGAAACGCTGTTCGATTGCTGCAGCCATGTCTGTAAGATTAGCCAAACAATAAAATCTAGCATCGATAAGATAGAGGGGCCCAAGTTCACGAATTCGGGCGATAATCCCCAGCCCCAGGGCCGCTTCTCGTCTCCAAAGTGAACGTCTTGGACGGCGCTTACAAATTACCTAATTACTTTGTGCAATAACAGTGATGCAAGCTGTTTCGAGCAGTGACAGTGCCTGTGTAGTGGGGGCCGCTATTGGTTCCGACCGACTGACAGGTCATATATCCCACGGTGAACGAGATGAAGCTACTTGGGGTATCCGTGCCAAAGTTCGAGTTCTGAAGTCCAGTCGCCGCTGCCCGTTTTCCTCGCCTGAGCTTCTTCTGAAGCTTTTCCACTCGCCTTTGTTCTTATCAACCTCGGCGTATCGAGTCGCAAATAAGTTGTGCGAAGAGCGCTCTTCGCACTGGTCAGGCCTTCAATTCAAGTTGCAATTAAAAAAACTAAACAAAACCCAAAAACTCTCTCTGGTAAATTGGTGAGCGTGAACGTGTACATGTGCGTGTTTGTGTGGGTGTAGCAGTGTTGTAATAATATTATTGATACGGTATCGATATGTATGGATGCAGTTAGAGATGACATCAATAAAACAACTTGTTAGAATAAGCCATTTATACAAGAGCAAAAGTGAACACAATAAACCTATATCATAAAAAATGTACAAATATATATCAAATTCTATCAATGGGTTTGACAATCTATTCTATCATGGATATATAATTACTTTTTAATTACTCTGTGATGATTTGGTATTTTATATATTTATAATCGATAATGTTCCATCTCTAACTAGGAAATACCACTTCTGGTATTACCTGCCCACCGTTAACTGGTCACTCACTTTTTCATTTCGTCAAAATCGGTAATCAAGGGCTTAATTATTTGCATTATTTTTAAAGAAACGCCCGCAGAGCTTTCCGAAAGCTGCTACCATTGAGTCAGACAAGTGCCAGCGCTGGCGAAACCGCATCGCATTGTTAAGTCTCTTTGATCGGAAAGGAGAACGACAGTAATCGGAAATCGAACGGCGGCGAAGGCAATTTCACAAGACTTGCGAGTGGAGTGTCTGCCAAAGCGGGAGTGACTTCATTGCAATTAAACATGAAATTTGCTGCAACGTCAACCAGAGCACGACATTTTTGTACTATAGCCAAGCAGGAAGAACGCCAGCGCATAAATAAAATACACCCGCGCCACTCGACAACCTCCATTCCGCGATCGGAGTTGAGCAGTTCCAGGCGCCAGAGACAATCGTGTAAAATTGCCAAAAACTGGAAACACCAAAGCTTCTGCATAGGTGCTTCCTGATTAGAAACGTTTGACAACAAACCCCAATCGAAAACTCAAACCCAACATTCGCATATTCTAACCTAAATTCCAACGCCAAGAAATCAATAAATCGGAGCAAACACGTGCGTTTAGTTGCCGCCAAAGTGTAGACATTATCGCTGTCGTGTAGACATCTGCCGCCCTCTCCCTTACCCCTCGTCTGCGGTCAAAGGACACTCGGCTACAGGCATCTGCTTTCCTCGTGCGACGCAGCAGGCCTCTCAAAGCAACCCAAACGGCGTCGCTGTCAGCCTCAGTCAAAATTCGGGAACAACGCAAAAACCAATCCGCTAACGGCAACAACAAAAGCAACATCA
The DNA here is from genome assembly GCF_017639315.1 of Drosophila ananassae. NCBI lineage: Eukaryota > Metazoa > Arthropoda > Insecta > Diptera > Drosophilidae > Drosophila > Drosophila ananassae. Next base: position 28,047,058 of record NC_057930.1, read on the forward strand.
TGCCGCGACGCAACAAGAAATCGGGAACGGGCAAAGGTGAGTCACAGTGCCAGACACAAAGACAGGCAGAGGTGCAGCGGAAGCAGGTATAATTTTAGGCAAATCGAAATATTTTCAAATCGTTTCTAGCTAGCCAGAGAGCAGGGGGTTTCCTGAGAACGTTTCTGGCCTTGAAATGCCTGAAACTTAAGGTGATTAGACCAGTATGCTGTCTTTTTTCACAAAGAGTATCTTAAAAAACGTGTCTCAGCTGAAAACTACGCATCAATGTTTTGAAAAACACTTCAGATTGGTCCGTTGGAGATACCGATCAACAATTAAATATTAAATTACCTGGTGACTAGACGGGGAAAGGCAATAAATGGCTATAATTGTAGGCGACAGCTGCTCTCCTGTCACATTTACATAATAAAGTGTTCGATTTTGGTACTCGGAGTGTGAAAATTCTGAAATTCCAGTGGCATTGGAGCGAAAGTCTCTTTGGTTTATGACCTTTCGAATTAGTCAGGCAGTCAGTGCTCAGTATTTCGCCACTTTTGTGCATTTCGTTTGTTTAGCAAACAAAGCTCCTCTATCTGCAACCTGTTTGGCAATCGACAAAATAATTATTTTCGTTTTGTTGCTGTGCTGTGCTGTGTTGGCACCGAAAGCTCTCCACGCGCTCAGCTGACGGCCACAACAGAAATTATCAGCGGAGCGTAGACGTCGTACCTCTATATACATACATACATATGTACATAAGTGTACGTTTTCCCCAGATGTAAACGGAATTATATATGCGGGCTGATTCAATGCCAGATATCAGAATCACGCATTCAGCAGTCGCCTTTGAAGTATTACAATCACTGAGTAATTAAGTAACACTCTTCATACTCTATTCTTCCTTTTTCGAGGATGTGGGATCTGATTTTCCTAATTCATAATTCCTAATCATAAATGTTAGGCAATTACATAATGTAGCACTTGGATACAAACTAGAAGAAGTTAAAGTTGTTCAGGATTCTGATTATGCTAGTTAGTAGTAGTTTGTTTATTTGCCCACTCTAGCCCCTTTAAAAACAGCTGTTGTAGTAAGAGTTGTGGCCTTAAAGCTGACCTGAAAGGTGGAAACAGCTTTGCCCCAAATAGAAACCGCGCAGGAAAAAAGCAGCAATTGCCGTAACGGGTTTTCTTGGAAAAGAAACTTGTTGCACAATACTGGCTCCCAAACTGTGGTCTTGAAGGTCATTGGCGTGCCGTTGGCATGAGATTTGTTTGTTTTTTTTTGTTTTTTTTTTGCTTGCCCGAAGCGTATATGTGGCGAGTGGTGTGTCTCACATCGAAACGAGAGTACATATGCGGACTGAATGAGTAACAGCTTGGTCCTATGTACACTCCCACACACTCTCCCACATTAGATACAGTTTTGGGAGCACTGGTGATAAGATAGTTCATATTCTTAGTCTTTCCTTGGCAACTAACGAATCATTGCATCCTCCAGGTCGCAACAACGACTCCAACTCTGACGACGAGTCCTTCGACAATGTGAGCGTGTACTCGCACGTCTCGGAGATCGCCTCCTCGGAGGCCACCGACGAGCTGGCCAACGAGCGCTTCGAGGAGAAGTTCGAGCGGGCCCTGGAGCAGGCCACCGAGAAGTCGGCCCAGACCCGTGTCCAGGCCCTGCAGGCCATCTGCGAGCTGCTGATGCACCGCTACATGCCGGACTTCGTGGAGGACCGCAAGATGACCCTGATGGACTTCGTGGAGAAGAGCATCCGCCGGGGCAAGGGCCAGGAGCAGGTGTGGGGCGCCCGACTAGCTCCCCTCCTGGTGCTGCAGATGGGCGGCGACGAGGGCATCTCCAAGGCGATGAACCAGTTCCTCCTGACCACCGTCCAGGACAAGTCCATGGGATTCGACGCTCGGGCCAAGTGCTGCACTGCCCTGGGCCTGCTCAACTTCCTGGGCTGCGAGGACGTCGGCGAGCTGGTGCAGCTGATGCAGTGCTTCGAGGCCATTTTCGCCGGCAGCTACCTGCGGGGTGACGACAAGACTCCGGTCTCGGTCACTGCGGAGGCGGGCGCCTTGCACGCGGAGGCTCTCTCCGCCTGGGGACTGCTGCTCACTTTGATTCCTTCTGGTGACTTTGTCTCCTTGATGACTACCGGACAGAACATGTTCCCGTGAGTATAGCCGTCTGAATCCGAATCCGTGCCTGAAACAACAACTCAATAAACTCTTTACTTTGTAGTTCGATCAAAAAGTTCTTGGGTCTGTTGCAATCATCCCACTTGGACGTTCGCATGGCCGCCGGCGAGACCATTGCCTTGATACTGGAGTCGGGCCGCGCCCACGACCAGGACTTCCTCGAGGAGGACATCCCCGAGCTGTGCGATGCCGTTAAGCAACTGGCCACCGACTCGCACAAGTACCGGGCCAAGCGCGATCGCAAGGCCCAGCGCGCCACCTTCAGGGATGTGCTGCGCTACCTAGAGGTAAGTTAAAAAAAAGGGACTCGGAAATAGTTACGCTACCAAAGTGTATTCAAACCAAAAAGCACACCACTACACATTCAAAAAAATCACTTCAAGTCCGCACAAGTGAACTTGAGGTCGTGCTTGCAGTACTTGGCCAAGCACTTGGAGTGGTCGTGCAGCTTGTTGCGCATGATGACGCAGCCGTTGCGGCTGATCGAGTCCATGTACTCGCTGAAGTTGGGCATCTTGCGGTACGTCGTGGGGGCCGCGCTCCAGTGGGAGTTGCTGCCCGAGTCGACGAAGGATGAGGAGTCCGCGAAGGTGGTCTTAAACGGCTTGTAGGACTTTTCGCACTCGTCCCGCGACACGTCGTACCCGGGGGACGTCTCCCGTTCCAGTTCGTTCATCACGTTCTGCCGGAATTCTGAGCATGGTCCGCGCTCGTTCATCAGCTTGTTCGAGTTCTGCTTCGAGGACTCATCCTCAGTCTTCAGACTCTCGTATATTCCCTCCGGGTACTCGTTCATGTTGCAGTAGTCGATCTGGTAGGTGGTGAACATCCGGTTTTTCTCCAGCCTGCGGCTCAGCTCGTCCTTGGGCAGCACCTTCAGGCGCTCGTACAGGTCGGGGTAGACCGTGCGCAGGATTTTGAGGAACCGGTTCGGCTGCAGTTTGAAGCAGTCGGTTTCCGCTGAGAAGGCCATTTTCTCGACCTGGTCCTGGGTCAGCTGGGTGGGAATGAGCCGCGGGTCGACCAGCTTGCCCATGGGCGCAATGCCCGTCCACTCCACACCGCTGCAGTCCTTGGCCGCAGCTGGCGGCATGTTGATCTTGGTCTCGTCCGAGCACTCGCACTCAATTACCATGGGCCCGTCGTGGCCCTCCAGGCCTTTGGCGCGCGTGAGGAACTCGTACCGCTTGGCACTTGGTGGCACGTAGTCATGCTGGTAGGTTGATAGCATCATCTTGGTGGAAAACTATCGAAATCAAATAGCCCGAAAAAATTTTTTTTTTTTTGTTTTTAGTTTTTGGGTTTGACCAAAAATTTTTACGTACAAAAATTTTGTCTGCTTTAGATGAATCTATTACTAAAACTGGTAGCTCCACATTCCTGGGCTCGGAACCAGTATTCCTTGCCTACCTTGATGGAAAATAATTGTGTGATTTGCTTGCAGGAGGATATCTCGCCGGAAATCAACATTCGCTTCGGCCACGAGTCCCTCACCCTGGACGCCTGGTCCATCCACCACCAGTACTCGGCCCTGTGCACGGTCATGGGTCCCGGTATGACCTCGCAGCTGCAGGAAAACGAATTTATTCGCGAAATCTTCCAGCTGGGAGCCCGTCTAACCAACACCGGCATCAACGGCAACGCCAAAGTCAAGCAGACCAAACTGGAGCGCGTAAGTTATACATATTCTTGACCATCATGCGAGATATCTGACATTGTATTCTCTCCAACAGCACCTGATGAACGCTGCCGCTTTCAAGGCACGCTCCATTTCCCGTGGCAAGAACCGCGACAAGCGATCGGCCGTCGTCACTTAGAGCTATCCAAACAATCCCCTCATCATCCAAGCACACCATTAACCCTTCTTTATAGCTAACTCTGGACGTACTAGTTGAATTGTCTCTGATTTTAGCTTCTACACGGCGCTGCGTAGCCAAAGTTCAAGAACCAAGTCTAAATTTAGAATAATTCTGAATGATCATGTAACAAAATTCGTCTAGTTGGTAACTACACGGAGAAGCCATCGTTTAAATATTACTGAATATTTATCGTTTACACAAGAGTTGTGTTTCATTAATTATAAGGCAGCCCGCCCCGCGACTTCCACAAGCAGATGCTTTCGGAGTGGGGCGACTCTTACGTTGTTGATGTTTTTATATTACTATACGAGTAGGTATCAATAATGAACATGTATACCGCTTTAAAGTTGCTAAGATAGTCGAATGGTAATATACTACAGTTAGTCATTGCTTAACTTGGCCTCTATAATGCATATTATACTAAGCTATGTGTATGATACATATATTTTGTAGTAACTACGTGTAAAATAAATAACTAGGCTTACAACAAATTACCACTGTGGTTTTATCTTCAAATGGGAATTTTTATCAATCTGGCGTTGATTGTGGATAATTGAAACTGCTGAACTGCAGGATCCTTTTTCGATTTATAATGCAGATTGAAAAAGAATCGATATACAATTCGGTTAAGGTATTCCGCTCAAGAATCGGATGATTATTGGAAAAGATATGGCCATCGATGGGGGCCATATTGGGCCTCCATGCATTTTCAAAGGGGATCGCCAGGAAAATTTGACGAAAAATCTAAAAAATATTTTGTTGTAAGATTTTGATGCAGATTGAAAGAGAATTGATCCACAAATCGATTAAGGTATTCCGCTCAAGAATCGGGTGATTATTGGAAAAGATATGGCCATCGCTGGGGGCCATATTGGGCCTCCATGCATTTTCAAAGGGAATCGCCCAGAAAATTTGATGGAAAATCTAAAAAATATTTTGTTGTAAGATTTTGATGCAGATTGAAAGAGAATCAATTCACAAATCGATTGAGGTATTCCGCTCAAGAATCGGGTGATTATTGGAAAAGATATGGCCATCTCTGGGGGCCATGTTATCCTTCCATGCACATTAACAATTTTCGAAGGGGAAGACGCACATCTACAGTTTTTGAAGAAAGCTACAGCTATTTGTTCGGCTCCTGTTTAGACTTAGAAAAAGACTTTATATTTTGAATACTATAAATTATATAGTTATATTTAAGTTGTTGGATTTATCACAAAAATGTTTATGGTTACTTAGTTTATGTTTGTTTGGATTTCTCATGTTTTGCAGTTTTGTTTTGCTTTGCTTGACAAATCTCGTGTACCTACTACAATAAAATGTATATATATTGATATATATGGGTGTATATAGTAGGAGAAAATATAATATAAATTAGCATCTTAAACGGGAAACTTACTCCAATAGAATACAAAGTAAAAACCTACTTGCTTAACTTAATATTCGCCAAGTATTTCCATTTATACTTTAATACGGAAAATGAAATTTTGAAATCAAAATGCTCTCGTAAATTAGCTTTAAATAAAAGAAAACTAAAAACTACACAATATGGAGGCTGACTCACTGGCTTATAGAAGCATCAAATATGTTGTTTCTTCACTTTTCAGGCTACTTGGCAACGCGTTTATAATCTCAAGATGTTTTTGTTTTTTATTTTTATGTTTTTCAATCGATACTGACCTATGCTTAGACTACATAATATTTGGCTTTTCTTTTAATACGATTCGCTTTCGGAAACTTGAATGATTTGAGAAACAAAATTGACTCGCTAATCGAAACTGTTTTCGCTACTCCTGCTACTCAGTAACTGGTTTAACCTATGTACACAATTGAGGATGGGAACGGGTGGAGGACCGGCCCACTTGTGATGCATAAACTAATAATTGAGCATTGAGCAAATAGTGTGCTGAACGCATTCTAAACTAGTAAGTAAGTTGCAATGTCTGAAATTTCAGCTGATGTGTGTCTGTCACGGCTCCCTCGGTCGAAGGACTCCGCGTCTACGTAGCCACTCCCGTCCGAGCTGCTGCCGCCGACGTGCTGGCGCTGACCTCCTCGCAAATGGTGTGCAGCTTTTCCATCTCAGAACTGGTCACAATATTGATGGAGCTCACTTTGGCCCGCTGGTAGGCCACCACCGTGTTTTCGCCCAAGCACTTGACGCAAACATATCCAATGAGGACAGCGATTCCGACGGTCATCACGCGCACAAGGGGATCCACGTACATCTGTATGACGACCCAGGCAGTGGCTCCGGTTATGCACATCAGGGTGATCAAGATGACCGTCTTGGACCAGTGCTGGATGGTGAATCCCTTGTCCCACTCGAGTCTGCAAAGAATTTTAAAATATTTAGTAATTTTTCTAGTCCCTTTTAAGTACAGGCTGGCTCAGGGCTTTCTTATCTTTCTTTTGTTTAAAAAACTAATAATGACTAGTCACTCTAGTCGATTATAGTTAAGATTAGGAGCTATAGATTGTTTAGTAAAAGTGTACTTAGTTTTTACTTACTTTTTTGACTTCTCGATCTCGTAGGGATGTCCACACACCTTGCAGGCCAACAGGGCCTCCGAGTTGCTGCAACTCTCCACGAGCCACCGCTTGAGGCATTCGTGGTGCACTGAGCTGACGTCACCGGTGCACCGACAGGGCTGGATGAGGGGCTCCGGCTTATCGGAGTCGTAGCAAATCCAGCAGTCCTTCTTGGTTAGGAACGACTGGCCTTCCTCGGGCGAGAGCTTGTTGGTATCGGCATTCAAAGTGGGTATCGATGGGTCGATTTGGCGCGACAACAGTTTCCGGGGATTGAGGATCCAAAGCTGTTCGGGCGCCATTGAGTTCCAGAGGCAGCAGGGAAACCAAAGTGCAACTCCAATCTCCGCAATGCGGAAAATGATGTCATGCCAGTTGCGGGAGTGGACTGGAACCCTGAGAAAATGAGAAACTAATTAGTTGACCAGCAGCTGCTGCCAAATTAAAAGCTCCACTCACTTGGCTTTCCAGAAGTCGCCCAAAGTCTCGGAAGTGAGAAAGCCAACAATCACGATGAGCATCACGGCCTGACTCAGTAGTCCGAATCGCGACTGGTGCAGCTGGGACGCATTGACGATCGCCTCGCTGGGACCCAGGATTTTTCCCGTCTGGTCGTAGACGAAGCCGCCGCGCAGCTTGAAGAACACCTCCACGCCGTAAATGAGGAAGAAGACGACCACGATCAGCAGCAATACTGCATAGCAGCCGTTGAAGATGTGGGCGTAGTCGCGTCGCTCCGCGTTGATCAGCGAGTTGAAGACCTCTATGCCGAACAGGCTGTACAGGAAGAAGTTGAAGGCGATGAATCCCAGGAAGCTCTTCGACAGGAACTGCGACTTCTCCCAGCGAATGTCGCGCAGGTGAAAGATCTGGAAAGGCGAACGGAAACAGCCCGAATGAATTGCTGAAACTGGCAGCTAGGTTCCCTGAAAGTCTCCCACAGAATCGGCCTAGGCACTGGTGTGCGACTGCCTCGAAACTAATTAATGGTGTCCCAAGATACGTTGCGAAAACAATTGAGTTGCTGGCAAGTACAAGTGCACTTAACACCTTATCGCCTCTGTGTACGAGCTAGATATGAAATGGCAAGTACAAGTGAACGCTGTACAATTCGGGAACACAATTACCCTGGTTAATGACGATTATGAAGTTCCCATGTTCCCCCGTTTCTCATGGTGTTATCGGGAACTACGTCAGGCTATTTGATCGCCATTGTAGAGTTGATTATTTTTATTTTAATCAGAGCTGCGTTCGTGACTATATATTGGCTAGGTTAAACGCATCCAAGCTAATTTTAAATCAATGACATGGGAATCAGTAAGCCATTCGAAGATATCGTTCAGATATTTTTATCCAACCTATGCAGTTGACCAGGATGACATGTCGGGTTGTGTCTAATGCCCTGCAGCCTATTTCAGGCTGGCTGATGAAATATTTATTAATTTTTGGCCAATCTTTTGGCAAACTGCGCTATAGCAGGCTTTGCATTTGGCCATTCTTGGCTAGATCTAGAAAAATGTACCCTTTAAAAAGTTGGCAGGAAGCCTAGGAAATAATTCCCCCACTCCGAACAGGCTGCCTTGCGGTGGATGTACAAAACATGTTTAGAAAACAAACTGTAAGACATTGTTGCCCTCCGGGCTCTGCCTCCTTTGCCTGTTGGATCTGATCCAATAATGAATTCCAGAGATCTCCTTCTGCTGACCACTCACCTCGGCCCACATGCAGACAATCAGGGAGGCACATGTCATAAGCAACGGATAGTAAGCGGACATCAAAGTTACGGCCCATTGTGGCTGCAGGTCCAACTGGAACACAAAAGAAATACGGGTTAGGTACACATTTAAAGAAGTTTCTAAGAGAGAGTACTCACTGGAGTCGTGAAGTAAGCGCCTCGCAACGAGGCCGCCACAAAGACCATGAAGTAGAGCAGCTTCTGGGTGGTGATGCGACAGGCCCGGAGGATCGACGGCTGCTTCAGGCGCTGATACTCAGCCACTATGCAGATGAGCAGCTGGATGACCGAGACGAGGGCCACCACGTAGAAGACCGTGGAGATGCCGATGTAGTAGGGAAAGTTGAAGATGTCGCACTCGTTTCCCGCATATCGAATGTCGCAGACGCACGTGTTGTTGATGCAGTCCCCCCGGCCGGAGCAGCTGAGATCGTTGTCCGGCGTAAAGGGGCCGTAGATGCCGCCGGAGGCCGCCTTGCTGTGGCCATTCCGCATCTGACTGGCGGCCGCTTCAAGTGGCGATTGCAGGACCCGCTTCGAGCAACGCATTAAGGTATCGAGGCTGGGAAGCATCCTATATTAAATCAGCTGCAAATGGAAGTCAACAGTTCAGTTAGTTGGAGTGAAAACAATTGAATCGAATTCTAAAAAAAACTAATCAGAAGACAGAAAAGTGTGCCTAACGAAAGTAGAGTCATGGTTCTTATTTTAAAAATGTTTCATGCCAAAAATATAAGAGAGTAGAAAAGGTTAAAGGTTGTTTTATGTTTTTCATCCTTTTTATATCTCAGTTGAAGAGGATTTATTCTTATTCACTATTCAGTTTCACATACTTGTCTATAAAGCTTCAAAACTACCTTGTTTCATAACTCTTATAATTGTACCTCGTATTTTGTTTTAATAATTTATTAAAGAGTATTTCCTTGGCGAACAAAAGTCTCTCTCCGCAATCTTGTTTAAAAAAATTAACATACTTTTTTGGACAAACATCGATAGCAGAATAACAAAATAAGAGTCCATAAATAAGCGTGAAGGTTTTATTTGCGAAGTCACACGAACATATGGAGGTGGTTTCCATTTTAGTCGATGTATTAGTTTAGATTCCGCTGCCAGCGTTAGTCCCAACAACGCTGCCTTTCGATGGCGACAACTCGGCGATAAGATAAAGTTAGCCAGAAGTCGAGACAAAGCAGGTTGCGAGAGAAATTTTACCAAAACTACTGCCAAAGAAGTCCTTAAATGGCAGTGTTTATGCCACTTCAGAGTCCTTCAGATTCAAATGTAATATTTTTGGGGCTAACTTTGAAGTTCTTTAACCGTATTTTTGTTTGAAATTTGTCCCAAGGATTACGTCATTTTAATTCCACTCTTATTATCGTCTAGCACCATTCCTTAGAAATTATTTAAAAAGCATTTCAAATGCAAGAGAATAAGTTATTTTTGGGCTGCGATAAGACGGTGTCAAGGCTGCAGTGACTCTCTTGCCGGTGCTGGAGGGCAACGCGGCGGTGGGAGGTTCGAGAAGTTAACTGGACCGGAAGTATTGGCACAATCACAAGTTCACAGTGCCCCACGGGAGCTGTGGGGCAGGCCCTCGGTTGCCCAGATGGCCCCCATTACGCGCACCCACCATTGTTGCAATTTCATCTCTGTGCAGCGGGCTTTCGGTTTCACTTGTGCCGCAGCTCATAGAAAACGAGATGCATGCGTTCCGGGGACATTGTCACTTGCCGTCTGAGCTCCTCTCACTACCGAGTACTCTGTACTTGTATATCGGGTATTACAACACAGAAATAGCACGCAAATAAACAAATAAACAGGCTTATAGTTGATAGTTAGTGCTCACAGGCGGCTAGTTGGTGGATCGTGGAACTCGTTCGAGCGATCATCGCGAGCGGAAAGTTCAGACTGAAGCGAGTGTGTGCGCAGACGATCTCCCGGGTGCGAGTCCAATCGAACAGCAACAGCAACCTATATGTATGTTTGCGTATCAGAAGTGTGTCTCTCAGCCACTCTCTCCCCAGTGGGGCTTATTGAGGGGCCAGCACCAGTTCTTATTAACTTAGCAGCAACTCGGCAATTAATTTTCATCACGAGGCGTACGCGCTGCTGCCAGTGGCTCAATAATTTATCCGCAAACAAACAATGAAATTCTTTTCGCCTTTATCCTCCCAAAGTTTCTGGAAACTCAAAAACTGTGTCTGCCACATGGGCCAACGGCCTATTGCCGACTGTGTTTAACGCTAATTGTAAATTAATTATTTCCGCTGACAAAAATAAATGCAAAGCATAGAACACACATTTATTTTAAAATAGCGTAGAATATTCATGCAATAATCAGCTTTTGAGTAACTTAAATATAGTCATACAGTCCATAGAAACAATGAAATGTTTATGATACTCATCTCGACTTTTTACTGAAGCATTCAGACACCTACCATGAAATTATCCTTTTAATATTTATTCTATTTTAACACCGTAACCAAGTGAGAATTATTAGTTTTTAGGACATGAGTATCGGGTATCTTGCAGCCAATGTACTCAATTTTCTCGCCAGAAACTAGTTTTCAGTCTTCCACAGCTGACTTACAGTGGACCGGTTGCTTGATCTCTCCCCTATCATACCTTACAGTCAGACCTCAAGCTCATGGCCTTTGGTTGAATGAACGCATAACAGATTTATGAACTAGGAGGGGTTTCGAACGAGCTTCGTTTTTTACAACCGTTAAGTGCTTGTGGCGTTTCAAAAACGTACTTTTTCCGAACTACCTGCCCATTACTATATTAATAGGCAGATACCAGAGTCGCTCCTTAAGATTTCAAGAATTTAATCATTCCATTTCCCGCATTAATAATGCAGGGCGCCTTTAATTTGATTATGTGCTTGATGTGTTAGGTTGTTTGTCCGGTTCTCGATAGAACTCTAAATAAATAATTGGCTGGGCTCCCACCCCCTGCACTCGGTGTAATCACATGGATATGGTATATGGCTTTGGCGTGGCCGTGAACGCCCCTTGACGAAATTGTAGAAAATGGCTCTGGAGTCACTTCAACGGAAAATTATAGTTGTTTCGATTGGGGAAGCCTTTTAGATGACAAAAGGGTTTTAAAAAATATAAATTATTCTATCCAAAAACACACTTGAACTCTAGGTTTAAGAAAGCCTATGCCGCGAAAAGGAAACTGCGTCATTCGCGAAACAAAAACAGGAATTCCTGAGTTGGTGCGGCCCAAGTGCGAAATAGGTGAGTTCGAGTACACTGATTGATAATAAATTCATCAAATAAATTGAGAACACCCTGCCGAACCGAACCCAATTGAAACCCAAATGCATGACCTTCGAATTAAAATTTAATTAACTGAGTGACGTGCGCGTTCTTCTGCACCCAAACTCGGCCTGGTCGCCATAGACAAGTCAATTAATTTCCATTTAGACGCCATTAGTGTTCATCTAGGGGAAAACCGAAATAATCCCACACACAACCAGTGCGAACTGGCAGAGTTTGGATGCTCCGTGTAGGATTCCTTGAACATCTTATGATCTAAAAATTGCAACTGTTTGCGTGGGTTGTAATAATGCCCAATCTGTGGTCAATGATATCTGAAAGCCCTTATCAGTGAGACAAACTATTGACTTTCCAGAGGGTAGGCTCTTGTTTAGGTGACTCAGTGACTTGAGAGCTTAATTGATTTATTCTCAAAAGTTAGTCATGTGCTAGTGAGAAACAAAAGTTATTAAAATTGTAATGAAATTGGGAAAAATAAGGAGGTATAGTATGATAAGAACACCATTAAAGAACATTCGTCTAATCACAGCTACACGGGAATACCTCTATTATGTAACCGATAAGCATGCAGTTCTAGGGGCACAACACCTATGGCGTAATACTCACAAAGTGTCCATCTGGGTGCTACGACTGGAAAGCTTTCAAGGCTGAGGGCGCTAGTGCGAACTTTGACCGACTAGCAGGCTGAAAGAGAATCGCTGGGTTAGCCACACTGACACATATGAGTCGCACATGAATATTTAAACCAGAAAGCCCCAGCTGATCCGCCCAAAAGTAATCCCCCGCTAAAAGCAAAACAAACAAGGCTTTGGAAATGGAAAACAAAAAGTTACTGGATCAAATATTAATATAAGACATATTACAGCAACAATGAATTATTCGATTAAACACACGACCTCTTCGGGGCTCGGTACGAGTCGGACCCAAGTCTGGCCCATTAAACAAATCCCCATTCCGGCTGCCTCCCACTCGGTTGTGCATCTCCCACTCCGCCCAGCTGCCTACATCGTCGCGTAATTTTATACGGAATACACAATTTTCTGCCTACATTTACATTCATTTGCCCCCTGAGCCGTCTACCTCCAGAGTATCCTCTTCCCGTACCGTGTGCCCATCGGAGCCCAACGCGTGCCATCTTTAAAAGTCGCAAAAAAAGAAAACAAACTTTACCGCGAAGGAGTAGTCAGTTGTTTAGTCAATATAATTAAAATAAATACATATATTATATAATTTTTATTCCAATCTGTTATCGAAAAGAAACTTAAAAATAAATTATAATTTCAGAGCAGCTTTCCGTGCTAGCGAGGCATGCCTGTACCTGACGATCAAAGCTTCGGTGCAAGTAAATAGAAGCGAATATTTATTTGCGGACAACCAGATAATTTCACATTTTGTGGCCAAAAAAGATAAAAAATATATGAAAAGAGCACAATAAATAACAAAACTGCGAGGCGCAGAGGCGAATTAAAGTGAATGGACGTGGGGCAGTGCTGGTTTGTTTGTCCGACGGTGTCTGAAGAAAAGAGGGGGCAAAGGGGGGCAAAGACACAATTCGTTGGCCAAGTGCGATTGGGTGCAACATGGGTGCACTTGCACTGGGCGTGTTGTGGGTGGCGCACAGTGGAATGGGAACTGGATTAAGCGCTAAAAAAGAAGGCCAAAGGTTAAGCTTTATGTAAGTTGGCACAACAATTGCAAGAATAGCGCTGACAACTGAAAACTGCTGTCGTAATGCAAACTTATTGAAATGAAAACACTGTTTAAACTTTGAAGCGCTTCTTGTATCTCTGCTTATGGCGAATAAATAAAGAGATAATGTTTCCTTTGTCCACTGTGCGTCTCCAATTACTGCTCGCTGCACTCGCAACATAAGCTCTCGGCTTTGTCTCGTGTTCGGGGTATTATTGTTATTATCGTGAGTCACCTTTGGAGGATCTTGTACCTGGAGTCGCTCGTTAATGAGTCAGAAATCAGCACGCGAGGCCGTAAGGGCATACGAGAATCGACAACTCGAATGAGATTTTCTGCACTACGTGGGTGTATACATACGTAATTGAACTCGACGCATAGCCTAATCACTCACCTAATACTTTTTGCACAAAATATGATTTGTAGTCTGTAAATACTGTCCAAGAGCAGCCTTAATCGGGCAATTAAGTGTTTCGTTTCACTGAATTACATAAATTATCCCGAAAATTGCTTGCAATTTAGTTCGCTGTGTTGTGCACTTTTTCACTTTTCCAGGACGCGCAGCTCCCGTTTTCAATCAGGCGTGTTTTTTATGCTCGCAACACCCCGTTGTTTGTGCCCTAAACTAAAAAACTAAAAACTACAGCACATTTTATTCAGACTCTATTGTTTTGCTCTATTTAGTTCAGGGCGCAGTGTTACCAGACAATGCTTGAGAAATCTTCCCGATAGATGCCATTCGATAAATTTAGTATTTTTTTTTGCTCGATAAACTTTGGAAGCCCGTTTTAACCCGGGGGGCTTTTAATAAATATTTTTAAAATTATCAAATGCTTAATACAAGATTCTTTAGCAATTTTTCTTTACTTAAAATTGATTGAATTGAAATTTTAGGTCAGATATAGGAATGTGTTTATTTACTTTTTGTAGCAATGCATGTTCTTTGTTTATATTTCAACAACAAGAAAGCTCAAAAGGCCAAACAATTTATATAAATATGGACTACAAATCTTCTGCAGAGTAAATATAATAAAGTATCACATAGTTACTCAATTTAGCAGGATTTATTATTTATTATGGAATGAATTTTGAATATACTTGAATACTACCAATTATTTCCAATGCTTCCTAGTGCCACAAAGTTTCTTTCAAGCCAAGCTCGAACTCTTCCATTTAATCTGTTAAACTTTGTGTATTAAATTGATATTCATAACATCGGCATAATAACCAAGGGATATTGGCACTAATAAGTTTAAGAACAGAAACAATCTTCCATGAAAAAACCTTTGTTTACAGTTTTTTTCACTAAGGATTGCCTAGGCGGCTATTGCATGATTCTAGACATAAATATTCACTTTTGAATTATCAAATGAATCCAAAAAGTCCCGAAAAACAACAAATGACACTTTTGATACGTTAAATTACAAGGGAATTCGCTTTATTACCAAAATCATGTTCATATTATTGATTTTTTTTAAACACATTTAGAAGTTCCTGAAAGGAAAAAAATAGTCGAGTTAACAATGGTTGATAAACAATGGGAATGCGTTAGCTTACTTGGTAATGAGGCCGTCCTTCTTGGCCAGACGCACGATGCAGTCGTCCGACTCTCCCATGCGACGGATCTCTCCGCAGATGGCGTAAGTCTTGGAACCGTCGGTCTGACGGCCGGTCTCGGGATCCACATCGACAATGCTCAGTTGCACGGAAGCGTGATCCTTGGCGTGGATGATCCTGTTGGACGCCGAGCTGCAAGTGGCAAGAATACGGGTTAGATATCGCCGTCCAATCAGAGGGGGAACACGTGTTTCACTTACCATTTGCGGGGCACGTACAGATCAACATTCTCACCGGCGTCGTTCTCCATTTTGTTGGTCTGCAAGGCGGAAAAAGCAATTAGAAAATGTAGAGTCAGTTTAAATGGGCTGCAATCGTTGTTTAACTTACTTTTTTGTGGCTATTTGCAAATCAAGCAACCGCAATCGGCGATGTTGGAGAAAAAGAGAAAGAACTGACAGATAGACGTGAAGTTGGCTGCGCTGCGGGTGGCGCCCTCTACCGGAACTACTTGGTACTACGAAGTTGATATGGTATTTAGTTGGTATTTTCTCTTTTTGACACACGGTAACACTCGGTAAGCCTAAATGTGGGCTGCAAATTCGCGAAGTCTGCGGAAATTCTTTTGGAAATATAATATGCGAGTGAATTTCTTCGATTAGTGCGGATTTATAGAGCATTATAAAGAGTTTTATTTTGATTTATTTAAACCTGCAAGTGAGTATTGATTTTGAGGGGAAAAAATAGGCAGTTCCTTGAATTAGACGGTGGAAGAGGGCATGGAGGGGCTTTGTGACCTCGCTCGATGTCAGCAACGATTTTCGTCAATGGGAGGCAGTTTCTGTTACTTTCCTTTATTTATGCCTACAATTCCTTTGCTCAAGCATGGGTAGGAATCGTGTTGAACGGAATGTGTGGGGAGAGGACATGTTTTTATTGTGCCGTGGAAAGCGCAATTCGCGTTGCCTATTTATAGGCGTCGCTCGCGATATGTATACATGTGTGTATGTTGTATATTCAATGAACTTTCAACGGGGCGCCTGGGGTCCAGGCATTGCTCACTTGATGGCTGGCGTGCAATCTTTGAGAGGCAAATAAATAAAGAAAATGGTAGCAAACGTGGAATACCTCGCCATAGTTTTTAAATCTTAAATTTACCCTTAATCTAGGGTATATATTTGTCGTCTTTATTGCCGCAAAACTTGTGTTTCGGCTCTTCGAAAGCGAACCGGTTACGCGTGTTCGAACCGGGTGATCACGAACAAGATCGCGTGCGGATAAAAGCTCGGATAAAAGCACGAAAATCCAAAACCCAGACCAGCCACCTCGAACCCGATAAGTCGAAGAACTTACTTGGGCTAGGACGGTTCGTTCCGCGCTCCATTTATTTACAACCTTTTGCCTGACCTGTTGAAAGACCTGTACAAAGCCTGTTGACCTTTTATTTGTGCAAATGATGATATTTTTGCATAATCTGGCGGGCCGAGATAAAAATACGCGAGAGTCAAAACGATAAAAATGAGATCACGATAACGTGAGATTCTATTTTTAAATAGAAGCGAAAAACAATATAGTGTTTGAGCCCCGATCCGGCAACTAGTTGTGAAAATTAATATAGATATATAACTAACTATAGGTCAAATAATAAATGGTGTTGTTTTACAAAGCCCAATTGTTAATTTGTCCATACATTTGAAGGGTATGTTATCAGTTTTGTGTCCATTATTTCTGAAGCATATCAGCTCTTAGCTTATCACCGACCTTTCAACCATTCAAAGATATTGACAATCATCAATTATTGCTTAAAAATCATGTTGAACTAACTGTTCTCTGATAAAATCGTAGTTGTGTGGGATATCTCGTACCGAAATCCCATTGAATGAAAACCAAAGAACCTCAAACATGAAACTAAGAAGGCCTGCAGCTGAGGAAAACCCCAAAAGAAAATCTGACCCGAAAAGAAAACTGTGATGTCAGCACCACAAAGTGCGTGTCTGCCCAACAAGATGATGATGAAATGCCGCACAAAAACCCTAAAACTAAAGCACTTTCTAGGTCAAAAGTTGAAAGGCAAACTGCAGGCAGCGCAGCCATGATGATGGCTCATAAAAGAGTACCGTAGGCCAGAAAAAATAGCTCTTGCATGAAATGCAATTAATAAATGAAGAACAACAAAGTAAAAGCGCGCCAATGAAATGAAAATGCTTCACTTCACAGCGACTGATGCATCTTGATAGTGGCAAGTCAGCTTTGAACCGCGCGGCAACCTGTCATTTGTCAATAATCATATTAACAATAGAGAAATTTATGTTATTATGGGAAAAATTGCAGTGCAGGATGATTGGCAATAATGCTATCTTAGTTAATATTTTATCAAAAACACAAATATTTCTAAACAAAATTATTTTAAGTATATGTTTTTTTAATAGGATGTGTTACTGAATCATAAAATTTAATGATTTCCAAACATCAAATTCGATAGGGTTGTGCATTCTCGAAGCCATACCTTTCTCCAGATTATTGTTTTTCAAAAATACTTTCTTTTTTCCTTCCCTTTTTCAAACCATTTAACCAAAGTGAACTTGGTTTTGCGCTTTAGCTTAATTTGACTCATTTTAAATGGATAAAATTATTTTTTAGAGTATTTTTAAAAGAGTATTTTAGATATTTAAAAATGTCAAACCAATTCTTCGATTACTTTCAGATCTTGTGCTTTGAGAATTACTATCCTAGAATTAAACTACAGTTCGACTTAAATGTAGACGAAAATGATGTTGCCGCAACTGGTGTTCCCTGTTTTTGGCTAGGCTTCTGCCGCTTTGAGCCACTTTTGTTAAACTTGTTGCCTGAATTGCTTGTTGCACTGGTACTGTTAGCCAGTAGTTTCTGACGACGGAGGAGCAGCGTTACAGATTGAGAAAAATCGGTCAATGGAAACGGGCTTGTAAGCAGGTGCAACAGCTTCGAGAGCCAGCCACAGACTTAGATCCATTTTCCAGGAGGGAGAGGACCACTAGAATGTCGCTGAAGGTAAGTAAATGATCAATGGTTGACCCATAAAGCACTAATTGACTCATTCCGAATGAGTTGGATGGGTTTTGATGGCAAATGGGACTAGAAGATTGGCAAACAGTATTAGTTGTAATGTCCCTCTCGACAAAATAGTACATTGTTTATAAATTATTAAATGATTAAGTGATAAGAGTCCTTGCTTTTCATAAATATCAAAGTCATCATCATCTTAATATGTATTACAAGCAACACGAAAGCATCCATTGTCATTATGTCATACGAGGTGCCCCGCATTTGCATTGTTGCACCTCGATGTGGCAACTTGAATCACGTTAGGTGGGGTGTTAGCTTGTCTTTGTTAGCCTTGTTTTGCTTTTCAACAGGTGCTTCAGCCCTCTCCACGAGTACCCCTCGTGGGCAAGAGTACATGCATTCATGTGCCACACTTAATTCGCTTTATTAACGCAAAGTTGACATTTTAAAAACATATTTTTTCTGCTTCCCCATTGCAACATGTACTTATGGCGTGAGTTTGGATGTGAAAAATGTTGCACGGCCGCTAAAGGTTATTAAAAAAATGCAGTTGAGTTCAAAGTAAACAAATATTATTACCATACTTAGAGTAACGATATGAAAAAAATCAATTATGAATTCAAACAATGTTTTGTCAGGGCTTTGGCCCAAATTAATGTGGAAAAAGACATTACAGCCATTCCCATTAAGTATTACACGATTTTTGGGGTTTGGATGATGCAATTACTGAGTGGTCTTAATTTTTATTTTGACAGCTGCCTCAAATCTTGTAATTGTAAGTCTTAATTGATTTTGTTCTTCTGAAATAGAAGGAGACGCCCTCCGATGTGCAGTTGCACATGGCGGCCATGAGGGGCGATGAGGTGGCTCTTCTTCGGGTTCTCGACAGCGGAAAGGTCCACGTGGATTGCAAAGACGAGGTAAGTTTACTTTTTAGCTTAAAAATATATTAAATAAAATATGAAATATACCAAATTATTAGTTTTTATAATCATTATTGTTTAAAAAGATTTAAAAAAAAGTGTAGAAAAATCCAGAGGCAAAAAATTCATTTACTTTCTTTAAAAAAATCTCCAAAATGTTTTTAAATTATGTAATCACTGATCATAATTGATTTAACAATTTTGTCATTAAATTGTTACAAAACTTTTGCGGAAAAGGAAAATAATGTGTTATGAAGGCCCGAACCGTGTTAAAATCAGTTAACACTTTGTTGGCTCAAACGCGCACCAATTGGCAAAGAAGACGAGTAACTGCGCCTAAAAAATTACTTTAAAGCCGCTATATTCGACTACCAGCATACCCTATAGATTTAATATACACTCTCTTTAAAGACTGGATCAACAGTTCTGGAGGAGAGCACTTGAAAATCAGTGTAACATTTTAAAAGAATGCCTAATTCCACCTTGAAAGTGCATAAAAATCGAAATTAAATTTCACTTGACGCTCACCGAAGCGTGGACCCCTGACCAAACTAGAGTGGGTCGTGGGGGCACCAGTGTATACGGACAGACGTATATATATATTCTACCAGATGGCTTGCAAGAGTCCACGGAAAGGGCGCACAAATGACTTGGGGCTACGTGGGTCCCCCTTTTTTGGATTTGGATCAAGCGCTTCAAAAGCGATTCGCGCATTTTCTCTTTCGGACATACTATTTCCTTATTAAACGATTTTTATAGAGTCGGAGCTGCAGACATGCATGCAAATTCACACGAACCAGGCTAAACAATTAGAGAAAATTGCAGTGCATTTATTTAGAATTTGTAATGAGTGGAAAATGGCGGAGCATTTGTTATGGGCAGATAGGCTTGTGCGTGAGATTTATCGATTTATTCTGTTTTGAGATCTAGATTGCACTTGAGATTCGAGAATGTGGACTTTGAAACAAAAAGTTTAATACCTCTTTACCAATTACCAATTATATTAATTATCTAACGTCTTTGCCAGGATGGAACGACACCTTTGATTTTGGCTGCCGCTGGAGGCCACACCTACTGCGTAATGGAACTCCTTGACCAGGGGGCCGATCCCAACTCCCGCCGTCTCACAGGCACGACACCCCTCTTCTTTGCCGCCCAGGGCGGCCACCTGGATGTGGTTAAGATCCTGATGAAGGCCGGTGCTAGTGTGGACACGCCTTCGGCGGATGGAGGCACGCCCCTCTTTGTAGCCGCCCAGGGCGGGCATGTGAAGATAGTGCGTGAACTTCTGGACTGCGGGGCGAATGTCAACGCACACATGAAGGTTGGTACACTGTACACTGCGAAATGAAGAGAGCTAATGCCCAAATTTCTTCACAGGATCGTGCCACGCCAGTGTTTATATCAGCCCAGAATGGGCACCGGACAGTGTTGTCCCTGTTGATCCAGGCGGACGCCGAGATCGATGTGAAGCGTATGGACGGTGCCACACCCCTTTGGATAGCTGCTCAGATGGGCCAGGACCACATCTGCAAGGTACTGCTGCAGAACGGTGCCAATGTGGATACGGTGCGCTGCGACGGCGCTACCCCGCTCTTTAAGGCCGCCCACAAGGGCCATGCGGCGGTCATCACCGTGCTGCTCAAGTACCGCCCCAATCTGGGCCTGCTACCCAACGGGGAGTCGGCGCTGCATGCGGCGGCCATGTTCGGGCACATGACCGTCTGCAAGCAGTTGGTGGCCGCCGGGAGCGATGTGCTGCTGAAGAACCAGGAGGGTCTTACGGCCCTGCAGCTGGCCCACCAGCAGAAGTACACCTCCATCTGTGATTACCTCCAGGAGCGGGTGCGGACGGTGGTTGCGCGCTCCGCTAAGGCGCTGGCCCCCAACACGATCACATCGGGATTGACCCCAAAGGTCACGACGATGTCGGCGTAAGAAAGACATCGGCCTTCACGCCTCCAATGTACCTTTTTGCACAATACGTTGGCCTTTTTGCTTATGTTTACATAAAATTCGAAAGCAAGGCACCGGGCAATCCATCAGGGGAGAATTCATAATTGTAGCTTCAATTTGGATAATAATACATTAAATTCTCTTCAGAGTGTATTGCCCCGTGCGGGGTTACCCAAACACCCCATCCTCAACGCAAGAATAACCGAATAATAATTCACTACTAAGAACACGTCCATGCTAAAGCAAATAGCAGCCCCCAGAATATGAAAACCTTATATATATTAGATAATGCGTATCATTCATATAACAAAACACTTTGAGCTTGTATTTTTGAATTTAAATCTAAACATATGTAACAATAACAACAAAGATACTGATCACTATAAAAATGTTAACATGGACCCAAAACTAATAACGCAACAATGTCCTCTGTACATAATCATGCATATAAAGTACTATTTTAATTATACTTAAATCTATTTATAGTCCAAAAATTACCCTAAGCAATTGTTGACGAGTGCTTTAAGTTTTGCCGCCTTCTTGTATTTAATTAGATATTAGTTAAACTTGATGGTTTTCAGCTTATTTTTCTGTAAAAATACTTATTAATTTTGTACCTAATTCGCAAGTTTAATAAATCGACCCAAAACAAGTATCATATTGTTTTAATTTTATTGTGGGCTGTTAAGCGTATAATATAAGACTATTTTCGATCCCAATTAATAATTAAATTCATCACTTATAGTTTTTTTTAACGTTTTTATCATCTTGATCCTTAAGTTAAACCTGTTTTTTGTGGGTTCTACTTAAATTTTTTATCGTTTCTTTCATCAATTGCATTACTACTTAAAAAAGTTATGTTTAATCAACTGTTCCTTGGTAATCTAATTGCCAAACCATAATGCCAGACCCAGACAACTACCTGGATGTTCAGTCTGGTGTTAAACGTTATCGAGTTCAGTTCGGGTTCACATTAGACTGTCTCGGCTTGGACCTAATAGGAAAATTTCAAAATTCTATTTAAACAAGTGCAGTTGAAAGGGAAATTTGAAGTGACCTCAAAAAACAAGGGCTGAGGAAAATGTCAAGCGCAAGTCTGCTTTCGCGTTCGTTGCTAACTGAAGGTAAATGTTTTTAGTCTTCAAATTAAAACTAAAGATTCCATAAACAAAATTCTCTTAAATGTATTTGTCGCAGAATTCATATTTTTGAAAGTGATGCCTTAAAAATTCAAATGATCAACTTTTATGTTATAAAAAAAGGCATTGCCAGGAATTTATCCTTCAAAATTAACATCCTTTGGATTGAAAAAATATATTTAATTTGAATGGACATCACATTAGAATGCTTCCTTTCATTACTGAGTATTACCATTTTCCTGTTCAAATTTTATATCATATGGATCATATGGTAAAAAGGATGAAAAGAAAGGCTAACTGTGGACGCAGCTGATTTTCATATATCCTGGAATTGGAATAGTATTAGTACTATATGTGCAATACATTGGATTAGGCATCGCAAATATCGGATATAGTCGACTGATCCTTGTAGAAATTTTTGTTTCAGTTTCGTATAATATGAATCTACATAAGACCCAAGCTTGTAGTTGCCGTCTCATGAAACCAATAAAAAGACCAAATATAATTTCCTAGAAACCGTATTATTCTTTTACTGTTCTTGTTATTTATTTTAATAATTAGGGTTTAAAAGTATCAAGAAACGCCAAAATAGGACATCTGAGCTAGAAACTCTAAGAGTTATTTGTAGCCATTGTTACCCGCTCCAGCAGTTTCATATTTTCAGAATATCCCAGCTCCATTTTGCTTTTTCACCTGTGCGCCGAATGACGTCTTTAGGGTGGTTGTTTTGACCAAATTCAAAGCTGTTATGACATCTAGAGTAAAAAAAAAATGTGTGCCAGTTCCATATTTATTTTCTGAAAGAAACTGAACAAACTATTAAATGCTATTAGCTTACTGCCGTTGACCTAAAGCCAATAAGGAGGGAAAAAAATTCATTTAAACAAAAAATAAATAATTTTCATCCTTACTTAACTTTTTTTATTACTTTTTATAGCCCCCCGCTCGAAGAATAGATCAGTGTTTACTTTGATAGTTGGTTTGGTGGCGGGCTACTGCTTGGCACAGTTGTTTTCGACCCTATCCCCTCAAGAGAGCCTATATCCCTACCTTAGCCAGCGCTTGCGGCTCGCTAATAATCCAGCTCCGGACCCCACAGTCAACCATGAATCGTGGCCCTTGTCGGATGGACCCGAGCATCATCCTTTCCAGCATGAGCATCCGGATGACAACTCCACAGCGGCTGAGCAACTGAAGAAGGAGGTGCGGATCCTTTGCTGGGTGATGACCAATCCCACCAACCACAAGAAGAAGGCGCGCCACGTGAAACGGACGTGGGGCAAGCGTTGCAACACTCTGCTCTTCATGAGCTCGGGACATGACAATGAGTTGCCCACCGTGCAGCTGGATGTGGGCGAGGGGCGGGAGAACCTGTGGGCCAAGGTCAAGGCCGCGTTCACCTATGTCTACCAGCACCACTACAATGATGCCGACTGGTTCTACAAGGCGGATGACGACACCTATGCGGTGATCGAGAACATGCGGTACATGTTGTATCCGTACAGTCCCCAGACACCAGTGCACTTTGGCTTCAAGTTCAAGCCCTTCGTGAAACAGGGTTACATGTCCGGCGGAGCTGGTTATATTCTCAGCAAGGAGGCACTTCGCCGTTTCGTCGTCGAGGGAATCCCCAATAAGAAGTATTGCCTGCCCGGAACTGTGGTCAACGAGGACATCGAAATCGGTCGGTGCATGGCCAATTTAAACGTAACTGCTGGAGACTCCAGAGACGAAATGGGACGTGGCAGGATGTTCCCTTTTGTTCCGGAACATCACTTGATTCCAGCCAAGTGGGACAAGAACTTTTGGTACTGGAACTACCAATACTACAAAACAGATGATGTAAGTGCTAGGTGTCGAACTAAATTAAATTATAGAGATTTTGCTTAGGAAACACTGCGTATGAGTGATAATCTTCAAAACGGGTTTAACATCTATAGAATTTAAATGCGGATACAGTTCAGCCAATTTTAAACTATATATTATTTTGTTACAGGGTTTGGACTGCTGTTCAGACTTGGCCATCTCATTCCACTACGTGGCTCCTAATTTGATGTATGTGATGGATTACCTCATTTATCACTTGAAGCCCTACGGTTTAATGCGGTCTTTGGAATCTCTGCCTGCAAAACTCAAAGTGGGTCAGTTGCTGCCCCCGCCAGTGGATCGACCCGCTGCCAGTAATGAGGATTCTGTGGATGATTACGATAGGATTTTCACGACAACCACTGAGAAGCCAAAGGAACCCGACGCCCGGGAAATGGACTCCAAGGAGTTGGAAAGTGAGGAGAGAAAACACCAGGAAACAGAGGAGCACTCTGATTCAAGAGGATCTAGATCCAGGGAATCACCCGAAGATGCGGAAGAAATAGATGAGAGTGTAGCTGAGAAATCCAGGGGACATTAATTACAATTTTAATTTTTAGGTATAAGAAAAAAGATTTAGAAAGAAACCACAAGGAACACGTTCCCTACTATTGTGTAATACTTTCTATGTATAATGCACATGGACTGGAATCTAGTTGTAACAATAAAGCTCTTAAATGTTTTTACTTTTAAGAGGTTATTTCTAAACGATTTTGAGGTACTTAGTGCATGACTAAATAGCACGTAATGTGGTTACATCGATTTAGCAAGAGTATTTTTTATAAACAATCGTTTTTCAATTCATTTAGTAGATGAGTGGATGCCAATCAGAAAGTACTGTAATCCTTGTTAAATTTTGGAGGCAATGGAGCCAGACAAATCCCTTTTCATGGAGCGAAACAGTCATCTCCATCCTCAGCACTTATCGGGGTCATCGTCCCGTCCTGTGCTGTTCCTGCTCATGGGCATTGGAATTGGTTACATAATCACCCAGGTTGTTCTATTGCCCATCATTGATTTTAAGTCGTACTCCAATCACACGGAAAAAAGAAGTCCCCTTGATATAGACTTGAGCGAAAAGGTTCGAGTTTTGTGCTACGTCAGTACAAAACCTCAGAATCACAAGGAGGGGGCAAAGGCAGTACTCCGCACTTGGGGAAGACGTTGCAACAAGCTCATATTTTTCACTAGCAAAGTGGATCCGGCACTCCCAGGATCCGTGGCTCTATCGGACAACTCCCATCTGCGAGAGTCGTGGAATAACACCAAGAACGCCCTGAAATATCTCTACCATCACCATCTGAGCGATGCCGATTGGTTCCTGGAGGCGGACGATCAGACGTTTGTGTTGGTGGAGAATCTGCGATATATGCTATATCCCTTTAGTCCGGAGATGCCCATATATTTCGGATCCCCTGGCACTGCGATGAGTCGGGCTGCTTTGCGGAAGGTCGTAGAGGTTGGTCTGCCGAATCCCACGAAATGTGAGGAAAAGGACACGGGAGAAACCTTGGGCAGATTTAAGGAGTGCCTTGACAATGCAGACGTGGAGGAGGGAAACTCCAGAGACTCGAAAGGACGTAGGCGCATGTACCTCATCGACCCTCAGGCAAGGTCTAATACGTATCTGCGCTACGACTCCAAGTTTTGGTACTGGAAGTATATAGCCCTGAGGACGCAAGATGTTTGTAAACACTCAAAAAAAACTTCCACTAATAATATTAATCTCTTCCAGGGCATTTTTGCTTGGTCTGACTACCCCGTATCCTTTCATTACGTCAATCATCGCTACATACACGGTTTCGAGTATATGATATATCGATTAAGATCTTTTGGTCGAAAAATTCCCGATGAATCCCTTCCGAGCCAACTTGTACCCCACAAATTGAGGGACAAAAAACGACACAGCGGGGAAAACGAATTTTCATTAGATTACGCTTATTGATAAACATTTTTAGAAGTCCAAATAAATCAAAAGTATTTATTTGTTTGGTATTGCCACTATTTTTTTGCCAATATTTTCCGCATCCGGGAAACAATAGAAACCGCAGCAATGGCTTTATCTTTGCCAATATGTATAATAGGAAACGCATGGAGCCGCAATATGGCTTCCACCGAAGGCCATATCTTTGCCAATAATCATTCAATTCATGAGTGGAATACCTTAATCGATTTGTAAATCGATTCCCTTTCAATCTGCATCAAAACTAGAAACAAAATATTTTTTAGATTTTTTTACAAATTCTGTGGAGGATTCCCTTCTGAAATTTGGAAAATGCATGGAGCCGCAATATGGCTTCCACCGAAAGCTTTTTCTTTGCCAATTATCATCCGATTTTTGGGATAGAATTATCGAAAATAAAATTTAGAATCGATAGACCCATTAAAATTGATTGTTAAGTAGCCCTACAAAGTGACAAATAAAAAGTTTTCAATTAAGAAGGATGGAATTTGGGCAATTTTTTCGAGAACTCATTATTTCAACAGTATGTTGGCTTCTGATCATTGAGCTGCTCATATTTTATAAGAGCGCCTACTTTAACGAGATCCATGAGCTAATATTCAAGCCTTACAAGGAGGAATTAAAAGTCTATGATATTGGAGCTCGAAGTCAGCATTGGGACGATGATGGGATAGCTCGGCTGCTTGAGGACAATGTCCGTGTTCATTGTCTTGTTTACTTGGAGCCTTCGGATCAAAAGTTTGGCTTTCTGAAAATAAAACACATTCAAAATTCCTGGGCTCGACGCTGCAATCATCTGAGCATCGTAAGTCTCTGGGAGACCACCCTGCCAGCTGCCTGTCGACAGGCTTACGAGGAGTTTCATGAAAGTTTCGACTGGCTCTTGGTCGTGTATTTGGATTCCTATGTGATAGTGGAGAATCTTCGCTTTATGTTGGCTCATTACTCGCCCAACAAAGCTGTATATTTTAGTGCCCATCACTCCTTCTATATATATGCACATGTGGGCCAGGTGGATACCACGGATTACATATTTAGTCGAGAGGCTTTGGAGCAACTGTCCACAAGGAACTGTCTGCAGGACAATGTCTACTTGGAGGACTGCTTGAGAAGGATGGAGAAGGGACCCAGCCAGAGTCTTCAGCCCTTTAACGTTCCGGGTAACGTGGTGCCCTTTACTTTGCGTCAAGAGTTTTGGTTGTGGCCCTGCATATACCTCTTTGTCTATGAAAACCAGGTTAGTCCGTTATTAATGAAAATAGCATAACATATTTTAATGAAAGAAACATAACATATTTGTATGATTTAGAGTAGGGAGGACTGTTACGGCCAAGGAGTAATATACCCTTTTGCGAGTGGTAAGCAGATGAACATCCTGGAGTTTTTCCTGTACCAGCTTCGAGCCTATGGCCATGTCAACAAACTACCAGAACTAAAGTCAGTGCATTTCCCCAAGAGGATATCTGCCAGGCCGCGTAATGATAAAGTGGCTCGACACCTTTACAGTTCCGTAAGGATCATTTGCCTGGTCTTGACCTGGTCAAAGAATTACATGAAAGGAATGAAAGCCATCAGTGAGACCTGGGGCCGTCATTGCAACCGGGTGATCTACTACACTAACTCCTCGAGGAGCAACATGGCCGAAGTAGAGACTGTGGCTCTGAACATAAGTGATAGCTACGGAACACTCTGGGGCAAGACCAGGGCCGCATTTAGGCACGCCTACATGCATTACCACTCCGAGTTCGACTGGTTCTACAAGGCCGATGACGACACCTATGCCATTATAGAGAATATGCGCTATTTCCTCCAGCCCTACTCACCTGAATCGAAGATATATTTTGGATCCACATTCGCTAAAGGGGATAGCATATACATGTCCGGGGGAGCTGGGTATGTCCTCAGCCGGAAAGCAGCAAGGATCTTCGTGAAATACGGAATCAGGAGGAAAATATGTTATTCGGATGTCCATGGCACCGAGGACTTTGAGATGGGAAAGTGTCTCAGCAAATTGAACGTAACAGCCGGTGATTCCAGAGACGTCTATGGACGCCATCGATTCTTTTCTCTTTCCCTGGGACACTTTATAATACCTGGTTATGATGATCAAAGTTTTTGGCTGAAGAACTACCTTCATCATGAATTTAGCCCGGTGCGAAAATTGACTTATGTATATATTAATGATTTTATTTAATGAAACGAATTATTCTTTTTACAGGGTATGGAATGTTGCTCAACTTATTCAATATCAATGCACTATATGACACACCACGATATGTATTTTCTGGAAACAATTTTATACAAATCGCGACCGTATGGGATTGTAAATGGACATCCTCCATCTAGAACATCAAGATTAGCCACAATTAAGTTGTAAGGCTTCTAGTAATATTTAACTCCAATAATAAATATAAATCTAAGCACTTTAACACAATACAATTGAAGCTTTATGGCTTTTTTTCTTTGGCATAGTAATAGTTTTTTGTTTGAATTTCGATTAATGTTTAACTTTGGCATTGGAGGGAACGTGGGTTCTATTTGTGGACGTCTCAGAATGAATTTTAGTTGTTGACTTATCTTCGCTTGGTAAGTCATTACTCCATTTCTTCATTTCATCTTGCATGATTCTTTTGGCAGGCATTTTCTCCAGATCTTTCGGTATTCCAAAAGTCTTTAGTTTGTAGATAATATAGTCCAGAACATACAAGTCGTTGGGATAACTGTAGTGAAATGTAATAGCCGAGTTCGAACAGCAATCTGTGGTTGCCTTTGAAATAATAAAAAAAATGTAGCTATTTAAAGAAAATCATTATTAAATGCTGTCGATGGTCTTACATTGGCCAATTTGTAAAAGGGGTAAGGCATATACCACTCAGGTGGTTCGGGATACGATTGGAAAGGTGAGAAGGGTATAAAGCGGTTTAAGCCGTGCTCATCCCGGGAGTCACCAGCCACTACACCCACCGCCTGCAGACACCGTCCCAGCTCGACGTCTTCGTATCCGTAGCTGCGGTTACTGCAGATACTGCTATTACTAAACCCGAACTTCATGAACCGATAAAGGGCCACTTTGCTCAAGACATATCCAGCTCCACCCGACATGTAGCCCTGTATCACGATTATTATTAGAAATTTCTTGTTTTCGATTGTTCTCTGTTTATAAAATACCTGTTTTACTTGTGAACTGCGAAATTTATTGCCAAAGTAAACTGCTTTCATTGGACTAAAGGGATGTAGAAAGGAGCGAAGGTTTTCCATGACCACATAACTGAAAAAGGATTATTGTCACTGCTTTAGTTTTTTTAAAACTGTGATTACTTACGTGTCTTCATCTGCCTTGAGGAACCAGTCGTAGTTCCGAAAATCGTGTTTGTAGGCATATTGCAGTGATGCCCGTATTTTCGCCCATTGGTTTGAGTAGCCCTCCTTGACCTTGAGGTCTACGGCGCCCAGTTTCTTGTCCGCCTTGGTGCTCATAAAGATCAGCTTGTTGCATCGCAACCCCCAGGTGCGTTTGATGTGGATGGCCCGGCTTTTGTGGGTCTGTGGAGTGGTCGGCACTATGCAAAGGATGCGAGTCTCGTTAAAAAGGCGACTGGCCAGAGGCACACTCGTATTTCTGGGAGTTTCTGTAGAGGCGGACGTGGGTGGCGCCGTGGGGCAGGTGGTAGTTCTGTGGCTGCTGGGAAAGCGGCCCCCAGCCTGCAGAAAACTATCAGAAAGCTGCCAGCGAGTACGACGCAGGAGCTCCGACAAAATTATGCCCCAAGCCAGGCCAATCAGCAGCATCAAGAGCAACTCCAAGCGTTTGCGGATTTGTCGCAATGCTTGCATATTGTTCTTCTTTTAATTGGCTATAGAAATATTGAAATAAACAGTCTGATGAGTAATTGTATCATTATACAAGTAAACATTTGTTGAAGTTTATATATAACCTTGTCAATACATTTAATACACCTTCAAGGCCACATAACATTCAATAATAATAAGGTGAGTCTATATATAACTGGAAGTTATTCACAAAACAACAAAGAAATTTAGATTTAGATTTTATTAATGAAGCTTCTAAAATGTGTGTAAAGATTCGAATTCTTTTAAAAAAAAAAAGAGTTTAATACAATCTTGAGTTCTTTAAAAAAAATATTGATTATCTAATTCATAAACTCAAGAATACGAAATTAAATATTTAAAAATATTCAATGTGGTTGCCGGACTGTCAAAAATCAAAAGGGAACCCCCAATAAAGTTTGTGAGGAATCATTTAAATATTTATCTGGTTAATAAAAATTCATGAATCAACGGATTTGTTTTTGGCTTCTGTGAGTATTGGGCTTTTGTTTACGTTTTTTGGCGGCAAACTGATGTCGTTGGTTTGGTAGCTCTCTGTTGTTGTCTTCAAAATTCCGAATTAACACATTCTTGAGGCAGTGACGCAGTCGCAGACGGAGACACGAAAGCTTGTAAAGATGCGGTTGACCTTCGGGCTCACAGACTCAAGCGCTCAGTTACGCTATGTTGCAATGGTAAGTCACAAATTTTTGTAAGTTCAATACGATTCGCAACTCAGTAAATTATCAATTGGATAGCATTTCCAACGTTTTCTTCAGGCGTTGCAATCGAATTAGGTCCGTTTCAAATCGCCGCCTTCTGTCACTCCCTAGGGTCTGTGACTCGGAAGACCAATTATGTGACTTCTCTAGCTCTTTTCTTCGATTGACGATCGCTTTCCACTTTGTAATTGTATGCTCCGGCACTTGCACAGAATTTCAAACACAAACAAAAAGGCAATAAATACACGTAAGACTCAAACGCGACATAAAGACCGAAGCTCAAAAATAAACAAAGAGTCGAGACCGGACAAAAACGGAATACCTGAGACGTCTTCGCGCCTTGCCGGTTGTTGAAAGACTTAGACTTGGCTGAAAAAGCGTTGTTGATGTTGGAGAAAAAGTACAAATACTAACGCTCTGAAATGTTGCCAGACTGGCCATTTTTCTTTCATTATTTCTAGTTCAATATATTCAGCAACAAAATGGAAACTGTTGCAATAAATGTTACAAGTCAAAACCCAATTGTGGAAACCAAAACGGTTTCCATCTCCATATCTCCATTTAAAAATTGTAATGTCTTACATACTTTAAAAACAATTGGATCAGCTCTTTAAGCCCATGTTGTACTTGCCTTGATACTTAGCCATGTGAAACTTACGCTATATTGATGTACCACTGTTACCTAAAAAGCTTTTCAAAGCAGCTTAATTATCCCTTAAATTAGGCTATATAAAAACCTCAGAGTATGGTTTCGTATTTATTATTTAAAAAACTAAAAGTAAATGAAGCACAATGAGTGAGTACACAATGACGGCGTATCCTATCAGGATAGCTCAGGCATAGGGACCGCCAGAAGCGTCCAGTCCCCGGGGAGCATTGGCATAGCTGTCCTGGACGAAGGTGTTGGTCGATCCCGAGCTGGAACTTGAGCCAACGGACACTGATCCCGGCAGGTTGATGGACTCCTTGGCCGTCTCCGACTTGGAGCGTTCATCCAGGCTAAAGGTGGGGGCAGTCTGAGCCAGCGGAGCCACCTGAGCCACTTGGGCTACCCTGGTGCTAGGAATCACTACAGTCTTGAGGGCATAGGGCACACGGTTCACCACTGCATTGAAGCCATGGACATCATCCGCCGTGTAGGTGACCGTACGCTTGTAGCCATCGGGATCGATGAGGCTGTAGAAGCCACGCACCACATAGCCATCCCGGGTCTCGCTGTGCTCCTTGATGTCCCCGGTGCTCTCGTCGTTCACGGCGTAGTTGAAGCTATAGCTGGCGGGCGGGAAGACCTCCGGCTGGGTTTCCACCTGGCTCTGGCGGAGCACGGGCAGCGGGGAGGGCAGTAGGATGGCTTCGGCGTTGGCAGCACTAGCGGCATTCTGGAGAAGATTCGAGGCCTGGGCACTGGCCAATCGACTGCCTGCGGCGAACTGATTGTTTTTGGGAGCCACGTAATCATATCCATCGGGCGTGGCCTCGGAGTTTAGGGCATTATTGCTGGGGGTATGATAGTCGCTGAGGAAGTCCTCGCCAGAACTGGGGGAGTTCTGCTCCAAGGAGTTAACCGCCGTGGCTGCCTTGTCGTTATAGTTGTACTCCTGTTGGCCAGCTGCCATTAGGGCCATAGATAAAAGGACAATTGCCTGGAAGTAAACAGAAATTTGAAATGTCTCCCAAATAATCATGACAACAACCCACCTTGGCTGCCATCTCGCTAGATTTGGATCTTCCTTCCGAACGTCTGTCTTCACAATTAGTAGGGTAACTGTCATGATAATTGAAGCAACTCGGAGTTTATATAGCTCGTCTCCTGCACTCGATTATTACTCAATTGAAGAGTTATACAATGTCATGCGCTTCAATTGATTCATTGATTTTCCATTGTCCAAAGACATCACCCAATATTGGTGACACTTTCATTTTCATCGGGCCATCGGGTTTATGCTGCGTAAGCTTAAACGAAACTGAGAGACGATGGCCCATTACAAGTGGCCAAAAGAACTGGAACAAAGTTCCAAATGGTGGTAGAATACGTTTTTTAGTTTTTATGGCCTGGGTGATGTCTTAATTCACGTTAATAGTTTGAGTATAATTATAATTTAATTAGCACTAACTCGTATTCTTTGCACTATGTTTTTTAAGTCCCATAAATGTCAAATGATAAGTAACACTTTCGTTTTCATTTAGATATTTGGCTTAAGCTCGGAATATTATGCGATTTCCAGAGATACTAACATTCAAGAATAAGAATGAGTTGAAAACTACAACTTCTACAATAAATTTTGTGTGCTTAATTGTAATTAGGACTTATCTATTATGAAAATTTAACAGGAACTTGGTTCCTAAATGTCGTTTAGCGGGAGTAGCTTTTCTAATCTGCCACAAAATTGTAGTATTTTTTTGATGGCTTTGATAAGAAAACCAAGTAAACCGGTTGCTGGCCAACTCTGCTGACGAGCTGCTGTTTGATTTTGGCTGATTGGCCGCTTTGGTCAAAACAATCGGGTGCCGAACGCCGCGGAGAACACAACGCACCCGCAACATGACGGCCAAGATTAAGTTGCGATCTCAGCTGCATTTATTGACGGGATTCACCGGAGGCTTCGTGTTTGCATTCGTCCTTCTCCTGTATGTCTACGATGTGAGTAGAGAGGCGCCGTGCTGGAGCAGCTCCACTACCTTCTCCACAGCCACGGCGACTTTGGGTAGGCCAGCAGAAGCTCCTCTGTCGCGTATACTGTGCATGGTGCTCACCCATCCGGACAATCTGGACGGACTGGCCAGAACTGTCCATGACACCTGGGGTCAGCGCTGCAGCCAATTGGTGTTTGCCAGCAGTGACACCTACGAGCCGCTGGGCGTGGTCCAGGTGGTGGAGCCCAACGGCGGTGGCTACGAGGATTTGTGGAACAAGACCCGCGAGGGATTCCGCCATGTCTGGGAGCATTACGGACAGGACTACGATTGGTTTCTCAAGGCGGATGATGATACGTGAGTTATTCTCGAGTTATTGGGTGTTCCCGACTTTTTAATCGTTTTGGCAGATATGTTATAATGGAGAATCTTCAGTACCTGCTAAGCGGCTTCGATCCGGAAACGCCAGTTTATTTTGGCCACAAAATGTCACGGTATAATGTGGTGAGTTATAACTTATAAGTAATCCATCAATTAATGGGATAGGCTAATAAAAGTTTGATGTGGGTTAGTTGTCATTATGATTGGAATATAGAAATTTAAATTTTAATTCGAAAAGTTATCTTTCCCATCAGAGTTAATTACTTGCTCTTTTTTCGTGTTATTGTCACCCGTTTCTCGAAACTAATTTGAATTGCAAAATGTGCCACGGCATTGGGAGATGGTTCTGGGTTTTCTGTTCTCCAACTGAATAATGACTTCCGAACTTTGTGGACATGCTCCAGCCAAGCACACAATGTTTCTGTCAAATTAACGTTTTGGGAACATATATTTGATGCCAAATATTGATGAGATATGTTTATCACAGAATCAGTTCAAAGAAATTCCCCTAATTTATTTTCTTTCCACAAAGCTTAAGTCATCTAAACATGCATTCGAATGATGCTACTCAAAGCTGTTTGTATTCATTCGAACTTTATTTGCTTTAATTGGTTGTAGAAATTCGATAATAACAGAGAGTTTTATGCAGGAATAACCGGTCCCTATTGTGTGTGTAATCTCTCTTTACAATTAATAGCAAATTATTGTGCATTGTGTGGTGGTTTATGAAGCCGTTTATTCTATTATTGGTCGAATGATATCATGCTGTTATTGCAGACCAGTTGGGATTGTGACTACCAAAAAAGCTTCTTGTATTAGCCGCGTGTTTTCCGTGTGCATAGATCAATCGCAGGCAGCGGCAGACAATAAGAAATTAAATTCGCATTAAGAAACACAGATGCCTGCAGTCTGCACAGACTAATGGCAATGGGGAGAGGAGGCTCTGAGGTCATCACGATTACCTGTCACGCATCTTTCACAGCCGCGCCTTGTTGGTCAGTAGCCGTAGATTTATTTAGCCTTTTGACATTTCCAAGACTTGTGCAAGCTTTTTGTAAGACAAAGTACAAACATTTTGGGCTGCATACATAAACATACAAAACAGTGGAAGGCCCCCATCTGGTCTCTCTTTGACAGCTGGGTTCCTAAAAACTATGGCAGTCAAATATTTTCTTTGTTTCTGCTTCTGCTTCTCACATATTTTGAGTAGAAAAAAACATTATCAGTCGTTAATTATTCCTAATGCATCATAAATGTTATAATGGTGTTTGATTGATGTCTGTGATTATTCACCTGGCTATTGATAGATTTGGCGGTTTTTCGTAAAGTTTTCACATTTTTCAGATCCGCCAGCATCGCACCAATTAACATACTCGCCAGTTTGAATGAATTATGCGGTGTTTAATGAGATTTTGAATATTCAATTTATTTTTAGTGTGCGTATTGAAATTTATTTGTCATAAAATGACATACATATTTTGATTTAGTTAGTTTTGTAGGATAAACAACGAATTACTGTCATTTTTGTATCTGTAATCTAAGGTGACAATATATTAATTCACTCCATCATCCCCCGTAATTTGCGAGCTTTGCTTGTTCACATGGAGTTTTCTGATGTATTTTGACACTTTACTCCCCGCTGTGCGACCTCTACCCGAGGATTTAACAACTTTATGTTTTTTTTTCGACGGTTTGCTAAAACCCGTACACCGTTACTAAAGTTAGAAATACGTATTTTTCGGGCCTTTGATGGCAATATTCAAGTTTCAAGGCTATTTTCTTTTGAGTTTTAACCGGTTTAGTAACTCAATGAGGGGCGTGTGGCTTCTGAACAGGGTTTTTAGTGTACAACTCGGGAATATTAATTATGACTGATAAAAATATTCTGTTTTATAGAGTTACATGTCTGGTGGGGCGTCTTATGTTCTAAGTCGGGAGGCTCTGCATCGCTTTATGACCCTAGCCTACGAATCGGAGGTAATTTGTCCGCATCCCAAGAAAATGGGCATCGAGGACTTTTACATGGGAATCTGCTTGCAAAACGTGGGCGTCCATTTTGTTGATTCTACACAGGCTTTGGCTGGAGACACAAAGCCAAAGTTTATGCCATTGGACCTAGAAAACTATCTGGCGGATTCAAACTCAAGTATTCCGGACTGGTTGCGCCTCATGAGTGTGCCACAAGTTGAAACAGTAAGCTATTGTTTTACATTATTGAATACTAATTATTATATTGATATTTTAGGGGCTCAGATGCTGTTCTAATTACTCTGTGGCCTTCCATTACGCCAGCCACGAACGCATGCTGCTTTATGAATTTTTACTCTATCACCTGAGAGTCGTTGGTCGACCTGCGACTACAGAAACCTACAAAAAGTACCAGCTTAGCTTAACCGACTTGACGAGCCGTTTCCCTCTGGAAAATAACTCGTATATAAAAGACTTGCAACAAATGTCCGAGAAGCCTGACAATTTTTAGACATTTAATCTACATATTTATGATACTATATGATTAAGCATACGATGTGATTTTAAAATAATAAATGAGGAAGCTGTAACCGGTTTGTGAAATTTTAAACCGTTTAAAATACCTTATAATTCAATTAAATTTGTTGTTTTTATATATTGTTGGCTTACTTCGGACAGGAATTTTTGTTTTGATCCAACCGCAAAACCACACCCCTTAAGTTAAAAATACATATGTAAGCTAAATATTCTAATTATTATATTTTTACCAAATAGTGTTGATGAATTTTTTCATATATTTATATATTTCTAGTACCGTAACTTGCATGTCGCCATTTTACACAATGTTCGGCCATTTTACTTTGACGGCAAAGAAAATATATTGCATACTTATAGGCATGATTAGTAAAAGGTCATATTTATAAGAAAAACTTTCATTTCTTTAAAAGTTTAATACAAAAATTATAAACTACACAAATATTAGTACAATAAATTAACGTAGAAGACTTTGAAAAATATATAAGACTCTTTTAAAATAAATAAATAAATGAAACAATTAAATATGTACATTAATTTTAGGTGCCAGTTTTAAAAAACATTTTCGGGCGTTCATATAAGATAATAAAAGTTTATATATGATTGATACTAAATTCAATCATATTCATAGTAGGCTGTTTTTATTCAAGATGAATCTATAAAATTCCTTTAAAAATGGGAATACCAAAAGAAATATGCAATATTTTAGTTCCTTTTAAATTTAGTTAATGCAGTTGCCTTGAGAATGATGCGATTACACAATATACGGCTTGGACGACTACATAAAGGCTAAATATTCTGTTTGGTTTTCCTTCAGGAGGGCATTCTTGCATGAAGGGCTGATCGAATCCACCGGATTAGTCGGGAACCAAGAAAATGTAATAATTTTCAGTTCCAAAGTCAATGCCTCTGTCTCACCTCACTGCCGCACCACCGACACTGATACCGACGGCTTATTTGCGAGTGTGAGTGCACAAAACAAAGTGTGTTTTAATGGCGAGCCGTTGCCAAGTTAAACTTAATTAAATCCAAAATCACGTACGCATGCTCGGTGTGTGTCAGCTGGCATTTTGTATGTTTCCTCCCCTCCGGAGTCCGGATGGTGGCTGGAATGCGTTTGGAGATTGAGATGTTTTACAGAAGCCGAATGAAGCATTTTATGGTCAAACAGAAAAAATACACAAACTGCACACTAACTCGATTCGCGAAGTATCGGTCATTAATATCATGTATTGCAAGTGAAAGGGAACTTGACGCTTTAGTCTTGATTTAACATTTGTACTTACTTTGTAACATTACCCGGCTGGGATTATAGTTAGGCATGAGCTCAGTATGTTAATGGGTTAATACAAGTAATTGAACATAAAAGCAAAACTCATGCATGCCCACACATCGCATCCATTGTGGAAACAAATTCTCCAACACTTGTTCAAACAGGGCGCTTAGCTGGTGCTGGGAGTGGGCCATAAGTGCACCTTGGAATTGCACTTGAATGCAGCGCTATGGATATGGGATGGGTCCGTGCTTCGAATTGGCTTCTTAGACGCGTTAGGGCTTTAATAGCTTATTTTAAATGGACGTGGGAAATAGTCCTAGGCGAAATGTCTTACAAATACAATTTAACTACAAATTTCTGTGGCAAAAATAAATGGAGGGGAATCTTGATAAATGTGCGTATTATTTTTCGTGAATCTCAAGTTTTTGGGTACTCCAATATTTCTGGATGGCCACGTTGTGTTTACCAGCATAACTTAATCAGCGCTTGTCCCTTTTCTGCTTGTCATGATGAGGTAATCTATGATTTATCAATAAAAATCCATCACTGATCAATTAGAAATTGTTTTTTCTTTAAATGTGGTTGGTATATACATATGTTGACTGATAGTTCTGGAAGGATAAGATAATATCTTGTGATAGTGATAATATTTTTGAAATATTGTGATAATATTATAAATAATCTGATATTAAAAATAGTTCAGTTCCAATTAAATTTTAACAACTAAAAAGGAAGCTTCCATTTATGTAATTATAATATTAACGAGGTTTTTTTTGCATAGACAGAAAAGTAACGTAAGCAAATACCAGTTGAACTTGTACCAAGCCTTAAGCTTAAAATCGATTAAAACCCTTTACTGGTTTTTTCTTGGTTAATTAGCAATTTAAGTTTCAATCGAGCCAGATCAAAGAATCCAATTAGTGGAAAATCCACTTAATTTATGAGACTTACAACTCAGCGCTGAAACTATTTGCTAACAAGCTAAGCTAACATAGCTACCAATTGCAGCTACCTACCTACTAGCTAATTCAGTTTACTTATTTACCAAAGCTCAATGCTCCTCCATTCCAAAACGGCCGTCACACAGTGCGTATGCTTAATGCGTTTGCCTTAACTTTGACTTACTTCGCTGCGCTGCCTGAGAGTTGTCTGTTTCAATGGCGCGTGTTCCATTTTGTGGGCCGACACAAGCTGTACAAGTTGCTCGGATTGGTTTTTGTTGCTGCTCTTGTTATTGTCACCTGTCTGATTATTATTATTATTTTTTATGCCTTTTTTCTTTGAAATGTGCGTTGTCTCTCGCATTGCGTGACCTTCGAGCACTCGATTTGCAAACCATTAAAATTGATTTTATTTGTAACTGGAATTTGAAATTGTATCGAAATCCAAGCTGTAAAAAATCAATAACTTAGCAATGCGTGGCTGTGTCTTAGTCATAAATTGTGTATTGTATAATTTTTTTACCACACAATTTTTTACTGTGAAAGTTTATAAAGTATTTTCCCATTTTGTTGTTTTTGGAGTACGATGCCAGCTTATGATGCTGTGAAAGATAAATTAATTATTTATGCGGTTGAAATAGTTTCAGGTAATTCCATATGAATTAAAAAAGAGGTAACGAATGTGCCATTACGACCAGTCTCTGATAAGATATGTTAATACTAATTTTTTAAGGAATTTATATGACTTAGTTTCTTTTAAAATACGAGTCTCTCCTTTGAAGGCGTATACGTTATATATATACACTTTAGTTAGCATTTTTTTTCGTTACCTATAATACCCACAGTGATAAAATTATTTCCAATTTTTTTTACCCTTCACTTTTTTTGTGGCCAAGAAACAAGGAATGCGGTGTATTTGTTTGTGTTTTCCACTTTAGTGTTCTGTGTGCGTAGACTGTTGGGGAGCTACTCGAAAGCTTGTTTAGAACACATAATTGATGTTGATGTCCAAATTGTTTTGGGAGTTCTCGTAACACTCCCTAACAGGAACATATACCAAAGATCATGGCTATGCTATATCGCCTATATTGCTGAAAATTATTAGATGCTAAATGGTTAATTGTCAATTTAAAATTCCATAAAAATCAAACAGCTGCTGATCAAATCGAGTTAACTTACTCAACTTCAAATTGTTCACTTAGAATGGG
Organism: Drosophila ananassae; assembly: GCF_017639315.1. NCBI lineage: Eukaryota > Metazoa > Arthropoda > Insecta > Diptera > Drosophilidae > Drosophila > Drosophila ananassae. The sequence continues at coordinate 28,086,291 of NC_057930.1, forward strand.
GCCTTCGCAAAGAAAAATGCATCTACAAGTTGCCTCATTGCACGCACAGATAAATCAAGAATCGACGACAATCGGCAGCACATGAAAATTAATTAATTTAATTACTTATCAAGTTGAATAGCTTTGGAGTTTCGAGAGCTCAACTTATGTTTTGTGTTCTTTTTTTGTTGGTTTTTTGTGCTTATTTAACGACAATTGAGCTTGTACTGCTTCGGAATCGTTACATAGCCGCAGCAATTTATTCTTTTCTGTAATTCACTTTGAAGATATGTACAAGTGCATAGCATTTTCGAGTTTTTCAATGCGTGTTCTCTTCCATTAATACATATTTATAGATGCGACCGTTTCTGCTTCCATCACACTGACTGCACTTGTTAAGCTCGGCTCGAATCGAAGATAAATAAGAATTTTAATTGATTTTAATGTGCACAGCTGCACTATGGAGAGCCAGCCGCATATGACGACTTCTGACTATTGACTGACATCCGAACAAAGATCGAAGAGCCACAGGGCAGAGGTACGGGGCACGTAAGAAGACGGGACAAAGGGTGAGCGAGCTGTTGACATACCCATAAAAAATTGGCATTAAAATATTATCCATACACTATCAGCAAGATTCACAAATAAATCATTGAGTAATTGATTTTAATCATTAAATGATGTTTATCTTTTGTGGCACATCTATGTAGTTTTCTTTAAAAAGTACGAAAATATAACAGACCATCTATCAAATTTACATTGTAATCCTATTTTTAGAAACATTTTGTATATATTTGAAGTGGCTCCCAAATCAACCGTCTAGTCCGTCTCAAGAACCATCCAGAGACGTCTCTTGCGGCGCGAACAGGAACTCCTCGCAGCATGGGTGCCGGATTCAAAACCGCTCAATTAATTGTGAGAGCAAGAGCTAAGTGAGAGAGTGGTCGGCTCCCAGAAGATGGGCTCTCGTGCCTGCTGCACTGCATCCGCCAGGCTGGGAAATTCCCGTTCAATGGCATGAACTATGTATGCTGCGAGAGAAAGGGCAGGAGGCAGGCAAATGATTAATTCGACACGTCATGTCAAATATGACGGAACTCATTTAGAGGCGGACATGGCGGGACCCCAAAAGCCGAGCCGAAATGGAGCAGCAGTAGCACTGGTGCTCCAACTGTGAGAGAACGAATGCACAGTGGGTATTATAGAAAAAGGGGCCTAAGATTAAAAAGCCTAAAAAACATATTTCTAGAATTAATCTGTTTTTTTAACAAATTGTACACAAGACAAGCCAAAGTTGTAGATTCCAAGAAGTAAGATATTATTTTGAAATCATTAATTGATTTAATAAAAACTGGGCTATCAGCACTCTTTGAGTTAAATATTATTTCTTTAAATCTCTTTATTTATCTATTTGAAAACAAATTAGTAAAGTTAGTGCCACCGATCGGGGGATTGCGCCCACTGTGGACCGGTTCCGATGTTCCCATCGGGCCGAACTCCAAAGCGGAGGTCTCCCGCATAGCTGAGCTCAGTTTTCATCGAACTCTAGGCCCCACCGGACGCAGGTTGCTGCCAGAGCCCTCGCCCCCACCCGCTCCACACTCTCCCGCCTCGCTCCGGTTCGTGTGTGCTGGTGAGATTGCAGACGAAGACGAGAGTGAATGTGAATGTGAAACGTGTCGCGCATGCGCCGCGTCGTCTTCACCGTTATTGTATAGTACGCTGTGCGTGTGTGCGGCTCTTTGTTGCCGTTTTTTCAAAATTTATCCATTTTATGCAAAGTGATGACCGGAGTTATGCCAAGTTACTCAAAATAGCCGGAAAAAACAGTGCAAAAACCCGATAAAATCAAACACCCACCGACTTGATATGAATTTTTGTGGATAATTTTTGGAGCTCGGCAGCCATCTCTTTTGCTCATCTTTGAAACCGTTGGCCCTCTCTGTCGCTCTCCCGTGTGTTTGCGTGTGTGTGGGGCTTTTTTGGGGCCCCCTTTCGGTGTTTCGAGTCTTCTTTGTTCGAAGCTTCGTCGCCGTCTTGGCTTTGCTTACGATTTCGTTCATGAATTTAATTCATTTTCGTGTTTAATTTTTGTATCTTTTTCTTTTTTTTACACCCTGCCACAGCCTCCCATACATTAACACAGTTGGGTTTTCGCCATTTTTCTGTGCAGAAAACCCAGCGAAAACCCCAAGAAAATAGCAAGATTACACGCCATATAATATTTGTTTCCAAAGATATGTGTTAAAACATCTGCCAAATAAGAAGTAACACTTAGTTTCTTCAGTTGTTGGCTGTGTACTTTGCAAAAATATCATGCATTTTAGAATTAATGAATTAAATTCTTAATTAAAAATATTATTTCTTAAATACCTCTACAAGTTCTAGAGGGTTATCATAACTCCCGCACGTCAGTTCACTTCCGTGAAGTAGCAGTTCCGATGACATTTTTGGTGTGCTTTAAATAATTTTTTTGGTTTTTTTGGTAATCCAAAAACAGATTCCAAAACCGCTTAACTTGAATCGTCAGTTTGTCATCGATTTTCTATAGAATTGTTGAATTCCGGCAAGTCTTAGTTATGACTCGCATTCAAAGATATGGAACATAAAATTCCATTTCTTTTCACTCCGGAAAATCCCAAGTGCTTCGCAGACAAGTGGTGGTTAATGTATTTTAGTCGAATATATTCAATATGAGTTCATTGTCATTAAAAATACTATGCCGTTTCTATGTTATTTAATAGCAGCCGATTCTGGTTTGGACCTCAAGTCCGCGGAGCGAGTTGTTCAATAAGTTTCGGAAATTATCTTGATTTTTGCGCAGCCATTTCGGAAATTAGCTAAGAAAAATTTATTAATTGATATGAGGAAGCTGCGGGCTACGTTCAATGGTCAGAAAGTTGCGGCTTTTGGCTTCTACCACAGAAATAAGGTTTTTTGCTTTGTACCGTAATTCCAAAGTGATTATGGCCGTTCAGTCTTCCACGCTTTCTTGACTTTCTCGCCCGCTCTCTCCTGCTCCCTTCCGCGCTGCCACCGCCTCCTTTCTTCGGCGGTTCGCCCACAATTTACAGACAATTTGAATTTGGCTTTTACCGCACCGTGTTTTCTCTGGCCTGGCCATTTAATAATAATCTCCAAACATGCATTAGGCGGAAAAATGCTTAGCGGTTTGGGAGGTGGTGGGGGGTCGTAGTCTTGTCTTTATGACTCTGTTAGCTTTAGCACTCTGCCTGCCATTGTTGTAATGTTAATTGTTTGCAGTTGTGCAATGGCATTTTATATATTTTTCGCTTCTCCTTATACCTTCTTTATTGCCTTGCCATGCCTATACATATTCGTAGTGGTGTTTTTTCGGCTTCTTTCTCTGCTATTGTCGATTATGACTAATGGAATCCGTTTTGTCGTTTGTCGGCCTGTAAGCTCGCAGAAGGTCAATTGTTTTGTGGGCAACTCCGTTTACTTAACCCTGCCGCTCGATTCGCCTCCATCCTTCTCCATCATTCTCCTCGTTTCATCCGCCCCATTGCCCCTATTTGTTTTGCCATTTATTTGGCCGTACACCACATTGCATTATCTTATGCAATATAATTAATTTGAAAACAATAACGAACCATTTCGGCACTTACTTGGGCTTTTCTGCGGTTGAGTGGGCTAAAATATCTGAAATCGAATACCTCAAAACATGAATTAAAAAAGTTGTGGAAAAAATATATATTATTGCCTCTAAACCTTTGAGTTACCAACTAATTCAAACAATAACTGTGAATGATTCCCTTTATGAAAGTGATTTAACAAATATATTTATTACGAAAATCATCTCTTTAATTTTAGAGATCAATATGCTCAACCCCTAAGTGCGAAAAAAGTACCGATCCGAAAATGAAACGTGGAATAATGCAAAATTAAATACAAATCCACCTACTCTATTCCAAAGTTTGCTTAATTAATTTAACAATAAAATTGCACCGCAATCGAGCGAGTTTTGTGCTTAGTAACAAACAAAATAGAAATACATAATAAATATTGTTTTCAATCAATATGAGTGTTCCAAGCGCGCCCCGCCAGGGGGCAGCTAGCAAAAATCGAGACCCATGTTCGAATAAAAAGTGCACGCCGCGGCTCCACTTACTGGGAGATGCCGCTAGCTGGGCCCTGCTATTGTTACTGATTAGTCTCAGCTTGGATCTGGGCTTCGTGCATTGTTATGGTGAGTACCAACCTACCAATCCTAACACTTCCCCCACTTTTTTGTGTGCTTATTCAATTCAATTAGGCCAATTTGCATATGAATGGGTCGTGTCTGCCAGCAGATCCGATCAATAATCACATAGAAAGTTTTCATGCCTAAATTAGACTTAAGTTGAATTCTAAGACCCGTAGTTACAGTTAAGAACTTTCGTCACCTCAAATTATCTCTCCGTGTCGGTATGATGTATGTGTTTTTCCCGCTCTACGGGTAAGCATAGTTCAAACAAAATGCGTCCAAACTAATGAATACTTGGACAGTAAATGGAATAGCTGGAAGGCAACTTTGGTGAAGGGTCGAAAATTTACGACTGTTCTGGCAAATAAACCTATCAGAGCTGCTCTAACAAAACACAGTCTGGCTTAAGGCCCCAAACTAATTTACAGCATGTTTCATAGTTGTTAATTTTTCCTGTAGAAAAATGATCTTTTAATTTAATTTAAAGTCTTGCCTGTTACCCCCTGATTACATAGCACCTGTGCACCTGTTCGCAAAGCACTGCAAAGAGGTGTGCCTCATCGCCAGCCGAGTCAAATGTCAACGCACGATCAATGGTCTTTCTCTTCACACCGCCTCTCTAGTTGCCTTTTTTCCCTCAGCCGAGATTGCCATTGTTTTGGATTTATTTATAATTTTATTTATGAAGCCAGCGGCTAGAGAGTGCAATTTTTTCCCTTAAACCGTTTAGAGTAATGAAATTAACACAATCAAAAGTTCAATACATCCTATTGTTGAGACCAACCCCACCTATCGCGGCATGACTGTCTTCCAGCTCTTTTCGTGAACAGTTTGGTCGAAAGTTTTCGCGACCTCCGATCTCAGCAGGTGGCTGGTGATAATTTGTAACACTTTGTTTTCTAAATGGGATTCAGGACGGGGTAAAAATGTTCCATTGTTTAAAAATTTAATTTGGGTATTTTCGCACCAAATGATGTGCACTTTTTGATTTTATTTGTATCGAAATCAAAAGGGGAATTTTAAATTAAGTACTTACTCAAAAAAAAGTACCCTCTTTCCCTTAAGAATTTTCTTGACGGCTCAAAAAACCTCTTATATTTGTGTAAACTACCTTAAATTGGTACTTTCCATTGGAATTTTGATTAATGAATTAAAAATGATCTAAGAAGATATACAAACTATTGTAAATAAATCATTATTTTTAATACAAAATTTGGAGTTACTGCATTCCTTTTGTATTCTGTATTGTGCTAATAAGGCAGTTTAAATTGAAATAAATTCTTGGGGCTCATTAAGCTACCTGATTTGCACGAATTGTATTTCATTGTAAAATTAAATTAAGTCATGTGCGCATTTTTTATATTCCGTCAGATTTGGCAACCAATTAACAGCTAACAAATAGATGTTGCTGTCGACATTACTTTATTTTTTGCTCCTTAATTAGTGCTAATTTTGTAAGCAGGCTCTTAACGGAAAGCGAAAGTGTTTTGGCTTTTGAAACTCAGTCAGTATGAGTACACATGTAACTAATTACCCACTAGGTCAGATTCTATTAAATTATTTTATTGGAAGGGTAATTTTTATCTAAATGACTTTAATTAAAATTTAAAATTCCATACACATAATTTAAAATTCCATAAACATAACTTTAGTTTTTTATTTTTAGTTTAATATTTAAATATCCTTAAAATATTTGAATGTTTAATTTTTTAATTTGTTTAACCTAGTTTTGACAGTAATGTCACGCATTCATCAAAGATGAAAGTGCATTGTGTCACTTTGCGCACATAAATCAAAAGACTTAGGAAACGAACGTGATAGTATAAAATAACCGTAACATACCTAAAGCACAGAAAGTGTGATACAGCGTTGAAGAATGACAGCAACGGGCTTGGGAATAAAAAAAATTGCCCATAAATGTATTTTTTATAGGATGGAGCGAATAAATTATTGTTTTTGTAAAGGGAATCCGTGATGTCGTGCATGTTTTTCGACTCTAAAAAAGGAGCAACGAGTATCAGAAGAGACCGTCTCCGGATTGCTTCTCATCATGCAGGTGTTATTTATGTATTTTTTTGTAAACTTTATTCTGTACAACGCCAACGCAGACTGTTTCTCAATGTATCTATGTATGATGTACATATGCACACTGCCGTTCAAGTGAATAGGGTTAGGTTTGCAAAAGAAGAATCTCAAATCGCCATAAAAAAGTCGAAAGAACTTAGTGAACCTATTCAGTTGGGCGGCATTGTATTTATATAATTCAGCAGAGTCAGCTGAGACCTCCTCTCTCTGACAGCTTCACATTCTGGCAAGGTTTTGGTTAACCGGATCTGACTCAGGTAACTGTCTTAGGCATGCGACTGAATTGTTTGTCTTTCTGTTATAGCCATCCATCCATCACTTCCTTTCAGAGCATTAAGCTACTCAGCTATTTCTGGCCATTGCCTTTAAAAATAGTACAACCAAAGTCATGATCTGCAATCAATGACAGTTCTTCATAAGTCGTAGCCTTGCCGTCAAACAAAAACAAAGCTTAAAAAAGATGTACGTACACAATAAAGTAAGAATTAGCGGTGTCTTCATACCTGAGTAAAGACCGCTTCATTCGAGCCTATTGGAATAACAACAAAAACTGGTTTAAACATCTGTTTGGAGCTTTTCGCCTAAGCATTTTTTAGAATGTTTGGCACTTTTTTGGCTGCGGGCATTGGCTTGGCAATTTTATAACTGGTTTAGGTCTCCTCAGTGCAAATAAACCATAATAAAAGCGTTTAGCGTCAGAACAATTACGCCTGCAGATGTTTATCACCTTAAGGTGTCGTCCATAAAAGATCATGTTTATTTTCACAGCTTATATAAAGTTTTACAATAATAATTCCAATATGTAAACAATAAAACAGCTTAAAAATCATTGAAAAACTATTTGCATAAGCAACACTACATCATTAAAGCCCAATTAAGTTTTACAATTAAATTAGTGTAAGCATAATTTTCCAACTAAATGGTTCATAAATGTCCGATCGAATACGACAGAGCTTACTCCACTTTTCAGTTCAATTGGTAACATGTGCAGCAATTATCCGCGTGTGTGATTGACGAAACCAATTAGAATTAAGGAATGTTTGCTGTTAATTAAGTTTAACGATGACAAGTCGAGTGTAGACCATTTTCCAAAACGACCAACCCATTAAATTTAATCAGAACCAAGCACAAATATGCAAATTAGTGCTCCATTCATCCTTTTTCTGATGTCACAACCGTGTATTTATTTAATTTCATTCATTTTTCAGAGAAAATGTATAGTCAGACTGAAAAACAGCGGTACGACGGCTGGTACAATAACCTGGCCCATCCAGATTGGGGATCCGTAGGTAAGTCGTGGACTGGAATGTCCGGCAGGTGCTGACAACTTTCACAAAAGGGCAGAACCAGACGATTACGCTTCAATTAGAACCTGCGGGCCATGTGTTCGATCTGGATTTGCATACAGATTGTAATTTACATAGTCGCCAGATGTGAATGATCATCGATCACCTTTGCTCGTCTTTCAGATAGCCATCTGGTTCGCAAGGCACCGCCCTCCTATTCCGATGGTGTCTATGCCATGGCAGGAGCCAACCGCCCCTCTACCCGGCGGCTCAGCCGATTGTTTATGCGCGGTCGGGATGGTCTGGGATCGAAATTCAATAGGACAGCGTTACTGGCCTTCTTCGGACAGGTGGTGGCCAATGAGATCGTGATGGCTTCCGAGTCGGGCTGTCCGATTGAGATGCATCGCATTGAGATCGAGAAGTGTGACGAGATGTACGACCGGGAGTGCCGGGGCGACAAGTACATACCGTTCCATAGGGCGGCCTATGACCGGAGCACCGGACAGAGCCCGAACGCGCCCAGAGAACAGGTGGGTGCTGGTGAAGTCGTCTGAACAATATCGAAATAAAGCCTACTCCGCAGATAAATCAAATGACTGCTTGGATTGATGGCAGTTTCATTTACAGCACCTCCGAGGCCTGGCTCAACGCCATGCGCTCCTTCCACAACGGCACCCTGTTGACGCAAAAGGATGGGAAGCTGCCGGTGCGCAACACCATGAGGGTGCCGCTTTTCAACAATCCTGTGCCAAATGTCATGAAGATGCTCAGCCCGGAGCGGCTCTTTCGTAAGTGAACACAAGTTGTACCCAGAATCATCTAAATCTTAATCTTATTATGTTTTTAGTGCTTGGGGATCCCCGTACGAATCAAAATCCTGCCGTGCTCTCTTTCGCCATCTTGTTCCTGCGGTGGCACAACACTCTTGCCCAGCGTATCAAGCGCCTGCATCCCGACTGGAGCGATGAGGACATCTATCAACGGGCTCGCCATACAGTGATTGCCAGTTTGCAGAACGTGATCGTCTACGAGTACCTGCCCGCTTTTCTAGGATCAGCTTTGCCGCCTTACGAAGGCTACAAGCAGGATGTTCATCCCGGAATTGGTCACATTTTTCAGGCGGCTGCATTTCGATTCGGCCACACAATGATCCCACCCGGCATTTACAGACGGGATGGAAAGTGTAACTTCAAGGAAACACCCATGGGATATCCAGCTATCCGTCTGTGCTCCACTTGGTGGGACTCCAGCGTAAGTTTTAATCCGTTCTAGTGTTAATAAGTAATAATCATTTTTTTGTTTTTCTCTAGGGATTCTTTACCGATACCAGCGTGGAAGAGGTTCTTATGGGTCTAGCTTCGCAGATATCCGAAAGGGAGGATCCTGTTTTGTGCTCCGATGTGCGGGATAAGCTTTTTGGACCAATGGAGTTCACACGCCGGGATTTGGGAGCCCTCAATATTATGCGTGGCCGCGATAATGGATTACCAGACTATAACACAGCTAGGGAGTCCTACGGTCTGAAGAGGCACAAGACCTGGACGGACATCAACCCCCCGCTCTTTGAAACGCAGCCAGAGCTTTTAGAGTAAGCCCTTACCTCTCATATACTATTTATGTTACACCCCCCTTTTTTCCTAGCATGCTCAAGGAGGCTTACAAGAACAAACTGGATGATGTGGATGTCTATGTGGGTGGCATGCTGGAGTCCTACGGACAGCCTGGAGAGTTCTTTACGGCTGTTATTAAGGAGCAGTTCCAGCGCCTCCGTGATGCCGACCGCTTCTGGTTCGAGAATGAACGGAACGGAATCTTCACGCCTGAGGAGATTGCGGAGCTGCGCAAAATTACACTGTGGGACATCATTGTGAACAGCACAGACGTGGCTGTCGATGAGATCCAAAAGGACGTGTTTATGTGGCATACGGGTGATCCCTGCCCGCAGCCCATGCAGCTGAATGCCACTGAGCTGGAGCCCTGTACTTACCTGGAGGGCTACGATTACTTCTCCGGTTCCGAGCTAATGTTCATCTACGTGTGCGTCTTTCTGGGATTCGTGCCCATCTTGTGTGCTGGAGCTGGTTACTGCGTGGTCAAGCTTCAGAATAGCAAGCGCCGGCGCCTGAAGATCCGCCAAGAGGCGCTGCGAGCTCCCCAGCACAAGGGCTCTGTTGACAAGATGCTGGCCAGGGAGTGGCTGCACGCCAATCATAAGCGTTTGGTCACCGTCAAGTTCGGCCCAGAGGCTGCCATCTATACTGTGGATAGGAAGGGCGAGAAACTTCGCACCTTCAACCTGCAGCACGTCGACGTGGTCGGCGTAGAAGAGTCTGCCACAAACCACATTAAAAAGAAGCCCTATATTCTGCTACGGGTCCCCAGTGATCATGATTTAGTTTTGGAGCTGGAGTCTTACGGGGCTCGTCGTAAGTTTGTGAAGAAGCTGGAAGATTTCCTGTTGCTGCACAAAAAGGAGCTGACCGTGATGGAGGTCAACCGGGACATCATGCTGGCACGTGCTGAGACCCGCGAACGTCGCCAGAAGCGGTTAGAGTACTTCTTCCGCGAGGCCTATGCTCTGACCTTTGGCCTGCGGCCTGGGGAGCGACGAAGGCGCTCAGATGCCTCCAGCGACGGAGAGGTAATGACTGTGATGCGAACGAGCCTATCCAAGGCGGAGTTTGCGGCTGCCCTGGGAATGAAACCGAACGACATGTTCGTCCGCAAAATGTTTAACATCGTGGACAAGGACCAGGACGGGCGAATCAGTTTTCAGGAGTTCTTGGAGACTGTGGTCCTGTTCTCGCGCGGAAAGACGGACGACAAGCTGAGGATTATTTTCGACATGTGCGACAATGATCGCAATGGAGTCATCGACAAGGGCGAGCTGAGCGAGATGATGCGATCCTTGGTGGAGATTGCAAGGACAACGAGTCTGAGCGATGACCAGGTCACAGAGCTGATAGATGGCATGTTCCAGGACGTAGGTTTGGAGCACAAGAACCATTTGACCTACCAGGACTTTAAGCTAATGATGAAGGAGTATAAGGGAGATTTTGTGGCCATCGGTCTGGACTGCAAGGGAGCCAAACAGAACTTCTTGGACACCTCCACGAATGTGGCGCGTATGACGTCCTTCAATATTGAACCGATGCAGGACAAGCCGCGCCACTGGCTGTTGGGAAAGTGGGATGCCTACATCACGTTTCTCGAAGAGAACCGCCAGAACATCTTTTATCTTTTCCTCTTCTACGTGGTGACCATTGTCCTGTTTGTGGAGCGCTTCATCCACTATTCGTTTATGGCTGAACACACTGATTTGAGGCACATTATGGGCGTGGGCATCGCCATCACCAGGGGATCTGCCGCCTCGCTTTCGTTTTGCTACTCTCTGCTGCTCCTGACCATGTCTAGGTGAGATAACTTTTTTTTAAAGCCGATTTAATGCTAATTCAGTTTTGTTTTCCGCAGGAATCTTATCACCAAGCTAAAGGAGTTCCCCATCCAGCAGTACATTCCCTTGGACTCGCATATTCAGTTCCACAAGATTGCAGCCTGCACGGCGCTCTTCTTCTCCGTGCTGCACACCGTGGGCCACATCGTTAACTTCTACCATGTGTCTACACAGTCGCACGAGAACCTGCGCTGCTTGACCCGGGAGGTGCACTTCGCCTCGGACTACAAGCCGGACATCACCTTCTGGCTCTTCCAGACCGTAACTGGCACAACCGGCGTCCTTCTGTTCATCATTATGTGTATCATCTTCGTGTTTGCTCATCCCACGATACGAAAGAAGGCCTACAACTTCTTCTGGAACATGCACACGCTCTACATCGGTCTATACTTGCTGAGCCTGATTCATGGCCTGGCTAGACTGACGGGACCACCCCGCTTCTGGATGTTCTTCCTGGGTCCGGGCATTGTCTACACCTTGGACAAGATCGTCTCGCTGCGCACCAAGTACATGGCGCTGGATGTGATTGAAACCGACCTACTGCCCTCGGATGTGATCAAGATCAAGTTTTACCGACCGCCTAACCTAAAGTACCTGTCTGGCCAATGGGTGCGTCTGTCGTGCACCGCTTTCAGGCCTCACGAGATGCACAGTTTCACGCTGACCTCCGCCCCGCACGAGAACTTCCTCAGCTGCCACATTAAGGCCCAGGGACCGTGGACCTGGAAGCTGCGGAACTACTTTGATCCATGCAACTACAACCCAGAGGACCAGCCCAAGATTCGCATCGAAGGACCCTTCGGGGGCGGCAACCAGGACTGGTACAAGTTCGAAGTGGCAGTCATGGTGGGCGGTGGCATCGGTGTGACCCCGTACGCGTCCATTCTCAACGACCTGGTCTTTGGGACCAGCACCAATCGCTACTCTGGCGTAGCCTGTAAGAAAGTGTACTTCCTGTGGATCTGTCCCTCGCACAAGCACTTCGAATGGTTCATCGATGTGCTACGCGATGTGGAGAAAAAGGATGTAACCAATGTGTTGGAAATACACATATTCATCACGCAGTTCTTCCACAAATTCGATCTGCGAACGACAATGTTGGTAAGTATTAGTTGAAACATTTTGTTTGATGATTTTATGTGACTACAAGTGTTTATTTCTTGTTTTCAGTACATCTGTGAGAATCACTTCCAGAGACTGTCAAAGACTTCAATATTTACGGGTCTTAAGGCAGTCAATCACTTCGGGCGACCGGATATGTCCAGCTTCCTGAAGTTTGTCCAAAAGAAGCACTCCTATGTGAGTTCTTCCCACACATATCTAAAAACATTCAAATTCTAAAATATATTTGATTTTCAGGTATCTAAAATAGGAGTCTTCTCCTGCGGTCCACGGCCGCTGACCAAGAGCGTGATGTCTGCCTGTGATGAAGTGAATAAAACACGAAAATTGCCTTATTTCATTCACCACTTCGAGAACTTCGGCTAAATGTTCGCCAGCGATTTGTAACTAATCCTGCCAGCTGCCCTGTAATCCTCCGTTCTACCTGCCGGCCCCTCTCAACGACAGCTAATTGTATTATTAAGATTCATTCATTAGTTTAACCAGTGTACTTAAATCACTATCTCTATATATATCTCCTAATATTAAGCTACGCGTTCAATCGTATTTTAGTCAAGTTTCGTTTAGTGCATTATGAAAATTTACCCCATTGATACAAAAATCCAGCAAGAGAATCAAATGAAAGAACAACAAAACGGCCTCTACTTATATATGTGTATGTGTGTATATGTGTATTTATTGAAAATATGATTTGTTATCAGTTTTTGTAAAGCATTCGCATTATTTATTAAAAATTTACGATTATGTTGAATAGGCGCAAAGAATCGAATTTCAAAAGGGGTTTTAAATGCTGCCACTGATGGCGCCCATCAAGCAGTTTTCCGATTAAGGACTGCGCATGCGTCAAAAACAGCTGGTGAAGGATGCTTGTCACCCCAAAACAAGCAACAAAAATGTTTATTTGTCACATTCAGTAACCTTTTGCATTCGTGGATAAATAAATAAATAAATTGGACAGCCATGGAGAGCCTCAGACTGCTGGTAATGGAAACCTATAGTAGCTTACTCGATCGGGAGCTTTGCATCAACGAATGGGCACAGGAGCGGTTGGTTTTGTTTTTTTTCCAGAAGCCTCACACGGCTAAACTTCTACACTTTCAGATTAAGTTTTGCGGAGCCATTCTGGCGATTTATGAGCATATATCTGGAGCCAAGCGTTCTTTTTAATCTCCTCATACCCCTATCTGGCATCTACAGTCAGGAACTACTCACACACCTGCTCTCGGCGGTTACTCTGGTCAGCACTTTGAACTCCTTTGAGAAGTGGTATGCTTTATAGAAAATATGAGCTTAAAATCTACAAGATAAGCCTTTAAATGTAGAGTGTTGGTAGTACCAAAGAAGATCCAATTTAGTAGACAAGGGAAGGTCGTACGGTCTTCTTGCCCTAAAAAGTAGGCAACAAAATAGTGTTCCTCTCAAGCAATACGCTAAAACTACGAAAAAAAAATTATCTAACTTGATTTTATTACGATTTTAAAGGCTATAAATCCACCATTTTATAAAAATTTGTATGTTTTAGGATCTATCCAGAGATGCGTCCCTTGTGGTGGCTCAGAGAGCAGTATGCCAAAGGCCAGGTTCTAAACAAGCCGCAAGTTGCTTTGGAAAGCAATAACCTGAGCTGTGAAACCAGCGGAGGGCTTCCCTGTGCCCACTCGATGACTTTCACGGTTTTTATTCTCATCCTAGCATCTTTTTTCTTCGTTCACTGCTGGCAGAGATATGTATACTGGCGTTCCTCCGTTTGGCGTTTCTTTCTGTATCCTGTGATCGTTGGAGTGGTGGTCTGCATGTGGCTAAGCCGGCTCTACCTGGCCACCGAATTCCTACACCAGTGCGTTCTGGGCAGTTACTTCGGCATCAGAGCCTTGAATTGCTTCGAGGGAAACATAAAGTACCTATACTCCAGGCGACGACGAAACGCTGTAGTGGTTGTTACCATATTAGGAGGAATCGCTGTAGGAGTTTATTTTCTAAAGCTGCGTCTTAGCATCGATCCTCATTGGTCAGTGAGAGAGGTGAGTATCTACTGGCCTTTAAAGATTCCTTCAGTATCTTGTGACATCTATCCAGGCTTTCAAATGGTGCCCCGAAGCCACGTACATGCGTCACGAGGCAAGTCCTATATTCGTGCTTACACGAGATTTGGGAAACCTAATGGGAGTGGCTTTGGCGTCCCCCCTATCGAAGCAGTAATTATCTTTTTTATGCTCTGGTACACATCATTCACTAGAATCTCTTTTGCAGAAAGACGAAGGAGTCAACATTTTTACGAAGGTGTAGTGTCTTGGGAGCCTTGGAGTTAATTAATTATGGTTTGCGTCAAGCTACTCCCAAACAGAACGGCAGATTTGCTTTCCTAGCCTATGAATTCTCGAGAAATGCTTTCCATTCCTTGACATTGCTAAAATATTTAACGAAATTGTACTAGAATTAATATTATATTAATGTAAATAAAATAACTTTAGGAAAACATAGTTTTTGTAGAAATAAACATAAACCTTTATTTATTTTTATGAGCCTCGCTGAAAATGTTGTTTTTCTCGATCACATCATTTTGGACAAATTACAAAGCTACGCATCTACATACGAACACTTTTTTTGTCTGTAAAATAAATTTCATTAATGGCTTAAAATGTAGGTTGGTGTTTTAGAAATTTTTGTATGCACTTACTTTCATTGGCTTTCTGACCCTCCTTTTGCAGGTTGGTATTCTTAACGGAGTGTCGTCTATCCGACCGGAAGAGACAGTCCACTTGATCTGCCTCAAAGAAGGCATATACCACGCGCACATTATTTGTGAATCCACCTCCGTCCTTCCAGGCACTCACAATGACAATGGGATCCCCGTCATTGATGATTTCCGCTTTCTTGGCAATGGTGAGGGCAAACTGGACCCTGGCATCTACATCCGTGGCATAATCGTTGTTTGGTTCGGAAGTGTAGACTACGGGGAGGATACCCCGGTGAATGTACACCCAGCGGGCGGTCCTTTCGCAGCGCGTAAGGGCCAGAATGGGGCAGCGCGGACGGAACTTGCTAATTAAGGTAGCGGAACGACCCGAACTGGTTAGAACCACAATAAGGGTGGCGTTGGTGCGCTTTGCCGTTTCTACAGAGGCTATGGCCAGCGAATGGGCAGCATCCAGCTCGCCGCGCACCTCGCTAACCAGGTCCGAGAAGAGATCCCGGAACCAGAGGACCTTCTCCGCCTCGCGGCAGAGCTTGTCGCAGGTGGCTACCGTTTCGTTGGGATAGGGTCCGATGGCCACCTCCGAGGAGAGCATTATGCAGTCCGCTCCATCGATAATGGCATTGGCTAGATCAAAGCACTCCGCCCGAGTGGGTTGCAGCTGGAATCGCATTGTTTCCAGGATATTAGACGCCACGATCACTGGCTTGCCGGCCTTGTTGCACTGGCCCAGTATACTCTTCTGGGTGATAAACAGCTTCTCCATGGGAATCTGGGTGCCGAGATCAGCTCTCGACAGGAGCAGTCCATCTGCCGCTCGCATTATTTCTGAGAACCGACTCAGCGCGATCTTGCTGTCCATTTTGGCGATGATCTTGATGTGCTTCCCCTTCTCCCCCAAAACAGTACGAAGCTCCTTAACATTCTTGGCACTGCGAACAGCCGAGGCGAATAGAAAGTCCACATTGGCTTTCATGCTAAACTGGATGTCGTACATGTCCTTCTCGGAGACCGCTGGAAGGTCAATCTCAACCTCGGGCAGGATGACGTTGCAATTATTATTCAATTGTCCCCCCTGAATAACCTCGCAGAGTAGCCCATCCACCCCCACCTCCATAATGTGGAGCAGCAGCTTGCCATCGTCGATGAATAAGCGGTCACCCGTTTTGGTCAGATTGATGATGTTTGAGTAGTCGACATAGACAGCCTCCTTGTTACCTTTATCGTACAGGTCCCGATTGATCGAAAGTCGTATGTTGTCCCCGCTGCGCAGAATCACCTCTCCATCCAGTAAGCCAGTTCGGATCTGAGGTCCTCGTGTGTCCGCCGCTATGGCCACCGTGCGTAGGTGTCCTGTCTCATGTTGAATCCGCTCGAGCGCCTCATGCACCAGCTCAAGGGTCTTCGAGTGCATCTCGTGGGACTCATGGGAAAAATTCAGACGGAAGATGTTAACGCCCTTTAAAATCATGTGGTAGATTGTGTCCAGATTGCGCGAACTGTGGGATATAGTTGCGATCAAGGAAACCAAGCGATGGTGCGTGGCAGGGTGTGAGATTTCCAGCTCGCAGATGTGATCCAGTTGGGTAGAGCCCTCCTTTAGCACAGGAGTCGCGGAGCTTGCCATTTTTTTTAAATAGAAACTTTTAAATTTTGAGAAACGTTTTCAAAATAATATCTACTAGTCTGACAAGATTACAAAAAGAATTAGACCAGGCGCTTCAAAACTATTTTAGGATTTTTTTGTCGGGGGGACCCAAACTCTAATCCGGATGGATTAACAGAAGGATTTTTTTGTTTTTGTTCCTTAAGTATCTGTCATGGGTTATTGCCCATAACTTTCCCAATATCTTATCCGATCGGCGAATGTTATATTCCCCCGGATTTGGATCGTTTTATATTGGTCGATGTCCAGATTGAGGCAGTATCCGTTGGTTTAAGAAATAAGAACGTAGAAGTCCTTACGACGCAGCTTGGTCCTCACCGACAATTTCAGAATTAAGGAAAAAGTTAAGAACAAGTATATAACATAGAAAAACGTAAATGAAATTCGAACATTTACTATATCAAATTAACAGACATTGGCTACAATAAACTTAAAAAAAAACAAATGATTTACTTGTTAGCCGTTGAGGAAAAAAAGGGAAATTTATGGTTTGGAACTTGGATAAACGGTTGTTGCCAGATCAATAAATGATATGCCTTCCTGATCTCAGATACTTTTAAAAGTTCGAGTTTCATCAACTATGGTCTTAACTTGGTCAACAAGGCTCTGGGCATCAATTTATTAATAAGAAATTGTCATATCTTTGCTTAAAATGCAGCAATCTACAAATGTTATACCTTCCCGATCTTAGATCTTCGAGTACAACAATCTTACATCAAAACCTGGCCAACTAAAATCTGACCCCCTTTTCAACAATTTTCGAAGGGGTAACATCATGATTTTGGCCAAAAATCGATAAAAAATTTTAGTTATCAATTTTCGTAATATTTTAATGCAGATTGAAGGAAGTTTCATCCCTGAATCGTAGACGGTATTCCTTTCCCAAACACAACACAAAACACGGCTTAAATATTCGTTAAAATGTGTCTCAAAAGTTGATATTTTAGCCACAATCGTCTTAATTTGGTCATAATGGATGCCCAGGCTCTGGGCATCAATTTATTGAGGAAAATTGCTATAATTTTGCCAAAAATGGTTCGATCAACAAATGTTATGCCTTCCCGTTCATGGATCTTCAATAACTATAATCCTACATAAAAACCTGGCCAACTAAAGTCTGACCCCATTTTCGAAATTTTTCAAAGGGGTAACATCATGATTTTGGTCAAAAATCTATCAAAAATTGTATGTATCGATTATAGTGATATTTTACTACAGTTTTAAGGCAATTAAAACCCTCAATCGTAAACGGTATTCCTTTTCCAAATACGACACGAAATGGCCAAAATATGGATTTTTTAGCCACTGCGGTATTATCTTAGTCAAAAAGGCTCTAGGCATCAATTTATTGAAGGGACAGTGCTATATTTTTGATAAAAAATGGTCCATTTATTTGGAGATATTAGACATAACTTGGCTAATTATTACCAAATCGATGAATGTTATATCTTTCCAATCTTAGATTTTGAGTAATGTAATTATAAGAATTCTACTTCAAAAACTAGCCAACTCAAATCTGACCTAGTTTTAAAAAATTTGTTTTCAAATTGAAGACCAGATTGGGATAAGGCACTGGGCTTAGGACATCAACCAGCAGTTGTTTAGACCTCCGGCGACGAAAGCAACGAAACAGTGGACTCATTGTCAGAACTCAAGCCAAAAGCGGGGAACGCAGGAGAATCACTCCGCCCTGGACGCGACTAACCAAGCACTTCAGCATGGCCTGCGATGAAACAAACTGTGATGGCCAGATTTCGCACACGTTCGTCATCTTCGGAGCGTCGGGCGACCTGTCCAGGAAGAAGATTTACCCGACGCTGTGGTTGCTCTACCGGGATGATCTCCTGGCCAAGCCTATCAAGTTCTGCGGCTATGCCCGCTCCAAGCTGACGGTCGAAAACATCGAGGGGAACTGCCGGCAGTACATGAAGGTCCAACCCAACGAGGAGACCAAGTACGAGGAGTTCTGGGCCCTCAACGACTACGTAATCGGCAGCTACGATAATAGCTCCGGCTTCGAGCTCCTCAACCGGCAGCTGACGTTGATGGAGAACAAGAACCGGGCGAACCGCATCTTCTACTTGGCTCTGCCACCCAGTGTCTTCGAAGATGTGACGGTCAACATCAAGCAGAACTGCATGTCTGCGAGCGGATGGAACCGCGTCATCATCGAGAAGCCCTTCGGACGGGATGCTGCCTCCTCACAGGCGCTGAGCGATCATCTGGCCAAGCTGTTCCACGAGAAGCAAATCTACCGCATCGACCATTATCTGGGCAAAGAGATGGTCCAGAATCTGATGACCATCCGCTTTGGGAACAAGATCCTCAACACGACCTGGAACAGGGACAACATCGCCTCGGTGCTGATCACCTTCAAAGAACCCTTCGGTACCCAGGGACGTGGCGGCTACTTCGACGCGTTCGGTATCATCCGCGACGTGATGCAGAACCATCTGCTCCAGATCCTCTCCCTGGTGGCTATGGAGAAGCCGGTCAGCTGTCTCCCGGACGACATTCGCGACGAGAAAGTGAAGGTGCTGAAGTGCATCAAGACTCTAACTCTCGACGATATGGTGCTAGGCCAGTACGTGGGCAATCCCGACGGAACCACCGACGACGCACGGAACGGGTATTTGGACGATCCCACCGTGAAAAATGGGTCCATTACGCCCACCTACGCCCTTGGGGTGCTGAAAATCAACAACGAGCGATGGCAGGGAGTGTCCTTTATCCTGCGCTGCGGCAAGGCGCTGAACGAACGCAAGGCCGAGGTGCGCATCCAGTACCAGGACGTGCCCGGCGACATCTTTGAGGGTAGCACGAAACGTAACGAGCTCGTCATCCGCGTCCAGCCGGGCGAGGCGATGTACTTGAAGGTGATGACGAAGAGCCCGGGAATCACCTTTGATATCGAGGAGACAGAGCTGGATCTTACTTACGCGCATCGGTACAAGGACTCCTACCTGCCGGACGCCTACGAGCGGCTTATCCTCGACGTCTTTAGCGGCTCTCAGATGCACTTCGTCCGCTCCGACGAGTTGCGCGAGGCGTGGCGCATTTTCACGCCCATTCTGCACAAGATAGAGCAGGAGCGCATCCAGCCCATTACCTACCAATACGGTTCCCGCGGCCCCAAGCAAGCGGACGTCAAGTGCGAACAGAATAACTTCAAGTACTCCGGATCGTACAAATGGCCTGGCAGTAAGAAGAACTCATGATGATAGTAAGAAATTTTTTATCACTTTAGTTCTACATCAAAACGCGGCCCACTAGAATCCGGCCCAATTAACTCAGGTGAATAGTGTTCCTTTCTCAAACACGATAGGAAATGGCTTAACTATTCCTCAATAGCCTTGCCTCATAACTTGGTCAACAAGGCTCTCCGCAATCATTTATTTCAGGCATTTTTATATTGTCATATCTTTACTAATAAAAATCGGATTAATCTTCATCTTAGATCGTCGTTCTCCATACTTTCATGCAGATCGAAGAAGATTGAAGCCCAGATTTAATAATGGCATTCCCTTTTCATATCGATATGGCTGAGATATAAGCAAAGAAGTATTAAAAAGTTTCATTTAGGCATAATTTTTGTTCAAATAAATTTTATTTTCAGATTTTCTATTCTTGTTTCATCATCAATAATTAAATACGCCTATTTCACAATCCAACTATATTAGTTAACTAACATTATTCCTAATTGATTTGAGCTAGTTACTAACTTCCTATATACTTCGAGCGCTTAAGTACCTTTTACATTAGCTTTATGTGAAGGCTTTAATTAATTGCAAATAAGACAAATGGCAGCACATGCTCTTAGGATAACTATCATTAATTAAATAACACTAATGTAAATGCCTTGAAAATGAGTTTAAATTAATTGAAGAGAAATGGATCTAAGCACTAAGTGAAATGGAGTGAAAGCTACGTCTAATTTGTCCGATATGTAAGTGGTTGATAGCCGGCGGAACTAGTGTGATCTGGTCCAGACACCGACTATCTGCAGCCGCACGACTCCACTACCATGTTGGGCAGGGTCTTCAACGTGGCCGTGTTGCTCGAGTCCATCACGACCAGCTGCAGCGAGGAATACTGTTTGGCGGTGCAGCAAGGCACCAACTCTAGCGACTTGTTTGCATTGTTCGTCGATAGAATTTTCTGCAATGAGAGAATCCCATTTGTTAGTTTTTCATACAAAAAATAAGTTAGCCTTTATTTTTTAAAGGTTTTAAAGGCTGTGACACTTACCATTAAGGAGCTGTGATGAGAAGCCGCTTGCGTTACGCTCGCCACCGAGCTGCAGGATCCCCTACAGAAGTAGGCATTGTAACCCTCTGGCTGCAGGATCCAGTTGCTCCAGCCAATCTCCTTAAAGGAGATGTACAGCTGCTCGCGACAGCACTCAGTGACGCCACTGGAACAATTAATGCTTCGCTTCTGGCGGGATTTCGTCCGCCTGCTCTGTGTATCGATCATGATGAATGGTCGATAGTCCTTGTCAACTGAAATGATCTCCTCCATGCTGCTGACGTCGCAGGACTCGCAGGATATGTGGATGAGATGGCTCAGCTCGTGACTGCCAATCCAACGTTTGATGGGCCATTCAATGTCGATTTTCATCCACTCATCTAAAAATATTCAAAGATCAAAAGGAAAAGGTTAGCTACTTCATAGATATCCTGTAGGGTTCAACTAAATGACGACTGGCCTAGATCAGGAGGAGCGTTTCCCTGTTGTTTGTTTACTTTTCTATTAGAATAATATTTTGAAATGATTTCTCTTATCAAGCAATTGACCCGAGAAACTCCTATTTTCGGAGGTAAGACGGACGTTGATGCCTTTTGGCCAAAGTTCAGTGTTTTCATATTTCGCCATGTTATTCACCCACACGAATCCGCGGCGGTGCTATCACGAATCTGCGAAATGATCTGTCTAATTGAAAACACAAACAATGATGAAGCGGTCAGCGGTTGTCAACGTTGCCACTTATCTGCCAGCAACACAATTTAAAATTCCCTTATAATATAGAGGGTGTCACTGAATTTGATTTCTCTCCTAGGGCTATTAGGGTCACTTTTGGCATCTTTACTGCCGATCAAAGGTCCGAACGTGCTGATTCGGTTCTCTTAAATTGATTAGAGTCTGACGACGAATCGCCGCTTACCTTGCGCATCCACCGATTGAATGGCAATGGCTTTGGCCACTGGCAAGTACTTCGAGTCTTCCTGTTGCTCCACCTCCACCTCAGAAACCACGATTGTCTGCTGCTTCTGGGTGCCGTTCAGCTGGGGGCCTTCTTCCACCACTGTGGTGCGGTTCTGCTTGTTCTTGTAGAGCCACAGAACGGCGGTGCTGACATCGAAGCCTTCGGTATTGGGATCATCGATCTTGAAACTGAAGCACATCGACGGTTTCGAGCCCATGCGCTGGCATTCAACGTGCTCTGAAAATAGTCAATACAAATAATCCATTAATTTAATTATTATTGTCACTTAATATAAGCTATCATTTAAACAATTAATTTTTAATGCGAAGGTCACTCACCTCTATTGAGCAGTATAAACTTTTTGCTGGTGCGTGCATAGTAGTCGTCCAGTTCCTTGTTTTTGGTGGAGTCATCGGGATGGGAGAGAGTCACACCCTCGAAAATGGGTTTCGGGAGCTCCACGGCAGCAACCTTCGGGCTCTCTTTGAGGCGTAGCTTTTCCAGGATTTGCTGTTTCACGAACTCGATGCGGAGGTGAGTCAACTGCTCCTCAGTTATGGTCTCCACTTGGCGATTGCTCTCGCATTTGGGACAGCCACCGCCACTGGATTTCACTGATATGGTGATATTCTTCTCCAGCAAATGAGCATCAGGTACTACTGGGGGCTCAGGTTCTATGTCCTGCTCCTGCTCCTTCTCCTGATTCCGCTCCAGCTCATCTTCCAGCTGGTTCCTGCGGTCCTCCGCCAATAATTCGTTTCTGGCGAATTCCAGTGGCGTCAAGTCCAGATCGGATAGATCGTCAGACGAAGCGGATGGAACTTGCGGGGCATCACCGAACATGCGGGGATAGTCCTCGCTCTCGATGGGATTCTGCTTGCGGTAGTCCTTCTCGTCCTGCTCGAGCAGCAGCTGCCACAAATGGGGCAGGGGCATGTGCTCCGGGGCATGGTGATTATAGCTACGCTCCTGCTCCATCAGGTGCTCCTGCTGATGCAGGACATGTCGCCTTAGCCTGGCGTAATACTCCTCCTGGCTGATCGGTGCCTCGTCCTCCTCGCTAGTTGGATCCGGTTCGGCATGCTTCAGCTGCCGTGATCTCTTTTGGCGGATGTGGTGCTGCTGTTGTAGCTGTTGCGAGGTGTGCTGCACGAGGGGATGGGGCTGGTGCTTGGGGTGCGGGCGCAGGATGTCGCCACGGGAGCTGGGGTGTGAGCGCGCGTGGAGGCGATTGTAAATGTTATTGTTCTCCAGGGCCAGGCACACCAACAGCACAAGAGCAATGAAGTATTTCGCCATTTTCTTCGGTTCTTTTTTGTTCAGGAATGGAACTGTTAATTTAATTACTCAGTTGGTAAATTTTTTCACTCAAATTGACTTTTGGACTGGCGCTGATTACTATCTGTTTGGCAGCATTAAAATATCAATTACTGTCCTTTCTTCAATTACAAAACACATAGAATTGAATCTGTGTTCACTTGGATTGGCCGTTGTAACGCTTTCTTCAATCACGCTTTTTTAATTGACGATCTTTTTTCACAATTTATTCGCCTCGACGATGCATGGTTTAAAGATTAGAGCTTTGCAATATTTTTATCTGCAAATAAAAGACAAATTGTTCCGTTAGCATACAAGAATTCGTTTTCAGAAAATAGTATCTCAAGAGGCGGTAATGCTCCTCAATTTTATCACTTTTCAAAAGAAAATCTCACTTAATTCCTTCGGGTATTTCGTCATTTATTTATTCGCCAAGTTCAAACCGATAAGGCGACAAAGTGCAAATTTTTGACATTAATTTAAAAAAGATTTAGTTTCGCTTTAAAGTCAAGTGAAACGTGCACAGATTTTTGTTCCCGTTATCGCGGGGAAATTGCGCACAGCCCGCAGGTTGTGGCTGCTAATCGGTCCAGGACCTAAACCGGAGCGTAGTTTCAGCAGGGTTGCTGATAAGCAGGTGCAATTAGGTGTCAATTAGACGGACCACACACGTACCGTGGGGCACTCCGGTTTGCTTATTGGAATGTGATGACTTGGCATCCAAGTCGCCGGGGGGCAATGCTGATCACTTTGAACCCGGACACGAAACGCGAGCTCCTCACAGGGCTTGATGTTTTTCGGACGCTTATACGGATCGGGGGTATATGTATATATTTCTATATGCTTCCTTTCGACATGCGACAGCGCAAACGAGTTGTGAATGAATGAAGCGGTTGGCTGATTAGTAGAACAATTTATGTGACGATGGCCGCTGATTGATCGTTCCGCAAGCGGCCCAGAGAGAGATAGAGACCGAGCCGAAGGCACCCGAACATAGGCCGATCGGAACGCGATTACGCGGCTATAACTCGAATTCCCAGACCTCTGAGGCCCAGACCACGGTTACGGTTACATGTCGCTCTCGGCGAAGACAATTGCATATGCAAATCGTCTCGCTCATTGCATCAGCCTCAAGAAAAGCTAAATAAAAAATGCGATCTGCATAAAATTCTTGCTTGCAGTTTTATTTTTGGTTCCGCAGCCCACCTGTAAGAGCCACGCCCCTAGACGGCGCCTCACGTTTCATTTTCGGAAGCGTTTAGCCGCAATGGGCAATTTTGGCTTCAATTAAATTTATGATTGAAGCGGATGGAATTCAATCGGATCGGATCGGATCGAATCGGATCGGGCCGAATGGCCACTCATGCTAATTACCCCGCAGCGCAATCAAGCTTGACTTTGATGATCCGACGCGATTGTGTGTCAATCAATTAATAGTGAACACGTTGCTGATAAGAGCCTCCCCTTTGGCGCCCCACCTCAAATATTTTATGGTTGTACTTGCCAGTTTTGTGTCAAAGCGTTTTCCACATGAACGGGAGCATAAAATATGGCACGGATCCAACGACCAATTAACGACGCTTACTTAATCGAAGCGCCGATTAAAAAATCACTTGCATTCTAGGTGATTGGCGCCTCTCAATTGTTTCCTTTATTTTCCGATTTCAAATGAGGGGAATATTCAAATGAAAGTGTGGCGGTTGGAAAATTTATGGGGGCTTTAAGTGGGCGATTCACAGGCGTTGACTATATATGTATTTCTGTTTCTGGGAATTTCATCAGCCACATTTTATTCATTTTTTTCGCTTTTCGCTCTAGGCTAAATGTGGAACAGTCGGGTAAGGTCAAGAAAACTAAAATGAAGGCCAGGGCAAATCACGAGTTGTACAGCTTTCGATTTAAATGAGTTTTAAAGCAGAACACGTGCCTTTTTCACACTTAACCGAGGGAAGAACTTCTAGAAAAAATTAGATCATCATACTAAATAAAATCTAACTGTATATAGGCATTTATTAATTTCAAATAAATACTACGAACTTTGTCTAGATTGGCGTTTTTGCAACATTGTACAAGAGTTGAATGACAGATTAATGAAACTCGGGTCTAGGCAGGTTACACAAATACAGGTTATGGTATCTGGGACTGTACATGTTTGGCTTTTAGTTATATAACTTGTATTTGGAGCTTCACTTTATGAAACAATTTTATTTCGTCCTTGATTTGAACATAGGTCGCCGTACTTATCAACTGATCGCATATTTTTCCACAAACGACGTGGTTCGCCACGTTCCAAAATCACAGTTTTTTCCACATCACCCCAAATGACGCCGATAATGGCAGCAGGGGGGCTGTCATAACAGATCAAGTACGATTGGACGGGGTCGGATGAGGAAGTGGTAGCGGGCATCACCACACACGTGACATGCGGCACACTTTTGACGCAATCAAGGCTCTGCATTGGCCGAGTTATCAGTAGCAGAAATCCACCAGGGGCGTGTGGCTCGTCGTGATGGGTGGCTCAAGTGGGCGCGAAAGGGGTGGTGCTGAGGGCAGAAGCTGAAGAAGGTCACTCGACGCCCAGCGAGTGGGGCATCGCTACAGCGACGTCACTGAGCACATTGACAGCGCGTGATCGCGACGTCCCCGGTTGCCAACGCCAACCAATGCAAATCGGAGCAACTCAAGTTTTTTAGGTTGGTTTTCGAGTTGGGCTTCGAGATGAGTGGCTCTGCTCTGCACTGCGCTGCGCTGACAGAGCGATGGGAGGTGCAAAGTACAGCTGCATTGAGCGGCTCCCCGACTGACTTGACGACTCTTCTTGGGGGTTTTCCATCCGCTCAACTCCCCGTATCATTTTCGCATTAATTACGGGGCAGCGGCTGGGGCTATCGTAATTGGCGGGCATTATCACTTGCATTTCTTTCGCCAGCAGTTGAATGCACTGCGAAAAATGCGCTGTCTCCTGGCTTGGTTTTCGGCAATAAATCTACCCAATGCCGCTGTACATTCTGTTTACTGGGTACGGTGATCATCGCCTGGCAGCATGTCTCGCTTGTGAACTTTGGAACCGCTCACGGAGATTGCCCCGATTGGCAGCAGCAACGCAAATTAATCTGCCTTAATACTTTTCCCCCACACGCTGTCTGCTGATGCTCAAATAAATTTCAGGATTTTCTAAAAATTCCTCAAACTTGTCACACATCAGTTAATAGAATTTCTAGGTTACGCCGAGTATAGTGCACCGTTATTAAAAAAGCCCAATTACTAACAAACTCATGAATCATAGTTATGATAAAAGTGTCCAAAGCATTAGGTTTCCAACTCGAAGTGGATAAAATCAAAAATTTCACTATTCATGCCTTGGGAATCTCCCACCTACCCCACTTGCTGATAAATCTGCTTCAAGGAAATATAATTTTTATGTCTCTATAAACTTTTATTAAGCCATAAAATTCGTAATGCTGACTGAGTTCTGAGATTTTAAAAATGATTTCTGCTGGAATTCGCTTTGAATCCAATTTGCTGCATTATGTAACTCACCTTAGTTAATAATCCATTGGTAGTTCATAGAAAAAAAAACCATAAAGCGTAAGCCTTTAATGTTGTTGTTTTCAGAACGTCCTTGAATTTTTTTAAAATCAGTTTCTGCTTAGTTTTTGTCTTTTTGCAATTCATTTGCACTGACTTATCATTGTTTTTATTTCACCATTTGAACTTGATCTCCTCAGAGTGACAAGCCACTATTTTATTTAACAAAATCACGGCCGTATGTTTCCCCCCTTTTAATGATGGCGAGCGTTTTCCGTGGGATTCCTCGTAAAGCACTGTTAATCAGGATTTTGTCACCCAATTGGCTACTTGTCGTACAAAATGATTGGATTTGGATTTTGGTCCGATCGTCGAGAACGTCTGCGTGTGAATAACTCGACGACGGGCGACAGCAACCGCAAAGGCTGCCCTGGAATCGGTGTGACAATCTGTATCTGCAGCTGTATGGGTGTGGGGAATGGGCGCGAGAGTGGGTACGGGCATGGGTGTGGGTATGGCCCAGTCTGCAGCCCGCAGACAGGCGCGCTGTTTGATAACAGACATAATGATTGGCGCACTCCTTCGACGGCGCTGTGACTTATTAAGTGATGCGCAATATTTTCGTTTTTTAATCGAGAGCCGGAGAGAGCAACTAAGCTGATAACTGATAAGGTGTACTGGCTACGGTGGAACCGATCCAAAATCCGGTTCCGCTCGCCTCCTGCATCGAACACCCACGCCGAGCATCAAACCTTGTTCCATGCTCCAAGCCCCACGTAAAATGTTCGATGTTGGAGCTCGCTGTTGGAGCTCGACGGACGCAATTCGTCACAGCTGACGTCGGCTGGGGCTGGTAGTCATCCCCACTCGCGGGGTATTCTGCCTTGCCCTGACGGGGGACTTGGTCCCACAAGTCCAAAGTTCAGCACCTGCCGGCCTGTCGTCTGATAGCGGATACGTCTTTAATAACTAATGCTTTCACACCAGCGACGATCGCCGCACCCCCATCGCTTTCCCCATGATAAGTGAAAGAGGCTTTTTTTTCTTCTTCTGGGAGGTAATCGATCTATTTTTATTTAGCCACTGCCGTGCCACTGCCCACTGGCCCCTAGCCACTTATCGAGGGGCAATTACGACGTTCTTGAGGTTATTGTTTTTCCCTTGCCTGCTGGTTCCGTTGATTAGCATGTGTGATCGAATAATTTGGAGTATTCACGCCCGCAGAGCATGCTGGATCTGGGAGGAAATCATCTAGGATTACTTATCTTCTATATAGACTATGTAAACTATAAAGTTCTATTAAGCCGCTACCTTTGTTTCTTGGGGTTTCACTTTCAGGCCGCATGACTCTCGCCAGATTAAGTCTGTCTAGATTTTCACTTACCTTGAATCCTCACACAATGCGTTCACCTCAATCAAATAAAATCAAATGTATAATGAACTATATTATACAAAGTAGCTCAGGATTGAATCACGATCTGTTCCCAACCTAAGTCTAACTTATAACTGGCGCGCGTGCTTTAGATCACGTCACAGAAGCTAATCTTTGGCGGGCCTCTACAATTTTGATTTGAAAACTATTTAATTGAAAGTATTATTTAAGAATTTGTTTTTATTTAATACTCTTACTAAGAGTATATTCATTTGAGAGAACTACACAAATAAAACACATCGTTTCAACATCAAAATACGATGTAGGGTATGGCCTTGTTAGCGTAGACTTTGTATTTATCTTCAAGTTAAAATATTTGAGAAATTAGTAACAATTCTTAGAAATTATAAAAAGCCCAAAGGTTATTTTGAAAACTTTAAATTATTCTTACTATGGTTTCGGTTTACAGGTTAGATGAGGGCCAACGAACAAAGTCCTCTGATTACAGAGGATTTCTTGTTGACAACCGGAAAGTGGCCAGACATAAACACAAATATACAGTTTTTATTTATATATATTTTGATAACCATTGATAACACCCACGACTTTCGATTTAATTATAAATAAGAACACAAAGAAATTTAATTGCAAACAAAAACAAAAAACTCATTGGAGGGCAGATTAGTAGCGCAGTAATTAATTAGACAAGGTTGAGTCGTTTACGGAAACTGAATAAAACTAAACTAGGGGTTCAGGAATACAAGCTTTAAGAAATCTATGAACTGTGCACAATTTATGGAATTTTGAGGCAAGTTGCTTGGAATCTTATGGGTTGAAAGGGAAACTTAAAATTCAAAATTGTCTCATTAACACGTATTAACTTTTGGAGGCTCTGCCATATGAACAGGTGTTACGCCGATTGCGGTCTGGCCATGTGAGCCCAACGTGAATCTTCGAGAGAAGATAATCTGAAGAGACCCGAAAAAACCGCAAATAACCTGCAGAAATTCAAATTAATTAAAAAATGAATTGAACATTTAATCAGTTCGTTGGGGAACTTTCCGTTTCCTTTGTAAATGTGTGGCAATTGATATTGAAGTGAAGTAATTACGAAGCCCCGAACGACATTGTACGAGGGGCGCTGATGGGCGGAATTGACATCTGGACTTCGTACCCCCCGAACCGCCTGCATTCAAAGTCGCAGCAGCAGACAGCCAGACTAGACGACATCGTCTATTTTTATTCGAAACCGAGCCACGCGAATGACAGAGTAAATTAAGATTTTCTTGGGCGCAAAGTCCACTTACGAGTCATGCGCCAAACGTGTGAACCAAATTCGAATTTTATCGAATTGTGCTCACTCAATTCCCTCAATCATTCGGCTGCAGTAAAGAGCAATTAATTCGAAGTGCCCTTCTCCTGGCACGCATGCAACGCGTGTCCGTCGGAATTTCGGCCGAGATGATGCACTAACTTAACAGATTCTAAGCCCTGACGTTTCGGTCCAATCGATGACGCATTTGGCACGATTTGCCTTTCTTTTTAGAGTTAAAAATATAAATATTCCCATCTAAATATAAACGCAGTGCATAGCAAATATTTTGTCGCTAATATACACGTATATTTGTGGTCAGATCTCTGTGGTCAGAGTTTATGCTTTTTCAAGAGAGATACCAGCCACGAGGTGCCACATGCCGTACATTTGATGAAGAGGTGCTAAAAAATAGTATTAACATGTCCATCTGCGCCTCAAGATGGTGTCAGTAAATAAATTTAGACTGTGATGAAGCAGTTTAGTAGAGCGGAGAGCCCTCCAGACAAATAAATGGCTTATTTCCGAGAAAATAAATATTTATTAAACGAAATTAATATAGGAGTTTCGATTAAATAATCTTTCGTACGCATATGTACGAGGCAAGTGAATCATATATTCGAAAGGCGAAACAAAGTCTAAACATTGAAAACGTTATCAGTTAACAAATTAGCGCAACAAACTTCGGGGCAATGATTAAGAATCCTAGTGCACCACTCGGTTATGGATCCGAGATAAGGGGCATACAACCAAACATTAAATAAACAATAATATGCAAACCAAATAAAACCTATTTGACAGTATTAGGGGCACGTGTAGCCTTGCCATAACCTCGACCACCAAAATTTTTGATACCAAAGAAACAAGAAAAAAACATAGGAAAAAAACCAAACATCATTTGATTGGAGGAATCTAATCTGATGATGCACGAACGAATTGAAGCGGAAGAAAGGAAAATGTCCCTCATCATAGGGACGTAAAACTTGCCACATAATGGGTGGATTGCCTTGGATGACACAGCAACCCGAATCCCAAATTGCAATTACCACACGGTCTCTCCGAGCGCGTGCCGAACATGGTCCCTTATCAGCTCCCGGGGGCAAGTTCAAGTGCCCCGCTCTGCCCTCCGTCCAGCGGAGGTGATAAGTGCGTGGACGAGTGCGTGTTTACATTACGTTCCCCAGGTTCCATCATCAATCTTGGCAAATAATGGTTTGATTCGAAGCATTCTTTTCGAGGACTGATCGATACGATGGGCGTTTAATTAATTTTCCCCGATTACTGATTGCTTTGCAAGGGTTTTAAAGATAAAAGATATTGAAAATCACGAACATCGATTGTATAAGCGTATGGCTGCCTGCCTGATCGCAACGTGGTGGCCGAGCACAATCCGGTGTCGTGATGTATTAACTGGGTCATAAAGGACCGTCAATGGGCTAAAAATAAACAGAATACAATTGACCAAAAACAATGAATAATTCTGTTTACTAAGCCCCATTCCATTATTGAGATGTGGATTACAATGAGTTTAGAGGTCACCCTTTTAATATCACTCATACGCACTGTTGGCTTACTGTCGGTGAATAAAAGAGAACAGTCTTAGTTAATACTTTTCTCGTTTATTTTTCATTCTTTTTTTTGTCATTTGTTTTATGTTTTCTGTTCCATCGTTAATAATATTTTGTTTTATAATATTTTAGCTGTTTTCTTCCTGTTTCATGTTGTATTAATCTTAACTTGGGTTTAAATATTTAAGTATTACCAGTTACTTATAATTTTCGGTTTATAATTAGAATAATGAGCAAGTTTATATTCATTTATAATTAATTTATGCATGTATGCGGATTCTTTATTTTACCTTAACATTTAGGCTTTTCGCAAACATGTGGTTTTCTTTACTTTTGCTAATCGTCAATAGTTTTCGTATGTTTTAAACTATTAGGTGAAATTCTTTGTAGACTTTTCATACAAAATAACATATTTGTGTGTGCTGATGTGTGTTGTTGTTCTGTGAGTATGTGTATAGGATGTGTGTTTTGTTTTGAACCCAAAATATTTGTCTTTTTTCTATCCAAGTTAGAAGCTTTTTCGAACAATTTCGATATTTATTTTACGCCTTGTTTTTTCGGGTCTCAGAGATATACAGATATATATATGAATTACACATGTGTACATATTTATATGTATTACTGTTTCGGTTTTGCTTTAAACATTTATATTTTCAAATCTCATAATGACAAATTCAATTAAACAACAATCTTTTCACAATTTAAAAATGGATTTGGTTTTGTTGAGTTTTCCTCTTAGTTTAATGCCTTCGACAACAATAACAGAATTTATGAACCTCGAATATTAGTTGATAGAATGATTTGAGTACCAAATAACGCCTTTAGTCAGTAACTGGTTTATAATTTTACATGAATGTATGCGTAGTTGCCATTCCATTGCAATCATCCTCCTTTTGGTTTTCGGTCTTAATTTAATTAAACACTGAACGCGGCAATCAAAAGTTAAGAAATTAATCAAAGTAAGTGGCAGCAAATCAGAAAATTTTATTTTCGCATTTTTTCGACTAGTCTCATCGTAAAGATTTGGAGAAAGATTTTAATTCATTGATATTGTAGATCGCTTTGCTTGTGCTATATAATTATGACATTTTTTTGGGGTTTTGGATTGCTTTATATAAATTTTCCATATAGAAAGTTGCTTGTATATAGGGTTTATAGAGAGCAAAAGTGTTGTATATTATAATTATAGTTGATTTTTGTTTTGGTTTTTGTTTTATCTTTAGCAAAAAGCACGATTTCCAAAAAGCAAAAATCGCATTGTCAAAAATTGTATTTAATTTGTAATTCAATAATGGTAGTTTATTTTGTAATTCATATTGTTTTTCATTTTCCATTAAGACCAATAAATATTACATTCCATGTGTTTTTTATTCATTATATTTATATGCCTTTAGAAAATTGTGGACTACACATACAAACATTTCGATTCTCCTATAAAAATAATCAAACATAGAAAATGTGGCAGAACATTATCATACTCTTACGATTTTCAGTAAAAAGTTTTACTTTATTTTCAAAACTTGATATTGATATGGAAACTGTTGTTGTTTTTCGGAAAATTGAAGTACATAAATATGTATGTATGTTTTCGAATGAAATTGTTTGTCGCTCGAGTGAGAATGTGACCGAGATAGAGAAAGATATTGAGAGGAAGTGGTTGATCGTGATCGTATTTAACTGTAAGTTTATGTATTCTGTTTTCTGCCTTCTACGGCCTACCAGGTATATATCCATTGCAACTGCCTTACTGCACACCTTCTCACATCCTCACCCATGCCACAAAATGTCAGTCGATGCCCCAGCCACGCACACACTCAAACACCAGCCCAGACACGCACCCCGGAACACACCCAACACCACACACACATACTCAGTAATCATCATCGACATTGGTAACAAACAGCTCTTATGAGTTATGACTTACAATTGAATATTAGGTTTTTGGTTTATTACATATTTATATTAAGTATTCTGCTAATATTTTTTCTAATGCTTGTATGGATTCCTCTCCTGCTTGCCGCACTTCTTCTCGTCCCTTGCTGACGTTGCGGAAACTATCAGCCCTAACTAACTACATTATCTAAGATTCTATGGGTGTTCTAATGCCATTTTCGTTGGCTCTTTCCATTCCAGCTTATAGCTGTTTATGCGGCTGAGAGCGAAAGTTCGGTTTAATGCTTAATGTTGGGTAATGACTTTTCGAGTTAAATGTTTTAGTATATATATGTCCTTATATAATCGTATTTAGTTTAAGTTAATAAGTAGTTATTGATTAATAAATTGTTTTACTTTGTTTGGATTTCTTTTTCGTTAAGTATTTTAATGGAAGACATTTTTTATACAAGTTTAAGACACAGAAAATATTCTTTTTTATATAAGTATGTATATGCTTTGCGTTTTTTTCAGTGTGAGTGAGTGGTTTTATTGTGAATATGTAGTGTTTCGAGTAATTTCTTTTTTTCTTAAGATTGTTTAGGAAGAAAATAAAATAAGATATTTTTTAAACATCGATCGATATGTTAATTCCAATGTGGTCAACATAAACATCGAAACTATTATTTCGGAGTGGACTTAAAATGATGGGGTTGAATAGCTCAAGCCGATTTATTTTCTCTTCTCGTTCCACCCAAGTTTTTATAAAAATGTATATAAAATAAATGACTATTTTCCCTTAATTTCTTGCTTATGTTTGCTTGCATTGAAACTAACAAACATTCAGTTTTTAATGCAGGCTTCCGACTAGTTGTTCGTCTTTTGGAAGTGACCCGCATATGTACACTAGTCTCTGATTTGGACTTTCTATTCGATTGGTTTCGGCTCAGTTTTTCCTTTTTTTTTTTGTGTGCTTTTGCTATTTTTACATTGCTGTCGAGTAGTTCAAGTCTTCCATTTGTTCAGTGAATTCGTTTGTGTTGTCTTTAAAATGATATAATACTTCATAGTTGTGCGTACGTAGTTGAGTGCATAATTAACCGTCGTTCTTATTTGAGTTGTACAGTAGAAAACAGGAAAAACTAATCATTATCGGTAGGAATTTTGTTCATATTCAATGTATATTCATAATATTTACAGAATCCAACTGTCGAATAGATTATTTCGATATTACATTTGATAAATTAGTTTTGCACTCGTATTTTGTATGTCTTACTCGGTAATTAGGATGAAACAAATACTTCTTGAATATCGGGAAACAAAGCTCGCGCTAGTAAGTTTCTATCTCGACTAAATCATTAATTTGAATTACTCGCTTATTGCCCACTGAATCCATGTTTAGCTATAATTGTCACTAATTTTAATTTCCTCTCCCGCAAATTATTGTCTACAAACATATAAACTCGTTAGTGTTATTTATGTAATGGTGCTTGCCTGCTCGATTTTCCGAATCGTTGAAAAACATTGTATTTTTCCCATTGGCCATTTGGCTATGCAAAATGGTGGCTGAGAAGTGGCCACTGCGTCCACTTCGGCGGCAAATCAAGTAACAGAAACTTCACATCGTATGAAAGCCAAAGCGTGCCTCCGCTTGCTCCTCTGATACAAAAATAGTCCAAACCTAATCCTCAAAAGTAACTTAGTGCTCGTATCACGCGTTGGCCAGCACATAGGTCACGACCACCATCAGGAGGTGGGCCACGACCACCGACCCGGACATGTGCAGAAGGGTGCTACCCCGCCCGCACTGCTGTATCTCGATCTCCTCCGGATGGTAATTGATGCACTTTCTGGGTCTTCGCCGCGACTCCTGTTCCTGGCCCTGTCGCCTAGTGCTGCACGCTCCTGCTTGGCCCGCAAAAAATAGCCTTTTAGTTCAATTCAGAAGCAACATTTCAAACCCACTTACCTATGACTCCAGACTCCTCCATCGGCTCGATGTCCAGTTGCTTGGACCCACATGGACACAAAGTGTCCACCACCAGCAGGATGAGATTGCTGTGCGGGATCTTCTGGACACTGAATGGCCGTTCGCAGCCAGACACATGGCAATTGGTAAGTTTTCCCTGTAAAATGATATTAGTAAATTGTGAACTTTATGGTCAGTAAGCCACTCACCTTCAGAGGATTGTTTTGACCTCCCTGTATTAGTCGTTCGGGCTGGAGCATGTAGAGATCCGTTCGCAGGTCGCATCGTCTGGCATTCTGAGGGTCCGGCGCAAATCTTGGTCCTACATGGGGCTTGTGTTGTCTAGGTGGTGGTGTCGTATACTCCTGAATTATTCAAGAAAATATAAAAATCTAATATATACATTAGTGCCATATAATTCTCTTACCACATCGGCTGTGGTGAAGAACTCATCCATTTCCTGATCCACTGGCAAGTTGTAATCATTTTCCTCCGGTTCGTATTCATCTGAATAGTTGTTTTCCATAAAGATGACGTCCTCGTTATCATACGTATAATCATCCTGTGGCCAGGCTCGCAAGGCACTCGGCATAAGTGCCAACCAGGCAGCGCTCAAGGCCACCAAGTGGTTGAAGAACCAGGATGCGATACGATTAGGTTTCATTATTCCACCAGCAGCTGTGTAGGGATTATCGGCATCGGAACAGACTCCCTGGTAATCGTTAACCGTAACCCGTTTGTAGATGCGATCCTGGACCAAGGAATCCATAATAGTGCCGTCTATTTGTCCAAAGAACTTTCCAGTGTGTTCCATCTCCTCGGAGATTATAACAAAGCCACTATTGTCTAGGACATAACAGTCGAGATTGTCCGAAGCGCAAGTTCTTTTGCATCCCGTCATCCCAGTGCACTGAAAATTAAGGCACTTTGTATTATACAAAATAATTTGTGAAATGTCTAGACTTACTGTGGAAGTAATATTAATAAAGTGTTTGGCTAGCGAGTCATGCTGGAACTGGAGACCCACAACGGCGGCGGGTGCCTTGTGGCCACGGTGCTCCACGAAGATAGCATGGGACGCCGTGACCAGGGTGGCGTTGGACTTGATGGCATAGCCAGACCCGAAGGGGACACTATACACGAAGCTGTCAGGCTCCACGGTGTGTTGGTCGATGGCACGCTTGTACCAGGAAGTGTCCATGGCCCGCACATTATCCTCGCTGAAGTGACTGTAGCATAAGAACCGAGGAATTAATAATATTGAAAAGCGGACTTGTTGTAGACTTACGGTTCGGGGGTATCTTCGGGCCTCTTAATGTGATCGATCCAGCGGAGGAGACCCGACCGCGTCCCCACAAAAGAAGTGGCCACCACAAACTTTTGATAACCTTGCCTGAGAATAAACAATGAAAAATATTAGAGTCGAGCATTGGCACATATTTTTTAATTTGGGGCAGCATTTCTAGGGGATTCTTTCAAGCCTCTATGTAGACGGTCCTCTAAGGTGGCTGCTTTGCTTAAATACCAATTCCATTCATATTACTCTTCCATTTACCTCTTCAAAATTGCCATCAATGTGGCGATTGGACTATAGAAAGGTTTCATATAAGATTTGTGCATTTAGTTAA
Organism: Drosophila ananassae; assembly: GCF_017639315.1. Classification (NCBI taxonomy): domain Eukaryota; kingdom Metazoa; phylum Arthropoda; class Insecta; order Diptera; family Drosophilidae; genus Drosophila; species Drosophila ananassae. The sequence continues at coordinate 28,122,560 of NC_057930.1, forward strand.
AAATTGCATTTGGTTAAAAAAATTATATAAATCATTTGCAGTGGAGAAAACATTTTCAATTATTCATAATGTGGAAGGTGCAGATATCGCGCAAATAATTATTAAATATATATATTTTTTTGTTGCATAAAGAAATAGAGTGAGGAAATATATGCGGAGAAAAAGTGATGTTTGTGCTTTAGTAATATTTTTCAACAAAAAGATCTATCAGAATTGAGTTTAGCATAAAAATCATAAGGCGTGGTTAAGTTTAGGAAATAAACGATCCACAAATAAAATAAACAATGCCGCATGTACACGACATTATTGATTAATTAAGCCCGGTACTTAAGATGAAATATATGGCAAGTCAATGTTTTGCCATAAAAGTACCGGGTATAGTAATAATTTTTTTTGTTCTAAATAATAAAAAAAATATTTGATATTTCTAGACATGCCATGTTGGGTTACGCTTTCAATACTAAACTGAAGACCAAAACTTACTGCTTGTCCTCCTTGCCGTTGGAGGTGCCCGTAGTGTTCCGGTCGAGGCCATCGGTGACCATGGCGTCGCGCACCAAGCTCTGGATAAGGGTTCGATCGCAGAAGTAGGGCTCAGCCTTGCGAGATCCCTGAGAGTTTAGGTGCTGCGACCCAAAGTGGCTTGAGCCGGGTGCATTGCCGTTTGAGCCACTGTGCATGTTGTGGTGTGGTTGCGGTGACTTGGGTCGAACCTGTATGAGATCGGAGTTGATAAACAGAGAACCCCGAGCAAAACAGTTGACCCTGGTGAAGAGCCACCTCTCTAGACAGATTGCTTACCGACATCCACTTCCAACCAGGGCGTCCGGCGCGAGCCAGGAAGTGCAATACCTGCTCTTCTGGTGACCCAAAGCTGGGTTCTTGATCTCGCGAAGAGTATTCTCCAGAACTCTCCCGCTCCTTCTCCAGATCGCTGACACTATTGTACTCGCAGTACACCCAATCAGGATGTACGCGCCAGTTGTCTCCCTTGAAGTATTCCGTAACTGAAGAGAAATTACATTGAAAATTCGAAGTATAAGAAAAGCTAAGCACTGGTCTCACCATTGTTACGGGAATGCCGAATTTCCTGCTGGGAGACAAACTCATGGCTACCGTATTTCTCCGGGAGCACAATAGCAAGCGTGAAGGGCGTGTCCTCGATGGGTCCGTAGAAGTAGCGATGGGTTCGAGTGGAGACGCGTTTGGACTCATCGTAGTGATTCAGAACGGTGAACTCCGTTTCTCCCTCCTTAGGTCGGATCATGTCGCCGCGCATCTGTTGAATGAAATGGTTATTTCACCACAAAAGAGTAAATATTCGTTACACTAACCTCATTAAGTAAGTTTTTGTTCATCTCCACTATCTCGTGATCGTTTCCGACCTCCGTTTCCGGCAGTTCCAACTCCGTGATGTCGACCGAGGCGTACTTGGGCTTCAGCTGATCGATGTACTGATTGCCATCACTCAAAGGTCGCAGGTCCGGGTGATACAAGACACGCCCATTATTATCGACGATAAACGAATAGCCATTCGGTCCTAGCTTGTGCTGGGGGATGACCTTGCGGATCTCCTCGATGGGCACATCGGTGCCCACCACACCCAGCAGATTGGCAACGCGAACCGAATGGTTCCGTCTATCGAAGACCGGAGTTGAAACTGTCGTCACCAGGCGTCGCTGGTACTCTGAGTCCCGGCCGAGTCCGCCTGATTTTCCGGCCACAAACACCGGGCTCCAGTGCACCGGATGATCCGCCTGGTACATGATCATCGGACGGGCCATCACCAGTGCGTAGTCGATAACTTTGCGGCGGGCCTCCTCATAGTCGTTGATCTGCACGAAGAATCCCTTGTTGGAGCACGCCATGTCGTGCAAGTTGCTCCTGCTGCCGGAGTCACTTCCTATCAGGTATGTGAAAATCCTCACAGGCATGTGGGGCCAGTTGTACTGCTTGATCACGTCCTTGTGCGACTCCGAGGTGCTCTCTGTAATCAACATGATGGCCTGGTTGCACTGGCTCCCAACTCCCGATTGGTTGTACTACGAGACAGAGGATTAGCTCCTGGACTTCAACCAACTATACAAAAGATATACCTTATGCAGCAAGCTGAACGCATACTCCAGTCCCGCCGTAAAGTTAGCCGTGTCCTGCAATTTAATGGCCTTCACCGCAGACTTAATCTCCTGAATGTTGTCGGGTGTGGCCCGAACCATGCGATCCTTGAAGCACGGAACCGGAGTCTTCACCACCTCCGAGAAGGTGATGAGGTTCACAAAATCGTCTTCGCCCAGAGTGTCCAAGATATTGAAAGCAGTTGCCATGCCCAGGTCAAAGGACTTCTCGGACATACTCGAAGAGGCGTCCAGAAGAATCATCTAAGAGGATGATACGATTTAAAATATTCCAAAGAATGTGATAAAGATTACTTACAATATCCTTGGGCGATGAAGCAGCCTGCACGAACCAATTGTGGGTGCGGAAGTCATGGATTAGCTTGCTGCCCTTAGAGCCCTCCGGGGGCCAGGCAGTGCCCGGAAAGCGGCGCAGGAAGCCCGTGGACGAGCCGAAATATTGCCAGGATAGTGCCGGATCTTGCTCTAAGTTGTTCTGGAAGAGCGGGTCCAAGTGGGCGCTCCACTGCAGCGCCGACTTCACGTCCGCCGCCTCGTCCAGATCGACACCGTGGGGCACCAGAATCGAACTTAGACTGAGATTGACTGGCAGGCGCTCAAAGCGCCGCATGAACCGGATGTCCATGTGCCGGGCTCCGTCCGCCAGCTTGCCGTCGGCGTTGTACTCGTTAATCCGCCGGGCATCGTAGTGCTGTTGATTGCCCGAGGGCGACTCCCCTTGTCCCTGGCCCTCCAGTTCCGAGAGGGCCGCCTGCTCGGCGGAGTCCATCAGGCGCTGAAACGGTTTTCGGTTTAATTCAAGTCTCGGCAATAATTTGAGGGTGGGGCTGTGGGCGGAGTGTTGGAAAAGTTTCCCCGCTTTATGCAATTTATTCTCTCGGAAAGGACTTAAATTGCATAAAGCGAAGGAGTTTCTTTGCCACGTTCTGTTTTTCTTTGCTCAACTTGGGCCTGAGCGTGGGCATGTGGGTTGTAATTCAAAGCAAAGGTTCAAACACAATCCGTTCTCTCAAAAGTATGCAACCTTCTCTGATTATTTATTAAAGTAAATGTCAAAAAAGTAATAAATTTCAACTTAGATCCATAAGCAGAAGTAAAGTATTTTAGAGAAGTCAGCTATTCCGGAACATCACTCGAAAGCCTGTCAAAATTTTAGTCTGGAATTTGATCAAACTATTTCAACTTGAGTTTGAAACTTTCTACGATTATGTGTTTTAGCTTAATGCGAATTTCAATATTTTCATAACAACTTGAAAATAGCTTGAATATTTAATCGCATTCCAATGTAGCCACCCAAGACCCAACAAATCACTAAAATTCTGTAGAGGATTCTGCAACTTGGCACACAAATTATTTTCCAAAGTTTGACTCGGCTCCCGCAGTATTCTTTTCATAAGACGCAAACAAGAACTTTAGCTGCAGCGAAATTAGACCCGGAGACGGGGACGGAGCTGGAGTCGGGCTGGAGGCGCAGACACGAGAGGGGGCAGACACCCTCCCCAAAGGAGGACAAACACCTGCAGTCATAAACACAGAGGATGAGCCAATTGCACTCCCAGACGCGCCTGGGGAGCAGGGTGGATGCTGGAGGAGTGCCTGGGTGACCCGAAGACGCTGCCAGAGCTGCCGTGCCACGCTGCATGTGGGTGCATTGAAATACTTCAACTAGTTTGGCACAATGGTAAAGAGAAGCTTAAAAACAGAATAAAAACTGAGCTGGAAACTCTCGCACGTAGACTTCGAGTCTGGGGAAGATTTCAATGTAAATTGGTTGCCGTTGGGCCGAAGCTGGAGCCACGGGAATGTGTCAGCGGCTCAGACAAATAGCAGAAGACTAAGAAGATGTGCTCCGATAGGAGATGGCGAAGTGGAGAAGAAAGTTGTTGCGTTGAAAACTTCATTCCAGGTGGGACGCCGGCTTCCAAGTTTCCCTTCACAAGCCTCTAATTTATTTGCACATTTTTCGAGCGTTCAAATTAGTTAAGGACTCTTAAAGTTTTGGCCGAAAAGGCGGGAAGCGTCAGGCTAGTTAGGGCATTAAGTAATAAACATCCAAAAGTGAGTCAATGGAGGGAAGAAAACTATGTGAGTAACTAAGGAAAAATGGTAGAGTTCCTATCGAATTTCGTTCTTGAAGACCGCAACTTTTTTTGAAAAAGGTTGGGAAATTCAGGTTAACACTTCTAGATTGCAAAATAGGAGGCAAAATTGAAACTTAAGTTGAATATTGTAGCCTTATATGTTTTAAACACAGGGAGAATCTTCAAACTTATCACCCAAGTCAAGCTAAGTAATGCTCTCGTGTAAATAATTGCGACATTGGTAGTTTCTCTGTTCGACACAACTCGAGACGTAACATGGACAAGAGAATTATGAAATACTTCATGTATATTTTTCTACAATATTATGCACTTATGGAAGGTCGTGGCAGCGTAAAAATGTCTCCGACTCAGAAAGGGTTGCATGCAGCACGGGGGTGCCGAATGGGTTGTTGGGTTGTGCTAGGTGGTGTGTGGGGGTTCGAGGGGGAGGGCCCTGAGCAATGCCCTCTCGCACACAATTCTCATTTGACACCAGCTGGCTTCCCTCTCGCTCGACTGTGCAGCTGTCGACATCTTAACATTCAAAAGCCAACAATGACAACGACGGCTAGGAGTGGGGCTCAGGCCACGACTGCACACCAAAAAATAGCAAGCAAAGTTTTTCAAATTATTTAAATATTAATAAAAGTGATATTCTCGCTAAGGATATAGAAGTATTTCTTTATTTTCTAGAAGTTATTACTTTCTCTCTATTATTATTTTCTAGAAGCTGCCTAGTTTACCAATGATTTCTTTGTGTGTACAAGCGAGACTGTGGCAACCTGCTCAAATGTCAGCGGTGCAGTGTCTGAGCTCTGCCGGAATTAGCAAAATGCAGCTACTTTCACGCAATTTGTTCGCAAGCCAAACGGCGAGGGGCTGGGAATGTGAAGGACTCTGGGCGTTGGCTAGAGCAACAGCCTCAAAGTATGCTGTGGAAAAATGCTCGGTAAAAAGAACCCGCGTTGACCATTTGCCAAGTCAAAAGCCAGAGCCAGCCGAGTGATTTTCTCCCCATTTTTTTTTTTTTTCTGCAGACTACCCTAACCCATTCCTATCGCTGCTGTTCGTCTTTCCTTTAGAAAAAGACTGGATGTGTGTTTAAGCTACGATTTCTGTCTGCCTTAAGACTTTTCTTTTCCCAGGACTCGGATTGACTTTTTCTCTTATTTTTCTTTTAGAGATTTTTTTTGGTTGCTCAATATATTTGCCAGCTGAATAGACGTGCCAAATGTTGAGGCAATAAGTTTTTCAGCCAACAGAGAAATTTATATTACGTTTTAATATGAGTTTGGCAAAATATTTCACGCTTTAACGATGTCACATCGAAGGAGGGATTTCAGGCGAGAAATTTAAATGAGTCGCCCCACTCAACTACCCTTCTCTCTTGTAAAAAGTAATGCATGTGTGCATTTTCTCCTCTGGCACTTTCTGCGGTGTCTGCTCTAAGGACTTTAATCTCTTTCTTGTGTTCGAGGTGCAAAGCAGTTGTACTGTGCTTCTCTGACTATTTCCAGTAAGAGTTGTGGTTTGAATAAGTTTTCTAAGCCTTCTTGAGCCGTAACTTTTTCATTCTTCTCGTCTATTTTCTATACATCTACTTGCTCATTGCGAAGACACTTCAATAATACACTATTTGATTTTAAAGATTGACTTGTCGCCGCCATTTGCCGTGTCGTGAAATCAAAAATGAATGCTTTTAGTGCGAGCACACGTTGTTGCATGTTTCTATTTAATACAGCCGAAGAGCTTTTCAATATACCAGCGCATGTACACACTACGCCCTATCCCTCATCCCCACAGTGCTTATGCCCGCCCCTCGCACAATGTCAACGTCAAAGTGCAAGTGGCATTATAGCAAAGAAGTCAACAGCATGGAGGAAGCGGGCCTTGAGCGGTGGGGGCTGAGTGCGAGGAGGCCAACGAGCCGAGCAGACACACTGAAAGGAGGCGGGACAAAGGGCGTGGCAGTGCGCTTTTTTGCCATTAAATGCAATTTTAAAGTCAATTTTAACTGGGAAGTGAATGCAAATAAAGGCTGTCAGCAACAGGACACAGCGATTAGTGAGAGTGCTGGGCTGAGCGGGCCGGGCTTAAAACTTTATGTTGCTGTTGCAAGGAAAAGCAGCAGCATTGACAGGCGTTGATAGAAATCGAATTAGCAGCGGCGATTGAAACATTTTCCGAGCAGGGCGGCTAGATGCAGGAGGGGCTCAAATTATTACGCATACGCCCCGTCTCTGAAAAGGAAGGAAGGGAAAGCATGTGGAAGCGGTGGCCTCGGGGTAGTGGAAAAAAGAGATGCCTGCATACGAGAGGGCGCTGGTGTGTGCGTGTGTATATTTGTGTGTGGCATCTGCAGTTGCCTTTATGTTTACAGGCAATTAGCATTTTATTGCCGCTCCAAACAAAAGGCAACTGCAGGTGCCCATGCGAATGATGCGAGGCCCATGGGGAGCCAGGGACAGCAGCGGCGAAATAGAGGCCGGAGGAGCGAGCAGTGCACACTGAGAGCTGACTATGACGTTGATGGAGGTGGAATCCAAGAGCAGCGAAAGGGACAGCATGGGGGCGGCAGGTGCTCGCCTGGTCGCACACGAGTTGCTTTTCATTATTTTTCATGTTCGACATGAGCGCAAATTGTCGGCGGCAGACGAGCCCGGGCAGTAGACTGGTAGTTGCCAGAGCCAGGCTCGATTCTGTGGATTATATTCTGTCAAATTGATTTCATGAAAAATAATTACTGGGTCACACCCGCACACTCACTGGCATACATTTCATGAATATAAAACCAAATATACTGCAGGGAATTAACAGTTTCATCAAGGACTCGGAATATTTTACAAGAAAATGTACAAAATTTGAAGTATTTTGTTGGCAATCAAGCTTTGGTTTAGGAAAACATATATTCATTACCAATCCTCGAAAGAAGCTATTAAAATTCGAATACTCGGCGTGTGCCTCAATTATTTGTTTATTTCGTCACGTGTCTCGCATATACGCTATAAAACACGTTTCAATTAACTGAAACGATTGGTTAGCTCGTACTAATTCGCTGAGAAACCGTAAGTTTTATTAACAACATTTTTATGGAGCTTCCAAACATGGGCCTGATACCAAAATCACATCAACACATCAACACGAGCTTTGGCAATTCTATCCAGTTTAAACAGAGTTCATTGACCACCACCAGCATTTTTTAAATTTAAGAGCATTATATTGTTTAGTTCATACACTTTAGTACACACTTAAATTATGGTTATAAACATAAGAGTAGGTTGCAGAGCACAGTAAGGTGAAGGTATTATCCTCCGCGACGATGCTGCTGCTGAACACAATTCAACAGCGAATTCACATCTTTCAGGTCGATGACTAGGTTGCCGTTCTGGGAATAGAAGCCTCCGTTGCATCCCTGGGGTGCGGCCAAACAACAGCCCACAATCAGACAGCTAATCAGCAAAAGAAAAACAAAGGCCGGCGATTCCATTCTCAAGCGAACTGTTCGATGCAATCAGCAAAATAAAACTGCCTGGTCAGATCGGCTTCCGAGCGAGATTATATGTGCTTCAAACGAAATCGGGAGATTCCCAGAGACGAGATTCGCAGCGTAATGCGCAGATATAGTATATAGTAGATATAGTATAGAAGCATCAATTACCGGGCCAGAAACGGGTCCATCACTGCCGCAATCGCACAGACCTTTCAGCTCTAAACTCGTTGGTGAAATTCCCGATTATAACTCTCATTGCGGATTTAATATGCTATTGAAGCATACTTGCTACCAATATATTATTTCTGCGAGCTCCCTTTATGCGACGCCCCTGCCCGTACTAAGCTTGTTATTTTGCTTTAATCTAAACATGTGTCTAAAACCTGTATCTTATATATGGCAATAATAACCTGGGCATCGCCCTTTAGTCGGTCTTAGCCCGATACTTGGAAATTTTCTTTGGCAATTTTAAATACTTCCTGGTGCAAATTTTCTTACAATAAATTTCCTAATTTTTTATTTGAAGACAACAAATGGAAAATAAGTCCATAGGATGGCGCTTAGTTATAAATATTTAAGATTAAATATCATGAGAAATAAACTACATTTAAAGTGGTGTAATATATTTTTATCGAACCCTTACATACCAAAAATCCTTATTATGAAAAATGGTAAGATTTATCGTATGAATAAAATAAGACCATTTTGCATACATAATTTTCCTTTTTTGGGGAAATGCCTCCATTTTTTCCTATCGCTGATTTTGCTCCTGGCTGTTTTTGATGTTGCCACGTCTGTTTTTGGTATTCGTGTAGGTTGATTTTTAATTAATGGTGCTTCGTATGCGTTTTGCGTCATGGCCAAAAACTTCCGGCTAACAGAAGGGAGCGAAAGCTGCGGCTACTCTGTACTGGGCGCGTTTGTGTGCCGGAGACCGAAGGGACAGCATCTGCGTATCCTGGACGGATGCGAGTATGTGCGTGTTGTCCACAAGGAGTCGTTTGCAAGGCAAACAAACCAAAGCAAAAAATGCTCACCACACACCAAACAAATTTAATCGATATTTTGCGGAAATCATAAAAAATTATTTATGTATACCCACGCACTCGGATGCCAGACCATAAAAGCCTGACCCATGCGTTGATTATAACATTTAATTGTTATTCAGCTCTTATTAATGATGACTGTACCCACGAGTGTGTGGGTATACTTAAGGACTCGCTTCGTGCTGTAAATAATTTCATAATTAAATTAAATGGTTGCGAGAAGTTGATGTAGTAGACATACTGAGCAATTCGCCATTAGGAGCCCAGAGAAAACTTTCTCGCAGATGAATGGCCTGACAGCGAAGACGAATGTCAAAGGACAGAGGCAGAAGCCTGGAGCGAGAGAGAGGGCAAGAGGGCCAGAGGAGTGGTACTTCATGAAGGGGGATGGGCTGACAAGCTAAGGAGACACTTTGCCAAAACAATCAATCAAAACGCCCAGCTTAAAACGCAGTAAATCGGTTCAGTTTTCCGAAGAGCCATTGACATTTATAGCGCGTAGAGGCCGTAACGATTATAATTTATAAAAACTTTTCCAAGTGACAAATGAAATGGAATATCTAGACCTGAGAGTGTCCTAAAAGAACTAAATTCCTTTTTAAATAAATTAAATAAGGAAAACAAGTCTTTAACAGTGGATCTGTGGAACAATTTCTAAAAGACAATTTCTAAAGTTGAGATAAGTACTCTATAGATACTCTTTGAATATAAAGCACACACACATGTTTGTATGTACATATTAAACTGATTGATTGGCCCTATCGATAAACCACTGTGTAATCCATTGTGGTCGGTAAAATTCACCCGGAGTGCCAGAGAAGTTCACTGATTCGCGGGACACTTCGTGGAGCCACAAAGAGAGACAGACCGCAAGTACCACAGAAAGAAGGCGCAATGGGAGTGCGGTGAAAGGGGGGCATGGCAGCTCATCCTTGGCCAGGACGAGCGCCTGGCCCCGTGACAGCGCTGAGCACGCACTCGCAGCAGCTGCGGGCGCCATCAAAAACTTGTGCTTGTGGCAGGGCGTACTTTAATTTCAATTTGTCGCCGACCTCCGCGCCACCGCCACCTCCACTCCCCCATCGCCACCTCCGGGCAACGGGGACAGCCTCACCGCCGGAATGAGACTGGCCCAGCGGCAATTTATTGTTTTCCACTTTACGCCAGTGTCCCACTAGAGAAGTTGTCCCGTCCACTTGTTATTGTTTTGTTGTGTTTTTTAGTGCCCTGCTCGAATTGGAGGTTCTCCCATCGCCATTTTCCCGTGAGCTTTAAGCAATTGAGCTACTTGTCAATCGCGGACACATCCAAAGGAAACAGGACACCGAGGAAGTCACAGTGAAAAAAACATTATAACTAATATTCTGTTGACCCACTAAAGGAAGATAGTTATTTGTATTCCTGCAAAATCATGAAGTTGCTCACGCCAATAAAATATTATTCTTGATGAAAAATTAACTTAAAAGAGTGTATTTTTTTATGTGTAGAAGGGAAGGGAGCCCCCTTAGTTGGTATGACAATGGATCCGGGGGTATACACTTACCATGACAGCATTGCGCTTAAAATCCATAAAGTTCTTCACCTCAGCGGCCAATTCTCGAAGCAGGATAATCCCATCCTTGCGTTTCACTTCGATGTCGTTGTCCTTGAAGCGCTGAAATGAATAAAAAATAACCAGAATCGTCAGATACACAATTCTCAGTACATTTTATTGCGATAAACTATATAACTGATGGGTGATTCGAATTTCGAAAGCACAAAAAAGGGTTCAAGGGTTGTAAAACTTTTGCGTTTTCTTATTGCCCAACATAAAACGGTGGTGTACTTCGGGAGTGGGAATTCGCGGGGCAGAGAGTTGTTATGGCTTCAGGCAGTTCTTAAATTGATATTAAATTGATTTTAGTACATCTTATTAATTTAATTAGGTTTTCATTAGCTACACACTGAGAGAAGTGAGTTTGATTCATACTTTCGACATAGCTGTCTTAAAGGAACATAGGTTAAGTCTCTTGAGCTTGCAACACTGGGATATAAGTATAATTAAATTTCACATACCATTGCACTATCCCCCGCTACAGACACACATACAGCCCTCATTCCAATTGGCAGGAACTTGCCACAAACTGAAGAGGGACACGCACACATTCTAGTTTCAGATTGGAGCAGCAGAGACACGCGTTTAGTGGCCAAGTTAATGGCTTCAGCATTTTGTTTTGATTTCAGCCCGCCCACCCACTCATAACATACTGTCACACTCACGAAGATGCCTTTCGTCCTTATAATGGGTTTCCCATTGAACGTGTTGTCGTTTGTTTTAATGGAAAATTCTGATGAGTTTTCGTTCTGTGCTCTTCTGTTCTTTTCCTGATGAATTCCACAACCCATAATCATCGACACCAGAGGCAAATGCATTTTATGACTTTTTCATGCATTCGAGTGCCACAAATTAGCAATTTGGAAATTAAGTTATTTGGGGGTGTGGCCGTGCTCCATTTCAAATTGTCACTCTTCAACGCAACTGTCAGTTAAATTATATTTCTGCCCGTCGCATTTGTTATCATCAACGTCATTGCAACGAAAGGAAAAAGAGGTGTCAGCGCGGACTGGGGGTGGAGGGGAGAAGGGGAGAGAGGGAGAGAGGGAGGGGCTGGCAGCAGCACAGAGGGCGTGCGTGTGTCTCCAGCGAATTAATTAGAAAACTTTTCTTAACTGATCCGGTGCCAGAAGGACCAGCAGTCGGAAAACAGAGGAGTGCTCAAAGCAGCTTGGGCAGAAAAGAATATGCTGCTCAGCTACGAATATGCACATAACTACATTCATACATTTTTCCATTAGGGTGGTTCCTTAAACGATTAAAAAAGCTTTTCCAAAATATCATAATCTTCTCTATACGAAGTATTATCCTGAAGTTGAAACCGACAATCAGTAATATCACTCATACGCAGTGTGATCAGAACTGCTTCTTATGCCTGTAATATTTATTGAATTTGCTAATAATATAAATTTTCCATTTAATATATTTTTGAAGAAGTTTTCCTTAAAATATATATGGGATTGAACACGGGTCGTATGAGTAATTTTCTGAGAATCGTTTTAAAAACGCGCATACGCACTGTTCTCAATAACTAAAATTTTTTATTCAAAGACAACATATATACTTAATATTTTCTTTAAATCTAAGCATTAAATATTAAAACATATTGCAATAAATATATAGAATAAATTAAAACTTGTATTTGGTTCAAAATAGCGGGGCGTTTTTCAGCGGAAAAATTTTAGTTTTTCGTCTATTATTTTTGCCAATAAACTTTCAAGAGGACCACCCTAATGCCCATATATACATTCATATAAAAGGATATAAATACGTATTTGTGTGGGTACGTTCACCAGAGACATTGCAAATATTTGTGGCTTGAGCCAAAACCCAACCATGTACTCTCCGTGTGCTTGGTCTTGGCATTGTGAATATGTGTGCCGTCGCAGAACTAAAACTGTGAGGAGAAAACTCTTTGAGGCATTCATTAGTTGGCTAAAGAAAATGTCAGCCACACAAGTTAAAAGAAAAAATGAGAGTTTTGCTCCACATCACCCTTTGTCTGTCATGGTTGTAATGCCATTCAGCATTATAAATTTTACACGAGGATTTCGAAACCTCTGAAATCTTGTCTCCTGACTGCGCTCGACTCACACATAGCTCTTTTCGACTTTGGAAGCCCTAAACGATGGCATTGGATGGACATTTGCTAAATGGCTACTTGGCTATTGACTTTTGCAGCGAAAGTAGGATTGCAAAGCAGTATATTTTGGTGGTTTTTCAGAGACTTAAAGATTATCGACACGCTGTAATTGATGACTTAAAAGGCAATTGGATATCAATCCAGAACTTGGACAATATAATTGTAATAGTTTTCGAAATAGTGGGGCTTTTCGCCGAGGATGATCTAAGCATTCGCCTATTGAAACCCAATAATTAACAAAAAAGAAATTGGAAATCGCTAAATGTAACACAAAAGACGACGGTAATTAAAAAGATGTTGAGCAACAAGCCGCATTGTACTAGAACAAAAAAACCATATTCTGTATGTACATGGAGGAATCTTGCCACGGCTAGGTGGCAGTCTCTGCGGTGGCCTCGCCCACAAAAACCTCACACAACTTTTATGCGATGGCAACATTTTATAAAGCAATTTCAACGAGAGAAGCATCGAAATGCAATGCACGCCTGAAAGATGAACGCGTGTGTGTGTGTGGGGGTGAGAGTGTCCTGCCAGGGGCGGGTGGTGTAAAAACTATATACAATATGTATACAATATGGGTAGCACTCGAAGCTAAGAGCGAGAGGCACAGCGGCCATAGAAAGTTTTTCATTTTGCGGTTGACTCTGGAATTCGAAAATGTTGCGCAAGGCGGAGTCCTGCACTCCCGTTCGCCGCCCTTCCCCCCGGGCGGGTCGGGGTGCGTATGCAGCTGGCACAAAACTTTAAGTGGAGCAAGGACACCCGAGGGGGCGGTCATGGGGCAGCGCTGGAAGAGAGTGGAAATAAGGAGCATTCCTGAGCTTTGGCTTCTGCTCCCGTTGAATTCTTGCGCAAGTTAAGAAGCTTACGCATGCAGGAGCAAGATTCAACAGCAGCTCCACCCCCACCTGTACACTAAACAAAAATTATAATTTTAAGTTATTTTTCAAACCGAATTTATTATTAATGAATCATACTACTGCCTTTTCTTCACCTTCTTGGTATGTTCTTTAAATTTTAACGAACTAAACTTTGAACTAATTTTGATTTTAGATTTCAGTGTAACGCTTTACATAACTGGGAGTCCCGACTTCCTCTGGTATAAATGATTATGCACCAAAGTGCCCTGGCAAGTCGGGAAACCAGAGCCAGTCCTTGCCATGGTCTTGTCTGGAAATGCGCTAATTAGATTTTAATGAAGATGTCGCTGGCATCCCTTTACTCGTGTTCCCGTCCCAGCCTAATAGTTGGCTTCTCATCTGGAAAAGGAGTAGCCCTGTCTCGCATCGACGCACATGTTAAACTTACAGATTTCTTTCGCAGTTTCGTAGTATTCAATGAACACTTTTTGTGTAAAACAAACATTTCTTGTGGATGGTATAAATCGAACATCGTGTGACAACCTCTTACCAGTTAAGCCCCAAAGTGTGTTGGACTTAATATTTAATTTACCGAATACTTTCATTAGGCATAACACCCAAAACGCCCAGAGCGCCCCACTTAACATTTGTTTGCCGGCAGCTGTATGTCATACTCGCATTTTCGCCACCAAACGACAACGACAGACCCAAATATTTGCATAGACAAGCACTGTCTATATGCATACATTTATAAGGCTCTGCGTATATAAGCTTATATGTATTAAGCAGATATGCAGGGCTCTGTGGGTCTGCAGCCCCGTAATGCATTTGGGACCCCACAAAAGCCAATGGAGTAGCCCCATGAAGGAGTTGAGTCTCCCTTAGCCTTTGGGGAGACCACACCGCTCTCATCCCGAGGCCCTCAAGTGCGTCGCCGAGTCGTCGCCTTGATTTACGATTAGTCTCTTTGCAGTCCGCAGTACTGCTCGCCACACACTTAGTTAGCCAAACACACAAAACCAACTCGATCTGTCTACTCCAAACTTCACGCCCCAGCTTTCCCTACGCTCAGTCCCCACCCTCTGACCGCTCGGTGCTTTACAAGGCCTTTGTATTTTCCACTAAATTCAGGAGCGAGGGAGGCACACGCTTACGTGTGTATGGGAATCGGGACTGTTCTCAGAACTGCCATAATGAAAACTTTAAACTTTGAAAATATTAAAGCAAACGACAGCACGTTTGGCTTGAGAGAAGTATAGCTCATTATTTCGGACTACGTGCAAAGTGAGAAAATGTCCTTTCGCCAAAAAACAGAAAGTAGAAGAGGGTATCGTTGTCACAATTTTAACTTTAGTTTATCCCACATTTAAATTATTAAAAATTTGTACGCGAAAGACTTAACAAAGTGTCTCTGAAGTGGGCTATGTCCTCAGGTCCTGACTGGCTAGTTGATAGGCCATAGAGTGACTGTACCTCGTTGGAGGCTTCATCTGACTGAACAGCATATTTCACAGCTTAGGTAGATACTTTTTTTAGCTAGTCAACGCTAAACGCCAACGGCACACGGAAAATAAAATAAATGAATATGCGCCACGCAGAGGCATTCCACACACACTTTCCCACCTAACCCCTCGACCCCACCGCCCCCGCGGCACCTCATTCGTGGCAGCCATTTAATCTTCAGGTTGTTTTTGTTGTCCTGCGACGCCTTTCGCATAACTGAACGTGTACGCTGCATTTGTTTTTCATTTTATTATGCTACTTTAAAATGCCAAGCGAACAACAGAGGAAGCTAAGCAAAATGTGAGCGAAACAGAAAAAAGGACACGGCGCGTAAGCGAGGGCGGCGAGTAAGGACATGGACCGCACCCACAGACTTTGTCCGCTTTCCTTTTTAATGTTTTGGGCACAGGATTCAATTCAATGGGAGAACAAAAAGGAGCGCAACAATAAGATGACGTTGAAGATGAATAATTCTATTAAAATATCCGCGCTGACATGCCAATATTTCAAATATAGTAATAAAAACGTTGTTGAAAGAGAGGGCTCAGGAGAAGTCATTTGCGTTCTTTGTCACTTATTAATAGACTTTAAACAAATTAGCTATATTTGCACAACACCTAGGAGTTTACTCCTATATTTTGTCGTGTCAATAATTTAAAACACATACAATTTATTAGCTTTTGCTGTTAACAATAGAGTCGATGGCTGAGTATTAAAACGAAAGGCGTTGACAGGGCTGGGGAGCTCACTCAACCACGAACAGCACAAACAAACAGACTGAAGGACAGATAAACTTTCCCATACACAAAATGGCATGACATAATGTTTGTAATGCACATACAAATGTAGATACACACAGTCACATGGGTATGTGCAGAAGTATATGCATACATATATGGAAACGCACACAGGACCGTTTCAGCCGTTCTCGCAACGCACAACGTCGCGTATACTTGATATTTAATTCAATCTGGGCGTAGGTTTTCATTTTTTCCGCCGCTGTACAGTGTCGTGTGCCTTAAATTAACACAAACAAACATTGTCAGCGACAGCAGCACCCACCACTGCCGCCGACAAAAACAACACCAACACGGGCACAACAAAAACAAAACGAGAAAAACAAAAACAACAGCAGCAAGGAAGAACAGAGCAGCAGCAACAAGGCACTTGACAATTACAGACTCAATGACAGTCACAGCCAGCAAATTTATTTGCATTTTAGCTGCCTTTCTGGCACCGACTTCGCACCCATCCCCCAACTGCTTCTCTCCTATACCTCGTCCTATATAATATCGCTGATGTTTATACACTCCTTATAATTATAACAATACTTGGAAATGGTTAACTTTAGTCTTGAATGTATTATTTTTCTATTATTATTAACTAAATATATAGGAGCTCCCTCCTAAAAAAATCCGTATACCTGTCAACTTCATTATTCATTAAAAAGTATTAAAGAGTATATAAATGAAAGACACAGATGTCTCAAACATGGATATAAGAAAGTCCCTATAAATGTAATGGCCCACACATAATCATACTCGCACAATGAAAGCACTAAGCCCACTAGCTCATGTACGGCTGATTAAACGCGAAAATACGCGACTGGCCAGGAGGTAGGAGGTAGGAGGATGGGAGACGTGCCATCCTTGGAATCCGCCAACATCCGCCACAGACCACGCAGTCAACCAAAGCCAAACACAGCCATGCTTATTAACATAGATAGCACCCAGCCACATACTTGCGTATAAAGTATAAGCCCGGCCAACTTCCTCCCGCCCGCACAGCCCACTTAGCCCACTGAAGGGGGTTCGGGCCCCCTCAATTAGCCCTGTTTGTGTTTAAATTGCATTAGGGACAGCGGCGGCAGACAACAAAAGCGCCAAATAAGAACGTCAAAGAAAACACGAAAAATTGACGCATTCGTTGGTTAAGCTCCGGCTAAGCCCAGCCATTCGGAGCGTTTATCGATACATTTTTTCTTATCGATAAAGTTCAAATAAGTGCTCTAAGAGCTTAACTGTATTTGTTACGACTGAACCGAGGCGGACCAACTAAATGCGAGCAGGTCGAGCGAAGCCATTAGGCAATGCGATTTGTAGACCCACATATCAGGATTATCTGATACATATGGCATAGCCATCCCCATCCCCATCCCCACTCCAGCTACCACTAATATGGATGTGCGTGCCAAGGCTGGCCATACGCCGGACACAATTACTTACATTTTTTATCTCGTTCATTTTGGTAAATTGACGTCCAAACTCCCACAGGTCGACGCCGAACTTCAAGGCCCAGTTGCGAACCCTGCAATGAAAAAGAGTTTTAATATAAATGAATAATTGATTGCGCTGCACAGACTTTAATAAGAATGTTTAATGGATGGCTCGTTACACATTCCTCAGCTAGCCCCCCAGCATGTGGCTGATTAAAAATCAATTTGAATAAATTTAATACTACGCATAAATTATTTCCGTTTAATTACGTATGCGCATACAAATCTTTCATTAAGCAATAAATTTGGGGCTGCCGAGCACACATAATAATTATCTTTATTATTATTATAAAACGAATCTCTTTGAAAATATTTGCCAACAAGTTTCGCGAAGAAAGGAAGCAAAGTCAACAGCCAGAGTCCAGCTCCTCGAGGAGCTCTGAACACAGCAGGAAAACTCATTACGAGACAGGGGGGCGAAAACTCCCAGGACCAACAAGCAACTATTGTAAAAACATTTTCCAAACATTTATAATCTAAACGCGAGAGTCGAAAGCAAAACAAAGCCAGCACAACGAGAGCTCATGAAACCGTTCAGGGGCGGAGTGCCGACAGGAAATTCCAAATAAAGTACAAGAACTCGGAATGGGAGACCGGAGTCAAGTCAGTGAAGCCAGAAAGCCAGAAAGTTGAGGCGTTGATTCAAAAAAGGAAGAATATTAAAAACAAAGCAAGGACGAGCCAGCACACCCGAAAGGCCAAGTAAAGTTGAGCCACTGTAGAGACCATGCAAAATAATGCCCCCGAAAATATTTGCACAATTTTATGGCATTATCTGCAATATCAATACGCGCCGCCTGAGTGCCGATGGGAGTGGTGCTGGTGGTGGTGGTGCGAAAGGAACCCAGAGCAGCAGTACTCTGGCAGCAGTAACCGCAGCAACGTTGCGTATACGCAATGTTGATTATGTTGAGCCGGCGGCGGGAAAACCGAACGAACGAACGAACGAGCAAGCGAGCGAGAGAAACAACAACAGACAAGGACCAAAAGGACGAGAACGAGGAAGAGGGGCGAGCTTCCCTATCTAGATACAAAATAAGCGCATGTTTATATGCTATGGCCACAATGGGCGGCACCGATACGTAGATCAGGGCAAAACGGGAGTGGCAAGGGGAACTGGAGAAGGCAGATTGCGAGCGAGGAAGTGCAACTGCAGTCAAGCAGCTACCGACAAAGTTTTATGGCTTGGGCGATGGCAAAAATGAATTTAAATTATATGAAAATTGTATTATGAACGGATGCTCCGCCGAGGAAGCCCTCACTCTCCGCCCCCCAGGCCATAAAAGCGTAAACAATGAAGCGAAATAAAGTGGCCAACAAAGTGATTGGAATTGGATAATACCGAAGTCTGGCCTACAACAAAGGGCAGGGCACTTAAAAGCCTACAACTCATAGGTTGACTGTATTGTTCTTACAAGGCTTTAAGGGCCAAGCAAAATTTAAATAATCAAATTCAACATGGACTCTACCGAAAAATATGCCAGCTATGGCACCAAGATAATGCGAATAATCCAGGAGCAGATACATCTGCCACATTCACCAACCATATAGCATGTATATGAGGAGTGGAACAATGCACAAGCGTAAACCCGAACTAAAAGCAGCTAGGAAAAACACTGAACACTGTGGCTCAAAGCGGCAAAAAGCTGAAGGGCCTTCAACATCATCTCCTTGGGCCGCAGTAGAATAGATTTTTGCCTGCTTCTTTGGAATCTTCCTTGCCGGTGGGCAGTAAAATAAAAACTAACATTTTGTTTAGCTGGGTTTTTTTGTTTCCTATCTGGCCAGAAACTTGACAATGGCTGAAACCATATACACGTGTGTGTGTGTGGGAATGAGGCTGAGAGTGCTCAGGTGTATTCGTAATGACTTTCTATTCTGCCTCAGCATTTTGAGCACGAACGAACCACGTATGTCATGCTCAAGTACCATATACATACACCCAGAGCCATCGAACTAGTTTCGTTTCATTGCCTTTTTGCACCGTTGCTCCCATTGGCCGTTTCTTGTTTGGCTTTGTCGCTTTTCACTTTTCTTGCTGGCCTGCTCAGGTGAAAATAGGCTGAGAGTCTAGTGGGCTGATGGTAATAGGCGCAGAGAGTAGGTCGATGGGCTCTTGCAGGTTGGCTTCTTTGCAATTGAAATCAATTTCCCTTCGACGCTGCCAGCAAACTTGAATGCATCTTAACAAGAATACAGCCTTTTTTGCATCAAAATGTCCTTGAGGGGATATCCTTGCACATCCATGTAGGTGACAAAATCCGCCAGGGGTGGGAGAATTTAAAATTTAAACCAGATACACAAAATTCTTCTTTAATGAGAAATACCACTCAGTCGGGAGGGGCGGGTGTCAATTGTTGCAAATTAGTTTGTCGTGTTGCATGATATCCATTATCCACTCGTATTCAGAACGGGAACGGAAAATAAAAACCAAAACACTGCGCTAGACGTCGCACTGCTGTCGCTTCAGTTTATGCTCCGTTTCAAATGCCGCTTAATGCACTTTCACTGTTTTTTGTAATAAGTACTTAGTTGGGCTCGGCTTGCTCCCCTTTTGCTGTTGATTTTGCTTCATTCGTCCATTTAAGCTGACATGGCTGTAATTAGATCCTCTCACTTACCCGGAAAGGCACCTACGTCACTTAATGCCAATTGTAATCGGCACTTAGTGGCATTAACTCCATTACAAACTCTCCGATCTTAAATCTGACTCGGATAGTTATAGATTTTGTAGTTTATCGATCGTTCATTTAGGACAGCTCCGAAAATAAATCATGTAACATCCTCGCGGAAGCAAGCTGGCCCCACATCTCTGGTGGCCTCCACTTCCTAAACTTTCTGGCCGTGGCACGTGACCCATACTCCCAATCAGTCAAGGCAGCGTTTTGACCAAGTCGAGGACCAAGAGCTGCTCGAGAGTCCTGTCGATGCGACGGCCAGCATCGGGCGCAAAGGGATGCTTAAGCAAACGAAGCATGAATTAAAATGACGATGGCGGCCACTGCAACTGAAAATGAGGCAATTGAATGGGCACGTAGAACGCGAGGAGCGAGGGGAAAGTGAACTGGCCATAAGGACGGCCTAAGAAAACCCCGTTGAGTCCATGAAGGCCAGCAAAAGAGAAAAGCTTTCGTCTTCGGCTACAATAAAGAACGAGATTTGGGTCAGTTACATCAAAAGCAATGGGCCCAGAACCAAAGTGCAGGACTATTTCCCCAACTGCTTCCAGAAGCTGAAGCCAGAAACAGGACCAGCTTCATCATCATCAACATCATCCCTGGCCAAATCATAATCGTCAAAGCTGAGCCCTCAAGGCCTCCCTCACAGTTCGTCTTGTCGTCACCCGGGCTGGGGGCTTTCCGCCTGCCAGCAAAAGTTGAAATAAATTTAATTGAATTTCTGCAGTGACGTAAAGCAAATGGCAACATGGAGGCACGACAGAAACGAGACCGAAGGACTCAATGCGGCAGCGAAAGCAAAAGTTTTTTTTCCAAATTAATAAAATTCATTGTATGCATGTGCTACAGCACATAAAAATTTGCAAATGGACAAATAAAGGCACCGGGTATGGAGCAATACTTTTAAAATTGTGAGTGCTAATGTCGTTTATGAGGTCTAGTCACATAAAAAGTGTTTCAAACATCGATACTCGACCCTACTCTTCTGACAATGGTCGTGCCTGTGCATCTATATCTCGAGGGATTATTTAATGGCTACATCCATTAGGGTCTTTAATGCGACACATAAGCCCTAACCAAGCCCAGTTGCTAAAAGTGGGAAAAGAAATTCTATTAACAAAACTACAGAAGCATCAACAAATAACTAACTAAATTTCCACATAAAAACCGTATGCCAAAACTAATTTCAATAAATAAAAGTGACATTAGATACAAGAGGGAACAACAAAAAATCACTTAGTGGCTCTGTTCCGGTTTCCGACCCCGCTTTTTCCTTGCCACCCCGCCACCCCCGCTTTTTCCTTGACAGTCCACTCCCACACCGGGCAACATTTCCAGCAGACGCCGCTTGCCCTTGCCTGCAAATGGCAGTTGGTTTTTGGGTTAATTAGCCAAGTGAGCGCTGCGGTTACGTGTGTTTCGTCTGCCCCCATCACCCGGCCACCCCGCTGCCTACAGGTTCCGAGTCGCCGTTAAAGCTAATTGCAAAATCCTATTATGTATCCATTAGATACGCACACTCTGTGTGTCAACGTACAAATAGACAGCCACAAAAATATCTCATCGCCACATAAAAACCCCCAACCCCCCTATTTCAAATCCTCAGTTTTATATTATTTTAATTGAAGAATATGTATGTTTTTTAGGAATGTTGTTTTGGAATATGTTATTTTTAGGAATGTTACACTAAAATAGGCCAAAGGAAGATAAAAAGACTTGCAAATATTAGTTATCCTTCCATGCAATTTCCACATACACGCATTTTTGACGGATCCCCAGAAAATTTAATGAAGGATATTCTAGGTTTTGATGCATTTTGAAAGAGAATCGGTGTACACATCGTTAGTGAGAATCGGATGATTATTGGCGAAGATATGGCCTTTCCTCTGGGCCATATTGTGCCCCCATGCATTTTCGATATTTCTGAAGGGGATCCTCCAGGAATTTTGATAAAAAATCTGAAAATTACTTCATTTCTAGGTTTTGATTCAGATTGAAAGAGAATCGATATACAAATCGTTAGAGGTAATCCTTTTGAGAATCCGATGATTATTGACAAAGATATGGGCTTCCTTGTGGGCCATATTGTGCCCTTCAGCATT
This sequence comes from Drosophila ananassae, assembly GCF_017639315.1. NCBI lineage: Eukaryota > Metazoa > Arthropoda > Insecta > Diptera > Drosophilidae > Drosophila > Drosophila ananassae. The sequence goes on from NC_057930.1 coordinate 28,144,467, forward strand.
TTCGATATTTCTGAAGGATCCTCCAGGAATTTTGATAAAAAATCGGAAAAATATTTCGTTTCTAGGTTTTGATGCAGATTGAAAGAGAATCGATGTACAAATCGTTAGAGGTAATCCTTTTGGGAATCGGATGATTATTGGCGAAGATAAGGCCTTCCCTCTGGGCCATATTGTGCCCCCCAGCATTTTCGATATTTCTGAAGGGGATCCTCCATGAATTTTGATAAAAAATGTAAAAAATATTTCGTTTCTAGATTTTGAAGCAGATTGAAAGAGAATCGATGTACAAATCGTTAGAGGTAGTCCTTTTGAGAATCGGATGATTATTGGCGAAGACATGGCCTTCCCTCTGGGCCATATTGTGCCCCCCAGCATTTTCGATATTTCTGAAGGGGATCCTCCAGGAATTTTGATAAAAAATTTAAAAAATATTTCGTTTCTAGGTTTTGATGCAGATTGAAAGAGAATCGATGTACAAATCGTTAGAGGTAATCCTTTTGGGAATCGGATGATTATTGGCGAAGATATGGCCTTCCCTCTGGGCCATATTGTGCCCCCCAGCATTTTCGATATTTCTGAAGGGGATCCTCCAGGAATTTTGATAAAAAATCTAAAAAATATTTCGTTTCTAGGTTTTGATGCAGATTGAAAGAGAATCGATGTACAAATCGTTAGAGGTAATCCTTTTGAGAATCGGATGATTATTGGCGAAGATATGGCCTTCCCTCTGGGTTATATTGTGCCCCCCAGCATTTTCGATATTTCTGAAGGGGATCCTCCATGAATTTTGATAAAAAATGTAAAAAATATTTCGTTTCTAGATTTTGAAGCAGATTGAAAGAGAATCGATGTACAAATCGTTAGAGGTAGTCCTTTTGAGAATCGGATGATTATTGGCGAAGACATGGCCTTCCCTCTGGGCCATATTGTGCCCCCCAGCATTTTCGATATTTCTGAAGGGGATCCTCCAGGAATTTTGATAAAAAATTTAAAAAATATTTCGTTTCTAGGTTTTGATGCAGATTGAAAGAGAATCGATGTACAAATCGTTAGAGGTAATCCTTTTGGGAATCGGATGATTATTGGCGAAGATATGGCCTTCCCTCTGGGCCATATTGTGCCCCCCAGCATTTTCGATATCCTCCATGAATTTTGATAAAAAATGTAAAAAATATTTCGTTTCTAGATTTTGAAGCAGATTGAAAGATAATCTATCTATAAAGTGTTCAAGCTACTCTGCTAAAGAAACAGTTGATTATTAGCAGTGATACAGCCTTTGCTGTCATGAAAACACATTTTTCACCGCAATTTGTTAAGCCACTTATTCAAAACAAGACAAAACACGAAAAATTGAATTAAAATGGAATAACTACTATTTCCATAAGCACTTATCGTTTGGCAGGAAATAAAATAAATTTTGGATGCAACATGGAGCCTGGGGACTTGTGGAAGCATTCTGAACAGAATAACAAATTTACAATTAATTTCCTGTTCAAGGAAATTGCCAACATGTTGGGCGAACGCATAATTGAGAGTCTCGGTGTGGGATGTGGGGTGCCTGATGCGGAATGATGAATAAAACTTACTCATTGTGTGGTATATCCTCGTCCTGATCTCCGACAGCACCAAATATGTGCATTTTGAATATTAGCACGCCCAGCACAATGGCCACAAAGCAGCTCCAGTGTTTGCGCTCCATTTTGTTTGTTTTACCCGTTCGTGTGCGTATTTATTTGGGTCAATTTGTTTTGGATAGTTCACAATTCACTAGTTTGAGGTTTCCTCCACGTTAGATTGATTTTAGTTTCAGTTGCCAAAATGTCGAATTATTTGTTTCCCGCGTCCTTGCCACGTTCTAAAAAACCACACAAATATTTCCAGCTAATACCTGTATGTGAACTGGACTTCAATTTATTTTATTTCGATAGGATATATTTGATATGTTTGAATGGGTTTTTATTACTTTTGATTACGATGACTTTTTCATATACTGGATGGGAATTTTGTGTTGCCAAATGTTTTTATTGCTTCCATCAGGTGTGTTTAACATTGTTGCAAATCAATAAAGTCTGTTGTTTTCCGATGAGAAGTTTTAATTGCACAGGTAGTTTGATATGTGGGCTTCTGGAATGCCGAATTGACGTTTTTCCTGCAAACAAAGATAGTCTGAATTGTAATTGAATATATGAAAATAGTTTTTATTGTACATTTAGGATAAACAAGTTCCTAACTATCTAAGAATATCCTACCTAGAAGTGGTACTAGTGTAAGAGGAGCTGTACTGTAAAATTTTTTAAATATGTATTTGAATAATAGCTTATATAAATGATCCCTCAAATGATGAGGTAAGCCCACTGAAGCCTATTTCCTTCCAAATTATAATTTGTATGTTGCAGATTGCTAACTGTTATCACTTAAAGGCAATATAAGGATTTTAAAAATCTAAAAAACCAACAAATGGAAGCATTTTAACAGATAAACTTTCAGAACAAAAAAACTTTCTGCCAACCAGGTATGCACCTGGTGGCTTAGCAATAATTTTGTTTGGCAGAAATATCTGCTGTACAGAAAAATAATTTGTAATCGGTTTGGAAATAGTTTTCGTTTCAACTCTCAAACAGACTAGTGCCCACGCATGTGGTCGCTGGTGGGGCAATGGGCAGTGTTCCGGGCTTCACATGAATTTGACCTAGAAATGCGCTTCCACCCGCCACCGCCACTCCGACCTTACTCACACACACATATCTGCAGTAGCATAACTCGCATGTACATGGGCAGAACTTCGGGATGCTTTCGAGCTCGAACTCGAACTCGAACTGGAATCCGTTCTTGTGGCACATGCGCAGACGGGGTAGGCGGCTTTACTCATTCACTCCGAATCCTTTTTGACACAGAGCCGTGTATGTGTGAGTGTGGTTTTTGTATGGGCATGCCGCCCCCTAAAACAGCACATAGTCTTACATCCTACCCAGCATGCGAATGCTCCTGTGTGTTCCCAAGGATATCGCGAAATTATTTTTATTATATATGGTGGTGGCATTCGCCTTCTCCGCCCTGACAGCCGCATCTGCATAAAATAAAGACAATTTGTTGCGGCCAATACGCACTCACAGACACACATAAATGTATGCTTGACTCCTCTTTGCGTCCATATAGCTAAGTACTCCTCGTATATAGAGCCAGTGCATGCAACCGGATTTTATACGCTTCTCTGGCTCCCCCCACCTCGCAAGCCTTTTATTCCTCGACTGCCTCGACATCAAAAAGTTTGACAGAAATGGAACGGCAGCCCCACACTTGCAACTCAGAACAGGGAAGATGAATCGGATGCAAGGCGTCGACTTTACTCCATGCCACATGCATATAAGTGTATCTGCAACCGCGTATTGAAAAATTATTTAAACTATTTCACATCCTGTGCAAAAGTTATGCTGGGTATTTTCTTATCTTAATTTAAATTAATTTAAAAAACCTTGAAGCTTACTGAAGTTTGATTCCGTCAGAACCTCATTTTTTAGAGATACGGAATCAAAATTGGTCGAACCGGTGAAAACTTTTTGCAATAAGCTGGCAAAAAGCACATTTTTCATTCACGATTACACGCCATTGAAAGGGTATTGAGTGGAAAAGAAAGCAGCAAAAATAATAGTGATAATAAAAATAAAAGTGTGTGCAACATGGCGTATACGCAACGTTAGCGCCAGGCAACGTCAAACGAACGAAACGAAACCATTGTTAAAAAGTGAAAGTTTATAGTTGGCGCACGTTCATAAAGTTTTGCGTGTTATACAAAAGATTTATTATATCGCACATATCGCTAGCTCCTGCCGTTCTTTTTTCCATTTCCCCATCCTGCGCCAACGCCCGCGTCCGCCTTGATTTTTCCTCACTGGCGTTCCCCCTTTTCTGTTTTGTTTGCTCTGGCTTTTTATGTTTGGCCTGGCTTTTTGATTTTTGCTTGGCTTACAACAGCAGCAGCCCAGAGTCCCAGAAGGCGGCTAAAAAGCAATATGGCCTTGGGAGTTTTCATAATGGAATTAATGTGCCTGTGAAAATTTCAATAGGCAGCGGTCCAAACTTTTTACAGCCAAAGACGGATGGGTCTGTGTGGCTGTATGGAATTTTGATAAGTTATAAATACGAACTGTGCTCTATAAGCAGGTCACATGGTATGTTTTTTGATAGTTATGCTCTAGTTTAAACAAAGGCTTGTATAAAAAAATTTCCATATAAAATGATAATTGCAAAATTAATAGATTTCTTGTGGTTTTAAAGTTAAAAGTAGGCCAGTATATTAAGCTCATTCAGAAATCCTTTATCGAAGAATTCATATCGACACTGATGGCACATGATTCGAAGAGTATGAAAAGGTTCAATAGAACTGCATTAGCTTGAATTACAACCTAAATATTTAGAGAATCCTGGGCAAGAATTAGCATTGGGAAGTAGGCTCATCGTAGTTAAGGCCCAAACAGGTACTATTGGTCTGGTTGTTATGTTCCCCCTAATGTGAATAAAGAGCTTAATAGAAGCAGCCTTTGAGGACTCCAGGGAACAGGAGAAGGGGAGGCCAGGCCAGAGGTTACGAGGTATTGGTCAAGCCTTGAGATTTTACGCAGCTGCGTAAGCTGCGTGGCTATAGTACACGTTCACGATAAACCGTTATTATGTGCTATATACACGTGTGCGTGTGTGTTGCGGGAGCGTGCGTAGTAGTAAATAGTAAAACGGCATAGCATACTTTTTTGGGCGCGCAAACAAATCGGACGCACACTACCACAGCAATCGCCTCCCACAAGCAGGACACAAATAAGCGCTATGAGCGCGTAATTGAAGGATTGCCGTTATTTATGGGAGTTTGGTGATTTTGCTTGGCTTTTATTAGTTATTTAACTTTTTGTTTTGTCCATTTTATTGTGCAATCAACGAGGCAACTCGATCTCTCTCCGATTTCCCTGCTCTCACCCACTCCTCCCACTTTCGGCCGCTCTCTCACTCTTTCTCTTACTTACTTGGTGCCTCTGCGCGCCAAATTCGCAATTCCGAAGCCGAGTGCGAAAAAGTTTACTAAAAACAAATCTCCAAGCTCCTGGGGCCAGCCGTGTGGCCGTGGGGTGGCGGATGTCGGGCGGGTGGCGCAACGAGGTGCAGCGTTGTGCCGACACTTTTTACTACGCGACTTTCGAGATGGAGAAAGCGACGAAACGCGATGGCGAAGGACGAAATGCGAAACGGAGAGACGAGAGATTTATTCGACTGCGCGGCTTCGTCTCTTCGGTTTTTTTGGCGCTCACAAATATTGCACCACCACAGGCACTCGCACATACATAATACATATACACATATATCTGTATTGGATTTTTTCCAACGTTTGGATTTCAGGATATCCTGCGGCGTACAGAGCTTCACGAACTGGCTTTGTTAATTTTCTGAAATTGCGGCAGACAATAGTTGGCGCAATGTTTGCCGCTTTCGTAATTGCTTCTTGTCACTGTTGCACTTTAAACAAATTCAGACTTGGCTGGCCAAAAGACTATCTCACTTAGTTGTTTTTCTCTTATTTATTTGATTTTTTTGATATTTTCTCAGACCAAGAGGCTTTGGGCAGAATTAAATTCTTTTGGGCGCGCTTTCTGCTTAAAACGCATCCACACTCGCCAGATTCTCGCCACGACTGAATGTACACTTGGGGAAGGTTGCTCCCAGTTTCCTTTTAACGGATATCGAAAGTTATTTCGACTTCGAAAAATCGAAGTCCCCAAGACTAACCTTGTCTTGGCGTTGCCACTCGGAGCTCCATCCACGTTAACAGAATGTTACTTAACATTCCCATCACGCCTATCAATGTATCGCTCGAAGTGCGATTGGCAGCTTGGCGCCTATTGATCATTTGAATTTAAATCATAAACGACATAACTACAGTATCTTCAAATAAATCTATATCTTCAAAATCCCTTTAGTTCTCATTCAAAAGCTTCAATTTTAAAGGACTCTGTACACAGATAATAAGTAAGAGAAAAACTTTCTGGTTTGGAGTTTATTTACAAAAAATATATATTTATTTACTTGTTAAATTCAACTTGAATTATATAATTTATGATTTAGTTATTTTTTATTGACATCAAATCATAAATATAAGCGTACTTTTCAAATTACTTAAAATCAAATTAATATTTTTAAAATGATTATTGCTTTTAAAACTAAAAATAAAACATAAATACATTAGATTTTTTTGTTTGCTTTTCCTTTAGTGTTTGTTTTTGTGTTTTTGTTGTTTTGAATTCAGCCTTAATAGTATGAACACTTATATATGTATATCTACCATAGGTTATAGTTAAATGTAGCAAGTAATATTTTCCTACTTTTGCCTTGTTGCCTTTGAATGTACATAAGATATATGGTACACTTATATAATAATGTATTATATGCGTTTCAGTTAAGGTATCTTCTTCCCTTTGTGTTTGTTTTGTGTATTGTGTGCTTTCTGCTTTATGTACAGGTTTATTTGCTAAGCAAATTATGGCAAATTAGTCTAAATTAAAATGTTACAAAGTATGTGTGTACGCATGTTCTCTGTACTTTTCGTTCAATTCATTAATGTTTAAATCAATATAATTCATCAAATGCCAATCCTTGTCCCTCCATGTCAGCTGTGGATTGGTTGTCCTTATGATAGTTTGGTTTCTTGTTAGTCGGGTTAGTTGTTCGATGCGGATGAAAAGCTCAGCGTTAGTCGATTTAGTGACTGCCCTCGACTTACACACTAATTTTAGTTGATTAGTCAAGTATAGTTGCGTGGGCTGCTGCTGCCCGCTCATGTACGTCAGATTAGTGGGTTAATCTTGCACTTGTCGCTATGGGGGTCACTATGAGTCAGTGGATAGCTGGACATGGTTTCGGCGACGGATTTCTAGATTCTCAGTTCAATTTTCTATCAACTTCTGCCAAACTCCTGCTTCTTGTTGTTTCCAGCGTACGAGTCTGTTGGGTAATTCAGTTTCCCTTGTCTGGAGGATCTTTTTGTAATCATATTTTGTTGTATGGATAGTGTACAATTAATATTATATTTCTTTTTCTGGATAAATACACAAATTAAATAGTAAGCTGTGCGAGGAAGTGGTTATCGCGAGTTGAGCAGCAGATGCGCGTAGAATATTTCAAATTAAATATATGTTTAGAATAGGAATTAGGCAACTAATAACTTTTCACTTAACGAGAATAATTTAAATATAAGAAACACTTAACGTAGAGACTGTTTGGGCGGGTGTGGTGAGAGTTAGAGATTGACCAGGAGCCGGACCGCCGATCCCTCAGCGGTTGGCCCTGCTGCTGCAGGTGTTGTTGCTGCTGTCGTGGCTGCTGTTCACAGCAATGTGGCTGCTGCTGCTGCTGCCGGCGGCACATGTGGCTGCGGAGGTCAGGCCGCTTCTGGCGGCTGCCTCCTCGCCCTCGTCGCCCAGATCCTCGTCCGGCTTGTGACTAGATGCGGGAGGTGTCAGCAGGCTTTCGGGAGCGCGCAGCGCGGTGGCCGGGGAGGCCTGGGTACGAGCTCGCATCGCGTGCGCCGCATCTTGAGCCATCAGTACTTCGTCCTGGAAGAAAAATGAAGTGTTAGCATTGGTATGTACTCTTCCCACCCGCTGTCTCCCTTAATTAAGCGTGCAATTGTGCTGCTCGATATTCGTCAGATACTTACATACATATCCATGGTGGTGGTGTGGGTTTGGATAATGTGCGCATCGTCGGTTACGATGTTCGGGCACACGTGGGCCAGGCCGAACTTGTTGCTGACCTGCTCGTTCTGCTCATTCAGGTGGAGGAAGGTGGCCTTCTTCGAGATGACCCGGAAGAAGGGCTCCATCCAGCGGGCGCAGGGCAGGATCACCTGCCAGTCCAATCCAGAGCAACGCTGAGCAATCTCACTGTGGGGTAAGATACGATGTCACAATCTTTTCTCTCAAAGGGATGCCTGGGCAACTCACCGATTAAATGTATGACTGATGGCGGCCGCCGCCAGAACTGAGTAGGAGTAGTTGGCCATGCCCACGTCCAGGGTGCACAGATCCAGCAGCTGCGACGTCTGCACGAACTCGAAGCCGGAGAACTGCGGGTAGATGAAGGCGTCGTCCGCCGCCGAGGCTTCGGCCGCCTTTTGGCGGCTCATCTGAGCAAACGAGGCCGGGGTGCGGTTGTTGGCATTCAGCTGCATGTAGACGCCCAGCCAGCCAGTTATGGTGATGGGACTGATTTCCCAGTCGAGGGCTTGCAGGAGGACCTTCTCGTGGTTCAGGATGTCTCGCTCCGTGCAGGCGCCATCCGTCACGTAGGCAAACTCCCCGATCTTGGGCGGATAGATCTCCTCCACTTTCGCGGCCACGAAGAGGCAGGTGATGCCGATCAGCTGTAGGTGCGTCTTCTGCACCTTTCGCGCCACCAGCAAATAGCGATCAAGATAGTCGACGGCCAGGTAGAACGTCTCCCGGTGCAGCTTGTACACCTCACAGACCTCGATCAACCAGTCCAGGAGGATGGCGCGCATACGCGGCTGCAAGCCGGGGTGCTGCTCCAGCATCGAGGTGCTGCGCAGGCGCGAATCCTGCTCATCCCGGTGGCACATGAGGCGCCACACGTCCCCCGCATTGGCCCAGGCCAGCGCCGGAAGCGGGCACTGGCGCTGCGAGTTCTCCTCCGCCGGTGACATCATGAACTCGAAGGACACTGGCTCGATCACATTCATCGGAAAGTTCCGCAACTGCTTCTGGAAACCAGGAGTTCGTTCCCCATTGACCGGCTGCTGTTGGCTGCTGGCCGAAGAGGCTGGGGAAACAGTGGAGGAGTTGATCTCCTCGTTGTCGTCCTCCTCCTCGCCGTCGACGTCTTCTTCCTCGTCGTACGAGTAGTCCTCGCAGCTGTCGTCCAGCAGATCGTCGTCCTCGTGCTGCTCGTTTTGGGAGCTGACCATCTCGGTGCCAAAGCGGACTACCACAGGAGCCTGCTTACCGGTCAAGCCGCGGTCGGGGCTCGGTGGACTATCCGGGCTGTCCGGCAGCGGACTGTTGGGCGCTTCCGGGAGCTCCTCAGCCGGAGAACTGCGGATACTCAGCAGCTCCTGGGTGCTCTGTCCGTCGGCGGACACCACCGGCGATGTGTAGACCGAGGAGGCCACGGACGAGAGGTTGCTCTGGTCGCTGGCGTACAGGACTGGCAGCCGCTGCATGCGCTTGGCCGATGGAGGCTCGAAGCCAATTTCAGGATCCTGGAAAACAAGAGGATTGTATTTAATTTAAAGTTCAAGGACAGTTTTTAGGGATAAGTTATCTCTGTTCAAAAATAATAAAATAATAAATTAAAGACGAACTATCATTACCATTTCAATGAATTTTCGCTTCTGTTCCAACTTCATAATAACATGAACCGAACAATGAAGAGGACAACCGAAGTCAGAAACAGGATCACACGGGTGGCAGCGGAATTAGAAACGTGTCTCGGATATAATTAGCCAAGAAGGGTCTGGCAGGCGAGCAGGCCGAAAAAATTTATGTGGGTATGCCTGTCAAAATTCTTAATCCCAGATAGATGGACCGTCGTTGGACCAAATGCACCCGCACAAAATTCGAGCCAGGAGATCACACAAAAGATCAAAGATTCGGAGTTCGTATGGAGGTACAACAATAACACTTGGGCAGGATATTCACTAGAGTTTATTCCGATTCTCTTTCAATATATCCTTGGTTTTACTTTTTGGTATGGTATTAGTTTCAACAAAAAATGTATTGCACTTTCGCTTTGATGGTTGAGTGGGAAAGCAGTCTTTGGTTGTAATTGGTTGCGTGGATTCTTTGGTGAGATTATTCGAACGTGCAAACCGATTTTTGGTTATAGCATTATAGCACAGTAACTAATTTAGGCTTTGCTGATCGTTGGTTGGAATTTGGTTATTGTTGCAGTTGTTGGTTTTTGGTTTTTGGTGTGCGATCTTGGCAATCCGGTTCCTAAATTAGTTCTTTGCACTCTAGGTTGATTATTAATATGTGTCAGTCTCAACTTTGGCTACTTGCTGCCGCGACTTGGCAAGAATTCGTTCGGCTTCAGTCTCTTAGCTGTTAGCTGTTAGCTGTGTTGGTTTGCTTCACTCCGCTCTTGGCCAGTCGAGTACCAATCGCGTTGACGTGCGCTGTGCAACTGAGCCCAACGTACTCCGTTCCAGATCGCCGATCCCCGTAGATCGTCGTTATCCTGCTCAACGAGTGCAACGCTCGAAATAGGGGTTGCTTTCGCTGCACCAACACAGCACAGTGGTGGAACCAGGATCGCAGCCAGTTCTCCCTCTCGTTCCCCCGCTCTAGAGCCAGCACTTACCCGAGGGTAGTTCCCTCCACGGAGATCTTGTCGATCCGATCCGTCGGGTACTACCCGAACCCTATTTCTTGAGACGCTCAACGTTGTTGTTTTTGCAATGCATTTTCGCCTCTGGGTGTTTATCAGCACAACAACAAATCCCCTGCCGGCTGCGGCAACTGATCCTTTCTTCAATTATTTTTGTCAACATTTCTGGCGTCCAGGTAGACGCAGGAAAATCACTACCTACTCCCAAGGAGCAGTACCCATAGCGGGTATATGAATTATCTCTGCAAGTACTACATATATTATATCTCTTGGGTCTGGGCTGCATTTCTCTAATAAATAATATATTTCGCAGGGATATTTTGGGGAGGGGGCATTGGCAGAAAGCCAAAAATGGCAGACTTACGGCATCTTGTGCCGCAGATTCAGGGTCGTAAGATTACAGCACGAGGAAGAAATGACAAAAAATAACGAAACAATGGAAATCCTTGACCATTGTTCTCAGGGCCAGACAGATGATGGAAAACAGAAGCCAAGATCAGAAAGTCCATAAAGCAAAAGTGATTGTATGTAGGGCTGCGGAGCCTTTAAGGCACAACAGCTCTTAAAGATCTCAAATAATTTTCTGGATTGTAAATCAGATTTGATTCAAAGAAAATGCCTCATGTTTCGTCGACTTCCTAACTAGCAATCTCACACATCATAAAAGCTCAACAACATCGGGTGGCAGGAGCAACCCTCCCGAAAACTTTCCTTTCCCTGATGCTCATTAAAGATTTTCACATAATTTGTTGCGTAAAAATGAGGGAAAAAATGCCATGATATTTATGTGACAGTTTTAATTGTTTGAGTAGGTTTGCCTTTTCCGAGACAGACACATAGACAGTTCTTCCCTCGTCGAATCTGCCGGGGAAAATAAATTTTGCCTTGCCTGAAGACACAGGAAGAGGTCCAAGACGCATGACAAATTTAATTTCTTATTCTTTCGGCCATCGCAACGGCAGCCACCCCGGCAAAGATGATGTAGGCAATGGAGAACGGCAATATCGGGACGAAATGGACACACACATGGACACATGCCAAGGCACCCAGATGCAATGTAATTAAAATCAAAGCGTGCAACGGCATACGGAATGGCACAATGGGCATTCCTGCAGTCGCATTACCTCACTGGGTCCCAGTTCCTTGGTGCGTGGACATGCATCTGCCCCTGGAACTGGTCAAGCGTTATGGAATCGGAAGGTTATGGCGAAATTCACAGAGTAGACTGTGGCATGCCGGCGGATTCCCGGAGAAATATCCTTGCAGCGAGTGTGTGAGAATTAAGTGAACTGTAAAGTGGGCTGGAATCTGGACCAGTGCGAGAGGGTTGCATCCCAAGTTTAACAAGGGTTAAACTGGGTTGATGCCCTTAAGCCGCCCTAAGGATTCTGGCCCAAGTCCGCCCGAGCAGCTGCTTGTCGATCCTGATCAGCTCCTTGAGGCGCAGCCCACAAGGCACCTAAACACCTCTCGAACTCTCTCTGGGAGGCAGGCCGTGGGCCGCCGGAGCAGATGATGCAATTCCTCAAGTTCTGGGTACACACACAAGGCAGTCAAGGAGCAATTGTTATGCGACAACCTCCGCGTCGTCAACCTCAATATCCTGGTGCCCCATTGTGTTCCTTTCTCTCCCTCTCGCCCTCTCTCTTCGTCTGGCTGCAGCGATCTCTTTCTGCAGTGTCCTCTTCTGTCCCCGCACTCCGTACCTCAAAAGACCTGGGCTTATGTGTCGTAATCTTCCGTCTGCCGTCTGCTCGATACCGAAACACCTTTACTTCTCGGGCCTTGGCGTGGGTCCAGGTGTAACTTTTTGCCTTTGTTGTTGCTGTTGCCGTGTAATACGCCGCTTTGTTGTTCCTTTCAATTTATTTTCTTTCTCTTCATTTCGATTCGTATCACTTCCCCCCTTCGAACTTCCTTCAATGGAATTTAATTTAACTCTATGTGTTGCCGTTTCATAATTATTAACTTAATTCCAAGCCAGCTCCGGATAGAAATCCCAGGCTGACAAATTGCCTTTCCCAATAATCGCTCTGGTTTAGAGTCCACTCTGGGAGTCCCCAGTGCTCTTCTTTTAACAAATGATATGCAAACAACATGCCAGAGGACAAGTCCCAAGCGGACAATAACAAACACTCATATTTCCAGCGCTACTCGGCTGACCCCTGGTCAGTCCAGGAAGGGTTATCCTTTCGCGGTGACTGGACTCTGTTCTTCCTGAAAGAAACATCAGTTTCGAGGGCAGGACACTCTCGGACATGTAATTAATCACGGAATTGGTGAGATCCACGAAAACGCGAATTAAAGCATATCCCAGTGGCGAATCGGGAGGAGGGTATAAGTGGACAAAGGACAAACCGCGGATGAGTTTCGAAAGTAATAAAGGGAAATGATAAATGTTATCATCTCTAGGAGATCTGTAGGCTTTACGATCGAGTTTGAAATCGATCACATTGGTATGCAGAAGCTGGTATGAGCTTATCGTCCAATCTTACAAACAAACGCATCCCTTTCTGTAACTTTGTTTGCCATCAACTGCTCGAAATCCTCTTTAAAATTTGGGAAATCTCTAAAATACCAGACCATTATCCTCCACTATGCATTCCGGGATGGGACGCAAGCTGGGAAACTGAAACTTGAAATCATATTCCCACAATGCCCCGGGACTGACTTGACAGAAATCAAGCCCCGCACTTGATTGCTCAGACAAGAGCCTCGAGGAACCCTCAGCAGCAACCCTATCCCTTGTTTTGGGACAAAAGACACGAAGAAGTTTTGCCCAAAAAAAGCGAAACTTTCGTCGATTTCATGCCTGCCATGTAAGAGGAGCGAAAGGGTTTACATTACACTGACAAATTGGTAAAATAATACCATAATTCTTATCCTTGTGCCAGCAGCAAAACAAATATTGTATATTATTTCAAAGAAACGCATTCCAGCGCAGGAGCTGGTCTGCGTCCCAGAGCCAGACGACCAGAAGCAGCCATGGCGGGGATCGCTGGATGATTTGCATAAAAGTTTAACGGAAATCTAATGAGCAGACGTCGCAGGAACAGGACGCATTTGCATAAGGACATCGTCCCGAAACGGGGTAGCAAAATGCAACCCAGTCGGAAACCGTTTTTATGGAATGGCATAACATCTTCTGAAGAAGCAAATGTCGTCTCGATGAATATTTAATTAGGGAAGAGAGGTAGAAACTCGGCCCAGTGATCCTTGAAAAGGATAAGGCATTGCTCAACCCCTCGATGGCAGCTCCGCTCGTCGTCATGTTTGCGGTTTCTTGTGTGTCCCATTCCCCGACGAACGCATCCTTGATCTAGTTCCTGCCTCAAGCTAACCTACAACTATCGCAATTTCAAATTCTTCCTTCGAACCTTAACGGACATTTGCCGCCTTGACTTCTGGGTTTGGGTATTTGGGCTCTAAGTTCTGGCTTTCGTTGGGAAAACCCACCCCTGGCGAGCGGGAGAAGTCCGACTTTGGCTCAAGGTGTGCGCGCATGCGCAACGTCGTCGACGCCGTCGCCGTCTGTCCTTGGTCTCCTTTGTCCTTCCGTGCATATGCTCAACATACTGCCAAGACCCCTCGGAATTCTTACCCAACAACGACTGTCGGAAGGGGAGCAGCAGCAAGCGTTTTTTTCCGTAGGAAAGTGACATTTGTTTGGCAGGGCAGCAAAAGTATAAAAAACCGAAACTCGCTTGCAAAAAATAAACAAGAAAGTAATCCCAGCTGAGGGAAACGAATTATGGAATACCCTTGCTATTTAACGGCAGAGAGATCTAGAAAGGCTCTGATTCTTCGCCAGAAATATTATTTTGATTGCGACTTAGGGTAACAATAATAGTTTTCGCCATCATTTTGCACGTATGGGGAGGGGTTTCTAGTCCCTAGAGGTTTCTTCTCCTCCTTAAGTACAGCCTTGGAGGAAATCCTCTGCACCAACACAGCTGCCAGGAACCGCAGCCAGGAGCCATTGTTCCTACTCGCTTTGATTGCAGCTACTTGAGAGGAACACTGACTTGGAGGCAATAGACCGAAGGCTGCTAACTGAGCGTTTATTTTTGGGCTCATCTTCGCATTGTTCTTGGGTTGGGAAGTGCCAAGTAGCCGGCTACGTGCCCAGCAGCTTGTTTGACTGCAGATCGCCCGAGGATCAAAGGAGAAGCCTTCGAAGGACTGCACTTCCAAGAGACAAAACAAATAGAATATTGTTTACTAAACATACAGAGACAAGAGAGATAGGGAAGCTATTTTCGAAACAACAGTCTGATTACTAATCTGAGCTTCTGAAGATAAGAGCCATGAGTGGTCAGTGGGAATACTCGATCCAAAGGTCACTACAGCAGGCCAGTAAGCACTAACATTAAATCAATTTCAATTCCGAACTAGACTGAGATCCAAACGATCAATTTTGCAACAAATTAGCGGATCATCTTCCCAGATCGCGCGGTTCGCTGGCTCTCGTCGCCCTATCTTCCTCCCTGATAAGATAGGCCCAACGAGGTCACTTGGCCCGATAATGCACTTCATTCATAAAACTTATCTGCGCAGCGGCAGTTTCTAGAGAGGGTGTGGGAGGATCGGCACTCACCTTAGCATCGTCGTTGGAGTCGCTGCTTAAACGCCGTTTACGTTTAGTGCCATTCGAGGTGGTGGCTGTGGATGTGGATGTGGATGTTGCAAGGTTCTGGTTATCACAGGAGCACATCTCGCTTCCTCCGGACGCTGCTGGCGGTTCCGGGAACTTCTGCCGGGACTGAGACGAGGTCGAGGGGGCGGTGGACAGGGCTGGCGGCTGGTTGGGGCTGTTGTGGTTACTGCTGCTGCTGACGACGGCGACAATGTTGCTGCTGCTGCTACTAGCTTCCAAATCGCTGGCGGAGGATGTGACTATGCTTCCATTTGGCTCAGTGCTGCTGGTAGAAGAAACACTGAAAAAATACCAAACACATTGTGTTAAAAAGTGAAACAAAGATCTTTAAAGTCAGATTGCATATCCTTCTGCTCAACTTTCTTAATTTCCCCCAAGCCCTACAGAATACGTGGGTGTCAGGGTGCCTGTATGCCTACAGTTATTCCAAAATTTCTTTTGTCTTTTCGCAAAATAGAGAAATTCAATATGCCACGGAGGCAACGGCGACGAATCGCATAGGGGCGTTCTAAAATATCTAAATAGATACAAACGGAACGCACATAAATTCATTGAATTTTGACACGGCACTCGAGAATCGCGATGCCAGGCCCGAGATTAAGGCGCCCAGCGGATACATTAATATTTAACATCCGGGAAATTGAAATCGAGATGACTGATCGAGGGAAATGGGATCGTTGCGAGGGAAAGCCTTTCCTCCGTCGGGATTATTGAGCAATTTTGGCAAATTTGCATGCACATTATGCATAATGCAAGAGGCTGGGCGGCGGAAGGAACACTGTTCCAGTCCTTGAAAGGAAGCACCCCGAGGGGCAGATGTTCTATCGTCTTGCCGCTCAAGTGGCGCGAATAAAAGGAAACTGCACTCCAAGCAATTCGATGCGCGAATTTTTTAGCAACTTGAGCGAGGGGCAGGACCGAAGACCGAAATCTAACCCTTGAGGAAAGGGTGAGGGGTAAAAAGGTAAGACATGGCTCTCTGGCCAGAGGATCGGAGCCTGCAGCCTCCTGTTTTGATCCCTGCCCCGGCCTGCCCTTCGCTATCGATCGCGTTTAATGAACAAGAAAAAGTAATCACGTAGTAAATTACAAGGAAATGAAATCGCTTAAAAATGAGTTATGGCGAGAAATGTCTCGGCCTGCGGAGAAAGGACTAATGGAGTGTACGTGCACGGGGCCTGCAAGTTTTCCCGCTTTCTTTTCTCCTCGTTCCCACTTTTCCGAGCCGCTCCCGGGGTCAGGGTTGCGCGGCTAAAGGTTCAAACTGAAATTTGTCATTTCGAGGTGAAAGTTTCTTTCTTCTGCGGCGCGACCAGAAACCATGTTTCGGTTTGGTTGGTTCCCCCTTTCCTTCCCAGTCTGGGGTGCAGTCTGAATCCCTGTAGGTAAGAAACAGAAATCAGTATGGGGTTGAGTCGCGACTCCTGGATGATAAGAAGGACTATCTGTTCAAGGAGATAGTTCCAGGAATGCCCCGCCGTGCTTAGTGAGGAGCCTATCGAAGGACCCATCTTCTCACATGATAAATTATGTCAAAATACACGGCTCCCATTGGAAATTCGTGATTTATTGCTCTATTTTGAGGGAAATCTAACCTGCAAGGTGCTCGAGGGTCTTTAGTATTTCGAAAAACATTTCAAAACTTTTCGAACATAACCTCTTGATGCGCCCTAATAAGTATGCAGTGGATTTTGGGCTCAAAATTCTCCACAAATTCCGTTATGGATGACCGCGATACTTTTCGCAACACATACCAATAATTATGTCGCACACATGTTGACCACGAAATATGTCCATAAAATGGACTATCACTTAAGTGATCGACGAGATCAGGGGGAGGAGATGACGATGTTGTGCCCGTGATGGGACGCAACTGACAAAGCCAAATGACTAGGCAATTATGCAATTATGGTCATGCGCAGGCACCAGCACCAGCACCAGCACCCCACCGCACCCACAAGGCTAAACAGAGGGGGTGAAACATATTAAACTCAATTAATTTTTGTCGTCTAGTGTCGGCCAGGACATGACTATGACAAGGACGATGGAACAGCAGTAGCTATGGCCGCAATGACAACATTATCAGGCCATGTCACCCCTACCGTACAACCCCCTTCCCAGGACTAAACACTTTTCTAATGACATTTTCGCGCGCAATTATTTACTAATCACACGCAGGACCTCTGCCGTGGAGCGATCCTGCAGCGGCATGCGGAGTGTAGAGGAATGCGGCACTCGGTTATCAACGGTGTATCCACTTTGACACCTACCAGCGCCATCTGTTCGGTCCTACTCGGTCGGAACTTTCGGAGAACGTCGGTGAAAATGCATTTTAGATTATCACACTCGGGTCGGAAAGGTGGAAACGGCTGCGGTGGCAGTAGGATCCCGAGCAGTTACAGCTCCTGCGGGTTTATCTGTTTTCCCGAATGCATTGACGCATAACCAGTTGGCCCCGTCACTTTGTAATTACGGAAAACTATTAGATAAACATCTTCTGGTAAAATGAATTAAAGACAGCCCGCTACCAGGATAGTCAGTGGTGAAGAGGAAGTGGGTCGGATGTCGCAGGAAGTCGGTCGGTTAGCGGCAGATATAACTGGTATTAGACAGTTGGGGAAGCGTCTTTGTAACTCTCATGTGGGGTGCTAATTAGTTTGGTTAGGACTGAGGAGGAAATGGAAGTCACGAGCTGGTTGATGGGAAAAGGAAGTGCCTGCCTGTGGAGGGAAGGACGACCAACGCCATGGAGAATTTTCCTCAAAAAGTTCATGATCCGTTTGTTTCTTCCAAAGAAAGTATACAAATTTCATTAATTTTTATTTTTTTGGTACAATTTTACTTTTTTTTTTATTAAACTGCCACCTACAATGCATACAGAAAAGATGTTACTTTTGAAACTATTCAAGGATCTTACCTCTTGGCATATAAACCCATAATTGTACGGCCTGAAGGTGCCGTTGGTATTTGTAATCCTGGATATGTTGAAGGAGCTGCTCGTCGAAAGCAGATACAAGTAATAATTTAAAAGGAACTGCAAAGAAAAAAGATAGACAAACTAATTAATTTACTATATAATTCCATAAAAAATAGTTTAGAAGCCACTGCCTGGATATGGTCATCACATGCTGCTGACTTCCCGATTTTACGACTTGACAAAACCTATCAACAACTATTCCAGCGTCTCCTCTAGGTCCTCGAGGGGAAAACAACATATGATCCTTGAACACAGAGGCTGATAGGATATCTCGCACGCAGCATGTGGTCGAGGAGTTTCCTCGTCCGAAAACCCAAAACAAATTTGTTTACGTGAGTTTCTCCCAAAACCTAGGAGTATATTCGAACTTTCTGCTTTTAGAAATACGCAAACAGGATAGTAAACATTATCCGGTGAGGGTAAATATATTCAAATTACGGGATAAGATGTTCCGTCTAACAGGTAGTCACGGGATGGTCAATTTTTTATTTTAATAGAATTCCACGAGTCTCAATCGATGCCAACTGCTGCAGTTTCAGCTTCAGCTGTCATCATGCACTCTACGAAATAGTTCTACTCATTAATTGTACTATTTTGTAGCCAACTTCTAAACCCGATGGCCTACATGTTCAGTTTCCCCCAGTGTACCAAGGTCAGGTGCTTGCCATTCAGCGCATGCGCAGCGTCAACATTTTCTAGTGGTTACAACGCTTAATTATATCGATCCCCGTCCCCGGCCACGATGCACCTGTTGTGGCCGGCCAGCATTGATCGTTGCCTTCTGCGGCCAGGATGGCGATGCGGGCAGGTGAGTGGAGGAGAGCGGCAGCTGGCCGCGGGGACGGGGGACGGAGGTACCCCACCTCAAAGGATTCCTCGGTGTGTCTCTGCAGCACTCTGGCTGCAACTTCAACTGACTCCCTTCCCCCTCGCTAATTGTATCCTGTCGCGTTTCCTTGTTCCCCTCCCGCGTCCGTCCTTCCGCCTTTCCTGTGTTTTCCTTTCGGAATTTTATTTTCTTTTCATTCGGCAATGTGACATATGGGCTGGCGTTATATTCGCCACGATTTATGGACCTCCCCTGGCCTGCCATTCTGTCCGACACCTTTTCTACCCCGTGAGGGAATGCTTTTTAGTCGGCGATGACTTTCTCTCCCTTACTTTCTTATTCTTGTGCTCTATTTCCTCATTTTCGCCTCTCTTTCCGTCTGCTTTTCCGGCTTTCCCAGGCACATTACTTCGCTTTTCACAACCATCATTTTCACACTAATTGCGGATATGCCTTCTAATTAATTGGTTTTCTGTTCTTCCCCGAACTCCTTTCAGTATGTTTCTTTGGGTTTTGCAACCCCCATTTGCTTCTTTTAGTTGGTCTTAAAAAACATTACAACTTTCTCTCAATAAAGATCCTAAACTAACAAAGAGACTAGAGAGATTTAAGATCTGAAGAACTGAAGAAATACTATTTCCTAACTGCAGTCTCTGATTAAAATAAATATATGTCCAAAAAGATTGTATCTTCCGGCAAACAAATGGCTTAATCTGTCCAAATACCTGCAACTATCCCTGATAAAGGACTAACTAATGGCATGCAGAGGTCTCACGCAGGCTGCACTCGAAGGATCGGATCCGGCAGCTTCCGCTAATGAAGATTAAGTGAAGAGCTCTGCCCGGCAGTTAGGCGGAATTCCGCTGCGACAGGTATACAAATATGAATAATGCGGTGGATTGCGCGGATAGATCCCGGGCTTCCCAGGGCCTCCGCTCTGCGCCTAATTAGATGCTCGCTGCTCGAGTGAACCGTTTACCTGGATGGGGTCCAAGGTCATCCAAACAAGCGCGAACGGATTTAACTGGAAATGTTCCAAGCAAGTAGAGCGGGGAACAGTGCCTTTTCGGCAAAGCCAAGGCTCCCTCCTCTCGGAGGTTATTTGCTTTGTCCCAGAGATTTCCCAGCCGGGGAAATGGAGCGAGGAGCGAGATGCCAAAGGCACACTCGAACCCAGTCGCCAAGTCCAATGAAACTCGACGCAATGCAAAGAAGAATGCATAAAATGCGCAAAAGGAGAGCGCAAAAAATATCCATACACACATGCCAGCTATGTGTATCTACGAACGCATGTATCTGCGTATCCCTGTACATAAGGAGGAAACAGGTCTCGAGGTATCCAGGGCCTCTCTCGAGACGGCGTCTTTTGTCTGGCCCTGCAATTTTGTGCGTCCTTTTTTTGTCTGTTTGAGTTGCATTTTGGGCTATGCACATGCAGCAGATACATTCCGAAGATACTCGAGATAAATGCACAAGAAGTATCTGCGTACCTCGCCTTGGCCTGCTTGTTGTGGTTTTGGCAACAACTCTCGCAATTAGTTGGAATTTCGAATGCCAGGCTTAAAAACAAAGTAAATTGTGACCATCTTGGGGGTAGTACTCTGTACTCCTGAAGATATTTCTCGAAGCAAAGTATCTACAGTTCGAACTGGCGGAGTATGCCCGCAGATCCCTCGAGTACAGGGTACGAAAAACGAAAACAGGAAAGTCGATCGCCGCAGAAGACCTTCTTTCGGTCGCCTGCGCTCGTGTATTTGTATCTGTATCTGTATCTGCGCCAGGGCCTCTGCATCTGTATCTGTATGTGTATCTGTGAGGACGTGCATCTGTATCTGGGATCTGGTATCGGGGCAACGGCGTGTGAAAGTAAAGCAGGACCGGGGTGGAGAGAGATGGCATCCCAATGGCGAAGAGCACCGAAAGCCGGCGAAGGAGAACAAATCAAAGTTCTTGAATGGAGAAGTGGCGGCGTCGGCGGCGGCGTTCCAGTTCCAGGAATCGACGGCCTTGAAGTAGCCGTTAGGACGACGAGACGCGCTCAATTGACTGTTTAGTTTATATTTAGCAGCGTCTAAAGGATGCCCATAACCAGCTCAAGTGGCCAGCGTCCTGTCCCCACTCCACTCGCCCTGGACTGCTGGACTATCCTTTGTTTGTCTGGGAATAACTGGAAACTGTTTATCATTGTTGTTTCTGCCCGTCATACGGCTTCTCCTGGCCCTGATTCCGAATCCCTGCTTCTGCTTGCCCCGCCAGACCGACTAAAATGCGGCATAAATTTTGATAAGTTCGAACAGAAATGTATCGACACAAAAAACGGCATATTTCTTAAACAACAATCCGCATTTGTAATTGAGAAATACATATTTGTGGGATTTTTTACCAGGAATTCGGGTTAATATGGGCAGGTGATAGGTCTGCTCCCAACGTTGCATGATGGGAAAATATTACAAGTGAGTTTCCTCTCCGTTCTTTGTTTAATGGAATCCTTTGAGGGGATGCCGCTGGCGGAGGTGGCAAGCACTTGAACGACAAATGTGTTGGTCCAGCCCCTCACAAGGTGGCAAGGTAGTTCCTAAGAGGAGGCAGACTAAGCAAATAGGACGTTTGAAAGTATCTAAAATTTCCATTGTTTAAGATGCGAGGGAGAAGATACATTTTACATAATATCTTAAGCCAGATATGTATCTCAAGTTTTCTAACTTTCAGCCACAAAATTCCATTTAAACAGTCTAAGAGCGAAATTTCGGCGATCATGACATAATCCAAGGCAACACGAAACAATTAAGTATACAAAACCAACCCCATCACCGCTTGCTGCCACCCCCTTCGGCAACGCCCCCAGCCCACAGCCCCCACAACCAACTCAACACGTTTGGCGGCGCAAAAAGCGAGGCGCAAAGAATGCAAAAAAATATATATCTACATATGTGTGCGAAAACCAGAAGAGAAGAGAAGAAAGTCGAACAAAAAGCACAAACTATGTATGAAGGAAAACAACAACCAAGAAATTGTAGCAGGTAATTCGAAGGCACAGAGCGGAATTGGCGGCAAACGGCGGGGCCAAAGCAGGGCCCGCGAAATATCAATGAACTCCACTCTCGTAAGCGTAGATCGGCTTAGATGACCTCCCTCCCCCCTCCCCCCGACCCGAATCGCTCGCTCCGAGAGCCAACCCCACGTACTACCAAATATTTTTTGCGCCACTTTTGGCATAATTCAGTTCCCAGTTCCCAATTCCCAGCTCGGCGAGTGTGTTGCTTTTTGCTCCAAGGGGGCTTGTTGTTGCTTGTTTTGTTTTCTTTGCGCAGCTCGTTTTTCCACCTCCGCTTTGCTCGTTGCTTCGTTTTCGTCAAGTTTTCAAAGGTTCGAAGTTTCGCGTTGTACTTTTCCCGCCGTCGCAGTCGCAGTCGCAGCGCAGTCAGCGCCGCTGTCGACGTTGACCGCGCTCGAACGTGACAGTGTGTGTCATTGGGGGAAGCGTATATAAACGAAATGAGCATGGGGAAAGAATGGAGAGGCACAAAGTGGCGCGAATTAGGCGTTTGGGCTGGCGCAGTTCGGTTTTACCGCCCAAATCTATGCGAATGGCGGGAAAGTGCAATTCGGGCGGGAGAAAGATTAGAAAGTTGCCCACGAGCCCCAAAAATCGCCCACTGCCCTGTTCCCCACCCGCAACCCGCTATCCGCCCCACCACATACCCCACTCTCGCACACACGCGTCACAATTTTTTTTCCGTACGAGACACTTATTTTTTCGTTTGCCGTATTCGCAGCAAATAATCCGTGGAATTGTGCAATGGTTTTTACCTTCGGAGAAGCACTTGCAGCCCGTTTACCGGAGTCTCCTTGGGAAAATTGGCATTTGGGGCGCCGGGGTACTAGAGGAGCGCACTTGGAATTGGGGATTTGACCGATTTTCAAGAGAAGTGTCGCCGTCGTCGTCGTCACACGCCGGACCACGAAAACTTCACGAGCAGCGGCAGCAAAGTGATCGAAATCGGCACCCAACCTGCCGGCTGCCGGCATGTCGGATCAGCGGCAGAGACGTCAACGTCAGCGTCGACGTCGACGTCGACTGCGGCGAGTGTGCAGAGGAACGCGCCAAAACAAGCGGATCCGAAGCGCCAAAAAATGCAACAACCACACTGCTGCCTTGTTGTAGTTGTTGGTATCTCAACTGACATTTCGAAGAGCAGAGCGAGAAAGGGAGAGATTGTGGAGATTCTCCCGCGCAAAGTGGCCAAGGAAGAGCAAGAGAGCTCCAACTCCGCTGGTGGCGGTGTTCGCATTTTATTGAATGGAGTCTGGAATTGGAGCCGCCTGTGAAAAAAGGACGCCCGGCACCACTCGAAAGGGGGTGTGAGGGGGGAGAAGAATTCTGCCAGCTGGGATCAGCTGATGGGGCTACCAGAAGGTTGGAAAAAGTTGGAAGGTTATAGAATATTAAAAATATATAATTGTACACTTGTATAAACAACGTTAATGAAAAAACACCACGAAAAGAACATAATACAGAAAGAAGTTATGAATTTTTTTAAAATAATAGTACATTAAAATTTCCTCGAACATCTTATCTAATTGTTCAAAATTGCAGCTAATATATGCAATAGCATTTTCTGTACTCATTCCACGAACAGAAAACCAATAAGCTGCCTATTTTCCAATATTACAAACTTCAATTAAAATATTACTCTGAAAACACATGATCGACACAGTTTTGCCGACTAGGTGGCAACGCAACTCGACCCCAAACAAACCGCAGCCACTTTGTTGTTGTCATCGATTGCCATTCCATCGTTTTTGGCATGTTCTTTGCAGGCCTGCCAATGCGCTAATATGACTGAAACTTCACCGCCGCGTTAGTTCTTTGGAAAGGTAAAATCACGTAGAATCAGATTCTTCAATAAAACCAAAAATCCTAACATAATTACGGAAAATAGGAGCAACTAAAGTTGACGATTTCCCGCGCGCGGGAACCTGACGCCGCTGTCAGCACTGACAGCTGCGACCGCGATCGGAGAGGAGAGAGAAAGAGAGCGAGCAAGCAGGTTGCGACGAGCAGAGAAAAAACGTGAGGCAGCGACGTCGACGTTTTTTCATGGTATGGGATATTGGGCAAAGAAAAAATTGTTGAAGCCAACGGAATCTTGTGGGAGATGAAAATGAAAAGAACCAGGCCGTGGCAGAGGGCAGCGGGGTCACGATCGCTAGGGCCGGGTTCAAACTCTCGGGGATCCGGGGACTGCACCTGCCAGGTGGCCAATGGCCAATGGCCATGCCTCCGGCAAACATCACTCACCTGTCTTTCCAGCGTAGAAGCTGTGCCTGGCGTGGATCTTGACCTGACTGGGTTCTCCTGGGGGCCACGCGATCTTCGAGACCGCACACACTAAAACGCACGCGGGTTGGTTGGTGATGAAAAAAAATTGCACACACCGCAGCAAACACACACACATACACCAAAGGCACAGCAGCAGCCAGCAAGACAGTTTCGTCGTTTTCACGATCACCTTTTCTTCCAAACACTTGGCCAGCTGAACCTCCTACAAGTCAAGGCCAAAAACAGTGGCTCGATCCCCGGTGGCTTTTAGAATCTCTGGCCTTTTGGATTTTCAGGTTTCTGAGTTTCGCCTCGAACAGCACTTATTATCGGCGGCGGCGAGTAAGATCGGTGCGCTCAGTTCTCAGTCACCAGGGTTGTCATTTTAGCTATTTGGAACGGAAAAGTATTCAATTTTGGGATATGACATTAGCTGGAATTTTAGCTATTTATCGGATTACCCGGTCCGATCGATAGTTGTCAGCTCTACTCGGCAACAAGTTTGTTCCTTGTGCGAGTGAGAGGTAAGATATCGATACCAAAAAAAGTCGAGTTCAGTGTAGACAACTTAGCAATTTTCCCGCCAAAATTCCGTCAGATGGGTGACACCATCAGATTTTGCCGGTTCAGCGAGTGGGATTGGTGACTAGCCAAAATTTAAAAAAAGGCGCGCGATTTAAACGGAGAAAGTATCCAACAACAATTTTAGTTCCTAATTATTTGCGAATATGCGAGAGGCGAAGATGGTAGAGTATTTTTAGTTAAACATAAAACTTTGCAACACAACTAAAAGGTTTTAAACTGCAGTATTTGGTAAAAAGATCCACTCGTTGTTTTGAAATTAACATTGTAACAGTTCTTGCACTCTGTTATTAACTCAACATGCTCTGTTAAATTGCATTCTGTTAATTTTTTCACTCAATAAGTAAATAAATTGTTTATAATATTTACAAGAACTTTAGTTTTTAACTATCTGGCTGGCTTTGGTATTTGCTTTTTTAAATATTTATTTCATAAACATTTTTCTTTAAATTTGAGAAAGATAACACATCACGATAAACACATTCCCGAAATTAAACAAATTTTTTTCGAAAAGGTTTCGGATAATTTTTAAAAGAAGCTTTAAATAAGCCATGTTCATTTGGAAAATTTTTTTTGAGGCACTACAAATATCACAAAACGAAAAACGGATTTCTGCATAAAATTTTTGGGCAATTTCATAGCTAATAAAATAGCTCTCGATCTTTAACGTTTTTTTGGCGTATTTATATAGTGTTATGATTTGTTTTATAAAATTACTTTAAAAGAGGTCTCGAATGAGTTATTGGAGGCCATCGAAGCCAACCGCACTTGGGTCTCTGCCGAACACGGAAGCGCAACTAAAAGAAAGTGGCTGATAAAGAACGAAATAGCGGAATTGGGGCAGCTCCAAAGTGCTTGAGCAGCTTTTCCGATGATGCCAAAGCAAAAACACAAAATCTGCCACACGCTGCATAAAAACCTCTTCCTCAGCACCGAGGCAATGGCACAACTACATTCTCTCCACCACTTTCAGTTTTTGTGTTTTCGTTTCCATGTTTATTGCGATTTCTGTTTTGGTATTATAAATTTACGTTTCAAACTTAAGAAAAATCACTAAGCCAGTTTGGAGGCTTATAAAGGCGATTCCTTGAAGCCACGGGCAGCGTAGTCGGATGGCGCGGACCGATCGGACACCTTGGGGTATCCCTCGTCGCCGGGAACACACGCTTTGCGGGAGGAAATTACACGCCAGCCGCCCTTCCGGGTCCAATCCTGAAGGGGAAACCAATATTAGAATGGATCAAAGTTGTATTTGACTTAATGGATAAGCTGAGAAAGCTGGATTTGTCAAGGCGCAGGTGCACCATCCAAACGTATCATGTTTCAGGCGCCATTACTTACATTCTGATTGTACTTGAAGTAGTAGGCGCCTGCGTAGATGCCGGTGAGGGCGATGAGAGCCTTTCCCGTCCAGTATCGCACTGTGAACGCTCGCTGGAATCCCTGGGGAAACAAACGAGGCATCATTAAATTAAAATCTTTCAGCACCTGTTGTGATTACATAAGGGGGACAGCGGTTAGCTTACCAGGGCCGGGGTCAGGATGGAGCACACCTTGTCGAGAGGGAAGCGGTAGAAGCGTTTAATGGGATTGTTAAGCTCCCGCTCCAGGGCGGCAACCTTGCGCGGTCCGTGGTGCAGCTCCTGATCCTTGAGCCATTGTTTGCGCCAGGCCCGTTCATCTGGGGTCATTCCAATGAGGCGCTCCCGCTCGCGCACCATGCGGCCCGCAATGGCCATGGGCTTCACGCCGCCCGTGTCCGAGGCTCCTCCAGCCACCATTTTCGCTCTAGTTTGGTCCTGGTGACGAAAAGTAGTAAGAAAAACGCTGGAAATTCAGAAATTGTATAATGTTTTTACAGTTTTTTCTAGAGATGGAAAATTGATAGGGTTGTTGATAACATATCAATATGTTGTATGAAAAATGTAAACGTATATCGATTTCTTGTGGTGCGAAAGGCCCTAAATATAGCTGTTTCTAGCTATAGAGATGGCGGAAGACGCGATATTGCCAGACCCACCAATGCAACTATCGATGACATCAATGACAGAGGTTTACCACCGCTAGATCCCAGCCGCGTGCGTTTAATAAAGGTAGAAAAAAAGTACGAGGTAAACAACGCGGAATGGACATAGACGAGCTCTTTGACTGCTTCAACGAAGCGCCTCCCGAGAACCTGGAGGGGCCGCCAGCCTTCAGGGCGGAGGAGAAAGGCGGTGAGAACAAAGCCGGGGTGAAGCGGCATGCCAAATCCGACACTGAGGCGGATCAGAAAGAGGAACCGTCCGACGATGAGGAGAAGGTGAACAAGCGGGCCAAACAGGATCCCAAGTCCAGCGACGAGGAGCAGGAGGATGATAAAAAAGACGAAGACGCAAATGACGAGGTCGATCCCGAGGATACCGCCGACTTGGAGGCCTTGCGTACGCGGATTGTGACTCATTTGTTGGAGTCGCCGGAGTCTTGCACCCACGAGGTGGCTGCCCATCCAGACCACGAGTACATACCGCTGAAACCATTTACCGGGGTGCCGGCCAAGGAGTACCCCTTCGTGCTGGATCCCTTCCAGCGCCAGGCCATCCTGTGTATCGACAACAGCCAGAGTGTCTTGGTTTCCGCTCACACATCTGCGGGAAAGACCGTGGTGGCAGAGTACGCCATCGCCAAGTCGCTGGCAGCCAAGCAGCGCGTTATATACACCACTCCAATTAAGGCGCTCTCCAACCAGAAGTTCCGCGAGTTTACCGACGAGTTCAAGGACGTCGGCCTGGTGACTGGCGATGTGACTATTAATCCTTCCGCCTCCTGTCTGATCATGACCACTGAGATCTTGCGGAACATGCTCTACCGCGGCAGCGAAATTATGCGCGAGGTGGGCTGGGTAATCTTTGACGAGATCCATTACATGCGCGACAAGGAGCGCGGAGTAGTCTGGGAGGAGACGCTTATTCTTCTGCCGGACAACGTGCGCTACGTCTTTCTCTCGGCCACCATTCCCAACGCGCGACAGTTTGCCGAGTGGGTCTGCCACCTGCATAAGCAGCCCTGCCACGTGGTGTACACCGACTACCGACCCACTCCGTTGCAGCACTACATCTTCCCGGCGGGTGGCGACGGCATCCACCTAATCGTCGACGAAAAGGGGCACTTTAAGGAAGACAACTTTAGCACAGCCATGGCCGTGCTGGCCAATGCAGGTAGGAGTCTATAGGCAAACACAACAAACAGTAGGCTAACCACAACTTTTTCGTTAAAGGTGAGGCTGCCAAGGGCGACCAAAAGTCCCGAAAGGGAGGCATTAAGGGCGCGAATGCGGGACAGACAAACATCTTCAAGATAGTCAAGATGATTATGGAGCGCAACTTCGCCCCGGTCATCATATTCTCGTTCAGCAAAAAGGACTGCGAAATATATGCCATGCAGATGGCCAAGCTGGACTTCAACACCGCCGATGAGAAGAAACTGGTGGACGAGGTCTTCAACAACGCAATGGATGTCCTCTCGGCGGAGGATCGGCGCTTGCCCCAGGTGGAGAACGTGCTGCCGCTGCTCCGGCGCGGCATTGGCATCCATCACGGCGGCTTGCTGCCCATTCTCAAGGAAACTATTGAGATTCTGTTCGGCGAGGGTCTGATCAAAGCGCTGTTTGCCACTGAAACCTTTGCCATGGGTCTGAACATGCCTGCCAGGACAGTCCTATTCACGGCACCGCGAAAATTCGATGGCAAGGACTTTCGCTGGATCAGCTCCGGCGAGTACATCCAGATGGCCGGCCGAGCGGGGCGGCGAGGACTCGACGACAAGGGCATTGTCATCCTAATGATCGACGAAAAGGTGTCGCCGGCAGTGGGCCGCGGCATTGTCCAGGGCAAAGCCGATCCCATCAACTCTGCCTTCCACCTGACCTACAACATGGTGCTGAACCTGCTGCGTGTCGAGGAGATCAATCCGGAGTATATGCTGGAACGTAGTTTCTATCAGTTCCAGAACCAGGCCGCCCTGCCAGGCCTGCATGAAAAGGTAGAGCAGAAGACGGCCGAACTGAATAAGATAGTCATCAAAGACGAGCACAACATTGCCTCGTACCACCACATCCGCTCGCAGTTGGATCACTACGGCAAACAGTTTCGCCAGTGGATTACGCGGCCGCAATATCTCCTGCCCTTTCTACAGCCTGGCCGATTGATCAAGGTGTCGGCCGGCTCCCAGGAGTACGACTGGGGCATCGTGCTGAACTTCAAGAAGCAGGACCAGAGCCGCAAGAATCCGCTCAAGAGCGAGATGAGTGTCACCATCGACGTGCTGCTGCATGTGAGCGACGCGGCTGCCAAATCCGGCGACACCGAGCCCTGCGGCCCCAACGAGCGCGGCTGCATGGAGGTGGTGCCCGTGGCCCATACCCTCGTTACGCAGATCAGCTCAATCCGCGTTTACTTCCCCAACGACCTGCGCAGTGCGGACAACAGGCGGGCCGTACTGAAGACCATCCAAGAAGCCAAGAAACGGTTTCCGCTGGGCCCGCCCGTCCTGAATCCCATCGACGACATGAACATCAAGGATCGAGAGTTCCGGGAGATCGTTAGCGCCATTGCTCAGTTCGAGCAACGCCTGGATGAGCACCCGCTGCATAAATCGACGGAGCTCGAGCGTATCTATCGACGGTACCAGGAGAAGGTGGCGCTCCAGTCGGAGCTGACTGAGCTGAAGAACGAGCTGAAGGCCGCGCGCAGCCTGCTGCAGATGGAGGAACTGAAGTACCGAAAACGCGTGCTCCGTCGAATGGGCTACTGCAAGCCCGGAGACGTCATCGAGTTCAAAGGCCGTGTGGCCTGCGAGCTGAGCTCGGCGGACGAGTTGCTGATGACCGAGATGATCTTCAACGGAGTGTTCAACGAGCTGACCGCTCCGCAGGCGTTGGCCCTGTTGTCTTGCTTTGTGTGCGACGAAAAGTCCACGGAGTCGCCGAAAAGCGCCACCGAGCTGTCCGGTCCTCTACGTTCCATGCAGGATCTCGCTCGTCGGATCGCCAAAGTATCCTCCGAGTGCAAGCTGACCATAGATGCCGATAGCTACGTAGATAAGTTCAAGCCATTCCTTATGGATGTGGTGCTGGCTTGGTGCAAGGGCTCCAGTTTCCTGGCGGTGTGCAAGATGACCGACATCTTCGAGGGCTCCATTATTCGTTGCATGCGGCGCCTGGAGGAGCTGCTGCGGCAAATGTGCCAGGCCTCGAAGACCATCGGCAACACGGACCTGGAAAACAAGTTCTCGGAGGGCATTCGACTTCTGAAACGCGACATTGTGTTTGCCGCTTCCTTGTATCTTTAAGAATAGCTTGATAAGCTTGTACACCCTTGTTCACTAATTTTAATTTTTACGTGTTGGAATACTAAAGTGGAAAACAAGAGTGTGTTAAGATTCGCAGACTAGCATAGCCTACACTTAATGTCCTATTATAGGAGTAGGGACCTTTGTATATTTAATATGACAATTGAAATGAAACAAAATACAAAAATATAAGAGTTCGACTTTTCTTGATGTGAAGTTTATGGTTATAGTTGTTAGATGAGACCTATACTAAAAGAAGGATGATATTCGCACATCTATCATAGAGACTGCCAGATGGACCTGTTGATGGCGCCATTAAGGTACTACTTACGCGAAATACTTAACTTTTTCGGATTCCTGCCAACGCAAAGAACACTTGCTAAATTAGTAATATTTTATTGAGGGACAAATACGTTACACTAGGTTTAAATACATAAAAATAAATGGAATGCTAATACAATATGCTTTCAAACATGTAAAGATACAAGTATGTACAGTAAACATTTACAAGATGCTTATGAAAACAAAATTATTGGACGGTTCACACTGATTGGTATGGTCTTCTTGGCTTAAATATGCGACACATAGACATATAATTAAACTACAACTAGGATGTAAGTGTATGTATGAGTGGTAAGGCACACTTGGTCATTGAATGGGTGAGGCACCGATTGGCAGAACCAGGTGGGGGTCCATCAAAGACAAGCTCGAGGAATGAAGGCACTTTAGGTATTGCTCGGCGTGTGGAGGGTCTAAGTCTGCCCATTTTAATGTTAATCTTACGGTGAGAGGCGTGACAATCTTACGAATATGGTTCAAATAATTTTACACTGATAGCCAGGCCAATTATTTATTATTTTAGAATACGATTTAGTCTATTACTAACTTTTGTTACAGTTCAATTTCGCACTTCTGTCACTGCCTTAGAAATGGACTCACAAAAAATGGATTATCTTATAACTTTAAAGTAGCTCTGTTAAAAAATAAGTACCTACATCTAATACACACATTTTCCTAAAATAATTTTATTTACAAGCTCACACTTAAGGCCCCTGGAAAGGCTATGGAATGTCATTGATATGGATTCGTATTCGTTGGGTTCTCGAACTTAAAAACAAACTTTAACTGTAGAGTAGCATAATCTAAAACTCAAAATTGAGATCTCAAAGATCTGTCAAACACAATTTTTAAATACTACATTAAACTTAAACATTTTCAGGAATTAACTTAATTCAAAATAATGTCCGGAAAAAACTGAAAAAATAAAGAAGTTTCAAAATTAATTCTCAGTTCTTATCAAGGGATCTCTCAAAAGATGAAAAAACGTTCAACTATCGTAAGGGGTTTCGAAGGAATATTCTCTTAGTCA
The DNA here is from genome assembly GCF_017639315.1 of Drosophila ananassae. Classification (NCBI taxonomy): domain Eukaryota; kingdom Metazoa; phylum Arthropoda; class Insecta; order Diptera; family Drosophilidae; genus Drosophila; species Drosophila ananassae. Next base: position 28,175,918 of record NC_057930.1, read on the forward strand.
GTTAGTTGAAGGACAATCGGACAGACGGACAGGACGACATCGTAGGTTAGTTCTATCAACTTACCCTTGTTCATCGAAAGGCTGTGGTACGTTGTTGGACGATTCGGCTGACTCTCTAAGCGCATCCCGCACTTAGAGAGCTGTTACTTAGACGGACGTCTGGGGCACTCCCTCCACCAGCTGGGTGCGTCTCGGCTGCGGCGCCGGCTGGGAGCTGAGCGTGGCCGTCGTTGTGGTGGTGGTGGTGCGGGCAGACGGCACAGGCGTGGTGCTGCGACTGCTGCCAGAGACACTGGCCGCCGTTGGGACGCGCTTGGCCGGCTCCGCCTGTAGTTGTGGCACCGGAGTGCTGGAGAGCGGCTGCAGCAGGCGCTTCTCCTCAACGGGTGCTGCGGCTGCTGACTTGGCAGTGGTTCCATTGCCATTCGCCTGGGACCGTGCTGAGACCGACTTGGTCAGACTGCCGTTGGTTTCCTTCAGCGAGATGCCCGACTTGAGGGAGGCCTGGCTGCCGGATTTCTGGGTCATGGCCAGCGAGCTGGGCGAGCGCAGGGAAGTGGTATCCGTTTGCGCCTTGCTGGCCAAAGTCTTGGAAGACGGCGAGTCTCGGTACTCGTAGATGTTGTCCCTGGAGCGCAGGGCATGGTGGTTGGTTACCATGTGTGCGTTGTCCACGCCCCGAGCATCGGGTTCTGGCTCCATGCCCTCGCCGTTGATAAAGACATCCTCATCGTAGAAGCGATCCGATTGTCTGAGGATTGCGAAATTGGATGTAGAAAGTATTACTATTACCGAGCTGCAGCTCGCACTCACCTCTTGGCGTTGCGCCACATGATGCAGCAGATGACCACCAGCACAATGAGGAAGAAGCAGGTAACGGACATGCTCCAAAAGGCAATCTGCAGCGGCTCCTTGGGCTCCCACCAGTACTCGGTGGTGGGTGGGTAAGTGGGCACCAGCACTCCTATCACCGTTGGGAGGTATTGCGTCCAGAAGGCGCACTCCGTCTGCCTGTAGTTCAGCAGGATGGACGAGTTGAAGGTGGTGTTGACGTTGAGGTAGCGAATCTCGCCCTGGTAGGCCCGTTGGAAGTGCATGCCCAGGACCTGTTGGGGCGTCGGATTGCTAAAGGAGTCGAATTGAAACTATAGTCTATGCCGAAGGAATGAATGGCGGGAGTAACTTACCCGTATCTCGCAAAGTTGGAGTACGTTTGCATGAAGAAGTGACTCATATTCCGATCATTGTCGGTCCACATGTTGCGCTGCAGGTGCTCCTTTTTGGGGAAGAACTCGGTGTCCATGAAGGGAGCCCCCGTGAGGAAGTAGCGCTCTATGTCGTGAGGATATTTGCGCCACTGGGGAAGATTCAGCGCCTCCACCGTGGTGTTCAGTACGTACATGTACACCGGCACCTTCTGTTCGAGCAGCAGCTTCACCATCTGGTCCACTGGAGCTCGGTAGTAGAGATCGCTCAGCAGGTTGATGTACTGGTCCCGGATGATGGTGTTATTGTTCGGGTCTGGCCAGTAGGTGTACATGTACTTGATGGCCTCGTAGACGCCGTTGGGGTTGAGAGTGTAGTTGTAGCGGAAGACGTGCTCGCGGATCTTTTGCTCGAAGAAGCGTCCGTCCAGCTCATAGTACGGACTCAAGGACTCGTTCTGGGCCACCAGGAAGGCTGCCTCCTGGGTAGTAACTCCTGTCATATACTGAATGTTCCTGTTGAACCGGCCGGCCCGGATAAGCGTCTCCGGAGTCTGGGTGAGAAACCGCCAGTCCTTTTCCCTCCAGCCCTCGTACCAGTCGTCGCCGGGCACCGTGAAATTGTGGTCCAGCACAGGACCCCAGGGGAAGCTGCCCACCTGCGGAGCGAACTCAGCATTTCCCAGCTCGTAGAAGCTGCGTCCGGTGCGCAGGCAGTTGACCAGCTTCCACGAAGACTCGATGGAGCAGCCGAGAAGCTGACCCAGCACCCGGCTAGTGTTCTGCGCCCGGTACTTGTCCTGAATCAGTGCCCAGTCTGCCAGCGCCGATCCCGACTGGGCGATAACCCGTTTCACGATGTTCCGTGTCTGGGGCGCCACCATGAGCAATCCGGCGGAGGCGCCTCCCGCACCAGGACCGAAGAGCGTAATGGAGTCACGATCCCCATTGAAGAACTCGATGTTGTCGTGGATCCAGCGTAAGGCCATCGCCTGGTCCAGGATTCCGTAGTTTCCAGGCGAGTTCTCATCCCCCGTGGACAGGAAGCCCAGAGCGCCAAGACGGTAGTTGAGGGTCACCACTACAACGTCGTAGAAGGACGCCAATATGTGACCCTGGAACAGGTTTGAGGCGCCTCTGATGAACTCTCCGCCGTGAATGTAGACCATTACCGGGTACTTTTGTGCCACTCCTGCGCCAGTCTAGAAATGGTCACATACATGTGAAAATTGTTCCAATAAACTATAATCCTTTCTTACCTTGGGTGAGTAGACGTTCAAGTAGAGGCAATCTTCGTCCATGTCCATGACTCCCTTGGTGGCACCCGTGTATCGAACGGGTTGTGGGCAAGCCGGTCCGAAATCCACAGCCTGCAGCAGCTGCCACCCGCGGTGGATGCGGGGCGGCTTGAATCTGCCCTCAAAGGTGGGCGGAAGGGCGTAGGGGATGCCCAGGAAGGCCGAGCACTCGCCCATCACACGGTCCACGGTGGAGTGGTAGGGACGGTAGAAGGACTTCGGATCGGGGTTGTCGTACATGTACACCTTGAAGCCCTGCACCTGCCCATAGTTTGTGGTTACAAACACATCCCGCTCCAAGGTCAGTGAGTCCCTTCGCTGCTTTCCCTGCAAGTCCTCCCTCCATCCGGCCAAAACTCCCGGAAACTGAGTCCGGGCATTGGGGTCATTCTGGCGGAGGGTGAAAAGAAATTCAGAGCATCATTATCGCCATTCCGTGGAGGAACAAATAGTCCCACTGAGCCGATCAGTGGATGGCAAACATGTGTAATTGATTAAGTCGCCTTCGGCTTCACCCGGTGGCATGAAATCTTAATTAAGATTATTGCTCTGGTATAGGAGCGATCTGCCCATCGGATGTACTCTCCGACTCAATGAGTTGTCATTGTTCGCTTATGGATTGTTCTTCCAGATAATGGGCTTTTTGGTGTCACAGAATTTAATTGAAAGACCGAGTTTGGGCAACGTCGGCTGACCAGTTAGACCTTATGTGTACCTTATGAATATACTACAAGATGACCATAGCTAAGACTCTTAATATTGTTATTTAATTAGCCAATTATAACTGACAAGGTCATACAGTACAGTAAAATATTATATTTGATATTAATATCTAAAGCTTGATGTGATCTAGCTTACCGGATCGAAGCGGAAGCGATCCTCGTTTGGCATTCCTTGAGGATATTGGCCAGGAGAATTCCTGCCCGGGTAGTTGGCCCCGAAGCCATTGGGCTGGTAGTGACCATAGCGACGGTCGTTGAAGGTGTAAGTTCTGGAAACCGGAAACTCCAGTTGAAGTGCCGATAAGAACTGCGAGTGGGCTGACTCACCTGTAGTCTGGATCCCCTGGGTTCGGCCAGTCGACGCCGGGCCGGGAATAAAATCTAGGATCTCTCGTCTGGGCTTCTGCGAAGTGGCTCAAACAGACGCAGATCAGAAGTGCTTGGAGCCACTTCAACTTATCGCGATATTTTAATTTGTGCATCATAATGGATTCTGCAAGGTAAAGTGTGATATACTTTTTGGTTTGTTGAGGTATTCATGAAAGAAGATACAACTTCTCGAATACAGTTCGGGTACATAAATACGATCACAGGCATTCAAATCTACGACATCATAAGTTTATAAACAAACAGCATAACAACAGATCTCGGCTTGGAGTATGAGTAAGAGTGACCAAACTGGTTTCCCATTACGTTGCTGGCTCAAATACCAAGCCCGGTCTTAGAAGCCGAGAGACCGACAAACCCGTTTGAATGTTGGCTCAAAAAATGCGCTAAAAATAAGTTACAGCATAAGTGTGACTCCGATTTGGAGGCCCCTGCACTGGACGGAGGTTCGTTTAAGTGGAGCGACCTATTACACTGCCGGGCATGTGCATTGTCTGGGCGTCAATGGGTTAATTGCACCGATGAAGGTGAAAGGTCATTGCCTAAATTGGCTTAAGTCAGATCCAGATGGGGAGACGGCAAGCCGTTCAGAACACCAATCTACTTCTCAGATACTTTTCAGATTTTGAGAAATCTCGTTAGAATAGTGAGCCGTTTGGTCACTAATTGAAATATGTCCTGGGATTTTAGACTTCCTCTCCAAAGAACTGAATGTGCGGAGCAGAGACACCTGGAAGCTAGCGCTTTTCAACTTAGACGCTGCAATATCGATATAACTTTCGAGTTGCTACCCCGTCGCTTCCAAGTATCTGCATACATGCTTGGAAATGCATACAAACTGGCACAAGGACTCACACAGATACAGGGTGGTGTGTGGAGGTGTGAGTGCCGGGCATTAACCTGCTTGCGGACGGATGGAGGATGCCTCAAGTTACCCGGTTCCCGATTGCTCAACCCTTCGAGTCGGGGGTTCTTATTCAATTTACGGAAGTGCAAACGCCTGCACAAAATCGAGACGGCTGGCTGGGAGTTTTCATATCAAATATCGTGTTGAAATATTGTTAGCTGCCTGTAGTTGTATCTGCTGCTGCCGTGGGTTTTGTTCTGCCCGTAGCCGAGTGAATCACTAGTAGTACGTAGTACGTAGATTCGCCTTTTCGCAATCGGCCAAGCAAACAATGAAACGCAACGATAACGCTGAAAGTGAAGCACAGGTGCGGCTGTGTTGGTAACTACAGGCGTATCTGTAGCTGGGCAGGTGTTGTTGCAGCACTCGTTGCTGGCCTAATCTCACTGTGGTTTACAGTTATGCTCCAGTTGATGACGTTGCCGAGGCAACTTGTTGCGGCTTCTGCCGCTCGCCCTTCATTTCACTATCTAATCGCGATTTTCCACCATACCACCGTTCACCATAACCGTCCGCATCCATTGATATTCCCATTTCCACTTTCATGCCAATGTGCCTCACTCACAAACTTTCTTAGCCAACGCCCCGAAAAGTTAACAAAATAACAGCCAAACAAAAAACATTCAGCACGCGAGAAAAAACGTAACGCAACTGAAATGACCGTTTTTGAGTCACAGGCCAGGTAGCCCAGGTACTACCTGGGTAGTGTAACTACGTAAAAAACGAGCCAGAGCCGTCTCTCTTTCACCCACACTCTCGCGCACTCGGCTTTGTTAACACTCACACAGAACAGGTATGTGTTACCACCAATTCGAGGCACACAAGCACACCTGGCTTCTACTGTTTCGGCCTACAATAGCGCGCGCAGCTCGAATCTCCAGCTCCGGACGACGAACAACTGTGGAACGACTAACGAGACACGACTGACTCTCACGAACGCCGCCACCGAACTGACTGAAATATGGCCATGGGGGCCTGGACAGACCGAAGTCATAGACGGAGCGGGAGAATCCAGCGTGGGGGAGAGTCGGTCTTTATCAGGCTACCCTCTCCGAGTTGTGGTTTGCTATACTCCGCTGGAGATCTGGCCCGTACCAGGAAGGGTATTACAAACGCGGTGAAGGACATGCCATCATCCCCATGTGCAAGAGTCCATGTAATCATATATGGATGTCCTGTCTGTCTGTCTGTTTTTGTTTAGAAGAGTCCTTATTGCCTAACCAGAATCATTTGATATTTTGGATGGTCTTTCAATGTCTTTAAACAGATTAGTTTTTAAAAAGTGATTGTTTTTAATGCCTGCCCTTGCCTTAAGTAGCATTTAACTTAATTTTTCCTTTGGGCTAATTGACTTAAGCACTTCATTAATAAAGAAAGGGTCAAAATTGTAAACAGAGCGTGTCCGCGTTCAAGTGTTTTAATTGCTTCCCGCATCTTTGACATCGGAAGCTTCGTCTTCGTCGTCGGATAATTGAAATTAGCAGCTACGCCCAACCATGGACAGACTCAATATGTGGGGTCAAAATGTGAACCGATCTCCAATTGCGTTCTTGTGTTGGGGACTGGGGACTGGGGACTGGAACACAGCATGAATCACAACCCATCGTCTTGGCTGCATCGAATATAATAGACATTGATTAGAAATTATGCAAAATAAAAATAGCTGTTGTGATGCAAAATTTCTAATTACTGAACCATTCAAAGCGGAAACTGCTGAAAGGTTTGTCCTACATTACTTATCTGAAATTAAATTTAAAATGGAGCTTACTTATTGTATTATTCTTGGGACTAAAATACAACTCTTCATACCTTTTTTGCATGCTACATGTTTTCTGGCCCTTATCTGTTAGCGAAATATTATTAAAATATAATTAAAATATTTAATCAAATTATTAAACTCAACAGAACCTCAACCAAACCCCAGAAATTTTTAAATTGGCGCCCAAATAGTAAAACGTTGCCAGACCCGACGATTTTTTTCCACCAGTCACTAAGACTTATCGATGCATCGTTTTCCTTCCAAGTTTGTCCACCTCCAATTGTGGAGCTCCTTGCATTGATTTTGTAAATAAACGCTACACAGGAGTTCGAGCACCACCCAAACACTGAGCCATGGAGCCGCCAACAACTGGCGGGATTGCCTCTGCCGCCACCGCCGGGAACAGCTCTACCCACAAGTTCCATCCTTGCGACGAGGCCGTGATAGCCACTAACGACGACGCCAGTGATTGCAAACGCTGTGCAGTGCGACTGGGCTACTGGAAGGACGACTACATTGGGTACTTTGTGCGGAACCAGGAGCGAAAGGCACCGGAGATCAACCGTGGGTACTTTGCCCGCGTCAAAGGGGTCGAGATGTGCGTCGAGAAGTTCCTGAAGGTCAGTCTGGGCATGTGGTCAGAGGGGGTGGCAAGGACAGAGCAAAGGCGTCGAAGCGTCTGGCATGTGCAAAGGTCGAGTCGACCTCCTGTTGCATTGCCCAAGGACAACTGCAAGGCCACCGATGCGCATGCTTGCGCTGGAGAGGATGGCCTTGTCGCGAAACTCACAGTCGTGCATTTTCATTGCAGAAAACGTCGGGAAACTGCCAGATTATCAACCTGGGCTGCGGCTTCGACACCCTCTACTTCCGTCTGAGGGACACCGCCCATCAAGTGAAGAACTTTATCGAGTTGGACTTCCCCACAGTCACTGCCCGCAAGTGCTACACAATCAAACGCAACAAGGCGCTGCTGGCAAGGATCCATGACGAGGATGGCGAGGTTCGGCTCAGCCCGACTGATCTGCATGGACCCAGCTACCACTTGATGGGCGTTGATCTGCGCAATCTCGACGAGGTCGACAATAAGCTGCAGCAGGCCGAAGTGGACTACACCCTGCCCACAATCTTCCTTGCCGAGTGCGTACTCGTCTACATCGAGGCGCAGAACTGCCGCAATCTGCTCCAATGGATAGCGCAAAAGTTCCAAGCCGCAGTCTTCGTCAACTATGAGCAGGTGTGAATATATATTTTCTTAATCAGCTTCTCTGTTTTTTCTTATACATATATTGACTTACTGTTTGTACCCTTAAGTTACCACTTACCTTGCCAAAATCTTAGATCTATGATGTTCACTTTCAATCGTTTAAGGTAAACATGAACGACCGGTTTGGCGAAGTAATGCTCAATAACCTGCGGGGACGCGGATGCAGTCTGGCCGGTGTTGAGTCCTGCTTGTCGCTAGAAACGCAGCGGAACCGCTTCAAGGATAGTGGTTGGAGCGGAGCCCGCGCCTGGGACATGGTGCAAGTGTATGAGAGCATCTCTGCGGCAGAACGGCAGCGGATCGAGCGGCTTGAGATGCTCGACGAAGGCGAGCTGCTCTTGCAGCTATTCCAACATTATTGTCTGGTGGTCGCCTGGCTGGGATTGGCCTTTCAGGACATAGATATCACGTGCGTGCCAGTGTAAAAATTCGTATCTAATTCGCACTCTTTTTCTGGTTTCCTCAACATTAATGAATGCCATTTGTTTTCTATTTTTAAAAAACAGTGTAGAAGAGCTGATGTCCTCGCTGAATATTGACTAAGAAGAGGAACCTATGGAAGATGGAGGGGGAGACCAAACCACATTAACGCATCATTTATTGTCTCCTTGATATGCTTGAAAGGCTATGCCAAAAGTTTTTGCTTAACGTGTTAAATTAAAAAAGGAATATTCAAAAATCTGAACGTATTAAAATATTTATCCCGCATATAGACCCTACCACCAGAACATTTATTTGTAAATTTTATATTGTTCCTTAAGCGACTTTCCTTGTTAAACTATTTATATTCATACCTTTTTTGCTTATTCTTATAAAACTACTTCATCACCAACGAGTTGTGCATAAAAGCAATGGCTATTGACTATGGAATGATTGATTCATTGGCCATCCTTTTTTCATTACCCCATTTATGTGTGCGTTGAAAAAGTGTAAAGTATTTGAAATTAATTAAAACTAAATGTAATTGGAAGAAACAGTTTTTCAATCTAAGTTACCAGTGTATATGGTTGGGAATATTCCGTTCAAATGTGTTAAGGATCTATGGATTAGTAGTCTACATTGCTTATGAAAGGTTAAAATAGTCCAGTGCATCATATTTTTTGAGAAACCAATGAATATTTGACTCCTACGATGATCTAAAGGAAGAATTCTAAGATTACGAAAAAAACATCTGATTCTCCCAAACCAATCTGAATCGAAATTCCCACTGTGAACGGGGGAAATGACTTGGAGCACAAAATGGCCCCTCGCGAAGGATATTTTTGCCAATAATCCCCCGATCCTTGAGCGGAATATCTTAAACGATTTGTACATCGATTCTCTTTCATTCTGCATTATAACCTAGCAACGAATTATTTTTTACATTTTTTGTGAAATTCTGTGGAGGATCCCCTTCAAGAACGAGGGAAATGCCTTGGAGCACAAAATGTCCCCTCGCGAAGGCTATATCTTTGCCAATAATCCCCCGATCCTTGAGCGGAATATCTTAAACGATTTGTATATCGATTCTCTTCCATTCTGCATTATAATCTAGCAACGAATTATTTTTTACATTTTTTGTGAAATTCTGTGGAGTATCCCATTCAAGAATTATATCTTTTCCAATAATCACCCGATGCTTGAGTGGCAACGAAATATTTTTATGATTTTATTCCCGAACTAAAATGCATAAGGTTTATTAATATTAGGTTTATTAAATTTATTTAAAAAGATCAATTAAAAGGTGTATCGGGTTTAATCAAATATATAATTGTACAATATATAAAAGTAAACAAGAACAACTTTTTCCAATTTTATTCACGCGGACGGTTCCGAGTCTTGGCACGATTCCTGATCGTTCCAATTATCTATTGCAAAGTATAACTTTAGGTTGAGCTCATCATCAAAATTGGACTCGCCCATTACCAGAGGACCTAACTGATTGTCTACCATGACCTTTTGCCAGAAATCTTTGAGATGCTTTGCGAGTGTGATCTCTTTTAGCTCCTCGGCGAACTTTTCGTATTCCATAAAAGCGTTAAATTCTATGCAGCTCTGTCTATACAAGCCGATTAATTCGGTCAGTTGTTCTAGATTAAGGACTTGGCGATTCAACAGCGTGACGATAACAACGCGGATTTGCGCCGAAAGGCGTTGATATTGGGAATCCTTCTCTGTGGCGTTGGTGGTGGATCGAACGATTTCTAGAATGCGTTTAAAGTCTACGGCAGTATTGAATAGACCGACGCGTTCATCAGGCATCACCATTGTCTTTTCAGAAGGCTCTTGATTCGCACATCTGGACTCCTCCTCCTGTTCCTTGGCTTGCAGCTTCTCCAGCCATGTACGACTATAGTGAAGGGGAAATAGCTGTTTTACGTTGGCAGCTGCCTGCTTGGACTTCTCTTCGAGAGGCTCAGGAACGGACCAGAACACCTTCGAAAAATTTTTGTCTTGCAACATTTTTTTGAACGGTTCGTCGTTATCGGTTTTCCGAAGCACTCGGTACTGCAGCACGTCCATCAAGTTCTGTTCGAAAATGCTGGGAAAACCGTCGAACGGTAACAAATCATTCTGGGGCCACGGCCTTGGTTGTTGGTTGTCCCGCAGCGAGCACTCTAGATCGGAGCTGTCGATCAAGCGGTCGATTGCTTCTAACTGAGCTTCGCTGCATTCCGTCTTTTCGGTTCGCAAAGCGGGGAAATCCCAGAAGTGGTGCTGGCCCGAGTAAGACACTTCTAGCATGAATAGTGAGGCCGGGTTAACATCATCCGCCAACCGCGGCATCAGTACCACCATGCGCGGCGTGTTGAGCTTTGTGCTATAAACCTTCCAGCAGAGAATGGCCCGATCGGAGGCAATCAAAGCACGCACCAGAGCATCTAGTTTCTTGGCGGAGGCTTTGTTTTGCTTCTGGTGCACCAGCAGGTACAGCGAGTCTCCGCAATAATATTCGTCTGGAACAGCGTCGCGCTTGATAAAGCCAAAAAAGTGAAGTCCCGGTGGATGCGGTACCTTCGTTTCCAGCAAGGCATCATCGTATGGCACCGGCGTGCCTCCAAGCATATACCCGGCCACCAAGTCCTCTGGTAGGGGTTTAACTTCGGTGCCCTTGAGAAAGTACCGTGTTTCGCGAGATACCGATTCATTTTCCGCCGCCCAGACCTTCTCCAGCTTAACAGGCGTTTGGTTCTTCATGGCAATCATGCCCTGCAATTGAATGCTGATCGTACTGCCAATGTGGAGTTTGGCGTTCCACACCCAGGGTCGCCGGTTGGTGATCTTGAACACAGAGCTCAACGCCTCCTTGAAGCTGCACAGGGTCGCGTTGCACCGTGGCACCAGGTTAAGAGCGTACTTCTGATTCTCCAGTTCGTGGGGTCCACACTTTCGCGAAAAGTTGAAAATGGGCTGCGGCTGTCCGGTCTCGGCATTGTCCACATACGATATGTTGTGGGAGCTGGAGAAAAGCGTTTTAGTGTATTGCCTTTGGGGCTGTGCTATTTCTCACCCCACAATGAGTTCAATGCCTGATTCGAGCAGGTTGTCAGTAATGGAGTTGAACTGCTCGTAGTCCTGCGGAATATTATTAAAGTCGAAGAGAAGGAGTATCCTTTGCCTCGAGGGCTTAAACCTGGATGAAAAAGATGATAAATAATTTTGAAGCATAACAGTAGGTTCCCACTCACGGCAAGGCCGTTTCCTGCAAAGCCAGCGCCACGTTTAATCCTTGAAGCCATTGACCCTCTTCTGATGCGGTTTCGTTAACGAAATTACAGAAATTTATGAAAAGATTCCAGGTGCAAAGTTGCGGCTCGTTGCACACCACTATGTTTGCAGCGTCCAAAGAGTTTTTGCTGCGGTCACATCCCACCAGCACAAAAGCCACGTGGTCCTTGCGGTCGCACACGATCTGTTAGACATATGTATGTAGGTTAGCGAGGTTTTTCGAGATCTACAACTGAATATTTACTTTATCCTTCAAAATTTCTAACACGCATTTTACGGATTTCAGCTTCACATCCTCGGCGGCGCAGAGACGGATATCTAGCACGATGATTAGGCACTCCTGATCGCAGAAACATGACATTAGCTCAAGTTGGGTGCAGTGACTGACATTCCTACCTTATTAGACGCCATAAATTGCGATTATTTACAAACAACTGGGATTCAAAATAAGCCGGCGCAGAAATTTCACAAGAGTAAGACCGTTATTAAGGTAGCCCTGAAATCCCACCAAATTATTAATTGTAGCAATCAGCTTTGCGTGGAGAGCAATTTCGCGTTGCCAACTATTGGGAAATATATGACAATTTTATTTATTTTTTTAAGTTTAAAGGCCATTAATAAAATATATTTAAACATTAAAAAGAATTTTAAGAAATTAATAAACGAAAAACCTAAACTTACTGCCAAAATATTATATTTATCTGTCAGAAGAAAGGAATTCAAAATTGGATTGTCTCAAATGTGTTTTAAATTATATATTTTTAATCTTAAACATTTGTATTTAAAATAATTAACGACTTATTAATAAATTTTTTTAAGCTTTAAGAAACAATTAATTGATTATATATTGTTTTATCCTTATAGCTTCTCATATTTCTGTAACTTTTCCAGATAGTCTGCGTTTTGCAACAAATGATTAAATATAAGGTCTGTGTCGAGGACATTTGAGGCGGGTCCGCCATATTCCGCCGGAAGGCTCTCGTAGCCAACCATTTCCCGCAGTTTGCTCAAATGGCGTCCATCATGTGTGAAGATCTGCAAAAATTCAAAATTTATTAAGTTCAATATTAAAAAATTATACAAATATATTTACTCGTTCTTTAAACTCCTTGTTCATAAAGGGCATGAAGAGTGTGGATGTTACGTGCATGAGAAATCCCCTTTGAATGATGTGGACAATACGCTGAGAGAAGGGCAGGACTCCGTTCTTTTCGTTTACGACTTTCATAAACGCCGGTGAAAACTGTCTCAGGAAATTTCGAGTGGTTCTGTTAAAGAAATTATATTATATAAAAGAGCATTTGGAGCATTATTTATTTCCTCACCCTTGCAGGTCGCAGATGACTGTAATGCCCTTTTCCTGGACCCGTGGCAGCAGAAGCAAGGACTCGAAGATGAGGTCGTCCATTTCGACGAGACTTTGAAGATAATCTGGGAACCGCTGAAACCCGTCCACAGTCTTAAAGATGACCAGAACACGTCCATCCCGGTCCACGTGGGGCATCACAAAACGGCAGTGGGTGCCATAAAAGAGGGGGCGGTAGTGCTCAATGGAATGACGGGCCAGCCAAGTTGGATGGCGCCTCTTGAACTCATAGTAGGCATGGATAGCCTGGTACGCCTTTATTGTATCCCACCGGGTATAGTGAAGGAACTTGGTTAGCATTGTGTCATCTGTTCCTACGCATAGCTCATCGCATTCTGGAATGTAATTTGTGAGTGTTTTGATATCAAAAGGGATGCTTCCAAAAGGTGATCTTACTTTCCACCAGTTGCCTCAATTGTTTGATTTTAAAAACCTCTTCATCTGTATGGTCGAGCCGGGAAGTTAGGAATAACATTTTATCGGACCAGAGCTTAAGGTTAATTTGTATCTTTATTTAAAATCGATAAACGATCTCTTCAAAAAATTCAGTTTATTAAATTCGATCCGTTGCCCATCCGCACCCGAAACGCGATCGTTGCTCACTGACAAACTGATTTTGAATAGGTTTTTTGGGATTTGTTTATATACATATTGCACGCGTTGGAATTATTAATCGTCGTTAATTGTTTTGAACCGATCGATTTTGGCAACTTGAACTTGGCTCGAGAGAGGCCTAAGTATTTTGATTTTTATATGAAAATTATTACTGGATATGAGTTAAACATATTTTGAAGCTGTGGGATTTTTAAGCTTTTAGGGGTGGTGAATGAAAAAGCCCTTTGCCGAGTAACACTTGAAAGAGCCCCAAGTTTCTGTCACCGAGAACTAACCACGTATTCCACCCACAATTCATTTAACCCGAAAGACAGAAAAAGAAGAGCAGTCAGCGGAGAAAAAGTCTAGTCTAAAAGTAGTCGGACTCAACGCGACAGGAAACTATAAGTACGATAATTGAAGAAAATGTCAGCTACACACGATGCTACGTGACTTAATAATGCCCCTTGTCTGTTCATAATAACGGTCACATCGTCGACCCCACCTCCGACCCACTGTTTCTAGCAATTTCATCATTTTCCATTTCATTAGGGCTTATTGATTGTCTTAGGAAAGTTTAGCTGGCCAAGAAAAACGATACAGTCTTTTAATTACTAAAATACGAACGCACTCAGAGTGGGAAGGCTGGATGGGCATCCATCAAAGGCTGTCGCCATAAACGAATGGAATAGGTCGTGACTGTGATTAAAATGTCTAAATTAACATTGCACTATGAATGCCTAACAGATAAAAATAGATTTTTTTCCATTGGCATGGCTCTGTAACCGCGCAAATCCAAAATATTATTTGTAATTGCTTGATTATACAAACAGTTGCTTGATTTTATTACGATATAAAATATTTGTCCACCTGAAGGCATACCCAAGTGGCATTATACTTAATTTTTAAAATAACACACTTGAGCCAAGCCTGAAAAATATTTGATTACCGCTATTGAAATACTATAAATAACACTTCGGTCGCCCGGCCCGAAATCTCTTGATTTTAATAATTTACATATAATAACCGCAACATTTGGACTCCCTTTTTGATTTTAGGCATTCGATGTAATTTAAATTAGTCGATTGCAAATGTGACTTTTTGTAATTATCCAAAATCTATAAATAATGCATTTAATTCGAATGTTAAATAATAAACATTTGGTTTTGCGGTCGGGTTTCATATTCTGAGCAGCCATTGTTAGCAGGCTGATTAAATTGCGGTTACCTGGATTGTTGCCGCATTTCCAGGTAATCAAGTAGCATTCATTTTTACAATCAGTGCGTGTTTATTACAAAATCCCAAATAAAGTGGGGATTGAAAACTGTTTTATAGAGGGTACTTTGAAAGGGTTATAAGAAATAAATAATATATATTTTTGGTAGAAACTCAGAAAACAGAACTGAATTCTGCTAATGATCTGCCTTATAAGATTGCAATGAAAACATAGACCAGCCCAAATCATAATGGTATGTAAAAAATACTACCGACCCTATAATTTACGACACTTCTTAAAGTCCTTTGGCCATCTTAACCAATGTTGAGTAACAAACAAAATGCAAAAAACAAAATTGGTTTGTTTTCCTCCCAGGGAACCATCCTATTTCGCACAATCCCCCTGTCCTGCATTGGAGTCCGTAGGACTCTGGGCACCAGGGAACAAATTACAAGTGTTGTAAAGTGTCATTTTTCAACAGGACCCAGGACGAGTGGTCAGGGGGTAGGTGAACGCAATGTAGAAATAATCATAATGGCCGAGCGCATATTTGAGACGAAATCTTGCGTGGAAATGTTGTAGAAACAATAGCAACGGGAGCACAAAAACGATGCAAAAAAGAAAGGAAGAAAAATGTGAGCAAATTTCGCCGCCACAAGAAATGACCGAGAAACCAGAGGGCAAGGCGAAAGCTCTCGGAAAAAAATAAAAAAAACTAAACCAAATTCCAATTTGTCAGGAATTTGTTCAATTTTAGTTTTGCGGCGGCGAGGACGGGATGAGCGGTCTCGGACTCAGACCGGATCCCGAAAACCCTACCCACACCCCGCCACTGACCATCTGCATGCCCCACACGTGCCGCCATGCAAAACCATAAGAAGCATAACGGGCAACCCCCAACCACAGCACCCTGCCCCTCTGGCATTGTGGCACTCTGGCAGTGGCCATTAAAGAGCTGCCACGACAAATCGCACACATTTAACACGCACACACAGTGAACCCAGGGCGATGGGAGGACCCCTGGGGGGGGAAAAACTGCACACTTAACAGGCCCACAAAAAACCGTCAGGGGAAACAGCTGTTCGCAATGGCTCAAACAACGTCTCCCAAAGAAGCCAATCGCTAGAGATGGGAGCTGGTTAGAAACGGAAATGGAACTCCGCCATGAATTCTTTAGCAAGTATATCCGGTATACTTCTTTCGAAAATGTTGTGAAATTTTGAAACTTTTTCCAAAGTGGATGGCATATGTGTTTATTTATTTAATGTGCTCACGTTTTCATCTCAATCTGATGGCAACAATCAGCTTTCTTTTGCTTGCGGCCTCCCCTAATGACATTTGTATGCCACTGCAGACATGTGCAACTGTCGGGCCCGAAATACACAGCTTTCAAAAACTTGGCCAAGGGATCTTTTGCGCTTTTCATTAGCAGGACAGCTTGGCAATTTGCATTGTCTGGTGTAAAAAATAGGCCTGCCTTTTGGGCGGCCAATATCCTATATCTAGTCTCGTTAAGCACAAAAACAATTGTTAGATTATATTTTTCAAGTGCTGCTTACTCATTGCCACGGGACAAATTGTCTCCCCAAACAGTTGATAAATATTTGCCAACAAAAAACTTAAAGAAAAAAATTATAAAACGCAAAAACCACTCAATTTTTTTTGTCTTCGTGAACTGTTGTATCTGCGAACGCAACAGAAAAGGAGATTTTTGTTATTCTCCCCCAGGCAACATCATATTCGCAGAACCATTTCAACTCCCCGATGGATTTGTGGCTTGGGGAGGAGCTTACTAAATCTGCCGGTGCTGGGGCTTCGAGAGTTTTAATTGAATTTTGAGTGGAGTATTTAGGGATTTGTTATTTATAATAGAAAGAGCACACAGCCCGGGGGGCTGACGCAAATGGAATTGGCAACGTCCGATGAAATGTGCAGTGTCATGAAAATATATGGTTTTAGATTCTTCAGTCTTATGATGTTTTCAAATTTTTGAAACCAATGCCTGGGTGATAGAGTAGAACGGTATTTACTCACACAATTTTAAAGGAAAATTTATTGGTCGAAATAAACTAAAGGATGGTTACCAATTACTTGAAAGTTCAACCATTCACAGGTCACGACATTGGGGAGAACCATTATTAAACACTGAGCTGGAAGCTGTTTCCAAAAACGATTTGAAAATTACTCCGATGGCCCATCAACCAATAGATGAATCGTTTGGAAACTCTTGGTAACTGAACCCGAGCAATACAAGGCCAGGCTGCAGATCTCCATTACAAGATGTATCCAGGTAAGATACACCGAAATAATTTCAATCTGACGGCGCAAAGTCAAAGTGGCCAAATCAAGTCCAGCACTCTTAAATAGTTTGTACAAGTTTTTGTTAGCCAATTTCATTATCAAAAACAATTGGTTATATTTTAAAATTTATTGAAGTTGTTTTCAGAGGCCAACTTAGCTATGGGCATAGATTGGCAGTCGGAGGTTGAACTTTAAAATTTGTTAATAAAAGTTAGACAATATTGGCTATTATTTCATCAACATATTAAACAGTAAAAATGGAAATACCATCTAATAAATGCATAGATAGGTGAGATAATATTGAGATCGTATCACTCCACACGCTTATTTTAAAATACTTTTAAACTAATTCCTAAGCGAATATGGGTAAACAATTTATTCGCTATTCAGAAACAAATGGCTTAGTATTATTGTTTGATTCTTGTTCAGAATTGTGTTATAAAAGGCAATTTGTTAACGCCATAAAAGCTTGACCTCGTTGTTCTTTTTTGGTTGTTTTTTTATTATAGTCGATGACCAATTTGAAAAGCAATATGTGGGAGGAAGCCTGGCGGTTATTCGAGCTCCCAATCATCGGACATGAGACCAGTCAACTCGTTCGCCCGTTCACTCCGCTGGTCGCCCAGCTTCTGGATGGCTCGAATTTACAGCAGCTATTTATTTTTGGCCAGCATTTGCGGCACATGTCGCATGGATGGGCTTGGAGTGGCTCCGGCTTTGTTTTCCTTTTACGAGTGTGAGTGCATTTGTTGTTCATTTCATTTAAATTACCCTGTGGCCGACCTCCTTGTCACAACATGTCGGTGGCGTCATATTGGGAACTGTTTGGTATCCCGCAATTCGCAATCGAATACTCATTGACCTTTTTTTCCTTAAGATTTGGCTTTTATTTCTATTTTGTTGTTTTGTTTTGTGGGTTATTGTGGTTTTTTAATCAAGTTGTATGTGAACAAATTTTGGCAAACGGATAGTCCTGTATCGAATGTATTGTATTTGGGAAAAAATACATTGTAAGCAGAATAAAAAAATGAAGGGGAAAACGAATGAATACTTTGAAACACAGGTATTATTTTCGAAAAAGAATTTACTAGACTCTAGCTACGTATTCCATTTTGTAAGTGATCTTTTTTTACATATACAGCCAAAACTTGACAATCAGAACGTATTTTTGGGAAATTTTAGTTCAGTTACTACCAATAAGGTACAGACAGAAATCATACACGAATACGTATCTGTTTGTTTGCATATACCGTCACTTATGAGCTCGTATATATTTTTTTGGCTCAAATGTGTAAAAAGGCATGAGCATAATACATTTTACGACTGCGTTATGTGTCTGCCAAAGTATGGAAAATTATTATTTTTCTGTCTGGCTGTGTGTGTGTTTGTAAGCTTTGAACCTATTTCTGGCTGTCAGAGAAAAAGGGAAAGATGTACGACGTTTTATTATATTTAAATTACACAAAGCATTAAATATAATTCACTCACCACGCTCCATTTACTAAGGCTATACGAGGCAAACGAAGGCATTACGCATACGTCTGCGCATATAAGTATGCAACAACAATGTGCCGTTGAAAATCGCTGTAATACTTTTTCATCAATTATATGATGCGCAAAAATATATATGCTGAGATTTACAATATCAAACATGGCTCACACAGACATACTTACACAAATGTCCTTCCCAGGCTTTGAGCACAGACACTCGCACACTTAAAGAAGCACAGATATACGCCGACATGCTCTAGATGGCAAACGCGCCATACTTTACTACTTACTAAATCCATTACAAAGTATTTACGTAGAAAATTGCTTTATATCTCTGCATATCTCTCGGTCGACGTCATCGTCTTCGTTGTCCTCCGCTGAGCGCACATTTATGTATTCGTATGATTATGTGAGTTCCTACAGCTAAAAAAAATTTAAGTACGTAGTACTTAAATAGTACGTAATAGTGAGGGGAAAAAACCTTTTTTAGTGATGTTCTGCTCCCTTAAGGTAGTCGACTTAAGCCCAGCTCAGGAACGACAACACATCGATGGCAAAAAGGCAGTGTGCAGCAATTTATATGATTTTTTTTCCCTTAAATGTCAGTGGCAAATAAGAAAATATTAAAATAGATTTGTGAACGAAGGACGAGGGCAAAGACAATGGCTGAGTAGCTACACTGAGAATGTAGATCGATGATATATCACAATCAATTTTATGAGGTAGGAGAAGCAAATTCATAGATTTTGATCCTAAAATTGGCTTTTATTATAGCTGATTTGCAAACAAAAAAATTGTTTTATGTGGAAGAGACTTATATCTGCCCAACGTTTTTCTTAGTCTATTGTTTATCCAAAACCACAAAACATATACATAAAATGTTGCTTACTAAACATTTTTTCTTCGAGTCTACTTCATAGAAAGCTATCGTCAGTTCCATGATTTCCATTGCCAAGATGTTGGCGGTAAATCACAGCCAGTTTTCTTCAGCCTCCCGCCCACTTACACACGTACTACATGTATCCTACACACAGAGTCATAAAAAATGAAGGGAAAAGTATGCCAAAAGTAAGAAGCTATGTGTGTAACTCATAGAGGCTTTGAGGGCGGAGGGAATTATTCATGCGGATATGATTGTGCTCACAACAATGGAGTTGATCGCAATCAGCGTCGCCCGTCATCATTTTCATCAACTCCTAGAGCTACATCCAAGATATTATAGTAGTATTTATGCACGTTAAAATTCAGACTTAGGACTCAACTCTTTAAACAACCATCAGATACTTTCAATACCTGGCAGAATTCTTTAACTTATAATTGCAAACAAACAAAAATAAGTAAGGTGAAAAAATAAGAAATATATTTGTCGTGCAGCGGTGCAAAATGGCAAACGCTGCTGCCTCGAATTGCACTACGAATCACTCTAGCGTGCTATCAATTACTGTGGCAAGTGTTGCACGTGCCACCGACACCGATCCTGGCCCTCTCCCTTACCCACTATCTAAGTCCTTGGTCCTTCTATCCATTCAGGACAGCTTGCTCATCTCATTGTGTTCCTTGGCATTTGCTCGCCTGGCTTTCCTTTCCAATTTTTTCCATTTTGTGTACTCTGGTTGAGAGAGTATTATAATTTTGACCCAGTCCTTGATATTAATTCATAAAATTAGGGTAAAATCTTCTCATTTTTGCTTTTAATTGAATTGAAAGGCCTAAAGTGTAACAATTAAATCAAAATATGGGGTAGGGTATATGTTATTCGTTAAATAAACTAAATACATACTTTCCTGAGCCATTTTTTTTTCTAATTTCTTGGCGCACTTTGGTCGTTGTCTTGGCTGCTTTTTAGTCCAACATTCTGTAAGTGCCATGAACATCGTTGCATTCTCTTGACAATTTCTTTACTTTTCCAGCTTTTCTATTCCCTGCTTTTTGAGGGCTTTCAATTGTTGCACAATTTTTTAATTTTTCTGTGGGGCCAACGAAATGAAAGAGTTGCTAGCGCTGGAGGAATTTTAATTTAAGGTAACAATACAATATAAAGTGATGCGCTGTCGAACTTTAAATCACTCTATTTATATGCCAATTAAATGGATATTAGATTTCATATCTCAAACTGTTCTCGACATGTATTTGGGTATTCAATTAACCACAAATGAGCAAACAATTTTCACATTCTCTTATTTAGCCAAGTAAAATCACAATAACTCAGTTGGCCACAGAACAAAACAAACTCCAGAACTAACACTTGCTATGGGGTGAGAACTTCGTATGGGAATTGTTCGGTATTTGAATAAATTGCAATTTAATTGTATGTAATTTGCCGACGGCCTAATGCATAATATCGTAAAAGGACATTGTCCTAAGCCTTCGTAATAAGCCTAACCCCCAAGGCTGGTGTTACAATAATTCGAATGCCTCTAAACTTCGGAGGAATATGGAAAATTTAAGGTTTTGGCCAAAGTTAAAGTTTAATTTGTGTTATAATGTTTGATAGCTATATCGGGTGTGGATCTTCTAAATTTTGCGCAAGAAATTAGCAAATTTGAATTGTAGGCTTTGAGCTAACTTCTGCTGAGAATATTTTGAAACCTAATTAAACAGAACGCCAAGCCGTATTCGTCCTCACACAAGTTTGCCTTTCATATTAAATGCCGAAATGTAATAAGCATTAAATTTCGATGCAACCTGTAAACTGGCAAGGAGGAAACGCTGCCTGACAGCCCAATGCAATTACAATGTAATTACAAGCCACAGCCAGAGAGCGTTTTAAATTTTGTATGTGCTGAGCAAATGTCTAAATGCAATAGCGCTCCCGAAAAGGATTATGAGCAGGATGAGAAGGCGTTCCACTTAAGCTGAAGCTTTTGCCATAAACATCTGATATGAGTTGGCTCTCAATGTCTGTGTTGCAATAAAATTACGCTTGAAATGTGGCACGTAATTGTCGGCCCTCTTAGTCGCTTTGTCTCTCTAGTTCTCTAATTGCCGCAAGTGCCTGGTCCTTTGCATGGTTTTAATTAGAATTAGGGCTCTAAGCCGGTGTTTTGATTCTTTAAGCGTCCTCCACATGGGCTCAGTAAATACACCAAGTAAATACACTTATCCCTGCTCTGACCTCCGACCCCGCTTCGCCTAATTAGCCGACTCGGATCTCCGACTTGGAGATGTTTGGTAATCAAAAGTTAGTATGGCCTATAGCTGTAAATTAATTTTCTGCTTGCGTTATGCAGCAATTGCAGTTTCCAGGCTCAATTACAGCAAACTTGCTGCAATGCATAAATTTCCAGTACACACGGGCCGAGGCCAGGAATCAATGATTAATTTTATGTGGTTACTAGTTCGATATTAGTTGAAATAGCAGAAGGGGTTCGAGAGCTTTGTGCTGCTAGCTGGGCTCCTCCTTTAATTAGGTGTACAAGCAAAAGGATGCCGACTTGCTTTCTGTAATAATACGGACTATACCTGGCCATAACTTACTGAAAACTTATGAAAAGCCTCTTATAATGTTAAAGCTTTTAATGGAAATCAAATGTGTCCTCTTTAAATATGAACGAATTCCCGGAGGCGAGGCAATGCCCTCTGTCGAGTTTCACACTCACCCGAAATCCGGATATTCCAATTGATAAAAACATGGCTCAAAGAACGCCCAGATCATTAAAAAGCAGAATGTGTGACATTGTGTCAGGCATAATAATAAAATTACAATTGCAGCCCGGCGACAAAAAATCGAGGGGAAATGTGCAAAATCAGCGCAAAAAAAAACGGTGGGGCGTCTCTTAAGGAAATGTCAAATCAAATTTATTGACTTCCATTGTTTGGCGAAAAAAAAGAGGAGGTAGTGACTCCTACTCCAAGTCTCCGGGACTCATTGAAATGTGAAAAGCCAATGACAGGGGACGAAGTGACATCGATGTGCACCTTTTTTTCCTTCTGTCTCGCAGAATCCTGCCGGGATTCGCCTTGTGGCACTTGTCGATTTGTCCTGCACTTTTGCTATTCGTATTTGTGCGCGATTAAAGAGCCGCTTAGCACGTTCGAATGCCTTCCAAAAGGTCCGGGCTCCGGAGACAATCAGCGAAGCTCCATTCTTCTGCAGGAATTAAACACGGAGAAAAATACTGTTCCCGCAGACGTTTCAGCCCGTGCTATTGATGGCCATGATATGCCGCGAGCATTTCTTTCTGTGTATTCTCTGTTGATTTTGCACAATGCCTGCCGGCAGCGCTATAAAAATCATATGCTTGCTTTCATGGCAAGGGGTTGCCTTTAGTTTTTTGCAGCATCGTCTTTAGGCGACTTCCTTTGTTGGCCAGCTAAGTTTGACAATTATTTGCATTGTTCAGTGAAGTCGTTTGTTCAACATGCACATGAATCGGTAACTACAACATAAGTGACTCCATAGTTATGGCTCCCCATCGGGATAGTTGGGTCCTTTCGAAAATCCGTCTCCATTGTGCGCTATCCTTTGAATTTGTTGGGGGAAAATGAAGTTAATACTGCTTCGACAAAAAGTTCGCAAACGGTTAAATGGAGTAGAAAATGTTTGGTGAAGGATTCGGGTTAGTATTTGTGTTGGATTAAAAAAGTCACTTCCAGGCTAACTTTCTCTATTTTTAACCAGAAAGTTACACTTTTTATCTTTCAAGTGAATATTAGCTACTTATCTCTTTTTCACGTCTCTCTTTATTAATATTACTTGGAAAAATCACTTTATAAAGTCAGTGGCTGTCAGACTGCAGCCACCAATTTTTCTCACACGAATATGCAAAATAAATGTTCTTCGCTTGACCCGAGAGCCTGTTGCCTTTCGACAACGTAGCAGACAGGCTCTTCAAGAGACATGCCTGTTGCCAAAAGAGGAGTAGGTTCCTTTTGGAAGAATCTATCTCTATCTCTGTCTGGTGACTGCCTTTTAAATGGCTGTTTCCGTTTCCGGTTCCGTTACGTTTGACTTGCCTGCACGTAAATTTTGTGCTATTTTGTGGAAGAAATTCGGTTGTTCGGCTCTCCCCCACCACTTCACTCATGTCGGCGGTAAATTTTAGTACAATGCATATATAATCTTTTTCACTTATCTCTGCATAGTTTCCTGTTCCCGCGCCAGAACTTTTTACGGTCTGGGGTTAAAAGTAGTGTCGTACATTTGCCGAGCCAGCACCAGCACCAGCACCACGCCGCACCACTCGAGATCCGCGCCGCGTTGAGAGCCATGTAATGAATGAAAAGTTGGCCGGGAGTTGGAAAAGGTTGCGGCTTCCATGGCTCCAGAAAAAGGTGCAAAGGCATCGCAATTTTTGCAGAATGGCTTGGTTTAGTTTTTGCACTTGTCGACAATATCGTGACAGATTTATGGGTTAATTATTGTGAATGGTGCCGTGCGAACGTGAAATGGAAAGGAAATGGTAGTGAGCAGGATAAAAATGAAATCCAAATCGTTAGATTATAGCACTGAATTAGTAGTTAGACAAGTGTTCAACAGAATTCAAAATGTTATCGGAAATATTGTTAAACTAAAAATGTGTAAAAATGTGATTTAGTTTTAATGGTAAGTGGTCTCAATGTGAATGATCGAACTCTACAGTTAACTCACCCTTTCGTAGTTTAACGGAAATCAGAAATCAACCAAGAAGAAATGGACTACAAACCCTCATCCAAAATCGCACTGTTCCAAGACGCCATTGATTGCCTTGCCGGCATCAAGCTGCCCCAATCGCCTCCAAAAGACATCGAACAGAATGGGTACGATGTCTTCATGGGGATCTGTGAACTGAGCGCCAGTCTCGGAAACTTCAGTCACAATGTGCCAAATACGATGAAATTCTTGGCCGAAAACCGAACCCAACCCTGTGGCTCCTACGAGCTGGTCTTGTTGAACAATTTTCGCAAGGAGTTCGAACATCATCAGATGGACCCGGACAAGGAGACAAGGATGGTGCACGAGGCCCGGGGCAACCTGTTTATGCATCTCTACAAGGAACTGGTGGACATAGAGCCGGAGGAGAACCAGAGATTGCAGTACATGCAGCTCTGCTATGAGCTTATTGATATTGACCGTCCAAAGAACTGCGAAGAAGACCGAATCGAGCTCATTAATCGCTTGCTTGTTCAGGTCCAAAATCTGATGCAGCGTCTGCAGGAAAGAAGCCTCGATGATCCAGATTCAGGAGTGCGTGGCACCGATTCTCTCATAGATATGTATTTGGCGTCCAAGAACCTAATGCTAGACTCTAAAATGGAGAGTATCCGAAATCTACACGGCGTTAAAAATGGCCTCTCGCTTCCCTTACGAGGCATAAGTTTTGAAAAGGGCATTGCCGTGATCCATAATCAAAGGCTAACTATTGCCGCTGAGTTGCGGCATGAAGATATAAATTTGAAATTGGTAAACAGTTTTTCGGATGATTTGATTGTAGCCAAGAAGAGTAATTTACATTCTGAAATAAGCCTAAAGGATTTGTCCTCATCCATATCGTCGCCAAACAGTTCCGATAATGAAGCCACCACGCCTGAAGATATTTTCGAGGACTTTCTCGAAAACAATTTTATTTGTGATTCTAAGGAGGTTATTGCTGATTTGGATGTTGAAAGCGTATTTGAGGACTGTTCTTCGAAAGGTTTCGATATGGATGTTATAGTAAATCACATTTTCAGTAAAAATGAAAATTTGGGCATAGAAATTTCAGAGGAATCTCATGATTCGCTAATGGTTCTAGGAAAAGCCCAGTTATTAGGAACATTGGCCACGAGCTCGGAAGATGATGTGCCTCCTTTGATCGATTTCAGCCAAGAAGATGATTCAGACGGATCTTCAAACATTATTGAACGTAACTCAAAACGAGAGGGCACTTTATGGTCTAAGGTATTACGTGAGTTGGACAGCAGCTCAGAGGAAGATTTAAAAATGCTACGGCCACCTCGACCCCAAGAAAGCCAAGTAAAAGAATCCTTAAATATAATGGAAGAGGCAAAGGGTGCTTATAAAATTGACTCCTCTAAACAATCTGGATTAGAGATGATAAAGATGGTGTCCGAAGAAAGTATATCACAAGTAGCATCATTAAAAAAGATAAATGAAACTCTTAGCGATATTAAAGCTTCCATTGCTTATCCAAAAATCAAAGTCAAATGGTTGAGTGCTTGTCCTAAGATTACTATTCATGACATACCACAGGTGCCTGCCAATAGAAAAATAATTCCAATGTCCTTAACAATATCAGGTGAGGATCAAATACCAAATATCAGGGCACATAAAGATTTCCCTGTAAATGTAGCAGAAAATGTATCGCAAGTAGAATTAAATAATGTCAGCAATCGTCAAGCTACAATTTGTTTCCAAAACAAAACGGGAAAATATTTGAGTACCAATCTTGAAACTATCATTGAGGAAAAACCTGAAGGGGCCATAGATTCATTCAAACTCGATTTTTCTTCCAAAGTATCAAGGGACAATTCTAGCTCGTTATTATCATTTCGATCAGATTCGTTCGAACCTTCTAGTAGCAACGAAGAAAAACAGGCAACCCCCAGAAATGGAATTAAAGTTCATACCATAGCACTTTTTGGGAATCTCAAAAGAATCCAGAATTTGTTTTCCAATTTCAACAATAGAATCGTAACCATGGAAGATGGTTCTGAAAGTTCTGATTCAAAAGTGAATAAAAATTACTCACATACTTCTTTAGAAAGTATAGAGCCTCCTGTAATCGGCTGCGAGGAATATTTGAATGAAGAAATTCCTCATTTAGAAATAGATGAGAAATTTTCATCAAGATCGCCATCCATTGGTGAAAAGAACAAGAGGGCTATAAGGGACAGTAAAAAGTCATTGGAGGACGATGAGGAACCGCTCTCCCCAATCTTAAGCAAAATTAGCCAAACTTTGAGTGAGACTAGATTAAATGTTTTGAAACAAGTGGACAAATCTTTGACGGAACTTCAAAAGAAGAGTTTGTTACCCGAAATATATAGTGAAGAAGAATGTGGCTCTCAGGAAGCGGTTAAAAGGAAGAACGCCTTGCAGCGACAGACTTGTTTCGTGGTATTTCCCAAAGATACTGTGCCAGTGAGGGAAATATATAAAAACGCAACGCCATCAACCGCCAGTAAAGAAACACATGAAAATACTATTGAAACGGTTACTTTGGAAAGGCCTGTAATTGAAAACTTTGATAAGCAATCACCTCGTGAAATTCTAAAGAATATTAAGCAGACAGCCAGTGACATCAAGATTAATATTTTGAAGACAATGGATAAATCTTTGTCAGCATTAACGTCATCTAGTGAAATTTCTGAAGTATTCACAGAGTTAAGTCCGAAAATCTCTCCAAATCAATCATGGGTTGAAAAATGTGAAGAACCTGTTTCAGAGGAGATTCCATTACTCAAAACAACAATGGATAGCTTAAAGGAGATCTGTGTAAAGTCCGATGGTGGTGATCAGATGGAAGACTGCAAACAAATTAGCAAACTAACTACTTCGATAGTAAATGATTTTATTGTCACAGCAACAGGTTCCTTTTCTGAAACTCTTAAGAACGAAACCGTTCTAGATTCCCAGGGTTTAAAGTCTAAGTCAGATAGAAATTCCCAGGACTTAAAGTCTAAGTCAGATAGAAAATCGGACACTTTTCCAAAATGGCAGCACCAGAGCCATATAATTGCAGCTCCTCGGGTGATCGTTCCACTCTTGAAATCGAAATCCATCTGCGAGAGGTCTGCGCAAGATGGAAATGGCTTGAGTTTTTTCGAACAATTGGAGCAGTTCTTTGAGATAATGAACATGGAAAATTGTAGTCTAGCCGCAGAAATTAACGTGACAACAATCCAAGCAAGACTAGGAAAATTGCTTTGTCGGATCAAAACGCAGTTACCCAATGAACTGAGCCACTCCGATTTGGTGGCTGCGGTGGGGAAGTACCAATTGAAGCACCTGCTAACCCGGCAGGAGAGAATCTCCTACGAGTCTGTGAGGTGGCAACTGAGGGATACCGGCCAGGAATCATTTGGCAAGACGAAATTCGAGGCAGCTCTTTATGGAATGTTGGGCTACGAATCGTCTCATCTAAAAGCCACCGATGGCAGGCTGCATATGCGTCTGCCGCACCATCAGGAAAGCATAGGTGAGTCGTATTTAATGGTGGCATTCGGTCACTTGGGACATCTATACCGATCGCTTCAGGATCAGCTCGAAGGACTAAGCCGGCGGGGAGAGACTGCTAATGCCATTAGAAAATGCCTTCAGAAGGAACTTCTAAGCTTCTATGACTTATACCACCTGCGTAAAAATCAGCCATGCAGCTTACTCCAATTATACAGGGAAACCCGGGTCTATCAGTTGCGTTTTCAATGGCTTCTTGATGTCCTACAAAAGGTTAATAATAGAAAGTCTATCCTTGTCTGTTTGATTAACGAGCTGGATTTAAGAGTCGGAGCGCAAAGATTATTAATACAAAATTGGCTCAACTCAGCTAGCAAGCCTCTAGTGGCCAGATTTTGTCGCTGGCTTATTTCTGGTAATCTAACTCCTTTGGATCGGGATGAATTTCTCATCGACCGATACATAGCATCCACAACTTATGATTTTTGGCAAAATCGCTATACACTGACTGACACCTTTTCGAGTGTTTTCGATTCAAAGCTTTCCGAAATGATAATGAGCATTGGTAAGACTCAGGTCTACTCTCAAAAGTATCTGGGTCTTCAGGCAGAAATCTCCATCAGTCTCAAAGATCTCTATTACAAATTGCGTGAAGTGTTTAACCAGTTCTACGAGGACAGGGATCAGGAACCTCTGTATAAACTAGTTAGCAAGCTTCACCATGAAGTGTCGGGCCGTGTGCTTCGATATCTGCGTCAGATGAAATCCGAGCCCGAGAACTTATTTCAAAATATTCACCACTACGTAATGCTTGCGGATCGCCGCTTTTGTAGAGAACTTACGGACATTCTTGAGCCTGTCCTCGAAGAGCCATCCAGTTTTTATAATACTAATCTGTTAAACCAGATGATGGAGCAAATGTTTAGCAAGCCTTTGCCCGATCTCTATGTGGGCGAGGCGACATCTGAAGGTTCCAAATGCTGGTCACGATTCCTTCTTCGTTGGCAATTTCCAGATTACTGGGCAGCTCTTCTGGGGGAGCAAGCCCAAGAGTACGAAGTGATCTTTATGGGACTATGGAAATTCCACTACACCAACTACGTCCTCCGCGAAAGGATTGCGCGCCAGCAATATCATTTCAGCAAAAGATTGGAACTTCAGAGCTTTGATGGTCTGGCAGAAGCCGATGAGTGCTTGGGCAAGTTAATAAAGTCCATATACGAGGTGATGAAAGTATTAAGAAGCTATTTCCTACACGAAGTACTGGAGCAGGCCTATGTCAAGCTTGTTCAAGGCTGTAAGGGAGCCCAGACTCTCGATGATCTTCGGAAAGCAAATCGAACCTATCTGCAGGATATTAAGGTTGGATGGTTCCAAACTCAAAGCTCCCATAAGGCGATTCATTATTTGGAGAGGATCTTTAGCTTCATTCTCGATTTGGAGAGCCAGCAACAAAAGTTTTTCAGGCTAACCCAAATTCTCCTAGACTCTGTGATAGAAGATTGCGGAAGAAGAAAATCTAAATCAAGCAAGTCCCATACAAATCTAATGCAAGAGTTTCGATGGTCCTGTCAAAATACTTGCGAGGCTCTCAAGGAGCTGGAAGAACGTTTTCATCTGGCAATGATTGATTTTCTGTTCAGTTTGCATTTAGGAAATCGGCAGTCCTTCAGGTTGCTGGCTCAAAAATTGGACTTTATCGGCTACTATGAGGGAAGAGATCAAAGGTTGTGGTTGATACAACGTTTTGGATTTAAAAGGAAGGCCAGGATGGTAAAATCCGATGGCCACCCTTTGCAGTAAGAATTCTGATTATTAGATGCATTTTATATATTTTTGTACTAACAAGTATGTATAAATACAGTAATTTACATACAGTTGAATATGTTTGTTTTGTGAAATATTATTTTTTGTTACGAAAGTCAAACGAAAAGATGTTTTTTTCCACATCCACTGTCTCAAGCTAAAGTGATAATTCATTTAACTTGGGAAAGATGGTTTCTAAGCTCTTTTCTGACTCTTTGTCCATATATAAATTGGATTTTAATTGAAAATTAAGAATCGACTTGGCAATGTTTTCTTTGTGCAGCTATGGAGCTGCCTTTTGTTATGCAAATGTTCTTTATTTTGTGGTCCCGTGTGAATAGGAGCCGAATGGGAGGGACAATCCGGTCGACGCCAGTAAGCTGTTTTAAATTAAAGAAAATAATGGGAGATTTACTCTTCGGCTTACGCTGCGGATAGACATCCCTCTCTATGGCGCTGCCGTTTCTAATTGCTTGGCGCAAATTAAATGAAATTTTGATTTTCACTTTTCATATTTTTATGAACAACTTATGCTAACACTTTCACAACAGCTCTCATCTGCATAACTTCGTTCGTTCTTTGGAAACTCGCACTGCGATATCTTTCAGTTGGAATCTCAGCCAAAAAAGTGAACAATGGGCCAAGGATGGCCCAGTCTTGGGCTCTTTGTTATCTGACAAACACAGCTGGCAGTCATCTCGGAAAGTCTTTCACATATCAGCGACTGAGCTGGATGAATTATAAAGCCAGACCGGCTTCAAAAAAGAATGTCAAGAAGATAATTGAGCCCAGGCAGCAGGCATTTAATAAACTTGATTGGAACGACACGGAGGAGTGTCACTCCGGGGAAGGTTGACAAGGTCCTGACGTGCTGACTCCTTTGAGAATAAGTTAACGGGCTGACTTGCTCGGCTGCTGATAGGCCAAATTAATTTCAAAGGAAATTTTACTCTCAGCGATGCGTTTTTCTCGATATGTGAACATTTTTCCTCTTTGGGGTGTTGGATAAAGAAATCCCTTATAATTTTTTACAGATTTTGAGTTCCTGGGACTGTTGAGGTATTTGCCTTCTTTGGGAGACCAACATTTCAATGAGAACAATAATTTTTGCACAGCAATATAATTGTTTGCCGTGTCAAATTAAACTATAAAATTTATTATTATGTCCGCTGACATACTTGAACTGTGCTAGGCAATAAATTCCAATACAAAGTGGCCGTTTCGGCTCGTATTTCTCCACCCAACGATATTGACAATTTGCTGTCAGTTTTTCTCGCCCAAACACAGTACAATTTATGTGGCCGGGGCTAGGGCTTTATGAAATACTTCTCATTACACCGCCAAGGGGAGGGAAGTCAACGGCGACCGAAATGGCTGGAACATATTTGAACTATTTTCATTTCGATTGCCAACGGTTTGGCGCAGAGAAATCAATTGAATTGCCATTTCACATATGAAATGGTCATTTGTCAATGAACAACAATTGGAGGGCGTGGTCGCAGATGGCTTGAACTGCTGGTGGGGCGGTGGGGAGAGGACGGGGAAGGGGGGCCGGAGATGGGATGACCGCTGCACAGTTGTGTGGTCACTCAAATAGCCGCATAAATATGTCCTTCTCGTCCTGGCCGAGGACGATCTGCTGGCACTTTGGCTGACTCCTCCCACCAGCTAAATTGTTGGTCGTTATTAAATTTCCGCTGCGTTGAGTTCTCATTTCCGTTTCAATGGTCATTGCAGCTGACCGTCGTTCAATGGCCAAAGGATGTTTCATGGGGCGTACACACACAGCCACACCCATGCCCATACAAATTTACGTGCATAGTATAAATATTTTTGGTTCTAGCTTTATAAACAAAAGGGGTTACCACACGAAATCCCGCAGTCGCACACGGCCCACGGGGCGTATGCGTAATATTCGATTATTATTTTTATTATCGTTTCCCAGAGCCTATACAATAATCCTCATTTATCCAGTATTTGTGGCGATCAAAAATTGATTCTACAATTGAAATGTCGTTGCTTTCAAACATATACAGACATAACATAAATGGGGTAAATGTGCTTGGCTTTTTAGCTAAATTGAAACTAATTGAAATATGTGGATGCCAGAAGCCGATGAGCGGGAAGAGTGGGCCAAACTTTTGCCATAAATTTCAATACGAGGGCATTTTTGGTATTTGGCTCCCCTTATCTCGGCTATAGTTCTCCTTCCTGCTTAATGTTTTACTTTTACGCCATCGGGCCGTGACCTCATTTATTGTTTTGTTGTCACAGCTCTGCATTTTATTTTATTTGGGTTTTCTTTAGTGTTTATCAAGCTTGTTGGAATAATGTCTTGTTTTGCAAGTGTTTTCGATCGCCTTCCCAAGCATATGGAGGTTGAAGAAACTTTTTCATCAAATTTGTTGTTGGACATTAACTTACCCGTTTAATTAGGCGAAAAATGCTTTAACGGCATGATGCCCCTAAAACCCATTAAATATTATGGCTTTTAATGAAAATATAATGCAATGCCCATCAAAGAACTCCCCTACTTCTGTCCCATGGGTCTCTTTTATTGTTGGTTCTTCTTTTGTGGCCGTAGCTCCTTGGCCGCAACGAAAAAAAACCAACAAAAACAAATAAATAACAAAATTATTCAAAATTATGGGCGACTTGGTAACTCTCCCCATGGCCCTCAGTCTTAACCCTTGTGCTCCGTTTCATTTTCCGCCTTTTTGGCCGTACTCATCCGAGTTTTTTATTAAACCCACACCAGCCTCGGTCGGCACAAAAGAAAATCTTAGAAAATGCATTAAAAAGGCGCTAAGTAAATATTAAAATTCAGCCAGACAACGGCGTACGAGTGAAAGCGAGATTTAACCCATTTTATGATTATTACTATTGTTACTGCCCCGACTAAATAGGACTGGCTAATGGCCTTAGCCGTCGGACAATGTGGTCCAGTGGTTCTGGTTGTTTATTTACGCCATCCGCTAATGGACAGCGCGGAATTGCTAAAAGAGTTTCCTTCGGTTGATATTATTTATTGCGGCAGGCGCTGACGACGGGCCGAGAACAAAGGATGTAATATTTATTCATTTATTTATTGATTTATGGGAGGGCATTTAAATCAAAATCCAGGCAAGAATGCTGAACATTTTATCAATTTGATATGCCTATTTATTATGATGTTTGTACTTTTCACCGCTTGAGCCGCTGCCTTCGGCCGCTGCCCCCACTCCACGAGTCGGCTTCATGGAATTTATGCCTCCACTGACCACAAAAGATTCATCTTCATTTCGTCTGTCCATGCACACCCCTGTGGGCCACCCATCCACGCCCATGCTTGATTAGTTGATGACACTTTGGGCGGGAGCGAACGAACTCGGCTCTAACAATGTGTAGTTTTCCCATCCCCGACTTGGCCTGTGGTGTTTGTGGCTAATTTGATAAATATGCGCGCGTTTATTCAAATCAATCAGCGTCAGAAGCCACCACGGGTGGCGCTGGGGTGGCAGGCAAAGGAGGCGAAGCCTTCTCCAGTCGAGAGGACAAGTCATTGGCATCGTCTTCGTATTGCCTCCCACCGCTCCAGATTATCTTCTCTCCTCCAGGATGCACACATCTTGTGGCATATAAATTTCAGCTGCTTCCACATGCACATCGGGCTATAGACACTCGCACAGGCACACATCGCTCTTCGGAGATTTCATTAATGTGCGGTTAACTATAATGAGCCTGGTATATGGAAGCACACCACGGGGAGGTCCTTTGGTTAAGCTGAGCTAACGGAAATCTGTTGGCAAAGGCGATGGGGCCATTTATTTGAACGGAAATTCAAATTATCTTGGGCCTTTACGTCTGACTAAAATTAGTTAACTTATTTTGTTTCTTTTTTCTCTTCTTTCTAAATTTTATTGTAAGAAAATATTTAAAACAGCCTTGAAGTTTCTGAATTAACTTTCTGTAATCAACTTTAGCCCTCCTCACTTACCAGTTCATTGAAAACATAAGGTGCAAAATATTTTGCGGTCATATCGACATAAATAACAATTGAAAATGGCACTGCTCTTAAATCACTTTAGTCCAAGGATGCCGGTCTCTAGAAGGGGACGGTTAGCGCTTATTTTCCTAATGAGTTCACGAGTCTTGAAAGTCAAGAATGTACGAGTATTTATATCATTCAAGAGCAACCTGAGCTTAGAGTATTTACCTACTGGAGGGTGGACAATCAGCATAAACTTCAAATGCAATCAAAATGTTGAAATAAACTTAACAAATCCCCCGAAAACTTTTCAGTTTTTTTACCCAACATATTTTCTCCACCTGTCAGCGAGGGAAATTGTCTGGGTAGTGTTTAGTCCTCCCACGGTGACTTCTTTCTTCAGGAATTTTACTCCGTTCCCGCCAAATAAAGGAGTGGATGGAGCTAGCTTCGAGTTGGTGGCTGCGTATACGTTGCGTATACGTAATAAATTTCGCAATTGCCAGAGGAAAACTGTCCGCAAAAGTGTAATTGTAATGTTTGCTTTCGTCGTCTGTGTTTCCCTGTATCTTGGTTTATAGTTGGATTTTCTTGTATTTGCCGAGCGCTTGGCTAGCGGACTTGGAAATGCCGGCGAGGACAGCTCCTTAATCTATTTTACGCAATCGTTACAAGAATAAAAAGCATGCAGGTGAGTTGGGGCACGAGCTTTAAATGCACATATGACTGGCAGTTTTATTTGGCAAGAGGGTGTATCGATGGCAGAGCTGTTTCAGGTGTCCTAGATCTTAATGAAATAAGTAGAAACTATTTGCAATGCCAATTCGGAAAAAACCGAATTGCATTTTGTCAACCGATTCTTCCTCTAGTCCCCTATTGTCTAATAAATGTCAGACTTACATTTTGACGCATAATATTACATTTCACGCACTCAACGGCATTCCCGACACTTGTTCCCGAGAAAGGGGAACATTGTTTCTCATTTGAGAAAATTCCTTCATTGATAAAAGGACTAAAATGTTTGTCAGGCGATTCATTAGGCGATGAAAAAGATTCATTTGAGTCTGACATGCGAAAGTGTCAAATTACATTACGTTAATTTGGATTCTTTCTTGGGGCGTCAAGGCCTTCTGCTGCTCGGCCGTTCTGCCAAAAGAAATCCAATAATGTAAAGATTTAAAAACTTTAAAAGGGCCATCATCCAAAGTGAATCAATACAAATATGACCCAAAAATGGACAAACATTAAATATTGATTGCCAAAAACGAACATGACTGAGAACAAGAGAGGCATTTATTGTAAAATATATACGCCGTCGTGTGTTGGACTTTCAAAGCATAAAAGTTGTTTATTCGCATCCATCGTTGCCTTTCATATTGCCTGTTGTGCAATTTATTTGCTCCGATTCCATTTTTAATTTCCTGACGTCTGGGTGTTTATTAAATTTTATTAGCTTTCTACTATATTGGATTCCACGTTTTGACGAGAAGTGGGGTGTCCGGCCTCGTTTAATATTGACAAAGCCTCGACAAAGGTTGCCTGCCATTTGTGTTTGGAACGAATTCAGATTTTTTAACTTGTTTGTTCAACTTCGACTGATACTGCGGCCTTGATCAATATGAGATTGAGTATCTTTGGTAGCTTCTAATGTTACGCCTGCCAATTCCACAGTTTAAAATAGTAGAGCTATAAAATAGCTTCAAATGTACACATAGCCGCTCGTTCGTTTGAAATCGGGCATAGGCTGTTCGAATAACCTTTGAGTTGTTACTAGATCCGATGCTTGACTAATTTTCGCTAATGCAAAGAGAGGCAGTGACTGACAGGGATAAGGGGGGTCTATAGGAGAGGCGGGGGCACAAAAAACTAATAAAATTTACGTTTATCCTTGAAAAGGCACTTGAAAATGTGCGCCTAATGCGCCCTTCGCATGGCGATGATGCTGATGGCAATGATGATGACGCGAAAGGCAGCTGAGCTTGAGCTTGAGCTTGAGAGACCGGGAGCCCTAATATAGACAAGCCCAGGACATGCCCCGAAATACCCGTTGCGTCCCCCATCCCAATTTTGGCTAAAGTGCCATCGAATTTCAATTCAATTTGCGAGGCAAGGCATTCGCTAAGGGTGCGAAAAAATGTCTATAGCAAATTTTTGTGCGCCGCCTTTGACTTGAGTTGTTGGATTAGGAAGGGAGGCGGGCATTGGTCCGGGGGGCGTGAAGCAATGAGAGGGGCGTGCCAGGAGGGGCCCAGTGTATGAGTAATATTTGAGCAAAGGGTTACCCAGAATCGCTGATATTGATAGTCGCAGGCCGGAGAATAAGTAAGTCCGCTTTGAAGGATTTAGGGTTTCTTCTTGAGCTTTTTAGCGCCAGAATTCGGCTCCTTTTCGCCTTTTCCCTTTATTATATCACGTTCTCAACATAAATGCGTTAAGTGGAGACTGAACTGGTGGCGGGGGTGATTCAGGGCGTATTTGAAAAGCGCTTAAATTCAGTTGAGTGTTTTTTTTTTTTATTTCGCAGAAAGTCTTAAGAATTGGGCTCATCCTTCCAAATGTGATATGCGTTAGAGAGTTTTTCCTTTGTCATTGTCGGCTTAAAGCCGTACGAGCCGCGGGCCTTTCAATCTCTTTACTTTGGTAGCAGCGTAATGCAATATTGGCAGGGCTTATCCTTTAGTTTATGTTACTAGCCTGTAGAGCGTCATCATAATTGAAGGGATTTTTTCTGGTAAGCTTGGTTTTTGGTTTTAAAGAAATTGTGTGTTTGTTTTCATTTTTCCTAAAATATTTATTGTTTACTGAGATATCTCTTTATAGAGAGTTTTTACTTCAGAGTGTGTTTGGCATCAAAATTTGGGTTTCTTTGTTTCCTTAAACTTCTCGAGAAAGGAATAGTTTTGTTTTGGCATACCTTAACAACCTTTCTCGTGCTCTATTTAACTCCTTCCATTGCAACGCCTGCTGCCAGATGTTCCAGATTTATATGAAAAACTTGCAAGAAATCCAACCAACGTACTTTTCAATTTCGCCAACGATTTTTTGCGTTTTCGGCTGTAAGCGAAATGTGTGTTTTAGTGGCTTGGCATTAGCATGTTGGTTATACATAAAGCTCGGCTGCTGGTTCAAGTCCCCAGGACCCCTTTTTCCAGGAGGCATTGTGTCGTCTGGTAAAAAACATTCTTTTTTATGAAATTGGATGTTTTTGACTTTTGGTGTTGAAAATTTATGGGCGGCAAATATGTGGCTTTGCTTTTTTGCAATGCTCGCTCTCCGTTTATTTTCAGCTAACTGTGTGACATATGGTTATGATGATAAGTTTTCGAAGGCTCTAAGGAATTTTACCTTTATGCCAGCCATGCCCTAAATGTGTGACCTCGAAGGTTAGTCCGTCACTTTGGAGCTTGCCATAGAAAAGAATTGAGAAAGCTCATCAATAAAAGTTGATGCTGCACGTGGTAGGTTTTAACGACGAATTGTCAATGCGGTCTGAAGTGGCCAAACAATGAAAACAGCGAAAACCGAGACGGACGTGGTGGTCCTTTGAAATCAAACACAAAGCCAGATCCAATATTATTTATTGTTTTGTCCTTGTGGATTCATTCAAATTGAAATCTATTTTTATACAAAGTGATTTATAGTCGATGTTTCTTCGAAAAGGCTTTGGGATGAGACTGCTTTGAGACTTGTCAATTAATTATGAATTTATTTATGTACCCCATATACCATTTCTATTAGCCAGCCAATTCTGTCGATTAGCAAGTTCTGTTTCCTTGGCTGCCTGGTCGAAGTTTGCGCAATAAAACCAACTTCTTTATGGGGAGTTGAGAGCACTTTGCCTTTGGAGTAATATCGCAACCATTATCGTCTCATTTTTCTTAGTTTTCTAACATTTTCTGGGTTTGTTTCGGAGCGGAAAGGGATCGGGAACTCTTTTCGCGCTTCGCCACTTCGACATTAGTTTCGCTTAGTGCACAAAACTTGACCACACCGAACTGTAGAGCGTGTCGGAAAAACAAAAACCACTCGGCAAACTCAAGTTTATTGCCTTCTTTCACATTTTTCGTTCCACCTCCATATACCCTTCTTTGGGGCAAAAAAAAAACTTTTATACACACGTCTTGGCAGGACATTTTCGTTCATGTGGACATATAGGAATATGTCTGTATTGAAAAGTTTTTTTATTTGCCAGACTGATGTTTGATACAATTTAAAAGAAAAGAAAGTTTTCTTTTAGTTTCGTAAATTTTGTCAGAGTGTGGCCTGATGGTAATAAATCGCTTAGAACTTACGAAACTTTAGATTTTTAAATAATTTGATGGGGAAAAAACGCCTGGAATCGATAGTATAGTAATTTTCTTTAAAAAATATATACATATTGCTGCCTTAAAAAGAGTGGTGTTTCCATTTACCTCCTCGATTATTAAAACGTACCAAGAAGTATTCAAATTTTCCAAATGAGCGGAATAAGTTGGGGTTCTGTTTTATTGCAAGTCTTTCATATTTCCACGCCTTTTTTTTAACAGGTTTGCGTGCTATAATAACAACATTAAATTTTTTAATGCCACACGCCGTGGCAAAAAAAAAAAGTAACCCAACCAGGGTAAGTATTATGGCCAAAACCAAACCCCTTCTCCGCCTACCAAAAGCACTTTTTGCATAAAGTTCATATTAGGCACAAGGCCAGCGAAGGAAGATATGAAATAAGTACAAAAAATGAGCACGGGCGAAATTTCATTCAAATCATAATGAAAAGGAATTATGTATATGACCCGTAGAGTGAAGGGAGAAGGGTTCCAGTGAAATAAAAGATTATACTCGGCTCAAAATAAAATGAAATGCGTAAAAAAGTATGAACACGAGAATTCTACCCTTCTGGTTACAACTCGGTTTTAATTAAAAGAAAAATAATCAGGTTGAAGTGAAAGCATATATATTTTCAGCTCCGCAACATATCTCTATCGTGGGATAGATCCACATCGAACTGAAAGCTTGGAAAGATTTAAATTGAACTTTGTTTCTTTGGCTTACAAATTGCCAAATATTTTCCATTAAAATGAAATGCAATTTTTACAAAAACCTCTCAAGTGCCGCAGCTAAAAAAACCCTGAAAAAACAGTGAAAATTAATTAATGCCAATTTGTAAAAGCACTGAAATCGAAAACTTTTCTGTTCGTCCCAACACTTTCATTACTGCTTTGCCTTCAAACAAAAATGACCCTAAAAGTAGAAGAAAAAATTCTTTTCAACAAAAATTTTTCGTAAAGTTTTTAATAGAAATTACCATTTTGGTTGCTTGGCCGTTTGGTCAAGTGTCAATAATTGGAACCCAAGGACCCTCTCTACAAATTTCGGTCAGAGGCGGAGTCGATTTCCATTGGCCCAATACTTCTGGGTAAGTCGACACTTTTGATTTCAATAAATTCTTGTAATTAGCGCCAGGCGTAAATTTCTTTCGGGTCAACTTTTTGCAATTGCTTCTTCTGTCAAAATATGTAAATTGAATTTGGCGCTTAGAAAAACTCACTCGAATGGAAAGACTTGGCTAAGCCATTGGTACAGGTAAGCTTGGAATAATAAAACATAAAAAATAATGTTGGGTTCTTCATTTAATTTAATTAATGTGATGTACTTGGTTTTTTTTTTTTTTTTTTTTTTGTTTTATATTTATTAAGTGAAGAATCTGTACATCAAATAAGTACCTTAACATCACATGAAGTGTATATACAATGTAAGCCTAACCAAAATATAATACATATATATAGATTTCTAATGTCTGATTTATGTTCTAATTAAGTGTCTTAGCAAAACCTAGACGTTTAAGACGCCTCAATGGTCTAGCTGGAAGTAAATTTCTAGCCAGTAGGCTGCGATGTCTTAGAAGTCTGTCGCTGTAACGGCTTGTGTGTCTATTTATCTGTTCTTCCACAGTATGTATGTTAAGGTCTCTATGAAGAGTGGAGCCACGCACGTACCAGGGACAGCCTGTTATGGTTCTCAGCATTCGGTTCTGCAACACCTGGATTCGCTTATAGTTCGATTTGGCGGCGATCCCCCAAATTTGTACACCATAAAGCCACATTGGCAGGATGCAATGAACATATACTGCCCTTTTGCACCTAAGCGGCATGGTACTTGGTGAAAATCGAAACTTTTTTTATATACTAAATGCTGAAAATTCAAAGAGACTAATACAGAATTTTATTCCCAAGCATACCTTGGTCAGTTTACTTTTTGTTACAAAACAAATTTTTAGCACCCTTTTCGAAGGAAGCAAAGAAGACAAATCGCAGGAGAAACAACAAAGGACATATTACAAATAAACGAAAGGGAAAAATGCAAAACCGATGTCAACTACCGTCAAGCATTGTAATGTCCCATATTTCCACAATCCATTTTTAACCCCATAGCCCTCAGCCAACAACGCCCGCAATATCAAGTCAAAGTTCTGGGCAAAATTCCTAAGCTAAGACAAAGAGAAAGACATGAAAGGAAAAATTATGCCTTTGGCAGTTTTTAAAACATTTTGCTGGCGATTTCCTTTTGCTTGTTGTTGGCATTGTGTTTCTTCTTACTGGGTTGTAGACTTTTATCGTTGCTATTACTCGCATATTTGTTATACAATGAATGTTTTTTGCCCCCCATCCGGGTCCGGGTAACCGGGTTCTTGTTTATTTTTCATTTGGAGCCGAACCCCGACCTACCCGACTTTTTATGCATATGATCTGCATACGCACAACCACCCCTACACATCCACACACACAGTCTCGTCCTGACATACATTAAGTGTTTATCTGTATGAGTAAGAGAATTCGCGAGGCGGAAATGTACTGAAATGAGAAATTTCCGCTTCTGGTTCCGATGTCGGAAGTAAAACAAACGCCGATAAAACAGGCCCACGACTCTGCCAACGAATGTTTCGTGTCTCTGTGAACGAAAACAAGAAAAAATTATAGTCACACGAAAAGGAAGACGGCTGAAAGGTATAAATGATTGCCATTGATAATACGAGCGCGCGAAATATTGAAACCAGTTGCATACTTTTTGGCGTACTTCCCGGAATTTACGAACCATTTTCGCCATACCCCACTGAAGGGCATAAATCGGATCGAGGCAGGCCTGGCCCCCAAATGCGTTTTTCGGCACCCGCTAATGGCACATAAATAACAACTACTAACTAAACTGTGACAACGCAGGCCGTACTTGGTCTTTCATATTCTGTTTGAGTGAGTATTTGGAGAATGTGTTCTTTTATTTTTGGCGCTACACTACTGTTTATTTTGCCGTCATTTTTATTTTATGTAATAAAAAAACAAAAGAAAAATGGCCCAAATGAATAGGCCTAATATGGTTATCTCAATCAACGTTGGAATGAAGAAGGAAAAGGTCAAAACATGCTTAAACTTTAATAAATCCATGACGTTTCCTTCCAACTTATTTATTCCTCAAGGTAATTTCATAATTTTTTATAGGGCACTCCCTAGTTTTCACAGTTGCAACAGCCTACTGTGTCCTATTGTTTTGTTTTATGTTTGTTGTTTAGTTGATGCGCGCTGCCCCCACTACGCACATTAAAATTGTGCTCAGAGTAATGTAGTCGGCACCTAGCGCCACCATATATCCACCCAAGCGTCGGCAACCATAAAGAACATAAATAAAGGAGAGAGGCGATGCTTCCCAAATGGTCGACAGGATTGTGCTGCTCTCGTGGACAGTGGACATTGGCAATTACCGTTGCCGTTGTTGTCACAGTTCCGTTCTAACCAGAAACCACCTCCCCCCGACAGTCTCTTTCTGGTGAAGTCTACCTTGTCTCCCGTGGTGTGGTTCATAACTGCCCACCCACGGCTCCTCAGAGCGAGAGGATTATTTGTGGCGGTTTCTGGCTTTCCTTTAGGTGGCCAATAAACAAGGCAACAATGCGTATACGCAGCGTGTGACGCTGCTGAAATACAATAACTGTGAATGTGATTGCACGTGTGTGCGTTGGTGCTTGTGGGTGTTGGCGCTAATGTGTGTTGGTAATAAACAATCAATTTGTTCAAGAGGTGGCTGGATATTAGTGCATTTGGTTTATGGTAATTAAATAATAAATATTATAATATGAAATATGTTTCATAATTTATGTTTCGCCTCTGTGGATCGTCAATTACCCTAATAAAACGTAATAAATTACATTTCAAAAATTTTCCTTCTGAATCCAAGGACATCTAGCACACCGACTCTTCCCATTCTCAAATCGTTTGGGCCAAACTTTCTCAGTTATCACCCAACTCTATAAACAAGCGTGAAGAGATACACTCATCTGCTATATAGGTTTTTTGTTTTTAGATGTGTCCCTACCACCCTCTGGTGACAAATAACACTAAATTAAAATTTTATTAGGGTCTTTATTGTGCGTCGCTTTGCGGGACTGTGAAAAAAAGTAAAGGGAGCGGCAAAGGGCAAGTGCAGAAGCAAAAAATGGAAAAACTGGGAATATGTTTTAAATATTTCCAAAAAAAAAAAAAAAACAAAATTCCTGTTGTCTGCTGTCTGTGTTTGCCTTTTGGGGCCAACAAACAAACGGCACAACAAAGCCCACCAAAACAACAACATAAAAAAAGAAATCCAGGGACAAAGAAAGAAAACGGGAATTCCCCAAATTGATTAAAACTTCATAAATTTACATTTTTATCGCAGTGGCCAAACAAACGCCAAGAGAAAAAAACAAACAAGCAAAAAATGGATATGGGGTCTGAAATTTCAACCCCAAACACCAGAAAAACAAAAAACCAATTCAACACGTAAGAAAGTAAAACGAAACGAAAAACACCCAGCCCCAGATACGTACAGATACACTTATGAATATTTACACATGTTTCGACATCGCAGCATTCCTCACCCGCATGGAAAAAATGTTTTTTGTCACCTGGCTTTTGGGTCCCTAAGCTGATTTGAACTCGAAAGCCAATGAATAAGGGGCTGCAATAAAAGAAGCATTAGGGGAGCAGGCTGGAGATTGGGGGTTGACTTCCTCCCAAATGAGAAATAAAAGTAAATTCACATCATCACAAAATATTATTAAGCAATCAGCCTCTGTTCTGGGGTCTGGCTCTGCAGAAATGTGTGTTCCGAGGGGTATTTACCTGGGCCGCCACAACCCGCTGATTAAGCGAATGTGATTGAGTTGCCGGGAGGGGGACGACCTTCCGCACAAGCACTTCCGAGCAATGACACATTTAATTAGAGCCGAGTAAACAATTTTAATTTATGCGTGCAATAAAAAAGGCTTGATGTGTATTATATTAGCATTTGCAAGTCCTAAAAAAAGAGAGGATGAAGAACTGTATATGCCATATACCATTCTCAGAAGGATATGAATTCCTTTACCAGAAAATCTATATATTTTAATAATATTGAAGAAATGCATAATACAAATTAGTGATAATACTATTAGCCAGCTAAAATTTTCAAGAAATTTGTGCAAACTTTACCCCAAGAACGCACTTTTATGCAAATGCATTTTGCAAAGTGACTGCGAGTACAGAGTAGGTTTAAAGGACTTTTTTCAGGTGCGCTAAATAAAATGAAAAGTCAAAGTCATTAAAAGCCAAGTTTCGGTTTTACCTAAGCTGATTGGTCCGACACTGGCAAAAAGCTTTTTGAACTTCCATTTTCATTAGGGCTCCCCCGAAAACAAAAGGCTTAAAATATAGTTTTAAGCTTATCAAGTTCGTCTGCTATTAGCAAATTTACGGCAGTTTTGGGGTGAGGTTGATAAGCTCGAGGATCGAAGGGGCGAGCTGGGAAGCAAAGCAAAGTCCACAACAATTATCGCCATTCTGTGCAGTGGAATTCAAGGAATACCACACTATTCGGCGCTCACACACGCCCATAAATGCTCCACCGTCTACAGACAAACAAATCGCAAAACATGATGGCAGCAATTACTGTTATTTGGAAAAGTCCTCGAAAAACATTTTATGTTCAGGGATGGGAACATTTTCAATACTCTTCAATAAGAAAAGTTTATTTTCTAGAGTGTTGGTTATTGGAAAAGAATATTATAGACATGCAAAACATTATCCTAACAGTACTACATTTAGTCTGTTCCAAGGCCTTAGAAAAGAACTAGATTTTCTGTTGATCTGTTCTAAAAAATGGGCATATTCTCCATTTTGGATAGAGTAACCCCTCCGAAGAGAAGAGGCCCGAAAAAAGAAAGGCAAACAGAATTGGTACAGAGGCAAAGTTTTCAATGGATAACGAGACACTGCACAGTATCGCACGGCGAGTACTCGCCCCTGTAACTACACACATTTCGGGGGCATTTTCAGGGCGCAGACTGAAAAACAAATATGCACTCTTCTTCCCTCTCCGCCCCCATTGGCAAAACAATAACAATGCGCAATGACCCAAAACTAAACACCGAAGACTCTGGGAAAAACTAGTAAAAAAAGCAATGTGCGAACGTTGAAAAAACATTTGTGCCGCGCTTTTCAGTTTTGTTTTTATGGTTGCAGGGAAGCCAGAAAAAAGGAAAAATTGCATATAGCCATATGACGACGTTCATTGCGGATTTTTTTTGTTAGATTTTCTTGGTGGAGGCGTGAAAAGGATCCTTCTGAACAACCAAAACTCTTGCTCAGTTTCAGTAGATTTTCTGAAAAAAGTCTGAAACATATTTTGCAGGAATAGGGTTTAATTTAATTAATTTTCGTATTTAAGAGAATTTATGAACCATTATTTCGTGTTTTTCTTTTTTTTTATATTTTTTATAAATTGAATAAGAATTTTAGAACATCCCGAACGTGAGTCGGGCTGTGTTGGCATAATCAACAATATTTTGAGTGTTTTTTATGTGGAGTTTTCAGATTTTTTCGCCATCGTGTTATTGTGCAAAATTTGTTTTTAGACGATTCCCCCAAAATACTGATGATGATGATGTTTCTGTGTCAGTTGCTTTGGCCGAAAGGAGAGTAACTTTAGCTGTCCGATGGCTGAGGGCGAAACCCTTGGTTTTTAATAGTTTCTGATCGAGTTTCGTTATTTTTCAAGTACCTGACGAAAT
Organism: Drosophila ananassae; assembly: GCF_017639315.1. Lineage (NCBI taxonomy): Eukaryota > Metazoa > Arthropoda > Insecta > Diptera > Drosophilidae > Drosophila > Drosophila ananassae. Next base: position 28,220,062 of record NC_057930.1, read on the forward strand.
GTCTGGAAGTTGGTTTACCTCGGTCGCGGTTGTAGGTTATAGTTAAAATTTAATTGACAATATTAATTATAATTTCAAAAGCCTTCTTTTTGCATATTTTTCTGGATTTTCAGGAATCTATATATTTTTGCAAATTTTCCTTTTTTTGCCTTTTACTCCTGCCTTTTGGCTTTTAGTCGGCTTCCTTTCAACTGAAGTGGAAAAAGTTTTGGCCACAGTTTTTCATGCTGGTGCGTGTTATCTTGTTAAAGCAAAACTTTAACTTTGCCAACTTGTCTTTACATTCGCACGGATACTTAATTCTTTATCTGTGTGAGGGCCTTTGCAAGTGTGTGTGTCCGTGTGTGTGTGAGTGGTGCAGCGGGTGCAACAACAAATGGCCGGGCTAAGACCAAGGACTCGGGGCACAGTTGGGCTTTGGTCCCTTGTCTGGCACATATCAAATGCAACATTTGCGCACCAATAGCCTGCCAGTTCGCAGGAACGGTTAGAAAAACAACATAAATTTCCACTTAAGTAAGTGTTTAAAAGAAAGATGCAGCCGAGCGAAGACAGCACCAGACCTCTGATAAACGATGTCTGAGGAAATAAAAATAAACGTTAGAGGGCAGTCAAGAAGTTCAGAGTGGCAGGGGTACTATGAATTCATAATAGCATAAAGGCAGTGCATTTAGATTCAAGTCAGATTAGAATGGGAGATTTTATAAGATTAAGGCACTTTTTTATAAGATTAAATATGTCCTAATTCATTCCTTTTTTTATTAGCTCTTAGATTGATTTGAGGGTATCTAGACTTCTTCATTTAAAATAAATTCCTCATTTCATTCTCCTTCACTAACGATCTTTGTCTAACCACCCATTTTTGCATCGCCTTCCTGAATTCCTCTACGCAAATATGCAAAATTGCCAAGACGCTGGAGTTTGAAAGTTTGACGCCACTTACTGGGTCGAGTCTGGTCAAAAATTTGACTTTACGCTGCAGTTGAAGTTTTGGTTGATGGCTGAACTTCCCCGCTTAGCACGAAAAACAAATAAAGTATGACGGACTCCCCCAGCGGGACACCGACTTTCTATATAATGAGAATGAGACCCAGAATGAGAATGAGGGTGGCGGCTATTTCTCCCAATAGAGCTTAAACTGACCAGCGAAATAACGACATGGACAAATCCGCAAGTAATCCAATGCGAACAGTTCGAACATTTGCAACCAGACCTGGCTAAAACGATAAGCAATAGCAAAGAACAGAGAAAAGTCTGCCCGCAGGCAGCCCCAAAATACCAGAAAAATATTTTCAGCTACAACTCTAGAAGTCTAGGTGGGAGATGGATACGTGGTGGGGGCTATTTGGGACTATGGGTGTGGGAGTGGGGGGCTGGTGGAAGTGAAAAATCAAATGAAAAACTTTCTTGCAGCCAGGTGAAATGGTGGAGCTGCTGGTGCATTTGAACTTTTAGCCTTTTGGTTGTGCGAGTTGGTTGAGTTTTCTGCTGAAATGACTAAAAAACCCCAGCCGAAGAATGAGCCAAAAAAAAGAGAGAAATGGGAAGCCAGCAAAGACGAACGAACATTCCTTCAAGTCGGGGTTTTCTGGGCTTTGAGTATGGGTATTCTGGCCACCCAGTTTCCGTAAACCATCGTTCCCGAAAATTCCTTGGCGTATTCTACGACCGGGCTCCTTCGACTTTTGGGGATTCGGAGTTGTGGCGTGCAAACACATGCGTTAAATGGACGGCCATTTTGAATGGAGAGGGGGCTGGTGTACTTGTGTTTGTGTATGTGTGTGTGTACTTCCGATGCAGGCTAAACTTCCGCTGAGGCAGAGGGCTGCCATTGGAGAGATTGCGCCGGCAGCCCAAACAAAATGAATGTGCGAGCATTTACCTGCGAGGCAACCGAATCCTGAAGCCATTAAAATGCTTTTAATCAAATTAGTGCAAATATTAGCGTATTTAGTATTGAGTTACGAACCAGTCCTTCAACAGCTGCAAGCCCACGATTGAGCCAGTTGCAAATGAAGATGTACCAATCGGGATTTGTCTTATCGATCGCCGTTGGGGTGTATTGAATGTGCTCATGTTGTGCAGTTGTGCTTAAGCAGGAAATTTTAATTGAAAAAGGCCAACTATTCCATTACGATGAACATTAGCTAATTGATTGCTTTAACGCTCTGTTCTCCAAGGAAAGTTATCTCAGGGTTTCATCAAAGTTTAATCTCTATTCAAAGATAAATGGATGTTTTTACAAGTTTCATGATTTCATTCGTTGTTTTGTGAATAAAATATACAATATAATTTATTTTTTGGTAAGAAATCGCCGTTTTTGTAGCTGAATGGAGAAAGTTAACTTGAATCTGTCTAATATCTTTACATTAAATTATAAGTTTTATGATTAGGCCTTTTTTTTACTAATAATATCCACATTCTGCCTAAAAGCCAATTTAACATTCCCCAGATTTTAACATGTTTGGGACAAATTCCCAATTATTAGGGATATTCCTTTTCGATGTCGAAAACGTAGCCAAAAGCTTATTTTCCGAGGCTCTCTGGTCGGCTCTTTTTCCCAGGAAAGTCTTCCTCGTTTGGTGCTCTCTTTTCACGATTGTATCTCGGGTCTCTGCGTCCGATTTCCCACTGACCTACAACTTCTGTTCTGTTAACAGAATGGGGCCCAAATCCTGGCCCCAAGTTTCCGCCTGCCGTCTCTAAGTCGCGTCTGGAGTTGTGCTTCAGAAAATGTTGTGATAGGTTGCGGGATGGTTTTGTTCTCTGGAGCCCATGCAGCACCACTTTGGGGAAGTGTTCTCCAAGTGGGTCGTGGTTCAGTGTGTTCTCCATCTAAAAGTGGATACTGAAAGTTGGTGAAATTTTTACTGGGTTACACTATTTTTATTGGCATTAATGCACAGTAATGAGAAATGATTTAATGATTTCAATTGCTGTACCTATCGAGCATACTGTATTTATCAAACATACAAGCATATCAAGCAATTCTAAGAAATTTTAATTAAATGCAAAGAATTATCTTTCTTATCGCCCAACAATAAAATGATACCTTCGTACAGGCTAGTCCCCAAACTCATAAATGGGAATAATGTAATGCATACAACTGGGAAAAACTGAAAAGCTCATTAAACACTTGCCGAATCACACTTTTGCCCCATTAGAGCACTAAATAAGCGAAAAACAGGCTGGGTCCACGGCCCCCAAAAGCAGGCAACGACAGCGGACCCTGTCGAGTCCGGGAACGGAGTAAGACTCGGACCCACAATCCCAATCCCAGGGCAACCAGACTAGACCAGAACTTTGAACCCAACAAATAACCCGCGGCGCGGCAGCGCTGGCAGATGGAAATGAGGCGAGTGTTGGGGAAAGGGGGCAAGCGGGGGGTGGCTTTGGAGCTATTTAATGCCAAGGCTGACAAACTAACTCTGCTACTTTAACCCCTGCTGACCAATAAAGCCGCTTGTGTGATGTGCACAACAACAATGATAAAGTTTACCCCAAAAAACACATGTTCAAACTGAAACAGGAAAACACGGAATCCAGAGCCTGATGCCCAAATAAAATTGAGCACATTAAAAAATGCTTCACAAATTTACAAATCTCCGAGTGAGATAAAATGTGCGATAAATCGAGGGTGAAAAACAAAGTACATAGACCAGAAAAAGGTCAACTTCAAGGGGAAGGATTGTGAAAAATGGGGCAAGTACGGCCACAACCCAAATTTTAGATTGGCTCTTGCGAGAGTGTTACTTTTATTATTGTTTATATTATTAACTGTTACAAAGTGCATAAAAGTTTAATAAAAGTTTCAAAGTTACATTTTAGTGACTATCTGGTTAAAAATCACATTATTCAGTGATATTTTAGATTTGCGGGACTACCAAATACGAAAAGTTTCAAATCAAAATCTATTAAATCTTTCCATTAAGAACTAAACTTGATTGAGCCTTATTTTGACATAATCGCTTTAGTTAATTCTTTTTTATTCTATTAAAATACAAAAATATCCATCTTAAGTGAAGGCTTCACCCACAGCCAATAGCTCTCAAAACCCAACCAGAAACAACATCGTTTACTTCCCACCGGAAATGAGGGCGGGAAAATCGTATTGCCCTCCCCCACATAGCCGAATTCTTCTTCGTCCTTCCCTGTGCACACAAATTACGCGTAATAATTTTATTTGCATGTTTTATTTAATTTTTCATGCCACTCTGATTACAAAATTGAATTGGCAGCTTAGTTTTATGCGCGCGGCTACTTGAAGCTTACGGGGAGCTGGCGGGGAAAAATGGCGCCCAGGTGGAAAGATTTTCATCCATGAATCAGGGGCCTCTGACTCCCACCCTCCTACTGGCCCTGTTGTCATACAATTAGCAAGGTCGGATGAGTAAAGCCCGGCAGAGCACCCTAACTCCAACAAAAATCCACCAAGTTTCTAATGATGTTCGTCCGAAAATTTCTCCTGGTCTCATCTTCAGTTTCATTTGCTTTGACGTCGACATCGTTTCACTTTACTGATTTGTATTTGTTGTTACTGCCACTGCTACTGCTACTGCTGTTGCTGTTGCTGTTCCAGCTCCTGTTTCTGATTTTGTTGGTTTTTGTGCCTTTCTCCAGTCACCCGAAATTTCATGCTGAATCATTACCAAGGAGAAGGACACGGAAGCCATGGCAGGAGCCGGGAGGCTGGGCAACTTAAATGCGCTTAAAATTAAATCTGATTTCATGAATATTGATTGATTGCTTTTACCTTGAATGAAAATCCGCTTCTGTGCTACTTTTTCTTCATGCTTCGTGTTGTTACCTCCAGCTACCTGGCCGCACATCCTGCCCCTGCTCCTGCTCCTGGTCTGAGCCCTCCTATCTCTCTGTATTGTTTGGCCTGAATTTTACATTTTTTCTTTTTATTGGTAAGTTAAATTAATGAGCTTGAGATCTCGACCTTCCAGCAGTTTTTCCCGTTTTTTTAGGCATTATGTAAAATAATTTGACCGAAAATTTAATTGAGTGTGAGGTGGTTGGCTTCTATATTAAAACATTTTGGCCAATTTCGGTGTTTACCGGCGTAGGAGGAAAGGTCAAGGGAATAGCAATAGGATTTAAATAAATCACTGGGAAAGCTTTTAGCAGTTTACAACGCACAAATTATTTTAATTAAAGAAACGAATTTATACAAAACCGGGTTCTCTTTTTCGCAGGTCTTAAAGTCTGCAAAAGGGTCCTGGCCAGACGGAAACAGACAAAATAATGGTTAAATAAAATAAAAACTTGTAACAAAAATGCAAAGAAAAATAAAGAAACAGGAGAAATGAATTTCCCGTGGAAAAACAATAACAAAAACAAAATACGGATGAACCACAAACAGACAGTGAAACACATGCAAACAAGCTTAGAATCCGGCGGAGACCGAGACCGAGAAAAGAAATGACAAATACTCATCGAAGGGAAACAGCTGGAAAACGCACTCGGAAAATCCCGTACAAGGCTTCACTTGTTTTCCCTTTTATTTTTTTTGTATTTTTTTGGTTTTGGCCTTTCTTATATTAAAATTTGATTTCTTTTGGTTCTAGCAGCTGGCATTACTTCGATTTTTTCCGTGGTCGGGGTAAAAAATATTTTAGTTGTCTGTGGAAATCAAAAAGAATTTTTTTTCAAGATTTTTGACCTTTTTTCCGTTCTTCCTTTCTTCTCGCCTGTCCATGCGGCGACTGTGTGATTGTGTTTGTTGCTGTCAGTTTCAGTTCCGCTTTTGGGGGATGCCAACTTTTGACTTCCTGTCAATGGTGACAGCTGCAGCGGTCTAGCTATCATCTACCGTCCCACAGCTTCTGTGTTTTTCTAACTCTGCTGTAATTCAATCTAAAGATTTTTCTCCTTTTCTTGGGTTCATCTTGAAACTTGTTTAAGTTCATAAGTATAACTTAGCAAGGTCAGTTTTGCAAGAAAACTACAGCATCACGTTTTGAAAAATTTTTTGCCGGTTTTTTGCATCTTGATCAAACAAAGTTTTTTGAGTCACAGAGTGTGGAAAAGTCGTTGTGTGGACTCTAGATTACTTTTCCTGGGTTTTAAGCCCACAATGCCGACTTTCTAAGGCACCTTAGTTAACCTAGTTTTACGAGGCAGCTGCTTTTCGATTAAAAGCGCGTTGAAAGCGAGAGTTTCAAGTAAGGGCTGGCTGGAAATGGAAAGGAATACGTTTGAATAAAAGGCCAAGGCATGTTGGCCACACTTTGTTATACCCTTGCAGAGGGTATTATAATTTTGGTCAAAAGTGTGCAACGCAGTGAAGGAGACATCTCCGACCCTATAAAGTATATATATTCTTGATCAGGATCACCTCCTGAGTCGATATGAGCATGTCCGTCTGTCCGTCTGTCCGTCGGTCCGTCTGTCCGTCTGTCTGTCGGTTTCTACGAAAACTAGTCTCTCAGTTTTAGAGCTATCGAGTTGAAACTTTGCACACATCCTTCTTTTCCTTGCAGGTAGTACATAAGTCGGAACGGCCGGGATCGGTCGACTATATCCTATAGCTGCCATATAACTGATTGATCGGAAATGCCATAACTTCTTTGTTTTTTAAGATAGAAAGTTGGGACTTTCCACACATGTATTTGACCAACATATCTTATGTACAAAATTTCATAAGGATCGGCCGACTATATCCTATAGCTGTCATACAACGATCGGAATTGGCATAACTTTGGTGTTTTTTAAGTTAGAAAGATGGGACTTGGTACAGATTCTATTTTGGACAAAATAATCTGATTTGCCAAATTTCATAAGGATCGGCCGACTACATATATACGATCTTCTATATATCTAATAATATAAGATGCTTGGCGCCACCTAGCGGACTGCGACTGAACTGCAAGGGTATATCAACTTCGGCTCCGCCCGAAGTTAGCTTTCCTTTCTTGTTTTTATCTGAATTCGGATTGGTTTAACACAAATAGGGGCTCTATTTCAGGGCTACATAAAAATATTATACTCTTAAAGCTGTTTGCAATATAATATTTGTAATTTAAATGATAAACAACCAAATTAGTAACACATTTATCACTGTCAGCGAAAAAGTTGTTCTATTCATATAACAATTTAAATTATTATATACTTTATAACATAATATTACTTTAAATAATTTCATTCATAGAATACTTTTTGAAATTTAATAGTCATGTGCCTCGACAAAATGTTTACAAGAGAGTTTTATTTTCTTTTCTTTTGTAGAAATTTATTTATAATCATTAAAACAGTAATTTAGAAACAATTTAGTCAAACAATAATTTTGACTCTACATGTTTGTAAGATATTCATTTATTGGGGATTGAAATGTTATTAATCCAATTAAGCTCCAATTAAGGAGCTATATCGGATGCTTCATTTTTAATGTGAAATTATTTACAAAATTTAAAAGAGGTAAAGTCCGGGTAAGTACAAATATGCAGTTAGTGCTACAAATATGGGTAACTTAGAATATATGTCTGTGTGTAAATATATTCATGAGCATTACCTAGTTGTTGTTTACAAGTCTTGGAGATTTACTATTTTTTGTGTTGGGAAAAAATACAATTTCCGTGCTGAGTTGAAAAACAAACAAAAATTTCCTCGACTGCCAATTTCTACGTTCTGCAAGACCAAGCTCCGAAAAAAAGCAGCTCACTACATTTTTCCCATTTCTCCACTGCTTCAGAGCCATCCCAGCTTCTGCGCGCCTCTTGCAGATAAAGCAAAAGTAAATTTCCACTTGCAGTCAATAATCAACTAAGCATAAAATAGTATTTGAACTATTGAAGCAGCAAAAATGTTTTGCTGCTCCTCGTCGTCGACAGAGTAGAAATATAAGGACGAAAAATAAGAATCCGCTTTAAGTAAAGCACGGACTCTTGCCAAAGTCGGAGAATCGAAAACTTTTCATTTTACTCCCTATTTTCTTTATTTTTTTGTTTATGGTATATATATTTTGTACACTTACTTATGACTCTACACATGCTTGCACTCAATTTAAGTGAAATTATTTTCTTGGTCAACTTCTATTTTATACTCACAGTTTTTGCTACACATAATCGACTAAGCTGGGCTCAAAATAAGCTGTCTGGAAAAAGGTATGTAAACAGAAAGGGTTAAGGTGAGAGCAGACCAGAAAAAATGGTTAAGAGAAATGCTGACCTGTAGGCAAAAGATTTCTAGCTAATTTGCGGCAATAACATCAAAGCCGCTTTTTGTCCTTTTTTTACTACCCTTTTTTTTCATTCCTTTCCCCATCAGCCAATTGGCCTTTTATGGTTTTTTTCTGGGAAGCTGGGAGCTCGGAGGAATATTGGGATGATGGCACGTCAGGTTTATTGGTTAAATTTCGAAATATATTCATATTTGTTGCGCGATTTTAAAGTAGCTATTTTTGCTTATTATTTTTTTAAGTATAGTCTATTTTTTGCGTTAGAAACATACATTTATTAATCATTTAGGCAGCTCCATATCTATTTTCCTCTTTCCCTCTTTATTGGTACTCTTCATCCGGCTTATGCAGCATATAAATTTCTTTTTTGTATTCAAACTCAATTTTGGATTCTTTTCTTGTTTAGTCGCAGACTGTTTGGATAGGGTTTCTTATCAAAAATATTTATGCAGTCTGAAACCCAAATTGCTCATTAACTGAGTGAAAAACAGACAGTTTCCGAAACAAAATAGTCCGCAGAAAAAAGTAAAGAATCTTTGAAAAGAAGCAAAAAGAATTTTAAATTGCACCCACAAACAAAATCGAAAATTCAATGAAATGTAATGGAAATGCAATAAAAACAGAAAAACGATTTGCGATTTTATGGGCCCGTTAGCCCCTATATTCGTATGTATGTATATATAGCCATGGATGTGTCCTATCGAACTTTGTGTTATAATTCATTAGAGGGTTCAACGGACCGTAAAATTGAATTATGCTTTTGTTGATGATTTCATTTCGTTTTAGCCGTTTTAGAATTTTCATTTACCAGTTTTTATTTCGGCAGCCACAGCAAAGTTCTGCGTAATTTGAATTTTCACGATTTGCTAAAGCTTACAGAATGGATTTAGTTATTTTACTTACAAATTGTATATATATTTTTTTCTTATTTTAAAGAATTTTCTAAGGTTTCTAAGTACTAATAGCAGCAGCTTCGCGGTTGATTGTCTGGTAGAGAAGCCACAAATATAAATCTAACTAAGCCCATTACTCACCGATTGGCCACATACAACTACCAACAAATAGCAGCCAGAAAAGTATTTATAACCGCCAACGCTAATGATACCCCAGAGACCTCGTTCCAGGCCTGAAAACATTTTTGTTTACCTCTCCACCGAAGCAAGCGGAAGCCAAACTGGTAGCCTCAAGTCCACAAAAGCCGGACCCGATTCAATTGGGCCCTGGTCAGAGAAAAGATACATTTTCCGAGCCAAAGCTATAGCTAGATCCAGCGGCATAGCCAGAGCTAGGGAAAAACTCGTTTGCAGCCGGAGCGATTTAGGGGATTTTCAAGTTAAGCGTTGGCTGTCAGCGATTGGCATGCGGCTTACAGGTGGTCCTCGCCCTTGGTGGGATTCAGCTCTAGGGAGGGATCCAGTTACGGAGCTGGTTTATGGGCTCAGCCAGCAAATTACTCTAACTAAATGAATAGTATACGAAGAAGAATTATTTGCCAATTGATAGATAAGTCCGTAGGTATTGTTTTGGGCGGACAACCGCTACAGTTTGTTTTTAATGGTAACAAGATAAATATTATAATTCTTAATTTATAGTGCTGTGCAATATCTATGAATGAAATACATCTTTGGGTTAATAAATTCAAATTCTCCTTAAGCAACAAAAGCGAGAAACTGGAAATGGCTTAAAGGGTTTATCAATACACGCTCATTTTCTCTGCGGTTCATTCGAGATATTGAATATAGCCGCCTCGAGGGTGCAAAATGTCAATCAATTTTGTCGTTAAAAATGAACAGTCCTAACGCCAAGAAAAAAGAAAGTAAAAAAATGATATACAATCTATAATGTGGAAAAGTCGAACAAAATGCCAACTGACCTTCAGTCAAATGTTAACCCTTTTGAAAATTTGCATATAAAGAGGCCACGAGGTGCGGGTAAAGTGGGGGCAAGTGTGGGGAAATGGGGGCCCAGACTGTTAAAAGACGCTTTATGTTGTCAGGAAAGGGTGGAGAGGAAAATTCTTTATCCCGATTGTCATCTGGCGGCCATTGACTGGGGCGTGTGAGTGAGTGAGGTATGTGTTTTCAGTGTTTGTGTATGGGGACTACACACATTTATCAAGCATTATCTCCTTTTCACCCGTATTCTTTTTTATTTTCCTTATTTTTTATTTGCGGTTTCGCCTCTGATAACAGCTGCAGTCAATTTGCATAACATACGCAGGACATTGAAAAGTGTGAAAGTGAAAATGTTCAAAATTTATTCACTCGAACGTGCGATAGGCAATATAAATTATGCAACTTTTCAAAATTATATTTCAAAGTTATGGCATCTTGTCACATTGCCAATGTCACTTTCTGAGCTCAAAATATTGAAGTATTTATATGTTTTTTATATAATATGGAAATGTCAAATCTTGGGACAATCGAAAAAGTTTACGATAAAGGATTAGAATTTAGGTTTAGGTTAGAATTTCAACAACCAACATTCTACTGAATTTTGAAAAGCTTAATTCAAGCTGTTTAGTGAATATACCATCATAAAATTAAACCATTTATTTTCGTGTGAATATAGTTTTAGGGACTACTGCAAGTATTTCTCGATGATACAAAAGTTTTCAATTTTGCGGATTGAAAGTTACTTTATTTTCCCTTCTGTGCGGGACTTATATACCACAAATTTGTAGCGGCTACAAATTACAAATTGATTATACGTTCAACAAATGTGTTAATGTGGCATTGTTGGCAAACTTTTCTGATTGTGGAGGAGAAAGTCAGGGATGCCTGAAACTCTCCACTGACCATAATGTATGGCAACAAAACTCGCACACTCACACTCACATTACATAGATACCAATATGGCTGCAGAACGAAAAAGTTTTTTTTTGGATTTTTGCAAGTTTTTGAAAACATTGTAAACCGAAACACACAACTGCGTCCAGCAACACCAACACATAGATAGCTCGCTGACAAGCGAAAAACTTTTCCTCGTGGTCCACAATTTATTATAACAAAATCCGAAGGTCAAAGTAGTTAAAATGTAAGTTGCCTTTTCAGATTTGTTGATGCCTTACGTTCGTGCCTGATTACGTTTGCAAAATGTATGTGTTGTGTATTTATAAATATTTAATTTGTTCTGGTTGTGTTGTTTTATGACTGATCGAATGAATAATTTCATCGAGTTAAGTGTGTTGGCATAAATAATACAAAATATCTAAATAAAAATATGCATACAGCCAATTGGATTGGATTCAGTGTATACGATTTAAATTGATTAAAAGGATTTATTTATTTGGGGAAACTTTGCTTCCAACAAAGTTGTATAAGCCAGTTTAAAGTATCACCGCTTAAGAGGTTCTCTTACCACTCAATACTACTCCTCTCTACCGCAAAATTCAACCGCCAGGACAACAGGAACTCTAGTTCCCTTAACAAGCAAATAAGCCAACTATATCATGGCAACACCTCATTGAGCCTTAACCACCATGACCTGGGCAATGTTGCACGAACCATTAACGTGCCGCATTTGGATGCTGTGTTTCGTTAGACTGAAGAGTGCCACTTAAAATTTTAATAATGAACCGATGCTGTGGCCATTAAATGAAATGACACAGGATGGAAATAGGAAAAAACTGAACAGCATATAAAGTTAATCATTTAAAATTGAAAGCTATCAAGAGACTCTTTGCTTAGAATCGTTGAAAATTGTTTTTCCCCAAACATTTTCGAAAATTATGAAATGATTTATTTAAGGCCCTTCCCCTTTAAGACAAAAACATTGGCTATCCTTTCATATTTCTTATTCTATTGCTTATACAATATTTCCCCTAGTTTCTTACTACTGTTAAAAACAAAAAATGACAAAACTAAACGGAGATAGAAGAGCAAAATGTGACACTCAACTTTGCCATGTGAAGCAAATAAATCATCGTAAGTTTTCCGCCGGTGTAAAGGGCAGTTTCCCCTCAAACGTTTCGGGTCTGCTCTCAAGTTAATTCAATTTAAAGAAAAAGAAAAAACTTTATCGTGCAGTTTTCCTTTCCTTTTTGTAAGTTTTTTATGCTGCGAAGGTTTCGCTTTGTCGCTTCATTTTGCGCAAAGTTTTCAGTTCCACAAAAGTTGACACGTCATCAACACAAAGAAGTTGTTGACCCGCCCACATCATCCCCAAAACCCACATCCCAGACCGTAATTTCTCACTCAATCCCAGTCAAAATGACCAAATCATATAGATGATTACGATGATTGAGATAGGAACGAAATGTGAGGTGAGTTTCTAAATTGGGAAATTACCCTGACAGTCTCTAAAGACTGGTTGATATTTGTTGGATCCTCATATTACAAATTCCAAAATTACAAATTCTGACTGTCCAAAAAATTTGACGAAAAATGTAAAAGAAAACGTTATTTTTATGTTTTGATGGAGGAAGAGAAGTCGGTAGAGAATTGATCTACAAGTCATTTAAGGTATTCCGCTGAGAACCGATTGAGTTTTTTTTTTTTATATTTTTAATTTAGGAAGAATAAAGAAAATTTGTACGTAACAATATTGAAGGCCAATAGAACAAGGGGAAGATGGTGATGATAAAACTTCTGGTTGGAACCAGAACCTGTGTCATGACTTCATGCTCCTTTCTTGTGTGGTGGGAGGACGATTATAAATCCACAATCCAACAATTTGCTATGGCTTTACAGGATACACTTGGCATACATGCCTCCCAAACACCCTCAGTCTCGATTGATGGGAAAGTTATGTGAAAAGTTTTGATTTGTTTTAGTAAATTTATTTCGCAGTGGAAATTCTTTCCTGCTCAGCTTCACTCTATAAGGGTAGCCGGAAAATGAACTCTTCAAATTAACTGATATTCGAAGCTGAAATGTTATACCCTTTAAGGAGAAGTATACATTTTTTTGTAAATAAATATTAGATTGAGAAGTGGAAAGACCTTATTCACCATATTTTAAATATATGAATACAAATATATTAATAGAAAAAAAAAATTGTTCTCTCTTTAGTTTAAAAAAAAAATAACTTAAACCCATAAAAAAAATGAAGGATACAGAGACTTCGACTTCTGTTCGAGTTTGATTTTCTGACTGCTATTTTTATACCTCGCTTTCAGAGATTATTGTTTTGGGTTTGTTGAAAATTTTGTGTTTTTTTTGCTTTTGTAACTCAACAGCGTTTATGCTTTTCTATTTAGACCGTTTCCCTTCCTGTTTTCCTGGACCTCTCTCAAATTCGTTCACAAGTTTTCCTTTATAAACTTGAGTTATAATTGAAAATATTGCCAAGTGTCTGGGTTTTCCTTTTATTTTTCCTCACTTCCTGTTAAGTTTTCATGTTCTTACTGCTGTTGATTTTATTGGGGTTCACTTGAGGAGCAGCTGTGTTTTTGCTTTAATTAAATTTTCCTGTCCACAAAGTTTAAATAGGTAACATGTTGAGAAATGAGTGTGTAAACAGAAATCATTTGTTTACGCAAAAGTTCCCTGAATAAAGAACAATAGGAATTGAAATTATAGACTTAACAAGCGTCTTGGAACAAGAAACATCATAGTTTTGGGATTTAGGTCTGCGGGAAAAAGTTCGAAATTAGGGAAACAAAGCGATCTTAAAATTATTCATCAAATAAATAAATATATTACTCATGAATAATTGGAAAAAATCTCCAAGCTCACCACTGTTATTCGTACTATTCTTCAATGTTGGAGACTTGAGAAAATTAATTAACTAAAGCAAAAACCCGCATAATGTACCAATAATGAGAATATTAATTAAATAAAACGTCTAAGACACGTGTTGTAGTTCAGACATAAAATGTTTGAGTGTTTGCAATTTAGTAGTTCTTTGTAGTTGGTAGTTCTTTGGCTGAAGCCAAAACTATTTAGGCAATTATTAAAGTATTTCCCAGTCAACGCATGTTTGCTCACATCCGTTTGTTTATCCTTAATTAACATTGATTGAAATTTCACTTTGGCAATCGCTATTCACACAAATGCTCTCTTCTCCCTCTTCCAAGCAATTTAATTAAGAATAAAGAATTTTGGTACATTTGAGGCCATGATTTCCGCCGGCTTGGGCTTTCGTTTCTGGCCAGGCAAATACCGTTTTATTAAAACTGCAGCTAGACAAACTTGCAACAAAGAAATCTTCTTCAACTCGGAAAGTAACTAAAAACCCAGCCAAAAACTAAACTAAATGCAGACATTAATATTTTATGCTTAAAGCAAGAAACTTTTGCAATTTGACTGCTGCTGCTCCAGCAACTGCTGTTGATGTTGGTCCTGCTGGTGCTGGTGCTGTTGCAGTTGCACTTGCCAAAAACCTCGACATACAACAAGGCAAACAATGTGGCAACCGGCTTAGCTGTTGGCCCTACTCTCAGCACTTGCCCTTCTTGCTACTGCCACCGTCTTTTTTCTGGTACTCGGGCTTGGGCAAAATCTAAACATAAGTTAGCATTTAAGTTGGCGCAGGGCACAAAAGCATAAAATACGCACAACTACACACACGCTGGAAACCGCAGATTTTCCCCTCTGATTGCATCTCTCCTGATGTCGCAAATGCACAGTGGGGCGAAGGGCCCTTAGTCTTTTTGACGATTTTGAACTATTTTTATCCTGAAACGGCCATATAGCAAACCTCCTCATAGCTTGACTTTTGAAATAATAATTGGTAAGTAGGTAGTAATTTTATTTTTACCTGTTAAAAATAATAGTTGTCAGAATGGCCAGAATGGAGACTTCCGGGTAAATAGCATTCGGAAAGTCAATTAAAACTTATCCTCTTTCCCAACTGCAACAGAGCTTTGGCCAGTTAAAATGATGGGATTATTTAGATATGTCTCTAGGAATATTAAAACCTTGATGAACTTGGTAATAACTAATTGGCTATATCAGTTTCTGATACTTCTTAGATGACTTTGATTTGAAACTCTTTAAGTTTTATACTTAAATTTCCTGCCATTTTTATACCCTTGCAGAGGGTATTATAATTTTGGTCAAAAGTGTGCAACGCAGTGAAGGAGACATCTCCGACCCTATAAAGTATATATATTCTTGATCAGGATCACCTCCTGAGTCGATATGAGCATGTCCGTCTGTCCGTCTGTCCGTCTGTCCGTCTGTCCGTCTGTCCGTTTCTACGCAAACTAGTCTCTCAGTTTTAAAGCTATCGAGTTGAAACTTTGCACACACCCTTCTTTCCTTTGCAGGCAGTATATAAGTCGGAACGGCCGGGATCGGTCGACTATATCCTATAGCTGCCATATAACTGATTGATCGGAAATGCCATAACTTTGGTGTTTTTTAAGTTAGAGGGTTGGGACTTTCCACACATGTTATATTTGACCAAAAAATCTTGTGTGCAAAATTTCATAAGGATCGGCCGACTATATCCTATAGCTGTCATAGAACGATCGAAATTGGCATAACTTTGATGTTTTTTAAGTTAGAAAGATGGGATTTGGTACAGATTACTCTTTTGGCAAAATAAATCGATATGCCAAATTTCATAAGGATCGGCCAACTATATACGATCCGCTACATATCTAATAATATAAGATGCGTGGCGCCACCTAGCGGACTGCGACTGAACTGCAAGGGTATATAAACTTCGGCTCCGCTCGAAGTTAGCTTTCCTTTCTTGTTAGCCATGATCTATGGCCTTTTCTGTTAACATTTTTTCACATTCCATCCAATAGACAAGAGAATGGCGCAAAACCAAAAATGGGAAAAAGAAAAATCCATTACAATGCCCATGAAACGACGTGGCATTGAATAATTTATAGCTTGGGAAACTAATTAAAATTGCATGAACACGTCTCGAATGAAATTCAATGAAAATATTTGATTTCGACGTTGTGGCGAGTCACTTTGGTCTAAGCTTTTTATCTGGAACGTCGTTCCTCAGTCTGTCCATTATCTTCAGCCATGATTGGATCTTCTAATTTAATTTAGATAAATATTTACCCTGGAGTCTCTTCGCTTCAAGAATATATTTTGTGAAGGACTAGTTTAGTTTTTCTTTAATATTTGACATCATATATTATTTAGAATTTCTAAATTAGAAATCGTTTTCAGCCTAAAATACGTGAATCATATGACGTTTAAATGAAAAGGGTATAAGTTGATCAAAAAGAATAGAATATTCAATAAAAACAATTTGTTAAAGCCTAATGATTTGCGAGTCCGCAGACCTCGTCATTTTTCGATTGCACAAAAAGAATAGAATATTCAATAAAAACAATTTGTTAAAGCCTAATGATTTGCGAGTCCGCAGACCTCGTCATTTTTCGATTGCACAAAGCCCGCTTACATTTAAGCCACGACACATGGATGCGGACAACTCGGCCAATCAATTTCAATGCCCGCAATTTGCCCGGCATTGTCATAAGCGCCACTAATACCCCGTCCCTAAGATCTCTTAGAGATTGCCTTCGCCATAGCCTACAACCACCTGTCAATTATTTTAACAAGACAAAACGCATCAATGGCCAGTGGCCTGCACGGTGTCAGTGTGGTGTTCTGGTTCTGACGAATTGGTCAAGTGGGGGGCGGTAAATGTATGCAGTGCTCCCAGGTCTATTTTATCTATATGAAGTGCACGGATCCTCCGACGTACAAATATGTATAGGGTATGAATACGTATTAGTATATTGTCCTGCCACACCAAAAAAAAAAGGCCAATGCCGAGTGAAGAAAGTCGAAAATGAAGGGCCGAGGCAAATCCCCTTTGCGTTGAAATGGCTTAATGTCACTTTGTTTCATGCGGTCTTGTCACGTCTTTTTTTGTTCTCACTAAGGAATAGGGTATATTTGTTCTCTGGATTTTCATATTAGCTTTGATATATAATTTTTTTAGGGGACACTCAAAGAAAGTTTTTGTCTTAATATAAGCATCCGATGATTAAGGCCCAGAGCAAAATATATTTTAACTATATAAATCATATGCAGTGGATACTTCATTAGTCGAAATACTCGAGGGTTGCCTTTTTGCGTTATTTCTTGCGTGTGGCTCAATTCGGCTCAACGCGACTCGGTTGGGTGTTCGGTACTCAGGGTTCCATTGTTCAGCTGGCCCGGACACGTTGTCCATCAGTCAAATGTATATCGATTTCTCCGCCGTCTGTTGGGCGCCCAGCACCTCGTTTCCCCGTCACTGTATCCAGCTGGCATTAGTTTTTGCCAATCAACACGCCCCGAATAGCTTGTCAATTATTTGCCAATTTCGAATCCCGAAACCGGGTGACAATGGGATTTGCTTCATTTCATTTAATATCTGTGATGCCGGCAGACAGAGCTGGGATCTTGGTTGGTGGCCAACTGAAGGGTGCTGGCCCTTGTTATAAATAAAATTTTCGACATCCATTTAATTCATTAAAAGTAGTCATTCCCGCGGCCTCTGGCGCTCTCCAACCCATTTCAATTAAAATGCCAAACTTATTTATAGCCGAGTCCGGTCGAACGTTGCCCCATGTAATCGTCGTCATGGGGATCACCAATGCCGCCTATCGATGCCAGACTGCGTGTCATGCAAATTGAAAATTAGTAGTAGAGCCCAATGCCCCACCAAAAGTCCCGCAGTCCGAGGCTAATTGTCAAGCCTCCAACCGTCTAAATTTGTCGTTCAATTCGCGGGCGAAAGGATTGACATTGTATGCTGTGTTAACATTTTTTTGCAGGGACGCGAAAGGCCACTGGTGGTTGACAGTTGATTTATTGAGTTGTTGAGGTTGGCTGCCTGATTGATATAAAGGACCTTCTAATTTTTGCAAATGTTGGGCAAGTACTTATGAATGAGTTCTAAGCTTAGATTGGCTTTTGCAAAACGAATTATTCGTATTAAATAAAAGTTTATACTTTTCCAATAGCATGATCTTGATCATGCATGCATGATCTTGATCATGCTATACCGATCTGAAGGAACTAATATATGTCGATCTAATCCTTTGGACAACAAATCACAACACCTACACTTCAATGTTAGTAAATAAAGGACGAGAAACTTCGAGGACATCTGAGGGTCCACTCCGCCCCTATCAACAATAAAGTAATTGAAAAAATAACTCCAACCAAAGCAAGCTCTCTGGCGTTAAAAAATATATGCCATGGCCTCAACATACATTGCAGCTGTGCCTGCCAAATGCGCAAGGACAACCGAAAATGGAAGAAGAGCCTTTGGGATGGGCGAAGAGCAACAACTGAATGCCGGGGTAGTGGTTGCTCGTTGGTCAGTTTGGCTCGTTGAGAAATTGACATTTAAACATGAAATTCCAGCAAAAGTCGATGCCATGACAATGGCTAGGGCACTTTGGGGACTCTCCCTTCCCGTCCTGTTGCCTGCCTGTTGTCCTGGTAATGCTGGACTGCAATCTGAGCACTGCAAGCGCATTGGGCAAACTTTAGATGCGTTCTGCTGAAAAAGAAATTGAAAATATATCCGAGCGTACGTTGAGGTACGTTCTGAACTGTTTCCCACATGACTGTCTATCTAACTGTCCATTGCCGATCCCTACCGCTGGCATGTCTGTGTTCACTTATCGATTTCTGAGACGCCGAGCCAAAGTATTTGAGAAGAAAGTTTGAATCAAATAACCCGCAAAAAATAATGCCAAAAATCACACATTTTTTAAGAAAAGAGACGATGGCGGAGAAACCCATTAACACTAATCGCTTCCCCACAGACACATAAACAATTTATCTGACACACTCGCACACACATATGTGCAGGCTCCTTCTTTGGTAAGTTGGCCGCAGGATCGAAGCCAGACTTTTGGGTTTCCTGTGTGGAATATTTTGCTTACGCTGCCGAAAATTTATCACGTTAACCTTTGGGAAATGCTCATATAATTTATCTTCAAGAAAGTAAATTTTCCCCAAAAAAGAAACCAGTGTAAGACTAAAGAAAAACGCCATCCACAGCAACCAAAACAGTGTTGCGGGAGAGCAGTTGCGACCGGCGAGTCCTGGAAAACTTTTCCAACTGTGGATGCTTTTCGCACAAATGTACTCAGGGGTCCCCGTCAGTATGTAGGTATGTGGATAGGTACGAAGGTAAAAAATTGCCCCAAGTTTAAAAACAAGGTGTGGCTGTATGTGCCTATGTTTGGGGGCGGGCTAACCTTTTGGACCAAGCCCCTATTTTACACTTCCATCCTGACTTGCAACCAAAACATTGAGTGGATAAAAAATTAGGTTAATTTCAGGTGTGCTGCGGATTGATGGGCCACCATCCAAAAGCACTTGGCAAATAATTAATAAACATTAGACGTATTGCCCCTCTCGGAAAGGCTTTAATGCCCATTAGCTTGGGTTCGGGATTAAAGGATTTGATTTGTAATATATTGTATATGCATCTTTAAAGTTAAATTTTTTCTCGAACTAAATAAATAATCTTAGTAGTTGTCGGAGAATTTGTGTAAAGGCATTGGACCCCCTTTCTGCAACTCTTTTGATCCTAGGGGACCTCATTTAATATGCTTTCATTGCAAACTTCTTGGAGTTTCTTAGAACTGAAATTTTTCCTTACATTTCTTCATTGCTCACCACATTGTCGTCGCTTCATTAAGAAAGTTTTCTTTGCCGTTTTCCTAACATAAACGCTGAAAACTTAATTTCTTCTAAGTGAACTTGTTAAGTTTTACCCCTCGGTTTTCTCTTTTCTCACTCACTTTCCCTCCTGCTATATATTTTTTTTATTTAGTAAGGCGCTTGGTTGGGGGCAACATGCGAAAATTCAAGGTTATGGTTTGCCAGTGGCTGCCGCTGACAGTTACCCGCCCACATTTTGGTCCTTTTCGTTTGCCAGCAGATTTAAGCGCATTAAAATGGGAACACTTTGGCGGTTAGCGAATGTCCAGCAAGCGGGGAATTTATATTCTTCAAGTTTATTAGTACACAAATAAGCAATTAATTTAATAAGGTGATCCCAGTGGAAGCCCATGACTTCTGCATAAGTGCCCTGATTAAGTGGTTAAACATGGCTGCAGTTTAACGAAGCACATTTGCTGACTTTGAAGCCAGGCATCGAAAAGTGCATCAAATTTCAATTAAATCAGACACACATCAGCACTTCATAAACATGAATTGAGTTCGGAGCCACGGACGAGAAGGCCGAAACCCGATCCGGCCAGACGGTATATTGCTATCGGAATGGAGCCAGGTTGGCAGGCGATGCACATTCAGTCAAGTTAAATGAACCGCATCTATTGGATATCTCCTCCCTCTCTTTCACCCTCTGCTGCACCATCTCTTTCTGCACCAGCATTTTGTGTGGGAGTGGGACTGTGTCGAGGAATCAAACGACGGCGATGGCAAATTTTGCTTTTGAAGGCAACATAAATTTTTCAAACGATTGACTCAGCAAAATGACCATGAATGTGTGACATCAGCATCGGCCAGGGGCATCCGCAGCGCCCCTCAGTTCATCCTCGTCTCTTGCCCCATCGCATCCTCATTATCGTCCTGCGACAGGACAAACAGACAGGAGCAGACAGCACTGTCTGGGGGGCGGGAGAAGGAGGCGGCTGCCCACTCCCTGATTCCCTGCCAAATATCCAGAGGTAAACACGTGCATTGCCTGCTTCCGTTATCAGTTAGCTTGTTTGCCAGACTGCCGGGCCATTTCCATTGGACACGCCCACCTGGCTGCCCGCCCCTTCCCTTTGGATTGTATTTGTCTGCTTATTGACGCTTTGAAGTCTGTCGAAGTCGCACAATTTTCTCGCCCCGAATGGGTGAGCGAGTCGTCTTGACTGTTCTGTTTGTTCGTGTGTCGAAAATTAACTTTCAAAGATTTCCGCTGGCATGAAATTGTTTGACATAGCAGTTGCGGTTCAATGGATTTGATTCGTAGTCCCCTTTCAAGGCGGTCTTGGAATGGCATTCTGTGTTGGGTCCACAGTGCGTATGATTGATGCGTATGGTAAATGTTAAGTGGCAAGGGCAAATAAATTAGAAATGTTGGTTAATAGTTAAGGTTTAACAATCTTGTTTTTAGCCTTTTAAGTAAACTATCCAATCAAGTATAAATCATGGCGTAAAATTCTCTTATAAATAAATCCATCAATCTATGGAATATTTTCCTTAGCCCTAGGCTGGAAAACAAAAGAGAAATTATACAAAACATTTAAATGATTCCGCCAAAGTGGCCTCAAGGTTAGCCCAGCAGCGTCAATGTGGTGGCAACTAATAAAACGTGCACTAAATATTTATGAATTTTTATTTTACGACACCTTTGATGCATACCAGCTGTCACAATACACAGGCACCCCAAAACAGGCAGCAAAAAAAATCGGAACAATTTCGTTGCTCTTCCATAATTTAAGTTAAGAACGACACACAACCAAATTAACATAAAGCGTGAATGTTGTCCGGCAGAAAAAGAGAGAACCAAACAAAAAGAAAATCACGTTTTGCAATTAAACAAAAAAGGAGAATGAGCTGCTCGAGAGGGAATAATGCTATCCTTGAGTTCCTGGTGTCCTTCCTCCTCCCCATTACAAAGTGGCCCTTGGACCAAAGGACCTTGTTTATTTGGGTGGCCAAAGCAAAACTCCAAGCTGAAATGACAATGCAACAAAATAATTAAAAATTCGTGTGCAGAGGTTGATTTCCCAGCATGGGAAGCCCAGTAAAATAAACCCCGCCTTGTCGCCAGTCGGAAATTGCTTATGAATTGTAAACAGAAATGTCCTCCCGTCGCATGGCCTTCTGTAGTCCTGACCGGCTGGTCTGTTTGTGTTACGTGTGAATCATATTATACTTTTCGGCGCATGTTAGCCATAAAATTAGACAGAGTAAGAAAAGAACGATTTTGTTTCAGTTTCTTATGAGGAATAAAATGTTGAGTGTTCATTGAAGAAAGGATTTACCGGGTAGTGCCGGATATTCCACAGACAAGAAACTGCTTGTACCGTGAGCCAATAAGACCATGACCATGGTCAGCTAAGACCATTTTGCAGAGTTTCGCATCGTAGAAAGAACTTTTCAGAACAAATCCCTTTGTAGTTGAAGCAATGTACATAAAAATAGTGGCAAAGAAACACAAACCAGCCGCAAACAAATTGGGAGATCCACAGCTTAAGCCCAAAAACCAGTCACGTATCCAGGCACAAAGCGCATAGATATACACAGATATAGTACACATGCAAACAAAAAGTTGCAGACCCGGTCGCATAATTGTATTGCATAATTTTAGCACGCGCACTTCCGTCCCCCTGCCCCAAGCCCTTGTTGCCCACCATCATGCTATGTGACGGCAACTAAGCGCAACCCATAAATACGCCTAGAAATATGCTGCAATATTTTTGTAGCAGCCTCATTCGCAGGCGCATGCGCACAGACAATTCTCCACTACTTTTCTCATTACAAATTGGATTTTGCAGTCACATTTTGCTTATTACATTCAAAATCCATGCAAATTTCTTTATATGCCGTGCCGCCCCGAAAACCTCTTCCTTTTCGCCCATTGAACCGCAGTCGCCGGTTGCGTTTTTATGCTCCGCAGTTGCACAGGAAAAAAAATGTTTTTCATAATCAAAGAACTTAGGCAGAGATTTAAGCAGAGATTCTAAAACCGTAATACTTTTTTTCGGGGAGTATAGCTATTTTTATTGCGTGTTTGCTTATTCCATAAATTATTAATTAATTTTTTCCTGTGCTGATTACACTTGCATCTCATTACTATTTCCCGCAGATAGCTGCAGTTGCAAGCACACACACAAACAAACAAGTTGCAGGAAACGCAATAATATATATAGGCGACGGCTGCCAAGTTTATTGTGCAAATACAATAGAATATAGTTTTCTTTTTCTTTGGCTTCGCTCCTCCACAGCCCCCGCTTTTCCACTGCCGCGCCGTCGGGATCTGTGTGGAAATTAGCTGTGTGCAACGTGATAATACAATTTCAGTAAATTTTGCCGGCTTACAAAGTGCGCTGAAAGAACTTTATTGTCTGCAAAAGTGTAGATTATGTAATCATGATTGGGCTAGGAGACACTCTACTTTATCGGTGGTTTTGAGATATATACTTAGTTACTAGGGCTTAAATAGGAGTAGCTTAAAAATTCAAATCAAATCAAAGAAGTATTTTTTAATAGAAATAAACTAAATTACACATAGTAGAATTTGACTTTCTTGTTTCAAATTTCCGCACATTATGTTTATTTATTTTGTGATTATACGCTTAAAATCGTGAAAACCTAAATGCGACAAGTAAACTACCCAGAAATGAAGCAATTGTAATAAGCCCTGAGTGCAATAAATTTTAATAAGTTTATATAAACTTAGAAAATTTACAGCGAAAAAACGAATCTCAGTTTGCCGAAAAATATAGGTTTTTGGGAATACAATTGTGCTAAAATTTACATGAGTTTACAACCCCACTGGGGTTCCGCTTTAGTTTTTGGAAAATCGGCTGTTGTGGTATTGGTTCCGGCATCGCAGTATGTTCTGCCCGGTTCCACTTTCATAATGGAAATCATGTTAGTCTCCACCTTGGGCTGTTTGTCCAGCGGCTCCTGTAACTTGGCTACTTCTAGCTTCGGAGCATTTCTCTGGCGTAAATTTTGTCGAACTACTTTTTTATTGTCCTCATCGCTGTCGTCAATAATCAGGCGACGCATTTCCTGATTGCGCATCATGGTGAAGGGTGACCTCATATTGATGCTGAATGCCTCCAGGCGAGGTCGTCGGGGCGGTGATCTGCCACTGCCGTTTAATCGTTTGACGACTTTTTGAGGTGGGCTGGGTAAAGGGGAAGCCCGCCGTTTGCGACCCACCTGAATACTAATGGGAGCGTCCTCCATCACAGTGTCTTCCACAATGCCTCTTGGCTGTGGCTTAGCCACCCTGGGGGAATATGGTACCTTCGAGGGAGTTCTAGTTGTTTTCGGGGTAGCTGGCTTTCTGGGAGTCTTCGCAGCTTTCACAGAAGATTGGGGGGCTCGAATGGGTCCTCGTCCTCGGATCTGGGCGTATGTCCGTGGAATTCTGCACCCGGCATTCGGAGTTTTCGATGACCTCGGTTGTGGTTCCGGCTCCTGCAACATCAACGGCTGCGCCACCCGCATCAGCTTCGTCTCCGGATTAACTTTCATAGTCGCTGAAGTTTCTGAATTGTTGCGGCTTACCCTAGATGGGGTGGACGTGGCCACTGGCTGGGCGTTGTTAATCGAAGATGTGCACGAGCTTGACGGCTCTACGGTCAAATCGATCGGCTGCAAATCCCGGCGAGAATTCATCGTGAAAACTATGTACTAATTTTACTTTTTTTGGCGTACCCGAATGCTTTTTAAATACTGAGCTTATTTTTTTTAATAAATCGAGAGCCTTTCTTTGACACAAAGTTCAATTCATTGTAATTTTACCAAAAAATTTATTTCAATAAAGGCCCCATCAACGATCAGTTGAAAAAAAAGTTAAACTCTACACAATGCATTAAATTGTATTAGTTGTAAAATGATTTGTTCCGAAAGCATGACCGAAAAAACATAAAGAGGTATCTAAGTTTATATTCTGCAAAAAACGGAGATAGTAATTAAATTTAATGCCTGTCGAGAGAAGCGACGAGGGCCTCTGGCAGGGAATGGAGTAAGAATAACGAGCACCCATGGAAATAACCGCTGAGAAAACTTTGCCAGCTGTATTGCATTACGCCTTTAATTTCATTACAAGCCCGGGGCAGCCCCCAGAACCCCCGATCCGAGTTAGCCAATAAAATAGAGGAAAACACTTGTAAAGTCTGCCGGGGCGTCGTGGTGGGAGCTCATATTCCATGGCGTCTCGCCCATCATTGCAGCTGGAATTGGGGTTGGGCAGGGGGTGTGGCGTGAAGTAGTCCTTGCTGGAGGCGGGATCAAGGGGCGTTCAGCGGTTGGGGTTTATTATTTAATACTCTGAGTATCGTACGTTGAAATTAGCAGCCATAAATCAATGAAACGACCCGCACAAGTCTACAATTTTATAAGAAAAGCGCGACAAACGCATTTTGCTACATGAACTAGCTATTTTGGCTAATTAATTTAAGGGGCTTTGCTTAGATGGTGTTTTTAGTAAGTTTGACCGTGTTATGTATAAACTTTAATGTTGTTTAAGAATCCGAATGTACATGTTACACATCAAATTCATTTTTTCACTTTCAATTTTAATCAAGTATTCTCAGTTTAAATTATAATTCCAAGAAACAAATTTATTGTGAGTTCACTTGAATTAGAACATACCGTTTCGACGTGTGCCGTCACTTGAATATAATGGTATTGATAAGAGCTGATCGTATAAGACAGCATTTTAGATGAACCTGCGAAATATTTACAAGAGTAACATATGTATGTCAAATTTTTCCAAAAAAAAATGCAATTATTCACTACCTACTTTTGTTTAATTCGCATTTTGAGGCCTAATGTCCAATTCTGTCCTTGGGACTAACGCTTTCTTACTTATTTTTACCAAAACCTTCTATTTTTACTTTTGATCTCTCTCAGACAAAGTGTGTTGTAATTATGTGAGCTTCTCTTTAGGCGAAAGGAGTGACCCCATGTGACCCTAAATGAAGAGATGGGAGCAGTAATAAATCTTACCTCATTAGCTAAAATTTTCCATGAATCATAATATATGTGTGTACATTATTGCTTGTGTTCTTTGACCAGCATCGAGTATCATTTATAGACTGGACTAATTAGTAAGTTATCTGAATCGGGTTTGTGCGAAATATTTCAATTTGCATTTGATAGAACTTTTGGCGCAATTGCTTAACTAATTCCCTAGCCTTTTCGACAGGAATGAGTTAGGCAAACAGAAGGCGAGCAACTTTCCACATACCCACATTTAGCGGGAACAGACAAGACAAACAGCAAAACCTAGTTACAACAACGCTGGCGCAGAAAACTCAAACAGGACAAGACACAGCACAAGGACAAGGCTAACCTAGATGGGTGGCAGGGCGGTGGGTTCTGGGTGGTATGGATGTATAGTAGTTGCTGGTAGGGGGTAAGGAGCGTGGGGTGTGGGGTAAGAAGTACGGGTACAACCGGCAGCAAGCTGGAGCATTCTGCGTGACGGTTACAGCATGGCAAACAAGACGGCAACGACTAGTAGTCGCACTGGCAAAGTTCTACAACTAATCCTGACTGATGTTGCGACAATATATACAAACAGCCATCTGGATACACACTTTTATACAGTATGTATCTATGTATCTATATGGAGTGGCACAACACATGCTTCAGATGCTTCGCAGCTACGCTTTGCTGCCTTATTTTCTGCCCCCTTGTTTGCAATTTGTGTTGAAGATTTATGCGTTAGCGCAAAAGTTGCATTTCAAATGGATTTGTTTAAAAATATACGGAAATAATATCGCTCTAAAAAAGCTTCGGGATGATTGAAGTTTCAAATCGCTTGACCTTTCTATCAGGGTTTGAAATGGTTAGGTTGTTTTTACGTATTAATTGGTGAAGTTTTACCTGATAAGAATTTTTTTCTTTTTTCCCCAAGGGTATTCAGGCTATTTCTTTTATTAGAGTTTAGGTTATCAGCTAATTAATTTATATAGTTAAATATTCATAATTATCCAATACCTCTCTTAAATTTACGCTTTTAATGGGAATTAAAATTTTTCGGAAATTATTATAAGCTCAAAGTTTAATTCATTTAGTGCTGACAGCCACAAAAATTATAGCAATTGGTTTTATTAATTAGGCGTAAAACGCCACGCGACCTGGCGTCATTAAGCAAATTAGTTAGTTAACCTTATATTCAATGTAAACAATGAAACAATGTTAATGGTTGATTGATAAATTAAATTTTAATTGAAACCCTGAAGTCGGGTTTGTGTCGGGGTGGTGAGCTATAAATAGGTATCTCACCCGCTCGGTAAAACTTTTACAAAATGATTGAATGTGTTTTTCAAGCCACAGCTGTGACTACTAGTTCATCGTACTTCCTACATGCTTTTCCTGATTGGCGTGATGTTTGGGTGTGAAAAAGTTGGCTAAAAGCTTAAGTAATCCGTACCAAGCTCACATATTTTGTAGTAAATTTTTAAATTTATTGATAGATTTTGTATGTTTAAGTACGTTAAGTAAGCACAGATATAAAAGGGTACTATAGCAACCATGTATAGCACCTTTGCAGCCAAGAGCAGAATCATTACGGCTTGGAGGGAAACTCAAAGTGGACAAATCTGGAATATGAAACTTTTTGAA
The DNA here is from genome assembly GCF_017639315.1 of Drosophila ananassae. Classification (NCBI taxonomy): domain Eukaryota; kingdom Metazoa; phylum Arthropoda; class Insecta; order Diptera; family Drosophilidae; genus Drosophila; species Drosophila ananassae. The sequence goes on from NC_057930.1 coordinate 28,247,446, forward strand.
TATGAAACTTAATTCCCATCTTACTAGTATTTTGTCATATGACTGTGAGGCAATTGACATCAAATATGATTTTAAAATTGTAGAAATAAATCTGGCTAATTAAAACTGGCAACGGAAACCTCAATAATCACTCAATAATTACAGAAATCTGTAGTTGGCCGGCTTATATTAGCAAGTTGTATACAAACTCGGTTTGCAAAGTTAACTGGGCTTTGCCATTTAATCACTGGCTGTCAATAATGTGTCAACATTTATAGCATTTCATGGAGCTGCTGTTGTTGAAAAATTGGCATATATTGGACTATGGAAATAACCGAAAATACTTCACATATTGACTCAGTTTTTATAATTACAATTTTTATGCTTTACAGCTTGCTGACAGAGTTGACGGCGTAAAATGGAATATGCATATTTATGGAAAAGCCAGCGAGTCAGGATGAACAAATGAAATGTTTATATAAGTGACATTGTAATTTGCAAACGTTCACTAATTACACCACATGTGAGTATGCATCGGTAGGCCAGCGCATTCGATATGAATTCAATAAACAAATAAATTAACGAAATTTTGCAACAAATCGTCGTTTGATTTTGTTGATTCCAAAATATGCTTTGTACGCCTAGAACACCGTACCCATATTTTCTGACTAAGCTGCCAAACTGCACTACCAATAATAAAGGGATAAAATATGTGTATAAACAAAAGCGATAGTTGATATAACATTACTTTAAGAGACTTTGTGTCCACTTAAAAAAAAATTAAAACTTTTGTAAAAAGCCCCTTTTACATTTTAATAATTCCCGCTATGAATGTAAACACAATTTTTGAAATTTAAACTGTTCCTGCAAATTAAAATTTCTGACTAATGAGGTATAATATATTCATGGAATGGATTTGGTACGAGACTAACTTTCAGCTCACCTGCCCAGGATATTTGCATAGGCCGCGAGTTTTGTGATTTGCAGTAAACCAAATCCAATTGCGATTTTCTGGATCGCATACATATGCAAGTGAAGTGATGTGTGTTCTGTTGCATTGTATGGCTCAACAATTACGTTGTGTTTATTTCAAATAGTTTACCGCCAGTTGCCGCGGGTTACCTCACTTCGATCCGCCTTTACCCGAAATCTATACCCTGCTTTCGACATAATTATTGCCATTTATTTTGTTGCTAAAATCTGTGCGAACAATTTGTAAAGCACAAACATATATATGCAAAAGTTATATGTGCATCACTCATACGATGCTTTCCTGAAAATTGCATGAAGTGATGTTTATTGGCAGGCTAGATCCTGAATTGTGGGGTCGGGTTACTTCATTATAATTGCATGCAGCGCAGTGGTGCTGTGAGTTTATCAATCAAACAGCATTCTCGAGTTTCTATATGAATATTTTGTTAAGCTTGCAGTTTGATTTTATGGTTTTATTCGACGCGCCAGCAGGATAATTCGAATATCGACCAGGCTTTGGGAGTATGGAGCCAATTGAGCGGGCTTGCATAGAACTATTGTAAATTTTGTATTTACCGAAGTCTAAAATAAGGTTTAGATTGGTCTTTAATTAAAACATTTTCGGAATTTTGTATTTTAATCCACGTAAGTTTTAAAAGCCAATATAGGCGGCAGAAATATAGGCGGTTACAAAAAGAGGAAACTAAGAGATAAGTTTCTCAGTCTTCTATATGGTCCTTTCTGGGTTCAACCTAATCCGCTTGTGGCCAATTTTTCCCAAAACCCCTAATTAAATGTTCCCATTGTTCTGGTCCCAATCGAAATCTTACAAAACTTTTGCCATTCACCTGTCGCGTCGGTCTCTCGTTAAACGTTAAATTAATTTCGAACTGGGGGCAAAAGTTTTAGTCTTTATCGGGGCAGGTGAAACTTTAAAAGACGAGCCTCCCCGAAAACTAAGTGTAACTTTTTCGGTTGGGCCTTAAGAAGACTTTGGATTACTTGGAATGCGACAGAACTTTTTTCAACATCACATTCTTAGCTTAATTTTTACTTAAAACAAGTAAAAACTTTAATGGTACTGGCGCGTTGGCCATTTCAAAAGAGTTCAGGTCTTGGCATTGGCCTTTTAATTAAAGGTTGGCGAGAAATTAATATAAATTGTTGACATCTAGTTTTGAAGGTTTCTTGAATCTTCAAGAATGGCTTGGTAATGCAACAATTCTAACTACAAGGCATAACCGTCAGTCTTGCTGACTTCCTCACACGGACAGTTTGATGTTCACTTATCAAAAAGCACTCTGCCCTCGGTCTCATGACAGGAGGAGTATGTCTCAATGGTGCACTACACCCACTCAGTTGAGGTTTTAACTGGGAGCTGGGAGTGGCTCATTTCTTGTCAATCGATGGGAATCCGGGTGCTGGCTGAAGCGGTTCTATGGAGCTGTGGCTAGAAAGCCAGCGAAGCAAATTGTTTTTAATTAAAAGTAAACAATATCAATTCGTTCGACAGTTATCCTGTGATGGTGCTGACATAGCTGGGTGCTGCCAGGATGCAGCACGGGGCCAGGACCTGTTTGGGCATCCGGTTGCATTGTTCTCGAGGGGAGGGATTAGGCGAGTAGCAAAACTAAATTATCAAGTGGCGTCTCCCAGTGCAGCTTTGACATGGCCTGTTCATTTATATCCAAACGCAAACATTCTCTTCCTCGCTCCTTTCCTTCGCAGGCTATTATTAATTGTCTCGTCTGGCTCAACTGGATTATTCCAAAGTTAATTTTCTTTGTATTGGATGAAAGTTGGTGCTGCAACAACCCTTTCATATTTTATATCAAAGTTTACAGTTCAGGCATTTAATTTGTCTGCTATCAGTTTTTTTCGATTTTTCAGCCTCTTCACTTCGTAAATGAATAGACGAGTTGAGAAAGTTGGAAAACTGAGTTTTGCTTTTAACAGTGGGTGTTTGTTTATTACTTTTCTTTTTAGTATTTTAAAATACGAATTTATAAATATTTTTAACTGAAAAAAAATTTTAATGTTCCCTAATATGCAATTCAGAGCAACAATGCCATTATCATTCCATTAACTGTACATTTTTGTAATTTCGCTTCTAACAACTCCGAAGCACCAACCTCGTCGTCCAACTATTCATTTTTATTTTCATGACTTAACGTTGATACAGTCTTTTCTGAGTGTGTGCAAAATGCTGCCTTACAAATATGTGAAAATTGCTCATTTGAAAAACTGACAGAAGGCATACGACATAAAATAGTACGACATGGGGGGAAAATGTGTAGGCAAATTGCCAGTCCAAAATGTGGTTGACAATTTTTTATTTTATTTTTTTTGTACATGTCCTGATGCTTATCAAAAATGCTTGACGCAATTTTGTGCAATAAAATTGTACGATGTGTTTATTTGCAATGTGGGCCTACAAAAAAATGTAAAGTATTCTGAATTTTGTATTTTAGAGATCATTTATTTATTGATGATTTATATATTTTAACTGAAAAATGTGACAAGTTGTACATATTTAAAGGGGATCATCCAAAAAATTTTACAAAAAATACAGAAAATAATAATAGTTTTTAGTTTTTTTTTACAGATGGAAAGAGAATCGATTTAAAAATCTTTTACGATATTTCGCTCAAGAATCGGGGGATTATTGGCAAAGATATAGACTTCGCGAGGGACAAGTTGGGCTCCCAGGCATTTCCCACGTTCTTGGATCGTCCACAAAATTTCACAAAAAATGTAAAAAATAATTCGTTGCTAGGTTTGGATGCAGAATGAAAGAGAATCGATATAAAAATCGTTTACGATATCACGCTCAAGAATCGGGTGATTATTGTCAAAAATATAGCCATCGCAGTGGGTCATATATTGCTCCCCAGTCGTTTTCCAGGATTTCGAAGGGGACACCCCAGAAAATTTAACAAAAAATCTAAAAAATAATTGTTTTTTAGATTTTGATGCAGATTGAAAGGGAATCGATTTGCAAATCGTTTAAGATACTCCTCTCTAGAATATATATATACATATATATATTCAGACATTATTGTAATAATGGAATTTGCAATCAAGCTTAAAATACGTTGAACTCAAGTTTGGTAGTCCCCAAGCAAATCAATTATCTGAAAAGTTTGGAGTCAACTTTTTGCATGTGCCTCACTTCCATAAATTGTAAAAATGATGTTCGTATGTGGCTATAAGGATATATGCTCATATATATATGTTGACGACTACAGGGACATTAGGAAACCTAATGAATGGAAACTTAAATCAATTAGACAATAAACGATGATGAATGGATCTAATTTTACATATATTTTTTTGTTGAAACTTTTCGTTTTAAAGAGCTGCAAGAAACTTGGTAACAATATGAATAGCATAAAGGTCCCCAATTGGGAAACAGGGAAAACCCTGATTGTTGTTGTTTTTCTGCCTATCACGCCTTCTTGGTTCCTGGAATTTTCTATTTTTCTCTGTTGTCCTTTCTCGCTCCTATACCCTACAGGTTTGTTATAAATTTTTTTTCACTAACCTTTTTGCTTGAAGTTCTTTTATAATAATTTATAAAATAGGTTAAGAATTCTCTTAAGTATATATGTTAATCTTATGTTGCTATTTTATCAATTTTTAATTCCACAGTTTTAAATAGGGTGTGTCCATTTTAAAGGGAATTTATTGGTCGTGGTTCTGCAAGCTCAAAAAAATGTGTCCAAGTATACAACACATGTTTTTCCCTTGGCTGCTTTGTATGCAGCGCCTGCTATCAGTTGTTGGATTTTCAATAGCCAAGTACACTTTGGGTCTGACAGAAAGACTGGAGAGCGCGGACGACGAGGTATTATTATCAGTGGCAAAAATACACATAGAACACAATTGCGTAAGTAATATTTTTTTAGGATATTTATTACGCATTAAAATGCAAATATTTGAAGCACATAGCAGTCGTATTGCAGGAGGAACCTTGGGATATCTTCGAGGGAAATTTATTTTTGAAACACTATTTTTGAAGCATGTGTTTACAAATAATTTTTCGGTGTAAAAAATGTAAATGTAAAACATATTCAAAATGTCGCCTGGTTGGGTGGGGTGGCATAATCTCAAGAGAAGTCGAATTTAAAGCCCAGAGCTTGCTACCTTCATGGGGGCCATGCAACCTCTGATGCAACCCTTTAAGTCAGCATGTAATTTGCTGTTTGGACAACTTGTCGCTGGTGACATTTTGGCTGAGCCTCGACTGGGATTGGGTATCTGGGTCCCGCCTAACTAACTTCCTGTACATGGGTGATGACTTGTTCGAGCCCGGCCATCCCCGGGCGCCCCAGCATCTTTTGTCCTGCCAAACTCATGTGTGCAGGCCACGTTGTCGGTGACATACTCCGCCAAATGACAACAGCCAGCCAACAGGGTTCGACTTCGGGTTTAGCTGCAGATGCAGAAACTCGTTCCCAGCAGCCCAAAGTAGCAGGAGCTCTAGCTACAGCTCCTGGATGGAGTGCTGGGAACAACGCTGGGCAATGGCTGGGCCCAGTTATAGATACATCATGGTTGGATTGGTTTCGGCTTTGGCTTTCCCTCTCCTGATTTTCTTTTCCTCTGCTTGCTCTCCCAGCCTGTGTATCAATCCAACAACGTGCCACTTGTTAACGCACAATGGAGTCCTTTACACAACGTTGATTGATATGGCCCGGCAGAGGGTGCCCAAAGGATGGTCTTTGTTCGGGAGGAAATTTAGGTGTAGTTATTGTACTTTGCCTGCTGAGTTCTCCAAGATTCGTGCGGAAAAAACTATCTTGAAGTTGACTTATCTATAAGCGGACTCCCATCTGGCAATTGATTGGCTAATAATAATCTGAATCTATAGTCAGCTTAGTAGTTTTTATAATTGGTTGCTTCTATAACTCAAAAATGATCTTGACTAATTATGCGCGAATGCCCCCCCAGACAGACCTTTCAAAGGTTGAAAAGAATTTGTATGTGGCGTATTCATGGGCGTTGCACCTTTTTAGAAAATGTTTGCAAAATATTGACAAAGCTATTACGTAGCGCGCTCAAATTAATAGAAACGGCAAGGTAAACACTCGAACGTGAATACACCAACCGACGGGCAGGGACGTCTTTTCAGGTGGCAGCTTTCTCTTTTGGCAAATCTCTTAAATGCTGTTTGCATGTTTGTTCGTGTCTTTGTTGGCAAATTAACACACACATTGAGGGACGTACGTGAGCCTACACAAACATATATACAGCGAGGGTAAACAAAACAGCGTAGCCTACCAATGCGGGCGGTGTATTTATATTTTCGCCTTTGAGTGGTTTACTCCAACATCCTGCCATGCATCTCCACCTCCCGCCCCATAGCCCTTCATATGTCACTCGGCAGTTTTTATGGCTTTTTTATACGCCGGCATACTTTTTCTCCTTTATTTTACACCTTTGCAAACAGTTTTAAAACAACTTTTGTGGCAAAGGCACTGAATGAAATGGGCACATATTTATAAGATTAATTGGAGCCAGCGGTGGTTATTTTTTTTAACTAGCCAAGGGCACTCTCCTAACTAAGAATCTTTTCCAAATAAGGCTCACGAAAACTTTGTGTTATAAATAGTTGATTTACTTGAAGAAGACAAAGAAGTGTAAGTCGGGCAGACTAGTTTTCTTTCATACATAAATGCGTGCTTAAAAAATATTCTTTGTATTTTGAGCATCAAGCCATGTTGCATTTTCGCTAATTACCTTTTATTTAACCCCAAACTGCGAGCAAACTTTTTCAGCCGGTAATCAGCTAATTAAGCAACTTTACCTATCGATAAGATTTTTTATGTCGGTCGTGGGTGGCAATTCAATTTTCCTTTCAAAATCTTCCACAATGGCTGGCAACTCAGCTCTGGGAATATTTTTTTAAAAACATATGTATATGAAGGAAATATTTTACATGAAAAATTATAATCTTTTCGAGTATATTTCAGGGGTTTTCAACCATGCATTTTAAAACCAATAAACAATTTGATACATTTTAGCATATTTTCGAATTATTGTGCAATGCAAATAGGTGCCTGTGTAGATGGGTGGATATATTCGGAAACTTTAAAATGAAAAGTACAAAACTGAAATTATTGTAAAATATACAAAGCCAGACAACAATAAACTTTTTCCACAGACTGTGTTCTTGCCACTTTTCGCTTGTTTTTCAGCTTTCTGGCGCACCTGTTACCGCAACAGAAAAAACAACAGCACAACACCTTGCTCCAAGTTTTTTGTTTGGCTGCAGTTGCTCTGAGTTTTGAGTTTTGTGTTTGCCTGTCAATGCAAAATGGTATAAGGGAAAACAAAAATCTGGGAAGTTGTACTTGGTAATGCTTTGTGGGTAGAGAAGAACCTCTAATCAAATTGGGAAATAATTTGCATTTTATATAAAAGAAAAGTTTTTCGTAATCTGTTGGCCTGCAAATTCGAAGGTGTTTATTTCAGATATTGGCTCAGACTATTGGTAATTAGCATATTGCTTACAAATATGTTTATTTATTGTTATATTTACGTCTCTGCAACATAAGGGGCGTAACAGTACAACAAACAATTTGGCCAGGAGATGTGTCGAGATATGCCACTTAAACTTGACATGAGGAGAACAAGAACTTAACAAGATGGGTTGCATGTCCTTTCACATGAGCAGCTCATAAAAATGCGATGTGAGACGGCAACACATGTATGCTTTATGTTGGAGAAAGTCCTGAGCCCTTCCAACCCTCTACCTGGGTCAGGTTACGTGCCCAAGGCACTACCAGAGTACCAGAGCTCTTCCTGCCAACACGCCATCCTGTCGGGCTCTCACTCAACGCCCATTCAGAGTTTATATGATACTATATGTAAGGGAGTGTCCTTTTCTGTCTTTTGACGCTGCTTTGCTGGGGGGATGTGTTAATTACAGAAAAATTGCGAGAATTTGTATTATTTACTTTGTTTTCAAGCTTGAGTCTGTGCGGCCGTTGTTTACCTCGAGTAGCGTGGGTCCTGTGCGTGTGTGAGCTGCAGTGTGAAAGGACATAGTCGAGGAAATCTCAGTTGTTGCCAGTGGTTGCCAAGCGATACTAGAAGGGACTTGATTGTTGCTTATCGCTATAATAATCTATCACCATATTATGTTTGCACTGTAATTTATCTTCTACTCTAAACAAATGTATTTCGTTTTTTAAATTGTAGTTCCTCTTGAGCTTCAATGGGTGCTATCTAACATACATTCTCGTCCTTCGGCATTCTTCCTTGGCATTACATTTTAATTGTCTTTTGCGATTTGGCTAAGGCTTGTCTTGTATCTGGTCGTGTGCGTGTATTTGCGGCATTGTTTTTCCGATTTTGTTCCTTGGTTGGTCCTGGCCTCCGTTGTTATTGCATTCCTTTGCTTTGGTTTTTCGTAGCGCGTAAATAAATTTCATATCATGACATTTATTACTGACCCTTAAGCCACCCCCACCCCGTACAGTCGCCCAATCCGCAATCCGAAAACCCACAAGCCCAATACATGTGGGCCTGGAGATTACCAACACTTTTCCCCCAGGGTTTTCCACTGCCATTTCCGCTCGCATCGGTTTCCCAATGGCTTTTTCCACAGCCGCAGCGGTTACAATTTTCATTTAAGATTTGTTTTCGCTTTTTAGCCGTTTCTGGCCCCTCACACGCCCTTACATTTTGATTTATTTTAGTACTGAGTGGGAGCTTCGGGGTTAAGGCGACGAGAACAATGACGAGAAATGCAAAACAAATGCAGGGGAAATGAACGAGGCCTGAAATGAATGCGCAATGAATAACGAAACGAATGAAAAGTGTGTGGAGCTGGAGATGAAGATTAAATGTAAGTGGACGGCGCACAGAAACAATTGTAGTTAATTTACGCGTGCAGAGAAAAATGCATAACAAATTAATGAGGGCTCCAACGTAAATAATCGCACTGCAAAAAATAGTTTCCTTCATCGACGCGATTGCTTGAGCTTGAGATGAAAAAAAGGGGCATCTCCAGATATTGTCTTAAGTTCAGAACTTTCAAATAATTTTCATTGTGATTAATTGTTGGGGGTCTTTGTAATTTTCATTTTATTGTGGTGTGATTAGAAAGTTTTTCTTTTAATGTGTATAGGAAAAACTTGTATACACATTTTAAAAGCTTTCGAAATAGATGAGGCATACGGTGCGTATGAGTGATCAACCGCTAGAACCTGAGAAAGTGAATGGATCTTTTAGAGATAATGAATTTTAGTCCTTCAGTTTTTCATAAAAATCGTATATGTTTGCCAAAAAACAAAAAAAAATGTCAGTGCACTGGAAATGCCCAAGACACTATTGCTGCCTCGAGGACTCGGATGTCCTTTGTCCTGCCTGGCAACCTCGCTTTCAAAGCTCACTTGACTGTGAAATAAACGGACAACGCAAGATCTCCAGCCTGAATGGAGGGCAGCGAAAGAAAAAACGCATTGTCTTTGTCTTTTGCATAATTTATTTATATTTCCATTTTCATTGGACGCCGTTCGCGCAGTTAAGATGGAGAACAAGATGAAGAGGCGGCCGACAGATGCCTACATTTCCGGATCAGCAAATAATTACAAGCTTAATAACAAATTTAATATTGCGTGGCCTCGAAGGCCATTTTATTTATTGTTTACCCTTTGTGCTTCCTTTATCTGAGTCCCACCTTCCAGCCTCCCAGCCTCACAACCCCACTCGCCTTTTGCCTTTTAATGAGGGAAGGACGACTGTTTGCGCTCCACTAACAATGAGCAGGTCTCCGCCAGCCGGGATTACAAAGGTCCTTTCTTCGCCCTCGTCCGGCGACCTCTTTATTTGCTGTCCATTCGTTTACAGTTGCTGCCATTAAAGCTCGCCCACGCTCATATTTACTCGTGACAGCCCCAACACCCTGAAGTTACATGTTGTTTGTAGCACTTTAAGCCGTCTGAAGAGCTCTTGGCCTTGCAATTAGTTCGGGGAGAATCCTGCGCTTGTTTCTATTTGTTTCGTTTGTTGCAGCACACATTTTGATGGGAATGTTGCGCCTTAGGTCCACTTCGAAATTACTGGACACGCTGACAGGCTCACTTTAGAAAGTTCTTAGGGAGCATTACTTAGTCGCTTCTGCTAATTGCTAAGTCAAGTTCTTGGCCAGCACAACAAAGGAAGGAGACTTGAATGTCGAAAGTGCTTGAGGCAAAGATCACGCTGGAAGCTTCGACAAAATTGTTTAAGATTTTGTTTCAGAAAATTCAAAGATCTAAACGAATTTCGTATACTACAAACTATAACTTGTATAAATTCAAGTTTTATTGAAAGCATTTGAAAAAAACATCATTTATTTTCGATTCTGCCTTGAATGGATACACGAACTCTCAGGCGCATACAGAGATCAGGAAAATTATTTTGTAGTTAAGAACAATGGGTACGATAACTAATTGGTCTTTTTGATCTATTTTATATTTAAGAATAACCCTTACAGATGGACTAAGCAGTCGAGGATCGGGGCTGGATCCGCCCCTATTTTTGACCTGTGACATGGACCAATTCCGGGATCCACACAAGAAACGTGCAGCCGTCGATGCCTGCGAGGAGCTGGATAAGTTGGATGCCCAGGACGAGATCAGTGTGTCCAGTATAATCTCGGCCCTGCTGCGACCTATCGAGCCGTCGGACGATCAATATAAGCAGTGTGACTGGGGCATTGACCCCAAGCAGTTCCTGCCCGTGAAACAGGCCATCATTTTTAAGGAGCAACTGTTCGTGTCCAGGCTACGGAACACAAACTGCAAGCTTAACGAGGATCTAAAGATCTTTTTTGAACGTGAGCTGGAGCAGATCGGTCGCTTCTGCCTGAACGTGGAGGAGGCCTTTGATGGATACGTGGTCTTCTGCAGCAGTAAGATGAAGAAGGGACGCGGTATTGTGGAGTGTGGTCATCAGCTGAAGGGCAAGTACGACGATAAGTTCCTGCTGATTTGTGAAAAGCGCTCTGAGTTCGACCGGATCGACAACACGCGTGTGGAGAAGATCCTGGAGGTGCGAAACCATGCCGATCTCCTGCTCACCGCCATCCGGGAGACGCGGATCAATGAGGAGGTTCAGCGCTTTAAAGCGCGCATCGACATCAAGGACCGTGACCACGTTTTCGTTCTAGACGGAGGTATCATGCTTCTGATGCGTCACCTGGTGTGCAACAACTTTATCGGAAACTTTGAGTATTACACAATGAACTTGTACGGACGCGTCCTGCGCTGCAATCTGGTGGTGCACAAGGAGCGCAAGGTTGTGCGCATCTTCTATCGCACCTACAAGAACGTGGTGCACATCCTCACCCAGCAGTGCTTCAATGACGAGTTGCAAGATGTGGCCGAGACCTTCATGACGCCAGAAGGTCGGATCGTGATCCACTATTGGCGCGGCTACAACTACCTGCTCCACGCTGCCTGCTTGCCACCGAAGCGCAAGGAGACGATCCTGCCCAAGCTGGAGCTCATGTGGCGCCAGAATGTCCAGCTGACCCGCAAGTTCCAGGAACTAAAGGCTCTTAATTACGAAAATGCCACGAACTACTTGAACGGCAACACCCAGCTGGCCGACTTTATGCAGGACTATGTTCTCAATGTGCTTCGGTATAAGCCTACAAATGTCCTTGAGTTTTCCATCATGTTCTTTCAAAACATGGCCAAAGGAAATTAGACTATGGCTACTACCTGCGCCCAACTTATCCCGTAAATTCTAAGTCGTTTCATGGAAATAAGAATAATTTTTTTCTCGCTTTGAAAGCAATATACTTTTGTTTGTTTATTTGAACATCAATAAAGTTTGAAAAATAAATGCCACTCTTCATACTACCCCAATAAGCTAAAAAGTAAAACCACATGTAGTAACCGTTGCCTCCACAATGGGATCCCAGCAACCCAATTGCTTGTTTATGACCTTCAAACAATCGTTTGAAACTCATATTTTCAGTTTCAGTTTGTTTCTCAACACAAAACGTAACCGATTCGTAACTCGTTCCGGTACATACACACTTATTTTTACCCTATCAGGTGGTTAGCAACCGTACTATAACAATGAATTGTCTTGAAAAGAAGGATGAGCTCCAAGCGCCCTGCACGACCACTATAGATCTCAACCCGGGATCCGGGGAATGCCCGGTTCCGATTATCTGTCCTCTGCCGGAGGAGCCTCGTTCGCACCGGATGAAGAAGCCCCCTCAGCCGGCGCTCGTGGCCCTCATCCCACACCCTGACGAGGCCGCCCAGGCGCATATTGTCCAGAATATAACCGGTCCCGCCCAGGAGCACCAAAAACTGCAGGGAGACCTTCAGGCTGGGGTGGATCACCAGCAACAACAGATGGCCGATATACGCGCCGAGCAGTACAAGAAGTCGCAAGAACCTCGACAAATGGAGGAGGTTCAGTTTTCTGTAAGTGCGCCGGTCACCATGGCCAGGACTTTGTCTATTGTTATTCCTTTGCAGCGCGCTATGGATCCCAATGCGGACAATCTTCAAAACCCGCCGTGCTATCTGCCTCAACAGGGTGACGATCTGCCGCACAAGGATCAGCTTATGCCCATGGGACCTATTGGGCCCTGGGCTTCGGGCAAGGTAGACTGGAGCCCCATGGCGGGAATTACGGGAACACGGCCTGTCGTGGACCGCTACTCCATCACGCGGTACAGTCCGAATGAATGGCGCGCGAGGAACCATGAGACGGTTCAGTTGGTCAACGGGGCGACAGGCAGGGCGGATAGGTAAGCAGTTTCAGCCATTATTCTTCTGACCAGATTTTCATAAATTGTATAAACATCTTTTTTACAGAAACCGATTCAGCGCTGCCACTGAATTCCTTCGCCTCTCCGCCATAGTGACCAAATCGCAGGACGAGACCACCGACAAGTTGAGGACGCGCTCGCAGCTAATTGGCAAATGGAAGAACACTCTGGAGAACGCGATTAAAGCGATGGCCGACGAAATCGCCACCATGGAGGTGGAGCGGATCAAACTGCGCAAGTCGATGGTTGTTCTCGGTGTCCCAGAGTCGATTGTGAAGGAGTGCATCGATAAGCGCGCCACCCGCCCGGACACCGAGCTCGTGCGCGACCACGTGGAGGAGGAGCTGGTCAACGAGTTGGCCCTGATCGCTGAGATTCGGCGGCTGCTGATGAAGACCCTTGAGGACTTCCAGTCTCAGCAGGTTGAGAACCGTACTGCTCGCCAGCGCCTGGAATATGACTGGAGTGACAAAAAGGAGGCCTACGAGATCGACACCCTCAATACGGGCCTGAACAACAGTTCTCGAACGATCATGTTCCGCCCGGGAGCAGTACGCCAGCCCCCCGAGCAGGCCTCCGAAAAGTATTGGGAGCACTTCAGTATGGAGACCCTCGACGACTGCGAGAAATGCCGGGCCAAGTCGGTGGCTCTGCGCAACACCCTCAACTCCATTATGATGAATGCCGCTAGGGACATCCGTACCCAAGCGGATATAGTGGAGAAGGCCTTGACCTCTAGAATCAATTGCACACAGGAGGCAGTGCAGCGATTCGAGAATGACTTGCGCAACGTTCTGCAGGATCTGGCTGACGTGGAGAACCGCATCGTAAATATGCAGCGCCGCATCGAGTCCTTCGACGCCTCTATGAAGGTTGCCCAAACGCGGATGGACAACCGCAGCTATCGACCCAATGTGGAGAACTGCCGCGACTTGGCCCAGCAAGCGCTTATCGACGGCGTGCATACCATCCAGAGCAGTGTCTCGGCGATGTTACACGAAAAGGAGGAGGCGGAAAGAGTCAAGATCGACCTGGTCACTGCCCGCAGCAAGCTAGAGCGGGAGATAATGCTGAAGCGGCGCACCCTCTTCATCGATCGCGAGCGTTGCATGCTCTTGCGGTCCCATTATCCCTCGGCCAACACCCTCAGCGGTGCCGGTCAGTGATAATAGCTGCTGGGTGAAGGCCCATTGGCTCCCTTTTTTTGTAACAAAATTTCTGTGTCTCTTTAGATAGGTGACTAAATTTTTAGGTTTGATTTCCAGGGGAATATGAAAGTACTTTTATTGTGACTAAATTTGTTAGTGCTCACCCTTTTGAATAAAATGCATTATGGAGTATATTCCTTAGTAGTCTAAGGTCCTTCTTTAAGAGAAAATGGAAGAAAATTAAAAAACAGTCATTTTTATAATAATATTGGCAGCGATTTAAGCTGTGTTTTCTACGAATTGTCTATAGTATAGACTCTTTACACACTTTACACCTGAGGAAAAGTAAACGCCATTCAAGGATCTAATTTGCGGATTTTGGTTTTAGTCCTTGAGCTCCTAAGTTGCTTTTAATAAATGCAATAAAATGCCATTAGAGGGCAATCAGACACGTTTGGAAATCCATATAACTGAAAGAAATATGTTGCCAATCCCCTCCCGGCTCCTTAATCCGCCCCAGGGTCCCCAGGACACGTGTTGGCCTTAGTACTTACCAAAACACGTTCAACAACTAGAACAACACGTACTCAATTTAGAGATACACGCGCGGGAAGCGAGGGGGTTTGATATTGATACGGAGGTAGTTGAACATTCGTTAATGTTTGCCCTCCTCGAAGCAACAAATATTGGGACAGTTTGGTTGAGGTCTTCCAATTCTTTCTCCCTCTTGCTCTCCAATATGTGTGTCCTTCGGTTTAAATCTATCTAGCTGGGATGATACATGTGGCACTCTGCTAGGAAGCCAATAAATTACAGAAACGGCAGAGCAGCATGTTGGAATTTCCAATTGAAAACAGTAAACGTTATGGCTCATTGAATCTATTTTCCATTTTCCATTATGGTGTCCATATTTGCCCCACATTTCCACATTGACTGAAGGTCAGAGCGATGCACTGTCAATTTTAAGATACACCTAAAAAAGAAAATGTGACTTTCTTTCCGGCTGTTCCGGATTGCAAGTTCCAGACCTGTCTTCGGAACTTTCCTTCTATACGTGCGAGCCACTTGTCGACCAGAATTTATTGCCATCGAACGTGTTGTTTCTTATGTCGACCAACAGTGGTATGGCCAAAGGGTTACAGCCTGCGGGAAATATTTTTAGAAGAATTCCCATCGTGGTTGTATTGTTTTTTGTTGCCAAGGTCAAGGCTGGTCTTGAATCAAAAGGTATTTCTGTAATCCATTCTGCCCTCCAATTCCAAAAACCTTTATTTCAGCTAAGCTTATCATTTTTTATGTAGAATATTCTACAAAATGTCTTAGTGTTGCGGCTCTTGAGAGTCAAAGTAGTTTTAGATTTTAAGATTTTAAAGAAATGATACAACTCTACTGCCAGAAGGCGAGTCTCTGGGGCATCAAACAGCCATTACTCAAATTTTTCCACTCTCTCCCCATCGTCCTGACCTGTCTTAAAAGGGAAATATCGTTTTTCTTATGTTTGCTGTATCCTGTTAATATTTCGTAATGCCGGTAAAAATCACAGCGTGTGGTTTTCGCAGCCAACTAAAAACGGCAAGAAAGGAAAGAAGCATTGCAGAAGCATACATTTTGGCGCTGGTGCCGCCTGCAAAAATTGGCGACCACCATCAGGGTCACAGCCCAACCCGCCCAATCCGCCCAACCACCAAACAACCCACTGCCAACTGTTTTTTGTGCTGGCACCATGCGGTGGCTAAGAAAAAATCTGTTGCATACTGTTTGCGGTAAAACGCAAAAAATGTTATATTTCAGACGCCCGCTGGGAAAATGGGGGAAAATGGAATCCAAGCCGAATCGAAAAATAGGCATGAGACTAAAAAAAACTTGTTTGATGTTGGTGTGTCTGTGTTCTTTTTATAGTACTCGTACGCAAAAAGTGAGCTTTATTCTCTTCTATGGGCTGTTTAAAGTTGAATGCCTGCTACTTGAGGCAAAAAACTTTTTCGGCAACTATTTCCCAATCGGAGATGTAAAGTTGAATGCCACACCTTAGACCCTGGGAGGCAATAATTTAACTTCAACGCAGCAAGACATGCAATTTAATTTTAACAAAACCTGACATTATCACACCAGCCAACAACAGTACCCGCCTGCCACTGCCCCAGCCCCTGCCCGTAAAAGACCTCTCACGCACACACACTCATCCAAAGACACTGACACGGGCACACACACTGGTACGGGTTGCAACACAAAGTTAGTAACATAATAAGTAGCAATTTTCGGTTTCCGCTTTCCGGGCCAAGCGGCGGCAACGTCACTGGCTGCAAGCTACCATAAAAATACATAAAATTGCGCCAGCTAAAAGAAAGCCAGCGAGTGCAGGAAGCTTACACACACACAGGCAGCTGCAGATGCAAGGCGAGAAACGCCAGCCCCGGGCACAGCCAGGGGACTTGGAGAAGGAGCTGGGCTGGGCGTCCGGAATCGGAATCGGAATAGGGCGGGTCTGGTTGCCAAGAAAGTATAGTAACTGCATGCGGAGTAAATTGGAATTTTATAGTTGCAGCCACCAGCACAGGTGCCAGCAGCTGCTGCTGCCTAGCTCGGCGCGTGTTGCTAACACTGAAACAGAGACTTTAACCGCTTCTGGCTGTTCCGGAAAAGGCTTTCGCCAGGATGGGGTAGCCCAGTTGCCAAAACGACTGTATTTCTGGGTAAATAGTTCAACGGACACTCAACTACATCTTCTGATCAAGTAATCCTTTGTAGAATAAATGAAATGATAGAAGTATGGGGAATATGCTTTTCTGGGAATCCTTTTCCTGGAACACCAGTCGCGGCTTATCCCGGGAAATGAAGATGCCGCTGACTTTGCAATGGCAGCTAAATTAGTTGCCGGCCACCTTCCGCAGTCTTGCGAAAGTCACTCAAAGCGATGACAACAGGGTGCCGGATGGTGGCTGGGCGGATTTTCCCAGGCGGTCGGAAGGACGCGAGGGTGCCAGAGTGGAGGGGGAGGCAACAACAAAGGTTGCCGACGCTCGTTAGCATTTTACAACACTGGCATCGGGTGGAGCACGTACAGAGTGGAGCAGCAGCTCCTTAGATGATTTGTGACCAGCTGCAACTTTTTGTTGCCAACGCCACCGGCAGCCATTTTTGATGTTATTTCAGAGCTGCCTCTGCACTTCCGTTTCCGTTTTGGCCTGCGCCTCGACTCGCAGCGCTGCATGTAAATGGGGCTTCCCCTTTTTTGCGATCGCTTATCAGCCATGGCAAAGGACGTTGGAGTGGGAGCGAGATGGCGTGTGTGTGTGTGAGTGCGAGTGCGAAGGAGAAAATCGAAGTTAATGTGGGTGACTGTTGATTTTATCTTCCCTGTTGACTTGTTGACTTGCCGGGTTAACTGTTGCAATGTTTATGACTTCATTATGCTAATAAAAGACATTATTTTTGCAGTTTTTTCGGTAGAGAGGGCTCTCATGTAAGGAGGGGCATAATGTAATGTTTGTGTGTCAACAAAGTGAAAATATATTTTATTGGGCGTTTCAGAGACATTTTGGGTTTGTTCTTAAACAAGATTTCACTCTAAATGAGTTGATTGTTCAGGCAAACAAACGATGCTAATATTACCTCATTTAATACCTTGAATTCCACTGCTAAAGTTTCGACCATAGTTCTAACCTGTGCAGGTATGACAGCCACAGACATTTGATGCATTCCGCAGGATTGCCTGCACCTCGCTCCGACCACCGGTCCTCCGTCCCCGGCCATCAAACAAGCCGATTAGCATACGTTTATCTCAGAGGCTCGCAGAAGCCACCGGACCACGCCACCCTTTCGAGCCCTCATCGCATAGCGTTGGTCAGTGGGGGTGGTAGAAATCAGCAGATCGTGTCAAAAGCATCAACACAGGGCACCACAAGCTGCAAACGCAAACGCAAACGCACCCCAAGCCCAAGCCCGAGCCCAAGCCTAAGCAAACCTCACCAAAAACCCCACCAAAACCGAACCTAACCAAACTAAACCAAAACCTAAATTCGTCGCTCTGTGTCCCGTGTCCGGCTTGCAGGCCCGGACACGCTGGCCGCCCATCGCTAATGCGGCGTGAATATGCAAGGAGCCCTGGTCGACGGACGTGGCGATGTCAGCCGGGCCAGCCAGGACGTTATCATCATCAATGCACGATTTTTTGGGCCGCTGTCAGGCTCAAATGTTTGCCGAGCTCTCTCTCTCTCTCTCTCTCTCTCTCTCTGCTAGCTGCTGGATGCTTTCTGCTCGCCGGGATTCCCCGTTTTGCTAATGTGCGGTTTGGCGGTCGCCGGGGATTAGCCCAAGCCTTCCTCTATTCCCGTAGTCCACCGACAGGCACCGGGGACCGGGCATCCACTCACCTGTTTCTGTGTTGACGTTACCTGAAAAATCAAAATCAAAATTCCGACACGAGTAGATTGTTGGGCATTTCATTACCAGGAATGTTGACGCCCCACTCTGAAAACGGTTGAATGACAAGCCCGAAAAAAGGGGAATCGGACAAAGGCGCTGACACGTTTACCAACCTAATGTATGTATACAGGGCGGTGAGGTGGTTTTTTAACACAACAAAAGCCAAGAATTCTCTGGAAACGCATATACCCTGGGACGCATATACCCTGGGACTCTTCCGCATACTGCTCTCGGGGGCAGTACACAAGAAAATGCCATTTAAATGCAAAGCACACATATTTTCGACAGGAGTACAGAGTCCTCATAAATCTGAAGGAAGTTCCTGTCATTCCTTGTCACTTGTTGAGGGTTTTGATTTTATTAAAAACATAAAAGAGTTTCTTGAAAAAACTGTACCATTCCATTGCTTCATCGATAGGAAAAGTCCTTGGAAGATCCTGAAAAGTGATTTTAGTCACTTGGTCCAAACTACTTACCGTAGGACAGTGAAGCTGTTTTTACACTTTCCCTATTTGAGAAGAAAGCTCTGCACATAATCACATTATTGAATCGTCAAATATATCAAACATATGCGAGTAGGTCGCTAAAATGCATTCGAAACCTATATAGCCGCTCACCAAAACTCTTGGGCCAACTTTTCACCAAACTTCTCATTTACAATCTCTGTTGGCAAAGTGTCTGAAAAAAGGGAAGCCCGAGAAGTTAAAACTGTGGCTCAGATGTCATGGCTCGACTTTTGAGCCGGCAGAAAAAACTTTTGCTTCTTTCGCGCCCCAAAAACATCCGATGCCACTGGTTCTGCGAATTCTTTGTTTGCGCATTTGTAGGAGTGCCCTGACATGTGTGTTTGGGGTGAGTGGGTGTACCGGCATTGAGCTGTTTGTCTTTTAATTGTTTGCACTTAAGTCGTTTGTTTGTTTGTTTGTTTGCTTGTTCGTCTGGCTTGTCTGCCTGGCAGGTTATGACTTTTGTGAGAAAAGTCGTTAGGAGAGCGCTCAAGCAAATTACAGCCACAAAGTATAAGGCTTTTTCGGTGGATTAATGCCGGCAGTGTGGGCCGGCTATATATGATATCATGTTTTCGGACGTAAAACGAAAAATGTCATGCTCAGAAATTCCACAGATAATTTATTCCCGAAAATTTGAAGACCAAGCGCATTCCTTTCTCTCCCAATGATATGATAACTGTAAAGTACATTTTGGCCACATATAACACTGATATATCTCTGGGATTCTGCCATGAATACTACCAAATACCAAAACTTTTCAAGCTCGCCAGACACAAGCATACAGCAGCATATATTTGCTATCTGAAACACCTGCAATCAAATGCAATGCCAATTGACTTATCTGTGCGGTTGTGCTTCGCCAGACTGAAAGTCCGCACTCCGGAAAATCCTTCTTTCCTTTCACATTCCGACGTTCGATCCTCCGAACTGCAATAACCAAAAGTTTGTCATGACAAACAACAACCAGGGCCCGGTCGAATGCAATCCGAATCCTTAACCTTAACACTTGGGTAAATTGATACACACATCAAAGTTGCGTTGCAATAGCCTCAAATCTTTCCGTAAATCAAGCAAAATGCAAATTTCACTAAAAGCTGAGGCATTTTCCGCAGGAAAGCGGAGACCGCAAAACCCGAAACCCGGACCAAAAAAAAGCTAAAGCGAATGGCGAAAGGAAAATTGCTGTCCAAAATGGCTGCCAGGTAAACGGGCATCGGTGAGGTGACCGTGTGACCAAAAAGAACCGCTTCCCACCGCCCCCGAATGCCATATTTATCTCTTGTATCCCTGCCTAGCTCCTCACCCTTCCATTAGCAGATTTGGTTTTTGAAATCGCATACGAATGTTGGCCAATTCGATCTCCTGGACTTAGGTTAGCCCAGTATTCGTTGGGCTTAGAATGGAATCTGGTTTATCCTGTAAATATTTTTTGTGATAAATGTTTAAAATATTGGTAAATACTTTGTTTTGAGCCATTAAAACCATCTTAAAACAGGCAGAAAACGCAGATTAATGGGTAATAGTTGCGAATATTTAAATTTCAACCTGCACTATCTCGAAAGCTTGTCAATCGGAAAAACTTTTTCTCTTAAGCTAAAAACTTGGCAGTTGATTTATCGAAACGAGGAATCAAAGGTATTTTTGTTGGCAGCTCCGCCTGGACTTGTTTAATGCAATTTTTTTGCTATAAAATTGGTAATTTTTAATTCTACTCGAGCTCGGAAATAGGCCCAAACTCTGCTCGATTTGGGCTTATTTAATTAAACAAGGAAGCAGGCGTGTTTTATTTCAATTAGCCATTTCCTCTCGGGGCGAAAGGAAGTCGTCGTGTCCAAAGTGGAAGTTGCAACGCACAAAAACCTGTGCAACATAATTAACTGCATGCAACAATTTTCCAGCCA
Source organism: Drosophila ananassae (assembly GCF_017639315.1). Taxonomy (NCBI): domain Eukaryota; kingdom Metazoa; phylum Arthropoda; class Insecta; order Diptera; family Drosophilidae; genus Drosophila; species Drosophila ananassae. Next base: position 28,268,168 of record NC_057930.1, read on the forward strand.
CGCCTAACTGCTGCCAGCCACTGCACTGGTAACTGAGGAAAGAGGCAGTCTCGGTGTCTAGGGGGTCAGGGGTGAGGCCATGGTATCGAACCCACTTCGCCGGGTTCGTTTGCCCCACATGCAATGTACGAAAATGGAAATCTGCATTTAATTTATTGATGCAACAACGGCAACAGCCAGGACGGGACGAATGGGATCTGGATGAGGATTTTCGCCTAAATGTATGCAGCGTAAAATTGTTAAATGCGCTCAATCTGCATATAGGCGTGGACGCCATGCCACGCCTCCAGCGCCGCAACACCCACCTCCTTTGGTCGTTGCGGCACCCGTCGAGCTCACAGCCTGCATGTTGCCAACGAAATTGTTTCATTTCCCCATTAAAATGTACAGGCGAAAATGTTAAACACTTTATTGGTGGGCGGGACTGGCTGGAGCTGTAGGTGTGGCCGGAGGTGTCTACCCCCGGAGGTGTTGCGGCTGTTTGCCACGTTAGCATATCTGTTTTTCATGTTCGCAGCGCTAATCGGGCCATGCCCGTCTGTTCTGCATGTCTGACTCGATTTGGGGGATGTCCTTCCTCATTCTATGTAGCCCCTGCCTTTCTCACAGCCGGAGTGGCAGTCCACAAGGGTTCATTTTCGACACCAGACGAGTGCACGTCGCGCGATGCAAGAAATTAATCTGGGATTTATTGCACAGACTTGCACGACGGCGTTTCAGATAAAACTAATGGCTTGAAATATTATCCTTCATGAGATGCTTCAACAGGTACCCTTCTGTACTTAGTGGATTGGTAATTTCAAATTGCAACCTGTATTTGCACTCAAAAATTTCGCTTCAGACCAAAACAAGTTTTTGAACAGAAACCAAATAGCTACAAAATGGAAAACAAGTATGCTATCCATTTGAAACGAATTTTCCCTCAAAGAACCTTATTGAATAATGCTTTTACAAAATGTACAAAAATACTTTTCAATATTTTTTCTGCACAGTTTTTTCATATAAATGTGTATTCCCAAACTCCGTCCATTTGCTGTTTTTAGTTTTCAAAATTGTAACTTTTTGGTGTCTTTGCTTACTTTGGTTTTAGTTCAGTCGCCTGCCTTTGTGGGGAGCCTCTCTCCCACCCCGTAACCTACTGTAACTAGTATTTTGGCTAGCGGCCAGAGATCAGCCCAGCCCCTATATAAAGCCATATATATTTGTACAGTCGTCTCTGGACCGAATCACCCTCCTGTAGCAGCGAGTGGAGTAAAGTTGAGTCGCAACCTTTTTGATTAGATTACGTAACGTAAAACTGGTTTGCAAATTGAATAAATGACTCTTGCGTTGCCAATATAAAACGTGTTTGAAATTTTTGATTAGGTAAACACACACAGGACGCGATTTTAGACCTTTCAGGCGAACAGGAACATAAAAAAAATAAAATAGAAAACAACAAACAACAGCGGCGACAAAATGAACCGAAATGGCAAAGGCCCAGGAACATGGAAGCCAAAATGTTCCGGACGAACTGCGATTTTCCCGAGTCACTTTAGAGAAGGACCCTGCGAACCGAATGTAATTTTTCAATTTTGTTCGGTGGCTATGGGCAGCTTTGTGGTAAACGTGTTTTTTCGGAAACAAGAAGGGTCCAATTAAAATTCATTAAGCGTAAATTAACATTGAAGTCGGTCATCATAAATTAACTACCCAGAATCGGGTCGTAAAGGAGGGAAAGCCAATTGAATGGTTATTTGTGATGCTAATCAGATCCTGGAGCTCTACAAGGTTGCCATAACAATTTTGGTTGACTATTTGAAAGCCATGTAAATTTATACCATGACTATTAAGTAAGAACTTTACTATAAATTTGGACAAACTTACAAATTATTTAGAATGTGCATTTCGGAAGGTACGCTTAAGAATGCAAAAGAAATTCGATGTTGCCAAGTTTCTTAGGCGTTTAAATCGCGTAAGCTCGATTCCAATTCAAGCTTAATGAGCTGTGTAATATTTGCATTTTGTTCACACCATGAAGCACTAATTTCGCAGGACTGCCAAGAAGTAGACGAAGGCTTATTTTTCTTGGCACAGTGCCGTCCAACAAATGTGGCGCAATTGCTTTAGCCTTTCTGGCCGAACTCTTGGTCTTGCCAGCTTGGCAATCAAAGAAAGGAAATAGGAATCGGAGATACAAGAGGCAACGGCGACATAAATCCATTACAGATTGTGAATGTGGAATAAATCAGTGGCCATAATTCAATATTAAATCACTCAAACGCCAGGTTAAACCAATCCCAAACAGTGAATGCATCTCGGGCCACAACAAGCAGAACAATTAGTGTGTCACTCACTGCGGCGGAGAAAGCATGTAAAACGACGAAAGGAAGTGAAATGAGAAATGGGAAAATGGGTTTGGCTTGGCTTGCATGCAGGCTCCGCTCTTAGCCAAATGAAAACCTCAAATGTGAGAGCCCTTGCCACCGATGCTGGCTGGGTTCGGTTGCTGCCTGGAAATCTTCTCCGGCAAAGTCAACAAAATATTTCAAAATAATAAATGTGTCCATTGGAGCTGGGATCTGTGGTGTAGCAGCAGCTCCAATGACAAAGTGCTTGCAAACGCACAATATTTGTCTAGGTCATGCATATCACAATCCGGTCTACAGGAAAGCAAAGGGTCTTGGAAAGGTGGGGAGGAGGCGGTAGCAGGCTGGGGAGGACTGAACACCTCACTTTCCTATCGCAGCGATTTCAATCCAGTTTGCCAGTTAAATGCAAACAAAACACAAAGGCAAATACACAAAACGCAAGACATATTAATCAGTGCAGGGACAGGTGTTGGGACAGGGTCAAGTGAGGGGAAGAGAGCCGGAAACCGATAGATGTACAAGCAATTTCCAGCATTGGCTTCGGTTGGCCAAACAAATAAATTGCAATTTGTGTAATCTTAACACCTAGAGGCGAAAATCAATGGAGAACAAAGTCCTCCAAGCAGCCCGCCATACAGCCACACACACAGTCGCAGTTGGACCTACACGCTCACAGACCAACATACATGAGTGTAAATATATGCGTTAAGGTATCAGGTGTTTGGCAAAATATTTACAATCAAGCACAAAGCCAGAAAATGCATTGGGACTCACAGTGTTCTACGTTGGCCACTCCATGTCGAGGGAATCCCTTTAACATACAATTAGGATTAGGACAACTGTTCCGTGCTTCGTAAGATTTAATTTCCAAGAACAAAATATTTTGGTCATGTTATACGAATAGGCGCGATTTAGGCATATTCTTTTTAAAATTACCATCCAACCTACAAGTGATCATTAATCCATTGCAGATTCCTTGTAACGTTTGCGAAAACTGTTTGATTTTCCTGGAGCTGGTAGCTCCATATTCCCAATAAAAAGTATTGGTTTCCCTCGGTGGGACAGACAAGAGGTGATCCCATAAGATTCAGGTGCCTATGTGCGCTGATATGTGCCTTGATCCGTCCGTCCGGTTTCTTTATTAATGCCGTCGTAGTGTCGACTGCTATTTTAAGAACAATATTTTCTTGTGGTAAAAACCTAGTAAATTTTAGTACATTCCATCCTATGGCAAAGCATCTAGTAGCGTTGAGCCTTGAGCTGCCAAGATCATCGAACATGCAGACAGGAACTATGTGCTTTGTACGCGGAAAGGCGCTCTCCAAGACCGCCAGGGCTAGGTCGTTTAGCAATTGTGACAAAATTAAATCATTGTGCACAATGATTTTCTCGACTAAGCGATTTTCATGTGGGACTATCTCGCTATCTGATAAAAGGTCCCAGTCGCCAGCCCTCACCGTAAGGTTCTGAGTTGGAGGCAAACAGCTCGCAGCCGACAAGACCACTTTGTGGCTAATTAGGACACCGCTGCATATCTGTTTCGATTCCGAGTCCAGAATGGCTACCAGCCAGGGGTACTCCGTAAAGCTAGTCTCTTGGCCACTGCTTTCTACGGTCATGTAAAGACCGTCCACGTTGGTAAGGCCGCACTGGTCTTGCATTAAATTGACGTCATGTGGGGGGCGCTGGAAAATTAAATAAATCTCACTTAACTCTTTTTAAAAGAGCAAAAATGTATTTGTACTGAGTACATAAACGTACTGTTTATATTATTTCAAAAATATGTTGTATGATATTTACCAATTGTCTAATTTTGCTTTGCTCGCAGCAAGTTTCTATATAATGACACTCGTTCCGTGGTCTAGTCAAATCGATGATAATTTTTGGTGTTCGAATCACTGTAGCACACTGGTTAAATTTTACACAGAATTCATTCGTCATTAATCCACATGATTTTCCAAATATCGTATTTTCAGTGGTTGTGGGTGTAGATGTGAATGAGTCGTCGCCTATGTTGCCATAATCACCATAATTATAGTCGAGTTCATTTGAAGGGTCAGAGTCATAACTTATTGAAAATCGAAAAAGATTTACATGTAGTACAATTAATAGGAACACCACTTGGTTTTTGACTCTTTTCATAGTTCTAATTTAAATTTTATAAAAAACAAATTGAATTAAACAAATCAGAGCGACAGATTTCGACGACTGGCTCGCAGTAAGAGGAGAAGACTAGACTGGATGGTACCCGACACACGTTTAAATATAAATAAATATTGATAAGAAACAAACAAAATTTTTGTTCTCCCTATATTCACTTTTAAGAATATTGTCATTTCAATTAATAGCACAGACAATTAATCGCATAGAAATCGACGACAAGGTTGTATAAATTAACAAAGGAAATTAACAATGAAAGCTTCTTAGATGTTTTTTTTTTTTAAATCAGCTTAGTGGTAAATCTCATTTTATCAGAGCGACAGATGATAAGATTTTCCAATCTAATTCGTGCGAGATATATCTCAAAGCTAAAATTTTTACTTCTGAGTTTTCATCTTTATCCCATCGTTTCGATGGAGAATCAACACTCTAAGATGGCCCTGAGGCCAGAACCCCAAAGGGTCTAACCAGAGTGCTTAAGTGCCTAAGCGCTCCATGATGAATGCAGGCCCGACTTAAGCTTAACCCTAAAAGCGCATTTTTTAATTTTAGATGCTTGCCACTTGCCACCAACTCCTCATCCTTTTAGCAACTCTTTCCGGCGAGGCTTAAAAGCTTTAAAGGAATTTATTGCAAACACTTTAAGTATTTTTTGTGCAGCTTGGCGCTGTTGCTGTTCTTTATACATTCGGGTATATGTATGTATGGGGAAAAATTATTCGCTTGGGTGTAAAGTGAAAGCAGCTAGAAAAACAACAAAACACTTGCAATGAGCAACAGTAAATGCCATCAACGGAACGAAAGTGCTGGAGAAAGTGGAGAAATGCGTAGGTGTGCGTGTGCTGAACGTTATTTACAATGAGAATTTTATGGCGAAAACATTGGCCAGACCCGACGCCAGTCCTGGCCACATTTTAGCTGTTGCAGCCAAACCTTTCAATATTTTCGCACTTTTGTTTTTAGTTGTAATGTTTTCTCCATGCATGTGCCATTGCCAACGACATGTGCGGAGAGAGGTTTGTCTCAAAAACGCAATACAATTGCACTTAATGGCCCTAGTCCTGTGCCTTGCGAGTAAATTGCCTTCGAGGTGGCTCGGCTCCAGCTGCCTGGCAAAGAAAAATGGCCAAGCTCCTAAACATCGAAGAAGTTGGAAGGACACTAGGCAACAGGACCTTGACTATCTGCCCTGAAACAAGGCTATTTATTTCTGCTTGGAGTTTTCCCAGAAATTTATGGGAATGGTAAGCACAAGGAAAATATTTACAAATTTGCTTTCAATATTGTTTTAAATGATTTTGCAGAAGTTTCTGAATTAGTGAGGCGAAGCTATGGAAATATAATCGTAAATAATAGATTACTTAAATGATTTACGGTCGAGGTATCGCCATTCATAATTAACAAATATTTAACCTCAGCACTTTTCCAGCTAATCGATTCTATCGGTCCAGTGTTTTCACATCAAAGCCGCAGACCATTTTTGCTGTTCTTTTTGTCGTAAGGCCGCGAATTAATTATCAACTTTTTCGCATGGCCGTAGTTTTTTTGCCTAAATGCAAATATTTTGCAAGGAATTTGACACTTTGGCCATCCAGGGGAAATCAGTGCATTCTTTTTATCCAAAGCAATAAATAAGTTATTAGGAATTTCCACAAAAAGGTACAAATAGAAAATTCTGCAGTTTTTGTGCATTGTCAAAGTTTAATTAATTTTCACATTTGTGCCTTTGTTTTTGTTGGCACACATTAAAAATTAAATTCCTGTAAAAAGTGGAATCAAACCAAACATTGACAATTGCAAGGGATACATTGTAAAAAGTGGCAAAGGTTTAACAAACAAAAAAAAATAAGTCTTTGAAACAAGTTTCATTCTGACGTTTTTGTATCGCTATTAACCGTATTTGGTTTTACATTTTTGACGTCCCAGGCATTCTTTTCCCTTTATTTCGCCTAATTAATGTCGTCTATAAGCTCATCAGGCACAGATAAACATTAAACGAACTCAAACTGCATTTCAATTGATTTATGTTAATTACTGTTTAACAAAATACGGCTGACTGATTGCTAAATTGATTTTAAATGATATGCAAATACAGAAAAAATCAACTCGGCCACATAAAAAAGGAAATCATTCAACGCGCCAATGATGATAATGACAATCTATTTTATCGCACTGATTGCTGTCGGGGCTGCAATTATATGCAAAGAGTTAAAAGTGAGTTGGAAAAACGGTGAAACTGGGGTGAAATGGAAAAGCTAACCGCAGTATTTGTTAACATTGATTGCATCCTTTTGTTTGAAAAAATGACAGGGCTTAGGCAAAGAAGCTTATTCTATAAAATTTATATACAGCTGTTGCTAATTCCAAGGAATTTTTAGAGTAATGCTATGCAGCCATAGCTGTCCCGATTAGTCCATTCATATTTGTGCATCTATTGAGCTCAATAAAAATGTTGTGCAATTTATAATTGCCGAATTAAACGGCCAGATCGTGTTCATCTGGTCTCGTGTAATCAAGGATGAGTAATTAAGGTCTACTATCGTGTTTCGACGATTAGGTTATGATGGGGGGCCGACAATAGGCTCTATTGACTTGTTGTCAGGGACGCAGCTGTCAAGAACAGCAACTTGGGGGGCTGAGATAATGTCCTGCTGCGTCGGGCAGGCATTCCCGGGTTCCTGGCCTACCAATGGTCTGTTTCACGGCGGGAAAGCAACTTGCAGCAGACTTGGCCCAGAAATGCAGATGCGTGTGTGTGTTGGTTTTGTGTCTTGGCCGAATGCCAGCACACAAAACTTGCCATAAATCCACTGGCAGCATATAATTAATAAGGATTAATTGTGCACCCGAACTTGTGCAGCGACAATGTCACACACATATCCAAATACAGATGCACACCAAGCCAAAGGCGAACACAATGTGTGGAATGAAGGCATGGGACGGGGTAGACAAATGGAAATTGTATGGCCGGAGTCAGAATTTAATTAATTAGTAGCACAACTTTAGGCGTCCTGCAGGAGTGTTTGTTTGAGTGTCTGAGTGCAAAGGAAATTTGCTGGGAACCGATAAGCAAAACTCGAACTCGGAAAATTATTTCCGGCATGTGTTTGTGGAAGAAATATTCTTGTAAAATGTTTGCCTTAATTAACAGATTCGGATCATGGCTCTTTATTAGAAAGCTAATTGCCAAAATAGTCGCATTCCGTAAAGCAATATTGAATCAAATCATATGCATATGCTGCTTCAAATTATATATTTCATTAGATATAATGGAAGCAAATAATATAAGTACAAAATAAAGTGTTTGGTAAAGTTTCTGATCTTTCTTTTCTTTTTCACAAACATAAATGCATTGCGAAAGATTAGTTCAGTTGCTGCAATTTTTCGATGCCAAATCTTGTAATTAAGGCGGTATTTGGCAGCAACTGAAAATTGTCGACTTAATTCGAACGGAAGCGAAAACTTTTTATTAGCTCACCAATTTCCCCTCCTTTCTTCTCTGCATTTCAATTCACCAAACTTTTTTATCAGGCTTTTTACAGTTTTCGTACTTAACTTAACATTCACTTGGTCGGCGTTTCTCCGCCTGGCAGGTGAGTGCAAAGAATGGAAGGGAAATGAAAGACGGCAATTAATGTTAAACTCTTGGGCACGGCCCAAAGGATAGTTGAGCATTTGGCGAGGCGAAAAAAGGACGAGCGGCTGCAGCCGACGGGCGAGGGCGCCACGGCAAGGGATTGCTTTTAATTAGGAAAAGTGTTTTATACTCCAATAACATTATGGTAAGCTTCGCAGGATTGAACCCGGAAGACTTTGATACAAATTTAAAATTCGAGGATAGGCAAGGCTTTTTCCGGCCCACAGGAAGAGATGGTATGAAAAATCAATAAATTTACCAACGGAAAAGTATGAGTAAAATGTAAAAGTTAAAAATTTACCAACGGAAAAGTATGAGTAACGTTGGCTTAAGATCTTTAATTATTTTGGTCACAAACTATTATTTTCAATATCGTGCTGCGTGTGATAAACCAATTCAATAACAATCATCAACATAATTTTATAATTTTTGTGAAAAATATTTTAAGCATCAGAATGCGATGTTTTTCAAATTTTTCTTAGAAGGTTGAGGACAAGCGCAATTCTGTATTTATCTCTGTTCGTCATAGTTTATGCTTGACTGATTTTCCCATTACGTACGTGTATTTTTCTTTCCAAAAATATTTTTTATTGTATCAAGAGACAAACAACAATAAAAAGCAAAGCACGCAGTTTTAGCTATTTTTTTCACGAATTTTTGCTTATGGCATCCAGAAAACAGTTTCGAAGCCCAGCCTGGGCATTCCTAAGCTTTTTAGTGGGTAAACAAGATTTTTGATGCGGCATAATTGTACTTGCCCCACTTTCTCTTCCTCTGGGTAATTGATTTTTGATGCTTTGCTGATAACAACGATGATGATGTCATAATTTTATTTCGTGGAGCGCCAAAAGTCAAAACAAACACCGTTTTAATATCAACGGTCTATCCGCAATCGTAGTAATTTGCATAATAATTTTATAATCATTTTCCCCACTTATTGACGCATAATTATGTGGTTTTTTTGATGGGCTCTGTTGTTTTCATTTTTCCCGCCGACGCATCTATACTTTTAATTATTTATAAAATAAGAACATAAATAGTAATAGTTACTTTAAGTTAAGCTTCTTTAGCGACCCATTTAATGGCTTTAGGAAAAAGATATAGAAGCGTACATTTGAACGCGATTTTTTAATAGACTTTGCGGCTTACATACCAAGCACACATGCCCCACGAATGTTTCGGGCCACATAATGTTTGTCTAAGATTCAAAATGCTGTCCTAACCAGCCAGGAACAGCTCGCCACCCATTCACCCAACGAAGTGGGTACTTCTCTTGGTAGTCCGGGCCCGCTGTCCTTCTCCCTGGGCCCTGAGCCCCTTACAATTTTTTGCACACGCTCCAGGAACCTTTACAAACACACTCGAGCTGCTGAACGTTGCCGGATATTGGCTTCATACACCGCCAGCCAATTTTAAATTGCCAATATTGATTTATACGCCGCATGCGTTCCTGCCACGTGGGGTAGTAAAGCTGAGAGCGGGGGCGTGGCTTGGGCATCCCAGAACCTCCGAAGTATTGTTAAGTTGCAATTTCGCAGGTGGTGGCCGGGACTGCAGTGCTGAAGATGGACGTGGGGCCAAAGTAAATGGGCTAGGGATTTCAGGTAGTTAACGCTACCAGAATTTATTGAGCAGGCTTTAATAGTTGCACCCCATGCATTCAGTACAAGTTTCCTTAAATATTCAGACGTGCAAACGTCGTATAGTATACATGTGTAATATAAAGGCATTCGCATATATAATATTACTTAAGCGAAATGCAATTGGATATGCCATCAAAGCGAAAAAATTATTTGGCCAACGTTCACTTCGCCATATTCTGGTAATTTTCTAGCACTGTCTCTATCGCACTTGGCTCTTGGCTCGGTATGTGATTTCCCAAATCCCATTTAAGTATTCCCTTTGTGGGATTCGGGGATGCCAGAAACCCACTCTCGCCACAACAGTTGCGAAAAACTCCTTTGCATAATTCATGAAAAAACAAAAAGTAGAAACCATCTCGCATTTGACTCCCAGTGCGTTGGTTGTTTATTAGTTTGAAGCAGGTTCTGGCTTTTATATTTTACTTAGAGGCTATGTGAACTATGCACAGGGATGTGAATGGTTGGCCAATCAATCAAGAAATCGGAAAATTTTTAACATAAGTTAACTAATTTATTTAAATAGTTGCGTATGGTATAGAAGTTTGCCCTAAAACTTTCGTGAATAAAATGCTGCGGGATTTTATACCTTTGCCACCTGGGAAATTAAAAGAAATTAATTGCCCGCATTTACCATGAAAGTCATTATAAAGCTGTCAACTGCATTCAGCAACTGTATTATGGTCAGATCTGACATATAATGACCTTTTTTCGCTTCTTTCATAATAATTGATTTTTTTAATACAGCATAAGACTTGTAGTTTTATTGCCTTCAAAGTGAATATATTGTGCGCAAAATGTAACAATGAAAAAATAATTGCAACCTTAATGAATTTCCGCATGCACACATGGCCATACCAGCTGAGAAATAAAAAAACCAAAGAGGATACCTTTCTGTATTTTCATGCGTCGAAAATAACCATTTTAATATTTCAATAAGGGGATCGGCGCAAAAAAATCATGCGAAAAGCTAAATAAAAACTATATATGCGTATGTATGTTTAATAAAAGCACAAATCATTACGCCAATGGTAACTATAATAGGTGCAAAAATTGGCGGCGCCGTTGGGTATAACGAGTCTCTACTGTTTTTCCAAGCTGCTTAAACTTGTTGCAGTAAACAGAGTTATTAATGCATGGCCCCAAATTTGATTTATAAATATTTGCCATCCCTTTGGCCACACCCAAAAGAAGTACCAACAACTGAAAATGGTAATTTATTTTCCAAAAAAATTTAATTTGCATGGTTTTAGGCGCAATTTGCTTCCGCCAGGACTCAGCAAAGCATTTGCTCCCAAGGCAGAAATTTCATTACGCGTAAAATTTATTTTTCTTTCCTTTCCTTGGGAGAGGAATACGTCAGGGGCTTAAAACAAGAAAACAGAAAATAGCAATAAAATAAACAAAACGAAATCAATCAAAACCGGACTTCATTCAAATAAAATAATAGAATAATGGTAAAAGACATAAACAGATTAAAAAATATAACCAAATCGATCTAAATTTTATTTTATTAGCATTTAATTGGTTTCAATTGCATTTGGATATAGCAATTGGGTATACGATCAAAGCGAAACAATTATTTAACCAATGTTCACGGATATTTCCATACAATACCAAATATAGACTGAATTTTGTGAGATTGTGAATGTTTTACATTTTCGCGTTGGACGATCTTAAAGTCCTTTAAGAACTTGCACCGAAGAAGTTCATTGCATTGCCGTTGGAATGGCCGCATTAGGGTCCTGGCTGGCATTGTCTTTTCCGCTCTTCATTATTCGGAAAAAGAGCATCGATATTGTCCTTTACTTGGTTCTGGCTCCCCCCTCAGCCGGAGTCTTAGCCTTTATTGTTATTTCGCCTGCCGTCATTATTTCAGTTGGCGCCTTGGCATTCGCCGGGTTGTAAGTGTAGCCGCAGTTACCAGTTACCATCGCCCCGGATCCCAGTTGGCCACTACTACTCCCAGCCATTGCCTCCTACGGCCGGGTCCGTTGGCATTGTGCGAAGCTGCCGTCGTGGCTGTTGCTTTTGCTGTTGCTGTAGATAAAGATAAATAGTCTCAGATAACGCTCAGTTATTTGCAAACAAATACAATTGCGGTTCATTGATGGTGGTTTCATTTTGCTTGTTCGCGCAGGAGGAAGTGCCACTGGGGCTGCTCAGCTCCATTATCCTGCGGTTCCCCAACTGGGCCCTTTCGTTCCGTGGTGGTAGCTAGTGCGGCGTATCGAGGGTATTCAAACTTTGCTCCTGCATCACGAACTTGTCGAACGTGTAACTGATGAACTCCGCGTACCACTTTCCGGCAATGCCCAGCCATTTCTGTAAGGGTCGCATGTTAATTTCGTTATAAAAAATTCCACATGATGATTCATTTTTTACTTACCGCAATGGAAATGGAAGTGTCCGGCGATAAGCCCCAGAAGCCGTGAGTAACCCCTAGAACGAAGGCCATCAGCGGCTCATACTCGTCTTCGTCAAGAATGTACTTCAGAACCTCGAAGGCGTTGCTCCAGCTTATACGGCCTTGGCGCCTCAAGAACAGGATGTCACTTACGATCTGGGCCCTGTTCAGGACGTGGATGTTACGAAAATTGTTGAAGAGCGCTTTGGCTAAAAGTTTCAGGTTGAGCTCATCGTACTGGACTCTGTAGTAGCCGAGAGCCTGAAGGTTGAAGATCACCCAGTCGTTCTGGGGTAGCGAAAGATTCAGATGCAATTGCGGCTGGTCCGGAGTGAGCCAGGCCTTCGGCAGAGTGTGCTGGAAGTCGGCCGAGCCCTGGATGGTAAATGTGAGTGGGATCCACCAAAGCTCCGTACTGTTTTCATTCAGTGCGTGACTCTGGACTACATCTAGTCCACCCTCGCTCCTGCTGACCGTCACCAGCGGGTAGCCGCTCTGCATGGTCCATATGTTCATTATGGTCTTTACATCGTAGCCTTCTGGGAGCGAGTCATGCCTCTCGCTCGCCAGCTGCATCGCCCGTAAAAAGTCGTCGGGGGTGCTGCTCTCGTAGGTGTGCTGCCACAGGTGCCTCTGCAGGCCATCGAAGAAAGTGGTGTTGCCCAAAGTGGAGCACAGCATGACGATAAGAGAAGTGGCCTTCTTAAACATGAACGTGTCCGATGCGATGGGCATTGTTCGCTGCACCAGCTTGAGACCCCCCATCCGCGTCTCGTGCATCAGTGCCGACTCCCGGTTGCGGACCAGCATCCGCTGGCCCATCCGTGGCTGCAGCCCGTCTATAGCCAACGACTGGAGAAAAACAGATAGGCCCTCCAGCAGCCAGAGGTCCGTCCACCATTCGAGGCCCAGTAGGTTCCCGAACCACATGTGGGCCATCTCGTGGGCTACCAGTTCCATGGTTTGCAATTGTGTCCGCGTCAGCGATCTGCCGGGCTGCTCGCTTTCCAGGATCAGCTTGCTTCCGTAAACCACCAAGCCAAGGTTCTCCAGGGCAGCCGTGGGGTAGTTGTCCACCACCAGCTGATCTATCTTTTCTAGAGGAAGCTGGACCTGCAATATCTCCTCAAAGTGGGTAAGCAGCTGCGGCGCTACCTGCGCGGCAAATGTGGTTTCGCGCACCTGTCCTGCCGGCGAGCAGGTGCGAAAGCTAATGGGCTTGGCATTGGCCGACTGGCTAAAGTGGCAGGTGAAGTTGTTCAGGGCGAAGGCAAGCAGGTATGTGGGAATTGGGGGGGACGTCTCATGAACGGACCAAACATAATCCACCAACTGGTGGCTGAAACAAGAAAAAACCAAAGACAGATTATAATATGACTGTAGAATTGGGAGGCCCTATAACCACATATTTACTTGGGCAGGACCTTCAGGACTTTCATGTTGCTAAAACTTTGGTAGCGTTTGTGATGACCATGAGTCACATTAAAAGTGGCCCTCAAGGAAGGCTCGTCAAAACTGGGCATTGTATTGCGGATGGAATTTCGATTGAAATGAGTCAGAGAGTACCAGCTGCAAAGTATGGTCGCTTGGAAGAAATGAAATGATCGTCAAAATAAGACCTAAACTCACTTTTTACGAGATGTTTCTCGGTCCAAATAGTGGCGCACAAAATAACCAGCCTGGCTGTCATCGGACATGGGGCGTCGAAACGACATCCTCAGTGTATAGAACCTGCTCAGACTCAAGTTCTTGTCAAAGGTGAGAACCATATAGCTGCGGCGCCGGTTGAACCTGACTTTTACCAACTGTGGAGCCTGGTCATTGCACCATAATGTTATGTCCTTCGTATTCATTTTAAAGCCGGCTGCATGAAGTACTAGCTCCTTGGTCTCTTTCTGGATGTGAATGGATATGTTAACGACTCCCTCGTAGCGGAATTGGGACGAATTTTCCAAATGGGTTATTAGCTGTATGTTATAGTGGAAGGGTATCACAGTCGCTGGTAATCTTGGCTCATCGTAGACAGGAATATTTTCACATCTTAACACTAGGCAAAGAAACACGACAAACACGATTAGCAGTTGAAAATGAGTGACACTATTTTTGATTCCATAATTTAACAGACACATCCCTATACTGGTATTTGATATTCATTCAGCAGAGACTAGCAATGGTTTGGCGAAAGAGGTTAAGCAAACACACAAAAATTTTTATGTTGTTAAGATACATCAAATTTGTTAACGTTCTGACATTATAATACTGGTGAACTGTTATATGTGCTTATAGATAATTTTAATAGCATTCAGAGAAAATACTCTCAATTCATATCTTTGGCCCGTAAGCCACAATATAATATATTTACAATAACTTTTGCGCGCTGCCGGCGGTTTTACGTCTTTTACTGCAAAAATCAATGGAAGTACATCTAAACGGTATACCTCTAAATAGAGGCATACTTAATGGACCATATGAAGAGATTTAACCGGGAGGGGAACTTAAAAGTAAAAGTTACACTTCCAGCTCTTTCTGGCGTCTTGACTTACTTTCCGGCTTTCACTTGCGGCCCGCAAAAGTTTTCCAACTTTTTGCGCTACGTGCGTTTGTTGATTTGCCTATGTGTCTGTTTTGGCGCATGTGAATGTGCGGCCGCAATGCGTGTGAGTCCTGGGCCGTGCGCCAAAAAGTATGTTAAGCACTTTGGTCCCAGTTCGCAGACGCACTCCTGCCACAGCCGCACCCTCGAACGCTGCGAATTCGTATCTGGTTTGCGACTTATACGTGCATGTAATATGTGTAATTTATGACTGACGGGATGTGTGCTCTTAAATTATGTGCAAAATGATCACAAAAGCCGCCCGGGCTTTTGGGGCTAACAAACTTGAACTCAAAAGTTTGCCAAAACTGGCCGTTCCCCTTCTGGAATACCAAAATATTGAGTCACGTGTGGATTAGTTATTGGCTCTGAGCTCCATATTTTCCAATCGATTTCTTTGTTAACCTTAAAACCACTTTCTACCAGACAGACCTATATGGAATAGGGCCATTGTTTCAAGAAATTTCTAGGTGTTCTGTTCGAAAGAGCCGTTAGTTACAAGACAAAACAAAGTATTCCTACTCTGTTGTGGGGCTTTCATCAGTGAAGAATGCCCTGAAACAACAAAGCTCATCAGATTATGCTTATGCCCCAAGACCCCTTAGCCCTAGAAACCTTTGCCGACGCATTCGTTCATCTCAATCCGGACCCTAAATGAATTTTCATTTCCAATTACTTTACAATTTTGCTTTTGTGCTCCTGATAACTTCCTGCCACCCGCCGTTCCCGGCCTCTCTCCCTGTCTTTGTCTAAGTCTGCCACTGGTGGCATTCGATTTCCTAATTTTCAATTTTACACGTTTGGCAAACACTCGAGTCGAACAGCCGGATCGAAAACAGGACAAGAGCCCATACCTAATCCTCATCCGGATCCGCATCCGCATCCGCATCCGCATTGGGGTAGCCCCATACCAATCCAATCGCTGCACTATCCGCAGCAATGCCGTCCCAGAGACTTTTGAGAAATTTTAATTAAAATTGAATTTTCTTGCATTTAATTAAAAGCTTAGCTGGCGCGCATGAAAAATGAGAGAAGCCAAAGAAAAACTATTCTCTATGCGGATGCGGGTTGAGGGTATGGGTGTGGGTGTAGGTGTGGGTGCGGGTGCGGCTTTTGGTTGTGTGTATGGGTGGGAATATGGATGCGGAAGTGGCAGGGCAGTCGAGTAGAAGAGCTTGCATTCGCTGCAGCAGAGATATGAGTATCATCATGGACGCCTTCCTGCTTCATCCTATCCCCAAAAGAAGAGGAAGCTGAAAATTTGTTCGTCTGATACACAGACCCGGATCCTGGCCCCAACTAAATACATCACTGACAGCTACTGTCAAAATAACCCAACACGCTCATGTACATGCATCAACATTGTTAAAGAGCCTGGCAATTGATTTCCAACGGCGACTCTTGCCCAATATATCCATTCCATGACTGGCTGAAAGAACAATTATCATCGCAATTGGATTTTGGGTTGAAGCGGGCTAATTAGGGGTTTTGGCTCCCATCACTGTCCTCAACGTGGCCCACATCATACAACTGGCGGAAAATTTTGTCTATGCCACAACATTTTCCGCACTTCCGGTCATGAAAATGCATCATAGATTCAAAGCGGAAGTGGAATCAGTTATTGGCAAGAGGCGCCCAGGCGGAACGATTTGCAGGCAACGTTTTTCTGGCTTAGCGATAATTTCTCATTGAACAAAATAAGTCATTGAGGGATTTGGGAAATTCTTGGGAAAATGTTTCCATTTGAAATAGAAAAAGAATAAAGGACGAAATATCAGTTCAATTTAATTTAAAAGGTTTTAAAGACCTTTTTCTTTCGCATTTACTTACCATCCTTTAGAGAGATGGCATAGTTCTTTTCCGTTCTATCGTGACGGCATAGTTAACTCATTGTAAATTACTAATCTTTATTCAAAATTCAATTTTGAAAATATTAGCTGACTATTTCATAAATATTCTGTATGGTTTTATTACAGATCAATACTTCTTATACTTCAAATACAGTTTAAATGGCTTTGAACTTGATAGATAAGCCCATAAAATATTCCACTTCAGCTACAATTTCAAGCGGCCAGCGTTGATTTTATGATACGCAAAATGCGACGTTTTTAGTCTTTCCTAGGAATTGATTTTAATCTTTGCAAAGAATTTTGAAGAACCAATATATAGCAAAGGCATAGTTGGTATTTCTCCCTGGGACTTTGCCCACAGAATGCCATGAACAATCTCTTGTGTGGCAAACTGACCAGCCAAGTGATCAATGACCATGCCTCCTTCTTTCCGCAACAGCTTCGAGACTTTGCGCTCAAAGCCACATAATTGCCTTAAATTTTTCATAAATTCCCCGCAAAATGTTTCATCCGGAGAATGCGGCACACGGACTCAGATTCTGTAGGTAAATTTTCGAGTCGATTCTTGGCAGCGCCAACGAGCCGAGACTCCTCGAGATCCGGTGGCCGGGTTCCGAGGACCGGCTGCTGCGATGGCACAAATAGTTTAATATAAAGCCCAGACAAAGACCCGGGCTGGGTAGGACTTCGCTCATCTCATCTACGGCCGACATAGTTCGAGCTGCTCGGACATGCTCTTGGCCTGGCCCTCTGGCTCCGAGGTTGGGAAAGCGTTTCTTTTGTCTTGCGGTCGGAGGGGGAAAATATTTAATGCACCCACAACATTTTGTTCGGCTGGCAAGTGATAATGCACCCACCCCAGGCTGCTCAACTGGGGGGCGCCCCTCTTCAGGGCTGCCTTGGCCTTTGGCAGAACTGTAAAGGACCGGGGACAACCGGACAGCCTTTGGCCCGAAGGACTAAAGTGGGCGTGCCACTAGTTATCAAAGCTGCACAAAGTCGGGAGGCCCCCGCCCGTGGCAGATTCGCTTTTTATATGCATATTCAACAGCGTGGAAATAATAAAGCCAACTTGCCGACAGTTATAGTTGCTTGTACAGTTGTCTGAAGATAGTCGGGATGTCGGAAGCAGGAAACAGGAAGAAGGAAGCACTCATTGCCGGCCCAGACATTTTCGGTTTAGTCTGCATTCGCGGTAAATGGATCAATGAGTTTTGGACAGCAGTGGCATTTGCACTCAAAATGGTTAAAAGTATCCAAGGTAAACAACTTATCACGCTTTGGACGTACTATGAAAAGATGTTAATAGATAGAAAGCTTTTATTGGTGAACATTAAATTTCGACCTATTATTCGATTTTTTTCTGGGCTTTATTATGTGGGACGGGTGTTACGTGTAGTAATACTTAAATATTTTATTTTGCGTTCACATTTATCAGCTGATTGAATCCACATCAGCTCCCTGCACTGACATAATCAAATTTGAGTTTCCTCTGAAGGCAAGATGGCAAAATAGAGTCGAACGGAATTTAGCTAATTTGTCATTCAAAACACGCTTTAATCGAAACATCCGTCCCCGGCGCGCCAGCCAAACGAAATTGAAAGTGACATTTATGACAAAGTCTATACCGACGTCCTCATCACCATCATCAGTGGCTGCAGAAATTTCGCCCTGTGGACATTGATTTGAATTCTGTCAACAATTTCGCAATGCGGCGACATCTACGTAGGTGGGAGGAGGCCTTCTGACTGCGCGACAGACAGAAGAAAATTTAATTGTTGGCATTCTGACATTCTCAAAGAAGAATTGTCGCCATTGTTTGTTTGCTGTATTTTGGCTTAGTTAAAGATATTAAAACAAAAAAACAGAAAACATTTAAATTTAAATAATTTTAAAAATGTATTGTTGTTTAATACAAAAGATATATTAAACTTAGGTAAATATCACTACTCATTAGGGATGATAATTACCTATACAAAATGGTTGTAATATTCCTATAGTGTTTTGGTTCTGTGTACGCTATGTGAACCTTCCTATAAATTCCCTTCCCTTCAAATGATAAAGTTTATTTTCAATGTCATGGTTGCAGAAAATTGCAGAAATATCCTGCGGGCAGTTAGCCTTCTGCCACTGCCCACTCGTTTTTTTGTGCTAGCGCTCCTAATTTGTTAGCGTTCTTTTTACGTTTATGTCCCCTTTCTACGGTGGCTTTATTGTGATTTGGGCCATAATTATTTTTCTGGTTCCTTCTGAAATGCACTGGAGGTAAATTCCTATTGCCGACCCCATGATACTCCCTTGAAACTCCGTTGGATGTGGTCCCAGGATGTTTTTGCTTGTCACGCAAATGTTTCGTGTCCTGCACTTTCCTGCAGGAAATATTCATTTTTAGTTACATATATATTACCTTGTAGCTGGCCGTATTCTTCGTGTGAACGACGAACATACGTATACAATACATACATATTTCTGCATTTAGTATAAAAGAGTTGTGGGTGAGTCGAACCGACGTCGATGGTCCACTTATAGGAAGGCTTTCCAAACAACTGACCCACGAAATGTTCATTTTTGAAAAAATGTTTCCCCAATCGGCACTCTGTTTTCGGATATTTGTTTAAGCTTAAAACAAAAAGAATATTTTTGAAGGTCTTGAGTTAGTTTAAAAAACTGTGTTGCTTATAGTTTGCTTCATAAAAAATATAAAAAAATGGGATACGCTTTTTTCCACTGTGCACTTCGTACTGCACGTTCTACCAGTCGCATACTATATTTTTCAATTTGTAAACATATCCTGCGGTGTCGGCGCAAAAAAAGTGGTCTGGAAGGACGGCTTTAGATAGTATCTGGCCACAACCCGCCTTGCCTGGGATGAAATGCACTTGCTTCATTTGTTTGGCGCGTATTTCATGTCAACTTAATGTTTATTAGAGGGGGTCCCCTTTAATTGCAAGTATTCGTTGAATTACAGGGAGAGAGTATCTTCATTTTCTCTTTTGGCAGTTAGTCCGTGCCATGGGGTTGTCTACAAAGTGACATTTTACTGGAAATACTGGAAAATATTTTATTAGGAACCTTAAATAATTGGAAAAATTAAACGATTATTCCGAAAGCCTTATATTATATAAGTTATATATTATCATTTTAAAAAAAGCTATAAAATTGATTAATTAAATTACAATTAAATAAAGCAAAAGAGGGTATGGATATGTCAATATACCAATATATTTTTTGAATTAGTCTCGTAGTCATCGTTTTGAGCTATATCTTCAACTTGCTTGTTGATCCATGGCAGAAATTTGGCAACATTTGTGAAGAGACTTGGACGCCCATCTTTACAAATGAGAATGCCAATCTGCTCGAAGCTATTTGGGTTCCTGGGCACAGGGCAGACCAAGGGCGACCCACTCTCGCCCTTGCAGCCGATGTTTCTGTTCGTGGCTTGGCCAAGAATGAAATTATCAGAAAGAGATATACTGCTTACATTGCTTTTTACAATAATGGTGACTTTCTTTAAGACATTGGGGTATTCCAAAGAGTTTGTCTCCTCCATTCCCCAGCCATTGTAAAAGCAGCCTACCCCTCCGAAGGCTGCGGGTTCCTCGGCCAGGCACACTGGCCGGATATTAGGCTGGGCTGGGAAGGCTAATGTAAGGAAGAGCAGCGCCACATCGTTGTCTCCGTTTTGGTTATTGAATTGTTCGTGCCTGACTATCCTCTTGACCGGCCGGTCCACGTGGGAATACATTTCTGTCGTCGTCGAAACATTCCACTCGCCAGCGCGCACCAGAAGATCGGCCTCGCTTGTGTCTCTCAGTACTTGAACGCTACTGAGAACCACACTGGAGGCAATCAAGGACCCCCCACCTATGTAACGAGTCAGGGAGTCCCTGCAGTCCAGAGCGGCCAGTACCCATGGGTATTGGCCCGGGCTGGTCTCCTTTCCTCGGTAAGATCCAAGAAAGTCCACCCCGCTTCGATTATTGGACCCGCATTCTGTGAGAAATACCTGTGAGAACTCTGTATTATAACTGCAAATGATTTATTACAGAAAACTTTACTTTACTTGATACGCGGCTGAGATGACCGAAAGCTGAACTCAATAGTAGCAACCAAGTAGTAGCAGTAATCATTATACCAAGGAGAGCCACAATCGAACTAATGTCAAAAAATTTTTAAAATCAGAAACATGAGACGAAATCGTAAACGTTATCAAAATTCTGCTGATAATTAAATAGGGGTGACTCAAAAAAATATTTATTAGACTTTTCGAGGAATTGTGACATTATACAAAATTAAAAGAATTCTTATTTTTCTGGGGTGACCCCAATTCTTTATTGCATTCATAACAATATTTAATTTATTTATTAAATTTAAACGGGTCCAGCTTTTCTTCGATCGTTTGTATAATCATATTTCTGTGAATCACTTGCTGCGATCCAGTCGTCGAAAATCTCTCGCTCTGATTTTTTTTATGAAAATTGAAATTTTAGCTATGGAAAAATCTAAAACTGTTGTGTTGCTATTGATTATATTACATGTACATTTTTTAAAATTTACAATTGGAGATAATTATGTGGATTACTCAGACTTTGGTAATGGCAAAAGCTATGATGGTGACTTTTCGGACGTTAGATCCACAACACCACCCACAACCACAAACACTGTAAAGCCGATATCTGGAAAACTGTGCGGATCAATGACGAATGAATTCTGTGTTAAACGAGATCAGTGTGGTACTCATACAGGAAAAATAATCATTGATTTGACTACACCCCAAGGCGTGTGTGATTATATGGAAACTTGCTGCCAGCAAAGCAATATCAACCAATCAGTAAGCATCGTACAAAATATAACCTGTGTTATATAACCAATAAACCTGTGTACATAGTACATAGACATATACATACCTTAAGTAAATTAAAAATATAATATATTTGATTTTCCAGCGCCCCCCACATGACGTCAATTTAATGCACGAGCAGTGCGGCCTTACCAACGTGGACGGTCTTTACATGACCGTAAAAAGCAGTGGCCAAGAGACTAGCTTTGCGGAGTACCCCTGGGTGGTAGCCATTCTGGACTCGGAATCGAAACAGATATGCAGCGGTGTCCTGATTAGCCACAAAGTGGTCTTGTCGGCGGCCAGCTGTTTGCCTCCAACTCAGAACCTGACGGTGAGGGCTGGCGACTGGGACCTTTTATCGGATAGCGAGATAGTCCCACATGAAAATCGTTTAGTCGAGAAAATCATTGTGCACAATGATTTAATTTTGTCACAATTGCTAAACGACCTAGCCCTGGCGGTCCTGGAGAGCGCCTTTCCGCGTACAAAGCACATAGTTCCTGTCTGCATGTTCGATGATCTTGGCAGCTCAAGGCTCAACGCTACTAGCTGCTTTGCCATAGGATGGAATGTAATAAAATTTACTAGGTTTTTTCCACAAAAAAATATTGTTCTTAAAATAGCGGTCGACACTACGACGGCATTAATAAAGAAGCCGGATGGAAGGATCGAGGCACATAACAGCGCACATAGGCACCTGAATCTTATGGGATCACCTCTTGTCTGTCCCACTGAGGGAAGCCAATACTTTTTATTGGGAATATGGAGCTACCAGCTCCAGGAAAATCAAACAGTTTTTGCTAACGTTACAAGAAATCTGCAATGGATTAATGAGCACTTGTAGATTGGATAGAAATTTTAAATTTATATGCCAAATCCTCTTCTATTTCGAATATAGTGTCAATGATATTGAGAGAAAAAAAGAAAAGATTTTGTTCATTGCGTTGTGTATTTTAGTTGTAATTGGTTTGATTGGGTATAAGCATTTAATTGTAGTGATAGCCCTTATAAATATTATAATGAACATTTATTTCCGCAGCTTGAGCCTTCACAGATGTCGCAGAAAGAGGCTCCAAAATCATAGTACTCCACGGTACTGAGGTTTGGTGCATAGTAATCGGATAACTTGACGTAGGAAGGTTTTTGCTGAGCTACAGCGTGGGTTCGGGCTGCTGTCACTGTCACGCAGATTGGTTGATGCGGCTTCAGATTGTCGAAGTACACGATCACTTGGGTGTCCTCGTTCTTGGTTTCGACGAGTTTTACCCTGTCGACGGACCTGATATTGGCAATTCCGTTGCCATCAATCTCGAAGCCGGAAGGAAGCTGGATCTCCATTAGGACCATGTTGGTACTCTTGCCCTCATCCTCAGGGGTGTATTCACCGCAGACGCGAAGCACCATCTGGTGATTAGATGAGCTTTGTACAGTTGGGATGATTTTGAAGTTGGCATGAGGCTCCCTCGCAGCCACGTTGTATTGGATTGAGAGCTGGCCCATTCCTGTTCCTTGGCCAGCTGCCCGAAATGAGCCCTTGTATATTTTTTTGGGCAAAGTGTATGTCTGCAGTTTAAGGGAATTCGCAGGATTTATTGAAAATATTGCTGGGGAATAAGTTTTATTGGAAGGTAGTTCAACCTCAATATTCATGTTCGGTCGCTCAAATTTGGCCGCGAGTGCGTACTTGGTTAAGGCTTGCACGGCCACCACTGTATCCTGGGAGGAACCGAATCCTCCATTGCTGTTTCGCTGTTTAATTAGCCAAGCTGCTACGGCTGGTGGGTTGTGAGTCCACCCATTTTCCAACATGGCCAGCAACACGTAGGCAGTGGTCTCCACGCCTGTTGACCACCACACCAAATCGTCCCGTCGATTGGCCATGAAGTCCAGCTTGTCCAAAATGGATGTACTCTTCTCATGTTTATTCATTTTGAGTGCTAATGCGGCGATTGCCAAACTATATTCGTTGCGCGATTTTTCCGCCGCATTAGCCACAAATGTAACGGCATTGTTAATCACAAAACTGTAATCCGCATTTTCCTGTTTGCCAAAAAATGATACGAACTTTAGCAATTGAATTTGAGTAGTTGCAAAAACTCACCTTGATCTCGAGGAATGTCAGCAGAACAAAGGAATTAAGGGCGAGGGAGTCCATGTACTTCGGGCTAAAGAGACTACCACGCTCAAAGAATATACCACTACCTGATGCCCTCGAAGCAAGGAAACCCAGGCCCGTCTTTAACACATTAGGATCCACGTAGGTGTATGGTTTGGCCAAATAAAGGAAACGGATTACGTAAGCGGTCAGCCAGGTGATGCCTTCACCGCGGCCCCAAGTGCTGAACGCGCCGTTAGAATGCTTGTATGTGAGCTGTCGCTGATAGCCGGTTGTAAGGTATTTTCCAGCTAATGCAGCCAATTGTGGATCCGATTGGACCGTTGCGTCAAGATAGCGAAGTACCAGGATATTGGGTGCGAAATTAATCATATTCTGTTCACCGCATCCGTAAGGCAGGCGCACCAGTTTGCCTAACCCATCTATGACAGGCGCTTGGATATCGCCACCCATTCCAACTCTGGCGATCACTGAGCCGGGCACCGCATTCTTAGGTATATCCACCTTCAACTCCCTCTCGAATTCCCAACCCGTGGTTGGAGCACTCCTCCTGCTCCTGCGAGCCAGATTTATCACAAATGGCTGGTTTATATACTTTGTGACGCCATCGGCCTCAACATTTAGGGGCTGATGGATGGAGTCACCGGCCAATTGTGAAATGGCGGAGATCTTAAGAATGGTCAGACCCACGTTCTTGGGACGAATCATGAACGAGATACTCCTGGAACTGTTGGCTGCAATCTGTAATTTCTTTTCTCTCTTCAAATTTGACTGGGCGTTGGAACTGGTAGCTTCGGCGAAGTCGTACTCCTCATCGGAGTTGTCCATCTCTACTCTTGTATTGGCGGGCTCATCCATGTAGTTAAACACTAACACTGGAATGGAAATTATTTCACCTGCGTTTTGCAAAAATTTGGATTATATATTATTGAACATATACATACTAAATACATATCAATAAATGACTTACCGCGCTTGACGGAGTACGGCAGGTTTGTCGATACGAAAAAGGGCTTAAATGTTCGAATTTTCGTGGCATCTTTGGTCAAGGCAATACCGGTATTGGGGTTTAAAGAGAACCCAGTTATTATCCAGGAGGTTATGGTATCGGGAATTTTTCGCTCCAGGTGGGCCACATCGCCTTGCATCCTAACGATAGACAGTATTTAGGCAGTTTAGGGACGGACATAAAGCATTTTCTCACTCGGTTAAATCCTCAAATAGCCAAGTCTCCGGAAAGTGTTTGCGCGGTAATGGAGCTGATACTTCAGAAGAGGTTGATCCAGGACGAGCAGGAATAATGATGTCACCTTTTTTGAAGAGTTAGTTCATAGGAAAAATTGGCTGTAATTAATTATAACTTGGCGTACCTGTGCTTGTTTTAAACTGATGACTTATGCTAAAGGGGTTAAAGAAAATATCTATTAAAAGGATAGTGACATTAGTGAAATTGATGAAATTCTTTTAGAAAATACCGAAGCTTACCCTTATTTTGGCAGTCGTCTGAAACAAAAGATTCAAATAAATTCGAAATTTAGAATTTTTTTGGTTCAGTAAGACTTACCTGAAATAATATCGCTTTTCAATATTGCGTTGGTTAAAACTATAAGGCCACAAGTTCCGTGACTACCAAGCTCTTTAAAGATTCCCTCATGACTGAGGTCGTTTCCGCTCCTGAGCAGTATAACACTTTGGTCCACCCCCAGAAGTCCCACAAAGGATTCGGGTTGGGTCTTCACAGTCAAAGTTACATTCTCTCCAGGAAGAACATTGTTTGGGCCTGCTATTTGAATCTGGAAACGTATGAAAAGCATTTCAAATCATAAAGAATACAGATTTTAAAAAACATCATCCGAAGACATACCGAGTTGCCAAAATCGTTCTCAAAAGTGATTGTCTTCATATCCATTAGCATTTCCTCGCCCTTGAAGCTATAGACATAGAAAGTGGCTTCCGGGATAAGGTTAAATTCGACAGTCATTTTTAAAGTCCTATTCCTCGGGTTCGATAACATTTTAAAGTAGGCATTGGATACGATCTTACCCCTTGCGACGATCGTAAGCAAAAAGCCCGCAATAGGTCTTTTCGATATTACATTGAGGTGTAGTTTTTCATTCAACTTGGGTGGTCTGCGTTTAAAGTTAAATTTTAGATAAACGCAAAAAATAATCCTAAGAGTACTCACTCTAAACTTTTTTTCTCAATCCACAAAGACTTATAAATTTTATAAATCGTTTCATTCAGGCCTGCAGAATTCTTTAAGGTAACATTTACGTTGCAAGCACGGTACTGAATGTCGGGCATCGTCATGATTTTATTGGCTATGCCGTTCCTTACCGGCTCTTCATAAGTACGTGAGATATTGCAGCAGGATATGGTGTACTTGATTTTATTTTTCAAATCAATGGCTGGCGAATCATCCACATTTTTTACCAAAACCGTAAAGTTGAAATTTTCCCCAGGCTTAAACTTGGTTGGCCATTGGTAGGGCTCCAGTCGATATTGGTACGGGTGAAGGGTTACATAAGCGGACCCATTCTGCTTGAGATCAGTAAGGTCCTCGGTGACCACGGCCACAATCTTTATCGGTGACTTCATACTGTCGGCGAAGGGAATCTTTAAACTAGTTTTGCCGTTGATGTCGATGGTATGCTCCTGGGTGCTTCCTTCAATCGAGATGGTGGCCTTTCCCTTTACCGCCTTGCCGAAAGTATATCTTGCAATGATAAAGGCTGTGATAGTTCCAGCAGATGCAAATATGTTTTTGGGAGTTTCAACGATCACTTCAAACTTGGGCAGCACGTATTTGTCTACCTGGAAGGACTTCTTCTCCAAAGCCTCGTCCTGAACCGAGACAACAAACTGCCAGGTGCCCAGGACAGGCTGATCAGAGAGCTGGAGTTTTCCCGAGAACACTCCCATAACTGGTGTGATATCATTCCACTCGTGGATACGGTTCTGAGCTCCATCGGTGACCAAAATAGAAATGGGTTTTTGAATTGTGGCTGGTTTCGTATTTCTATCTAGGAAGAGTACGCGAAACTGAACAAGATCTTTTGGCTTGTAAGTGGCCTTATCTGTCTGGACATAGATCGATGGCTTTTCGACGACAGCTTTCAGCTTGGCAACTTTTTTGAACTCGACACTACCCGACCCCTCTACGGTGAGCTGATAATCACCTTCAGGAAGCTGCTCCACTTTGAAAGGAATGGTCCTTGTGGTCATGGGCTGAATTTGTACCTCCTCTGTCTTTTGATACAAGGGGCCGCTTAGAGTAGCAATGACGGAGCAGCTTCCCCTGGCACTGTGTAGGGCAACAGCCACGTTGAAGGTCATATGAGGTCTAATAGTGTCCGGTACTATAACCGTGTATATGCTGAATTATAGATAGGTAAAAAAAAAAATTTAATTATTATAGAATTAACTTTTCTATTGTTAGTCTTTAATCTGGAAGCCCCAGAGATTAAGAAATAATATAATTTTTAAGTACTCATAAAGCAGAAAATATTTTTCACTTAAATAAATGAATATTTTTATATAAAATATATTTAAATTTTAATACATTGTTGAAATGTTTTCTTCCCTACAACTTACCCATCAGTGTCGATACAGGAGACGTATGGAAAGATAAAAATCCCAAGCAGCCACAAGTACATATTTCACGTATTATTTTATATTCCGGTTTGATGAACTATATTCCCGACCGATATGTTACAAACGAAAAAATGAACTAATTCAACAGCTTATTAACGGCGTGGCTTTTATACTCTTCTTGGCATTCTTCTGCTGATAAGAGAGCTTCCAAGAAATCCATATTTGACTTCCAATGAAATATGTAGTACCCAGCCCATAAAAATGCTTTATATTTTATATATATAAAAAAACCCGCGAGATTACAATTTGATTCGAACTATTTTAGAAAAATAAAATGTGGCCTTTTGTAATTATTCTGCTTATCCTTTTTGTTCATTCTGCTGTATTGGTACCTTCACCAGTCGGAGCCCTAACCGCATGTGGTGAAATTAACGCCGGCGCAAAGCATTACGAGCCGCATCTGGAATCCACAGGACCCCACCCATTCCATTTTGATGCCGCACCCCGCCGATAGGAGCCCTGCAGAGCATTTAACGTTTTTTACTTTTACTCTTTTACTTTGAACAGACACCCAGCGACGTACAAATGTTTGTACATTAGCAGCATTTGTGCAAATGCTTTGTCGTCACAGGTGCTGATTATATTGAAAATTATTACTGAAACATTGCAGCATCAGCCTCCGTGTAAGGTGTCGGTAACATAGTGGTGTGGGCTTTCGGATGCAGGGTCCACAAGCAGGGACTATAAAAATTTATTACATACTTTGCGGCGATCCAAGTGTGCTGCCATTTTGTTTAGAGCCCCGCGTGCAAGCAACTTTTAAAGTTCAACAAAAGTTTCAAAAATTTAACTTATACTTATTTAAAATAATTTTTAGTTACACATTTTTTGTATATCTTTGGAAAGGAAATTCTATTTTAAGGAAATTTATTAGCATTTAGGAACATTTATATTTTTTGATACATCAAACATTTATGTTCTATAATATAGGGTCTATATTTCTAGGAAAATTTCTCTCTTGACAGTTGAAAAAACAAACTGAAATGTATTTTAACTCGAAGGGAAATGCTCGTTGATATTAGACGTTAGTTTTTTTTCAGAGTTGCTGCAACACATACACGTTACACTGATAAGTGGAAACCCACTACACTGATGTTCTCACTTAAGATTCAGTTGGTCGTTCAACCCACCACTCCAAATGTCGAGGAACTAATTGACGATGAACAGGACCCAGGGTAAGTTATATCGATATGAGTTATATCTATATGACGCTAAGGCCTCTATCGGTGGTTCAGATATACAGATGAGTGCGAGGCAAGTTCCGAGTGGCCCTTGGAGGTGAAGCTGTCAAGGTGAGACTAGCTGCGATTTATGATCTCTGAAATGTATCTGACCTCCGCCCAGGACCGCGCATCATATGCTCGACTACAAAATGTACCTTGCGGCAAAGCGCATCCAGGCACACTGGCGGCGGTATCGCGTTCAAAAGCTACTCCGCCAACGTCTACAGGCAGTCATTACCATTCAGCGTTGGTGGCGTGGCTTCTGGGAGCGAAGCCAGCATTGGCGCTATATCGAGCTGCAGCTGGAAGAGACAGTTGTCGACCATTTTCACCGAGCTTCGAACACGATCCAAGCTCTCTTCCGGGGATGGCGCGATCGCCGGAACGTCCACGATGCCAGGAAACTGCACCAGATGCAGACAGATGCCGTTGAGGAGCTTCTTCACTCCATGGCACTTCAGATGCACAGTATTAAAGCTGAGGGATTCATCGCTGGCGTAGAATCTTTAAGAGACTCCAGGTGATGTTTCGGGAATGTTCTAGTGATCTCCAACATGGGGGAATATTGCAAAGGATTTTCCATTCCAAGGTTTCATAAGAACTTATAACTCAGTATGTTTTGTAAAATTATTTACTGGCGAAACCCCATTAAAAACTATTTTTTTTCATTTACTAACTTACAATTAATTTGAATTTGAATAATTTGACGATTTTTGAACTTATATCTTGGGTTTTTTGCAGCCTTCTCTTAAAGGTCGATAGGCTGATTGCCATGTTGGCATTCCGCTACCACAACGTGCGGGTGGTTTCCCTAGTGTCTCGCAGGATGACGTATGCGGAGGAGGAACGTCGACATTTCAAAAGTTCAGAGTTTTTCTTTGAGGTGCCCTTCGCAGGGCCGAACTTTGACGATGTGTGCGATGCAGGCCGCACTAAGGATAAGAAATTAGTAAAAGCAGACATTGACCAGCGCTTCCAAGACATCGTAGTCGGGTACGAGAATTTTCAGCAAAATACCAAACTAAAAGAGCTGCTTCGCGGCAAGGAACTGAGTTAGTAGTCGAACGACATTTTATAGTAATATTCATAATTATATGTTTCTTTATTTAGTCAAACGTCAACGACTACGAAACCATATCGTAGAAAAAGAACAGCTGAAAAATAGAGAGTTCTGCGAAGACGTCGTTGATCATATGAAAAAATGGCAAATTTGGCAGGACGTAGAGCCATTTGAATTTACACCGGAAATATTTTGTGATGAAAATAATTTCGATGGCTTTTTCAGTAGAGTGAGATATTTGCTCGATAAGTATAATGTATCATGCTTTTGCAAAGTCCAAACTGACCTGGATATCTTACAACCTCACAAAAATTGAAAGTATTCAATACGTATCTTCAATTATATAAACATTTTTTATAAAAAAATTTTTTACTCATATAGTTAATTAATTTGAAATTGGTAGTTAATTAATTGGTAGTTAATTTGAAAATTACGCAAGTGCTTTTACCAAAAGTAGATGACTAAATAGAAGGTCTGACATCTAATAATTTGTTTCTTTGTGTTTTTTTCAGAAAAAAAACGGCCAACCACATCTGCAGTTGACTGTTTACTAATTAGATACCATTTTTTCACCTTTGCTTTCTTTAATTTTCTCTCACATCTCGTAGAAGCACTTTCCAAGGAGGCAGCCATATTTTTCATGCCAGGAATTTCCTTTGTTTTCAGCAGGCATTTAATTTATTTTGCTTCTAGACGACGCACTGGAGCTGTTTGTGAGCTTCGAGGTAAATCTTGGCATGCTACCTATAAATATTTGACATGGCTACAATAGCATTGGCCTCGATCCTGATTCATGAGACGTGGAAGCCACGCATCCCACTTCGCCGTAACCTGTTTGGATCCCTCGACATACGTGCAGGGGCTTCCAGCGACCCGGGTTACCCGGGGTTCTTTCTACGTGACTCATGGCTCCGACATGGAATGGGAATGGAACTGCAGGGTAGGATGGTGTGGGAATGGGCGCGAAAATCTAATTTGCAGATTTGCCTATAATTAATATGCACGATATGTGCTGCTAAGTTGTGTGAAAATTACTCGAGGCATGACGTGACGGAGCACGGTTCGTGTGGAACGCGAACGGAAAACCATCTTCTTCAATTACAATCTGTCTAACCGTCTTTGGAGGCTCTTTTATTTGACTTTCCTCGCCTAAGTATTTTCTAATTAGTTGTTGATGGCAAAAAGACGTGTTGGTGCATAAAAAATTTAATTTGTAGTCATATTTGTCACTGCAAACATTGGAGATAGACCGGAAGTTCAAATTACATTAGTGGTCAAATGGATACAATATGCTTATACAATATTATAGGGATTAATTAGTTATTATTTTGTTAATTTATTATTTTAGAAAAAAAATCTACATACCTCTTCATCTTCACAACAAATATTTTCATTATTTCCTCCATTTGCTTCAAATTTAAACTTTGAAGTGCTACTTCGAGCAGCCAAAGCGCACCCTGCCAAATCAATTTCTCTTTTTGGTACGCCTTCAGATGAACCTTGACAAAAGGTCCTGACACAGCGTGTTTCCGGCCCTTGTTTCCGGAATACTCCTTCATTCCACCCAATTGGGGCGTTGCCGTAGACAAACTTTTAAGTTTTTAATTAATTTGTTTTGCTGCGGTCCCCCTTCTCGGGCTGAAACCCGCCCTTTCTGTTACCATTTTTCTTTTGGAGCAGGCGAAAAAAAAGGTTAAGTGGTTTCATTTGGCAAACATTTACCCAGACCCAGAACCAGGCCCATGTCAGCCCAGACCCGAGAGGAAAGTGCCCCCAGCCACTCATCAATGCCCAAGTGTGTAAGACTTTTAATAGGCTTTTGTGTGGAAAATAAATTGATGCGGTGCACCTGTAAAACGCTTTAACAATAGGGCCGTCTGAGCCAGACGAATGTCTGTCCGTGTGATGCGGCCAACCGCATCCCAACCCGAAAACTGAGAGATGAGAGGCTGCGGCGACTGGTAACCGAAATTCAGTTAATTTTGAGTAAATTGTTAGAAAATTGTTTTCTCCATCTGACTGGTGTGACTATGTGTGTGTGGCTTGTGGCCTTGACTAGAGAATTATGGCATTTAGTTGGCAGGCATATGAAGCTACTCGCATTAATTAGAAGAGTTTGTTCGTTTCAATATAAGTTTCCGAGACTCTTTAAGGCCACCAACCTCGTTTGGTCAGAGAAAATTAAACTAATTAAATATTTTATAAATATAATGAACAGTCAACAATAAACAAAGCCCAAGTATATAAAATATTAAATAAAAATTATTTATAAATAGTGTTTATTTGTCTTTTTAAATCATTATTTTTTTTTTTTTTTTAAAAGGATGTTGCAAAATAATTTTTGCTGCTTTTTCCACTCGGTCCTATTTAAAGTATTGTTTATTAATTTGGCCCATTCTGATATTATGATTTTTATGTCCCATTTTATACAAAATCCCAAATTTTACAACACATTACCGTTTGGAAATTTCCATTTTCTTATCCAAACTGTGTAAAGTATTTTAATATGTAACCCATCGCTGCTGGGTTATCCTGTTGTACAAGATGTCCGGCTCGGAAGACCCAGAACATACTGAGCTTCCCACCATGTTTTTCGTATCCTTCGAGTATTCCGTCTATTCGGAAAGGGGTACGCGGTGCTTCAGAATACTCCATTCGGCGGCTCCACATTAGCCTCCCAATCCAGTTCATCGTACCTGGAGTGGCACAAAGCAAGTCCAGGATTCCGGAGTATATACCTACCTGAATTTCGGTCTCGTCAAGCAGCCTGCTAACTGCATTTGTTCACTTTAATAGTAAAAGTCATGAAATATCTGTTAAAATATTAATTTTACCTATTTTTGTGGCAGGTTTTATGATGTCATGGCAGAGGGAATTGAAGACCGTTCCATTCTGCTCCATCCAAACGGGCATGTTCTCCAGTCGCAAAGCCCGTGTGACATTCGTTCGGATAAATTCGCTCATCTGCGGGTCCTCCCCGTACCGGTACTCCTCGTCAACGTGGACCCGCCGCTGCGTGTTGTAAATAAAGACGCCGCCCGTACTGTCTGTGATCGCCTTTTGCAAGTCAGAAACCTTCATTAGGGCACGGAACCACATTCCGGCATACACATGTCCGGCGAGCTCGCCGGCCAGCTTGGAAATGGTGCGGTAGCCATTTTCGTCCACGATGCCCAACTGGAGAAGGAAGGGCGCGTAAGAGAGGATGCTGTCCAGAGGCGACGTCCAGGGATTGCCTACCACCACCGACTTGAGTTGGCAATCAACGTGGTGCCTCTGCCGGGCCATATGTAATTCCAGGGCGAACTCGGGAGCAACCTTGCCACCGTAACTTTCCGAGAATATGTGCAGAGGTACTTGGCGGAATCGTGGGTATTTTCGGAGAAAAGTCCGCATCAGCGTTACAAGATCGATGGCTATTTGCCGATTTGTCCTGGCGAAACTTCCGTGCTCCTCCACATACCCAAAGCCCGTGCCCACTGGGCTGTCCACGAACAGCACGTTGGCATGCCGCACCCAACTACTCTCCCTGGGTCGCCCCTCAATGTCGATGGGTCCCAGCTGCTCGAAGACGCCGCTGCCAGTGGAGGCCACTCCCGGTCCGCCCTGTAGCCAGATGATAAGAGGTCTCTCCGTGAAACTACTAACATTCGCCGTCGTATAGAAGAGCCAGTAGAAGAGGTGGGCACCCCGCCGCACTTCCACGTAGTCCCATTCTTGCTCGCCGGGTCCTATCCCAGAGCGCCCTGTTAAAAATTAACGGATCAGCTCTTTCCGGTAATCAAAGTTTCTATAACG
This sequence comes from Drosophila ananassae, assembly GCF_017639315.1. Lineage (NCBI taxonomy): Eukaryota > Metazoa > Arthropoda > Insecta > Diptera > Drosophilidae > Drosophila > Drosophila ananassae. Next base: position 28,301,500 of record NC_057930.1, read on the forward strand.
TGGTATTTGTTTTTATTGGTTTCCAGGATACCAACCTTGCACTGGGGCCAGGGACGCAACAATCAGCATAAAACACACCCAAGCTTTTCTCTGATTTTTTGTACCGAACGGCATCGCTATTGTCTTAATGGTCTTAGCTGAGAAGTGGAACTAAAACATATACAGCCCGATCTGAGGGTAAATGCGCACTGATCCGGCGCATTTCTTGGCCGTTGGCTATTTATAAATTTCGGAATACACAGTGTTCTGGTAAACAAATCCAAAAAGAAACATTTGTTCATCAAAGCTGGATGTACTGTTTTGCTGAAATTCACATTCGCTTATTACTTTAAAGTCAATAATAAAATATAATATACATTTTTTATTTTTAAAAGCTTTTAAATTGTTTATTTCGTTACAGTCAAGCAAAGAAATGTTCTTTTAAAAGTATGTAGTCCTATACACATATAAATTACTAATCTGATTGTGGAAAAATAATTTAAAAGGATTTGAAACTGTGTCTTTTAGAAAATAAGAAATAACACTTTGTAACAATAGTAGGTACGACTCATTATAAACACCATTTTTGTTTATTCGAAGTTTAAAGGTAAACATTGACCACAATTAAATGCATAGCTAGAGTTTTGTTTAAAATTTTTGCTTAAAATTCTAAAGACTAACATCCGTTCGTCTGGGTATTCGGCGTCCACAGACTTAGTTTAGAATCTCATCATTTGGACGAGTCGTCGTCATATCCAGTCACGTCTTTCAGAACAAATTGCATGGCTGTCGGATTGTCGCTGGGTGCTAAGTGTCCTGACCTATTGATCCAGTACATCCCGAACTGACCACCAACTTTTTTGTAGCCTTGCAGTCTTCCGTTAACTACAATAGGAGTTCGTTCGGCTTTCAGGTATTCACTCTTGTTGGTCCAGGACCAGTCCTTGATCAAAGCCAGGGTGGCTGCTGTCGGTACTAGAGTGTCCAATTGACCGGAGTAAATGTTTATCTTTACGGTCGTCTTGTTTAGTAAATAGGGAACTAAAATAATGTACATTTTTTAAATAGTGCAAATATTGAGAGTATTATACGCAGGAAATATATATCCGAGGTCTTACCCAAATTTATTTCCGATCTGAGACGATCTGCGTGCAAGCTTGTGAGTACATCCAGAACCTGAGAGGCGTAGACACTTCCGTTAATCTGCAGAGCCTGGCTTACATTATCCTGCATAAAGTTCGTCAGCTCTTCGCCATAACCATAGGTGCGATCCTCGGATGGATCCACGTGTGTTTGAGAGTTGTAGAGGAACACCTCGCCAGTGAGTTCCTGCATCAACTCATACCATTCCAAGTACTCATCCGTGGCCTTCTCGAACTCATGCTCCTTCAGGGCGCTAAGGATCTTGTCTTCCTGAGCATCTATTTTTGCCGCCCCATCCTCGTCGATTAATCCATTGACAAAGAGGTACCGCGAGTGCTCTTTACAAATATGTCGAGTTGAGATCCAAGGGTTGCCGATAGTTACCGTCTGTAGTGTTCCCGGTTCGGCTATTTCTCCGGTACTCATGGCCGCGTCCAATCGGATGGCCAGGGCCGGTGCCATTTTTCCGCCGTAGCTCTCTGTGAAAATGTGCAACGGCACTGCCTTAAACTCCTTGTGTTGCTTGTAAAAGTACATCATGAAGGTCATTAGGTCGTCTGTCAGCTCCTCATTGTTAGATGCAATCAGGCTGGTGTTGTCTACGTAGCTGAATCCGGATCCCACCGGGCTGTCCACAAACAGGAGGTTGACGTGCTGTGCCCAGTTTCCCTCCCGCGGGTCACCCTTGTGGTCTATGGGTCCCAGTTCGCCGAAGTTTCCCAATGCCGAAGAGGGACCTCCGGGTCCGCCCTGGAGCCACAGGATGAGCGGTCGCTCCGTATAGCTGCTCACGTTCGCGGTGGTGTAGTAGAGCCAGTAGAACATGTGTGCCCCCTCGCGGATGTCGACGTAGCCCCAGTCCTGCTCTCCGGGTCCGACTCCTTTGCGGGCTTTCGCCCTCAGGACGCTGATTCCCAGCAGGAGGACCACAAGCAACCAACAGCCGCAGCACCTCATTCTCGCAGGTAAGTTGTACGTGCACTTGGCTCTCTATTACCGGAGCAGTGGCTATTTATTGGGCTGGCGGCGGCTAATTATTTCGTTCTTATGGAGTGCCAGATGAAAAGTGATTTCCGAAATTTATTTAAGAAAATGCTTGTTTGCTTGAGCCACTACACTGCACAAAATTTACGATTAATATGGAACAAAATTAATATTAAGATATTAAAGAAATATTAAAGAAATGAAAAGAAAATAATAAGAAAATAATAAGAAAAACATAAAGTGCATGCTGAACCACAATTGGAAAATTTTTCATTTCTGTAATTTATTCATAATGATTATGGAAGAAAAATTAGAGAAATTTTTTTAAGAAAATCCACATTTTCATAAAAATTTTCATTTTTTCTTAGTGCGTCTAATATATTCCAAATTGTGCATGTTTTTTAGAATATACACAATATTGTTTTTCATTATGTGTGTGAGTTTTGCGGCGATTCCCATATGTTTACTTAAGCAATGTTTAAAGCAAAAGTGCTAAAACAATTATAAACATATGGAAGAGCGATCTTAAAGAATAAGCCAGTGGATTTAATCATCAAATAGATTTTATTTAATTTAAACAATTATTTATTATAATTGGATCCTTATGTAGCATACTTTTTGGGTTTGCATGAAATTATTTTTGCATGATTCTGGCTACTTGTGAATTGGAAATTACTATTCAGATATTTGATTTTGTTTTTAACTGATTAATCTGTATTTACAGATTTCATTCTTCGAAAATTCGAACTAATTACGTCTTACGAATAAAATAAAAAAACCAAATTAGCAAATGTTTCGCCCCTCATATTGGGGGTTAAAAATGTCCAAATCAGCAGCTCTTCGTTCGAGTGCTTTTGACATGGCCAAGAGGATAACCTTGTGTCTTGGCCGAATTGTCGCTCCCATTACCCCTTTGATCGCTCAGAATCAGAGTACAGTTTTAATGGAAACTCCACCTGACGGCTTCACCTGTCGTCCGTGGCCAGTTTACGCTGGCAGGCGACCGCAAACGGAAATCAATTTTGAGAATGTGGCTGACATGGCTACGGTAGCCGAACCGCAATTGCCAGTTCAATGCGTTTTCGATTGTCCATTAACCAGCACCAGCAGCTTGCTTTTTGCCCGCTGCCAAAAGTCATTATCAAGCAATTGGCCAGGCTGCAAAGGCAATCCCTCCCGAGCACATTTGAACGTTTGAGTTTCCGAAAATCGCAAAAAGCTAAATTTAAGGACGTTCCGAAAAACTGCTGCTGGAACATGTATTTCTTTTTTGGTTTCTTAATTTCTTAATATTTTCAATTTGGAAATTGGCAATAGCTTTAACTTTTACCTTGAAATTACTTAGTATTCCATTAGTACTCAAATATTCTTTGTGTAACAAATCCAAGCTTGAAAATCTTCGCCTTTGCTTTCCGGAACACGCCGCCAGGACCCCGTGCGCACTGTAGCTGCTCACAGATCCAGGATGCAGATTCAGTCGAGTGCGAAATTGCGAGTAGCAGCAACAAAGCCCCAGCCAACTCTCTGATGATTGTCCCGGCGCTGTTCGGTGGGTGTTGCCAAAATGCTTTTTTGAGGCAGAAAGCACACAGATGCAACGCACACTCAAAACCACCCATGTGTCGCCGTTTTTCGTGTCAGCTCCCCTCCAAATACTGAGACTCAAATGCCCTATTCTGTCGCGGGCAGACTCTTGTTTTTGTCACTTAAATTACAAGTTTTTCATTTGTACTCCAGCTTCTCTACATTTTCACCGCAGCCGCCACAATATTTCAGCAGGAAAAGTAGCCGGGGTCAACCAAACGAGTGTAAAAAATATAATTGCAAATGGGGAAAAAATGAGAGTCAGTGCAAAGTAATGAGAGGAGTTTTTTAAATGGAGAGAGTATTCCTTACCTTATCAAATGCTATCCTACTTCCTAAGGAAAGAAAAACATCCAAGTAGTGATCAAATAAAACAATCTTTATTTGGCTTTTGCAGTAGCTCTTCAGTACACACACTCTCAACTTAAGGTCACACTAAGGTTAATGCTACGGCTAAATAGTTGTACAGTTTTTGAAACAGACACAGATGAACAGAGTAACGAATCTGCCTAGAAACCACAATCTTAACAATAAATCCTTGACGAACCCAATGAAAGCAAACATTTCGAATTCTGCTTAGAGAGTAAAGATATATGTCTGACGATGTGAATATGTGAAAGGATGCGCTCTATGTTTATTTACACTTGACAGGGTTCGAGTAGTCCTCGAGTCTTTTAGGGGATGCATTCGTCTTAACAGATACGTACTTAATATAGGTATGGGTGTACATGAGTAGGTATATCCGGTATGCTGAGGACCTTTCACTGTTGATTTGCTATGTGATTTTCTAATTTTGGGTTCCATAATTGGTGAGCTCGGGCAGGGTTTTCCCTGGGGAGTTCCTCCTGAAGTCCTTATCTCCTGCCAGTGGCCAGCTTATCACCGCTCCAAGTTCCTGTTCAGATTCCCCCAGGCCCCTACAAGGCATAGACCAGACCAGAGGAGCTGGAGCAGGGTCGGGCTAGAGACGCGTGCAGCAGCCACATCTGAAACAAAAGAAATAGAGATTGGCTTAGTACCTACATCCGAAAGATTGAAATCTGGCTCGGAAAGGGCACCCGCTGGTCAAATTAATCTTGGAATTAATTGCTTCCAGCTTAGCGCAGAGCATTAATAAATCGCTGCCATACCGGGCAGAGGCAAAACACCCAGGGATGGGAGGGCAGTAGGGCTAATAAGGTGCTCGGTCCTTTTCGCTAACTTTGATTTAATGCCACACAGTTTTTCATTGTAATGGCGTGCGTGTAAATGTATCCCTTGTGCATTTGTTTTGGTTGTAAAAACAATCGGGACGAGATTTGTAAGGCCGAGTCGGGTCAGTAGCTTCTCCTCCCGCTTGCGATAGGGGCGTGGCCCTTTTTGCCAATCTAAGCGGCCTATTTTTAAGCAGATACAATAGCATAAGCAGATAAAGCCAAACAAGTAACGACCGGAACTAAATCAAGGAACATATTGATTATCGCAATTGGTTTGGTGTCTATTTTGGGATTAATTGAACCTTCGAAGGTTTGTATAATGTATTAGTCTTTTTGAATATTTCCCTATCCGAAATAAAGTTGAAACTAAAACTTACTTGAATGGATCAGAAAAAGTTCGTTGTGTTCATCTACGTCGCCGGGCTGATCGAAGGGGTACATATTAATGTCGGGCGAACGTCCTGAAGCCAGTATCCTGGGACGATCCTCTTCAATCATTTTTTCGGTCTCCTGAGCATAGATATCGTGTATGCGAGCCGAGCATTTGAGCTACAAATTAGTAGAAAATTAAGTAATTATGCTTGGGTCTGCATTGTGGACTCCCACCTTCATGCGGCTCTTAATGAAGTGATGCACGGTTACCACAAAGTTGATCTCCAAGACAGCCGACTCGAGATGCTCGGCCAGATGACGCTGGATGTCGTAGATCCGTAGGTAATTTGGAGGCACCTGTATATCGTTGATCCACCAAGTGAGGTTAGCCGCTGGCTTGGAGTAGTCCGATGAGCAGTTGCCGTTCACCACGTCGCCCAATCGGTAGCGGGAATGAATGCCGGTGATAATCGGTCGTTGGGTGGGTAACTCTGGAGGGAAGCTACAATGAGATTCTGCCGGTCGTGTGGGATAGCCCTTCAATACTTACCCACCACCTCCATGTCAGCGGCCACGATGTAAGTGTCAAAGCCGGGGGCATCGGCGGAAACCTCGCAGGCAAACTTGCCCGAAATGGAGGTGGGGACATTTCGCAAGAAAACATGACTGGCATTCGATTGAGTGGTCTGAAAGAGTATCATTTAGTTAAATCCCAGGAACAACCCTTCTCTTATGTTTTAAAAAAAGCTATTTATTAAAAAAGTAATTACTGCTTTAAGGCATTGGTTTCTTAGTTTGCATAAGTTCTCATGCGATGCGAAATAGTTGCCATGCATTATTGATCTCTGAAGGCAGCTCTTGTCAATCATTTCATGCGTGTTTTTTTGCTATTTGTAAGTCTTTTTTAATATCGAAACTTCAGCAAAAGTCAACACAGAATATGGAAAGTCCAAATTGTTAATTAAAGCTTTTTAACATCCATAAGGCAAACAGTGCAGCAGGCTCGCACACCGAAAGCGGAATGATATTTACACTGCCGCCCACAGGATGGCTGCTTTCCTTAATTCCATCACCCGTTCGAACGAAACATTAAACTCATTTCATTGAAAGTCCATCAACGTAGAATCCTCAGAGAGCTCTTAAAGCCTCCACTACTTAACATAACACACAATGTTCTTGGAAAACATGCATTTAAATCCTATTAGAATTGCCAACTAATATAAATGGCTAATTGGATTCACTTACCTCTACGTCTATTTCGTTTATTTTCCTGAACGTCTTCCAAGCAGGATTTTCCTTTGGCGTGTAGCGATAGAACTCCCGCCGTCCCCGGTACCACTTCACTGAATAAAGCGTATCGTTCTCGATGTCATAATTGCAGATTAAGAGCGCATTATCGCCGCGCTTGACGGCGGACGGTATGCGAACGTTGACATTGCGCAGCCCCGCAGCGAGTCCTGGAAAGGAGAAAACCGGTGGAAAAGTGTAAATGAGTGGTTGCCACGGCAAGTTGGGCAGGCTTAATATGACAAGTTATTGTGGCTTAATTATGATCCCCAGCGGATTACAAGGGATTCTTCGCGCATGCCGGTAACTTAAACTGCGACTCCAAGGGAAAGATACTCACATAAGTCACAAAATAAGTGAAAAAATTACACGGTAAATGCTGATTACCTGAAATTTTCCCTACTAAAAAGACACCAACAGAGAGTCTTAATTATTTCTCACCCTTGATAATGGGTCCTTTTTGTGAGGTATTCAGGAAGGCATTTTTGTCCAATGCTCTACAATTTCTCTTATACATATTATTTTTAAACACATATATCTTCAAATTAGTTTCAGATTACAGCGAGGAATTAAAATATGAAGTCGAGTATGAAAATAAAAAAAATAATATATAAATAATATTTTTATTAATTTAGCACTACAAAAATTTTGGACGCATTTGCTTATTGTTCCAGTGTTTTTTCGGCTCGATCGACACACATGTATATCAGCCATAAAGAAAAGTGGGTCACAGACCACTAAAAAACCCCAAGTTGGCACACAAAAAACACATGAAAACTTCAGCGTACCAGACAGAAGTGGGTGCGACAGAGACAACCGGAAGAGTCTAACGCAAAAAGCTGATTATAAAATAAAAATTCGGTGATCTCCATTGTGGCCAGCAGCCCCAAGCTGTTCGCCTGGTCGAATTTATAAAAAGCTTCCTAGAAAAATTAAAATCGAAAGTGAATGGCTTCGGAAAGAGCTGCTCTCTTCGAGAACCTATCATAAATCATAAGGGGGCCCGATGCCTTTGTTATCCGCCATCCGCCATGTAGGAAATCGAGTTGTGGCAACCGACCAGGGGCCCAGCAACCTCTGCTGCCATCCAGTCAAAGGTTGATCGGCACCTCCCCGGGGTCACTGAACTGAGAAGCGGGCCAGAAGCCCATTGCTTTCTAGCCGAAAGCACGTTATAGCAGATGAGCGCACCCAATTAGGGGTAATTAGGGGTTGTATTCATAAGTGGCTTGATTTGTTCATATGTATGTGGTATTCTTAATGTTCAAACATTGAAACAGGGTAAATGATCTCAACTGATTCACTGCAAATCTAGAGTAAAATATTAAAAAAAACTTAACTATTTCAATTGAAAAATACTTAGTCTTTACTTGATACTCTACTTTTAATGAATATTTGAACAAACATTTTTATTGTCTGAGCGATATTTTCTATCACCACAATGTTTTAGAAATATGTGGCATCATAAAATAGCTTCTAGTTTCAAATTGTGCAAAAAGAAATAAACCTTAAACCGGTTTACTGGTGGGGCTAAGCGTTGCGAGTATGTTAACAATTGCTCCACCGTATTCGTATCCCCCACTTGGTAACTGCTGGTGTTTAGTTTTTTATTTTTCCCGCGCGCCTTATTTCTGGTTAACCTTGAATACTAATTGTTGTTTCAGGTTGACTTTAATGTTACTCGCTGCGTACGCACCGCGATGTCGTAGTTGTTGTCAGTGCTTTTGCTTTTGCCTCCATATCAGCATAAAAATTTCATGCTGCGCCCGCTCGATGGCTGCTGTATACCGCTGAGCGCCGGATCGAAATAGTACGAAAAAACTAATCTCATCCGCCGGGCCGGTTGTCTAGCCGGCCGCCGACCGCTGGGCAGACCGAATTTGCGTAAATCGAAGCACTATTGCTTAGCCGCAGCGTGGGAAAGGCGCTCGCAGGCGGCGGTGACGCCGGCAAATATTAGACGTCAGACTATTTAGAAACCGTTGCTGTTCTATTTTGGCCAGGCCAACAGAAGAGGGCCAGCAACGGCGCCGCCGACTTGGCACTGAGTATTTACGTTTAATTCAAAGAACCTTGAGGTTTCTGCCTCGATCGAACTGGAAAACCTTGGAAAACCAGAAGCGCTAACCAGCGGTGGAGCAACAATAACAATGCAGCCAAGGTAACAATAAATGTACAAAAGGAAGGAGCTCATGAACGATCAAAGGCTTCTAGAACAGATACTACATATTTTGTAGCTTAGCTTTTGTAGCTTTTGTAGCATAGCTTTAATAAATTCAAGACCGGGCTTTCTTTTTAAATAAAATCAATTATAAAATAATAAAAGCATGTAAGAATCAAAAACAAATTAAAAATCTAAATACTAAATGATTGTCTCATTATAGAACTTTGAAAAGAACTTTATAGTTTGAATCTTATATTATAGAACTTTGAGTTTGAATCAATTCCCGTTATAAAGAGAATAATCGAACATTATAGCGGCACTAAGGTGCCCGTATCAGTTAACTTTCTCTCAGCCCAGTCGTGCATTTTAGCCACTTTCAACACAGATTCTGCTCCAACTTCCCTTCCTTTGTTCAAGCTTCCACATAAATAATAAAATAACAAAACAAAAGCCAACGAAACCAAACGAATCCGAAATACAGGCAACAAGCGAAACGAGGTCATTGTAAGCGAAACACAAACTGAAGAGCAAGCCGTTTATTTAGGCATTATGCTGACCTGTTACTTGCTGCCACTATATTATCGATCATGTTTTGAAAGCGAAAGGGAAGGCAGCCGACAGATGAGCTGAGTGCGTGGCAGATACAGATACAGATACGAGTGGGGCGCGGCACAGATGCAGATACAGTTCGTTGGCTTGCGTCGCCTGCTTGCCTGGTCGTCGAGCAAAGCCGGCTATCGATTTCTACATAAAAAACGAAAGTGAATTTCGGCAGACCGCCGCGCTGCGCATCGCCTCGTCACTTGACCCACTTTTGGGCTCCGAACCGTTGCCTGACCCTGCGCGGCAAGGTTCAACGCTCCGGCTGCGGGCCCCAAGGTGAGCGGCCGCCAACGGTGTCACGTTCAGGGTCCGTCCCTGACACATCGCCTCTGTGGAGCGGATCGAGCACGATTGAAAGAAAAATCAGACGCCTGTTGCCCGCACCAGGCGACCAGGAAATTCAGAGTGAGCCCTGGCTGGTTTTGGCTTCAAATTTTCGGCAGTTCAATGACCCTTCCCTTTTGAATTTTGAAGATCGTTGACCGTAGCGCGTTGGCGGAACAGAGACGGCAATACCCGAATGGGGGCCCGCAGCAATAACTGTTGAAGCGAGCAAGAGGCGTACTGAATTCACGCTCCGCGGTGGAGACCGTTGACGTGTTTTTGATGACATCAGCGAACAACGGCAGTGCCTCCTCGATAAAAGTAACGAATAACCTTCGATAAGGTGAAGCAAAGATTGAGGTAACTTTATGATTACATTTCACAAGTTTGCAACCCTTTTTTTTAAATCTAAAACAATAAAATTTATTTGTACCTATCGACATATGATAATTCATTTTTCAACATATTTAAATAATTATTTTAATATTTTTTATTTTTCTACGTATTAGAGATTATAAAAAAAATACATGTTTTTTAAGAAAATTGTGACCGTTTAGACCAGGGATGCCCAGTCCCATTGCTCTCGTTCCTCCTTTGTTGTTGGATTGCTCTGTCATATGGGTAGAGCAAAATCATATACGTGTGCTGCTCCCAGTATAGGCAAGGCAAATTACAATAACAATTTTTCTTAGTTTAATAACACTTAAACAGTTTCAACACTTTTTTGGCATTTTGTTGTTGGATTGCCGAAAACTTTTCACTGCAAGAAATCACTTCTTGTTGAGGTTTTGGACAGAATGGTTGACTTTGGAACGATGAATTTTTTCTTTGCCGAAAATTTTCTTTGCGAGCAGCAATGTATTATATGTAATATAATAATAAGCGGAAACAAAAAAATTAATTTGGAAAGGCATTTTATTAAATGCTATGCTAAAGTATCTGCGTCACAAGCCGATATGGAAGCGCAGTAAAAAAAATTCGAAAAATAATTGAGCATATTGAAAATAATTATAATCCTAAAATTAATTCTCAATTATCCGAAATAATTTTTTTTTTTTTTTCTGTTGAAAATGTTACAAAAATTTTTTTCAGTGATACGATAGAAAAAAAAAAAAAAACTATCGCTCATATGTATTTGTGCTTTTGTGCATAGGTATTGGAATTTGCTCTGTCATAAGCAGTGCTTGGGCACCCCTGGTTTAGACCATTTTAAACATTTTATTTTGTTTTTAGACGATAGACGCTCTTGAATTTGTTACTTTGAAATTTACACTGCTAGATTCGCTTTTCATCAACTGGAAATGTTTATAAATTTTTGTGGGAGGCGTCCCCTTGCTTATAAAACATTAATTTTTTTGTTAAATACGAAATTATAAACTTTTTGTAACAAGCGCACAGAAAGCGTTTGAAAGTCGTTTGTCGGATGCATCTAGCATGCTCCACTCGAGTGCTTACAAGGCATGCTTTGTTTGACGGGTACGGTGGGGCTGGGCGGTGGCAGTACTGGTGCGATGGTGGGGCTGTGGGCGTGTTGAAATAGCTTGATAAGCTATGAGACACACCGAATCGAATTGTGTTGGCGACAGTTGTGCGGATCTGGCACCACGACTTCTAGGAGTTCCCTGTGTGGAGAGTTAACTTTTGCTTTTTATGAAACACTTTCGTTTTCAATCGCCGCTCTTCAAAGCTGACCATTTATCCAAAATCACAGGCGATCAGTGTTGTAGAGGCAGTGGGTATATCTTCCGCATTTACTTCGCATTTGGATAAAAAGCGATTTGTAAAATACACTGGGAAAAACAATTTAAAAACTGCCTATCTAACTATCATTAAAATTACATATAAAAACGTTCAAAAATTATACACCTTTTTTAAAATCATAATTTTTGATGACAATTAAAATTTGACAGGTTTCCCAGACTTTTTCAGACCGAACCTTTCAGTGCCCTTGATGTTTAAACAAATGAATACAAAGCTCAGCGATGAGTGTCAATAAACAAATTAACCTCAGAGATACGTAGATACATACAAAAGTCAAACAAATACGAGTATCTGTGTGTTCGTTGGGGCCGCTTGTGGGGGATACCGTACACATTCCCACTTATCAGCAAATGGCGGAGAGTCTCCAAGAGAAACACTGCTCTCGAATGCTGCTCGCCTATTGGAATTAGTACAAAATAATACCGTATTTCCTAGAAACTTACGCATTCACCGTTACGCCGTATCGCGATAAGAGAGCCGGAGAAGAGCTGAGAAAAGGGCGTGTTAGTACGATGTTTCTTTTTCTCTCAGCCAAAATTGAAGATCGCAATCAGAGGGGAATTGTTTTTATTTTGTTCAGAAATATTTAACGATACAGCGCGTGAAAAAGTTTAAAACATTTTAAATAGTTTGCTAATTGAACAGGCGATCAGAATATGGAAACGCTCTATACAGGCAGCCCCAAAAAATGTTCAATTGAAATCCCATCGTGATTGTGGTTTGTACATACGTACCACACACATCAACTGATAAATGTGAGGGGGCACACTCGAGATCTTGACTTTCAGTTCGTAACCAATTCAAGCTCATTACTGGAATCAATCTGTACTTCTTCCAGTATTCATAATTATGTGCATTGCTTATCAGCAAGAAAAGTAAAAGATATGTATTTTGCCTTGAATTAAAAAGCGTATTTTTGAATGCAAAGAAGTATGGGTATATTGCAGTAAGCTAGCAGAGCTTCAATGTAAAAATATTCATTTAAAATTTGTGCTTCAATCCATTTTTGTTGTTAAGGAGTTAAATTAGATTCCTCGAAATCCTGTGTCGACAATAAGGAGTTATTAGAAGATGCTTCAAGATAGGGTTTAAGCTCTGACTCAATCCACAGCAAATAATCAGGGACGTTGGCGAAGAAGGTGGGTTTGTTCTCCTTGACCCAGTCACTGTTTGAAAGGGAAACACCAGCCAACACGAACTTCTCCGTTTTACAGACTAGACCGGCGCCGATATTGAGAGGAGTAAATTCGTTTAGTTTGTCCGTAGAACATATTCTCTTATTAGCAATTGTCTCGTTGAGCTCGGTAAGGCAGTCCTCGTTTCCCATCACTACGTAAGGCCTCTGCCAAAGGAAAGCCGTCTCATTATTAGTGGATCCGTCCATTGTATTTGTGGAGTTAAGATGCCAGCCAACCGTTCCGCAGGACCTTTCAGTAAAAACGTCTTCCTGCAGCGGCAAGCAAATGGGACGAACATGTGGAAATAGCATTGCAAACGGGGTGGTGAGGTGGATCAACGACAATTCTGCGTTTCTGGACACGTTGCGGGCATTGCGATAAAGTTGATTTCTTTCCGATCGATTTACGATGCCGGCCTTCACTACCAACTGATCATCTGGCACGTTTTCGATTCCCTTCGAGGATGTAACAGCCACATCGTATCGGATCAGAGTCCCAGCGGCAACAAATTTTCCCGATTCATTTGAGTATATAGCCACCGTCCAGGGGTGAAATTTGAAAGTGTTTGTATCAGATTTGGCACTGAAGTTCAAATTTGTGAAAGAATTTTGTCGGGGCCCGCATTCGAATCCGCTCCAATCATTAAAGTTTTTCTAGAAGTATTAAAGCAACGTGTACCCAAATTTTGTTTTTGATTTATTAAAAACCTGATTTAGCTATTTTGTTAACTCACTAAGGGATCGGTGCCTGTTGGTTCTTCTATAGACCCAAAATCATAGTCTGGACTATTAAGAACATCAACATCAGCCGCTACAAAAACGATAAATGCGAATATCCACAACTTCTTTATATTTTTCATTGGGACTGTTGATCTTTCGTTGCTGGAAGCTGAAAAGCAACTGTCTTAAAAACTGCAAAATAAAAAAAGCTTGCCTTTTTCAATAGACAGAAACCAGCTTCTTTGATCAGTTAGAATTTATTTAATTGATTACGCGTTGCTCAATTTATTGTTTATCAAATGGTGGCTGAAAACATATGTATGGCGTATACTTAGATTCCATTATTTTCGAGATTGCTAGAATGATTCACTTTTTATCAGGTCAGGAAGGTCTACAGAAGCGCAAATAGATTAATCAGAACAAAGTCAAAAATCAATAATTAACAAAAACAACTATTCTTGCGAGTTTACATTCATACACATATTTATTTTAATTTCATTTGTAAATTTGCATTCGTTTATTTATTTATTACTTCTAGAAGAGTACTTTGCCTAAAAAAATGTATCTGTCTGACCCATAATAAACTGATAAATAAAATGGCTAAGTTTGCTGACTTCTCGTCGTGGCGCCACTGAACCCGGTTGCAATGTTGAGTGGACCCATAACGTGTAAGTTTAGTGAGTAGCAGGGTCGTCAACAAAGGACTCACCACCATCAGCCTGCACCCTCCCACAGTCTCCACAATGCTCGAGGGCTACTTAACACGGTGTCAGGTGAGATGAAGGTTGGAAGTTGTGTGGGAAGGGTTGCTGGGTGCTGGGTCGGCGAATCGGATACCCGGGCACGGTGCCTGTTGCACTTTTACACACATAATCATGTCACATGAACGGACGACAGGCCAGGATATGAACAACAAGCCTTCCGCCCCTTCCTTGGTTCCGGCAACATGTGACGCTTTTCTTTGGCTGCCCCTTACAAAAAATTATATATATATATATATATATATTTTTTTTTATATATATGGGGGAAAGGAGTGCAGGCTTTGAGGACCTTCCAGCTTATTTCCCGACAGTTTGCTGCTTCCTCGCTCAACTTTTCACTTTATGTTTATGTTGTGTGTTGTGGGCTGTGACGTTGGCCACTGACACTTGGCTCCTGTTGCCGCTTTTCCTGTTCTTCCGGCTTTTCGTGCTGCTGCTGTTACTGGTGCTTTTCCGGCTCCTGTCGCCTGTCTCGTTCTTTTCACAAGCGGATGTGACCGGAGTGGTGGCACCTGGACACGATGGGTGTTAAAATAACAGGCACCGAACATATTGACTTTTAAAATAAGCAGCATGGCGGTAAATTTTTATGAAACCCCCACACCTTCCTTCTCCAATATCTTTCTTTGCTCGGTATGTCCCAGACAGCTGAGTGATTTATATATATTGTTTAATATTATTATGGCTGGCAGGTGGCCATTCGAATCAGCTTTTACCTTGGCCCTGTTCCGGCCGACGGATGTGCAAAATGCGAAAAATTGAGCATATTACAAGCTCGGACTCAGACCCCGTATCCATGTCCATGTCCATGTCCTTGTTCATGTCCATGTCCACGTGTGGTTGGCAATAATTGTTAAAGTAAGCGGTTGGAAGGATGCAGGCCAAATGATGAAGTGGCCACCAGACTGGAGCTTTGCCTTATCTGACAAGATCGAGAGTATTTCCAACTTTTCAGAGGTGCTTGATGGTTAATGAAAGAGCAATGACAGATGATAACTAGCCGGGTAAATTGTCAATCCTATTTTAAGCAAGCATATGAAGACTGGATTCAATTAAAGTATGTACTTTACTAACTAAAGTATATCTTTAGTTGAAGACCATATTTAGTCAATGTTTCGTTTTTTCTTTAAAGCCTGTAGACTGCAACAAATTGAAATATTCAATAAAAACAGATGAGCTTATAACGAGCAATGCCACTAACAGTTTCATTTATGCATTACCCGGAACTGGCTAAATGGTTCAAGGGGAAAATCAATTAATAAATGAATAAATGCGCCCGCAATTAATTTTCATTTTGCGTAACGGCCAATTCTTGCCCATTCCAGATTGATTGCATTTTAAATGTGTTTGTTAAGTCCCTGAAACCCTTTCCCCATTCACTCCGGTCCAAAATTATGCAATATATCTGGAGTAGGCATTTTTATAAATTTTTTTGTACCACCAAGAAAACATAATAGTCCTATTAAAAAAGTATTGTTTATTCGACTATTTGGTAGTCGAGTTTGTTCTATTAAACAGGCCAACAGCAAAATATCTCCACGCATAATTTCACCTGCTCCATAACCTTTAAGCTCCCCTGAACCAAAGTCCAGAACAAACAAACATAGGTTCTATCACCTACAGTTTCCGCGGGACACCTAAGAGAAGAAATTGATCAAATTTTACGATATATTGAGATATGTGTAATGGCGATGACCATCATTGTTTTTAGTACATAATTAATTATTGTCCATTGGGTTATGTAATCCCTGTGACGTAGCAGACTTAAAATACTTGTTTCATTCATATGCATATGATTAAATTGTTGCTTAACATGAGAGAATTAATCAGTCGGCTAGAAAACTACGCCGCCTTTAAAACCACAAAGTGTAATTGAGGCGTTGTGGCGGCATCTTCGTGGCTTTCGTGGTGCCAATTAGAAATGTAAAGGGTGGAGATTTTCAAAGGCAACACTTGAACGGAGCTGGCGTAGGATCTCCCGGCTTTGAAATTTAACTCGGAAAATGAAATTCAAGTATCAAAAGAAACACCAGCCGCTCGACCCAATTAAACAAGGACTTCGACTCTTTGCACATGGTGAGTAATGAAATGGACTTTGAAGGGCGCTTACATATTGTTAATTACTAGTACGGGAATTTCGGTATTACTCCTCGTGCATTAAAGTATGGTAATAAAATTGATATTTTCGCAGCCCTTGGAAAGGCTTTTCTCTACTTGGGAACTCCGGCTCTTTGCCCGCTCCATCAAACGTGTTCGTTGTCCCAGCTTCACTGCCAGTATCTAGGCGTGTGTCCTTTCTGCAGGCCGTGCACTCTTTCCGGATCGAGAACCCTGGAAACATGCTCGAATCGGTATTATTCGTGCTGCGGCAGTTTTATCGATTCGTATGCCCCCTGCAAATCTTCTATGAAATCGAGGAAATGGAACGGACCGTCTGCCACGAGGAACGGGAAATCTGGTATGAAATTTAAGATTCGGCGACATGACAACCAAACAAATTGATTAATGGCTGGCAATAAAGAGATCCCTCGTTTTTTCCTTTGAGTTGCCCGTAGAGATGAGGCCGCTCAACTAGACTCAGATTCGCACATAATTTTCGCATAAATTGTCAAATAATTTAAAGCCTCTCCAATTGAGCAGGAGTCAAGGTAACTGGGCCTTCAAATGAAATTTATTGCCCAGGCATTAGAGTGTGGGTGGCTGGTTGAGGGTTGAGATAGCTCCTACTATCAGGCATCATTGAGTGTCGTTGAAATGCCAGTAATTGCGTATTAAAATTATACACCAGAGACCATTTGTCTAATGAAATGTAGCCGTGTCTGTGAGCTAATTAGGTTGTCGTTCTCCCCCCCTTGGCTTCGTATTTATGCAAAGTAATTGAAGAACTACGGACTATGGCCCCAGGGACTGACTGAGTTGTGCCCATAATCACTGGCAGTTCTGGGTAAGATTTTAATTTTCTGCCCGACGGATCGGAGCATAACCCGGGAGGTGCACTGCTGAAATTGTCACCTCGGATATTCAATATCTCTACTTTGCAATTCAAATGCGATTCCACTGACCTCCCTTTGACCTCGTTCCAGGCATTTCAATAAGCTCCTTTTTGTCAGTTGCACAGCCAATAGGCAATTTGTTTTTCTTGTCGGAAACAAACCGCCCCCGCCCACACACGCACAACAACACATCACAACAAACTTGTCCTGAGGAGCTCTGACATGTTCCGCCCTTTTCCTATGTCTTTTTTCTGCCGCCCCAACAGTTGACACAATTTGACTTTTGCCATCCAAAAATTCTAACAACGTGAACTTTTGAACTAATCTATTTGTATTTGATTAACTTTGTAACAACAAAGCTGACGTTTTTGTTGTCCTCTCGATATGTGTTTTTCCCTCCTCTCTCAGACAGGTGAAAATGATGGTGGGCGTTAAGGTGATGCAGGCCATAGAAGTTGTTTCTCGAAGGCTTTCTAGGGGCTATTTCTTGAGTGGCAGGTGAGGTAACCACAAAGTGCTTTAAAAGGATAAAGGGACAAGAGTGGCTCCTAATAAAAACTAATACCTTGTAACTATAAGATAGACACTGAAAGTATCGTTGATTGGCTGTTGTTGAGAGACCCAGTGATTATCGTAATTGCATTAACTATATATATGACATTGCTTTCGGAAGCCGTTGCCAATTACGAGGATATTTGAGTCCACTCCCCCCTTTTGTCATTAATACCGCAAATTATAAGGAGAAGTGGATGTAAGCCAGGGCGGGAAAGAGCGGAGAGCCGAGGTCAACTAATAACTTCTACTTGCGTAAACAGCCCGTAAACCAATTTCTCCCGGCTGTGCTTTCATTAGCGCTGCCCGACCGACCAAAGCTACCACCCTCAGGAAGCCATCCCCTTGACTTTCGACCTCCATGTTCGTCCTTGGCTGTGACTAAACGATTATTGGACCCTCCCCGTGAGCGTGTGCACTCAGTGGGGTTATAGGAGAAGTCCTGGCCAGCTAAGGCCGCAGCCCCGTCGAATCCCAGATTTGTTAATTATGCACGTTATAATTAATGCTCACCATCCCCACTCCCAGTCTCCCTAACCCCACCGGTATCACACTTGCCGGCTAATTGTCAATAAATTTGCCTGCTCAAAATATCATTTTCAACCTCCTGCTGTCATGCTGGCTGTCAGTTGTGCTTAATGCTTAAATGAAATCTAATCACGTTCTAATGTCAGTTAAGCATGATAGCGAGTTGTGCGACCCGCCCCCAGAACACGATTCCGGCACTCCTGACTTTTCCTTCCAGTTCTGTTTTCCGTCTAGTTGTATTTCATTTCCGCCACTTAAGTGGGCCACTCGCCCGTCTTCTGTACAATTCTTTTTGGCAAAAAGCCAGTGGCAAAAATTTGCATCCATTTGGGATGGCTATCATGCAATTGAAGGGGCGTTATGTCGCCGAAAGGCCAGGAATAAATCATAATTACTCTGATGTGGGTTCTGGCCAAATTTAGTCGAGAATATATAAGGCAATCACTTGCGTAAAACATATACATATATTGTATTGTAAAACATATATTGTACACATATTTAATGAAACAATTTTATAATTTTATAATAACTATATTCCAGCAAATTTGAGAAAAAATCTAAAAAATAATTTGCTTCTATGTTTTAATGCAGATTCAAAGGGAATCAAAACACAAATCACTTAAGGTATAAGGTAATTTGAAGGGGATCCTCCATGAAATTTAGGAAAAGGTCTAAAAAATGTGTAGTTTCTAGGTTTTGATGCAGATTCAAAGGGAATCGATGCACAAATTGTTTAAGGTATTCCAAGCAGGAAGTCATTCGTCACCAAATTTTGAAGGGGACAATCGGCGAATCTTAATTGAAGTTTGGTGCAACTGGATGTATGACCGTCGTATAGGGTCTATATTGCAGCATGATAACTTTTCAGTTGGAAATGACGCCAGAGGGACTGGGAGAGTTTTTCGCTTTCAAATTAGCAAACGGTTTTCTCTTCAAAAATCTAGTTAATTAGCGTACAACAACAAACAACTCGGGGCGGAACAACAGCGTCATCATCGTCACGGCACAACTTTTCCGGCGTGGAATAGTCGGCTGACTATGGAGATGGCACGCCCCTGTCTGCAGTCCACTTAGCCGCCCACGGGGTACCGAAAAGTATGCAATGCAAAAGTGCTCGTGAATTAAGCAATTAGGAAGGAAGTCGGAAAAGGGAGGCGAAATAAAAGCACAGAATTAGCAGGAATCCTCTCTCCAAGTAGCCTATATTGGTGTCCAAGTCCAATACTTCCCCCTCTACTAATTGACCAATATTTTGGAACTGGAATCATCGACTTCAGGATGAGTCCTTGGCTACGACTTTGGTCTCGGTTTAGGTATCACTTCACTACCCCTCCGTCTGGCATTCGTAATCGCAGGCATTTCAATCCCGGCAATAATATGGCCAATAAATTGAATTTATTTCAGCCAGCTACCAATTCCAATTTTGAGCGTAAGCGTCCCTAACAAATTCCGCTTAAAGAAGGGTATAAGTGGTTAATGTAATGATAAAAATGGTTTACAGTGATATGCTAAATGTAGGTAAAATAATAAAAAATTATAGTATATATTTTATTGCAATAAAAAAATACCTAATAAATTATGAAACAGTAACAAACGTGTGTTAAGGTTATAATCTACAATAACTTTTTTCGTTTTTTAACTGTTTAATTTGAAGATTGTTAGAGTTAGAGTACTCCCTATTCGATGTTGGCCACAATCTTATTTTCCATTTCTTTTCTCGACTGCTTTTTGGCACATTGCTTATTGATTATTTTTACTAATTTATGTGCTAATAAAATTGTCAATTTGTATGCGTGCAGTAGCGTTTCGAATTGAAGCGAATTCTTCTGCTGCGAGTGGCTCAGTCTGGAGCAAAAAAAAACCGAGCCTTGGCTGACAGGACCATTAGACTTAAGTGCCTTCTGCTGGCCAGCGGTTGTGCTCCCCGCGGCCTCTCGGTCCGCAATGTCTATGCCCTTCTCCCTCTGAGCTCTGTGTCCCCTCTTTTCATTTTATCTTTGTGCCAGAGGGCAGAGTGCCAAAGGCGCTTACAGGACATCTCTGAAAATGATTTTCCGCTGAAAGCCAAGCGGCTGCCCCTTGGCTTTAGTTTCAGATTTTTGCAGGACGTCAGCCTTTCAGGCCAGGCTGTTGAACTGGCTTATTATGCAGCTTTTGAGTTTAAATACGGGTGCATGGATTTCTCCGCCTTGGGACTATTGATAATCTTTTGCAGTAAGCGATTGGATCAGTATGCAATTATTCTTGGTAAATATGGCAAGTTTGAATGCGAAAACGATTCCCAGTGGATAAAATTAAAGACATACATTTCCAAATTAAAGCCCATATGGGGGAAATTTTTTTGCCGAAGGTCAACTTGATTGGGATTCCATAAAAGATACTTTCTTTTTTCCCCACTCTTAACTTACAGGTCCGTGGTATAAAAAATACTTTCGCACACTTTTCTGAAGCACCAATTTCCACTTAGCAAACGTTTCTGGCTTTTATACCAGTGGATGTTTGGGGAAAGGGAATCCATCCCTTGAGCAAACCACTTGATGATGAAGACATTTTGCCGGATAAAAAATCGTATTTACAACATAATTTACGCTTTAAATGGATGAACGGTGGTGGCAGTAAACGAAACCCTGGATCCAAGTAACCAAAGAAGGTGTGATGGAACTACGGGGCCGTAAACCCCATTCAAAAGTACTGCCACTCAAGGGCCACTTCGGCATAGTGGTCCCGGGAATGGGAAGCAGGGTGCTGCAAAGAAATGGCACAGTTTTACGCTCTTTAATGGCGCACTTTTAGTGGTCAATGCAATGCCAGCCGCAACAACGACAAAACCGGGAACATTAACCAGGCCTTCATCCGGCGACAGAAGCATAAAGAAATGGCAAACTGACCCGGCAAAATGACTGACTAACCATCGCCATCGACTTTTTACGCTCCTGTCCCTTTGGCCGCGCCGCCAGCTCGTTCGACTTGTTAAATTATGTAAAAATATAATTTTCCCTCAAAAGGCATTTGGCGGGGAAAAAGGGAAGGTGAAAATTGTATTACTCGCAGTGAAGTTGAGTTCTTCAGTCCCTTCTCTCTGCCTTTTGATATCGTTCTGCGAAAATTGAATAAAAATAAAATTGTAATGTGTTTGCACCACACCGAGATGATGATGAATTTGCGGTTGAGAGCTGGAATGAAAATTAAAGAAGAAGTCACAAAAAGGTCTTTTAATGAGGTAAGACATTTGAGCTTGATGCAGCTTCTGGAACCCGCTTTTGGATTCCTTGACGAAAACTGTTGACAATGAGTGCGTCAAAGCATAAGTAAATATAATATTTCTGAAGCCCATAT
This sequence comes from Drosophila ananassae, assembly GCF_017639315.1. Classification (NCBI taxonomy): domain Eukaryota; kingdom Metazoa; phylum Arthropoda; class Insecta; order Diptera; family Drosophilidae; genus Drosophila; species Drosophila ananassae. Next base: position 28,322,964 of record NC_057930.1, read on the forward strand.
CTTGGATTTGTTTTGGCCTGCATGAAGGCCAATGCAAATAATATTTCAATTAGAGCACATTGACGAATCATATTCTATTAGCTTCCTCGAAATAAACACAAACAAAGATTAAGTTTAATTCTAAAAACAGCGAGTTGCTGCTATTGTCAATACTGTATTATTTATCCCAGTCATCTCAGGGCCAAACGATTGTATACTGAGTGGCCTGTTTACATTCGATCTGCTTGCATTATGCATGACAAATCTGCTAATATATTTGCTTAAATATTAACCGATACGGGGGTCGGGCAGGAGAAGGTGGTGCTGGCCCACTTACGCCTTATTGATTCTGTGGCCCACAGCATCAGCTAATTGTGTCAGCTTTCGATCAGGGTTTATTGCAGGCCAAGCTGGCCCCAAATACAATTTCGTGACGCACAAAAATTGCCTTTCGTCCTGCCGAAAAGGACTCAAAATGGCCAGAAGTGGTTCGGAGGCAGATGGTCGGGGAACGAAGCACTCAGAGCTAGCTAGTCGAATGTGGAACACATTGTGGCCCTATTGCTTTTAGCCGGAGCTCGCTGCTTGTTTATTTGTTTGTTTGACTGATTTGCTGTTGTTTATTTTGATTTCCGGCTCAAATGCTCAGCGCACGAGGCACGGGCAGCGGGTGTCCTTGTCGATTTCTACATTGATTGTGTTGTCGCAGCAGGAGTTCGATTTCCTCTCCGGGAGTGTGTGTTTGTGCTGCAGCAGATTAGTGTTGACAAACAGGCAAATGGCAAAGGTGATGACCTGCTACTGCGGCAGCATCATCAGGGCCTGGTAATCCCATAAACACCTACCCATCCGTCCCGTTTTCGGGAGTTCACAGCCCAAAAAGCTTTTGTTTAACGCCCCCCTTAGCTGCCTCAAAGGGAATGAGAATCCTGCTATTCAATTGCCCTCGATAAAGAGATTTTTTCTGCAATATTTCTCCAAACTTTCCTTTGCGTATATGTTCGGTCCGTTCAGCGCAGTTAATTTGGCATTATTTGCATAAAAAATGCATTAATACGAAATTTATGTATTTGTTTTGTATTTTTTGCCCCCAGATTGGCATTGTGAATGTGTCACCAGGTCGTAATTCTCGTTTTACAGTAAACCATAAACTGAACTGAGCTCAGACATGGAATTACTTTTAGTTGTTCGGTAAAAAATGTTTAATATTTCATTTTTATGCGCCTGGTTTTTCACGGATCCTCGTAAAATCCTTGGAGTTTATGTTGATAATTTGAATGGTGGTCATTATTTTTTCTAAGAAGACTTAAAAAAGCCCGACTATATAATCCTTATTTCGAGTTTGGGCAATCTATCGGATAAAGAAAGAATCGGTAACAAATGAAAGTCGAATTTAGATGAAACAAGAAAGGAAAGCTAACTTCGGGCGGAGCCGAAGTTGATATACCCTTGCAGTTCAGTCGCAGTCCGCTTATAAAAATTGGCAGATCGGATTGTTTTTCACAAAATAGAATCTGTACCAAAGCCCATCTTTCTAACTTAAAAAACACCAAAGTTATGTCAATTACGATCGTTCTATGACAGCTATAGGATATAGTCGGCCGATCCTTATGAAATTTTGTACATAAGATATTTTGGTCAAATATAATATGTGTGGAAAGTCCCAACCCTCTAACCTTAAAAAACACCAAAGTTATGGCATTTCCGATCAATCAGTTATATGGCAGCTATAGGATATAGTCGACCGATCCCGGCCGTTCCGACTTATATACTACCTGCAAAGGAAAGAAGGGTGTGTGCAAAGTTTCAACTCGATAGCTCCAAAACTGAGAGACTAGTTTGCGTAGAAACCGACAGACAGACAGACAGACAGACGGACAGACGGACAGACGGACATGCTCATATCAACTCAGGAGGTGATCCTGATCAAGAATATATATACTTTATAGGGTCGGAGATGTCTCCTTCACTGCGTTGCACACTTTTGACCAAAATTATAATACCCTCTGCAAGGGTATAAAAAGGTTGAAGACTCAAACTTGGTAAAGACTTGGCAAAAGTCTAGCCACTTTTACAAAATAAAATCATAAGAATGTACACATATAATGACCAAAGTTAAACACAGGCTCTGGAACACAATCAAAACGAAATTAAATTAAAATTTAATCCCTTCTCTGAGACTGTTTTCTGTTTGCGTTTGGGTAGAGATGGAAACTAGCACTGGGCAAAGGTCGGCGCGACGCCCATAAAATGTTAATTCAGCAGAAATTATATTGCAGGCAGCTGCATTTTTAAGATGGACTCCGGATGCCCAAATGTTAAGGTGGTCGAAAAGCCGAAAGGGACGTGCAAAAAATTCATTAAGGGTGCAAATGAAAAAGTAATTACAAGCAATTACATATAAACACGTCTATTCCACACATGTATACCGACACATAACTCGCATGTCCAACGCACAACTCCTAAAAACGAAGTGTAGCCAAAATGATCGCAAACTTTTGGCAGCCAACTTTTGCAAGCAATTAAATATATTTGTCACTTCAAAATGGCTGACAAGCCAGGACCTTACCGAAACCGCAACAGAACCGAATCGAGTGGTGCAGGGTGCTGTGGCTGTCAAACATTAAACTTTGCAGCGTGTCTGAAATGTTTGGCCCAAGACGCAAGTTGCCGTCTCCGTTCGGCAATGCAAAGAAACCTTCAACCTCAACATAAAGTTGCCCAGTAACTGGCACTCGTGAAAAGTTGCCAAGTTTCATTTTTCCTTTCCTCGCCGCCACTAACTGCAGCTCCCACAAAAGGGAAAATTTATAAAGTTTTAATCATGTAGAACATTAACAACTCATACTGATCTGGGGGTGGGTGCAATGCACATATCAATCAAGTTGTTCCCAAAGTGGAAAATATAATTAAACACCATACTGTTTAAATTGCGGATGGAAAGTGCCCTATAAATTTTTACTAAATAAGTCCTTGAAAAAAACACAACTGCCCCTATTGAGCGCTACTTCACGGCAAACTGTAAATAATAGGAAATTCCTAAATAATATTTCGATGTGCTCAATAGAAGTGGGTTTAGGCCACAGAGTAACCACAACGAAAGACAAAAACCCGAAACTTTTTGCTGATTCATCCCCAGACCAAATTCCTGTTTCCGGGTTTTTGGGCGGTAGGGGAAGCCAGCAGGACACTCTGAGTGCAGCCAAGTGGAATCAATTAATCTTTTCTCGCAAACATTTGCCAGCGGCCCAAGCCGAAAAAACAACACCAACATGCTGACATCTAAGGAGTCTGAAAATGTGTGACCGGGATGGGGTTTCCGGCCCCTCCCATTCCAATTCTGAGTGAAACGTTTCAAGAAAGTGCAGCTTGCAGCCATGAAAAATGATAAATTTCACTTTGTAGCTCTCCACCTCTCAGCCACCCCCTTCAAGCCAACCCCTTGGCCCTTTTGAGCTCTGCTTCCCCGTGCTATTTTATTATTTATCAAGCTTATTACGAAAGCATCAGCATCCACCAGGGAGCGAAAACAGACTTCAGCTGCAACTGTGCAACACCCTGGGAGCCCTGCACTGGGCGGGTTTGCCGCTTGGTTTGATATTGAAAAATTATTGCTTTTTATGAAATAGTGTCATAAATTATTCGTAATACATTAACAATTATTTAGTAGTTGTTTTCTCCCTGGCTCGCCGTCATCTACTCAAATTCGTGATATATGGCCAGTACTTACTCAAGCGAGTCTCGACACACAGGAGGATAAAAGTTAATTTCATTTTGCAATCACTTACCGAAAATAAGAGCAGAGATGGAATAAAAGAAAAAGAAAGTTTAACGGCTTGGTCGTGCGAAAAAAAAAAAACATTGAAAGCTTTAGATTTTGGATAGCCTCCTTAGCCTAAAGTATGTGCTAGTAATTGTGCTAGTCTGAATTACGAGGTAATATACGTATCAATTAGGGAATTAAAAGTGAAAACCGACAAAATCGTGCCGCATTAACTTGTTTACCTTGTTTAAGGATCTGAAACCAATGACAAGTTTACTCAATTGTTTCAGACACAACCACACAGTCACTACTCGTTGCAGGGAAGCCCCGACAGTTTGCTACAAAGTGGAGATTAATCTTGAGCCAGACTTTATGTCACATTATGCTTTCCCTTTTGGCATATTTACATCGACAAGGGAAGCCATCAGGCGAGTAAACACCTCAAGGGTCTCCTGCCAAGGACACTTTTATTGATTTATCACGTCTGGCGTGAGTTATAATTGGATGCCAAGTGGCAGGAGGTAAGGGGATCCGTGGGGTCTGGAGGCTCTGTGTCCCATCAAGTGCAAAGTCGGCCCGGAATAAGTGACGTCTCCGGGGCAGATTTATGGCATATTTTACGAGGGCCTCATTCCGCTCCGCCACGGCTTCTTAAAGCCTTTTTTGGCTGCTGCAAATTGGCTGATTAGCTGATGAAAGTGTAATTAAATTTGCGAGGCGGCACTTTGAGACGAGTGATTTATTCGTAAGAACCCGCATAATATTCCTTAAATTTATTAATTATGTCTAATTAATTTTCAAGCACATGCCGTTGCTAGAGGGTGCTGGTGGAGGAGACTCTCTTATCGAGCCTTTAAATGAAAATTTTGGGCGGATTTAAAAATGTGCGCATCCAGACCTTTTTCATTTTGAATTACATTTATTTTGGTTTCCAATGTTCACTCAAAATGTACGGTCAAACCTCATGGGTATATATGGGTTTATTTACTCCGAGGTGCAAAACTGTAGTAGGGCCGAGGAGATGGGGCTGTCAAAACAACCCTGAGTCAATAACCCGGCACTCTGGAATATTTTGGGGAAGCGATTTTTAATAATTATGCTGGCACCTAAAGGAAAACAAACACTGCACTAACTGAATGTTTTGGTCAACCGGGAAAATGTTTACACTGTGTCTGCGCCGAAAATGCTGTCAAAATATAAACAAAAATCGACGGGCGCAATTAAAGACGACAGTAAAGTGCCTGTCGTGTTAAAGGGAACTCCCACCCGTTAACCGGCACTCAATGGGATCAGGAATGAAGATAGCATGCATAAGAGCAAGAACTGAACCCATTACCAGTAATATTACACACATTTGCCTAGCCGTCAGCAAACTGGCTATAATGGCAGCCCCGCATCCTTCCCTTTTTGTCGAAATGCGGAAGCACTTCAGGAGCAAGTGCGAAAGAAGGAGGTAAGCCGCAGACCATCCTCGACTTCCTGGCCCAGCACATATGCTTATAATGGCTTTTTGCAACTGCCACTCGCACCCCAACAAGCAACTAGCAATTGCCAGCCAACAAGTAACTATGGATGTTATGAAGGTATGTCCGCAGAACGCCGGGACACCAGGAATACCCCTAGTCTTCTCGCGTCCCGCCTCGTTAGAGTTAATCGGTGACGGCTGGAAGCTTTTAAAGGATGGGAGGGTATAAGCGATCAGTGATTAATGATCAATTTTGACTACTTTTATCGTATTAATTGGTGGCATTATAAAAAACGAAAGGCCCAATGTTTCAAAAATATGTATTTAAAATTATGTTGGAAGAGTATGACGCGTTCATCAGGACACAATCCTTTTTCCTTAGTTGTTTTTGTCATTTATGATGCCGCTCTTTGTTGCTGCCATGTCCGTGGCTCGTGTACTTTAATTGCGCCCTTTGCAGCAAATGTTGTTAACACACACACAGTCGCTCCGGCTTCGACAGCCGGAAGTCAATGACTTTTTGCCGGCGAACCTCGGTCGGTTAAAATATAAATAGAGACGTTACCACTGGCTTGAGCTAGCTCGGCTCGGGATGTTGTTTTTGTTTCGGCGCATAATATGACCTTCGCCACCGTTGTAGCGTGGGGACATTAAGTCATTTAGTTTTATTAGTTATATAGCGCCCGGGACTTCCAAGGCAGGCATATGGGTTAATTGCATAAATTAAAGCCGCATGAAGCGGCTATTTAAATTATTTTCCACCACGTGTCACGGAACTACCGGCAAAAAGGGAAAACCGGATGAAGAAGGCGAGCATAAATCATTGTTGGCATTTTTAAATTGGCTTTCTGGGCCGAAACATTTCGTTTCGCCGCTGGCCTTGCTGGTGTCCATGCTCCTGCTCCTGGCCAGGATTAAGGTCAACCCGAAGGAGATCTCGGAGCGGTGTGTCGGAGCTCGTAAGCCATTTCGCAAACAGAGCCGTGAAGCCATGGAGCCGTGGAGTCGTCGAGCCGGAGATGGCGTCATAGCCAAGGCGAGGCGAACGGAAATTTAACAAAAATTGACTCAATTTGAATAAGCTATGGAAAAACGGCAAACTACAGCAGAAAAACAGAGGGAAGCCCGGAAAAATCGACTGGAGGGCAATACCAGACGAATGGGAATGCATAAAAACAATGAAGGCATAATACTAACGAAACAAAAGCCAAACAGGAAAATTCCCAAAGAGTACGTCGTATGCACAAATGGAAAAACCTGTGGCAAAGTGAAAAGAAATTTACTGCGAAAACACCTGAGAATTGTGGCTTGAACCTGAGTAAGCTTAACTAGAGGTCTGCAAACCAAAAAACAAACACTCACAACATCCATTTTGTCAAGTCTTTGATTAAAAACTGTTAAAATAATGCAATTCTCCATTATTGGTAGTTAAATCTTACAATTTAAATAATTATAGCTTTGTTAAGAGCTTTGTTAGCTAAAGTGTTTTGTAAATTTGGAAAATATACTCCAATTAGAATAAAATTCAATCAACTATCTTCGATTGAATTCAAGTCCCAAAAGACACCCCATTTCGTGTAGCTCTTAAAAGTTTTTCCCCGAAAATAATTTCTCAGCAACATTTCGACAAGTTTGCCAAACTCTCGGAGGCGCCAAATCGGTAAGGGGCACGCAATTGCTGTCAATTGTTGCCTGGAAATCGTGGAGTCGTCATCAAAGTATGCAAAATCATGAGCCAACCCGGGGAAAGTTTTTACAGCGGCCGAGGCCGAGCCAAAGGCAGAGGCTGGGTAGAGAAAAGTCCTTCGGACAAAAGTTCGATTTGAATAGCTTTCACTCAGTCGCCGCCCACGATGCGGACGATGTTGTCGAGCTGTCTAATGCATTGATTGATGAGCATGTCATGAACTTATGACATTGATAGTTATAAATTATTATTATTTCGACATTGTGTTCTTCCCGAAGCCCAATGGGCAAAACTTTTTCTCCGTCTGGGTCTTCCTTATTTTTTCGTCCTGGGATAGAAACGTTTGACAACTAATTGACATTTAAAGTGCGGCAGTACAAACGATAACCATCTGACAGGAAACTCTTGTGATAAATTACTGTTCAAGCATTGAACACGATAAGTATTCCAAACATAGAATGTAGAAGATCGGACCCATGTGAATAAGTGATTAACAGCATGGTTTGAAAGACGATCTCCTGCAGTCTAACCAAATATTTATGTGGTGCACTTGAAGCACTTAAGAAAGGGTCACATAGCATGTCAGCGAGCAGTCCGTTGATAAGTAGTTTTAAATAGATTTAAGATTTTCATGTATCTTTCTTGTAAGAGAAGTGTGTGAAATAAAAACAGTTTTAAAACAGAACTCATTGGAGTATCACGAGTATTTACGGGGCTCCTCTTAACATTTGGTCCATCGAGACACCCTGACGTTTTCCCCCCTGTGGTAAGAGACTCAGGTTTAAAAAACTGGCACCTATAAGTGGCTGTAGAAAAATTTTAAAATTCTCAGCCCAGGGTAGCTAAAAAAATAAGGCTGCGATCTGAGTAAAAAAGAGCTCAGTTTAAATATCGTAGTCCTCTGTTGTTTCCCCCCAAGAGGTAAGGAACACAGAGAATAAAATAATATAAATGCCAATGAGCATAATCGAATAGAAAGGAAATACAAAAATAAATAAATATTTCCTTCTATCGTGTGTTTTCTGGAACGACACCAGAATAATAAAAATATATAAAATATAAAAATGTTGTGTTGGCGTATCCGAGGCCCGACATCGGAAAAGTTTAAAAGAAGAATAAACGTGTAAAAGTTTAAAAGAAAAGTAAATTGTGGACAAACAAACTTAAAACATCATCATAAGCAACAGCAACAGTGGCGCTAAAAATTTTTAAATCGAAAAAAAATAAAAAATAAAACATAAAAAAAAAAATAAAACATCAGCATTAGCAACAGCAACAGTGGCGCAGAAGCAACATCCGCAGCGACACCAACATCAACAGAAACGGCGACACCAACATCAACAGAAAATAAGCACCCCAAGCAGAAGCAACATCCGAGCAACATCAGGAGCAATATCGGCCGAAGCAAGTCATCCACGCAGAAGCAACATCCGAGCAACATCAGGAGCAATATCGGCCGAAACAAGTCATCCACGCAGAAGCAACATCCGCAGCGACACCAAGGTTAACAGCAACATCAGCCAGCAGCAGTGACAACACCCCAAGAAGAAGCAGCATCAACAGCGCAGCGACAACAAACAACAGCAGAAAATATATTGATCGGCAAGTTTGGTCTTTTAGTTTATAACTTAAATATAATTTTAATTATTTTATTTTAATTAATTAAAAAAAAAAAATCCAATATGTCGACAAAAGAAAAAATCGCGATAATAGAAGACCAGGTGCGTCTCACCCGGCAAGTAGATGCGCTTCTCGCAAAAAATTCTTATGTAGAAGAAGATAGGGAATCACTTAAGAACATCGAGCTTAGAGCCTGCACGAACCATAATCATTTGGTTCAACTTGGTGCTGTAGAGCACGAATATTTTACTAAAAAACATTTCGATAGCATGCTATCAAAATTCAAGTCCGCTAAGGAAAAAATTAAAAAAATTATTGGCCAGGATGAGCTATTTTCTAGGCTTGAGGGTGCCTTAAAGAATCTCGAGGATTACCTCGAGCAAACTTATATCGAAATCCAGGAAAGGAAAGCTGAAACCTTTCCAATAAGAATTAAAAAATTAAAAATGTTTCTCAGCAGAGTAGAAACAGTGTCCGATCTTATAAATATTGAAGGGCTAAATAATAAATATATGCCCAAAATAATAGAGCTCAGAGAAGATGTGGAAATACACATTGAGCTCATGAACAGTAAAATCGAAGTGGGTCGATTAGAAAAGGTAGAAGGTAGTAATCCTAAAATGGACGAACTACCTACCCTACCAAAAATTGAGGTTCCCAGTTTCTTTGGAAACTCCAAAGATTGGGACCATTTTTATGAGTTATTTAAGGAACTTGTGCATTCAAGAATGGATTTAAGTCCATCATTGAAGCTAAGCTACCTTAAAAGTGCTCTAAAAGGGGAAGCACGAAATGTGGTCTCCCATTTATTGCTTGGCTCAGGCAATAATTATGATGCAGCCTGGGAGTTGCTCATAAAAAGGTATGAGAATAATAGAAAAATATTTTCAGACCAATTGAATCGCCTGATTGATCTTCCAAAAATAAATTTGGACTCATATAGGCATTTAAAAAATACAATTGATTCTATAAATGAATCAATTTATATGATGCGTCTCAAAGCAAATCTGACCGAAGAATCAGATTGCATTTTTGCGCATATTATTATAAAGAAATTTAATATTGAGGCTCTGCAACAATATGAGGGCCAAGTAAAAAAGTCAAATGACATTCAAAACTTGAAAGATGTCATAGAATTTTTAGATCAACGGCTTAGTTCGTTGACATCAGTTGGAAATGAGTTGCCAACTAGAAAAATAATAAAAAATAATCACACAAACAATCACACAAATAACCAAGCATGCCCGATGTGCAAAATGCCCGGGCATCAATTAAGTTTTTGCTATAAATTTAAAGCATTAAGTGCTCAGGAAAAAACGAATATGGTTAAAAAATTGAATTGGTGCTACAGATGTTTAAAGCACAGTTCAAACTCAAAATGTCCAAGCGAGCTAGTATGCTCGTATTGTCAAAAATTACACCATAGCATGTTACATTTTAAAAAAGAGAATGTAAATACATGCATGACCTCTGAACCAGCGTTGTTGGCCACGGCGTATGTTCAGATTAAAGGTCAAGATGGTGAATTCAGGAAATTTAGAGCATTGATTGACAATGGGTCACAAAGCACTCTAATTTCAGAAGAAGCGGCACAAAAACTTAAGTTGCCAAAAATAAAAGCGCACACTCAATTAAATGGAGTTTCAGCAACAGGCGCTTGTGTTTCAAATCACAAATTAAAATTGACAATCAAGAATAATTCCAAATATTCAAAAGAAGTGAGCACAAACGCAATTGTTTTGCCAAAATTAATGAAAAGTCTTCCCACAAATAAAATTTTTATAGAAAAGTCGGATTGGAAAGGATTCTATTTAGCGGATCGCAATTTCGACAAACCTGGTCGAATTGACCTGGTAATTGGTGCGGATTTATATCCACAAATTTTGCTGCCGGAGATAACCAAAAAGGGAATGCTTCTTGGGCAAAAAACTATCTTTGGATGGACAGTGTCAGGATGCACGAAATCCAGGGGTAGTAATTCAATCGTATCAACCAGTATCGTGCTGAAACAAATGGACCGATATTGGAGGGTAGAAAAAGAGCATAGCAATGACATAAAAACAGAAATAGGTAAAACTAATTTCAAAAAATTTACTAAAAAAGATGATAGTTGCCATCCAGCGAAGTGGCCTCTAGGAAAGTCAAGAAGCATTAGCTTCGGCTTATATAGGAGAAATAAAAGAGATTCCGAAAATAGCTTGGGACCCTCTAAAGCCTCCTGTTATGAACCATACAGCAGAAATAGCTCACCTGGCCAAACAAATAGAAGACTTGAAAGCACAAAATTTAGAATTAAAAAATATCAACTTTCATCATGTGTCAGGTCATAGCTCGTTAATTTTAATAATGATAATCATAACTGTACTGATTATATCCTATGTAAGAAAATTAAAGTCGAGAAGACAATTGATGGCTATAGCATTGCCAACCCCAATGCCGAATGTTTAAAAAAAAAATGTTTTTATATGATTATTGTATAATGTAATGGTTTTATACATATGATTAAGTGATCAATCAAATAAAAAAGAAAAGCTATATCTAAAGAAAAAATTAAAATATAATATACAGTCCACTAAAAAATCGAACAAAAATAATAATTCATTTAAAAATGTAAACACAAGTCAAGCACTTTTGTGGCCCCTTGCAGGATGTTCAAACATTAAGTTGAACATGGGAGCTAATAAAATAACTTAAACAATTTAAAAATATGTAATAGAATGATATAATTAACAACATATTGTTATCGAAGAATTGTAATAATAATAATATTTTCTAATATTGAAAAAAGAAATTTATAAATTTAATACAAAAGCAAATGTACACATAAACATATATAGTCCGCTATCTAGCGTTATCAATGGACAATATAATGAATTTAAAATATATAAAATGTACACCTTTTTTGTGGCCCTTTGCAGAATGTTCAAGCATTGAACACGATAAGTATTCCAAACATAGAATGTAGAAGATCGGACCCATGTGAATAAGTGATTAACAGCATGGTTTGAAAGACGATCTCCTGCAGTCTAACCAAATATTTATGTGGTGCACTTGAAGCACTTAAGAAAGGGTCACATAGCATGTCAGCGAGCAGTCCGTTGATAAGTAGTTTTAAATAGATTTAAGATTTTCATGTATCTTTCTTGTAAGAGAAGTGTGTGAAATAAAAACAGTTTTAAAACAGAACTCATTGGAGTAACACTTATTTGAAGGGCTCCTCTTAACAATTACTACTTACCGTCTTTGAGTTTCAAGATATTTCAGCAAAAGGATAACTTCAATATCAGAAAAATAAATAAATAAAAAAAAATCGAATTTAAGTTGAACAACTAAGTTGCATTATATTAAAAAAAAATGAACTTAATTCACAGTGTTGCTTTAAAGTCCTAATGACCAAACACATTTTCCTGGTTTTCTCTCTTTTTTCGATTCTGGCCAGGTCTATTCTGGCCGCGTTTTCATTGTTTTTGTTGCTATTTATCATTTTGGCATCTTCATCGCTGTCATTAGACGCGCATTTCGCTGCCCACCTGCCACTTTCAGGAATTTCCTTTGCTGTTACCTGTCGACTGCCGCCCACCTGCCGTTTTAGAAATGTTTCAAAAATACACCGTAACAGCGTAATGGAAGCAAATATTACACAGTCATAGTCCAAGGGAGGAAAAGCATTTATATAGAAGAAAATTTGATAAATGCGTTTTGCGGGTTTATTTAATGCTCGCCAAGTGCGTTCGTTGTGTGAAATCATAAAAAAATAAAGAAAAACGAATGAAAACGACTGTGGAACTTGAAAGGCAGACCCTTTTTTTTAATTCTCCTTTGTAAAAGTTAACTGAGTAATGTCGATTTTCTAAGTGAATTTAATGCGCCGAGACTTTAGGACTTTGCTTAGATGAATTATTGAAGAAGTTTAAATACATTTCCAGGATCCTTTTCAGTTGGCTATAAGAAAGGCCAAAATATGCATTGTTCAAAGATCGCGTTAGTCTTGTTGAAATTAATCACTATTTATCATTTCCATCCTTTGAAACCATTCCAACTAAATAGTTTTTGAGGCCGCTTAAAGCGCATGAAAACATTAGCAAGCGGCGTCAAATGAAATTAGCATTATTCAAGATATTTCCACAGCTATGAATATGCAATGCGAAACTGACGAAACACGTTCTATGGCTTTGTTCGACAGATCGCTCCAAAAATGTGTTCCAGAATGTATATATTAATTTTCATGCGTCATGTTGGCCACACATGACGTCACGCTAATAATGACTGCGATGATGGCAATAATGATGATTTTTCAACCAACACCGAATTCATTTGGGAATGTTGCTTATATGTAGGAAACTTTGCCGTGCTTCAACCCGAAATTCTAGCTCATTCATCAGAAATAAACATAAACAAATACATGAAAGGAAACCTCTTAAATATTCAAATATATAAATTTGTATTGCTCTTCGGGCTTGTGACTTTTGAGGATTGAGAAACCTATTCGGAAGTAGGTTTTCGCTTTGAAAATGGGTTAATTTGTTATTCACTTATACCATGTAATCAGATCGAGTCCTTTCCAGACTTTTTATTTCCCAGTCAAACAATATTTGCGTATTTATAATTGGCAGTTCAAGGAAGCTTGCAAAAAAATTTAATAACAGGACAGAAAACTATGGGAATAATCTGGGCAATTGTTCTGCGCTCACTATAATTTGCGCACTTTCATTAAATTTAACCCATTTTTACTTTGTTTTTCATGCAGATTTTTGGTGTTGTTTTTCCCAGCCATGCCACACGCCACACTATTGTCAGGCCGCATTAGCACTTGGACCAGTGAACCAACAAGGAATCTGGCCCAGCACCGCCCCCCGCACACAAGCAACAAGAAAAAATTCCACTTCCTGTACGGGGACTTAATGAAAATAAATCTAAAAAAATATTAACAAAGGAAAGGCGTTGAGGAATGGCCAGGACAAGGGAGAGCGCAGGGCCGGAGGTAGGTGGTTGGACTACCTTACACAGGTGAAAAGCTTAAACTTGGAACTCTGCTTGGGGGATTTCTTGATGACGCATTCAACAGCTTGGAAATAATAGCCCCTAACAAACAAACCAAACAAAACATTTTCCTTAAAAGAAGGCGTTGCCCTTACAAAATGTTGAATGAGAGCGGGAAAACTCGGAAGGAAAAATGAGATTCAGGCGGAGCCGAAGCGTCTATGCTCTGTAATAAGATTGGATTTTAGCATTTTAAGATCAGAAAAATCAGTGCACCGAAATCCACTTCAAAGTCCATTAGCCTGAGCAAGCTTTTCAGTCATATAATTCGAAAGTTAAGTCTTAATAATATGGGCAAAAATAGTAAAATGATTTAGTTTCGAGACTAGTAGCGTTCATCAAATTCCCCTGCGAAGTGTATAAAGGATTAGAGAAAAGCCGTATAAAAACTGACGGAGCCAGCGAGCTTATTCACAATTTTTACGAGTTTACATGTGATATGCCAAGCGGAAACTAGAATTTATTATAATATATTTAATTGAATCTGGCCCTAAATAGTTAAATATTTTTCTATGCAGAAATTCCATTCAAATTATTTTAAATATTCCATGTTTAGCTTTTAACGAATAACACTTTATAACTGCTTTGTATTCACCAAGAGTCGTCACACATTTTAAATCAATTACGGAAACGCTAAGCTCGATCTTTCAATCAATCAATAACCGTGGCTCGGTTTTCCTTGTTCACTTAATATTGAATGCCATCAATAACAATAATATTCTCAAATATGATAAGACATAAATCACAAAAGTAGCAGGCGCCACAGAATGCCTGGCTTAGGGTCCTGATTCGGTCTTGTCCGCCTGCTTCCCTTTGCCCGTCGCGGCGCCTGACCCCGTTTGGGTCAGTCCTCCGACCGCCAATCCCCCATGATGGTCTGCAACACCACTTGGTCATGCGAAACACGCGCTTCAAGCGAACGACACAAAATAAAATAACAGAAGAGTAAGGAGAATTAATAAGCGAATCTGCAAATACCCTATCTCATAATCATTAGTGAAAATTCCAATTATTCAGCTGTATAACCTTCCCACTTTTGGTACAATGTGTTATAAGAATAAATTTAAATTAAACGACTAAAAATGTGTCTAAAAAAATAATAATCCGAAATAAATATTACTATTTTTATACAAAAGTTTATTAAATACAAACAGGGATTAATAAATTTAAACAAAAAGGTTCATGGCCAATTTGCGGCTTGCCAATTACGAAGACCATTGCAGGGCGAATCCAACATTTTCTGCACCACGGGGCTCCAACTGAATTTATTACACTCTTGCGAGGGTATAAAAAAGATCGCTAAGCAGGACCCCCGCCTACTCTATGGTGGGGATGGGGGGAAGGGAACCTTTTCGTTGCAGGATTCGGAAGTGAAGTCGTACAGAGAAGGAGGCAACGTCACGCGGCGTTGTCATGGCGCAATAAAAATAAAAATCTAATTAGTATGCCGTTGACAGTTTAATCGTGATTACGCTGGCAAAAATGTCAGCTAAACGGGTGGCGCTAGCGAGGGGGTGGCGCTAGCGAGGGGGTGGCGCTGCGAGGGGGTGGCCTTTGGGGGTGTCCTGTGTTGGTGGCAAAGCGTCAACATCAACATGCCAACAGTTGATTCTTGGCGTTACTGTTGGTGCTCTTGGACGTTGAGCTTGGCATTTCCGGCAGCCGCCGCATGCATCGCGTGCGTGTCACAACAACAAGTGTGTTTACGTGGCACAGTGTATGTGTGTGTGGGTGTGGGTATGGGTGTGTGTTGGTGGGTGCCAGCGAAGCCCGCGTTTGTGTGGGTGTCAGAAGTTTAGAGCTGAAAATCATTCGTCGTTCTTCTGCGGATTCCCCAGCATGTGGCAGCAAAGCAAAAACATCAGAACTAATAAGCCACACTTGCCAAAACGAAACACGAATTGTAGCTTCACGTATTTTACTGAGCACCTACATATGTAATGGTTTTTAATTTAGGAATAAGTTTCAGGTAACTTCGGGCAATATGATGGATGTCCCTCCAACGAGGTTCAAAATATTTCACGTCATTTGGCTAATAGAACGAGTATTAGCTTCGAAAATATTTTTTTCTATAAAGTTTGTATAAAAATATATAGTTTGTTTTAAAAGATTAATTCTATAAATCATCTTATCTATCTCCACATCTAAATATTAAAGGGATTTTTAGGGGGAGAAACTATGCTCCATAATAAAAATTTATGGAAGTTGAACCGTTTATAAGAGTACTCATATTGTTGAGAAGCTTGGCCCATCTCGCAGTGTTATTTCGGTAGTCACATTTTGTTTCATACACCCAGACACGCTCAAATCGAATCTCGCCTGAATGTTGGCCATTGAAATGCGTGTCTAGTGAAGGATCCGCGGAACGTGATTGGAATGTTTAAGAGGCATGTCGCAGTTGCCTCTTTGTTTTGAGTGGGCTGCGCCCAGAAATATGACTAACTTGGCCCAGACTGGTGAAAAATGGTGGAAGTGGAGGGGTCAGAGTCGAGAGCACGTCACTTGGCCACATGCCAGTCAAAAGTCAAGAGACGGCTCTGAATTAAAATCAAGCTGTTGCGTAGATCTGGCTGAGACCGGAACCGGAAGTTGCTGCGATGAATTGCCTGCTCTAGCATTCGTTTTGCCTGCTTTTTGGGGCTCCGTCAATTTGCGGACCAACTTTCAAGTTCGGCTTAGAGAACTGCTCGAATTTTTCAATTTTTAATATAAAATTCTGGGGATTTATGAGCGCTTCTTTTACAACTTTATTATGCCCCAATCTCACAATGAATAGAAGGACGCAGGGGTGACGGGAGAACAGGCGCGAGTCCGGGAAAGACTCCTAGCAAAGGAATATGAAATGAAATTAAAGCTGCCGGAAATGCAGACAAAGCGACATCTCATTGCAGCAGCCATTTTGCCCGGAGTGTCAGACGGAGATGGCGAGCTATGGAGCCTCGGAGAACTGAAATTAAATACAATTCATATTGTTCCGAGAAGTGGGGGAAGTGAGTGACAAACAAACAGCCCTATGTAACGTCAAATTGCAGCGAGCCAGATATATTAAAATATTAATAAAACGAGTTTTCTAAAGATAAATGGCGGAAGCACTTGCCAGAGAAATGAACAGAGGCCTTTATTATGTCCCAGGCCGTCAGCAAGCCATCAAATGTCAAATAGAGCAGAAGCCGATCAAAAATGGAAGTCAATGGGCCAATGCAAATTACCTGGAGAAGTAGAAGGCAACTTAACAATTGGCATGAAAAGCTTTTTCAATGGAATAAAGAGTCTTATCAGTTGGACTGAAAAAATCCTGAGGTTACAAATAAAACGCTCTATAACTTTTACTGCATTTGTAAACGCTGGATAACGATTGTTATTCTCCTACTTCATCTGCTGAACTTCGTCAGTTTACTTTTTTTGAAGCTAATAAACGTTTTTCAATTAATATTAAGCGCTTAGAGTCAGTAGAGTTTTTCGTAAGGAACCTCCATCTTCTACTTTGAAATATGCTCTTCTTGTTGTTTTCTGCTACTGTTTAAGCTTGAATTGTGCCACTGCTGCGGTTTGATGCGATTTGCCGTGGGGTTTCTCCCATGAAACACACACAAAAACTGAATGCATATCCGGCGTTTTCACATATGGTAACCACAGGATAATTGAACCGCAAATGATGTGGATGGTGCCGTCTACCTATGTGAGTAGGCGTTTTCGCAGCCTGAAATCCTATTCCTCGGGGCTATAATTATACCCTTGCAGAGGTTATTATAATTTTGGTCAAAAGTGTGCAACGCAGTGAAGGAGACATCTCCGACCCTATAAAGTATATATATTCTTGATCAGGATCACCTCCTGAGTCGATATGAGCATGTCCGTCTGTCCGTCTGTCCGTCTGTCCGTCTGTCTGTCTGTCTGTCGGTTTCTACGCAAACTAGTCTCTCAGTTTTGGAGCTATCGAGTTGAAACTTTGCACACACCCTTCTTTCCTTTGCAGGTAGTATATAAGTCGGAACGGCCGGGATCGGTCGACTATATCCTATAGCTGCCATATAACTGATTGATCGGAAATGCCATAACTTTGGTGTTTTTTAAGTTGGAGGGTTGGGACTTTCCACACATGTTATATTTGACCAAAATATCTTATATACAAAATTTCATAAGGATCGGCCGACTATATCCTATAGCTGTCATAGAACGATCGAAATTGGCATAACTTTGGTGTTTTTTAAGTTAGAAAGATGTGACTTGGTACAGATCACTGTTTGGGCAAAATAATTCGATATGCTAAATTTCATAAGGATCGGCCGCCTATATACGATATGCTATATATCTAATAATATAAGATGCGTGGCGCCACCTAGCGGACTGCGACTGAACTGCAAGGGTATATCAACTTCGGCTCCGCCCGAAGTTAGCTTTCCTTTCTTGTTTTAATTATTATTTAAGGTAGACTGGGACTCGCAAATTAAAGCGTTTTGAAGAAGGTGCAAACTGTTAAACAAAAAGGCAAGGCTTTTGATTGAGTGTGGAGTGTGACAATATTTGGATTGCGTTTTAAATACACTCACCTGGCAAACTGGCTAAATAAACAGCGGCAATGACGAGAAGTCGTCGCAGTTTAATCGCTGACCGTTGCATTCTGTTTTATTGTATTGCCCGCAATTGTATTTGTTTATTGAAAAATCAGTTAATAATTGAACAGCACGCCGTACTTCAAATACGATTTAATGTCATACGCGATCAATATCCGTTTTGCAGACCGCAAAAATCAATTTTTGTATTCCCTAACTCGTTCTGTTGTCTCTTTGTTTTTTGGTTGCTCCGTATGTGCAATTTCCTTTTATTTTCGCCACTTGATTGGTTTTTTCTTTTGACTCTGTTTTGCGGTTGCACTTAATGCATTTTTTACATTCCACCAATGGGATGTCCTTGCCTCCTCCGGTTTGCAGTCAGCCACAATTAGCAATCTGCAGAGTGAGTCGCATTGGTATTCGGATTTTGGCTCCAGCTGCATGACCCACTGCCATGCATGTCGAATTGTGTAAATAGGGTCGGGTTAGCTGCAATTCTTATTGAACTCGATTTGGCTATTTGCATTTTTCATATCCCTTCTACCTTTTTTGCATATTCATTTCCGGCTTTCCTCAATTCCTCCACTTGGCTGCTCTGTGTATTTTATGTGATTTCACTTTTCTCCCACTCTTCCTGTATATTTTTGGGCAAAGACTGAACTAGTTTTGTGTTCCGATTCAATCTGAAAATTAAATAAGGTATAAGGGAAAATATAGATTAGTATAAAATAGTTTAGTGGAGACATGGGAATTTTCGAAAGAGTTTTTAAGTAACTGTTTAAATTACTTATAAGACCAAGAAAAAGTCGATGAGCATTAACAGATCTCATGGCTTTTTATGTGACACTTTTCCGATTGGAGGTGTCATCGTCAAATTCAATATCCCCGCCAAGATTTACCGCCCTGGAGCCAAAGAATCGCCTGAGAGTGAATCATTGATGGACACTTTAAGCTGCAACGACTCCGGAGCGCTGATTTTGGCAGCGTGGGGGTGGAAGCAAAACACAAGCTCAGTGCATTTTCCAACTGATTTGAAAATCCAAATGTTGCCCATTAGCAAACCAAATACGCACAGCCCTAACGCAAGGGGCGGGAGACTTTGGAGCCACCGGAAGTGAAAGCCGACTGACTTTACATGGGAAATTGGCACAAGCCAAGCCATGAAATTGTACAACACGATTTTCACATTCCGTACACGACACCATTCCGACCGCTACGGCGGGGACAGTGGCGCACATGTGTATAAGGCACCCGGGTGGTAGCCTACTTTACATGCCTGCGATTCGATTTGCCGACGTTGGTGCATGGGTAAAATTCACTTATGGAAATCGAAGATTTTCGCAGTGAGTTTCTGTCTGCTCTTGCGTTCTTTACCCCACTTCCTAACACTTTTTTGGGTGTTGGTTGGGAGCAACGTAACGAAAACTAAACTGATATGAAGTATCAGCATTCAGTATTCAATGTAAATCCTTTAAGCTGAAAATGCGCTTGAAAGGAACCCAGGACCCCTCTTCGCACATTGTTGACTGACTGACAGCTTGACTGCGCCTCTGATTGGAGGTTCTGTCTCATAAAGAGACATCCTCGACGGGAAAGCGAAAAGCGGTGGGTGTTCCCATCCCATTCAAGTCAAGTTATGTGTGTTAAAGTCGAAGAGGTTCAACCGGGTAGTCATTTCCAAGAGTCTCCATGGGAATCAAGGAACAGAATATTTTTCGCTAAGCCGCCATTATTTACGATATGTTGGAAAGCGCTGTATTTGAAAAGCATTGTGGCAAAATGTAGTGATTAAATAAATTCCATCTTTATTAAAATAATGTTTTTAAAAATTAAGAGTAACCTGATCACTAAAAACACACAAGCACAATAGCAAAAAAAGCAATATTTTGAAGATCCGTCATATTTGTATGCCCCAACACAGGTCACATATAAACACTTCACACTGATACAACATAAAATACATTTAAAAATATCGTAAAAAATAATAAACCAAAACACTTCAAGTACACACCGTTCCTCAATGATTCTGCCATACACCCAGATAGGCAATGCCAGCAAGCTATCGATGTACATCAAGTTGGATGAAGAGGGGTCACAACAGTGCGAGAACATGGAGGAGTCGGTCATCGAATCCGCCTCCGGACCTGATCCACACATAGGCCCAGCATGGCGGATCCACTTCGCCCTCCTGGAGTACAAGCAGTTCAAGGCGGCCAGGACAATTCAACGGTTCATCCGGGGCTTTCTCACCCGCAAAAAAGTTATAAGAGAGAACGAGGCTGCTACCATGATCGCCAAATGGTGGCGAGGCTACAAGGTAGATGTACTTTTTGGAAGTATCAGGAAAAAAAAACGTAGTACTTGGTCTTACTTTCTCCATTTCCCAGGTCCGCATCGATTTCTTCGAGACAGTTCAGAATCTTCTGCAAGAACGGGTAATGAAGTTTTATAATGAGAAGGCTCAAATGATTCAAGCCAGTTTCCGAGGCTGGAAAACGCGCCAGTACCTCCACGATTTCCAGGGAATGAAGGTGCTACGACTACAGTACGCCGAGGATCTTCTTAGTCAACTGGCAAGGAGTCTGTGGAAAATAAAGCATGAACACAAGCTGCCTGGAGTTTATTCACTGCGCGAGTCAGCGTATGTTTAACAAATAATAGTTCTTTAGAGCTTCTGAGTGCATAGACTAAAATTTAAATGGATCGTTTCAGCCTTCTGAGCCGTATTGAGGACTTGTCATGGTCCTTCGGCTTCCGCTTCCACAATGGTCGAGTGCGAGCGGCCATCGCCGCGAAGAGGTCTTATATCAACGACAAGCGCCAAGAGTTCAGATCTGCGCAAAGATACTTCAAATCACCATATCCGGGTCCGGACGCAGAGGCCATAATATTTGGGGAGGGCGTGGTAAACAAGAATATTTGTACTGCCGGACAGCGCACCTTCATGGTGTATGACAACTCCTTCAGGGACCGGCACATTAGAAAGATTTACGAGAAGTTCGCAGCCAGTAAGTCCCGTATTTAATCGCTTTGAGAAAAATAAACGTAACTTTTCGTGGCTTTAGGGCGGCGGAACAGCATGCAGGCAAATCAGGAGAACATTCGGGCCTTGTTCTGTAGGGACTTGGTCAGGCGAATGATCAAAAAGCGTTTAGTAGCACGGAATGCAGAGAAAATAACAATGCGGCAGTTTCTGGATGATCTCTTAGCAAAATCCAGAGAATAAAATTGCGATGGCTCCCTAACTGACGGAGGATGGCTCACGTCTCTAAGGCTCCATAGTTCTGGACGAACATTTGCCTTGGTGGATGGGCGACCAGAACTAGAGACCCTGGTGGGTCTTCCATTTTAAATTTCGTTCACTGTATTTCCACAACGCTACCCACAACGCATATATGTATTAAAATATTCATGAATCTGGTATGGTATTTGGATTTTATAGGTGAGTTGAAAGTTAGTGATCTGTGTGATTTATTACGACAAGAAAATATGAGGAGGGAAATTCTTTCACTTACATATAGAAGTCTAAATAAAAACGTCTTCCGTGCAGATACGAGCTCCCCTTGACCATTAAAATGCCCCTAGACACTAACAGACATTCTCCATAGCCATCAGTCACAAAATTTCACAAATTCCTCGACATAAAACAGACTCTGCCCCGCAAGAGCGTCCTCTGAAAAGCTTAAATTTTTTTTAATGTCAAGGCAACAAAAATTGAGGAAAACGAATTCCAGTTTCTTTTGTGCGAGTGCGTTTTTAGCAGCTCACAATTTATTTGCAAACATTTATTATAGTTACTTTTGTTTTATTCGCCTTGAGTACTTTCGCTTGCGGAAATGTAGGGGTCACTTTTTATGCCGCATTGTTTTACGGTCGCGTTGTGGCTTGGTAATGAAATGCCCCGTCATAAAGATGGCGGGCCAAGGCTGATAAGGCCGGCAGAGGGCGGGGACTCTAAAGGACTTCAAGCTGGAGGACAAATTAGTTTAAAGATAAGTGGGTTACACAATTTCGTGTTGCATACTTTGTGGCATTAAGTGGCTGTCTTGATTAGTCCGTCGAGATGGCAAACACAATCAAGCATCAGCACCAGACTGCACGTGAAAATGTTTAACAGCTGTCGAAGGAAGAAAGGATAGGGTGGAGCGCCCAGGCGGAGGAGGCGGCGGTGGAGGATTAAAGGTAAATAGCGTGAAGCCACTCCTCATGGGAATTGCAGGCGGGCTTAAAGGCATCTCCGCAATGCTCCTTTGGCCAAGTGCACAGTAAATACCAAAGCAATTTCCACTGCAAAATTGACAAGCACCAAACCGCAACACGAGCCCGAGGTGCTGAAGTGGATTGGCTCCAACTGAGATGGCCACGGTGCTGCTCCTGCCAGTAACTTCTACCTTCGGGCTCTCACAATCTAAGCTGAGCCGCAAGCACAAATGAATTTTTCCTTCTGCTCTTCGTCTTCTTCGAACTCCGTCTGTTTATTTGCCTTTTTAGCCATTTTTGTTGGCCTTTACACACGAATGCAATTAAGCCGACTGAACTGAGCCCATAACCCACAACAAACTGTATTTAAAAAAATCAAAGGTTTACGGGATTTCTATTTACCACTCGATGGAATCAACAGCTTCTGTCCAGCTTTGTATTAGAAGGTTGATACCTCTTAGCTCTTTCTTTAAATATGTAGCTAAGACCATCTAAGGGATGGCACCTAAGTATATCTTTTGAGTTCTTATTTTGTAAATCCTTTTTTTAAATTTTATTTGGATATTGAGGAACAATTTTCAATGAACACAAAAACAAAACGTTTATGGTTAAAGCATGTGCACATGACTTAACAATTTTCTATAATGATCACATCAGCTTCCATCAACGTACTAATCGTACTTAAACTCTTAGGAACCCTAAAATTTCATTCACATAAGTATTTTGCTGCCAAACTGACCATTAAACGAACGCACAAAGGATTCCAATTAGAGGTCGAAGCGAGCGGCCAAGGCAAGCCAGAAAACCTCGAACCATTTCCTTAACCCTAATCTTAATTATGCAAAAAACGAGGCCATGTGCGAAAACTAACAGAAATGGACCAAATGGGTAACCCAATTCGACAATAAACTAACACCAAACGGCTCGGCCTGAGAGCTACCAAGTGCTTGGGTCATCAAAATGTGTCAGGCCGGTCGATCCATGCAAATTTCAAACTTAATCATGGGACATAATATTGCGAATGCCCGGACCGGCCAAGAGGGGGTCATCCAGCCAGCCGGCCATCCCAGCCAAGTGACCCTGCGAAATGTCCGTTTATCAAATGGCCAGCACAACAACAGCTGTTCGCTTTGAAATAGTTTTCACCCCACCCGCTTTCCTCTCCCATGGCTGTCAAATGAGATTAAAATAAGCTCTTCCGTCAATCGACATCGACTTGGACTGCTGCTCGATGCTCGTATATATTTCCCACATGACAATAGCCGACCCTTCGACCAACGCCGCCCCTCAGCTCCTTACCCCAGATCCTCTCGCAATATAATGGGCCAAGCGAATTTATAGCAATTGTGCACTAAAAGGGTTTTATCCACGCACAACAGCTTGACCAATAAAGCAACTAAGCGCATTTGTGCACCACTTCACAAAGAGGGGAAAGGATACTGGGTTCGTGCCTTATACATAGGGTTCGAATGAGAGAACGAAAGGGTTGGCGAGGGGCAGGACATGAGCTTTGAGCGCCAGTTTATTGCCAAATTGAGTTCTCGGCCGAAAGGGAACGCGACAAAGCTTTGAGTATGGCGAACGTTGTCAACAACAGCTGCACAATTGAGATAAACTTCAATTTTCGTAAATTGTTTTGTTTATTGAAAAATCTGCGACATGTGAAGACTCTCCATGTGTGTGAGTTTGCGAGCTTGCAAGAGTGTGTGTCACATTAAGCGCTCTGAATTTTAATTCAATTTAACTTTAGTTTCAGTTTTGCAGCTTTCGAATGGTGGGGACAGCAATTTATTGGCACATTTTATTTTACGAATTTATTGGATTTGGTTGGGAGAGACCAAAACTGAACATTCATGCATTTAATGTTGAATTCGTGGCAACTGGCAGCTGCGCAAATTTGAATTCTCTGCTAAATATCAGTAAACTATAAGTGGTCTAAATGGATTTCAAAGAACTTACGGCACTATCTCAGGTACCCTTAACAGTATTTGTTGAAAATTGTGCTCATATTATAAATTATCTCTTCCATTCTTGGAGTAATATGGCGTATTTTATACCAGGGATCCCCAAGGCTACTTATCAGCATTGAGTAATGTGGCGTATTTTATACCAGGGATCCCCAAGGCTACTTATCAGCATTGCTCTAATATGTAACCCTTTTGAGTGCGTTAAGTGGTGGTGTCACTCATGCATATTGCTATGTTCGATTTCAAGGGATCTATCATAAACTACATAATGTATTATTTTCCCGTGTGGGAAACTCTAACTTTACAATTATACTATCTGATATGTTTAACGCTTAAACATGGGGACCTCATGATAGCCTTTTATTTTCTAATAATTTAAGTGTTTTCATTAGAAATCCAATGATTGCCAAATTATGTCCAATCAATAAAGACACAAATCATTTTATTCTAACCATATATAACCATAATTATTGGCATATTGCCAATAATTTTCAAAGAGTTAGTCATGATATCACAGACAAATACCTGTGATCTGATTTTTCATATATTCCGTAGCATTGAATAGTCATAGCCAGTATTTGTTTCGATTTATGTTTTGGGTATGGAAATTACCGTGTGTACTTCATAAGTACTTTTTCGAGGGGCCGCATGAACCTTTCCTCCCAAGTCTTTCTATCTGCCAGGGCTCCCTTTGGCACTCAAGACAACAAAGCGTACATAGATCGAACTTTTCTCCTCTCGAGCCAAAGACCTCCAAAAATATACATTTCTCTTATCGGAATCCCCAAAGGTCTACCTAAGCTGCACACACAGTCACTTGGAGAGGCCAGACACAATATCCCGATGCCTTATCCAATCCCTTCCCATCTTCTCGCATTCACGTACTCGCATTTCCCAGTGGAAAGCGATGCCAGTGCCAGTGTGTGCTCAAATTATGCGCATGCCGTTGATATTTTTCTTTTTTTGGCTCAGCACGATTTTCAATTCAAATGTTTTCTTTTCTGGGATTCGATTTCGCCGGCAGAAGGTGAAAGATGCGGTTACATGGGCGTGGCAGGCGAAAAACTTTTCGCATAAAATAAGGCAAGATAAATTGTTAATGCGTCTGTGGGGAAGCGATTAGCGGTAAATGTGCCGAGTTTATGTTCCAGTTCGTTTTGAAACTCGCCATCCCGCTCCAAGGCTGAGCTATTTAAATATTATTTTGGTAACGAAGTTTCAGTGCCAGTGCTTAAAGGAAAACGGGATTGTAGAAACGGCCAATGGGAAACGACAAACGGGAAGCGGGGAACGGGGAACGGAAAAACTTCCGGCCAGATGCATTGCGGAAATATTTTCCAAATCGACTGCAGCACACACAAGTAATGTATGTCTGACTAGCAAAAAATAAGAAATCCAACAAGCAGACGACAAAAGGTAAGTTGGCTCAGTGGAAGCTAAACTCTCGTTGCCATTGGCAATTTATTTTCAGCAGCCGGGCAATCTAGCTCTGGGATTTTGTCCTTAGCCAGGCAACTCTTCCTTTCCAGGATGCGAAGGCACTCGAGAACGCATTCAGGTGGGCAATTGGCAAATGCAACAGCCACTGCAGGCCATGATAAATCGTTATTTATAATTTGTATTGTAAACGAAGAAATTTGTATTTTATTTTCTGAGTGGAAGTCTGGGCAGAAAGGGTAAAAGTCAGAAGCTTATCGATGCGGAAGAGGCTAAGGATTAAAACAGTTTATTAAAATTTTAAACTCAATTATAGTTTTTTTTTGTCGGGTAATCGTTTTTCCGCCATCACTAATTTACACGGTTTGTTGGCTTGACGTGAAAAGTATATTTGTAACTTTTATTTTAGTTATAATTAAATATTTGCCAAAACACACGGGAGTGCTCAGGGCTCCCTCTAATGATTAATTTAGCTCTCAAAGTTTTGTTTGGTTATGCTTTGCAACTATTTCCATATTGAATTTTGCAATTTTTCGGTAGCTGGCTAATGGAAAATACCTCCTAATGAATGCCTCGCTTATACACAGATGCAACCGACTGGAGTTGAAAGCCAGCTTCATCTGTCCCGGCCAAAAAGGACACTCGGGCATAAATAAACGCCGCCTGTCGGGTACTGAGTGCCAGTGACAAGTTTTTGCGGAGCCGCCAGGAGCAGCTAAGCAGTGCGATCCAGGACTAAGGACGAAGCCAACTAGGCGACCGAGGTCAAAATTTTCCCTCCAGCTTCCCCCTCGGACATATTGCGCATTCTGCTGCCGCGACTGCCACAGTTGCTCACTTTTCAACGCTCCACCGAATCCTTGAGTGATGCAAGCCAACCGACCTACCCAAGCCCCCCGCCTTCCAGGTGCCACTGCAAAATTACCTGACCAAAGTTGCGTAACGAATCAGGTGTAAAAGCAGACCCGGGCAGACAAAGAGAAGTAGCCTCCGCCACTCGACTGACAGATATTATTATTCATGTTCCACCGCTGGGCGAACTTGCTTCAGTGGCCCAAATATGCATCCGACATGAAGTGCAATTGCCAACATAAATAAAAGTTTAAAAACTTTCTCAAATAGAATCTCCAGGGCAGGCCAGCGCATTTAAATTTTTGATTTAAAGACTCAAATGATGGTTATTAGTTGAATAGTTTCATGAAATTGAAGGCATTCTCTCATAGCTGTTATTCTCTAAAAGCTTTATACAAAAATATGTATAATCTTTTTTGCAATATTTTAAATTTGCCGAAATGCTGCTTTCCTGTGATGGCCTAAGAAATACTCAAAGGAACCGCGCACAATTTATGGTATGCCACTTTCCAAAGTAATACTTCCGAAATCCGCCTCTAACTCATACTTATTGATTTAAAGTTTGGAAACTATTTGAGCGCAGAACTTAAAGCCATAGAGGGGGTTGGGGACTGGAGGCTGACCCAGAACCATTGTGCTACTATTGCCGAGGCGGCAATCAAATAAATCACAAGTCCTGTGTCTAATTAAACTTAAGCTGTGCGACCCTTAACACTTGAGCTCGGCCCCTTGTCCTTGCGCAGTGCCACTCATTTGCATAAGGAGCGCGTTTGCTGCCTACCCGGCAAAAGATCAACCAGGGAGCCATTTCCAGCCGCTTCTTCGTACCACGCCACCCCCTTCCTTGCTAGAATGTGTCTATGCATATGAGAGAAACTTTGTCCTCGTCGTCCTGTGCCTCCAACAAGCAATAGTGTGTCACGCCCGCGCTTTGTGTCATGTGTGCCAATTAAAGTCGCGTCACACCCCCTGACGCCTCAAAAAGGATTTCAAGACACAAAGGAGATATACTTCGAAAGCGGAAAGTCGAATCTGAAATGTTCTCTAATGGAACGCTATTATTGTCTGTTATGTGTTGCATCAAAATGTAATTAACTTTCATTAAATGAAGCCTCATTTAGAGTGGCTAGAGTAGCTTCCTATAATTTTTTCTAGGCGAAGATCTCCCTAATGCTCCATTGATATGCTTTCCAAAATAGCTCATTTTTGGCCACAACTAACTATACATCCACCTCGAGAAAGCATAAAGCTCCTGGTCGTATTCCCGGTACAAAGGGTATGAGAAAG
The DNA here is from genome assembly GCF_017639315.1 of Drosophila ananassae. Classification (NCBI taxonomy): domain Eukaryota; kingdom Metazoa; phylum Arthropoda; class Insecta; order Diptera; family Drosophilidae; genus Drosophila; species Drosophila ananassae. Next base: position 28,350,814 of record NC_057930.1, read on the forward strand.
CCAAGTGGCTTTCTTAGCCTCTCTTCCCCTCCAATGGTCGACGGTCTTGGATCCTTGCTGGTAGCTCGTTGTGCGCATTATTAGCTGTCGTTTATTTTACCCAGGCAGCCGCCAAAAGGAGGCTGGCTGCAAGGACCTCGAGTCGGGACCCCCAGCTGCTTTTGATGGGACTGCCACGGGGTCGGTGGGTCGAGGAGTCTGGAGCACAACAAATTTCAGTTGTCGTCGTCATCGTCGCTCACTGGCTCGTTGAGCTCCTTGTGCTGTGCTACATATGCCAGGTCCTGCATCCTGGGGCTGCTTATCTTTGTACACTTAAAGTCATTAGCCAACTCGGCTTTAAGAAGTTGCTTTCGGGAAAATCAATGCCGCCTCTCCGTGGACCCGATGGGAGGAATGGGGAAAATTGCAACGCTGTCAGGTTAAGAGCCTGCCAGACATCGCAAAAGAAATTATAAAATGAAAACAAAGTGCAAATATTTTTCTAATGTCTGACAGCAGCTGTTAAATGCTACGGAAAATCCCGACAAAGAAAACCCAGCTAGGAGGTACTGAGGGAATGGGATTTCAGCGAGGGGCCAGGACACTAATGAACTATGAAAACAGAAGACGACAAACAAAAACAAAACGAAAGTGACAAAAAACTTTCTTTCAAGGAGAAGGTAACCCATGTTCTACAGTGGGCCAATGAGATATATATTTTTACTAAATTATCTCAAATATTTTTTTATAAATGAAACATAATAAAAATGCACTCTGAATTTTCCGTTAAATTATCCTTAAATATTTTAAAATGCCCATATCGGGAAAAGGTTTTCAACTACTCTTCCACGGTATTGAATAATTAATGTGAAAAGAAAAACAGCTCGGAAGGAAAGCAAAGAAAAAAACAGCAACGAAAGCAACAAGCAATAGCTTTTGGATTAGAAAAAATAGAGCAATATCCAAGTGCCGGACTTGTGGCATCCACTCAGCGATGCAGTCGCCACCGAGGAAGCGGAAGTGGGTGGCTCGCGGGCTGTGGCAGGACTCCTTTGGTCGGTGGCCACAAGATGGCGCTGTGCATTTACTTTTCTCCAGCTTGACAGCGCTCGAAATGAGACAAGTGGCAACAGCACCCACAGCGGAAAATGCAGACAATGGTGGCGGGACAGGGGCCGGGGTGCGCAGGCGGGAGCCACGACAAAATGCTAATGCAAAAAAAGTCAAGGGAGAAGGTCGAGCTGAGGGGGCAAAAAAAAGGTGAGATGCAATAGGTCTGTTGCCTGGCAGCTTGATTCCTACGGTTTGGTTTTGCTCTATTTGGTAATTTATGTGGCGACATTTTCCACCACCACCGCCACCGCACCATCGCTACTACTACCACCGCTTCCACTTCCCAATCGCAGTCCCATTTTCCTCGAGAACTGAAGTTGTTTTTGGTGGGGCAACCGCAAGGAATGGAACGAAACGAAAGCTGACGGAAAGCATTTTTGCGACAAGCGCACAAGTTTCACGCTTCAATGTGCAACCGAATGGCAAACGTATGGAAGCGCAGGGGGGCGTGGCAATATACCCAACAGATGACTGACCTGCTGTTGGTTGGTGGCAAGTGAGTTAGAAAATTAAAATCACAATATGTTTGGAATTTGTTTCTATTTTTAAGTCCTTATGTACATATGTATGTAAGGACTTCAATCTTTCTCTTGACAGATTGGCAGCTATTTAGATCATAGACTGAAAGGAAAAAAGGGGTACTGCACTGGGAAACTATGTTTAGGGATCTTGAAATTATACCACCAAAATAAAATAACAGTTTTGTGTGTATTTTTTTTGTACCTGAGAGGAAATAACTTTTTCGTTGGCGACATTTTCTTTAAGTTTTTGCGGGCCGCCGCCCGTCGGCTGCCTCTGTTGTTATTATTATTCAGTTACTCTGTTTATACAGGCAAGTTATTCATACATTCATGAATATACATACCCGTATAAAGCACGTATCTCCCTTTGGCGCTGCCCCACACAGGGCGAGCATTTGCATAAACACCAACGAACAACAAAAATAACCAGCCACGGGTGTCCCAGTAAGCTCGCCAAGTAGTAAGCGGGTAGAACATCCGCAGATAGCGCGATGTGATGCGGCTGGGCTCACTTTTAAATTTCTACTGTATGCAATACCAACCACAAATAAGCACAGAAAAAAATACCTGGGAACTTTAAAGTACCTTCAAACTGCTAAAGTCTTATGTATAGTCCCATCAGTTAGCTTAAATAGTCTTCTAACGAAACATACGAGCTACTGAGCTCCATTCTATTTCTTAGAAATATAGGTGTATATATTCTCAGTGTATCGAAGTATTTTCTTTTGCAACTTCATAGACCTCCGCATATTTATATATGTCCGCCAACTTATATTTTTGCAATCCTTCGAGTCGTATGCATGTTTATAAAATTGTCTAAATTCCCACAAGTTGATTTAAACTTTCTTCGCTTCTATATGCTCTTGTATGTTTGTTCGTGCTTATATATATTTTTCATACCAAAAAAATTGCTTTTGTTAGTTGGATGCCCGGCGGTGCAGCTCAGGACTCTAATGCAAGTATCTCTTTCGGGCTTTCTTCTTGTTTTCAAAACCCACATCGCGTATACGTTACGTTTTTGCACAAACTAACTTGTTATTGTTGCTAGAGTACAGCACAGACAAGCGGAAGTATCGTGCATTGTATTGTTGTTATTTTCACGGTGTCCTTTTGAGGTTTGTCGCTGTAGAAAATGCCACAAATTCACTCAGATATTGAAATCTGAACCGTGGCTGGGAAAACCATCGGGTTATGTGTGCACTTGTACATATTGTTAAAATTCGGTGCCTGCTCGTTTGGATATGAGATAAGGCAGAAGCGAAGAAGTGCCACAAAATTCTGCCATTGAAAGCGAAAGTTTGAGAAGATGTGTTATGGTGTAGTGGCAAGATACCTCGGTGGGATATTTGGGGAAAGACTGTGGAAGTTTAGGAACATGAATTTTTGAAACAATTGTGAAACAATTGTGTCCTTTTTTCTACTCTGAAGAGTGTCTTGTGAGTTATATTAAAAAACAAAGACAATATTCATAGTACCCCGTTCCTTAATTATAATATGTTTATATTTAAATATTTATGTATAAAAAAAATGTGTAACTTAAATATTTGAAGTACCTGGTGTATGTGTCGTATGAGTGATGTGTACTAAGAATTACCCATACGACCTGTATGCCATGTTATGACTGGTATTGTTCAATGGCAAAATTGAATGTCCTGAATGGTAGAATGTCTTAGCTTAGCAGGTAACTATTAGTGGCGAAGCATTGAGTTGCCGTGAGAAATATTACACAGCTGTACATAATTCTCATCGGCTTATCTTCGCCATGAGACACTTGGCCCACTTACCCACTTGTACTGACTTGATCCACCTAATCTACTTTCCTACATCTGTTTATAATTTCAGCAAAGAACCTTTAGGCCTCTTTGGCATTGCACTTGACTGAACTTTCGCCCGCCAGCACTGACATTCGCACTGTCATCCACTCACCCGCACACCCATTGACACACTCGCATTCACACCCATACTCACGCTGGTATTCATGGCAGGGTTCCGTCAGCCGCTTTAACCAGCTAACCACTTGACTCAAGTGTTTGCTCACTTTGTGGGCTGCTCGCCCTGTCTATCTCCCACTTCCTCGCCAAAAAAACCTTTCACCACGCTCCCTACCCACTCGCCCTGCAGTCTTCTTAGTTACCGTTTCTGTTTGCGGTTGCTCTTTTTTCGCATATGCTTTGACACGCCCCCTTTGCGCCCACATGTTTTTGTTTTCTAGCGATTTTTCCAGTCCTTCCACTTTTTTCTTTGTTTTCAGCATTACCCCTTGGAATTCCCCATTGTCTGCCGGCTTTCATTCACTTTATTTGTACTCGTGCATCATAAGGGTTTAATGGATTTGCTGCTGGCCTAGAAGAAAAGTTCCCCAGCTCAGCCTTCAGTTTTGCATCATTTGCCCACTTTTCACACGCCCCTTGTGGGTATGGGCCTACGCAATGATTATCATATTACGGCCATTGGTTTTGCTGAAGGAGCAACGCCCATTCTCACAGCACTTCTTTTTATGACTTTATTTTCACCTCCCTTTCTGGGCCGGCAGTTAATACATTTTTATAGACTTGCCAAACTACTTAACCGCCCCCCGCCAGGCGAGTCTCACCATTAGCTTTTCGCGTGCTTTGTCATTGCCGTTAATAGACTTACTTTACCGGTTTCTCTGCGAGGAATGGAGAGAGGGTAAGGGGCGGTGACAGACCATTAAAGCCAACTGCCCATCTGCGGCTCAGGTGATGCGAGAGCCTCGCAACGACTTGGGCAGACGAAAATTTGTCAACACTGCGTATGCGTAATACGCATATAAAACTTCCTTTCTGTGGGTATGGCTAAAGGCGAAAAAAATATATACAACGACATTGTTGGAGCCCTTGGGCTCGTTTAGCAATTTTCTGATCCATTTAATACTTAGCCTTAAATAGGAAAGTCAATTAATAAATATTTCGCTTGATTATTCACCATGGAAATTTGATATTTTTAGCAGTTATCTTTAAAGGCCTCCATTTTATTAAGACTTTATTAATAACTCCGAGTAATTTCATAAAAAAAAATATGTCATTTGGAACTTTTAAATTTCTGCGCTATGAACTTATGACAATGCAAGATAGGAGCATGTGCAAAATAAATTCGTCCAGCTACCCAGTTGTGGCACCATTTCTTTGCAATCTATTTGCCAGCGGATTGTGTTTACATTTTCCAACATTTGGCAGACTTCAGATGCAGCAGGCAGCTGGCAGCATGGGAAAACAACAATGGACATGACTAGCTCTGGATGTCGTAGTCTGAAGCTGTCTTTAACACACATCAAAGGCATTATTAACACCGCATACGCAAGTAGGGATTCTAAATGATGCCTTGAAGCAGGCTCAGGGGCCAAAAACCTAAAACATGTGTCGTTGGCCTTGTTTGGCTATGGGAGTGTGTGTCTGTGACACTGTACGTGTGTGTGCCTATGTAAGTGGCTGTATGTGTGAGCGTATTTATGAGCCATTGTATATAGGTGGAAAGCATGGCCGCATTACATACACACATAAACTGCTTTTGGCGTGCATTAAGTGGTCTTAACTTTCAGCACAAGGACATGTTTCCTGTGGTCTTTAAAATTATTTCCTCTTCCTCTCGACCGTTCCTTTAAAAAGACGGATAGTGTAACTACGTCTGTAAAGCCAATAAAATTTATATTGGCTTGCAAGGAACCTTTAATTTTGGGCAGAGTCAACTGAACACCTGATTTAAGTATTTTTCAAGCTTAGCATGTCTATTAAGCCCCTCCAGATGCCCAATTCGGGTATCCTTCAATTTTTTTATCAGCGCTCACCGTTCTCACCCCAACTACTTGGTTCAACAAATCCACCTATTTGGCTTGTCTGAGGGGCATCACGAAATTTACAACTGCCAATTTGGGAGTCAGACCTCGTCTGACCCTTTTTTCCCCCGTATGTATCTCTCATCAATAAACCAATAAAATATGCTACAAAAAAATGGAAGCAGAAAAAACCAGCAATCGGAGTTTTATATCGACGTTGTATGTGCGATCCATACAAATACATGTGAGGGAATTTTTACCCGGGTCTTGACCGCTAACGGCTAATATCAGGCTTCCAACTATCATGTTTTGGTGTACCAATTAAAACTTATGACGACGAGGTGTGCTGCGTTTTTGAGTTTCCGCAATTAACGTCGCCTAATATATTCAAGGTAAGATGACAGTGACGGCAACTTGGAAGCTTGATAGATTGAAATTTGAGCCAGAACAGGAGCTGCATCACGTCTCTCCAGTTTGCCCTGTCACTTTTCTCCGCTCTCCCCATTTCCCCGTCGCGGCTCCTCAATGTCGTTGCCACACTTCAAAGTTCGCGTTGTCGCCAAGTTCGGCGAGTAATGAAAGCTGCGTGCCTTCCGTCAGAATTTGCGGTGAAGGCCGGGGGAAAGGACGAGGACGTGACGGCATTACGGCGCAAGGCTGTTGCATTCAAATTAAATAGCATTTTGATGAATATTGATTGATTGCCTTTGCCTTGGGGCAAATTAGAAGCGCAAACCACATTGGCAAAGTTTTTATTTGCGCGCCGCAGGCGAAAGAGCGAAAGTTCAACCTTGAGGCTTCTAGGGGGCGGATTCGGATTGAAATAATTTGCAATTTCAATTGATTTCAAAGCGCTTTATTTAATTGGGTATTCGGTTTATTGGAGTATACTAGAAACCTTAAACCCCCAGTTGTATAGATAGGTATTATAACAAAGTTAAACACCAGCATATATTTTTTTTTAAATCATTATAACAAGAAAGTTGCATTTTTTTAATTACCATAAAATTATTGCTCAACTCATGACGACGTCATTACTGCCGAAAAACTTCCCGTCTGCGAAACCAAATTTACGTTAAAGCATTTTAACTATGGAAGCTACAATGTTTTCTGGCTTTGCACTATTCAAGCAGTGGAGCAGGGAGGAGCCTCCATGCAAAGCAACGTCCTTTGCCAGGACACAATGCCAGCAGCAACCGGAAATGAGTAAACAAGCGTCAAATAGTGAAAACAGCGGACTCAAGAACAATGCAATACACCAAAGTCCTTGCAACAGCACCCATTCTGCACTCACTCCTTTGGTCCTTTTTTGTGCCTCACTACGAAAATACAAATAAATGAAACATTAAACGAGACAAGGATGCAGCGCCAAGGGGCCTCGGCCGGGACTCGAAAGGGTCGGAGTGGAAAAGAGGAAGGCGCTGCATAAGGACGAAAAATGAGCGCCGAAGGCAACAACCGGATATTCTGGAACTTTATAAGGAGCTCCCCGGCAGGCACCGAAAAAAAGAACAACAAAACGCACCAGCAAGTACGGCGACGACAAGGACTGCGAAGTTTATTTTAACTTTTGATTTCCTCCTTGTGGAACACACACCGCCTCCGAAACAGGGATCTACCGGAGTGCATTGGCAAATGATTCCATTGAGTGGCAAAGTTGCACCATCGAGGGAGTATCGAGTGAGTCAGACCTGCATTAAAAATGAATTAAATTCCCGACTCAGCCAGAGGCAGCGTTGGAGGAAACTGCCTGAATTCAATTTATACCTGGCCCTTTGGATTTGTCGTTAAGGCGGTAGACTTAAAAAATTAAAAATATTCGATGTTACTGGAAAAATTAAATTAGTAACGAGAAGGGAATGTAATAAGGCTGTGTAGGCTGTACAAAATTGTCAGTCCCAAATATAAGACTATTCCAAATCGTTTATTCAGAATCAAACAAGCATCCAATCTACCAACATAAAAAAATTAAGCCCAAAACATCACATTATTTATATTCGATTTATATTCCGTTCTAGTTTTAAGTAAAAAGTGAATACATTTATTATGTTATTTTTTTAACAATAAAATGTTTAAGAATTTACCCAAAACCCCCATGATTCAATTGTTACATGCTCACTTAAACTATAAGTAGAATGGTATGGTTGCTTAAGAACTGCAAAGGGTCTCTTTATTGTCTATTATTTATTAGCTTAGCTTCAAAATTCCGGTCAGGATACAGTATTTATTGGAAACCCCAAATTTATGAGCTTGTTTCGAATAATAAAATTAATAAAGTGGATTTTAGGCCAAAAAATCCTTTGTTTTTATATTGGTTTTTATTTGTTCCAATGGCGATTAATGTGTTATTCGATTCCAGAAAAACATGCTTCCAGCTGGGAGAAATTTGTTACTTCCTACTTAAGCTTCGCCAGTTTAGATTGGATTGGTTACTTTCGTGGATGGTATTTGAGCAGGCGTTGACCGATGTGTCAGATCTGACCTATTACTGAATATAAATTCACTATTCAGTCAACAGAGAACATCACGACAGTCACTCCTGGATATTTAAACAAAAAAACACCTATAAGATGCAACGAATCGAATTTTCCGACATGTAAGATTAAAACATAAATTTGGTTTAGGTTTAATTTTTTCTTATCAAAGCTTGAGGAATGTGCCAGTCATAGTGGAGAGTGAATATGAAGCTTTTTGCGAAGAAGACAATGAATCTGAAGCCCACGTTATACCCAACAATCTGACTCGGTAGGTCTAATCTCGACAACTAAAGAGAGCATTAGCTAAGGGACTTATTGTGCAGCGCGGAAGGTCTCATCCTGGACTACAAGCAGTTCTTGGCAGCCCGAAGTATTCAACGCTTTGTCCGCGGCTGGCAGGTGCGCAGCTACATGGCAAAATTAGCCAGATCGGCAGTCATCGTACAGAAGTGGTGGCGAGGCTTTATGTGCAGAAGGAGACTGCCACCCGTTGCCGAGGAGAGGTTGCAGGAAGCTGTTTTGGCTTACTACAACCTATGTGCCGTTCGCATTCAGACCCTCTTCCGGGGCTGGTGGTCCCGGAAGCACATATTTGATCTGACCAGACTCAAGATCATGCAGCGGCTTGTCGCCGAGGACCTCATTCACTCGGTGGCCAAGGTACTACACACCACAAAAGGATCTGAAATGCTGCCGGGTGTCTACACGCTGCGAAATAACGAGTAATGTTTCTCGGTGATGTTTAAACATTTCTTAAAATTTTTCCTATTCTTTAGAAAATGCCTCAAATTCTCCGAACAGTTGTTGGTTACATTCGGCTATCGCTTCTACAATGCCCAAGCCTGCTACAAAACTCTTCTGCATTCCTCCTTAATTTCCGAACAACGACAGGCTTTTTTGAGATCTGCAAAATATACATACGTGCCTTATATGGGCTTTAATGATGGCGGCATTTGTAGTCGTCGACATTCATTTACCAAATCAATGAAAGCCAAGGATGGTGAACTGTTCGATATAATTCAGACATTTGTGTCCGGTCATCGGGCGATGGACTTGGGACACACTGGAAAGCGAGACCAAATGATTAGTATAATGAATGATGAAGCTGGTATATTTCTGAAGACAATTTTTCAACATCGATTTTAGTTTTTAACTTTCCCTATAGAAAAGAAAAAATATCGAGATTTCACTATGAAGAGAAAGAAGTTTTTAAAGCATGTCGTAGCAAGTATGCAGAAGTGGAGTGGCGATGGGGAAAAGATTCTTCCGAAAGCATTGTTCAAAAAGCCCTATAATATGCAAGCTCTTCTTGAAGCGGTTAAGGACAGTATTGTTGAAAGGTACGGCCCGTTGGACCATTGCATTTGTGGACCAAGCAAATCCATTTCTAGCATCGACAGAGTTTAATGCACTCGTCTGAAATTTGTATATTTCATATGCATCAGTTAAATATTTATATGTACATGCTTTGGCGGTACCCTTAAGATTCAAAAATAAATCAGCAATGCATTTAAGATTTTGTTTTTGTTTACTGGTTATATTTTATTTTACTAGTATTATTTTACTGGTTCAGTAGAGTATTGGCGACAAATAAAATTTAAGGTCCTCAGCCAAAACGAACCAGAAAAGGCAGCTAAGGTAAATATTTACTAACCGACGCTAATGAACTCGAGCATACAAATAGGCGGCAGTCAGGCAGCTCCCGAAATCTTAGGAGAGTTGCACAGAGTAATTCCCCCTCTGATTTTCTAGATATATTCGGTTTGCCGTGCCACCAAGCATCTTGCACGAATGTAATAAGATGAAACCGAACGGCAGGAAAAAAACAGCAGAAATAAAGGAAAATTGGCTGAGGAGAACGGAACGTGTTTGCCCAAAAATTTCTTTGCTATTGATTGTAGCTGAGTGGTATTTACACATTTTCCTCTTTCTCGTATGAGAAAGAGGGAAAAAACGCGTAAACGCTTTGGTTGCCCATTGTAAGGTCACAAAAGTCAACACTCGTTTTGATAAATTTCATTCGGGTTGAACCTCCTATAACGATGGACTGTGCAGTACATACATATGTACCTTGGGGGCTCTTGGCGGGAAGCTTGCATTTTATTTTCAGTAAAATTACTATTTTGGTCCTAGTAGTCAATGGATGAAAAATTATATATTTTTTTTTAATCAAAGTAGCTCTTGGAAGTAGCTTTTGTCAAATCCCATCGCACCTAACGTTGCACAGAAGCTACAACATTTAGTTTGTTTCGGGGTCTCAACCCGTAAACACCACAAAATTCTCTGTTTTATTTCGGCTTTTTTAAATAATATTAAATCATTTTCGGCTAGAATTAAGTAGAAAGTTTTTAGGCATTAGTTTTAGGCATAAAGTGAAGCTTCCCGCTCCGTTCATATGGAATTACACAAAGCATTCGGAGTACCGATTTTTTTTTCAGACATTTGGCTTACCTTCACATGGCTGGTCGGAGCTCTCACACTCAGACTAACAATGGACAGACGCGTACACACCCCAAACCAAGCATACTCTTGTGGTAAGTGTTACCCAATCCTTCCAAATTATTAAACCAAATATTTTTGGCTTTTAGATTGTCTTCTCTCACACAATAAACAATGTGCTCTTCCATCTCAATTTTTTCGAATTTGGACTCAAATTCGATCAAGGCGGACACACCTGTAAGGATACCCCTGTAAAGACTCTACACATATCCTCACCTCACCTCCTTCGGAACTTTCTCTGCGGAAGAACACAATGATGATTTGAAAATAGCTGGTAAGGAGGGGCTTGTTCGTACTAGTAGATCGTGACTTATATAATCTTCTTCTTCAGCTTATACACATATACTAAAAGGCATCTAGGATACACAATGGATACTTCAAGGATATTATCTCTCATTATCTCACGGACTCGAGGACTGATAAGTAAAAAATAAATAAAATGTTAACCAAAAAACACCAAACCAATTCCAGTATTTTTTTGGGCTGGATAAATGGCTAAGCAAGTTAATTAAACCAAAAGTAGGTCAGAAAAACAAAGCCGGCTAAAAAAAATGCTAGTCATACGGCAGAAAAAATTAACCCAAATATGCAAACAAGTTCGCCAGTAGAAATGGAAACAAGTCTGGACCAAGTTGCACATTAACTTCCGCAGCTCATTAAGTCACTGTCAGCCCACCAAGGATTGTGCTTGAGGCCGTTGGGTTGGGGGAACTGGCGGAAAATATATAGAAATTTATGTGACGCCAACTGGACGACAGGCGACCGGAGAGCAACCCTAGGAGCCCCTTGGCCACATTGCCCAACGCGGGAAAACAAAAATAAAATATATTTGCTCATGTAAATTGTGGATGTGAGAAGCTGCCACGGCCACTCCGTTGAATTTAGATAAATCAGTGGCAGGAAGAAAAAATTGTTGAAAAGATTGAATGAAAACGTCGACGCTTTAAATGGAAAAAACTCAAAACAAATCTGACTCGTTGTGCTCCCTTAAACCCAAAGTTAAATTAGGTCGTTGGGCTTATTTGTGTTTCCTTGTTTTCTTTTTTTTTTCCTATATAAGAGACTATTATATTTTTTTTGGGCCAAGCAAAGGTCATGGTATGTCTTGGGGGCCATTGGGAGAGGCTGGTCAAACTAATTAGTGGCCATTTGGTGGGTGCTTCCTGTTTAATTAAATTTTAATATGAATTTAATTGAAATGCGTTAAAAAGGTCCAGCACGTAATTGGGTACTAAAATAAAATATTGTTGCAGAAAAACTAAAAAAACCTTACTTCGTATAAGCAAAATAACTTACCAGTTAGTTATAATAAGAAACAATATTATGTTATATTTTATTTATTTTCTTTCGTCCTTCCCGCATTTTGTCACAAGAATTAGAAAACTGAACTGTTTGTAGAGAAAGCCTATTTCACAATAATAATTAATTATGTTATTGTTGTCCGTGTAATAACATTGGGCACTCGTCTATGGAATTAACACGCACCCTGGAAAAACACCCGACGAATCAACGAAATGATTCCGGATGACTTATTGGAGGCATTGTAACCTTGCAGAAAACGATGAATTAAAAAAATGCACAATTTTATGTCCGATGCATATACGCAATTATTAATTCGCGTCGTGAGACGCTTAAAGTCTTAAGCCTATTTTGGTGTTGGTGTTTTCTGGACTAGTGACTTTTTTGTATTTGATTTGCAGCCTTTTTCACGACTTTGTGGAGCAGTGCAGGTCGTGACGGCGTATGTCTGAGATCCAATTCGTTGCGCGTTATCAATGAAACTGCTGATTTTTCTCGTCATCGTCGCCAGCATCGCCCAGAAAGTAGGTCCTTTCGTGACCAATCGGGCTTTCTCTCCGTCTCTGGAAGACACTTTCTCTTCGTGTTCTCTCTCATATCCTGACGAAAGGGCCGAAGTACCAGCAAAAAATCCTTGGAGCGATGGAGAGTCAGTTGGGAAATTATGGGGGTGTTTATATTTAACAGAATCTGAACAGAAGTCCTTTTTGGGAAATTATATACGGAAAACACTCTGAATTCGCTCATTGGACGAAAACAATTTCTTTTTGTCCCAAACTATGGTTGAATATAGGGAACATATTTGTTAGCTTCATTTTAGCAGAAGATTACAAAAAAATGAATCTTTTTATAAGTCAAAATAATTAACTTCTAATAAATGGTTTAATAAGAGGCCATTTCGAATTGCATGACAAGGGGTAATTAATATACCTTTATTAATAATTATGGATTCACCTGTTAGTGAGACATTAGTGTGAGCCATCGTTAATGTCGTACCTTATTTGTTAGTCTATCAGTATATCTGCCGACATTATATCCCATTATAGTAAGTTTAAAATTGTTCAACATTCATATTTCGCAGTGTAAACACACTTATATAAAGCTCTTAAAAAATATTTTATTGCACTTTATTAGCTGCCCCTGAGTAAATGAGAAATCTGGAAAAAGCGGAAGGGGAGAGCCCATAATATGCTTAATGTAATTTTGAAAATCGCATAGAAGGGCACCGCATCCTTGCATACAAATGAAAGTGTAATTCAAAAAGTGAAAGGAGCGAAGGTGGAGACGAACATGCCGCTGAGTGACTTCCATTTCTGTGGATGTCATAAAAATATTTAACCATCGACGTGATTTTTTATTGTTTCTTGGCCTACCCAAGAAAATGAAATATGCATTTTAAATCCTTACAGGTTTACTTAAATATACGAATGTGTATAATTTGAAAATCATGAGAGGGCGACAAAGGGAATATTTTTGTCAATAATCATCCGACGACCCCTAGGAAAGATTTGAAGAACTCCATACAACTGCCTTGGTATTTCAGGTTTTGCATTTATATTTTGACTATGACATTTATTCTTAGGACTATGACAGACGCATTAGCTAATTGTTTTTTAAACCTGAAAAACGTTCATTACCCAGCACTCCAAAACGTCTTAATCAGCACTCCAAAACAACTTGTGCCTGTTTTAACACGAAACACAGATAGGCAATAGATCAGAAGACCTATTTATATTTATTTTATAAGAACATATTTATTCGTTCGCTACGAAAATCCTAGCAAAAAACTGACTTTGCGGCTAATGCAGATGGCAGGCGAAGCGAAGCGTGAAATGCTTTGTAAATTATTATGCCAAGCCGAATATGGAGGTGGATGCTCCGACGTACCATATATAAATATTTTTTAAGAGATAAACAAAGTATTTGCTCAGGGGAAATTTTGGGGTGTGTATTGTGTAATAAATTTCAATTGACTTATGAAAACGGAGAAGACTCTTTTTCCGCAGAAAGTTTTTAGCGCATACAAATTATAATCACGACGGGTTTTAACTTTTAAAAAAATATATATTTAAACTTTATTAGGTTTCATTCCGATCTTAAGTCTAACAAGGCATTATATCTTAACCTAAGCTAGATTCCGACTGACCAGGCTTGAGCTGATTCTTTTCCTTCTTGGTTCGGGATCTTCCCGAAGTATATTACGAATTGAATTCCGAAGAGAATTTCCCGAATGGGATTGCTGTGATCAGCATGGAAAATTTGGGTATCAATACGGATGCTTAAAAAGGGGAGCCGCAGTGGCGTGATTCTAGCGGATGTTTAGTCTAATGTTGTTTTTGCCGTGGCCGGCTCAATAGGGGGAATTTGTTTATTTCATTTCTCAAGCTTGGTCTTCCGTTAGGGTGCTAGATGCGAGTGTGGGAATGTTTATATTATAAAGACTCAAAAGAGCTTGGTGGCAAGTGCCCAAATAATTGTTTATAATATTCATATAAAATATGGCTTAAACTTCTAGTTAATTCTCCCCCTCCTAAGATGAATCGTCCCGATTCATTACAATTGTGCGGTGAGGGAGGTGATTTTATTATTAAGTTCGGCAAATGTTATTTCAATATTTCTTTCAGATTCAACTTCTGCAATGGATTCTGCAGTGGTTTCGTTTTTTGGAATTTCTATTTCTTGTTCAATATTGGTTCGTTTTAATTGAATTTGTTTTAGCATTTTGAATATTATTTTACGTGATTTATATATGGCACAAAGGATAAGTATTACAATTAATAATATGAGTTCAAGGGATATTTTTGTATTTCCTATTTTTACAAACGGGTTTATAATGCTTATGTTGTCTAAACTTAGTTCGGAATCGTTGGAAAATATGTAATCTGTTATTATATAATTATTGTATTTATACTGTGATATATAATCCAACATTTTCTGTTTTTCGTTGATGTATTTTATATTATTGATAATTATGCTTTCATTAAATAAAATCAAAAATGCGCCATTTAGTTTTGTTTCGTTTACAATATTTTCTCCAGTGAGGAGAATAGCGCCTTCATCTAAATTTTCAAATTGTTTATTTTTTTCTCGTATTTTTGAACAGTTTGCCTTTTTTCCATTTAAGAGATTTATAAAACACGAGCTCTCGTTTGAGAGTTTACAATAGTTATTGAATATTTCTTTTTTAAAGTTTGTTATTTTATAGAATTTTCCATTACAGTATGCTGTCTTATCGTCTATTATTAATTTTCCATTATTTTGGGCAATTGCCCTTGATGTGTACAAGCTACAGATATTGTTTATAATTGGGTATTTTATGTATATTATAAGTAGGTCTTGGTTTTTTATTATTTTAAAAGTGGAGATGTCTAACAGATCTGATAGTACAACTGGTTTATTTTCGTGTCTAAATATTTCTTTAATATCTTGTTCGTTTAGTATTTTCGTATTAAAAATGTCTATTTTTGCTAAGGTGATTGTATCGATTAAATTTTGGATATCAAGTGTAATTAATTGTAGTCGGTGTTGTCTTACTTTTGTTTCTTTGTTAACAACGATTGTGTTAAGAATTTTGGTCATAAGTTGGACTTCTTGAAATATACGTGAATTTATTGTGAATTGTTTGTTATTGTTTTCTGTCAGTTCGTTAATTTTGTTTTCTATTCTTATTAAGTCGTCATGGTCTGGTGTACCTGCTAGCCATTTCCATGCTGTGCCCAATTCGTTAATGCCCCTTTTATTTCTTGATGGTATTAATTGGGACATAAGAATTTTAATAATGTTTAGATTTTGGGAAATGTCCCAGTCTGAATCTGAGTTGCTGTTGTTAGTATTTTTATCTTCTATTCTAATTATTTCTTTGTAAAAACTTAGGTTTGTGATATGAAAGAGGTCCTCGAATGAGTCATACGTCAATACCTCGTTTTCATTCTTCAGTAGTAGGTATTCGTTGTTAGTGTAGTCGATTATTTCGGAGTGGCAAGTGATTATCAAAATGGTGATGATAAATGGTATTTCCATTTTCTGTAAAATATGGCTTATTTAATGTTGTCTTTATGAATAACTCGTTTCCTATTATTAATGATTACTTTATTGGGTAAATTTTCCTGAACGACTTGTTTTTTAAATCTGGGACCTAATTTGTTTCTTTCTCCGTGTATTTTCTCGTATACTACTTCTCCTACATGATAATTTTTATCTAATTTATTTTTATTATGATAATCTAACATTTTAGTTTGTGCTGTTTGTAGTTTTAATGGTAAGTCACTGTGATCTATTTTGTTGAATAAAATGTCGTATGGTTTTTGATTTGTTACTGAATGAATTGTCATATTGTAGCTTTTTGCTGCTCTTATAATAACTTCGGAATATTCTAGGAGACGGTACTCATCTTTAATACAACGAGCTATCTCAGTTAGGGTTGAATGGGCTCTTTCAACTTGTCCATTCGAAAGGCTATGTCTGGGGTCTGCGTAATGGATTGAAATACCAGAACGCTGTAGGAAGGATTTAAATTGTGCTGATGTAAAGCTAGGTTCGTTATCTGTCATAATCGTTTTAACTTGGGGAAATGTTTGAAGTATTTCATAGACTTTTATATCGATATTTTTTTTGTTAGTAATTTCTTTTACAACGAGGTATTTGGAATAGGCATCAATGCAAGTTAAGAAGGTTAGATTTTGCGCGTAAAAAATGTCAATATGTAAGTGTTGGCCTTCTATTTTTGGAATGGGGGCTTCTCCAATAGGTATTTGAGTCGGGTTTCTATTATATTTGTTCGTATTACAAATTTCACAATTTGTTATATATTCTTTTAATTTTTTGTACAGATTCGGCCAATAGTATAATCTGGTTATTTGTTTATAATTTTCATCTAATCCTCGGTGCGCTCTACAGTGTGTTTCCTCTATAATTATTGCTTTATCGTCATTATTTGTTATGTCTACAACAAAACTTTTTGTATATACGAATTTATTAATGAAGTTATTTTTTAATTGAACTTGAATTTCATACAACACTTCAGGAGTACAATGAATCCCTGTATTAATATTGGGTTGTAGATATTCTTTAAGGACTGTAACTAAGTTTTCTGGTTGATCATATTCAATAATATGACGTTTATTTTCAAATACATTTATCTGTTCATGAATTGTGAATTTTCCCTTTGCTATTAAAAGTTGTTGTTTAAATTGATTAAGTGGTTTTTTTGTTTCGCCTATAATGTTACTAAAGCTACTTTCGGCTGAGTGTTGGGTTCCGTAATCCGTGGATTCTACGTCTTCATCTTCTGTAATATTATTTATTTCAATTCGGGACAGTGCGTCTGCTACTACATTGGTAGTACCCGGTTTATACAAAATTTTTGGCCTGAAGCTTTCTATGTAATTGAACCATCGTTTTAATTCCACATTTGGGTTTTTATCCGAAATTGCGTATGAGAGTGATTGATGGTCTGTATGTATTTCAATTCCTGATACTCCGTACAAATAGTTTCTTAGGTTTTTTAATGCCCATACTATTGCTAAAAGTTCTTTTTTGTTAGTCGCGTAATTTCTTTCAGTTTTGTTAAGGGTTTTTGATATAAAAGTGATTGGGTATCCGTCCTGAGAAAGTACTGCTCCTATGGCTACGTCGGATGCGTCAGTTGTTAATGTAAATTGTTTTGAATAGTCTGGTTGGACCAGTTCTATTTGGCAAATTAGGTGTTCTTTGAGTTCATTAAATGCCTGTATTGCAGTCTCGTCAAGAGTAATTAAAACATTTTTTGACATCCTCTTGGATATTTTTCCATTGGAACCTTCTAATAATCTAGTCAGGGGTTTGGCAATGGTTGCATAGTTTTTTACAAATTTTCTATAATACCCAGTGAGACCCAGGAAGCTACGCAGCTCTCTGATATTTTTGGGAATTGGGTAATTCGATATGGTGTCTATTTTTTGAGGATCGGTTTTAATAACGTTTTGCGCTACTACATATCCTAAAAATGAAGTTTCTAATTTAAAAAATTGAGATTTTTCTAATGATATTTTCATATTGGCTTTATGTAAAATATTAATGATTGAATTTAGGTCTTTGAAATGTTGTTCGAGGGAGTGAGAGAAAACAATTATGTCATCCATGTAGACATGGCAGAATTTACCAACATGTTCTCGAAGTATATCATCCATTGCCCTCTGGAAGATTCGAGGTGCGTTTGTTAACCCGAATGGCATTCTAATGAATTCGTACTTTCCGTTGTTAATTGAAAATGAAGTTTTTTCTACGTCTGATTCTTTCATCAAAATTTGGTGGAAACCTGATTCTAAGTCTATAGTACTAAAGTATTTAGCTTTTCCTAGATTTGATAAAATGACTGTCGGATCTTGCATGGGGTATCTATCTGGAATCGTGCTAAGGTTTAGTTTCCTGAAATCGATGCATAATCTATGTTTAGGGGTGCCATCTTCATTAGTACCTTTTTTTGATACTACAATTACGGGTGAGTTATAAGGACTTTTGCTGGGTCTAATGATTTCATCATTAATCATTCGTTGTATTTCTTGATTAACAAATTCGTTTACTGCTTGTGAGTATGGGTATTGCCTTGAGTAAATCGGTTTATCGTTTATTGTGTCTATTTCACAGCGAACGTCCGTCCGGAATGGTAAATTTGTATTTATTTCTGAATGTACTTTTTTTATTGTGCTTATTATTAGTTCAATGTAGTTTTCTGTATCGGTTTCGTCTATATTGTTTTTTACATTGTTTATGCCAAAAATATTTTCGGCCGTGTTATCTATATTCTTTATATCGTTTGAATCGGATTTTACATCGGCATCGTGTTCAGTGTCTGAGTACCCTGAACCACTTGAGGGGTAGTTGTCGGAAATCTGACTTTTGGTGCATTTGGAACCTGAGTATTCCAAATTTCTTGTGTCGGAATGAACATCGACGGCGTGTTTGGGTTTTATATAACCCAAACTATTAGATTTGAAATTGTCAGAAGTATCGCTGATGGTGCTCTTAGAACTTAAGTGTTTCGAATTGTGTGTGTCGGATTGAACATCGACGGCGTGTTCGGGTTGTATGTACCCCAAACTGTTGCATTTATAATTTTCGGAAATATCGCTGACAGAGTTTTTGGACCCTGAGTACTCTAAAGTGTATATGTCGGAATGAGCGTCGACGGCGTGTTTGGGGCTTATATATCCCAAACTTTTTATGCTAAGTGAATTCTTGCTTGACAAATTTTCGTAGTTAAAATATTTGTCTAATATATATTTTTTTAGTGGAAGTATGGTTGTTTCTTTGTTTAGTTCTAATAAATTTATTTTTTCATCATAGTGCAATTTTTCGATTTTTCCCTTACATTTTAGTGTGTCATTGTTCGTGTCAATGACTGCTCCTATCTTTTTTAGTAAATTGTATCCTATTAATAAGTCTGCCTTTAGGCCCTCTATTTCGTAAAAAATTTGTTTTGTTTGAAAAATTGTTATGTAGTGGCATTTTTTTATTGTTGAGTATCCATTAACCGTGGATACTCTTTTGTAAATGGGCAATTCTATCCCGTTTTGGTAGGTACCTTTTTTTATGTAACAGGCTGTGGCTCCTGTATCTATCATAACATTAAGTTTTTTATTAATTTTTTTGTCAAATCGTAATATGTGTGGCAGACCTATTCTTCTCCTAAAAAATGTTCCTCTTTGATATTATTTATGCGCATTTGTTTGTTTCTAGGTTGAGCAGATGACTCAATTTGTGCGCGTTTAACTGCCTGTTCTGGTTGTTGGAATGAATTATATTGGAGGCTATTTGTAGTTTGGTATTGTTCACCATTTGGGAATACTTGGTTACTATTTTTATTTTGGATTTGGATGCTGGAGTCCACTTCCATAGGTTCGCTTCTGTTTTGGTATGTATTATTCCTTTGAGTCCAAGTATTATAACTTGGATAGGGATTATACCGAGTGTTATTGTGTTGATAGCTATTATGGTTTTGGTAGCTATTACTATTTTGGGGGTTATTTTTATTTTGGGAATTATTATTATTCTGAGGAGAACTTCTATTGTTATGCTGATAATTGGGATTTTGTCCGTTATAATTTTTGTAATTGTCGTTGGTTCTGTTCAGGCGCAATTGATTGCCCTGATTCTGACCATCAGATCTATAATATGGTTCGTTTTGGTTTCGTTGGTTATCGTTATAACGGCGCTGAGGTGCGCTAAAACGATAAGCGAACTGTGCCCTCATATGATTGCTCTCCATTTCTTGAACTCTAGCTAGAGCGTTTGGTAAGTCTGGAGGATTTAGGGAAAATAACATGCCAGAAATTGGGCCGTTTAGGCCAGTTATGAATACCCTCAAGGCATTTTGTCTATGTCTGAGGTTTGCTTCTGTAGTTATTGGATTTTCTTTTCCGTACGTCATTATGGTTTTATTTATTAAGAGGGTTAACTTTTTGTTAACCAAATTATAAAAGTCCATAACAGAAAATCTGTTTTGTGTCAGCACGCTTAATTCTTGTTCGATTATGTGGATTGGCCTCTTGTCGCTAAAGACAAAATCGAGTCTGGCCAAAATAGCGTCAAAGTTCAATACGGTTCCATGGTTTGTTAAAGCGTCATTGGCTTTGCCTACAATCTTGTTTCTTAAAATGGTTAGGGCTACAAAGTACCGACGACTTTTGCGGACATAGAGTCCCATTGCTGTTTCAGCGGCTTCTCGCCAAGCTACGTAATTGTCTAAATTTCCAGAAAATTGGGGAACGGATTTGACTATTTCTAGTGTTTCGTCGCATGGAATGGTATCGTCAATCTGTTCGATTTGGAATTCGGTCACTAAATTGGATTTGGAATCCAAGAGAGAACGTAACGTTTTTATTTCCTCATGTAGTGGTGTTAGGTTGTTAGCTATCAATCGGACAATTAGGTCTGATGTTAGTGTTTGTTCAGGTGTTTGTCGGCTTAAATTAGCGCTATGGCTAGTAGATGGACCGTTTGAGTCTGTCATTTTAAAGTTTCTTAAAGCGTTTATTAATTCTTCCAGTATTAATCACTATTTAGCAAAACAGCAGGCAATTTTTTTCTTGAATTTAATTTAGTATATAATTGGTATATTATATGAAATATATATAGACATATTTTGAGACGGGGATTTATAAAAACACAATAGAGGAGGAAAAAAAAAAGGTTACATATAAATTCAATATAGTGTCGGTGTGTAAAATAGGATTTACATTGATGTGTTTTTTATTTTTAATTATTTATTTTTTTTATAAAACTAAACAATAATCTATCTCACGTTTGTGATTTTTTTTTGGTGTTCCTCTGATGAAATTGCTTTTTTTTTTTTTTCTTCCTTCCCAGTCCTTTTTCCGTTGAGTGGGGGGTCTTCTGCCGTTTTTTTTTTTTTTTTTTTTTTTTTTTTTTTTTAAATATAGGTTTTTGGTTTTTAATTTATTTTATTTAATTTTTTTTTCACTTTTTTCGAGTTTGTTTAAGTTTTTACTTTTTATTTTTAATCTTTTTCTTTTTTATCTTCTTGTTTGTCGGGGTTGTTTGTTGTGTTTGTGTGTTTTTTTTTTTTTTTTTTTTTTTTTGTAATTTTATTTTAGTTAATTTTTTCACTTTGTTCGTTTGATTCTTTACTTTTTTGGTGGTTCAAAATTTATTCATTTGTATATTTTGTTTTTGTTCTCTTTTGTGTCACTTTTTTCTTGAAAAAATTCCACTTAGGGCGTTGAGGGTTAATTTTTTTCACTTTTTTGAGTTCGTTTGATTTTTCACTTTTTGGTGGTTCAAAATTTATTTAGTTTGTATATTTTGTTTTTGTTCTCCTTTTGTGTCACTTTTTTCTTGAAAAATTCCACTTTGGGTGTTGAGGTTATTCTAGTTATTACCGGTACGTGATATAAGTTTTTTTACATAGAAACCTTTATTTTTCAGGTCTATGATTTTTATTTGAGGCACTCGCGAATATCTTTTTTTAATCGATATTTTTAATTAACGCGTGCCCCACGTTGGGCGCCAATTATAATCACGACGGGTTTTAACTTTTAAAAAAATATATATTTAAACTTTATTAGGTTTCATTCCGATCTTAAGTCTAACAAGGCATTATATCTTAACCTAAGCTAGATTCCGACTGACCAGGCTTGAGCTGATTCTTTTCCTTCTTGGTTCGGGATCTTCCCGAAGTATATTACGAATTGAATTCCGAAGAGAATTTCCCGAATGGGATTGCTGTGATCAGCATGGAAAATTTGGGTATCAATACGGATGCTTAAAAAGGGGAGCCGCAGTGGCGTGATTCTAGCGGATGTTTAGTCTAATGTTGTTTTTGCCGTGGCCGGCTCAATAGGGGGAATTTGTTTATTTCATTTCTCAAGCTTGGTCTTCCGTTAGGGTGCTAGATGCGAGTGTGGGAATGTTTATATTATAAAGACTCAAAAGAGCTTGGTGGCAAGTGCCCAAATAATTGTTTATAATATTCATATAAAATATGGCTTAAACTTCTAGTTAATTTACACGTGCCTATAAGCTGATCAAAATTCTTAAAATTTTCTTTTCTTATTTTCCTATTAAATTATTAAATTTTTCCCACTTCGTGTTAATAAGAAGTATAAAAGTCAACACATTTATGGAAAAGCTTAAATAGGAAAGCTTATCGGAATATGTACCATATCTTTTACTGAAATCTATAAATTTAGCTACAGCCTTTTTCAGTCCTTTTTTTATTTTTTTCTTGTAGAATTTATTTGTTATTTTTTTATTGGAAAAACGAACTACCAAAATGTTTAGAAATATATATGTATATGTCAAATTTCAGAAGGCCCAAAAACAATGCACAAAGTTTCCACCAGGGCGATGCATCATTTTTATGTGAAAAACTTTAGAACTGCCTAAGCTCTTAATGTTCCCTCAGCTCGGAGCAAAAAACTCTTCACCCAGAGTTTCCCCCGATTTCACACTTTTGCGCAGCCACACACAGACAGTTTGAGTTTGTCTCAGAGCACCCCAAAGGATATTAACAATAATCTAACCAAATTAACCCAAAGCACTAAAGTGTAAGTGACATTAAGTTAATTTTCGTGTGCGCCACTGGATGAACAAAGAAACGAGACGAAAAACCGTCGAGAAAAACAAAACGGAAAAACTGAAATAAAAAAGTAGCCATATAACGAAGAGTGGAGGGAAAACTTACGTTTTATTTCCTTGGTATTTTTTTTGCTTAGACCCTGCTGCTTTTGGTTGCATCAACTGTGCAAAATTTCCCACGAGATCAATCAGCCGCAGGCTGATCAGGACGACCAACAACACCGCTGATGGCCGGATAAGGAAAGACTTTAAGCCATTGCTGTAGACAAAGAAAATAGCTAAATACTTTAAGTCTATTTTCGTGACTACCTTGGTTTTAGAATCAATATTTTTTTAATGAAGTTAAAGCAATGGAAAGAGAATAATGCTTTTGTTTTCTTAATATACTTTTTATTCCTTTATTTTATATATTATTAAATTAGGTTCGAATTAATTTCCCTAAATAAAATATTTTATTGCCAACTAAATTGTTTATTAATAAATTCTTCTTCAAAATATCTCCAACTATTATTTGTTTTAATTTTTATAAATTACTAGCGACAGTGTATCAAACATTTGGTTTCGTCAGAACTGTTCAGCTTCTTTTTGTTTTTTTGTTATTACTGCCTCTTTGAAAGTTTTTTCTTTTGTGATACTTTGACCTGTTCTGGTGGCAGTGTTTCTTTTTCTTCTTTTTTGTTTATTGTCTATAAGTACTAGCAGCTTTTCCTTTAATATAAGTACATACACAGTTTTTGTTTTCACCTTTTGGCATTGGCCTTTGTAAGTGTGCGGCTAATGAAGCGAGAACTGATGAGGCAAGTGGGTCCAGAGACGTGCAGATTAAGTTTCGCGAGGGGGGATTTTAAGAGCTATTTCAAATACTCCATTTTAGTAACTAACATTTAAAGTAGTGTTACTCTTCTGCTGTAACTAAGGAAAGGACAACTAAGTCGTAATGATAGATAGCTATTAATCATTTTAGGTTTGCGATATTTCTTTTTATAACTTATTTTAGACGCCACCCCTGCTTCGGAGCCCCTAAAAAATGCCATGGGCGAGATGACAAAAAACAGGACCTGACTTTCATTAACAGGAAGTCCTCGAAAGGAACGCATGTCTCTGGAAGCTGGGTGCTAATTGTCCCAGTGTGTGGTGTCCGACCAAAGTCAAGGAAATATGCCTCGCAAGGAAGGCTCCTGATTGATTAATGGATGTCAAGTGCCAGCATCGAGGTGACAAGTTCCCAAGTTGCTTTTTGGCTGGGGATTTGGCCGGCACTAAATGATGTGCCAAATTAGACACTGACTGCTACTATATAAAATGCAGGACCCGGCGTGGTGTGGCAGGAAGGGATGATTTTGCGGCGTCCGGCCAAAAATGTTTGCAATAAACTTGCAAAATGGCGTCCGGCAAAGGACATGAAATTGTTTGAAGTTTCATTTCGGTTCGTAGCTCACGAGTCCTTTCTCTAGCTCATTTGGCGGAAACATTTAATTTTGCGCCCCAGAATTTGATGCAGAGTTTCTTGCAGAACTTGCACTTCCGTATACTTTTGCATTTCCTGCAGTGGCCAACCTGAGCACCAAATGGAGTTTAGGGTCCATTGCGGATGTCCGCGTGGCAATTTTAATGCAATTTTTATGCGCCCGTTTTTTGGCTTCCGATCTTTTATTTCGTTCTCTCATCCTCCCACCACCACTGTATTCATTTTCCTTCCCTTTGCCATTTACCTTTTATCGTGTGCCATAATAGCAGTTATTTCTTTCTCCAGCTGCAGTTTGCGGCAGGACTTGGGTGCTGTTGCCGTTGGGAAATGTGTGGCAGGTACTGGTTCCTGTATCCTCGTGGGCGGATGTCAGGTATGTATGTGCTGCAGTTTTTGACTTTAATTGGGTTAGACTGGCTGACTGGACTACCATTTTCACGCCTTGTGGTGTCTAATTGAGTTTCGCAATACCGATTACCAAAACTACGCTTTACCGATTTGAGTTAAACATGGAGTTTAAGTTTGGTCAAAGGTTTTGTAACAAACTTTTTATAATATTTACAGGCTTAAAGTTCCTAGGATAAGAAACTATATCTAAAGACAGCCCAACAATTTTTACCAAGCCAAAATGAAGGCTAACTAACTCGTTAGCCGATTTCATGCCGGGCCCCATTGGCGAGCAATTGTTGGTGTAGTGAAAATTTTCCGTAACTAACTTTTAAGTATTTTGCGAAAAATAGACCCACAAAAAAGTGTCATAGAATATTTTTGCATAAAACCATTTTGCTTGCAGCCACCGCAAGACAATGTTGTAAACTAAAACCATAACCCTTACCCCGATGCGACGTCTCTGTCCTTCGAGAACTACAGCTTTTCCTCGGAAAGTTTTTGCAGCTCGAGAGCCCAAGAAAATTTCTATAAAAAGGCATAATAGACGTCAGTAAATGTCTGCAGCAGCAAAAGCAGAAAACTACAACAAAAGCATCAATAAACAGTGTAAAAGGCAGTTACCAGGCGAAGGGGATCCAGGGTTCTGGCTGAGCCGTAAAGCTTCCGCACATATTTTTATCGAGGCTGGAATCAGTTGTAGGAGTGGGCGTGGGCATGGGCGTTGTCATACGTCAAAGATGCCCTATTGGGCCAGACAAACAAAGACCGAAAGGAAAAGGGTGCACAACAAATTTAAAGTTGTGCGGTTGTCGCACTCCGGAATGCCCCTAAACCCCCGTCATCTCCGATTTTCGAGTGGTGGCCACCAACAGCTGCCAATGATGCAAACAAACAAACCGCTCCAGGCGGGATTTTAAAAAGCACTTTACGAAGGCCAACAGAAGATCCTGTCGGTAGTGGGGCGGGGCACGGGGCACGGGGCGTGGCAGCTGCCTGGAGCAACTATGAACCGAACGTGTGTGCGTTTGGCGGTTGCAGAAGAGGGCCAGGGAAGCGTGTATGAGGTTGGCCTGCGACACGCTTGATGCCAACGCAAATTTGCAAAATATTGACAAGCGAATCGTCGTTGCCGGGGCATAATTTAATAAATCAATATTTTATTAGCTGCAAAATATGCGCGTGCAGATGGCAGAGAAGAGAATATGGCTGACATGTTGATAAGAAAGGCATTTGGAATAATCGAAGCATTGTGGTAAAATTATAAACAACACACAGGAGTTTCAGTTAAAGAACTTTATAGAATTTATGACTGAAGGCCTGAACCTCTGTATATCAATAGAGAACACTTCTTATTGTCCAAATGTACTGGTGAAGCCTTCCTTGATGTAGCCTGCAGCTGAGTTGAGAAGCTCGAAAACTTTTGGTTTTATATTCTTGTTGTCTTTTGGCGCTTTACGCACTCGGCAAAAATGCTCAACTGGCTGCTCTTTTCATTACTTATTTCTTTATGACGCTAATGTCCTTAATTCGTCAGTGTTAACCTAATTTCGCAGAATGGCTAGAGCGATGCTGGAGGGAACTTCAACGGCAACGGCAACGACGACAGGCTAAAGGAAAATAGAAAGAATTATGCCAAGAAAGTTTTCTATTTTGTCGCAGCGGGCAAAAGTTTTGCGGCCAATGCGACGACTCGACTGAATGTATAGTACGTATCCTGGCCAAGTCCTTTGTGTGACACTCGCCCGACATGTTTGTGTGTGTGCTTTAGTGCGCATTCCCAAAGGCCATATAAATCATAATAATTTTGCAATGTAGCATTGGCCAAAGAGCATCCGAAGGAGCGTCGGCATATCCTTGTGGCATGTCTTTTATTTGCTACGTGTTGATGTCCTTTTGATGGCTCTTCTGCCGCCCCGTTTTCTATCTCAAAGCCCCACTTCCCTCTCCGCATATCGGGGAAAGCCCCTGGGGCAAATGACTGCCACACAAAACCGCCAAGAAAACCGATGTCCTGCTCCTGTCTTCGTCCTCCTTCTGTTTCAGGCTTCTGGACCTGGTGCTGGTCGTTCTCCTGGTCCTAGTCCTTCTGTGTGCGTGCGTGCGTGCCGCCTAGTATTTGTAATTCCTGGCAGCATGTCCAGCATAAAAATATACTTAAGTGATTTCTCTTGATTCACTTACATAGATTTGGGTTACATTTTCTGCTAGCGCTCCTATTTTTGGTTCGCCTCGACGTTCTTCAAAGCAAATAAATAATTTTTACGACGGCATGTGTCCCCCCAGTCCCTTCCCTTTCAGTCCGTTCCGTTCCTTTTCCGACCAAGCCCTGACTGATCCTTCATTTAATTTCGCTTAAAAGCGTCAAAAGTAAAGCTGTAATAATTTAAATGATTTATTTAGCTTGATTTACCATGTCCTTAGATCTTTTGCTTGGCTTGACATTTCCTCGTATTTGGGGCATTTCCATTTTGGCTTTCGCATCCTTCTTCCGTCCGTCTCTGGAGATTTATTTCGTCGTCACACGGGGTTGGAGAACATTCTCAATCATAATTTGTTGTGGCGTCGAAGTGATTATAATGGATTTATATGCATATCGGATCCGAAAGGTGGAATTTAATGTTTATTTTGGGTTCCTCCGGGGCTCAACGAGGGTTAAGGGATTGCTATGGGTGCTATCTCCGTATGGAATTTCCTAATTTATGATTTAGCAGCGGGTCAGACCAAGAATTACTTTGAATAGAGCATCCTAAATAAGGCAAAAGGTTGAAGGTTGAATTTATCTGCGAGAAAATTCAAATTTATTAGCTACAGTTGGCCACAATTAAGCCACATCTGATGTATACTTTTTTCGGTTTATTCCATAACCTAGATTCATTTTGACGTCAAGAGTGTCTTCTCAAAATAATCGTTTATTGGTTGGCATATCTGGTTGATTGTTATTTTAATCAACTAACTCTTTTTTTTATTTAGAATGACTTCTTCTAAACAACTATTGAAAATAAAGGCCAGTTCACCACTTATCCTTGACCTCACTGAACACTAGTCATTAGGAGATTTCTGCGTTGCACACTAAAATTGTTTTAATTGTTATTTCTCTTTTTCGTTTTGTGCCTCCCGGCAATCAGAGAAGATGCAGAAGCGGCAGTGCTCGAAAACAACGCTAATGACTAACTTTTGGCAAGCAACTAACAAAAATGCATGCCCTGCATTGCTGGGTTGATCGGGCGCCTAGCTTCGCCCTTGCCCTCGTCCTTATGCTGGGCCTCGTCCTGTTTCTTTCCCGGCTTCGTGTGCTAGCGCTGTAGCAGTTATAGCCGCCAAAAACACTCAAAACCCATTAGGCAACACTTAATGCTTAGTTTTGAAGTTTCAGGGCACAAAAAAATAACACCAGAAAAGACTGTTCGAAATGACTTTATATTACCCTTCAAATACATATAATAGGTTATTTTCTACAACAAGATTCTAATATGTGGAAAAAATGTTTCAAATATCTCTTACCCAGTTGCCATCATAATGTTTCTACATTTTAATACAGACTTAGTCCCTTATAGCCTAAAACTATCAATTACTGGGTGTATTTACCCAGCCAGCCCGAAAATAAAAAGATTTACAAAAACGAAAGGAACGCAAACAAAAAGAAACCCGGGGCGACTCCGGGCCAAGTGAATTTTGCATATTAGCAGAGGATAACATTGCGTGGGGAATAAATATGTTTGCTGGCATTGTAAAAACGCTGCTCACTTTTACAAGAACGACAACTCCGAGAGCAGGGCCTACTTACCACGGCTCGGTGGATCCGGCGACGTGTCCGGGTGCATTTAAAGTGCAGTTGCCGTACGCGACAACGGCGTCGGCCTTCGCAGTAGGCTTCCCCTCACCCCACTTCCAAAATTCAAATGAATGGGCCACACCCCGAGGTCTACGCCCAAACAAAACAGGACCAGCAACTTGCACTTGTCAAAATTTGATAAAATTGTACTTATTAGTTTTTCTTATTATTACTTATTAGTTTTGTCTTTCTTATTTATTATTTTTGTTATACTTATTATTCTTTCTTTTCTTATTTAGAATGAAAATATATTTTTTCTTGGTTTACTTTGTGTCGTGGTTTACAGAAAATTATTGCTATAAATATTATTTAGGGTAAAACAAAGGATATTGTCGAACATTATGTTTAGCTCTTGTAAAAGTAACTTCGAATGCTCCGAGTGCTTTGCTTTTTTCGCAGTGTTCCAGACTAAAACATCCTTCTAGAAAGCAGGCTTCGGGGGTCCTTCGGCTGAATGCGAAGCAGCTGCTGTAGGCGGTGCGTTTACATTGAAAATTACCCCACTTACTATATAAAGTGTTGACAAACGAGCTGACGATGAGCGCTCACAGGAGAAAGATAAAAGGATGAATATGAAGGAACAGTTCCTGGGGGTAAACAGACGCTTTAGTGAAAATCTTAGAAAGTGAGCAGAGCCTAAATAAAAACATATTTCCAAATATAACAGAAAATTTCTAAGAATTCGATAAGTTTAATCTTCTTTCAAAGTTTTCTTGATAAGTTATCACAATTTTCATAAAAAAGCTCCAAACTACTGGACAGACGAAGAGAATCGTATAGGGATCTGCCAGTAAATCGACGAAGCAAACATTTGGGAGTTAAGTGCGAAAACCGCATTCCTTTGTACTGGCCGTACGGATTGCGTATTAACATAAATCGAATGCGCGGCGAAGGATGGCGGGACCGTCCCGCCGACTCCTTTGACACTCGCAAATCACTCAACGCCGTGATAGATGTATTCAGTATATACCACCTTTCCGACACTCCCTACCCCGTCTGGCCTCCACATCGTTTAACGCAATAGCGGCGACTATAAATTTTAAATTAATTTTGAAGTGCAGCCGGAGCCAGACTCCCGGAGCAGTCGGCGCACATTCGGCAAAGGGCAACCCATCAACGTGGTCGCGCTGATGGGCGCAGGGTGGGAGGCGTGGCATACAGGGACGGCGAAGTGACGACACTCACATGACACGCATTTTATTGCGCGTCAGTCTCCACAACTGACAGACAACGGAGCTTTTGAGTTGGGTTCCGTCCTTTAATGCCCTTGCAGAGGATACTTTCAAATGATGCTTTATTTGCAGTCTTGGGATAAACCCATAATAATTTATTCATTTAGTGTAACCAATTTATTAAATAAAATATAATGACTATGTGACACCTGGTACTCGTCGTTAGGATTAGAATGTTTTATTAAAACCTTAAAAAAAGGGCCTTAAGAATTGAACAGTATTTAAGGTGTCGACTATGGAGTCAAAAAAACTTTATTCTTTTTGAGTTTTTTGGGTTTTACTCGGATGACGACTCCTGGCTTCTTGAACGCTTTGTTGTCTGTCATTACAAGTGCATAAATTATTGTAACCACATTTGGCGGCGACGAAGAAAAGCAACGAAGCGACTCGAGCTGGCAGTGGTGGATTCATGGTGGTGCAGTGGTGGAGCTGCTCCTGTTGGCGTCACTGGCGGTGGCCATTGCAACAGTTGCCAGTTTTCAGTTGCTGATGACATGACAAAATATTTTCCCATCTGACTTTTGTTCAGAGCTTTTCCTTCCCCCACTCGGGCTTCTCTCGATGGCTGCAAATGTTGCTTTTGACTTTGATGCCAAAGCCACGCCAAATGTGTCACTGCCACCCATCCCCACCAATACCCACAGCCACTCCATGCCATTCCATGCCACTGCCAGCCACCCACTAGCCACCCGGTGACCTTTATGCACTTGATGTGAGAGGGAGTTACGGATACACGCAGGGTGCGTGTGTGCATTCTGCTACCCCCAGCCGTTCCTTTGTGCATTTCATCGTAGATTCTATCATTTTCTACTCGCATGCCTCACCGATTTTTGGAATTTTCAATTTGTTCAAAAATTTTCGTAACAACGTCCAATGTCCCCGCCGCCCTCTCACAAAAGCCCCTTCCACAGAAATTTATTGGACTTGGAACGGAACTACTTTTAAGTAGAAGCAGAAGACTGCTACTTCGATGAAACTATTTTTCATTGAGGTTGGAAAACACAAACGAAAAACTAGAAACTTATGAATTTTTTGTATTGATAAATAAAACAGCTGTAGCAGTTGGTTAAATCATACAGATTTGATAAAATGACGTATAATGGAACTCTTTGAACTATATTTCTGTTTCAAGTCTATAAATTTAGAATGTACACCTCGATAAATACATAGTTTTAACAAATGAATCATTTAAAACTATCACAACTTTCGATCATATAGTAATTGGCAATTCATGATTAATGTTCATATCGGCTGGCTACTGACCAAGCCTATTTTATTTTCCAACTCATGTCTGACCTTCCAACCCACACGTATCGATTTACCCAGCCAGAAACGAAATCAAAACTCAATTTGCCAAATGCCAAGCATTATTTTATACTTATTAACCCAAAACCAAACTTAGCTCAGCACAAGTCAAAATTTATGGCTGGTCAACGAGGACATAAATATAACTCAGATATGTATTTATTTTAAGCGAAAACTTTTGCCATTGCAGACGCAGCATATATACAATAGATTTATATTTATATTATCGAATCTGAAGCAGAGCACTGTCAATAATAAAACGCTTGATAAATGCTTAGAAAATGTGCGCCAAAATGTTTTACATGCGGATTAACGCAATAAATTTGATGCCCAAGAAACAATGCCCCAGAAGATTTGTTGGCCAGTCCACAGACACAAGCGTTTTGGGTGGGCCATGAAAAAGTTTGATTGGAAAACATATTTGTGATTTATTTGGGCAAACATTTAATAAATTGCCCTCTGAATATATTTATTTGATGCAACTTTGTTGAACTCAAGTCTTTGAGCGGATCCGGTAGGGGTCCATTTCGCCTCACTTAGCCCATTAAATCTCTGAGCTTCCTACACCGGGCAAATAACTTGATTAAAAAACCGCAAAAACCAATTTGAGGGCCCCGAATGACCGCAGCAACTGTTTGGAGAGTGCCAGTCCTGTTCCTTCCCTTTTGGCCACTATGTTATGGCCGCCGCAATCCGATTCAATGTGTAATTTAACACGAAATGGAAAGCGATTGGCAGGAATGTCCGTGTGTGCGGACGTGTCTGAACTGTACGACTTGCACCCGCTCTGCACCTGCCCAGCCGACTTGAACCGCACACCTGGCTGAGTGTCGGGGCGTTTCTCGTTCCGCCCGAGATGACTGCTGGCCGGGTATCCGTGGGTGGCTATCAGTGACCTCTGGGTTTCGGCCAGCCTGCCGCATTTCTAGGCCAGTTTATGGCTGGCACTAGAGTTTACCAAAATCACACAATCCCTCGGGATTTTCCTTAGTGCGTGGTAGTTATTTGTTCAACCGTTCCACTCGACGAAGGCTTTGCGAATAATTCAATTTAGGAAATCTATTTGGGGTAAAGAATTTGACGAAAGCGGTTTACTTTTAGAAACATCTAAAGGAGACATGAATTTCAAGAAAATTGAAGAATTAATACTTATATTCACAAAATATATAAATAATACTCTCTTAAAAACTTTCTAGGCGTAGATTCTTTTTAACTGAATTCACGCCACCTGAACTTTCAGTTTTTACTAAAATACAATACATACTACTACTAGTACTATAGCATACCATATTACTCATACGACCCGTAGCTCGAACATTAAAACCTTAATAACACCTAAGGGTCTTAAGTTTAATAAAGAAATATTCTATGCTGCTTTTGTTTCTTCAGGTGAAGCCTCAATCTGAAAACTCAGAACGAAAACCCATTTGAATGTCGGGAATGTCCACATTTTCTGCAGACATTTTCGATTAAAATGCGTTGCATACTTTTATGCGCATATTCTCACAATCAGTCACTCTCTTACACAAACAAACACACACATACAGTGATTCCATCAAGGACTTCCGCCAAGCCCACTTCACCAGAACAAATAATTAAGTTTTTCTCTAATTTTTTTTTTGGTTATGTTCTCGTAGTTGGTCTCGGCTGTTTCTGGGCTCTTTCCGGGTCCCCACTTCTCGACGCGTACCTCTCAATGGGTAAAAACTTTTTGCATTTTATGTCCTGTTCCCACTAGCCCCAACCCTCAACCATCCACAGCCTCGGTGGCACACATCCATATACAAACAAAGAACGGTGCATAAAATGTTTGTAAGTGACGTTGAAATTGAGACACTTGTCGCTTAATTGTTTTTCGAGTTTCCACACATAAA
Source organism: Drosophila ananassae (assembly GCF_017639315.1). NCBI lineage: Eukaryota > Metazoa > Arthropoda > Insecta > Diptera > Drosophilidae > Drosophila > Drosophila ananassae. The sequence continues at coordinate 28,383,675 of NC_057930.1, forward strand.
AAAGGGGAAGGCAACCAAAGAAGTAACTTCATCTACCCACTTTTCCTGCTAGCTCTCTGCCGGCTATTGTTGTTTTTGCTGCCTGCCCTGAGACGTGCTAGGGAAATTGAAAAAGGTTTTGCCTTTTGCCTTTTTTAGGGGGAATCACTTACAGTCCCCGGATCCGGCATTGGATCTGTTCTGTTTGCTCGACTTCTTAGACTCCTGCGTTGAGTCTGTGGGGGCGTGGCCATGGGCAGAATTGCATTCGCCTGTGGTTACTTGTCTGCAGATTATTTTAAGTAATTATCAAGCGATTTGCGTAAAGGTCTCAAGAGCTCTCAACTTCTGAAGAGGTCTCTGATGACGACGCCGAGATGCCAAGGGGATGGGCGTGAATTAAACATGTAAATTTAAACAGCTAAGTGGAAGACAGTTGCATGTAATTGCGGTGGCATAGTGCCAGGGCAAAGCGAGTAAAACTTTTATATTCCAGGGCGATGAAAAGATGCAATTAAATTCCAGTTAGGAAATGTTATTCACCCATCCCAAGATACTTATAGTTCTCCGAAGCTCTATAATTACCCGTTTCAACTCAAGAACATTTTATTACAAATTTATTTTCATATACTTCCTCTATTAGGTATTATTTTCCTTGGGAACAACAAAAGGATATGGCTTTATTAAATTAACTATCATATCCCTATGCAGTTGAACACATTTTAACATAGGTCCAGCACAGCAAGAAAAACTGGTCTGGGGGCATAGACATAAACCATTTCCGGAAGACAAGGGGTCCTTTTCGGTTTTTTTTTAGATTTACAAAATGGCACCCTCGATAAATTCTGAGGTGAGGACATTTAGCAGAAGTTAGTGTTGAACGATCCACGGTCGGTTGACTTACGTAAATTCAGAGCATTTAATACAATTTCGTGAGGTTTGCGGAATCTATTTTATTTTGGAAAGGGAGGAGACAGACTACTTGTCTGTTAAGCTGTGACATTAAAGGGTGAGCCTACTGGGTGGAGTTCTGCCTTTCAGATGGCCTGTTGCCGTATGTACAACATATTACGACCATAATTAATACTAAATTCCCTAAAATGGCAACGGACAACTGTCAGCTGCAAAATCATTTGCGGCAAAGAAGCCAGTGCGGAGTGTGGTGGTCCCTGTTTTTGGGCCCTGTCTTGCACCAGGATTTGACACTGAAAAAAACATCATGTTTAAAATTGTAACATTCATTTAAAAACACTTAGGTAAACTCGAAAGATAGCAATAAAAAGTACATATATAAAGCTTTATTATGTATTTTGTTTGGCACGCCCTTTTATTTTTGTGTGTAGAACCCAAGTCACTCATCTCATGGCTTTGAGCCGTGTTCGTCAAAGGACTGGAGCTGCAGCTGACTTATGCGTTGCGTCGTCCTGCAGAAAATTATAAAATGTTGCCCTGCCGCATTTTCCACACATCGCACAAGTCATGTCCTGCAGGCCTCTCCGTTTGCCATAGACCAATGTGTCCTGCTGCATTAATTTTCTTTTTTACGACTAGTAATCAAATTAGCAAAACCAAGAAGAATTGAGGTCACAGCTTGCAGATGAAATCGCAGGATCAAAATTTTAATTGGAACGGGAAATAATTTTATGGAGACTTAAAATTAAGCAAATAATAGTAAGTTTTAATTTAGGATACCTCTTCGCTTTTACTGACGATTGGTATTGATCCACGCTGTATACCTGATTCTGATTACCAAAGAAAATGTGCTTTGGAGGATAATTCTATACCGCAAGATCAAACGCACTAATTGAAGGGGTCTCTCCCTGCTCCAGGGTATGTATACTTGCTGCTTTACCCCTCCTCTCCTTTGTGCTATTACAATTTCCTCAATCAATATATCGCATCGCTCTTGGGGAGAAACCGAAATTCCAAGGCCCCGCCCTACCACATGGCCCACCCTGCCACGCTGCAATCGAGTTGGGTTACACAGCCGCAAATAGACAAGCACTCCTTCCAGTTGAGTCACCAGGATTCTGGGCTAAAGAAGGGGCATACGCACTGGCGTTTTGGCCATAATTGGCTGCCTCGAGTATATGCGTGTGCATGTGGGTGTGCGTTTGAGCTGCCTGACGTTTATGATTGGGGCAAACAAAGGCTCGATGACTGCACTTGAAATTGATAATTATGTTGCGCAATATTTGTACACCGACTGCATCAAATCATTGTTTATCTCACGATTTATTTCAATTAAATTGAATAAACCACGATTAACCATTGGATGGACACAGATAATTTTCTTAAAAACTCATTTTAAGCGACGGTGGCAAATATTATGACAATGTAATAATATTTGTAAAGGTTTTTTTGATAAATAAATAATGGAAACACCAACATCTACGTAGGATACAATTTTTTTAAGCTTAAAAGGTTAAAATCTATTAAAATATTCATGATATATATTTACAATTTTAACAAAAGAATTTTTAACAGGTTTCCTTTATTTTCCACCCATTTCAGATTCAGAACATCCAGTGGCATTAGAATCAATCCATTTGGTAAAAGCATGGCTGCAAAAATGGTATCAAATACATGACATTTGGCCAACCGTTCTGGGGTTGAACCCGCTCGCCTAGTCCTCCACTTTGGCTGAAACTAAGCAGTACAAACAGGGCTGTCAACAACTGCAACATTTACCGCATGTCCACGTCCAGCTCGGAGCAGGATGGCAGGATGTTGTGGTTACCAAGGGCAGCCACCGCATCCCCTGGCCAGATTAGCCTCTTAGTGGTACGAGAGGCGTCCCCTGGACCCACAATCTGTCCCAAACCCTGCCCTAATTGATTAAATGCATTTTCGAGCATTTCGATACATTCAGTGCCTGGCGCGTTGTTGTGGGAGTAATTAACAGGTGCAGGGCCTTAAAGGTAGTATCAAAATATATAATGTTTATTGAGTCTATGAACATTTTTAGTATACAGTGAGTTTTGGTTTCAATCCTCTACGGTGATATTTATGAATAGTTCTTTTGGATTCGATCGCTTTTGAGTGTTAGGCTTTAGATTTGGGTTTTCAGTTTTCAACTGTGGGTATGCGCTCATCGATTTGGGGTTTGCATTGGAAATCAGACTGTTTCTTTGATTGTTGAGTCAGTTGCTGTTGCATTTTTCAGCGTAAGATAGGGCTTGCCTAGATAAACAGATACGACAAGATGAACTGGTGAATAAAAATAATATAATTTGGTTCCTTATTAAATACTTCAACTTACCAGGTATTGTTTGGTGAGTTATATATTTTAAAAAATAATTGTTTTTGTTTTATGTCAAAAACAATATAAATAAACGATTCAACTTTTTGCTTAACCTATATTGCTTTTTACGTTGTATAATTTTGATATCCGGGATTGGAATGAACAAGTTACAGCTGTAGCCCCGGTATTTATAGGAAAAATTTGACAGCTTTCATTACATGGCATACTGTTCCAAAATTTATCGTTTGGAGCCATTTTAACGGCCTTCTTTGATCTGTTCCAATTGAGAATTAAAACTTCCAAGTTCGAACACCTATCGATAGTTTCCCGTTGGCCGATTCATAAATTAGAATTTGCATGCCATATCTATTTTTACTATGCGACCCAATTCCTTTCTTCCTTTTTTCTTTTGAACCACTTCTGCAGCATTTGGCATGGAATTTATGAGTTGACTAATTTTATATGAGTTTACACCAAAAACCCAAGAATACTGAAATCAAATAGGGTTTTTACCATTTTCAGACCGACTTTGACAAATATACAAAAAGGTTCAACCAATTTAAATATTTTTGGGCTTTATTTGAGCAAAGCAATTCAATAATTTATTGCCCGAAAATATCTAGCTGTATTTGCGATAACAGCTGCTGCAAATATTTAATCAAAACGCTGCAATTTAAAGGGGGCCAAAATGTCCAATAAAAAGGAAAACAAACAGAAAATTGTGTGACAAACGGCAGCAGACTCTCCTGCGAAAAAAGTGAGTCCCGAGGGGTGGCAATGTGAACTGTATTATCACCTCAAATGTGTGTAATAAAGTGCCGAGGAGGCCTCTGACACAAAGAACTTTTCCACCACCCATCCCCCGATCCATGGAAAGGAGAAAAAATACCGAAAGGTAGCATATGACAATGGGTAGAGGCTCCACACAAAACCCTGAATCGAAAACCCCCCACAACAATGGCCCAAGCGAAAGGAGTTATCATTGGAACCCAGACAAGCGAACAGACGGCGGCTGGGGAACATCAGACACATGCGCAAATAAATAAATTACACATTGGCGTAGAGTCATCTACTTAGCCCCCACAGGTGAGGTGTAACCTCCTAAATAAGCACTTCAACGGAAAAAATAAATAAAATGCTGCTGCCCTAACTTAAAGCTTATTTAAGGCACTGACTTTTAACGGCCATTTGTACTAGTGAAAATAGAAAATCAGTTGCCTTTCCCTTTTTAGTAGTCTCTTCTTTACTTTATTATATGTAAATGTAGTATGCTTTGCAAAACTAATCAATGAACTAAGAAGTATATATTGTAACACAAAAAAAGCACAGGGAAGCGGAATAAATTATTGCCCAGTCATGTCCAAGCCCACAACTATTAAAGATGCCCTTGCCAAGTGGGAGGACCAAAACAAACAGGAGGCGGCCACTGCTACGGAAATTGGGTTGCAGTTTCGTTATCCGCCCATTGAGAAAATGGACAACATTCTAAGCACACTGACCGAGTGTCAAAAGTTGAGCCTTTCCTCGAATATGATCGAGAAGATCTCAGGGATAGCAGGCATGAAGAACCTGCGGATCTTGAGCCTGGCTAGAAACAACTTGAAAACTCTCAATGGTATCGAGAGTCTGGCCGATACACTAGAGGAGCTGTGGGTTAGCTATAACAACATCGAGAAGATCAAGCCCCTCGAGTCGATGAAGGCCATCAAGGTTTTCTACATATCCTTCAACCTCATCAAGGACTGGGCGGAGTTCATGCGTATGACCGTGCCCCCAAATCTGGGCGAGATCACATTCGTGGGCAACCCCCTGAACGAGAACATGGAGCCTGCGCTCTTCGTGGCCGAGGCTGTTCGTCGCCTGCCTAAATTGGAAAAGCTGGACGGGGAGCCAGTTATTCGCTAGTTAGTGACGTTTGTAATAGCATGCAGAAAAAACAGAGTCCTAGTAGTTATGCCATCTTGTAAGCTTGAAAGAAAAATTCCAAAAACCCGAACTCCATCGACATGACCCCTGCGAATACACGCACTTCTGACATTTCTCATCAATAATGCCTAGACAGATTTTTCAAATTTTCAACGCATTCTTCGGGCTGCTGATGAGCTCCATTGTTTTGCCTGACCATGTTTTCTCTAGACTTTTAGCTCATCCCTTTACAAAATGTAGTGGACTTTTATGTCCCTCTGTATTTACTCTGCATCTGCATCAAGAAAAATATAAAACTTTGCTTTTCAATAAAAATATATATAAATTTAACATATATTTAACATATATATAACATATATATATAATAAATTTAAAAATATATATATATAAATGTAACCCTTTTGATTTGGTGTAAAATTTTTGTTTTAAAATTGTAGTGTTTTTAGTAAGGGGAAGAAAAACAACTTACATTAATTTGATGCCTTGATTCGTGAATGGCATTCTTCTTTCAAATCCGATGACATATGAATTAAATATTGACAAAAAAAAGAATAACAGTCATAACTTGGCTAGTAATAATCTGATCGTTGGATATTATACTTTTCCGATCTTAGATCAGCGAGCGAAAGGGAGTGAAGCCATGTTTGACTGAGATTTTGGGTAAAAACACTTTCAAATGCTTTCATTTTAGCCAATTGTCATCCGTATTGTCTAAAAATGACTAAAACATTGATTCATTTCCGGGAATTACCCTTAAAAAACCATTAATTTTTTGTTGATTGAATTCTATACCTGTATTTATTCCGAAAAATTCATTTTAAATCTGTTAAGAAATGACTAAATTAAAATCTGTAATGAAAATTAAATGGGATATGCGCTTCAAAAGATACGAAAAACCAGCAGTTGTGAGCTTGAATCTAAGATTATTTTGTTTACCAAAACTATGAATTTCATTTATATTGTTTTAAAATTATAGTACCCACTGCAAGATTTAACGAGTGTTTGAGATCCCAGAAAGTCTGTACACATTGACATCAAGAAGGACGCAAGTATTCACAGGATTCCAAAAAAAAGTTGAATTTGCATAAATAATTCAGGCATTTGGATTTATTTCAATCAACAGATTCAGTCAGCATAACTCACATAATCCATCAGCAAACATCAATGCATTTTTATACCTAAATAAAAGCCAATAGGAAAACACGGAAAAGTGAAAACAACTGGACCCGTAGAGTCTCATAAGTTGACTTGGTCATTCCCATTCCATTTGTTTTCTGTGCATAAATAATCAACTATGTCAATGGAGGATGTGGCAGACAAAAAACAAATAGGCAGACAGAGATTTTTGGCAAACAAACAACTAAACAAAATATATGAGTATGTGAATTTTCTGTCAGACAGCCCGAAGGACACCAGATAAAAACGTGGAATAAAATCATAAAAACAGCAGCCAAATTTCTGCCAAACCATAAGCAAACCAAACCCAATAAAGCCAATTGCCAGACACGAAAGTTTAATGAGACTTTTATGTCTTTTCGATTTAACAGCTTCTCTATTATGGTTGTGCTTGTTGTTGCTTTGGCTCTTTTGCTGCTGCTGTTGTTATTTGATAAACAATAATATTAATGTAAACATGAAGGCCGGGCGTAGTTCGACATTTTGGCAGACAACCAGCAAACGAGACTATTGTACAATTGGTTGCACACAAAAATATTTTCTGTCAGCCAAACGAAACGCTTGGATGATTAGATGGGTAGGGATTACAAACAAACATTTGGAAAAGCTTAAAGCAAAGTGAATTTTTACAAAACTAAAATAAATAATACATAAAAAATATATATTTATTCCTTTGGTAAAATATTAATCTTATGTAGCTTTCAGTCACTTAAAGTTTAAACAAATTTATTAAAGTACGAGTCACATAAACTTAATGCTTTTTCGCTTTTTGTTTTGGAACGTTTGGTGAACCCTTGATCTTTTTTACAATAAGCCCAAAAACTAATCTTAAAGCAAAAACTATGACTAAAAGTGCGCACACAATTATAAAATATATATCCAAGTTATTCGCGGCTATGAAGCTCATGTGCACAACTGGACTTTGTAGATGTGGGGCTCCATGGTGTCGGATAACGTAGTCCACCCAATAAACTATTGTTTTACGGGCACTCAGCGGTCGATCGCGGTAGAGTTCGGAAAATTTTTTAACCGCTTTGGTGTATTTGGGATTGTCCAGCACCTCTTTGATACCCGCGGCAAAGGATTCCTCCTGCAGGTTGACTAAACTTTCAATCACACCAAAGCCCTGCAGTTCCATGTCAGCAGCATTACCGGGCTGGTCTCCGAAAACTGGAAGGGCCAACATAGGTTTTCCGTGGTACTGAGCCTCGGTGACACTGCCCTTGCCCGCGTGGGTAATGAACAGCTTGATGTTGGGATGCGCCAGGATGTCATCCTGAGGCAGCCACTTGGCGAACAGAATGTTTTCCGACTGGCCGGGCAGGTTTTCCAGATCGTCCCACTTCCAAATGACCTTCTGTTTCAGTTTCGAGAGGACATTGAACATCCTCTTTACCGAATCTTGCTTCAGATGAGCTCCTTTGAGATTTGAGCCCAAACTCAGTAGAATGGCTCCATGGGGACAGACACTGAGGAAATCCTGCAGGTTTTGGGGCAAGGGATCCGGCTGATCCTTGACCTGTATCCCCCCTACCTCAATCACTGCTGGCACATTAGGCCTTATAGGTCCCTCGCTGATTCCGTGAGAGGAAAAGAATATAAGCGAAATGTTCTTTGCCAATTCCCCATAGGCGGGAAGAGAGGGATCATCCTGGTACATTTTCCTGAAAAAGTTATTCCAGAGTTGCGCAAAACTAGAGTCTTGATTGAGTTTTCTCACCTGTATGTCTTTTCGTTGTTATACTCAATTATGGTCATAAATGCAAGTTGACCCAAGGCACCCAAAAGATTAGCAAAGCGCTTTCCAAGACCCATCACCTCGCCTGCTTTAACTGTCGTAGTCATTGCTGGCACGTAGGACAGTTCTCTGGGGTTGCCCAAGAGGTGTCCCAGAAAGCTTGGCGGATTGGAGAGAGCCAACACAAGCGGTACCTTTAGCTTGTGCGCCAACGTGAAATGGAAGCTGCTCATAAAATATCCAACGATGACCAGATCGATCTTGTTGTCTTTGTTTTCGTAGAGATCCTTGACCAGCTGATGATCCATAACTCTGGCCGTCTTTGAAAAGGCGCTGCTCATTTTTCCTACTCGTTGAAGCATTTGCAAAAACGGGTTGGTATTATCTGTCTTGGCCGTTTCGGCAAAAACTGAATTGAAGGCCTGCAGCTCGTCCTCCGTGAGGGGCACTTGGATATGTGTGATATTTTTCGGCAGGAACGGCGGCTTCAGGGCGGTCACCACAGTAACGTTGTGACCACTTTCGGCTAGAATTCGGGCCATGGACATCTGGATAACCAAGTGCGACGGACTCAGGCTGGCGAAGAGCCCCACGATGTTGGCCGCATGGGTTGGCCAGAAAGGCCAACAAATTTCTAATCGCGGCCATGTGTATTCGCCTACTGTTACTCGCAAACTACTTTGATAAGTTACTGGGCGTATGGCTTTTAACCGACCAGAATTTCTGATAACACTTGTCTAGCGAATTAATAGTATGATTTTTACTTACTCATTCGTTATCAAAAAGAACAAATTTTTCCGAGGAGATAAGGAGCCGTAGACAAGATTATTAAACTTTACTCTTTGGTTCTCTTAAATTGTAGCGATAATTTAAATTCATAAGCAATGATGATTTTGTTTTTTATTTGGGTTTTGTGAACTCACATTCACTTGGTTTCTTGAAATATTCCCACGCTTATCGCTTACTTGAAACCATTTATACGGCCCACTCTTTAGGTGCCTTGTGGAAAAATAAATACAATCTAGTCGATAACCTCTTTAATGATAGAGAATATACATTTGTAACTGTTACTTTTAAAATTGTATAGTTTAAATTTATCCCATAGTCATTTTTTCCTTTTCAGATATCTTCTGAATACTAATTGACAGAAGAACAAAAAAGCGACACGTTGGGTTAATTTCAAAATGAGCACTTATTTTATTTAAATTTTTCATTGTCTATATAAAGATTTATGTATATATATATAAAATACATGGGAAATCAGAGCGCCACTCAGAGAGAAATGAATAAAATTGAAAAACATTCTGAGAGTGTATTCGAGAAATGGTTCATCTGCGCTCCACATTCCGCGTGCCGTTATTTTCTGATGCCAGATAGAAAGATACATTCTGGTGGCGGGTGTCTTTTAAGGCTCTCATCCATCTTTAAATATATAGTAGAGAGAAGATTTTAAACTTTAATTAAATGTGTAAGTATTTTTGAGGACCACCTTTGCGTCGGTTTTAATCTAAGCTAATTGCTCCTTTTTACTAAAAACACCTCTGGGGAAGTAATGTTTATTCCAGACTTGGTTTCGTTTAAAAAATATATTTTGCCCAGATGCCAAATGCCGAAACCGTTTGAGGGTGGTGCTTGTGAAAGCTTATACAAAATTTACGTTGCAAGTTTGTGTGGCTAGGCTCTGTCGTGTTGTTCTGGTCGTTGGCAACTCTGGCAATGACAACACCGAACCGAACTACAACACTCCTCTTACCAAAACTATCTCGCATGTACACACATACCAACACGTCGGTGGGTGTGCGAAATTTCAAGTGGTTTTTGCGCTGTGGTTGCGCAATCGTTCGTTCGGTTTGCTCTGAGCTGGGTTCCATTTTTTTACACTCCTTCCTACACTTGCTGTGGTCAAGGGCTGTGTCGGTGTTGCCAAGTGTTGCCGTATATTCTAAATATGTCGGTTCGCCCCTGTTGGCCAGCTGCTGGGCCATCGGTCGGTGGCAGAACTTAAAAGTGGCCAAAACGACAGTTAAACGGCAGAATGGTCGAAAAGGCCACTTGGCAACCTAAACGTGTGATTTATGCCCCAATGATGATAAGAGACAATTGCAAAGGGAGTAAAAAAACGGAGAACCACCAGACGGCAGACCGAGTTCAAAAAGAGCAAAGTTACAGTTTGTTCCACCTTTAAAAAGGTGCACCTGGTAGGGAGGATTATTGCGTCCATCAATGCAGACTTCCATTTAAAAGAATATATTTTTTGGAAATCTTTTTCTAAAAACCGTCTGTAGCATTATAATGCATGTTCAAGGTTACTTGTCTGAAAATGGCACAACTTTAAGATACTTAAAGTTCGCACACTTAGCCAGTAATACTCTTTTTCTTACAGAGATTCGCATTCACATCTTGTGCCTGTCAAAGGAGCATAAATCTATTCAAAGTCTTTGCGAAAAATCCAGACAAATGCCAGAGATTACAAAAAGATTTCGGCCCACATGATGCATGGGGCCTCAAGCGGAGAACGAACCTACATATGTACATGCATGTGTGTGTGACTGAGTGTGTTGGCCTATCTGGCACCACAAACGTAACCGCCCAACGCACACAAAAACAATTAAAGCCTGATTAATAGTGCAGCCCACATTCGGTTGCTTTTCCACCTTTCGCCAAGTTCCCTTGGCCCTAAAAACCACCCGAAACTCAGCCTGCCATTCATGCTGAGTTATGACTTTTGCTGGCTGTTTAGCATACTTTTAGGCTCCTGACATTGTTCTCATGCCAAGATATGGATGTAAGTGTGTGGGCCAACCCCGCGCATAAGTCAAATTGTTGTTAATTTCAGAGAGTTAACCCTTAAACCGAAATAGCAGCAGCGACATAACATAAATTCATTTCCATCCGTCCCTGCTATGCCATCCCGTCATCCAACTTTTTATCCTGCAACATAGTATAAATCATTAAATTTAATGTTTCCCAGGAGATCAATGAACATGACCGCGAATTATACTGGAGCGTGCTTTCAGGCGCATAAAAAGATTTCCCAACATAAAATGCATTTAACTCGAAAAAAATCTGCATAAAAAGTTTCTGGCTTGGAGTTGCATTTTGTGCGGGTGGTTGACTGTCTGTCTCACTTTGCGGGATGGCAAAAGGGCAACAACTCTTTAAACAAATTACAAAAATATGGTAATGATATTGTGTTGCATGACTGATTGTCTAGACTATAAATTTATTGCGCTATTTTAAGTATTAATGTTAAAGTAACAGGGTGTTGCAAAGTTACATTGAAAATGAGAACTTTTAATCCTCTAAGAGATGGGTTAATTAAAAATAATAATATTGTTATCTAAAAATTAAGATCTTGCATTTAGCGAACTAACATCTGAAACCAACTAACACTTAAAGCTCATGTTTTTAACAGGAAGTTTGTCCAATAGAGTTCCGTAAATGAAAACATAAACTGCTCTTCCGCCTTTTTAAAGTGTGCTCTACAAGATGGAACATGACAAACAAACCAGCACACTTTCTCATACATTTGTAGACTCGCACCCGGATTGTAAATCAAAAAGTTTTCTAGTGCAAAATAGAGGCAGCGCACTTGTGGATACTTATTTCAACGGCATCTGCCTGACACGCCCTCTGCAAGGCACTTTTACCAGCGTATTTGACATGAGAAATCATAAACAAGTTGTGCAAACTTCTGCTCGCTCGCATACACAAAACTCCATTTTGCAACAGGAAGTCACACGCACACCCCGCTCACACCATTGCAGCTGAAAATGTATAAATTAAAATTTTCGCATCGCGCAGTGGCCACCAAAAAGATGCGCCCTCCTGCAAGGGACATGGCATTGCAGGCATGGGGAATTTTGCATTTTCCAGCGTTTGGTACGAGGAAGCAGTTCTGGTTTTGGCTTAGTAAGAGGTATCAAGGGTTGATACGTTTTTAATATAATATCTGTTTTTTTAATACTTACAATATTGTGGGAAAATGCGATCAGTCTGGCAAACTTGATGTTCTAAATTGCGCTTTCCTTTTTTTAGTTATCGTTTGTAATATCCTTTTAGAGTATTCACAAGCCTGAACCAATAATGGCTCATATTTAATAATTTCCATTTTGTGTTTGTTTTCCTTGTGTTTGACCAGAGCTCTGTGTGTCTTACATAAATAGATTTTCATATTTAAATATTAAAGTTTTGCTATGCTTTGCATCATCTTGGCTGCCTCTTTGCCGACCCGACAGTTCCCTACCCAGCCCTCTTGGTTCGCATTATGTTTTCTGCATAACAATTAACTTCCGCTTTAAGCCGGGGCTCACAATCCTTCTGTTGCCGTTTGGCGTATGTTTAATTTCCGGCATTGCGTATACGCCTAGTATACTACTAATAAGCGGCATTTAATTTCACACAATTTTGCATTAATTCTCAGAGTCTTTAGAAGGCACTTAGCAGACCAAAAGCCTTTTTGTCATCCACTGGCTGGATCTGTTATTAATGCTGTGATTAATTGTCGTGCCCCGAGACAATAAGCAAGAACAATTTGTTTTCACTGACAACAAACTGTCACCGAGCTGATAAAGAGTATGAAATTCTTGTTGGTCTGCGTCAATTTGATATTCTGGGCAGAGGCTCGGGAAATATTTGGATTCATCTCCCTTGGCATCAAAGCAAACAGAGATTAAGGAGAATCCCGGTACGTTGTGTGAAGGAAGTCTGGCAAAAATGCTTGAGCTGACAATTTGCAAATTCGAATCTGCAGAATGCAGGCAATCCCAGCTTCTTACCATATACGAGCGTATCTACAGCAATAACAGCTTTACGGGTTATAAAATTCAATTATGCATATTCCCAGGCGCACGTGATGCCAATGCAAACAAATTCGCACATTTTAAGTGAAGCAGTCTCAGCATTTGTGGAACACTTTGTTTGCTATTTCCAACCGTGTGGTTTGTCCTAGCTATTTGTGGGAAGCCTATTAAGGGGAAGGGGGCACTGCTGGGAGTTATTGCTTTGAATCCTATCGAATTATAGGAAAGAAATAGAATACTTTGGCTACTATATACTATACCATAATACTAAGTTTCTTAACATTTCGTTATTACTAATGGTACATGAACTTTAAATATTCTATGAATCATTCCGATGACAAAAAATTGACTTTCTTGCTATAAATCTACCAATCCGATTTCTTACTTTCTTGTTTTAGGATACTTAACAAATTGTTTTCTCTCGGACCTTCCCCAGCCTCGCCTGATTGTTTTTTATTGCCCGTTTTGTCATTTGGCCGCGGGTTCCCAACCGCCCACTTCCTTGTCGCCGGGGCTGTTGTGCAGCTTCCTGTTTCCGCAGCGCTTCTCCATCTTCTTCTTTTCCTCCTCTCCATGTCCTTCAGCTTCGCCTCCCGCCTTCGTGCTTCGCTGATGTGTAAATTAATGCCATTTCGGGCGCGAGATTTTTTCTTTGGTATCTGCGTTTTTCGGGTTCAGAGATGCCCGCCACTCGCTTTTATGGTCTGATTGAATTTTTATGATGCCTCGCTTTGGTTTGGCGCTTTGCATATTGTTTGGCTTGTATTGTGGCTCGAGCTTTTGTTCTGCACGGGCAGGGATGCAAAAAACATAATTAAGGTGATTTTATGCAGACCCTACCCTATTCCACTCATTATTATCTGTGTTTTGGACTCTTCTGCCGCTTTAATTGTTTTTAATTAATTTTTTATGATTGAGACCTCCTTGGGGCCCGAGGACCGTTGGCCTCGAGCATTGGCATGTGGTAATTGCGTTGGAGCGTAGGCAGCGCATATTTTTTCGCTTCTTTTGAGCCTCTTAGGCGGTTCCGGTGATTATTTTTTTCGGTTGCCCTCGGCTCTTGTTAATTGCAAAACTTTTCTGCCTCTTACCAAACGGACAAAAAAACTATCCAGGCTGGCCGCCAGGATAGGCAGTCCTTAACACTTATTCTGATTGTTGTTGCGCACTCGAAAAACAATGAAATAAAATTTGTACACTAAAGTTTTACTACAGGCGCAGACCAGAACCGAACATAACAGAACAGAACTGAGCAGAACAGACTCAGACACGAGCCGTATATTGCAGTGGGAGAAACTCATTTAGTTAGCATAACAAAGGGGCAGGTCGGAGCTGGGCGGAGTGGCCGGGTGGTCGTCGGGGGAGGGTCTTAATAACCCACTAGCAAACACACTAATTTGCACTTGAGCCCAATAATGAGTGTGCCGACGAGTGGATGGCTGGATGAGAGCTATGAGCGATCAGCCCGGGATTGGGCCAGGCCAGGCCTGAAGTGCCAGAGTCTGTCTAGAATCTAGAAGTGATGTTCGAGTGTGCGGGCAAGTGTGTGGACTAATTTCTAATTTGAATGGTGATTTATGCAGTTCGGGAAGACCTTACTTTTGGGACTTAGCGCCCATGGGGCCACACGCAAGCTCACCTGTTGCGCGCCTGCAACTAATTAAATTTCCAGTAAAGCCAGCCCAGAATAAATCGTACACCTTTCCACCTCACCTAATCCCGTCGGTTTCACCCATTTCGGGAACCCGGACAGATTTCGGGGCTCAGTGCTAAAAATTAAACCAGCTTAAGGCGAGCACCGTTGAAGGTTAATCTCCACTGCGGTCGCTTTTCATTAAATGCCTGTTCGGGCGCAAAAATAAAAATGAGAATTATTACTGGAGCCGGGCAGTGGCGTCCCAAGAAGGAGGCAGGTCTCATAATAACCATAAGCCGTCAGGAATTAGTTGCATTTTCATCATTTTCATTTCATTTCGCCTTTCAGAATTTCTAAAATGGAATGAAAGGGAAATGTGCTTTGTGGTCTGTTGAAAATGAAAAGGATACGGCTCAGGTCCTCGTGCTTCCTTTTTCTTCCCGCTACCTTCGGCTGTTTGTTGTTGCCGTCGCTGCTGCTTCTGATTCTGCTGCTGTTGTTGGCAGCAAAGATTTCATGGCTAAATGAGATGGTTTTTGTGGTTGGATGAACTAAGAAATATGCTGATAGGAGGAACGGAGGAGGGCCATGGATCTGACAGCTGTTGGCCTGGAAAAGTGGAATGTCAAAGGGCCCAGTCCGAGGGAAGTAATGAAAAGTGAAATTTTAAGAGGGGCAAACCGAGGTTAGTTTATAGATGCTTATCAAAAATATTTAAAAAAATCAAATGCATAAAATTTTCTGATATATATTGTGTTATCGAAATGCTACCTTAGGTTGCGGTTAATAATTTATTATAACGGCATTACATTTATCTTCTTATGATTAATGAATCTTAAGTTGTTTTCTACTATTAAAAACGGCTCTTTATAAGTTGAATGCTTCACCTTCATTAAAATTATTTTCTTTCATCAAGCCCAAGGGGGAGCCTTCAGTTCGTTCAACTATTTATCCGAAATTTCTGAGAAAACTGGAGTACTCTGCGCTTCCCTGGATAACTAAACAAGCACCACAACTATTTTAATGATAAGTTTCCTATGCAATAGCCAAACAAAGTGCAATTAAAAGTTTTCAGCAAGTCTAAGAATTTTTGCATCCAAAACTTCGGCAACCCGGGCCGCCTCCAACTATTTCGCGCCAACTTTCAACCTATTTGGCTAATTAATGCAAATTTAAATATTTATAAATATTTTGGAAGCTGCATGGCGAAACCATTTGGGCGATTGGTGGTGCGTGGAACCGCTGAGGGCAACCGCTGGAACCATCGAACCGCAGATCGCAGCAGCAACAGGACATTCGTATAAATGACAGGACATGTGGCGGTCCTGCTCCTGCTAACTCATTCAGTTCTCGTTGCGTCCCTTTGTGTGAATGCTTTTGTACTTTGCACTGCAATTTAGCAAATCGATTGGTTTTCCACCCACCGATGCCGCCGATGCCATTCGATTTTTATGGCTTTCAAAAAGCCAGCAGACCCCAACAAATGACCTCCTGAAGCCCATCCCTTCCCCTTTTCGCCCCCGATATGCATCGCCATAAAAAGCGCATGCGGCTGCCTACAGAGCCAGAGTCCGGGCCATAAAAAATCGCTAAACGGCAATAATAAAGCGAGCTACGGCAATAAAACCCTAGATACAGCAGACATCAAAGCGAAGGTGGGTTACTCTGTAAAATTTTAAAATTAAATTTTTTGCAGCATAGTCTAAAAGGTTATTTAATTTGATAAGAAAATCATGGCACATTTCGGCAATATGTTGGGTAAATTTGATTTATAAAATCATTTCTGTTCCACAAACAATCTTGCAGCTTATTAAAAGCAGAATTACCTTAAATAGTTAAGCAACTCTGTTTCAAGGAACCATCGTTTGGTTTGCAACGTTCGCTGCCAGCTTTGTTTGTATTCTCTCTGGGAAACCCCTTTTCAAACTAACAAAAAATGGAATACAACTTCAAATTGAAACCTACTCCAACGTGAAGGATAAAGGAAAATCTTCGCTTGTAGAGCGGACTTAGAGACAGTGAGGTTCTTGTGTGCTTACAGACTGGCCCAGGATGGCTTTAAAGTTCATTTTCCTTATTTTTTGCTAGCATCAACACGTACAAGAGACAGCCAGTAATATCCTTTTTGGACTTTAATGAAAGATCAAAAGGCATTAATGTGTGAGAGAGTTCGGGGCTTGGAAGAACGAGTCTCACATTAGCGAAAACCATTTTAAGCTAATTTCGCATGTGAAACAGGTAGAGAGCGCACACACGATGGGACTTTCCTCGTTTTGGATAGCAATCGACACGCGCAATTATTGCTCGACCGTTTTATTTGATTGTGAGTCTGGGAAAGATACGTGGCCTGCATTTAGTTCGTTTGATCTAAGCCATTTGGCCAATCAAACAAATTGAATTGAGATCGATTTTTGGTTTTTGGAAGTTTTCTTAAATATTGCCAACGAAATGGGTTCGGTACCCGTACCCACGTAAGCAAGCGTAGCATTCCTTTATTTGTAATTTACTGCGAATATTAAGCTTAAAATAGGAGGCTTCAGAAAATATTTCCATAGGAAAAAATGGTATGGAATAACGTAAAGCAATGGCCCCGATTAATGATGACATACTCCACATTGGCCAGCCTCGTTTTCTGGAAATTAGGCGTAATATTTGCAATTTTCTTGTGCCACTTTCGTGGCAAGCCGCATGTGTGTGGATTATTGTCCCTGCTCGCCTCAAATGCACAGAGCGCATTAATCAGCGAAGGAACCTCCTTCTGCCTGCAAAAAAATTAGTTAAAAGCGAAATGCAAATGTCAATGGAAGAGAAAGGGAGTGCGGCGAACGTTGACAACCTGACAGCTGACTTGCCTAATTAGAAGCCAAGTGAAATAAAAATATTACACATACGCCATGTGTGCTGTTTTTCACTTTTTAATTTGCATCCAGTGGCGGCGGAGTAAAGGGGACGGGTAAGGTCGGGTTGTAAAGCAAGACTCCAGGCTGAATTTTGAATTGACATGGTCGGGCGACCAAAGAGGGAAAAATACTGTTGCAGATGTTCTTGCTGCTGTTGTAGTTCGCATTCGAAATGAGCACACGCATAAGAATCGAGGACGCACATTAATGCACACCGCCCACCCACACCACCACCCACATACGCCGAAGCGCGAATGTTAATTTAGGTGCCTCATCCGAAAACAGCAGCCAAATGCAGATTCAAATGTGCATGCAGTCCCGGGCGCAGGCGACCGTGCCAAAACCGCGCCCGTCGGGAGAATCGGGCCAAAACTAAAACTGCAAGCCAAGCCAACCACAAAAACCTGCCATGCAGGATGCAGGTCCTCACAAAAGCCTCTCCATCGCTGCCGCCGCCAACGTCGCCACCGCCGCCTTTATCCTTGCCATCAAGCCCATCATCCTCGTCAGCGTAGGGATTGTGGCCTGCGTTGCTGTAACTCTTTTCAAATAATAATTAACAATTTATTCCCCAAACAGAACTCGCTCGCACACGCAGTGCGCACATTTGAGTGTGCGAATGGGCCTGTCAACGTTAGTCATATCATTAGAGGCAACGTGTTGCTGACTTTTTGAGGCCTGCCAGGCTTGGGGGAAATCATGCCAATGGTGCACTTTAAAAAATCGGTCCTGAAGTGTCCCATAACCACTTAATTTTAATCAAGCTCCCCTGCTTATTTTTTGACAAGTGTGCTGTCTCGACAGTGTACTGTCGATTTCACTGGAACCTAGTTTAAAATATTGTGGCGATATTTTGAAGGATGTAGAGTCTAGAATTGAATACCTGATTCTTATAAGGATCAATCAAGGACTGGCAGTCCTCTTTTCTGATAAACATAATTTGTAAACGCCATTTGTGACAAAAAAGTGCGGAGTATCATGCAATCGGGACTGAACTATTATTTTTTGGTTTTGTTTTTCTGACTCAGAACCGGCTGACATTTTGTTTGTAGGCGCTCAGAAGTATGCAACTATATTTGTGTTTTTGCGGTTACCCTTTGTATTTGTGCAGGGCACACACCAGCACACACATTGACAGACTGCCATTGAGCATGCAGAGTCAAATGCATGTGCAGAGCATTCCGCGCCATGTCAAGCGGAAGTGAGTGTCTTTCGTTTTTGTTTACCCCTCTCGGGCAGCCCACCCAACCCCCATGGCACGCCCTCCGCCACATTCCCGCCTCCGCCCACCACCGCTTTTTTCGGATTCTCCCTTGGATGGGACGCTTACTGTTAATTAAAAATGGGCGCCAAGGAACAGGCGATGCAAGATGTGTGGGTGGAGTAAGTGTGAGGGTGTGTTTGTGTGTGTGGAAGTAACAAAAACGCAAGTTGAACGGGTCGTATGAGTATTTTAATTAGTTTGCATAATTATGTTCGCTCCCTGGCCCATGTTCTCGCACACAAGCAGGCTAAAATACACACGCACACACCTACCGATCCTTTTTGGCCACCGCACAAAGTTACAAATTCTTTATATGTACCCGACATCTCCTGCCCAACCTACCCATCAAGCGCGATTCCTTTTATGAGGATTTAACAACTTTTTGATACAAATTTGCATGCCTACATATGTGTGTGGCGGCCCGGATGCTTGATGTTGTTCTCCAAGGGCATTCCATTGTAAGTTGCAGCTTTTTGGCATCTGAAGAGGGGTTCGTTTTATTGGTGGGTTATATAGAGGTTTGTCGTATAATCCCTGCCAGTGCTATGAACATTTTATTATGCCAGGACTATCTGCGCAGTAACTCACGCGAGGTTGCTTTCGGATCGAGTTTCTAGAGCGCAATGGGAGTGTGTGAAGTGCATTCGATATTTCAAACGGAAAGGTTATTTATTTACTGTTTTATCCGGTTCGAATCTTGCCTTACTCAATTAAAACGCAATAAACGCCTCCACTTAAGGGCAATAGACAATTTAATTTACAATTAAATGCCGGGTCCCCACTGTTTGATTTTCGCGCATAGATAAACAAATTAAGCGCACAACACTCTGGATATAAATTTATCATATTGCACAACATTATATATCATTTTTGTGGGATATTCACAGGGGGCTTAGTTTGTAATGGCCCGCACACCGGGGATATTGAATAATTGCATCGTATATATGTGTGGATGTTGGCCTATTCATAAAAGCATATGCTAAAGGTTTACACATGAGTTGTTAAAGAAGCACAAAAATTAAAATAAAAACGACGCGCAAATATTAAACATTTGACAGCAAACACATAAAATGATTATAAACAAAGCGGGGCAAAAATATTTTTTGATTCCAAACAAACATTTGTAGAAAAAGCCTAATTAAAAAACTGGGCTTTAAAATTTCAGCAATTAACATTGGCAAACAGATTAAGCGATAAAATGAGCATAAATAATGCAGCGAAAGCGAATAATGTCGGTGCGATAGAGATGGGCTGACAGAAGCGGACAGAGGGGGCGAATAAAATAAACCGATCCAGGACTGGGTAAATTGTTTTGTGAGTGCCACATAATTAATAGAGCGTATGGAAATGCCTTTGACAAATTATTTAAATGAGGCTAAAATATTCGGAAAAAATTATTCGTAAATCCGAAATGCCAAAGAAAATTATGAAATGGCTGAAAAAATATTTGCTTAAAATATAAATGTGAAAACAAAGAGATAATTGTTTGACTGTATCATTCATGTTTCCACCAATCGATTATTCGGGAAGCGTTACAAAATTAATACTCACGGCAGACGGATATTCGCATTATATAAATTGATGTGCCCTTTATTCGATTGTCTCGACATTATTAATTTAATTTATTTTAATACGGTCCGAAGAAACTTTTATTACCTCTAAGATTCTCGTAAATGTTTCGCATAAAAGCATGTTGCTGATATCCATCCCAACCGTTGGCTTTCGAACTTAAAACTCATTCGACTACAATTTGCGCAATTGCCGAGGTCCTTTAGATGGATATTCGAGTTGATTGAAAACTGACAAATTGACAAAAGCTCAAATACCTTGGAAACTTATGAAAACTCATTTCCACATAGTCAAAAACGAACAACTCACAAGATAAATGAAATATCGAAAGTCGAAGCATAGGGAAAAATAAGAAAAGTTTATCAAGAAGATTGTTTTCGGTTATTTTTCGCTGCTGACAATATTAAATTGTATTGTCATTCTATTGGATGAAGAGGTGTGCACTCCCCGCTGAAATAGTCAGCCTCTTTGATCTGGATGTCGACGGTGTGAATGGCGATGTCGATGATGATGATGTGGCGCAATTTCTCAAAAACAACTTCAACACCATCAATTTGCTGTTGTTTGTCCTTATGTAAGAAATTGTGTATTTTTATCACCCTAATCGTGGGCTGCCTTTTCCCAGAGTTATAAGGTGTACAATGGAATACTCAACGCATATATCTTTTTGGCGAAAAATAAGGCAACAAAATGAGGATATATTACATATAATTTTTTGATGAAAATATGAAGCTATTCGGGATATCTTTTATATTTTCAAGAATATTTTCCTAACAATTTAATGAAACCAACAGTTTAATGATTTATTTTAAGGATTCCTCCTGCACTTTTAGTCAATGAGCTGCACGTTATTCTTTTTGAACATAGCAAGAGAACACAACGAAAGCATTTACCTTCTTTCTATGTACCAGATGTTGAATTTGTAAAGCTACACGCACACGATTCAGTGGAGCCCCAAAGGAACTTGCATCACGCATAAAAGGTTGCAACTTGCTTGCAGTTTGTTGCAAAATCCTGGAAACGATGATGAGGAGGTCGACGTGCTGCGAGCCAAGTAAATCAACCGAGATGCTGATGATGAGGAACTGGCTGCTCAGTTGCGTATAGAGAGAAGCCCTCCAAAGTATGGAGAAAAGTTGGATCAGTTGGTACGAGTTTCACTTTCGTGCCCAAGTGATTTGCGAGAATGCGAGCGCCAGTGTGTGCTACCTTGCGGTGCACATAACAGTTAAGTAACGTCTTAAAACTTTAACCATGAACAAGGCAAAAGTATCCCCGAGCCAAACCCATCGCCGGCCCACAACTCACACACAACAAATGTGCAAATTATGCTGCCTCCGGTAAAGTGCTTCAATGAGTGGGCGTGGCCTAAGCTACTTTCACCGCAAACTTTATTAGTTGGCCTCACCTTTCTGGCTTTCCATTATACGTTTTATGCATCCCGAAAAAAGTTTACCCCGGCTAGATGGCGCAAACTTAATCAATTTTCAAGCTAGCCCTTGTACCCTTTAAATATTTAACACTTGTTCTGTATTGGATGAACATTTTCGAGAGCTTGAATATTTTTCTGCACTTAAAAACTTTTAATTAGCCATTTTTAGGGCTTTTTCCGCAATGTAAGTAGTTTATTCCATATTTCGGTAAAATTGTCCGGAACCTAAAAGTCTGGACAGATTCTGCTTAGAAAAGGCAGGTCCAGATTATCTTATTAATCTAACCCATAAGTTCAAATTCAAATTAAATCGGCAAGGACTTAAGTAAATAGTATGTTGTCTATATACTACTTAAAAATGGTTACCTCGCCCAACCTCTTTTCCTTGGCGAGCCGTCGCCAAACGGAGAAAAGGAAACTATTTTTGTTATAAAGCGTGTCCTGTGGCAAATTCCTTCGCGCCTCGCACTCACACAAGCGCACGCACCCGGACATAATTGCAGTATTCTTTTTCTTGGCAAGGCTTCAGCTGCCAATTTTTTGCTCTTTTTACGCGTTCCGCTTTCAACGAATTAAATGGTATGAAATTAAAAGTTACTACGAGAAATTTTTGTGCTGCATTTGCAGGAAAACGTGAGAAATTATAAGTACAAAAGCGGGGGAAAAAAAGGAAGCGCGAAAACATGCGAACCAAAGGGAAGAATAAAATGAAATAAAACTGGAATAAAGGAAGGAGAAAAGAAAGGAATTATAAAATATGAAAGTAAGTCTGAGCCCGCCGAGAGGTCGGCCGGTGGGTGGGAATGGGAACGGGACACAGTTGAAAGACAACAAGCAAATCTACTTAAATATCTCAGCGAATGGTAAGCCTTTCTTTGCTGTTTCATTCTTTGTGAATTATTTCTTCCCCCTGCCGGCCCGCCGCACACTTCGGCCAGGATTCCCTTTGTGCCTTGGTTAAGTCCATTTTGTGTTTTGCTTGTCCTTACCCCGCACAGACCACTATGCACGTTACTCTCGCAACCCTGTGGAAAATAAGAAATCAGCAAAATATATTTATGACTTATTTTGTTCAAAGAACAATGGAGCTTTCCGCAAAAAAATGGAGTCAGAAACTGAAACTGAAACTGAAAGTTGTAGTAGGGCCTATTAAAATGAAGAGCTGTCAGGAATTTGGCTGACAGAAGCTTGTCACAGGGCTTAAAATCAAAATAAAAAGTTGTATGGTCCTTTAGACCGATAGACCTGATGTTTATTTCCTGTTTGCATATCGCCCTTGTTTTATCTATGCCGGCGATAGGATAAGAAATTATCGGAACCATTTATGGATATTTTTTTATTAATTTTGGTCTGATATTCTTTTTTACAGGCTTAGAGACTGCCACAAAGCTTAAATTGTTGTAAATATTTGCTTTCGAACAGTGTTTGCACTTGGTTGAAATTTGCAACTATTTTTTACGACATCCCTTATCCCTGTGCCCTTTTTATGTGAGTAGATGGAATGATTTGGGTAGCTTTTATAGGTTTATTTATTATTTTATCGCTGGATTGTGACACGGATTTATTGGGGCGATCTTTTGTTTAGCTCGTTGAACAAATATTTGACGAGCAGTGGCGAAACCCGCGCGTGGAAAGTTTTTTCTTTTCGGCGCCACACGGAATATTTGCGAATCCAAATGGCAGAGCCAGATGATGTTGAAGCCCTCGCAGTTTAATTGAGTTGGAGGCAGAGCTGCAACTGGCTGCAACTGGAGAGTCCTTGGCCCGGCCTAATTGAATTCCCGCTAATCCAATAGATTAGGAGGCAGCAGCAAGAGTTGCTTCTGAGTCGCCTGTAATGCAATGCAAAAACAATAACAAAATTATGATGTCCAACATCAGTGTCAACGGACGACATTAAGACCATCCTCAGGGACTTGCAGGATGACCTCAAAACTATGGGCGAAGTATCCCAACGAAAGGAAGACGGCCGCAGCTGGGACTTCGAGGAGGACAAGACGTCCTTGCTGTTGCATAGTTTTCCATCGTCTTGTAATTTTCATTGTTTGTTTTTTAATTTTTCGCAGTAAGAATTTAATTAGCTGCCAAGACCCTCTCTGCATGCCATTCTGAATTTAAATCATGCATAAATTAGCTGACATTCCGCATACACACTCGCATTTGCTTTGCGCCACTTTAGGCGCCATAACTAATTATATGTTGACATGACATTTATTTGACTTGCATAAATTAGGCAATTAGTTGACGCACGCTAATTAAGTTTTTGGAAATCGCTAAGCAAGGTGGGATTAAATTTCCAAGGGGGTACAATACTGCTAGTCACCCTTTCTAAGTACACCATCAGTCTAATCTAATCATCTAATCAGTCCTAACTCTGACTTATGGTATAAAAAAAAGCTGGAATGCTTCAAACTAAAATTTGGTAACATTCCTGCAGGTCTCAAGCTTTCCAGATTAACAACTCTTAATTTTAAACGCAAACTCTGCACTCCCCTTGACCATTTGATAGGGGCCAAGACGGACCTCCTGGCCACATACAAAGTTCCTTTTCCCAGTCGGCACTCAGGGAGCTAGACCAGTCCTTGAAGCGGAATGAGAGGGGGTAGTGTTTTAAGGTGAGGGGTGAGGGGATGCAAGTGTCCGCTGTACATTTTATCGCCTGCACTCAACAGAAAGGTGAATGACGATGAACGCACCAAATTTTCGACACATTGTGGCTTTCATCTGTGGGTGGCTGGGTTGGCAGCAGTATACGGGGCGGATACGCAATAAAGAAGCGACATTCAATGCTGGGGTTGAGTGCAGGCTTTCGCCCCTTCCCACCCCCCGGCTGTCATCATTAGATTAGAGTGCTGGCCAGCAGAGTAAAGAGAGAGTGGGGGAGTGGGAGTGTGAGAAATTTGTGCACATATCGAGGCAAAAGGACAAAAATTAAACTACAGGGCGTTGCCTTGTTAGGTTGTGCGTTAAAATTGTAAAACACGAAAGGCGGCGGGGGCGTAGAGCTTGGGATGAATGCGGTGGGGGCGTGGCAGAGGACTGCACCCAGCTGTCCAGTGCTCGTCCAGTGCTCGGCTGCCAGGCATGCTGTGGTCAGTCCTCGTTTATTTTGCGTATTAGACGCTGCTATTTTGTGCTTATTGTTCCCATTCACTCTGCGCTACTTGCCCCTCCGTCGCTCGCTCCCTGTTACCGCTCCCTCTCCGTCGCTCCTTCGGCTTCAGACCCCCATCCCCTCCCTGTCTGGCATGTTCTGTTATTTTTCGCTTGTTTGGTTTCTTTGGTGTCCCATTGTCAGCTCATTTGTAATTTTTGGCACAACGATTTCAAATTAAGCAACCGGAAATGAGCTGACATTTCGTATTCGGTTCGGTTCGTGTCCACTGCGTTCCACGCTCCTGTCGTCTAGCAGCTTAACGGCACTTTTGCGGTTGCTCGTCATGATCGTCTTATTGGACCAATCGTCATCATCGTTGTAATCATCATCGCTGCCAGACAGGACACCCAAGAACGGCATTTCCACTTGTCTTGTCTATTATGACAATATTAATATTTACATTTTACAGTTATTGTCTAGCCGAAGCATCCTTCCCCACACATATGCACATATATTTATTTATATATGCATATGTGTATGTATTTGTGTGTTGTGCACATATGTACATGCACTCAATACATGTACATGTGTATCCGAATCATTCCCCTTGGCAGTCATGTTTTGGTCCCTGTGCTTTGGTTTGTTTGCTGCTGCCTGTCATGTTTGCTGCCTCGTATGCATTTGGTATTTTCTTGTTTATTGCTTTATGTTTCAACCGCTGCTGCATGCTGCAACCCACCCCCGCCGCCTATCGCCACTCCGATGTTTTATCTTGTCAATATGGTTTCCATTTTCTATGTTGTGCATTATTTCCGTTAGTTGTTGACCACTTTGGTCGCTGTCTCCAAAGGGTAGCCCTTCAGTCTCGCATTTCATACTCTTGCTTTTTGAATGAAATTTTATGAAACCTATTTAATGCATAGATACCAACTGTGTCACTTTCGAATACGTGTTGGCTGCCCCAACCGTCGCATTAAAATGTCTTTGATTTGTGGCTTTGTATTTTTATTTTTTGTTTTTTTTTAATAGAAATATCTTCGGTGGACTTTTTCATCAAATATTAATATTCGAAAACTATACAGCTAGTAAAAAATCTATTATTATTATAAATTCATCTCTGAAAAAAGTCTGTAAGCTTCAGTTAAAAAAAAAAAAACTCAGTCAGAACATCCTCCAACCTCCAACAAGTCTCTGTTATTCCACCAACATCCTGACGAAGTAAAAATAACCCGCTTTTCGAAAATGAAAGCTCTTTCGGCCCTGTTACAGGCACTTCTCTCCTGTTCTTGTAAAATTTCCCTTGGCAACACATTGCGACGAGCAGGCTTCGGCCTGGGCTTCGTTCAGTTCCGAGTGCTCTTTATCCTGTGCTCTCCTCGGCAGGATACGAGCTCGGCCGAGTCCTGGCCCCGTAACAGCATCGGACTCGGCTCTGCCAGAGGCAGCCGCTGTTGTTGGGATTCCGGCGAGTGCCGACAGCTTCCTGCTGCTGATGCTTCAGTTACATTGATAATGCCAAATCGTTTGGTCGCTCTGCCGCTGCCACCGTACACGAGGACGAAGCCACAACAACCACGACAGCAAATTCAGCGCAGGCGAAAGCTAATATTTGAATCAATTTGAATAATAGCCGTATAAACAAACCGCAGAAACACAAAATAATAGCCAGCGGACAGAAACGAATTAGCCAGTCTAATGGCCAAACGCAATTGAAACAAAATAGCAAAATCAGTGGACAAACAACTGCCGGCTAAAAGTGTCAGAATTTGTGAAAATTAATATTTCACCAGAGATTTGAGTGCTACCAAAATTAAAACAAAAGGCAAACAGACAGCACACTGCACACCGAACAGAGAAACAGGACCAAACAAAACTTTTCGCCAAACTTTTATTTCGTACACACACGTTTTTTTGGCCCAACGCGATTTGTTCGCACAAAATTATGAAAAATATGTGAGAAGTGTGCAAAATCCAAAAAACACTCGGGGAGCAAGGACCTGAGCGGCGGGCGCAAAAAGCGTAACTGAGAGCCTCTGGCATAGGTCAAGCTCCGAGCTCCAGTGCGAGATATTTTTTGGACGGTCTCGGAATCCCCGACGTGGTTCTTCGAGGACCCCGCTTCCACGTACTCCGTGAACTCCATCCATGTGCTAGTGTCGGTGTGTGAGTGTGTGCGTGGAAACCCGTGTAACGTGCTAAAATAAGTTAATTTATTGCCGGGACAATACTAACAACAGCAGCTCGCAGAGACAACAATCGCCGGCAGTCATAACATTTACCTTGTTTCCAGCTCCCCAAAAAGGTAGGTCGAGAATCTGGTTCTGAATCTGAACTGCAATCCTAGCCGGGGTTGCTTTTATCTGAGAGCTCCCACTAGGTGATGATAATATCTGCTTCGTTGTACTTTGTGTTTGTAACTCCTCCTGCTAAAAAATAGATACGTTTGTGGGCTGGTTGGTTTCAGATTGCCGGTGCAGATTGACTTTTATGATTGTTAATATTGTGCGATACTTAAACTACATTTTTAAGTTGCTTTAAGTTCATTGCTTTAAGTAGCATTTCCTTTTGGCAACACTTATCATATAGTAAATACATAATATTGGTAAAATTTTGGAGAGCTTACACAGTGATCAAGTTTTGGCAAGATCTACCTTTAGGTTCTTTTCTCAATAGTCCGCCACACTCAATTCAATTTTGCTTAAACTGTTGGAAAAAGAGGAGAACAAAGAAACCTTCAAATAAATGGACTAACTAAAGCAATTTAATAGGAAAATATTTGTTTTACCATTTCTCGCCATCCGTTGACCAACAGTTCAATTGACCAGTCTTCGCTTTTCGGGCGTGCTAAAAAATACAACAAGCGGTGGCAACAGAACTGTCAGATCCATGACCTACATAAGTACGGCTTGTAGCCAAATAGATTGGAAAGTTTCTACACGCATATGCATTTTGCTGTTTCACAAAAAATTTTACATCCCGCCAAGCCGTGTCTAAAACCAAAACAAGTCATTTTCAGATTTTACCCGTTTTTGTATTGTTTTTTTAGCCGCTCCATTCAAGGGAAACTTTCGCAGCTATACGAGTATTTCTATTTTTTATGCTTTTCTGGCTCACAAAAGTTCGAATGTTAAATGATTTCGTGGCGCAAAGTTTGGCAACCCTGAAACTGGACCTCGGTCATTTGTTAGCCTGTCAGGGAGAACTAAAAAAGTAGCTGAATAGGAGGGAATATGCAACTTTGGCTGACACGTAAATTTATTGCATTAAAAATAGCAAAAGTTCCATCAAAAGTGCAACAACAGCAAGCACACTAATACAGCGGTCCAAAGCAGCCCCACTCGTAGCAGTTGCGGCACTTATTGGGCACGAAGTAGAAGGGAGGGGCACAGTTGCTGGGGCAGCATGCGCTGCAGGTGCACTTCATACAGGGCAGGACCGGGCCCACCGGCCCGCAGCTAAGGCGGTATGATACAACGGCACACGGCCCGGAACCGCAGCTCCCGCACGGTCCGCAACAGCTGCCACATGGCCCGCCGCAGGGTCCGCAGCAGCTACCACAGGGCCCACAACCGCCACCGCCGCAGGGTCCGCAAGGTCCGCAGGGTCCGCATGGTCCGCAAGGTCCACATGATCCGCAAGGTCCGCATGATCCGCAAGGTCCGCAAGGTCCGCAGGGTCCGCAAGGGCCGCAGGGTCCACAGGGTCCACAACGCGGTCGACAACGGGGTGTTGCACAACTCATCCCTAAATTGGTTAATCTTCCGCCACTTGTGGCAAAACGCTTGCCGCAAAAAACGTGCTAAATACGCCGGACAATGAAAGAATCCTTGGGCTCTCTCAAAGCCCAGCGTTCTATTTAGCTCGTTTTTTGAACGCCACTCTTTGCAAAATCACTTGGAAAATTTGGCAATTCTTGACGAGTAGACGCTGTTGCGTCTGCTGCAATTTCGTTAAATCTTTTTTTTTTCTTTTATTTGGCAAATGAGTAAAAGCAAATGTGTTAAAATGAGTTCGAACTTTCTCTCGATCTGGATCTCAAGTTTTGATTCTTTGGAACAAGCACTTTCTCTGCAAATAATTTTTAATAAACTCAAATAAACTGCGTACGCAACGCGGACTTAACTTTATTACGCATACGCAGTGTTGGTACGAAGTTGTGGCAAAACAGTGTTTCTTTATTGTTTGTTTCAGTAAATTCGTTAAAAATAATTTGGCGTCCTCTATATAATTCTGTTTACTAGGTCAGACTCACCAGATTTTCGCATCCGCTGTTGCGTTGCATTTTTTCTCAGTAGGCAGGTTTCAGAGATTTTTTTGTCGCCAAAGGCGGCTGCGGATCGATTGTCAACGGCTGTCAAATCGAAAAGCGTATCCGGCTGGGCTGACCTCTCCTCACATCAGTTCATTCTCTCGTTCGGCCTAAACCACTCGATTTTTTTTGGCTCCTGGGCTAAGTACCTCAAACAAAACTACCGAAAAATTCAAGATGTGTGGCGGTTGGGCCTGTGCTTCCTACAATATCGCGTGCTGCAATCCGCGGAACTCGACACTGCGCTACACAGGCCGCTGCTTTGCCCCCACCCCCTGCGGCCCCAACGACGACTGCGCCGTCTGCGGTGGGTGCTGTGGGGGATGCTGTGGCGGATGCTAGGCTCCAGGAACTTAGCCACAGCCGTCTCCCAATCTGGTGGTAAATGCCTCCTAGAGCGATTCCCAACAAGGAGGCCTGGAAAATTAAGATCTGTCATCAGGAAACACTACCTTTTCAGTCTCAGTCTAGTCATTACCGGCTGAACACCTCCCCATTAGAACGGTGTAAGTTTTTATTTATTAAAAGAGGACATCTTCATTTGGACATCACTATTCCTTCTTTAGTTTCTTCGAAGCCGCACATTTTAGTTCAACTGCCAAACCGCAATCAAAATGTGCGGTGGCTGGGCTTGTGCCTCCTATGAGCTGGCTTGCAACAATCCACCTTTGTCAACACTCCGGTACACTGGTCGCGACTTCATCCCCACTCCGTGCGGCCCAGGCGACAAGTGCTATGTCCGTGACACAAGCCGCAAGAAGAACACAAATAATTGCTACGTGCCACATGTGCTTGCTCCCAAGGAGGCCAATCTGTGCTGGCAAAAATATGGGAACCATATGGAAAAGGCTGAGCCGAAAACTGAACAAAAAGCCGATCCAAAATCTGAACCAAAATCCGATCCGAAATTGGTGTCAAAACCAGAGAGCCCAGAGAAAAAATAGGCAATGATAGACTGCAGAAAATAGTGTCTCAATATTCTACATTATCAAAATTAAAAGTTTAAAAAGAAATTTGCTGGTTTAATTTATTTTTATCTTAATTGAAAATGTATTTAAAAGCTGCTATGGTTTGCTAAAATTGATTTTAGTTCAGACCGTTTATTGAATTTTATTTCATTTATTGAAAGCTAACATTTTATTGAATTAAAGTGTAATGAGAAACAGAATCAATATGTAGCTTTTAAATCAATAGTGATTATTTGAGGACATACGTCTTTATTGAATCTTACAAATAATAAACTACAGATTTGCTTAACTGAAAATTTATTGTTTTGTACACAATCCCAAAGCCCAATTTCCCAACCCATTTTGCATTATCTGCCTCATAATCGCGCGGAAGTGATCCTTAGTAGAATGGTCCGAAGCATCCCCACTCGCCTGCACAGCAACATCTATTTGGCGGGCAAGTCCAGGGACCGCAAGGAGGATTTGGACCGCAGCAGCAGCTCGAGTAGTTCATGGCCGGAAGCGCGGGTCCAACAGGGCCGTAGGACAAGGCGTAAGAGACCGATCCACACGCTGCTTGACAGCACATTTTCCAAAGGAGTGTTCTGAAATGGAACACATATAGTAAGCGATACAGTGCGTAATGGATGAAACTTACAATTCGTGGGCAAGAGATATTTAAAAAAAAATTTCCAAATTTCTTAGAATTTGGAATTTTTAAATGATTTCGGTTGATTTTCAAAAAGAGAGCTATGGTTGTGTACAAAACAAGAAGCTAAACTGGAATGAGCTAACCCCACAGCGTTCAGGCCAAGGCCGTAGACAGTTCCCTTCCAAGCCTACTTGATTCTATAAAATTTAAGCCCTGATAAAAAACGAAAATCTTAAATATCGATCAAAGTCAAGACGGCGGAGCTGCCCCTCCTGGTGGAGCTCACAAATTTCACACATCGATGATTTAACATCAGGCCAAGTGAGCGAGCGACAAATAAAAAAATTGAATTTCTCTAAGGGCTAAACAGCAGAGCAACAGTTCGGCTCCTGTGGCAAAAAATAAGAAATCATTGAAACATGTCTAAAAAAAACCGAGGAGCCTGGGGAGGATAGCACCAGCCAACGGCAACGCAAGGGTGAAGTAGATGCCGAAAGGATTTCTCGCAGGACTCACTCTAAACTGAGTCAAAGTCGATGTCGTGGCAGACATGAAAGTCTATTAGACTCAACGAAGCAACCTTAACGTCGTTTTGCAGCTTCCTCTGGCTTCGGGAGGTTAATGCTTAGGCATCTGCGGGTGGGGCAGGATATTGGACGCAGGACCCCTGCGTGTGGGTCTGCTGGTGTTGTGATTCACAAAAGCTGACAAGCTCATCGATCCCTGAACATTAGCTTAACATAAATTACACACATGACTGCACAACAATTGAGGCGTTTATTATAATGTGTGTTCACACTTGAGGCTTTCAAAAGATGCACTCACACCGATAGGCAGAGAGTCGGGCGGCGGGGTAGGTCGTATCGAAATCCGGGGGAAAGATTTAAGCTTGGTAGCAGAGTTACGTTTGATTACACTCGGCCGTGAAAACAAACACTCAAATCCTTTAAAGAAAATCTTAAAGCAAAGTGTGGAATTGTTTATAGCTCCGAAATCGGAATTTTACTACGCTAACTGTGTGCAATGAAATGTTAAAAGAACATTAGCTTAACAAACCGAGAGGAATTAGAGTCGAATGCATTCGAGCAATTGGAGACAAATACGTATTGTATAGTTAATATTTTAGGATTTGCGATTCTCAAGTCAAAGGTATTTAATTTGGGATAATATTTTCCTTTCAACGTGAATAAGGGTGCGCAATCTCTTTCCTCTCTTTCGATGATGATTCTAAGTTCTGCGTAATTTATTCATTTGATTCTTTTAAAACCCGAATCGATTTACCTAAGGAGCAGCCCCAAAAGTGCTCCTCTTGATGATACACAAGCCACAGGCCACAGACAGTTAAAAACTATTGCGAAACTCATTTCGGAACTGGCTAGGAAAAAAGGGAAAATAAACTTGAAGACTGCAATTGAGTATTCCGCACCTCCTCCTAGTCCCCTAGACAACACCCCACTTAAGATAATCTCATTGGTCGGATGCCAAAAAGTTATCCGTCCTATAAAAAACCATTCGCACACACACAGTGTGTAAAAATGTCACCGCAAAAAAGAAAACAGCATGGAAAAAATAAACACGACAGGGTAAACCACTAGAGAGGCTTCAACTAAAAAGGTATTTCTTTTAAATCAAATACAACAATTTCTACTGGGATTCCATGGCTCCTCCGGGGCGTACTTCTCGGCCTTTCCCTCTTCCAAGTGGACACGATGGGCACTTCATTTCACTCCAAAAACATATTGAGCCGGCCCACTTGAGTGTGCGCCAAGAGATAAGCGCAATTATACGGCTTCAAGTGCCGGACCCGGACACGAATGGGGACCGCAAAGACCAGGCCACCCGGACGGCCAGACGAGCAGCGTAAATCGTATAAATTAGGTAAAAAAAGGAACTTGATGTTACTTATGTGTCACGGCCTTCATTGAGACAAATGTGGGGTCTTTAAGTGCATCTTTTTTGCCTTCGAATGCTTTAAATTTATTTTCTACGGAAACAGATACTCATATTGAAAAGGTATACAAAAGAAGTTGGCAATTTTTGTGAACTTTGCCATCATTTGCCAACATTTTGTCCCTGGTCAAGTGCTCGTTATGGGCAATTCCTGCTCAAACTGCTATTTGGGTGCTTTTGTTTTACTTTCTTGTTTTTGCTGACCGCATGCTGAGTGCGGTGCTCCTAGTTTGTGGGCCTTCTTTTGAAGGGCCTTTGTGGCTGATCTCAAAAGAGGCAACTTGTCAAGCATCGGTTTCCGAAAATGCTTCCAAGTGACCATTGAAAAGTTTTCTGGACAACTTTTCAATATATATGAAATTTATATTCGTGTGCTCTTGTTCGCCATCGTTTTCATGGGAAGTTTTCTTTGAAGATGAGCATTTCCCAGAGCAAAGATGTCTCATATGCTTTCACCATTAAATTAAATTAATTAAAATGTTTTCTTTTCCTTCTACTGAAGACTATTTCTGTAACTTCTCATAATCTTCTAATAATGTCAAAAAATTTAGCAGGATCTCACAGCCAAAATGGCAATAATCACAGGGGCACACATAAAATGAAGCATCCAATTACGTTCCCTCAGAAGCACACCAATTTTGTAACTTATGTTGATAATTATACTCACTTTGATACACTGAAAAATATTCTTTACTTCGAAAATGACAATTTCGAAAATACTAGTTTTAAAATACTTAATACTTTAGTTCTGTTGTATATTTATTCCGTTCTTCCAATACTTAAGAAATAAATCCTTGAGGTTAATTTAAATACAGGGTACATCAGAGGAATCTCCCTGGCCGAGCTCCCTTTCGTGCCGCGCCTGGTCGCCTGCTTGGCACCGCAGCCGTTTTTAGAACACTCCTGCCAGCTTTACTCCTTCCCAGGACTGGCTTTGCTAAGTTTCTCGGTTTGGGTTGTGGGTTTTTGTGCTATTTCTTTTCTGTGCGTTGAGCTGCCAGGCGGCGTCAAACGTCGGGCGCCAATCCGTATGTGCGTGGGTGCGTATGAGTTATTCCTTTTCCCGGCTCCTGCCGGCCCCCGGCCCTGGCCTCCCAGTCGCTTTTTCTTCACTTTTCGTTTTTCGTTTTTTTCGCTTTTCGTTTGGTAAATGCTGCGAAACATAAAACATCAAATGTAAATTGAAAGTCGTTCGTGTGTGAAACTGAATGTGTCATCAGTTGAAGCGTTTATCATTTTTTTTAGAGCTTTTCGTATTCGTATTCGTTTTTAGCTTCATCTACCACTGGCAGATCCCCGCCCCCGAGGAGAGAGATGAGGGTTTGCTTTAAGAAGTTTAGATTTTATTTGCCGGCGTGTCAAGTTGCCTTTAAACGGTTTCTTGGCAGGGCAGGCGGTGGGGAAAGGCAGCAGTCAGGCTAAGTTGTTTGCCTGGCGGAGAATGTGCGGAAAATTTCATTGGAACATCTTCCAAGCGTTGGCTGTGCAATGTCTTGTAAAATCTTTTATTTCCGTCCTGAAGACACGGACCCCACATGTGCCGGCTGAGGCATCAAATTTCCCATATAGTGTGTACACGTTTGATGCCAAGTTGTAAATATGAATATGAATTCGAACCACTTTAGGGATAAAAATAAAGTACTGACTCGTATTGCATAACAAAGGGGTGCAGGTTTATTGGAACATTCCATTTAATTCGTTCGGTTTCCGCAGGATATCTTTTATTTTAGGCACGCTGGAACTGGTAGGAGTCACTCCCTTAGATCCTAGTCTTCCCTCGCTATTTTGTTCAAAGAGTGCCCTCTTGGCTTGTCCGTCTAGTATTTAGAAAGTAATTAAGAATTTCAAAAAATTCAAATGAGCCTGAATGGTTAATCTAAGTTTTGTTTCACGCCTTTGTGTTCCTATTTTCCATGCAAATTCCAAGCTCAAATAAAACAATAGATGCGAAAATGCTCCTGCAACAACGACAGCTGCCAACTAGAGTTGCGGTTGCCTTTAGCCAAGTTGTCACTTTTGTCGTCCTGGGCGGGGGCACTAACTTCATGTCAATCCTTTTGTGGCTTTGTCAGTCGTTTAATTTGAATTTAAAATGTTATCCCGCCAAATGCAATAGACCCGCCTCGATCGTCCTGCCTCTGCCAGCTCCGGCACTCATTTTCCACTTATTTACAATTACCACATTTTATTATGCCCCTGCCCGCCCTCCCTGCTCTTCCCCGATGCCCTCAACATTTTACCATTTTATTTATACTCCTGTTTATATTTGTCACACTTCTGTCTTTGTTTTCGGTGCCCTCCCGCCCCCTTGTCGTACATTTTTAACTGCATTTTTGTGTGTCTGTCAGATCCCACACAACGGCCCCACGCCCCACAGCCCCCTTTCATCCGCCTCCCAGCCCCCCCTCGACCCCAATTGGGCCAGACCTTGCAGATTTCGATTGTATTTTTGTTTATTTTGTTGCAATTTTAATTACTTTAATGAAAGTTTTAATTGCGAAATAGCAAAAACGCACCGAACGACAGAGACAGCTAGCCCCAACGAGAACACAATGGCTGGAGCGAGAGGGGGAGGGGGAGGAGAGCGTGGAGCCGAAGGAAAGAGCTGGGGCGAGGGGATGCCTGTAATGAGTTTTTGCGGTCTAAGAAAGGTTGGCAGCTGCACGACAACGATGACATGAGCACACTGAGAACAGCTTTCCTTGTTTTAGACTGCCAGGAAAACAGGCTGCCAGGTGGGTGCTGAATTTGAACGGCTTTTGTTGGCGAGTTATTGAACAATGCCCGCTTGGGTTAATTGATCTTCCTGCGAAAGAAAGAGCATCCACGGACTGCTGGGACTAAGGAAAAGAGAGTACTAAATAAATTACTATTTGAAGCCGGCTGTAGCCATTTTTCAACAAGGTCCTGATTTTTTGCTACCATTATATCGATGGGGTTGGTGTTTATTCTATTTTAGGAATTCTGGTATAAAATAAATAGTTTAGTTTTGGACTCAAAGAAAAATATATTTCGTATCTAAGTTCAAGAGCTTTCGGCTTATGCTTATCACTTTGGCGGTAATCTGATGGAAAAACTTCACAGGCTCTGTAATTGCAGTTTGTGGTTACTTTCACTGAGATACACATGCCTGGGCATTTGCATATGGACGTAAATATTTGCATGCATCCGTATCCCCAGCAAGCCTCACCACTTGACACACAAAACCGGGCAAGCAAATCGGTACAAAAATGCATGTCATACTCGTCCTGCTCTCAATTTCACCTATGAACCCGAGCCGGAGAGTACTATGGAATCAAAATGTGAAAACAATCCAAATACCACAATGCGGAATGAAGCAAGTGAGCCGTAATCAAGACAGGAGAGTAAATAGGGGAAGAATAAAGCCAAATCGATTGGGAATGGAATTCAACAAGGCCAATGAACTGTATGAAATGCAAAAACAAAGACACTTCCCAAAGGAAATGAAAGTTTTAATGATATTAGGTAACAATACGTTACCCAAAGACCCAAGGGAAATTTAAATATGCTTCAAGGCTTTAAACAAAAAATTTGTAGGGCTTTAAAGCGTATGGAAGTGTCGAAATTCTTTTGAAATTTAATTTTATCTTTTAGCACGTGTTTTTTGATTTTTAAATGTTTTCCCGCTTTCGACTGTGGGCCATAAAATGCATTAATGCTTTGCATGCTGTGTCCAAACTGCCAACTCTAAGCTTAAAAGGTCCTGGCGAACAATTATGAACGTATGTTCTCATGGGTGCACAGCGGAGGAAAAGATACGTGGAATTGCATTTTTAGCAATCAGCTTTTAATTGTGTTGTGTATGTGCTCATTACCTTAAATGCAGCCTGAGGGAAAAAATTTCTTTCCACTTTCGTTCGAAAGTTTTTCGTGCAGAACGTATCTAAAAAGTCTACTAGGGCTACGTTGTCTTTGGAGCACTTTGGTTTGGTTTTTCGTAATTAGACTATAAGTTCTTTATATCTTAAACTAAAAAAGTCTGCAATAAAAAAATATTTTTCTTCAAAAACTGGTTGATCACTAGGCTTCACTTGAGGCGTACTTATTCTGAACCGTTTTATTTTTAATCCTTAACGACACAACATGGCCATGGTAAAGGATAAATGAGTATTAAGAGAAAGCTTGTCCGCTTTATAAAAAAAACTGTAAATAAGACTAAAGGGAGGATTTTGTTAAATACGATGTGTGGGTGAGGGAGTTCCTGACACTTTTGTCTCAAATAAGTGGGAAAGCAGGAAAAGCGGAATGCGAACCAAGGCGAGAAGAACATTGCCAAAAGCAATGCCGCTCCTGAAAAGCAAAAGAGAAAAGAAGTTTTTACGAGGAAACAAACCCTTAAAAGGACCTACACATGTGGAGTCCTTGATGCCAGTTTTGTGTATGTGTGGGAGTTTTATTTAAATGAAAAATAATTAAACCAAAGATTTAAGATTCTTTTTCTCTTTTTAACCAAAAGACAATTAGGAATTGGTCGTTAACCAATACAAAAAAGTATAAAAAAATGGGTAAAATGGGCAATGGACGTTCAAAGCAGTGTGCTTTGGGGACTATCTGATATTTTTTTAAATATAAAAATAAAATTCTGTAGGTATTTTGTTTCTTTCATTTCCTTATATTTTTTCTGTGGATTTAGTTTTTTCTCGTGCTTTCAATGTTGCTATTTTTTCATTACTTTGTGAAACGGACCCGAGAATTAGAGTTGCGACAAACAGATCCAATGCGTGTTTACTCAGTCTCTGTGTTTAAAGCTATTTTAATTAAAGCACTTCAGTTAATTGTATTAATCACTGTTTTGCAAAATAGCGGGGAGTCCAAACCACAATGTAGAGAATAGTGAATAGACCGCCAATAAAAGGGAGTTTGAGGTAACAAATAATCTATTATTTAAATTAATTTTACTGAATTATTTATATGGCAATCAAAAACCAATGACATTGCTGGTGTTTTTGTTGCGAATTCAAATCGTGGTAATTTAAATAGAAAGTGCAATGATGATGGAGGGGAGTTTTCAAAAGTCCCAGCCTGTATAATAAATATAAAATTATAAACTAAAAGTTAAAATGTATTCTTCAGTATTCGATTGGCTCCTAACTATCTTTTAAATCCCTTAAATAGCCTATTCTAATCTTTTTTTTAATTTTTTATTCAATTACAGCTGGATTAGAGCTTCCGAGTAATCCCAACTGCAGAGCCCAGAAGAAACCCGAATTCAATTGACATTTATTGGCCAATATATATTTATAGGGCCAAAGTCGGAGCAAAGGAAATTCGAAAGTAAAAAAGCCGAAAGGGGGCACACAAATACAGAGAGACAACAGTATAAACATATTTTCCAATGGCGAACACCACTAAACAAGAGCCGCCCATCCGCAACATACAAATGGCCAAGTGCATGAGGCGGAGGGGAAAAGAAATGGCCACAGCACCATCACTTGGACCACAAACTGGGCGTGGCCGCTTCTGCTGGCTGGCCATGATACTGCTGCTCATGGTGGTGCCTGGTAAGTGAATTGTATTTTAAACGGGGTCGAGAGCAGTCTACCAGATTCAAATCACAGCTAATTCTGAGGACAGCCGAAAGTTTGATGAAAGATTTCAAAAAGATCAACAAGACCTCAAAATAACAAATGACACTGATGGCTTTACGAGTGACAGGCTAGAGTCCTTGCTGGATCCCCGACTTCGGCGATAATTAATTTTTAAGCCGCGCGAAATGAAGCACGGACAAGTGCTGCAAATGGGTGGGCGAAGTGTCCTTTTTGATGGAACGTGGGCGGAAGGGGCGGGATAAACAGAGCAGAGAGGACGAGGCAGGACGAAATCAATCGTTCGTAAAATAAACAAATCTTATTTTTCCGCAAACATTATTTCTCATCAGATGTAGCAGAGCCAGAAGCGGCAATAATAACAACACAGCAGCAATGACAACAACATTTTTCATAAATGCGCGCATTCATCTGCATGAAACGATGACCAAGGGGCCCAAGGGAGCCTGCCAGCCAAGGAAGCAGTTAAATAATTCGAGGGGTGTTTAATGAGTTTTAATTCTACTAAAAAAGCACATCAAATAGCGTTTATAAAGAGTACAATTTTGGAGGTCCTCCAAAATGGCCACCAACTCGCTCTGTCTTATTCGCTTCATAGGTTGTGAACAATTTCAATGGTAGAATTTCACAAACCACCCTAGCTTCAATACTCAACGGATTCAGCTCATTGCGCCTTACCCCAGTCCCTCCGCAACCAAAAACCAAAATGATGATGTTGCAAAAGAAACTACGATACTAAATATCCATCCAATGCTTCTGACTGCCATCTTTGCTTGCTATATTTGGCTTTTTCCCCATTTTTTTTTTGTTTTTAGCCAAAAGGCGCGAGCGGGACGATGTGTAAACAAGCAAAACAAAAAGGCAACCTAACTTCAACGGCAGTGGAGAGAGTCCTTATATACGAAAGCAATTGCTGCCTAGAGACGAAGAATATTTCATAATTTTTTGCGTGATGAAGTCGCATTTGTTGGGATTAAATGAGATTTTCTTGCAATTACCCAATGCGTGGCAGGGCCCAACTTTTATTTATTTTGCTCTCCTCCTTCTTGCTCAATATCATTCGGTTCTGCAATCCCCTCCAGTACTCATCGAAATTACAATTTCAGTTGGTTAGCAGCTTAGTCGAAAACATTCCCTGGCTGTTATTGA
Organism: Drosophila ananassae; assembly: GCF_017639315.1. Classification (NCBI taxonomy): domain Eukaryota; kingdom Metazoa; phylum Arthropoda; class Insecta; order Diptera; family Drosophilidae; genus Drosophila; species Drosophila ananassae. The sequence goes on from NC_057930.1 coordinate 28,423,012, forward strand.
TTTGAAACTTTTTGGGTTGTGGCAAAGTTGCCTTTTCAATTTCACCGCAGATCGATCGATACTTTCTAATTTATGCTAAATGCACACAAAGGAGCTTGCAAAGGGAAAGTGCTCTTCCTGGACGTATGTATGTAGCATCGTATTGAGGGCCAAACAATAAACAATGCACTGCATCGTATGTGGGGGCTAAGCAGAAAGTCCCTTGAAAAAGGAAAAACTTTTCCATTGCTCTTCGGCCTAACGCATCCGAAAGTCTATGCAACATGTCGGGTGGCCACTGCCCCAGCCCCTTGGTCTTCTCTAGAAAAATTTCCAAAATTGGCCATATCCCTCAATACAGGGCCAATGGAAAAAGTTTGCTTTCTGTGGGCTGTTTCAATCACTAAGGAAGAAACAATGGCATGTAAGAGGAAGCAATACATGGGGTGGAGATGAGTTTTCAATTTGTCCAGATTGCATAAAAGTCACTTGACATTCTTTAACAGAATAGCCATTATCTCCATCGAACAGGCAGTACTGGAATGTGGAAGTTACCGATGGTGGAGTTTGTTTGAAACACAAGCAAATATATTTCGACCCTTTAAAGTATGCTATATTATATTGCTTACAACCCTTATGCATATTCATCTTCAAACGTATGTACTTCATAATCGTGTCAATAGTTACATTTTAAAGTTCCAATTTTAAACTGCATTACGAAAATTTATGTGTTCAGTTTTCTAGACTAGGCAAGTTTCTCAAAAAGTTGGTACTACTAACAAGTACCCGAGCAGCACAGTTGGTATACCTACCTGATAGTTTTCACTAGATGCCACACACACTGTGTGTATAAAAGCCCTCTTAGAAAGTCTCTCTCACACTCCACTTTGCATATCACATGAACTTGCACTTTGCATTTTTTGTTTCTGCGTTTTCGGTAAGACAGGTGGATGCTGGAATTAGGGAAATGGAGCCGGGCGCTTCAGGGCGACGGGGCGGCCGAGGGACCGGGGTGCTGAGTCGTCTTTGTCTGGCAGACATTCACCGTTTACTGTTCTGACATTCCAACTTGGCTGCAATGCAGGCAGGCGACTGACATGCCTTTTGTCAGCATCTAACTATTGTGTGAAGGGTGCGGTTGATGTCAGCCAGTTTGTCAGCTCGTTGGGGAGCAGGAGGTCACATCCTCTTAAATCTGGTGGTTAATGTGGGCTAAATATGTTAAGCTTCTTGTCGAGTGCATGGGAGAGCAACCAATACAGCTGATAAAAAATTAATTACCCACCTTACCAAAAACCATTCATAATTGCTTAACTTGGATTTAAGCTATTTTTTATTTTCCCTTTACATTTATCAAAATTAAAGCAGCTCACGCATCAAAGTTTAATCCACTCCAATGGCCATTTATGAATACCTCTCGAATGCTCGAATGCAATTGAAAATTAATATGCCAGCTCTCGTTGTGTAATCCCATAATGTACGAATATATCAACTACTAAGTGGCCTACGAACGTCATAGCGAGCTGAGCTCTGCTTAAAAGCATTTTATTTAAAAATTTGCATTTAATTTGTACAACACGAGAGCAAAAACTACCTGAAATAAAATTTCGTACATAGTAGTTGTGGGAAAGAAAATATGATCAAAAGGACGTGGAAAACCGGCTTAAAATTGTGTATGAACTGGGATCCTTTGGCAACAAATACATACGTACGCACACACACAAACACAACCAATTGTCGGCAAAAACCAGCCAGACACCAACAATAACACGAAGCACCAACAAGATGGTCAATGTACCCGTACAATTTTTATTATTCTATTTTCCCTTTTTTTTGGTTATGAAATATGAGCCAAGTTTTCAATGCATGCCGGATGCATTCATTATGCCGCTGACGAGACTCATAAAGAGTGAGCGGGACGGACCTGTCAGAGGAGGACGGTGATGGTGAAAGCTTCGTACGCACACACACACATATTTTCCTTTATGGAGTTTCTTCACATTTTTTTACATTTATGACAAATGCATTGCACTCACTAGCCCCTCACACACTCCGACACATTCGCCATCTTTATGATCTCATGCATATGTATGCGTTTATAAATGCCAGGATACGGCGGCAGACAAAGACGGAGCTATTGTGCGAGCGAGCAGGGAGCGTTATTAAAACATGAAATGGTGGGCGATTAAAAAACATGAAAAATATCTTCTTTTTACAAAAGGCATTTATTTTATTCACCCTAAAAAATTACAAATCAATGGTGAAACTTCAAAGACTGTAACACACATTGGACGAAAGTATTAAATTAATGTTTCGATGAAATGAATAGTAACCCATTCGTTGCCTATATTACAATCCAACTGTGAGGGGGGAAAACTCCAAAAGAGTGATGGAAAGCCATTAAAAAAAGGTGAAGAGAACGCCAAGTCACGGGCCAAGAACTTGGCAAGAGGCGGCTGCTAATTTTCTAAGACATCAATTTGGGGTGGGGGAAGCAATGGAAGTACGTGTGACAATGTCGCCCCTAGACCCGGCCCGTCCCTCAAAAAACAGCGTTTTTTGCACTGATTTCGGAACGCACACATTTTGCATACTGATCAGCAATCAGTGGCAACAATTCCCTCTGAACTTCACAGTCTGGGGGCCAACTAGGAAGTGTCGACTGCAAATTAAAATTCCACTTTGGCATTTGGGGAATTCAATTATTTTTGGTGCCACCCGAGGGCGAGCCCCGTCCTTTCCTTCCATGCAAGTTGACAGTTTGTCTTGTTGCTCCGCGTCTCTTTGACCACCAATAACCGGGGCAATGGCCCATCCCTGCGTCCACGAGCAAATACCAAAGCATCTCTTACACATAGCCAGATTTATTGGGCTCGCTTCACGCTGATGCCAATTGTCAGGCAATGCAATCAGCGTGCTTATTGATTTGGAAAATTAAATATTTTTCCTTGATTTCCAAGGGAATCGAATGCAAAAGCGGAAAAGACGCGCCGCCTTGCCATAAATAACGCAATCCGACGTGCTTTAGCACTTTGTTGTTTGCTTTATGAAATTTCCGGATGCCCCTAGAAAGCATTTTAATTAGTTAAAATTTCCGACAAACTGCCGGAGTGAGGCGGCTGAGGAGCCAGGTGGTTGGGAGGATGTGTGGTGTTCACCACATTGTTTTCGCTTCCGTGTAGCGCACCGCTAAAAGCAAAAACATGTCTCGTCTGCGCCGAGTAGAAGCGAAAAAATATAGTTTGAATTTCGCTTGCTTAACGGAAATGTATAAATTGCATTTTGCGCCATCGCGAAAGAGCCTTAATGCCTGGCGAGGATATGAGGGGGCGGTCCAAAGCTAAGTGCGTTGAGTTTGGCTGAAACCAAAGCAGGTGCATCTGGAAGAATGTTGTGCTAAATTTTAGCGCACGCACACACACTCGAACAAAATCGCACAACTGCACCTGGGGCTATGCAACTGGCGACAAAAGCGTCACAATCAAATAGAAGCTTGGATATATAAAAATAAGAAGTAAGTCAGATACAGAAGATTGTTGAAATATTAAAAATTTAAAAAACAATTCAATATTTTTTGAAAATTGTGCCCACCTGTAAGGCTTTTGTTTCTCTGCAATATTTTGTACCCAATGGGTTCCAGGTGGTTAACTCCACAAGCTCTGGTAGCCAACGCATAAAGGCCAAAAAAGGAAAAATTGCTGGGAAAAAAGATGGAAAGTGTTAAGAGCTTTTTAGCTCTTCGTCTCGCCCGGCACACAATTCGCAGACATTTTTCGCCAACGCTCCTTGGCTTTTTTTCGGGGAGGGAAAAGCACTTTACACTAATGCACCTGGAAATTTAAAACATGTCATAACATAAACATTTATCATCGCGACAAGAACCAGAAGTTAAATTTTGCACTTGGTTTTATATTGACAAATTTTTTTTGCCTAGATTTTAAAGTTATTTGAATTATAATGGTACCATTCCTAGGGTGATTTAAAGCCTGTCCAGTTATTTGACATATTAGACAAAGATCCAAGGACTCTTTGCCTAAATCTTTTATCCTCGACTTAAATCACTCGTAATGATAAATTGAAACAAAACAATGCCTCCATACATTTGTCTTGGACAAAGACAAGGCATTGAGTGAAAAGACTTCAACAAAACGCTTTCAAACTTGAGCTAATTGATTTTGTTAGCAAATAATAAATACTTCATTCACCCCCCTAATTTTCTATTTCTGTCCTCTTGTAGCAGCCCACAGCAAAAATAAACAAAGCAAAACAAGGCCCAACTCCCCGAAAAAAAACTCATAAATTCCTTCAAGAATTTTCGTTAACGCCTCTTAGAAAAGTGGCTTTGTCTGGGGGTGGTTCTTGTCTGCTGAATGTGTGTGCTTAGGAAAATTTTTAATTTATTTCGATTTCACTTTTAATTTAGGCACTAATCTAGGCAATTTGTACTCTTACAGGCCATTAAGCGAGACATGAAACGAGAAATTAGCCGAGATCTAGCAGGCAAAGCGATAATTAAAATACACTTCCCACGAAGCTTAGAGGTTATTAAGTTCCTTTTTTAATAAACAGCCATACCATTTGACCCCGAGACAGCTAATTATGGATCTTCTATCCATGACTGCAGCAAGAGCCCGGCATTAGTTTAAGCTTGAGCCGAGATTAGACTACGGGGCCGAAATTTAATAAAATTTTTCGAGAATTCCTGCGAGAATTTCGAGTTTTAATGTATTGAAAAAGTCCGATCGCTTGAGTAACTTCCAGCAAATATAACTTGGGCTTGCCCTGAGATAACAGGGATAAAAAATGTTAACGCCATACTCCATCGCCTTGCCGGGACGCCGGCATCCCCTCAACCATAAAAATGCCCACGGAATATTTATTTGCTTTCATTTATTTTCAATAATTTCAAATTTCCATTACATTAGTTTCTGTTGTTGTTTTTTTCCCAGCTCCCTTATGATGTTCTTTATGCCTTTGCACGAAAAACAAACAAATTTCGGGGCGATTGCGACGGGCGCACCCCATGTCCAATCCACCACCCACACCAGACCAGACCCCATCGACAAATTCTTGCTTTGATTACTAAACTAAATTTCTCCCCGAAAAAGTTGCTACAAATATAAAATAAATGCCATCGGTCTTGGTGGCGCACACCACCCCCCCGAGCCCAAAACTTTTCTCATTTCTACTTTGGGACCCATCGATATGGCGGCGGTCCCGGCTGTTGGATTCTCTTCGATACATTTTACCATGGGATGTTTGGATACTTTTCGATACTTTTCGCTGCTAGCCACCACAAATCCAAGTGACATTTGGCACTTGGCCTTCATCCTGTCTGTGGCGAACAAATTTACACATCTTTTGAGTTGTTTTCGGGTTTCTTTTTCCTTTGATTTTTTCCCCCTCTTAGAGTTTCTTTTGTCGTATAGCTTCCGTTTCCTGTTCATTTGTTCACATTTGGCATGTCAGATGCGAAAATTTTTTTAATAAAACTGTCAACAGTTGATGTAGATTAAGAAATTATGGCAGTTCGACGAAAGTTTTCTCCAGCAATATTCGTTTTTTCCTGTTTTTTTTTCTCGAAAATCAATCAGAGACCAAGTCGATCTAATATTGTTGTTGCATAGAAAGTTAAAGGTACTGAAGGATTTAGACGAAAATGGTAACTAAATTATGACTTTGATCTTCCTTTTCCCATCTTGAAAACTCCATGGGCACTTTGACATTTTGATTTGAATTCGGTTCAGACTTTGTTCTTTGCAGACATTTCGGTTACCCAATTTTATTGCCCCTACTTAGCTGTCAGGAGTCGTTCATTTTGAGTTTTGGTTGCAAAGCTGTGCCTTCCCTTGTAGATGCCTCTGCAGGCGATATTGCTGCTCGTCCATTGTAATTGTGTCGGCAGTGCATCAATATCATGCAGAACTGCATGTGGTTATTAGCACAGGACCATTAGGTCATAGAGTTCGATTACGTTCTTGTGCAGAAAATTCGTTGTCTTTGGGATTGTTGTCGAAATGTGTTCCAAACGGTTTCCGGGTTGAAGTTGCATCTGATGTATGTGGCCTTTATTATTTAAAATTTAACATGATCGCTGAGAAAACTAAATTGTTAAGTGAAATGTTAAAATAGACATAGACTACAACAATATTTTCTCATATAAATCACACTTCCAGCCCACCACTAATCAAACCAATCAGATTTACCCAAAATTGTGCTTAATGCGAAAATAAGGACTAGAGGGCCTCCCCCACTCTTGGTTGGAACAGAGTTATCCGCTAGCCGAAACAGTTAAAGCACTGCTGTGCAGCCCTTATCAAAACCAAATTACAAATCCCCGGCAGAAAAATGAATGAAAGAGAAGAACAAATAGGGGAGCGCCAGCCCCAAGGGGATAAGCCCAACAACAATGGGATGATTGAAGGAGCAAAGTCCTTTATCAGGCGAGTGTGCCATAATAAATGCGAACAAGACAAATGCGTGGAAGCCAAAACGTCGAGGCCACGCTTGTTTCACTCGTTGACTTTAAGTTGGACAAGACTCGGCGAATCTTAGTCACTCGAACATAATCGGGGGCCCAAGACAAAGCCCAGCCAGAGCAATCCACAAAGTGGACAGAGGGAAGCAAATATAACCAACTAATAGGAGAAGGACGGACTTAGTGCGGTTGTTGGTTGACTATTGATAAGCATCGAATTCATTAATTTATATGTTCGATGAGTATCAAGCGTGGAATCGCACAAGCATGAAGGAGTTCGCCTCCGTCCGTCCTCGGCCGCCGCCGTCGGGATGGCTTTGTAATGTGAAACTAAGTGATTTGAGCCGGACATGTGTACGGGACAAAGCGCCTTCCTCTACGCGTGTTTGTATCTCAGAACGTGTCTGTATATCTTCATTACAAATCCTAGCTGGCTTTTGCCTTCTGGATTTCAAATGAAATGTTCTGCTTGTTCGCCAAAGCAGAGAGCCCCACCTAGGATCGAACAGTGGACCGCAACAGAGGGATATCTATCTTCAATTAAGTTTTTAAATGTGTGTAGAATTATTAATTGGGGTTCTGATCACTGCTGAGACCCTTTTACTTGGGGCTTAAAGATTTTAATTAAACATTTTGACTAGGGTTCGTATTCTATTGAAGACTCGGTGTAACTATGTCCCACAGTGCCTTTCTCTTTCTATAGTGTATGGTCATAAACCAGAGCTGCCGTTGCCAGCTGCCTTTTCTTTGGGGGACTTGTAGCTTGACTTAAGTAGTAATTTCAATCAATTTGGCCGAAGCACCACTGGGATACACACATGTCCTCCCACAAAGGACACACAGAACAGTGTGAGCCAACAAAGACGGAAACAAAGCTCCTGCCCATCGTCGGAGAACAATAAAATCTCAACTTAAATATGTCACTGCAATTAATACAAAGGCAGACCCGAAGGCCAGACCCAAGCCAAACACAGACACCAGTCCGAAATGCCAACTACAACCACTCAAACGGTTAACATCATCTCCCACCGACTTTCGAGGAGAGACCTTAACTGGAGCTAGCTTCAAATAATATTTGAAAGGAAGCTACGAAAGACGGACGCTACCAAAAACATCATGGAGATGTTTTGATGTGGCGTATGCGTAACGTGCCCTGCCTGATTTCTCATGTTTTGACCCTTGGAAAAGGTATTTTGCATGTGACAGCTCATTTGTGGTCTTCTGTGAAATTTACGATTTGGTTTTTGATCAATTCGAAAGTTGTCAACTCTGCTCCGGATCTGATGATGTATGGCTAATCGAAGAGTCCGGGCCGACATGACCAAAACATTTACACAATTAGAAAATAACTCTGTCTGGCCAATAAATCAACAATTTTACATATATCAAGGATACACCAAGCCAAGCAAACTGTCCTTGTTATAAATCAAATCGCTACAATCAATTAAAATCCTAAAAACAAGGCCATTTAAGTTATTGTGGCTACTTTGGGGATTGTGCAGAAAGTGGAAGATTGACGTGGACATCTAATATTGCTGTTTAAATTCAATATGAGAAGACAGAAATATTTTTTCAGACTCAATGCATTCTAGCGTAGTATTTACTGAAGCTTTAATGAAGATACTCGAAACAATATTTTGTGATTATTCTGGACTAATTTTGGGAATTCAACCATCTTGATGTCAATCAATAATCCCAAAAGCTATATTTGAGTGGCATAAACATAATACACAGAGAGGCAGTCCGAAGCATTTTATTCCCATCGACTTTCCCTTTAGCACAGCTCGCCCCTTACATAAATTCCTTTAGATTATAGTGCCCACAGATCCAGATCCCGAGATGCCAGCATGTCAAGTAGTCGCAAAACCAATGGCGGCAAGGTGCTGTGAAATGGCAGACAGCAACTGAAACTGCACAAGGGGCTGGGACACGCCTCGACTTCTGCTCCCGCACCAGTTCCCGCCCCCCAACTCACAGGCAACATTGTTTTGTAATTTATTTTGTTTCAGACAGTTTTTCCAAAGTGAAATGCAGGCCCCGAACCGAAATCAACTTGCTACTTATGCGTCGTCATTGCATAAACAAGGCACTCGGCAGCAGCAGGTTTTCTGGTCTGGTTTTCTCTAGGTTTTCCGTTTTCCTTTTTTTTTTTTGAGAAATTGCAACATTACGTGCTCCCAAGGAGCTTGGGGCGCAAATCCACTCCACTTCGCATGCAAAGCATGCACGACTCCCCTGAGCTCTTTTCTCTCTGATAAATTGATATTTTCGGACTCTATCCCGGGGCTCCGATATTTACCTTGGCCCCTGTTTAATTCAACTCACCTTCATTTTTTGTTTGGTTAGGCAATACGCAAATGGCAAAACTGTCCATTAACGGAAAATAAACAAGAGTAAAAAAGTAACGTGAAAACAATAAGGTGGACAAGCTACGGCAAAAAGTTGAAATCCTTTATTGCCCATTGTGGCTCGTGGAGTTCTCTATCAGAATGCCTTAATTAAGAACGCCCAGTGTCTGGCCAAAGAGTCAGACTTCATTTCGATTTTAACAGCGCAGCTGTTACCAAAGCCCCACCATTCAACCGACTCCGCCACTCCAAAAAATCCTTCCATTCTGACACAAAAAATGGAAACCAACAATTTGTAGTTTACAGTTAACAGAGAATCGGGGGAGTGGCGGCGACAGCGGCGGCAGTGGCGGTGGAGCAGACACGGGACACGTTATTGGAAAAAGTACTGAAAATTGGTTTGTTTGGCGGCCCGATGTCTGACGAAATAACATTCAGCCTGCACCCATACATACGTGCAGATATCGTTTATAGTTACCGTCATTGTGGAAAACTCTCGGATAGCAAAAGAAATTACTTCAGTAGAATGGACCCGACCAGACTCCCGCACAAATAAAACCAGCGAAAAGAGTACTTAAGCGATAGCCAGTCAATCAAGACTTTTTTACAGATTTATTTCATATACGCAGGTTTTTTATTTTTTTTTTTTATTTGTATTTTAAATCTATCTTCAGTGAATTCCATGTAGTCACTTCTCGAACGTTAAGAAACTCCATTATTTAATGAAACCAAATGTTTGGACGCTCGAACTTTTAACGTTATCCTTTGGGAGGCACGAAAAGGGTAAAATAATAGATAAACATATTAAGGCAACTCCGATCCAGAAAATTTTTGTTCCATTGGTGAAGGGCATTTAAATTTCAGCAAACACTTGCCAAGCTTTTATGCCAATCATCGACGAGTGCATGGAAAACCATTTAGAATTCGAATCCCCCTTGTATGCATGGTGGAAATAGTTTTTCGCAGCAAATATTTACAAGAAATTCAAAATTTAATTTATGCAAAAATTGTCGATAGAGGCGTGCTTTATGGTTTGAGAGGGGTTATGGGAGCTTCGAGCCGATCCATCAAATGCAGTTGCAGCTGGGCAGGCAAGATTGCTGGTGTCGAAAACTGCGAAGGGAATAAACAAAAAGTCCGTATATTTGTATCTATGCATTTTGCATGCGGGCTTTCAGCAACTGTTGTCGCTCAGGTGGCAGATACATACGGAACATTGGCCAACCGTTTATGTTTATATTTGCCACATTTCCATAGTTCGTAACCCCCTTTCACTTTGTCCAGCCCTGCAATTGGCAGAGGCCGAAGAAACGGAAGAATTCCATTTTGCCAGAGTCACCAGGGATAAGGGAGATTGCCAGAAATTATTATTTAAAAATCAATTTGAGGACGGTAAACAAAGGATTCGTTTATTGTCCCTGCCTCTTTGAAGAAGACATTTACCAATGTGTTGAGTTTATTATCTCAATGAGAATCGCGTATAGAATCGCAAATATAAAAATCGTAATTATTCAGCGAATTAAAAAACAAATAGGTCAAGACCCTTCTGCAGAAACGAGTGCAGAATAAGTTCCTGCCTTTGCTCGTAAACCACTCCCCTGCACCTCTCAAATCGCCAACTCATTGCATATCAATGGGAGTGAGTTTTTGCCGAAAGTTCCTTTGACCCGGTGACGGCGGTAAGGTCGAACTTCGGTCTTTGTTGTTGCCATGTGGGATGATATTTTTGGCGACGCTTTGTCGGTCGCCTGCAAAATCGCACACTTTCGTACACACAGCAGACACTCATGCAAAACTCCATGAATGCCAGGCCCAGGGTTCTTTCGTTTGCGTCCTGGCTCGCTACTGAGGGGTCGCCACCTCCGGGTCCACGAAGATGACGTGTCAAATGCATGAACAAATAGTCTTCCGATTTGTCTTCCATTATGCTTTTATTTGATGGATTTGCACACTCATTTTTAAAACTTGTTTTACCACAAAAGACTTTCCTACAAACAAATGGTCCTAATCCTATCCTTCAGACAGTTCTTTGATTGATTTGTATGAAATATTTAAAAAACGATACCTAACCTTGGAACTAAAGCAACGTCTTTAAAATATCAGACTAAATTTGCACAAATTCTTCTTATGAATTCAGCTACCTTGTTTTCCTTATTCGTCCTCATTTTTCAGTGGATGCCATTGCCATGGCACAGCCCAAAAAACATGACAACAAACAAGTGTCATGCGAAAAATTGCACAGATTTTCATTTAACATAATTCCAGCAACAAAAAAATACATCGACAAACCAGAATGGCCAAAACAGAAAAAAGGAATATGGGGAGTCTGCTGGGCTAGAAAAGAGCGCCATTGTCGCGGCTCCGATTCAATACAATAATAATAAAATTTGTATGCAAAATAGGCGTTGAGTGTTGAATGCATGCAAAGATTGCAGGCCGGCTGCTGATGATACAGCTGGGCGGTGCAGTGGGTGGAAGGACCGATGGAAGGATCGGGGGCCACGGGTGTTAAGGGTGATGCGGGCAGTGGGTCGATTTACATATACAAATATGCCGGGACTGGCATTGTTGTCGTCGCTTTTTGCGGGGAGTGCTGAAAAATCGTAATCAAAAATTGCGCAATAATTTGCATGTTTATTTAATAGCCCCAGCGCATAGACCTCCCCAATGACCTCGCCCCTGCCCCAGCTAGCCCTCCTCCCTTCGGAAAACACCACAAAGTGTCATTTGCTTTGTGACACACACGGAGGGTGTGGGTGTGCGCTGCGTTGCAATGGTTGAATGTGCGAGGGCCGGGCATTGCAGTGGCAAACATTTTGGTGAGCGCCGCAAACTGCAAAACTCTGTTTTTGGTAAGAATTTTTTGTTTTGGTTGCTCAAAGACTTTTTTTCACAAATACGACTACCCAGATGGGGCTTACGCCCCCTTTTCGCTGTCATTTAGTGTCTCATTATGAGGGAATGTTTATTTTTTTGAAGCTGTTCTATTGAAATTGTCTGCGGGCTGAGGTTTGGTGTCACTCTTGGCGATTTGTTTTTGCCGCTGCGGCATAATCCGAAAGAGGAGTTGGCCGCAAAATTTTATGGTACTCTCATAACGGAGCCAAAAACACAAAAGCCAAAATTAGCGGAAAATTTTAAAGCAAGAGGGATTTGTGTTTGGTTTCTGGAAAATAATATAAATACTTAAAAGAGTTTTAACACTCGGAAACAGAAGTATAAATTTATGAAATTAATACTTCATAATCACATAAATGTTATATTATGTTATATGGTTTTTTTATAATAAACATATATGTAAAAATCAAGGGCTCAATTCGGCTTAAACTGAGAACTACAAGGGTGAATAGCTATATTGAGTCCAAGTCATATACGACTTCACACACAACCACACACAACACACATAAGGAAAGGCAAACATGGCACAATATTTTGACTGTTACGTAATTTATTTGACATATTTATGGGGTTCATAAATACAGATACATATAAAAATGCGTTTATTTCTATTTGGCGATTTTTTAGTTTTTATGGCAAGCAATGAAAATACAAACAATAAAAGCAACAAAGTCAGCATCAACAAGAAAGGAAAGCTAACTTCGAGCGGAGCCGAAGTTTATATACCCTTGCAGTTCAGTCGCAGTCCGCTAGGTGGCGCCACGCATCTTATATTATTAGATATGTAGCGGATCGTATATAGTTGGCCGATCCTTATGAAATTTGGCATATCGATTTATTTTGCCAAAAGAGTAATCTGTACCAAATCCCATCTTTCTAACTTAAAAAACATCAAAGTTATGCCAATTTCGATCGTTCTATGACAGCTATAGGATATAGTCGGCCGATCCTTATGAAATTTTGCACACAAGATTTTTTGGTCAAATATAACATGTGTGGAAAGTTCCAACCTAAAAAAACTTAACTCTAACTTAAAAAACACCAAAGTTATGGCATTTCCGATCAATCAGTTATATGGCAGCTATAGGATATAGTCGACCGATCCCGGCCGTTCCGACTTATATACTGCCTGCAAAGGAAAGAAGGGTGTGTGCAAAGTTTCAACTCGATAACTTTAAAACTGAGAGACTAGTTTGCGTAGAAACGGACAGACGGACAGACGGACAGACGGACATGCTCATATCGACTCAGGAGGTGATCCTGATCAAGAATATATATACTTTATAGGGTCGGAGATGTCTCCTTCACTGCGTTGCACACTTTTGACCAAAATTATAATACCCTCTGCAAGGGTATAAAAATGTGTTTATACGTGCAGGTTTGGAATTCTTCCAAAAGCAGGGAGGTGGCAGGGAGCTACACCCAAAAATTCCAGCGCTGTCGTTGTATTCGTAGTTGTTGCATCGCTCATACGCCGCCTGGTCAAAGTTGCAATAGCAAAACATAAAACATTTTTATGTAATGATTTCTCTGCCTGGAACCCTCCTGCTCTGTGCCATATTTGTGCTGTGCAGTTTCGTTGGTCCTTTAGGTGGGGTCAGCTGCCTGAACTATTGACAGCTGATGATAAAAAATTGTTTGAAAAATAAACCAAGAGCGCAGGCTAACAAGGAGAATGGCGAGATACTGGTCTAGAAGTGAAATAGTGCGGAGCATGGATAGTATTTCAAACTGGTAGCATCTGAGAATGGGGTGGTTTTGGTTCTACCCATAAATATTTTCAGAATAGTTACACCCAATGTATCGCAATTATTCTCGTTGAACTAATAATACATTGCGATGCCAATCCATTCCATTTGATTACACTTCAACGTATCCGTCCGCGAATTAAACATTTTTCGCCTTTACACTTTTAATTTATGCATTCACTTTTTGGTTTGTTTGCTTTTCTTTATGTTGGCCAACAACTTTGGCCCCCGCCACTTTATTCGTTCTTCAGGAGTCTGTGTGCCTACCACCTGCGGCATTTTCGCTCGCCGATGCCTGGGCTCTTATTGAAATTCCAAAGTTGAAATGACTGCAAAGAGAGTGAAAAGACATGGCCGGGATTCGAGGGGCTTTGGCTGATGGTCGAGGACCTGGCTACAGTGTTGACAGCCGTGTCAGTTGCCATTCCCATTCCCGTTCGGATTCCCATCCTCGTCATTGCCATTTGGTTTGGGCGCCCTTGTCCCGCTGGTTTCTCCTTTTTCTGCGGTCGCGTCTCGGTCTGGAGTCTGCTCTGAGTCTGCCCAGATATACACAATATATATGCAGAATAATATATTTGGTGGGCTAAACGCTAAAGTATGAGGAGCACTTAGAAGACAACCTTATTTCGGCTCACACTTTGCGCCCATTTTGGTCTGAAATTGGGTTGGTTTGTTTGTGTTGTCTGGCCTTTTGTTTTGCTCCTTAACTTTTGATCAGCTTTTAATAAAACATAATACGCCGAAATTAAATGCACTCTGTCTGTAAAGTTTTATTTCAAATTTTTCACCCAAAAGTTGTGTAAGGAGACAGAATTAACAAAAATGCTTTAATTTGTGGTACCAAGAACATAATACTATTTAAATCTTATTTACGATTAATAATGCTTAATGTTTCTACTTTTAACAAAGCGGTTGAGTGAAATCTTAATGGAAGTCAAGCATATGTATGATTAAACTTGTCATACATACTGTAATATCCTAAGTCTCCACCATCTGTCCCGGGAGACACTACTTTGTCTCAGTTGAGGTCTGTGCAGCTAAATGGTGCACCATTAAAAGTGGACATTTGTAAACATAAACTGACAGATAAACACCCAAAGCAGACGGGCAACTTTACCTTTATCTTGCCGCAACCCAGGGGACGGAAAGTGAATGATACGACGAGTTGCCCTTGCAATTTTCATTGGTTATACATATATAGCCACACTCGGTGGCACAACCAAGGAAAACCATGAGCCCCACCCACACCTACACATCCACCCATAGAAAGCCGTTAAAATACTTAACAAACGTAGATTGTAAAAGTTTTTTATAACAAAATAAAATGCCAGGGAAAGTTGTTGTTCTTGCTGCGGTTGTTCGGGGCGAAAAAGTGGAGTGAGGCGAGGAGATCGGAATTGGTTGGTCAGTGCTAAACAACAATGTGCAGCTGAAGGACAATATTCTACGCCCTTCAGCCCTCGCGCTGCGATAAATGCAGCCACATCAAGTGGGGCCAGGAGGGCGGAAACTAAACAAAATACTCGCTCGTTATATGGGTCAATAAGCGAAACAAAAGCGTTGGGTAGCACTGGAATCAGAAAAAACAAGCCGAAGGCAACCAACAAAACAAAACTGAGCCCAGCTTTGGAAATAGTTTCAAAACAAAACAAAGGCCATGTTAAATTCGAATAAATTAATACCCTTCATACGACTTGAAACTTAAAACAGGACCCAAGATCATTGATCTGGTTCCTACAATAAAAAAAAATCAAAAATCTTTGTGTCCATGAGAGTGTAAAGATTTTAACTTCATAACAATAAAGACTACTGTTAATATTTTTCTTAAAACTGCACAGTTCCTCACACCAAAACCTCACAGCAGAATAGACAAATGATTTCAAAACAAGAGAAAAACTAGGGAGAAATTGGCGGCTAGTTCGGATAGTACTTTGTTTGCCATTTTTTCTGTTGTCATTCGAAACACTGGACTGCGGCAGGGGTCAGGGGTCAGGTGTTCTCTCGATTATCAAAAGGCAGGTTCCCATAGTATGCAGTTAGCTTCCACCGGAGTAGCGCTGTGTTTTTCATTGAAGTGAGAGGTGTGGGGGAGCGGTCTGATTGCAACTCACCTTACCTGGTTTTGCTTACCTTGTAGTTGAGGTCAAAGTTGTCACTGGAAGGGATGCATTGAAAATGGCTTACTATACAAGCTGAAACGGGAGAAATTTAGATCGCATGCAGCTAGAAAAGCCAATAAAACGAAAGCTTTTTGTCAATTTACGAAATATTTAAAAAATATATATTTTAACTTTAAATATTCTAGTTTAAGCTCCAATCTCACAAGTTGTTTACTATTTTTACGAATTTGTTATGCAATACCCTTAACATTTCCATGATTCTTTCATCTTTCGCTCACAACGAATCTCATTTTATTTCCAGATTTTATTGTGGCACTTAAGGATGTTTCGGTAATGATTCCCCAGGCGGTGAAACGTGGCAGCAACGCTCTGTTCACGTGTAATTACGATATGGAGAATGATACTCTATACTCGGTGAAATGGTATAAGGGCAAGCGTGAATTTTATCGCTACACGCCCAAGGAGAATCCGGCAATGAAGGTCTTCGCCATGACGAGTGGTCTCAACGTTGAGGTGAGTGCCGAGCTGATATTGCCAGAGATATCTGCCTATATTCCGTTACACAAATGTATGTATGTATGTACATGGTACAGATATCCATTACGGGCACATGTTACTACAGTTGCGTGTAAATTATATCCATAATGGCTGATTGCCAGCACCCTTTAAGCCCGTTTCCCGGTGGACTTGGCTTTCATAACGACATTTGCCAGCTTATTTGTCCCACCATTCGTTATAATTATGCCAGTACATCCGTAGAACCGTTAAGAGTTGCTGGGCGTGGCCAATTAGTCGCGCTTGCGATTGACTTGCGGCTCATTAAAAAACAATATATACAGATTGCATAAAGCCTCACAGGAGTAAGAGCCCTGACTCCAAGCAACGACGCTTTGAATACTCTGCAAGGCTGCGCTAGCTCTCATAAGTAGTTTTTATGTAAAAAAGCATAGGTAAATAAAAAATATCTGAGGACACACATAATTCAAGAACTGGAGAATAAATGAACCAACATTTCGCTTGACCCATTTCGAGGGTATTAAGGTTAACGTTTAATTATTACATGGGAATACACAGTGGCCAAAATGGCATTGGAAACAACTAATTGGGTTAAACAATCAAACGAAGTTCAGTTAATGATCCTTCGGTCACCTCCAACCTCTTCACCCGTGGCCAATCCATTTAGTAACCCCGAAGAATATACGTAACATATACATATATTTCTGCATTTTAATCACGATATTAAATGAAAATTAAATTTGATTTTATTAAGCGAATTGCCGTATGAGGTTCTCTCAATTTCTGTGCGAAAGATTAAATTTTACGAGGCTCATAATCAAAATAAAAGGTTGAAAAGTTAAAGGGGTCCCAGGAAGCAAGTTAATGAGCTTCGAGTCGGTAAAAATCGAAGCTAAAAAGGTTTGGGGACCGTTTTCCACGGTGGTGACAAGATCGGATATATTGAAAATTATGAATTCTCATAAAAGATATCGTTTTATATCAAATAATGGAAAATAGTAAATGTTAAATTTTTATTTTTGTGGGGAATTATGACCTTCATTTTAATCAAATCTTAAATTCATTTATTGGCCAGAAGGGTTTGGAAACCGAAAAGGATTAGGCTTTTTGCCACAGAACAGCCGAGAGGCTTAAGAGCCGCCCAGGCCTGGGGCCCACTCGCTTTGAGTCAAACAAAATCTTAATCAAAGCCCGGTGACCCCTTCATCCTTAAATTCACTCTTCACCTTTATACCCTCCATTTGCAGTCACTTTTCATCCAAGCTATCTTTCTCCTTCAGCAGCTATGCTTTTCGTTTTTCATAACTGCGGAAAACATATTCCTATTTTCCTATTTTCTCCCTTTTGTGCTGCTCTCGTTTCGCTGTTTTTCACTTTTCATCTTGGCGTGGGCTATATTGAATTTCTATGCAGCGCGTCCAGCCAATTTTGGCTCACCTAATTTTTATTACGCTCTTCATTTCCTTTCACGCTTTCTTTGCTCCGCTCACTCACTCTATGGCTTTCTCTTTGCAGCGAAACCTTTCAAATCAGAGCCACGTCGTGCTGCAGTCGGTCCCGTTGAATATTTCGGGTAAATTTACATGCGAAATTTCCGTGGAGGCCCCAACATTCCAAACAGCCATGGTGTCCGGCGAAATGGAGGTTGTTGGTAAGTAAAGTAAAGTATAAATATATTAAGCCACGGATGATAGTAAAGAACCTATGTTTAGTTGGTCAAGTAATAAGCCAGTCGGACGTCACCTCCACTTTATAAATATATAAAAAAAATTGTATTGACAAGAATTTCAACTTATTCGCTTTATCTAAAATTTAGTTCTTCAACCTTCCATTTCATCCACTGTGCCACTGGCAGGGAAACTAGCAATCAAAATACTTTCGGTTAAAAAATGCAAAGGCCAGAAAAAGAAAAGGCTGCGGTCATGGCGAACAAATTAATTAGAACAAATGTGTTTGAGCCCGTGGCTGCGCTTTCGGCCCTCTTTTGGCCAATTTTACATTTCTCACAATCCTTGACTCACAATTACCCCTCTCACTCTTTCTCCCTCTTGGCCATCTTTTTGCAGAGCTACCGGAAGAGCACGCCGTGGTTACCGGGATTCAGGCACGTTATCGCATTGGCGATTTGGTCGACGGCAATTGCTCAATTAAATACTCCAAACCGGCTGCTAATTTGACATGGACTATTAATGGTATTGTGGTAAGTTTTGGTTTCGTCTGCCACTGTTTCATCCCCACGCTTGCCACGCCTAATTCGCCTTTCAATTAGCGGGCAGTCGGAAGAGGGTAGGGGCCTTCGAGGTCTGAGAACGCTGATCGCTTTCAATTGATGGCAGTCAGTTTTTCAATTAGTCATTGGTTGGGAACTGAATCCAAGTTTGGTGAGTTGGTCTTTGGGGCTTCCTGCATTTTGACTGATTAAGGATGGGTCCAAAAGGTCTGATTTATTGGAAAATGTACCATTCTCTGTGTAATAAGTGTCTGAAACTCTTACTCAACTATGTTATGCGTGTTAATAAATCTGAGGAAAATTGTCATTACCTAACTACTACATGTCCGATTGACAAATATTATACCTTCCCCATCTTGTATCATCGATTAATATTATTTTCGATCAAAACCTATCCTACTAAGCTAAAGACCTACTTAAATCTTAACCAATTTTCGTACATTTTCCAAGGCGTAACATTATCAACGGAGCTAAAAATCTAACCAAAATTTTATTTTTTTTTTAGCCAAAACAGCCATAACTTAGCTTATAATTATCCGATTGTTGAACGTAATACCTTCCCGATCCTATATTAGCGAGTAGTATAATTCTACATCAAAACCTTGACCACTAAAATGTGACCCCATTTTCTCAAATTTTCATGAATTTGATCAAAATCCGAGTCAACATTTTATATCCCTATTTCCGTGGAATTTTAATGCAGATCGACGGCAATGGATGCCCTGATTCGTGAATGGCATTCCTCTTTCCAACCCGATGACAAATTAATCAAATATTTGAAAAAAGTGTCTTAAAAGTTTCCGTTTTGGTCACCTTTTTTTTTAAATTGGTCAAGAAAGCTTTCCGGATCGATTTATTTCGGGGGAAACAGTCATTACTTGGCTAATAATAATCCGATCGTTGAATGTTACTTTACCGATCTGTCCACATTTTCTCAAATTTTCCATGGGCCATCAATTTTGACAACACCCAATCCAATTTCATTTGTTCATTAAAGGATAAACTCTTTAATTACACCTCAGTCCATGATCAATTCTCCATAGAAGAAAAATAAAAATGAAGCTAGCTGAATCGTGGGCATTGGCTTGCAATTTTTTATGCGGGTGTGTGCGATTTTTCATTTCTCGTCTGTTGCATACTTTTTGGCACCTGTGCGTGCGCCATTTCCATTCTCCAGCGCCACATCTTTGGCACTTATATTTGCCTAGACCCCTCCACTTTCCACTTTTTCTTCGGATGTATACATTTTTTGAAATGCCGTCAGTTTTTATGCCTTTCGCTTTTGCTGGGCTGGATGTTTTATGGCCGCAACCACAGCAGTCGACTCCAACAGGAGGTCACACTGCCTCCTGCCAGTTTGCGCCCAGCTGCTGTCAAGCCTCTCCGCATGATTGCACAGGTGTCAAAGGGAGGCAGGAAGGGGACTGGATGGGAGGAGAGAAAAGGTAGGCGGTCCTGTGTTGAAACGGCGGACATGTCCTAGCATTTTCTGTTCGGATTTTCAAGAAACGTTTAGGTTGTCAGCTAGTTTTTCTCCTTGGTTCCGTTTTTATGGAGCTGCGAAAACATTACCCGCCTCCCAGACACTCGCTGGTGGTATTGTTATTGTTACTCCAGTCTTCGGGGCTAGCTCCTGGCAGCTGGAGTATAGTAAATGTGTTGTCAATGTCAGTGGCCCTCCAAGTCATAATTCAAATTTGCGGTCTGTGTGTGTCTTGTTGGGGGCCGAAGAGCTCCTTCCCTAAGTTGGTAGGGTTAAGTCAATGCTTAGCTTTTCGGAACATGAAGTAAGCTTTGTAGGTCACTAGGTTTAGGATCAAAGGTTCTTCTTTGAAAAAGATAACAATGGAGTTTCAAGAGGAAAATAAACATAGTGAAATCTCTAGGCTACTTAGAGCTAGTACATATTTTAAATTTATTTACTGTTGGAAATTGTTATATTATATTACTTGGAAAGTGTCTTTTTAATATAACTAACATTAAGAGATAGTTTGCCAATAAAACCGAAGCATTTTAGTGAATTGGTAATGCTCAACTCATTTTCAAGGAGCACACATAGACTTAACACCAAGAAAAAATAGATAAAATTGAATTTTAAAACGAAAATCTGGAATTTATTGCCCAGTTCCAGAATTAATCGACATCCGAAGGAGCAATTCAGCAAAAATATATATTTATATATACACTTTTTGTAAACATATAAAAATAAAGCATTGAAACTAACACAACAGCACTTGAGTGTTGCCTACACCATGCGGTGGGTGCGGCCACTTGATCTTTTAGCTAACGAGCGCATTTCAACAGGAGCACCACTCACCCACCGACCCGATGCCGTCATGTGTGCTGTCAGTTGTGGGTGTTTGGATGGTTGGATGGGTGGGTCAGGCAACGGTATCTGGCACTTCAAACTAAACTCACCGCAAACAAAGTGGCCTCGTCTTCCCAGCACAACTCACCCATGTCCTTTGGCTCCTTCCCCTGCAACGTTTCCATTGCCAGCATCACCATCGCCATCATCATCATCGTCATCATCTCATCCTCATCCACATCCTCGGCGTTGTCGCTCTGGTCTCCCTGCTCTAGTTAATCACTCGAGCGTAAATCTATTCATCATTCATAAGTTATAAATTTTGCCTGGGCCGCTCTGGTGTGGTCTCTTTTATTTTTCGGTGGAGAAGTGTCAGCCTTTGGGATAGTTTCGCTTTCATGGCGGCCCACTTCATCGAACGGATTGCAGCAACCCTGTTACATATTCTATTGATGAATATTTTCAAATTGATTTCGTTGCAAATTTAAGCACCCACTTGACACTATTCGTCTTCTTATCTTTTACTTCTTCGTGTGCTTGTAGGTGCCACCGCACCACATCAAGACGTATCAAACCGAGAGGCGGGAGAACAGCACCCTGGAATCGGTCACAAGTGCCATACATTTCATGGTCACCAATCAACATTTTCTCAAGGGTCAGATGAGGGTAAGTGCCACCCACACACACTATTCGGATACACGGATACAATCTGTCTCTGCTGAGGTCCTAATAAAGTTTCCTGCTCTCTCTTGCCCCTTTGTTAGCTCAAGTGCACGGCCAATATCTTTGACATCTTTAAGGAGGAAATGGAGAGCGTCATCGAGGAGGACCGACCCAGGATAATGGCTTCGGGCAGATCGTATGACATCAACAATTACCCACTCGATGAGCACACGAATGGCGAAAGGGGCTTCGAGGATCACAATGAATCATATTTAACCTACTATTCAGGTAAGCTTTAGGGGATGTTATGGTTAAAGATGGTAAAAGATGTCTTGGATGCTAGGTAGAGTTCCTTGAGTCTTAAGTGCGAGTGAAACTTCCTCGACATAGAGTCTACTCACTTAAAATTACACAATCCCGAGCTTTAACGAAAATCAAGTCTGCTTATCTTGAAAATTCCATGATCCCCTACCGCCAGTAAAATCGCTCAACAAATACCAGACATGGACTCAAACCAAGTTAGCGTAGCTTAGCCCACTGCATCCTGCTGGAGACGGGCACACAAAGTAAATTATGTAAATAAAATTGTGCAGCATAAACATTCTTCCAGGCTGCTAACAACCAGAAGGCTTATCGGATCAAATGGCGGGGAATCAAATTGGCATAAACTTAGTTTAGACATGAAAGATTGTCGTGGAATTGCGCCAGACGGTGCAGGACGGAAGCGGTGATTGGGGCCCTGGGCTAAAATGGGTATTTTTTCTATATCCTTTTTGCCGCAGTTCCGTTGCGGTTTTCCTTTGCCACTTACCAGGGACAACATTTGCTTAACACCGAGAGTAACGACAACACCAGGAATAACAAGTGTGTAAACGCATTGAGCTGAAAATTGTATTTAAAATGGGGTTCACTGCTTTAGTGACGATATGGTGGGAGGATGAGTGGTAGCTGGAAAAACTTAGAAAAATCTGATTTGAGGCGACAATATCGGGGCTTCTTGGAGAAAAACCCCTAAAGCGGAAGTTGCCATCCAACCCTCGAGACTTCCCCTTCGCCGTCTATAAGCAAATGAGATGAGGCGATTGCATGTTCCGATTCGAATTCTGGAACTCCTCCCTGAACTTTATGCAAATCCCATATTGACATTCCCGACCACACAATCAGAAGTGCAGCAGTTTATTACTTACAGATTTTTTCAATTTTTGTCCGATGCATGGGAAAACTATTAGGGGAAAAGACCTTAAATCTAAAACTCTGCTGTAGATTTCACAAAGACCTCAATAGCGAGACATTCGTTAATGGAATCGACGTACTCACTCTCACTCCTCTTTTTCCAGCGGATAATAGTGCATCGGGCGCCGCGACAGCTGCAAACGAAATCTTCTGGCGTTTCTGGCCATCACGACTCTCGGCAACACTTGGCCAAATGACGAAGCTCCGCATCAACAGGCAGTTAGCGGGGGCAGCTGCTTTTTTCGCCGCTTTGGTTCTGGGGCCGCTGGCCCATCAAATTATCAACTGTCAATACACAAAGCCGGCGACGGCGACGGCAACGGCAACAACAGGACTGGAAACGGGAACACGAAGGGCAAAGGTGCCACAAAAACGGCAACAACAACAGCAGCTGCAACATCAACAAATGCCTGGAAGCAGCAACAGGGACGAAAAGGATGTGACAGCTTCAAAGGCGCCACCATTCGCATCCGCATCCACATCCACATCGAGCGTCAAATGCTTTTATAATTGTCAAATGGCAATGCCAACTGAAAATCGCAATCTCGTGCTGCACGAGGACGATGATGATGGGGTAGCGAATATTGAAAGTGCAACGGCTGCAGCTCCAGCTTCTGATATTGCTGCTGCTGTTGCTGCTGGAGTCGCGAGTTGCAGCATTAAGCGGCTGTCAGCAACACTTGTGGGGAGTGTGGAGGGCGTGGCCAGTTGGCTGGATCAACGAATATTGATGACTTTGAGGCGGCAGCCGATGGATGCGACGCAGACGCGCTGGAGCGCGTGCTGATGCCGAATTGATGATGAAATCCATTTCCGAAAGTAGCTTAAGGTGCTCGCCACGGCCCTTACACTGTGTGAAAAGTTGAATGGTTTAATTAATATATATGCGAGTATTGATTGAATTCGCCAGATGCATAATTTGACCTGGCAGTAGCTCTTAAGCGTTATTCATAAGGTCAGGGATATACGAAACCGTGGTATATTTAATTATTAAATTATGGCCAGCGAGGCCTGCTTAATAACAGGAAACACGTACATGTTATGTTACAAAATTAATACCTAGATGGTGAAACCAGTTAAAAGTATAACTACCCTGTAGGGAGCAATCACAAGTGGTTTGGTTTATTGAGTTTTGAGATGTTATGTTATATAAAACTTCTGGGCTCTAGTTTAAAAATAAAGACGAGTTAAGTGACCGTGTGACATTAAGTGGTAATATTTTTATACAAAATATAGTGGTACAAGCAGATTAATTGCGATTTCTCTATGTCTATCAGACTTAAGCATACAGTTTCTGGCAACTATGCCATATTTGTACTCTTTGCACACGTCTACTTGAACATTTGCAAGACGAAAATTCTCCTTTTTCCGCGGCTTGTCCGCTTGATCAGCAAGCTGCTTATCATCTATTGCTTCAAAAGTAAAAAATAAATTATTTGAGCAAAACAAAACATAAAGAAACCCAAATCCATAATCTCTGAACAAATTGTACAGTTCCTTTGTGAGTGCGCCTACAGGGTAACGAGTATGTAATAACCCACACGCTAAATAAACACATACCGTATTCCATGTATCTCGTAAGTGTAACGAATTGCACTACCCCTTATGGTGCCCAGGAAGCTCTTAGCCTACCAAAGCAAAGAAAACCATCGAAATGGATACCGAAGGGCATCCGAAATATATTCGCAGTGTACAGCAAGCTGAACTTTAGACTGCACTTGAGCTTAGCTTTCGGGTACCGTAGTGCATTTTAAAGTGGGCTTTGGTTAACATAAGCTGGGTGACAGCACTACCCAAAAACACGCAGAGTTGCAAATAATAAGTACTCAAATAAATAAAACTAGTCTAGTGCCAAGAAAACGTGTATATAGAATATAGAACCTTAATGGAAAGACATATATATCCTCTGTACAGAAAGGAACTTTTTACGGTTGTGGTAATACAAAGCAAAATTAAAAATTGAAATAGTTAATCGATTGTAGAAAGCCTGGAATTCATAGAACAATGGAAAAAATAAATAAAACCTAATTTTTACTGTAACTCAAACGAAACAAACAATTATTTGAACATTTTTGGCCATCAAAAATCCAGCGGTAAATAGTTCCTTTGTCTATATAATTAATGAACGTTAAGTAATTGGTAATCCAATAGAGAAGGGAGAACCCTAATCGTAATCTGTTAACAAAAGGTACTGTTTATTTACATGATTAAAAAAAAAATTGTCAGCCGTTGCCATAATAGAGCGATAAACTGTAGATGCTCGAACTAGAAAAGTTCTTAAGAAAAATTGAACTCAAATAAATTTTGTAAATTTGTATAGTAAATATATTGAATATATTTGGAAAATATTTGTTTGTATTTAGGAAGAAAGCTACTCAGTAATGTCACTTATTGTGTATTTATAGTTTATCGCTTTATAATGGTTACTGAGTAAAAAATATTATAACGTGTAAATATAATCCAATGTGTAAGAGCATATTAAAGATATTCTATAAATACGAATGTAAATGTTTAAAAGTTTTAATATTGTGTAATCAAAATAAAAGTAATGTGCATGCGCCTAGAGTTCTCAAATCAAATCGTGTTGTGAAAATCGTCTTCCCTTATTTGTGTTGTTTCAAAATATTAAAAATAGTTAGTTGTTTCATACTAATTATTCGAACTATTACAGTATCATTTTTTTCCATTTAATCAGACAGAGGCAAGGAGAACTTGAGTTTCATTTCGATGTTATTATCTAAGATGATTAAACAATAAAGAATAAAGCTGAAAAATGCTTTGTGCTAACCCAGAACTTAATCTAAAGCAAATGCATTTGCACAAATTATAAAATATTCATATCCCCCATAAATAGTCAAAATGTGTAAAGCTAAAAAATGTGTAAAGCTAAACTCAAAGTAGATCTAAGAAAAACCAACAGTGGTGTAAAATGCATAACATACATACATATAATAAAAAAAACCATTTACCACTATAATGCATAGATATAACAGAATGGTAATAACAACATTAATGAATATTTATGTAAGATGTGAATGAAAATGAAAATCAAAGGAAGGCATATAATATTAGTGTGTACCATAACCGTAAGCAGGCAAACTTCACATAAATAAACGAAAATAAATATTCAAAATGCTGTTTTGAAGTTTAAGGAGGCTCACCAAGAACCATACTTCTCGGATTCACTGTAAAGCTTACATCTGCTTACATTACGATGTTACTTTTGTTAACAGAGCTTTTACATTTACGATTAAACTTTCCCAGAATAAGAAATTTGTAACATTTCAAGCTTTCTAAGCCCCACATTTTAATTCTGGCAACGTTTTTTTATCGTAAATTTAAAGCTCTTTCTTAAAAAGGGAATATCGTAACGCCCTGTCATGGCGCTAAAATACGACTGCAGTTTTTAAAAGTAAACCTTGCCTCCCGAAAAGCTTGTGCTTGGCCGGCTGTTTGTGGGTTTGCTAACGGATCTAGTACGGAACCCGCTCTCTCTCAACCTAAGCTTTCCAATGTGAAGGTCAGATGGGACACGGACCCGCGCTGGGAGCTTGGATGTGCAGTCAGCGCGCTTCAATGACCACATCCGCACGCCGCGCACCTTTGAATAATTTATTCGTTACTAATAGTTATTAGTACAATAAACGGGATACATAGCTGCTACCAACTTAGGAGGCGCGGTGCACTTTCTCCCCCACTTGACTTCGGACAAACTCCATTCGGACAAAAACTCAGTTTCGCTTTTCATTCCAATTCCATTGAATTTCCAATTTGTGTTTTCCACACACGTGTTTCTGTTAGTTCCTTGCACCACACTCACACTTCGGCAGTGGCTATTTTTTTGGTTACATTGGAGAAAAAATAAACCGACTGCCAACCGATTCCACCTTCGAACTATAATTTGACCAATTGACGGAAAATTAATTGAGCTAAAATTAACTAACAAGAGAATATAATTTTTTTTACGTGAAACGAGCGTGTTATTTGTTAGACTGATTTTACAATTGATTGTGTATAAGTAAATTAATTTGAGACATATTTGTTTGTGCTTCGATCGGAACTCGATTTTGAGGTAAGTGCCGTTCTAGTTTTGGCGGCAAAAAGTTGTAATATTTTACGATTTGCTCCACCTCCTGTTCTGGCGCCAAAATGAATGAAAATGTTGCCGAGACCTGAAGCTCGCTGTTAAGCACCTAACATAGCAACATCTCGGCTGTTAGCCTTCTTAGCAACATGTTTTCTCTTTCTGTTTGGGGGAGCGGTTCATTGACCCACCAACAACAATATTCAAGAGAATTTCTCCTGCGATCGTTAGCGAAGTCCACCCGTTCTACAGTTAGGACCCCTGTGGGGAAATTGGGAAAAGGGAATCGGGCGGGTGCTAACTTCTGACTTCTACCAGCCACGTTCAATTGCCTTTGAGTCGCTTTTTTAAGTGGTAGCCCCAAGACGCCCGAATTTCCAGCAAGCTATTCTGACGCAGCCGCAGACCCCGACCCCCGAACACTTATATACTGATTACCGATATATAGACTGAAATATATACACTTCGATCCCCAGTAGATCACACCCTAAATGCCTTTCGTCGAAAGATTCCAACAAATACGTAATTTTGTTATGAACGTTTGTCTCGCCGAGGCCATCCAATTCGTCCAGGACCTCTCGCACGCCATCTGCCTCGACTTCCAGGGCCTGTTCAACCTCAAGTAGGCCTCCTTGAGCCACCATCGGTAAGTGACGCCATTCCAGAAAGGTGAAAGTAAAGCGAAAGTGTCGAGCGGTATTACGGTTTCCAGTTATTTCGATTCCCTTTTCGAAGCGAGGGTCGGCTCGAGAGACCTCATGGCAGGACAGTCGCACGATTCAGAGGTTATGTCAAAGTGATAGAGGCATATTAACAGCAGACATTCGAATTTTCCACATCAGTGTTCAATTGAGAAAAGGTGGCGATCATTTTCAATCACTTCAATTAGGGAAAATAAATTTGAAAATGCGTACAAAATTGTTATATTTTAACTTAAGGTTTTCAAGACCGTAGGAAAGTTTCATTCATTAAATGTTTTTTATTTTTTATTAGAAATTTGTGTTTTTTTATTCCGTTTTGCAAATAAATAAGTATTTTCGTTACGTAAAATCAACTAAAATTAATTTTTAGAAAAAACGTAAAAATTGCATCATTGGATACCCGAAACTGCTTTCCTATCCCTTATTGCAAGGGATGATGAAGAAAGGAGATCGGTAAGACCGTTTTAATGGGAATGATCCAAGTTCTGCATTTTATATCTCGTCTTCAGCTCACCTCACGCATTCACCCACTCACCACATTCACACACATACCCAAACACACACACCAACTAAGCGCATCCCAAATCGACATTGGTGTTAGCCAACAACGGACAGAAAAGACCGACCTTTTTTCTTGGTTTTGAAAACAAAACGACTGATCCACTACGAAATGCTCTCTTGCGCCTCCTTCAACAAACTCATTTACCCGACGGCCGCAGATGTCGCCAAATCGCCGGTGGAGGGCGTGGGAGTGGGCTTGGCCGGAAGTATTGGATCGCTGGCCAGCCTCCAGACCCTGACCTCCGTCACGTCGATGGGCAGCGGAGCTCCCAGCGAGACCCAGAGCGAGATATCCTCGGTGGACAGCGATTGGAGTGACATACGCGCCATCGCCATGAAGTTGGGCGTAAAAAATCCAGACGATCTGCACACCGAGCGGTTCAAGGTCGATCGTCAGAAGTTGGAGCAGTTGATTAAGGGTGAGTCACCAAGCTTACACCCCCCAGCAATCTTAGCAAAAATATATACGTATACCTAGTAAATTTTATTGGGCTTTTTGCCATTTCTTTATATTTTGTGTAGCGGACAGTGCCATAGAAGGCATGAATGGAGCCGAGTATTTCTTTGATGATGTAAGTACACCCATTCTCAGCAATATACGAATTGGACATGACATAAGCTTCATTTAAGCAAAAAATCTTTGATTGCGAAAAAAGAGTAACCATTTATCAGTATAATTAAAAATGATAATTTCAAACCTTTTTTCTCAAAAAAGAATGTCTAATAATTCCCCTAAATTTTCAGGGCATAGAATGCCGTGCCTTATGTGTGATTTTCAAGCATTACATAATATGCTTTCGAATCTGTAGCACCTTAAGTTATTTACTCTTCGAACTAAATTTTTAAGTTATATGATTCATGTCTTTCGTTTGGTTATCCGACCCTATTACCACAAATTTCAGTGCTTGCGCAATACATTTTAGTCACGTTTGAATTCGGCAATAATCCTTCTTGACTTGATATATTTGAATCGCAATATATCCAATATTAACTGTTTTACTAGATCATGAACACGACGGATACCTATGTGAGCTGGCCTTGCAGACTCAAAATCGGCGCCAAGAGTAAGAAGGGTGAGATCCTTGGGAAATGCCAGTCAAGAATTTTTCTCAGGATTGCTTTTTCCTACAGATCCCCATGTGCGAATCGTCGGTAAAGTGGAACAGGTGCAGCGGGCCAAGGAACGCATTCTTAGCAGCCTTGACTCGAGGGTAAGTTTTGCTTTGAAATAAGAGTTCTCCGAATAATTTTGAGTCCCCTGCTTTCCATCCAGGGCACCCGTGTGATCATGAAAATGGACGTTAGTTACACGGACCACTCGTACATCATTGGACGCGGCGGCAACAATATTAAGCGAATCATGGACGACACCCACACCCACATCCACTTTCCCGACTCAAACCGCTCTAATCCCACTGAGAAGTCCAATCAGGTGTCGCTGTGCGGCAGCCTGGAGGGCGTGGAACGAGCCCGGGCCCTGGTCCGGCTCTCCACGCCCTTGCTTATCTCATTCGAGATGCCGGTAATGGGACCCAGCAAGCCGCAGCCGGACCACGAGACGCCCTACATCAAAATGATTGAGAGCAAGTTTAATGTGCAGGTGAGCTGATGGGTGGGCAGCTCCGTATGATTTCTATCCTGTATCTCTGTATCTCCGAAACGTTCCAGGTCATATTCTCAACCCGTCCCAAGCTGCATACCTCTCTAGTGCTGGTGAAAGGATCCGAAAGGGAGTCCGCTCAAGTTCGAGATGCCACTCAATTGCTGATCAATTTTGCCTGCGAGAGCATTGCAGTAAGTTTGCGGTTTACAAGGTTCCAGAGTTTCTTACTAATAGCAAGATCGTCCTTTCAGAGCCAAATCCTCGTGAATGTCCAGATGGAGATCTCGCCGCAGCACCACGAGATCGTGAAGGGCAAAAATAACGTGAATCTGCTTAGCATCATGGAGCGCACCCAGACTAAGATCATCTTCCCCGACCTTAGTGACATGAATGTGAAGCCGCTCAAGAAGTCGCAGGTTACGATCAGCGGTCGCATCGACAATGTTTACCTGGCACGACAACAATTGCTGGGCAACTTGCCCGTAGCATTGATCTTTGACTTTCCGGACAACCAGAACGATGCCTCCGAGATAATGGGGCTCAACACCAAGTACGGCGTGTACATCACCCTGCGCCAGAAGCAGCGCCAAAGCACCCTGGCCATTGTGGTCAAGGGCGTGGAGAAGTTTATAGGTAAGTCCAAAAAAAAGACCTTTTTCCTATTATCCACTAGTTTTTTTTGGTTCAACTTTTACTCTATTGCCGACTAATTATCCCCGCTCTTAGACAAAATTTACGAAGCTCGTCAGGAGATTCTGCACCTGGCCACGCCCTCAGTCAAGCCCGAGATCCCCGAACTCTACTTCATGCCCAAGGACAAGGACCTCAGCCTGGCCTACCGAACCCAACTGACAGCTCTTCTGGCGGGCTATGTTGACAGCCCGAAGACTCCTTCCCTGCTGCCGCCCGCCCTTGCGGGTCAGCTGACGCCCTACGCCAACAACAACCACTTGTTGCTGAATGCCAATGGAGGTGTGGCTGTGGGCGGCCTGGCAACGCCCACGGGAGTATGTGCGCCAACGCAGAAGTATATGCAGCTGCACAACAGCGCCTTCCAACAGGGTCAGGTCGGGACCGTTCAGGCAGGACGCCCGCTCGGGGTGAACCACAACAACAACTACCTACAGGTGCCCGGCGGATTGGGCGGAGTAGCCGGGAACGGGCAGCTGAAGCCGCTGCCCATGAACGTTTCCCCTCGGAACAGCTGCAGTCAGAACACCAGCGGCTACCAGAGCTTTAGCAGTAGCACCACGTCGCTGGAGCAGTCATATCCCCCTTATGCCCAGCTACAGGGAGCCGTCTCCTCCACCTCCTCCTCGGCGGGCTGTGCCAATCGGGCCCACTATTCTCCCGATTCCACATATGGCAGTGAGGCGGGAAGCGTGCCGGGTGGCGGCGGAGGGGGCGGTGCCCGTCTGGGTCGTCGCCTTAGCGACGGTGTCCTGTTAGGCCTGGGAAACGGGTCGAGCGGAGGAGCTCCCCTGCTGCCAGGCAGTGCCGAGAGCTACCGCAGCTTGCACTACGACCTGACCGGATCAGGATCCATTTCTGGTTCTGGAACAGGAGCTGCAGGCAACAAGCATACCAATATTCACCGGGCGTTCGACTTTGACATGAAACGGGCGTTGGGCTTCAAGGCCATGGAGAGAACCCCAATTGCCGGGGAGCTTCGCACTCCCACCCCTGCTTGGATGGGCATGGGCCTCAGTTGCACCTCACCAGCGCCGCTCGAAACGGCGGACGACGGTGGTGCCGGAGCAGGGGCAGGTCCCGGAATGGGACCCGGGGTCGGCAACGGTTGGCGGCTACCGGCAGGACTGGGCTCTCCGTACGGGCTAAGCGCCACCACCGGGCTGCTGGACGCCACGCCAGTGAATCGCCGAATGCATTTGGCACAGCACAAGGACATCCAGACCCTGCTCACTAGTTTGGGGCTGGAGCATTACATCAGTGAGTAGTTCATGACGATAGTATTTTACGAACTGTGTAATTGAGATGTGTTTTATAAAGTGCGTCGTTGATAATGTTTAATCTGCGACTTTTTAATGTGATTGTCCCCAAAACAAAGCAAGTAATGTTGGGTATTTTTTGTTTTCCCTGTACTTTGTAGTTTGGTGTTGTGTTGTCCACCGTATCATATAACAATATGAAATGCGTAGTCACTTACGTCATCCTGCAGCTCAGCCCCCACTGATTAACTATTCGTCTTTCAGAAATTTTTGTGCTCAACGAAATCGACTTGGAGGTGTTCACCACGCTGACCGAGGAGAACATGATGGAGCTGGGTATCGCAGCGTTTGGAGCTCGCAAGAAGCTGCTGGCGGCCATCCATACGCTGCTGGCGAGCGAGGCAGCCTGCAGCAGCATGCCCAGCAGCAGCTCCTCGCAGAATTCCTCGTCGCCGCGATTCTCCGGCAGTGCGGCCCCCGGCGCCGAGCGCCGTCCCTCCAATCAGTGGTGATCCATCCGCACACCCCAACCTCGCACCACCGCCACCCCTTTATTTATTTACTCTCTCACAACCAGTGGGTATTTTTTGCATGCATGAATCGTTTGGTAGTCGTAGGATAAAAAACCCAGAAGTTGATCCCCGGAAACGGAAACCGGTAGCGAACCTTTTGAAACATTCCCTAAATGCGCGTGTGAGAAAATCACACATACAGTTTGGCATCGACCTTGACTTATACTCGCACTTGTACTCAAATTCCAAGTAGCAGAGCTGTGCTAGGGAAAAGTTATCAGAAGTTCCCCTAGCTCGTAGTTTTCTTATTTTAAGCTATTAATTTATTTCGAAAATATTTATATGAAACGTAAAAACAACCCAAAAAAATCAGAACAAAAACAAAAAGGAAGAAAACTGTCCAGCTAAAATTGTGAATTATTTATGAAATCAAACTAAACGAAGCCCTGTATTGTAAGAAATGAATTTGTGTAAATTAACTGAAATAGAAAATGGAAACGGGTAACTGCAGCCTGTCTTAGGTGATAAGCAAAAGAGTCACTCTACAAATTGATATGAATAAATTGATGTCTATTGAAAACGAATCAATGCAAAACTTGTGCGCCCTATTATTCCTCTCCTGGTATTGATTTTGTGGAATTTTGGGGTGAACTCGCTCGCTGCCTAATGACTGAGGATAATAAGGCTAATGACTTGTTGTCTCCACTCGTCTGCACTATTTGTGTTGCATTATTGTTCTCTGTCTCGAAGGCGTGCCAAGAAAAATTTTCCAGCACAACAAACTCAGTATGTGTTGTCCACACACTGACAAATCGGGAGGTTGTACGAGGCGTGGCAGTGGGCGTGGTGGGGCTAATGAACTGCAAATGACTTACTCCAGTTGTCAGTGGCTCTTGCTGTACTGCGGTCATCAGCATAATTGCAAATTTTTATGATTATGACATTTTGGGCGCAAAGTGTTGCTGCCGATGGCAACTAATTTTCCATGCCATCTCTCGGTCGGCCCGAGTTTTGTTGGTCATTTACATGGGTCTCTGTTCCACTTAAGTGCTTTCAGAAGCCTCTTGGAGACGTCTTGGCAGCCAATTTGATTTACAATTATGCTGGATTTGGAAAAGGGTTCATCGGCCAGACATGAAGTCGCCTGTTCACTACTGGTTATGCCTCAGGGTCGGAGATGTCTCCTTCACTGCGTTGCACACTTTTGACCAAAATTATAATACCCTCTGCAAGGGTATAATAACTAAAATATTGACTAAAAAGTGTCTCAAAAGGGTCAACAAGGTTTTCCGGCACGAATTATTTAGGGATAATGACTTAACCAGGCTCTTAATAGTCCAATTATTAAATTACTTTCCCTATTTATTTATTTAATTATTTATCATCAGCTATTGATGGAGAGTCCAATTGGATTGGATTCAAAACGTTTAAAGCATTTCATAAGCGTGACTGATGTTGGAATGGAACATCATGTCTTTCAATATCTTATTTTTATTTATGTTTTATTTTTTTATGGAGGGATGATGCTGTATAAACGAAATATATTCATTATTCCGCAATGAGGGGCAATGAGGTGAATAGTGAGGGCAGGGAAACAAGCAGTTGAGCGGGAACTGCGAAGGAGTTAAGGAAAGCAGTGCTTTTCGAAAACGTTACTCACCACGACTGACATACTTTTTCTCTCGCCACAATTCTCTCTCTGCCCTCGCCCCTGTGCAAGGACTCGAACGCTTCGTGATTTTCCGAAATCTTAGCTCGGATTTTCCGAGCTCCGTTCGGCTAGCCCCGCGTCCTGTTCGCCAATTGGGAAATCTGTGCAAAGGACTCGTAGCGAGGCGAGCACGGAGCCTTCCGCTGCAGTTTACATTGCGTTGCCCTTGCGTAAGGACATCATCCTTTTTTGCTCCTCATTTTGTCGTGCGAAAAAGATAAAAGCATCGGCCACCAGAAACAGATAAAAACACAAAAATAAAAAAAACACAAATAAATTCAACGGAAACAGAAACGGCGGATTGAACTCCTGCGCTTGTGACAGTGATCCTTGTGTTTTTGACATCGCACTTGCCGAAATATCAGAGCGCAAAGGGCGATCCGGAAAAGGATCTCTTCCTTAACTGGTTTCCCGGGTGCGTGTATGTGTTTGTGTGTTACTGTGCGAGGCTGTTGCTTCAGGTGTGATTGTGTGTGTTTGTGCAGTCACGTGTTCTAAGGTGATTTTAACGAGTTCCGCGATTCGCGACAGGAGATAAGCAGCAGCAGTAGCTGCGGAAGGACGAGAGAAAAGCGTAGAAGCAGCTTAGCAAAAAGCAAAAATATAAGGAACAGAGCTCGGCTAAGGGAAGCCAAGCAACGAAAATCCCCTTTTGGCAGGACGCACTCGATGTTCGGTCCATGCGTCTTCAAGGATTCCCAGATGAATCATCTGAAAATTGCATGAAATAAAATTGTTTGCCAAATTGTGCAGGATACTAACAAAAATATAGCAAAGAAACATCTAAGAACGCAAATTCGTTTGTGAAATATGACTGCCGACGTACACTTAAAGAAATAGATTAAAAACAGGAAAACAACGAGCCATTTATCGCATAACATTAAAGGTAGGCAATAGATAAGAAAGTAGAATTGGAATTGAGCAGTATACATTGGAAGCTGGTTTGATGGAAATTGCAACCACTCAGGATTGCAACCACTATGTACACTTTTTTTACTTAATGCTCAACTGGCAGGCCAATTTCAGGGATAACCTTTCACATTCACTCCGGGAGAAGATGAACCGAAAGATAGACAGGAGGGCGTGCCCCAACTTATCCGGGGAGCAAACAGAACTTGTCAATTGCAGGGAATCGTGTCGCAGGAACCTTCGTAAACATTTCCCATAGTTGCTATTGGGAACTGTGCAACAATGTCTTGAACCGGCGCTGCTCCTTCAATTTCCTCCTTTTTGTTGATGTAAAATGTCAACTGCCTAGTCGAGTTTCCTCCTCTGCTCGGCTTCTCCCTTTTCAGGCGGCTCACTGACTAGGCAAAAATTGTATTTAGTGGGACAATCAATATCGGATGCGGGGCGGAGTTGGCCGACAGTCAAACATTTATTTGATTGACTGATTGATATGTGAAATGATTTATTGCCGGCGGAGTATTATTGCTGGAGAGCCCCTGGCAGGGAAAGTCTCCACACCAGGCTGGGCCAACAACTTTTCCAAAAAGAGCTGCTTCCTTGAACCAGTCGAAAAAACAGAAAATTTATTTCACACTCTATCTTTGCCATTTCGTTTATTTCGAGAATTTCTCGCTGGCCAGTTAAAATGCTCAGCTCCGTAGAAGTGGCTCGCTAAAAACTTTCGCAGGCTTTATGTGAAAATAAAGTAAATAATGAAAGCTATTTAGCACAGCCAAGGGGCGCATTAAGTTGCCGCCGACGTTTTCGGATTATCCTGTGACCGGCTTAAAAACAACAACAGGACCAAATGCACGAATACACCGCTATAAACCATTTTTTTTACAACCACTGTTGAAATATAGCTAAGACTTTTTATATGTTCTTTTAGACTTTTATTAAAATTTGATTGGCAAGAAAATTAAACACTAAGCCTGATAAAAAAAGGGGTAGGCTCTCTTGAGAAGTTTATGAAAAAATACTTTTTTTCTGAGTGAAATATAAGCCATGACCATCGTTTAATGAGCTGTGCCTTGATCTGAGCTTCGCCTGGAGAAATTTCAACAATTTTTTACTGCCACCTGCAACGGTGTCGCATTCTTCTCTGGACCTGACATTTTTTTACTTTCCCATTTTTTGTGTGGCTGGGAATGCAATGTTTTATGGAGGAGGTCGCTACCTGTGAGGCTACCAGAAATTTTTTTAAAGCATGGCTGCCAAAATACGTATTAAGAATTTTTGATGCCATAAATAGTAATTGACTTGACTTCTTGCACAAATAATGTTAGGCCTAATTGTATTTACTGCATTAGTTTAATTTTTGATAGCCATTTAATATTTATGGCATAATCGAATTAAATGCACGAAGCTGCCCATGCAAATTCAGCCAATTGCGTAACTATGCAATCAAATAATTAATTAATTCGTTTTCCGTTTGAATGTGAATTTGTGTGGATCATAACTGTGTGTTCAGCATTAAGATGTTTCGGATTCATTTTCCAGACGGTATGAGATATAGTACTGGAATTCGAGAAGACTCATTCATCATTGAGGGCAAAGTGTCATCTCAGGATAAACTTTCGCACAAATCCCCATTCTAATTTTTATCTTGGGTAATATATGGATTGAAAACGACACAAACTTTACAAATTTTCCAGCGTCTAGATGCACAACTTTTTTCTGCTGGCCTTGCAAATCTTATATCGACTCAAACTTCGCCTGAACAAATATGAAAACACGGCGGAAAAAACCCCTTGGGCGATTGAAAATATTTCATATGTAAATCCATTGTTGTTGTTATCGGCTGTATGGCCAGTGGCTCTCCGGGATCCGGAATCCCGAATCCGGATTGCCGAGTGCCTGCCATGGATGTGGCAGGGAGTGTAATTTAGGGCTTCGTTGCCTACTTTTTGGCGCCACGGGCGCATCTCAAGTGCAACATTCGCCGAGAAGACTGTGTACCTAGAATATTTGCTGTTCGTTTGCGGTTGCGAAAATGTTGCGGCATGTGGAAATTTATTTCATAATCTCTGCAACAACAAGCCGCCACACACAGCCCGCCCAGGCAGCAACGGAGAATGGGGAAAACTTTTGCATATGATAGGAAGGGACATGGGGCTGGGGAACTATGAGTAGCTAAGCATGTAATTTATATCCTTGAGTGCCCCACCTTTTCCCTTTAAAAACTCCAGTATCGGGCTTCCTATTGGTTTGGGTTTCTGCATCTCTGCAGCTTTTTAGATTCACAGAGGCGTTGGCTCTGAATGCATAGCGGGTATACGAAATATGAGACCTTAAAACGGCAGCAAGTTAGATGAAATGTGTTTATATTTTTTATTTTTACCGAATTTTTGCACACCTTAACTTAAAAGGGTAACACAATATCAAATAATTTACCCAGATATTTCTAGCCTTTTTTCCTTTTAAAGCGATACTTACGCATATGGTTTATGATCCTCATTCCTGTGATAACTACGCCCCTGTTAATATTGCAAAATATTCCCATTTTTTTGACGCAGCCGTACTAGTCTTCCGGTGTTGGTTGAACCAGTCATAAATTTGTTTCTGCTCCTTTTGCAGTGTCTGGTTTTTCTACGGCTGCCCTGTACTGCAGCTTCAGCTTCAGCCTTCGCTTTTTGCCGCTCCACTTCAGACCAATTTTATTTGACCACATAAATTGTTTACCAATTTTCACAAGTTCTGCGCAGCTCTACAGCTATGTGAGCTTTGTTTTTGGCTCTGAATGCTGAAAGCGGTTTAATAGCTCTCTGCTCTTGGCTCTTGGCAAACCTATTATGATTTAGCAGTCAAAGCCGAGCCATCTATCTTGGGAGGTTAAAATTGTGTTTCATTTTCTTCGTATGTCGGACCTCTTGTTACATTGTAATCGAAAAATCTTTGTGATAGCAGAGTTTCAACACAAGCCGATTTCATGGCAATCAGCAAGGATGACAGGACATATTTATTGCTCTGATAGTTTTGCAAATAGCCTGTTTTGACTGTGCGACTTTTGATGGATTTATGAACTTAATTGTGGAAATAAATGGAGAATTGCTTACAATTTTTTCTATCTGCTACGGTTTTTAATTAAACAAAAACAAAAATATTATTCAAAACATATATCCTTTATTAAAATCAAACGGCTTGAATGTTCAATTTGTCTTTTAAAGTGCACATGTAATTAACTAAGCCAACAGGGATCAGGGCTTTGAATTTGTGTTAAGTTTTTATCCCTTTTTCTGCTTTCTAGCTCCTTTTTGCAACTTCCCCGCCGGAAGAGGAGGAGACCGTATAAGAATGCACTCTTTGCGGCTTATCGCGTTGGGAACAGACTTGGCCTTTTGTTTGTCTTGCTTCCAGTCGCAGTCGGTCGTTTAAGTTTGTCAATGCATAAATTAAAAAGTTAGGAGTTTCCACCTAATTCTCCTTTGTTTTCCCTGTTTTCGGTTAGTTTTGGCTGACCCTAATGAAGCCAAAGCAATTAAGCCAGGGCACTGCGGTGTTAATGGGATATAGACAAAATAACCACTTGGTCGGACCTTGGGGCTCAATGCGAATTCCCATACGAGATGGCCCTGGCCTCGCTTTTGTCCTGATTCGGTAATACAATTTGCTGCTATAAAAGATTACAACTTGTTAAAGTTCCTCCTCAAGCTGCCGAGTCTCGGCGTGTCCACTCGAGCTGACCAGGGGATTATTATAATCCGATTTCAAACTTAAAGTGCACCCAAAAAGAAGTCGAGAATTTATGGAAAAGTGTTACACCCCCTAGCCGGGCCAGAAACATTTGATGTGCAGTTAGGCAACAATGTGTTTTTTGGCCAGGCACGGAACTCGCCTCCTTCTCTGTTAATGGAAAACTTTTCACTCAAAGTGTATGTGTGGGAGAGGAAAATCGCTGCAGTTTTCTTTATAGTTATTACTTTATACAGTTTCCCCTTGTTCCTTTCCTGCTGATTACAAAATTGCTTCCAATACTTTGCCCCAAAGAGTGACTATAAGAAACTCACTTTGCAACACCTGCCTCAGGGGCAACCCGGCCCAGTCGAATGCAGTGGCCAAAAAGACTTACAGGCTGCAGTCAAAGTTTAACGCATTAAGAACCGGTGTTGCTGTCTGCCACCGATTCAGGATGTTGCTCCACCACGTTTTCGTGTGGGTGTTGTATACAACTTCGGGGGCTGTTAAAAAAATACTTTACATAAGCCACGTGAGTTTTCTAAAGGGACGGCCAATATATGCTATTTTCTTTAATGAACTGTCTTTACAATAATTTGAAGCTTTCCTTTTAAGGTCTTACAATTCAATATAAGTAAAGAATAGATTGAAACTTTAAAATGTTCCTTCTTTTATTTCAGAAAAGCTACGTTACAAATTTTCATCATGCGGTTTCCACGAATTGTCTGCCAAACGGCTTTGGCCACAATTCTTCTGGCAATAAACTTTGGTAAGCTAGGTTCATACTTTTTTATTGCTAAATTTTAATTTTATTTATAATTCTAAACTGATAATTGGGTGCAACATTTAAATTTATCGCCAGACTTCTAACTCACATCACTAAAGGCTGGATGAAAATAAAATTATACATTATAATGTTGGCAAAACATTGAATTGCAATTATGATTGACGTGAATTAAAAATAATATTTATGTTTATTAATTTCTTATTTTATTAATTTCAACAGTTTTCCGCTGTGAGGACATTTCCCTTACCCTGTTTGCGCCATAAATGCTAATTAGTTGCTATTAAAATAAATGTCAGAGAAATATTGCGCGGAAATTTATGGGATTTCAGCACACAAATAGCAATAAAATCAAATTCTGTTTAATCAAGCCACAGAGAATAATTCAAACAAAAATCCGCTGAGGCCATAAAATGATTCGATTAATGAGCTTGTTCGATTTGTCGGGATAAACACACGGTGGGCTTAGAAAATGTTCCTATGTGTCGCAGGATTTTGCAACACTCGATTCTACATAATTCCAAATTGTATTTAAAGAGCCACCGCATTCAAATGGCAAAATATGAAGCCAATAACTCACTCTGTCAGCGTCTTCTGCCACATATAGACGATTAACTCTGGCCATACTTTACACACACTTCAAAATTTTATTGCCTCGTCTTTGCGGCTTTCGCCGCCATTGGAGGTCTCATTTTATTTACCAGCGCACATAAATTCCGAAAACCGCACGCACACTCCAACTGCCGCGTATCCAGGACGCTCGTACATGCATATAAATATTTCAGCATCTGCTAGGAGGAGACTACCAAACTGATTTATTCAATAAATCACACAAGTTGCTGCGGCTTCCTTTACCGCTCCCCCTGCTTTGCCACCCACTCACCTGGCTTTAACCCTTGAACGTGCGCCGCAGATTTAAATTTTATCTGCATCTTCGACCCACTCAATCGGGTTCGGAGCAGAGTGCCAGGACATGTGTCAATAAAGGCGGAAAATATATCAAATAAATGCATTTGCCTTGGAGAAGTAGGCATTCCCCGGGTAGCCCAGGTAGCTTGCTTGGTAGGCGGCATCTGACAGTTGATTTTCCTCCTATGTATCTATCCGTCGCTCTATCAACAGAAACTTAAATGACAGAGAATACATCAAACGACATTTAATCCCTTCGCGTGACTGAAATTTTGGACTCTTTGTCACTTTGAACGATCCAGTCGAGGAGCTGGCAGGATTTGGAGCCTCTCACATGGCCGCCTGTTATCCCTTTTTCCACGGCTCCTTTTTCTTCTTCTCGTTAGCACCCGACATCCATAGTGCTCTGAATGGGTCCGGTGGTCTTGATAAATGCCCTCAACGTGCCTGGCATTTGTTTTGTGTGCCATACCTTTTTCTGTCTTTATTTGGTGAAACACACTTTTTCCTCGGATTCTGTGACAAGTGACTTTTGGGCTTAGTTCTTGCAATATTCAACACAACACCAACAAGACTTGTAAAATTTAAGGATTATAATCTTAAAGTGAAGTTGAAAACGAGATAGAAATACCTGGAGCTTGAGATTTTGTTGTACTTCTAAAATGACCTATTGCTGAAATTATCGCTATATTACTGTTTATTTATATAAATCATTCGTAAATAAGGCATTAAAAATTGCCTCAGGTTGGTCTTAAGTTCTACGCCTAGTTTTGCCTTCTTATCAAATGCAGACATCGTATTTTCTTTAAATTAGCTCCATTGAACCCTGATTCACTGCTTATGCACACAACCCATGCAGCCCACGTGTTTTGGGTCGGCCAGAGGCGCCATTACCCTTGTAGGAGACGATTGGCCGCCCACACCAAAAGACACGCCCCCAATAGGAAAGGAAGGTCTGGCCGTGCGTTCAATGTCGCACAAAAACGTTTATTAACCTGGCATTATCGAGCCGGGGCCCAAGTGCACTCGATGTAGATGAGGACATTGTACTAGACTCCGGGGACCTTTTTTCCCTTCCTTCGTCCTTTCGGCAATTCACAATTCGGAGTGCCGATAACAATCTCCAACACGCACCACAGTCGGTGTGAGTCGGCTATTGGCTGTGTCGCACTCCCATTTCTATTTTGTTGAACAAAACTCACATACAGTGGCTAATTAGCTGCGGGCCACGTAAAACGGTCGTGCACTTGATTTACTTTTAATAACCACATGCTGAACCTTGGCCGGAGTTGTTGCAAATTTGTGACAGCATTATATCCATTTCGGCTTGCTTCAAACTTGTGTTAATGTCTTAATGTTATGGCCGACGAATTGTTTGGGGAAATTGACATTTATTGGAGATTGGCCCAGACGAGCTTTGTTCGGAAAATTAGAGGCTATCATGTAATTTGTATTAGCCGCAAATGTGATTTAAATTGCAAGGAGCAAACATTTGGGTGAGGATTTCCGAAAGGTGCGCCTTTCTCTGGGCTTATTGATTTTATTATGTTGACATCAATTAGAAGTCAAGTGTCTGATGGTCTGATTGGGTTTGTTTGAGTGATATTTTGGGCCATCCGCATATTAAATTCCAAAACTAACTTAATTATAAGGTTAACAGTATGGAGCTGGGAACATAAATGGAGTAATATTTTGGCAGTGAATTGTCCGCCTTGGGTAAATCCATAAAGGATGTTTGATTAAGCAATCGCTCCAGTTTCTTTTGGTAATTTTATTTTCCGGAAGAAATCATTTTAGTGTCGTTTGCCGCATCTCCTTTTCACTTTGTCCCATTGCCTTTAATTAAACCCCAATCGAGGAAGCCTCTTCGGTTGAAAATCAATCCCTGTATATATTATCAAACCAATTATACCGTGGCATGGAATTTTTGAGCCGATGACATCTAGCAATCCATTTTAGCACTCGAGACATGCCACCGCGCAGATCTCCTTTCGTCCTGGTAGACTTGCCATTCAAGGATGCTTGACTTGGCTTCGCCTTTCGCTTGGCATACTTAAAACTAACAGGCAAATCAATGGCAGGGTAACGGGGAGCTGAAAAAAAGAAAATATGAATAAGCTGCGAGTGTTTGGAATTTCGAATTCCAGTCGTTTCCTCGTTTGCTAAAAAATCATACCAAACGCTAACACCAAACCAAACCAAAGGGAGGCATCCCCCGAACAGCTATTATTGATGCAAAGACCTGTGCGCTGGCGGAGTGTCAGGAAGGGGTTGGTCGGTGGGTAGTGGAAGGGGGAAGAGGGCTGGTCGGATCGTTACATAAAATGAATGAAAATCTCGATTCAGCTAAAAGCTAAAAAAAGAAACCAACGTTTCGCCTGGGATGGGCGGACAAATTGAAGCTTTAGCCACGACTGACAAACTGCAGCTGTAACGGCCAAATGTTTTTGGCCATTTTATTTTTCATTTTCGCTTCGTTTTCGTGGGACGAAGCGGATGGGACGAAGCTTAACAATTTTTATGGCGATGCCCCATGAAGGCGGGGATCCGAAATATGGATGCCGTGGGTGGGCTGAGTTCGAGCCATGGGTTAAGCGGCTTAATTGCTCTGGTAAGGTCAACTCTGGGTACGCAAAGCCCTCCAAAAGGAAACTATTTTCATGGAATGCCTGCAGGCGAAAAGCGCTTCGGAGGCATGAAGAAATTTGCATAATAACAGGAAACAATTTTGTGTGTTTGAGTGCGTGTCCTGAGCGGCTATATGAGATCGCATCGGATCCTGGCCATTGGCTTTGCTTTTTCCGTAGCAATGCACCGGAAAACGATGTGTTAGCTTAACAAAATGCAGCTATAGCCTAAATTGTAGAGAGGTTGAAAAATGTAGAGAATGACGAAAATCCTAATATGAAATCCTTACCAAAATTCCTTTTTGTGCTCTGTAAGTTACTTTAAAAGAAATGAATGTAGAAGTGGATTTAATATGATTTTTTAAACAAAACTATTGAATATTATTAAATTGAAATAAAGAGCCTGCTTTTAATGCCTAAAGAACTAAAGTCTTGTGTGGGATGTTATTGTTTTTGAAACAAACTAATTATCTGGAAAGCCATAGAGTCCAGGACAGATTTACAATCCGCGAAATTTTAATATACGCACGTGGGCATCCACACACGGCTGCCATGTACGCCAGCCATTATCCGGCGGACTCCTTGCAACGCCGGCAAATAGTTAATAATCATTATTAATATCTACG
Source organism: Drosophila ananassae (assembly GCF_017639315.1). Taxonomy (NCBI): domain Eukaryota; kingdom Metazoa; phylum Arthropoda; class Insecta; order Diptera; family Drosophilidae; genus Drosophila; species Drosophila ananassae. Next base: position 28,466,226 of record NC_057930.1, read on the forward strand.
TGGCTAAATGCCTGGCGCATAACAGCCAAACATTGCATGCACACGCCGGACTGGGCCCAGAGACAGCAATTTTCACCTCTATTATGCAGCAAACCACTAAGCCAGGACCCCGCACTACCCCAATTTCCTCGCTGGCCGTCGAGCAGCAGTCTAATAAAGAGCATTATGCAGGAGGTTGCTCCAGTAAAGAGTTTGTTTTTAATTAAATAATTAACATGCGATTTTCCGGCTGATGCTCCAAGAGCAACTTGACCCTTAAAATGCAGAATTACCGTCGGGTATTTTCATGTTTTATCATAAATTGTTGGGACAGGCTAATCAATATATTATAGCTGCGTACTCTGTCGCAAAAATTTAAATAATTGAAAGCCCATTATCCGAATTAAAATCGCAGTTAAATGGCGTGCTCATTAATTCCAGCTTATATATCTTGTATAATTGTCAATGCACATTCCCTTGGAGAAGAAAATACATAAAATTGTATTTGTTAAATGGAGACTTTTGTGGAAATAATTGATTGTCTTCGTTTTGACAGGGTTACTCAACTCGTTAAGAAGATCGTTGGAGTGGCGACATATTAATTAATATTGAATTATTTGAATTTATTTGATTGTTTTCTGGTCTGTAGCACTTTGTAGTCGGAAGTGAATGCCATCAGGAACTTTCTCTTCGGGCTGCCACTACGAAATGCATTGCAATTCATAACCTCGCGGACGAACCTGGCACAGCCCCCCAAGAAAATTGTTCAATCCGGTGCACAAAGGGCTTGCTGCATATTTAAAGGCAATATCTCCTTCACATGTGCGACTGCTGGCATTTGCAAGTCGGGCAATCAGCAAACGGCACAAAACGAGAGCGCCCTCCATGTCGCCACTCACCTTACAGCTTTTGCTTTCGCCAATGCTTGCGTCGCAGCAATAAAAACTTAATGCAAGTATTTTCCTTCAGCATTTTGCCATTAAAAAATGTACGTCAGTGCAGCAGTAGGGCAGGCCGTGCAACAGGGATAGTTTATTGGTTCGACAACTGCAAATAAAGATTGCTGCGACTCTGTGTGTGGAGAAAGTGGCAATTAATAAAACTTACAGTTCTCCCTTTCTAGTAATTGCTGCTACTGTCACAACAACAAAGACAATAAAATTTATTGATTAAAAAATCCTTCCACTCAATGTCATCTCCATGTGGAAACCTTAAACTGTTTCACTCACTTCCGTCCCAAGGAAAAGCTTCGAGCAACAAATTATTGCACATTTCGACGTCGCTTTGCAATTGTTGTTGCCTGCCTGTGACCTCAAATAATGAACGTGCAACTGAGCTGAGTTTCCAATAAACACGTACGTTTCGAATGGCACTAATGGGTCATACAGAAACTTTTCCGAGCATTCGTGGCATTCGCCGATTCCGATTGACATTTGTAGGAAATCGGGGGCACAAGGGGTTTCCTAATCAGAACCTGCGGCAAACAAGCTGCGAGAGTTGCTGTCAATTTAATTGATATGATTGCAAAGTGATATTAGCAATTTGCTATTGATTTTTTGTTACAATCTCAAAGCATACGATTACAAAAATAGCAAATTCTATTGGTTAACATTATTGTTCTTCTTTTAGGTAAGTTTATTTGAGAAAATACGATGTCAAATTCACATTTGTGAACATGGAAGAGCCTTTGGTCCATTTTTAAAACAAATAATTAAAAGGGCAGAGGTATTCGTGCCCTGGAGCCACAACCTCCCAGCTTCTGCACACATTTATCTCCACAAGACTCCATCAAGAAACCACAACACACCCACACTCAAGCTCAAGTCCTCACACACATGTTAGCCGCAAATCAATGAATAAAACTTCACACAAAACTCAATTTTCAACAAGTTTTCCGCATTCTAAACACATTTTTCTCGAGCCCCGCCCAGTGGCAAACAGCTCCAAAACGACACAATGTGGCCGACACCAGAAACCTCGAACGCCGAGACTGAAACTTGGAATTAAGGCCAAGACGTCATGATAAAAACTTTTGTCCTTTCTTGAGTGGAATTCCTTTTGGTTGTTGTTGTACGCCGGTTTCTCTTTTTTTTGGTGCTGAGCTCTAGCAGCGTTGGTTTCTTGCCTTTCACACGCCAACTTGAACTTGACGCATGTTTGTTGGCAAACAATCCGACATCTCACGCCCCCGCGTCAACCCGGCTGAGTTTGGCTCATTAAAATGCGCGGCATCGGGTCGGTGCCATCAACCAAAGTTTAAACCAAGAGGACCCTGGATGTGGCTGCCAGAGTTAAAGGAGCCAAAGGACCTGGCCTGACCTGCCGTTCAGCATCTTTGAACGTCAGCCAAACAAATCTTATTTAATTTGGATTTGGCGCCTTTGCACGCCAACAGGCATGCTCCAATCCGTTTCATTCAGCGGAGATGTCGTCGTGATTTCAAAAGGTTAAGTATCAAAAATAAAAAAAACAAAAATAATTGGGAGTGTCATAGATGGAGTGGACGGCCAAAATCCTTATATATCATGCTCGTAATCGTGACCCAAAATTAATCAATATTGCTAATAAACTCTTTAGGAACATACACTTTTTCTTTTAAGTGTTCATAGTCGGATAAAATCCAATGACCATGTCTACATATTTTTTATATTTTTACAAATAATGTATTAACTTTGAAAGATATCATTAATCATTGATTGAGGCATATGAAAATAGTTTGTAACTAATTTGTAGGCACTATAGGCACGTAATCACGTCACGATGGCATCCCTAGGCGCCATTGACAGGACCCTTCGAGGTGGCCTTTGGAAGGCCGCAGCTGTTGCTTCGGGGATGGCAAGTGCATTTGAATGGCTTGCTAACTTGCCGCCTCACTAACTCGCCGGCTGCTGTTTGCCAAAGTGTTAAATGTCATGAAGGGTAAGCGCAGCTGGGCCGTTGAATTTATGGAAGTTTCACTGCGCATTTACATTTACTACATGCCGTATTTATTATTTATGCTCGCTGCGCGGAATTCGAAAGGGGCCACTTCCTCGCAAGACGCACTTTCCACTGATGTCTGAGTCCTAGCTCCTTAGTACCAGTAGGTCGGGGTGGCACCGTCCCTCATCCATGGGATTTCAGCTTTTTATTAGTTGCGAAACTTTTTCCGCTGCCTGTCAAATATTTCATAGCTGTTGCACACATTTTCCCCTAAATTTGGCGCATTCGTCTAGTTTTGCAAAATATTTTATTATAAAAATTGGTCAAGGGTGTACTGAGTGCAAGGAACTTCCGCCTGGTAGTTAAAAAACTGGGCACTTCTTCATTACTTAACATTATTCTTTATTCTACTGGCACAGAGTATGGCACAGGATATGCGTGTCTGGCACACTAATTAAAGGCAAATTGATTTTTCGAGGTTGGACAGCAGCAGGACACAAAGCACTGAAAAATCAGCCATCGATTCATTGCTGGAACAAAGGGTTAAAACAGTAGAGAGGCACGAACAAAGCTTTAAGAATGTGACAAGTTTTTGCCGATGGCATTTCGGCTTTTATTTAAACTTCATTCATGGCATGGCAACTATTTCGTTTAATTTAACATTTTTTAAATATCTCAGGCTTTTCCGCCCGTCATTTTTCACATTCAGTCTCTCCGCCTTAGGATATTAGTAATTGAAACTTTGCGGTCTTTCAAGGATGGAATGGAAAAGTTTTTGTTGTTAGCAAACAAAACAGCAAATAGAATTATTGTGAATATAAGCAGAAATCGCTGTCTGACAAATCGCTGTGGACTCTCCCGAGTATTCTTCGTTCGGCTAGACCTTCCTCACCGATTGTTGACAATTGTTTGGGGAATTGGTGAAAGATTATTTAATTTCACAGCCGAGTTTAGGGACGGAAATTCATTTCGCCAAGTGGATATTTTGAATGAAAAATGGGGATGCGGTGGAGAAGGACGACCAGTCTTGAGGATTCGAACAGGTGTCACCTGAAAAAGTGGCAAATGAGCAATTAGCCTAATTTGCACAGTCAATAAGGTGAAGTTAATTAAGCGCCAGTTCGGTTTGGCCTCCTGCCATTATCAATTTCCGAGAAAAACAATTAATCATTTATACGCTCATTATACTTTAAACGGGGCTAAATTCAACTTAATTTGTACCGACATGTCCCCACTCTGCCGCTGACGTCCAAAGTCCTCTGGCGAAATTTTCGGGCGTGGAAATTGTCAAGCCAGGATAAGACAGGACCTCCCTTGATCCGGCTCGTTCCTGCGCTTTGCCAGTTGCTATATTCGAGCTGGCTTCAATTGTGCCTGAAATTTGCTCGATTACCGGAACGCTCCGACAGGCTAACGGACTGGAATAGAGTTGGCCTAATCGGATGCGGTTCTTGGTGATTTGAGTCCTGACAACTGCCACCCAAAGTGGAATGCTGAAAGAACTTCAGCTGGGCTCAAAACTTGGGCAATAAAAAAGTGCGCCACGTAGTATTTGCGGAGAGAGGATTAAATTGATTAAGTTATGCAATTAAAGTAGATAATGGTTAAGTATTTTAAATCATTTGAGCTTACTTAAAATTTAAAATTTTTGTCTCAAGCTTCTGAAATATATTCGCTTCGATTTCAAAAAAATTTAAAGGACACCATATTCTGAAAGAGAAATTAGCATATCCATGGTAGAAGAAGAAACTTCTGTTCTGGGCTACCAATTACAGTAATTAACATTTATGGTGGTGACCTCAAAAGGCGGTTAAGTCTCGCTCCCACTTGCAACCCGTTAGGTAATTAAGTAGAAAATTGCAAAAATTAACAAAACAAAAAAATACTAAATCGAGTCGAGTTTTTACTGTTCTTCTTGCCCGGGCTATGAGAGATTTTCGGCCGTTGGCTGTGTGCAGGGTCTTAGACTGCTTAAGGAAAATTAATTAAAAATAAACATGGCACACGCTTGTTCTTTGGGAAATGCCAACCAAAATAGACCGCAGGCACCAAGGAAAATGGGCAAAACACCAGCAAAAAAGTCCAATGAAGAGGAGAGAGAGCCAAAGCGTTGGAGAAGAAAAACCCATATCCAGACAAATAAGAAAAATGAAAGCCGAGCTAGCCAAATTCCAAACAAAAGCTCACGAAACATTTTGCGGCCACAAATCCGAGACGATAAGAAAATAAGTAACAAAGAGCGGGCCGGCGGGACGAGGGCCCAACGAGACTGGGCGGGAAGAAAGGTCCTGGCTGGGAAAGAGAGAGTGAGCACCAAAAGTATTTAGTAATTACGTGAGGGCACGAGCAGGGGCGTCTGCGGCGAGAGAGGAGGGGGTAGGAGATTAGAACAGACTTTCCCTGGCTAGGTGAAAATTGCATTAGAGCCGTTCCGGAGTGGGGCCAGAACTACTTCCCCTAATAACTCGGGCATGCGAGCTCCCATAATACGACCCCATCCGAAGCGACATGGTCAGGCCCCGTCCAGGGTCGGGGTCCTCGGTTTGTGAACGAACAGCCGGAGGATATGATGCGTGGGGTGGTGGGGTCAGCATGCCATGAGACACATGAAAACTTTAGCACTCAGAAAGCAGGAAGCTATTGTTCTGTAGTGTCCACCCTCTGACCCAGCGGTAATTGTCCTGACCCCTCCGGGCACCCACTTTAATGCCTGCGGACCTTGGCCCCCCACATTTATTGTGGTTGCGGTAGGCCGAGGCCGTCAATTTTCTGATGTCTGATGTTTGATGCATTTGTATATTGATACATACACTGCAGAAGAAAGGTAATTTGAGTTTAATTTGTTAGCAACTTTGGCCCCAATTCGAAGGACCTTTTCGACCAATTGCATTTGGTGCGAGTGAATGTGACATGTGTGATTGGGGTCAAGTTAACTCGAGTTTGTCAATCGATGGTAGCTTTTCAACATGCATATTTGCTATGGCGTATTCTGCATTACTATCTTACTTCTCTCTTCTTTTGTATAATTACTTTAAAAATCAAAATTTTCAGTTTTTCATTAGACCAGTTTACAACAAACATAACATACAAGAACCATTTCTTAGCCATTCTCAGCAAAACAATTTAAAAACTTTCCGGCACTTATTTAAAGCTCCGAGTATGAACACGAACATCAACAAATTACATTAAAATTTCACCCAAATATCGGCAAGGCACATTTTGTAAAATGTTTGCTGTACACAAGCCAGGATAAATAAGAAATAAATCCTATTTTCCCATAAAAGGAAAAATATCGTGGCGAGATAAATCGAAGCTTGGAAACCAAAGAAGAAAATAGCCCAAAATGCATTTTGTATCAAAGGAGAAAAGTAATAAAATATTAAAATAAATCAAGAGGAAAAACAAGCTCAAAGTACATAAATACATGAAAAAATATTCCCAATTCAAAATAAGGAAAAAATGCAGAGATAAAAATATTTCTGAGGGAATAATATTCATGCGCTTACAAAGGACGAGTTTTCCGAGTCCTAGTAAAACAATATGATCCGATTATCTGATAAACAGTATATAAGCTGAAGTATCAGCCTTAGGAAGAAACCGAATACCAGTTGTTGCAGCTTTCCAGCTAGAAATTACTTTATTTCCAATAAAATTAAATTTTATATATTTTTCAAATAATTTTACTGTCCAGACCAGCAGATCCACTAATCGTCAATACTCTTCTTTCATTGCGAAACTTTTATTGAACCCTATTTTGTTTGTCGAGTCCCAACGAATGAGAGCGAGCTGCAGCTGTCAGCTAAGAGCTATACGTTTGGTTTTCCATAAATTTCCAAATACCACTGCCGCAGCCCCTTATTTGTAAGTAAATGGAACAGATCCACATTGGTGATTTGTGGCAATGAACTGTAGGCCAGAGAAATTAACACAAGTCGCTTTAATTTGCAATTTCGATTCAGCTGGCTTTCGTCGAAGGTTCTTTCAAATGTCTATTTGCTGATTCCTAGACAATAAAGCATCGGGGTGCATGTCGGGTATTAATATATTAAATGAAAAGACCCTTCCACTGGTATTCTTTTTCCGCCCCGCACTTAGCTTCCCAATCAATTCACCCTCGCCCACAAATCTTTCCAATCCGTCGTCGCGTGAGAGTACCAAATTTTGGCTGGCAATCAAAACGCATTGCCAATCAATTGATTTACACAAAGCCCCTTTCCTGCCAGCAGGCCCACCCCCAGGAAGCCACCCACTCCGACATTGTTCATGTCTGATTTGGCAAATAGCTGTCACTGGGTTATCATAATGTCACTCACAGCGACTGGGTGGACATGGTAGACATTTCAATTCCCAAAAAAAAGGAATTATAATGGAACTTGAAATTTAACAATCTTTAAGATACTGTTTTCCAAACTATTTTTGGCGTTCGTCAAAAGCCATTTGCTATCAATTCCTTTTACTGAATATTTAACCGATTTTCGCTTTAAATTTAAACTTTAATCATTTATCTTGTTTTGTGTCACCTCTGTACGGCTAATTAAACTAATCCAATCCTTGACCGAAAATCAACAGCCAGAGTGTTAAGTCAAGCCAAAATATATGTTACGGCTTTGGCCCGGACCGGACTTGCTGGCAAAGGACAAATAGGATAACAAAACATGACAAAACAACAACAGCCACTGGAGCAGGATAAGTTCCGCAAAAGACTAACTTAAATTTATAGGCATTGAGAGCAGGAATTGCAACTTCCGGCACGACCGGCAAAACATATACTGCCACATACTGAGCGTTGGGGGAACTCCCCAGATCTTGGGGGACGCAGAGGGACTTACATGGCAACTTCATTTCGCAGGAGCTGGAACTTTAGAGAAGTTCGCTTCCCATGAACCGTTACGTAGGCGAGTACGAGGACAAGGACGAGGACGAGCACAAGATAAAATATAAATGGCTTCGGTTTTCGAAGCGGAAGTGCCACTGATAGCCGTCACATGCTGAAGATTTACTTATTAATGCCTGTTTCGAGTCCTGGGCCGACATCCTGCTCTGCTGGGGGGAATCCTGCGTGGCTTGGCTTTGTTTTGCTTTGTTTTCAAGCCGCCCCACCGAAGCCCCCTCTAGCTTGGCACCTTTCCTGGCCTTTTTGCTTACCCTCTGTTGACTTTCGACACCCTCCTGTGTATTTGAGACATAATTTTCGCCCAGAAGGATGTCTTTGGATAAAGAACACTGCAGTCAGAGAGGACAGGCTGTTGCTCTTTGCTTTTAGTGAATTTGACAGTTTTATACGATTTATGTCATGGTAAATTAAAAATTACGCGTTCTGCCCGTCTCGCAAAGTAATATGGCTTGCTGGTGCAAAACGGGGAGGGTTAATTCCAAGGGTGAAATCTGCGGGGGTGTGGCAGGGGTGGGTTTACATGTGCACAGTGGATAAGATAAGAAGGAGGACATTTGGAATAACTGGCGGGGTGGCTGAGCAATATCTTATCTTTGAGTGGATCTCTAAAGTAGTTTCTGGGGCCAAGGATCGGAGATAAGTTTTATTTATGAACAGTATTTGCATTTAATTTACCCAATTGTATAAAAAATGAACATAAACGTCATATATGGAGATGATCATATGAGTCTATGCTAGAATTTTATGTTATTTTCCACTTGAGCTACAACAAAAGGCAGAGGGACCTCGAAGAACCAAATAAAACACTTTATTCCATTCAGAGATTGTGAATCAAAATTTTACATCTCTCTGGTTTTCATTTCCCGTTTCCGACATCACGAAATATATAAAATTTCAGCAACGAATCTGGAACGTTAATCTCTTCGTTAAACTCAAGTTATTTACAGGTCAACAAGTTGCCAGCTCTTTCGCGATAGAAAGCGAGCCACCTGAAAATAAAAGGAGCCTTGAACCCAAACAGTCCACAAACAGCGATCCCCTCGGCCGAAACTACCATTTAACAGACACTTGTGTGTCCCATTTTGTTCGCCTTGCCACGACAAATTGTATAAAAATAAAATGGTGGAAAGGTGGACAAAAAATACCGAAAAATTTAACAAATCCTCAAATAATTTGAACGTCTGCCCGAGGCGGACGGTAAGTGTGTTAGTGCATTTCTGTATGTGTGTGTGTGAGTGTGTTAGGGGGCGTGGCAACACGGACACTGTATAAATTTCCACCTGTGCTCCGTGCGAGGAAAAACCCGCTGCCACTGCAATTTTCGCCTCTCGGATCGGCAAAGGAATGCAAAAGCGTGCAAAAAATGCCAAAAAAGGACGAGAGAGAGAGGGACGAGACCGCCGATTGCCACACATACATATGTGTTGGAAAGGGAGCGAAGGATCGAAAACGGATAATAAAAAGCTCATTGCAACAAATTCCTGCACAATTTCCAGCGTTAGATTAGAAACCGTGCACAAAAGAGTGAGTCAAGGGTTTTCAAAAGGCACGAGTAGGAGAGGCTGGGGTCTGGAGGGTGTTGGTTTTAAAAAGGGAGCAGACACCACATAAAACGCTAGATTTTTTATTTTTAAAATCCTTCTGGAGGCCACCATTTTTTCTCGTATTCTTCTTTTATTACTTAGCCAAGCCGTGTGACTGTGTTCGCTTTCAGTTGTTTGATCCCCGGCACTTTTTCATGGCTTTTCACCTCGCGACCTTCCAAGTTCCAGTTCCCCTAAACTATGCGCTATCTCTCTCAATCTATCCACCCCCTTCTCGTACTTGAACATTTCCCACGTTGCTTTACACTTGGCCACTTGTTCGTGGGATTTTATAAGCTTAGTTGGCGATTTAGCGATGCTTGTCTTATTTAGTTTTTAAATAAATGGCCAAGGATGTTAAGTTGGCTTTGCCTTTTGCGCTGCAGAGCAAAAGTGGCTAAGTCTTGTTGGATTTGTCGTTGCTCGAGGGCCCTTGCCTGATTCTGAATCAGAACGGGCGATTATGAGAGGTCTAAGACAAAGCTACAGGGCTATTAACGAACCATTGTTGAAGTCATTTTTATTCAAGTATCTGTTTAAAAACTTACTCTCTTTTGAGTGTAATTTAGCTGTTTATGTAAGCTTCATACTAACGTTTTTAAAACTTTAGTTTTCGATAAAGTTTTAACGAAACATATTGAGGGTAAGCTTTTAGTTAATTGCATTAGAGAACGCCTGGAGATACTTGCGGGCGTTAGGGATGAAACATTGCAAACACTCCGGCAGAAATCTGTTCAAAGTTACATAGAAAGGCATTAAATTTAATGAAAAAGGCCCCAAACCCCTAAACCAAACGGACTACAATTTGTCTGTAAGGAAAAGTGGAAAATGTGCCATTAAATGGCAAACACCGAGCAGCAAACTCTTTAAGCGTAAACAAAGAGGGGAACCCAGACTGAGACCGGGGTTTTTGTGCTTAAATTTCATAATCAACACAAAGGACAGACACAGAACCCTGCCACCGAGTCCTGAATGTCGGCGTTGAATGGCTCCGCCGATCCGGCAAAGGCAACACTGAGAGGGGGTGGTGTGTGGCTGGGCCAGGCTGGGTTGCTTCAACTTGGTCAGAATTGGTGGAACTACGAGTGCAGTGAGGAGTGCTCATATGTGAGTGACTGACTGGATGTGTTTGCGTTTGTGTTTGTGCAGGACAAACAACAACAACAGCAGTGGCTGTGGCAGCATTCATTTTCGCCAAACCAAAAGAAGTGACATAAAAATGCATTAAGCTAGAATTGTCAACAATTTTTCAAGCCACCCCCAAAGGACGGCAGACGTGGAGTCGAGCATCCCCGACGCGATGGCGTCAAGTCCGCCTGAATAAACAGCCCGGAAAGGACCTCCCTTCTCGGCTTGGCTTTGGCAAGAGGGAGACTGATAACCCCAGATGGTAGTCAAATCTGACTGAATAATGACTACCCAACTCGGGGACACTAATAGTGGCCGTTATGGGTTTTGCGGAGCTGGAGCTCGTATTGGGTTACACTGTGAAGCGATTTTGCATTTTTAACGTCAGCACAAATTATGATAAATTTGGCGCCAGAACTCCCCAGATATGTCCCGATGTCGGGGGTAATTGCTCGACAGGATTCGAGAGCAACCCCAGTGATCTGAGCAAGTTTCGTGAACTTGTCGACCAGGCTAATAGAAAATTAAAACTGCAGACTGCCGCCTTTCCCATCTGTTGCTTGAGTGCAAGTGTAAGTCGGCGTTATGCACATTTCAAAAGCCAAGCCCCATAAACTTGGACTTTGCAAAGTTTCCACTTGGCCAAGGAACTCATAGTTATTCGCCAGTTTCTTGGGGTAAACTGTGTGGTCAGTCAGGCAAATGCTGCTCTTGGCCAGGACTTCATGTGGAAGGGAAATTATGTGCCAGTTGAGGTCATAATGCGGTGGGGTCAGGGGTTCATAGTTTGCCAAAACTTTCAGTTTGCTTCTTTATAGTTTTAGTCTTTTCAATTAGCTGCTCGGAACTTTCAGAAACATGCTTTGACACAATGTGTCATAATTTCAACAACTCAGGGCAAAGAAAAGGGCTGCTCAGGTAAGAACTTTAGATGTCATTAACTCCAAGGGATAATGCATTTAAAGTTGAAAAAAAAAAATGCATTGCAATTCATTTACAAAGTTTTTCAACATTTTTTCACCTTTCCAAGAATACGAAATTTAAGTAATATTAAAGATATTGAAGATTTTATTTGGCTTTACCAGATTTGAAGGCTGCAGGGACACAGCCCGTTGTCCAATTCGATTACACGCTCTCGCATAATCCAACTAAAGTCCTTGAGCTGGACAAAAGTAACCAACCCGCAGAACAATCTGTTAACTGGGCCAACACTTGGGACTCTCCGAGGATATGGCGGTGGCCGAGTGTAAATCACGGGGCTGTCGGTCATTTGTTTGACACTTGAGATGGGACGAGTCTGGTCGTCACTTCTTAATATATGTCATGCATGTTGCATAAACAAGATTTAAACAAAAGCACAGCAGCAAAGGCAAATATTTGCCGCCGCGTGTCGCCAACAATGAGGCCGGATGAGGCAAGGATGGTCCCCAAGGACACCCGTCCCGTAGAATCTGGCATTGCCCTTTCCCTGCCGCTGGTACCACGTCGAGTGCGGTCTCGTTTTTACTTTGTATGCCACTCACGTTGTGCTCGTTATTCATATTTATTGCACACGTTGTGAGAAGTTCCGCCTCCTCCGGGTTGGACGGAGGAGTAGTCCTGCCACTGGAGTCCTGGTGGTGCTCTTCTATGCAGGCCACCTCCCCGGACAAATGGTCTGGTTGCATGTGCATTGTTCTTGCTGCGGGGGGCGGGTACTGGGGTCGAAGTGGTATCCATTCTGGTGGCGGCCCCTCTTGCGGCAGTAGGCGTGCGGCTCGTGTCTGGCTGTAAAAACTTTGCAATTACAGTTATTTGATGGGATTTACAATGCACCTCCCACACTCGTGCCAGGTTGTTTGGACATTCATTTGTTGCCGGATTGTTGCAACCTTGTCTATTTAGTGTGGCATGAAATGGGAGCCACAGAAGGCAAAAGGCGCTAAATGACAGTGGGGCAGACATTAGTGGCAGGAGTGGCTGGAGAGAGGAGTCATAATAAAAGCAAATTGAGGTTTGAGTATGTCTCAAGGGCAATGCAATTTTCCGGAATGTGGCTAAGGATTTCCGTTCTAGATTTTGAATGATACGTAACTTCTTGACCACAGGCCGAAGGCAGGCTGTTCTTAACAACGATTAACTAATAAACTGCTGCACTACAAGGCATTCAATAAAATTGTTTTTCATGCCATCTCACTTAATCAGACAACAAATTATTCACATTTTACAGGAATGTAATAACTTCAAACAGCTGAAGGGTTGGGCCTCTTCAACCCACGGGCCTTCCGCTTCGTTATAAGCCGATTTATTTTGCCAAGTCAGGATGAAAATATTCTTCAATAAAAAAGTGAGAAAAAACTGTACAAATTTTCCTGTATTAAACATGTATGAATGATAGTCTGTGCGGGCGCTTTGGGGTATGAGAGAGTTCAGTCAGTTAGAGATTTGTGGCATAAAGCCGTGCCCAAAGTCATGTCAATACGTGATCAGACTAAACATTAAAAATGGCCAAAACCAACAGAGACTGGTCGAATTCAAGGTACCCTATTATTTAAAAAAAAAATATGTACAGAATGTGGTTTTAAATACGTATAACATAAATACACAAAGTTCGGGTTATAAATAGATTATATTTATATTTTCATTCACCATACAATATTCAAAACGACAGTTCTTTTTTGAAGGGTAAATCAGAACATCCGACAAATATCTAAAATACCGTGGGAATCGTTGAGTCAATAAAAGCCGTTGGGGATTTATTTAATAAAAATTCCAAATAATAAAACTGAAAGTGTCTGCCATAAATTATGCACAACGCCGTAAACCAAAGTAGAAAAACAAGGGCGGCGATTGTCATAAAACAAAAATGAAATTGATAATAAAATAAAAGCAAATTGTAAATTAAAAATGAGCCTGTGATGATTTTTATCACTTCCAGTTGATTCCTATTAGACAAAGCCTGTGGGAATTGTTTATTTAGTTCCCTTTTCAGGTCCAATGCGCTGAAAGCCCAAATGATTTAATGGTCTTGTTGGAAGGTTTGTTTTTCATTTTTTTGTGTTATTTTTTAATTTCAGAGCTGATCGCCGCATTAAGAGATGTCCGAGTGCGAGTTCCTCATGCGGTGAGGCGGAACGAGAAGGCGATTCTGAAATGCTTCTACGACATCGAAGACGACAGCTTGTACTCCGTGAAATGGTACAAGGGACGTCGGGAGTTCTACCGATATACACCGAAGGAGACTCCGCCAATGAAAGTCTTTCACTTTCCAGGTGTCAAAGTGAAGGTGAGTGGATGGGTGTTTTCCAATAAACAAACTATTTGTCTACTTATGTTTATTTGAGGCCTAAATTACAAAGAAGAACTGCCAAAAAACATCATGAGAGAATTTATAATGGCCGTATTTAGTGAGTTTCTTATTTTTTCATGTTTTCATGTAATTCTGGATCTGAGAGAATAATATCTTTGTAGAATAAAATGGCAGTTTATTCAAGGCTGTGATTTAAAATGTTGACAATACGGCCATCAAACAATCAACGGACATTGTCCATTTGCTTTACAGTCCACCCAAATTCGTAACTTTGAGGGCACTAGAGAACTGTTATTTAAAAATACTAAAAATATTCCACCCACAGATTTGTGTTTTGGTTCTATGCATGCCATTTGCACCGCCAATAAAAAAGAGGGCACGCAAAAAACATGAACCAAATAAATTAAACTAAACTAAACGGGTTGCGGCTTCAACAATGTAAAACATTTGCGTTTCCAGGCATTCAAATTGAACGCGTTGCTACAGTTAAAAAGAATGGTCAGGAGTGTGGGGAGGCGATGGATGGAATCACGAGAAATTTCAATGCACAATCAAATCAAAACACGGTTTTTAACTTCCGCTTCATCGCAGTTACGATCCGGAAAAATAGAAACGCGCACACATCCACATTCTCCGAGCATTGAGAATCCGTTTCGGGTCCTGAACTTTTTTGGTTTTTTATTTATTTTATAGTTTCGAAATACGTTCGAGGTAGCTGGCAATATTTTTCAATAAATATTGGCATTTTTAAATTGGTTCAAAAATTATTCAGGCATATAAAGAAACACGTTGGCATTTTATTTATTTGCATACGGCTTTTGTGCGGGAATTTCTATTTTTCATTCAAATATATTTTTCCAACTCATGTGAGAAAAAATAAGATAAAAACATTCTTTGCATTTGAAGAGCTATTCTCTATCAAATATAGTGACAATAGCAGAAGAATAGAAATGTTTCCCGCCAATATAGTCTGGCAAACACAAACGAAAGAAAATTTATCAAGTTTAAAAAATAATAGAAAATAGTTCCACTTTTTTTATAACCTAAAAAGGTTAAAAAAATATACTAAAACAGATATTGTATTAAAGAGGAATTTGTTTAATACCTTGCATTTTTTTTAGCAATTATAAGGTATGTGAAAACATAAAAATGAATGTTTGAATAAAAGCCTCGTCGATAGCCAAAGAATGCATATTCGTTTTCATCTTTATTATTGAAAGCCTCTTAAAATGTGCAAAAAATATTTTACTACCGAATATATAGAAACCGGAAGCAATCCAGGGAGATACGTTTGTTGGACAATGTTTCATCTGTGTATGCGGATATACGATATGTATAAATAAATATGAATATGTGCGTCCTGGATTTTAAAATAAAATCGAACTTTTATTGTGTGCACTCGAATATCCTCAATACGCCTTCATTTTTTTCATTTTACAGCGAATGTCCTCGAACGAGAGCCAAGTGGTACTCGATGCAGTTACAATGGCTACATCCGGTAAATACAGTTGCGAAGTATCTGCGGATGCGCCCTCATTTCATACATTAATAGCGGCCGCCGAATTGGAAGTTATTGGTAAGTGAAAAAAATTCGGGGTCCTGTGAAAATCGGAAAAGGAAATGCTTCCCGCGCCCATTATTCTCACTTTTATTAAATAGTTTCTGGATTGGAGTGGAATTTTATATTCTGAGTGCAAATGTTTGTTTTTCAAAACTTAATTAATTTTTATTTAAAGTACGTTCCACGTCAAAAAGAAAATAAGAAAACTTTTCAACTTCGACTCCCGGAGGCAAAGATAACTTTCCAAGTCGGCCAACTGTCATATTCAATTGGGCGGACCAAGTCTGAGCCAGGCCAATGTGTGTGGACTAAGACTTTGGACATAAAACTTAAAAATAAACTCCGAGCTCGAATGTTTTGGCAGGAAGACGGACAAAGTACAAACAAATTTGAGGCTAAACGAGATAAAGACGAAGATATTTAGCCAGCAAACAAAATAAAGACCTTGAGAGCAAATGTTTTGCCAATGGTTTAAGCGACGGTCAATAAGCTGACAAACTGAATGCGTGGGTGTATGAGAGGGAGGCGGTAGTGGGCGGATAGTAATGTGGTGGGACGAAGAGCCTTCGACGGGTTCCTACGTCCATTTGTTGACGTAGGTAAGCTTAAATTGGCTTGACAAACTTTGGGAAGTGTGTATTTCATGTTTTGTGTCACAAATGCGGATGTGTGCGACTGCCTGGTCTCCATTCCGACATTCCAAATATCTAGATGATGGACATTAAGAGGAATTATTTTTGTGGAAAATATCCTT
The DNA here is from genome assembly GCF_017639315.1 of Drosophila ananassae. Lineage (NCBI taxonomy): Eukaryota > Metazoa > Arthropoda > Insecta > Diptera > Drosophilidae > Drosophila > Drosophila ananassae. The sequence continues at coordinate 28,482,336 of NC_057930.1, forward strand.
TAGAGAATGGGTCCTTGTCAGCTTTCGAGTTTCATTGATGTAAAGATTTTTGGGATCTAGGCTGGAGCACGCAATTAAATTGTAGGTCCGGAGAACTGCCCAGGAGATCTCGTAATTATTTCAATTATGAAATGGCCTCTTGCCATGCACATGCACATGATACACATCCACACAGATGCAGCTGTCGGACATTGATTGTTGCACACACACCCTCAAATCCCTCTCACACACTCCCACTTAGCCATCCCAATTGACAGGCGGACAGGTGGGGTCAGGGTTTTGGCCGCACTCTGGTTTTTCCGAATGCCGCAGAGTATCAAAAATATAGTGACAAGCGATCTGCTTCACCTGTAAACTGCTGCCATCTCGTTTTACTCTCATGCTCCACTCTTCTCTTCCAGAAACGCCGCACAATCCGCCATTCATAACGGGAATACGGGCTCGATATCGGGTCGGCGACATATTGCGAGGTAATTGCACATCGCGCCACTCGCGACCGGCGGCCAATCTCACATGGACAGTGAATAATGAAGAGGTGAGTACCACCCCCCTTGAAAAATACCGCCCTACCCCCTACCCAACCCCAACCAGCAATGCACATTCGACGCCCTTGCAAGCGCCGGGAATTATGCAAACACAATTTTCTTGTTTTCAAGCTCTGGCATCTGGTGGAAATTTATGCGTCTGTTTTTGGAAACGGGGTATCCGGGAATACGGGTTAAGCTCGTTCTGTAATTACCAGAAAAACAGACGCATTCGTGGAGATCAACGCATCCCAACTCCTCCTATAACCATACATTATGCCGCCCATGCCCAGAACGTCAAATTTTAGGTGCAATTTTTATTTTCGGCCATCGTTTCATCCATACATTTGTGCATATGTGCTTGCGTATCTGGCAATCGGGGGATATGGAAATGGGCTTGGGAAATGTGCGGAATTAAGAGAGGTCTGAAAGTACCCTCGAGTCGGGGGGCAATTTTCACAGCTTTGCATTTTACATTTCTCAATTATATTTTCCACTTGTCGAGATCTACGCCCACTGAATGAGCACACGTCCGTGGCAAGCACTCCGGTTACGGTGAAAATTAATGTTCCCGGCGGGAGTGGTAAGCCGAACCATTAACTTCCTCGCATACTTTTATTTAAATAGGCCCTCCAGACGATTCAGGGCTTATTTGTCTATTTAGGAAGCGATTTCAAAGTATCCCTAAAAATGTTGAGATATTTTATCGCCGGCATATCAACATATGATTTAATAATGCTAGCAGTGTCGCACTCCTAACCGCTGCATTAGAATTGAAATCCTATTTTTATTTAACCAAGTCAATTTAGTCTTTTCCAGACAAACAATGCATTGTTTAATTTGGCGTGAACATGCCATCAGCCATATGGGAAATTAAATAATAAAAGACGCCTGCCTAAATAATTAGCTTGCGTTTCCTGCACAAAAATGGCGAAGAGCAGAGTGAGAGGGGGAGTCTATCGTAGAAAGAGACGGCAGCTGCAATTTCAGCATCAGTCAACGGCAAACAATGCTTATTGATGCTGCATTATAGGAGCTCCACCGGAAACTGAAAACGGGTTACAGGCAGTGGGAAACAAAGCCAACACGCACACGTCCATTTCCCTCCTCCCAGAACACACACTCACAAAACACACCCATGCACTCATACACATACATATGCGTGAATACGTATATACAGACAAACCACAATGGCGGGTTTGGGTGAATAGAAAAGCGAATGGCGCTGAATTGGTTTGGCGAATTGAGTCGAGTTGAGTCGAGTTGGCCACGCTTGGTCGATTGAATGTCCCTAATCCTCTACACACCTCGCCTGCCGTTCGCTCTCGTTCACAAAATACGCTTAACAATACATAAAAAAAACCACCAAAAACACACCACAAGTCTGGCATCCGTAGTGAACCACTTGCGAAATAATCGGGTAACAAGCACAAAAACCAATGTTTCCCCCAACAACGAAATATCTCGGACTGCTAATCGGTCACTCTGATGCATAAAGCAAATTACTCAGCAGTCCAGAAGTCAATTAAAGCTGACAAAATTGAAAATATGTCAAATGTCAACGGGAGCAAAGTCCATTGAACTCATTTTCATAACTGATTGGACATTCAATAAAGCCGACCGAATGAAGTGCTTTGATAGCCTAAATTAGACTCAATACATCCTTCCCCTTTTCGAATTCAAATATTGTCCCCAATTCAAATATTGTGTTAATTTTTGCCAGGTCAATCCTTCCCACGTGCGTCACCACAAAGTTGTCAGAGAATCTCGCAATGACCTGGAATCCTCGATTGTGGGTATTCATTTTGTTGTAACCGATCAGCACTTTGATAATGGAAAGCTAAAGGTAAATAAAATTGGATTTAAGTTGGTTACTGGCTTCATTTTCCCTTTTGCAGCTTCGTTGCAGTGCCCAGCTGCATGACATTTATTGGAAGACCACCGAAAAGACCGTTCTCGAGGTGGATCCGTTCACGAAATACGGAAATGGGGCCAATGGAAACAGGGTTAGCCCCGACGAGTTTTATGACCAGTACACGCTTCACGAGGAAGACCAGTTCCACAGCAAGAAGAATGGCTTCCTGACGCACCTGCAGGGTGAGTAGAACAGCCAATTAGTGCTAGGAAACACTTATCCATATACACTCGAGAAAAATGAAAAAATATAAGGCTACAGTTGAACTTGTGTATCTTGAATTTCGTTTTTTACTGTGCAATCTATGTCTCTTTCATTAAAAGGTGCAGTCATATTTGGGCAGAAAGGGACTGTCAATGATTTTGATGTGGCCTAAAAAACACTTTGGTTCAAGCTACACAAGCTCCCCTGTAGTCAGTTAGGAGAAAAATTGCAAACTACAGAAGAACATTGAATACATGGCCTGCATTTGTCTGCGTCTCTTTCTATTTCTCGCTAGACTTGTTTTATTTTGTATTCCCAGGCGAAGAAGATGATGGAATAGACAACGGTGTAGAGGATGGGGGCGCAGCATGGCGAGGAGCCGGGTCGTCCAGCTCCCGCCTAAGTCAGTCCTGGGCGGCAGGCGGAGGCGGACTGTTTCTGGCGGCGCTCAGTTGGACGCTCGGCAGGCAATTAGTGTCATCGCCGTTGGAGGCGGCGTCAAAGACCGAGAGTGTGTGCAACACCTGCAAAACCCAAAACTCGCGCAGCCAGAGCACCCAGGGCCGCCCGGGCAGGAGGCATTGCCAGATCCGACGGACACAAGGTATGCGGGTCATTGCAACAAAGCACAAGAGATGCCTGCGGGCCTCCGACTGCAGCTGGCAAGGATGCAGCACCATCACCCTCAGCACAAACAGGAGCGGCAGAAGCACCCGGCAATTAACATGATTCCATTGTCACGCAACTCTAGTGCCACACTTCAGGGATGGGGAGGACGTGAGGTTCAAACCAAAAACCGAAGCGGAGATGGAGGTGGACGTGGAGGTGGTCGAGGGAGTCCAGCTAAATAAGGAAGAAAAGGATATGGGAACTATTTCAGCCCAAGGCCAAGACCCAGAAGCTACAGCAAAATGTATCTAAAATATTTATACACCTACACTACCACAAAGACACTCGTTTCAGATAGCTCAAAGTAACTTCAGATGCATTTAGGTAAAAATACAAAATAAAATTACCAGAAACACGCTGCAGCGATACTTATATGTTCACTTTTTCGGGGCGGAGGAGATAAGGGTTCGAAATGGTTTCCGGCTCATACAAACTTCAGGAAAAGCTTTAGATTTAATTAATTAGATTTAATTAAATTATGAATTAAAGATGGACTCCATAAAACTTTTTGCATTCAATGATTTGAAACCATTTGGAAGCCGCTCCCCACTTAGTTTTCGTGTCATTAGATGAGTCGAAAAGCCAGAAAAAGAAAACATGTTGTGCTAAGCTTTTAATTCTTAGTTCTCTATACATTTATATATATTTATATATATCAAAGTCAAGATTATTTATAAATCATATAAATGATGTTTATGTATATGTATATGTACTATATAAAGTTATACTTAATATGCCTAAATGTATTTGCCCCAAAACCAAAAAGCAAACGAACGGCAAAGTTAAGCAATTAGATCCTAAGTTTAAATATTGCCTACACATGTAAAAGAATATATGTATTGTACTTGTATATAATATATAATTGGAACACGATAGACAGATGGATAAAAGATATGTATATTATAAGTATTTACGGTAGATAATCAAAATAAAAATCAGAAGAGAACTAAATGGAGATTTTTCTTAAACGTGGTCGTTAGATTGAAATTCATAATTATATAAGTTTATAGCACTTCGTCCTCTATTCTTCGTCAGAGGCCAACATAATTAATTAGTGTACATTTGTTGGAATCCCTGGACAAATTACTCATGAATCTGCCCAAAACCACCCCAGGAGCTATATCCCATAATGAGCTCGAGATCTCCCCTTAAACAAATGACAAACAATAAAACGATCCCAGGGGCTGGGGACCTGTAACGAAATCCGAATGGACATCTCGCATCTGGCCATTAGCTTGTTTTCCTTATTCTGGTTCACAAACAATTAGCATAACTAAAACGCTCAATTAAGCGCCTAAAATGCCGCTGCACAGTGTGACCAAGATGGCCCTCCGATCTGATGTCCTTTTTTCACTCCCGTCCTTTGCCTTTAGCCCTCTGTCGCCCAAACTAATGCAATTTTCACCTGGCCGCTGCTGCTTTCCTTTATTACCCATTTCTCCGTTGGTCGCACTTCTTTCCTATGGCTTTTTTTACTCTTGGTCCTTCTTTGGATTGTGAATTTTCTTCGGTTTCGTCCATTGTCTGTCACCGCTTAATGTTTATTTTTAATTATATTTTTTCGTCCATTTCTGTTGTTGGTTTCTTTATTTCATTTGGTTTTTCCTTTCGGGGCTTTCTTTTTGTTCATGTGCTCTTTGGTTTTTGCCGCCATCGGTGGGTGTAATAAACGTTAATGGCGGTTGACCACAAAGAGAAATGGTCGCACTTCGTTCGGACCGCATTCGCTCGGTGCGGCGACATTCCTCTGTTTTGGAGGCATTAAATTTAATTGCTCTATTTTTAATTGGGGATTTGTTATCAGCTGTTTAGTGGCTTAATTAATTTCCGTTTCTTATCACCGAATCAACCGAAATTAAATCATAATTCGACCGAATACGAAAATCGTTTGTCATTTCGGGCGCAACTCCGGCCAAAACTTCTTAACAAAAGCGGCTAAAAGCATTTAACATGAAACCAAATAAGAAGTACAAGACTGCGAAAGCCAGAGAACTTTCTATTCTATTCCAGATAGTTCTTATTCTTTGTTGGCTGCAGCTGGTAGAAAGTTTTCGCTTGGCGAAAAAAAAATTTAATAAAGCCAACGTCTTAGAGGGAAAGTAAAGCCGCTTTTAAAAATGTTGCAGGCGCAACTTGGCTTTAGCTTTTCACTTAGCCAACAACACGAACACTTTTAAGAAGATGTAGCTACATATTCATAACGCTGAATTTCCCTGATGTTTTTGTCTGTGTCACTTCCCCGCCCTTATTCCTGCAGCCGTTGTCCTGGAAATTGAAAATTTATTCAAAAGTCTGCTGAGTTTTGTCAAGTCTGGCATAAGAGAAGCGCCACTTGAAGGACCTGCCCTGCCCTCAGGATAATAACTTTAACTTGAAAAGTAGCCGAGAAAGCAGCTTTCCCTCGTTAGTTTGTCGCATTAGCTACAAACATATATTAAGGGGCTTTATTTAAGCTCGAGGAAAAACGGTATATTTTGAAATATAGATTATTATTAGACTTTTATAAGACGATAGATAAATATGAGCTTAGTGTTTTGTGAATATCACTCATACGACGTGTTGTCGAATTTTTAGTTTCTCTTTAAATGTAAAGTATTTAATTTTGCAACGATTATACATCAATACTTATGGAAACAGTCCTTAAATATTATAAAATGGGACTATAAGTATCAGAGGCAAAAGAAAACGCGATTAAAGTCACATATGTCGCCTCAACTCCCCAACTTTCAACACACCATTCACACCACAAACCATGACTTCGGGGCTCCATTCCAAATTCGTGACCGCACAAACAAACTCACGCACAGCACCAGTTAAAGCCATAAATTTTTATTTATATGATGATGACTTAAGTTCTACGGGCGTTGCTTTGGCACCTGAGCAGCCCTACCCCCAGGAGCAACCTTGCTGGAACCCTTCACCTGGCAGTTACAACTTCCTTCGGATGGGCTTTCCTTAAGTGCATGATTATGCTTTTAGTGGCACGTTGAGGTTTTGTCAGACAGTTTGCCATGTTGGCTTCATATCGTCCAAGAATACACAAACCGAACTTCAAATTCTTTTTGTTGCAAAGAGAAAAGCAAAACCGGTCCTGGTCTTTGCTTCGAGAATATGTGTGTTAATGGAAAATTCTCTTTGGATTCACATTTATTTTGTACGTTTCTGGTTTTGGTTCTCCTTTGCTGGTCTCAAGTTGTGAGTTTCAGCATCTGTAATTCATGGAGGAAGCTCTTAAGCTGCTGGGAGATGTTATTTTTACTGGCTGGCACCCTAATTAGCCGGACCAAACATTTTAAGCTGCTTTATGGTCTGCCAGAAGTTTCGGTTTTGAGTTTCAAAATAAATTAGATCAAAGGTCCATATTCTTAAACTACGCTACAAAAGGAAGAGAACTGCAGTGAGTAAAATTTTTAAGTTTTAATATATTGAATATAATGTTGTTCTTGCAACATTGTGACAAGAGATCATCATCGTTAGCCACATAAAAATCGGTTAACTATGAGAACCAAAAGTTATGTTCAAAAAATATTGCTTATTTTGCGAGCTTACTGATAAAATCATAAAAAATATGAAGCCATTCAATGGCAGGGTTTTTTAGTGCGTGCTTTGGGGCTCACTAGCCATATAAACAGGCGCAGCACCCAGAAAGTATGCAATCATCTTTGATGGGCCAAATATGTTGAGGACCAAAAACGAATGGTTAATAAAACCAAAAATAAGCTATAATAAGTGCGAATTCCATTGCCAACAGACACCCAACCCCGAATTATGGCAACCAAAAATAATCCAGAGCTTCGTAAGGAGCTTCCCATTGTTTCATTCTGTCAGACAACAAACTAACGAATTGTCATATAAATTTTAATAAGCGCCGCCAAAGACTATACAAATGTGCAAACATAATTATTGGCGGCAATGCAAGTCAAACAAGAATTTTATGGCCGACCAACCAGCTGGAAGCCCCGGAGTATGAGTGTGTAAATTATGGTCTCGAGCCCGAGGAATTAAAACATTTCTGGAAAAAACTGTCAGACAGCCAGACACTGTCTGCCATTCTCAGGCACTTCCTATGAGTCAGCTGGGAGCTTGCCAAGAACAAAAAAAAAAGAAGAAAAAAAAAGAGAAACATCACCATAAATTTAAGTCAAACAAAGCGTTTTGGTAGTTTTTGCTCTTACATATATATATATAATTTACACGTCTTTGAGTTGGGCTAAAAGCCACCTTGTCTCTTTGCCAACTGTCATGGTAGATGCTATTTCACCACCGTTACCACCAAAATGTTTACTTTTATAAGCAACCAACACTCAATATGCGTTTTTTTTAGAATAGTAGTATAGTTTTTTAGTTTTTTTAAAAGAACATTTATTGAAAAGAATCTGAAGATTTTTGGATATAATATATACATAGGTACGGAACTATTTTAAATTCTTGAATTCTGAAAGGTTGCTACGACCACCGCCACAATTATGTATGCGAGAAGCCTCCGGGGGATGGAAAACATTTACTCTGTCGCCTGAAGAAATTTGGCTGAAGAACAACAAAACAAGAGACAAATCACTGCGTCCATGCGTTGGCATGCTTTTTCCAGCTGCGGTTTAAGTTTTTGGGGCTGAGATGCCTGGGAATACCAGTGGATCCTGTGGCCTGGTAGTGCCATCGTCTATGGTGAAATGATGCGACAAAGTAAGTAGCAAACGAGGTTTCTGGGGTTGTTCCACGGCGGCGGCTTTTCCTTTTACTTCAGTTGACTGTGTTTGTTGCAACATAAATCAAAATCAAAGCCAAAACAGAAAAACACCACGCCTGAGGCTGCCCAAGGATTCGCATACACACTTCCCTATTTTTGGATTCACATTCGGCAGAAAGTACCGAGTGCGCACAGGACGGCAAAATGCAGTTGTGTAGCCTAACAGTTAGATATGTTAAGATAAAGAAATATTTTTACTTTTTCCTCCGACAGAAACAGCGAGACAAGTCGACTAGTTGATGTTGCGTGCGAAGTGGATGATAAGTGAAATGTGTTCTTTTTTTCAGTCATATTCTTCTAGGTCGATGACTTAAAACGAACCTGTGGAAGAAAAACTACCCAATAGGTGAATAAGTGCTCCTTTCCCAAGTATGACACGGTATGTTGATTTTAATGTATGTTAAAAGCACGCATTTCAGACACATAGCCTTAGCTTGGGAAATGAATCCCGATCTTGGATTTATAATTTGATTGCCGACGTCGAAACCGAAGGAAATAAACTTAAATATTTTTGGAAGATAGAACATCTATTGTTCATTCGACTTCCTACTTTCGTTTATAAGAGTTTTCATTAAATTTTTAATTTTTTTAAATTTTCAAAATGTCGTGAAATCATGAAAAAAAAGGCGACCCAAAATTTTATGTCTCTATTTGCATACATGGTACTTTAATTCAGATCGAAAGCAATTGATTTCCTGATTCGTATATGGCATTTTTCTTCCAAATCCGATGACAAATATCTGAAAAAGTGTCTCAAAAGTTTCCGTTTTGGCCACCTCTTTTTAACTTGGTCAAGCTTTCCGGATCGGTTTATTTCGGGGAAACAGCCATAACTTGGCTAATGTTTATCCGATCGTTGAATCAAATACCTTCCCGATCTTAGATTAGCGAGTAGTATAATTCTACATCAAAGCCTCGACACCTAAAATGTGACCCCATTTTCTCAAATTTTCAAAGGGGTAACATCATGAATTTGGCCAAAAATCGACCCAAAATTGTCTATCTATATTTTCGTGGAATTTCGGTATTTTGTGGATCGACGATAATAGATTTCCTGATTAAATGGCATTCATTTTTCAATTCTTATGACAAATGAATTAAATATTGGCTAGAAAGTATATTTTGCCGCTTTGGCAAGCCTGTTTTTAGCTTGGTTAGCAAGGCTTTCCGGCTCCATTTATTACAGCCAAAATATCCATGAATTGGGTAATATCGAAATAAAACATTTTGAAAAAAATAATAATAACCTGATAATAACCTCAAATTATAAATACATACCCCAATTATTTTTAGCTTGTTAAATTGCAAAATGTTGCTAATTGCTTTCCTGTAAAGTAAAATGAAACTGTCGAAACCGTGAGAGAATTTTTAAACAAACTTCAAAACTAATTGTAATGCAAACATAAAATGAAAAAAAATTTAAATAACATACGTGGAATTTCGGATTCATGTGGAAATCGATGCGCAGAAACTTAATAACGAGTATAATGAACCAAAACAAATACACAGGCAAGTATATAAATAAATTCTGATGAGTACCACGCACGTATTAGCCGATAAGCACGCGCCTCACTGCCAACCGATCCTGTATCCTGTGTCCTTATATATCCTCTCATTACGATGCTGATTGTTAATGAAGTGCACACTCGAAATCATTTCGCACATCCCATGAACGCAAATTGAACGAAACAGAAACAAATTCAGTTTGGGGGGGAGAAAAATTTTCGGGGACAATTTTGGCTTCTTTCAACAGAGTGTTCAAGTAAATAAAATTACATTACATTACGAAAACAGGAGAGTGTAAAAAGCAAATGCTTGCATTTAAAATTTCGCACCTGTTTGGTCGGTGAATAAATATTTTATTAGGCGCACCGTTACACTGAAATGAAATTTCCGCCATTAATGGCACGTCCCGTCACACAGATACTCACGCACCCTCACAGAAACAAACGCTCTGTCGCACAGATACTCACGCAGTCACCCACACGTGCAGCTCCTGTGAAGAGAAAATGAAACCGAATATTGCGATGATTTTGAGTCTAACGGCTGCCTTCTGTTTGCGCTCCCAAACATTCAATGGCATTGACTGCGCCCCGCGAAATGCCTCGTCCTCTAATGAATGAACAGAGTTGGGGCACGAAAACGTCGAGTGGAGCCATACCCCTTTGAATGGCTCCAATATGAGGTACACATCCACAGCCGTGAGGCATATTGACTTTTGTCTGGGACCAATCGAATTCAAAAGACTACCTCTATGAAGAAGGATTTTATTGGCTGAAAGGATCAGGATGTTAACAATATTTGTTAAATACCATATAAGGACATTAGGTTTTTTCCTTCTTTTAAGAGATTTTATTACCTCTAAAATACATTTAGGGTATGTCTGGGTCGAAACTTAAACCGAATCTTTTCAATTTTTCTTTTTTTTTTGTTTGGGTGTTGAACTTGTTTTCAATTCCATTTCACATGGGTCTAAAAAACCCTGACCATCGGCATCGCATTTTTAGCTTTGTCTACATTGCCTGCTAGGCCTTTTACTCAATTTGTCCATTTTTGCCATTTATTAGAGTTTTAAAGATGAAATTGAAGATTCTACTGTGACTGCTTTTCAAGTTGCTGTTCAATTTCAGAGATGATTTTTGAATCATGGGTAACTTCAACTTAAAAAGTGAATGTTTCTGTTTTCAATTTTTTTTTTTTCAATTTTTCCCTTAACTACAAAAGTGTCCTACATCTGGTTGTGCCCGCTGCTTGTGAGGCACCTCAAAGCCAGTTAGATTTCAATAATTTTTTATTAAACGCAAGTTTCCCCATGGGCAACCAGTGACAGAATGTTTATTATGCAAATCGAATCGACGGAGGCCAAAGGGGCAATATTGGAGCACTGAAAAAGAAACAGAAAGGAAGGTGCAGCGCACCCAGAACGATGTGGGCAAGTGGGTAAAATAACCAAACGCATTAATTAATATTCAAGTGGTCTCCTCCGCATCCACATCGCCCCTCGCCTCCGTTGTTCCATCCACCCTGAGCTGTTATTTAATTTCTGGGGAAAAACGAGAGAAGATTGCCCGAGGGGAACTTATCAGTGTCAACGCTGTGCCAATAAAAACTATACTTGGATGCAAATATTCCACAATCAAACAAATAGCAGCATGCGGTGGTGGCGAGGGTGACGGGAACCACAACACAAACAGGGATGTGCAAACAAAAGCTGAAGAGAGGATCCCGCAGGACGAGGCGCTGTGTGAGTCCTGCAGACATAATGCCAGGAGCTGCTCTAAGGAAAGCCGGAGAAATGGGAAAGGATAACGGCGAATGGAGAACGGCACAGACGAGAGAAAGGAGAGAAGTCGGAGCGTGCTAAGTGCTGCCGCACGTTTTCCTTTTCCCTGACGCAACAGGACATCGCAGGAGTGGTTCTAGCTGCTGTAGGTTTCCTTTGCCGCTTTCGGCTTTGATTTGCTAAAGAAAAGGCTGAAACACCATGCGGCAGGCACCACAATAGCAAGAAAAATTTGCATAGCTTACTGCAATTCGTTGCTTTTTTTTCAAACACCCGACTAAAGCAGCAACAACCACTCCAATTCCCCTGGTGCCTGTCTTTGCACTTCTTTTTATTCCACTTTTTACTTTGGTAGTAGCAGAAGATGAAAAAAGTACGCGAATAAGTTGCCAACTTTCATACGCCATGTGGGACGCACTTTTTTCTGTTGTTCTTAAAAGTAAAAAAAAGCTAAGTGGCTGGGAAAGTTGTTTTTAAACTGATAGAATTTTTGAATCCCTTAGCTGACCTTTATTGTTATCCTCCAGTAGCCAGTTAACTTTTATTTTACAAAGAAAACTTTCAATTTTTTATTGCATAAAGGGACAGTATAGACCCGAAGACATTTGAAAAATCTCAATTTGAATTCGCAAGAATTGAATAAGCAAGTGTAAAAAAAAAGACCCAAAAATTATAAATTTTAAATTTCGGAAGTCTTATTTATCTGTTTATTATTCTCTGAAAATGAAACACAAACTCATAAAATGAAATATATTTCCCTGCCACCCGATATATTACAAATTCCACTTTATTTCTAGTAATTTATAATACAAGCTCAAGCTCACATAAATACATTTTAATTGGCCCTGGCCGTTTTTACCTTGGGCAACTGCATTTCGCGCTTAAACGCATTTGTGGTAGAAGGAAGCTAAGAAATCTACAAGAGTAGAAACTCTTCCCATCTCGAAACCATTTCCAGCGCAACGCAAAACCACCCATTTACGCATTTTATGCAATCTTACGCAATTCGAAATACCTGATGGATTACCTGAAGGAGTGAGGCGTGGTAAAGGGGACATGGAGGAAGGCATGGTGGCAGATGAGCCGTAATACGAGGCAAGCTTGATAAACTATAAGCCGCAAATTTGCATGAAGCCGCCGTCTTCGACTACAAATTGCCATTAAATACAGAAACAAGGGGCGCCTGGAAGCCCGGGTGAGTGGGCGTGGCCGTTAACGGATACCCCACCATAGCTTGTACATCTTTGCTCCACCTGGCCCGAACTGGCTTCTGCTCTCCCACGTGAAAGCTCCAACAATAACTGACACCAGTTGCTGCTCTGCTTTCCACTTTCCACTTTGTTGCAACAATTTTCGCGACCCGAGGCGCCGGCAGCGGATGTGGCGGCGAAACGATGATGCTACACTTGGAAAACATTTAAGAATGATTTTCTTTATAGTTTATTTACGAAATATGAACATATAATATTTTTGATAACCAAGGAAATAAATTAGATATTAAATCTGCACAATTGTTAAGAATTTCTTGCGAAGGAATTACTTTAAAATAATTCTTATTCCAATTATATTTGGGAAAAAAATAAACAAAGTAAGCAATACTATATCTCTTTAATACTATTTTCTCCCTGTGGACCTTGCTTTTTCTGCTACTTCATTGCATTTAATTCATTTTTATTGCAAAAGCTTACAGACAGATAGAGGAAAAGGATATACATATAGGTGTGCTGCCAGGGGCGTAGTGGGAGAAAGGCCACTTGGGGTGCTCTTTAAATTATATTGGGCAAAATTTTATGCAGTTGGAGATGCTAAGCAAGGCGATCCAAAGGATGCAGCTGCCTCGTCCCTCTGGCTCAGCATTCCATACAAAAGTTTTTACAAAGTAGCTGCGGCAGCTGTTGCAAGTTTGAACAGCATCTATGAGCCGCAGGGGAGGGGAACGGGACAGAATGCAGAGAGGTTCTTAGAGGACTGGAGGCGGCGGGCAGTCAGGAAAGGACAGGGCGAGCAGACAGGCATTTTGATGAAGCTGCTTTATATATTGGGTGCTGGCTTTTGTTGGGCGCTTGGCTCCTCCCAGGAGCTGCCGGAGCAGCAGCATAATTTAAATAGCATGTAAATTAGACGGAAGTCTAAAATGAGTGCATAATGTCTGCTAAAAGTGTCCTAAGTGATTGTAATTTAGGTAAAAGTTGCAGGGAAAGCGCGGATATTAAGAAGGGGGCTTTATATAACTTGGAGGGTTTGGACTAGATAAACTCTGAGAAAAGTTGCATACAGATTAGACGTCTTCACCCCAAACTATATCGTTAGATTACTTAATTAAGTATTCCAAAATACATAAGGATGTATTATTTACGGTGACTCCCATTACATTTCTTATTAAATTGTCGCTTTGTAAAAATGTAAATGAAAACATGACAGGGAAAATACGTCATACAAAATCAAAAGAGTAACAACTTTAAAGCCTTTCATTGTTGTCCTTTAAGAACTATTTTGATTCGTTTTCTCAACCTTCTTTCCGAACACAAAATTAAGGAGAAACCCGAAAATGAAATTCGGAAAGAGAGAAGGCAAAAAAGAGAAACATCGTAGCCCAGATAAGACTCGGCTCAAAGTCTTCGAGGATTTGCTTGGGTCTTAACACCTTTCACTTCCGCATTTGGTTTTGGCCGCTTTTCATTTGGCCTATAAGGACCCAAGAGGAATGGTCGAGAAAAGCTTCAGTTTCGGGCTTCTCCTTTTGGCCTTATGCTTAAAGTGGTACCGAATTTTTTTCTTCTGAGCCAGTTTGAAGACAGATTTAACCTAAAAATGTAATATATTGCCAAAACTTCAGTCGCCTAACGCGTTATTTAAATTTTAATTAGAGTGCATTTCGATACACTTGACTGTTAGGGCTTGACAACCTAATTAGATGGGTGTAGCTGCTTGCCACTGCTCCTAAGCCATTCTATAATAACTATCTAAACTAGTTCTACCTTTGGCAAAGTGCAGTGCAAACAGACTTTCAGATCAACTTTGTTAACTTTTCCACTATAATGCTTAACCCCGTTCCAGGGCCCTTTCACCAAAAACAAACCCACTCGAGCTCCACCGTAATCTATCAATAATATTATTATGCGTAGGTAGTTAGGATCTCTTCAGCTTGTTGCCACTCGGAAGTTTAAGCCCCCAACCCCGGGGGGTCATGGAGGCAGGAGGCTGGGATGCACTCAACGCGCCTGGGTAATTCCTTGGGTAAATTTATAATTACTGGCAGCGACTTGAACTAGTTGCACCGGGAGTTGGAGCCCCCTTTTCCCCCGGGTAAATGAGTGTCCACCGGGGCCGAAGGAGTTTCGGCTGCAAAAGTTATATCAAGTTGTTGTCTGGCGGGTGACCAAAGCTCTCGGCAATCTAATTTCCATTTGCCCAGCTTCACCCGCTATCCTCGACCAAGTGCTCGTACTTTGTTGGCTTTTTCATTAGTTTTTCATTCCATGGCAGCCACACCTGGAGCTGACTAAAAAGTTCATTCCAAGCGAAATTAAGTGCCATTTTTATTCGATTTTGTTTCCACCAGTTTTTGGGCTGCAGTATGCAGAAGTGCACTCGGTAGTTACATTGAGTTTTAGAGAGTTCTCCACCAAGTTCTTCTGGTCGGAAGTTTCTCTTTTTATTGATTTTAATGAAAATGCAATTAAAAATTTAGCAGAGCTCCGGGCGTAAGTGCATTAACATAAACTGAAAAATGATTTATGCCGTGTTTGACATTTTAATTATGCTTGCCGACGCGGCAACAAACAAACAATCATGTAGATATATTCATGTATCCTGCGAGTGAGTGATTTGCATTGAGTCTTCCCCTTTTCCGGCCATTTGTTTTAATTTTTGTTGTTTGCAGTTCAATTTTTAATGTTCAATTAATTGCATTAAATTATGTGCGAAATTATACACTTAAAATGCAATAAGTTTCCGCCTACGTAAAGTCTCGCCATATAAAATGAATGTTGATTTTTATTATTTTAAAGTGAATAATGGACGTCAGTAATTGAGAATAAAGAAAAACAAAATGCGCAGCCAATTTACCTATATCCAAGTTCCAATTACCTGAATACCATCAAGTTTTTATTTTTTCTAAAATATAATATATAATATTTTAAATATTTTATTATATTTTACATTATATAATATATTTTTAAGTCTCATTATAATGATATTTAATATTTAATTTTCACTATATTTTTTTTAGTTCTTAATACTATCCATCCATTCCTTTAATTAGCCATCATCTTAGGGTCGCTTTATCTTTTATTTTCTGGTCAGCACATCAAAAAGCAATTAATTTGTATATTCTGGCTTTGTGTTGGTTGCTTTATTTGTAATTTTTTTGCGGTGGGCCAACAACAATTTTCCAATAGCATCCGGCACAGAGCATACGCATACAGAAGCAATTAGTCAGAAAATTTAACACAGTTCATTGGGCAAATTAGAACATGGACGAACCTAATGACATAATTTCGCCATCGACTGGATTAGATAATACTGGCATGTTCGTTCCTGCGCCCCGGTCCATCGCGTCAATTAATTGTTATAGGTCCTGCTCAGGACACATTACAATCTGTTATAAGCCCAGGAGCTAAAGATTAATGATTGGAAGTCCCTAATGAAGTTATTCTGGGGAATGTGAAGAAATTCCATCCCGCGTGCCCGATGAAGTGACGATGAAGATAATGACAAGTGGATGAAGTGCGGGGAATCTGCTCCTGGCACGGATATATCTGCCCCTGGTGAGTGCGAATCTCTTTTTATTTATGAGCGCTTAAATTGCTGCTCTTTTGCATATTTACCTTGCTATTTTATTACGTGACGGAAATGAACCGAAATATAAAATAAAATAAAAACAGAATCTGAGCTCAGGTTCTGAGGCGGCAAGCGTCCACATAAACAGCGCGAAAACATTGTCACAGCGTGAAGTCGAATGTTTTTTACATGCAAAAATATTTCATTTCCTTCAGCGGAAAAATGTTAAATAATAAAAAGAAAGCAACAACAGGCGGACAAAATAAGCGACAAAGTAAATTTCATGCAGAAAAATGAGGGTGTGAGGGCGAGGGCTCTGGCAAATAAAAAACTGCAATAAAAATCTGTTTAACATGAAGTGCGGCGAACGCACAAAAGTCTGCCGCAGCGACAATTGCAAAGGAGAAAATAGGGAGATCCTGGGAAATCATCTTGTTCTGTCTTGGGTTGCCTTTGCCATACACTTTACAACTTATGAGTACTAATAAAATTCTCTCGGCACACTCACTCGTCGACAATTCGCACAAAAAAGCGAGCAAAATGGCGCGAGTGCTTCAAGGTGTGCGCTTTGATAAAGGCAACCCTCCGGCGAGTCCTTTCTGGTTAAGCAGTTTCTCGAGCTCAGATCCGCATGGACAGCATAAAAGGCAAGGATTTCATTTTAAATTTAACAATATATTGTATCATTTGTTCCGGAGCAGGGTTGGGATTGGCCAAGAGTGGTTACATTCGGTGCCTTTTGCAATTTCTGTGATAATTTCGCAGAAGAATGGATGGGAAGTGTCTCGAGAAAAGAATAAAAATTTTGCAAAATCTCTGATGCAAAGTTTATTGAGTTTTATTCGGTATGCATTGGAGATTTTCTCTGTTGGTGACAAAAATATTTTCTGCATTTGTGGCATATGAAAGACAGGTATTTTCCAAAAAGCATTGGAAAAGGCAATTGTACGCTTGGTTTATTATTTTTTATAACATTATTAGATATCCTGGACAATTCTTTTACAGATTATATTGCGCCAACCTTGAATATTCATCTGAGCGTTATGCAACATTGATTTAATGAGAATATAATAAAAGAACTCTATTTATTTAAGTTGTTACCAATTGTTTATATTTGAAGCCGTGGCAACGCTGATCAGCGCTTCTTCATTTTTTACATCCTTGAACTCTATGAATTTATGTACATATTGGCGTTGCGTTGCATATACATATGTACGTTTTGAGCATGAGTAATTCTTAAACCGTCAATCTAATACAAAGGGTTACATGTCAAAAAATATGTTCAATAAGATAAATCATTACAAAGTGAGACTCAACCTTTTTAAAACCATGTCGGGCAAGATATCTGCCTGGGTTATTCTCCTTCTGCTAGTTGTTTTTTATCCGGACTCCAACTTGGCCATTTGGTTTCCGTGGTACTTTCACAGATATGGATTACAGCCGCACTCCATGCGCCACGGAATGAATGGCGCTACTTGTCCACCTGGTTATGCGCCAAAGGCTAATGCCGTTCGTCAAGTCGACGCCTCTTCTGGCTGTGGCGCAGGATCACAATCAAAATCAGGAACAGGATCAGACGACAATTCTGAAACTCCGAAAGAAACTCCGCCAAAACTGTGCGACGATAACCCAATACTGATGCAGCTGGCCAGACTGTATGTGGTGAGTCCGGAGAGGATTGTCCTGCTGTTGTCACAGACGTCGCTTCCGGACTCTTGCGCGGAAATAAACGATGTGCTGGAAAACATTAGGAAATCGATGCGCCGCTGCGTCCTTGCGCCGGACAACATATACGGAAATCTGGCCAACGGACTTAATTACTTCCGAAAGGAAGTCTGCGAAGGCGGAGAGGGCAGCAACCGGAAGCGGAGCACCGGGCTACACGAGGCGCACAGCTGTCTTAAGGAGCTCCGCACGGACATGATCGAGTGTGAGGCTCCGGCGGATTGGTACGAACGCCGGAACAAGACCAAGGTATGCCAGATCTTCAACGATGTCCTCGACTGCTACTACACCAGGGCGGCCCTGCTCTGCGGCATCGATTCCGCCAAGGAGCTGAGGTCCTTTGCCGGCGACTGCATGGGCAGATCCATGATCCATAAATGCGATGTGTCTACTCGACTTCCTAGAGTGGATAACGCTATGCCCTCGTCCAATGGAAATGAAAATACCATGAAGCCTTTTTTGGATTCTCTACGTGCTAGGGTATTTATTTTTGCATGCTTTGTGATTTATTTTTTAAATAATTGAATACATATTTGCGTTATAAAAGAAGTGTATTTTTCAAATGCGTTGAGCTCTTGTCTTAAGAAGGAACCATGAAAAGTCCTTTGAACCAAGATTCTGCTAGATGAAAGAGTATTAACGTAATCAAATAACTTGCACACATAAATCCGAAGGTGCTACCAACCAACCATCATTTATCTTCCAGTGGGCCTGAAATGCCAACGTAAGTGTTTGGCTATTTTCAACTAAATTTCAATAAATACCCAAGGGACTTAAGCTGTCGACAAAATAAGCCAATTTACTAACATAAACGTGCTGCGTGTGAGTGTGTGTGTGTGATTTGGTGTGGGTGTAGCTGTGAGAGGCAGTGTGTGTGAGAGGTTACCGCAAATACACAAACAAAGTCCTCAGGAAGCGTCGGCCGCCAAACCGATGTCGACATCGCCTCTTGCTTAGAGCCAAACTCATCAATTATGTTGACGCGGCTGGAAAATGGCTGCGAGGGCTTTTGGCCTGGTTTTGTTGGTAATAGGGATGAGTGGCGAGGAGAGCGCGGGAAAAGCGGTCGGCCCATGTGGCCTTTGTTAATGACACCTTTACTAGTCGCCGGCATCGCTGTTTGGCAGCGGTACTATTGCGGTGAGCTCTGCTCGTGTCCCTATGCACTTGCAGACTTTTTTGAATCGAAGCCCCGCCGGAGGAAGTCTTCTCTACAAAATGACCATCTGTCATTTACTCAAGGGCCCCAAAGGCATCCAGTTTCGGATCGACTGTATTTGAGATGACAATAATAATTGGCAGACTACTAATGTTCATTTTGGTCTAAATTACAACCATTCTATAGGTTGTATATGAATTTTCCTTATAAATAAGATCTTTTGCGTAAAAAAATCTGTTGAAATCTTTTAACATCCACAAATTCCACAAATCGTCTCATCCCATTAAATGTCTCCCCTATTAAATTTAAATAATTAAATATTATTATTGAACGTAGCGATCTTGTTTGGGAAACACGCCGTCTTTTGTCCTATCCGGGCTAATAATTGAATAATCGTGTTTCAATTCTCGCAATAATTTCAATTGTTCCGCAAATTGCCGTCCATAAAACGAAGGTGGCAAAAAGTTATGGCTGCCAATACTAGAAATTTAATGCGATAATTAAGCACAGCCCTGAATTGTGGGTGGTAGGGGGGAGTAATCTCGAAAAGCCCGCCTACTGGGCGGGCAGGTTAGGTGGCCAAAAGGGGCGTGATGATTGGGCGTGGAACGCATCCCCTACCACCCACGCAGGAATCGAGTGTGGCGCCCGTTTTGTGTCGCCATGGCTGACGTTGTCTACTCCATTAAAATGAAGTTGTGCTTTTGTCCGTTGTTGTTGGTGCTCTTTTTGCAGCTTGGCGCCAACGAGACGACGAAAACAAAAAGCAGATTGTTCACAAACAAAACACGGGCCACATTTCAATGGGGTTTTACCTGTAAATACAGCCACCCGTCCAGAGATACAAAACAACAGGACGGTTTGTCCGCCCGACAATCACCACGTAGCTGTTCTCCAGCAGATAAAGTAAATTTTTTCTCCGAGTTCCACATTTTCCCCAGTATTATACTGTACACTATCCAAATGTGTTTTAAACTAAGGTAAAGGAAAATAGAAAGAGTTATATTGTGATGAATTGCGTCTTTACTAATAATTGAAAGCTAGTCAACTTAAATTTTCTTTTATTTTATATTTACCAAATTTCAAAGACCAAATGTAAGCAAGTTTATATTTAACACAAAATTTTTTGAAGAGAAACTGTATATCGGATACTTGCTTAGCCTTTACTGCCTTTTTTCTGGTTTGCTTTTCTTTGGCTAAATAAAAATAAGTGCTGTGGAACAGAGAGCTCTCACTCTATGTTTCTAAGGCTGCTGCCTTCTATTGGCAATAAACATGGGAGTTGAATGGGAAGGCTAACCGGACCGGACTCTAAAACTTTGGTCGCTCACTGGGATGAATGTCCTTTGGTTGTGACTCAGTTCATGATTTCGGACACCGTTTCTATTTTAAAATAATCGAAATTTAACTACAACGTATTATACAAATTTTATTTAATCTCAGTTATATTAACATTTCTTTAAAGCTGAATTTCCTTTTAAAATTAGAAACAAAAAAATGAAAAGGGTTTAAATAAGTTCCAACCGTAATTCTACCCATTAAATTTATAAAAAAAGGAATTTGAAACACTTTTTAAAGGATTTGCAACGAATATTTAAATGTTACCAAATATGCTCCATTTGTGTTTTTTTTAGAGTGGCACCTCAATTTTTTGCGCCCAAAGCAAACTGAATTGTTATGGAACACTTTATCAATAATTCAGCAAATATTTTGCTGATATAACTCATTTCGACTCCATTCAAACCGAACTCAATCACGCCCTCAGCTTCACACCTCGCAATTTCATCAGCATCAATTCAACCGCGTGGATCCGAAGCCACCCATTGCGACAGGCAGACCACATTTGTTTATGCTATTCGGGCCATTCAAATGCTCCGGCACGTATCGAAAGCCACAACCAAAATAAAAAAAAGTAAATAAATAAATAAAATAAAATCAGACAAAGACAAATTCCCAAAAAAACGAACAGAGAAGTGAGAATATTTAATAAGTTGACAAAACATATTTCACACGCACAAATGCGCCGGCTTTCGGTTGGATTCCCTTTTGTTGGCCCCGACTTACAAGCAACTGCCTACATATGTCAAGCATCATTATTAACAGATTTTTGGGTGCGACACGCACGAAACCCGAAATTCCCATATCCTGAGTTCTCCATTTAGCCAGAGGGCAGGACAGCAGGGCAATGCCTGGTGGCAGGGCGTGTGAAAACGTTATTGACATCTATTTCAATATTTATAAATGCAAGCAGAAAAGGCTGTCAGATGGTGCGGCTGGCCATGGAAGAATTATTCGGTTTCATTGAATATGCTGAAATGAAGAGGAACTTCCTATCAAAATATAATACAAGCGATAGACCTTGAAAATCAATCAAAATCAAATCATTATCAGCACGGAACTCCAGGAATGTATGTAATTTGAGTGATTTTCTCCATTCCAACATTTAGAGGACTCCAATGGGTCCAGTAAGTCACATGAAATATGCATCATTTTACGTTTAGGGGGCAACTTCTTTTTGAAGGCCAACTCCTGACCAGGCTTTTCGAGTGACACTAATATGGAAAGCTTGGTTGGACGACTAATAAGCGTGTATTGATGTGCGTCTAACTGGACCTACAAGCGCATGTCCAACTAGGCGTCCAATGGCCAAGAGACCCGTAGAAATAGGGTCAAGTCTAGAAGTTGGCAATGCTTGTGTCCGAAAGCGCAACAAGCTAATTAAACCCACATCAAAATGAAACCATTGAACTGTTATAAGCCGGGCTAGACATCGCTTCTCCAAATTCCATAAAACTAAACATAACAAAACGTGCTCAGTCCCAAAGGTCCCTAATATATTCCTAGAATAAAATGGCCAGGCTATAGTGTCTCAGACTCCCAGCTTCTTCGAAATTTAAATCAGCGCAAGGCGAACCAAATACGAAAGACATGTCTTAGACATGCAAAAAATAAAAAATATTCAGTACGAGAGCGAGTTGGTGAAGGAGAAGCGTAGCAAAATTCTCAGACGCTATATCAGCCATATCATTGGCATATTTATGTGCAATGACCGAGGACTGCGGCTGACTTCAAGGTTGGGCGAGAGTTCAATGCATTGAATTTTTGGGTTGCGTATACGCCATGGTTTCCCACACACAGACAAGTCAATGTACAGACGCAATATTGGATTAATACATGCTTGGACCAATTTGTCTTATTTATTGATTAGCTCCTAGGTCTCAAGGAAAATTGAAATTCGAGCTAAATGGAATGAATTTGGGGTCTGCCCAAGGGACAACCTTGAAAATTGTATACACAAGTTATTTCCACCATCTTGTGATTGCACGCATTTAATTTGAAATGAAAATCACTGCCCGGACCACCAACTGAAGCAAGTCAATAAAAGTCAGGGCGAAACTTGTGGCATTTGTGCTTATTATTGAGCATTCAAGTTGCCTCAAGCATGAATTATGTGCGGCCAGCGAATCAAAATTGGCTCAAGTTCTTGGCTCGCTTTGTTTGCCATTGAAACTCAGCGAAATGAATGCAAATAAGCGTAAAGATTCGCTTAGTGACTTTGACCCCAAGTGCTTAGCATTGTTCAATGATAAGTTAATTGAACTTTTGTTTAGTTCCGTGCGGATCGAGGAACACAAAAATGTTAGGTCTTTGAAATGGTCGCTTGTATTTCAAAGAAAACACCATAATATATAAAATAAAGTAAGTTGCTCCGTTGAAATGCTAAGCTACATGTACTCGAAGTGGTACTCATGGCAACTCAAGTTGTTACCATAACCGAATAAGTCACAGTTCATGGCCAATCGAGCCATTCCCGTAAATAAGTTTTCCCATTTGGCTTGACCTATTTCTGATTTGACTTTTTGTTTTAAACACTTCCAAAAGGTTTAACATTTTAGGTTAGGTTTTGAAGCGCTTATGCCAAGGTCTTGACCAATGTTTCTCGACCCTAGTAATCAAATATTGAAAAGCGTTAAGTCTTTTGCCTGCGTTCATTAAAACGCAGATGCCCGACGAAACCTCAAAGACTAACTCAAGTCGCCTTGAGTCGAGTCTGTTAAACACTTTCGACTGAAGTCTTGGCACTTCTTGAGCCGCAGACCCGGCTCGCTCTTTTCCCTAATGACGTGCAATTTAAGAGATTTTAAATAGTGGCACACAAAAGTATGCCAACAGGATGCGGCATGTCAATGTCATTATGCAAGAAGTGGCAGAGTGACGGCGCGACGCCATTGCGGTGGCGGCAACCATTTTTGCAACTGCGATTTCACCCGGCTTGAATATTTCATACGTCGTAAATACACCGACAAACACCAACCGAACATTACGTAGGAAAATGAACACATATTGTATGAATGTGAATATGTATGAACTCGGTACACATAACAATAAATGCATTTTTAACACAAAATATATATGTATATGTTTATATGATGTATGAACAAGCCTTTGCCTGGCTGCGCTTTTTAAGAACTGGTCGAGGTAGAGCAGGTTTGTAAACCATTTTTATGCTCCAATTTACAATCAAGCCACGCACCAAATATTCATTGCCACCTGGAGCATGTGTGAAAAAATAAAGTCAGCCAAAGGCAAACGTCGAACGACTATAAGAAATTCAACTGGTCAATGCCAAAGCACATTTTCCTTCGATTTTTTGAGTTGAAGCCACAATTCACAAGATAGTTCTTACTTGTATCGCTATATAATATTGATTTTGGTGGCTTACACTATTTGTTTGCGCATCTGAATGAACATAATTCTGAAACTATTTATTAATTGTAGAGCCGACAAAAAGACTTTGTAAAGAATAGGCAAGTAGAAATTATGAAGTAGTTATGTTCAATTACTAATGAAATTTTCATCAAACATCGCTGGTTTAAAAGGCCCGAAAACTCGTTTTACAAAAAAATCGAAAATAGGAGAATCTGAAAATGTTTCTGCGATAATATTACTTGGGGGCAGAAAGGAGGGAGCTTCGGGAGGAAGCAAAAATAATTACATGGCACGCAACAGACAATGCAAGGTGAAAATTGCATTTGCCAGAGGATGGAGGAAAGCTGCCGAGCGAGCGGAGCAAGTAGGGAGCTGGAAAGCAGTACTCACATTACATGCTCCTTAAGTATCTTAAGACTCATACGTGCCACGCGCTGAGGCTAAGGATATTTACGAAAACTTGTGTATCTTTGCAACGAGGAGCAGTTGCGGGACGTTGGATGGTAAAGGGGTGTCGAGAAAATACATTTAACAAAAACTTGAACGAAATTGTAATGTAAAGAAAAGGAAATTATACAACTTGTTGTTCCCGGATACTGGAACTGAGCAAGTCAAGAAGTTCTCTGTGCCATTGAGCTCCCGTTCCCCGTTGCACTCGTAACATAGAAGTGACTTCCTTCCTTACCCACTTCTTATGCTTTTTCAGCTTCTTTGGTTTTATTTTATTTTCTGTTTTTTGGAGAAAGTGAAGTCTTGGCACCTTTATTTAAGACACTCCCCCAAGGAGCTTTTTCAGCAGCAAGCTGAAGATTTAAAAGCGGGCGATGGCGCGGTCGGGTATATTCGGGAACGACATATGTTATGTCTTCTCCGCCCCCGCGGTGTTTTCCGAAGTCTGCCTGCATAAAGTCATTAAGTGGGGGAAAGTGGAATGAAAATAAATTTACGCTTGGTAAATAAATCTTTTTGATGCTCCCCACTTGGTCGCCTTTTTTGTCTTTTCCCGAACTACTCGAAAATCCTTTAATTAAATTTGTATGAAATTCTCAAGTTGAAGACGTGCAGGAAGGAGAAACAAGATAATGGCATAATGAAAGGGAATCTGGGTTAATTAATAAATAAATTGATTTTCTCATATAGTCTTTTTGTAAGTAATTGAAGCAGGGAACCATAATTAATGGCAAATTGGCGATTATGTACACTTTGAAAAATGCGGCAGAATCTTAAAATCAACTGATAAGGTTCTTTTCATATATCCTCCAGACCATGTTTAATCCCATTTTTTTTCGGAAAGGGAAACATTGGCCTATAAAAGAGTAGTAAATTCACTTATTTCAATTTCATCACTGGTTTCTGGCATGCCCCATTCAAGTTTATCATTCTCCACTCTGCCACACATTTGAGCGTGCTTCATCTTTTATGTGGCAGAACATGCACAGAACTTCGCCAGTTTGCTCAGTGGCTCACTTAACCCATTTCAGCAAATGCGTAAACATTTCACGTAATCGCTCAACACCTAATCAGCATTCAGCTTCAACCCTTCTGTTGCTGCTACTGCTGCTGCTCTTGGCATTGTGATGCAACAAAGTTTTCAAAGGGGCATACCACGCCCCCGCTTCTTGCCAATTTCTTGCCTTTCTCCAGCGGCAGCCAAAGCCACAAAAGTTGATGCAATGAAGAAAAAGAGGCGAAATGAGCAGACCAGCGTTTATCGCATTTTCTTGTTGCTCCCATATACTGTTGTTGAAGTTCCTGGTAAGCATATAAGCATAAAGGATATACGTTGTAAATTTTCATTTTTATGAAGTTACACAAAGTACCGAAATGTGGTTACATTTTGGATTAAACTAAGGTAAGTAGGTATGCAAAATACGGAAAGTATGTGCTCGTTGCGTGGTCATATTTTGTAAATCTAGCTGGGAAGTTAAAAATTTTAGAAGTCTCCATCGACTCCTCTATTAGTAAAATACCATCTGCGAGCATAAATTCAAGGTACATTCTACAAGCAACACTTCCATTTTCTTAGTAAAAACTTATTTTGATGTATCATACCCCCAATCAGGCTCATCTGTTACTCCAGTGGAAGGCCTCTTCTCAACTCTCGACTTCTTGTCTGAAAAACATAAAAGGGAAACTTTCTCGCCATTCCTTTGGTTTTTAGCCCCAGTCGAAGAAACGAGAGGGATGTCCTATGGTTGATTTATTTTACATGTCACGACATAAGCGCACTTCCAAGTGCCAATCGAGGGTCCCTGCTGTAAGGATGGCTGAGCGGAATGGGGATTGTCTGCAAATGTGACACGTTTGTGTGTTTTCGTGCGTGTAATAAATTTTTTATATGCAGTGCGGACGAACAAAAATAATGCTAAATTCTTAATCGACACCTGTCAATAAGGCAGCCCCTGGCCCCGTTTTCGTTTCTTCCATTGAATTGATGTGAATGTGAGTGTCTCCTGTCAGCGCCGTAGAGACTTCCGGCTCTTTTTTAATATGCCTCCCATGTGCTTAATACATAATGCTTTGCATATTTGCGGGCGCGGCACTCCGAAAAGTGGAAGGAGATTGCGGGTTTGCTCTGATTAATATTTGCAAGTATTGACAGCTGGGATTTTCCGTCGAGAGGTCTCAAAACTGAGTTAATAAAACATCGAGTGACATGTTTTAAGATGGGAGCGTGCGTGAAATTCTAAAAAAATGAAAATCCTTCGCCGTCCGTGCCCTTTCATACAGATATGCCATTGTGCTAAGCTTAGCTCTCAAATTGCTGTTCGTATTTTTTATTAAATATTCTGCATTGTGTGCAACTTTTATACAGAGCGAGCATAAGCAAACATAACTCATACACCATGTACGCCTGCTCCGCAACCGCAGGCCGTGGTTTTCCACTGAGCGCAGGCAGGCAGGGAATCAGAGTCCAGAGCTGACCTCAACGCTCCACCTGAAGCGAAGTAAGTAAGCTCCAATATCTGCGGCCCAACAAACATGGTCTAATGACAGAGATTTATGCTGTAATTGCATTTAGGGGGTCAAAGGGAAGAATGGAATTCTTGATTAAAATTTATTCGAAATTTATGGTACCCTAACCAAGCTATTCAAAATTCGTAGAAAGACTAAAGAGAACAGCTAAGTAATACATGGAAATTTGGTTTTATCTAGTTTCCATTATATTCATTTTTATAAAATGTAAAATGCTAATTTTTCTCTATACCTTTATTTGCTTTAGGGTATCCGCTTTAAAAGAAATGCGGCATAAATAAGCTCTGAAACCAATTATAAGTTTTGTTCTGCAGTTCGCAATTGCACATTGCTCCTTGCTCATTGCACGGTGACATCGAGCAAACTGGCGGGGCAGCACAAAGTTTAATGAAATTGAAAATAAATGAGGAAACATTTTACACGGCTCCGATTCAGAATTTTAATTGCAAAGTGGTGGGGATAAACGTTCGCTTAAACTGCGGAGTGGAGCACAAAGCAAGTGCAAGTTTAGCCCCCATCAGCAGTGAATCAAATTCACTGGACAGTGGTTTGAAATTAGTTTTTCCGGAAAATCGTAAAGGGAATAATAAATTTATAAAATATTTAATAAGAAGCATAGAGCCAATATCATTGAAGACCTTTCCTCTTTGGATTTGAATTGATGGAAGGCATATTATGAAATTATCTCGTAAAGATGGAGTTAATTTAAAATGTCTAACTCCAAAATGTGACAAAGACCAGAAATAAGCCTTTTTAGGTAATTTGGCTTATCGCTTCAGGGACACTGTCTCGCATCGACATCATCCAAAACAAATGGCCAAATTAGCATAGTCCTGCTTCCAGGACACTTTTCCGGCTCCTCACACGTGCGCACTTCACTTGGACTTCATTGCACTTAGGGGAGGAAAGAGTGGAGCACACTTGTGCATTTTATGGGTCAAGTGTTTATTACGCCCACGGGCGTGGCACACACTACAAGCCCAGAATACTGAGTCCTGAGCACTGCGGACGTAGCTCAAAGGCGATGCAAAATTGTAACACATTGTTCCAAGAGCTGACGGCTTGAGGAGTGTTTTTGTTTACTTATGTAATTGTGACGTTTCCGTTTCCAGGCTTCACAGACTGAAGTGGAGGAAAACTTTTGTCCGAACTGAAGGCGGCTTTAATTGAAACCTAATTGCGCGAATATGTTACCCTTTTAATTGGCAGATGTCACAGATGCCCTCCGACACAGGAAAACAAGCAAATCAACAGCATGTCATTCAGTCCGACGAAGTATTTATTCAATATTTCGGCAAGTGACTAATTAGGTGAAGCCAATTGAAAGGTATGTGCTGAGTATCTATTTTTCGGGCTGGTAATTGCCTGTAATTGCATTTTGATCAATATGTTGAAGAAGTAGCTGCTTTTTGCCTGACAAAGAACCATATTTGGAAATAGGTTAATGTCCATCTCGGCCTTTCCGAGTAATTGAAAACATAGCTTGGTAGTCAGTAGTAATAAATACTCAATTAAAAGCAGGCTATGCAGTAAAGAACATTAAAAATTTTCTGCAGTTTGTGGCAATTTACATTTACGTTTCGAGCAAAAGAGAGCCTACCATTATCGAGTAAAAAGTCCTTTATAGTAATATTTTATTTCATTACGGATTAACACACATTTAAAATTACATATATGTATGAATTTTAAAAGCCCAACAGTTGCTGTTTTGCCAAGCGACGGTGACATAATTTAAGCTACCAACGCAATTTACCAATTAATTAGCGGAGTGATTAACGTTCTGAGCCCGAAGCTTTAGGTTATAGAAGCGTGCAAATCAATTTTTAACGCCTTTTTGCTCTTTTCATAAGCAAATTGAAATCAAACTGTGCAGAAAGGAGTAAAATAGAGGCAACTGGGGGGCAAATCCGTACAAAACACAGGGTATGAGTAACTTTCAAGTTAAAACAACCATGAAATAACAGGAGTCTGTGCATCCTTTTGGATGCCAAGCCAGTAGATGAATAGGAAATTTGGAGGATATTAAAGGCAGGTCAAGCTTCATTTTAATTTATTTTTTCTAAAAAATTTAGGAAATTATTAATTCACAGGTTTTGTCCAAATCCATATTTTAAAAATATACCAATTTGCTGAATCCTAATCTGACAGCCAACAAAATGAATATTTTCATTAAAGCTGATACAGAAATCAGCTCCATAACCTTATGTTTATGTTTGGCATTACCAACCAACAACTTTTTCCCAGAAACCAGACAAGTATGGCCAAGAAGCTGGGTCCCAAGCCAAATCGTCTAATTAACTGGCAAACACCAGGCCGAATAGGAAACTTGATTCACTCTCCCTCGGGCCAATCTGACCTTATAGTATCATGCGTTCCTACCCTCGGCCCATTTGCCCGGACTGTGCCCATTCGGAAAACTAATGACAATAATTTGGCAAACTCTCATCACCAGTTTGCCAGTTTTTGGAGAACAATAAAATAAATATACTTGGGTATATTTGGCCACTTACATGTCGTTAAAGTAACTTTTGAGGCTGTCGTTGTCTTAATGGGGATTACAAGGGAAACTTTATCGGGAGACAGAAGTAGGATGTCAGGTCGCATATACATATATGAAGATGGATACGTGTGGCACATTATGCACGGAAATCAACTCTTTCCGGTGGCTTTAAATGACAGCGGAGTGGAAATTCGGTACAATATTTGTCACGTTTGCTTTAGGCAAATAAATAGTTTGCACTGGCTGCAATTCCCCGCGTATACGTGATGTTATTTCTTTTCACAATGCCGGCATCAATATTGGCCATCAACGGCAGTGGCAACTGTGCCGTCATTGAGAGCTTTATTGTTCCACAAATCGAATTCATTTGTATTATATGCGCTTCGATAATTTTTGTTTTTGTGCTTAATATATGCAAAAATAAAACTATCGTTTTCAACAAAAAAAAATTTTGTTACCAATTGTCGGTTTTGAGTCGAAGCTAATAATACTGTAATGATGGATTGAAACATGAAGAAATATAAATATGTCTCATATAATTTTATTCAAAATATAGATAAAATGTGTAATTGTAGAAATTATCTTAAAAGAATAAGATTATATTAATTTTTTTGCTTTATAAATCGAATCACTATACTCTTAATTTCAAGGTTATTTTAAAGGGGATTCAGTTTATCTCTTTACACGAAAAATAGGTTTAAAGGTTATCACCATCATAATATTCAGATATACCAATACATTTACGCATTTTATTAAATTAGCATACAAGGGTGTGGAATTAATATCAATAAACATTATTCAATAATTTTTCATAATATTTTTGATGAAAACGGATTATACTTAAAAAAAAAGTATAATCCACGTGACCCAATTATTTTTAACATTAAACGGGCTATATTGATAAACAACCATTAGTCTTGTTATTTAATCCTCAACAAAGTAAATATTATTTTCTTCTGATTTATTTCCTCAAAAAACAGCCTATTAACTCCAGGGCAAAGGAGGGAAAATACTCCAAAAATATTTTCGTCAAAAGCTAACATCCCATAAAGTACCATTGTGTCAAAACCGAGCCAAGAAAACCCCAAGATGAGTTCAAGTTTTGCCACTAAAACGAGGGGCAAGCATAAAGAAGAAGGGAGATATTTCTCAACCTTTTAGACATTTTAGAGCATAGAATTATCTGAGGGTCGACCATTGGCAACCGCAGGTTCTTTGTTCCTTCACAGCGTCCCTCTCAACTGGACGCTGTCATTATGCCGGCCAAATATTATTTTTTTTTTCCATGAATAGAATATTGAATTACACCTAATGGCCAACTTTTTTATAATGTGGGCTAACAAGAACACACAAAACAACTTTTTTGGATGGGGATAGCTTAAATAATAGCTTAAACCTCTCATAATTTCGAAGGGGAACAAAATTTAAGGAAATTGATACGAATCGTTTAAGGCATTCCTCTGGAAAATCGGATAAATATTGGCAAAGAAACAGCTATCGCTGGGGGGATGCTATTGAGGCTCCCATGCATTTTTTCATAATTTCGAAGGGAATCCTCCAGAAATTAATTTTAATAACCCTACAAAAAAATTAATTCTTAGATTTCGATGCAGATTAAAAGGAAATCAATATAAAAATCATTTACGGTAAATATCTCGAGAATCGTATGATTATTGGAAAAGATATAGCCATCGCTGGGGGCCATATTGAGCCTCCCATGACTACTACAAATCTTCTATTAGTATAAGGATTTGTATTAGGCAAGCTAAGGAAAAGCTATAGGAAAAACTGTTAGGTTGTTCAAAAAGTCTACACAGTTTTGAAGGGAACTAAAAAATCGATTACGAAATCAGCCAGTCCTGTGAGAGTCTGTGAAAGAGTAGAAGCTCGTTGAGTGGATCCTTGCCTTTTGTTTGATGGCATAATAAATATTTCGCTCGCCTTCAGTAAATAGTGCCAACAATGGAGACCTTTACTGTCAACTCTAATCCGAATCGCAAACCTTAAGTAAAACCAAATGTCCAAGGCGTCTACACAAGCGGAAGTCCTCGCTGTTTGCATAGGCCCAAGGACCAAGGCACTTTGCAAAGGTGGTCAAAGGATGGGCCAGTCTTTTGTCAAAGCGGACTGAAAGACAACTGCCTTGAAATCGCTTTTTATATGCCACTGAATCGATGCTCTTGTGGCTTGTTTGCCCATTTGACCGTTTTCCTCCAGATCTCCCGGTAGAGGAAAAACCGTTTCGATAGTATGACTGCTCGAGACGATTGGAGGTCCTTAAAAATGAAAGCGTCTGGGAATAAATCCAACCACCTAATGGCAATCAATTAGCAAAGATTGAGCTTGTCCACTGCTTATAAAGGGATAACTCCTTTTTTTTCCGATTTTCCCTTCATTTTGAAGTGTTTACATTGAAAAGGCGTTTATGCTACTTCCTTTTTCCCTCCTCCCAGCGTAAATACGACGAACAAAGAAGGACACTAGGTGCTAAAGCTAAATAACAAACTTGTTTTGGTTTATCCGTGCTTTCCTCGGGTGTTCCCTACTTTTTTTTTAAATTTCCCCCCAAACAAAGCACAAAGATTCAATGACAATGGCCAGGAAGGAAAAGGCTACGCACACGGATGTTGCCTTTCATTGAGGTTTTCGGCTTTTCTCTTCTTTATTTACTTTTCCATTTTTTTGTGTCTCGTTGAAAAGTAAATGAAGCCGTGTTTGTCGGGGGTCTTAGGTCGTAATAAAGATAAATGATAAGAAAGTGATAAGACATTTTTTAAATAACCCACAAAAAGGACGAAGGCTGGAGCGCCAGTGAAATGAATAAAGCGAACAGTGAGACACACTTAAAGTTTTTTTAATTAAAAAAATAAGGTTATATATTTAAATAATAATATATTTTATATTATAAATTTAAAACAAATTTGTAAACCAAATGCTTGGATATTATTTTAATTAATCAATAAAATGATATAGAAATCATTTTTCAATCGTTTGGTAAACAAATGATTGTCCTCTGGAATTTTTGGGGTTCTTTCCAAATGACTTTTTAACAATATACTTGGCTTATATCTTTCCTGAGCCTCGGAAAGCGGCTTAAAGCAAACCGAATTCGATTGTAAAAGCGCAATCATGAATGGCATATACAAAATTGCCACGACCACGCCGGAAAAAAATCCGATGTAAACAATAAAATGGTTGAAACGAAATAAACGACATAAGCTTTAGTAGGTAGAGAAAAACATAAAAATGTCTTAATAACGCAAATATTTTAAACTTAACTGCCAGGGGCAATTAAACAGGACGGAGTTGAAATTAAGTCGAGGAAGTTGAAGCGGACTAAGCCAATATCCGGGACATGGAGCAATGCCTCACCAAATATTTGGCAAATAAATATCAAAGACACTTCCACCCTCCCGTCGACTTGTATAAATCAATTGATTGTCGTCGCCGTTACGATTTAACTTTCCCAAGTCGATGCGTAAGCCAACAGCATGGTGGAATGATGGGAAAGGAGGGGTGGCTTTCACCCTAGTTTTCTTGGCACGCGTTGAAAATACTTTGCCGAGAACTATGGCCAACATTCGATCTCGTCTTGCTTGCAATTTTCTCCTTGGGGGTGCGTACCATGCGGGGCGGTCAGGACATCGCCTAGTGGATGGGGATGGTCTTAAAAGCCTAATGTATTAATTCCACTGCTCCGGGATGGAGGTTAAGGATTTCAGATTCTCATAAAATTGCAAATTTCTGCTCTGTGATGCTTTGAGCAAAGAAAGTTTGCCAAAGTCGTTGGACAAATGTCAAAATTTGTGGCTATTGATTTCACTTCCTTTGGCTTAAATCGAGGGGTTGGAATCCATTGATTAATGGGAAGGGATAGCACAAAATAGGGAAACGACGTCTGTCTTCGTTTGAAGACATTTATAGACAAATTGGAATGAAGGGGATGTACATATATAAACATTGTGTGCGGGTGCATAAAATGCATTTTAATTTGTCCTATTTTTAGAGGGGTGTTTTGAGGTGGAGGCATTTTTTTTCAGGGGGACTGCTGATAATGGTTTGGTGAACATTAAGAATTTTAAAATGGAAATGCACAAATAGAAAATTTAGGACTATGAGTAATAGCAAATGACTGAGGGTTGGAATAATTTACTTGAAATAAACTTTTTTTAAATATACATTTTATATTCAAATTAATCATCAAGCGACTAAAACTGAAATATAAGCTTGGCTCCTTTTACATCTTTATGAATTTTTTCAGTTTTTAGCTTCAACTCCTTCAAATTTGACACACTTTTTTCGTTCGTGTTCACCACAATTCGTGATTGAGACGGTGTGCTTGCAAATCCTATTGGCGGCAATCAATTTAACATCAACTACCCGAGACCCACCCTATCAAATTCACTCGAATTTCTGAAAAAAACTGTCAACCGTCACACGGCTCTAATCCATTTGCGAGAACAAGTCCGATAAAAATCGCTGTATCTTACAGGAAAGGAAAAAACTTGTCCACCTATGCGGTGGAATATAAACACTGTATACGATTAAAAGACTTTGTGGGTTGTAGTTTGAAATATAAACGTATTGTTTCTGAAATTCAGAATTAATAGTGGGAGTTAAAGTGGCATTTAATATATAAATCAAAATTCAGAATAGCGAATTCAGAAGCTAGTTATCGAAACATTTGTACTGCTTTATTTGAGTCAATAGTATAGTCACGACTATAAGTAGATTTCGTCTTTTAGAGTCAAAAACTTCTCCATTTCCAATTCCTTTAAGCTCGCTGCATTTCCAAACATCCCAATATACCCCGTTCCCCAGCACCTGCAGCTATGTCACCAATGCGATTTACGACCATTATTCAATCAGTATGACTGTTTGTCATTTTGTGCGAACATTTTTTTCTCCATCTACTCCCCAGTCTTTGCCAGCAGGATCCTGGCAGGAGGTGCCGGCAGTGAGGGGTCTTTTTGGGAAGTCCTTTGGGTGCGGGATGTGCAGGGGGTCTGATGTGGAAGTCAAGTTGACGCCGTCTCGTCTGTTGCATTGTTGCGAAAGCATTTTCTCTTCGTTTCTGGTGCTGCTGGCCCTGTCTTGTCCTGTTGCTGTCCCTGTCCCGGGATTGTTGTCTCTCTCTGCTCACTGGCAGAATCCTGTCCGTGGACCCTGTCCTTGGCGATGTCCCCGTCTCTTACTGCTCCCGTAGTCAGTCAACGTTGACGCGCTTTTAATGCATTCTTATGTCATTTTTTGCACTGCACTGCACTCGAATGTCATTTCTTTTGTATAGCTGGCTGGAGCACCGCACCACTCGCTCGTACCCCTGCCGCCTCTAGCCCGCCGAAAACCCTCACCAACCTTTAACCACTCTTCGGCGTCGTTGTTGTTATTGTGCTTTTCGCTTTTCATTCATTTTATACTTTTGGAGCGGCGGGGCCGTCGCCAAACTTGAAATTGTGGGCGCATTTCATTTATGTTGACAAAAGGGTTTTCCCCTCCGATGGCCCTTTTTTGCTACCCAATTTGCCGACTCCTCTCTGGAGTGTATCCTTGTTTGCCAAGTTACTTGTTTTTTTCCGCCTTTTTTTCCTTGTGTCGCTTTCTGGCTTCATTTGGAGGAGTTGATGCCAGGCGCTTTTGTTGCCTGCCATTGTTGTTGCCTCGGGAAACATATGACAGGCTCTCTGTGTGTACATGGGTTTGGGCTGGGGGGGAAATTTGTGCAAGCATTCGGCATTAGGATATGTTCCATCTCTTTATCTGGGGGAAATGAAATGACAACAGCCGGTAGCTTAGTGCTCGGTACGTTAATTGGTTTTGATTGAGACGGCCAATGCCGGACGATTTCTCCGTGTTTCTAAAAACGATCGATGTGGAAATTGAAATCAAAATTTTATAATCGAAAATTTTATGTGCAGATATTTAAATTTTACCATCTTTATCATTTTCAGTTTGGGTGCAGTATCATATACGAATACTCTATCTAATCCTAGGTCAATACACTCCAGCAAATAACTGAAAAATTTGAAGCTTCATGGACCAATTCGCAGGTCAACGTGGTCTGAATAAATTGGGGTCAATAGGAGACAAGCTCCTTTCAAATTAATTCAAAAACTTTGTTGATTATTTGCGAATCACCTGAAGATGTCGAGTCGCAGGTGAATGGCAAAAGAAGCAACAAATGTTTTCCATGTTTCCAGGTAGCTGTGTTCCTGGTCTCTCCGGGGAAAACTTCGACTCAAAGTCTTGAAACGGTGGTGTGGGGTGGGATGTCATGTAGTTAACTAATCTTCTGCTGCGAACACACGCCTGGTTAGTCAAACAGAAAAGATAAAGAAAAATCTTAACTTGGTTTGATTTAGCTTGGCGGTGAAAATTTGTTGGTGGCTTGTTGTGCGCGTGCCATTTAAAATTGTGCAACCGTGCGTATGCGTAATGTTTTTCATATGAACTCCGGCCAAACACGGCCTCTCGGGTGACAGGCCAGCGAAATTGAAATTCAGCAAGCACACCCATCCAAAGAATCCAGCCGAACTGAATGGAGTTGACTTGACTCGAGTAGAGTTGACTTTTTGGCTGAGTGCACCAAATGATGATGTTTTAATTTTTTCGGTTAACCAAAAAAGTCAAATAAAACAAAAACCAACGTTCAGGCAAAATGTTCTTTACTCAACATCTTCTTCGTCCTGGGCGGAAAAAACTAATTTGTATGCCAGGGAGCAGAAGTCGTTAAGTCGTTTCAACCAGGCGAAGAACCAACCGTCTTGGCTTGTCTTTGAAGTTAAAATAAAAAAGTAAAAAAATAACAATAATAAAAGTCAAAAACTTAAAAAAAAAGCGTAGCCAAATTTTGTGTTAGAGCTCTTCTTCTTGTGGTTCTGGTTCTTGGAAAGTGCAAATTGAATTAGTTTTGCTCGACAAGAAAGCTAATTAAAATGCGGCACATCATTTACTAGAAAATGCATTTTAAATAACACTTGAAAACTAATGGGACTGTTTCCCATAAGAAAATGTCGCGGGAAATGTTTGCAAAAAAATTTGGTCTGCCAAAATAGGAGTCTCGAATTTTAATTAAAATGGTGTATGGTTAAGAAAAGAAAATGGGAATGTCGGAAAATTTTAGCTGGGAAAATATTTTTCTTGTTGAAATTACTGAAAAGTTGAAAAGTTGTCCCCAGCGATTTGGTTAGTAAGGACTATGAATGGGGTTTTTGAATAAAAGGTACAATTTGTAAAACGCAATTAGGCCTGTTGAATTTGGCAAATCCTTATAAGAAAGACGTCGAAAGTTATACTTGAAAAAAATAAAAATTGATTCAACAAAATCTAGTGAAATTTGTGCTTCAAGCCAATATGCAAATATCAATTTCAAAAATGAATATAATTTGCAGAGAAATTTCCTGATATCATATGCATTACCACAATTAGTTTATGAAGTAGGAAAGAAAAAGAATAAGTCCCAAAAGTACCTGCAAGGCAAAAAAATGTTAAACCCTCAAACGGCAGTCCAAATTTTATTATTGCTGAATTTTCCTTCTGTCTGCCATGGGTTGAAATCAAAGCTCATTTTGTTTGAATTCCACGCCCTGCCACTCGAAATGCTGCTGCTTTCCTTCAATCAGAATCAGAATTCCAATTCGAAGTCCTCAATTTGGCCACCCCCACGGTCCCCAATTCTTCGACCTCGACGGCAATACAAAATACTTTGCGTGTCCTTTGCAATCTTCCCATACATCAATTTTCATATTCATACGTACTCGCAGTATTGGAAACGTACTTTTCTCCTTGTTCGACAATCGGATTTCTTTGTCCGCCTCTTACGCACGATTTGGCTTGGGTATATATTGTTTCTTTGTCTTTGCAACCTAGAGTTCGACAAAATCAATGCAAAAAATATAAGCTAAGCACTTTGGCATAATTACATATATTGAATCCCAGACTTTCAGTAGAAAGGATTCATTCATTTAGCTAAATAATAATCAAATTTAATGCAAAGATTAATATTCATGGTGTATATGGCCTCTTGGCTTTATTTGTAGTCGGTTAGACTTAATCCTTTATTAGCCTTTGTGAATAAAACATTAATTATAATAGATCTATAAACTGAGATTTGCTCCTTTACGCAAAACATACATATGTATGAAAATATATTTATTTAAAATAAATTTTCACTGAATTTGACATTTTTTTTTGCAATTTCTATTAATTTATTTCATTGGGCAGCCACATTTGGAAATTATTGAAAATATTATTCCATCATTGACAGCTGCGGCATTGCATATCAAATTTGCATTTATCTATCGTTCAGCCGCTGGTTATAAACATATATTTGCCGAACGACAAACAATTGCCTGAATTTTGATTCCTGGAGGGGGTAAGCGCCACGGACCGGATAAAAACTGTGGGCGAATGGGAAGTCACTGTCAGTAGTTGATTTGGTTCGGGATCTCTAATTTAGATGTGTGGTAAATACCCGGTGCATTCAGCGTTTGTTTATTACACCTAAATGGATAATAAATACGAGGACCCAATTGTTGGTTCGTCGGAGAGGTCAATTGCTTTTCGGGGCTGAAAATTTCGTAAATAAAGGGATGTCCATTAGTGATAATGTTGGTCGGTAATCGCAAAGTTCATTATTTAATTATATGATTCAATTTTAATTGATTGAACGCGTAATTTTAAATGTTTGAGTTATACAATTTAAATCTCTATTAGTTTCAAACAGACTATTTGGGTAAATGTTTCAAAAAATAAATTATTTGTCGCCAACTTCCGAAACACAAACACATTTGTTTAGCCACATAATCTTCTGAAACAAAAACTTAACTAATTTCTTCATTTTTTTCTTTTTGGGTTTCGTTTTGTTTCTGGATGGCAAAGGAATTGAAAAGTGCGATAAGCGACTCTGACACACATTTATCTGCGGCACATGCAAATTTTCCCCTTCAACTTTGCACCCACACACCGAAAACTTTTGATTGCAGCTTCGAAAGGCAGAAGCGCCAAAAAGTATGCCACATAGATAAGCGAACCACACCGAAGCCCCAGCCATCTGAAATGGGTAGAATGCGACAGCAGTCGGAAGACGGGAGGCGCCGGCAAATGTCATTGTCATTGTTTGCGATACAATTGAAAAGTATAATTAATTAGACAGACGCAGTGCGGGGGAGCCGAGTATAGATTCAAACGCACACAGGCAGAAGCACAGAACAAAATATAAGGGGTCTTTACATTTCTAAATTAAGTTGGTACCATGAAAGCAATAGTCATATAGATAATACTTTAAGTCCTCATATTGCTTTTAAATTCCCTTACCGAATTCCTAGCCTTATTCCGAGTTATCCTTGTTTTTCTAAGTGTACATACTTCTATAAATGACACTTCACTAAAGCGGCTTAGGCCAGACATTGGAGTCAGAGCGAAAGAGTTAGGGGACTGAAGAGGCTATCCTATATGTTCTCCAATCTGCACAAATCCCGAACCGAAATGAACGACCCAAACGCATTGCAGTCACAGACACACATGGCAGGCGGGCGGAGGCAGCAAGGATTGTACGGGAAGCCTCTCAGCATTGTTGCCTGCAGTGTAATTAGCATATTAGACAGTGCAGTCGAGTTTCCTAGACCACCGATGCGGCACTAGGACCAAGGGAAAGGGACTTTTGGAGAGTTAGGGAGTGCCACCCGAAACGAAGGCGTCCAAGCTGCCCCAATTCAATGCAATTAACGTAAGGCGCAAAGAGCCGCTCCAGTTGATGGTAAGGGGCTGAAGGGATCCTGGGTATGGGGGCAATCTCAGCTCCATTTGGAGCTCAGGTCCATCTGTTGATATGACAATTCAGATTTCGCAAATTAGCCGGGTTGTGTGTGTGCTGGGAAGTGCAACTGGTTCACACATACCGGAGCCCCAATATTTGACAAGGACGAGAACTGGGGACAGGGGAGCAAAATAGAATTCTATGTGGTTTTAACTGACAAGAAAATATAATACATTATTTATTGACTCATAATAGCCATACAGTTTCGGGTTATGGGAACTTCTGAGACTAAAAGCTGAAAGGCCAATGGACCTTGAATTCAGCCTAATACCACAGACTACAAAATATACATATGTTGTAAACAGTAAACTCTCTGTTTCTTTGATGATCAACCTCCGAAAACAAAACAAAACATTTAGAAAAGCATTACTATACAATGTATAGTATACATATTTATTACGGATTCATTTCTGAAGATAAATCGTATTTCTTGTCTTACACCCACTACACCCCATCTGATCCACGCCACTGTCTCAGTATAATTCATTGCCCCGCCAATTATCTGGCCAAGATATACAGACCTTTGTCGCTTACACTCGGGAAGGGAAATGGGAATGAGAAGTGCAGGAGTTCCACTGTACTGTCCCACAGTCACGTTATCTTTTGAAATTGAATTGTAACCAGCTCCTGCTGGGCGGAAAATTGGGGCAGTCAGGACAGGACAGTACACGCTGGCCAACACCAAACAAATATAATGTTGGTCTTAAATTTATAGATATTTTCGGCTCGCAGGCCAGAGTTAAGAAAAACCTGCAACAACCGCACACAATCAGCCGAAAACAAAGCCAACTATAAACGCAAATGAAAACAGCATAGTCAAAGGATAACCAAAATAAGACAATAAAAAGCCACAACTATGTGCGACGCAGTCAGCGAGGGGATTGGCGAGGTGCGGCCGGACTGTAAACAATGTCCAGGCCAGGATAAAACTTACAGGATTGCAGTGCGCGACACTTGCAGCGAATGTCCCTTCCATGCGACACGTTTGTTTTCGCTCCAAAGTCCAAAGGGACACTTTTTGTTGGGATGGAGGGTATAGGAGGGGGGCAGTCCAGGCAAATGTTGCAAAAAGTATGCGTTTTATTTCTATTGGGGTCATCAAGTTGAACGCGTCTGGTTATTGTTCGGTTGTCTGGTCAAAGGTCGTCTCATCCCCCCAGCAATTCGCTAGATTGCGTTTTGTGTTTTAGCTCTTGTTTTGTTCCTATTCCCCGCCAGCCGATTATGATAGTCTTTTATAATGGCCGTTGTTGAAAGAGCAGCATAATTGATGGCTTTACAATAAAAACTAAAGTTTTCCTTTAGTACCTGGTATAAAAGTAGTCTTTTTGTGTATCTGAGGAAAAGCATTATAAAAGAAGTGATCCTTGGAAGTGTAGGCTCTCAATATCCTTAAATTTTTACAAAAAAATATATAACGAAGAATGTGAAATATTTATTTACTTAGAAACTAAAATCAGATTGCAGATACGTTGCCATGGGCAATGCTATTTTTCTTTTTTGTTTACTTAAAGCAAATATATATTGCACACTTAGTAATTTGATCCAATCAATATGCATCAGCATGTCGCAATATACAAACCCACTAACCGATTTTCTCACCTATAAACAATTAGTAATAAGCATAAAACTATATCCAACCTATTAACCCAGCACTAGTAGACGGCGCCAAAAGCAGAAGCAGCATATCAGCGGGAAGAATGACCGACTGACCGATGCAAGTAAAAACCAGCCAGCTAAGCCGAAATGCGCAAGCAGTACATGAACAAACAATCTGAGTCAGCAGACTCAGAGGTGGGTGACCCTGGCATTAACCTTAGTTTAGCACGTCCAGAACTTTGACCTTTCTTAGATTTAATGATGTATAATTTAGCATCTTATATAAGAGTTATTCTTCTGAAATAAAGACAGTTCCGAAATCAGAGTCAATCGTCTCGTTACTCAGTGTCTGAACCACGGCACTTAAAATCAACCTACTTCGAGTGATCCTGTGTAAAACGGTTCACAAGTAGGACTCTCTGAAAGCTATCTACTTCGCGTGGCTCCAGTGTAAACGGACCACCAGTAGAACTTTCATCATCGAATCTACTTCGAGTGGCTCCTGTGTAAACGGACCACAAGTAGAATCCGCGGCATACCAGTCTACTTCAAGTGTTGCTCCCGTGAAACGGACCACAAGTAGACCCCGCATTACCTAACCTACTTCGAGTGTTGCTCCCGTGAAACGGACCGCCAGTAGGACCGGCCGATAAGGAATCAGCCGAACCACCATACCACCGGTACTTGAGGAAAACCACCCCAGGACTTCAAGCACATCAACTCATGCCTGATCACAGCAAGCGTCTGGCCAACCCGAGCAGTCCCTTGCAGAATCCAGGTAAATTTAGTCAGGACTATTTACAACATTTTGACTACGACTCCGGGACCTACCGTTACTCCCGTGAGTTCAAGTTTGACGTAGTTGCCGCATAACGCTCTACGGACGAACATCTTCTTTATTTTTATGGTAATAAATCGAGATAATATCAATCAAAGGCTGGAATTCCACCCCTAATTATATTTATTAAGGACCCATACACATCTACAACAAATAGCCTAGGGCCACAACATAATCCCATTCCGAATCAAAAGCAAGGATCAACGATAAAACGCCTGCTCTAATTACACACAATGGGCAATAAATAAAATATTGACAAGTCAAGATGTTTTTGTGTCTGCTTAAGGTCACTCACCACCACTTCCACCCACCCAAAACAACAGTAACATCATCATCATCATCGGTAAGCTCCGCCCATTGAAAAAAATAACAAAATGCGACGGGAAGCTTGGCAAAAGGGAAACCAAAATCACTTGATTATGTGAAATATTTCGCCATCATTAATCTTCGAGGAGGAACTAAGTGTATATACTTATAATAAATGACCGCAACACATCTGTATTAATAACTAATAGATGACAGCATAATTATGATTTACAAGAGAGAAATAAA
Organism: Drosophila ananassae; assembly: GCF_017639315.1. Taxonomy (NCBI): domain Eukaryota; kingdom Metazoa; phylum Arthropoda; class Insecta; order Diptera; family Drosophilidae; genus Drosophila; species Drosophila ananassae. Next base: position 28,524,336 of record NC_057930.1, read on the forward strand.
TAAATTTTTATTAGACGGCAATGAAAGCGTGACGAAGAAAAGATTCGTGAAATCAATAGTGGGATATTCCATTGTTAAAGGCTTTCAATTGCAACTTCGCATTGTGGCAATGTTGTGCTACTCACTTTTAAAGCAAACTTTTCCTCAGCCAGAATAAATGCCTAAGTGGCCGCGAACAGCTCGTCAAAGGCAACTTGAAGCAACTCCTTTTCCCCTTTCCATTTGGCCATATTCAAGTGAACCTGTTGGCAGTTTAGAATGCGAAAAGTGCATTTCAGCAGGTTTCCTCGAAAAGCTTAATGGACATTTTATAGCACTCTCCCTTCCAACACACCCACACTCACACACTGCCAACGGTCCAGAAAGGCGAAAAAAAACTGGAGGGATGGGCCTGGAGTTGTAGTCTGGCTTGGCTGCCATACATCATTTTAGCATTTCAAATACGTAGGCACATAAAAATCTCTTAACACCAAGTCGACGGCAAAAATGAAGCAAACAAAACGCACCAAAGTGCGGGGAGGGCAAAAAATTGCAATTGTAATTCAACTTTAGTGTTTTCAAACTGTCGGAATGGAGCCTCGGGCGGCGGGTGGTGTTTTTAGAGGGACTTCGGGGCAATGCCGGCAATCTGACTGCTCTCAAAATGAAAAATTGAATTTGTTGCCTGTGTTCACCCCCATCCATCCAAAAACAAAACCAAAACCAAAAAAAAACATATAGAAAGCAAACGAAAAGGAAAAATGAAAGTCTAGCTCTTAAATTGAAACGCTCGTTACGCACACTTTGCACTGTTTATATGCGTGAGACTCTTCTTGATTTATGCAACAATTGCAGGGGGATGCGACCTCAACCCAGGATATGCATCCAAGGGGTGCCGCAGTGTTCGTAAACCTAATAGGAATGAATGCGCACCACAAGGAGTTGATGCGGCAAGTGCATATAATTGAATTTTATGAGGGGGAAATGCAGGTAAACACAAAAGGATGAAAATAGGATGCAATGTGGAGTTGCCTTGAAGAATGCAAATAATCCAATCGATGGCTATTTTATAATATTTTTATCCCAAAACTACAGAACTTATGCTAGTCCACTTTGAACATCTAACCTTCAAATGATAAAGCTTTCTTTTAATCAGAACTTCCATGTAAATCGACTTGAACTTTTCTCAATGATTTAATATAAAGTTAATTTCTTTTTATCATCGCCAGAAAGTTTGCCTGCAAATTAATCCACTTCTAGTGCCAGTAGTTTCCGTCCCTATGCTACTGTTTCCCCCGATGCCCCAAACTGCAAGTGATGCCTAGAGCATTGGCGAAACTATTAAAAATTATTCATTAAATACGGAACACAATAAGCTGAACAACAACAATAACGGGAAGTGCATTCAGAGGAACATGGAAATGAAAAACTTGCTGGGCTTTCCCATCTCATTCCTGTGAGTCTTCCTTCCTCCCCGCCGAACAATTGCGAGGTGCCGCCTTTTCATGGTTTTTATGCTCGCAAAAGTATGCAACGAAATTACAAATGTACGGTGCACTGTTGGTTGAGGTGAAAGGAGGCGGCGGATGGCGGGGACTAGCAGGGGGCGTGACAAGCCCTCACCTCGCAATGGCAAAATGGAAGGGAGTAGGACCAGCACTCGGGTTTGAAGCTAGGAAGCCACTGCCGCTGCCGTCGAGTAGTGAGCTGAAAAACGCCAAACTAACTAGACTTTCACTTTATTATTCATGAAAAGTGAAAAGCGTGCAGTGCAACAGCCACCAGAAGATGATGGAGCATTCCGCGGGGCGGGCCAGGGATCAGTGGTGGATTGCCGAAATGACTGGCAAGAAGTGATGTTATGTGGGGCGTGGCTGAAAATTAAATGAAATTATATGCAGGCAAAAACGACACCAAGGAGCCAAAAGAAATTACATTTAAATTAAATGGCGTTGCCTCTTTTCATTTGAACAGAACGCAGTTGCAGAGCACACAGCGCCGTACCTTTAATCAATTTTAATTAATTTTCCCCAAAAACTGGTGTGGTATAATTTTTATAAATAAGCAACACTAATCGTCACATTTCTCCCAAGCCCCGCGCCAGCCTTCCACCGTCCATGGTTGCACTAAAGGCCGGCAATTTGTTTCTATTAACAAAGCTGCGCCTACAAATTGCGCATCATTTATCAAGGCAACTGAAAGCCGTATTATGGAGTGGGTGTCCGGGCGTGATACCGATTTGGGTGTGTGTGCGCCGAGGTCTCAAATGGTCAGGGACGGAACACACCTGAGCAATTGGTAATGGCCTGGCATTTCCTATGCCGAACATCATGCAGATAAATTAGATTAACGAAACGAAAACGACTTTTGGTTTTCCCTGGCATCCATCAAGTGTCTAAATAGTTGTGCCTTTGAAGGCCCCAAATGGAAATAGAACATCTGAATTGTTCCACTATAATGTTTTTCCACCTCTTCATAAAACCCGCAAAAGTAGTATCAAGTCGTCGAAGAACACAAAAAGAGGAGATTCACATTATAGACACTCGCACACGTGTTTTTGCCGATGTAACCGGGCCATCAAATACAAAGGACAACACGTAGTCGCCGTCATCATCAGAGATGGCCAATTTGAAGTCATCACTCAACACGGACAAACAACATCCGGAAGCCCGAAGTTGGTGGTCGAGGTGGAACGGTGCCATCGAACTGATAACATGTTCTTACTTTTCAACCATAGAATTTTACACTTAAAACACTTTTCTAAAGGAATGTCTTCTCAAAACAATAGGAGACTCATTTATTATCCAACAAATTTTATTACATTTATATCTAAATATGTTTAATGAGCAAAACACACCTAAAAACACTTATTATCAGCACGCTATCAAAATTAACCTATTATCCCCCAAGAACCCTCCAAAAAGTGTCAAAATAAATTTAGTTCGTAGGAGAGTGTTCCGCATAAAATTGTCTTATGATTATATTAAAGCAAGTGAAATATGGCCCCAGGAAATTACGTGCTGGTTTAGGGTCACACATTATTTGAAGTGTAGGAGAGAACAACCCACCCATGTGTGGATGGAAGGCTACCAGAAAGTTGGGAAGTCAGCAGTGAGCCGGGTCGACGAGCTCTGGCATAACTCACAAAAACACATCAATTATGCGAGGACTCCACACATGTTGTTGTGCGAGTGTGCCATGTGCCCGGTGCTCTTTATTAATGACAGTTAAACTGTCAGTGGGTGTCTGTGCGTGCCCTTGCAGGTGGCGAAGCCTCGTCCTTGCCGCCCACAAGATTGCCCCTTTTTGTGGCTGCGCCCCGTAGAGCGCGTTTTGAGTAATGTTCGCTTGTCAAACTTCAAGTGAGTAGGACGGACATAAGTCAAGTATTGCTTGATGGTGGTAATTTAGGGCTTCTGGGAAACTTAAATTAAATGTTAGACTTTCACCTTTGGAAATCTAGAAATAATAGAGTGGAATCTAATGAAAATATAAGCTGAATAGAAATGTCTTTTAAGTAAATCGGATTTTTTTGAACTGTGTATATATTTTGTTTTTTTAAATAGCGGTCATATACATAGACAATGATGTTAAGATCATTGATTGTTCCATCACTTTCCCATCATTCATCAATTTGGCTAAGCACTCGCCTCAACTCTGCTAGGACTAGCTATTAAAACTTAAATCGACTTCCTTTCCCAAAACAACGAAATCCCATTCACTTTAATTGCTATACAAAGAACAACAGCTAACCCCTCAATCTAGAATAGTCCTTCAGGATCTGTAGGGTTTACTATGCAACGCCTAAAAGTATGCAATAAATTTCATGCCTACCACGCGACCTGCAGGAAGTTCTATAGGAAAACAACGACAGCGAAAGGAAACGAAACGAAAATAGAAAAAAGAAGCAAACATATGAATGACTTTCATTACTATTTTGATGTGAAATGCTTTAGCATCTGAACCAGAAACCAGATGTGGCTCGTTGTTTTCGTCGTTCATTGTGTCCTTGCGAGGGCATAGAATGTATATCCATTGTTATGTAATCAATGACAGCCCGAGATTGAGGCTGCTGAAATGGATTGAGATTCCTGCAGATCTGCACTCGGAAAATAACCAAAACTAAGCTTTAACAATTTTCAAACCGAAACCGTTTATAAACAGTAAGGATTAAACAGTAAAAATAAGAAAATAAACAAAACGGACGGCCATTTAAAGTACAAATGCGTGCACTTTAAATTTTGTTCATATTTGTACTATTTTTTTTTAAGTATTTTTCACAAAGTGTACGAGTCTTCATCGAAGTTTTATTTTGCATGTCTGCCTACCATTCGCTGAAAAAGTAGCGTATGTGGGAAGATATCATTAAAGTTCATTGAAAATAAATGATGGCATTATTTTGATTTGATGTTTGCTTTGATTGCTTTCCCACATTTGGATGGCTGGAACATGCCAGGGTGTGGGATCTACAACAAATGATGTTGAGGCAGGACGCAAAATAGTTGCAAATGGCCCACACACATGCACACGGACAAACCACTCACACATCCGCACATCCCAGATGTCCTGTGTGTGACGTTTTATTTTGTTGGTTGACTGATTTAGCTTGTCATTCAATTTCATGGTCACTGGCTTCCAGCTCCAGTATAAAAATCTACAAGAAATGTAAAAAAAAATAAAGGAAGTACAGAATAACATGAAAGCAAAACAATGCCAGCAAATCATTTGCATTGTCCAGACCAAGGAAGAAAATTGATTTGAAAGTGAGTTGTACGCAGCTGGGACGCAAAAACGAGGACAATGAAACGGCTAAGGATTCAGGCTTGTGAGCTTTGCTCCTCTTTCCATTACATTCTGGAGATATCCTGGCAATGATACTTCTTGGGATACCGACACGGTAACCGGCCCCCAGTTAGTCGAGAGGAAACAGTTTGCGGCATGTAAACAAAAGCAAATATAAGATTGGGAGAATGCTGAAAAACCACCAGCTATGTCAACGACCAGATCTGAAATACTCTTCTTTCTTTACAAAATAATCACTCTGGGATAACCAAAAGGTTAGGTTAGTGGTGTCAAGTTTTAGATAGAAAAACCAATGATTTTGAAGCAATTTAAGCTAAACTAATTTTTAACAGACTAGTTCCAATGACCAAGGCTAACCAACGACATGTAATCCTTTGATCCGCTAATACAGTAATAACAAACAGCGAACTACTAACTGGGAAAGTAGCAACAATTGCATGCCAGCTGAGTGACTAACAGGGAAAGGCCAGCGCAAAACCTGCGGGCGCCAAACAACAAACAACAAACGCAACAAAAACAAGGAACAAAAACACAAACAAAAAAGCAACAAACAGTTTGGGCGCCACGGGAGAGGCATGAAAAGTTGTTTGCCATTTCACTTTTAATAAACACATTGAGCACTTAATTGCGTACTTGAGTGTCTGAAGTGAGCGGTTCCTGGATCGTGGAGCGTTCTGGACGTTGATTTGGAAAATATTCCCCGCTGACAGATTCCCCGCAAAAGAAAAAAAATAGAGTTTAATGAGGAAGTTGCAGTTGCAGCTTGCACTGGTTGTTGGTAATTGACGGGAGTTTCCACTCCCATTAACTGTCAAGTCGCCCGAGTTATGTAGTCGAAGCTTCCATTCTCTTCGTTTACATTTAACAAGAGAGAGAGAGAGATCACAAGCTCTCTCGACTTCAAAGAAGGTACAAGAAAAAGCTTTTGAGCTGACTTGGTGAGCAGAAGCGAACAAGAACACATCGTAAAGAAATAAACAGAAGTTACAAAATTAAAAACATTAATTTTATTTATCTAAAGTTAACATAACTATGTTAACAAAACTGGCGCAGTCGACGGAGTAACCGAAAACATTAAAAAAATCCACTTAAGTGCAGTGTTGAGTGAATTGGTGCTTGTGCTAATCCCACAATTATCTTGTGAAAAAGACACATAACCTGAAAAGGCACGTTTTGTCAAAACATACAGACTTTGACAAAAAGACTCGCAAAAGTGCGTACAAAAAAAAAAAAAAAAGAGAAGAAAAAGACCAACAAGCTGTTTTTGTGCATTGGATATTTGCTGCATCCCGTTCAACTTTGTTTTTTAGCAAAGAGGTATCTGGTGCACCTCTTTTTTGTGTGCAGCGTGCCGGCATTTTGAAACTGTACTTATATTTGTATGTATGTGTGACTGTGTGTATAAACCAACAATTTCACACACCAGCATCTCAGAGCGAACTTATTCTGTTCATAAGTAGTTCGATAACAAGTTCATAAGAACGTCTGATATCGATGAGCAACGAAAACTAACAGAACTAATTCTGTTAGAATATTCTAAGTTCCAAAGAACTCAACGGCTATTTATTCTAACTACGAACGATGGCAAACGATTTTACTTTATCGTTTGGGGATATTCTTAAGGATGCCCACCACATTCACGAGTACAGAGGAGATCATTCAAGGGCTCTTTCATCATTCATTCGCGAAGTGGAGATGATATTGTCACTATTACCTCCCACAACTACTGCAGGAGCCTACGTGTTTCGCCGTGTCATACTCAACAAAATCCAAGGCGGAGCCCTACATGTTGTGAGAACCATCGAGAACTCCGAGCCGTCGTGGGATGACATCAAGAGGATTCTTATTCGGAATTTTGGCGTAAAAGAGTCCTATAATCAACTTTACCAAGAAGCATTTATGCTAAGTAACAACAACAATATTACAGAATATTTTAAGTCTTTAAGAAGTATAATGTGTAAAGTTAATGAAAAATATGAATATGATAACGTAAAACATTCTGAGTTTAGTCCCAAAAATGTTGAAGAAGCTATGCTAAGAACATTCTTGAAAAATATTGACGTAAATTTAGCTTCAGTTATAATTAATAGAAATGTAAAAAATTTAAGAGAAGCTTTCGATTTATTGGAAACCGAAGGTCTTGTTAGAACTCAAAGTGTTAAAACAAAATTTCCTCAAAGTAACGAAAAACCGAACAAAACGGAAAATCAAAACTATCATAATGCAAATAATCAAAGAGACCGATTTTACAAACTAAATTATAATAATCAAGATCAGAATGCAAACCACAACAACAATTTCCAAAATGTAAAAGCTAATTCAGGGAACTTTCGATCAGGAACACAAAATTTAAATTCAAATCAAAACTGTACAAATCAACAAAGCCATATTTCAAAAATGGAAATCGATCATGTCGAGGTAGATAAAACTAATTGTAGCCAATTTAAAAACTATAATCAAGATCAAAGCTTCATTTCTGAATCAATGCCAGAACCAATGAACTGTCCTTGTCATGCAAATTTTCATATAGTTGCCTCGAAAAATCACTTCCCTTGATTAACTTAACTATAAACAATGAAATAATCACAGCCTTGATTGATACTGGTTCAACAACTTCCATGTTAGATAGAAATAAATTGTTACAATATCCTCGAAGTACTTTGCGTCATCCAATATCATTTTCATCTCTAAATTCAAAATCGCTAATAACGCAAGAAATTGTAACTGATTTACCTCTTGAATTTAAAGAAGATGCCACAATGAGTTGGAAATTGGCCATATTTAATAACAAATCGTTCGATGCTATAATAGGTCAAAATATTCTCAAGCCATTAAATGCTGTAATTGATTTTTATCACAATACAATTACAATTAATAATAATATTATCCAATTTCAAAATAGTTCACCATACTCTGATGAGGTAAATCAAATTGAACCAATAAAAATAGATGATAAAATACAAAAAATTCTTTTCAATAATTTAAATCAAGAAGAAAACAATGCTCTAAATAAAATTTTAAGTAAATTTAAAACATTAATATTTCTTGAAGGTCAGTGTCTTAGCAATACAAACATTATCGAGCATCAGATAAAAACAGTAATGGATAAACCCGTATATTGTAAGATTTATAGATATCCTCAAGTACATGAGCAAGAAATTTATAAGCAAATTGAAGAAATGCTACATCAGGGCATTATACGTAAAAGCAATTCTCCATATAATGCCCCTCTATGGCTTGTCCCAAAAAAAGCTGATAATAGTGGAACAAAAAAGTGGCGTATAGTTATTGATTATCGCAAATTGAACGAAAACACAGTAGATGATAAGTTTCCTATCCCAAATATAGAAGGTATATTGGATAAGTTAGGAAGAGCGCAATATTTTTCTACTATAGATCTCGCGAAGGGCTTTCACCAAATTCTTGTTCAGGAACAAGACAGGGAAAAGACAGCATTTTCTACTCCTCACGGGCATTATGAGTTTAATCGGATGCCATTCGGACTCAAAAACGCCCCTGCCACATTTCAACGCCTCATAAACACAGTCTTAAAAGAAGAAATAAATAAAATTTGTGTGGTCTATCTTGACGACGTTCTTATTTTTTCTACTAGTTTTTCAGAACATGTTGGCCACATTCATACAATTTTTAAAAAACTCTCTAAAGCAAATCTTAAGATTCAAATTAATAAATGCAAATTCTTTTCAAAAGAAACTCAGTTTTTGGGCCATGTTTTAACCCCCGAAGGAGTTAAGCCTAACCCAGAAAAAGTTAACAGCATTCTTAAAATGCTTAAAATTCCGAGAAATATTAAACAAATTAGAGCTTTTCTAGGAATAACTGGGTACTATAGAAAGTTCATAAAGGATTTCTCGCAAGTAGCTTATCCATTAATTAAATGCCTTAAAAAGGACGCCAAAATAGATGTCAATGAACCCAACTTCATGATTGCATTTGACAAATTAAAAAGAATCATAACTGAGGCACCGGTACTTAAGTATCCGGATTTCAAAAAGAAATTTCAGCTTATTACTGATGCTAGTAATATAGCTTTAGGTGCGGTTTTGCAACAAGATAATCATCCTATTTGCTATGCAAGTCGCACATTGAATGACCATGAGAAAAACTACTCTTCTATACAAAAGGAATTACTAGCTATAGTGTGGGCAACAGCTTATTTCCGCCCATATCTCTATGGAGTTAAATTCGATATTTTATCCGACCACCAACCACTTAAGTGGCTGCTAATTAAATATAAAGGAAAAGAACTTAATGAAATACTTTATAGATGGCTTGTTAAGCTCAGCCAATTTAATATAAACGTATCATACATTAAAGGAAAAGATAATCAGGTAGCTGATTTTTTAAGTCGAATAAGTAACTACGAAATTTGTGCCGTAAACACAGCTGAATCGTGTAGCTCTTTAGAAAACAATGTTGATGATATTAGTACACAACATACACAAGCTGAAGACTTTGTGGACACAACTATTTTAGGTAATTTAGAAACGGTTGTTAATAGATTTAAAATACAAATCATTCTAACAGATAAAAAAACCATTGAATTTGAATATAAAAATAAAAATAAGAAAATTTATTTAAATTTAAATGATCTCGAAAATAGAATGGAAGAAATTTTGAAGCATCATATCATAAAAGGCAAAGTAGGAATATTCAGTGAATATAACGATCATCAATACAATAAATTTCAAAACAAAATTATCCAAATTTTTGAAGGTAATAAAAATGTAAAATTTGTAAAATGCTCATTTCATGCAAAAGACATTGAAAACGAAGAAGATGTGTACAAAGAAATTGAAAGATTCCACAAATATGATACTGGTCATTCAGGTATAAATGAAAATTATCAAAGCTTAAAAAAGATTATTTACTTTCCAAAACTTCAACATTACATCCAAAAGTATATCAACAATTGTGATATTTGTAATCAATGTAAATATGATAGGAACCCAGTAAAAGAAAAATTTAAATATACAGAAACACCAAACGATATAAAAAAAATTGTTCATATGGATATCTATACAAATTCAAAATGTAATTTTCTAACTTTTATTGACCGATTTTCAAAATTTGCTACTGCATTCTACCTTGAGGATCGCAATAACCAAACTATAATCGAAAAAATGCGCTTGTACAAATCCCAAAGAGGAAATTTTGAAAAATTAATAACTGATAATGAATTTAATAGTGTAAATATAAAAGAATATTTAAGAAATGAAAATATAGAAGTTCATTTTGTGAAACCGAACAGTCACACTGGCAATGCAGACGTTGAAAGATTCCACAACACGTTAACAGAAAAGATAAGAATAATATACCTCGAAAATAAAGATCTATCAATCAAAGATAAAGTTAGTAAAGCTATAGAATATTATAATAACAGCTATCACTCAACAATACAAAACACGCCACTGAATATTGAATATGGAAATTGTGACAAACAAGTTATACGTAACAACATTCTAAAATATAAGGAAAATTACATTACATCTTTAAACCAAACCAGAGAAAATTTTGAAGAAACTAGAAATAAGGGATATATAAAAAACTATAAATCTCTAAGACACAAAAATGAACCGAAATATAGGAAATTTAATTTAAGCAATGTACATAGCTCCAATATAAAAAGAAAGAAGAAATATCAGACTTCAAATTTAACGTAATCTACTATAATTGTATTCCTAACACTTATGTATGTATATTTTTCATAACCAAATTGTAAAACTCAGGAGAGTCTTAATTTAAGCGATGGGGAAGTTATGTAGTCGAAGCTTCCATTCTCTTCGTTTACATTTAACAAGAGAGAGAGAGAGATCACAAGCTCTCTCGACTTCAAAGAAGGTACAAGAAAAAGCTTTTGAGCTGACTTGGTGAGCAGAAGCGAACAAGAACACATCGTAAAGAAATAAACAGAAGTTACAAAATTAAAAACATTAATTTTATTTATCTAAAGTTAACATAACTATGTTAACAAAACTCCCGCGGTCTTCGCCGTCATTGTGGCTTTGTCGCGTGCCTATGTGTCTTCATATCTGTGAGCGCAAACAATGAAAATTACACTTCAGTTGGCACCACTCGAGTCCTGTCGGTTTTGTCCTTGCCGCGTGTTGCGTGCGCTTAAATGTTTCAATATTTACCGTTTATTAGCTGCCATAATGGGGGGGAGGGTGGCGCTGGGTGGTGCCTTATACAATGGCCAGCCTGGCGTCGAAGGTGTGGCAAGTGTTTAAATGCAACGAATGTGTCTGGCGTGAAGTATGCTTTCCCACAAAGGAGCTTACCTATGAAAAATATAATGATAAGATGTGATAATCAACTGGATAGGACGAAAGTTAATGAAAGACATCAGAAAACCATGTCCCATTTACTAAAAGAAAGACATGGAATATACATACATATGCTTTCTAGATTTACTTTTTCCTGTTTTTTTCTATACAAACAAGTGTTATATTTTGTTTATTGAATGGTTTCCTTTAAACGCGTGGCCACGGAAAAAATGAAACTTTTGTGCATATTAAACTAATCCAAAAATATTCCATCTATTTCTAGTTCAGACAAAGCTAAAACCCCAATCAAAAACGCAGTCCCCGAGCCATCCCCGCCGGAACGTCTGTAAACTTTTGTGAAAGTCAAAGCCACAGACAGTGGCGGGAAATCGAGGCAGTCAAAAAATATTAATAAACCGCAAACGCTGTCTCAGAACCCCCGGGTTCTCTGCCCGCCGCTGCCCACCCTTATGGTTTGGGGAATGATATAAACCACAGGATAAAAACTCAAATATGCAGGATCGACAATTTCCCACAGTCATGTTGAGGGCGAAAAAGAAAACTATGAAAACATCATAAATTTCCCGCAGTTGGAAAAGTTTAAGAGAGCTGAGCTGACTCACTCGCTATCCAACATCCTCAAAAATTTACACACATGCAGACTCATCGAATCCAAAAGAGGACTTAGACTGAGGATAGCTGATTATCCAAATGATGCGATACCAGGCCGTACCAGTGAAAATTGCAAAAAGATCTGCCTGCCCCTCACAATTAATGCCCCCGATGGCAGGAAATGTTGCAGTTGAAAGTGCACCAATTCCTGCTGAAAATCCACTTGCAAAGGTCACAGTATTATGGCACTCATTTGGGTTAGCCGGCAATTTGGCTGATGGGGAAAGATATGACTGAGCTGAACGATTTGAGAGGTACATGAAAGGCATGAGCTTCTATTCCAGCTGTCCTGGCCGGGCTCGGGATTTTTAATTGCCCTTTCATTGGCTGAGTTCGAAGTTCAGCTAGCTTCGATATCGTTCATGGTCTGTGTATTGTAGCGAAAAGAAACCCTATCATCTGAGAAATAAAACCGATATTTTTTTTTATATATATATTCATTTACCCAATAACTCGTTATTGGCGCTTTAACCCTTCCGGGAAACTAAACAACATTACTTATTTGTTTTCTTCTCTCTCAATTGTTTCGTTATGCCCACCCACGTAATATACCCCTAATTATCATTCGAAAAGGCGAAATAAAAACAGCAAAAACCCAGAGTAGGAATTATTTTGCAAGGACCCCCGGGAGGGAGTACTGCAAAAACATTATTAGCGTATGTGGGGCACGACCCCACCGTCACAGCAAACAAGGACTTTTCATTTCCCGGAAATCTCACAGAATTTCTGTGGAGCATTGTTAGGGCTCGCGTATTTGCCGCCACACACAACTTTTTGCCATAAATACAAATACTCTCATCGTGGAGTACTTTCCCAGCCATCCTTTCTCCCCGGCGTATTTATTTGTTTTATTATAATAATCTCAGCCAGCACTCCCAAAGGCAACACTTGTAAGCGGAAGTGCAAGTGACTGCCAACTTTCTTGCTCACTTTTGGCTTCAACAAAATAGTTTTGTTGTTTTTTGTTTATTAGAAGAGTACATGGTTGGTACTATTTTAGTGTTGGAGGCAAAATGTGTAATTATAAATAGTCGATATAAAAAACGCTAGGGATTACAGAGTTTAATGTATAGTTGTATCATTTGAAGGCCTGATTTCCCTTTTAAATATATTATTGAATTATTTCCATACCACTGCCTATTACTATTGAATATCTAGTATGCATTGAGAAGGTTCTATCCTCACCTTTGGCTGAATCCCTCAGTCAACTTTATCGTCTTGGCTGAAAATCGGCGAAGCTGACACTCATCAACAAAGTGGAGTTGGGCTGGGCATGGAAGAGAGGAAGAAAGAATACATCACTGTACAAATATTGTGGCAGTGGCAATATTTACACTTTTCACGATTTTCACGATTTGCTATCGACTTTTCCTTTTTCCATTTTTTTCATCATCTCCCCGCCGGATTTGCCCCAACCGTCCATACATTTTTGTATCTCTCTATCAATCCATCTAGCCGTCAAGCTTTTCTGCATACCTTGCTCTTCTTCAATGCTTCGTTGAAGCGGCACTGGCACTGACTGGGTTCGCCAAAATAATATTCGTAAATAATTTTTACACCTTGATGTGATTTGTGCGCAAAAATATTTTCCAAATGATTTGTTTACCCGAGTCTTTGCTTTCATCCGTGCCTTTTGGCCAGGCCAATAGCCAGGTGCCAGGCGAGGGCTGGGAATGCCGGGGCAGGAGCACTCACTGTAATTGTATTTGCCTTTCGAGCTTCCTTCGCGCCATTTTACGCCCACACAGTGAAAGTCAAATACAAATAAATAAATCGTTAAAGAGAAAGCACTGCGGCAAAGGAACCAAGACGAGGACGAGGCGGAGCGGAGCGGACCTGGGGAAAATGTATGCCGGAAAATGCCGATGCACATTGATTAAATCAAATAAAATGAATGCAAATAAGAAAATTGGATAAAGGCAATATAAAATTTTAGTTCATCAAAATGAACATTCTCTGAATACCAAGAAACGTAAAATAAAATAAAAACAGAAAGGTTGGTCTTCTTGTTTCATAGAAACTTGTAGAATTATGATATATTTAATTTGAAATATAATGTGTAAAATTAAAAGTGTAAAATTTTCAATTAAATCCAAAAGACTACAAAAGTCAACTAATAATAAGGAAACATAAGTTGTTACGATTCAATTACCAAGTATTTTATTGGCTAGTCGACTCTGCATCGTCAAAAAAGACTTTATGTATAAAAAACATTCTAGTAACTTTGAGGAAAGTTTGCAATTTTCGCAACCACTCTTATGTGGTGTGAAAAGCGCGTGCATGTGCGAATTGCGTGATGTGGAAAAGTCTATAATTTAAATATGTATTCCTTTAATGGCTGTAAGTGGTGTATTTGGGTTTGTTGTGCTGGTTGTGCGTCAGTGGCCGCTACAAATTGTCGGTCTGTGGCAGCCCAGCGATGACTCAGTAAAATTGTTAACCCGACAACGGCGGCGGCTGGAGACGATAAACAGCTTTAAAGTAATCGAGTCGCATTATAAGCATAAAATATAATGCTCATACAAGTTAACAATGTTCTGCGGGTAATATAGAGCGGGAAAAATAAAATAAAACTCGATGGAAAAGTTGGGAAGTAAAAATTGTTTACCAATGCGAAGGATGCTGCTTTTGATGGCAATGATGATGTCATCAGTGCCAGGCGGGGTTGTTCCCGAATTATGCATCCCGGTGGATGTATCCGCATTTAAGGACTCCTTCTTTTTCATTCAGTCTCACACACACCCCCTCACACTCTTACCCCAAAATCAATAACAATAACAAGAGCTTTGCGATGAGCCGCAGACGTCGCCAACTCTCCGGCCAGACGGGCCGCCAAAGTGGCGCCAATATTTTTAGCAGTCTCGCTTCCGGTCCGGGGTTGATTACCTCCCCTCGGCATCCCCACGGGCAACCATTCACCCCCTCTCGCATCTACATATATGTCACTGTTGTTCCGTCTGACTTGTCATGGCTTTTTGATGGCTCCGTATTGGTATTTCCAGCAATAGTTTTCACAGTTGGTCTGCGAACTTTTATGCAGACTTTTGGAAAGAGCTTCCTTTTCTCTTGTTGTTCTGACTCTGACTCAGACTTACTCTTGCCTGTAAGGGGCTTTAACCTTAATAGTAAACGAGAATTTTCTTTGAAAACAGAGCACTTCCTTTTGGAAACTTAATTCCTTCTGGCTAATACAAATTTTTAATTAAAAACTGATAAGGTACAATGTAAAAAATACGTTTCTGTGTTCCGTTTCGAAATTTTTCAGCAACAAATTCCACTTTCATCTCTTAAGTGGCCTCTGGTGTTAATTGAATAATTATTAATTAAGTACTGACAATCGCAGGTTTATTTCCCCACGCCCGGAACCAATAGAATACGTACACAAAATTATAAAAGTACTCGAGGCAATATAGCAGAGCTTATTACCTCGAAATCGGAGCACTCTCCCATTGGCTTTAAGTCCATTACCCGACTTGTAATGAACAGAATTTGGTTGGAATACTTTTTGAATTTTAAGCACACCATTTCTGCTGTTCCATTCATGTCTATCTCTATAAGTACCGCACTCCTTATTGGCACACCCAACTGGTCGCTCTAATTAAATAATAAATTTAGGTAGAGACATGTTCAGAAGTTGTTGTTCCTTCCTTTTGGCCAGCATATTTGTTTTATGTCATCGTCATTCCATAAAAAGCTTTTGCAATGACGACGCCGGCGACAAGGACGAAAAGGACGACCTGCACTTGCATCCTGCCAGCGCATTCACATTGCGTTTCTGTTTCTGGTTTCTGGTAATTACTCAAGCAGACGTCGAGGATTGGAGGAGCTCCTCTCCAGTTCCCCTTCAGCCCCTCCCCACCCCACTTGTCGGCTGGCAAACATAATGAACATATGTGACTACTCGTGCCACGGCACAGTGGCATAAAAAGGCTCTCTCTCTGCCACTCACACCACTCCAAAGTGGGCGGCCACTGCACTGCCAGTGTTCGAGGCGTGGCCAGGGCATTACGCGCACATAATTCTAATTAGTGGCATATGCCACCAGATAGCATGCCTGCCACACAGTACGCAGTCCATCTCTCCAACCAAAACACCGACAAAAAAATTATGTTATTACGCCTTTTGAGCACGAGAAACTTTTTCCGTCCGGTTTTGATGGCTGTGGTTGTGGATAGAAATCATAGTGCCAGCGATTGGGAGGGCTTTCATCTTAAAAGACTTAATTTTTTCACATTCAAGAAAACTTATTAAAATCTTTGTCGAATAAAAGGTTTATCGTGACAGTTTTCCAGCACTCTTTTTTTAGGAGTTTAAAACAAAAAAGTGTTGAATATAAATATGAAAGCACCGAATATGAAACCGAAATAAGCTGGTTTCATACTTATTTTAACTCCACTTATCAAGTAGGCCTTGTATTAAAAATATAGTACCCTTCAGAAGCAACCGTCGTAAGCTTGTCAAACAAATTTTGGTATCAGAACGATCAACACGAAATTGAGATTTTTCTCCAGAAAAAAGCTGAATAATTACAACCACTTCGAAATGTCCACTCTTGATGACTTCTTTGCCAAGAAGGATAAAAAATTGTCTAAAAAAAAAAGTCAAACTACTTGGCGACCGACGAGCTGTACAAAACGCTGGAGGAATCCGCGAAGTTGTCCCAAGAGGCTTTTGCCAATTCTGAAAAGGGCCGCGGAGGCGATGCTATAACGGAAGGAACATCCGGATCCATGGATACTGCCCTGAAGCCCCTGGAGTTTGGAATACGTTTCTCGGACGAGACCATGGACGAGGAGGACGAGTGGTCTGATTTTACCGAGGAGAATCGTAGGCAGTATACGAACCTGCCACGCACTATCCAGATGACTTTGAGCTGCGGTGCAATGGCTCCGTTCACTATCAGCGGTGAGGTGAAAATGCAAGAGTCCGAGCAGCGCGAATCTGGTGGAGATGGACTCGACATAGGCCAGGGGCCGAAGGAGCCTCTGGCTTTTGTTACATGCCCTTGGAAGCTTGACGGCCAAATTGCGAAGACGATGGTTCCACGAGGGGAACCGCAGAAGCAAGTGAAGGTGGAGAAGATTGTAAAGAGTGAGAAGCCATTGGAAACCAAGCGCCAGATTTATGTCCCACCAGCCCTACGCCACAGCCAGGGCGACTTCAATCCACGCCCCCATATGGAGTCGCGTCTTCGCAAGGTCATGACCACATATTCGGTGAAGCCACAGGCCCCCGATCTGAACAGTCCGGAGTACTTTCCGAGCCTCAGTGGCTCCAGAGTTCTGAAGCGGGCCAAGTAACTCAGCATCGAGCCATTATTCGTTTCTCTGTTTCCTCGATGCAGATATTTACGTTTTCTTATCGAATTTAATGCGATCAACGACTGTTACTGGGGTAGGAGCTGCGTCTAATAAAGGAAAGAGCCATACCGCTCGCCCAACTTATTTCTAGGTTTTTTCTCAATAAATTTGCGCTCAACAGGCCCATAATCATTACACGACTTTGTGGCAGGTCCCCGACGTATCGTTAGCTGAAAACGAGCCAAATATTTACAATCAAATCGGTTTAAGCCCTAAATGCACCCCGTGGACAAGAAGCACAGCTAAAAACATGCCACACAAACAACACCTAAATTGGCCCCAAAAATTGTTTCATTTTAAGCCTAGCCGGAAATTTAGTTTCCAATGAAACTTCGAATGGAAAGTTATTTGTACCCGAAACTGTTGTCCACATCAGTAAAAGGCTTGGCCTAATTCAGATGTTGTAAAATCTGGGTTTCCAAAGTTATATTATACTCAAAAACAATCTCTGAACCGTGTTCCATCGATCCCCATCAACTTTTTTCCCTTAAGGTTTCGATACATTTTTAGCTGCATTCAGAAATTGTTAAATATAGTTATCCAAGGATTTGTGTCACTTTCGACAGCTATATTATTATAAACAGTTAGTATAAAAAAAAACTTAGGAACAGTTCTTCATCGAGGCCCATTTGTTACGGTTTAAGAACAGTTTTTAGGTGTGTACAGTAGGTGTTAATCAGTTTAACGACAAATTAATTGATACGTATAAATTTATTAACGACTATGGTGTTTGTTTTTCAAATCGGGAGATCTTTAAGGTTCCCACGCTAATATTAGCTCGCACAAATGTTTTGTTTCCATTTCGAACTTGTACTATTTTATAGGGACTCTCGCTAGAAGAGGCTCCATTGCTGAAGCGACTTCCTGTTTTAGGCTTCCTTGGCTAAATCCTACTTTCCTTCTAAGCAGGCTAACAGTGACCGCCGTGGGGTCCGTAGCAAGAACAACAGCCGTATGGTCCGCAGGGGCCGCAGCAGTGGTTGATCGATCGGAACCATTGGCCGTTGTAGGGTCCGCACAGCATGCAAGGACCCAGTCCGCCTGTCGGTCCACAGCAAGTACCGGGCATAGAGCTAATACACGGGTTGCACATCTTGTTCTGAAAAACAAAGAAAATTTTTCTACAAAAATTTTAAATAAATAAACACTCACATTAGCCTGGTTACGGAAGTAGGATTTGGAATTAAAAAAATTTGGGCTTTTCCAAAAGATGTTTGTCGTATTAGAACCGAGATGAGAATGAAGTCCGTGCTCAGCTCACACAGCGCGTACAATTTTAAACTGTCAAGTTCGTTTTCAAGGCCTGCTAAGGTCGATTTTCATAGCCTACTTGATTTTCACACATTTTTATGGAATTTTTTACTTTTTTTTTACCCAATTAGTGCTCATTGTACTCATTCTGAATAATCTTTTAGTGTAAATCAAAGCTATCTGTGAATCTCACATACTTCCTCTTCGATGTCCTTTCATCAGAGTCGAGTGCTTAATGGCGTTGCTGAGGGTACTTCGATCTTCCCGGCTCACAAATATCATAATTCAGCCATCCAAGGCGCAACAAGTCCACGACGGATATTTATTTTTCTTCCGTTTCCATTGTTTTACAGAGAACAAAGTTTTCCTGGGCGTGCCGTTTAGGGCACAAAACGCACAAACCCAAAGCAGTAATTCTTTTTAGTGCGTTAGCAAGAAGATGCACGGTTCATAGCCATAGTGAAGTTAAGTCATTTGACAAGTTTTGTCACGTGCGTCACATGTTGGAATGCCTTTCCTCCCGTGACTTATCATGTATTTTCCGCCCCCCAGGACTGGCCTGCGGATCTCTCAGAAGGCGCCTTAGAAGGCGACTGTTGCGTTTCTGGCTTCTGAACATTCCAAGCAATGCTTGGAAAAGCATGCCTTCTGCCCTTGCCTTCATTGTTTTCCAAATTGTTGCCCACGTTGTTCTTGTTGTTGACCTGGTTTTGCAGCACTTTTTTCCGCTTCCTCAGCAACGCTTCTTGGATGTCGTCGAGTCCCGAACCCCAGAGGTTTGTTTGTGTAAATGTGTTTGTGATTATTTAGTTATGGCATCTAATTGAGTTTGTGCTTATTTTGTTTGTGTGGGCGTGGGCATGGAACAATGCCTATGGAATGGCTAATTGAGTAATCATACTTTAACGTTTCCAGAATTATCGACTGAAAGATAAACAGGTAAGCGATAGGTACTCAAGAGTTAAACAGTATAATTTAATCCAACAAACTTTGTTGAACTTGGAAAGTTAGCAATTAATTTAGTTGATTTATAAGCGTTGACTTAGTCAAAGCTTATGTATGTGCTAAAAATTAAGAGAATTTGTAAAGGATGTTATACTTTTTGAGTCTTATTATTTTATTATTCACTCTATTTTAGCAATCAATAAAATTCGGCATTAATTAATATTATGTCGTTATAGTTTTCATTTTGCAACTGGTGAACATTTAGATAAGCAAACACGTTGCTCCATAATAGAACTTTTATCAACCCATTTATAAGATTAGTTTCTTATCTCTTACCGACATAAAATTAAAAGTCTTCCATTTTTTTAATTGCTTAACTTGTCGACTGCAAGAGTATTTTTCAGATCCATAACCATCTGAATCCAGCACCCGCAAACCATACTCCCTGTCCGTATCCATGCATCATGACCATCGCGTGCAAGTCTCGTATTACCCAGCATTGCATATTTGCAACGGCGTGCGCTCCCATTTGATTTGAAGCTTGTGGCAACTTTAAGGAAAGCGTCACAGAGCCAAATATGTTGTGACTGTGAAGTTTAATGTTACGTGCGGCTTTGTGGAAGTTGTTACCTCTAGGTATACTTTTTCGGGTTTCTTTGTTGTTGTGTTATTATTTTTCATCAGTACCTAGGACGCGTGCTAAGAAGTTCAATGTCCCTCGTTTTCCCGACGTTCGTCGTGCTATGGAAATTTAGGGGCGATAACTTTTTGTTTTCTTTGCTTAAATTAAAGATTTATTTATTATATAAATACAAAGTTTAAAGCTGAATCAGGCGAATTTTAAAAAGTGTATCATTTTCTGTTTGTTTGGAAACACTACTTTTAAGGAACTGAATACATTAAGCCAAGGAATTGAATATGCGTATTTAGGAGGCACTCGTGGCAAGACAGAATGGCTCCAGTCTGGCTCCGTCAGTTCAGTCCGTACATCGACATAAACAGCCCGATTCTCCTTGTGCGGGAATTAGTGCGAGTCAAGTGAACTCTGGCACTGAGGCATAGCTTATGCCCATTGTAGTTATGCATTGAATGTTTTATTGAAGTGCATATCCAAACAACTGCTCAATCACTCGCTGAATCACTGATTTACTCGGTTTCTGAGTCGGGCAGGGTAGTTCTCCATACAATAATCAAAAAGCTAGCACAAAGGTACCACAAAAGACGTTTGCTGATTTCTAAAGCGAAGCATACCATTATCCGTTCTAATTGCGCTTCTCTATATGGCTGCCGAAAAGGTATTGATTATTGTTCGAAGAAAAAATGTTTTATCTGTTATGATGATAGGAAAGATGTAAACTTTTATTTTATATTGTAATTAAATTCATTTTGAATCCATTAACGCTTTCAATTTTCAGTAAATATTTTTCATTCGATTTTTCATGTTTCACATAAAATGTCCCTTCATAAACCATTTGATCTGATTTGCACTCTTGACCATTGCCATTTAAGTACATATATGTATTTACGTATCGACATCAAATTAATTTTTTTCCCCATCAGCAAATTAAATTGATTTTCTCCACTGGCCAGAAAGTTTTCAATTATACAAAAAGGTTTTACACATATTTGGAATGCACACAACAACAGTCAAGTGCTCAAACGAATGCATTTAAGTTTATTGACCAAAGGCAGATTGAAAAATTAGCCCATAAATCATTCAATTAATCTTAATTAGAGTTACTAGGCCAGGTGTCTGGCCAAATTTCCATAAATCTAATAAATTGCCTCTTTAAAGTGTCGTTTAATACCGGCCACAGGATGAAATTTTTGAAGACATTTAACCCAAGGTGGACTTTCTTCAAAGGAGTGTCAGAAAAAGTTTATAATTAAAACTTTACGCACGTTTTGGCTAAGTAAATAGCACAGACACACAACACACACTTACTCCAACAAGGCAGCACTAACACTAACAAAAATACAAACAAGATGGCAGTCAGTTTTCGGTCTTGGCTTTGGTATTTTTGGTAAGCTTGCAGCGTACGAGAATTTTGTGCTGCATACTTAAGTGGGCAAGTCTTGGATGGAACATATGCTGGGGATAAAAGATTCAGAGCGGTTCTGGAGGGCAGCAGCACACATTAGGCTGGTGTAGGAGCTCCGAGATTGACACTAATTATGTGACCAGTTTCTGTTGAAAATTCCCTGCATTCAAACTTTAACTTTGAAGGTCCTTCTGAAGTACCATTGGATAGTTCACTTCGTCTTTCAGTTTCGTTGGCGACTCGAAACGAGCAAACATATTATTCATGAGCAACGACAAAAAAACAATAACAAAATCGTAAGCCAAATGAAAGTTCATATGCAAATATTTTCACCATGTTATGTTTGTTTTAGAACTTGGCCAGCCAGTTTGAATTTGGTCAGTTGATTGTTTGCCGTTGTTGTTGCTGCTATTGCGTTTTCATAAATAAATTAAAATTTTACTGCATGAGCATGCTAAAATTTTGAATTACTTACTTATAAATACCATATTTTATATGCTGCGGTTAAATAATTGCCATTCGCGAAGCTTCTGCTTTAATTATCTTACATTTAACTTTCAGCCAAGAAGAAGTAACAATAAATTTGGTCTTTTTAATGAACAGAGCAACTCATTGAGGTAGTTGTCGGCAAATGGTATTCGGCTTTCCTTTATTTAATTGGATGTAATTTATAATGAATTCCAAAGTACACAAAAATTAAAAATAATTATATATAAATACGGTCACTAATTTATATTTTAAACTAGAACAAATAAGCATTCTTTACATTTAAGCAATAAATTAATGTTTCAAACAAAATCACCAAAATATTTTTCACATTTATGCTCACTTTTTGGCAAGTAAAGCATTATTATCGAACGCTATTGTAAAAATATTTATGACCCCACTGTCCCTCTCTACCTAAGGGCGTAAACAAAATTGTTCATTTCATATGAAAAGTGCATTTATTTGCATTTTAAATGAAAAAGACTCCCCGCTAGGCAGCCCCCAGCATCCGCAAAACGATTGCGTGTAATTAAATGGCATATGGTTACGCCATTGTTCTTTCATGTATAAAGCGAATTCATATCTAAAATATATCAGAACTTAAATTGAAATACAGTTACATGTCTATTGAAAAATTGAACAAGAAAGGAAAGCTAACTTCGGGCGGAGCCGAAGTTTATATACCCTTGCAGCTGAGTCGCAGTCCGCTAGGTGGCGCCACCCATCTTATATTATTAGATATATAGCGGATCGTATATAGTTGGCCGATCCTTATAAAACTTGGAAAATCGAATTTTTTTGCCAAAAGAGGAATCCATTGAAACTCCCATCCTTCTAACTTGAAAAACAACGAAGTTATAGCATTTCCGATCAATCAGTTATATGGCAGCTATAGGATATAGTTGGCCGATCCTTATGAAATTCGACAAATCAGATTGTTTTTCCCAAAATAGAATCTCTACCAAATCCCATCTTTCTAACTTAAAAAACACCAAAGTTATGCCAATTTCGATCGTTCTATGACAGCTATAGGATATAGTCGGCCGATCCTTACGAAATTCTGCACATAAGATATTCTGGTCAAATATAACATGTGTAGAAACTCCCAACCCTTTATCTTAAAAAACACCAAAGTTATGGCATTTCCGATCAATCAGTTATATGGCAGCTATAGGATATAGTCGACCGATCCCGGCCGTTCCGACTTATATACTGCCTGAAAAGGAAAGAAGGGTGTGTGCAAAGTTTCAACTCTATGGCTTTAAAACTGAGAGACTAGTTTGCGTAGAAACAGACAGACGGACAGACGGACAGACGGACATGCTCATATCGACTCAGGAGGTGATCCTGATCAGGAATATATATACTTTATAGGGTCGGAGATGTCTCCTTCACTGCGTTGCACACTTTTGACCAAAATTATAATACCCTCTGCAAGGGTATAATAAAAAGTATAATTTTTTTGTTGTTTTTTTGAAAATATGTATGGAAAATTAAATGTATCCGAATTCATTGTTTGCAAATGCGAATTGTGCATTTGAGTTTCTGCAAAGTGCAAAAATCTAAATTTTCTATATACATATACAATGTATACAAAGAATGCCCTGTTCTTCACCTTTCTAAAATTATTATTTAACTGTCATGGGCACACGGCGCTTTGACATTGAAAAAACGTAAAAAAGCTGGTGGGAAGCGATAGAAAAAATTGTTGAAATGCTTTTGTCTGTACATCTGGAGCATCATTATTCACATGGCACACCAGTCTGGATTATCACATCGGGAAAAGATGAGCTGATAGATGCGGCTAAAGTGCCAGACAAAGAGCATTCTCAAGTGAAAGTCAGAAAACCAAGTGGCATAACATCGAATAAGGCAATAAAAAAATGAGAGAACAAGAAAAAAACGAAAAAATTGTTAGCATGAAGTCCCAGCAGACTTAGTGAAACGGTACAAGAATAACTAATAGTGCTGCACAAGCTCGTCTTTGAACCGAAATGACAACTTTTTATCAATAGGTAAATTGCGCAGGACGTCAATTACGGCTGGCCTTGTTTTATGAACTCAACTCTGTGGCTGAAAACGCAAAGCCACTCAGGCCCCATGAAAATGCAGTTTAGAAACAATTTTTTTCAAGGAGTAAGTTGGTTAGGACTTATCCGTTGATAAATGTATTTTTTGATGGATCTTTTTGTCTGCCATTTTTACTTTAATAGTAAGCCGAAAAAGTAAAACTCAATCTTTAAACAAGGTTATTTTGAAATTATAATAAAACTATGTCTGTGGGTTTGTTCACTATTGCTACAAAAATTTAAGAAATCAATTCCATATTGGATAAAAATTATATAATAAAAAAAAAATGGCATCAGCATGAAGCTTAAATCCCATAATCCGGATACTCATATTTTCGGCAACTTATATGCCTAAGAACCGCCTTCTGACAGTGGCAAACATTATCAGTGTAAGGCTGCAAGACCCAGCCAGTCCAGCCGTGAAAAGCCATCTATCAGGAGAAAGGAGATAGGCCTTTGTTCAGGTGGGGCTGGCAAAGGGGCAATATGGAGTGTGGATGACAGAGGCAAGCAGCGAGTGGCAAGGGTAGACCAGTTTCCCAGATGCAGCTTCATTGGTGGCCAACAGTCTGCAATCTCCGCCGACTGCCTGCTGTTGATGATGCCAATAAAGTGCTTTTTGTTGTTTATGCCGATAATGATGTGTCATCCCGCTCGACTGGCGAATGAGCATTAAGCTCGGTCCTTGACATTAAATAGTCTTGAGAGGAGACTTCTTTATTTGACGTTTTCTTGCAAGATGTTTACATCGAATATGCAAATCCGAAGCCCTTTCGACCCTAGTTAGTCGATGCTGATGAGTTTTCCATGCAAATCGGTTTTACCCTCGGAATATACGATTTTTTAAATGTCCCGGGCAGACAATTGGATAAATTATGAGTCTCACTGGAATCTCATTGAAAATGAAGGAGTGGCAAGCATATAAAAAACTCGGTCGTGAACATTCCATCGAGAACTTTTTACGGCAATTATGCATTTTCGTTATTGCGAGGTTTTACCATTTGTATTTAATATGCATTTATTTATTCATACGGCGAGCGTTTTAAAACATTGTTGTGACATTGCTTAAATGAAGAAACTCACATGCCAATGGTTGAGGGGGTTGGATATATTTTAATGGCTATAAATACTGTGTGCTGCAAGTTGTAAACGGTGGAATATTTACAGAAAAATAAATATTTGTTTAAATAAATAACTTTTATTAAAACGGAAATAAGTAGAGCCAATGGAGTTGGATAAAGTAGACATGATTGTTGATCATAAAATATGTATTTTTCTTAGCTGGAAAAATATTTTTTTCAATCAAGATTAATATTTCTTAATAATTTAAAGCTTTTGACGCTCCAATTATGTCCCAACTAATGCGTAACGTTTTAGAGTAATGGCATCCTTTATGGCAGAGTTAAATATTTACACACTTTTTAACATTCTGTTAATGTAAGTAGCCTCCCTTGCATGTTGAACACGCCAGCGAACAAGCAATCTACCGGCAGTCAGTAATTTTTGCAACAATAAAATTCTTTAATGCGAAAACCGACGAGAGACATAACAAAAATTCACATATGGGATACATGGGCCATACACTATGTATATAAATAAACTCATGTGTATATTATATGTCGGCTTTCCAAATGTTCATCGTTGCAATTTTTACATTTCTGCGGCTACGCACAAAAGCCTCCATCCGCCGCCCACACTATCACACCCCCATTGGCCCGCCGTCCGCTTGTCCGCATGTCCGTTTATCTGTCTGTCTGGACATCAACCGAAAAGGGCTACCCAGCCCATTGCTGCCAGGAACTCTGGTCAGGCCTCATGCAAATGAAGTTATCCTGCGGTTATTTGTGGCTGTCGTTATAATGTCGGGCAGGATGGGAAGGAGGTTTGGTAACCGGATATGTTGCTGCTGCAATGCTCCCTTGCAAATTATTAAAGCTTAATTGAATTTAAAGTCAAGCCGAGGACTTTAAGGATTAATTACACACTCCGGGGAGGGGCCATATCAGAGAAATTGATGAGCCTCGCATTCTTCGGCCAACATTCCGGCCACAAGCGTCTTAACCCTCACGCAAACCGATAAGGATGCAACACCAGGTTGCATATCTGCGCCAGGACGACATCCAATGTTTCGCTTAAACCTAATTAATTATGGCAATTAATTGCAAATGCATTGCCATAGTCTGGACAAAGCCAACACTCCACACCCCGTCCGACCGCAAAAGCCCACTGACAACTGACCGACTTTTGCCGGAAGGACGACGACTTAGCCATGGTTTATTCCACCCGACTTGACTTCCATTCGGAGTGACATACGACATACAAGAACGCCGGGCCACCGCCGTGATTAGACAATGAAATGCGAAACTGATAATTGGCTAAACAGCTGAAGAGAATGACGATAAATGCTTTGGCTTTGCCCATTGTTTGTCTTGACATTAGTTTGACTTGCAAATGTGCAGGCGAATGATTCCCATTTGGCTAACATTTTTATAACTGGATTTAAAAATTTAATTCAGGAAAAACTGAAGATGAAATGTGTTTTATATTTATGAAAACATTATCCAATTTCCGCAATCAAATGGGGTGAATATTACTCATACGATATGTTGGTTCACAGCTTTGTTTGAAATTTGTCATAGTTTTTGGATTTATTTCAAGTGTCGTATTTAATTAACAAAGAGATCTTCTAGTATGACCTTCTACTAAAAAAAAAACAATTTAAGCTCTTTTTACAACAGATCAGCAGCACCCTGAACCTAAGTCAAAACTGGTTTTTCCCCATTCCTGTATCAGGTCGGAAATTAATACACTTCCGTTTTGGGGTAGCCCATCGCATTACTCAAAATGTGTTTTTGCCGCTTAGCCCGACACAGAGAGACATAAAAATTAATTTGCTTTTGCCGTCGTCAGGCTGCCGGAAGCGCGTTGTAATCAACCGACAAATAAATTAACACTGCATGAGATGAATGGCGGAAGGGATGGAAGGGCAGAGGGGCGGAAGGTGCCACAAGGACAGGGTCGGCTGGCTCTGCGTCTCACATTTTTATGAGCGCCTGGCAAATTGCGAGGCCGCTTATTTTTGACCTTTTTACTTGATTTCCGTTTATGACTAACCTTAAACATATTTTTGCCAATATTTTAACCATTTTTTTCGACGGGTTTTCCTCTTTTGGCATTTAATTTTTACGAGCCAGACAAAGTCCAGAGTTTGAAACGCCGATTTTATTGGCAAAACGAGATAAAAAATAAATATTTTTTAATATGCATAGCACGTCACGTTCGGCGGCATTTTTCAATAAGCAAATTACCGGAAAGTGACGTCGACGCGATAGAAGTTAAAAAGTAAATATTGAATAAGGATAAAGGACAAAAAAATAAAAACCTTTGCATCCTGTCACCGAAAACGGCAACTAATATAAAAAAAATAATGGAAAAAAAAAATGTTAATTAGGTCTGTGATGCATATTAAACTCATCTTTTGGCACTGTAGATAGCTTAATGTTTGAAATATTAAAAAAGTAATTGACTTCCATCAGGATGAAACTTAAAGGATATAATTGTATAGGGATTTGAAAAGTCCGGCAAACTGTTGCAACCAAAAACTACCAACAATGTTTAACTTAAAATGTCGACAGAGCGAACATTAGGCTTAATTATAAGCAAACAGGGACTACCAAACCAAAACAAACCATCCACGCCGACCGATGAGGTGGAGGCTAACGTTGTTGGTGTTGTCATTACAACCCTTTGTGGTGGCCAGAAAGCTTCAGTTGCATAATTCACGGGCGAACTGAACTGACCGAAGGATACGGCAAAGTTTTGGCCTTTAATTTTCAGTGTACTGCAATGGTCACACTGGTCAGCAGGCATGAGCGTGTTAGTGTGTGTGGGTGTGTGGCTCAGTGGCAGAGTGGCAGATGTGCGTTTGGCACTAGTTGCTGCTGCAAAACTTTGCCAGCATTTCCCAGCACCTCGTCTACATCTGCATTTGCATCCTGTGCGGTTAGCCTGGCGCTGTCGTTGTTGCCCAAACAACTTTCCACTTTCGTCCCACTCCCGTATCCACATTTTGCCCGCCCTCGTTGTTTGTGCCTCATTAAAGCATTAATCATAAGCCAGCGAAATGATGTTTAGGTTCTGGCCCTATGGCCGAGGTCCTGGTCCTGGTCCTGGCCAAAATCCCAGTCACGACTGTGCCACTTTAATGGCATCACGTCGACCATCTCAATTTCTTTCACTTGACTTGCCCAAATGTCACACAGCAAATCATACACACTACAAGAAGGGTTTGTAGGTTAAATCACAAAAACCTTCCCATCTTTCCAGCTAGCTTAATTCTGAAAATGTTTTGAACTATGTCAAGCAAAAATTCAATTTTAGATTCAAACCAAAAGATCCTTTTTAAGATCCTATTTTTGTGAAATAAAATTAAGCCATTTTCAAGAGCATTCCGCATTCGCTCAACTCAAAATGGAGCTTATTCATTCTTGTTTGTGGTACACTTTTGTGGGCCGCCAAGCTAATTGTTTTCAAGCTTGTTGCTCGCTTTCCTCATAATTCTTAAATGCTTTATTACTCAAACAAACAAGCACACTCTCACTTGGACACGCCACACCCGTCCAGGCACACTGCCTTACAAGTTGGCCCACAGCAGCGGCGATCGTAATAAAAATTAAATAAAACGCATTCGCTTCCTACAAATTTCTTAATGTTCGCTTCTCTCTGTGTGCTGTGTGTGTCCTGCGTGTATCCTGTGGGCGGCTGAGTACATATGTGTGAGTTTGTCATTCTGGTGTTGCCTTTTCATTTTGTTTATTTGTTATTGCGGTGTTTATTTTTATTTTTTGCATTTTTTTCTCGTGCCAGGTCTTTGTCATCTACTTCTGGTAGACGGGGGCGTGGCAAGCCCGCGGGACTTGACATTTATAGCTTGGGCATTAAAAGTCAAGAGCGCCAAATGGGGGAGGAGTCCCATATGGGTGTGAAAGTGTTTGTGTGGCAGTCAAGTCTTTAAGTCCATGTCCGTGTGGAAAACATAAGCTTACTCTCGTCTTGTTTAGGCTAAGTGACTTGGAAAATAATCAAAACATGGTAATATAAAGGCATAGTAATTAATAAAATTTGTTAAAAAACAATAAAGATGCTCCTGATGATCATCAGAGATTCACAGATTCACAAACATCCAAATGTGTACTTCCCACATACCTCCTTGTATAAGAGTGTGCCAACTAAAAGAGCAGTGCAGCCTAATTACTTTGAGCTGCATTATCTTCATTTAATTATTACTCCAAATGCGGCTTTTAATTGAAATTAACCTGAGTGGAAATTGAAATCAGCCATGCTCATTTGCCCAGACACATATCCGTGAGGGTTCAAATTGCAATGCATAAATCACAAAATAATCAGACATTTACGGCCAGAATGCCTATCTGGGTGGGAAGTGGTGGTCGGAATGCATTTGTTGCATCGGTGTGGGGTGCAGAGATGTCAATCTCGCAAGCCAATTGCCAATTGAATACATTACAATTACCGAACTCTGACAAATATTTCCTTTAACAGGGGATTGGTGGAAATCCTAATGCAAAACTTTCCTGCTCGATGGCATAAATTCTTAAAATAGTACGAGCAATGAGAGCCTTTGTCTCTTTCACATTTCATCGTTCTTTCTCTGTCTATCTCCGACTCTATCTCCTTCTCCGAAACTCGGTTCCTGTGTTTTCCACACAAATTGCACAAAATTACGAAATGGTTCGCGTGTGTGTGGTGTGCAATGAAAATTGATTTATCACGCACACAGCATTTACGGTCACGCATCCAACATAAATTTTCATTCACTGTCTTTTCGGAAGCCAGTGGCTGCAGCATTGTTTTTGTTTTCGCCACCGATGTGGGTGTATTTGAGGCGTTGGGAAATTGTTTTGTACGCAGCATAAATTGCAATTTCATACAGCCCCAGCAGAGCTTTAGCCGATCCGCGTATCCGCAATCACATATGTAGAGCCGATGCAACGCCATAAAGTAATATTATTACATTTTGTTTTGAAAACTGGGCATTAAATAACAATAAAATTTCATATTGTATGGAAGGACTGACTAAAAATGGCAAGAAATACCAGAAAGCTTTTTGCGGTTAAGCGATATATTTATTAATCCTCTAAATAATATATTCATTATATCAACAAGTAGATACTAGGAGTTATAGGTTTTCAATATTATCATAGTTTAAATTTAAATGTAAACTGTCCATTGAGGCCCGAAATAACAAAAGGTATTATAATAGCACACATTACAGGGGGAATTTGCATGCCGAAAATGCATTAGCTCTTTAACAATGACAATCTGTGTTAAGCACCATTCGGCTCCAACCACATCCATCGTTATTTCACAATTCCAAATATTTAGTTGCTTATTCTGACAAACGGATAGTGTGTTACTAGTAATTATTATTTCCTGAGGTAGATGCGATAGTTGCCTGAGTACATAAATTGGTAATTAAATTTCACTTTAATGATTCATTCATAAGCTTCGATGCACATACATTGAACAGCGGAGTAACTGGATGAAATTCTATGATGTGTAAATCAGAGAAGCTTGAACATTAAGTATACGCCATGTTGCGCACAATTCGATGGACACTTTTTGGTTGCTTTTCGCCTGGAAAATGTCTCCCCAGACGCCACTAAACAAATTAGCGTTAATTTAATGACTGACATTACCGCCCCCTTTCGCGCAGTCTGACTAAATTTATTGGTTTCTGCAAAAAAACACGAAACCTACGTAAATGGAAGCAGGTTAGGCTTTGCT
This sequence comes from Drosophila ananassae, assembly GCF_017639315.1. Taxonomy (NCBI): domain Eukaryota; kingdom Metazoa; phylum Arthropoda; class Insecta; order Diptera; family Drosophilidae; genus Drosophila; species Drosophila ananassae. The sequence continues at coordinate 28,555,034 of NC_057930.1, forward strand.
TTGAAAGAGGTTCCCCAGCCTGAAGCCAAGTCCAAGAAAAAGGCGCATTGGAGACCATAAATTCTATTTGATTCTGCCAGTCAGCACCAGTCAGCACCTGCCTCTTTGTATGGCAATAATGGTGACAATAATAAACTTGTCTCAGAGTAAATTTTCAAGAGTAATACCTATTTTCGTTGCTATTTATTTTCTTTATTGTTTTAGATTTACATTATATATGGATTTTTAATTCAAAAGGTATTCGTTGACTTTTTCCAAGAAAATACATCTCAAGATCAAATGGGTTACATGTTTATTTTCAACCAATACTTGCAGTGACTTGTGTTCATGATAAATTCTGAATATGTATATCAAGGCCTTTGGAGCCCGGAAGTGGAATAAAATTTTCGGCATGCCCCCGAAATTTGCCACCATCATCTCCCTCAAAACTCTGCCTCCTCCCCATGGAGCGTAAATAATAAATCTGTTGCAACTCTATGGACAGACAACCGAACGGGCTAGCATTCCTAGACAGGCTGCCTGCATTTTAGATAGTGCTGCTGCCGATGCTCCGGATGCCCTGGCTGATTTTCTACTTAAAAATCGTGACTGGGCTACCATACTCATACATTTGACATGAATATATTAAACTTTGCTCTCTAGCCGAAAAATTTAATAACACACAAAGAGGAGAGAGAGAGAGAGAGAAACTAAAATTGAAATGCTACTAACTTTGAGTGGAGGGATATTATTTTAAAAAAATAATATACGTTGGTACAAGGGAGAAATATAGAAGTTTTTGAAAGCATTTTTTGCACAGGTGTGCACAAAAATTGTTCGCACCTTTTCAGTTGCTTTGGCAGTTCCTTAGTTGGGCAGAGAGTTTGCCGCTCAGCTGACAGGGCAAAACCATCCACAAATTCCTATTTGTTTGCTGTTGTTCCTTTTGCTGGAGCTGCCCCTTCTGCTATTTTACCATACATAAGTTGTGCTTCCCTTTACACAAAACTTTTGCATACAACTAATGTGCACTTCCGCTTTTTGCAAACGCCATTTTCTTTTCAGCTTCGGTTTCCTCAACTCTAGTTTCCATGGCACTTCTTACCACTCACCATGGTATCCTGACAAAGGGGGAAAAATATGCGTTGTGTACGATATTATTTTGTGCTTCGAACTTTTGTTCGCCAAGAAAGGTGGCGGGGAAGTGGCTGAGGATGTGCCGGATGAGTGCAAGGATGCATGTATTTATTGCCAAAGTTTGCGCAGCCCGCAAGGGATTCGCTGGCTGTCCGGTCAGGAGAGTTCAATCGGAAATATTACACACAAAAATGTACATCGGTGCATTAGTAAGGTCTTTAATTATAATACAGGTTTTTTTTTTTTTGCAAAAATATAAACATAAAAAAGTAAAATGTTTGTTTTAAGATATTTATTTATAGGCAATCTTCACAGAATAAACATTAAGTAATTTTATATATCTTGATGTTTTTAGAAAATGGAATATAAGCATGATAATTCGGTTTCATAAACTTCCAAATCAGTTGTGTGCCCAATAAGAAAGATTTAACCCAACAAATCGTATAATTGCTGAATGCAATGGGAGGATAGAAGTACAAAACCAGAGGCATTGAGAATTTACTGCCAGCTGTCATACAAATCTACCACCGGGAGGCGATGACCCCGCATCAGGGGTGCAGTCATTGGTCGAAGGTCCATAAAAATGAACTCAGTGAATTGCGCATCTCCATATCCTTGTCTCCATGGCGCAGTCCCTACATCCAGAACTTTTTCCATGTTAAACAAAACAATCAAGGCACTTCCTGCTCCGTTTATTCCCTCAATGGGGAATGGTCTTTTTTGGGGCCTGTGTGGTTAGTCAATAAAAATACTGCCCAAATGGAATTAACACGCACTCGACCACGCATCCCAGCTGCAACAAACGAATCTCAGGTTTTTCATCCGCCACCTTCATCTGCCCCCTCGCCGCCAACAGATTCTGTCTAGGCCGTTGGTGCAGCTGCTCCGCAATGTCACAAAACACTTTGTCTCACTTAATTTTTTGTTCGTCTGTTTTACCTTTTTTTTAGTTTTTTTCTCTGGTTTCTTTACTGTTTTGTGATTTTTTTCTTGGTTTAACTGCCTGCTGTTCCGATGCGGCAAACAATTTCAATTTAAATTGCTAGCTTTGCTTACCTTTTTTCCATACTCTGGGCACACTTATCAGTGTCAATAAAAGTCCCACGGGAGAGATCCTGCCAAAGAATCCAGGCCAAAACGAAACCAAAGGAAGCAGGCAGATGGCAAAGACAGATGTGACGCATCCTGAGGCTGAAAAAAAATCTAAGGCGCAAAATAGAGGAACATTTTCATGATGCTTTTTTTTTACTGAATCCTATACAACTCTTTTATTAAGGAACTATTATTTAAGACACATGTGATCGTTTTTAAATTAAATAAAAGGAAGAGTTTTGGAACGTTTGTTTTATCAGTTCTTGTAATATAAACTATAATATATATATCTGCCTATGAAATGAACAATGACTTTAAAATATGTCTTAGTCGAACTCTGCAAGGTAGGCCTTTTCCCAAAATTATCCCTTTCCAATCCATATAAAAAAACAAACATTCTGTTGCTGAAACATTAAAAAATGTGCAATAATTTTATATTTTTTCATCCGTCGATCCATCCCGCATGCAATAAAGAAGAGCAAATATTGAAAGCAAAGGATTGATGGCAAAATGAAAACAGCTTTGCGATATTAAAAAGGAATTACCATATAAAGCTGTAAGAAAGGATTAATATGAGTGACCGAAAATTTGTGCCAATAAAATGTTAAGTTGAGTCGAAATAAATTAATGCAAACTTAAAACTGTCATTGTGGTGATGCGAATTTAATTAAGCCACTTTAAACTCATTATTGAATATTCTGTGAACTGTAATTAAATATCTCTGAAGACATTTTATGAGGCGGAGCTCTGTTTATAGTTACATTTTCAAAGCATCCCGTTTAAGATTTGACTGTTTCAGCATTAAAACGAAGTAAACACAGTAAAATCCTCATTTTCAACACAATTTTCACATTGCAACACAAATTAATTTCCTTGGAGATTTGACTTTTGCGCAACTTTATCGAGTGTCCTGTGAGTTGGCGAATGGTCGTCCTTGCTGCAGTAACGTTTATGTATATTGTTCCCCCTACTACCGTCGACGATGGCCTCAGAAAACCAGAAAGGTCGCAAAAGTATGAAATGTCACTTTACAGTTAAAATGTCCAGAAAATTATCAACTTTAACATTTTGTTGCTTGTTCGTCCTGCAGTGAGAGATAGGAAATGTAGTTGGCCAGTTATTTGCTTGGTTGGGCTCCTACTGCCGCAGACGGAAACTTATAATGAAGTCCTCCCGGACAAGGTTTCCCAAAAATCTCTCACAGTTATTTTAATGCAATTATCTTACCAATTGCTACTTTTTGGTGGGGGTTGCGTGTGTCTGTGGCCGTGCTACTGAACGCATTTTGTATTTTTTGAATATGTTTTTTACTGGGGAAAAAATCCCTGATAACAAGCAGTAAAAAACTTTTAATTAGCCCCACAACTTAATAACATGCATTTGCTACGTTGAGCCACCAAGTATCTCTCAAATAATTTTACTTAAACTCAACAGAAATGGTATACTTCAAAACTCAAACATGTATTAAAAATTTTTTGATATTATGGAATTAACAAAGATACTCACAATTTCAAATTTTGTTTAGAATAAAAACTTTTCAACATACATGTTTTTATAATATTAAAATATTTTTTTTCAAACGAATGAATTATACATAAATATGTTGAAGGGAATTAAGTGGCTTACCTTATAAAATTTAATTCACTTTGCCATTATGTGCAAACAAATGTACAGCAAAAAGAATTTTCGCCACATCCCACCTTATCCTGCAGCAGGGAAGGATATTCCTCTTCCTGTTGATGGAGTTTTGCTTACAATTTTCACTCATGAAAATATGCTACGTGTGCCAAACGCATACAACCAAAAGTTGCACTAACAGTTACAGTTTTCGGTGTTTTACCGACATAATCATACGTTTAAACATTTTTCCTGTTTGTTTGGATTTGTAATCCTGTTTATGTGTTTTGTAACTAATATTAAATGATTCTGTTTTGTTATTGAACACATTTTTGAATTAGTATTTTATTAAATGATTAAATGAGCCGTAGGAGATTTTTAACTTAAAATACTACTCATATGCTCTGCATTCAGCATCCCATTTGCACCTTAAATACTTTTGATATTTAAATTTTACGGTCTTAACTGCCTTTAATTGTACAACCTAGGACATAACCTTTCGATTTAGACACTATGCTATGCTAGACAACATTGCGTATGAGTAATATTTTAAAAAATCTCGTGACCTAATGAATCAAAATGGTTCATATTTTGTTTTGGTTTTACTTTATTAATATAATATAATCTTTTAGATACAATGTGATAAATTAGATTCTAAAACATTTATGGAAATCTAAGAAATAAAGAACATTCACAGAACTATGAAATTAAGGTGGTGCAAAAAAATTCCAAAATAATTTCCTAAATTTTCCCGCTTTGATATGGGAAAATACCGATTCTATTGTTCACCAACGAGGCCAGAGAAAATACACCCCATTCACCAATCTGACAGTTCTCGGCTGATCGTTCGCGTGATTTGGTTTGGGTCGGACCCTCGCTGCCAAACATCGCGCAACGCGCCCGTGTGTGTTCAGATTTATTTTTAAGCTAACCACAGAAAATAGTTTTTTTCTGACAGGGAAAATCCAAAAAGTTTCATTAGTTTTTGAACTTTGGCATCAGTTTTTGGTCATTTTCGATCTTTTGAATCAATCTGCAAACCTGAAAAATAAAATATTCAACGGAAATAAGTGAAAAGTTAAAAAAAAGTGAAAAATTATACATATAGAACATATATGTATTGATATTGCGTGAGGAAAATCTATAATGCATATTAAACTGGCACAACTCGAGCAGCTATATATAAATAAAATAAGGAATTAGGTTCATAAAAGAATACCAAATAAAATAATTCAACAGACATAAAACAATAGTAACTAGTTCACAGATCAGATCAGTGAAAATAAAAAGAAATCTTCTTAAGCGAAACAAAATATATACTAGCGAGAAATATCTCCCAAAAAGTTTAAAAATATCAACGCCACGTATGCTGCCTTTGCCTTCTTGGCTCGGGTTGTTGGTACGCACGACTGCCCCTCAACAAATAAAAATCGCAGCGTGTTTTTATTGTTGCCACGCGAGGGAGGCACCGAGGGATCATCTTGTAAGTGAAATGTTCAAACAAGCAGGCCCGCAATTAACTAGATCAAGAGTATACACTATATGCACCAATATAGCTGTTTAAAAATAGCAATTAAAGTGTTCCATGTCTTTTCAAGCTTTTGCATTGTTCTATATATTTAGGTATCGCTGAATTGTGGAATTTAATTTAACTAAATAGGAATAAATATATTTTTACTGTATGTTTTACAAAAATGGTTTGCAATTTTTGTAGTTTCTCACCCGAGATAAGGCCACAAAAGAAACAACATTGCCGCATTGACAGATCCAACTATGTGTGCTTGTTCTAATTATAGACGAACGCTAAAGTCTTCTGGCCCAAACAAAATTACCGAATACTGAAGATACACTTTTATCATTTACCCCTCTTCAGATTCGCCCTCGAATATCAGCCTCTGCAGATATTCTCTTGTTCTAAACAAAGAAAAAAAGGCATATAATTCCTTTTAAGAAATAATTTAAAAGTCCCATTTATTGTAACATTTACACCTTCATTAAAAATCATGCAAATTTTAATTAGAAACCTAAAAACAAGATCGAAACGACTAAAAGAGCTCCCCATAATCTAAAATATTTTTCCCATTTATTTATAAATTGGTAGTAAACAAATCACAAAAGGCACGAGCAACTAAACTGGAAATCATCACTGTATCCTATTACAAACATTCAGTTACAAACAAAACAAATTGCTTGACTAAAAGTTTTTCTAATTAAACGACAATTTGTGAAAATATATGTCACAGCGTGTTAAAAAATTCCAACAAAAAACCGGAAATATGTGTATCGTTAGCCGAAATATCTCGACAAGAAGTACTCGACAAGAAAAAATTAAATTGTATTAAGCGTTTTGATATAGAGCCGAGCGTCAGAAAAGATTTTGCAATGAGTCAGACAATCGCCGTGTTAGTGAAGTTCAGGTCGGCGGGTGTGAAAAGGGGACCAAGTATCGCCCGGAAAAAGTCTGTTTTTAAATTTTGACATTTGCTCTCTTGCATTGCTCTCCGAAAGAATTGACAGAAGCTCTTCCCAACTGTCAGAATCCCTAAGCGCATGCGTTCACCAACGTCAGCTGCTTGACAACAAATGTGAGTGCGAGTGGGAAAAAAAAACAAAAACTCTGAAAAATTCGGGAAAACTCTCTCGATCTTTTCATAAAAGTTGGGGCAGCTTCTAGTTGGGGCATCTTCTGGTAAAAATATCTATAGCAGCTGAGGGCGAGAGCAAAAAATAGACTACAAATTATCAAAATAGAAGAAATAAAATAATGTTCGGTCCCTGCTTTTCTTTCTTCGGCACATTTTAGTATTCGGTTTGTTTGTAAACAAATCGGATGCACTCTAGCTCTGAGAAATATCAATGGGGCTTCCCTGCCTTCAATAAATTCATAGGCTATGCATTTAGTTAAAATTTTCTTTGGCTTATGCACCAATACATTAATTTATATATTAATAATTAATCATTATAATATATTATATATATAATATTAATATATATAAATCATTTTCGATATCCAACTGTTTGGTATTCTAATATTCTAATAAATGCATTTTTGGAAAAAAAAAAATAATTTCCCAATGATAAATAAAGAATTTTACTTTTCCTATTTACTAACAAAAATTCGTAAGCCTAAAAGTGAAGGTTTATATTTAGGTCCTAGAAGTAATAAACAAGTCTTTGCCTTTATAAGTCATTTTACCAAGGAAGAAACTCCATTGAGAAAGCTCGTTCAACTCCAAAAAGTGTTTTTCCATCCGATTCCAAAACCTTCACAAAGATAAGCAAGTTTGAAAATGTAAGCTTTTCCTGAAAGCCTTGCCTTCGGTAAACGTCAACATTTTCGCAGTTGCCTTTGTGAAAAGCTGTAATTTCCTGCACAGTGTGCTTTTGTTGCTGATTCCTTAAACTCGTTCGCGTTGCTGCTGGTCGCGTGTGAAAAAAAATATAATCCAGAGAATATAACCCGCATAAAATAATATAAAACGCAGAGTGTAATCTCTAATAATGACCAAGTAGGAATCGAAAAGCAATATGCAAAAACTGCTGGGAATGAGAAACGCTTTCACTTTCTTCGCATTGCGCGTTTCAAATTTTTCACATGTTCATATGTGTTGGTGTTTCCACGACTCGGGTGTGCATGTGTGTGAGGGGTATTACATTTACGTGGGTAGGTCAATCGGTCAGTTAGGACCTTTTAGCGTGGCTAAGAGGTTACTGCTCAGACTAAATACAGTAGGTAAATGTAATCAGCGGGAAAGCCAACGCACAAAAGTATGCTCTTTGAATTTCCCAAGCGTGCCATCCAAAGCCAATGAGCAAATGAATTTTTAGTGCCGAAAGCGCGCACTTGACCTCATTTCGTTGCCGTGGGGTTTCTGGCACATTCCTGGAACTCGTGTACGACTGGTTTTCAGACGTTTAGGCACATTAATCAGTGACAGATTGTGTTGGGATGGCGGTCTACAATACAACACATATCCGAAAAAAACACTCACTTCTCTTTGCTCCCCATTTGAAAAACAAAATAAAACGAGATATAGTATTTTATTGCTTTTTTGGTACTTTTGAAAAAAGTTTTATTTTGTTTGCTGTAAAAAGCTTTCGCTGCAAACGAAGCTTAGCGGAGGGAAAGCGATAAGAGAAAGGCTCTCTTCCTCTCAACCAAAGTTGATTGGCCATTTGACAGTTTGTGTCCCAAAAATGTTGTTGCGACAACAAAGGTAAAACGTAAACATTGGGATTGTTTTCCCTTTTTATTTTGATGCTCACTACACACACATGCGCGACTTGGGTTATATATAGAAAATGATAATCAATGATAATTTATTATCTCTAATGGAAATTTTGGCTATTCACTTAACTGGAATTAATCTGATTCCAATAAAGTATGCGCTAAAATAACGAAACTTTTCGAAGGACCCAAAATATATTAATTCACTCCCGCGCTTTGGATCTCAACATCAGTAACTCACCTGAACGCCTAACGCAGACTTATTACAATTGCCAAATTTTCAAACCGTCGCTTTAAAATCGTCCAAAAACTCAACCAAAATCGACAAAGTATACAAAAATATTGCACCACCGACAAAGTTCTACACATTTTTCCGGAAAAAAGCTTTTATGCGTACTAGAAACCTATGCTCCTATTTGTGTGTAAGGCCAAGCACACCTGTTGCCGCAATGCTTCTGATTTGGCCGGCTTGTTGACCGCGTGTTTGGTATTGGCCACTTGGCAGGAACCTTTCTCTGCCAAGAAGAGTTCTTAAAAGTGTATTTTGAATGACAGGCAAATTAATATTGTGCGACCGAAGGAAACTTCAAATATGAATACAGGTACAAGGTGTTGAAAAATCTATATTGCACTTCCATTTCTTCACTAGTTCAAAATAGTTTGCTTTATAGTTTATTATTTATCATCAACATATTTCACTAGACTATGTTCCTCCGGAAACGACTAAAATACTGATTATAAGTTTGGGCCTTATGCCATCATCACAATGTTAGTCATTCCCTTGTTGTTTAGTTCAATCAAAAGTTATGATTTTGCTCAGCATGCCACATCGTGCTGCACATTGAGTGCCTGTCACACAGAGCTAATTAATTATCCTCTTTTCTCACCAACCCCCACCCACTCTGCTTAAAACTATAATAATTTACCGATAAGGAGACCATAAAGAGAAAGCCTCTCAACATCAGCAACAAACGCAACAATTACAACAACAGCAGCAACCCCAGCAACAGCAGCAACCACAGCAACAGCAGCAACAATTGCCGCAGCATCCAGACCAACAACAGCAACCAATTAACAGATACGATGCCTTGGACAATTCTAGTTCGAATAATAAATTAAATCGTAAATACAATAACGATAAGGATAAATCTAGCGATAGGAATCGGGAACCGAGCAGGGATTCGTCGCTGCTGCCCGCCAGTGTTGTCATAATCGATGAATCATGCCCTGTGAAGAGCCAGAAATCACCGACCGGCATCGAGCCGAGTTCGTCTATTATTCCAAGAGGTGGAACCTCCTCGTCGCAACGACGCCGGCAATTGCAATTCCAGAGACAAAAGGAGGCCACGCTTTATGACCGTGGAGATGAGGCGACTGCCGCGTCCTCGTCCTCTGCCCCGCCCCCAGCCACTGGCTCCAGCTCCAGCCAGAGTGTAAAAGGAGGCGGGGAGCTGGTGAATTGTATAGCCTACGATGACAACACCCTGGTTATCGAGCGCAAGACCTCGCCCACTTCCCCCGCCACCTCGCGACGCTATTTAAAGGCGGACACCCCCACGCGTGGCAGTCGGAAGTACAACCGCAAATCTTCGGCGGCCAAAAGCGATTTGGAGGTGGTCATGGTCAAGCCGGAGCACCATAACCAGCACCGGTCTCCGACGATAACGCTGCCGGTGCCCACAACACCACTGACCACATCGGCATCGGCGGGTACTTCTCCAACCGGAGCGGCGCTGGGTTCAGGACTTGGATCGGTGTCGGGATCAGAAACGGGAACAGGAACGGTCCTGCAACAAAGGTACTTGCAGCTCCAACTGGAGCACGAAAAGAAATACATTTTTCAAGCAATGCAAGAGTTTGATTATATGGAACAAACTAGGAGCTCTAGGGCATAGTAAGTCAGCTCCAAGTACAATTATACCCCAAACTGCATATCGTACTCCTATCGTGACTCAATGTTGTTGTCCATTGTCCTGTGTGCGTCGCCTATTTTTTGTGTGCCCTGTCTGTGAGACTGTCTCGATGTGAGAGTTAAGTCGCATGCAAATAAAAATAAATGTGTAAGTTCTGGATAATACGTCTTTCCATCCTCTAAGGCAAAGGATGGAAATATTTACAAAAAATATAGACAATTTTTAGTATGTGTTTCACAGTCTACATCGCATATGGTAAAATTGCCATAAGAGAGTCGGAAAAGGAATGTGTTCATATATGCAGAAAAATTAACAAAATGTGTTTACAATGGCTTCATAAATTTCATTCGTATTTGAGCAAAATTCAAATCATAAACTGCTGAAATAATTTTCACTTTTCAAATTTTATAATTTGGATGTAGTTTATGAGGCCATTCTTCTTCAAAGCTAGGAATAATTTCCAATGATCCTTTAAGCCACATTTATTTATTCCGGTGACCCTGAAAATATTTCAAATAATAAAATTCGGTGCTACTTTTATTTAAATAAATAAACCAGTTTTTATACCCTTGCAGAGGGTATTATAATTTTGGTCAAAAGTGTGCAACGCAGTGAAGGAGACATCTCCGACCCTATAAAGTATATATATTCTTGATCAGGATCACCTCCTGAGTCGATATGAGGATGTCCGTCTGTCTGTCTGTCTGTTTCTACGCAAACTAGTCCCTCAGTTTTAAAGCTATCGAGTTGAAACTTTGCACACATCCTTCTTTCCTTTGCAGGCAGTAATACGGCCGGGATCGGTCGACTATATCCTATAGCTGTCATATAACTGATTGATCGGAAATGCAATAACTTTGGTGTTTTTCAAGTTAGAAGGATGGGACTTTCTATGCATTCTAATTTGGGCCAACTTATCCGATCTGCCCAATTTCATAAGGATCAGCCGTCTAGCTGCCATACAACTGATTAATCGGAAATGCCATAACTTGGTTGTTTTTCAAGTTAGAAGGATGGAAGTTTCAATTGATGCCTCTTTGGGCAAAATACATCGATATGCCAAATTTTATAAGGATCGGCCGTCTATATACGATCCGTTACATATCTATTAATATAAGATGCGTGGCGCCACCTAGCGGACTGCGACTCAACTGCAAGGGTATATAAACTTCGGCTCCGCCCGAAGTTAGCTTTCCTTTCTTGTTTTTATTCAAAATGAACAATATACGAGATATTCTAAATGACAACCTTGAACATTGTAGTCGTACCGTAAATGATTGATAACATGCACATATAAAAGTTTAACAAAACCTTTTTCTCCGCCCACCCACAGTTGCAGTGCCCTTGACCAGCCGGAGAACGCCGGCCAGGCCACCACCTCCAGGAGGCGACCCACCAGCACCGAGCTCGCCCTCAGCAACGTCACCAGTCAGATTGTAAACAACGCCACATACAAGCTTGACTTAAAACAGCGCCGACGAAGGAGCAACAACGGGGCAAGTGACCTAGTAGCAGGAATAGCCTCAGGATCCGGGTCTGTTTCCGGGTCAGGCACGAGTCCGGGCCAGTCGGCGGCACCTTCGAACGGCGGAAGCCGGCGACGCAAGTCAAGTTGTACGAGCTGCGGGGGCGGGGGCATTAGTGCACCGGCACCCAGGCTAACGCCTGAGGAAGCGTGGCAGTTGCAGCCACAAAATAGTGTGACAAGTGCTGGCAGCACCAACAGCAGCTTTAGTAGCGGCGGAGGACGCGACGACGAGAGCAGCTACAGTGCCGTTGGTGGCGACAGCAGCAGCAGCAACAGTTGCAACTGCGATATCACCGGCGACAATAGTACGTTGCATGGTTTCGGGGTCGGTGACGTCAGCAGCTTCATTGGAGACGACGAGTGTGACGAGGACGAGAACGACGCTAACCACCCAGATCTCAGTTCGCAGACTCTGCGCACCGCAGCCATCGTTGCGGCAGTTGCGGCCGCGGCCAAAGAGCAACAGGACCAGCAGGATCAGTCCCTGTCGTTGGGGGCAGCGGCCACCGACTGCGAGAGCTTCAGCGACCGACGGCAGGAGGCCGATGAGGGCGTACGGATCATCCAAGAAAGTGGTGGGAACAACGACTCACTCGAGGACGTCGGCGAGGTCGATGACAACGCCGATGTTGTGGTGAGAAAGAATTCGCGCAACCGACCCTCGATCAGGAGGACATGTAGGATTACAGAAGAGGACGACGACGAGTTTTACGAGGAAGATCAAGACCAGCAGGGCGACGACGACGAGGAGCCCGAGGGCTCCACCATAGACATTGATGAACAGGGTCAGCAAGAACAAGACGACGACCCCGAGGACGACGAGGACGTGGATGAGTACTTTGAGGAGGAAGAGGACGACACTCAGGCCTTCTCACCCTTCTACTCAAGTTCGGCAGAGTTGATAGATAATTTTGGCGGCGGTGCGGGCAAATTCTTCAACATAATGGACTTTGAGCGTGGTGCCTCCGGCGGTGGCAGCTTCTCCCCAGGTGGCAATGGACCCGGAAGCGGAGAAAACTCGGCCCGGTACGATGGCGGCGAGGGGGAATTGGGCGGCGGGAACAACATAATGGGTAAGTGATCTAAGTTCCAAACTAACAGTCTCTAGCGCCATTAACTCCATTGCCACCCTGCTTTCAAGGAATCGACTCCATGGGCATTGCAAACATTCCGGAAACTATGAACGGCACCACCATTGGACCCAGTGGTGCGGGTGGCCAAAAAGCTGCCCCTGGTGCCGGCGGCCAAAAGCGTCCTCAACGGCGGGGCAAACCGCAACCGGATCGTCCACAGCGAGCCCTTTTCTGCCTGACCGTCAAGAATCCTTTGCGAGCGCTTTGCATTCGCATTGTGGAGTGGAAGTATCCTTTTGAAATCGAAGGCAAAACTAGAATAAAAACTTCGCGTAGAGCCAAAAACTGGATAACGCAGCATAATATGCCTTTTCCTTTTAGTTGGCCGCATACGATATTGCTTTCACTGAGAATCTTGCCTTCCAATGCAATTTGAAAAATTTGCAAATTTTGAATCTTGCCTGTTGGCTACTCTGACCCTAACCCTCCCTCCCATTCTTCATCATTTCCAAGGAGACCCACCAGATGATTCGACAAAAAAAATTACAAAATTATTCACTCATTATTTTGATATAAATTTAAACAGATTCGATCTACCAATCGTTTAAGGTACTCCAATGATTTCTTCATAATTTTGAAGAGGACCACCAGAAAATATGACAAAACGCCTGAAAAAATTAGTTTTCATTTAAATTTATCTAAAATACGAATCGGATGATCTTTGATAAGATTAGATAAGATTAAGAAGGTCAACCATACATCCTTCAATTTTTAAGTAGAGCACCAAAAAAAACTATATTTAATTTTTAATTTTGATCCTGATAATATAGAACATATTTAAAAAAAAAATTAAATGTATTCCGTTTTAGAATAACATAAATATGGCCAAAAATTGGTTGAAACCCCTAATAAATATTGTTATGGCTTTCCTTAACGGCATTTACCTTATTAGACCATTTGAGTTCCTTATTTTGTTAACCATATTTGCCAATTGTGTTGCCTTGGCCGTTTATACGCCTTATCCGGGCAGTGATTCAAATGTTACGAATCAAACCTTGGTAAGTAGTTTTGTTACCCAAACTAATGGGCTTATGATCTAAAATTTTACCTATAGTTTACTAATAAATTTGAATTTCTTGTATCTCTTATATCCATTTCATTCGCATCTGCACTGTGAATCCACAAAATGCATAAATACATCACCGATTCGAATCCTGAAAACAATCCAAAATCCTTATCCAAAACTGAATATTCATGCACTCCAACATCAAAAACTCCAAAACCACAAACAAAATCCAAACAGGAAAAAGTTGAATATGTATTCCTAGTTATATTCACAGCGGAATGTGTTATGAAAATTTTAGCATATGGTTTTATGTTACATAATGGTGCATATCTAAGAAATGGATGGAATTTATTAGATTTTACAATTGTAGTTATAGGGTAAGCATACAAAATATTCCAGTTAAAAGCGCTTAGCGCCCAGGCCCATCTCCGGCCTCGTTTTAACCATTTTCTATGTTACCTTATATCCAATTCAATCAAAATTTGCCCAATCGGAAAAAGAACATTGAAAATTATATTACAAAATTTTATATAGGTCGAAACTGAGACACGTATAAACTTTGTATGCCATACATTTTTTCAGAGCAATAAGTACAGCACTTTCTCATTTGATGAAGGATGCCTTCGATGTGAAGGCCCTCCGTGCCTTTCGAGTGCTGCGTCCACTACGACTTGTATCGGGTGTACCAAGTAAGCGCTTCTTTGCACCATAAAAAATTCACTAAAGCTACAAAATTGACTAGCCCTGCTATCTAAGACAAAATGTAGAGAAAACTGCGGTTCAGTCGTAGTTAAATGCTGCACAGATCTATAAATATATTTCAATTCAATCAGGGGGTTGTTTCGGGGTAAATTATATGTCCGTATTACTTTATGTTTTTATTCTTTTAATGTAGTACCAATTCTCCTACTTGAGTTACATTAAATAAAAGATATCCTGTAAGTCTGTGCCGTGTTTCTCTTGCTTTCAATGTAAGCACTAGTTTTCCCGCTAATCAATCTGAGCACCCCAAGAATTGATGTCCAACGCATTACTGGTTTTTCATAACGCTATTCTGCAGGTCTACAGGTTGTGCTTAATTCAATTTTAAAGGCCATGGTGCCATTGTTTCACATTGCACTCCTGGTCATATTCGTTATTATTATTTATGCGATCATCGGCCTAGAGCTCTTCTCAGGCAAACTGCACAAGGCATGTCGCGATGAGATCACAGGTAAGCGGAGATTCTCGCATCATCAAATCGTACAATATTTATACGTTGTGCGAATATCATTCAATGTCTTGAATGCCACCAGATATGTCGCATTAAAAAATCTGAGTCCAATGGTTCTATCACTACCAGATTAAACCTAATGGGAACTGAAGGCTACAAAAAACTCAAAAAAAAAATTGTACAATGTAAACTTGAAACACCTACCAACGGAGAATGTTCGCCTCCATTTCCGACTAATCTGCTAGTAAATAGATCTATTGAAACTATTTTTGGGACAAGTCAAATATGCCAAAGATGCGGCATATTCCGCAATAACAATTGAACACTGAAATACCCAAGAAACCCAAATGGCATTCCCTTAAACAGAACAGAACCGTATCCCAACAATATCATCTCATATCCATTCCATTTCATTCCAAAACCTCATTAAAATCCACAAACCTAAACCAAAACAATCCAAACGAATCGGGATCTAGGTGAATATGAAGATGACATTCGACCCTGCGGGGTAGGCCGCGCCTGCCCAGACGGGATGAAGTGCTACGGTGGCTGGGAGGGACCCAACGACGGTATCACGAACTTCGACAACTTCGGCCTAGCCATGTTGACGGTGTTTCAGTGCGTCACTTTAGAGGGCTGGACTGATGTGCTCTATAGCGTAAGTACTAATCCGTCAAACCGTTGAAATTGTATGTTTTTTAAAAGGATTCTTTGATATATATTTTAATTAACTTTTAAATTTTATATACCCTTGAATATTTCTCTTTCTACAGATTTTGCTTTTGATTACATTAATTTTTAATTTTTAATCCAAAGCCACTAATATACCATACATTTTTCACTGCTCAGATCCAAGATTCCATGGGCAGCGACTGGCAGTGGATGTACTTTATTTCGATGGTTATCCTGGGTGCCTTTTTTGTGATGAATCTCATTCTCGGTGTGTTGTCCGGTGAGTTCTCCAAGGAGCGTAACAAGGCCAAGAATCGCGGCGACTTTCAAAAGCTGCGCGAGAAGCAACAGATCGAGGAGGACCTTCGGGGCTATCTCGATTGGATTACCCAAGCAGAGGACATAGAACCTGATGCCGTGGGTGGTCTGATACCTGATGGAAAGGTCAAGCAGTTGAATGAAATGGATTCCACCGAGAACCTGGGGGAAGAGATGCCCGAGATCCAGCTGACAGAGTCCCGATGGCGCAAAATGAAAAAGGATTTCGATCGGGTTAACCGCCGAATGCGGCGAGCGTGTCGAAAAGCTGTCAAGTCGCAGGCCTTTTACTGGCTCATTATTGTCCTGGTTTTCCTTAACACCGGTGTCTTGGCCACAGAGCATTATAGGCAGGTGGATTGGTTGGACAATTTTCAAGGTTAGCTGTTTGAAATAAATAATCCATCTTTAATATATTTTAATGATTTCAACCTCTCAGAATACACGAACGTAGTCTTCATCGGTCTCTTCACCTGTGAAATGTTACTGAAAATGTACAGTCTGGGCTTTCAGGGCTACTTTGTATCCCTGTTCAATCGCTTTGATTGTTTTGTGGTGATTGGCAGCATTACAGAAACACTTTTGACAAATACAGGAATGATGCCGCCCCTGGGCGTGTCCGTGCTGCGTTGTGTGCGTCTTCTGCGTGTCTTCAAAGTTACCAAGTAAGTGAAAATATGAATAAGTCTAAACTTCCCTATTCAATAATACTTTTACTTTAGATACTGGAGGTCCCTTTCAAATCTCGTCGCTTCCCTATTGAACTCTATACAATCAATTGCTTCGCTTTTGTTACTGCTCTTCCTATTTATTGTGATATTTGCTCTACTGGGCATGCAAGTCTTCGGCGGTAAATTTAATTTTAACGGCAAGGAGGAGAAGTATCGGATGAACTTTGACTGCTTTTGGCAGGCTTTGCTCACAGTCTTTCAGGTTGGTAATTAGCTTTTACTGCCTCAAGTATAAAACCTAACTTAAAGCTATGTTTTCTAGATCATGACTGGTGAGGATTGGAATGCTGTGATGTATACCGGCATCAATGCCTATGGTGGAGTTTCTTCTTACGGTGCTCTGGCCTGTATTTACTTTATAATTTTATTCATTTGCGGCAATTACATTCTTTTGAATGTGTTCTTGGCCATTGCTGTGGATAATTTGGCTGACGCGGACTCACTATCGGAGGTGGAAAAGGATGAGGAACCAGTGAGTTTACTACTATTTAGGGAAAAAAAGATTGTGAGTTGGCCCCTTTTTCCATTTTTAGCACGATGACTCCGCTTTTAAGAAATCCCATAGCCCCACTCCAACCATTGATGGCGAGGATCATCTGAGCATCGACATAGACATGGAGCCCCATGAGTTGGATGACGAGGAGAAGATGTAATAGTCTCTATTAGAATTTTAAGATTCTAATTAATTTAAAAATTAAATTGCAGGGATCATGAGACCCTTTCCGACGAAGAAGTTCGTGAAATGTGCGAGGAGGAACAAGAAGGTATCAATTGAAACAAATATGTAGCTAACGCCCTGACTAAGCCTAGACTAAGATCTCTACATAATTTAAGGCCTGAAAACTTAAGTAATTTAGCTTATGCTTAGACCCACTAAAGACTAACAAGTATCGAAACCGAACAAATATTTCCAAAAACACGCCGCCGATGCCTATTTTACTTGGAAACCACAATTACACTCGTTAATATTAATCGAAAGACTCCCATTCTGAAGTATCAGCACATGCCACTGCACGACCCCGGCGTTTATCTGAAGTCAGCATGAAGAAGACTAAAAAGCCCATTCCGCGAGGCAGTGCATTTTTCATTTTCAGTTATACGAACAGGTAATTCAAACAATCAATCATCACTGACCGACAATCCGCAAACACTCTCGCTCACTTTTAATAAATGGTTATGTGTCATGTGATTGGAGTTATTTTCCTTTGATATTTTACCATTATTTGCACACTGGTTTAGCATGTGGCAAGAAATTGAATAACTATTATAAACTGTAATTCCTTATCCTTAGCTGTGTCTAATCCATATTGTAATATTGCCAATGTACATAAATAACTTGTTCATTTTTAACGAAACTCCAAACACCAAAGAAATTTGTAATGGTTTCGACTAGTTTTAGTTCTCTTTTGTTTTTGCATTTTTCTTTTAGGATCAATCGGTTATAAATAATATACCATTTATTTTTAGATTTTTAGACAAGGAAACTACAATAAAATATTTATTTTTTTTTGTTTTTTTGGTAAGGAACTTAGTCTAATTTTAAGGTAGTTTTAGATTAATTGTACAAATGGTCCTCGGTTAAATTCTCATAAATGTGTTTATTATTTTTTCCAAATTGGCAATTTGCATATATATTCGTAATATATGATAAAATTTGTATTGCATATAGTGGATGAAGAAGGCATGATTACAGCACGACCCCGACGTATGTCCGAGGTTAATACGGCAACGAAAATTCAACCTATACCACCGGGCACATCATTTTTTCTTTTCTCACAAACGAACAGGTTTTTATATTATAGTTTTAATTTTCCACAAATTTAAACCAAAACCGAACCAAAAACACTTCTATTTTGTGAATGTGTGTGTGCAATGTGCGTCTGTGTAAATCCTTATACAAATTAAATAATAATCATGTATTTGTCTTTGTTTAACCCATTTGTGTGTATTGTCCTTAGTAATCAAAAAGAACTCAATTTATATTTAGTTTGGTCAGTTTTTAGTAAACCCAATATAGTAGTCGAACCACGATTAGAACATAAACCCTAGATGCTTCTTATTATATGATTTAGCTTTTATAACGTGTCTTTTGAGAACTCTAACTGCCTGATCTGTACTTTTTTTTTGTATTTGTTTGTTTCTCTTATATTTATAATAGTTACTCTTAACTAACTAGCTTAATCCTCAACAGATTCCGAGTCTTCTGTCATTGGCTTTGTAACCACAGCAATTTTGGCAACATTATCCTGTGTTGCATCATGTTCTCATCGGCCATGTTGGCGGCAGAAAATCCTTTAAGATCCGACGACGATTTAAACAAAGTAAGTAGCTCCAGTTCCGACCCAGAGAACGGATACAGAGATTTAAAATTTGTAAGTTAACGATTGAAGCTTAAATCGAGTGGAAAAAATTTATTTATGAGCTATGGTAACAGCACTCACCTGTCACTCAATGTCCGACACCGTTCCTTTGTTTTTCAGGTGCTCAATAAGTTTGATTATTTTTTCACGGCAGTTTTCACAATAGAACTGATTCTGAAATTGATTGCATATGGCTTCGTTTTACACGACGGAGCCTTTTGCAGATCCGCATTTAATCTATTAGATTTACTTGTGGTCTGCGTATCTTTGGTATCACTAGTGTTCAGGTAAACAACCATCAGTATAACTACTTTAACCCAGTAGTTGTGATAATAATTATATCTTGAACATAAACAATAACGTCGATTTCAACTGCAGTTCGAATGCGATCTCAGTCGTGAAAATTCTACGTGTGCTCCGTGTTTTAAGGCCACTCAGAGCTATTAATCGTGCCAAGGGTCTCAAGGTAAGAACCCATCTTAAACTCCTTACTACTCAAAAATCAAATGCTTTTATTAAAATTGGGTCAATTTACTTTTTATTTTCATTTCTATTTTATTAATTTTGATTTTTATTATTTTTTAATGCACAAAAACTATTCTTCTTATTACTCTAAACAAAAACTTCTTTAAATAACCAAAAATAAATTCTTTCTTGGAACAAGAAACAAATCCTTGAAATGCTGGGTGTAGGGTGCACCGATATAAAATATATATATAATATAAAATTATATACCACAAAATCAAGAAATGTCCTATCCTACACACAAGCGACAAAGTAATCTATCTAATTTTGAGCTTCAGAACCTACCTTACGAAAATGGGCGTGGAATAGAAATGTATGGGCGTGGCTTGGGCATAGATAAACCTATGTAATAACCGATAATACTAAAATACACGACCACCCATCTGTAAGCGCAAACACAATAGGTCAAAAAACAACAAAAATACAAAATAAAATAAATTATAATTAGTTTTCTCTTTTAAAAAAGCAATACTATAACTATATATTGTCGATTCACATACAGCATGTTGTTCAATGTGTCATAGTCGCAGTTAAGACTATTGGAAATATTGTACTCGTCACATGCCTACTGCAATTCATGTTTGCCGTGATAGGAGTCCAATTGTTTAAGGTATGATTTTATTCTTAAGTTTTGATTCAGCTTATTTTCCAATGTTTACCTAGCTTAGAAATTAGGTTGAAAATGGAACAGAAACAGTTCAAATTAATTTATGAAATTTTTGTAAATACCTTTACTTTTCTAAAAAAGGGTTTTAAGTTATTGATTAAACTAGATACAAATTATAAAAAAACTCATTCAGAAGACACCGCATACGCACACCGGTACCTTAACAATTGCTATATTTTTACAAATTAAGTAACTATAGGTATTATTATAAATACATTAAATAGAGTTTACTCAGCTTAAAATAGGTTTAGTTAACGCAGATATAAGCTTGTACAAATTCTTACATTATTTTGGGTGCACACACATGCAACTTCAAAAAATTTCCTAACATATTGTCGTTTAAAAATACTTTTCGTTTCCGTTTAAATTTATGCATCTTCTAATCTTGTTTTGAAGTTTTGTTCATTGCTCATTATTCAAAAATTTCTTTAATTGGTCCTACTAAATAAAATCCAAGTGATTAATACCAATATGTAAATAATACAAACTCGTGCTGCCTCGTGAGTATTGCTTATTAATGCGCAGCATAATAATCAAGGAGATCTTACCAATGACAGATATAGCCATGTACCTTCCTCCAGTAAAAGTATTGTTAACAAGCCAGTGGGACAATCGGGGTTAATCTTATTATGATTTAATTTTGGGTTCTTCGCCACACACCTAACACAACTCACACGACCTAACACATTACACATATAAATTGTAACATCAATTCGTATATATTCCACACCCATTTTCTGCATTTGTCCACGTCTAAATGCAACAAACCAACAATAATAGGTAACCAAATGCAATCATGCACATTTATTAGACATTACTATGTATTTCGAAAGCACACACAGCAGCACATAAACTTTTTGGGTCTTTTCCTCAAACAGCAATCCTACCTTGCACCCTAGCATCAAGGCGAACCAATCTTTTCTGAAAATAATATCCTTTTTGTAAAGAACCTCTCAAGTTACGGACCCTCTATGTTAACAACTTCCACCAAGTACCTTATTTGGAAAAATATTGAATTCGCAGTAAACTATCCAAAGCTACAATGGATTCAATGATAATGTAAACTTGCCTAATTTATTATTTTTCTATTATTTTTATTTCCCCTAATTTTAAATATTTTACTTTGTTTTTTAGTTGAATTTTTTAATAGTTCTATTTATACAAGACCAATTCAAATATTTAGACATAAAAAAACCAAATACAAATAAAACCCCAATATTATAAATGTATTTTCTTCCTTTTTCTCTCCTTGAACGTGCTTCGGTTGGTTTGAATTGAATTTTGAAAATTAAAAAAAAACTTTTTTATATTAATATTGACACCAAACCGTTTGATTTCATTTCAAAAACAAATTTAAAAAATGCGACACTCAAAAAAACAATCACTCATTAAATCCAAACAAAAAATAAATTAATTTTTTAACTGTCAAACATTACAAAATATTGGCATAATTCAACCAATTGGCCTACACTGAAACAAATTCTCAAACTTCAACAGTATGTGGTCAAGTGCGTTGTAGTCGCAATAAAAACCATTGGTAATATCATGTTGGTAACATATTTGTTGCAATTCATGTTTGCTGTTATTGGAGTACAGCTCTTTAAGGTAATTTCTTTTGAATTATATTTGAAAAGTCGTTGGTAAAGGGTATTTTTAGACTTTAAAGGCTTTAAATGTGCGCTTCTATTTTCAAAGGATCGAGGATAATAAAATCGATGCATTATATATGTGTGCTTTGAATTTTGATGTATTTTTTGAAAGTGGGTTTCATGTGGTTAGGATTATTTTACGGGTACTTTGAATCTATCCGAAGGTAAATATCCTCAACACTCTTGATCTAAAGAGACCGAATCTGAGTTACGTTTCTTTTTATTTTTCTTTTAACTGATTTAAGATGCTTTGCAACTTTTTTGGTAAACCGAAAACAAAGATACTCTCATGTTTTATCAATCGGCTTAGCTCAGTTTCTAGCTCCTCCAGACTAACCTCAGAGCAAGTGTACTATTGTTAGCTAGCCCCGCTAACCCCATGTAATATATATTTCCGTAATACGTATTCTGTATTCCGCATTTCCTATGTTCCTAACACTCTTATTACTTCCAACCCAGTAACCCCTCGTTGGTGTTTCGTCTGTAAATATTGTGCCGTGACCAGAACTAACACTGTTTCGTCCATCAAATATTTTGAGAGCGTGATGTAAATGTGTTTGTTAATTAAACACCCTGTACATGTGTGCATATAATACTCATATATATATTTAGAGCTAGCCTACCGTTTTCTGCTCTATAATACATCTTAACTAGGTTTTAGAAAGTAGTCCGTACAGTAAAGCAGTTTTAATGATTGTGATTTAAAGTTGACATTCTCAAGCGAAGGATACTTCATCTTGAGACTGCCATGTCTAACAAATACTCATGGCACCTTCCATATTCTAATTCTATTATATTTTAATTCCGTGACCGTGATCACTTCCGGTCCCTCCTCATTCCACTTACAATATCCAGGGAAAGTTTTTTACGTGCTCTGATGGTTCCAAAATGACCGAGAGCGAATGCTAGTAAGTAGATCTATTATTTCCATAGAATTCAATTATTAAATTCCGAATCTTTTTTAGTGGCACATACTTGGTCTATGATGATGGCGATATTCACAAGCCACGGTTAAAGGAGAGAGTATGGAAAAATTATGGTTTTCATTTTGACGATGTGGCTAAGGGGATGCTAACCCTGTTTACGGTCTCCACCTTCGAGGGTTGGCCAGGGTAAGTTAAAAAGTTAAGGACTTAAGAGAGTAACACTGACATGCTTATTCTTCCTGCAGATTGCTGTATGCCTCAATTGATTCGAACAAGGAGAATGGCGGTCCAATACACAACTTCCGTCCGATCGTAGCTGCCTACTATATAATCTATATTATCATTATCGCCTTCTTCATGGTGAACATATTCGTCGGTTTCGTGATTGTCACTTTCCAAAACGAGGGTGAACAGGAATACAAAAATTGTGATCTGGACAAGAACCAGCGTAATTGCATAGAGTTTGCCTTAAAAGCGAAGCCCGTACGTCGATATATACCCAAACATGGTATACAATATAAAGTCTGGTGGTTTGTCACATCGTCGTCTTTTGAGTATACAGTCTTTGTATTAATTATGATAAACACTGTGACTTTGGCTATGAAGTTTTACAATCAACCCCAGTGGTATACAGAGCTTTTAGATGCCTTGAATATGATTTTTACGGCAGTATTTGCATTGGAATTTGTCTTTAAGCTGGCCGCTTTTCGATTTAAAGTAAGTATAGTCCTTTGCAGTTGATGGACCAGTATTTATTTTTGCCGTTTTAGAACTATTTTGGTGATGCCTGGAACGTGTTCGACTTCATCATTGTATTGGGCAGCTTTATAGATATCGTGTACTCTGAAATTAAAGTTCGTAACATGAATGGATTACATCTTCCAATCAATAACATTTTTTTTATAAATTACAGAGCAAAGATACTTCTCAGGCATCCTGTGATATTGTAGAAGGCTGTAAATCTAGAGCAAAAGCTGTAAGTTTTATCCGTTAATCAATTCACTTTATATGCTTCTATAATTGTCTGATAATATTTAAGGCCGGTTCAAATTTGATATCCATAAACTTTTTCCGTCTGTTTCGTGTGATGCGCCTTGTTAAACTTCTAAGCAAAGGCGAAGGCATTCGAACCTTACTTTGGACCTTCATAAAATCCTTTCAGGCTCTGCCTTATGTAGCTTTGCTCATAGTACTTCTATTTTTCATCTACGCTGTGGTCGGAATGCAAGTGAGTAAAAAATATTCCTTTTTTTGGAACCATTTGTTTTATAAAATTCAAACATATTATTTCAGGTTTTTGGAAAAATTGCTTTGGATGGTGGAGGTGCCATCACTAGCAACAATAACTTCCAGACCTTCCAGCAGGCAGTACTCGTGCTGTTCCGTTCGGCCACCGGCGAAGCCTGGCAGGACATTATGATGTCCTGCTCTGCCCAACCGGATGTAAAATGCGATTCACGGTCAGATTCGAAGGGTGAACTCTGCGGCTCTTCTATTGCCTATCCGTACTTCATTTCCTTCTACGTCCTCTGCTCCTTTTTGGTAAGATTTCTGTTTATTATGAGTACCAGAAATTCGAAGCTAACAGTAATATTTTAATAAAAACATTTTAGATCATTAATCTATTTGTTGCCGTCATTATGGACAACTTTGACTACTTGACGCGAGATTGGTCCATCCTGGGACCGCATCACCTGGACGAGTTCATTCGTCTGTGGAGCGAGTACGATCCGGATGCCAAGGGTCGCATCAAGCATCTAGATGTGGTGACCTTGCTGAGAAAGATATCACCGCCCCTGGGATTTGGAAAGCTATGTCCCCATCGAATGGCCTGCAAGCGCCTGGTGTCCATGAACATGCCGCTCAACTCCGACGGAACGGTCCTCTTCAATGCCACTCTTTTCGCAGTGGTTCGGACCTCCCTAAGCATCAAAACTGATGGTAACATCGATGATGCGAATGCGGAACTGCGCGCCACCATCAAACAGATCTGGAAGAGGACCAATCCTAAGCTACTGGACCAGGTCGTTCCGCCACCCGGCAATGATGACGAAGTGACAGTAGGAAAGTTTTATGCCACCTACCTGATCCAGGACTATTTCCGGCGCTTCAAGAAGCGCAAGGAACAGGAAGGCAAGGAGGGTCATCCCGACAGCAACACTGTCACACTGCAGGCCGGTCTGCGGACCCTGCACGAGGTCTCCCCGGCACTCAAGAGGGCCATTTCTGGTAATCTTGACGAGCTGGACCAGGAACCAGAGCCCATGCATCGGGTAAGTTTTTTGGAATATGAATACGGTACAGTTTGGAATACTCTGGAATATTTAATATTAAAAAGCAACCGAAATAGTGAGATAATAAAAAATGTACTTCATTCTGTATGAATTTTCAGCGCCATCACACTCTTTTTGGAAGTGTGTGGTCCTCAATCCGCCGGCATGGTAATGGAACCTTCCGACGCAGCGCCAAAGCCACCTCCTCTCAAAGCAACGGCGCTCTGACGCTAGGCGGATCCGCCTCAGGGGTCGCCGGTGTGGGTGGCAGCTCCTTGGTGCTGGGTAGTGCGGATCCGGCCGGGGGGGACTACCTTTACGACAACCTGAACCGGAGCGTGGCCGACGGGGTCAACCACATAACCCGGAACATCATGCAGGCCCGCCTGGCAGCAGCAGGAAAGCTGCAGGATGAGCTCCATGTGGCTGGCAGCGGCGGAGAGCTGAGGACCTTTGGCGAAAGCATCTCCATGCGGCCTCTGGCCAAAAACGGTGGTGCAGGCGGAGGTGGAGTGGTTGCGGCCACGGTAGCCGGAACGCTGCCTCCAGAGGCGAATGCGATATCTTATGAGTGAGTATGGGGGTGGGCGGAAAGCGTCAGTGGAGCCCATTAGGCCAAACTTGGAGTCGATCTTTTGGCTGTCACTTAGCCAAAAAGACGGAAAAAAGAATACACAACGCTCCATTACCATATTACATGTTATTGTGGCTTGCTGTTTAGTGAGTTTATCAATATTCTTTATTGCCAACAATGGTGGTTTTTGTTTTATGACATTTTGTTTGGTCACCTAGTGAAGAACGCCTTAAAGTTTGTAATGGACAAAAGGAGCTGAGTTTTAGCGACTTGGTACCACCCAAACAAATACGAGTTTTCAATTAGTTGACTTAGCGATCCTAGTTGCAATCACAGAATACCCTTAAATCTATACCTGATTTAACATAAACTAGCCAAATAAAAAATAATACATGAAACAAATTTTTTTTTTTTAATAAACAAAAATGTCCAATCAGCAACAGTCTCTTTGAGAAAAATGGAAACATAAACCAAACTTTTACTCAATCCCCAAACATTAATTTCAGCAACCGCAATCGTGGTATTTTATTGCATCCATATAACAATGGTAAGCCTAAAATGCTGCAAATTGCAATAATAAAAATTAAAAACAAAACGTAACACATAACTTCAGCAGTAACTACAACAGCAACCACTAAAATGCACAACACTTTATTCAATTTGTTTAATGTGTTTATGTTTTATTCCTTTTAAGCAACAAAATTCTAAAATTAATTCTGAGCAAATTGGTTCGTTTGTCGTTTACACACACTTCCAAATTGATCTTTAACAGAAATGCAAAAAAAGATAATAACACTCCCATATCTGGTTGTTTGACATTTTATTTGTTTCGTTTAAACAACGGTTATGTAGATGCTGCATTAAAAATATCGCAAATATAAAATAATGTACAGACTCTAGATCACCGCATTCTAAAATTTGTTTCTGCCTGCGGAATGCCAAAGTGTTGAAAACAATAATTCAAATTAAATTCAAATGCAACATTATTAACTAATCGGATAAGATAACAAAAGGTTATTTTGTTTTAATGTGACTACCTGGCTTCTTGTTAATCAATATCAAATCTAAGCAATTATGTTTTCATAACATTCGTAGTAAACATTGAACATATTTTCAGACTTAAATAGAACTTATTTAAATTAGAGTAGAACAGATTCGTAGATTAGTCGATTTGGAGTGCAGCTTATACGTACAGCTAAAGTTTATAATGCTTTCACTGCCACTTAGTTGAAATCAAGCCAGACACATGAACACCACGATCCATAAGCATTTATTTTCTAGAACGTTTTACTTTCAGAAAGAGCTCCCTTACAGGTAAAATCAAAAGTAATACTCATAATATGTTTTTAAAATTCAATAAGGGATTTGTCAAGGGTTTACCTCTAAAAGTGCAATACTTTATTTTTGAAGTATTTATTTCTTAATTTATTTTATTTCAAACAAAGATGCAATATTTAATGTGTACATCTGACATTTAAATTGGCTGATCTATCTGTCGATACTTGAAACTACTTATCTATCCCGGTCACTCTTTTTCTATCAAACACAATTCCGTTCTCCGAAGAAAATATAATACCCGCTGTAACCAATTAATCCAATTAATCACAGTGCCTCTGGCTCCTTTTGTAAATTACAAACTAACCAACGGAAGAAGAAATCGATGAATTTGGAAAATGAAATCATGTCAATTGTGTCTGTTAAAGTAATTTGCCTTTATAACTTTCTCTTACAAAAATCTTTATTGTAGCATAAGTGATTCGAGTTTAAAGACCACCGAGTGCTGAAAAATTCTAGCAGGATGACTGTCAAAAAAAGAAACTGGTTTTCTTTCTTTGGGGAAACCATTCCTAAAATTTAGTTTTCGTTTTGTTATGTTTTTATTGAGTTTCCGATGGCACGAAACATATTGTCTTTTTCCGCTGTCGGCTCAAATTATATAATATTTTGTGAAAACGGTTTGAGAGTGGAATAATGACATAACACCTACAACAAGTAAAACAAACTACAAGAACCAGAAACAACTTTAACAACAACAATGTTTAACACGCAACAACAGCAACCAGAAAGAACGTAATTAAATTCAAAACCAAAGCCCGATATCAATGTCTATATATTCCATATATATAAAATGTTTATATATATACATATGCCATATAAACGAACAGTGATGTTGTGCCCATCTACTCATAAGCCTTGGCCTTGGCTTTAATGAGCCTTGTCCCCCGAAAAAGTGTTAATGTGTGCCTTGCGTCCATATAAACCACATCTAGTATAAAAATAACCCCAAATGCAAATATTCAACTGAAACTCTAAACGTTGTCTCTTTGTTATTGTTCAGAAAATACGTGTTCCATTTTATTTCAATATTTCAACTTGCCGTTGTATTTCAATGTCGCATTATCGTCGCTTTAATTTTTATTTTTGTGTGCTGGTCCCAAAGGTTTCCGATCTTATTTTTGTTAAAAAAAAAACATGTAAGTAAATGTTAATACACCTACACATTAAAAAAAGTATACACCAAGCTGTCATTTGAAGACTATACACATATACATACATATTAGGGTCGCTTGCATTGTTCATAGAACGCCTAGTTTTAGAATCCGTATGAGTGTTATGCCACTTAGAAAAAGTACATACTTAATAAATTTGTATCGGTAACTGCCTGCTTTAGCTTATCGAACTTATGATTTGTCTTATTTTGTGCCTACGGCACTCATTGTAAATTATAGGCTATTAACCAGAATGAGAATATTGAAGTGTCATGTATATATTGCTTATATCGAATGCCTAACTAATAGTTAACTGTAACTAATAATTAAATAAAAACGAATAGGCTTGATGATCATTTAAAATCAAAAAATACATATATTAAGATGACAATAAGAGTAATAAATTGGTCTATATTTAAAAGTAAAAAAGGATTGTAAATAAGCATATAGCTAAAAATGGTATCTTCCTTATCTTTGGGATCATCAAGACCTATTCCACATTTGAATGCCCAATGAAACGTCTTGTTTTAAAAAAACCCTAAATATTTTGTCTTATATTTATGGAAACATGCAGTCTACGCACCCAATGGTGCTCTTCCTGGCCACGAACGCATGATCCAATCGACACCAGCTAGTCCTTACGATCAGCGTCGTTTACCAACTTCATATGAAATGAACGGCCTAGCCGAGTCATTGATTGGAGGGGTAAGTGTAATAGAATTACTTATAAATATAATGTCTTGGTTTTAGCTGGATTTGTCTCGATAATAAATGCACAAATTTTAGGTACTCGCCGCTGAGGGATTGGGTAAATACTGTGACTCCGAGTTTGTGGGGACGGCAGCCCGCGAGATGCAGGAGGCCCTCGATATGACACCCGAGGAAATGAATCTGGCCGCCCACCAGATCCTCTCGCATGAGCATTCGCTGAGTCTGATCGGCAGTAGCAATGGTAGTATCTTTGGGGGATCAGCCAGTGGCCTGGGAGCCTTGAGTGGTGGCGGGGGCGGAAGTAGCAGCATTCGGAATGCCTTTGGTGGAAGCGGAAGTGGACCATCCTCGTTGTCGCCCCAGCATCAACCGTATTCTGGAACATTGCAATCGCCACCGATACCCGACAATCGTCTCAGACGGGTTGCCACTGTCACAACCTCAAACAATAATCATAAGTCCCCAAATAGCCAAAACAAAACGAGTAATTTAAATAGCAGCCAAATGACCATGTCGCCCACAATGCAACAGCAACAGCCACCACAAAAATCGCCACCGCGAGGTCAAGGAAACCACACCTTTTCCTCTTAGCATCCACATTGTAATCTACACATACGAAATGTCTTCTTCATGGAATTTTAAACGTACATTTACTAGAATCAGTTCAGCGTCAACTGATTGTGTCCTTTTGTATAATTTTTAGCGAACAAAAAACAACACTTTAGTCTTAGCAACGAGAATTGATATATTTGGATGATGGTGTAGAGGAATTTGTAAAACTTGTAAAAAGTAATCAACATACTGTACATTTATAATAATTACACAGGCCGACAATTTCCAACTTTTTTTTTCCTCCACGCATAATTTTACCTGCTCCATAATCTTTAGGCTCCCCTGAACCAAAGTCCAGAACAAACATAGGTTCTATCACCCACCGTTTCCGCGGTACACGTAAGAGAAGAAATTTATCAAATTTTACCATATATTGAATTATGTAGGCCGTGTAATGGCTATGACCATCATTGTTTCCAGTACATTTCATTTTTTAAATGTATGTGTACCAACTAAAATTAAATAATGGTATCTAGCAGTTACCATATCTTTGGAATACTCATCAAAAGTTGAAATCTCAGATTTTCTACGTTAATTTTTTCTCTTCTATGATTTTTCCCCAAACATTTTTCTATGGAAGATTTTTATTTCCTTATTGAAATCAGTAGATCATACCATGTTTTAATTTTGGATTTAAGGAAAAACTCGAAATAATTTTATTGAATTTAATATAGGCGGTTCAACAATATTTTCTTCAATTAAATTGGAGTTTTTAATCTCATATTTTCAAAAAGTCATGGCTATCTACAACTGTAGATAAAGCTTTACTAAACAAGCTGAACCTGCAATAGATACGTTTTGAATATAGAAACAGTTGTAGATAGCCATGACTTTTTGAAAATATGAGATTAAAAACTCCAATTTAATTGAAGAAAATATTGTTGAACCACCTATATTAAATTCAATAAAATTATTTCGAGTTTTTCCTTAAATCCAAAATTAAAACATGGTATGATCTACTGATTTCAATAAGAAAATAAAAATCTTCCATAGAAAAATGTTTGGGGAAAAATCATAGAAGACCAAAACTTAACGTAGAAAATCTGAGATTTCAACTTTTGATGAGTATTCCAAAGATATGGTAACTGCTAGATACCATTTTTTAATTTTAGTTGGTACACATACATTTCAAAAATGAAATGTACTGGAAACAATGATGGTCGTAGCCATTTCACGGCCTACATAATTCAATATATGGTAAAATTTGATCAATTTCTTCTCTTAGGTGTACCGCGGAAACGATGGGTGATAGAACCTATGTTTGTTCTGGACTTTGGTTCAGGGGAGCCTAAAGGTTATGGAGCAGGTAAAATTATGCGTGGAGATTTTTTGCTGTTGGCCTGTGTTATTGTGTTTATTTGATTTTTGAAAAGTCTATCGTTGGCTTATCGCCCTTAAACGAGCTACAAACTAAAAAAAAAACAAAATATGTAGCTAAAAATCATAATTTTTATTGTAAACAACAGAAAAAATGTATATTTTTTAAAGCAAACTAAAGTTTAATATCCCAACTGATAACGCCTAAATTTCATTAGTAATGGACCTAAAAACAATTACAAAAATAAAGATTAAAAATAAATAAGCAACCACAAAAACATAATTGATTAGGTATTAATATTCAATAAAAAACATAAATTAATATACAACAACATTGTACTTACATTATTGAACGACAATGTAACTACATATTTCGATTTAGACGCATTTTATTTTTTAAGTATTTAATATTTGAAATCTAATGAATGGATTTGTTTTCTTAACACGACAAACAAATATTAAAATGTATAAAATTAATAGCAAAATTTCAAGAAACGGGAAACCCTTTAACAATGTAAGAAAACTGAATTTTAATTGTTATGATTGAATTTTATAAATAAAGTCAGACAAATTTGAGCAACTTAATAATGAATATTGTGATTTCTTACCGTCATACAGCTCCATGAGATTTTGGTTATAAAATTTATGGAATGGCCGAAACACTTTCCGCCATTTTCAATCAACCAATTTGAAATCTGTTCGAGCCAGGTCTGGGCTGTGCAAATAAAGGAACTCCAGCAATAAAGCATTTAACAAACCCGGTTGACAGAAGCGGTAGAAAAGGGAGAAAACAGAAGTTTAATTAAAAAACTGCAAATTGATTTTGCGTGTTAAACGATTCGAATAGGTTCGACTCCGGCAACGCGAAAGAGTATTAAATTTTGTGGAAATATGCATTGGTATACAGAAATTTTATTTTTTATTTGCACACAAACGGATATTCCAATTTGTATACATTCCGCTGGCAAGTGACCTTCTGACTTATCTTTATTTTTTGCCACAGCTCCGTGAGCTCGCACGTATTAATCTGCCACACAAAGGATTTAGAGTGCCTCCTCCCCCACAAAGGAGAAAAATCATAAAAAAAAAGAGAACAATAAAAATAAACAAATAAACACAACTGAACAGAAGAAAACAGAGGCAAGTGGCTAACTTTTTTCCATCGATTTTCTGTCTGGTGCATTTTCTTAACAACATTTGCCCCAGCCGCCCATTTGCCCCACCGCCCCATCCTTAGTCTTCTGTTGGGTTCTGCACGTTGCAATTTGGCGCTGCTCTTCGGTTTGCCAATGCCATTGTTTGACTTGGGCTAATACGAGTATGAGCCTCAGCTCTGTGGACGCTTCTGCAGCTGCAATCGAAGGAAAAAACAACAGAGGGAGCAACGAAAGAAAGCGGGCTGGGGACACGAAGCTGGAAAGGAATGGGAATTCAACTGAGATTTCCAAAGACAAGACAGGACAGCACTGGCACTGGACAGGACAGGACGGGACACGCCACACCACACCACGTCCCATGGTCGAGGATAACGCAAGAAAATGTTCTTAAATTAAATATTTGCTCGCTCCAAAGCGGGCTTAGAGCCTTAAAAGCAGGAAACTGGGAACTGGAAGCCAGAAACTCGGACTCTTGGAGCTGGTATTGGTGGGTTAAGAGAATATGCAACTAATCATCATGACATCCACAATGCCCCTCCATAAATATTTCACATGCTCTCTGGCGATTTCCGTGCAAATATCCAACGAAACGAATTGTCACTGTATGTACGGAAATCTTTTATCACGTAAGTGGGTTGCATGGTGGGATTAAAATAAAGTTTTAAATTCAGTTAAGTTTTTTTTAGAAGCTGCTGAGCTAACTGACGTTAGGCAAATACTTTGGTATTTGCGTTAATTTTACAAATGAATGCCTTATTAGCCTGTCCAATAATCAACATTTCTCAAACAAATGCATTATGTACATTGTACAATGTTCATACATATATTGGAATGTAAATGTATTGAAATAAAACCCAACTTTATCCCCGATTACCAAAAAGCATTCAAATAGCCTCTTCTAATTACACAATTTTTTAAGATAGCTGCAAGCTTTATTTTTATTTGTCACGAATGGCTGAACAGTATTAGTTTTAAAATAGTTTTTAATTATTTTCGCCACTTTTGTGTACCAAAATGCGCTTATCCTTGTGAAACAAAAATGCAATAAAAATGCAGGATATAAGGGTATTGATTTTGAAGTCTGAAAAATATGATCATTTAAAATTTAATAAATGGAACAAAGCTTATTTCAATAAAATTTAATAATATTATAGTTCATTACATTATTGGCCCTCTTGAGTGTGAAGCAAATGCATACAAAATATATTCCATGAATAATGGAAAATAAAAGGGCCACAGTAATGCCAATCAACTACTATTGCCACAATAAAAAAAAACTTTGACCAAACGACATTCCAGCCATTTTTAAGTAACAGAAAAGGGATCAACATTTGGTCCAAGACAAGTCATAAGACGTAAAATGAAACTTGAGGCAACTCTGGCAATTCAAATTGCATTCGCCTGTGGAAAGTTCCGATCCAAATGTGGCCATAAAATGGCGCATTGCCAATTGAAGGAGGTCGCCAGAAAGTCTGGGGAGCATCAGCATAATCCGAGCATCAAATGACTGACAAACAGCAAGAGAAACATTCAACTTCTGATGGGAGAACTTAAAGCTGTGAATGCCAATACGGTGGGACTATTTGAGGCCGCCTGCGTATCCGTAATTGCGAGGGAGTGTGGATGTTGTCTGGGGGGGAACGCAGTCTTGAATATTACGCATAGTTAGCCGAGCCATTACACAAACTGCACACGGCATTTAGTTTTTGCCTCCAGCCTAATTGGCCTCATTATGAGTACAAGGAACAGCGCTGCTCATCCGCGATTAACCGCACGTAGACCATAACTACAAACAAAGCGTGGGTTAACCAAAACAATAACAAAAAAAAACCCACAAACGAGAAAATTCCGGTTGAAAATCAACGGTGAGTTATATTCTAACGTATGTGTGGCACGGAAGGGATCTTCCAGTAGCCTTTGGCGGTATCCTTTGTGCTTATCAGTACAGACAGAGCCGGAGCACACAGAGCACAACCCAAATATATCTCGTATCTCTATTAGAAAACGGCTAATTTGGTTTTGGGCTTGGGTGCAAATACTTATTTACCTGCCGGATGCTCAGTGAAAAAATCAACGACTCCGTAGAAGAAAGCATTCAGCATCGGAATACAAATTACATTCGCCAGAGGGCTGCACAAAAAATGTTGATAAATGTATGAAAATTAGTTAGAAGGAGTCAGAAGGATCCCAATTACGGAGTTGCTCAACAATACACGTGCCTGTATTGTTACTTTCATTATATCCTGCATAAGTATTTTGCATTTTATGCCAAATCTGTCTCATAACTAGTTCATATTAAAGAACGTAAGTTCCAACAATCTCACAATTTAACATATTAAAACAATAAACCGCCCGGAGATGATATATGCAATAATTTGAGAAGAGCACACACGCTGACATTGTTTATAAGATTAAATAAAAAACGATTATAAAGAAAAAAAATACAACGGAAGGAGAATAAGCCACAAAAAATGTGTCTGGCTGGAATGAAACTTATCACGCAGCGGGTAAAGGAGGAAAATGGCTATAGAAATATGTCACAGCAGGCGAAAGTGAAAGACAGCTGCAAAATCCGAGGTGTAATATCCTGCTTGACAGTAAAAAAAGAAAACAACTACAGGACAGCAAAGTGGGGTTCGCGTTCCATCAGATTCTAAAGTGAAAAAATTGTTCAAAATGACAACACAGCGACGGGTGATGGACCCCAACCGTAGAGACGTTACAAGAGGGAGCTTAAGCTTATTTCTGCGGTCCTGTATTAAATGGGATCCCCATGCCACTTCCAACTACCAGTGTCATTCCATGGCGGCTTGGCTTAAAACACAATCGACAAAATCTTAAAAACTCAAGTCTGCTTGTTTTTGTATAAATGTACATATAAAATGTAGCTACAACTCTTAAATGAAACGGAAACCAAGCTTTAACAAAAAATCAATAACAAAAGAAACGCAAAAGGACATTCTATAAATACTTGATCTATCATCATTCTGGGTCGACGTCCCGACCCACAGGAGTCGAGCTCCAGACTAAAAGCAGCTGGAAAATAAAACAAAATAAATAATGTAAGCTGTTGACGCCATCGAGTCGGCCATTCCAACTGCACCAACCGAGGTCTGAGCTCGAAAGGGGGAGCCTGGGCTGCATTGGAACCAAATCCGCTTTAACAGGCCGCCTATAGACCAGGCCAACAGGCAGCCAAGAGCAGAAAGGAGCACAACTCTCCATTCAATTCATTCATCTACCTACTCAGTCCATACGAGAACGAATGATGCAAAGTTGTAAGCCGAGATGGTTGGACTGGTAGCTAAAAATGGGCAATACGAGTAAGTAAGTAAGTCGTTTTTCAGCCATTAGATATGCGTTTACGCATGTTTACTTCTTTAAAAAACACTAAAGACAACATATTATTTGATTGAGGGCTAACTAATAAGTTAACCGGCTATTCTTAATAATTATTAAAAAATGCCACTCAGAATATCATTCACAGAAGATTTACTTTGCAAATAATAATCACACCATATTTTTTTTGTCATAAAGATAAATCTATACCATTCCAAACTCTTTGCAACAATATGGTTAATTTTTTTAATAGAAATCAATAGATTTCTGTTTTTTAGAAAATATTACTCATACGTAGTGTGAACGTTCTATAACTTCTAGCTTTGTAATTCAAAATAATAATAAATAAAATTTATTTTAATGCATCAAACATTGTTGGCAAAAAAATAAATATGTAACAAAATATAAAAATTCACTGAAGACGTCAAGATTTTAGTCGTTCTTGACGACTACTTGTCACTTGGCAGTCATATTTATGAGGAAAAGATGTCTTCTGGTTCAGGGGAAGTTTATCACATTTGCAACAATAATAGACTATTCACTTCTTGGTTTGATAAATCAATTTTCTCGCATTGATAAAATTTGATTTCTTGCAAATCCCAGTAAATTGTGTTTACGGCTGTTGGCTGTTGAAAGAGGAATTCGAATAGATTAAATGTGTTTTCTGTTTGAATTATTTGAATTGCATCGCCCTGGCATTACATTAATCAGCGCATCCACTCTGATTTTCCACTCACTCCCATTTAAAGAGGACGTGGCTCATTTCCGTTTAGCCAAAAAAATCACTTGTTGACTGCATTAAAACAAATTTCTTTTACAATTTTCCAACGCGTTTCTGCCTCCACTATACTTACGCTTGCTTTTTTACCTTGGCACGTGAGTTGATTTAAGATTTGGAGGAAAAAGGTCGTTGAAAGTCAACGTGAATTTGTGAAATCAAAGGTAAAGGCAAACTTAATTTTTACGGAGAAGAATTTTTGATGATCAGAGATGGAATTTTAGCGCATGTAGGTAACAAGGTTAAAAAAGGAATTTTACTTGCATAAAACTTATAATGTAAAGAGGACTTAGTTTGATTAAATAAGACACGGTTTCCATTAAAAAGCTAACAATTTAGGGACATTCATTTGAATAATTTTAATCTGAGCCTGACCTATACTAAAGTCAATTAATTTTCTTGCTACGTAGCCGATACCCATGTTCTGTAATTTATGCTCAACTTCCATGGGTCAAACCTAATTTTCTGGCTTTTGACAGAAATGTGCGAAATTCCAAACCAATTTTTGGTGTTTCCGCCGCGCAAAAGTAGTTTTCGGGCGTGTAAAAGTGTAGAAGGCTGGAAGTGGCTCTTCAATTTGGTCCTGGCCGAGGGATATGCGTTCCATTGGCCTGCCAATGGGTCGGAGCGAAGTGCTAATTACAAACATGTCACTGTTCCATTCATTCGGCCGGGGACGGACTCTATTTTCATGTCCGGCTAGCATTTTGTGGGGCCCGACTGCAGCTGGTCCTTTTATTTTCTATGCTGGGTTTGATGGTCTTTGATTTGTGATTTCGCTTGCGGTTGAAATTACATTTTCAATCACCAAGCATACAGCTGATTTAGATAATTGTGCTGCACGGCCCGGGCTCGACTCAGCATAAAGACCATTGACCTATCTGACTCTCAAAATGTAGACAAACAAACAATGAATGGCTTTGTTCGCATTCAGCAAGATGCTGCCATTGTTTAGAATTTATTAAGTGCTTCCTGAATTGCTGGCACTTAGGATGCACTTACAGATGTTACAACTTGAAGTCTCACATATCACACATTTCGGGTTCAAAGTTCAACATTTCACTGGCCATTTCCCGCCACACATCGCCCCCGGTGTCATAAGCGTATAATGGAAATAGCTAGTCCAGTAATGGACACAGTCTGCTGAATATCAGAATGAGGCATATTTATGCCTTGACAGGGACTATCTCCAAATGTTTTAGTTTTTCCTGAAACTTGACAGATTAAGGAACATATTTCGGCAGCATTCTATGAACACAAGCCGGAGAAGGT
Source organism: Drosophila ananassae (assembly GCF_017639315.1). NCBI lineage: Eukaryota > Metazoa > Arthropoda > Insecta > Diptera > Drosophilidae > Drosophila > Drosophila ananassae. Next base: position 28,592,250 of record NC_057930.1, read on the forward strand.
GGACACAAATTGATTTATATCGCAAAGTGAACAATTGGAAGGTCTAAGAAACATTTGCTTAGTGTATTTAGTGTCTTTGTTGAATAAAATACTAGGTAAGTAATAAATTAGTAACAAAGAACAAAATAGTTTAATCTAAGACAACACTCATTAAATTTAGTTGATTTTCTTCCATTTCGACTTTACTTAGATATAAATTTATATTGATAGCCAATTAATACTACTTTGATGCATTTTAGTGTTTTCGTCCAATAAGCCAGAAACCAAATGATAAATATTTACTAAAGGGTAAGCCCAAACACTGTGTGTGATTTGGGCAGCTTCTCATGGTCTGTCACATTATTGGCGGCCCAAATATATTTGCATTCTCAATTTTACTGAGAACATGAGTTGCTAATTAGTTGCTATTCTGGCTACCTAAATTTATGTTCATTGATCGTATTTGGTCAGATTTTGGCTTGACTTGGTAACATGGTATTCGGTGTTTGCACATTTATGGCCACAACTATATGATGACAAAAGTTTCTGGCCGAACTTCCGGTTGGTTTGTTTCAGTTCAGTTTTGTTTTCCTTCCCTGTGCATATATTTTATGATGGAAGTCAGAATGTGTCGAGCCAGGGGCGAACGGGAATCAGGCCAGTGAAAATTTTTGGGGGGCTATGTTAAATTAGTTTAGAAATTGTTGTTGCAATAAATATGAAGATTTGCATATCTCCGTGTCCCTTCATGTAGCCATCCTTCTTCCAGTTCTTGTTGGTTACATTTCTGGACTAAAACGAATATAAACATTACATATGTTTGTGCTCTCCTGTGAACCTGAAGAGTCCTAATTTTCTTTTACGTTCTCAATGGCTATGCATCGGTATATTTTACTTCATTAAATCTTAATTTAAAACCTAAACTCTCAGGTCGGTTCGTGCTTCGTATAACATCTGAAGGAATGACTATCAGCTTTTCTTTTAAAAACTATTCTTATTTGTTTTTTCCATCCCTCCATAACACATTATTCAACCGGGGATATACTTTGGACCTCAATCCCACACACGGACAATCCAACAAACTTGACACGCAATCAGAAAGCCTCAAGCGCCTTGCAGTATGCAACAAGTTTTCCACATTTATGCTCATCTTACGCAATTATTTGCGCTACATTTCGCAAAACTTTCGCCAGCGGCAACTTTGACTCCTGACTGCGAGGCAGCCACAAAGGGCTTCGCATTTCTTTTCCTCCGTCTCATTTCACGTGACTGACGCCGGAACGTTAAGCGTTGTCACGTGCGATACACTTAAATTGTTTTTTGGACTTTCCCAGCGAAAGTATCCAGGGAAATGGGGAGAAACTATTGGACTTGAATGCAACATATCGAGTATGATTGCAAGGAAAGAAGATATTTCTGGATTGGTTTTAAAATTTAAATGGGAAAATAAAACGCGTAGTGAAATTTTCTAAAAACGTATGCAAATTGCGAATACATTTTTTATAAGTATATAACTCAGAATTTCGAAAATGTTTCAGAATTTTCATTTGTACTGACGCTTTAGATAATAACTCAAAATAATCCTTTCTTCGAATGTATGTTATTGCAAAATATAACGATTTATAAATGTAAGTATATTTAATAAATGTAAGCCTCAAGTTCACCATTGAAAACTGCTTGAATTCAACATACTGTATCAAACAGTTCACTTTTCGAATTTCCCCTTACAGGGGAAATCTATAATGCTTGAAGCCCCCAACAGTTTCCCCAACGAATAAAAATTATTTTGCCCCAAGCCGGCAACCACTTGTTGCTGTCCTGTGGTGAAATGCAATTTCCGGAGATGCCCCACTTTCAAGGAAGAACCTTTTGCGCATGCCTGAGAGTCTGGAGATTCGGTAGAACAAGTCATATGCTTCGTGTCAGAATTGTTGTCGGCCAAAAAATGTATTTTCTCAATGCGTTTGTCACTTCGTGGCCGGAATTCGGTTACCATCGTCATCATGGTTAGCGTTGCAGTTTTTTCAAAAAGGAACCAAAAAAGACAGACGTAAAATCAATGCCAAAACCAAACAACCAAATCAGACTACCAAAATTATGTTAGTGTTTAGACAACATTTTATTTCAACTCTCGCTTGAGTGAGCCAAAATGCTGGTCAATCATTTAAGGCAGGCAACTAGGGGTCAAACTGAAAGGGCTGATTTAATCCCACTTATACACCCATTCACTTTAAAAAATCCATTAACAAATAAGTTTAAAATCCTCTTTATTCATTCTATGAAGTGGTATTTAATTATATTAAACAAAATGCACTGCATTGCAAAGGCATCAGAACAGGACTCGATCAAAGAGGATAATACAATTGTTATGCCATGGTGTCATTTAGTAAAAAGTTTTCGCTTGAATGTGATTTTCCTCATTTTTCGGACGTCCTTTTTGTCTTTTCTACAGTTGTTTTCCAATTTTTTTGTTTTTTCCAGACAAACTAATGCAATAACATTCGATGCTGTTATTATTGACGAAGTTTTTTATTTTGGCCAAATTTGATTGTCCGGCCCCCACATGAGAGTATTGCTTTTATTTCGTTTATTTACTTCTGTTTGATTATTTTTTGCACACAAGATTTTCCTATAGTGCCAGAGCTTTTTGTTGCCACAATTCTCTTTGGATTGTTTGCATTCGGTCTTCTCGTTTAGGTGTTTTCTTTAATCTCTTTACGCATTCCATTTCCATATAAAAGTCAACGATTTCACATTTTCGCCTCTTTTTTCTTAAATGTTTTTTTGCGTAATTTTTATTTGCCAATTAATGGAAATATTGTTTGGGAAATTGCGTTGAATAAAAACATTTGCGAATGGAGAGACTTAAAATGTTTTTTCATGAAAATTAAGTTAAACCAAAACGATGATATTTTATAGTGACACTTAAAAGGGCGGATTATCCTTTTTTTGTAACTCGACTGATTGGTAGTAGTTTTTTTTCAAATACAAAAAAACTTATTTCTTATGCTTCTTTATCTAATTAATCAAACTAAAGAGACCCAACCCTTCTGATTTAAATCGCAATAAATCATGAGACATTAAAACTAGCTTCAGCCAAAGTTCATCAATCTAATGAAATGGAAACCAAACTACCAAAAAAGGTACGAAAAACTATTGAACAGAATAAAACCCATAGAAATGTACGATAATATTCGCGGTTGTAATCGTAATCATAATAATCCTAATAATAATAATGGCCATTAGGCAGGAACAGGAACCGAGCAGAGCAAGCCGGCAAAATGATTTTGCCATTGAATTCTGTTCGTGCGGAAATTATTCATTATGAATGAGAAGCCGAAGACAAGGCAAAAGCCAAAGGGGTAACCTGTGATGCTCGACCCATCCACTTCCCCCGGGGGCCTCACCGCAAAAACGCTCGCAAATCAATTCACGAAAACGTGAACGTGAGCCACGTTTTTCCTTCAGTTGTATAAGCCCCTCAAACCCCAAAAAACCGTTCGGGGCTGGCCGGAGGAGGAGGAGCCGCAGGGAAAGCCGCCGGAAGGAAGAGTTCGAATTATTTCTGGAATTCGGGCAACTCAAAGTCGTAGCCCTAAAATGTCAGCAGTCGGAAACAAATGCGTGCTTGTACCCTGTTTAATACAAATAGATATATTCGTAAATTATAGTCTTCCCCTTTAAATTAAAACGCAGACATACCCTAACAATCCAACAACAAAACTTTTCGAAAAAATGTTAAATAACTCTTTTTATTTTTGATTAAATTTATCTTTTCTATAAATTCTTTTTTGCTCTAAATATGATTAAGTCAAGTTTTGAATGCCGACATGGTTTAAAAGTGAAAAAATGGAGGAGAAAGTTAAAGTGAGAGTGCAGGCAATGCTTTAGAAACATTATGCGCAGCATAAGTCAGGATTATCACTTAAATGTAGCCCGCCCCGGGCACTTCTAGAGCTGCGTTGCAGGCACTCCAGTGAAAGTCGCGGGAGAAACTTAAAAGAAAGCCAACGCGAAGAATAGGAAAATGCACCCCGAACTGTTGAATGCCAAGTTACAAGAGAAATGGCCCGCTCGCATTCCTTGAACGTGTTGAAAGACAACGAGAGGAAGTTCACTAGGATAGCGAAACGGAGGGAAGCGAGACCCTTAAAGCCCGACAACTAATAGTCGAGGACAGCGTCTTGGCCAGGCCGTAATCATCATCGTTACAGCTCCGTTGCAGCCCACATCGCTTATTCTCTGCCAGACAAAAAAAAAAGACTGAGAAGCTTTGGCTTCTTCACTTCATTTAAAGGCCACTTGTCAATGTTGGAATGGAATGGAATTTAATGGAAAGAGGCCATCAGAACAATACAGGATTCTGCCCCTGGCATTCGACAGCCGGGAACTTAACCCTCCACTTAAACTCCGTCTCTATCCTTCGACATATTCATCCACAACTATGCTGTTTACTGTAAAAAATAGAGAGTTTGTTTTAAGATAATAAAAACATAAGCCAAATATATTTTTATAGTACTTATTTTTTGATATTAGAAAATCAATGTAATTCTTCCTGTGACTTGCAATAACAATTTCAATGCAGATTCAGAAGCACCTAAAGAAAGGCAAAAGACAACACATTCCGAATAAAACTATAATAAATACAGCTTTGTATCTGTGGAACAAATACAACCCCAACAAAAACTTTTCAGACCACTCTTGGCTTAAAGTGCGCTTTTGCCAGTCGACTTTACAGGCTCTCCTAGCTAACCGACACCAACACACACAATTGAATTTAAGTGTTTTTGCACTTAAAAGTTTAAAGTTTAATCCTTCAATAATATTTTTGCCAGAGTGCAAAGTTAGATCCGCCAACCCGCACCTGTTTGGTGGGACCCCGCTCCCCTCCAACAAACCCCATCGCCATGAAATCAATTATCCGCTAGGTGAGGAATTTAAGAGCGTGGAGGGCATTTCCAACACGAATTTACGTGGTAACTGGTTTCCCAAATCAATGAGCTCAACGAAAAATGCACCAGCGAAAACAATATCGAGTTTGAAAAATACCACCTTTCAAGAAGATAGGGCGGACTTATTTCCAACCAATTTAAACTACGTTTAAGTCGATTCAAATTTAAATTCAGCTTTAACTGAACACTGTTTCTCTCTCTTTCATGCTGCGGTTGCAATGCGCCATAATTAGCTAATTGATTTCAATTTGTGTTTCGTGGCTTTTTGCGACAACGTCGATTGGCTTTTTGCATCAAAATGCGGTGAGCTGGGCGGGTAAGCTTAAAGAATGGCTTTTGCGGCCTCTCCAGGTGCGTGTATTTATCTATTAAGATTTAATAAATTTCATACAATTCTTCAATATTCTTAATAAAAAGGAAATTAATTAAAAACTTATGCACTTTTAGGTTTTAAAAGAAAATAATAATGAATCGATCTAAAAATCCTTGAAGGTATTCCGCTTAAGAATCGGATGCTTTTTGGCAAAGTTAGAGCCTCTACTGAGGCTCATATTGGTCCTCTCATGCATTCTTCGTAATTTTAGCGGGTAGAAAATATAGGAAAAAATTTAAAAAATTATACACCTAAAGATTTTAACAGAAATTGATAAAGAATCGATAAAAAAATCGTTTAATATATTCTGCTCAAGAATCGAATAATTTTTTGCAAAGTTAAACCCTTTGTTGTAGCTCATATTGGTCCTCTCATGCATTTTTCGTAAGTTTGATGGGCAGAAAATATGGAAAAAATTTTAAAAATTAATTTTAGTAGAAATTGATAAAGAATCGATCTACAAATCATTTAGTTTATTCCACTCAAGAATAAAATGATTTTTGTCAATGTAAGCCATGTCATAGTTTTAACTGGTAGAAAATATGACAAAGAATTTAAAAATTATGCACTTCAAAATTTTTATGGAAATTGGTAAAGAATCGACATACATCGATCCGTATAAACCAATTTGTATTAAATCAATTTTTAATAATCGACATACATCGAACCGTATAAACCGATTTGTATTAAATCAATTATTAAACCGTTTTATGTATTCCGGTTAATTGACTAAAATATGGCGTTCCCTTTTTGTTGATAATGTTTAAAAACTGTTGAAATTTATAAAAATTTAATTTTTTATTTTGGGTCAATATTGATTATTCTTATCAATAATCAATATTGATTAACAATCAAGAATGATCATCAATACGGATTATGCTTTCAATAAAATAATATTGGGTTCTTGCTGAGATAAGAACGAGAATGAAATTAAGCCCTCTTAGAGTGTCCATCTTATAACTTAAACGTGTGTGTTTTTTTTCTTCTACGCTGTTCTCTCTGCAGTTTGTGTATCGTAGACGCAGAAAATGCAGGAACACTGAAGACTGCATCCTGACATCCTTTGTGGGCTTTCATCTCGGGTAATCAAATGCCTTGGTTTGTGGCTACTGTTTACGGTTGGGCTTACAGTTACAGCTACCTGAACTTTACTAAAATTTCACTGGGTCCTGGGTCTGTGCCAAGCCCAGGCCTAAAAGCAATTCTGGTTACCGACTTTCCTGCTCGGAGTATCCTTGCAAGGCTTCGAAAGCCCTGGCAATGGCTGGCTAATCAAAAAGCAAAAATGCGCAAATCGTCTTTGTCATCATATGTCTAACACTCGCCTCACTCTAACTGACTCCACTCTGGTCTCACCTTCGTCCTTCACAAATTTGCATAGGCGTTGATTTTGGTAGATGCTGCTGTTCAGTTCAGTTGTGTTTCTGCAGCTGAGGCGGAAGGATGGTGGGCGGATAGGTGTTGCGTATGGGTGTTTTTGATGGGTGTGAGTGGGAGGGCCCGTGCTTTGACGTTACGAGCATCAATCAAAGGATTACATATCGAAAGTTGAAAGGCTCTTTAACACACATGCCCACGTACTCGCTAGCACTACGGAAAAAAATGTACAGGTCGGCACGCCATTTGAATGTAAAATAGACTACCTTCTCTCTGGGATCTCTCAATCCATCTCCCAATCTCCCATCCGTCGCCCAATCCCCACCAAACATTAAAAATTGTATGTTTTCATGTGCACGAGGCTTAAAGCTTTCTTTTCGTATTTTAGGTGTGTCACATATTTGAATAACAGACATATCAATCATCAAAAAATACTGATGCAAGAATGCCAACAACAACATAACCGAATCGATTCACTGGGCTAATGAGTGTTGACAGATGTCAGTTACACAGGAGCCACTAAAATGAAGCCAGGGGAAAAAGCGGCCCTGATCCCATTCTGGATGATTGTTAACAAGCCGACTGACGCAACCGCAATGAAATTGAGCATTCCGGGGCATTAATTAAAGCTTTTGACGTTTCCCAAAAAAAAGACGATTGGGTTGTATTTAAATCAAACAAGGGGAATATAAATATTTGTTTCGAAAGCGATTATATATAACTTTTTATATATAAATGGCTTAAGCTAAACGCAAGTACTTTTTTCTCCACTCAATAGATAACACAAATAACATTTTTGTTATCTAATAAATAAACTTTTCAACTTTATTCAGGCTATTTATTTTATCCATTGGCTGAAACACCATAACTCCTGCAACTCCAGAAATTTCCTTGAATCATAAACATTTATGCTGGCATTCTGAGGATCGGATACAAACACGCCCACACCTTACAGCCGCATCGTTAATGACAATTGTGTGGTGTGTGAATGTAATTACTTGCCCAATACTGTGTTGTATGAACTCATCTAGGACGGCGTCACACGCAGTTTGCCAAATGTCCAATGTCCTGCAGAACGGTTAGCAATTGCCTCGACCAGACGCACTCACACGCACATGCCCACGCACATTGTGCAGTCACATTAATCTTGTAATTAATTAAACCAAAGTCCGGGCATAAGCACAAAAAGTGACTACTTAAGCCATTTTGTCTCGGAAGCCAGCACATGGCCTCCCTCACACACACCCAACCAGAGGTCAGGGGTGGGCAGGTAAGGTGCGGGGGAGCGACGTGGCAGCTGCTAACTGACATATGGACAAGCTTGTTGGACATTAACTTTGGCCGCACACACACACTTACGATGAGTGACAGGCGGCGGTTCTTGGTTTTGGCCCCACAATTCCCTTTACCGAAACGGAACAGCAACGGCAACAGTAGCTGAAACAAAATGAAACATTAAGTGAACGGAAACGGAAACGGCGGTCTAAATGCGTGGTTTAGTTTGCTCCCGGCATGGAGGTCGTAAACTGTGATGGCGAGGCCTACTTTCCCTGACCGCCAAGAGAGAACATTTACTGCGCCGCTAGTTTAGCTTTTCTTCCAATTGAGTTACCTGTTGATCGTCCTTACTAAAGAATTCAAACGTTTTCTTTAATATGAAATAAATATAAAATCCTTGGAGCATAAAACATTTGTGCTTTACACAAAAATGTAATTCAACATTCTATCCAAAAAGTTTTTTTTATAGAAACGGAAATATATTTTTTCGAGCCTTATGGATATGGATGCATGCAAATATATCTCTTCAACATATGCCCAAATTGCATATTTGGATTACAATTTTTATTTGTTTATGTCAGTCCAGTATTATTTTCAATGTTTAAAATTCAATCATTTACCATTTTCATAAGGCTCCTCATAAACAATATACATGCCAAGACTTTTTGCAGCATACTTGCTTCGTTTGAAGAAAACTCCCACATACTACATGTACATATGCAGTTCGGCTCGAATGCATTTTACATGTTGCATGCAACCCAAAGAAGGAAATGATAAACAGAAATGTTCGAGCGAATGCAAAGCCCTCGGAGGTCACGCCCAGCATCAGTGTCAAATGGGCATAGTGGGGGAAATGTGCAAAAAGATGGGAGAAAAAAGCTGAAAAGGGCAGGCATATGCAAATGAAGTTCACCTGCGGACATCTGAGGTGTTTCGTCTGCTTTTTCAGGAGATGCAGTCGCTGGGTGGGTGCAAGGCAGAGGTAAGGGTTGCTCCGGGTGGTAATAAATCGGACAGTGATAGCCCTACAGGATATGGGCGTTTGGTTAATGCAAGAGAATTTAAATGAAAAATTTTGACTAGCATCAGGATGCTGGTGAAAAAATTTAATTCGAGTAATAAATAGATTGAATGTCTCTGAAATAGTGCTGAATTAATTTTGCTCCGAAATTATTATTTTTCGACAAAAGAAGCCAAGAACCTTTACAAGCTTTGTTAACTATGAAAATGTATAAAAATGAAACATTTTTAAAACCTGCGTTTTGAACCAAAAACCAATTTTGTTTTTATTAAAAAATATTACATTTTTTACCTTCAAAAATACATTTAATATATATATTGCACATGTAATATTTTATTTACTTTCGCAAAATATTTATCTTTCATAAAAAATACCCATAAAATGTATTCTCTTTTCAACCCAGCCAAATGTACAGCTATACCCCTCCAGGCGACCCGCACTTACCGAATACAAGAGTTTTTTGTTTGGTGCTCTGTCATCCCATTGAAATCAATTGCAGTTCACGTCCATCAGAGGCGTAAACATTTTGCTGTCGGAAATTAACACACTTTCCGTTTCCGTCGCAGCCACACACACGCACACTACCGAGAATGAGGTGGAAAAGGCGGGACAACTTCCATTCCTATATGTAAACATAATTTATTCATATTCTGGCCACCAACGCTGTTCTCGTGCTATTTTTCTTTAACTTTGGTGGGGAAAACGGCCATTTTCCTGCCTCGCCTCGCAGTTCGCCAAACCTTCTCTCTCGAAAATTCGCTAAATAAAAATTAATGACTGCCGGAAGCGAATTGTAATCAAGGAGCCAAAAAACCGAAACAGGATCCAGGAGCAATAAACTGCCCCCAAGCAACAACAATCGAACATTAATGACAACAACAGCGGTAATAGCCAGATATATCCAGATCCATTATGGCATTCACATAACCAATCCGTCGATTCACCTTTTTTTATGGCACGTTTTATTCAATGTACATCTCATTTCCCCAACCTTTTTGTTACTCATTTCCGGTGGCCATTTTTTTATGCTCGTGTCAATCAATTTGCATGGGAAATATATTGCAGTTGTTCGCTCACTTTTTCAGCTATTGTTTGCGACAGATTATTATTTATTGTTCTTTTAATACACAGAAAAGCGGCCCTGAAATCTAAATTATTAAAAGCTGAATAAACAATTACTTCATATTATATATTGACAACTTTGGAATCGACAAACTGAGAAGAAAAAAAGATATTCCGTTATTTTCAGACATTTTTATAATTTTATTGGCCTAAATAGTCATATGTTTGCCTTGAACTCAAAGGCAATTTGTAAAATATAAATAACCACTAATCGGATTAAATATATTTTTAGAAATGATCAATCAAAAATGCAAACAAATAACATCATTGGAAGGCGGGTCTGTGAATACAAAATGAATGCAAATGACGGCCAGCAGCCGGAACTGAAAACTGAACCATCTGTGGTTGACATCCATTTTGCTTGGCCATTTGATGTTATGGCCTTGAGGAGGAGAATGGGGGAATGTGAGGATGGGTCCCCATGGCCAGAAAGCAAACCAATTGCACTGGCAATCGCTGGCGAGCGACCTCAACTTCAACCAGCTGCCATTCAAGTGTCCTGGCAGTGACTTCGGGCCCGGGAACGGGGTTAATCCAACCTGCCAGCTATCCTTGGCCATCTTTCCCCCATCCCGCATCCCGCATCCTTGGCTGTCGCTCAAGGAGTCCTTGCCGGGAGGTACTCATGTTGATGTGCCAAGCCATTGTTATCGGAGCTATTACAAAATTCTAGCCAGCCAGTTTATGGCATGGCGATGGACAAATTGCTTTTAAGGCCACTTCTGAGTAGACGGATGTTAAGCCGAGGCATATGCAATTAGTTTAGATCACATTAGGCAGTGGATTTTCTATTTTGAAATGTACTTGGCAGGAGTTAGCCAAATAAAAAGGTTTCTCTCACCTTATATAGAGGACTCTTGATAAAAACTTGCATCAGGTACAATCAATATAAAGAAAAAATGTCCACTAAAAGAAATCAGTATTCAGCATGCGTCGCTTACCCACGCATTCCGCCAATAAAAATATTTATTTTCTCTGTTTATTTACTTAAGAAGGGAAAATGCAAAAATAAATGTGTTTTTATTGAGTGGAATTTGTGGCTAATGGGGAAAGAAAAGGATTTACCTGGATTCGATCTGACGATGGCATGGCCTTGAATAATGCGCAAGGGTTTCCAGTAAACAGTCCTGAGAAATTACCAAATAAACTTTAAAAATAAGAAAGTCTTATTTTTGTAGAAGCTAATGGGCTGATAAAAATAATGGTATTGCTCACTATCAAAAAAGGAATTCAACTTTACTCCATCTAAATTCAAAACAAATAAAAATTTTTTCTCCAATTACTGCAAACGTCATTATTTCTATGAAATAAATTCTTGGTATTTATACAAGTAAGACGAACAATATGTTTGTTTAATTTTATTAAAACAAAGACTTAAAGATTCAATTCCAAAGAGACTAAACTAAACATGAAATAAATTTATTCGATTGCATTTATTATTATTTTGTTTTAGATTAAAATGTGCTGTTGGCAAGACTATAAAGCATTCATTCATGCCGAGACTCTCAATGAAATTAAATCAAAATGCAAATAGTTGTGTTTCTACACAAATGACCACGCCCACTTCATCAGCGTGCTCACTCAACGCCCACAATCACAGCCAAAAGCAATCAACAAATATCAAAAACTTCGCTCATTCGTGTCATAAACAAAAAGAGCAAAATGCAGACGGGCGACAAACCAAAGGCCAGTTAGCAGTTCGACCTTTCCCCCCGCACCGGGGAGTCGGCCTAACCTTGCCCCTGGAGCCCCTCGAGCCCCTCTAACCCGCCCGCCCGACACCCTGCAGCCCCCCTCTGGCCAGTCAACGGAGTGGCGGGTGTCGACGCACCAGGCCATGAATATTTTAGTAAATGCCGCGCAAGGCTTTGACTTTACCACTTGGTCACCCTTGGTGCCTCACTATTTACCCAAAAAAACCAAAAACAAAAAAGGGTTGGGAGGCTGGGGCGCCCGAGGTGGCAAAGGGTACTGTTTCTGGGAAAACCAACAATTTACGCCATTTTTGGAAAAACTTTTCCTTCTCTGGTGTGCTTGTGTGAGTGTTTATTTTCAGCTGTGCTCAGTTGCACCCGCCCCTCCCGCATTTTTTGGGTAAAAAAAATGTGGAAAGTTTGTTGGTGTCGTCGTCTACGGGCATTTGAATTACGTTATTGCCTAGAAGTATGCTTTAGTATTTTGCGGTTGAAAAAGTTTCAATTGCGTGGGTCGTCGACATCGCGTTTTTTATTATATAAATTGCAATGCCGCACCATTCCATTCACCTCTCACTTTCTCTGTCCCCCGCTCCATTTGTCGCTTTGTTATGCAAAAATTGCGGTGCAAAAAAGGGTTTGCAGCCCCAAACATCCCCATGTCTGTATCCTTCCCCTGGGCCGCGCCAAGTGTTGAATGAAAAAAGCCGACATTGAGTAAACAAGTCGAAAGTTTTCCATGCATGGCCAAAACTGAAAGAAACTTGTTTTTAACTAGAGCACTGATGTCAAACAGAGGTGAAGAAAGGATTGCCGCCGAGGCTTCATTCATTAATTAATGAACCGAAATTAATTTGTGGAGCTCGGTTTTGAGGAAGGCGTTTCAAGCCTAGAAAAATCATTCAAACACTTGGTTTAAAAATATTTAAAACAAACAATATAATCATCATTTATAAGGACATGCAACGGCAAACAAAAGGCATTAACACTTTAATTCTAACAGCCCCGCTGAGGCCAACTTTATATATCAATTTGATAATCCCCTGCGCTTAGCACATATCCGTGGCATGGCATCAGGACCTCCGTAGGCATCCTTTGCGTGCCCAGTTTATTGCCTTGGCGGAGGTTTTGTAATTGTTGTTGTTCCTGCTACTGGCGTTATCCTCGCTGCAGTAGCTTGTCGGCTTGTGCCAGCGGTTGTGCCTTCGCAGACTTTTGCCCAACTCCAGTTGTTAGTCCTAATTAATTATCGCAATTAGTTAAATGCAGCCAAGAAACTGGTGGCACGGAGGGGCACAGCAGATAGCGTCAGCTGACTGCGGCAAAAAATGAATTCTCCGCTTTCATTTGCACGAAATGCTCAGATAATTTTCAGTTTTCTGTCTGCGTGTCTAATTTTCATTTTCATTTAATTTGTTCTTCTTGTTTGCGAGATGTTTTTCTTTGTTTTTATTTTGCTTGTTTATGTGTTGTTTATACTCGTAATTGAATTGTTTAGAAAGGCCAAGAGGGTCCTGGGATAATCCCAGACTTAACACTCAATACTCAATGCCTTTGTTTTTATTTATTCCTGTGAAGAAGACTCAAACAAGACTGGAGAGCAATCGAGTGGGGTAAATCTTTCGATTGGTCGTCTGATGAACCACAGACTTTTCATTTCTTTAATATCGCGTACATTCATCAACCAGCACGCCAGAGCTCGGCAGAGCAGATTCCAGAGAGCTTGGGAAGTAAAAAATAAAATCAAGGCAATTCGCATCGGAAATTCGAGCCACTGCAAGAAGCCATCGAAAATAACATCTAACATCAGTAAACAATCTGCATTTTCAGAAACAAGACAATGCTTATAGAATTTCTAACGAAAGGATACACACACTGCCTTCAGGACTCTTCCACATACACATGTGCTAGATTGTTAGTGTGTGCGTATGGCACTAAGGAATCTTATGCTGCACACATGAGTGAGCCCAAGAAATGCATAGAAAGGGCGGCGAAGAGGCAACAAAGTAGTTGCACAATCTGCACTGATAAATAATAAATCTTCAACATCAGCAAGTAGTCCCAGGGAGGCGAGTCCGCAGTCTGCCATCCTGGCATCCCGTTGCCCTGGAGTTCTGGTGCCCTGCCGTTCTGGCGACGATTCAACTCAAGCATAGACAGGCCAAACTTTTGATATATTTGCATTTTGCTACAAAATGGCGAGCCAGACAATGCGGGAAATCTTTAGTAATGAACTTTAATGGTGTCGTCATAAAATATTCGACATATGCACAATGTCTCCAATGGGATTGGCATAAATTTATACATCGTAGGGATTTATGTTAAAAGTTCAAATAAAAATTAATGATAAGATTTACATTTTCAGATTTTAGCTGAAACTATGCTTAAATTTACGGGAAAGACGAAAATAATAATCATGCTCGATACAGTCTATGAAAACTATTGGTGACGGAGGAAACTCTATACAAAATTAGGTGGTTATATCAATAAATGTATGATACTTTTTCCGTTATGGAGTATCTACGATGCACTTGCAAAAATTAATAGCTTTTCGGTGTTTGCTCGGTTGCTGTGTTTTGGCGCAGATAAGAAAGCTGTGGCATCCCGTGCTTCCTGGGCATCCTCCAACCCAACAAACCGCTCCGTCACCAGGACGCCCAAAACTTTTTGCGGCCATGCTGAAGACACGCCAGAGGTCCAGCTCCAGCTCCTGTTTCGGACCCGATTCCTGGAACTGTTACTCTGCTTTTGCTTTGACACAAAGCTGCAAGGCAAGCGGAAAGTTTTCGGTGCACCAAACTTTTGGTCAATGCAGTTGCTGTATTTATATGGCCGGGGATGTTTCGGTAGCTGGAGTTTTGTGTGTAAACGGGCCGGACTGGCGTGTAATATGAGCCGTGCGGGGTCAGCTATCCTGGCCATGCTGCCTGGTCCTTTCGTGCATACACATTTTCCCAGACATACAAGCGCTTACGTACCACACATACACATTCGCTTATAATTAAGCATAATATGAGCCAGATCCTGGCCGCCAGCCTCCTACCAACTTGGTGGGCATTAAGTGTTGGCATGTGGTTTTTATTGTTGCCAGGATTGCGTTGTCCTCTCCGCCATGGTTGTTGCTGTTGCTGCTGCTGTGGTGGCTAGTGCTCTGCCATGTTCTGCATTTTGTTATTTTCTTTGTTTAGGACTTGCCCCGCATACGATCATACAAACATACATACATCAGTAGGAGTGTGTCCTTGTGTTTGTTTGTTTGAGGCTTGTTGGTCGGTATTCCTTTGCAGCATAATTTGCACAATTAACATTGCAATAAAGTTTTTGCGCCAACAATTAAACGACGGGGAAAGGAAAGTTTAATTGGCGAATATTCGTTTAAAATAATTATAATACCCAATTAAAAGAAATGACAAAAGTTCTGCGGGGACTAGCATTAAGGATATTTGGCATGGCATACGTTTTCTCCATTAAGGTAAGACATCTATTCAAGTAAGGTTTCTTTTCTTACTTTTTACTCATTCCCTGATCACAGTAGTTCACTTCCACACCTAGTAATTTATGAAAAGTCTTCATTTACTACTCAACTTGATTAAGTTAATTTCCGCCAACTCACTAATAAGTCAGACAAAGCAAGGCATTTTTCATCTTCGCCCGGGAGCCTGAGAGGCTGAAAGCCAGAAGCGAAACCATAAGGCATTTGCAGCTTATTACGGCTCATTTCACAGGCATTTCTGGTTCATCAACGTGGTGTGGGATAAAAGCGGGAAAACTCAGGGAAAAAAGCCGGACAAAGGAAACCAAACAGAATGGGAGTGAAGCCAAAGTAAACGATCCGTGCAGCAGCCGGTAATGGACAATGGCTCAACAAAGACATGTGAATTATGTCATCTATTGTTTCTAGATTACATCCAGGATCTAAAGCGCACATGGCTACTTTTACAGTTTCGGCTAAGAAAAAATCCCATGGCCCATCCCACTTGGTTCACCCGATCCACTCCAATCCACTCAACGCCACTCCGCAGCACTTCGTTTCGTTTCGATTAATTAAATTGTGTTTTGGTTCACTCTTCTTATTATTGCAAAAGCCAATTAAATCGGCAATGAACCACGGAGAGCGTTAAATGAGATTTTAAGCTTTTGACAGATTGACTCAGGTATTGAATTCTGATTGGAAACCAGAGCGCTGAGAGTGAAATTGGGATTGCACTTTTAGTGGGCGAATTGGCGACGGTGGCATTAATAAATTTCCAAGTACTTGAAAGACTCGTGTGTCCTGTGTGTGTTGTACCCAACCATATATTTTATGGTCTGGACCACGCACAAGTGTGTGAGCCGTGTGTTGGTTGGGTGTCGGACAGAGGGGGCGGGACAAGGATATTGTCCTGCCGTGCGTGAGGCCATAAAACACTGGAGAGTTATGGTCTTCCTCGGAAGGCTAAATGCATTGGTATGCGTAGCGTAACGAAAAACAATTAGCTGCGGCCAAATAAAAGTGGCTAACATATACCCACACTCATTGTTGTGCGTTGTGTTGGTAAAAACTTTTATATGGCTCGGTTGGCTTGTTTCCTGTCCTGTTGCAGGATCAGACTTCTGTATGTCCTGCCGCCACCCACATCGGGGGTCTTATCACTCTGTACTTCGTCCGCCACCGAGCTGATCGGATTGTTTGGAGGCGGTCATGTCCTGAATGACGAATTCCAGCCGGTATTTTGTTCACGGCCCACTCGCCCAAGCCTCGCAAGGCAAACGAAATTGTTCGGCCTCAATTGTTTGCATTTTACTCTCTGATATTCAATTAATTGAAGTTTTATTTGGCCGATTGTGTGATTGGTGCCTCCGACTGAGCCCCCGTTAAGTGTATAACGACGAACAATGAAAATAAATAAATTCATGAACACAGCTTGAATGTTTCAACAGGTATTTTTTGGCTTATAACTTGTTGAATCTCTTCCATCAGATCAGAAGTTGGCATGTAATTTTGTTAAACGTTCAGTCTAAAATATTTTCTTCAATACATTAATGACAACTATCTCTTTTCTAGCATACATTATATTGCTTTTAATTTCCTTTTGTCCTCCGGCTAGATACCTAGGAGTATTTTAAACATTCCACCTGGCGGCGGATGGAGGATATAGATTGCAGGTTGCCAATGTCCCTATTATAGTAAATTCCAAACTACGTAATCCTTTAATGCCCTTTTAGCTGGCACTGCAGGAGACTTCGGGAGACTACGGGTACTTCAGCTGCTGCTTTAGATCCCTTCAGTGCCGGTTGCATCTCGAATTCCTTATTTACTTTATAGGTGAAGGCAAAGTAAACCAATACCGAAGCTATTTTAGTCGCTTACCGTGTTTCCTCATTTTTTACTTTTCCGTCGCTTTTTTTGTGCTTTTGAGCTTCTTCTACGGCTGACTTTAATCAGTGGCATTCTAGGATGCTTCGCTTCGCATTCCGGCTTTTCCTTTAGGTCCTTCGTCCCAACCTCCCTTCCTGCCGTTGCAGTGCCGTTGTCCTGCACTCAATTCGTTTTCTTTATTTTCCATCAGGCGGAAGTCATGTGTGCCGGCTGCACATCCTTTTCGCCGTGAAAAGGAAAAGCAGTGGAGCCGGAGCCGGAGCCAGAGCCGGACTCCGAACAGGAGTCGTCTGGCAGCTGCAGTCTACCAAAGGCACTGCAAGGACTTCAGCCGGACGGACTAGTCACACACACACACACAGGACACACTCATTTTTGAGTCATACATACAGATAATCGCTTTACAATCAGGCAGGAAACTATTGCAAGCATGATTGTTTCCGCGGAACGTGTTTGTTACCGAACATTTTCAGCCAAATATCAAGAATAAGGAAATACAACTTTTAACTGGCTATTTTCCCTCAAAAAATATGAACCAGAATGGCGAAGCGACTTAAGAGGCTAAGATCTCTGGGGCTAATGAACGCTGCAATTTAGACGCTGCAATGTACTTTCAATATTACCTGTAAAATACTCTATTACTTCTGACCTTACCAGAGAGAAACCGCAGACCAAAACACAATTTGAACTGTCAGTCAAATAAGAAAATGGGCCGCTGGTGAAAATTTGCCTGACGGAGGCCAGACCGAAACCGCAAATAAATTACGAGGCCACGTTAAAGATTTGTTAATAAAGATAAATTTACTTATCGTTTATCTTGATTATGCAAAAAGCCTAAGTGAAAATTCAAAGACCTTTGGGGAGGGGTCGCCGCAAGGAATACAGGACTTCGGCGAGGAAAGCATTGGGAAGCACGAAATGCCAGAGACGCCTCCGGCAATTGAACAAGAAGGCCGAGTAAGAGCAGCAGATGGGCCTAAAACTTTTTCATTTCCTCAAGCCGACGAGCCAACAGAATGGCCAACGAGAACGAGAAGGATGTGTAGTAGGATGAGTCGGGAAGCTACGGCCGGCGGTATATGGGCCATGAATAAACATAATACATATTTCAATGTTTTATACTAAATTAAATAACTTGCCGGTCGATCTCGGAGAGGCTAAGCAGCAATTGCCATCCTCCACCAATCTTCTGGACTAAGCATATTTGCCCCGAGGCCAAGGAATCTTTTTCCACAAAATCATGCCGGCTAGTGTCATGGGTGCCCGAGTCCGGAGCTCCTTGAATAGCTATTGCCCCGCCACTGTCAACAGCTCCTGATTAAGTCCTTAACGGGTCCTTGAGCCCTAGCACAAGGAGTTTGCTATAGAATGGCATTGGTTTTCTTGTGGAAAGCACACAAAGAATGTTTACACTTTGGCAAGGAATTAGTGGAATGGTGAAAAACTGCAGGAAATTGCTTATAAATTATTGCGAATTCTTTGCTTTTGGCTGGGTAATTTTTTGGGCCTTTGAACATATGGAAATTGTGGCAATCTTTCAGTTACTTTTTTCATATTCAGTAAAAACTTATGTTTTGAAAGAAATGGCTTTCTAGGGCAGGTTTTCGGAACTACTAGGATGCAGAAAAAGGCGCCTTTGGTGTCTAATCTCATTGCCTTCACAAAGGCAAGCTGTTTATTATGGTAAAACTAGGCTCTTTATTAGAAAAATATAAAGTTCAGTTGAAAGTCCACCTTCATTAGTAAACCCAAACAAAAATGTAAAAATAATTCAATTTTGGCAGCATTTATTATGCAATCTAATGGCCAAAACCAAGTGCAAATAGTTTTCTGACAAAGCACAGGACGATGGGAGAATGGATACCATTGAAAAGCCAACAGCTCAATCAACGAGGGCAACTTGGCCGGAGCAAAGTTCAACTAACAATTTGTTTGAATCTACATCTGGGGCTATCTGTGGGTCATTTAGGAAGTGTCTCGGGCCAAACAGATTGGTGGGTTCGCTTGGTTACAGTTTGGTGAACACACTTTAAAATGTGCTGCTCGGCTTGTTGTTTTGGGGCCAGGCCAAAGGTTTTTATTTATTGGCATATAAACCACAAATAGCAAACATGCCAAGATGGCAACGCACCCACAAAACTTTCGGGAAACCCACAATACATAAATATTTCATGTCTTGACTTTCAATTTCAGTTTTTTCCTCATCTAAGGTTTTGTCCTTTACCGTTCGCCCTGGTTTGTTTATTTGTTTCCTTTCGTTTCCTTGCGTTCCGATTCGAATGTGTTCGAGGGTTTGGGGAGTAGACCACTTGATTTAAAATGTTTTATTTATGCGCACGATTATTATTTTGGGTTCTACGAATATCTTTCCAGAATCCTGATCCTAGTCCCTCTCGCCCTCTTTTTTTGGGCCCTGTGGTCACCTAAAGGCATTTTATCATAATCGAATGAAGAAACCGGATGGAATGGGTCGGAATTCAGTAACTGTGGTCATGGACTGCCTGATTGCTTCAATGGTTTCCTTTTCTTGATGCGGGTCCATTGTGCATATAGCCACATATCTGTAAGCACAAATGCACACATATGTACAAACACATAAATATGCCAGTCCCCCGAGGGAGCATTTTGTGTTATAGTTGTATTTTCCTGAAAACATTTTATTATCGTATTTATTGACCATCATATTTACAAGGATTTTATGACATGTTAAATCGCTTAAAAAGCTTGCCAAATTTCAATTCCTTTCTCTCGGTCCGCTTTCCTTATCGATCTTTCTCTCATAAATGGGACATCACTTAAATCACGCAAGCATTATAGCCAATTTAATGTTCGTCTCGGCTAATTAAATGCTTTCAAGTGAAAGGCTGCTGAGTTAACAATTAGAAACCTACAAATTCCATAACAAACCCATTTAATAAATTTAATGAACTGCTCTTTACAATAGCACAAATTCCATATCACACATTTCCATTTGACCATGTATGGTTGAGTGGATTAAAACCGATTTAGTTTGAGCTTTACCAATAATTGGTTACCAAAGTACTTAATGCAATTATGGGGCTCACTTCAAGCTTTGTGTGTTTTAAATGAGGATTTTGCCATTTTTGATTATTGAAATATCCTGGCTTTAGAAAAGTACTCTAGGTTTGTTTATTAAACTAATTGGCCAGATTAAGACAGGCCAGCTTACATCCGAATTTTTTGAATTTAATTATATTTGAATGAAATGAAAGTAATAAAAACAATTTAAATATTCATTCACTTTCTCATACCAATACTTGAATGCAGTTCACCCAATTCCGCTTAGAACCAATTTCAAAGCAAAAATTAGGTCAATTGATTTTCACAACAAAATGGTTGGCAAACATATGCCATAGGAGATACATTTATTTTTTTAAATCTATTTAAATACTTTGACAAAGGTAAATTTTTTATATGAGTGTTGTTCAACAGTTGGATAGTCTTTTAAGAACTCAATTTTTTCGTTGGCAGGCTCATTAAAACTAATAACTCTTTTATGACTTTTGGACTGGACGAGGAGTGTGTGAAGTTTCTCGAACACGCGCAGGAGGCAACATACGCCAAAAGTTCATAAAGGATAAAGTTAGGTAGGTCTAAGGACCAAGGATTATCTGATGTCATTAAACCTAATGACCATGGCTAGACCAACTTAATGGCTGGACTTTAGCTCAGTTAACGAGTCTCTGTGTTTTGCACTTTTTTTCAATTAAAACATTGCAGATAAACCGAATTTTTATCTTTTTTTTTGGTCAGATTCATATTTAGATTCAGATTCAGATTTTAGTATGCATAATTCAACCGTAATCAACATCCTACACTGATTTGTTTATTTTCTATTTGTTTTTGATTTTTTCTCCTCTGATGTAATCGTCGTATTCCTGGATTATTTATGAATTTGCTGAGCAACAGCAATGCATTTGACTTTAATTATGCAAATTGAATTCCATTCATGCATAAATAGACTGAGAGACTCATACTCCGGGAGTCTGACTTTGTTCTCGGTGACAGCCACTCACGATTTGCATTCACTTTTGAATTTTTATTAGAGAATTAGCTCTTATGTAAATTTTTTTCGAATTTAACTGCTTTCGAGTTTCA
Source organism: Drosophila ananassae (assembly GCF_017639315.1). NCBI lineage: Eukaryota > Metazoa > Arthropoda > Insecta > Diptera > Drosophilidae > Drosophila > Drosophila ananassae. The sequence goes on from NC_057930.1 coordinate 28,613,524, forward strand.
TATTTTCCGTTTGGCAAGACGAGCTTCGTCGAGATTTCAAGTGATGAATATTAAAATGTCGAAATTTTATTGCTGCAGTCAGCAGGAAAATTGCTATATAGTTTTCGATTCATCAAACCATACTCACATAAATATTCAATGAAAGTTATTGAAGTAGAAGGTTCATACTTTGGTAAGCAAACATAAAATTCCAAAGAATCAAAAGAAAACGAAAACTTAAAAGTCCCTTCCGTTGAAGACTTTTTAGTGGCCTTTGACTTTAAGATATTTTACTCAAGTGCCAGGCATTTAACTTGATTTCATGCCACCTGAGGTCAAGGGAATTATTTATATTTCTTTGTTCTCTGGTGTCCATTTATTAAAATCATTGAAATTCCTCTTAAGCCTCTTTAAGTTAAGGCATTCCAATTGGCTACTTGCAACCAATCTTGCAATACTTATATTATATTACCCAAAATGTTTTTGTATAGAGATCAGCTGAAAAGTAAGTAAAGATAAGCGGATTTACAAAATTCGGTGCTAAATAAATTTATTAAATTAACAAAATTTCATTTTGATCAAGCTCATACGAACATACAAATCAATATATTAAATTTAGGAGAGCAGCATTCCCATTTATATTATTTTTTAATGAGCATTCCATTACACATTTTTGGCCAGGCTTTATTGAGTTATTTTTTTAATGGTTATTTAATCGCAGAAAATGGAAAATTTGATAAAGTTGAATAATTTTTGCATTTCTGAACTGTTTATTTACAAACGGGCATTACAGGTATTTTCGTTTGTGTTTATTTCATTATCGATTTCATCGAAGCCCATTGACCAAATTACGGAAAGTAGTGCGCTTTGGGGTTCTTGTTTAGTTTGGAATTTTGTGACTCTAATTCAATAGAATAATCAGAGCATATGCTCCTTGATTAATGATGCAGATTAAATGACTCGCTTAGCACTTGCTTTTGTTTTCATTTTTGTGTGGCGCTGTTTGTATTAGATATTTGGGATTCGTTTATCGCTTTTTATATTAGCTTAATTGCCATTGGGCTCTGAACTGACAAAACCGAATTTGCATGAATTAACAATAAAATGGGCATAGCTCCAGTGCGCTGGTAAATATATGGTAAATTTACTTAAAACAAGCATATGAATTTTGAACGTTATTTATTATTCAGCAAGGGTAATATCGACAAAACTAGAAAATGCCTTTAAAAATTTTAATAAACAAGGAGATTAAAAAGTACTTTGTAATACAACTTAAGCCCAGCAGACCTATCCGGCTCACAACTAATTGGCAATATTCTAGGCCTGATAATTATTTGGCAAAACTTTTGATCAAATTAGTAACAGAGATGGAAAGATACCATAGCTGCGTCGTCTGGTAAATTCAATTCATGATATTCTGGTAATTCAATACACTTTCTACCAAATTTTCTTCAGTTAAACTTGGCCAAAAGTACTAAATGCAATTAGCCTTTGTGCTGGGGATGGGAAGGAGATGTGGTCTGATTTGGTTTGGCTTTTGGTGGTCTTGCATAAATCATGAAACCAAAAACAGAAATTTACAAACGGACTACAGATACATTTATGCCACACAGACCACACAGACACGTGGAAATGGCGCATATATAATGGCTTAGAAATAGCTTGACACAGCGGACAAAACGCTCATTGTGTGCGTTCTTGGTGAAGCTGCAACGCATAAATCTCTGAGATTTGAAATCTCATTGACAATTGGAAATGTGACCAAAATCATGCATTTCCGCAACCCAGTCTCCCACCTCCCTGGGCCAGCCAGGGCCTGGGCCAATTGAAAATACATTTTACACAATTACAAATTGCAATGAAATTGATTTATCACGCACAAATGCACGAAGGTCACGCAATCCTCATAAATTTTGACACACCAGAGATGGAGCCCGGTTGGTTGGCTTTTGGGCCGAGACTGGTGCTGGTTCTGAAGCTGGAACTGGATTCTGCAATTTGCCACAGTTTTTGGTCCGCTCACTCCCCACAATTTACATACATATTAGGCTTATTACTGGACAACCATCTCTCAGCCCCTCCCACGCGGCTCGGACATTCTATTTAACGCTTTTAAGTCCATGAATTATGCGCATTGCACTTTGCCACAAACATCACTCCTCGTGTCGTATGTTTGTGTCCCGCTTTGGTGCACATTTTATTATCAGCTGCATTAAATTTCATAAAATATGTATGTTTGTCTGTCTGTGACTACTATCACAGTGTGGGTGTGGGCCTGTGGGGCGAAAGTTTTCATCGTCCGGTTCAGATGGTATAGCTGCAGCAACTGCAACTGCAACTACCACTGCTGATGCCCATAAAGTATGCCGAGTAATTGGGGAGGAAAGGGGCTCGCCTACGTGACGCTTCAGCAAAATTTCAACAAAAAAAGAACAAATAGTGGAATATAACATACGAATTCCAAATTCTGACCACTAAAGAATTCAATCCAAATTAAATTGTTTAAACCTTGGGATTTCCTCTTCTATTTAAACTCTAATATGTATTGGGAGGTACTGTTATAATGTGATTATAACATATAGCTACTAGCTTTAATTCAACAAGTGTATATTTTAATTTTATACCTAGTATAGTATATAGTACCCCCGTAGTTCTCTAATTAAAAATATTTCTTGCTTCCATTTTTCGAGTGGTCGAAATTTAAGGGATCTGGAATGTCAACCCACTTTTTAATGAGACCGTCCACGTTAATGCAATTAACTCGGACTCCTCCCCCATTGAAGCCTCAACTTGAGTTTGTCCAGCTGCCAGTTTGTGGACATCTCCAACCCAACCTCAGACCCAAAAACCCGGGAAAGAAAAGTCCCATATCCCGGGTTCATTCAAGACTTGAATGACTGAGTTGTGGAGTGTGTGTGAGTGTTTGTTGTAAATAAATGATAATCGCTGTAGTTGTGCGCTTCCATGACTCGCATGCATTCAGTGACGGACTTTCTGTCTGTTCCCTGACTACTTTGGCTGATTGTCGGACGTTTCTACCACTGGCGGTGTAATGTGCCTCCGCACTGACACCAACTCCATTTTCCATTTTCCATCTTCATTGTCATGACGTTTTATTTTTAGTACGTGTTGCTGCATACTTGCAGAGAAATGCTATTTATTATTGCAAAGTATTTTGTATGCCTGCCAAGGTATTTCCCCGGAATGTATGATGAATGTACATTTTTCATACTTCATTTTATGTTGATGTTAAAAAAAAGGTATTTATACTCGAAAAGCTTAAGACAGTAATTTTAGTGAATGATGCATAAAGTATAGTGCACTTTTTGGGGCAAGTGCCGAATTCTAATTTCTATCTTCAGGCTTTGATTAGAATCTAAACTATATTTACCCAAGCTAATAAATATTAATAAATAAGCTCTTCAAAAAGAGCATAATCAAAAAAATTTCAATCAAAACCAATTAGTTTTTGAAATTTGATTACCTTTTATTTAAAGAAAACATTAATTGATTTCATTATAGACTTGGATACCCGGCCCCCGGCCTCTTAATGCAGGAAACACTTCAATAACAAATTATTTTGCACCAAAAACTTATCAAATGCAATTTCATTACGCAACCCAGAATTTCATTTATATCAATAATGCTGCTTTAATGAAAAATAATTGAATATTTGTCATGCATTTCACCTGCAAACGCATTTACACACATGCCTCGCTGAACTTCCTGAAAACAATCAAATTGGGGTCATTTTTGTAAATTGTTGTTGCTGTCATTGACTTCTTTTGTTGTACTCGTTGTTGTTGGTAAATCTTTTGTGTTTTTGTTTTCGAATGAACCTTTTGAAATATGCTCGATTGGTTTTCATTAAGCTTTGCATACTGATAATAACTTTCATTTGGCTCTTGTGCCATTTAAATATAATTAATCGAAATTAGTTGGACTCGTTTTCTGTTTTTAATTATTGAAAACTTTTTAAATACTGAGTAAAGAGTGTTTCAAATACTGAATAAAGTAATTAAATCAATAACAATTTAAAAATGGCTAATAGAGATTTATTTTTTACGATGATTTTTTAAGCGGTTTTTTTTTTATAGTATTTATCCACTATTGAGCGTCCTCTGTCGAAACATTTGAAAAGCTGTTTATTCCACTGAAAGCTATACTTAATAGAAGCTTTTTATTACAATTATAGTTCTGTAAAGGGTGCTTTATAAAAGCTTTAACAGAGCTTTATGTCTAGACTACTGTTATCCTTTATAAAGCTCAAAATTCATTTTATTGAGTGACCTTACCCTTTTAAGTAAAATTGTCACAAGTTTGCGAGTTTTCACTTTCTACAAATGTTGGAAACTGATATAAAACATTTCCAGAATCCAAATCATTAAAAAAAAATATTTTCTGCGTTAAAAAAAACTAAAATATGTAATAAAAGATACATTTTAGTCTTCCAACTACCTATATAAAATCAGAGTACTTTTTAAATACAATTTTAAAAACTTTTTAAAATCATTAAGCCATAAATTATGGATTAATGAAGCCAAAAAACTTTTGGTACCATAGCAGTTATTTAAAAAAAAAAAATAGTTACATATCTACTTTATGTTACCTACAAAATTTAGAACCAAAATACCCTCTACAACCCTTTATAATTGAACTCGAAAAGATTCTTTTATTTGTGGCATGTAACAATTTTCTTTTTTTCATTTTGTCACGAATTTTCATATTCAATTATACCTCAAATCGATTTTACTGCAGTCGCAAACTCTTTAACACACAAGCCTCACATTGCACAGGCAGAGGCAGTGGCATTGTCATCGCAACATTTTCCTTTTCGTTGGGCTGGGCTAGTTAAACTCGTGAAATCCACAACCCATTGGTATTGTTGTCCTTTGGCTGCTCCTGCTGACGACTTTGATGACGACGATGATGCCACCATGCGTTGCATAATGCATGAGCGACGGGATTTTGACTAGCCTATGAATATTCAGGCCGGAAACCCACACCCTGGCACACCTTTCGCACCCCACTACGTAACCTATAGGGAAGCCGTTTAGTAAAGTGTTGACAATACTGCCAATCGTCTCCACAAAGGCGGATGTCTTTATGAGTACTTAGCCTTTCTGGTGTGTAAATTGCCTCCTGAAATGGATGGTGACCCTGACAGGCTCATGACAATGCCACCGAATGTCATATGCATTACGTTTCTGAAAAAAAGAAATTGGAAACCCATCAAATAAATTAAGTTTTAGTATATTTGCACCTAAAAAAAATAAAACTGTACATATTTCACCTTTCCCAAAGATTTTTTAGGTTAAAAAGTTTTATATACCAACTATAATAAAACCAAAAATTATTAACTATTTTTATTCTTATTCAAGCATCCTTATTTAAGAATGGGGTTGTGATCTCCGAATCTGTCATTCCAAGCCCTGTTGCGAAATTCCAGTTGAACCTCAATGTGTCAGATACGTTCCTTCGCCTTGTGACTGTCATTACCATTGTTTACCCTTAAATTAGACTCACAACGCAAAGGATTCTTGGCACTTGTCAACTCTCAGGCTTCTCATTCTCGTCCTTATCATCGGGACGTTGTGCAGGTGTCAGGTGTTTCTTTGCAATCAGCCTTCTTCGGCTAATGCGATGGGGCAATGCCAGTGGCAGTTCGGCCAGCTGGGTTAAATCTAAATGGGAGTAACCAGCTGAAGGCAGACCAAGTTATTTTCTTCACAATGGAAATCAAGGATAGACTTTTAGGGAAATTATTTCTAAAATGTTAAAGCAAAAATATTCCCCGATTTAATCCACCGCAATTTCAGTCAAAACAATTGGATAAAATCCTTGTCACAATGCTCTCATTGGATTTGTCTCCAGATCCCCGTAAAGCTATTTGCGACATTGTTTATTTCGCAGCTTAACTGTTTTTGGCGTGATTTGATGCGAAAGGAAATGGTCAGGACTTGACGCTTGTTTTCTTTTCACTTCCGTTTTAATTAAGCGAAAGAGCTTAAGGCCAGAATTTTTCTTTGAGCCCCTCGGCCAAGCACTCTTCTTAATTTTTTTGAGCAACTTTGGTCCTTGGCTGAACCTTGCTCTATCAACTTGACCCATTTCAAGCCGCTCCACAAAAAATCAATTTTAGTGAAACAAAAGAAACTTGTAATGTAAAACTCCAACCACTCCAGCCCAAAGCATCCCAACATTAATAGGAAATCGTTTGGCAAGTTCATGCTAATTATGCCAACGCCTCGGAGGTATAGATAGAGTCCACCCAACCAATAAATCGATAATTGCTTTTGTGGTACGCCTGATTCACAAGCTCAATTACGGGGAAATTTAATTTAGCGAACCACAAATTAGTTCCCTACTTGATCATGAGGTACATCTTAGAATATTGCTGTCGGTTTGCGGCCACTCCTAATGAAACCCGGCTTAATACTTCATCATTGTAAGGCATTTACGGAGGATTCATAATTAATTTCTTGTGACTTAACATCCAAAAGTCTTGCAATATGGGGCTGGACTTTGACACTTGCCAGAGAGGTGGACTACCTCCTGGGGAATCAAGAACGTTTAACCTTGTTACTCGTGACTCTGACAGACAACCGAGAAAAAACGCTCCTCATCCGCCCACTATCCATCCAACGTGGGTGTGGTTTCCTAGAAGGACACGTCCATTGTCCCGTTGACTGATGATGTGAACCGTATGATTTATGAGAAAGCTGCACAACATGTGGAACTACCTTATTCCTCTTTTTTCGGCATACATTTTCGGTTAACATCGAAAAACCGTTAACTGAAGTTGGCTTATAAGTCGCCTACAAAAACGTTACATTTTTTCCAATTTTGGTCACACACTCCTTACGAAGCGAAGTTGCCTTTCTGAAAAAGCTATCGGAAATTGATGAAATGTTTGATCAGGTTTGTTAAGTTTTTTTAATGCAGGATAAAGTTTATTTTCGTTAGAAGGAAGGCATAAAGTACATTGTATCTCATTTTATTTCCATAAAGTCATTTTATAGCTGCAATAATTTTAATATTAAAGTCCAAAAATGTCACAACAAATAACTAAAAGCCGTACGTGATTTTAATTTAGACATTTTGAAAGCCAACCACTAATTAGTGGTTAACGTAAACGAATAATACCATATGTCATACTTGCAAATGGTACAGTTATGGTGCCAGCGGGCAAATAGTACGAGCAAGTATTAGAGTTGACTTGGCATTAAATTGCATCAATTGTGTCGTGATGCTAATGAGGGCATTTTCGCTTCTGCCACATTAAAGAGACAAATGTGAATGGGGAAAACTGGCAAATGTATTAGTGTCATTGTCAGTCAGAAAGGGTGTACCAGAGGATGCCAGAGGGCACGTGCTGGGGCCGTAATTTACCGGGAAACAAGAGGCCATGAAGTGGGCGCTATAGTCCATAAATTATGGCACTGGCTATGCCAGAATGTATTTGACACTCAATTCGCCTCTCAACTGCCAGCACTGTGTGCTCTACCGTTGTGTTTGCATTTGGGGTTTTTAACACGCTCTGCGTAATTGATATCCAATTAAATCAAATGCTAAACACGAAATCCCCATAATCCCCAAAGTAATTAAATCACAACTGAAAATCCTAAAAGCCCTCCAGTAAGTCCAGGAAATTCAGGCGAACGCCATTTTTTCAATTTCGTAAAAACACCAACGTAATGATACCTGATACTTACAACTTTTTAAATAAAAATTAAATATATATTTTGTTGTTTGAATCCCGACGTAAGTAAGAACCTATTTAATTTCGAATAAAAATATATTGTTAGAAAACTAAGTAGGGATTAAAAACAAATATAACTGATTTATACCCACTTTAAAGGTATCACGTTATACACCATCATTATGGATTATTCGAAACAAGGTAGCTTGTCCAAACTCTTAACTTGCTCTGGGTGCCTGTTATTTCCGCTCAGTGAACACACATTTATCGATCACGACCAATACTTTGTACACACAAAGATACACCCGTACGAGGACAATTTCGGGCAAAGGACTTGCGGTCAAACTGTGTTGCGGCTGATGTGCTATTCGACTATAAACCGTAGCCAGTCATCTGTGAAAAAAACAAGGAAATGGATACAAAAAAATATTTAAAAGGAAACTCGTTTTCAGCAAAGAATGATGTTAAAGTTGAAAATATAACTCTTTTTAGCTTCACAATTTCGGTTTATTAATAGTGAAACACATTTTTGGACCAGAACCAGAGTTAAAGAATTTAATGTATAATAGCAGAATGAAAACACAAAAGGCCATAAACAAATGAAACATTCACAAGGACGTTGGCAAAATTGTGTGCACCAAATTGACATAAAGGATAAAAAACAACGAGTAAAGGGAAAATGTTCGCGCAATTGGCACCAATCCAAGCAGTAAAATGGAAATGACAACTGACACTGGTGTCAACCTATTTTCTTTATTTATTTTTTCCCCTGCTCTTAAAGTTGCAATGGTGACCCTAGTCAACACCAGCGGGAAATAAGGAAAAATTTCCTTGGTTTCTCATAAAAAATACACCCACATAGGGTGATGTTAAAGGATAATCAAATTTAAAAATAATAAAGATGAACACTTGTTAGGAACTACATATTCTAAGCCTCTTAAATATTTTGTATGATATTAATTCTCAAAAAAAAACAGTAAAAAAAGAAACCCCCATCAGAAACACCCTGTTTTAAAGAAATGGCAAAGGAGACAAAAGTTGATGTTGCGAAATATTGCCGAAGAAATTGCCGTCAGGGGTCCTTGCCTGGCAAAAAGTTTAGAATTGCCAAAAGTTGATTATATGCTCCAAGGCGTTCGACTCGATTGGAAATTCTTTTCTGGTCTATCTGTCTCTAATTGAAACGAGTTCTGCTGTGCTGTTGAAACTTCCCAGAAGGCACTTATCCCTCGCCCCTCGAACAATACTTTGCCCGAGAAAATGAATCGAAAAATAAATTGTACAATTTTGCGTATGTCATAATTTTATGCAAATGAAATGCACATTGCGAAAAGTTTGCGGTTTTTCAGCGCCTCGCTTTTTCCACACTTGAACCACCTAATGATTATAACGCCAAGCATGCTTGGTGGGGAAACTCACGAGCCTGTAGAAGGGGTAAGCAGTTGCAAGAAGCCATTGCAAATGGACGTTACCAAGTACTTGCCACGGGTGAACCCACTTTTTACTCATATAACCCTCTTTTAACACCGTCAGCGCTTGATTTCTTCATAATTAATGGATACTCTATGGACAGGCTACAAGTGAGAACACTCCATGAGCTCTCCTCGGACCACACTCCTATTCTAGCCACACTCCATTCTACGCCTGTGAAAAATCCGCAGCGCCCACGACTCCTTGCCAGAGGTGCTAACATAAACTCTTTCAAAAACCACCTAGAACAGCTGGGCGAGATTAACATTCAAATCCAGGATTCTTCTGACATTGACAATGCTATCAGTACTTTCATGCGCTTTATAAACCAGGCTGCTGAGATAGCTGCACCCAGCAATCATCGAAGTACAGATACCTCTAGACATCCCCACCTACCACCAAGAATTGCTGCGCTCCTTAACCTAAAGAGAAGAGTCAGAAGAGAATTTACAAGAACGGGAGACATCCGAATCCATCAGATATATCATCGGCTGGCTAACTGTCTTAGCAAGGTGCTCGCCCAGAGAAAACAAGATTCTATAGACCGAATTTTGGAAAGCCTGGACACAGACGCTAGTTCTAACTATTCACTGTGGCGTATCACAAAACGGTACAAAAATCAGCCAACTCTAAAATCAGCCATTAGAAACCCCTCAGGTGATTGGTGCCGTACGAGCCTAGAAAAGGCTGAAGTGTTTGCTAACAACCTAGAACAACGATTCAAGCCATTTGATTATTCGCCTGAAAGTATACGTCAACAAGTTGAGGAGTTTCTGGAATCTCCGTTTCAAATGAGCCTGCCTGCTAACCCTGTCTCACTGACAGAGGTGAAAGATCTTGTTCGTAAACTTTCGCCAAAGAAAACCCCCGGTGAAGACCTTTTGGACAACAGGACGATTCGACTTTTACCGGATCAAGCCTTGCAATTTCTGGTGATGTTGTTCAACAGTGTACTTACTATTGGATACTTCCCGAAAGTTTGGAAATCGGCGAATATACACATGATCCCAAAACCTGGAAAGTCGCTAACTGACGTAGACTCATACAGGCCCATTAGCCTGCTACCATCTCTGGGAAAAATCATGGAAAGACTGATACTGAATAGACTACTTTCTGACGAGAACGTCACCAGTGTGATTCCGGATTTCCAGTTCGGCTTTCGCCTTCAGCACGGAACTCCTGAGCAACTACACAGAGTTGTCAACTTTGGCTTAGAAGCATTAGAGAGGAAGGAGTATGCAGTTGCTGCCTTTCTGGATATTCAACAGGCTTTTGACAGAGTGTGGCACCCTGGGCTTCTGTATAAAGCTAAAAGTATATTTACACCGCAAATGTTCCAGCTTGTAAAAAGCTTTCTGGAAGATCGAACTTTCCATGTATCTGTAGATGGATATATGTCGTCCATTAAACCGATTTCTGCTGGAGTTCCCCAAGGTAGCGTCCTTGGCCCTACTTTATACTCCATTTATACTTCGGATATGCCTACCCAAACTCCAATTACGGAAGTGAACGAAAATGATGTTTTAATTGCGACATATGCTGATGACACTGCTGTCCTAACTAAAAGTACCAGTATCTTGGCGGCTACTTTTGCTTTGCAAGAATATCTAGATGCGTTTCACCAATGGGCTATGAACTGGAACATCCGAATAAATGCGGACAAATGTGCTAATGTTACATTTACTAATCGAAGAAGTACCTGCCCTGGAGTCAATCTTAATGGAAGTCCAATAAGAGCTTTCCCTGCATATAAATACCTTGGTGTCACCCTGGATAAAAAACTTACTTTTGGCAGACATATAACATGTGTTCAAAATTCTTTTAAAAACAAAGTTGCTCGGATGGCCTGGTTACTTGCTCCACGCAATAAGCTTACGCTAGGATGCAAGGTTCAAATTTACAAATCTATTTTAGCGCCAAGCCTTTTCTACGGGCTACAGGTTTACGGTATCGCTGCCAAAACCCATCTAAATAAAATCCGGGTTTTACAAGCAAAAACCCTTAGAAGGATCTCTGGAGCTCCGTGGTTCATCCGAACAAGAGACATTGAACGCGATCTCAACGTGCCCAAAATCGGAGACAAGCTGCAAAAGCTTTCTCAAAAATATATGCAACGATTGAATGATCACCCCAACAGCCTTGCCAATAGACTTGGCACCGCAGCTATTAACAATGCTGATCCACGAACAAGAGTCAGGAGAAGATTAAAAAGATTTCACCCTCAAGACCTACCAGACCGGATCTTGACTTAAAATTTTCACCAAACACATTTTATTTCTTTCCTGTAATCATATCTTGCCCTAAGCACCGCTTAGACATAGTTTTGTTATTAATTTTGATAAGACGATTAGATTAAGCTGCCATTTGGGTAGCAGTGCGCTAATCATGTGAATAAAATTTCTACATATATAAAAGTAAAAAAAAAAAAAAAAAAAAAAAAAAAGAACCACCTAAAAAAAGAAGGGTCTGCGGGGCCGTAACAGGATAGACAAGCACACACGAGTTGTCCCGCATTTTCATCCGGCAAATGTGTGTTGTACAGCTGCCACAATTATGTATGTACATTATCCGTGACTGCGGAGAACCGGGGCGAGGATGGCAATGTATGCCCTCAAAAGTATGCTCATAATTTTGCCGACCTGCCGTATGGCAGACATACCTGTGGAAAAACCAAAAAAAACGTAAAATGCCACTAGTACAAACTTTCTGCGCTTGTCCCTTTGTCAGCACAAACTACATGCAACTGCACTTCACGAGTACCCTCCATCATGTGCTCCTCTAGTTGTTGTTTTTACCCCCAACACCCTCCATCCAAATGGGTATGATATATATTTCCGAAAGTGTAAACATACAAAAAGTAAAACACGCATAAACCAAAATATTTTTATACAGAAAATATTTGCTTGCTATTTAAAATATATGTCCTATGTTAGCACTTAGTGGTGCCTAGTAGTTTCTTTTTTTTTAAAGACTTTTGAGAGACTTAAATAATAAATCTTAGAACTACTTGCTGTCGGAAAATATTTCTTGAATGTCAAATTACCAAGTATGCCATAGTCGTATAATCCTCAGTTATTACAGGCTCTCTGGGCAAGAGTAAAACGATGTTGAGTTCATTAAAAATTTGACTAAGTGCGTTGTCATCATCATCATGGCAACCTCCAACTCGGTCTGTGATGCTGGCTCCTCATAAATGTCGGCCCAGCTTCATGTGCGCTGTAGCCTAGCATCCGGCATGTCCTTGTCTCTATGAATGCCCATGTATGTATATGTTACTATATGTGTGATGTGTGGTAGGCGTACTTGAACTTTGACGTTTTGTGTGAATATTTTTTTTGGTTTTCGGTCGCCAAAATTGGATTTTTTGTGCTAAACGCACATAGAATGTTTGAACCAGGATTATGGCAAGATGATAGTCCCCAAAGTCTGTTTTCGAGCTCATAAAATATGCAGGAGGTATATGATTGTGACTTGGCAATTAAATTAGTATGTAGGTTATGACAAAAATCTAAAATATATTTTGTTTCAGGTATTACGCTTGCAAATCATATAATTGGCAAAAAAAAAACATTTTATATGCTAAAAACTTGAAATTTTTTATATCAATTAATAAAAAATCTACCAACAAATCGTTTAAGACATTCTACAATCGTATAAAATTAAAAAAAAATTTAGTTTGTAGGTTTTAGTCGAAATTGATAGAGAATCGATCTACAAATCGATTAAGCTCAAGAATCGGATGGTTTTTGGCAAAGTTATAGCCTTCACTGGGGGCAATATTGTCCTCCCCATGCCTTCTTCCAAATTTTTATGTGGAGGCTCGCGAAAATTGGACAAAAAATTAAAAACAAAATTCGTTTGTAGGTTTTAGTCGAAATTAATAGAGAATCGATCAACAAATCGTTTAAGGTATTCCGCTCAAGAATCGGATGGTTTGTGGCAAAGTTATAGCCTTCACTGGGGGCAATATTGTCCTCCCCATGCCTTCTTCCAAATTTTTTAAAGGAGCCTCTCCAATATTGGAAAACAAATTTAAAAAAAATTTCGTTTGTAGGTTTTAGTCGAAATTAATAGAGAATCGATCAACAAATCGTTTAAGGTATTCCGCTCATGAATCGGATGATTTGTGGCAAAGTTATAGCCTTCACTGGCGCGATATTGTCCTCCGCATGCTTTGTTCCAAATTTTTATGTGGAGGCCGCGAAAATTGGAAAAAAAATTTAAAAAAAATTTCGTTTGTAGGTTTTAGTCGAAATTAATAGAGAATCGATCAACAAATCGTTTAAGGTATTCCGCTCAAGAATCGGATGGTTTGTGGCAAAGTTATAGCCTTCATTGGGGGTGATATTGTCCTCCCCATGCCTTGTTCCAAATTTTTAAGTAGAGCCTCTCAAAAATTGGACAAAAAATTTTAAAAAAAATTTCGTTTGTAGGTTTTAGTGCAAAGTGATAGAATAGCGATTTACAAATCGTTTAAGGTATTCCGCTCATGAATCGGATGGTTTTTGGCAAAGTTATAACCTTCACTGGCGCGATATTGTCCTCCGCATGCCTTGTGCCAAATTTTTATGGGGAGGCTCTAGAAAATTGGACAAAAAATTAAAAAAAAATTTCGTTTGTAGGTTTTAGTCGAAATTAATAGAGAATCGATCAACAAATCGTTTAAGGTATTCCGCTCAAGAATCGGATGGTTTGTGGCAAAGTTATAGCCTTCACTGGCGCGATATTGTCCTCCGCATGCCTTGTTCCAAATTTTTATGTGGAGGCTCGCGAAAATTGGACAAAAAATTAAAAACAAAATTCGTTTGTAGGTTTTAGTCGAAATTAATAGAGAATCGATCAACAAATCGTTTAAGGTATTCCGCTCAAGAATCGGATGGTTTGTGGCAAAGTTATAACCTTCACTGGGGGCAATATTTTCCTCCCCATGCCTTCTTCCAAATTTTTTAATGGAGCCTCTCCAATATTGGACAAAAAATTTTAAAAAAATTTCGTTTGTAGATTTTAGTGGAAATTGATAGAGAATCTATCTACAAATCGTTTAAGTTATTCCGCTCAAGAATCGAATGGTTTGTGGCAAAGTTATAGCCTTCACTGGGGGCAATATTTTGCTCCCCATGCCTTCTTCCAAATTTTTTAATGGAGCCTCTCCAATATTGGACAAAAAATTTAAAAAAAATTTCGTTTGTAGGTTTTAGTGCAAAGTGATAGAATAGCGATTTACAAATCGTTTAAGGTATTCCGCTCAAGAATCGGATGGTTTTTGGCAAAGTTATAACCTTCACTGGCGCGATGTTGTCCTCCGCATGCCTTGTGCCAAATTTTTATGGGGAGGCTCTCGAAAATTGGACAAAAAATTAAAAAAAAATTTCGTATGTAGGTTTTAGTCGAAATTAATAGAGAATCGATCAACAAATCGTTTAAGGTATTCCGCTCAAGAATCGGATGGTTTGTGGCAAAGTTATAGCCTTCATTGGGGGTGATATTGTCCTCCCCATGCCTTGTTCCAAATTTTTATGGGGAGGCTCTCGAAAATTGGACAAAAAATTAAAAAAAAATTTCGTTTGTAGGTTTTAGTCGAAATTAATAGAGAATCGATCAACAAATCGTTTAAGGTATTCCACTCAAGAATCGGATGGTTTGTGGCAAAGTTATAACCTTCACTGGGGGCAATATTTTCCTCCCCATGCCTTCTTCCAAATTTTTTAATGGAGCCTCTCCAATATTGGACAAAAAATTTTAAAAAAATTTCGTTTGTAGATTTTAGTGGAAATTGATAGAGAATCTATCTACAAATCGTTTAAGTTATTCCGCTCAAGAATCGAATGGTTTGTGGCAAAGTTATAGCCTTCACTGGGGGCAATATTTTGCTCCCCATGCCTTCTTCCAAATTTTTTAATGGAGCCTCTCCAATATTGGACAAAAAATTTAAAAAAAATTTCGTTTGTAGGTTTTAGTGCAAAGTGATAGAATAGCGATTTACAAATCGTTTAAGGTATTCCGCTCAAGAATCGGATGGTTTTTGGCAAAGTTATAACCTTCACTGGCGCGATATTGTCCTCCGCATGCCTTGTGCCAAATTTTTATGGGGAGGCTCTCGAAAATTGGACAAAAAATTAAAAAAAAATTTCGTATGTAGGTTTTAGTCGAAATTAATAGAGAATCGATCAACAAATCGTTTAAGGTATTCCGCTCAAGAATCGGATGGTTTGTGGCAAAGTTATAACCTTCACTGGCGCGATATTGTCCTCCGCATGCCTTGTGCCAAATTTTTATGGGGAGGCTCTAGAAAATTGGACAAAAAATTAAAAAAAAATTTCGTTTGTAGGTTTTAGTCGAAATTAATAGAGAATCGATCAACAAATCGTTTAAGGTATTCCGCTCAAGAATCGGATGGTTTGTGGCAAAGTTATAGCCTTCACTGGCGCGATATTGTCCTCCGCATGCCTTGTTCCAAATTTTTATGTGGAGGCTCGCGAAAATTGGACAAAAAATTAAAAACAAAATTCGTTTGTGGGTTTTAGTCGAAATTAATAGAGAATCGATCAACAAATCGTTTAAGGTATTCCGCTCAAGAATCGGATGGTTTGTGGCAAAGTTATAACCTTCACTGGGGGCAATATTTTGCTCCCCATGCCTTCTTCCAAATTTTTTAATGGAGCCTCTCCAATATTGGACAAAAAATTTTTAAAAAATTTCGTTTGTAGATTTTAGTGGAAATTAATAGAGAATCGATCAACAAATCGTTTAAGGTATTCCGCTCATGAATCGAATGGTTTTTGGCAAAGTTATAGCCTTCATTGGGGGTGATATTGTCCTCCCCATGCCTTGTTCCAAATTTTTAAGTAGAGCCTCTCAAAAATTGGGCAAAAAATTTTAAAAACAAGAAAGGAAAGCTAACTTCGGGCGGAGCCGAAGTTGATATACCCTTGCAGTTCAGTCGCTGTCCGCTAGGTGGCGCCACGCATCTTATATTATTAGAGATAGAGAAAATCGTATATAGTCGGCCGATCCTTATGAAATTTGGCAAATCAGATCATTTTGTCCAAAATAGAATCTGTACCAAGTCCCATCTTTCTAACTTAAAAAACACCAAAGTTATGCCAATTCCGATCGTTCTATGACAGCTATAGGATATAGTCGGCCGATCCTTATGAAATTTTGTACATAAGATATTTTGGTCAAATATAACATGTGTAGAAACTCCCAACCCTCTAACTTAAAAAACACCAAAGTTATGGCATTTCCGATCAATCAGTTATATGGCAGCTATAGGATATAGTCGACCGATCCCGGCCGTTCCGACTTATATACTGCCTGCAAAGGAAAGAAGGATGTGTGCAAAGTTTCAACTCGATAGCTCTAAAACTGAGAGACTAGTTTGCGTAGAAACAGACAGACGGACAGACGGACAGACGGACATGCTCATATCGACTCAGGAGGTGATCCTGATCAAGAATATATATACTTTATAGGGTCGGAGATGTCTCCTTCACTGCGTTGCACACTTTTGACCAAAATTATAATACCCTCTGCAAGGGTATAAAAATTTCGTTTGTAGGTTTTAGTGCAAAGTGATAGAATAGCGATTTACAAATCGTTTAAGGTATTCCGCTCAAGAATCGGATGGTTTGTGGCAAAGTTATAGCCTTCATTGGGGGTGATATTGTCCTCCCCATGCCTTGTTCCAAATTTTTAAGTAGAGCCTCTCAAAAATTGGACAAAAAATTTAAAAAAAAATTTCGTTTGTAGGTTTTAGTGCAAAGTGATAGAATAGCGATTTACAAATCGTTTAAGGTATTCCGCTCATGAATCGGATGGTTTTTGGCAAAGTTATAACCTTCACTGGCGCGATATTGTCCTCCGCATCCCTTGCGCCAAATTTTTATGGGGAGGCTCTCGAAAATTGGACAAAAAATTTAAAAAAAATTCGTTTGTAGGTTTTAGTCGAAATTAATAGAGAATCGATCAACAAATCGTTTAAGGTATTCCGCTCAAGAATCGGATGGTTTGTGGCAGAGTTATAGCCTTCACTGGCGCGATATTGTCCTCCCCATGCCTTGTTCGAAATTTTTAAGTAGAGCCTCTCGAAAATTGGACAAAAAATTTTAAAAAAAATTTCGTTTGTAGGTTTTAGTGGAAAGTGATAGAATAGCGATTTACAAATCGTTTAAGGTATTCCGCTCAAGCATCGGATGGTTTTTGGCGAAGTTAAAGCCTTCACTGGGGGCGATATTGTCCTTCCCATGCCTTGTTCCAAAGTGGAGCTTTTCGAAAATTTGAAAAAAAATTTAAAATAAATTTCGTTTGTCGGTTTTAGTGGAAATTGATAGAGAATCGATCTGCAAATCTATTAAGTTATTCCGCTCAAGAATCGGATGGTTTTTGGCAAAGTTAGAGCCTTCACTGGACTATTACAGAAGGACCTAGAAAAACAACAATGGAACAAACCATAATTGTTTTGGAATCAATTATGAAAAATGATCCAAACGATTGGAGTGACCTTCGCAAAATAGCGAATAATAGTATATGCCTGAATATGAATAGTCAACGAACCTGAATATGAACTTCATTCGGAGCCTTTGAAAAATATTTATTTAAGCCCACACTTGAAGAGTCTCTCGATAAACACTCTTCTCGATAGAAAACTCTTAAAAAGTTTAAATAAAAAAAATATAAAAATAACAGAGACTTTCCTCTCTGTTGTGAATATGCGGCATAAAGCAGACGTTGAAAATTCTCAACGGATTCCCTTGTGACAAAATCAATAAGTAAAGGAAAGTCGAACCAGAACAGCTGTTCCTGCTCCAAGTAGTAAACAACATGAGCCACTAAATATAGGGCTTAGAGAGAGGTCAAAAGAGCGAAAACGTCGGAAAATGCGAGAGATAGAAGAGAAAGCCTGTCGCTGGCTGGCAATCCGATTGGGAAATCCGAATGGGAACATGTTTTCCCATTCAGTTGTTCGCAGCTCTTCATCATTGGCGGTTCGTGGCACGGAAAACGTGAAACGCGGAAAATTTAAAGCCGCCCGACCGCTCACACATACAAGCGCAGCCAGTAACAGTGTGTTCCATATGTGTAATCACAGAACGTTCGCAGCCCCGTCGCCACTAAGAGCAAAAGTTTATATATAGAAAATTTCAACGCAGGCATCTGAGGGAAACTAAAATACGAAAATAAATTACGAAAATCGTGGCCACTTTCAGAAACGAAAGAAAATATTTGGGTTTTTAGCTGGCTACGTGGCCTGCAGGCGTTAAACGCCGTTATTATTATTATTATTACTCGTATTACGCATACGCTCCGTGAACCGAGTCTACCGTGCTGGTGTTTGTGTCAGTGCCGCTGAGAGCGAGAAGATACGCAAAAAAAAGAGGAAACCGTCAGTGCTGCTGGCGTCGCAGTCGGCGCTGCGACTCCACCCAAAATTGTATATCAATTTTGAAGGGTTTTCCGAGTGCCGTTCTTGACCAAAAACGGGGCCAAATGCTCCTAGAGTTCATAACCAATCCCCAGTGAGAATCGACGAAGCACAAAAACAACAGGGAAAATGCGAGAAACATGTTTGGTTTTTTCGAAAAGTTGATGACACATTTCGCTGTCATTTTGACCGCATTTTTCCTCTCCCAGCCGATACTGTTGTTGTTGATCTGCGGGCCGCATGGCGGCTTTATCCCCTCATCCTCCTCTATTTTGGCGGAGGCCTCGGCTGCGGATGAAGCGTAAGTTGTCAGTCCCCTAGACTGTTAGTCCCCAGAATATTCGTCCTAGAACTGGATGCGTCCAGTGGAAAAAAATAAATTAAGGGGCGCGTTCAAATCATCCTTGTTGTCAGACCTTCCCCAAGCTCCTACCCACTGTGTTCGCCTCGTTGTCAACGTCGCTCGTTAATTTTTTTACATTTTATGCTAATTTCCTTGGCAGGCTTCTCCCACCACGTGATTTTTCTTTTACGAAAAAATCCCCCAGGGTATTAAAGGGGCCTAATGGAGTAGTACTCACTCATACCCATAATAAAATAAACACATCCATACATCTCTCATATAAAAATACAGCATCGATATTCTCTCTGCACCTATGTATATTGCACCTACATTCCTACACCTACATCTATATTCTAGCCTATACGCTTATAAAAGGACTATTAATATCAAGATATATCATATATTATCGATATCAAATACAGATTTATATTAAAATTTGTCTGTTTAAAAAACCTTAATTAAAATTATGTTTATTGATTATTCGAATTTTTGGATTCTATTTCAATATGTAGTACGAGATGGACCTGCATATAGTGTTTTTTAAACAATTTGAAGGTATTCCTCAAGTCGAATCCCTGTTCCCATTTCTCTATCATCACACATTGCGTGTTTTTTGTCTTTTGTTCCCAACATTCTCTCTACTTAATTTTGCGTCAGCATTTTTACCTACCGTTACTCATTTCCACCACTTTTCCTTCTTCGATGTCTTTGGTTCTGGCTCGAGGGTAGCGGCTTTTCGCATTTTTGTTTCGGGCCCCGAAACTTTTCATAAAGTCACATCAAGAAATTATTTGTGTGGAATTCTGGCTGGGGGATGCGAACAGGTATGGCTGGCAGTAACTCTGGCGCCTATTTGGGCTAAATGAATATTTTATTGGACATTTTGCTGGGACCGCTAAACACGCTGCCGAAAGTTGTGCAATTAATTTAAGTAAACGCGGGCCCCGCGACCGCATAATGTATTATTGCGGTATTTATCTAATTTCGTTGTAAACGGCCTATGAATAAGAGATTGTTAAATTGATTTAAAATAATTTTTACAAAAAAACTCTATACATGATTATGCAGCTGTTTTCCGTGGGGAAAATTATTTGATTAAAAAACTATAAAATCGAAGTGAGTCACAAGCACAAGTATCGCAAAGCTTGATACATAAAATAGAAGAATATATCCAATTAGCGATCCCTAGGCAGCATCATAAATAATCAAATATTAAAGACTCCTAATAAAAATCCTCCGTCGAAATTAGCGCTGCTTAATACCCAGAAAATTGTGGCCTAGACCAAGAGGAGGCTAAAAATCATTTGCTCGCATTACAAAAATGATAATAAATGGATGTCGAGACTCGGAGCAATGCGGAATGTCGAGCATTGTCAGAATACGACCTTTAAAGCCCATGGGAATAGTAATAAAAAATCAATCCAAAACTTACGAGTAAAACAATGTTAAAATTTCGCTTGGCCAAACGCTACAAAAATGTGGACGTTTTATATTCCGGCCCGGACGAAAACACATTTTCATTGGCATTAGATTGTAGTTGTTGTCGGACGTGGATAACAAGGGACCTCTACAACAATGACAGAAGAGATACTAAAGGCAATGGCCAAATTAATTGACCAACCCCTGAATCTAAAAAAAAATAAATAAATAGAGGCCCTATACGTTTCCATACAGTGGATATTGGTTGCCGGAAGCCAATACATAAAAATTTACTGCTAATCTTATTATTTGAAGATTCACTGTGCCCAAGTTTATGTCTATGAATGTTTTATTTTGAAATGGCCAACTGACAGTTTTTCTTCACCTTCCATGTCTTAGTTTAGGACAAATTAAACGACCTATCGAAGGAATCGAGTTGAATTATATTGCATATAAGACATATTCACTGTAGCGACGTACAACAAACATTTTTTTGAGCACCCGCCGGGCCAAAGCACTCGAGTGGGTGGCTATCGGTGTGTGTGTGTGAGTGAGTGTGCCAGCGGAATAACTGTGTCAAAGGCAACGCCGGCGACAGAAGTGAAATGAAAATGGCCGAAGCAGCGCCGCCGGCGGCGTCGGCGACATCAAAAGCCACGTCGAGAACGAAAGAGAGAGATGAATAGTGCGGTCATGCGCAGGCATTGCTTCGAAATATAAATGTTTATAATAAATAGAAACTGAAACTCCAACGCATGTTAGGCCAGCGTTTCCCCTAGGCGCTGCAATTTTAATTAGGTTCAAAGCCATTAAGTTATGCACGTGCAAAGGTCGTCTGTCAAAGAGGTCTTATATTATATTGGAAACACTAAATCAATTCAAGCTTCAGCTTAGTGACTCGTTTTTCGGATGTGAAATGGTTTGGATGGTCCCTAGCCTTTAATAGGCTAAAGAATAGGGATAAAAATAAGGAATTTGCAGGAACAAATACCACATTTATTGGGAAAAGTAATTCGGGATCCACAACCCTGTCACTATTTACAGATTTTATGTTCCATCGAAAATAAAACAAGCAATGGTATTATTTCAAAATAAAGTTTTTAAAGATGTTCCAAACATTGCCGTAATTTTGGCTATTTTATTGGGCGTGTTTAAGGATTAATTTCAAAATAATCACCGCTTTTTTTATGTAAATACTTTTAAGATGTTACCATCAAAATCTGTTTATTTGAAAATAAAGAAATCCCATAAACATTATAAACTCATATATACACTATAATGCCTATAGTGAATTTATTTGTATATTTAGTTAGTTAATATTTGTGTACATTTACTTTATTATAATAATTATTAAAAACCCATAAGTACAGTATTTTAAAAGTACACTTCGACTCAAAGTTCCTAAGCACTAGTCCAAAAATGTCTACCAAATCGTCCTTAACATATTATATTCTAATCACTTCCATCAACTAATCAAATCACCCGACAGCACGCTATAGGTTAAGAGAAAGTGAATTTAAGAGTTCAAACGAGAATTAGGAAACCTTTTTTAAAAGAGAGAAAAACTGCGCACGCAGGCACTTGTTGATTTCTCTCAACCAGCTGTTTGTGGTGAGACGCTCGCGACACTGGCCGTAGGACGACATTGTCCCCTCGACCAGGTGCGAACACACCTTTTGACCCCCCTGCGCGCCTCTGGCAAACATGTGCGATAATTGAATTAGTGGAGCTCGGACAGGTGGTTGGCATTTCGCAGGAGAAATTGTGGCGACGACAAAGAGTTGATTACTTTTGCCTTTCAGAGACAGCGGGCGTATGAAAAAGTGCAGAACTTTTTTGGATTGGCAATCAACCCAATAAAATAACTAAACTACCTATTTTTATAACTAAATTATTTAGTCATTTTCTTTATATGCTTATTTACATATTAAGTCAACAAATATTTATTTTAACGTTGCGTATACGTAATATTAATAAAACTATAAAATTCGATAAATATAAAAAAAGAAAATAGTTAAAACTTGTGTTTAATTATTAATATTTTAAATTAATATTTTAAAAATAAGTCTTAAATATATAATAGACTTTTGTATATATTGCTACACTAGGCGTATACTTAATATGTATACTCCGCTTTAGTGCGTATACTTAATATTTTTTTTAAATAACTACACTTTTTACGTAAATATTCATAACTTTTCCCTCATTTTTCCAGCGTCGGAAAATGGGCCACCAAATTCGGCGACGAGCTATTCCTGTTGGCCCAGAAGATCACCAAGTCGCAGGAAATCAAGGAGAAGTACAAGGAGTACAATGCCCGCGTCGAGCTGAAGAACGGCACCGAATTGATCCAATCGATCACGGACAATGTGGGCAAGATGCTGGCCCGCAAGATGGATGCGGTACGGTGCATCCAGGAGCGGGCGGAAACCGTAAACGAGAACTTCGAGTTCAACCTTACTTGGGCGGAAACAAACTTCACATACATCTCCAGCAAGTACTCGACCTTCAACGGAAACAGTTCGGAGGAGCTGCAGCCGAATGAGGCCGACTACGCGTATATGTACCGGAAGATGGACCTGAACCAGGACACGCACTTCTACAACACACCGGTAGACACGGAGCATAGTTCGGTGCATGTGCCCTCGAATGTGTGGGACCGCTCGGAGCGTGTCCTAAAGACGATACAATGGTCAGAGCAGTTGGACGAAGTTTTTCGCCAAAACTACCAATCCGATCCTGCACTCTCCTGGCAGTACTTTGGCTCCGATACGGGCATTCTGCGACACTACCCGGCAGCTCAGTGGACAGATTCGAGGGCGAACCGGCAGGATGCCGACACCTACGATTGCCGAAAGAGATCCTGGTACATTGAGACGGCCACCTGCTCTAAGGACATTGTCATTCTGTTAGATCATTCTGGTTCGATGACAGGATTCCGCCATCACGTGGCTAAGTTCACCATCCGAAGCATACTGGACACCTTCTCAAACAACGACTTCTTTACCATTTTTCGGTACGCGGCGGATGTGGAGGACATCATACCCTGCTTCAATGGAGCCCTCGTCCAGGCCACTCCCGAGAACATTGAGGTCTTTAACGAGGCAATCGAAAAGCTTGACGATCCCGAAGGATACGCCAACCTCACCCTGGCCTATGACAAGGCCTTCCGCCTGCTCCGGACCTACTACGACAGTCGGCACTGCAACAATTCCTCAACCTGCAACCAGGCCATCATGTTGGTCACGGACGGTGTGGCCGGAAATACCACCGAAGTTTTTCAAAAATACAACTGGGGCGACGGCGAAAACGGCACATCCGAGATGAACGTTCGCGTCTTCACTTATTTGCTGGGCAAGGAGGTAACCAAAGTACGCGAGATCCAATGGATGGCCTGCCTCAACAGAGGCTACTACTCCCACGTCCAGACCCTGGACGAGGTCCATGAGGAGGTGCTCAAGTACGTCGACGTGATTGCTACGCCGCTGGTTTTGCAAAACGACAAGCATCCGCCCACCTGGACACACGCTTTTACAGATAAGACGGTGGGTTTTATGTTTATTGTTGAATTATCAGTTTATAAAATTAATTTTGCATATTTTCAGTATGATCCAAAGGAAACCGATACGAAACCCCGCCTCATGATAGCCGTCGGCGTGCCTGCCTTTGATCGGTTCTATCGCCACGAGAACAGCACAAACCGGAGGGCACGTCTGTTGGGAGTCGCTGGGACAGATGTGCCCGTGGAAGATATAGACAAGCTGACATTGCCCTACAAGGTACGTTTTTCCAGATATTCAAAGATCAAGAACAATAACATCTTGCATTTCATAGCTGGGCGTCAATGGCTACTCTTTCGTGGTGTCGAACAATGGTTATGTCCTTCTGCATCCTGATCTGCGGCCCCGTGGAGTATGTATTGGAGTATCTATCAGTTTGAGTTCCGCTCTACAAGTTTCTCTCTTTAAATAAACCAGGAAAATGGAATTATAAATCCGAACTATAATAGCATTGACTTCACGGAAGTGGAGCACCTCTTTGAGGACCAAAGTCCTAGGGAGCCGGGAGACTCCATTCTGATGATTCGTAACGCTATGGTACGACATGAGAGTCAAGAATTCAAGGATATATCAGTGAAATTCCATTACGACAAGATGCGCCGCGTATCCGAGGAGAAGCAGGACTACTTCTTCGCCCCCTTGCCCAATACTCCGTTTACCTTGGGCATCGTAATGCCCACTGAGTATGGCAAGACCTGGATAAAAGTGGGCGAGGAGGTTCTGAAAAACAAGCACATGAAGGTCAATATATCGGATTTCTTCGTTGGCGAAAACTGGAAAGTTCACCCCGATTGGTAAGTCATAAAACTCCCTCTTAATTTTTAAAATTTAGACACATTTTAATATTTTAAAATTTAGGGTCTATTGCAAATATCACTATCTGGAAGGCCACGAGTTCAACAACTCCGAGGCAGAGTTACGTACATTTCTGAGCAAGATGGTAAAGAGCGACTGGAAGTGGTCCGAGCAGTACGACGAGGACGAATCAGATCGGAAAGGCAACAATGATTGTAAGTACTTTTATTTTCACAGATTTTCTATTAAATATATACTAATCCTTCCTATTTCGTTCAGTGAACTGTGGACGCAAAACTCTTGACGACGACGCCTACTACTGCAACAAGGAGCTGGTTCAACTGCTCATTTTCGACGCCAAGGTGACCAATTCCAGCTACGGCGAGTGGCGATTCGAAAACGAGGAGGAGAAGAGGTTGATCGAGCGCTTCGGCGCCGACCTTCGGTTTGTGGCCACAATGAGTGGCCTCACTCGCTGGCAGTTCATCTTCGGGGAGGTAGAAGTGGAAACGGACCGGGAGTTCGGTGACTATCACAAGACGGCCATCGACGAAACCTGGTACAAGAGCGCCATCCTTCAGCATCACGAGGACCGAACCGAAAGCTTTGTCTACTCGGTGAAGTACTACGACGACCCCATGGAGGACAGCGAGCTGAAGGTTACCGCCTCCCATGCGATCTTCCCGCGAGACGGCGGCAAGGAGGCGCCCGCCTGCGTGGTGGGCTTCCAATTTTCACACGCCCTCATGTGGGAGCAGTTCTTCGCCATTACCGCTGTGGATCATGTAAGTGAAGAGGAAGTACACGATTCCATGGGATTTTATTAAAATTTCATTTTAGTGCGACGGTTGCATGCCCATCTGTACGAATGATGACGTGGACTGCGTGGTAATCGACAACAACGCGTACATCGTAATTGGCCAAAACATCAACACCACCGGCAAATTTTTCGGCGAATTCCACGGCGATGTCATGGCCGCTATGGTGGAAAGGGGCATCTTCCTGAGCATCGAAGTCTACGACTATCAGTCCCAGTGCAAGGAGGAGCCCATAACCAATAGCGATGGCCATAGTCTCCTTCACGTAGGTGCCAATATTATACATTATCCGATACTAATAACATCTATTTGACTATTGCAGCCTCTTCGTTTATTAAGCTTAGGCTGGAGGTGGTTTGTGGCCCAGCTCTTCTTTCAGTATCAGAGAATACAGTGGTGGGTGGATGGTGCCCCATGTAAGTTTGATCTTATCATATTCTCATTTAAACCCATTTTAAATCAATGACGTGATTTAGTTATG
Source organism: Drosophila ananassae (assembly GCF_017639315.1). Lineage (NCBI taxonomy): Eukaryota > Metazoa > Arthropoda > Insecta > Diptera > Drosophilidae > Drosophila > Drosophila ananassae. Next base: position 28,639,515 of record NC_057930.1, read on the forward strand.
GAATATACGGACGAAATCGAGGATGAGTACGTTGCTGTGGGCGATGGCGGCAAGGCCTCGGCCTCCAAGCCCAAAAGTGATGATGACGACGAGGACGCATTATTCGATGAACCCGAACCAGATCCCGTTTACAAGCCCTGCGACATGCGATCCACCCTGTACGTCCTGCAGCCCAATTCCCTGGTGGGCATCAACGATCAGGTGGTGGCGCCGTCGACTAGGCCCTTCTTTGTCAAGAAGATTCCCAACTCGAACCTGGTGCTGGTTGTGGTCAATGTCCTGATGCCTTCGCGCAGTATCCGTCTGACAACGGAACCCCAGCGCATGAACTACCAGACTAACTTCCCCTGTTACAAGCTCAACATGAGTTTCTACGAACGGAGACGCATTGAAGAGTGCTATACAATGCACAAAGAAGTAAGTATCCTCTTTTAGCTGTATATCCAGCCGGTATTTTTAGAGTGCAAGGCTATAAAACTATTGCCTATCTAAGCATTTTTGTCGTCGCTTCAATATAAGAGATTCTACGGACTATATCTTAGATAAAATATGCAATTATTTAACATTTTTATCCAATTCCCAGGAGGAACTGTACACCTATTGCGGAAAAGCCTCGCGGCTGGGTTTGACGCTTCAGCTCCTGCCGCTGACCATGATTTTGATGTTTTACTTGACGCGCTGCTTTATGCGTTAGAGGATATATACACACAACTACTTATATATTTTACAACTACTATATGCGACCACGATCGGTTTGTCGTTTATAGATGAATATATATTTTTGTTTTCTAAAGATTCTGAACTATGCCGTAGTCCAATATTTGTCGAATGTTTAACAACTACGCTAAAAACAAACCAAACAGGCACAATCTTCGGAACTAAAAACCACTTTTAGCAACACTTCAACACTTAGACTTAAAACCGCGCCAAACTTGAGGAAACTGGTCTTACTTTACTTAAATGTTAAAACAAAACCGAAAACAAAAAATGTAGAAATTTTGATGGATGCTGCTAACGAAGGTGGCGACTTAAAGACCAACCGCAAAAAGGATGAAACCCTTTTAAAACAATAAGTTTCCCCAGCTGCTCCATCAATAGTCAGTTTCATAGTGAATTAACGAAAGATAAGTTTTTATATTTGTACCTACCTAATGCCTATAGCTAAAACCCACATTTTATTGACTATTTTGATAGTTTAATATGGTAAAACCAACGCCAAATATTGAAAAAGAAACAAGAAAATGAGCAAAAAAAATAGTAAAAGGAAGCTAAAATAATTCAAATGACAATTATTTTTGTAATTTTACAAAACTAAGTTGAGTTTTTACAACAATGACTTATAAATTTGATAGTAGGAGTAAAACGATGGCAACAAAAACACAGACAGACGCACTTATATTATGAATATTTCGTCCTTTGTCCCAATCGAAAATATGAACAGATTAAACCATTTGTTTAATTGTGAACATCAACAAAATTGCTCGTTTTGTATGAAACTAATATAAAATGTTGAATGTTTAAATAGCAAAAAAAAGGGATTCCTCCGTTGTTTTGTAATTTGTAAAATTTTTACGGTTTTAATGGAAAAACAACCTTAAAACGCCCACACAGAATTTTAAAAAACCACAACTATAGGACCACCTGTAAAGTATGCAATACTTTTCGAGTTTTTAGTTAAAATCCCATCTAGTACGATTATTTAATGCTCCTTTCTTAGCCTTACTCTAAGTCGGAAAACTTTAGCAAGATTTACACGGCGACGAGACGGAAAACTAAAAACATAATAAATACCAAACCTAAATGCCTTCGTATCGTATTTCGAATGTGGAAACAATTTATGAACTTTATGAATTTATGCATAGATACAAAAAAAAAAAAAAAATAATATTATAAAGATGAAGACAATTTAAATTAAGATTATTTTCAAGGAAATGAAATCAAAATAAGGACGGCGTGTTTATGCTGAGCTAGAAAGAATGGAAAATTGAAATGAAAACAGTTAACTATTAAATGTAATTTTTTAAACAAACTGAATTACTAATATAATATTTATTTTTTGGAGTGTTTAAACGTTGTAAAATGTAAAAAAAAACTAAAATATTACGAAATTTAATCTAGTCATAATGGTATACGTGGATTCTCTGCAAATTCATCGTCCATATGAGTTTTAACTCCTTTCTAATTAAACTTGTTTCAATTTCGACACGTATACACATAAAAAATGTCCACTACAAATTAAAAAAAACTATAACCATTTTAAATTTCCTTAGCCAAATAAATGATCTAACCGTCGAGTAATTTATGGTCCTTTTTTTGGGAGAGGGAGTACAGTACATATATGTATGTAGTTACTAAAATACTCCTGGTGGTGGCACACACACCTCCATACTTTCTTTGCGATCGTGACAATAGTTTCAAAATGGCTGCCGCCAATTTAAACTTTATCGACTTTAAGCGATAAATAAAAGGATCTTTTTTTTTTTTTTTAATTTAAAACCAAAAAGTTAATTTATTTGAAAAAACTTATATATTTAACTTATGAAAAATTGAAAAATTTTCAATCTCACTCTCATATAAACTTTCACTGCTCTGACAAACAATTTTTCCTAACATGCAAAAATCTCCAAAGTGATAATAGATTCAAACAATAGATTTCCACCACGATTAGGGGCGACTTCGCTGTGGTGAGTTCGCCTCCGCGTGGTGAGCTTCTGCGGCTCCAATGCGTAGGATGGAGGTAGGAAGACAATAGGCGCGAATAGAAGAGCCGCGAAAAGCAATACTCGGAAAAGCCACCAGAAACCTGAAGTAGTGTATCGGCTGCGGATTCGATAGAGAAAACCCTTATTTCCATTGACAACTAGCGGCGCCAGCCATCCCAAGTGAGTGAGGCGGAGGAAACCGGCTGGCTCTTTACTTTTTACAGCTGATTCCAAACTTTTCCAACTGCCGCCATGGCCAGCAAACGGCTGATGCTTAATGAGGAGGAAGAAGAGGATTTGTGCGGTTCCGAGAATGACGAGCAGATCCAGGAAAATCGGTCGGCTAAACGCCACAAGAGCGGAGCGGGGGAGACTCCGATGCAACGCCTGCTGAAGCGTCACATCCTCGCCGGAGGATCTGCGGGCACCACAATCCTTTCGCCCATTACAGAGCTATCGCAGAACATGCGTTGTACCACCTTGGATTCAGGGGGCGGAGGAACACCCAAGTCCACCCAGCGAAGCTCCAAGACCCTCAATCACTTCAACAGCGTATCATCCCGTGCCCTGAGCAGCTTCGACAGCGTGTCCTCCAGCTACGATTCGGGAAACTCACTGGACGACGAGTACTTGGCCATGTTCGAGCTGGAAGCCGAAGACGATCCCAAGCTGGGCCTGCCCGGGGACCTGGAGCTACTCATTAGTGGACAACTAAAGACCCATCAATTACCCGACGCTGCGGAGCCTACAACGCGGTCAGTACGTCGCTGTCTAAGCATGTGCCCAAGTGACCAGCACGACGGAAAGGAGGAGTATCCAAGCACAGAGACTTTTAACCATATAGGCCACAAATCCCCAGTTCGGAAGCTTCAGAGAAAAACGCTCTCCATGAACGATGCGGAAATTATGAATGCTCTGGGCGACGAACCAGAGTTGATTGGAGATCTCAGCCGGCCGTGTGCGCTACCTTGCTTGCTCTCCGGCACCCGACACCGTGATCTGAAGACCATATCAAGTGACACTCTGGCCCGTTTGATGCAGGGTGATTTTGCCGAGCAGCTGGGCAGCAAGGGAGGGTACCAAATCATCGACTGCCGATATCCATACGAATACCTGGGCGGGCACATACGCGGAGCCATGAACCTTTACACCCGAGGACAGATCCAGGAAGCCTTTCCCAGCTTTGCAGAGCAGCTGCAGCGAACCGAAGAGCGTCGCATCTACGTATTCCACTGCGAGTTTTCCTCGGAGCGTGGTCCAAAGTTATTGCGCTTCCTTCGGAGCAACGACCGCAGTCTGCACGCCCACAACTACCCGACTCTGGACTACCCGGAGTTATATCTGCTCCACAACGGTTACAAGGAGTTTTTCGGGCTGCACGCCGAGCTCTGCGAGCCGGAGGGCTATGTGCCCATGCTGGCTCCTGACCACAATGAGGAGTTCCGCTACTTCCGGGCCAAGACCAAGTCCTGGCAATGTGGAGAAGGCGAGGGCGGTGACAGTGGAATCGGTGGGGGCGGTGGAGGTGGCTCGCGCTCCCTCAAAAAATCCCGCTCTCGTCTGGTCTACGCCGAGTGATATGTCGAGGAAAAAGCATCCTCCAACTACCCAAAAACTTTTCTAGGACGCAAATTTTTAGTTTCGTTCCGTTGCGTTGTCCAAAGTGTCCTTTAGATTTACTCTACGTTGTATTCCGTACTTCAGTTTTTTGTTCAGCGTTGTGAGTGTTCATCGACCGGAAGGGAAAAGGAGAGCCTAAGCATCGGGAACAGAAACGGAAAGTGAAAGTTGTTCTCTAGTCAGTGAAAGTTAAAATTTCGAAATTTCATATAGTTTCATTTTTGTGTTTGGCATTTTCTGGTTAAGTTAACAGAGTTATTCATATTCAATTATAATTAAAAATAAAGAATTATACAAATATGTAATCATAAGTCCAACAAATGAAACCTTTCAAAGAACCTTATGTTGATGGAAAAGCCCTTAAGCCCTTTAAGTTTTATTGTCTCACCAAGTAGAAAGGTGGGGCCTGTTTAAGGACTAAGTCTAGTTTAAGGAAAACAATATAGGTTTAAGAAAAGACTTGAAAATTTGTGATTAATCCCCTACCAATTATAGGATATTCTATACACATTATATACTTTTAATTTCACACTCCTCTGCAAATCGAATAGTGTAATGTATTTTAATGAATCAATAAAACTGTAAGCAATATGTGAATGGGACATTTGGTTTTTTCCTCTTTATAAATTTGTGTAACTAACTATATAAACGAAAATGATTATTGTTTAGTTTCATTGAAATTTTATTCCCCTTGCTAGGACCCCAGTCAGTAAATAAAAAAAAAAGTATTTAGAGAATACTTTCCACTCTTAAATCTTTTTATTCTGATCATTAAATGACATAATTTTTCTAAGACTATAATTCGAAATACAAAAGGGTTTTAAATAACGGCTTGTGCGGTGATAAATTCAAAATATTCGCATAAAATTGAGAAGAAATACTTAAAAAACGAGCAACAAACCAATGACGATTCCGAAAACGAATTAACATTTCCAGGAAACCAAAAACTAGCCGGAACCAAATCTTAATCTTCGGAAACTGCATCGAAGGGCGCCGTGCAGCCAGCCTTTTCGTAAAAGGCCAGCGGCAGGGGGTCGTCAAGATCAAAGTAATCCGAATCGCGGGAGCAGCTCGGGCCCAACTCCAGCTTGACCATCTTCTCTCGCCAGAAATCCAACAGCTCTCGCTTGAGAACTTCATCCCGGAGCGTCACAATCCATTCATTAAAGCCCCACGGGCTGTAGAACCCGGCATCCCCCTTATACTCTTCTAGCAGCTCCGCCGCCTTCTCCTGATCCTCCTTAGACGGTGTGCCGTCGAATAGTAGCTTCCAGATGATGTCCCTGGCGGCCGCACCCATTTTATCCACACTGGCCTTGTGCACATCGTCGGGGACAATTATGTTGACCAGCACGAACCGTTTCATTAACGTTCGGTATTCCTCGAGAGGGTTTTCTTTGGTCAGAACTGCCTCGAACTGGCCGGTTAGAGCTGCTGTTTGGTCAGGAGTGAGCTCCCCGGGGGTGGAAGGCTCCTGAGAAGCGGGCTCTAGTGAAGCTTGGTGCTGTAAGGCCGCACGCACTTTCAGGCTAGCCGCGAACGGGGCTGAGCACCCGGCGTGAGCGTAGAACTCCAGCGGTGGCTCATCGTCGCCGTCAAAAAGATCGCAGTCACGAGACCAGCATGGTCCCAGCTGGTTCTTGACAATCGACTCACGCCAAAATCCCAGCAGCTCCCTCTTGAGAATCTCATCCCGCAGCTTCACAATCCACTCGTTGTAGGGCCAGGGGTCGTAGAAGCAAGCATCGCTGCGGTACTGCTCCAAAAGATCTGCCGCCTTCTTCTGACGTGATTCATCCGCAGACGTTGCATCGTCGAAGAGCAGCTGCCAAACGGCCTCCCGAGCAGCTGCAGCCGTGCGGCGGAAATTCTTCTTGGTGACATCATCGTCGACTATTTCGTCTACCTGGACTCGCGTCTCGATCAGCCTCTGGTAGTCCTTAACTGGATCAGCTAGTCCAATGGTGAAATCATTCTGCATCAAAACATTCCGATGGGTATGATTGGATACAAATATTTTGAGAATGACACTTTTTGGTACACACCTGTGCATCCTGTGCTGAAGCGGCCATAGTTTCCCCAGGAGCGTCCTGTGCTTTTCTCTTGGGCATAAGCTGAAATAATATTGAAAAGATCCTTTGTTCTTCTAAGCTAAAGTTCTTTTAATTTTGGCACTGAGCTGCTTGTTTGCCGGCGTTCAATACAAAATCCATTAAATGAGTCATTTGTATAGATCACCAGTATTCCAGTGTGACCACACACAGGAGAGGAAAATACCAATTGAATATTTCGAAAATAAATATTTAAGTTATTCTATATTCGCTAAAAAAATGTAATTATATTTTAGTTTACGTTTATTTTATTCCTTAATATTTCAATTTTCAACAGTGGATACATCTGATACTTCCTTTCTTCTGGAAAATATTTTCGTTTTCGTTATGTTTTGGTTCGTAAAAAACTTTTCTATTGAATTCAAAGAACTAAAAACCGTTTGTATTTGTTTTTGGTTTGGTAAAAAGTGTATGTGCATAATATATTAATTTATTGTGACAAGAGCACCCCCTAAGTCAACAGTGTTTACACACCAAATGAAAAGTCTCGAAGTTTTTGGTATATTCTTGCAAACAACACTCAGCCACACTTGGCACAGATTTTTCGGGACAATTGTTAGCAGGTCGGTGAATCTTCTTCGATTAAACATTGACATCGAGGAAATCTGTTCAATTGTGTAATACAGGATCGATTAGAAGCATATCCTCTTCGCGTCGCCCGTTGTGAATCGATAAGCAGCTGCTCCGTGAGGCGATCCAGTGACTCCGCTCCTCTGCGTTTGCGTGTGTGTGTGTGACAAAGAAGTTTGAGGTTAAGCAGTCGCTCACGGCAGACGAATACAGCGTTGATGTCGCCCAGAAGCAACCAACTGCCCACAACATCCAGCATAAAACACTCTTAGTGCAAGGAACAGCGCCAGGTAGCAGGAGACGGGACCCTTGGTCGGACAGTCGGTGGAACTGCATTCGTGGAATTGTGTCTGTGGGAGTCTCTCGGCGCGTCTGTGTGCGTGTGTACGTGAATTCCGTTCGCTCGCGCACGAAGGCAACGAAAAAGCTTCAAAAGTTATACTCAAATGTGTATGGCAATTGTGGTAAGTGAATGTGGGTGTTGGCAGCCACCGCAAGACTTTCGTCGAAACCCAGTTACTGATAATCGCTCGATTTTAGCCAATTGTCAGGAGCACGGCTGCCCAGAGTGGGCCAGAAGTACCCCTTCCACCAGAAGCTTCCACCTCAAATGTTTGCCTTATCTGACCCAAGTTTGCTTCCCGTGTTCCCTCATGAGTGGCGGAATTATGTAAATTGAAGACTCTGCCTCCGCTGGCCCAGTTACCTGGTTGAGTTCATTAATTGCCTGCCCGACGTCGCCAGTCGAAGTAAGTGTCGGCAGTCGTTGGTGACCCAGTTTGCCGCCGAGTAGAACTAGGACGGGCCAGCAGGAGCGCTTCTGCGTTGCCCCAGAAAGCCCGCAAACATTGCCCTACAAACGCGATTTTTGCAACATTTTTTTTCTTCTGCGGTCACGTAGGCTGAGAGATGTGTCTTATCTGAGGGGCATTTAGGCGGATTTATCAAAAGCACCGAGAGTGCAAACCGCAAAACAGCAGTGTCTAAGCACCCGAATCAGTTTCCATCTCATCCCAAGCTGCAGAGGACGCACAACACTGTTGGTAACTAGTCCATAGCCCATCAGCTGCTTCAAAATATTCCAAATCTCAGGCCTGATTGGCTTTATCTCTTGCCTGTCGTTCTCACATGCCTACTTTTTATCTTTATCGCAGTGTGCTGGTGCCAACAGATTTAATTTAAAGATAAAGTGTATAATTGCGTCAATCGGAGTGGAGTTCAACGGAGCTGGGTGTTGTTCCAGAAAGGCTTACTTAGGAATTCTTCTCCTCTGTGGGATTCCGTTCTCAACCTCTTCTTTTTCAACCCAAAAGCCTCTTGTCCTTGAACAAGTTCAATGATACGGCGACCGAAAAGCACTCGGCTGACTGGGCTTTCTCTTATAATGCTCGTTTGTTTATTTTTAATGAAATCTATGGAAGATGTTCAGCTGGTCGAATCGAACGTAGTTCTACTAGGCGTGATATAGGGCTGTGTTTTGAATAAATATTAAAGGAATAGTTCTGAAAGGGTCAAGATTGTATTTTTGGATATTTGACGTTATCTGAAGAATCTTTTCAATGTAGGATCACTTTAAATTGTTCCATCTCTTTCACTTGGCATCGCCTCCCCTCATCGCGGGCAATAATTGCCTTTTTCTGGGCTTATCTGCTTTCAGCCAGTTTCCATCCAACCGAGCCAGCGGACGCGAGTGCCTCGATTCCGGAGAGTACGCGGCTCCCTCGCATCTATCGGTCTTTAAACTGTCTTCAATTAGTGCGAGGTCATTCGACCTTATTGAAATTTATTAGAGTTCAAACGGCAGCTCCTGGGGCAGAAAAAGCGGAGCTGATTGGCAGCCGAGGAGTTGCGACTTTCCGCGATTCCCTTCCCGCTAACATATAACGCTGCTGTCACGTTTTGGCAGCTTGTGTGCAGAATTCCACCAATACTTGTCATTTCTAAAAATACACCGAAAACAAACAGCACAACATGCAATTCGATTTACAAACGTCAGAGGGCGCGGGTGGCAGGGTGCCCCTCCGCCCACACCAACCACCATCGCAGGCTATATATAGCCCTATAAATGTCGGGCGGCCTGTCCCCAACAGCGCCCTGCCCTTGGTTAAGGAAAACCACTGAATAATGGGCCAGTTGTTTGCAGTTTTGGTAGTCGGCCTTGGAAGACATGCACTTCCCAGCCAGCCCGAGCGACGAGCGCTGGATAATTGCAATAACAGATTCTGCTTTTTTTTATCAAAACAAACAACGCCAGCGCCCCGCTCTCAACCCCCCCTGGGCCAAATGCGATAAAACTGGATGACACATAAGAAACCCGACAGCGTCACGGAGCGGCGACTTGGCGCTTGGCAACTGAGACACGGATACATTCTAGTATCCTGAGCTTCCATTTCCGGCTCATCTCCTAGTTTCGCCATAATTTCCATTATGGCGAAATGGCTCGCCTGCGGAAGGTCGTCGCAAATCGATAGCTTAGTCCTTCGCCATTATTTCACAGATCAGGAAAGTGTCTGGTTTTCCTGGCAATTCTGGCCAAAGTCTGGCAGTTTTGTTTAGTCTTTGAAGGAATACTTGCACTGGTGTTCTTTCCGTTCTTGTTTATGCCGCGTGTGTCTGCGTTGTGTCTGGGGTGTCTGGCCTGCTCAGCACTCTCAGCCCTTTGTTGACACCTGTGGCCACGAGCCTGGTCGAGTTGCAGCTTGGGGACAGCTGCCCTATTGGGTTTCTCGTTAGACGTCTTCAATTTGTTTAAAAAGCGCCGAGTGCCATGTGATGGAACACGAGTGAGGTGAGACCGAACGCCCTGACTGCGAAACACAATGGAATCGGAGTACCTTGAACCCTGGCTCAGAGCTCTCACTTTTCGCGGAGTATCCCTCGAACTTCCCTTATCGAGTCTTCCCTTATCGTTTTTTCGGTTCCTGCTGGAGTTCTTTGTCCCTGCGTGGTCTGCTGTCTGGTCCTCGTCTCAAAAGAGTCAATCAACTTTACCCTCAGAAGTACCAGCTGCTGGGCAAGGGAAGTCCGTAAGCTCCCGACCCTTTTTTGGGCTTAAGATTTTAGTAACTGGGATTTGATGGAAAGTAGATTTCATTCCCAACACTTTCCACTTTCCTGGAATAAACTTCCGTCTTGATACGGAATTCCAGTCCAGTCCAGAACTAACTATAAGATATAACTACATGATGTGAGCAACTTGAATTCGAACTATATTCATATACAGTACTAACTGGCATTCGACGGCCTCAAGTCCTCGTATTAAGTTACAAGTTATGGCAACAGATAGCCTTGATTTGCATTTAATAACCAGCATTTAGCTTTGTTTATTCTCATTAAATAACGCCTGACCTTGAAAAGCTAGCTCGCAATGCCACTGAAAAGTTAGTTTAATGCTAAGAACATTTTTCATTTAATATAATTACTTAAAAGCGGCAGTGGCATTTATTCCATCTCTATCTCTGTGGATCAAACCCCTCAAAAAGCTGAAATGGCTGGCCGCCATTTGTTTGTTTAAATTATTTATTTAGCGATGTTCACATTTCTATACAAATATTTTGCATATAGAGCGGTACAGGCCGCTGTCCATTTGCACGACCGACTCTTCGAAGAGCTTTAAATATGCAGCAGACTGTGAAATGGCTTGTCGGCGAGGAGGAGTTGCGGGGGCGGCTCGCGTCAGAGAGTGGCATGAAACTTGCGTCATACAGAGGGAGAAAATGTGAGTTAGGGATATAAAATGTGCTCAGGAACAATTCAATAAATTTAAAATACATTTCGAGGGTAATCATTGAGTCACTGACTCTAAATATTTGTTTTTTGAATTAATTATTAATAATTCCACGTCCGAGAACTCTTTCTCGCGGTGTAGCTACTCAGGCAAGTTTCACACTCTCCGGACTTCGTCACTGGCCCAACGGCTCTCTCTCTCTCTGGCAGTAAGTTTCCATCTTTGGCTGGGGGCTTTGGCTTTCTCCCATTTCTCTGGCAGGTATCCACTGGGCCGGAGAGCCAGTACATATGCCGGAGCGGAGGGCCTGTGATAGCCAGTCGATAGCAAAACATGAGAGAGTGCTCATCGCGCAACAGTCCGAGTCTTAGTGTGGCAATCGATCAGCGCTTGAGAATCGACACCTGTCGGTATTTAATCGAGATCCTGTCGCGTCGCATCACCGGCGACTAACGGTGCTAATTGCAGGTGATCCCCGTTCTGAGTGAGAAACTCTCCGCTCTGAGAGCGCCCCTGGCCAGAGCCGAGCGGGTGGTGATGAGTGGTCCGCTGTCAGTTGCGGTCATAACACAAGACAGTGCTCATCGAGGGGGCGAGTGATAAGGACGGCAGCTTCTGCGGATCGATACAATATAGATCTTATCACCTCCAGCCAGCAACAACCCGTTTGTTATCCGAGTGCTACAGCGCTGATTTCCCTCACTCGCGATTCTGGCAGTTGTGTCTGTGTAGGAGCACTTATTTTCGTTGTGCGACTTTTCAATTTCGCCAAGACGCAAATAACAAAAAATACATTGCATAAGTCACAAGCAGCCGTCAGCAATAGCATCAACACAAACTTTTGTTGTCTACGTGTGTCATGAGGTAAACAGACCCGAGCACACTCGCACCTCTTATCTAGTATGTACTGGTCCGCTCGCCATTGTACCTTACCTCCCAGCGCAAGTGAAACTTTCGAGTTCCGCGGAACAAGTCCGTGTAGCGATAAATCGGTTCATTTACTTTGCACTCGCCTCCTAATTTTTTGCACGCGCATCTATTGGTCTGATAAATAATCCCCAATGGATTCCCGGCACTACTCCAGTGCCCTTACCGGCGAGTTTCAGGGGAACTGCTCGGCTGGGCTACCTGTATTTCAGCCAAACAGTGCGAAAATAAACAGAGCCAGTGGCTGTGCAAATCGAATGGTTGCCCAAATCGCTCTCGTTTAGATATTCTCGTGTGTACATGGCGGGTATATACTTTCTGTGGCTCCTATATATGTATTATACAACCATTGTTCTGGCCGTCTTATTTGTGGACACGAATAAATATGCTTCTTCAGCGATCAACAACAAAATTTAAATAATGTAAATCGGGAAGATGGGCCCCGTTGGTGTTGGTGGAAATATCTGGACCGCCTTTGGGAAATGTTAAAATGCCTCCGTTCAGGTTGGGGCGACCCACTTATCGCGCATCTATAAGTTTTAAAATATTCACTTCGCGCGACACCCGCCTTGTAGATCACAAAGGAAACGGGTGTACTTTTCAGATTTTATATTTAAAACAGTTTGACTCGATGAGTAATACGTGTGTTTGTTTCCCTTTACAGCTGGCTAGACCTGTTCCCACATCTATGGAGTTTCATCTAGACAGTGCAGAATACTGCCAGGCACAGCACAAATAAAAAGTAAGTTCCATTCCGAAGCTCGAAGCTACTATTGCGAAAGACGGGCAGTTTCCGCGTTTCGTTTCTAATTAATTGTCTCGGTCGGCCCACGCCAAGGGGCGTGGGTGGTTGTGGAAAGGTCACCCGCCTTACACACAATGGAAGCGAGCTCGGTGACCTTTCGGGCCGGTTGCTGACTGGCTGTCCAACTGGGGCAAGAAACAGTGAAGCGTGTCCGACGAAAATTGCAAAATTCTCAATTATTTTATTGCGTGTAATTGAGCTAAATTGTTATTTAGGCTCCCCGAATTGTCATCAATTAGTGGACAATGAGGCCCAGTGCAAAGAAGCTCAGTCCGATTAGAACCAGATTTTTCCGAGCCACTTGGCCAAGCCCCGACTAAAGTCTTGTTTCATTCTGTCGCAGGTAATCATCCTCGTACAAGGCGGAGAAAGCCCGAGTGAACACGGTCACCTCTTCGGGAGTCGACCACGAGCAGTAGTGTGGAGAACAGCAGCCTGATTCAGTCAGAGGACCAGCTGGAAGGAGCGAGAGGAGCGGGCCCAGGACAGCCCGAGCGCCACAAGAAAATTAGGATTTTGCATCGCAGCGATCGCAGCTCGCAGATCATATCACAGAAGATACATTTTAAATTATAGCATCGAACTTGAGGGAAATCGTAACATTTTCGAAAAACATTGCGGCACCAAATCGATTTGAATAGATTGAAAATCGTGTGACACTAACAGGGAATACTTTGTGTGTATAAGAGAGCGTCAAAGAAAACAAATCAATTTTCTTTGTGATAGAAGAACCCCAATTGTACTTAATTATTAAAGGATAATTTTACTTAAGATTCTATAGATTTCTGTCTTGATGTAAATCGCCTAAGCCTACGATAAGAGAGGGACTTCATTATATTTTTGTAAGAGCAAAATTTTAAGTGTGAGCATCCAATCGCTGAATTTTACATTAGAAATCGAACTACTTCCGTAAAGAGAAAACAATTAACTTATTTTAGTGTAACTACTTTTGTGAGGGCGAACCCAATTAATTAAGTGCACACGATTCAGATTGTCTCCTTCCTACCGCTTTGTAATAGTTTATGAGCATCAACATGCGTCAAAAAGATCTGCGCCCCGCCCCCGCTCTAATCGAGTACAAGGGCATGAAGTTCCTAATCACCGATCGACCGTCAGACATAACAATTAATCATTACATTATGGTGAGTCTGTGAGATACTTATCCGGCACCTTCTCGTCATTAACCCGCTCTCCCACTACCCCTGGCAGGAGCTTAAAAAGAACAATGTCAACACTGTGGTGCGTGTGTGCGAGCCGAGCTACAACACGGTGGAGCTCGAGGCACAAGGTATTACCGTGAAGGACCTGGCCTTTGAGGACGGCACCTTTCCGCCTCAACAGGTCGTCGACGAGTGGTTTGAGGTCTTGAAGGATAAGTAAGTAGAGACGATAGTGCCGCTGCGTTTATGTAGATTGTCGGCTCAGTTGTTCTTTAAACGTTAGTCCCATTTCTACATCGAGCATATGACGCTTAAATATATTTTATAACTGACTGAGCTTGAGCCTTGATTAGAGACCGACCTCCCTTACGCAAACGGTTATCATTTTGTCTTATTACCACACCAGGGCTCTAGTTCACACACATACATTACCTAGCCATAGCTTAGACCTGAAATATTGTGTTGTTTCTTAAGCATTTTGTTTGCTAGTTGCCATACCTCATTCTCGAATTATACAAATGCGAATTCTCTGAGAAAAACCTCAAGTGATTTTTATCAATTTAATCAGTATTATTTGTTGCTTTGTGGTCACAATAAAGTCAAGGACTATGTAATATTTTACATTCTAAACAAAAGCAATTAGGCTGTGCTAGCCAAAAAACTCAAGGAGCCTCTAAAAATCGAACTCAATCATAATGTATAAAATAAAAACACCGCTTTTAGTAATCGCCGTCGCCCTAGCTGCTATCCACTTATTATTTAAACACGCCCTGCCACTTAGAAGTCGGACATCAGTTGCTGTACAGTTTTATTTAACTTATTTTTAATACAGTCTTGGCACATCCCCCCCTCATACTTCTCTCAACCTTTTCGGTTTGTACATTTTGAATTTACCCTCAACATCCAACTTTGAACTTGTAACAATCAATCTTGATCTAAGAGAACTTACCTACCTTCCTTTATGATTCGTTTCGTATGTGTGCTATTTATGATACCGCCGCTGCTGTGCCCTAGTTTTAGAAAGTCCACAAGCGCTACACTATCCTACTACAAACATAAGCGTTTCTCGCTTAGACACATACCAAAAACAGATCCACCAACAACAGTAACTGCAACAGCAATACGAACTTCAGCCACCAGAGCCAGTCTCTCTGCAGCATCAGGTCGAGCATCCGACACCCTTCCCCTAACAGCCAATGAAAAGCTCAATGACACTGGCGAGGCAACCTCCGCAATTTATAATAATACTGCATTTGTTGATAATGAAACTTGTCGGTAAGCGTAGACCCAGAATAAGAGACCAAACAAAACAAGCTAGCCAAAAACAGTTGTAGTTTATTATCTAAAACTAAACATACATGTCGATTATGTGTAGAAATAGCTACGTGGTTTAGCAGTTGAATAATGTCGTTTCCGTTTGTCTCCACTCAGATATCAACAAACTCCCGAGGCATGCGTCGCCGTTCACTGTGTTGCTGGTCTGGGACGAGCTCCTGTCTTGGTGGCCTTAGCACTGATCGAATTGGGCTTGAAGTACGAGGCAGCCGTTGAAATGATCAGAGAGTGAGTATAAATCAAACAGGACAAGAGCCCCCCATACAATGACCATACTTTTCATTCTAGTAAACGACGCGGCGCCATCAATGCCAAGCAACTTTCATTTTTGGAAAAGTACAAGCCAAAGGCGCGGCTAAAGCACAAAAATGGCCATAAGAATTCATGTTCTGTGCAATAGATTTCCAAAACCATTTGTATATTCCCACCAGATAAAAAGTGTTCATTTTTTCAAAAACAAAAAAAGCAAGCTAAAAGTAAAGCAAGTACAGAAATGTGGGAGGATAGGTAAAGAACAAACGATAGCCGACATATTCTAGTACCACAGAGATCGCAAAACATAGACGAAGAAATTGAATCACAGCCCCAGTAACTATTAACCCCAATCCCCCCAATCTCAACTTAAAATGTATTGGCATCAATTATGTTATTTGTATGTATTAATTAATGTAACTTATTATTATTTTACGATTTGATTTCGCCACCTTGTCCGAGAAGAAAAAAGAATTTTCATTTTGTATCTAACGCATATATAAACAGACTTAAACACATAATTGTGTGCGACCCCCATACCCCATTAAATGGTTGTAGAAGGCGCGCCATTGTAGTTGAAAACTATTATTCTGGGTCAAAATGTAATGGAATAAACCAAATACTTAAATGCAACACATAAAACACCAACCGTAAAGTGAATTAAAGCAGTCCCGTAGGAACTTAACCAGAAGCAAGTATAGAACGATAAAACCTAACAGTTATGTGCTAAAGCAGACAAGATATTGTTGTACTGATGACAGACGGTTCAGATGAACGGAAAATGTACTTAATCGCATATTAGTTGGAGCTCAGCACCCCGAAAAAGCTTTTAATATATTTTACTGTTATATTTTTTACTCTGAACAATCTTAGCTATCAACGACGCGGAGCAGATATCTATACATTGGGTTTTAAAGTGCATTACGCAAAATACATATACTTATATTTGCCAACTTTTTTATGTGCTAACACAATGCTTATTTGAAGGATACAGTACCAATCAACTTGCACATATATACATAAATGTGTGTGTGTTGCAGATCTGTGCATGAATATGTATATATGTGTAATAAAGGATTATATATATAAATATATATGTATATGTATTATAGAACTTAAAAATTTTACATTAATGACTACATACATTCAAACTTAAAAACTAAACAGCAATAACCAAGAAAATAAGCAAAATTACTTCAAACAGCAGCTAACAAAAAATACAAAAACAAAAATTGAGAAAATGAACATGAAAAAAAATTAAACCTTATTGTATACAACAAATTAACAAATTATAGTTTGTGTGAACATAATGATGAAAAAAGGAAACAAGCCGAAAATAAAAACAAATATAATGCTTACAAAACAATTTATCCAAAATATTAAATTGTAATTTTTTAAAATGTTAGTCATTACAAGGAAATAAAATGATCTATATTAAACATTTAACTGCTGTTTTTTATATATTTGATTGGCGCATTAGAACTAAATACTTCGGTTGCTTATTTATGGATATTAGAAAAAATGTTTATTTTCAGTAATAGTTTGGTTTCTCGATGATGAACCAAATTTAACAGCATTATACGTTTTTAAATGATCTTTGAGTTGGAGTGTGAAAATGTCTTTTCAACAGATTTTTCTAATCCCGATCTGCTTCATCTTAGACCTTGGAAATTACCTTGGTATTATCCTCGGTATTGGCAATCGCAAATCGGTCGAAGAAAAAAAGTAATTTCAAAATCATCTTGAATTTTCCAAATCAAATATTGAATTGAAATTAAAAGAAAACAGTTAACATATAAATTTAAAATTGATCTTTTTTTGTCACTACATTTTTTAATAATCTATAAACCAATTTGATGAATCATTTACATTAGCAAGCAATGGAACCCTAAAATGGTCAGTTATAACCTCTGAGAGGTTCCAAGGTTTCGATTCAGAAAAGGGTTCATTTATTGTTGTGGACTTGGTAGTTACCCATTCACTCTCAGTAGAGTAATTCAGTGGGAAAAAGCTGGAACGATATTCATTTGCAATCAGTATCGATCTGAAAATAAAATATTTTAAATATCTTATATAAGAATGTATTTCTTCAATATTTTTCTTATGAAAGGTACTGTTTGTGGCGGTAAGAAAGGTAGTATTTTTGTGAGACGATAATTTCGGAGTGTGGTCCTCAATTTTTTGTTGCACTGTGGAGTGTTGCTCCAGGAGTTTGGAACTCTTAGAATTATTGCCAAAATTTAATTCAGATGTTCTCTAAGTTTATGTTTATTTCCGCCTAAAAATATGTAAATTTTGTATCATATTTTAAAATGCTTACTTTTGCTCTTCATTTATTTCCTCACTGCTGCCGTTTTTGGATTCCTGGGAGTGTATTATTTGGGTTCTTGGTTTGGTCCGCTTGTTTGAAGATTTTAATTCCTTTAGATCTTGCATTACTTTCATTATTGTCTCCATTCTTTAAAGATTTAAATAAAATAAATGAATATAAAAAAATGCAGTGCTAGATTACTTATAAGTTTACCTGTCTACTTGATCTTTTTTGAATGAATTAAAGTCATGGTACACTGCCATTTTCAGCTGTTGAATTCCGTCAACAATGGCCTTTAGGTCCAGGTTTCCGCTAATATTGTAATTATTGTTAGTTCCCGATGGTGCACCAGAGGGATTGATGGTACTTTGGGTGGTATCTAAATTTAAAGAGGTTGTAGTAAAAGTCTCTGTCTTGTAATTGATTGTTGTTGTAGCGGTACCTGTGGCTAAAGGAGTTGTGAATGAGGAAGTCTTGGTTTTTGTTGTATAAGACTCTGTGGTTGTTTTACCAGTTGTTGGTGTAGACCCGGTGGTCGATTCTGTTGTTGACGGAAGCTGTTCTCCCAATAATTGCTGATACAACTTTTCAAAACTGTCTAAAAGTTGGACCAGTTTCTCTTTCGACAAGTCTGATCCCTTTGATGTATTTGGTTTTATGGTTGTGGAAAGTAGTTGCTCCAATTCAGCAGAATTGGTTTTTTTTAAATCTACCTGACCAGTTATGATTTGATTTAACATTGATCGTACTCCCTCTATTAGCTCCGGTGAAATTTTTCCATCTGACTTTTCGACTATCGTGTTTAATATTTTGCGCAATTTTTTTAAAAGGCCGAGTATATTCATTAGTTTAGTTATTGATGCTTCGTGGGAATTATGAGTCTCCGCTGTTGAATGAGATGTGGTAAAAGACTCTGTCGTTTTGGTAGACTCAGAATCGGTTTTTGTTGACGTAGGAGAAGTGGATGTTGGGGAAGTTGTGGAACTACTATGAGTGGTCGTTTCCGGAGGTTTGTCAGTCCATGTAGAAGTTGATGAAGGAATGGAAGTGGTGTCATGAGATGAGGCAGTTGGAGTAGAAGTTGAAGAACTCTCTGTTGCAGATGGAGATGTATCAGTGGTTATGAGGGTCGTTGCAGTATCCGAAGGTTTCTTAGGCGAAGTAGAAGTATATGAAGGAATGGAAGTGGTGTCATGAGATGAGGTAGTTGGAATAGAAGTCGAGAAACTCTCTGTTGTAGATGGAGCTGCATCTGTGGTAATGTGGCTAGTACTTGTATCCGGAGGTTTATCTGTGGATGCAGTTGATTGAATAGAAGTCGATGAACTCTCTGTTGTAGGGTGCGACATTTCTGTGGTCAGACGAGGAGTATGAGTTGACGGAAGCTCTGAAGTTGTGGATGATATTTTAGGAGTAGAAGATGATAAATCTGATTGCGTTATAGATTGTTCTCTAGTTGTTGCGCTGGATGCTACTTTCTGTTCCCCCAGATGTTCAATTAGTTCTCGCAGCCTCTTGATCAAGTCCTCCATTGCGATTTCACTAGCGTTGCTCTCCAAACCTGGTTTTGTTTCCGGCTTGAGACCTGTTAGCTTACGAACA
The DNA here is from genome assembly GCF_017639315.1 of Drosophila ananassae. Taxonomy (NCBI): domain Eukaryota; kingdom Metazoa; phylum Arthropoda; class Insecta; order Diptera; family Drosophilidae; genus Drosophila; species Drosophila ananassae. Next base: position 28,658,637 of record NC_057930.1, read on the forward strand.
GTATCTAAAAAGGAATCGATTGGGGTTTTTTGAGTCTCTATCCACTTCTGAAGAACTCCGTCGATATGCTCCTTCGTGTCCTTATTTGTGCTTCCATGTGATCCATTTTCCGGCTTTTGACATTTCTCTTCTTTTAACTTTTTTATAGCGTCCACAACTTGCTTGAGCAAGTCTTCTATACCACCAAGCTTTTCTGGAGTAACATTGTCTGTAGGGATTGGGTTTAAGTCGTGTGATTTTAAAATTTCAGTTATTGCTTTAACGAAGGAGTCCACCATCAGGCGTTGACTTTCAGCCCATTTTTGAATAAGATTGGTTGCCTTTTCACGCACACTTAAACTTGCTTCCTGGTCTTTTTGACCGGAGCGAAACATCAGTCGTCCTTTTTTAGAATTTATTTCTGAGACTGAATCATTTACAGACTTTCTTTGGTTGTCTATGGGTTTGTATTTTGCTTCTGTCTCTAAAGTCCTTTGTATATTTCGCATTTGCTTTTGAGCTTCACGTATTTCAGCAACAAAATCCGTTTGTCCCTTTGCACTCTTCAGTGTTTTATTGATATTTTGTATCGATCTAATTTTAGGAATCATCTTTTCCATAGTCAACTGTTCTTGAGATAGTTGGGATAATAGGTTGTTTACATTTTTCTGTAGGAGCTCGTTTTTATCTCTTGGACTTAGTTTGCTTTGATTTTGTATAGTTTCAGAATTTTGAAATTTTTTCGTATTATGCTTCTCTTCATTTCCATTATGCCAAACATTTGGTCGTAGGTCCTGGTTGATAAAACGATGATTTCGACGTGAATCGGATAATATATCATTCGATATTCGGTTTCCAAACGAAATTTCGTTTCCATCTGGATATCTATGGGTCTGGTGTTGATGATTGTAATGGCGTTGCAAGGCATTATTTCGCTTGAAGTTTTCATACAAGTTTTCGTGATTTCTATTTTGTGAAAAAAAAAATCGATTCCGTTGCCGTTTAATTGGTTGGCTTACTCGCCAATTTTTATAAAAATGATTTTGGTGACGCTCATTTGGAATCATAAATCCTTGAAAGTGTTTATTCCACTCTTGATTATATTGGTCTCTATTATTAAAATGGGAATTTCGTTTCTCATTTTTAAAAACTATATCCTCGTCTGGGCTTCTTGATTCTCGTTCATTGTTCTGATATTGATCGGCTTCTTGGAACCGCTGAGTTTTATTTTGATAATTGTGTACATTATTTTGTTCCATTGATTCTGATTGATTTTCTTGAAGTTCTTGCTTTTCATCGTTTTCAAATTTTTTTGGTTCATACTGATACTGATTTTGATCCAAGCTCTTGAGTCGTGGATACCGTTTATTGTATGTTTCTTCAATTGAATGTGGTGTTTTTTCTTCAGACAAACTATCGTACTCATTAAATGCGTTTTGATCTCCATCTTTATCAGTTTGGTATGTATTATGAATGTTGTTTACTGGATTAAAGTGCTCATCACTATTATAATTTTTATTGGATCGAATTCCGTGGTCGCCTCGAGGTGCATAATGTATCCATTTTTGAATATAACCTTGGGGATACTAAGAAAAACTTACCTTGATCTATAATCTTTGGGCACATTTCATAAACCATATTTGAAGTGAGACACTTGATTACGTTGGGAGCCATTCAATACCCAGATTTAGCTGTTTTAATTCGTACCAAGATGACAAATTTTTTTGTATTTATGAAATGTGCCGCTTAGTTTTTGAAATACTTAATTCTCTTACATCTGCGTAAATTTTGGAATACATTATATTTAGTAAAATTATTGCTTGACTAAAAGAATACATTTTAACCAATTGGTGGAATAACTTATCAATAGTTAGTTGCAGTTTAAAACGGAATGAAATAAACTACGGCAGAACAATATATAATTTCAACAGAGCAGAAAATATAATTATGCACACTGCTAAATATACACACATGAGCATATTATTAGCTACACTTACCCTACTTTCAAATAATAAAAATATCATTTTAAAATTATCAAATGGAACTGGTGGCCATTGTCGTCTATGGGTGGTACACGATTCTGTCTCCAGAGTAAAATATGTTTCATATGTCAACTTTTTAGAAGGCGGCTTGGATGAAGAGGCACAAATATAGCCTTTACTGGGGGCGATATTGTCCTACCCATGCCATGTTAAAATTTTAAAGTAGCGCCTAGCTAATTTGATAAAAAATTAAAAAATAATTGTTTTTAGGTTTAAGTGGAAATTGATTGACAATCGAAATACAAATCGTTCAAGGTATTCCGCTCAAGAATCGGATGATTATTGGCAAAGATATAGCCATCGCTGGGGGCTATGTCGTGGCTCTATGAATTTTTGAAGGGGATCCTCCAGGAAACTTATCAAAAAAAACTTAAAAACAAGAAAGGAAAGCTAACTTCGGGCGGAGCCGAAGTTGATATACCCTTGCAGTTCAGTCGCAGTCCGCTAGGTGGCGCCACCCATCTTATTTTATTAGATATATAGCGGATCGTTTATAGTCGGCCGATCCTTATGAAAATTGGCAGATCAGATTGTTTTACCCAAAATAGAATCTGTACCAAATCCCATCTTTCTAACTTAAAAAACACCAAAGTTATGCCAATTTCGATCGTTCTATGACAGCTATAGGATATAGTCGGCCGATCCTTATGAAATTTTGTACACAAGATATTTTGGTCAAATATAACATGTGTGGAAAGTCCCAACCCTGTAACTTAAAAAACACCAAAGTTATGGCATTTCCGATCAATCAGTTATATGGCAGCTATAGGATATAGTCGACCGATCCCGGTCGTTCCGACTTATATACTGCCTGCAAATGAAAGAAGGATGTGTGCAAAGTTTCAACTCGATAGCTTTAAAACTGAGAGACTAGTTTGCGTAGAAACAGACAGACAGACAGACGGACAGACGGACAGACGGACATGCTCATATCGACTCAGGAGGTGATCCTGATCAAGAATATATATACTTTATAGGGTCGGAGATGTCTCCTTCACTGCGTTGCACACTTTTGACCAAAATTATAATACCCTCTGCAAGGGTATAAATATTCGTTCCTAAATTTTGATGCAGATCGAGAGGGAATCGAAATACAAAAAGTTTAAGGTATTCCGCTCAAGAATCGGAAGATTATTGGCAAAGATATAGCCATCGCTGGGGACCATATCGTGGCTCTATGCATTTTTGAAGGAGATCCTCCAGGAAATTTAACAAAAAATCGTAAACATTATTCGTTCCTAGGTTTTGATGCAGATCGAAAGAGAATCGAAATACAAAACGTTTAAGGTATTCCACTTAAGAATCGGATGATTATTGGCAAAGATATAGCCATCGCTGGGGGCCATATCGTGGCTCTATGCATTTTTGAAGGGGGTCCTCAAGGAAACTTAACAAAAAATCTTACATATTATTCATTCCTAGGTTTTGATGCAGATCGAAAGGAAATCGAAATACAAAACGTCTAAGCTATTCCGCTCAAGAATCGGATGATTATTGGCAAAGATATAGCCATCGCTGGGGGCCATATCGTGGCTCTATGCATTTTTGAAGGGGGTCCTCAAGGAAACTTAACAAAAAATCTTACATATTATTCGTTCCTAGGTTTTGATGCAGATCGAAAGGGAATCGAAATACAAAACGTTTAAGCTATTCCGCTCAAGAATCGGATGATTGTTGGCAAAGATATTGCCATCGCTGGGGGCCATATCGTGGCTCTATGCATTTTTGAAGGGGATCCCCCAGGAAATTTAACAAAAAATCTTACATATTATTCGTTCCTAGGTTTTGATGCAGATCGAAAGGGAATCGAAATACAAAACGTTTAAGCTATTCCGCTCAAGAATCGGATGATTGTTGGCAAAGATATTGCCATCGCTGGGGGCCATATCGTGGCTCTATGCATTTTTGAAGGGGATCCCCCAGGAAATTTAGCAAAAAATCTTAAAAATTATTCGTTCCTAGGTTTTGATGCAGATCGAAAGGGAATCAAAATACAAATCGTTTAAGGTATTCCGCTCAAGAATCGGATGATTATTGGCAAAGATAGAGCCATCGCTGGGGGCCATATCGTGGCTTAACAAAAAATCGTAAACATTATTCGTTCCTAGGTTTTGATGCAGATCGAAAGAGAATCGAAATACAAAACGTTTAAGGTATTCCACTTAAGAATCGGATGATTATTGGCAAAGATATAGCCATCGCTGGGGGCCATATCGTGGCTCTATGCATTTTTGAAGGGGGTCCTCAAGGAAACTTAACAAAAAATCTTACATATTATTCATTCCTAGGTTTTGATGCAGATCGAAAGGAAATCGAAATACAAAACGTTTAAGCTATTCCGCTCAAGAATCGGATGATTATTGGCAAAGATATAGCCATCGCTGGGGGCCATATCGTGGCTCTATGCATTTTTGAAGGGGGTCCTCAAGGAAACTTAACAAAAAATCTTACATATTATTCGTTCCTAGGTTTTGATGCAGATCGAAAGGGAATCGAAATACAAAACGTTTAAGCTATTCCGCTCAAGAATCGGATGATTATTGGCAAAGATATAGCCATCGCTGGGGGCCATATCGTGGCTCTATACATTTTTAAAGGGGGTCCTCAAGGAAACTTAACAAAAAATCTTACATATTATTCGTTCCTAGGTTTTGATGCAGATCGAAAGGGAATCGAAATACAAAACGTTTAAGCTATTCCGCTCAAGAATCGGATGATTATTGACAAAGATATAGCCATCGCTGGGGGCTATATCGTGGCTCTATGCATCTTTGAAGGGATCCTCCAGGAAATTTAACAAAAAATCTTACATATTATTCGTTCCTAGGTTTTGATGCAGATCGAAAGGGAATCGAAATACAAAACGTTTAAGCTATTCCGCTCAAGAATCGGATGATTATTGGCAAAGATATAGCCATCGCTGGGGGCCATATCGTGGCTCTATGCATTTTTGAAGGGTGTCCTCAAGGAAACTTAACAAAAAATCTTACATATTATTCGTTCCTAGGTTTTGATGCAGATCGAAAGGAAATCGAAATACAAAACGTTTAAGCTATTCCGCTCAAGAATCGGATTATTGTTGGCAAAGATATTGCTATCGCTGGGGGCCATATCGTGGCTCTATGCATTTTTGAAGGGGATCCTCCAGGAAATTTAACAAAAAATCGTAAACATTATTCGTTCCTAGGTTTTGATGCAGATCGAAAGAGAATCGAAATATAAATCGTTTAAGGTATTCCGCTCAAGAATCGGATGATTATTGGCAAAGATAGAGCCATCGCTGGGGGCCATATCGTGGCTCTATGCATTTTTGAAGGGGATCCTCCAGGAAATTTAACAAAAAATCTTAAAAATTATTCGTTCCTAGGTTTTTATGCAGATCGAAAGAGAATCGAAATATAAATCGTTTAAGGTATTCCGCTCAAGAATCGGATGATTGTTGGCAAAGATATTGCCATCGCTGGGGGCCATATCGTGGCTCTATGCATTTTTGAAGGGGATCCCCCAGGAAATTTAGCAAAAAATCTTAAAAATTATTCGTTCCTAGGTTTTGATGCAGATCGAAAGGGAATCAAAATACAAATCGTTTAAGGTATTCCGCTCAAGAATCGGATGATTATTGGCAAAGATAGAGCCATCGCTGGGGGCCATATCGTGGCTCTATGCATTTTTGAAGGGGATCCTCCAGGAAATTTAACAAAAAATCTTAAAAATTATTCGTTCCTAGGTTCCTGATGCAGATCGAAAGAGAATCGAAATATAAATCGTTTAAGGTATTCCGCTCAAAAATCGGATGATTATTGGCAAAGATAGAGCCATCGCTGGGGGCCATATCGTGGCTCTATGCATTTTTGAAGGGGATCCTCCAGGAAATTTAACAAAAAATCTTACATATTATTCGTTCCTAGGTTTTGATGCAGATCGAAAGGGAATCGAAATACAAAACGTTTAAGCTATTCCGCTCAAGAATCGGATGATTGTTGGCAAAGATATTGCCATCGCTGGGGGCCATATCGTGGCTCTATGCATTTTTGAAGGGGATCCCCAGGAAATTTAGCAAAAAATCTTAAAAATTATTCGTTCCTAGGTTTTGATGCAGATCGAAAGGGAATCAAAATACAAATCGTTTAAGGTATTCCGCTCAAGAATCGGATGATTATTGGCAAAGATAGAGCCATCGCTGGGGGCCATATCGTGGCTCTATGCATTTTTGAAGGAGATCCTCCAGGAAATTTAACAAAAAATCGTAAACATTATTCGTTCCTAGGTTTTGATGCAGATCGAAAGGGAATCAAAATACAAATCGTTTAAGGTATTCCGCTCAAGAATCGGATGATTATTGGCAAAGATAGAGCCATCGCTGGGGGCCATATCGTGGCTCTATGCATTTTTGAAGGAGATCCTCCAGGAAATTTAACAAAAAATCGTAAACATTATTCGTTCCTAGGTTTTGATGCAGATCGAAAGAGAATCGAAATACAAAACGTTTAAGGTATTCCACTTAAGAATCGGATGATTATTGGCAAAGATATAGCCATCGCTGGGGGCCATATCGTGGCTCTATGCATTTTTGAAGGGGGTCCTCAAGGAAACTTAACAAAAAATCTTACATATTATTCATTCCTAGGTTTTGATGCAGATCGAAAGGAAATCGAAATACAAAACGTTTAAGCTATTCCGCTCAAGAATCGGATGATTATTGGCAAAGATATAGCCATCGCTGGGGGCCATATCGTGGCTCTATACATTTTTAAAGGGGGTCCTCAAGGAAACTTAACAAAAAATCTTACATATTATTCGTTCCTAGGTTTTGATGCAGATCGAAAGGGAATCGAAATACAAAACGTTTAAGCTATTCCGCTCAAGAATCGGATGATTGTTGGCAAAGATATTGCCATCGCTGGGGGCCATATCGTGGCTCTATGCATTTTTGAAGGGGATCCCCCAGGAAATTTAGCAAAAAATCTTAAAAATTATTCGTTCCTAGGTTTTGATGCAGATCGAAAGGGAATCAAAATACAAAACGTTTAAGGTATTCCACTTAAGAATCGGATGATTATTGACAAAGATATAGCCATCGCTGGGGGCCATATCGTGGCTCTATGCATTTTTGAAGGGGATCCTCCAGGAAATTTGACAACAAATCTTAAAAATTATTCGTTCCTAGGTTCCTGATGCAGATCGAAAGAGAATCGAAATATAAATCGTTTAAGGTATTCCGCTCAAAAATCGGATGATTATTGGCAAAGATAGAGCCATCGCTGGGGGCCATATCGTGGCTCTATGCATTTTTGAAGGGGATCCTCCAGGAAATTTAACAAAAAATCTTACATATTATTCGTTCCTAGGTTTTGATGCAGATCGAAAGGGAATCGAAATACAAAACGTTTAAGCTATTCCGCTCAAGAATCGGATGATTGTTGGCAAAGATATTGCCATCGCTGGGGGCCATATCGTGGCTCTATGCATTTTTGAAGGGGATCCCCAGGAAATTTAGCAAAAAATCTTAAAAATTATTCGTTCCTAGGTTTTGATGCAGATCGAAAGGGAATCAAAATACAAATCGTTTAAGGTATTCCGCTCAAGAATCGGATGATTATTGGCAAAGATAGAGCCATCGCTGGGGGCCATATCGTGGCTCTATGCATTTTTGAAGGAGATCCTCCAGGAAATTTAACAAAAAATCGTAAACATTATTCGTTCCTAGGTTTTGATGCAGATCGAAAGGGAATCAAAATACAAATCGTTTAAGGTATTCCGCTCAAGAATCGGATGATTATTGGCAAAGATAGAGCCATCGCTGGGGGCCATATCGTGGCTCTATGCATTTTTGAAGGAGATCCTCCAGGAAATTTAACAAAAAATCGTAAACATTATTCGTTCCTAGGTTTTGATGCAGATCGAAAGAGAATCGAAATACAAAACGTTTAAGGTATTCCACTTAAGAATCGGATGATTATTGGCAAAGATATAGCCATCGCTGGGGGCCATATCGTGGCTCTATGCATTTTTGAAGGGGGTCCTCAAGGAAACTTAACAAAAAATCTTACATATTATTCATTCCTAGGTTTTGATGCAGATCGAAAGGAAATCGAAATACAAAACGTTTAAGCTATTCCGCTCAAGAATCGGATGATTATTGGCAAAGATATAGCCATCGCTGGGGGCCATATCGTGGCTCTATACATTTTTAAAGGGGGTCCTCAAGGAAACTTAACAAAAAATCTTACATATTATTCGTTCCTAGGTTTTGATGCAGATCGAAAGGGAATCGAAATACAAAACGTTTAAGCTATTCCGCTCAAGAATCGGATGATTGTTGGCAAAGATATTGCCATCGCTGGGGGCCATATCGTGGCTCTATGCATTTTTGAAGGGGATCCCCCAGGAAATTTAGCAAAAAATCTTAAAAATTATTCGTTCCTAGGTTTTGATGCAGATCGAAAGGGAATCAAAATACAAAACGTTTAAGGTATTCCACTTAAGAATCGGATGATTATTGACAAAGATATAGCCATCGCTGGGGGCCATATCGTGGCTCTATGCATTTTTGAAGGGGATCCTCCAGGAAATTTGACAACAAATCTTAAAAATTATTCGTTCCTAGGTTCCTGATGCAGATCGAAAGAGAATCGAAATATAAATCGTTTAAGGTATTCCGCTCAAAAATCGGATGATTATTGGCAAAGATAGAGCCATCGCTGGGGGCCATATCGTGGCTCTATGCATTTTTGAAGGGGATCCTCCAGGAAATTTAACAAAAAATCTTAAAAATTATTCGTTCCTAGGTTTTGATGCAGATCGAAATAGAATCGAAATATAAATCGTTTAAGGTATTCCGCTCAAGAATCGGATGATTATTGGCAAAGATATAGCCATCGCTGGGGGCCATATCGTGGCTCTATGCATTTTTGAAGGGGATCCTCCAGGAAATTTGACAACAAATCTTAAAAATTATTCGTTCCTAGGTTTTGATGCAGATCGAAAGGGAATCGAAATACAAAACGTTTAAGGTATTCCACTTAAGAATCGGATGATTATTGGCAAAGATATAGCCTTCACTGGTGCCGACTTTGTTCTCCCCATGCTTTTTGAACCATACAAATAATAATTCGTTCCTGGTTTGTGTTTAACGATGTTCTCTTTATTTTGCAGATTTAAATAAATATATTCGTAATTACAACTAATAACTTTTACATTCGGTTTTCCCCTTTTCTTTAAATTTATTGTTTGAGGAGCACGTACTCAAAGGCGTGTTATTTTAAATATGCCAACTCCTTTTCAAATAGAATTTAAACAAAAATTCTCAAAAACGAGTAGTTTCATTAAAGTATGATAATTCTTGATTTTTATAGTAGTTCTCTTATTCTTGAGAGTTTCGATTCTCGAATCAAAATCATAAAGTCGGAAAAAGAAAAATTTAATTCAATTCGATTTTGCACCGTTTAGATATGGGAATCCAGCTAATAGACTGCCACTGCCATAGTGTGTTCGTGTTTCAATAACATGTGTGTAATTTATGCTAATGCTTCGATAGCCTTCGGTGCATTGCTTACCATCAGCAATAATAAATATTTGACTGAATATTGCTGTTGTTCTCGATTAATGTTCCTACCAGTATGCATTCTTTCACACAATTTGTTCAACGTTATATGTTTTGTTTCTAGTGATGTGCGCTCCGTTTGAAAACTATGCTTTACATTTTCCGCATAGCCAAACGAGCACTGACTGACCCAGAAAAGGACTAGAAAAATAATAGTTTCTCGGTAGATTTGATGTATTTCGTATGGCAGTGCACAAAGCACCAAAATAAAAATTGTGATTCAAAGCGATAGTATTTTGAGTTACGGCTTTTGTGATATATGTATGTTTGGGGTGGTTGGAACAAGTCCCTCTAGTGGAAAGCAATAGGAGACTACGGGTGTAAAAAAATATATGTCCCTTTTTGCTTAGCCACAATCAAGTTACAGATTGGTTCCTCTCATTTTTATATACAAATTTTCATCTGCTTCGACTCTATACATAAATCATTAGCCCAAAAGAAATCATTAAAATAAATGTATACACGTTCTAGGTGTCGTTTAAGTCGTAATAAACACAGGAAAATAAATACAAAATTGGCAAAGTATTGTTTAAATTAATAGTAGCTGCTTTGGAACTCGGTTTTTAACGAAAAAACTGGCCATCGTTTTGTTCCTCTATATACGTATGCCGTTTGTTAAAGCAAAAATAATAATTATAATATGCGAAGTACTTGATTAATAACTACTAAATATAAACATTCCTCTAAATGTATTTACAAATCACAGCTACGAACACTAAAACATCCTTCCAGTGTTTCTTAAGGTTGCGATGACAGGCATTTGTGGGGCTTTTACGGCTGGGCGGCAAATAAAAATAAACTTAGTATACAATACACACGATTACATTACAATTCGTTATTTAACTCGTTCCGCATTGTGCTTAAATAAAAACTAATTGCAGCTTGCAAAGGCGCTGTTCTTTAGATTAAAACTAAACTATAGTCACCAGCAAGCGTAAGAATAAGGTTGTGAATGATATCAGCTCTTATTTTTACAGCCAGCCGCCCTTGCGGCCGAACAGCAGGGAACTAACTGAACCCACAAACGCCTGTGTTATGCTCTGGGGCGCCGCTTCCTCCTCTTGTGCCGCCTTCACATCATCCCGCTTTCCAGTCATCTTGCTGCCGCTGTTGTCGGACACTCTTCCCAAGTCGGGACGCACTCTGCCGCCGCCTCCTCCGGCCCCGGCAATGGTGCCCAGGTCAGGTCTTTGGCTAGCCATGCCGTTCTTTAACTGCCTTCGTGATTTTTGGCGCTGCATCTGCTTCAGTCGCGTCTCGCTGGCCGTGGCCCCAGGTGCCCCCGTTGCTGCACCCGCCCCTGACGTTGGCTGACTTTGTGCTGCCGCTGTTGTGGTTGGCGTCGAGCTTTTGATCTTCATAACCAAGCCCTGGTCGTCGCTATCGTCGCTATTATAGGCGCTGGTACTGCTGCTCGTGGATATGGCAACGCCTCCGGCAGCAGCACCTGCTGCCGATGCTGCAGGCGTCGGCGACTTAAGTCCACGATGCAGGACACCCTTGATCTGGGCCCGATCAAAGTGTATGTCGTCCACAATGCTGTTGCTGCTTGTATGCAGACTTTGCAAACTACCACTGCTAAGTGGCGAGCTGCTCCTGTTCGCGATTCCTGCGCCCAATCCGCGCTGTGCGCTGATTATATTCTCCAGTCCAATACTCTCCACCTTCTCAATCAGATTCAGTGATCGCAAGGCCCGCCGCTCCAGGTGGGACAGCATAATCTTTTGTTGCTGCTGCTTGCTAAGACTGCTTCGTTGCTTCTGTTGCTGCTGTTGGTGTTGATCGCCAACGATTTTGCGGCGGATGAGATCCGCCCCAGAGGAAAGAAGACCAAAGAGGGGCTCTGGCGACTGGGCACGCGGAGGTGATCCTTCAGGGCTGTTGCATGGTGTCACCGTGGGCGAATAGTTGGGACCGGCGGGTGTGTTTAGGGCACTGGGCGTCACTGCCTTAATTCCTCGCTCATTCAGCATTCCAGCGAGTCCGAGGTTCACCGAGAAGGTGGAGCAAGAATTCTTGCGCGAAAGTCCAGCTCGAGGCGTAGCAGGGCAACTGAAACAAACGAAAAAGAAATAAATATATGTTGTATAATATTAAATCCCAAAACCCATAAACATATCCACCAACTACGATCCCTTACCTGGGCTGTCTCGATGTCGATGTAGAAGCCATGCGCGAGGACATTTGCGACTGTGAGAGGAAGGAAAGGTCGTTGACAAAGCCATCGTCCGGATGCATAACCATGCTATTGGTGTAGGTGAAGGTACAGCCGGGCGCATCAAACTGCTTTCCGGGCAGATCCTCGCTGACGTCTTCTTCGACGTCCGACAGCGTGTAAACTTGCATTCCCAAGTCATCCAATCCACGGCCACCTCGAATTGTGACGCCGGGTCTCTCATCTAATAAACCGCTCAGAGTTGGCGTGGCTAGACGCGACCAGTGGTGCAGCGTTTGCGACCCCTCCATCGGCTTAATGATTTGCAGCTTCTCGGGCAGACGCCACTGGTGCGACATAGAGGCGGACATATGATTCGACGATCCCGACATTCCAGACGAACCCGTGGACATAATACTGTCCGGCGTTCGCACGCCCAGCGGCAAGTTCGAGTTTCGCTCGTGTCCTGCTCCCCCAGCTCCGTGGGTCATTGGCTCATCGTAGTTATAGGTGCCGGCAGGAGCGTAGGAGAGCATTGCACGGCGGGCCAGAACCTCCGCTGGCGTCAGCCGCTTGAGGGCCGCCTCCAGCTCCTTGGCGCCGGGCGCTCCTGGCACACCAGAAGGCTGGGCTGGGTAGCCGTCATCGGACTGGGAGTTGAGACTTTCGTTGGATAGAGTTTTAACGCCCAGTGATTGATTGCTACCGCCCCGATAGTACGAGCCCGCTGGATACGCCATTGAGGCCATGCGTGGGCCCGAGGAGCTGCTCATCGACATGGCTCCCAACTGGGTCATTGACACATTGCCGCTGTCCATGTAGTTGCCGGTCTTACCAGCGCATCGCACTGTGTCGAATACCCTCTTGTAGGGCGGCACGTTTCCGGCGCCGGCATAGATACTGCCGCCCATTCCGGAGGAGCTCATGCTGCCGGGTGGCAGCTGCATCATCATGCGGCTGATACGGTCTGCCGACCTCTGGCTGTCGCCAGAAATGCCCGAGTCGAGACTATTCTCCGAGTACATCGAAGACTCCATCAGTTCGCATTTTAACGAATCGGGCTGGAAGAAGCCACCGCTCAGTCCGGCTCCGCTCGTTCCCATGCCGCCCAGGAAGGAGCTCCTTGCCTGCGGTTGGGATCGCTTGCGCTGCTGCTTTAGTTGATCCTGCGCAGAATGCAGCAAGGCCAGCACCTCCTCATAGCGCTGCTTAAACTCCACCAGCTCAAGAGCCAGAGCATTCTGGTTCTCCTTGGTCACGTGCAGCAGGGAGAGGTGCTCGTCATTGTCCTGCGTCAGTTGATGCAGTCGCATCTCCGCCTCCGCCAAGCGAGCGGTCAGGCTGACGATCTGCTCGTGCTGCAAACGATTCTCCTCCCGCTGGCGCTCCAGCTCGAGGCTGAGGTTGTCATACTGCGAGTTGGCATCGTTCAGCTGGGCACTGATGTCCGCCATCAGCTGACGCTCGTGCTCCTCCACCTCATCCGTCTTGTGGGCCAGCTGGGTGGCCTCACTCTTTAGAGACTTGTTCTCATCCAGCAACGTGTTTACTTTCCGCTGCAACAAGTCCAGGGTAATGGACTTGGACATGGTGGGCGTGTCTGCAAATGAAAGGGCAATTAAACTAAGTGTTTCGAAAAGACGAAGCTATTTTTCAAGCTTTTGTGGTCTCCAATTTGGCTAATCCCTAACTTCCTATTGCAGCTATTGAAGAAGACTATCCATGTACGCCTGAGCTAAGTACACCCCAAAGGCACTCACCTGCATCCGTGCCATCATCTGCATCGTTGGTCAGCACCGAGATGAGCTCGTTTTTCTTGTGCAGCTCGTGCACCAACTGAGCCCGATCGTCGTTGGCAGACTTAAGGTCGGCCTCCAGGTCGGCGACCCTGGCCTCGAGGGCATTGTTCTGGGTGAGCAGCTCCTTGCCGATCTGGACTGTCAGCTCCAAGTCCTTTTCCTTCTCCTCCAGCAGTCGGGTCACGGCTTCAATGTCATCGTACGCTCGAGTCATCTGGCTAACGCGGTTCCCACATAGAACTGCAAAAAATATAAAATGGAAACTCTGTTATAACACCAACTGAATCCAGGAAATACAATTAGTAATATAGAGGTTGGGAATTGGGAAAGCTCTCTAGTAGATGTTATAGATTTGACAGGGACTTATCGATCGTCGCCATGCCAACTAGGGCCTAGCTGCTAACTTTTAACCACCTTCCATCAGCAACTGCTCGTTCTGGTGTTCTCCGGCTGTCAGAGACTCCATTGGCACTGCCGCCCCGGCCCCCGGCACTCCGGATGCGCTGTGGCTGCTGCACAACGAGAGCTCATCGTCATACTCAAGTTCATCGTCCACGATGCAGAATTCTTCGTGCAATTGCGCCCAGCCGCTTGCGGCCGCTTGGCTTTGGCAAGCCTCGAAGGCGAAGTCTTCCAAGCAGGTTATTGCCGTGGCAGCAGCATCCACGGCCTCATTGCTGCCACTGGCTAAAAATCGATGTTGCACCTCACTGCCGGCAGCAGGCTCTTCCTCTCGCTCGCGCCCTCCCTCTGGCTCTCCGACCCTCTCCATCTCCCTGCTGGCTTTAGCGTTGTTTACGTGCGTCATGCTATTTCTTCAATTGAAATTCTTCTCTTAGTCACCACCGCTAACTTGCAGCATTCCTTTCTTGATTTAGATTTAATCTGAGCAGCGTGGCAGCGCCTGGTGCGTTCTGTGCGATTCCCTTTCGCCGTATTATGTAATTTTAAGACATTTTACAAATTCTGCCAAGGCACTTTCGGTTTGTTTGGCGGCGGTCGCCAGCAGAGCAGGGCTAAGGATGGAATTTTTCACATTCCCCTCTGTCTCTGCGCTTTTCCGAGTTCCGAATTCCGCTTTCCCGGGGTCACATGATCTTGCCGCTTTCCGCCGAGCACTTTTTTTCAATTGCGATGATAGGCACAAACATTAAATATAATTGCTAAATTAATGCGAACCGCCGAGTCACAAGAGAAACTGGCTGACTGTCACTTCGGTGGCGCGGCTCTCTCGTCGTCACTTTGTTTTTGTTGCTCCTCTCTCCCTTGTTATTCGTTCTCTCCTCCACCCACCAGCTGTGGAGCATGCGCAGTGCCGATTGGAGCTCGTTAGTTTATTTTGAAAAGTTGTGCTTTGCCCAAAAAATTACTCGCTTGACTGGTCACTGGTGTCTTTTATTTTTATTAATAGCCATGAGCGCAGCTTGGAAACCCAACCGAACCTCTCGCGCGACACTCTCACACGGACTGAGGGCTGCGATGCTGGCGCGGCAGAGGAGAGCCGGCAGCGCAGCCAGGCAGCAGCCTGCAGAGGAACTCGGACAACAACAACAACAATAGACGACG
Organism: Drosophila ananassae; assembly: GCF_017639315.1. NCBI lineage: Eukaryota > Metazoa > Arthropoda > Insecta > Diptera > Drosophilidae > Drosophila > Drosophila ananassae. The sequence continues at coordinate 28,673,781 of NC_057930.1, forward strand.
ATGACAACAACAACAAGGCTGGCTACAGGAGCAGCCGCATTCAAAGTAAAAGGCGTTTTCCCACACATTGCGAGTGAAAGGAAAATGGCAATGGCCATGCATTTTTGCCGAATTTTTCGACTCTTGATGGAAATTCTGAACTGGAAATCCTAGCCATGAAACTCACATGTTCGAAAACAAGCTGCTTCCTCCTTTTGGTGCGTTTCTCTTCACTGCACAATAAGCCAATACACATAGCAGCCAGACAAGGCTATCTAAGGTCCAAAGGTGAGAGGCATTAGCCCCAACAGACACGAAAATCGCGAAAACTTCCAATCTTAGCCGAAAGAGCAGCAGCAATAGAAACAATAAAGCAAACTACGCTCCAAAAACTCGTGACGAACTACAACACACACCACCAAAAAGAAAACACGCACAAACACAGCCGTCAAGTAAGTTGCTCTTGGGGGTTATTCTTCTTCTTCAGCTATTTGCGTGCTGGGCTGGCTTCTGTCTGGCACAGTTCTTTGTAAATATCATCTGCTATCACTAATACACATACTTTGGCACTTTATTCCTTGGCTTTGGCCACTTTCCCAAATGGCTCCGTAGCTGCACTTCGAATTTTGCACAAATTGTGTAATTTACAGATTGCAGATACTCGAGAAACCCAAAGAGAGTGAGAATTTTGATTAAACTGCTTGTACACCCTGTGTGCAGCCGTTTTGCCGTAAACGCCCTGTGCGAGAGCACGTAAGAGAGAAAAAGTGTTGCCAGCGTACAAAAATATATACATATATATTGCGGCTCGAATATTTGATACTTCTTTTTTAATAATTAATTTTTTATTGAAATTAAAAATTACAGTAAAATTCTCCAATAATTGTCAAGATATCAATGTTCAAAAATTATTCCTACTAACAAATAACTTTATTTTTGAGGTATTGGGCAGATTCTGTTTATTTATTTTTATTCTTATCTCATTAGAATATTTTAAAATTCCAGATTATTCGAAAACTGCATGTTTTGCCAAACACTTTCCCAAATACCATGTACCCTCTTTTTCAGGTAAACGACATGCATTTAAAAACTTCAAGTTAAAACCGGAACCATTTTCCGCATAATCCTAATCCCATTCATGAATAGGGCGCGAAAAACTACCCGGGGAATTTTCCGCGTACCACATTGATACAGAATTCCGCGAATTTTATATAACCAAGATAAGCCAGGTAAAATCACTTTGAACAGAATGAATCCGTAGGATTAGAGATAAGTATACATTTTACGATACTTCCGAACTAGACCCGAAACTTTAAACGGAGTTTGTGAAACGAAGGCCCACTTAATGATTTACAGCACGTGTCGGCCAGTCGTAAAATCGCAGTAAAAACTTATTTATCTTATATCTGTGGTTTCAGATAGTTTTATATTCCTTCTAAATATTGCTACATTCGACTGATTCCTTACTATAAAGTGGGAGTAGGAGAGGGAGGGTCCTATAACACTCATGAAAATATAAATAGACTAAAAGAAATGGCACTTGTATTAATAACCGAAATATAAACCCATTCGATTGAGCTATCTAGGGGCATAAAGTTTCCATGAACCGATGTTATCTGGATAGCTTTTCTAAACTAACACCAAGTCATGGAAGTACCTAACGCTTAAAAAAATCCAATAGAGCGTAGCTGCTTAAAAGTCGTAAAAAGTATAGTTTGATGGCTTTTTGGCAGATTTGCGCTAATAGAACTTCAATAACCATTAAAAAAAGGGAAGTGGTCATGTGTTTTCGGCAATAAGTGGCGGAGCTTTCGTCTGAATCAATTAGGCAAGATAGTTCGGCGCAAACACATGATAAGTAAAGTCCAAAGCTTCCCTCCCGTACAGTCGAACTAAATTAATATGAAATTGCGATAAGCGGCGGCCCTAGCAATTTGATCCCAGACGCAAGATGAGATCATGTGCTATTTGCTTTCTCTCCCCCCCACCGACCCAACAGAACCTAATAGTTTTCCTAATGAATTGGGGGAATAGGAGACCATCATGTTGTGCAAATATCGAAATGGCAGCGAAGGCTCTAATGATATGGGCGCACGATCAGTATAGTATTCCGAAAACAAACACAAAGTCTGAAATACACCCCATAAGCAAATAAATACGGAGAAATGGAGAATACTTTCAAGCCTATATGTGCAAAAGTGGCAGTCGTGTTTGTTCACACGTCGTCCACAACAAAGGAACTTGAGTGAGCCGAGGAAACAACAATAAATGAAGTCTATTAATTGCAAGTACACTAAACCTCTCGATAAGATACGCTTGGCTAAAAAAGCCAACACAGATGAGTGGGCCGAAGCCCCAAACCTTGCAGGCTGCACTCGAGTGATAAGCGATCGAACTGAAGCCTTTATCGAAGAGGCATTATATTAGGCCTGTTTAGGGATTATTTATTTGACACTGAGAGAAAGAGAAATGGGCTTATTACACATATATCACAAAGACAAACTACTTAGTCGCATTGGTTGGGCTTAACTTTCATTGATGAGTCGTCTGGTTAATTTATTGTGTGAATCATACATTAGCAGATCGGTCGATTGCACTTTGTTTGAAGTACATTTAGGTTTTCCCTTTAAAACATTAGCACACATACTCGATTGCTGGTTGGAGTTGATTATCGCCGGCCCCATTATCCACTCCACCAGTTAGTATCTCATTTAAGTGAGCCGAGTTACATTACACCAGATAGATATCTGAGCTACTCAGAATCTGAACTTCAGGGCAGGTTCAAAGGTGCGATTGGGAAGATGAACAACTAGCCATTACTCTGCAACCACCAAGCTGTCACTCTTACCTTTGTTAGTCAGCAGACTGCGAACAACCTTAAGACAGTTCGTGCCATCGACGTTCTTCGAGGCGTAGTACATAAGCTCCCCGGAGTTGGCGGCCTGCAGCAGCTCAGGAGGCAGCTCGAACTGCGGCGCCTCCAGGGGACCACTGATGGGACTGGGGGCCGGTGTCCCCGGGGTACTGGCCTGACCCTTGCGTTCACCCTTGGCAGCAAAGTCGTGCAGCAGGGCCAACAGGGGGGCTGAAGCCCCCAACGCGGCGTCCTTCGACCTCGGCCCAGAGGACTTCATCTGCCGGATGATGCAGCGCATCCGATCCACTGCCTCTAGTTCCAGTTCCAGGCGGGTGGGCGGCGGCTCGGTGCCATTGACGATCGCAGACATGGAGGAGCTGGTGCTCGAGATGCTATCGAAGTCGGTGCCCGATCCGGATCCATGCAACTGCAGCATCTTGTCCGCCGTCCGCTGGCCCTTGGAGTCCAGGTGCTGGCCCAACAGCTTGTAGGTGTTGTCGAAGTGTTTACTGGAGTTTGAGGGCTGGCTGGTGATCAGGGTGCTGGCGCCGAGCGACTCCTCCTCCGAGGTGTTGGACCAAAGGGAGCAGCTCGACTTGCTGGACACCATGGAGGCGTCTGAGCCTCTGGCATCGGCTCCGTCCCCCTCATTGCAGGTGCTGTTCAACTGACCCCCGTTCGCAAAGTCGAGCCCATACTCGTCCGCCTCCTGTTCGGCAATAATGGGCAGGGAGTCCAGCTTCTTGGCGGCATGGGGCGCTTGAAGCTGGCGCAGAAGCTCGAAATCCGACTCCGGTTCTGGCAGATTGCTTTTACTTCGCAGTGACTTGTTGAAGAGTGGCATTGTGGCCCTGGTGCATTGTGAGCTCGGCTAGCCTCTAGTTATTTGTTATTTTTTTTAATTTTGAAGCACAAATAAACACACGATGAACTTATGACGAAGAATTTAAAGTTTTTGTTTTCTGTGTGGTGGGGTAATTAGAACAAGGTGTGAGCGAGTGTTGTGTAATTTGGCAAATGTCAAAGTTCAGCAGTGTTGGCACCGAGACCTGCTTTCTTTCTTGGTCTGTAGTGCTAATCTTTACTACCGGAATTTTGATTATCGAATGTTACTTCTGCCCGCGACTGCCGGACTAGGGGCGGCTCTTGAAGCGCTGTCTGAATTTCTAAGCAAGGCAGCCGGAAGGTTTCCAAAAAACCAACAATAGAAATTTGTAAACATGCAGATGCACATAATTCCCAACATTTGCATACAATGCCAGTCGAAAAATAAATCACAAATATTTCAAAACGGCGTCTTCACACCACAGCGCCGAATAAAAGAGTGGACAGACTGTGAAAGACTGATTTCGTGAAAAGTTAGTGGCTACTGCTAGAGGAGCTGGTCCCAAACTAGTTTCATAGACAACACGATGCTGCGAGGCGTCTGAATGAAGATTTCTGGGTCTGGAACATGGCCAAGATCACGTAGGTCTCTGGAAACACTGCGGAGTCGAGAACAGGTGGGAAGCCAGACGGAAAGGCGTGGGCTGGCCCAGAACGCCGCCCAGCGAGTGGGAAATGGTGCACATCCCCTGAAACTGTGCTGGACCATCTCACTGGACGCTCTCAATGGCCATCCGATCATAATCTACACCACCATATACCACCGTCTGAAGTGAAAGAAAATTGAGCTGAACCCATCAGCTGCCTAAGCTGCGCTAGATACGAGATGCTAACGGTTGCGCCAAATGAACGGCAAACATGAGATGACCAACATAAATCTGGCCCAGCAGAAGCCCCGGCCATGGGATGATTCAACCGAAGCCAGTCACCGTTTTAGCCGATCTCGTCCCTGCGACTGTGCTATGCGTTTTGCGAAAAAACCACATTTCAGGCGCAGTCTCCCAGGTTCATCGACATGCACAGAGCGTACAAGCCGTGTGCACTTATGAGTCATGCGAGGCCTTAACGACCCGCGGCTCAAACCTAAAAACTTAATTCATTCGAAGGGAGTGCGAGGCGAGGAACAAATCACATTATGGCATAGATAAATAATACGGCATATGACAAAACGAGCTCCAAGAATGAAGACACACGCCACTCGATTGGTTGATTGGCTGATTGGGTTTGAATAAAATTTAATGAAGGGAAGCAACTGAAAAGTGGCCGGCGCGGGGTAATTATGTAAAGACAACTGAGTAAATAGCTGGGGGAAAAGCAGCAAAACATCCGAAAAGGCCAATCAAGTCGTACACGCGAAAATAAAACGAAAACGGCAGTGGCAGTATCAGCAAACTCTGTTTTTAAGCTTTTTCGATGTATTTGGCTCACAAACTTTCACAAACGTTGCTGGTAATTAATTATCGGCTAAGTTTGGTGCATTGTAGCTTCATGGTCAGTGCGAGATCAACCTGTTGGCATTTCTTGGACGAAAACAACACCCACATGGGGACAACTTCGCCAAGCACTTGCAAAGAAATGGAATTGATTGGTGTTGGAGCGATTCGGGGAAGTTCGATGGCCGTTGCAGTCGCACTGTCCATTTGTTGGATCACATGGCAATTAAGATGAAACAGCTCTCCGAGCCACACTTGTTGCACTAATTGTCGGCGGCAATGTGAATGTCCCGCTCAATAGGCCAGTGACACACAGAAGCATCGCCGGAGGCAGCGGAGTGGCCCGCAGGTGGTGTCTGTTGCGAAATGACGCAACGAAAGTGTGTCAATCCCAGCGACGAAAGCACACAAAAATGTAAACCATCTCAGAGGCGAAATATGTTTGCTAAAAAACGAAGACAAAGTGTAGCATGACCAGTCGGACATAAGCGGCTTTGCAGCGCCCAGCGAACATGACACAAATTTCGAGTGTGCCATTTGGTTCGGCGGAAGCTTAGCGCCAATAACAGAACAATTGCGAGGCCGGTTATGACTGGCTATTAACGTGCCAGATAGCTCATAGCGGTTCACACATTGTATCCATTGGGGCACTGGATGAGCCCCAGCGGCATCGGCAACGGAACGCTTTTTCAGCTCTCCAGATAAACCGGTGATTGATGCGGAAGAGCCACTGATGATAATGGCGATCAATCAAGCCGTGCCACGAGTCTGCAGTGGCCACTTGCAGCAAAAGAACACAGTGATAACGGCTCATTTCAGTCCATCGGAGGTGGAAGAACTTTTGGTGTGAGTTTAAATCATAAAATAGTTCGCACTCGTTCTCTAAGATATTTTTTTTTTCATGAATCATTCATCACTCATTTTATTTATTTATCGTATGTCCGTTTGCAAATGGGCCAAAATAGGGTATTACAATTATCTGTAAAAGGGGTCTGAGGGGTTCTGCTCCTACTGAGAAAGATATACTGCCAAGATTAGGCCGAAATTGGAGCGAATAAAAGAGGGAATATCTCTGAAGATAAGCTATTTCGCGTAGGAATACTCCAACATTTATTTTCTTATATTGCCATTTTCTTGTTTTCGGTGCCCTCCGCACATTAACCCGTGAAATTTGTCAGCATTTCCCAGTTCTACGACCTTCTAATTAGCTAGAGATCACTGTAAACCGGCTGCACTCCAAGAACTGGACGGGTGGCATTCGTGTAACGGTACACACCCAAGACAAACAGCGGCCAACAGCTGGCTGGAATGGGAGAGCAGGACGGAGAATCGATCCGAAGGAGGGGGAGGGCTGGATGACAGGAAATTCCGATAGAGGGCTAGGCTAGGTAGTGCCAGACTGCGCTGTAGAACGTCTCTTATCAGCGCCAGAGGCGAAAGACGGAATAGAGGCGCATGGAAAAGCGATTATGTAAAGAGTGAAGGCGAGGCGGGACGAGACAGAACGAGGCGACAGAACCTACAACTGCAGCCAGCAGAGTAGCCGTACAAGGGCGGCCCCTTTAAAAAAAGGAGAACAAATTGAGCTGACAGGCAAGCCCTGCCCGTGGCCTTAGCACACCCACTGGTCCCATTCATTAATCGCGCTCCCTTAAATGTTTACAACAGAAACAGTTTTCGTTTTCATAATTCACGAAGAGCCAAGAAATAAAGTTTAGCACTCAACTGCACACAGATACGGAAAACACACACTCGCTCACTAGTCGTCCTAAAAATAAATTCAATTTGTATGACGGCACGAGTGAGTTCGACTGAGCGACTGAACACTTGGAGAAATTCCAAATGTTCAGCTTTGTTTTGGCACACACGGCGTATGAATAATACACTACAAGTATTAATAATTTTGCGTTAATGATTTTCGGTGCCAGTGGCTCGGTTTTGGCGTTGGTTTTGCTTTCGTTCGGCACACATATTTCTGAGTATATTTTTGGCAATTATGCCAGGCGCGCACGCACAATTTCACTGCCAACAAAACACATTTTGCTTTTCTTTTCCCAATCTAGTTTGTGTGTTTTTGAAATGGCTAAGCAGCGCCGCTTACATTTTTGTTTGGCACACGGTTTCGTATTTATTTGAGGGGCGACGGCGCGGCGCTAAGACTTTTGAAATCCGCACACATGCTCCATTTCCTTTCTTTTCCCCACCGGCGCGTTCAACAGACAGAATCAGTATTGCCGGGCGCCCCAATACAAAACGCCTCACAAAACGCGTGGAAATTATGATGTTGCCTGGTCTCACTACTATTAGCTCCATCTCTTTTTCTCTTTTGTTGGAGCCCAAACATCTGTTGTGGGGGCATACGAGCGATGGGGAATGGCAATCAGCTGTTATCAAACAGCACCTAACAACACTGCACACGCAACAAGTGTTGAATCGTGGTATAAATAAGAAATTTCGGAGTTGTTGAAGTTGGCGCAAAAATTTAAATTATCCATAGCTCCGAAACAAAATTTAGGGTATACGAATTTTATTAAGTGAAGAGAATGAAGGGAAGACCACATAAAAACTCTTTGAGGACTTTTTTTTTATAAAATAAGCAATGTCTTCATAATATGAAGTTCACGAACGCAGAGATTTATAATTTTGTCCTTGTTCATGGTCAGATCCTTGAGTCTACTATTTTTTTTTTATGTTTGTTGCTCGACATAAACAAATAAGCATACACTCTTCCATTTTATCAAATCTTAGAAAAGAGCATTTGAAACATTAACAAAAATATTGGCACAAATGGCTTGCCCACAACAACAAAAATACAAAATATTTGCATGTGATACAAAAAAGCTGAATATAGTATATTTAGAAATTTATTTTTAATCTGCCTTCTTGCGTAGATAAAAGAAAATTGCGTTTCTTCAAAGTGAAAGTGGATAAACAATCTGAGGAATACTTAAAAACCCATAAAAAATACAAACGGGAAAGTATTCTAACAAGGGAGATGGCAAGCAGACATGTCCATGAATACATTGACATTTATATAGGATATATAACAATAAGATTGAATAACACTCTGTGTGAATATGATTGAAACACTGGCCCCGCAAGTTCCGCTGATAAATTTGTATTAATTGAGCAATTGTACGAGCAACGCTAACCACCAGGGCTATAAAAATACATCTATTAGGAAACTCGTCCCCTAAAAGGCTTCGAATGGGTTTGATTGTCCAAACTGTGTTTAGAATAATGAAAAAACTCTTCGCAGAAGATGCGTCACTTCTTTGGCTTTGTCTCAAAAAGGTGTACTGCAAACTATTCCAGAAATAAGCTCTCGAAGTTGAAAGACATGTACCTAAAATTTGTTATTTGTTAGATTAAGCCCTGAGTTGTTCTGTTTTGGTTCACAATTTAGGCCTTTAAATACATCATTGACAGCAGATTTTCCTTTATGCCTGTTCTTATTGTTGACAGAAAATCAATCATAGCTAAGTCACGCAAATTATTGAGTCATTTTTGGAACGAAAACAAAGCAGTCTCTCCAAATTGATTCAGTTCATTGCAGTGATAAGGTACAGAGAGGAAGTACCTTAAAACGATAAATCTTAACCAGATATTAACTTACGGAAATAGTTTAGGCACTCTCTGGTCTGCTCCTTTGTTAATCCGAGGCCCTCCACTGGGATAGGCAAAGCTGGAGCCGGAACGAACCAATCCTCGTTCGCATAGCCAGAGAAGTTGGTGAGGAAGTCGTTGCGCACCTTGTACTTGGGTATCTGCTCCTCCAGCAGCGAAAATATCTCCACCTCGGGCAGGTTCTCGCTACTGCACAGCTCTGAAACGGTTATATGTGGAACATTAGTGTCAAGCTGTTAATTAGTTCCGAATTGGAAATCATGGCTCACCCGTCAGGCAACTGGCATCGCAGGTCTGGGGCTTCGGCGATGCGGACACCTGGGTCGCCGACTGCATCAGCCGCTTCGCCTGGAGGCGCGGCAGATGTTTGCTGAGCGTCGCCTGGGCGGAGGGACTGAGCGGCTGTGGGCCGCCATTGGCCCCCAGAGTTGCAGATAGCATTAAATGGTGAGGAGTTCTGTATTGTCGTCAATTTGTTGCACTTTGATTGTGGTTACGGGGGGTTGCTTCGCTCCTTAGCTGCAATGGGAGAGAATGGAGACGGAGGCGGGGCCGTGATAATTGTCTGGCAATCACATGAAACTAATAAGCCAACTGCCAGCGACTTTTTCCACTCTATTTTCACTGTTTGCCTTTCATGGCTAGGTATGAGTTCACTGCCAACAACCGATCGGGGGAACGAACGTTTGCGGCTGTAGCTTATCTTTGCTGATAAAGACGGCGGGGCAAAAAAAGAGTGAATGATGATTATTAATACTATAAATATTAGCGAAACGTCAAAGGATTTTCGCCCATATTTATCAACTTCTAAATTGGCAGTCGCCAAGTCCCCAACGCTCACTCGAACACACGTTCGTAATGCTCCAAATTATTTATGAAATTCTATTCATTTAATGAAATACTAAAGGAGGCTCTGAGCAATACTGATGCCAGTAAGCTTCGCGCAGGCGTCTACTGATCTTTCTTGGCCGCTGATGATCGAGTGAGCCGAGGTGGCGAGCTTTGCCGAGTCACTTGAGGCTTTCGAGGTCGGAAGCTGGGTAGTCGGAGGCACTCGAAGAGCAAGACCGAGATCCAAAGAGATGGCCTAAACAAGTGAAGCAGGCAGAGTACGTGCCCAGAGGCGCGTTGGCTGCACCCCGGTGGTGATAATAACGCGGAGGCGAACGGGTATGATGAAAAAATGTGTAATTGGGCTATAAACATCGCGATAGTGGGGTTTGGGGGCACGAGAACCACGGAGTGTGAATTGGAGTTTTCAATTCGCATCTTTTTTGTGAAACACGGTGACGCACAAAGTGCAGACTTCAATCCAAATGACGTTGAACAAAGGCCTCCTGGTGGGTGTTCCCTCTTCGGAACCGCGATATGATAACACGAGGAAGCCGTTGGGAAGTGCCATTCTCTTTTTTCACCTATTTGGCTGCAGTTTGCCGACATCGGTGTTGCGTAACTCGGGCAGGAAAATAACAAATAGAAACTAGAAAATCGAAAAGCTGAGAGCGATTTGGGTATAGCTTGGGGCATAGCCAGAAATAACAACAAAACGAATTCGTGAATGGAAACCGGCGGACGGTAATAGTTGGACGCGCCGTCGCGTCGCTGCTGCTGCGCTGCAACTGCGCCGCGATGACGCTGCCAACTGTCAAATAGACTTGACCCCTTGCCCCCACCCCCCTCTCTCTTCAACGCATTGAGTGGCGGAAGGCATTTTTCATTCCTTTTTTCAGGCGTAAGCGCGCAATTGTCCGCCAGAACCGAACCGAAAAAAACACTGGCGTGGATGGCATAATGCTCTAAAATTAATTTCGAAGCAACGCCAACCCTCAGACGCTTGCCAAAAGCGAAAATTTGTTAAAGTTGCCGCGTTCCTTGTCGAATTGTTTTGGCTTGGCTGATGGCTGATGGCGGATGGATCGTTTTGTTGTTATTCTGGGCTATTTTCACGCCGCATACGCACACACCGACACCCAGTCACTTATATAAGCCGCGCTGTTTGCTGCCAGTGGGGCAGGGTCATTATACGACACCAAGCAGTGGATCTTCTACACATATTCCCATATCTTTGGGGCAGTGTAAGCGATTGAGGGACGAGCTGCGTGAATCAGCTGGGGCAGAGGCTGGACGCGTAATTGGCGCTTGATGGGACCAGGCGGGGTGGCGGATGCGTGGGGGAGGTCAAAAATTTAAACACAATCTTGCGTGGGCGCAGCTGAGCGAATTATAAAACACTGTCACACTTCTGCTGGTCCTCTCACATTTCATAATAGCTCTTCGCTCTCGGAAAACTAACCTTTGCGGAAAAATCAGCCAAGGCGTCCGATTATTGAATTTTCTAGTTGACCCTACAGTGCTTGGCTTTCATTGTTGTTGCCGTTTCTACTCTGGTACCTACATTTGTTGTATTTGTGCGCTTGTATTTGCCATTTTTTTCGTCGTGCTGCTTTCCCGAACACACACGCACACCAAATGGAATTGAGGGGTCACATGGATTTTTCTTCTATTTCGCGCCACTCCTCACGATCGTCAACGGTTGGAAAATAATTGCAAATGGTTCAACTTATAAAAGACAAACGTCGAGAGTCTGGGTGCGTGCCCAGTGGCAGAGAATTAAATTAAAAACTTTAACTATGTTCCGATTTAACTAAATTTTGGATACAGTATGACCAGATGGGTAGGTTTCGGATATACCAAACGCTTCCTTATACCAACGTATTAAAAATACTCACTTTATGAAAATACCAGATCTCTATCGGCTGTTTCTGCTTGAAATATAAAACCAATTTATATGCTTGTAAGATTTTATTTTTATTAAATTTTTCCTAAAAATATTAAAACAGTAAAACTTCGGAGGTTATGTATTTAAAATTTACTCATTTTAAACTTAAATAGAACCCAATATTTTTCTTTTATTCCTACATTTTTGGCGGTCAAACAAAATTAAACATAGTTATTGATAATCAATAAATTCATAATTTGCAGCATTTCAGGCGATTTACAAAAATTTTCGACAAATGAAAGTTGTATTGAAAAAATCCCCAAAAACAGCGATTTTGCGTGTTAGGAATGCCTAATTTACATAATTTTTGTTATATATTTGTATAGATATATATTTGTATCTTAATATGTGCCCCTAATTTTCAGCTTGCTTCGAGTCTTTAAAAAAAATTAAAAAAGTGTTTTGACCAAAAAGTATTTTTGTAACGAATAATAACAATTGTTCGCCGCCTGCCGACTAGTCGTCGGAGTTCTTGCGCGTGGATGCAATGAGGTTGGCGGCACTGGTGGCATCCGGGAACATGGAGTGGTAGTTGACAAGGGGAACATACGCCGCCGTTATGACCCGACCGGCGAACCAGCGGCCATGCAGAGCGTTCACCGCCAGAACAGCCGTCGTGGTGCTCGGACATTTTACGTAGACAGTGCCCGTCGGCGACACGGTATCCACATGTATATGCAGCACCCCGCCGTGCTTGGCGCACTCCTCCAAAACGTCATCCCGGATCTCAGCATCCCAGGTGGGGTTTGTCTCCGTGCGGGGATCGAACATGTTGGACAATATGAAGCACTGCGTAGCTATCGATGGCGCCTGCTGTTGCTGCTGCACCGGCGCCGGCTGAGGGGCAGTCGCCAGCAGAGCATTGGCAGCAGCCTGTGGCACCGCAAGTCCGGCTCCCTCCGCCAGTTTGAACATTAACTGCAAACGACCCGTAGCACCCAGGTCGATGCCGGTGCGGTCCATTTCGTCAGTATCCAGCGAAGATGTATTCATGTCCAGGCGTTCAGTCACGTTACCAACCTTCATAAGGCGACCGGCTAGCTCAAACCCGTTCAGTTGCTCCAAAGCCTTTTTAGCGTCGTCAGCATTGTGGTACTGCAAAATATACAAATTACGTTTGCATTAAAAAAAAAAAAATGATATATAGCAAGAAAATCAAAAAATTAAGTATTCGTTTTAAAAACTTACCGTAATAAATCCGTATCCCTTGGACCGACCCGTCTCGGTATCCATAATCAGTTGAATGGCATCGATCTTGCCAAATGGTTCAAATATACCCCTCAGCATGTCCTCGGTGATGTTAAAGTGCAGCGATCCCACATACAGTCGCATGGGTCCTGTGTGGCTCTTAGGCTGGAATGCGGGGGCAGCATTCTGGAGACGATTCTTTTCAGCCTGCGTATGTTGTACCATGATAGGCACTCCAAGCAACCGCTGGCCAGATAGACCGAGAGCCAAGGCCACGGACTCGGGGTCTTCGAATTCAATGTAAGCAATGCCTTTGAATCGCTTTGTCTTGTTACACAGGATCAGGCGCACATCCCGAACCTTGCCCACACTGGAGAAGAACTCCTCCAGATCTCGAGCCCGCACACGTTGTGACAGCTGGATGCAGAAAACAGTTCTCGCGTCCCGCTCCTCAGGGCTGAGCTCGGTGGGAGGAGTTCTATCGCCTCCAGCTCCGTTTGCCGGGGAGCGGCGGCGGGGAGAGTAACTGCCACGCCGGCGACTACTGCAATTGAAAAAGGTTATTTTGTTATTTTTGTTCAAATCATAATTCAAAATGACTACTACTAACTTTCTGTCCTTTGACCTAGAATGGCTGCGTTTGCGTTCACGGATAGGACTCAGCCGTTTCCGCTGATCCCGCGAGCGGCTGCGACGACGCCTGTCCCGAGACCGATCTCTTTGCATGGACTTGCTTCCGCCGCGACGGTCTCTAGAGCGTCGTTCCCTTTCCCGATCGCCATACCGCATGCGACGATCATCTCCGCCACCTCTTTCATCCCGGGATCGACTCCGGCGAGATCTGTCGCCCCGGTCACGCTCCCGCTCCCTGTCGCGCTCTCGGTCTCTCTCGCCACCACCACGTTTGTCCCGATTTCGGTCTCGCTCTTTGTCCTTGTCTCGGTGACTGCTGCGATCATTGCCGCGATCACGCCGGGATTTGCCATCACGCGACCCGCTGCGACTGCTGCAAAGTAACAAATACATTAGGATTTAGTCTAAGCAACTATTTTCTATTGATAACAGATACTGTAAAACTTACCGGGATCGTTTGCTATATTTTTTGTTAGAACTTCCACTGCCGTTGCGAGCTCCTCCGTTGTTCTCGGCATAGTCATCATCATGGCCACCTCCAGGACTGTTGCTGCCGCTGCGCCGGCGTCCGCCACGTCCCACGCTGCCCGCACTGACACTCTGCACAGATAGGTTTGGTTTTGTTCGTTTTTTTTGGTTTTTTTTTTGTTTAGGATTGGATGTGGGTTGGGCATAGAGGATGGGTGACGAAGGGAAGACGTCAAGCAATAATTTACATACAAACAATTGAATTATTTTTGACGATTGGTATCGGTTTTGAAGTGGGTGGGAAGACAACGGGAGGAGTAGATCGTTCGTTACGATGTCGTTGATGTTGGTTGATTTTCGATTATATCATTTGAGTTTGTTATGATATATTATTTTTCAGTTTCGTAATTATATTTTTTTTGAATAAGAGAAAGCAAATCAAAGTAAATTAGTTAAATTTTGGAATCTGCAAGTATATAAAATAGAAATGCTTAAGTCAACAATGACCATGGCGGGATCATTGCCAATTTATAGCAAGTTGGTAATAGAGAGTATAGATATCTTATACGTATTCTTGATTGATCAATAGATTAATATATATTGTATATGGCACACACACAGATGGTTCACGACGACGAGAAATGTTGTCTCCACATGGGCAAATTTCTCATGCTCATTCTCATTCTCAATCAGTTCAGTTTTGGGGAATGTTTAGCGCTGGCTAGTGGAGTGGAGTGGACTGGTTGATTGGTTCTCAAAAAGACGTCGTCTATATATATATAGGACATAGACATTATATAAGTAAGATTGTAATGCTATATAGTTTAAGAATTGCTTATTACTTTTTGTTTATTGGTTCAAATAAGTTTGCTTTGACTTTTGTGTTGGTCATTACTTATTTTTTGACTTTCTGTTTATGGTAATTCTTTAATTTTTGAGCGATACTTTCTTGTCTGTCTGTGAGTGAGAGTAGTAGTAGTGCTGCCTGCTGCCCCAGACAAGTTAGGAGGAGTTTATCTGAAATTTAGTGCACGTTCAGTTTCATTGGTTTACAAAAAGCAGTAAAGTAACGGAATTCAATTGGATTGTGTTCAAAAAAACTCAAACATAAACAGATTATATGGATTACAAATGCCTAGATATGTTTTGGTTTTTTTATTTTATATTTGTAGTTGGTTTTTTTCAGTTTCTGGCACATTCAAAACTTACCAAATGGTCTCCAGCTTATTGTGTTTAGAATGACCAAAACAATCTTTAGCAACAATATTGAGCTTATACGATTCTCTGCAAAGACATTGTACCCTTGAGGATTATTCTAGCTTTTTGTTTTCTTTTTAATGGTGATTGTGTGAGGGTATTTTTGATTGATCTAAGTGAGACGGCAGAGAGGGAGAAAAAGAGCACTTAACTCCAATGTTGAAGATTTTCGACAAGTAATCGAAAAGATAGACTATTTTTGTTTTGGAAACAAACAATAACTCCGTTTGAACGGAAACTTTTTATTTAATTTCGAAGTTTCAATAATACTTCCGGTGTTTGCTACAAATTACATGTTGGGGATGTTCAAGTCGGCAATTAAACCTCAATCGGACAATGATTGGTTTTCCGAGAATCATTTTCATAAGCATTACTAATATGAAATCACACTACTATTCATAGCTATACTTCCACTAGTATTGTTGAGCTATAAATAATTATAATGAAAATAATAGTGTCTCAAGAAAAGGCATATAACTTTTAAAATGCACACATATTTGCATATTTAAATCGCACCTAACGTTGATGGCGTAGCTAATGTCAAAAAACATAATTAATGAACGCAGATGCTAATATTGATATTGAGGACTCCTGAGCCAAACCAAACCTCTGGTCCTACCTTGGCTCCTTTTGCCACCCACTGTACCTACCCCTCTTTAATCGGATACGTATCTTTTTACCTGAACAAAGTAAACAACGTGCTCGTTGCACACAATACCTACACAAGTATACTTTCGCCCGCCGTGAAGTTGCCGAAATATTCTGCTCGCGTGCAGGCACAATGAAAAGATTCAAAGGAATACAGATACAGCGGCGTTACGCCTGACGACTTAATTCAGCAAAAAATTTAGGCTAAAAATCGATCTAGACTGGCGGCCAGAGTGCATTTAGTGCACATGTATGTATGTACATAAATAGGTTTCGGCGTGTGTGTGCCCCAGACGACTTACATACAAACACAAATGCACGTACGACGGCGCGCGTGTGGGTGTCTATGTGGAAAAAGTATACAAACAGACATATGAAGTAACTGTTTTTTTCGCAACAAAACAACCGCATTAATTGGTACAAACCACTTGGACTTAATTTAAACATAATCACCTGGTGGGTGGAATTAGAAACTTACGTTCTTCTGGTATGGCGCCTCTAGCATCGCCTCCACATCAAAGTCCTCGGCCATGTTTGATTTCGGTTCGCTGATATTTTTTTTCACTAGCCAACCTTCCGCTTCTGGTGCGGGGTGTCCTTTAAAAGTCTGCTGCTCGGCTTCTGACACGTTTTGGAGAAATCAAAAAGGGGTGCAGGTGCACAATGCAATTTGCAGAGCCACTTACGATCTTCGTTTGCAATGATAGCGCTAATCAAGATGCGATTCTTCAATTTTGTCACTAGATTTTTTTCCCTAGCGTGGCTGCTTGTTTTTGGCTTCAGAGATGTTATGAAAACTATCGATTTATCGGAATATCGTTAGGGTACTTCAAAAAATACTGTCTTAAAAGATGCAACTTTATTTTACGGTATATTTTTAAATTATGATACTAAATTATGATACTGAAATACTATTTTATTTTTATGGAATCCTAAATACGTGAAATGGCTACACTAAGTTCAATACCATCACAAAAATCGAAAAACGGCAAAAAATTCTGTTGGTAAACATATGCGAAAAAACGTTGGCAATTAATGCACCACCATGTTATCAGTAGACTTGAGTGAATGCAATCTTCCTGAACTGACCCAGGCATTTTGAATGGATTCCTGCGACTTACCTGTGCTGAGATAGAGATAAGCACCTGCAGCTGCCGTTGAGTCATCAACCAAATAAGCCAAAAACAAGAGCAACAGAGCAGCCTTGGAGCCGTACGTTAGCACCACCACCCGCCTCCAGGAAGAGAGCAGTAGTAGTAGTCCCAGGTGAGAGGCAAGGCGTAGTCTCCAGTTGGATGGCGTAAGCCGATCCAACAGCCACCCCCACCGACAAACTCATTACTATCTAACGATACGCGTCGCTGACTAAGGTGTGTCTAAACTCCGAATTGGGACCAACTAACTTTCGTCTACGTTTGCAGCTCGAAGCACAGACAGGGAAGGGTAGAAATGGAAGACTACAAGTTCCTGTTTAAAATCGTCCTTGTGGGGAACGCTGGCGTTGGGAAGACCTGCCTGGTGCGGCGCTTCACTCAAGGGCTGTTTCCTCCGGGACAGGGAGCCACTATTGGTGTGGATTTTATGATTAAGACTGTGGAAGTTGAGGGGGAAAAGATTAAGCTGCAGATCTGGGACACGGCCGGACAGGAACGATTTCGCTCCATCACTCAAAGCTACTACCGATCGGCTCACGCTCTGATCCTCGTTTACGACATCAGCTGCCAGCCCACATTTGACTGCCTGCCCGACTGGCTACGCGAAATCCAGGAGTACGCCAATTCCAAGGTTCTCAAAATCCTTGTGGGAAACAAGACGGACCGGGATGATCGCGAAATTCCTACACAAATCGGCGAGGAGTTTGCCAAGCAACATGACATGTATTTTCTAGAGACATCCGCCAAGGAGGCGGAGAATGTGGAGCGACTGTTTTACGAGATCGCCGCCGAACTAATTGGCCAGGCACGAAGTAAGGACGGAAGCAGTGCTGCAGCAGCGGCGGCAGCTCATCGACAGTCGGAAGGCAGTTCTATAGGTCTTGGGAGTTTCAGTGCCAAAGCAGCCCAAAGCAATTGTTGTGGTGGAGGGGCAGCTGGAAGCGTTGGTTCTAACTCTAGTCAAGCAGGCTAAAGATGGGGCCAAACGGGAAACTAAGAAAAGTTTGAGTATACATAGTTTAGACTTAATCGTGATATTCCATTGATCTTTTAAGATCTTTAAGAATTTATAGTTTTTTTTACACCCCTCGACTCGACAAGATCGCCTCTATTCTAGATACCTTATCCATTTTACTAAACAATTTTATTTGTAATACTTTTTTGATTATTTTTCTATGAAGTGTTCCACTATTTAGATACAACTTAGATTCACTAACGATTTTATTTTAAGTTCCGATTCCGAATATCACGATTAAATCCACTCCAAAACTAAATGTCAATGACTATGGATGCTATATATTTGTGTTAAGAAAAAACTCCATTGGATGTGTAGACTTAAAGCGCCTGATTTTCTTGATTAGTATTATTAAAACGTATTAATTCCATTGTGGATTAGTTACCAAGTGAGCATCACATGCAGTGCTTCAATGAATTAATGATATCAGCAATGCTATGCACATAGTTCTGTTTTATTAAAATTGTTTCTTACTTGTATATTTTATAAATTGTATTTTTTTATATATATACATTTTGCAATATACATATTTATTTAGTTATTTTTAAATTTTATGATTAATGTGCAATTTTAAATGGTACTCAGAATAGCAAGTAAGGTGATTTTATGACATTCCAAAAATTAAATATGTAGTTGAAATAATGAGATAGGTCAGGAGGATAAATGGAAGACAAGAAATAAAAATAAACTACTATTGTAATTAAATTTTTAAAACGTTTTATTTATTCTATATTTCAGCCGCATCTTTTGATTCAGCATAATTCTGGTTGATTCATGGGTAATGAAAGTAATTGTGTAAATTTTTCTAACAACGTCATATTATATAAAACAGCCTCTCTAAAATATAAATTTACAAATCTATGCTTTCAAAAAATCATTGGCCAGCTCCACACCAAAGAATACAGCAGCGGTTGAAGGAAAAGCACGTAATAAAATAGGAAAAATGCCGCGAAAGAGAGCTTTAGGGCCTTCGTTAGCCATGAGGTTCCGAAACACACTGCGAATTCCGTGTTTATAAGTGCCTTCCGGTGCTGTAAATCGAGAATGATTTATTAATCCCTGCAATTGTTAGAGAGTCTGGTGAAAAGCTGACTCACCCGATTGGAGGCGACTTTTAAGTACGTCGAAAGGTACGGCCAAAGTCCAAAACACCATGCCAGCTGTACCTCCGGATAAAATGGTCGATGCAGTGCTGATCTTTCCCGTCTGCGACTTCTTTCTGGCCAAATCCTGTAGGAATTCGTAGGTCACAAAGTAAAAGCCGGTAGGGGAATCTGAAAAATTATGAAATTTTAAATACAATTTTGTTAAATGCTATTTGGGTTAGCCCAAAAACCTCTAAGAATACAAGCGCAAGTTCCCTTGAATAGGCTCTTGATGCCCCCCTGCCTGTAGAGTTTTATTGCGGTGTCTAATGTGCCGTGATAGAGCACGGGTCCACTAGAAACTGTTTGTGTTTGCAGGAGGACTTTAATGCGATCGGAGGGCACGGTGACTAGAGCGGAACAAACCCCCGCCAGAGCTCCGGCTACAAAGATCTGCGGATAGGTGAGCGCTATATTGTCGTCCGATTGAAACAATCGCTTTCCCGCTGCATAAACCGCAAAGTCTACAGCATAAATGGGTGTAACGCCCATGAGGGGAGCAGAAATTCCTCTATAAAAGCCTCGGATTCCCTCCTTTCGAAATGTCTGTACGGCACAATCGGCGACTCCTTTGTATCTTGCGGATTGTCCTGGTAAAGGCAATGGCATGGTTTGAAGGCGAACCTAGTTTAAAACCATGAAGACATTAATTTAAAAAGTCAACTCTATTTTTATGCTTACTTTAATCGTGTCCAGCGGATGTCCAACAATAACGTTGCACATCCCGCCAAAGCCTCCAGCAATAAAGGACTTGACGGGATTGGCCTTTTGGGCTGAAGACTGGGTAGTGTTCTCCATCATTCTGTAACTGGGACTGTTTATATAAACAAAGCAGCAAATCCGTCGGACGCACGTGTGTGGGCTTCGAAGATTTTCTACTTGCGCCTACGTTATCTTTTGGCAAAGTGTGTGCTGACCTATGCTAATAGAGTTGGATTTGGGAGGCAGTAACGCTACTTCCATGATCAGTTGGCGGAGCTGTTATCTATTTAAAAATTTCATTTGATTCCATGGAAATTGCAGCGGTTTAAGACCTGCCAACCTAGGCGAAAAGTCAGACACCACAGACGCCCTTAAAAGTTTTGGCAGTGATTAGTTAATAATTAAAATGTAGCTTAAAATTTAGCTAGAATAGTACCAAAAATTTACAAGCGCTGTAGTCCGATTTTTACTGTACATATAATTTTCCCCTAATAATATGAAGATTTGTGATATGTGTACACAATGTGTATATGCATTTGTTCTAGAGAATCAGTGATTTCAAACTTAAGTAGCATCTCAGCAATCACTGAATATTCTTTGTCATTATTTAATTCTCAAATATAAATACATTTACATATGCTTGGAAAATATGATTTTTAAATTTTCTCCAGTCTAAGAAGCTGAGATGTGGATCTAATTTCAATGTAAGGCTCTTAATGTCTTCTTACTATACAGCAACCAATAATTGCCAAATTTGCACAAACATTTGAGAAGTAAATGCAAAAAATATTTAAGATATAAAATTACAATAATCATTTGATTTTGAACTGCTAAATTGTTTTGGAACATCGATAGTAATTTATTTTTATTGTTTTTAGAAAGAGGCTGTTGCGATTTTGTTATCTCTAACTAAAATGCCATCGCTGAAACACAAACGATAACACTATCGATAACTTGTCATCCCCATGCAGAAAAGCAAGAATGTTTAAAAATTAAAACTGAATGCAAAACAACTGTTTTTATCAGAGGAGCAAGTGTAAGAACACGTTTGGCATCACGCATGGTGCTGTTTTCGCCGCTTCCGTTTACCAAGCTGCTATCGAAAACATCAAATACCACTTCCATTTGCTGCTGACGCAGAAGAAGAAGAAGCAGCAGAAGAGCAACAAAAACAACACGAGCAGCAGTCCAAATTGTTGCGTATTGTTTTTTTCATTTGCTGTCGAGAACGGATTTCGTGCAAATTGTGGTGTCCAGCATATGCATAACTTATGTCTGATAAAAGTGCGAAGGAATCATGTATCAGTCGTAGTGCGATCTGCAGCAGCAGGCGCAAAAGAAGAAAGTGAGGCGTGGAGTGGAGGAGCGATCGAAAATCAAGCAACGTATATATATTGAAGCGCTAGCAGGCACGCAACGTGTTCTGACTGCCATCAGTCAACTCAACGAGCTGTGTTAAACAATGTCCCATGGCGAGGATGTGCTAGACAACTGGGAAGAAATTGACGAGGCAGGGGTAAGCGAGTAACTGCATCTGAAATCATTGTCTATAATTAACGAATACAAATTATCTTAGCTCTCGACGACATTGCAAACAAAATTGCAGACAAGTGACGAAAGGCCCGCTAACAAAATGAAATTGCTCCAGCGCCCGCAGAGTCTCCAGGAGAGCAATGCCAGCGCCAGTGCCAGTGGCGGCAATCCACCGCCTAGGCAAATAACTATTGCGCGAAAACCGCCTGTGACGGTGCTAGAGGCTGACCAGCAGGCCCAACCCGTGATGATGGTGCTGCACAAATCGTCGAACGAGTACGATGCGGCCACCTACGCAACTCCGACCAGTAATCAGACGGTAAAGATTCTGCGACGGCCGGCGCAGGCTGAAGAGCGCAGGGACACCAACGGAGTGCGCCCAAAACAGCCGATTAAAACGCTCAAGCAGCGCGAACAGGAGTATGCTGAGGCCAGGCTGCGTATTCTGGGTGCGGCCAAAAATCCAGAGGATGATAAACCGTTAGTAACCTTGCACTCTGACTGTAGTTCTTATAAATTATATTTTACATTCCATTCAATTGACCATTTGGTTGGCTTAGACTTTGGTAGTTAAACGATCTCTAATGATCTTGTTAACCAAGTAACTTTAAAAAATCAAACATTTGCATGCTACAGCTTTAAAACTAAAGTTTGAAAAATTGAGATCATACTTTTACCCGTTTTTCTAATTAAAATTAATCATAATTGTTAATTTTCATTATTCCAGACCCGCCACTAGCACCCCAGCTGGTAACAATAGCACTGCAGCTTCCGTGGCCGCAGTGCCACCTGCCACTCAAGCTGCAGCCAGCAGCAACAACAATGTGAACAACAACAACGGCAGTCATCCGGCCTCTGGAATGCACCGATCGAGTTCGGCACCCAAGATGTCTCAGGTGTCACCCATGTATAATAACTACAACAGCTACTTTCCGGGGCCGCACAATCAGCCTGGTCTGAACTTTTACTACCCGCAGCAGCAGCAACAACAGCAATCGCCTTCGATTCAGCCGCATTACAACCAACGTTTGCCGCCATACGGAGTTGGCGGAGGGCCTGTGGGAGGCGGTGGGATGTCGGTCCAGGCGCCGACACAGAACGTGCCAAATTCCCAGCAGAGCTGGTCGCCCGTAGTTGGTGGCAGTGTGTCGGCCGCCTTGCTGCGTCAGCAGTCGCTGCAATCACCACAGCAGCAACAGCAGCAGCAGCTTGCTCAGCATTCGCATCCTTACAACGACAATGTCCTTCGACTGCCTAGAGGTCCTTGTCCAAACGGATCTATTGGCTTCCAGATGCGCCGGTAACAGACTGCAGCAATGGAACGTGGTGTCTCTAATTCAACAGCTTCTATTATCATCTTGGTACATTGATTCCAAATGCATGTTTTTATATAAAACACCACTGAAAACCACCCAAACAATTCATTTTGAGATTCTGTGGCATTAAACATTGTGACGTTTACGTGTTGCTTTATCCACAGGTTGAACACAAGCATCAACAAATTATCTAAAACAAATTTTATGACGGACTATGGTAGATATTTTGTAAATTTACAACTCACACCACACAATTTTGTATAATGCGTACTAATAAAATAAAATTATTATTTTAAAATATTCAGATGGACGTTAAACTGGATAATAGCTTAAGTTGATTAGCTAATGAAATAACAAAATAACTAAGTAATCGGTAGAAAGTGTGAAAAATAGTTTTAGTTTTTCTTTACATTTTAAATTCGGTTTTTTTCTATCCTAAATAGTATTAAAACTCAATGAATCATCCAATATATTTTCCGCCTTTCACGCAGTATGGATTTGTGTGGTACAATGATCCCTTGAATTTTTCATCCCAGAATTTGATATTGTTTATGGCCTTTATACGTTCAATGACTAATTAATCACAATATGTTTCTGAAAAATGTGAGTGAGCTCAAAATACATTTGCAAATACATATATTAAGAAACTCGTATCTAAGCTAAGAAGATTGTATCTATTTTAAAGTATCTTAAGTTTGGCCAGTGTGACCCTATTCTAGGGATTGAATTTATCGACGCTGAAGGACGGATTAAGCTTTAAGCCATTCTTCTAAGAAAAGCTTTCCCCGACAGCTGATTCAACAACAGCCAGCAATAGTGCAACTGAATTCCAGATCTTTCTCAGATCCTTCAGTGATAAGGACTTCGACCCCCAGTTGTAGCAAATACAGTTACATTTACCCCCAGCGATCGTTCGGTTTTTGGGGTCTTGGGAGGCTATCGACGTGTTTTTGTTATTTATTCCCAATTTCTACAATCTACTGGTGGAAAAGAAAACAACAAACTGCAATCGACGCCCATGGAGACGGGCTCTTATCAGCGCAAAAATAGAAGGAGAAAAAAACAAACATAATCGGACGCTGACGTCGCAGTCTACCGTCTACCTAGGCCTAGGCGATGCCCCACACATGAAAATACATTCAACTCCGATTCCAGATTTCAGTTCAAAACGAGGCGTCGAGCTGTGCGGTTTATTAAAATAAATTTGACCAAAAAGTGGGATCCAAGAGAAGCATAGTCAAAAACATACAAAACTCTCTCAGTCCAAACACGCACACTCTTTGTTTGAAGCTCTCTCGCGCCACTCTCTCGAATTGGACGACACGCTCAACACGTGGGCGCGTCTCGAAAAGAAAATATAATCATTTCGCTTTGGAAACGTGATTAGTGCGATAAGTTATTGTTGTATCCGATCCGAAAGATGTCGCATCGCGTGTTGGTCATTGGCAGCGGCGGCCGGGAGCACGCCATTTGCTGGAAACTGTCGCAGTCCCCAAAGGTGGGCCAGATCTTTGCCCTGCCTGGTAGCTACGGCATAAAGCAGGTCGCCAAGTGCCAAAATCTGGAGGCCAGGACCCTGGATCCAAAGGATTTCGAGGTACGTTCGGCCCTTCGTCCCCTCGTCCTTGACTTGACCTTCACCTGGAGCTTAAAGTTGCAAACGCATTGTGTCTGGGATCACGTTAATTAAGTCGGGGTTTTCGATCTGCCGTTGGGGCAAAAAAAAGTTTGGTTTACTCCTTATTGCCTCCACTTTGCTTTTTATGGCTTCCGATCTTAATGACTATTTTATGCTCGTCGAGAGTCTAAAAGTCACATTGAATCCGCAATCGAGATGCTGGGAAAGCGTTGCAGTTGCTGTGAATTAACCCTTCGGTGGAACTGGGGGCTTGCGATTACGAAATGTGCTCCAATTACTGATAATTCTGCCGATCTGTGAGTTGAGGTTTTAATCTTTAAGTGGAATCTGAATTGCGTGAAAAAAAAAACTGTGCTCTTGTAATATTTCAATTATATTTAAAAAAAACTAATGGTATTAAGTAAAATTAATTAATGCAATTATTTGTTAATGTTTTATGTTTCATTGCTTTTTTTCATTTTGGAAATACAAGTTAAAACTCAAATATCTTTCAAGCTGAAAAATTTAAAAAGTTGTTCATTTCCAATTTCCTTAAAATTTTATGGTAAATCTGTTCTGTTCTGTTTTTATTTACTAAGCAAATTTAACAAGCAAATAACTCATTTATTTACTCTTGTTATTTTTAACTGAAATAAATCTGTGTTCAAACAAGTTTTTGAACTTTTAACATAATTAATTGCAACAAATGCTTGGCGAGAGCTCCAGTTACATCCAGTTACAGGTGCTTCAAAACATATATATACTTTATCTTTTCTTCTTTATAAAAAAAGGTTTCAATTTTAACCAGATGGTTAGTCTTCTATCCTGCATAGTTAATTCCATACCATTTAAGTTAACATTTAAAACTCAAAAATTTATTGTAAACAACCCAATTATGCTCTTCCGTTATGTTTTTTATTCGTTGAAGTTCATTAGAAAATATTGATACTTTTAGTAAGATTATTTTTTATTAAGCGGAATTCAAAGATCAAGTTTTATTATATATTAAGGTCTCCCTAAATGGCTTTAACGATTTAAAAAAAACGGTCATTATTTATTAGGTTAAAAATATAAATCCGGGTTATTCCTTCAATACTGTATAATATTTTAAAGCGTTTCCTTATTAAGGTAGGAATTTCGAAGAAAAAGAAAAAACTTCTCCCAAGTCCGAAAAAATCCACTAATGAATTGTTATCTGGCCTAAATTGAGTTTGCATTTTCAATTCAAAAATTTATTTAAAAAAAGTATGCAGGAAAACAAAGCATGTTATGATTTATTACTTGAGCAGTAAAACAAAACGACTTCCCATATGAAACGTAAATCGATCGAATTTCATAAACAAACTCCACTTTATCGTGATCTATGGTTCCCAATAAACAATCCAGCAGATCGGCTAACAAAGACTGTCTATTTTGTTATTTTTCACACTTTAGCTTACGTTTTCTTAACACTTCTATTTGTTGTTGGTGGCTTAAATAATTGTTTAGATCAAAATTCACAGATTCGCATGGTGGTTCGGAGACCGGCCCCTTCCCCGCCAAGTGGCAATAGAGACTCTCAGCCATCAGTCATCAATGTCTGGAGTAGCTCCGTCTCTGGCGCAGAGGTCGCAGCGTTGTCGTGGGAGGATGGGTCAGGTAGATGGTCTTGGGGGTGGTGCTTGGACGGGAGCGCGGAGTGGTTGACTCCTGGAAGTTGCGGGTGTACACATTGAAGGCGGCAGCATCGTGCTCCACCGTCTTGAGCTCGCCAGTATAATAGTCCTTTACCTGGTAGGGATGCGTTCTGATGTACTCCAGGGCACGCAGGATGTAGTCCGGCACTTGGGGAATGTGCTGGCCCACCGGGTGGTAACCGAACTCATCGGCCACGTAGTTCACACTGATCACCTCGCCCTCTGGAGATGTATAGCTAGATCCACCCTGGACAGAAACACCGCCCAAGCCGGCCTGTGAGGCGGAAATGCCGTTGGAGGTCTCGTAGGCGTACCGGTAATTGCCATCCCTGTCCACCTGCAGCTCGTTCTGGAGAGTCCGTGTGTCCCGATCTGAATCCGGAACGTAGGCGGCCGCCTGCACTTGCAGCACGCCCAGAACCATGACGACGATGGAATTTACCTGCGGGGGTGGACAAGAGACATCGATTATAATCCATTTTGGGGAAGTCCCAGGCGACTTGGTGGTCTTACAAGCAGATACATTTTGGAGGTGCTGCCGCGTTCAAGTTTGGTTCTAAACTGATTGCCTGCTTGTCGGACGCTTTCGTTTTTATATCCATCCGCTCGCAAGCAATATTTTGGGCAATTTCTCGACTCGGAAACCCAGTCGCCGAGCCGTCGTCGCCGCCGTCTCCATCAGTAACTTGGCTCGTCGTCATCATCTCCTCATCATCGCCGCTGGTTGCCTTAGTCAGTCATAAATAAAATGATTTTATTTCTTATAAGTATTATTTTATATAGGTATCAACGACGTTATTTGTCGCGGTCGCCGTTGCAATTCCTAAAGTGTGGGATGGGGGACCAACAAATAAAAATCCAGACCCAGTAAAGAGTCAAAGTGGAGCCAAAAACATAATGAAATGATTCGTGAATGGTATGCCCTACCCGAAGGTTGGGGCACTTACAATATGATAAGTATGGTGGCTGATCTTGAAAACACCTTATTGCCAGGCTTGACTTACATTCTCAAGGAACTCTAAATACCAAGGCGTTCACTGAACTCCAAAGTCGTAAAAAGGCTTGGTCATTTAAATGTTTTTCAGTTTTTAATTAAACTATTCTAAGAATGCGATTTAGTTTCTAGCTTGTTAAAGTTTTGTAAAGCGTAATCTGCCCAAAATGGAGAAAGTGCTTACTGCTTGGATATAGGCGGCTACTTTGTAAATTTTGTGCGATTCGCAAACTTGTTTGATGACAATAATTATGGAAAATTCTGGTGCTTAAAAGCTTTGGATTAGGTTACTTTATTCGAGTATAATGGTGCTTAATTATATTTTGAACCCACTTCGGCTGCCGCCGTCTTTGTTTGGTTAGATAATTTTAGAAATTGCATAGTTCAATCATTAAGCTCGGCTTAGCACAGTTATTCTGATAAATGATCTCTGAAGTGGTATCTCCAAGCATATAATTCAATCGTGCGGCAGAACTTTTTTCCCAAACATTTCAGCAAACTCCCAGCTGTCTCCAGTTTGATACTTTTTTGGCCGATTCCCAAAAACCCGTCCGACTAATTCAGCAAAGCGTATCTAATTCCTTAACTTATTCGCAAACAAATGTGGCAGCATTCTTTGGCAACCTCCCCCCTCCAGATCCCATACCATCACCCACTTAATTTGCATATAATACAGTAAATCATGAGCGCACTCTGTAAAGCATAAAGACGAAAACGTTCTAACCAAATTTGGCAAGTCCCAGCTGAAAGAATCAACTAAAATCCAGTATAAAATGCTGTTGATCTGCTCCATCTCTACATCATCTCCTTCCCCTTTTTCTCTTGGCCAAATAGCCCGCTACAAGCCAAAATGTTTTGGGAAGCCTTTCGCTTCTTCTTAACCTTCGTTACGGGAAATTAAAGCCTTGGCCGGGTCTTAATTCGGAAAGCCAAATAGCTCAATAAAAACGTCATTTTTGGACATCATCCAACGACCGTGCGACCGTTCTTGAACTCTGTGAAATTGGTGAAGGGGAAGAGGAAGGGGCTTGGACGTAAGGAAATCGGGATGAATCTTTGCCAGGTGCTAAATGGTCTGGAACGCAGTCAAGTGCACCTGAGTGGGTAATCCGCGTTCTGCGTTGGCGCCAATTCGAATTAGAGCTGAGTAACGATATCGAAGTCACGCCAACCACCAAACCGGATGAGCCAGCTCCGGGCTGGAGCTGGGATTAACTTGGTTTATTGACATGACTTGGTTGGCATAGCTGGTGCCTGAGTCAGTTGCTTGGATTCACCCGGTGGAAAGACAATGCACCCACCGAGACCGAGACCCAGTTTAATGGCAAAACAATTAGGAAGGCATTTAGTATTTTGGCGACAAATTGACGATGGAACCGGTTAAGTACTTAGAGGAGTGTTATCTCCCACTTGGAATGTGGGTACAAAAATCAAAACAACACATCGGTTATGCCAAAGAAATCGGCAAAGGCTTATGACCCGGTTAGATGGGAAAAACCAATTATGATCTTAATTTTAAGATAGTCTTTTTGAACGCCAAACAAAGATTGTAGTGCAATTAATGAGATTACAAAGGCTAATAACTAAAATAAGTTAATTTAAGGCATGAATGGTATACATTTCTGTCAGTGTAGCATTTATTTAAATTAAAGCCATTGCCAATTAAGTAATTTGATTTGAGTTTAACAAAATCAAACGCAACGGTTCTTTCATTATGATTTCAAGGCTTGAATTTATATGTCTTAATATGTTTTAATTTCTGCATTATCTTTTTAATGATTTGGCAAACTTGTGTGGATTTGTATCACTTTCAAATAAAGCTTTTAAGTTACAAGTTTAACTTATAGAAGTGACACTGATTAGTGTTTCTTTTTGTGTAATTGGGTTATTTACTGGTTAAAAGTGCAAAAATAAAACATGAACTTATTGCATTTACTTTATATAAATAACACATTATGTTTAACACCAAATATCATTAAATAATTCTTTATGTTTCTTATATTTTAGGGGATTGCCATGTGGAGCAAGGAAAACAAGATCACCCTCGTGGTCGTGGGCCCCGAAGATCCTTTGGCTCTGGGCTTGGGGGATGTTTTGCAAAAGGAAGGCGTGGCCTGCTTTGGGCCTGGAAAGCAAGGAGCCCAAATCGAGGCGGATAAAAAGTGGGCGAAGGACTTCATGCTGCGCCATGGCATTCCGACGGCACGATACGAGAGTTTCACCGATACGGAAAAGGCCAAGGCGTTCATAAGAAGGCAAGTTAAAAACAAGAAAACCTATTTATTTTTTTGAAGTTTATACGGAAAACGTTTTTAGTGCTTCCTACCAAGCTTTGGTGGTGAAAGCGGCCGGCTTGGCCGCCGGAAAGGGTGTAGTAGTGGCCGCTAATGTGGACGAAGCCTGCCAAGCCGTCGACGAAATTCTGGGAGACTTAAAATATGGTCAAGCAGGAGCGACGCTTGTGGTTGAGGAGCTGCTGGAGGGCGAGGAGATATCCGTTCTGGCCTTCACGGATGGTAAGAGCGTACGCCCTATGCTGCCTGCTCAGGATCACAAGCGCCTAGGCAACGGGGACTCCGGACCGAACACCGGGGGAATGGGCGCCTACTGCCCATGCCCGTTGATCAGTCAGCCGGCCCTGGAACTGGTCCAACGGGCAGTTCTGGAGAGGGCTGTCCAGGGTCTGATCAAGGAGAGGATTAACTATCAGGGGGTCCTTTACGCGGGACTTATGCTAACACGCGATGGTCCTCGTGTTTTAGAGTTCAACTGTCGTTTTGGTGACCCAGAGACTCAGGTCATCCTACCCCTACTCGAAACAGATCTATTCGAGGTAATGGAGGCCTGCTGCAGCGGCCAGCTTGAGAAGCTACCTCTGCAATGGCGAAGTGGGGTCAGTGCTGTTGGTGTGGTCCTGGCCAGTGCTGGTTATCCGGAAACCTCTACCAAAGGATGTGTTATAACAGGTACGATTTAAAGCTTCTCTTAACTTGGAACCTATTGATTAATAATTTATCTTTCTTTTTTAAAAGGCCTTCCCACTGAAAATACGCCTACACAACTGATATTCCACAGTGGCTTGACCGTGAACCAAAAAAATGAGTCCCTGACCAATGGAGGACGTGTCCTGATCGCTATTGTCCTGGACGGAAGTCTGAAGGCCGCAGCAGCCAGGGCCACTAAATTGGCCGGCAGCATCAGTTTCTCCGGCAAGGGAGCTCAATACAGAACGGACATTGCCCAAAAGGCTTTTAAAATGTAACGAAAAGTTAAAAAATCTTAAATTGGATATCAACAAAACTCAGCCATTTCATTTCTGTAGATCATAAAATATACATATATTTAAATCTAAAATTAAGTTGCAATGGAACCTCATTTTGGTTACTAATGACTTTTGTCTAAGGGTTACTTTTCACAATTACATCTATCTTCTACTGATCTATTTACTTTTCTCTCCAAAAAATCCTAAATAGAGCCACAGCCAATCCCCCGAGCTTGAGCTACAAAGACAGCGGGGTGGACATTGATGCAGGGGACGCTCTGGTCCAGCGCATCAAACCTCTGTCCCGTGGCACTCAGAGACCTGGCGTTCTCGGGGGTCTGGGTGGTTTCGGTGGACTGTTCCGCCTAAAGGAGCTTAGCTACATGGAACCTGTAATCGCCGAGGCAACGCAGGGAGTGGGTGCAAAGATTCATCTGGCCCTGCAGCATGAGCTCTACGAGAACGTGGGCTATGATCTCTTTGCCTTGACTGCCAACGATTTGCTAGAGGTGGGAGCCGAGCCAGTGGCGTTCCTGGACTATATTGCCTGTGGCAAATTGCACGTTCCCTTGGCTGCCCAACTGGTCAAGGGAATGGCCGAGGGATGCCGGGATGCGCGGTGCGCTTTAGTAGGTTAGTTAGTAGTTTAAGATCCTTAATGGGTTGTACGGCCTAAAAAAATCTTTAAAAAATTTCTCTGCAGGTGGCGAAACAGCGGAGATGCCTTCTCTCTACGCGCCTGGTCAACATGACATGGCTGGCTACTGTGTGGGAATCGTCGAGCAGTCACGGATTCTTCCCCGTTATGATCTTTACCAGCCAGGTGATCTGCTCGTAGGACTTCCCTCATCTGGCCTCCATTGCGCCGGCTTTAACGAGATACTTACCCAGTTGGTCGCCTTAAAAGTGAATCTCAAGGAGCTTTCTCCGGTAGAAGGTGGAGAGGACGGCCTTTCGCTAGCTCAAGTCCTTGGTACACCCACCCGGCTGTATGTGAAGGAGTTGTTGCCACATCTACAGAAGGGAGAAGAGATCAAGTCGTTGGTTCAAGTGACACATGGTCTCATTAAGGATGTGCAGCGTCTCTTGCCTGAAGGGTTCGAGACAACGTTGGATTTCGGTGCGGTTCCAGTGCCGAAGATCTTTGGCTGGCTGGCGGGAAAGTTGAAGCTTAGTGCCCAGACATTACTGGAGAAGCACAATTGTGGCATAGGAATGGTGATGATCCTCCCACAAACTAGTCAGCTTTGGAGGACATCCTTGCCGGGAGCCAAGGTATTAGGTATCCTACAAAAGGGGACAAAATCCAGTGGTTCTCCAGTGCAAGTTCGGAACTTTGTGGAGCAAATAAAATCTGTAGCCTCGAAATTCGGAGGTCTCGGTGAACGAAAACTGCCTGAGGAGCTAAAAGAACTGTCGGCGAAGAGCTTCGTGACGGCTCCTCGCTCTGAGTGCTTTGAGAATGCCGCAGGCCGAAGACTAACTCGCGTTCCCAATAACTATAAGGATCCGATTCTCATCCTGGGAACGGACGGCGTTGGAACCAAACTTAAAATAGCTCAACAAACAAATAGAAACTCTAGCGTGGGCATTGATCTAGTGGCCATGTGCGTTAACGATATTCTCTGCAATGGAGCCGAGCCCCTCACCTTCTCCAGCTACTATGCTTGTGGTCAGTGGCAAGAGGATTTGGCAAAGGAAGTGGATGCTGGAGTCCAGGAGGGTTCCCGTCAAGCTAATAGCAGCTTTATTAGTAAGTAAAAAATAGTTATTGCATGTGAAGTCTTTGAAGGTATTCCGCCCCAGAATCGGAGAATATTTGGCTAAGTTATAGCCTGTGCAGTGGGTCATATTGTACTCCCCATGCAACTTTCAACATTTTGAAGGGGAGCCTGTAGAAAATTTGGAAAAAATTTAAAAAATAATGTGTTTGTAGGTTTCGATGGAAATTAATTCAGAATCGATCTACAAATCGTTTAAGGTATTCTGCTCAGGGATCGAACAAAAATTGGCCAAGTTATAGTCAGTGCAGTGGGTCATAATGCACTCCCCATGCATCTTTCAACATTTTGAAGGGGAGCCTGAAGAAAATTTTACAAAAAATTTAAAAAAAAATGTGTTTGTAGGTTTCGATGGAAATTAATTCAGAATCGATCTACAAATCGATTAAGGTATTCTGCTCAGGGATCGAACAAAAATTGGCCAAGTTATAGTTGGTGCAGTGGGTCATATTGTACTCCCCATGCATCTTTCAACATTTTGAAGGGGAGCCTGCAGAAAATTTGGCAAAAAATTTAAAAAATAATGTGTTTGTAGGTTTCGATGGAAATTAATTCAGAATCGATCTACAAATCGTTTAAGGTATTCTGCTCAGGGATCGAATAAAAATTGGCCAAGTTATAGTCTGTGCAGTGGGTCATATTGTACTCCCCATGCATCTTTCACATTTTGAAGGGGAGCCTGAAGAAAATTTGGCAAAAAAATTTAAAAAATAATGTGTTTGTAGGTTTCGATGGAAATTAATTGAGAATCGATCAGCAAATCGTTAAAAGTAATCGCTCCCAAAAATCGCTATGATTTCCTATAAATACCCTTCTTGTTTGGGTTTTATTTTTTGTGTAGACAATGGAAATCAATCCATTTTAATTCATTGCTTTATCCGTTTTAGGTTCGCACAGTGCAGCGGTACCGCTTCTTTATGAGCCAAAGGTTTATGACTTGGCAGGTTTTGCTCTGGGCATTGCAGAACGCTCAGGAATCCTGCCTCTCTTGGATGCCATTCAACCTGGTGATGTGCTCATCGGATTGCCCTCTTCGGGAGTTCACAGCAACGGCTTTAGTTTGGTCCACGCGGTACTCAAACGCGCTGGTTTAGGACTCACCGACAAGGCGCCTTTCAGTGAAAAAACGCTGGGAGATGAGCTGCTGGTGCCCACCAAGATCTATGTCCAGGCACTGGCCATCCTTCTTACACGCCCAAATCACGGTGTGAAGGCGCTGGCGCACATAACTGGCGGAGGATTAAGTGAGAATATTCCAAGGGTTTTGCGAAAGGA
The DNA here is from genome assembly GCF_017639315.1 of Drosophila ananassae. Classification (NCBI taxonomy): domain Eukaryota; kingdom Metazoa; phylum Arthropoda; class Insecta; order Diptera; family Drosophilidae; genus Drosophila; species Drosophila ananassae. Next base: position 28,707,006 of record NC_057930.1, read on the forward strand.
TTTGGCTGTTCGGTTGGATGCCAACGAGTTTCAATTGCCGCCCGTATTTGCGTGGCTGGCCGCAGCCGGAAACATCAGTTCTACAGAGCTACAACGCACTTACAACTGTGGATTGGGACTGGTTCTTGTGGTTTCCCCCACCAAGGTCGAGGATGTTCTTAAAGAGTTAAGGTATCCGCAACGTGCTGCTATCGTGGGAGAAGTGATCGCCCGCAAAGATCCTAAAAAGCCGCAGGTCGTGGTGGAAAACTTTGACGCTGCAGTGACGAGGACCCAGAAGCTTTTATCTTTACCAAGGAAGCGAGTCGCTGTGCTTATCTCGGGTACCGGCAGCAACCTCCAGGCACTCATTAATGCCTCACGGGACTCTGCCCAGGGAGTGCACGCGGAGATTGTTCTGGTGATTAGCAACAAGCCCGGCGTCCTTGGCCTAGAGCGCGCTGCTAAAGCGGGCATACCTACACTAGTCATTTCCCACAAAGACTTCGCCAACCGAGAGGTCTACGATGCTGAGCTTTCGCGAAATCTTAAGGCAGCTCGTGTAGACCTCGTTTGTCTTGCCGGATTTATGCGAATCCTCAGCTCTCCATTCGTCAAGGAATGGCGTGGCCGTCTCATCAACATTCATCCATCATTACTACCCAAATACCCCGGTCTTCATGTACAGCAACAAGCTCTGGAAGCGGGCGAAAAGGAGTCTGGCTGCACGGTTCACTTTGTGGATGAGGGCGTGGATACTGGCGCTATTCTCGTCCAGGCTTCGGTACCAATTTTGCCTGGCGACGATGAGGAAGCTTTGACGCAGCGCATCCACAAAGCCGAGCACTGGGCATATCCGAGAGCTCTGACACTGCTGGCCAATGGATCAGTTCGCCTGAGTCCGGAGGGAAAGTGCATTGGCAGGGATGGCCAGTAAAAATGTTTAGTTCGTAATAGTTTGTAAAAAGCCCTTCAGGGTTTTGCCCGGATATCACAGGGATGAATTTTTATATATATTTTGACATTTTTATTTTTTGTATGAAATTTTGTTTAAGACTGCACATGATTTTTAAAAAATATCAATTATTTACAATATTTGGCTTTAATTTTTTGGGGGTAACCTAAATGTTTCATAACCATTGCATTTTTGACTAGTTTATTGTTACTATCTACTATAATTCTTACTATTTTTTTATCAATCACTAATTTGGGAGAACTACACTCTAATATCACCATTGCCCTATCACAAAAAGTAAGTAAAAAGTGAAAATAGACTTGAACCAGAATTCGACTGTGTTTCCCCCTGGTCACTTGACTTGGCATCTGCTAAAGGCCGCTTGACATTTCGCTTTAAATCCGGATCTTTGAATATGGGCTCGGCCATTTTGTCCAAGTGTAGCCTAAAGAATTGGTTTTGCAGGACGGGCACAATCAGGTTATACTTGTCAATGAGCTTGTTCAATTGCTGAACATCCTCCTTGTGCTTTTCATTGAACTTTTTCCATGATGCCAGCTCTTCGGCAGTCTGCATGGGCCATTCTCCGTAGTATATGCGTTCCTGACGCAGTTGGTTTTTTAGCTGCCTCGTAGCATCGCGGATGTCCTTGCTGAGGCTGATCCACTCCGGTGTAAATCCGTTGTCCAGCATTATCTTGTTCAGTTTGTGGGTGGTGAAGTCCAGATATGGATTTTGCGACTGTAGGGCCGAGAGAGGCTTGCCAGCGCCATCGAGATTATTAAAGTCACCCTTGGACATGGCCTCTTGGATTAGATCCTCTACGACGCGCTCGATGCCGTACTTGGTTTTGATGGCATGCTTACGAAAGTGATTCCCTTCCTTAGACATTAGTGTGTTCTCGCCGGCAGCGGCCTTGTCGATGCGGTGCTCTAAGACCCTTTCCTGAGCCTTCATTGCGCGCACCTGTTGGTACTGTTTCTGGCGCTGAAAGGGGGTGCCCACGCCGATACCCTCGTTTGACAGATACTGACGATGTTGTGGAGCCGTGTGCTTGATGTCGAACTCCATGGCTTCCTCTTCGTTCTCTGGGATATTGCGTCGCCCCTTGGCGAATTTTTCCTGCAGCAATCGAAAGGCCTCGTCCACCTTTTGGAATCGTTCGGCGCTGGCTTCCTCGGTTCCAGAATCCGGGTGCACCCGCTTGACTAGATCCAAGTAGGCATGTCGTACGGTGTTCTGATCCGCTGACTCGTGCACCCCCAGGATGCGGAAACATTCCTACGGAATCAATATTCCATAACTAGGAGTTTAAATAGAGGGAGTTGCTCTTCTCACCAAATAAACCTCCCTGCGTTTCAGGTGCAACAGGCGATGGGATCCCTCGGATAGAATTCGAATGGATCCGGCGAAAATTTTTCCCGTTAACAACATTTTCTCCTTTGCATATGTACTTAGATGCTACTTTGCTTTTCGGGTCTGAACTGACATGAAATTATTTCATATTGAGTATTTTTAACAATTAATTTTTGTTAGTTGTTGCTTTTGAATCCATAACAAAGGAGAATATCGTATAATGGTAATTTTAAAGGTCCTTTATTATAAATTAATCACGTAATAAAAAGAGATTAACTAAAAATATAAACAGAAATCAGCTGATGTTTAAAGCAATGAAATCCACAACTGTGGATCGTCCCTCATGTAGAGGTATATTGGTATTTTTTGGTATTAATCGTTGACTGCGAACAAAAAATGTGTAAATACGTTAAGTAAAGTTTTTATTTTCTTGTTTTATGTAAATTTTTTTTTTTAATTTGAAACTACATACTTAATTTTTAAGTACTTATTTTTTTCTTATTCTAAAGATTTGAATCTAAACGGTCTGGATCATTTTAGAAATAGGTGTTGTAGTTAAATCATTAGCTAGAATTAAGAATTTATTTAAATTCAAAAAATTATAAAAGGGAATCGGTCTAAAAAGTAAGTAGAATGTGTTAACCTAAAAATTTAAAAAGCCGACGCTCCATTCTATCATAAACTTCTGGCGCTAATGCTTGGATAGAAGAGAAGTAATGCGTGTTTATTTTTAATGATTGTCTACCCGAATCCATAATAGAACATTTATTTAAAATATTTAATATATAAGCATACAAACAATGTTGTTTATCAAGCTGCAAGAATCAAAAAACCTTCACGCTCTGTTTAATTTAGAATAAAAAAAGTTTAAATTTATTAGATCTTTTCTACAATAAATAAAAATACTTATAATCTTTTATAATGCTTTTTACAAATGACTAATTATCAAGATCAAGTTATACAAAATTTAATTAAGAAAAAAATTACTTCGTAAACTAAATTTATAAAATTTATTACGAAGTTATTCACAACTTAAGATTTTGGATGTTTAAATATATACATGTTCGCGTGTCTTTGGCTTTACTCTAGTTGGTATATTGGGGAACAAATATTTCGCAGCATCCCGTTGGCATGTTTGGTGTGACACATTAGCATATATAAGAACAGGATGTGGAACAGGCTTGCTCCCAATTCTAAAACTTTATCATGCCACATCAGTTTTTACTGTGCCACATTGGCTTTAGTCGTCATCCACAATATCGGGCGTGAACAAATTGCAGATTTCAAGGAAATGAGCCAGTTTCTTGCCAATATAACCACCCAATAAAATACCTGGTATGATCGTGACCATTAGACCAATTCGCGAATATTTGTCCCGCCTGTGAGCACCCCTCACTTCGATATAGTCAATGTGTTGATCATTGCGACCATAAGGCATGTTCAATATTTTTGAGAGAGGTGGTGTTTTTATTTTATTTTTTATGAAATGATATACAACATTTTCTGATGGAAATGTCAAGACTTTCTCCAACCAAAAAGGGACAGGCACGCCCCAAAACCTAAACTCAAACACAAACCCTCATCAAGTATACGTGCCGCTAGAATATTCGACTGTGCGCCCTATATGGGACTTCCGTTCTGGTGGCCGTGCAGTTTGAATTTATAGTCCGTCTGATTGTAACTCTTCAATTGTCTACATTTTCTTCTACGGGACAGTCGATTTTAGTTAAAGCCGAGCAGCAGAAGCCAGAGTTTTAACAGCTCCAAAGACTGTAGAAAGGATGGTTGAAATCAAGGGGTAATAGTGTGTCCCACAGTGGAATGTGCAATTAGAGCAATTATTCGTAAGAAATTTACTCATCGTGTAGTTTAATAGTCATTAGTTAGAATTCGTTCAGGGAACAGTCCATTTGGTCTAGCATAATCACATGAAAAAGACACATGAAAGAAGAATTCAATTACGATAAAGTATCTATAAAAAAAATTAAATTTGAAAAATTTTGACAGAAACTTTACATGTGTATTTTAGCTTCTAAAGAAAATATATTGCTCAAAACCTCCTAAGACATATATTAAAACCTAAAAACTGGCGTCAGGATACTTTATATGATTAAAAACAAAAACCAAAACAAAGACCAAATATCCCAGGGAGTAACAAAGGACTGCTAAGGGTAAGTGTGACAACCCAAATTTTATGGCCGACTCTTTTAGCAAGTTCCTTGCTTGAGTCTTTTGATTGTCTCTTAGTGGATTCCGCTTCCGTTTGCTATTTTATAGCATTTCGAATTTATGGCTCTGTAAATGTTTGAAAACATGTATTGGGTATGGGTTAAACCCACCTAGATAGCGCACATATCCCGTGCAATTAGATGGAATTTCGCAGGAAACAGGGACAACCCCTCGACTAATCCACCAGCAGTAGGTGAGTCCACGTACTTGGCGAATATCCGTTAGGTAGATGTGCTTCTAGTTCGCTGTTAAATTGAGTGCCGGCTAGAAACTCCGAGCCGTCTTTTAAGCCGAACGATCGCCGGCAGCCGGCTGGAAGATATGAGGAAGCTTTAACATTTCAGTATGCATTCGACTGTGGTGGACGACGGTGTTGAAAACGGCGGAGAAACGGCAAACTCGTATCCGTATGTATCATCTCCCAACTAAAGCAGCAGAAACATCATAAATGTGAGTGTATCTGAGTGAGGCTGTCCGAAAGCCGTTAAGAAGCCGTCGGTTGAGTCGTCTGAGTTGGCAAAGACATACTCTGTAAGCCGCGCAGCCACAAGAAAATCTGTAAAACGGGCACGTTGAGCTGTTTTATTTTCTTCGGTTGTCTCCCATTTCTACCTATTTTTCTGCCTCGCCTCTACCTTCTTTTTCTCTGTACTACCTTTTTCTCTTTTACCTTTTTTGCTGTCGTGTCTTTTGGTCTTTAGTGGCAGTGTGTGAGTTCGTGTGCCCGAGATTGTGTGTGTGAACTGAAACTTCAGGTGCAGGCCGCGTTGATTTTTCTTGAACAAGTTTCAGTCTGAGTTTGGCCTTCGTGTGGTACAGTACATGGTACAGTATGCGATCTTTCTATCGGATTTTTACATATCTATATTCAAACAATAAGTGCCTGTTCAGTTTTTTGAATGTATTTGCCTTGAAACTGGATTTTATTTAATTGTTTTTCCAACCAATGTGATTGATATTGTGTGTGTGTATAAAAAGGATTTCTCTGCATTTTAATCGAGGCGCGTGTTGAGATCGTGTGTTCAAAATATGCCAATCCAATAAATAAAAATGGCAGAATCCAAGGAATTTTTATAAAAGTGACTGCACCATTCAGGACAAAGTGAATCTTAAATGTTATGTTTTCATGAATTTATATATTTTGAGAAACTAAAAGAATGCTATTTAAAGTCGCTTAAGACAAAGCCGCTATTATGTTCGCTATTGTTTTTGGTTTGTTGTAAGTCAGTCAAGTTAGTTGAACTTCTGGTAAAATTTCTTCTTGCCATTATCTTTGCTTCTTTATAGTGAGGCTGCCCGGTTTTTACCACTCCATTAACTTGTCTGTGCCTTTTGCACTTTACTTTGTAGCTGACATTAGTCTGCTGCTATGAAGAACACCATAGATCAAAGCATATGTAGTACATCCATCCATAGGGAGTAACACACTCTGGTACTCGCTTCACATGCCAGCTGCGCATTTACGCTCCCATTAACCGGGTAGAAATAACAAACATTTGGGGTAACAAGAAGCAACAGCCGATACTCAAAGCAACAACTGGCCAGAAAGTGTTTTGCGCAATGGCCAAGAGAAATAGTGCGGCCAACAAAAAAAAACGGACTGCAACACACATCAAGTTACCAAAAAATAATTAGGGATACAAAATTGCAGTTTTGTGGTTGAATTTAGTCTACAATAAGTAAGTTTAGTTTGGTAGGGTAACTTAAACCTTCGCAAGTTTGTTGCTCAAGTCTTTCGTCGCACAAAAATCTGGAAAAAGAATTTTTTCGGTCCCTTCTCAGGGGACATGGTTTCACCTAATTAGCATAACTAATCTTCGAAGATTTTGGTGAGCTCGAAACTAAAATGTTCCCAGCACATTCCAAAGACGTGCTTTGACTTGAGAAGAACTCTTGGCTTGGCTTGTTTCGGTTGTCTTCCACGGCATACATAATTAAACAGACCCAACCCCGATAGAGAAAATATAGATAGAGTCACTAGCCGAACGGATCATAAATTACTTTTATGCGTCGCGTCTCTTCCAACTTATAATCAACAAAAATATCTCCCAGTAGTGCACCACTGGCCTTGTCCATTAAAAACTAAAAGAAATACTAAAAGATCCGAAAGTTGCCATATAAACCCGAAACCGATCGAGTTGTCGAAAAAGGGGAAACAAAAACGTCGGCGTTGTGGCTTTTGTCGACCTCAAGGATAACCAGCTGTTATGCCACATAAATTGGAATACTAAGCATACGCGAAACGATACATAACGCACCTATAAAGTAGTTATATTTATACCAACTGCTGCATTCATAAGAGGTGAGTTGCATATTGAAATGACGGCGAATGAGCCGATAACGATGAAGGAGTGTATAACTGGTGGACTTTCGAAAAGTTTAAGGGAAAGAATCGTGCTCTTTCATATTTTGAAAGATGGTGGATATTGACATCACAATCAACGAAACAATAAGCTTCCAACTATTAATCAATAATCAATAAAAAACACAAAATAAAAGTTCAAGCCTCGCCTCATTTTGAATTTTTTCATGGCACACATATTTGAATATAAGTAATTGAATGCTTTCGTCCCAGGCAATAATATTTAAATATAATTTGATTTTATTGTGTTTAATCATTGATTGGTTCCTGCTATTATGGTAATAGTGTGGGCCACAATGTAGTCCGCCATTTACCCATAAAAAGTAGCACACACACACATCGGCAGCACAATAAGAACAATTTCTTTTACTTTCTATTAAACAAAACCCGAAAAAAAACTTCGATTGTCTACCGGCCGTGTCTGACGCGCCTTTGTTGTCACACTCATTCAATAAAGGCGAAGTCGGCTTCCTCCAACCGCCCCCCGGTGACCCCAAGGAGCTCTGGGGGAGTCGAAAAGCGAGAGCTACCAAGCAGTTAACCTCAATTTCAAGACGCACTCGGCAAGCTGTTGCCTTTCTGTTGTTGTTTCCTAATAACATAAACCGAAACAGCCACAATGCCGCATAGAAGTTGTAAAAAATTTCACTCAATTTAACTTAAAGTGAAAAGCAGAACAAATGACTCATCCGATCTGTAAACAGCGGATAAAATATTTTTTTGCCAAAGTTATTTGGCAAATATAAATAAACTCGTTTCTATATGAAAATTTGTTCCATGATTAAGAAAAAAATCTCTAAAGAGATGAGTTCTACTTAAGTCATTTCCATAACTCTGCTAAAAAGTATCGAAACAAGTAAAACGTGTTTTAGCGCGTGCTTTGTGGCTTAATCGCTATGGCTTAGTCATAACTATTTTTTTGTATTGGCTTTTACGTTAAAGCATCTCAACGGAAGTTGTGCCAAAAAATGGGAATCTAATTTTTGCTTTTCAAGACTTCAAGTGTTTGCACGTTTGTTGCCTAAGTCTTTTGATTTGGTCATGTTAAATTTATCCCATTATCTTCTGTAATACAAAAAATCAAAGAGGGTTTCGAGATTCTTTTAGCCTTTGCACTTATACCTAATCCTCAAATTCAGAGAAATCAAAGACAAAGTCAGATCTCTGAGTCAGATGATGAGTATTGTAAAAAATCTACCTTTTCCGAGGGTTTATAACTGGCAGTTGACGCTGATGTGCCGGCAGGTAGATATACACAAACACCCTAAGAAACACAATAATAGCAGAAGTAAAAATCAATTCACAAAAATAACAGGTAACAGCGTAGAATGCATCCATTTTTCAATCTATTCTGAATGTGCAAGAGGTCATAAGAAGTCAGTAGATAGGGATTTATATTGAGGCTCCTTTTTTGAGGATTAATGGAGCCTGAATTACGGCTAAGTGGAATTGTGATTAATCTCCTGCCACAAATCAAGCCGCCATTACAAAAAAGAAATGAGCTTTTTACAGACGCATGTCTGACGATCATCAAATCATTAAATAATTACAAAAATTTGATTGGGTCAATAATTTTCTAATCAACAACTTTTTCTCTGTAACAAAAGTTTTAATTTTTAAATTTTTTTTCCTATTTTGTTATTTTCAAATTCTCAACTTCCGCCTCATCAACAGTGAAAGTCCGCACTAATACCAAACTCATTCTAAAAGCGAATTAATGGTCATCTTTTCGCTCTCTATTTCTGTCTTAGGAAAAATACAGCTTCATCATGTTTGAAAAGCAGTTGACAATTTCATAAGTTTTCCAAAGTGGGCGCTTTCACGGCGCCATCATCTATTGCCCGACGATTGGTTACAATTGCCACAAATTTTCTTTTTTTTTGTCTATCTGCACCGGCAAGTGCGAGTGCGTTTTCTGTTTTCTTCTTTTATTTTTAATTGTGAGAACTATTTGGAAAAGTGGAGCTCTCTCACTGGGAAAAAGCGAAACAAAACAAAAAACATTTTACGCTGTCATTGTCGACAATTGTTGAAATTAAAAAAAAAGTGATTTGGCTTTGTGAAAGAGATCTGATTTTTTTCACAATTTTTTAAAGCAGTCCTTATAATCAGGCTACACTTCCTAATTTGGACTTATTTTTCGTTCTTAACTCCCATTCACTTTCAAGATTATCGGCGCTTCCTGATCTACCGAAACTTCAAATGCTCATTCAAAAATAATTTACATGGCTTTTTCACACTGTTTACGTATCTTTATGTATACGAAGCTTCTTTACTTCAGACTGTCTGACTCTTAATACTGGTATGCATATTTTCGTTAACCAGTTTTGAGTCTGTTTCTTTTGCCTTTTTGGCTGCATTCTTGATGGCTTCTCGTCGCGGGCCCCGCAACCAACGTCTTTAGTTTCAAAAAGTTGTTAAAAAGTGCAACAAATAAAAAAACATACTTTAGTCCGAAGGGTTTTAGTGTGAAATAACGATACTCTTTGGAAAGGTGTTTCATATTTTAGAAAACAAATTTTTTTCATTAAAAACTTAAGAAAGTTTATAATTAATAATATAATATAATAAATAATATTAAAGTTCATAATACTATTTATAGTTTTCATAAGAGTACATAGCATTCGTTTTTATTTTTAATTAAAAATTTTCTTCATTGTTTTGAATTATTTATCCCAAGATACCATGGGAGTGCCTTTCAGACTTGGTGGTTGTTTGACGAGCTGCTGACTTCATTTTAGCAATTCGAGTGCTTTTGTGTCGGTGGGAGTAGCTGTGAGGTGCGGCTAGCTCTTGCATTTCAATTTCTTTGCTCGACCAAGTCTTTTATTTCCAATTACAAAACCATCAGCAAAACAAAACTTTTCCATGTCTATTTACGAATTAAATATAAATTGCACTCGGCACCCTCTTTGGGCCCCCCACCGCGCTTTTTTCTTTTTTGCTTGTGAAAGCGTTTGCCAGTAGAAATCACTTGACCATTTGGTGTCCAGCTTTCGTCGGCTCGGCTCTGCCTCTTGCTATTGCTCGTGCTGGATATGAAAACAAATGGATGTTGTCGGAACGCGTTGCTATCGGTGGCAAAAAAACATAAATACAAATATGAGTATAGTGAAAAGTGTTTAGTGGCCAGTCAGACAGGCAGCAGGAAAACACCAATTTCGAAGATCAAACAAGTTTATTAACTGCCAGTGATATGGATCCAATTTTCTAGTGACTAAGTGCAGTTTAGTGACTAACCTCAGGTCAGCCTTCATAGCTCGATAGGTGCCTTTTCTTGGTCTGGCTGATAGAAACCCCATTAAAGTATTATTGGTTTGGCCGCAACTTCGGCCACAAACACAATTCATGTAACCCAAATACCAAGGCATTAAAAAAAAATCAACTTACATACCACACGCCCGAAACTAGTTCAATGGGTCTCTCTACCGATCGGGGCAGCTGCCCCAGCTGGTTTTCTCTTCATAAGCTCTGCTCCCTGCGGCTCCAGCTACCTGACCAACAAAATTAAACACAAATTTTTATGTTCGGCCAAAAGATCAATAGCAGCAAAAGGCAAAAGAAATCACGAAGTCTATAAGAACATAAATTTACATAAAGAGCTGGTTTTTTCCTCGATGCCTTCTCCCTCTTTCCTTTGTGGTATGAAATTATACCCATAACGGTGGTAAAATACTGGATTATGGAAATATCTTAAATCCAATGAGAGTGAGTCTGATCGGAAAACAAAGAAGCCGTCTTGATGGTCTATATTTGTATGTAGTATCCACTTTATACAATTAGATCAAACATAATTTCTTCTGATCAAATAGATCACGAAAGTAGTGAAATGTCACTATTATTATATTAAAGTCAATCACAATCGATCTGAATAGTAAATTGGTATTTTTTCCAGCTTAGGATTCAATTTTCTCTGAAAAAATCAATACTTATCTTAGGCATTAAGTTGTCTGGTTGAGATTTATCTAGTCTATTCGTTTGCTTTCCACAAAGTAAATGTTTCTCCAACTGATCCGAATTAATACACAAATACCTATCAAATTAAAACCGGACACTGATGCACTCTCCCTGCCACTATAAGACATCCCAGTTTCTCTGCAACGCCATGGCCATAAAAAAAGTTAACTAAATTTGCTGGAAATAGTAAAAAACCAATTGACCTTCAGGCCAAACGAAAAACCAAAGTAAAATAATATTTGGTCATTAGTTGGACAGAAACACTAAAAACAGAAAACATGTTTTCCATGGCCCCCCTCACCCAGGTATCGTTTCGACAACGTCTTCCAGTATCGATTTGTGCGAGCCTAATATTGGCAAAAACAAAAAAAAACCAGCTACAAATAAAAAACACCAAAAAGCCGAAATGATCAGACAAGTGTAGAAGTGAAAGTCTTTGGTCTTAGGTGGAAAACTGTGATCTCGTGTGAAGAAATGAAAATGGAAAATTTAAACGCTGGCTATAAAAGGCAAACATACCAACAGCAGCAGCTGCATTTCCTATCACCTCAAATCGAATACCAGCAGCACATAAACTTCACCAAATATTATTTGCACCCCGTTTGACTTTTACCATTTGCTCAACTTAGTCATCATCTTCAAGTTTTCGTTTTTGAGGTTTGTTTTTCTTTGTGCATTTGTTTTTGTTGTTGGCATTTTACCCCGCTAAATGTCGGAGGTGTCATCAATGGTGGCCGAGCCATGTATAATACAAACCGGTTTGTTCACAGAGCGTTCCGTTTCTTGTTTGATATTCAGTTTGCATACACACATGTGTGCCTAGAAAATATTTGAATTTTGATTGCTACTGATGCAGCCGTGATGCAGATGGCGATTACAAAACGTCTGCAATTTCGGATGGTTTTTCTGTTTGGTTGCCAAATTCTCGATGGAGGCTGTAAAGTTCGTTTCCTAAGTCATTTGTTTTCTAGCGCGTATCAGAAGGTCTAATATTAATTTATTTTCAGGAAAGTTAATTAATGTGACCGTTTATCTAACCACCTTACCTAATAAGCTTACATTTGCCTATCTTCGGCTTAATCAACCTTTAAACGATTTGAGTCTTGGGAATTACGAAAATCCACACCGAAATTACCACGAAATTATATTAAAGCTTCCCATGCCGCCCATTTTGATGCAAATTTTTTTGGGAATCTTTCGAAATGATTTTTAAGACATTTTGCTGGGCGTCTGCATATTAAAGACACACGCAGACATGTAATCAAAGACAAATCAATGGGCAACAAGCCGTAGACGCTAAATCAAATAAAATGCTGCCATCACAGACCTTTCACTCTTGTCGTCGTGTTTTTGCTTATTTACATGCTAAATGGCTGTTCATTTTACTTTTGTTTATTATTATTTATTATCCAAGTCAACATTTGCATACATTGTATGTATTTCAGTCGAGTGCAATCGGTTGCAGTTTTCAGCTTGCAGTGAAGAAAGAAGAATATGGCTTTGCTTATGCAAGGCTTTTAGCTCGTTTCGTGCTTTCGTCATTAGTCGTGATTATATAAGGCCCTGTTATTTTAGCCACAAATTTTTGTTGCATTTTTCCTTCACAATCAAGAAATTACCTACCAATCTAGAAATTAGGATCCCAAAAGCAACCATTAGTATTATTATTGGTGCGGGTTAGGGGTATTTTAAATTTATGAAATTAATCAATTAAACTTTAACACTGATGGTAAAAATTTAAGTCTTAAACAAGTTTTTGTTTTTAATTTTAATGAATATTCACCTATAGCATCCCGTGTTAATGATGATGCTGTTTAACCTTCAATGAATTCACAAATATACAGACTTCCCAGCCGGCTAATGACAATGCTGTCTTTTGGTTGGGTCAAAGCCTGCACCCACGCCCTTGGCTCCGGCCACTGGGCCCGGTCCGCCTCTTTTGCCTTTTTGTGTCGCTTCATTAAACAGAAAAGTAAATAAATACTGGGTAAAGCTGTATAATTTTCGGCGCCTTTTCGCTGAATGCTACCAGACATCAATTTGCCTTTAGTTTGTCTTGACTTTACGCGACATGGTTAAGACAAACAATGCCAACTTCACCCACACACAAATATTAAAAGCCACCGGACAAGTTGATAAACAACGAAAAACAGTTAGCCATCGAACAAGTTTGTGGTTTGGTGGCTGCAAGTTGCTTTCTGGGCCAAACCACATAGCCAACTAATTGCACAAAAAATGTGGCATGCCGCAGCCGCAGAAGCAGTGTGGCAGGCAGCTGCTGCAACTAAATTTTCAAACTTTAAATTGGGAAAATGTCATGCGAAGGAAAACAACAACGCATTGCATAATTCGTTGCCCTTTTGCTTATATTACTATTTTAATTATAATTTTTGAAAGAGAAAAAATTACAAGCTTAAAAACACACAAAACAAGAAAGGAAAGCTAACTTCGGGAGGAGCCGAAGTCGATACACCCTTGCAGTTAAGGTTGTTCCATTTCCGATCGTTGAAATATATGGCGTCTATAGGATATAGTCGGCCGATCCTTTGGTAGATCGGATTGTAATGCCCAAAATGGAATCCGTAGAAAGTCCCATCATTCTAGCTTAAAAATCACCAAAGTTATGCCAATTCCGATCGTTCAGTTATATGACAGCTATAGGATATAGTCGGCCGATCCTTATGAAATTTGGCAAATCGAATTATTTTGAAATTTTGTACATAAAATATTTTGGCCAAGCATGTGTGGAAAGTCCCAACCCTCCAAAGTTATGGCATTTCCGGTCAATCAGTTATATGGCAGCTATAGGATGTAGTCGACCGATCCCGGCCGTTCCGACTTATATACTACCTGCAAGAAAAAGAAGGATGTGTGCATACTTTCAACTCGATAGCTCTAAAACTGAGAGACTAGTTTGCTTAGAAACCGACAGACAGACGGACAGACGGACATGCTTATATCGACTCAGGAGGTGATCCTGGTCAAGAATATATATACTTTATAGGGTCGGAGATGTCTCCTTCACTGCGTTGCACACTTTTGACCAAAATTATAATACCCTCTGCAAGGGTATAAAAATAAACAAAACAAGAGTTGCCATAGCTATTTTTCTTAATTAGCGTCGAGAGGTGCGTGCAGTTGGGTTACTTGCAAATTTATTTAGCTGTCTTTTTCTTTCAATAAAAGCCGCCTGTCTGGGATTTAAACCGCTTCTCAATGGCTTTTATTCATTTTTTAGCTGTTGTTTATACATTTTTTTTTACTCTAAGCCTTTGCTCGCATGCAACAAAGTTATCTAACATAATGTTTCGCTTTTGTTGATACTTCTGCAGATGTTGATGTTGCAGAGTCTTTGTATCATATTGAAAATATGCCAGGGCGTGTGCCTTCGCATTTGACTAAATTTTAAGCCAGTATAAAGATTTTCCCCACAGACAATTTCCGGATATTGTTTATGGTTTTTGGAGTGTGTGAGTGGTATGTTTTATGGTTTTATATTACTAATGCAATTGGGAAATATTTATCTTTGTTATTCAAGAAAATTAATAACATTATTAAATTTTGAAAGGTTAAAACATAAAAGTTGATGAAAAAATGCCACTAGAAGTCTTCACCTCAATTATACCAGCCTTAACCCAGCCTCCACCTCAAATGCCAAGTTTTTAGGAAATTTTAATAAAAAAAACTGTAACAACAGCAACTGTACATCTAGTGTAAGCTAGTCTATAATTACTTGACAATAACGGCAACCTTGCGCCTCGATCTTCGTTTTCAAAAGTGGCAGAGGCGGTGGCCGGGGGTTGGGCGGTTAAGACATGAATAGAGCTCACCTGAGAAACCTTAGAAACCCCAGACAGACTTTATCTGGCTTTGGATATGAATGAAAAGGCACACACGCACATGCAAGCACACTGAATGCAAACAGGTTTAGATAAATAAACGTTATTTGACAAAAACAACAGAAAACCTCAAACTTTGTGTCAAATATTTAATTTATAATTAGAGAGTTTAGTGTAGTGTGAAGTTAAAACCTAAAATTAAATTTCTAAGCACATCCAGTTGTTGTTTGGAATTTCCAAATTAATTTCTCTTGCTCGAAAGTCATCTTACACGAATACCATTATCAATTAAAAGCAACGCATTAAAGTGAGCATGAACATTATTTATGGCAAACTCTGTGTTAAAAAACTTTTTGCGGAGAGAGAAGGGGGATCGTAGTGTAAGCAAGTGTATGCAAATTCTTTTGCTAGCTGCGGTTGGCAGACTTCTCGACAAACTTTCTAAAACCGCATTCACTAAACGCGAAAGGCCGCAGAAACACGTGCTCCGATCGCAGGCAAGTTGATTCTGAGTCATTTTGGCATAAATTTGCTAATCATTTATTTTTGTGTATGAGGTGTGAACGAGGCAACTAGTTATTATCGATAAAGTAATGTTGCTTCGATTATTTCACTCGATTAGGATGTTGAAAAATCAAACGGAATTAAATTAATATTTCTTTTCCCTTTTAATTTTTACTCGATTTCAGATTGGTAACCAAACTCTGGGCTTAATTGTGAATTAAATCGGGCCAACATGAACCAACCGACGGCAGCCAATTCGCATTGGCTGGCCGCTTTGCTGTCGTCGTTACTGTTTTTCAATTTGCTGCACTCAATCGGAGCCGACGAGGCGTTTTCCTGTCCAAATGGTAAGTTAACAAGCCTGCCTTTAATCCTATATCTACCAATACCCAAATTAAGTAAAAATTCAAAATTGCATTCCAAGAAACATGTGCGTGGATAGCGGACGCAGGTGTGGCAAGCCAAAAATCGTTTCGGCAAATAAATCATAAGCGAATATATTTAAAGGCAAGCTGAGCCAATTGGTAACGACATCGCTCTCTGGGGGTGTTCCTGTTGGGTGTGCTTCTACCATTGGCAATTATATGTTTAAGAATGTTTTGTCTTTTATTTTATAAAAACTTATAATTACCTAATTGAATTGGTTCGAATTTTTTTTGAGTTGGTGAACGATTTCCGGTTGTTAAACTGCCTAAGAAACATAAAAAGTTAGGATATATATATGCATGATTTTGCGCCATAAAAATTCTTAAGCTAATGACAAAATCCACAAAAGTCAACAAGCAACCTGCTAAACGAGTTAACACTCAACGAAACCAAAAGAATCCTAAAAAGAATAACCATTCAGTGAGCTGAAAAGTTTTCAGAAAGTGTATAGATGACGGAAGTTATGGCGAAGCTAATCAATCAATGTGTTTTAGTGTCTTTGGTAATAGATTGGGTTGTGGGGAGAGGGTGACATGGTGTACAACACTTAATACAGCCTTTCACTTGGCTTTGCCACCTACAACACCTGGTGGAGTGAGATATAGATAACGGTTATTGCATATGCCAAAACATGTTTCTCTCTTGGCCGATTACCATGTTCTCTTCTTCTTCTTCTGTAGAATTCCATCACAGCATATACATAGTAGAATGCTCCAAAAGTAGAATTTCCAACTCTAGACCGCAAACAAGATTTCTTAACGGTTTTCCGCTGCCGCGTTTTCAGACGTAGTTGTTTATTTTTTTTTTTTTTTTTTTACTTTTTTTCACTTGGCCGACTAAGTGAGTGAGTGACTCCAACTGGCTCTGGCTCCTGGCATCTCTTAACTATCTGCAGCCTGTTTTGCTGATTAACACTTGTGCATGCTTGCACACACAAATCCAACAAAAGCACACACACGTCTACTGTGCCACCACCAAACAAGTTCGTTGCCTAAGTCTTTTATTTTTGAAATATTTTTTTTCATCGCACTTAAGTTTTTTCCATATGCAGGTGTCTAGGTATCTGAGACTTGTCTTTAGGTGCAGTCAGTTGGCTCTGGTTACCGACACACATACAATGCGGCTCAAAAAATAGGCCAAACTCTTGCTAGTTATTGCAGTTTTTTTTACCACTCCATATTGCATATTGATAGTTGCTAATACACCGAAATCGACCAACATATGGGCTAACAACTGATTTATTTTGATTTTATAACTCAACTAATGGAATTATGATGCTCAGCCTTTAGTTGAATTGTTAAATACGAATGCTATTTGGCGGATGACAAATGATGATGATATGGCCAATGGAAATTATGTACTTCTGGAGTCTTGAAAAAAATCAATTCTCCTGCGTGTCTTGGAGAATTCCTCAACTCATTTTTAGTACAACCAGAAGTTTAACGCTACCATCGGCCTTTGTCGGCCACTTTTGGAATCACGCCTAACTGTAAAAGCTTCAAATTGATGATGACCAACCTGACTTAACTGATAGGCTGAAAAATAGAAAATAAAAAACATAGCTTATGGCAGTACTGAGTCGATCGTGAAGACTTAGAACAGCAACATCCACACTTGAGCTTGAGTTAACACTGGCGTTTCGACAGTTTCAAGCCAATTAAATTAGCATCTTTTTCCTTCTTCCCTCGTGCCTACACTGCCAGAAAATGATCTCGATTTTGATTTTGATACAACATTTTCTAGGTCGTTGGGCACACACCAAATGATTTATGAAATAGCGACAATGTGTTACCACCCCATATGTAAAGTTTTGTTTTTTTGGTTGAGAGTATTATTTATTATATCAAGGTATTTAGAAAATCATAAAGCGTGAAATGCGCATATGCTTCGGTTAGATTAAACAAATTCTGTTTATTTTTCGGCAGCATATGTGCTTTTTGTCGGTTTGTTGGCTTGTCGGTTGGAAGTGAACGCTTTTTCACTTGACTGACTTCTGTGAGAACCAAACAGGTGTAGATGTAATGTAACTACGATGAAACGCATACGGATACAACTCATCAGAGATCGCATAGAACTTCCCAGAATCTCTTGCTTAAGTGCCCTTACTTTTCTACCAAGCTTTCTACGCACTTACTAAAATTGAGATCTCGTTTTCTTGCTCAGCTTCGTAGAGATTTAATGTGCAAGATACTGGGTATCTATGCTGGTAATGGGGTTAATGAAATGAGCACAAAGAAGAAGATTTATTATTTCTAACCGCAATCAGGTTTTCACTTTTTCTTTTTCTGCAACCAAAAAGCTAGTGACACTCCAAAATGAGTAGTTGGCCAAAAAACAGGGCATGGCATATTTTTGTATTCCAAAACTGGTAATAAACCTGCTGGCCAAATCTGATATGCTTATGAAATTACATGATTAGGGCATTAATGCCCTAAGAGCAAAATAAAACGAAACCAACCGGGTCGGCTCTTGTGAAATACAAAAACTCATTGAATTGCCTTACTAACCTCACACTTGAGATTCTCACACCTTGACATGATCTGAAAAATTGCAATTTACTGATGTTTATTAAAACATTAACTTTCGCAAAGTGAGAAATTGCAAAGGCCCTAGCACACCATAGAAAAATCGTTTGCATATTGCGCCTAATACACCCGAGAAATAAAATCATATGTGCTGGTAAATAACTAGATGATTTTTACGTAAGAAATTCCCACATTATTAATTTTGTATTGTTTTCACAAGATCTTTTCTGTGCTGCAATCACTGAGCTTGCTCTGCACATTATACATATATCAACTTATATGTGTATCTATATGTATATAGACAATGATCGGGTATAGTCACACAACCATGGATTACCAAAGCAGAGACTGAGAGAGAGAGAGCGAAACCCTTGGTGAAGTCACGCAGCAAGCATTTGCATAGGTAATGGAGCAAAAAGCAGGAGAAACAAACTTCCTGGCAAGAATTTAAAATATCTGGCACACAATTCAATAAAACGAAAAAAAACTCCTACTTGGCTATTGCTGAAGCCAAGGCGCAGTCGCGGATGGAGTCCACAACAACAAAAACCGGCTAACCTTGTCCAGTTTCTCGGGCTGCACCCAAGTGGTCGAAGACCAAAAGAATTTCCGAAGCCAATTGGCAGTTACGTGGCTTTAATTGCTCCTCGCAGAACCCAGCACTTCGTCGAAGTTCTCGGTTGGCATGTCACGGTGACATGGCCCGAAGGTGCAGAATTAAACACACAAAAGCGCAGAAAAGTATCTTGGCCGTAGAATGAATTTGCAGCCATTAAAAACAATTACAAGAGGCTTCTGCGCTGATTTAGATTTCAATTGAAGCGTGTTAGGTAACCCAGAAAATAACCACTATTCCCCCCAAAAATGAAGTCCAGAATGTCCAACTTTTCCGTCTTCGTATTCGTCTCTGCCGCCGTCTCCGCCCCAAAACTTCTCTTCCCCCACTTTTAGGTGGAACACCTTACAGTTAAGTGTGGTTATTTTGGCATTGAAGCATGGCTAACACAAAAATTGATAGTGGTAAATGGGCAGACAAATAAATAAATTCGAACAAATTGTGT
Source organism: Drosophila ananassae (assembly GCF_017639315.1). Taxonomy (NCBI): domain Eukaryota; kingdom Metazoa; phylum Arthropoda; class Insecta; order Diptera; family Drosophilidae; genus Drosophila; species Drosophila ananassae. The sequence continues at coordinate 28,726,199 of NC_057930.1, forward strand.
GGCACATAGCGGTTTACTCGACCAGTTAGCCGAACAAATAAGCCGCAGACAGAACGTTGACTAACTGTAAATTGGGCGGAGCTGATTATACAAATTGGTAACATCTATGAAATTTATGGACACATCGATAAGGTGATTGAAAGAAGAATTTTTTGGGGGTACAATGTTATATGGAAAAATATTTGTATAAATGATAAAATATAATAAATCATATATTTTTAGGTAAATTTTATTTTTAATTGAGTATAAATACCAATTTCTAGTGGGCTTGCCTTATCGACAGGAAATGCTTGTTTCTTGGGAAAGCCCGCCTTTCATTCGAAATCGTCACGGAATCGTGAAAGTCCTCTGAAATGATGTGTGGTTTTTGGCACCCATACGAATCAGAGTGCCCCGAGACAAGTCGGCTTTTCTGAAAAATCTGTAACAACTCATTGGTTAGCCACACAAAACACCAAATATGCACAGCTCATTCGGCAGACAACACTTTCGGCGACCACTGTGACTTTTAAATGCAGGCGCGTGCTTGTGCACATAAAAACCACAAATTGTTTAAATACTTTTGCTTTTTGTTTTGGTTTCGCCTTGGAGCATATATACATATTTGTCGATTTGATTTTAAATGAAAGCTGTCAATCAAGCTGAATGCAAGGCGGGCCGTGTCCACGACTAGTGTGCAACTTTCCCATTTTTTGTTGTTTTTGGTAGAAAAATCCTAAAACATTCGTAGGAAAATGAAAGCGACAGATCGTGGCCCAAACGTGGATTAGGTTAACAGTGCCCACAAATCTAATGTTCGAGATCACAGCGTCTTTACTAGATAGTTGCACAAAATTCTTGCTCTCATCGAAAAACTTGATAGAAAAGGCAAAACAAGTTTAAAAACAGATTGGGCCACCTCTCGCTCTCTTTCTCCAGTAATATATAATGATATAATGCATTTTATTTAATTTCCAAAAACTCTTTGGGATTATGATTAATATAAGATACAAGTCTGAGTGGTCCAGGAACTGAAATTCTTGTAGTAGGGGGAAAGTTTTAAAATCTTAGAATATTATTTAAAAAATCCTTGAATAATTTGAAAATATGTTTTTCCTTATTTTTCAGGCTGGGAACTGCGCGGCCTAAATTGTTATAAATATTTCAACATTAAACATTCGTGGGAGAAAAGCGCCGAACTGTGTCGAAGGTGAGTGGAATCCCAACCATAACTATATGATAATTTCTGTAGCCATGTGAGATGATGATAATATTTTTAGAGAGGAAGTGAACAGAGGGGCTGCATCGCCGCCAACTTGTGTTCCGCTCTTAGTCAACAATCAAACCAGAGAATAAGGCAACAAAAGCAATCAAGTTTGATTTTTTTCGCCATCCACGCTTGAACAAATGCGCTACCTGTTGTTCTTGATGGATAGAGATGGCTAGATCGATGGTTGGTTGGTCAGATATAGATTTATATATGTACTTGTTCCAGCAATTGCCGTTACAGCACCGCATTGCATTTCCGTTGCCGACAGTTAACTGTCAATGCCAAAGTGAGCACCAGTCAGAGCCAAAAAAGTTCAAAATAAAAGGAGAAAAAAGAGAAACAAGTCTTTGGCGGTTTTGCTGACCAAGTAAGCAATTGCCCGACTGGGCAGGCAGGGCCACCAATAAGCCAAATCGGTACTGAGGTGATTCATAATTTTGTTTTCCTTCGCCGGCAACTCCCTCTTTATTCTGCGATCCAAAAAGAAAGTCGATGAAATGCTTCCGGAAACTTGTTCCAGGCTTTTATTTTTTTTAGTTAACTGCTGACCCAAATATTTGAGGAGTGTGGTCCACCTGACAAAGAATCTCCCAACCCTCCTGAGTGGCCTCTGGAAATTGAGAGTGTTTTGATAAGAGAGCTTGAGATTTCTGGTCGCGGCTTAATGAACGTGAGAATGGTGATCTGACCCGCAGGGCAACAAGTGTGTAGGGTGAAAGTTTGGCTCTCCGGTTTTTTGTTTGGCCTGGTCAGTTGGTTTGGCCCGGCATAGACGGAAAATATTAATAAAGCTGTTGGCATTTGGATGATTAGCCCCGTCGAATGTCAATGCCCTACGCAATATCTCCGCACCATCAACGGCGTTAAATGACACTTAACTATGCCCGGCACATCGTGGCTCCACAGATACCACTCTCAGTCGACATGGCTACTCGAAGACCACTGCTCCTAATGTAATTTACATGCCATAGACCTCGCCCCAGTCAAGTCCAGTTCATTTAAATGCCAGCAACGTGGCTACTTGGGTTCAACAAACGTTAGCTAGCAGCCAATTGTTGACTCTGTTTCTTAAAATGGTGGACTTGCCAAAATGTTAAGTGTAAGTTTTGGCCAACACACATATGGCCACAAGTATTGTGTTTATCAGCGATGGGCGATTGCGTTGGCAGGTGTCGATGGCCAGTCCACCTGTACAATATTTCTGCAATTTACTTTTGGACTTTTTTGGTGAAATTTCTTTTTGACGTGCATGGCATGAAAAATGTGGTAGAATCTTCCAGCCGTTGACAAGGCGTTAACATTTCTAGTTAACCGTGTTGAAAAATAAAACTGTTGAAATGGCTTGTTGTAAAAATTGATTTGTTTTTACAACAAAATTTAGCATTAAGAAATGTTTACCCTTTTTTAACAATGATTTTAAAATCTATTTTAATAAAAATTGTTTATTTCTAAACTAGAGATTAAACCTTAATTCTTCCTCTAGAGATTTGAACCAGAGATTTCCTTAATTCTTCCTTAACTACAGCGTTTTAGCCAAAAATTTCTTAAAAAGAATTTGAAAAGTAAATATACATTTCGCTAATTGAGAAATTTTTTTAGCGAAAATTGTAGAACTACCCAAGTTGATAAATGGTAATTTAAACATACCCAAACCATTTTGGCTTACCTTTAAATACTCACTCACATCCACACCCATATATGCACAAATAAAAAATCCAAAAGAAATAATGTTGACTTATGGGCCCTCGACTGAAGTTTTCACTCTTGTGAGACCCGTAACAAGTAATTGATAGCAAGGGAGTGTCTGACATACATAATTTTGTTAATTTTTTTCACTTTTTTTGGCATGAACAACTGCAGCGAATGGCCAACGGCAACCACGTCCCACGTGGCGAATGCGTAATGTCGCAATGGGCTTCAGATTGAAAACTCGTTTTTCATTCGATAGTCTTGCGAAGAACTTGGAGTTATGAGATTGAAATCAAAGAGAGTTTTGCGATTGCAAATGAAAGTTTTACTTGGCGCAGTGTTCAGTGTACAATAGTACTATGTAGAGTGTGTGCTGGATTTCCCCTGATCCGCATGGGGCACTATAATTGAGATAGAAACCGAAAATAGAAAGTAAAGCGCAGCTGCATAATTGACGTTGCATTACGGCTGGCAGCGGAAGTTTGATCAACACCAGCTTACTAATCGTTTGCATCCTATTTCTTGTCTCAAACGTTATGAAAATCATTTTATTCAGAAGAATATAATTTTCTTATAGTTAAAGTTTCTTTATAGTATGTCTTATGTTGTTATTTTTTAGATACGGCGCAGAGCTAGTGGCCATTGATAGTTTTGTGGAGAATAATGAGACCTTGTCTATTGCCCGTGCTAGTGATCCGAACCAAAGGGCTTCGGACAAGTACTGGCTGGGGCTCGCCTCCCTTGACGATCTCCGTACCAACACCCTGGAGTCCGCCTCCGGGGCTTTAATCTCCCAGTACTCTGGCTATTGGTCGCTGAATCAACCGAATGCCGATTCCGGCGAGTGTGTGGCCGCAGGATTTGCTGGAAAATCACAGAGCTGGGACCTGGGAACCTGCGAATCTCTTCTGCCCTTCATGTGCCGTGCCCAGGCGTGTCCCCAGGGTGCCCTGCACTGCGCAAACGGTAAGTGCATAAACCAGGCATTCAAGTGTGATGGCAGCGACGATTGTGGGGACGGCACGGATGAGCTGGACTGCCCGGCCCAGTGTCATTTCCACATGCAGTCTGGAGGAGATGTGATTGAAACACCCAACTACCCGCACAAGTACTCTGCTCTGAGCAAGTGCAAGTGGACTCTGGAGGGACCTCTGGGCAGCAACATCATCCTGCAGTTCCAGGACTTCGAAACGGAAAAAACCTTCGACACTGTACAGATCCTCGTAGGTGGTCGCACCGAGGACAAGTCCGTGTCGCTGGCCACTCTGAGTGGCAAGCAGGACTTGACGACCCAGCCTTTTGTCTCGGCTTCCAACTTCATGATTGTAAAGTTCACTACTGACGGCAGTGTGGAAAGGAAGGGTTTTCGGGCTACCTGGAAAACAGAGGCTAAGAACTGCGGCGGAACCCTGAAAGCCACTCTGCAGCGGCAGATCCTGACTAGCTCTAATTATCCGAAGCAATATCCCGGTGGCCTAGAGTGTCTCTACTTGATCAAGGCCCAGCCTGGTCGCATAATTTCCATTGAAGTGGACGACCTGGATGTTGCCGAGGGACGCGACTACCTTCTAATTCGTGATGGAGACTCGCCCATGAGCCGCACCATTGCCAAGCTGACTGGAAAGACGGCCCAGAATGAACGTATCATTATCTCTACGGGAAATTCCTTGTACCTCTACTTCAAGTCCAGCTTAGGAGAGGCCGGCAAAGGCTTTAGTCTGCGATACATCCAGGGCTGCAAGGCCACGATCACCGCCAGAAATGGTACTGTCACATCACCTGCCTTTGGATTGGCCGACTATCCCAAGAACCAGGAGTGCTACTTCACCATCCGCAACAATGCTCGAGCTCCTCTTTCACTCAAGTTTGACAAGTTTACGGTTCACAAGAGCGACAATGTCCAAGTTTTCGATGGATCCTCCACTTCCGGATTGCGTCTTCACTCAGGAAATGGTTTTACGGGCACTGCTGCACCCAAACTTACCCTGACTGCCTCTTCTGGTGAAATGCTTATCAAGTTTACCTCGGATGCTCTTCACAATGCAGCTGGGTAAGATCTGTAGTAAGATCTATACATAAAAGCTCTTCTTATTTAGCTGTTCCTGGTTTTTAGATGGTCCGCCACCTTCTCAGCTGATTGTCCAGAGCTACAACCTGGAATCGGAGCATTGGCCTCCAGTCGCGACACCGCTTTCGGTACGCTGGTCAGCTTTACATGTCCCATTGGACAGGAGTTTGCCACCGGCAAGACGCGTCTGGTTACGGAATGTTTGCGCGGTGGCAACTGGAGTGTCTCCTACATACCGAAGTGTCAGGGTAAGTCTCAATTGATTTATTTTCTGGCCAATGTTCGCTCAAAATATAATTTTTATCTGACAAAGAGGTCTACTGCGGTCCTGTGCCACAAATCGACAACGGCTTCTCCATTGGCTCTTCGAACGTGACCTACCGCGGGATCGCCATGTACCAGTGTTATGCCGGATTCGCTTTCGCCTCTGGTACCCCTATTGAGAAAATCTCGTGTCTGCCGGACGGACGGTGGGAGAGGCAGCCTAACTGCATGGCCTCCCAGTGCGCTCCGCTGCCTGAGGTGGCACATGCCAATGTGACGCTTCTAAACGGAGGCGGTCGTAGCTACGGAACCATTGTTCAGTACGTATGTGAATCGGGATACGAGCGGAACGGACATCCGGTGCTGACCTGCATGTCGAATGGAACCTGGAGCGGCGATGTGCCCAGGTGTTCCCGCAAGCGTTGTTACGAGTTTCCCGACATTGACAACGGATTCGTGGTGGACTCAACGAGGGAGTACCTTTTCGGAGACGAGGCCAGGGTTCAGTGCTACAAGGGATACAAGCTTATTGGAAGCAACATCATGCGTTGCAGTGAGGCCCAGAAGTTTGAGCAGCCGCCGATCTGCGAGGACATCAACGAATGCAGCTCCTCGCAGTGCGATCTAACCACCACCGAGTGCCAGAACACCAACGGATCCTTCCACTGCCAGTGCCGTGCAGGATTCACTGCCACCACCGAGTGCCGACCAGTCGCAGACTTGGGACTAGGCAATGGTGGCATTCCGGACGACAGTATCAGCTCTTCCGTGAGTGAACAAGGATACAGCAAGACCCAATTGCGGTTGAACACCAATGGCTGGTGCGGTGGATCCTCGGAGCCAGGTGCCAATTGGATCCTGATCGACCTGAAGGCCCCGACCATACTGCGCGGCTTCCGCACCATGTCTGTGCAACGACCAGACGGCAATGTAGCCTTTAGCTCCGCGGTACGTCTGCAGTACACCAATGATCTGACTGATGTGTTTAAGGATTACGCCAATCCCGATGGTACTGCAGTGGAGTTCAGGATTCTAGAGCCCACATTATCCATTCTGAACCTGCCCCTACCCATTGAGGCTCGTTATATCCGCTTCCGCATCCAGGACTACGTAGGTGCTCCTTGCATCCGTATGGAGCTGATGGGGTGCACCCGATTGGACTGTGTAGACATCAACGAGTGCAGCAAGAACAACGGGGGTTGCGACCAGAAGTGCATCAACTCTCCCGGCGGATACGCCTGTGGCTGCAACACTGGCTACCAGCTGTACACCTCCAATGGAACAGCCGGCTTCCACCTGGAACGCTCGGAGTCGGGTGAACGCGACGGAGATACATACCAACGCAACAAGACCTGTGTGCCTGTTATGTGTCCGGAGCTGGATGCCCCCGAAAACGGTCAACTTTTGAGTGACAAGAACGATTACCATTTCGGCGATGTGGTACGCTTCCAGTGCCACTTCGGTTACATCATGAGCGGAAGCTCGACGGCTTTGTGTCTCTCCAGCGGTCAGTGGAACGCCAGCGTACCAGAGTGCAATTGTAAGTATTTTTCTAGGAGTCTAGCTTATCCATTAAATTTCAAAATAAATTGTCTTCTCTTCAGATGCCAAGTGCGTATCCTTGCCTGATGACAAGCTGGAGGGTCTTACCGTAGCCCGTCCCGATCCTGAATCCGTCCTCGTTCCATTTCGTGACAACGTGACTATCACCTGTGGCTCCGCTGGTCGTCAATTGCGTGCCACTGCCTCTTCCGGCTTCCGTCAATGTGTCTACGATCCCAAGCCCGGTCTGCCAGACTACTGGTTATCGGGAATGCAGCCTTCCTGCCCCAGGGTGGACTGCTATGCTCCCATGCCCACGCCAGGAGCAGAATACGGGCAGTTTGTGGACACACGTTTCCAGAGCAGCTTCTTCTTCGGTTGCCAGAACACCTTCAAGTTGGCTGGACAGACCGGACGTAATGACAACGTGGTGCGATGTGGTGCGGATGGCATTTGGGATTTTGGCGATCTGCGCTGCGAAGGACCCGTTTGTGAGGATCCTGGGCGTCCAGCCGATGGTCGCCAGATTGCTCGCAGCTACGAACAAAGTTCGGAAGTCTACTTCGGTTGTAATCGTCCTGGATACATCCTGATCAACCCGCGACCCATCACCTGTATCCGCGAACCAGAGTGCAAGGTCATCAGGCCCCTGGGTCTGAGCTCTGGAAGGATTCCCGACTCCGCCATTAATGCCACTTCGGAGCGACCCAACTATGAGGCTAAGAACATCCGTCTGAATTCGGCCACTGGATGGTGTGGTAAGCAGGAAGCCTTCACCTACGTGAGCGTGGATTTGGGACAGATCTATCGTGTCAAGGCCATCCTAGTCAAGGGTGTGGTTACTAACGATATTGTTGGTCGTCCCACGGAGATTAGATTTTTCTACAAGCAGGCCGAGAGCGAGAACTATGTGGTGTACTTCCCCAACTTTAACCTTACCATGCGCGATCCTGGCAACTACGGAGAACTGGCCATGATCACCCTTCCCAAGTATGTGCAGGCGCGATTCGTGATCCTGGGCATTGTGAGCTACATGGACAACGCCTGTCTGAAGTTCGAGCTGATGGGCTGCGAGGAGCCAAAGCATGAGCCTCTTCTGGGCTACGACTACGGTTACTCCCCGTGCGTGGACAACGAACCGCCAATCTTCCAGAACTGCCCTCAGCAGCCGATTGTGGTACGTCGAGATGAAAACGGTGGAGTGCTGCCTGTTAACTTTACTGAACCCACGGCTGTGGACAATTCTGGATCGATTGCCCGTTTGGAGATCAAGCCACAAAACTTCCGAACCCCCAGTTATGTATTTAAGGACACCGTGGTAAAGTACGTGGCCTTCGATTACGATGGAAATGTGGCTATTTGCGAGATCAACATCACGGTGCCAGATGTCACTCCTCCGCTGCTGCAGTGCCCTCAGAGCTATGTGATCGAGCTGGTGGATCGCCAAGAGAGCTACGACGTTAATTTCAACGATACGCGCAAGAGAATCAAGACTTCCGATGATACGGGAGAAGTGAGGCTGCAGTTTAGCCCGGAGAGAGCCACTATTAAGATTGGAAACTTTGAGAACGTGACTGTGACAGCCACGGACAAGTTCAACAACAGGGCCTCATGCCACTTTCAGGTGTCTTTGAAGGCCTCGCCATGCGTGGACTGGGAACTGCAACCGCCGGCCAATGGAGCCATCAACTGTCTTCCTGGAGACCGAGGAATTGAATGCATTGCCACCTGCAAGCCAGGGTTCCGTTTCACTGATGGAGAACCTCTAAAGACATTCTCATGCGAGACATCGCGTCTGTGGCGTCCGACCTCCGTGGTGCCCGACTGTGTCTCCGAAAATACGGAGCAAGCTGCCTACCACGTAACCGCCACCATCACATACCGTGCTAACGGAGCAGTAGCTCAATCCTGTCTTGGCCAGTACCAGGACGTCTTGGCTCAGCACTACACTGGACTTAACCAGCTGCTTTCCCAGCGGTGTTCCGCGGTTAATGTGAACATGAATGTGACTTTCGTCAAGTCTGTGCCCATGCTTCTGGAAGAAAATGTGGTTAAAATGGATTTCATTCTGTCCATTCTTCCGGCTGTCCGACAGCCGCAGCTCTACGACCTTTGCGGATCTACTCTAAACCTTATATTTGACCTGAGTGTTCCTTATGCCAGTGCCGTGATCGATGACCTCCTGAACATTGCCAACATTGGCAACCAGTGCCCGCCTCTGCGAGCTTTAAAGTCACAGATCTCTCGGGGATTCAGCTGTAATGTGGGTGAGGTGCTGAACATGGACACCAGCGATGTGCCCAGGTGTCTTCATTGTCCAGCGGGCACCTATGTATCTGAGGGTCAGAACAGCTGCACGTACTGTCCACGAGGATACTACCAGAACCGGGATCGTCAGGGAACGTGCGTTCGCTGTCCCGCTGGAACTTACACCAAGGAGGAGGGCTCCAAGGCACAGGCCGATTGCATTCCGGTTTGCGGTTACGGAACCTACTCTCCCACTGGTCTGGTGCCTTGTCTGGAATGTCCGCGAAACTCTTTCTCTGCCGAACCCCCAACCGGAGGATTTAAAGACTGTCAGGCTTGTCCTGCCCAGACTTTCACTTACCAGCCCGCTGCCTCGAACAGGGACTTATGTCGTGCCAAGTGTGCTCCGGGAACATATTCTGCAACGGGGCTGGCACCCTGCTCGCTTTGTCCCTTGCACCACTATCAAGGATCTGCAGGATCGCAGAGTTGCAACGAATGTCCTAGCAACATGAGAACTGACACAGCCGGCTCCAAGGGCCGTGAACAATGCAAGGCTGTAGTCTGCGGAGAGGGAGCATGCCAGCACGGTGGATTGTGCGTACCCATGGGCCATGACATTCAATGCTTCTGTCCGGCTGGATTCTCTGGGCGGCGTTGCGAACAGGATATTGACGAGTGTGCTTCCCAACCGTGCTACAACGGCGGCCAGTGCAAGGATCTGCCACAGGGCTACCGCTGCGATTGCCAGCCAGGATATTCCGGCATCAATTGCCAGGAGGAGGCCAGTGACTGTGAAAACGATACCTGCCCCACACGAGCCATGTGCAAGAACGAACCTGGATTCAAGAACGTAACATGTTTGTGCCGCAGCGGCTACACTGGAGACCAGTGTGACGTGACCATCGATCCATGCACGGCCAATGGCAATCCTTGCGGAAACGGAGCCAGCTGTCAGGCTCTGCAGCAGGGTCGGTACAAGTGCGAGTGTTTGCCAGGATGGGAGGGCATCCACTGCGAACTGAACATCAATGATTGCTCTGAGAATCCTTGCCTGTTGGGTGCCAACTGTACAGACCTCGTCAACGACTTCCAGTGCGCCTGTCCACCAGGTTTTACGGGAAAACGTTGCGAACAGAAGATTGACCTTTGTTTATCAGAGCCCTGTAAACATGGCACCTGTGTGGATCGACTCTTCGATCATGAGTGTGTCTGCCATCCGGGTTGGACAGGAGCCGCCTGCGACGTAAACATCGATGACTGCGAAATCAGACCCTGTGCCAACGAGGGCACCTGCGTGGACCTGGTTGATGGCTACAGTTGCAACTGCGAGCCTGGATATACCGGAAAGAACTGCCAGCACACCATCGATGACTGCGCCTCCAATCCTTGCCAGCACGGAGCCACTTGCGTGGACCAACTGGACGGCTTTAGCTGCAAATGTCGACCCGGATATGTGGGCCTGTCTTGCGAAGCTGAAATCGACGAGTGCCTGAGCGATCCATGCAACCCCGTTGGAACTGAGCGCTGCCTGGACAAAGACAATAAGTTCGAGTGCGTATGCCGTGATGGATTCAAGGGCCAGCTGTGCGAGACAGACATCGACGATTGCGAGGCTCAGCCTTGCCTAAACAATGGCTTGTGTAGGGACCGAGTGGGTGGGTTCGAGTGTGGCTGCGAGCCAGGGTGGAGCGGCATGCGCTGCGAGCAGCAGGTGACTACTTGCAACCTGCAAGCTCCTTGCCAGAACGACGCGCACTGCATCGATCTTTTCCAGGACTACTTCTGCGTCTGCCCCAGCGGCACCGATGGAAAGAACTGTGAAACCGCTCCGGAACGATGCATTGGAGATCCGTGCATGCACGGTGGTAAGTGCCAAGACTTTGGATCAGGCCTAAACTGCAGCTGCCCAGCCGACTACTCAGGCATTGGTTGCCAGTATGAGTATGATGCTTGCGAGGAAAAGGTCTGCCAGAATGGAGCTACTTGTGTTGATAATGGCGCTGGATACAGCTGCCAGTGCCCGCCCGGATTTACTGGACGCAATTGCGAGCAAGATATTGTTGACTGCAAGGACAATTCCTGCCCACCCGGAGCCAGCTGTGTGGATCTTACTAACGGTTTTTACTGCCAGTGTCCTTTCAACATGACTGGTGACGATTGCCGCAAGGCCATCCAGGTGGACTACGACTTATACTTCAGTGATCCGTCGCGATCCACCGCCGCCCAGGTCGTGCCCTTCGCCACGGGCGAGGCCAACAGCCTGACGGTGGCCATGTGGGTGCAGTTTGCCCAGAAGGACGACCCCGGCATCTTTTTCACGCTTTACGGCGTAGAATCCGCCCGCATGACTCAGCGTCGACGCATGTTGCTCCAGGCTCACTCTAGTGGCGTTCAGATTTCGCTGTTTGAGGATCAATCCGATGCCTTCCTAAGCTTCGGGGAATACACCTCCGTGAATGACGGGCAATGGCATCATGTTGCAGTGGTCTGGGACGGGATCTCCGGCCAGTTGCAGCTAATTACTGAAGGATTAATCGCTAGCAAGATGGAGTACGGAGCGGGAGGATCTCTGCCTGGCTATCTCTGGGCAGTGTTGGGTCGCCCGCAACCCTATGGGCTCACCAACGAACTAGCCTACTCTGATGCCGGATTCCAGGGCACCATCACGAAAGCTCAGGTGTGGGCTCGTGCCCTTGATATTACCTCTGAGATCCAGAAGCAGGTACGCGACTGCCGCTCGGAGCCAGTTCTGTATCCTGGTCTAATCCTTAACTGGGCTGGGTATGAGGTCACTTCCGGCGGAGTGGAGCGCAATGTGCCATCTCTGTGCGGACAGCGCAAATGCCCTGTGGGCTACACCGGCCCCAATTGTCAACAATTGGTTGTGGACAAGGAGCCACCAGTTGTGGAGCATTGTCCGGGAGATCTGTGGGTGATTGCCAAGAACGGATCAGCCATGGTTACCTGGGATGAGCCTCACTTCAGTGACAATATCGGTGTAACGAAGATTTATGAACGTAATGGGCACCGCTCTGGAACTACTCTGCTCTGGGGCTCTTATGATATCACCTACATAGCGTCCGATGCTGCCGGTAATACTGCTTCATGCAGCTTTAAGGTTTCTCTGCTAAGTGAGTATAATTATCCTCTAAATGGTATGTGAATAAAAATCTGTTGTTTACAGCCGACTTCTGTCCATCACTGGCCGATCCCGTGGGTGGATCCCAAGTGTGCAAGGACTGGGGAGCAGGAGGACAATTCAAGGTCTGTGAGATTGCTTGTAATACTGGTCTGCGGTTCTCGGAACCGGTTCCAGAGTTCTATACCTGCGGAGCCGAAGGATTTTGGCGGCCTACTCGTGAGCCCTCGATGCCACTAGTCTATCCCTCTTGCTCGCCTTCGAAGCCCGCCCAGCGGGTGTTCCGCATCAAGATGCTGTTCCCCTCGGACGTTCTGTGCAACAAGGCTGGTCAGGCTGTGCTCCGCCAGAAGGTTACCAACTCGGTGAATGGCTTGAACAGGGACTGGAACTTCTGCTCCTATGCCGTCGAAGGCACAAGGTATATTCTGAACCATCCATATCTATTTTATCTAAGAACTAATTTTTATCTATTAATCTTTTTTTTACCAGGGAGTGCAAGGACATCCAGATTGATGTCAAGTGCGATCACTATCGCGCCGCCCAAAACAATCGTGTCCGTCGCCAGGCCAAGGATGGCGGTGTCTATGTGATGGAAGCTGAACTGCCAGTGGTCAAGTAAGTATTGCATGAACGGACAGGTGACCCTTTAGAGGTCAAGCATGTTATCTGTCTATGTACTGTTGTGTGTATACTCTATGTATTGTATATGTTACATGTTACATGTTTGTATGTTCGTTAACACAATTTGCAGCGAGGATGATGACGATCTGACATTGACGGGTCGCCAGGGACGCCAACAAACTGGCGGCGATACGTATACCCTGGAGATAGCCTTCCCGGCTGTAAAGTATGTCTAGCACTTGTTCGTTCGTTCAGCCTACGAGTAACACAAAATCCTCGACCAATTGCACCCGATCCGCAAAGCATCAATTCTGCACCTAGTACTACCAACTACTAGCAACCGTCTCAGTCTAATCCAAAGCCCATAAAAACAAAAACACCAAACCAAACTAAATCTAATGCTTAACTAATCTCACAATACATGTCCTTCGTTTTAACCCATTTTATTTCTCAATCCCTGTCCTAACCCTTTAATCAACTAATTTTTATACTTTCATTCCTCCAGTGATCCTGTAATCCATACATCGACGGGCGAGCGCTCTAGCGTGAAGCAACTTCTGGAGAAACTGATTCTCGAGGACGACCAGTTCGCCGTGCAGGATATTCTTCCCAACACAGTCCCAGATCCAGCCTCGCTTGAACTGGGCTCGGAGTATGCCTGTCCCGTTGGTCAGGTGGTCATGATTCCCGACTGCGTGCCCTGTGCCATCGGCACCTTCTACGACAGCGCCAATAAAACGTGCATTCCTTGCGCACGTGGAACCTACCAGTCGGAAGCTGGACAGCAGCAATGCAGCAAGTGTCCGGTGATTGCGGGACGACCGGGAGTCACGGCCGGACCCGGAGCCCGTTCGGCGGCAGACTGCAAGGAGCGCTGCCCTGCCGGCAAGTACTTCGATGCAGAGACCGGATTGTGCCGGTCTTGCGGCCATGGATTCTTCCAGTCCAACGAGGGAGCCTTCGGATGCGAACTGTGCGGCCTGGGTCAGACTACCCGCTCCACGGAGGCCACCTCCAGGAAGGAGTGTCGCGATGAGTGCAGCTCCGGCCAACAGCTCGGCGCTGATGGTCGCTGCGAGCCTTGCCCTCGAGGAACCTATCGCCTGCAGGGCGTTCAGCCCTCTTGCGCGGCCTGTCCACTGGGCAGGACTACACCCAAGGTGGGCGCCTCCTCAGTGGAGGAGTGCACACTGCCGGTATGCTCACCAGGAACGTATCTCAATGCTACGCTGAACATGTGTATCGAGTGCAGGAAGGGTTTCTACCAGTCAGAGTCACAACAGACCTCCTGCCTGCAGTGCCCGCCGAACCACAGCACCAAGATCGCCGGTGCCACCTCGAAGAGTGAGTGCACCAACCCCTGTGAGCATATTGCCGAAGGCAAGCCGCACTGCGACGTAAATGCCTACTGCATCATGGTACCAGAGACCTCGGACTTTAAATGCGAATGCAAGCCCGGATTCAATGGCACTGGCATGGCCTGCACGGACATGTGCGAAGGCTTCTGCGAGAACTCGGGCACTTGTGTCAAGGACCTCAAGGGCACTCCCTCTTGCCGCTGCGTTGGCTCCTTCACCGGACCCCACTGCGCCGAAAGATCTGAGTTCGCATATATCGCAGGCGGCATCGCCGGTGCCGTGATCTTTATAATCATCATTGTTCTGCTGATTTGGATGATCTGCGTTCGCTCCACCAAGCGTCGTGACCCCAAAAAGATGCTGACCCCGGCCATCGATCAAACAGGTTCCCAGGTGAACTTTTACTATGGCGCCCACACGCCCTACGCCGAGTCCATTGCACCCTCACACCACAGCACCTACGCCCACTACTATGACGACGAAGAAGATGGATGGGAGATGCCTAACTTCTACAACGAAACTTACATGAAAGATGGTGAGTGTCTCTTAATATGTGGTTATTTTGTTATGGTTTTAATGTATATATTATTTAATTCAAGGACTTCATGGCGGCAAGATGAGCACATTGGCTAGGTCCAATGCCTCGCTCTATGGAACTAAAGAAGACTTATACGATCGACTGAAACGTCACGCCTACACAGGCAAGAAGGGTAAGTTTATTTCAACGTCCTAATGTTGGCCAAATGATAGCATAATCCTGTTTCCTATTTTAGAAAAGAGTGATAGTGATAGCGAAGTGCAGTAAAAAACAAAAAACGTCTATTAGCAATGATAAATTACGGATAACCTTACTGCTTTAATGTAAAATGTGGTCATAATCAAAAAAAAAGGAGAGAAAGTAAAGAAAGCAGCTAGCACAGCACTGTCCATATAAGCCGTGTTCCACAAAAAAAAGGACGGCGCTCACAAATACTCACTGTAATGAGCCTTGCATTGAATCAACGTAATAGCTGTGTCGGCTCTATTTTGGTCCGAAATTCAGTCCCAATCTGGGATATTACGTGGCTTAATGTAAGGCTTTGGGAGCTGCTTGAAGAAATAAATTTAAAAAAGGAGAAAGACCTTCAGATATCTTTAATTAGTAATACCAACATGTGCTCTTTAGGTATGCAAACTAAATGAAATTAAGTCGAACTTATGCAAAATGTAACAAATGAAATATTGTTTTAATCTTAAGTATTATATACCTATACTGATTATCAAAATTTTCCTACCTGACAGGGTACCAAATTGCAATACATATAAACTTGTGTTTACTTATAGTAATATATTTTGCGAAACATTTCCACTTTATCAAAACTTGTTGAACAAATTCGCGAGTGCTGTAAAAAGCAAATCAAATATAGTCGTTATTTTATAATTTAAAAAAGAAATTTAATTATTATATTGACACTTAATTTTACAAATTCTCTTGTATAAATAAAAGTAAAAAAACAAACGAATCTAATTAAACAACAAATGAGTCATTTTATGCGTGTACTTTATTTGTTTTGGTCGGTGCTGTTAAAGCGTCTCTTCTCTTATGGGTATTAAGAGTGAACGTACTTGAGAAGCCTTTATATGGTCTTCGAATATGACTCTTCGTAGACTCTTTTTTCTGGATTTTTAAAGATGTTCGAAATTTTTAAATATAAATCTATATATATATAAATTAAACTATTAGCAATTAACTTTTAATTGCTAAGGATTCTTTTAAAGTTACCCAGTTGAAAATCGGTTGGCTGTTTATAATAATATTGAAAGGGACACAAATCCTTGGAAAACCATATTTAATAACTTCTGAATGGAGCCAACAAATTTATCGAAGCCGTGGCGCGTAATAAAAAATATATATTATTATATACATATGTCATAAGATATCATAAGATATCAGACGGAAAATCGAACAAATAAATTGTTTATAGGTTTTGGTGGAAATTTAGAAAGAATCGAACTATGATTCTTTTAAGCGGTTTCCCGCTCAGCTACCGTAGGATTTTTGGCAAGTTATATCCAAGTTATTGTAGTGGATGGTATTTCGTCCCTTTGTATTTTTGAACATTTTGAAGGGACTCCCAGAAAATTAGACAAAAAGTCTAAAAAATAATTTGTTTGTATGTTCAATATAAATTGCTAGATAATTAAACTAAAAATCGTTTAGATGTCTTTTGCAACGAATATTAGGAATTAGGGATTTAAAAGATATTTTTTTTTATTTGGATTTTTATTTAAAAAATAGATCTAATTTAGAGCAACTCAATGCCAATGGGTTCGTACGATTTTGAAGTGCTCGATTGGTGCGTTTTAAGTTCGGAACTGAAGAATGGCAGGTCGCGCTTTCGTCCGTTTTCTTTTCCGATGGTGGTCTAAACCTTGCGCGAGAGATAGATTAAACTGAAAGCCAGGCCACAAAATAGCAAGGGATAGCTGAGTTGGGCCATTTTATTCCCTGCGAGACGCTGCACCATGGTGAAGAGGAAGCTCGACGGCTTTCCAGATTCGGATGAAGCCTGCAGCATTGCCTCTTCCCTGTCTTCAGATGCCTCCTCGTCCCCGTTGTCGTTTATAATTTCATTTTCGTTTTCGTCCTCGTCGTCATCCTCTTCCTCTGCTTTAGAATCCGTCTCTTCACTGTCCGCCTCCGTGTCGGTAACCATATCGGATGCCGCATCATCCACATCGGTTCCACCCTGGAGTAACTGACGCAGCAGCTCCACATTCCGTTCGGCATCGAGCAGCTCCTCCAGACGCACCATCCGGCGGTCACTGCCCACTGATCCATCCATATGGCTGACCTGCGACGGGCGCCCCACCAAGGCCACCTCCGAGGTCGCGGAGAGGTCCTCATCCGCGATCTCTGTCGATGCCGTTGTCGCCACTCCTGTTGCATCTGCCTGTACCTGGTGCGGAAACTTCTGGCCCAGGAATCCCGCTGGGCTTGCAGGATCAAAATTTTCCAGATTTTCACGTCTGAACTTCTCTTCATCGGTTTCGGGTGCTGCCCGCATAGCTACTTGCAGTTCAGCCAGTAGCTGTTTTGCCCGCTCCAGGCAGGGATCCACAATCGACTCCTCCACCGACTTTTGTAACTGCTCCTCCATAAAGGATTTTGAAACTGCTCCTCCTCCAGAGGTCGTTGGTTTCTCGCTGGAAGTCTCAGAGCCCAACAGCTCAAACAAGTCCTGCTTTGGCTTGAACTCCTCTAACTTCCATGATTCCTTCAATGACTCCTCGGCTGTTCCAGGATCCGGCTCGTGCAGCGACTTGAGCTCCGCATATCCCAATGTGTTCTTGAAAACCTCCTGGTGGACCTCTTCGACTGGCGGCTCCACATCTGGAAGTACCTCGAAGATTGGTTCCCCATCCGAGTGCGATTGCTGCATATCGTCCTGATCGTCCAGGGCCACTTCAGCCTCCATTTCGGCGACCACACGTTGAAGTTCCTTAAGAGTTTGCTGCTCGGCCCGCTCCAGTTCCAGTTCACTGGTGGTGGTCGGAATCGCTTCTAAAATCGTCTGCAGTATGGGACCCGTTTCACCAGAGCACGACGGCTCGATGTCAATCATTGAAAACTCCATGTTTATGCCGGAATCATCAGTGGTGTTCTGGCCGCCACTAGTGCTGTGATCCTGATGGTGTTCTAGATCTTTTGCACTTTCCACCGAGGTATGGCTCTTGGCAAGGCGCAGCACGCTGCTGTAGTGGCGTCGAGTAGTCTGGATAAAACTTCCGCTGGGTCCCGGCAAAACCGGACCCGGAATTTTGGTCATTTTTGTGGCAGAGCTGACAGATCGCACTTCACCCTCCGACGTGGGCGACAGATCCGTATCAATGGCCACCGCTGCAGCCAAAGCCACAGCCGCAGTCATTTCATCTTGGGAACTGACTTTGGCTTGATCACGTTCCTCCGAATTTTTAACATTCTTGATTGTTTCTTTTTGCTTTAACTCCTCCTGGGAGGGAGTAGACTGCACATCGCAGCTGGCCATCGTTTCTAACTGGACGCTCCAATGGACTCAACTTAATTTAGAACAACACTCTCCCGCTGTAGGGCTCTGTTCTTACTTACCCTTAACAATTTGTAGCGAGACTGACCGAATTTTATTTGGTTAACGAGTTGACTGCTATGTGTATGGTGTTTTCGTTAAAAGTCTGTTTGCCTTTATTTCATAAATCAAAAAAATTGTCCCTAGCTGAGGTGTCTGTTCCTATGAAAATTGAGACAGGCTGTATATGTAAATGCCAGTGACAGCGTCGTTTTCTACACCCTTTTTCCATTCCCATGGCCTACTCAGAACTTTTTTATTATGTTTTATCCAATAAAAGTTATTCGGAAAAGTGTTTCTCAATTTTCAAGTAAACTCTCCCATAAATAAACGAACCGCCTAATTCTTGGGCAGTCACTTTCTTTACTTAGTATATTATTTAGTTTAATGTTAAAAGCAATTTGGTTAATAATGATGGCATGTGAGGCTTTCGCCCCTAAAGGCATCCTCAGTTCTGCAACTCAACTTTCAGCTTGAAATGATCGGGAAGATCGTTGTAGATGAAGGAGTCCACATGGTCTGTTTTTTAAGTATAAAAAGGAGTACAAATGTCAATCTAAAGGGCAGACTGCTCTACTCACTGTTGCACTTGTAGTTCAGATTCGACCATATAATCATTTCTTGGGAGAAGCAGAACACGCCCAGTCGTCCGCCCTTCAACGTGGAATCGTAGACATTGCCCGAGTCGACTATTAGTTGATGGCCATCGAACATTCTATGGGAGATGTAGAGTGAGTATCATGGAAACCTGTCGTAAAATATCTATAACTCACTGCAGGCGAATGAGGCCGATGGCCGGACGATGCACCAAGGACCAGCGGTAGGGAGTACGCTCTTTCCAACCGGCATTCTGCGGCTCCTTCCACAATAATCGCGCCTCGCCAGGAGTATCACCTTCGTGCCACAGGCTATTTCGCATCCATGAACCTGGACCCGTTAGGCTATCCACAAGCTTAATCTGGATGCCCGATGAGGCGGACGCAATAAAGGGTTCCGCGTCCCAGTACGTCTGGGAACCCTTCTTCCACTGAACCACGTAGTACTTGTGGTTACTTTGGTAACTAAACACAAATCCGACATAGTCATCATCTGTGTCATCGTTCACATAGAAGGTACCCTCGAAGTCCACACCACCGAAGGCATCGCGGCCCACCGCCAGGCCTGGATCCGAGTTGAGGGTCTGCACGATCTCAGTGCCATTGGCATGAACCACCCAATGGGGATCTTGCTGCGAATCACCTTGTGGATCCAAGGCGATCGTGCGGAGGGATCGGAAATCAGTGTGATGGATCATCGAGTTGTTGGGGCAATTGTCGATGATGTTTGGCACGCCGTCATCGTCCTCGTCCTCCTGGCACAGATCTCCCTTGCCATTACGATCAAAGTCCAGCTGATTGGGGTTCTTCACTAGCGGGCAGTTGTCCCTGTAATTCGGAATACCGTCGCCGTCCATGTCATCGTCGCAGGCGTCGCCTTTGCCATCCTCATCGGTGTCCAGCTGGTCGGAGTTACTTACCATCGGACAGTTATCCTCCGAGTCCTGGATGCCATCGTCATCGCCATCGATGCCACTGTCACAGGCATTGCCTACGAAGTCCATATCGCGATCTTCCTGTGTGGGATTGGGAATCGTTGGGCAGTTATCACAGCCATCACCTACGCCGTCGTTGTCCACATCCGCTTGGTTGGGATTTGCCACCAGAGGGCAGTTGTCTTTACTGTTGGGTATCGAGTCGTTATCTGCATCTTCGTCGCACTCGTTGCCCCGTCCATCTCCGTCGGCATCCTCCTGGCGGGGATTATGCCAGTGCACGCAGTTGTCGCACACATCGCCCACACCATCCCCATCCGTGTCCACTTGCTCGGTGTTGTACCTCAGTGGGCAGTTGTCCTTGTTGTTCAGCACCAGGTCCCCATCGGCATCTTCGTCACAGTCATCGCCAAAGCCGTCCAGGTCGGCGTCCTCCTGCCCTGAGTTTGGCAGATCTGGGCAATTATCCCGCCGACAGTGGAGCTCCAGGCAGGAGAGTGACTGATCCGGCCAGCCGTCCAGATCCCGATCCCTTCCACATACCAGTCCGTTGCCCGCCCAACCTACACTACAGTGACACTTAAAGCGCTGGTTGTCCAATAGGATACACTGGGCATTCCGGTCGCATATGTTGCCATCCGGACAAATAGCCACGGAGGATCTGTCCAGGCAGCTGTAAGTGCCGTTCTTCACAAAGCCTTCATGGCATTGGCATCTGTAGGAGCCCTTTGGAAATAGCAATAAAATAGGATTCATTCAACTCTGGATTTTTTTCAATTAAAACTTACAAGTTCGTTAATGCATGTGGAATACTCCGGACATCGAAAGAATCCTGATTGGCATTCATTCACGTCCTGGCAGGTTTGTTTACGATAGTCCACCGAAAGATGCTCGGCGTAGTAGCCATGGACATGGACTCCATCATAGCCGGGTGGACAAGGACCACATTGAAAGCCAGGATTAAGGTTAGTACAGATTGTGCGCTCATCGCAGGGATTATAAAGATGACACTCGTCTACATCTCGGCAGCTGGTGCCGTTGATCTCCTGGCCTTTTTTGCAGGATATACATTGGAAGTGAGGTGGGAAACCCACCTGAAGACACTGGGCACCTTCATAAAATATGGTAAAATCAATTTAAAAACCTTGTCTCATCTAGATTATTTTCATTTGTTTTAAAAGAGGAGAATATAATTCAAATTCTTTGGGATTGAATCGAATACTCTTAATTATCGTGTCAATATTTTTTGTATTACAACATACGAAATATAGACAAAAATATACTTTAAACACATAAAAACCCCCGTTTGTTATAGAGAATGAAATGTAATAATCCCATTCACTTACCTACACAGGTATCTTCGAAGGCATGACCAGAAAATGATAGTTTATAAACATGATGATATGATAAATAGCAGTGAAGAGAAAATAAAAATTATTTCAGAAACAAAAAAAACAAATTCTTGCCAATGGTTGAGTTTATTTATTTTATACCAAAAAATAACAGCATACATATATTTTATTTTTTATTACAATAATTCAGAGATTTCGGGCTAAGGGCGAACAAATTTCGTTACACGTTTATAGACTCCACTTTCTGGGCATTTAATTTGCAATTTGTAATGCATCTCTATTCTATAATTAATTTCCAGAATATATATTTGTTTTTAATGTTGGTTAAGTAGCAAAATGAATAATTATTTAGTTATTTTTTTTCGTGGATTGCTAATACTTTGAATTCCGCTGTTTGCCAATCGTAGAGCTTACAACTTATGACTATTTTATATAGGTAGTTATTCAGTATCTGCACTTATGGATTCTTCTGTTTGTAATATATTTATAGAATATATCTTAATCGATTCGGTGTTCGTGCTTCTCCCGCTGTCGATTAGTTCGTTACGACCGAGTATTTGCGGGCCGTGTACTGGCTCTGCCTCTGATAGTGTTGAACATTGTGCGAGGGCACGAGAATGTTGCCTAATACAAATAAGAATTGTATATTAATAATCAGATAATTCATTTTTGATGTACCCCATATGAGTGCGCCGACTCACTCCGCCTACTGTCACGGTGCCCTTTGTGCTTCTGCCGCAAATCAATTAGCCAACTTAACATATAAGGTTCCAACAATCCTAAACGCCTCAGCCACTGAAGGCTCTCTGGGTCTGCGACCTGGGCATACGAGCTCTGATTAGTCATTTTGATTCACACATCCGCAGAAAGCCAGAAATTACCCACGGGTACCATATAATTTTCCAGGGTATTTTATTCAATCAAAGGCCGGCATGTTCTCAGAGCACCAAATTTACCCATGGTGAACCTTAATAAATCAAATAGCCGTGTGAATTGAGTACTCTACATGGGATTGAATGGGGTATGCTTATGCTTTGGATTGCTTGCACTATTTTTGTATAATATTTAAATAGAATATTTAATTATAATTAATAATAAATTTACTAATTTCAGCCTCTTTTTGGACAAATTTCCAAAAACAAAAAAAAAATAATGCAAACTTCCATTGCCAAAAAAATTAAATATTACCAAATAAAAGACATTAACTTGAGTGTAAAATTGGTTCCTATTATTGGGTATTGTGTAAAATGTATTATTTTACAACTCTGAAATTTAAAAACTACAATTTAACTTTAATAATTTAAATCTGAAATGTATTTTATTTTTAATTTTGTGATTAATCAATGAAAACCTATAAATAAGAAAAACCCCAATCCCTGTTTTCTTATTCAATTAACATCATTTTAGCTAACTCAAAAAAACCTATAATAAAATTAAAAATAATCAAAGTATATGATTCTATGTCTGGTAATCAACCCACTCAAACCCGAATTCATGGCACGGCAATCCCAAATTAGCCATAAAATAAATCTGTACCCGAAAAAGAAACTTCGCTTGGCTAACCTGAAATGGGATAAAGACCGGTCTCAAAATAAACCCAAAAGAGACCACTCCAAACCAATTGATTGGAGGAACTTACCTGAGGGGCATGGGGTGTCCAGGCAAGGATTTCGTAGGGAACATGTGCGTCCATCACCTTCGTAGCCAACCGGACAGGAGTCACACTGCGCCCCATTCACAGTATCACGACACTGAACGCCTCTGCAATGGAAAACGACAACACATATTGTGGTTAATGCCGTCGAGTATGAAAGAATCTGTGCTGGGTATATTGTTTATTGCTATTAATACCGACAGGCAGGAATAAACAGCAACAAAAGGCTGTTAATGTTGGGACACGGTCTCGAGCACACAAAGGCATATTTATAAATGATGTTTAGCCGAAACGGTTACAAAAAAGTCAGTAAGCGGTGAAAAGGTTATAGTCGCCAAGGTATTGCAAGGGTGGGAGGGATCTGGGCTGTCAGGGGTACTCTGGCGAGGGTCCCAAAACACCGACAAAGCAACAAGACATGAGGGATTCTCCGACCCCAATTCCACCTCAGGTGTATGTTCATACAGAAAGACAAGAGAAGATTCCAAAAAGAAAACAAATTACAATTACAAGAAAATCTTATTAAAAGCCAACGAAACAAAAATAAATAAAGGAAGACCAGAGGAGACGGACTGGCCATGTGTGTAGGCCGGATAGCCGTTGGCCAAAATAACAACATTGCATGCATGTAAATTTCTCCACAGCCGTTCCTTATTTATGCTCCAAAGTGTGGTATTGCTTATGGGTTGCAAAGTATTTACATATCATGAAATGGTCATTAGTTCGCCAGGGTTCGAGGTTACAGTTACTAGGCCCCTGTGGCTTGCACTAGCCAAGCACTTGGTCGATTTTGCCCTATCTCCATTCAAGTCCGTCTATAGTTAGGCAGTTCCTTTTGCTTCCAACTCTGTCAGGACATTACTCATAGGAGACCATTTTTCTTAGAAAGTCATCCATCTGCAAGAACTACCGTGCCCAACTGACCCAGAAGCCATAGTTTGCAATATTTTATGACTTAGCTCACAGAAAGCCTAATCCTGCCGGAAGTTAAAATTTTAAGAGAAGTTTGGACCTGGCCCAAAGCAACACAAAAAGTTTGCGTTGGACAAAAGAAGATAAGACCTTAAGAAAATCTCATTCAAATAATTACTTGAATTCTAGCAGTTCTTGCAGTTCTAGAGGTTTATATGAGACACTTATAAAACCGAATAAATGAAATCTTTAAAATGTATTTGGAATCCAAACAATAGTTCCTACAGCCAAATAACAAAAACGATTTATGATAAGTATTCTAGCTTCAACACTACTGTGATATTCTAAAAACTCTTCTGTAAATGTTTTGGTTACGAGTAGAAACCCGTTTGGCAATTTAAAGATCTGAATACAGAGTATTTAGGATTTGGTGAACTTTGTTAACGAGCAAGTCGCAGATAAGTTCAAGAGATGTATTTGTTATTTTTGGACCTGTCATTCGTTGGGATTCATCAGCTCCAGGCCCTTGACTTCGAGCCCACCAGTATGCTCACCGGTGGCCAACCGGCACACTTGTCAAGATCCACTCGGAGTTCTTGGGTGGAAGCATTTTTGGGCTTGCCTCCATCTGGTAAGGCGCAATTAGTAAAAAGTGTTAAGTACTTAAGTGGCAAGCATTTGGTTGGGAGTCGAGGCGGAGTACCTGGACTTTATCCGAAGTTGCGTAGGGGTTTTCGCTTTCCGGCTTCATTCTCAGGTATCGCAAGCTCCTTCTCCACTGCATCTATTGGCCCTCCTCCCGGCGGCCCCCGCCGCTGGCCATCACTTTACACTTTTCTGCTTTGTTTCAGTTCATTCGACCATTTTGTCTGGGTCTACCGCGTTGTGGCATTTCGGCATCGTTTGAGTGCTGGGAAAATATCCAGTCAAGCGCACCGAGGAACGCATTAGCATTTCAGCCACTGACCCTCCTCCTACCCAGCCCAGTCTTGACTGCTGTTCTCTTGGGACGTTCGTTTTATTAACCACGTATTCATAATTCATAATTCCAATTTGCTGGCCCGAGCCTCCGATCCTCCGAACCTCTGAACCTTTAAGTCCAGTTCAAATACCGGATCCAAGAGCCTTAGAAGGAGGGTAGGGCCTGCTACTCCCGACAAGGAGCACTGTCTGAGTAATGTGTGAACATGCATGGAAGCATGCAAAGGTTTTAGGACTAGTCCAGACCAGTGATGGTATCCATAGGTTACAGTGATTAAAAAGAAATAAATATTATAACCTTACGATGTAATATTATTTAAGGCCACCCATATACTTAAGCCGGAAAAGTACCTTTTGGGATAGTATTATGGTCAATTAGCCCCTCGACTCGCTCGTAACCCTCATTCTTGTGGCATACTCTCTAAAATTTCGCTCTTCAGCCATTAACCTCTTCCAAGGGCTTCTAATGGTAGCGTATGCCATGCAAGTGCCCACCAACAAAAGAGCTGGAAAATACACCAACGAGCTCCCTTTTTTCATTTCAAAGCGCAAGGAGGAAAGCAATGCCTCCGTCCTTAATCTTCGACAATCCTCGAATATGGCGCACGCTTTCGACAAACTGAAGCTAACTGCCATAAAGCGGCGTCTATTTTGCCACAGGCCACTTATATATGCGGTTGAGCCACTAACTCCAACTCCATCTCCAGCTCCAGCTCAAGATCTTAGCTTGACTCAGGTTCCCTTGGCTCGGGACCGATCTCGACTTGGCCTGTGCCTGAGCATGGGCTTGTTTTTGTTTCCATTGCTGCGCCTGAGCTTTGCCAAGACAACTGGCGTGGCAACAGCACTGGGGCAACATAAAAAGTTTATGCGGCATTGCAACATTATACAATTCTAACGTGGGACGCACATCAAGAAACCCCATCAAAGCAATAAATTCATGGCTGTAGTTCAATCTGGCGTATGAAAATTTCATTTAATAAATTATTTTCTAAAACAAAAATCATTGGGGCTTTAATTAGAGCATTTACTAACTTAATATTATAGCTGACTATATTAAAACAAATATACGGCCTTGGCGTTAGAAAACGTTGTATATCAAGTTATCGTAAACTCTCCCTGGTATAAACATAGCCCGAGCTCAATTCGCTGCCAGTCAACTATTAATTTGAATTCAAGCAGTCCAACGCGAAGTCAACATCCATGGCTACAAAAACAAGCGGACAACAGGAAAAAAAGAAAAAACAACAAATCCAGCGAAACGACTTGGAATCAATGGATCCACTTTTTCCAATGCGTAGGCGAACTTGATTCACACTGAGATATATGCGTTCCACCGAACTTTGATGTCTCGAAGCTGTGAACCAGCTCTCCGCTGCTTCCTTTCATTCGGTTTCCCGCTTTTAAACGTTTTGTTTTGGGCCAACAACCGCCGCATATGACCAGGGGCAAAGTGGGGACGAGACTTTGTGGAGAAGAAAATTGAGATTCTGTGGGAAAGTTTCGACAATCAAATGGTATTCTGTCGCTGCATGAAACTCTATGTCCAACATGCGCGAACACATGTTGCAGCTGCCATGGGTCTAAGAATCACACTCCCAATCGGTATCTCCCATCTTAAGATGGTAATATAATCTTGCTTTTGATCCGAAGTTTGAAGCTTGATTGCATTGCTGATTATTTCATCATATGCATAATTTGAGGTGAACAAAAAAGTGTGCGCAGTGAAAACATTCTGGGCGGAGGCGCCCCAACGGTCTTCGACCTGGGGCCAAGTTATGATTGGCTTTTTAGGTGGTCGATTAGGCCAGGCTCACATAAGTCTTAGCTCTTAAAAATGGAAAGTGCTGTACAAATGCAAAACGCAGATACATATTTGTAGAGGGTTTAAGTTACTTAAAGGTATACGACGAGGTTTATCTGAATTTTACCTATTTTTGTGCCCTGTTATCAAAGTAAATTTTAGTGTATAAAAAAATTGTATTACCACTCAATTTTTTTTTTAGAAATTTTAGATGTCACTTTATGGATTTAGGTGTTAAAGCCTTCTATTCGCTTAGCAATAATTGCCTATGCGGTTCATAGAAACACAAGCCCATAAAAGTATGCAATGGTATAGTGTATCTCATGGTAATCGTAACCACTCCCTCAAAAGCCATTATTAAAATAAACAAAACCTATCCCATGTTTTTTATATACCTTTAAAGGAAAATAACTTTTAAGAAAAATCTTCTTTCAATTTAGAACGCTTTCAAGACACTACCAAGCCCCCCATTTAAGGAATATGATTTCAGATATCACAACCCATAAACAGAAAGCTCTACAACCAAAGGAATATTTTATACATAAACCAGTGGATACCCCCACAAAACACACACAATATCTGCCACGACAAAGGATCAACAGGTGTGCCTGTCATTAGGGCAAGTTTTACGACCTTTTAATAGAATCGATCGAGTTCCAGGGTCTCGAAAAAAAAGGGAACTCGAAATCCAACTCAATAACACAAAGCGCAGGCCATATTTAACCATGACGCCGCATTTGATTCAGATGACATTTGGTGGGTTCTAAATTAAAATGATTGGAATAGAGTTTCTTTTTGGGCCTACCACACACATCGGGCCACATTTCATCGATAATGAAAGATGACAGTAACGAGTCGGCGTCGGCGAGCGTCG
Organism: Drosophila ananassae; assembly: GCF_017639315.1. Lineage (NCBI taxonomy): Eukaryota > Metazoa > Arthropoda > Insecta > Diptera > Drosophilidae > Drosophila > Drosophila ananassae. Next base: position 28,753,575 of record NC_057930.1, read on the forward strand.
TCGTGACAACATTTAAAACAATTTTATGCAAATTAAAATACGGTCAGCCACGGGCGCACCTTGCCGGCAAACAGAGAGTCAGTCCAGACAAACCAATTCAAAAGCAAACAAACCTCAAGCCAGTGGGTCCATCCGATCTCTAGACACCTACAATATACCCGGTTCTATAGGTTCTTATTGGCCGGTCCGGGGGCTCTTTTCAATAATTTACACAAATTTATGGTCGAATGCTTCCTATGCGCGTGGCCAGGAGGACTTGCTTCTCGCATTTCCCCGGGTTCCTGGTGGTCAGGGACCAAATATAAAAATAAAACAGAAATCACTTTAAGTGTTTTGACACAATGAAGTCAGTCAGTCCTCAGAATAGGAGAGTCGGAGTGCTCACACTTTGTAGTATCAGGATTCCACCGAAATGGGTGCGGGTTTTTTTATTCCGGATCACATTTAACTAATTTATGCGGTTTTTTCAAGTGCCATTTGTGGCCCAGACCTCACTGCTTCTCGTTCTGTATTGCCAAAGGTTTTGTTGCATTTTGTAGAACAATACCCGCCGCGGTCTCCGTAGCTCCGTTACATCGCATAACTTGTTATAGTTTTGTTTAACATATTTATGACATTTTCGTTAGCGAAGGCTGAGAGCTGGAAATGTCCCAGATATAATGGTTTTTTTAGGGTCCCCCGGGATATATTTTTAATAATGCGGGTCGCCACAATATTGCCAGCTTTCTAAATTTCAAAATTGTCTTAGTAGCTATTCTGAAGACCGAACAAGCATGCAAAAAAAACTACTCAGAGCTTTCCTTATAAAATAGGTTTCCAGTAATTGAAACCTAATCAATAACAACAATATGGAAGAGGAAGGTTTCATCATAGTTTCATTTATGGATAATTTGCAGAATAATTTTGTAAACTTTAACTCAAGTTTGGTAATAGGAAAACAATACTTTAATGCTTAATGTGTCTCCGACTGCGACAGACTCTTCCGGTCTGAAATCATCAACTTGATATGATTTTGTGGGTGTTTAGTAAAGTTATCATTAACTATGAAAGGGTTTTCTTGTGAGGCAAAGTTTTGATGTTTAAATTATGTTAGCAGTAATGACCAGATTATGAATCTAAATTGGTTTGATCAAATTTCCACCTCCTTAATAATCTTATACACATCAATGAGATCATTTGCTAGATAAGACCCCCTTCTATGAAATCATTTGAATATTTATCTCTAAACTTCATTGATCCAAACAATCTTAGCCCGCCTTGATAAAAAACGAAATGTGTAAAAAAAGGGAAAACTTTCTATGTGACAAGGGATTAGGAAGTTAAATTGACATATCTACAATCTCCAAGAGCTTTATCGAAGGAAGAAATGTAAGAAAACTGGTTCCAGAATATCTTACATGACTCCCTGCCATTAAGCCCAGTCCACATACTTGGTTTTGGATAACTAGCTTAAGGCCATGGCCATTCGTAGAATTAACTAAGCAAATAAAGGCCTAAATGTATCTTCTAAATATGGCCATCACGTGCTTATCAATCACAGATAAGGATATGTATATGAGCGAGAAAAGCGTCTCCGACATTGACGTGTCTGTCAAGGAGTTGCAGCAGGGCCGTTGTTTGGCTAGACCATCAAACTATATACAACATCATATTACCATTAAGGCCAAATGCAAATAATTGCACAGTCAGCTAGGGAAGAATCCCTTCGGATGTCGGCGCCTTTCAACCTCGAGCTCACAGCATTACAAATAAAATTAACATTGATGCGGTGCCACGCCCATGACGCCATTAAAGAACTTCACAAGCTGCGTTAATTTTCGAAAGTTTCGCAAAAGTGCATGCCCAACAGTATGGTTGTATGTACATATATAAGGATGCAGGTACGACTTACGGATAGCACACCAATTGGGCGCAGGTGACGCCCGGCTTGCAGGTTTTGCCATCGCCAATGAATCCAATAGGACAATGGCCACATCTAGGCCCAGACGCCGAGTCCAAGCACTCCACTCCTAAAAGGAAATAGTGGATTTTTAGGTATTGTCTTTAAATAATGGATAAATAGGAGTATTTTAAGAGTCTTTTCTTATTTTCTCTCTTTACCTTTTTTTAAAAGACATAAGCTTTTTCGACGCCACTCAAAATTAAATTATTATTTCTTTTTGGAAATATGTATCTTACCTGGATAACAGGGATTCGCACTCCGGCAGTCTTCGAGACGCAATTGGTTATCAGGAGTCAGGGGACTCTTGCAGCCGGAACAATTCTCCAAGAGCATCCGTAGGTAGGCTATCTCCTGGCGCTGGTGGGCGACGTCCTCGCGGAGGAGCTTAACCAATGCCAGTAAATCGCTCAGCGAGCGTGCGAGGGCGTCTGTTTGGAACAATGAGCCCAACGTACAGTTTAGCATTAAGACGGATTCGAGTTATAAGGGGATAGGGACCTCAGATGTTCGGGACTTTAAATAAAGCAACAATAATTTACCAACACCCTCCAGGCCCTCCCCGACTAAGCGAGGGGTATACGGAATATTGCAAATGTGTGTGGGAAGCGTTCGAGCGTCTGACAAGATTAAGGTCTAACCGATGCGAAAACAACAAACGAGATCGCGATTGGAGAGAGAACAGTGTGTGTTTGGAACCTCTGATTGCAACCTAATCCGCTTATTCGCTCCAATGGACTCCTGCCTCCGGACGTTGGGATTCTAACAGCTGCTAATGCGTTTGACGTTTAAGTACAGCTTAATGCAATGAGACAACAAAGCGTGACTTTCGATCCCGATTTTACGGCTCTCTTTTAGAAACATCTGAGGGGTTTTCTTTGCCAATTAATCTATTTTATGCCAATATTTCGTCCGTGGGTTAGTTTTTGCTAAGCCAGGTTTTAAGCTGAATGGGCTAAGCTGAATATGGTTTAGGGTAAACCTCGCTTACAGTTTTCGATAATTAATTGTCGGTCGGACTTGCCAACTCCTTACAGTGTCCTCATCGATTTTTTCTGTCATCTCTAGACCCTCTTAAGATGTACAACCCCATGTAACAACACACATGGTAACAACTAAACTAGCTCAGCTTCGTGATCGGTACCATAAGCGCATCTGTCCCATTTTGTCGCTCTGGCCAGGGCCCTAAGTGTCTGAATGAGTTTTGTCAACATTGAAAATACCGCCGCCGCCTTAACGCCCAAACGCATCCGTTCCGAGTCAGATCTGGGGCCTCTAGATCGCTCCTCATCCTCCCGTCCCAGTCCCCCGATGCCTGGGTTTAGAATGCTCCAATCTCGTTTTGGTTACATTTGACAACCTTCGCTCGTATCTGTATCTGGTAGGTCGGTCGTCGGCGTAGCCACGTAATTCATTCATTACGTTTTGGCGTTGCTATTACCATTGCCTTTGCGATTTATATGCCGCCCCGTACTCGACTCAAATGTACTTGGAAAACCATCATAATATTATAAATAAAATTTTAACATAATTCAAGAGCTTGAAGTCATGTTAAAATGCCCTTTTTTCTATAATTTTTTTAATATATCATTTGAAATAATATATAACTTGACGGATATCTTAACGCCCATATTATTAGTTCCATTATATTTTTTTAAGTGCATAGTCGAGTTTCTTACTATACATATTTGCAGATTGTGTGGGTACAGATCAGAACGGGCTACCAATTTGGTGTCTTTGCTCTGAGCCAGATAAATTATAATTATGGCGGCTCAACACCAGGCTCAAAACCCATACATACTATTTAAAGGGGCTTTGTCGTATATCGGTGTTCATTAGTGTTGTCGCACTGTGGGCGCCTCCTTCTTCAATCCCCACAGACTCTCTATCATCCCTACACCAAGCACTTAACGGCGACTTATTGGCCAGAAAGTAATTTCAACGAATATATTTATGGCTATATCTCGCTCAAACATTAAGGTGCGTATGCGTCGTTATTAATTGCGTGTCACATTTATAAGGCATTAACGGGTTAAGTGAAGATAGTTTATTGCAGCCTAATGAAGACTGTAATGCACAAGAAAAAAAATTGGTAATGGCGGTAACAGACGATTACAAGGGTGTCAGCGGAGTCCGGATGCTGGCAGTACGTATAAGGAGCGAGGTTTTGCGAATCTGTTGCTTGTTTTGAATTTTAGCCAGCCCACATATGTTATCGGCAATCTTATACTTATTTTTGAATATACTACATCAACAACAAAAAATTTATTATTCTTAATATTTATTACCAATATTTTTTTCATGGAAGTAGAAAAAAACGAAGAACTTTTTCATAACATTCTTTAATTCTTTTTTATCGTTTGATTTTTTTAATATTTTTCTGGCCATTATATGAATTAATGTTGCACTTTTTCCGATCAAGGCCTCGTTCTTGCACATGTCATTGAAATATTAAGCCCCCACTTTGTGCAACAGTCCACTGATTATTTAGGTCTCCAACCTACATGCATACTCTGTTCCGATTCTGGTTGCTCCACAACATTTGCCTAATTGAATTATCTTCCTTAAGTGACATAACGCCAACTGACAAAAGCCAAATAATAATTTCATCAAAGCCAACACCATCGGCCTAACCCTCGATTTCGTGGGAAGCCACCGTTTTGGTAGGGCCACGCCTTTGGGACAAGATCCGTTGACTGGCCCGGGGCTACCGACTATCAGCCGTGGGTAGGGTGATGGGTGGCTGTCTGTCTACGTGGTTGGAAAAAGCACTGGGCAACCTACCTTCACAGTCGCCATTCAGAACAGGGATATCACCACGCTCCACTTCAGTCGGCACCTCCTGATTTCTGTGGTCCTCCCGGACTCTGTCCCCGGCGATCGTTGGCTCATTCCAGTAACGTACATCACGCTTCTTGTTCTTCTCTGGAGTGTTCGGGGTATAGGGAAAAAGTAAAAGTTGTTGATGGTAAGTACATATTAAATTTAAGTTCATATTTTTCTCTTGTCACATGCCGAAGGCGCTTTGCAACTTACCACGTTCGGTAATCTTGTTGCGCAGCATGCGACGATTGCCGCGCCGATGCAGGCCCTTCTGGCAATTGGCCCGTTGCAGAGAATGCTCCATGTCCCCGTCAAAAAGCAGGGGATACTTGCGCTCACGAAACTGTCAGTATAGAAGGTTTTTTCTCTGTCATAGTTTAACTAATCCCACCTGGCTCTTGACTCACCAACTTAATCACCGGATCATCCATTTGAGTGTATAACTTAGCCAGGTTCATGTCAATGTCGTGATGCGTGCTCGCCTTGCAGTCCACATACAGGGTAATGCGATTCTTGGAGAACTGCAAAGCCAGGGACCTGATGGTGCTGGTCTCGTTGATGTTGGGTATCTCGAAGTTGCGCGACTCGGTGGCGCCATTGGCACTGATGTCCAGGGTAACACGCTGCTGCTTGCGGTCCAGGAAGAAGGACATCTTGTGCTTCAACATAGGGAAATCAATCATAAAGAGGGCCTCTATGGAGATGTGCAGCTTACGACGAGGTCTAAGAAATGATTATGGTTAATACCCTCCTTTTACTTTTCTTTGATTTTGGGGATCTTTGAATTTCGTACCTTATATGACGTGTTGAAATAACCACATCTCCTTTTCGTATAAACTGTTCGAGTTCGGCTGAGGCAACTGGTGATCAAAATATTTAAATTAATTATATTTATTTCAATATTTTCTTTATTTTATCAACTGCCAAGTTTAAACATTCCCATTCGTGCCTTATCTTTGTTCCAATTCGGTGATCAGTGGAATCCCTTAAGCAAACTGTTAAGAACCATTTCCGTTCTACCGAAACTAAACATATTGTATTACCAAATCAATACAAATAAATATGAAGATTACGAATAGCGACATTGGGTCATGTTTATCTCCACCGGGTTTTAGCCACTTGCTCTATTTATCCACAAACATTGGCAATCGATCACCACACTTCGCCACGAAACATGAAACTATTTATTTTGGTCACCCCGAGAGATCGCCCCTAATGCCGCGGGCCGTGTTAACCCAAATAAATACAAGCAGTATTTGCACAATCCACCCTAGGAATCCAACCCGCCTGCTCTATTTAAAATTTCACGCATTTGTGCGGTTATTTGTCATGCTGTCTTCGGGCTGCTTTTGACAGGCTCATGCCAGGTGACCTTCCCCACATGAATATGGCTTTGAGCATGAGTCTTTGGGACACGGGCATAAAAAATGCAATCGTGATCGGATACCAGCAGCGCCATTTACGGCATTGGGAGGTCGCTAAGTCAATGACTAGTGACCCTATCAGTCGGGACGGCGACGTTTGCATTGGGATTTACATACAGTTCGAGATTTACATAAATCGCAAAGTTGGTAACCACAGTTTTTTCTTCGCGCGTTTCTCGGCAAATATTGACGTTTGGGACCTTGTGTGATCGTTCGTATTCGAATTTTTCCCAAAAAAACGGTACAAATATAAATATGCTTACTTACACTGAGAAAAATTTCGAAAAAGCATGTTATAGCAAAAATTCGTTTACGAATTCTTGTTTTAATTAAAAATATATAACATGACCTATCTTTAGAATATTTGTCAAGAAAGGTCTTTTGAACAAAATAAGTTAGATCTTCTTATGAAGTTAGGCTATAAAATGTCAAGTACTTCTGTCAATCAAATGCATCGTATGTAAGAACTGAGTTGTACGCATTAAACTAACATACTAATCTCGTCTAAAATAAAAATGCAATTACTATAATTTCAATACTATAAAAAAAAATGTTCAAATGTGCTTTTCTTTTTAGTGATTGGACCTACAATCGAGCGAAAGGTTTTAGCGGATTAAAGGTATGGTAAGGCGGCCGTTTTGAAATCACGCACTCATGTTAAGATATATGTCTGTATGTATGTACCTGGATCCAGTGAGAGTGATGCAACCTCCACGAACGTCAGCGCCAAGGCGGTCAACCCGATTAGCAGCACGCGCATCCAATTCATCGCTGTATTTTTCTTTCGACGTCTTCTCCGGGGAGTTTTGGGGTGCCCGAGTGGGACAGCCTGGCTCTTCACTTCAATGTGTTTCCGTCCACTACAATATAAATAAAAAGAATGAAACGATAAAGTAAAAAATAAGATCCATCCCACAGCCGGTGGTTGTTTATTTACGTTTAAAAATAAATCTTCTAGCTAAAAACATTACGTGGGGCGGAACGGAAGACAAAATAAAATCGTATAAAATAATAAATAAAATTCAAATTAAAAGACTAGAAGGAGAAATGAAATTAGTTAAGACAGCATAGACCTATCGATAAATATTTGGCAGCATTTTTGGAATATCCAACATGATGATCCACAAATTCCTCCTTTCATTTGTCGGTCCCATCCACGCCGGAAGTACTCGGTCGGGTATCACCTAGGTATATCTATATAAATATACATATCTCCATGGACCTTCTCCGCCATATATCTCATCTCATATAGCATCTGTGGGCGTCATGATAATAAAGCATTCCGGAGCTTAAGTTTTATATTTCTTTCTGTAATTTTCTTGTGTTCCAAATGTGGAATCTTTGAGCTTCCAAAGATTTATATTGGATTTTTGCAATCATTCTTTCTGACCTGACTCGTGTTAACTTAAATAAATGTTTATTTAATGTGCACGTTTAGTGTTATTTTCGCCTGCTCTGTATTTTCAGGTGTTTCCCCAGCGGATGTTCCGTGGAAGGGCTGATGGAAGCTCTATGCTTTTCGTTATTCTTTTTTTTGTAATTTTTAGTACATCGCCTAGAAGGTAATACGACCATCCGACAAAATATAATGATTCCAATTTAAGAGCATTCTTACTTAAATTTCTGATAAAATTCTCTTCTCAGACACAATTTTATTTCAAGCAGGAAAGAAACTCACATCGCTTTAAGTGATCCTCAATTCGGTTTAATACACAGATTTAACGATCAATGAAATAAAACAAAATGTAGTAAGATCTAGCTCGTATACTTAAGTACTCACTGATTGGCATTAAACAAGCGGCGATCGTAAAATGGATTGAGTATTCCGCACCCCGCCTCATACAAAAAGAGAACCAGGTTGCAATTAGGCATTTGGCTCATCACTAGAGCACCCACAAAACCGTCAAGAAGTGTTGTAAACTGCATAACAAACAAATCCAATCGAGAGAGTGTTCTCGGCCAGATGCGATCGCATGCTCCAACCTGCAGCCATTTCATGATAAAGTAAAGACAAGAAATGTTGCTAAGATGATGCGGCTGCTGCCCCTTGGTGTTGGCTCAAAAGGTGTCTCTGGAATGTTGTAACGGTCGCAGATGCTCCAGGCAGCAACATTAAGAGTTAAAGTCCGAGTCGAAGTCACAACCAAAAGTAAACGTCGTTATGACCATACCAGAGACGACGACCACTCCACCGATACTGGTTCAAAATGTTGACTGACAGTTATGGATTTATAGTGGCAGTTGTTATTGCTGTCGAGTTTTCGTTCTTTTGGCTACAATGTCACCGAGTTGGATCGAATCTATTCCATTTATGGGTATAAACGCAATTGCCAGAGACCCAAAAGCCCCGCATCGTAACCCAGCACTAAAAGTAGGTAAAATGGTTGCCTTATCCAAAGTAATTTAAAAATATTTCAGAGTCTTTATATCTGAGTACCATCTAGTAGTTATAGTATTATTTAAATAGTTTTTATATCGAACTACTTTTATGATGATGCTGAGGTATTTATTTCTCAAAAGATCTTGTCTGAAAAAAGTTCTATCAAGGTCCCATAAGTTCTTAAGTCATTTATCCATTTCCAAATCCAAGAAAGGTTACCAAGAACTTAACCCAAACATAATGCCCAAAGATCTGTGCCAAGTGTTCATTGAGACGTTTATTAATAGCCAGTTAAGCTGGTCCATCGGCTACCGATCCCAGAACATTTCCCACAAAATGTCATTCGAAGTAATCCCCTTAAGATATAAAAATCAGAAGAGGAACCACCTTCCCAATGTACACCTAAACATATAATCCTCATGCCCAAAATTTATTAAATACTTTTTAATGCCATTGGCTTGGTATAGATCATGCCTAGTCCGGGCATACATATATACATATATATATATACATCTATCTTCCCTGTCTAGCGCCCACGCAAGCCAAATAGAAAATTTCCCTACGGCGACGCCAGAGGGACAACCGCACTCGTATCAGCACAGTGAAGACGAGACCACATCAACTTAATAAAGGGGACAAATCATAAACAAAGTCGGTTGCCATAAAACGATGAGTACATTGATTGACATTTAATTAAGCAAAGGCAAATGCACACGGAAGCCGCAAAGCGATCAGCCGGCAAGAAACCTCAACGATGGATATGAAGGGGGATTAGGAGAGATAGAATCCTCACCCACTAGTCGGGTTAGACCTGAGCGACCCTTACTGATCTGAGCCGATTAAACAAGCTTGGCATCTCGGTCAGAAAGGCAACTGTCACTCTCGTCTCTGGTTCATCATCAGGGGAAATTTGATGCTTATCGGAAAACTCATTTTTATCAGATTAAATGGGCCGACAGCTCGATGTGGTGGGGCAGGAAATCTTTCTGAGAACACTGGGTAGCGAGGGTTGGAAAGCCGATTGTGCTGTATACCCACAAGTTTTAAGCCAAGTTTAAAAAGTGGATTGCACGGGACCAAATTATAGCAAAAAGTTGTTTGATTTTTATCATTAATGCTGTATGACTCAATTACGTTAAAAATTTCTAACTTTTTTGACTCAGTGGGTCACTCTTGTGCCGGCCCTCAGTTAGCATTAGAAATTCAAATATTTTGACTCTTTCCTTAACGTTGCACCAGCATGCAACCGCCGTGTTGCTGTCCCCCAGGGCGTTTTAAACGGCGCAAAAATTAAAACGAAAAGAAAAACGGTTGGTAAGCTACTGCGCATGCGCGACTTTTTCCGATGCTAGTTGTTGGTGTTGCTGCTGCTGCTGTTGGTATTGCTGTTGTTGCAGCTGAAGCCCGACTGAAGTCGCGTGTGGGCAGGACAAGTTTCGCGTCCACTACCGCCCCAGGCGTCGTGTCACTGAAATCAAATCAGCCGCGCTTAAATGCTCAGCCGAAAACTTCGACTTCAGTTCGAGACTCAGCTCGGTATTGCTGGCAAACCTGCTGTCAGTTGCTGGTCTGACATGAAAAAATCTATGACGGCGCCTACGCATCTCTAGTGGCGTGAATGAGTAAAAAAGAGGCAAGACTTGGGGCAAGCTCAGATAGAGACAGAGAGAAAGACATAGAGAAGGCATCGCATAGACCCAACTAAGCCACTTAGGGAAATTCTTCAGCGGATTTTCATTTGCAACAAACTTTCTTCAGCCTTTGTTCAATGTTTCTTCCAGGCACTCCATAATTGGAGGCAAAATTGACTGCAACGCTCTGAACTGAATTGATTTTGTGCCGCCTGATAAATTGGTTTCATCATAATAGACTTTGTGTAACTTCCGGCGCAATCTGTAAGCATGAAAAGTGACACGATTAGGATTTGATTCAAAACCGATTTCAATAGTCCGGAGCCGCACTTGACGTCCTCGTTTTATTGATTTCTGTATCTCTATCGATCGCACTTTTTGTCGGATTTCTCTCATTCACATTTTGACTCTAATTTTTTCATAAACGCAAAGTAGTTGACAGCTGAAGTGTTGACCATTCAGGTGTTGCCCCATAGTGTCCTATTTCATAATATTGAAAGGTCTCTCAATTGCAAGGTGGGTGATGGAAAGGGAATTCTGGTATGGTAATTGCCATCTGCCATATTGTTTATTCCCAGCAACAAAGATGATAAAATTATAGAAATATAAAAAGTAGTAAACAAAAAAAATTTGATAGCAAACTGTCATACATTAATCACATGTTCAACTAGCAAGAATATTATTTATTCATTTATGATGAATACATAAAACGCTAAATCGATTCCTTAAATACGCCTTAACTTTAGCCAGCAGCTAGAATTTGTCTCAAATCATGTTATAATGCCATAAACATACCATAAACAGAGGGCGTATTCCCACCATATAATTAAATGATTTTTTCGGGTGCTTGTAGGACTACAGAATATCAAATTATACAAGTTAAGCAAGTAAACCATAGTCCAGCTGAGTATAATCAACAGGTTATAAATTATATTTTTACGCCCAGTCAGGGTATACATTTTGGCACACGGTTATTCTTTTTTGTTAGCACTCTTGTCAAAACGTTTGAGATCGTATTTAATCTATCATTAGGCAAAAAACCGAAACCCCATTAACTTATGCTGATGAACCATTAAAACGAAGCCGTCTTCTCCATTCCTGAATCAGTTTTGACGCTGCCAGTCCAAACAACGAAAACAAAAAGTCTTAACTTTTATTGTGACTATATATTTGAATTGCAAATTTCGGTTCGAGCCAATACAAAACATTAAAATTTGTAAGACCAATTCCGCCTATGAGGTGTCTGAATGACTTTCCACTGACGATGCGCTAATTTGCTGCTGCAACAATTTTCCAGTTCATTTGCATTTGTTTATGAACTCATAACTCGCTGCCAAGCGGAAATTCCAATACACGAACCAACAATACCAATATTATTTATGTTTTAATAATTTCAAACTCAATCTCCGTATATGGTCAATGCAGGAATATTTATCAATAATAGTGAGTGGGCTCAATTAAGACAGAGGGGAATTTCCCCTCTATATATTGGGGGATCAGTGTTAACTTTCCTAAAAAATTAACTCCCCTTTAAAGTATATTTATCAAATTCTCATTATATATTATAGATGTCTCTGAAACCATTACCCCTTTCGGCCAAGACGCCACTGCCAGTGAGTAATATATTCAAATAATAAAATAACCGCAAGTCTTTGAGACATCTTGGGAAGGCAGTTATAAATTGGAATGGAGATCTTGGCTGTGGGCGTCTTTTAATTGAATTGCTTGGAATAGAGTAGCAGCGGAGATCACAGACCAGAGCCCAGTAGAAAAGAGCTGCCCCATGGGGAAATCAAACCAAATAAAATGAAATATACTACCACAAAATGTATTTAACGTATTTAGGGGAATCAAGCCATTTTTGGGAAAGAGCAATAACAAACTGGGGCTGCAGCTTAGATCCAATTCTTAGCTTCGAACCTAATATGATTTCATAACCATAGTTCTCATGGAGGTAAAAACCTCAATCTGATCTCTTAAATATGTGTGGAAAGTCCAGTAATTAATAAATTATGACTTGCCGCTGGTATTTATGGCGCCTATGCAGATAAGACCCAGAGATCCCCCATAGATTAATGTTGGTCGGTGCCTGTGGATGCCACAGGCCGCTTCGACTGCGCGTTGCGGTTGTATCGGGTGTGGCTAATTAATATGTATCGATAGTATTTGAGTTACAACAACAATTAGCATTATTTATTATCCGATACGAGAAGGCGGTGAAGTATCTTGTTATCTTACGAGGCGCTTATGAAAAATATTCATAAATTTTCAAAGATTATCGTGCAATAAAAGAAGAATATAAATTGGAGCTCAATCACACGATCTTGAAAACATAGTGACAGAAGTAGAATAATAAAATGTTTTCCCTAAAGACCTCTCTATATGACTTGATTGTTAAAGATGTAACTCAAAAAGTTAAGACACTCCCTGTTATTCATTTGGAATGCACTTTGCACCTGACTGCTTTTCAGTCTTAGCCCAGATTTTGGACAAACAAACATTACATATTTATAGTACACTATTCAGCGCCCACAACGCGGTGGTCTGGGTGGTAACCTTAGCACTCACCTCCAAGTCAAGGACGCTTCTCGTCGCTCGAGAGGCTCCCCCGGTTGCTGGTGTTCCGGCGATTTAAGTGAATCACTCGCGTGGACAGACAGCTGGAGCTCCTTGGGCTCTGGATTTCACTTGTGGCTGTCAACGCGCTATTTAGAATGGAAACGGCGTGAGTTATTTTTATGAGTATTTCCACACTTTTCCGCAGCTTCACTTTTTTATTATCTATGTAGGTATTTTCCTTGGACGAAGATCAAACAAATCTCACACTGGCGGGTTGTACTTTACACTAAAAGAATCGATAACGAAACGGATGCATTAGATAATTTAAACCCTTTTGGAAATCCCACCAAATTACTCGGGAAGCTACGGCTTCGATTCAGGCGACTTTAATGGATCCGCGTGGAAAGGGGACACACGCGACGGAGCTGATTTTATTGGAGAAGATAGAGGCGAGGCGCACGCGATGCAATCCTCCGGCCACGGCAACTGCTCCTCAACTGAATCTCATTCGTGCTAATAAAAATTAAAACACTCTGGAGCCATTAATGGAAACGCAGTGCGATCTTGGACCAGGCGAGGATGCTGTTTGCGAAACGATTACGAACATGGAAGATACTATGTCGCCAAAGGATTTATTTAAAAAATTAAGGAAAAATCACATTGCCCTGCTGAAATGGAACGGGCTTTTGTCTTGAGAATTTGTCACCTGAAAGGTGATCTCCAATATCTGATCACTAATCAACAATCTCTAAATACTGGAACCCGTACCACGTACCGTCTCGATCAACGTGCCAACGACCACTAAACGCCGCGAAGGGAGCTGCCGAGGCCATGGCAGCAGTGGCACAGCTATGCTTAGCCGCGACTGCGACGACGGCCGCGACGGCGGCAGCGGCAACTTGTTGTTGCCTTTGCCGTGTTACCTGATTGCAGTTTGTTTTGTTCTCAGCTGTTGAGATGAGATGCTGTTGACTTGTTGCTGAGCGGCTGCCAGCGAAGTTGTAGTTGTTTTCTGAGAGAAACGCGGCGTCGCGGCAATATTTTGTCTTCGTTTGTGTATCTTTTGACGCGTGAGTAAGCTGAGACGCCCACGTGCAAAATTTGCGTAAACATCGACAGAATAACCAGGTAGGAAGCCACCTTACAAAGGTTTGGCCCCCAATAATTGAGGAAGTGAAAAATCGGTAATGGGTTTTTCGCGATACCAAAGATACATGCCTGTAAGATACATCGAGTGAAGATACATCTTTGATAACGGGTGATAGACGTTAGGTTTAGCATGGTCAAAGAAACCAATTATAGAAGCAAATGTTCCATTTTGAGTGAATAAATATATGCTTTGTAAATATGACTAAGATCCAGGAAAACATTATTAAAATTCCACTTTTCAAGGTATGCCACTCTGCGTATACTTGATATTCCGAATGATATAGGGTAACAATTTTAATAAATAAATCAATCGTATAAGAAAACTTGTCAAGTTGGATTGGACCTTATTAACCTATGTATCTTATTTACTATTTTATTATTTAGGTATTTTAGGCCATTTATTAGGGGTAATTACACCAATCCACATTGTTTTAAGCCATTAACCGGAAATTTAAATCCAAAATAATCGTACATTGTTGCTCTGTTTAAGGCCATTAAATCGAATTCATGTGAACCCTTTTTCTTTAATGTGTCCAGCCTTCTTTCCAGGCAGACCTCCTGCCTGGCCTCTGTGTGATCCTCAAATCGGAGGGGAGATGTGCCCTCCACTCCGACAGTCAACAGCCGGCAGACACTCTTCCGAAATGGGGATCGTAAATAAACAGCACGCTCTGAAGGCATTTCAAGCAACCAAAATACTCGTAAAAACTAGACCCCAAAACGATATGCACATGGCACCTATTAATGGCTACTTATGCACTACAAGTGTCTCCTATTTTCGAGGCATCCGTCCCTTTTTACTTTTTGACACGAGACTGATGCGTAACACGACAGTAGCAATGCATTCCGTGGCCCTGTCGGCGGGGCAACTCCCTCCCTCTTAGTTGGAGTGGAGGGTCTGCTCTGCCAGTGCCACGACCTGTTCATCATTATGTCGCTTGCTTACATGTCAGCGGGCAGTTCGCTGCTGCATTGTCCACATCTGCATATATCATGCAGAGTATAGCACCACACCCTGCGAAGAAACACTATCCCCATCAACGCTGCATATTTTTGCCGCTTTTTTTCGGACAGCGGCGACCACTTGCTGAAATTTCATTATGGTCGTGATTTATAAATAAGCTTCACTGCCTCCGACTCCTCCGACCTGCACTCAATCGTTCCGATCCTCCTCAAGCTCTCTTCAGATTTTTCCCAGCATCTTGAGTAAGTGCACTGAAAATAAATGTTAAATGGCACATTAAGAATTTAATATAAAAAATATATTATAGATTCTTATGTCTTCAAATGGGTATAGGTAAAAACAGTTTTCTGATTAATTTCTCAAAACTCATGCGTTTTTTCCAGTGCACGAGGTATGAACGGCCCACGCACTTTTTGAATGCGTTGCAGCAAATACAAAATATCAACATCCAACACAACAGCGATATCTTGCATGTTGGACGTCTGCTTCCCCTCCCAACGCACAACCCCTGTCCAACTCTTTCCTTAGTTCCAGCTCATTTCGTATTAATCATAAAATTGTATTATTAACATGTTTATTTTTCGATCTTCAAGATTCAGTTACATGCAATCTTCCTCGCTTTATTTGATCTTAGAGGCTGTGCGTTGGTAAGTGTTTTTCAGGGAACATGATTTTTTGGCGCAGTGTACGGATGAAAAGTAAGCCACTTTCAAACATGGGTTTTCAATTGCATTAGCCGCATTGCGGCTAATTGGGCTAATGACTGCGGACCAAATATCTGCCACCTGGACTTTGTAAAGGCGTAGGTGGGATAACGGCTTAAAGGCAGTTAATTGGCCAACTGGCAGGAGCGTCAAGTAATTTCCTAGGAAAACCCGATCATAAGACAAAACCCGGCTTAAAACAATTTTGTTCAAACCATAATAATTAATAAAGATTACCAAGATTGATCACAATTTAGTTATAACTTTATGATTGTATATTAGACGCCAATATAGAAACTTTAAAGCATTTAAAGGTCATTCCAGAGATAAAACTGGTTAACACCAATTTAATCCAACATAATGAAATAAATATTGAAGAATCCATTCAGACTGTGACATACACGAGTGTGTAATTAATGTTTAGGGCTTTGGCTATAAAGAAACTGACTAACGCCGTCTTAACAATAGATCCAACACAACTCAATACACATTTATGAAAAAAGAGAAGGGGGAGCTTTAGTTATATTTCATTTTCCATAAATTTTTATTCGATTTCCGTTTACTTTGACTATGGTATTATGAATAAATTATGATAAATTAAGCAATAATCCAATAAACTAGAGTAATCTTATATTAAGCATTATTACGTCTTTGTCGTATCTTGTTTTACAAATATTTGATGGCCTAGACCAAAGACGATTTGGAATTGGAATTTTGACCTGTCCTGGGCCAAGTTAGTTGTCTGACATTTTAATTATTCGTTTAGCTAAATGCAAATGCCAAAAGAATTTATGATAAAAATCCCAAAAACAAAGCAAAGGTTAGCAATTAAATGGCCTTTGTTCCAAGCCGACATCTTCTTTAGACAAACAGTAGCAGATCGCTTAATTAATCCAGTTGCTCTCGCAGCTCCATTTGTTATTGTTTATTTAACCACACTGGTCATTTCGATGGAGTCGCCACAGCTAAAAATATATACAAAATCTAGTTAGACCTTGCTCTTGTGAAAATTTCAATGCGTTGACTTTGAAAGGAGTGTGTTCGGTAATGGATCTTTTGTGACTCTATGATGTAAGACTGCATTAACCCAAATACGTTAAAGGTGCTTTCAAGATAGGATGGTCTTTCACAGTTACTATTAAAATTTATTCGAAGAATTAATTAAACTATACTGTCCACTAAAGGGTGCAACAAACTTAGTTATCAAATACTATGGAATAACCTTTCAAGTATTATATATACTAGCCATAAATTTAAACTTTCCCTTTATCCACAATCCTGAAAATCAATTAAAATTGTAAAAATTTAGACCGCAAAATAAATTTATGAATTTTATGGCGACAACTGTGTGAAAATCGAAAATGGAACATCTTCTCGCGTTGTAAGTCGTTAAAAAACAGGATGCCCTGAAGATGGTCGGTGCTGAGAAGTTATAAAAGGTGTAGAGACCGAAATTACTTCTGGCATATCCTTGGCGGCTCCTGGCATCTGATGGTGACCACACTAAGGCTGGAGTCTTCGTTGGCTTCGCTGTCACTGGCCAGGGCAGCACTAAGATGGCCTGCCGTGAGAGGAGGGGTCGTGGCCAGAGTGGTGCCTTTCGAATTGGCGGTGCTCTTCAGACCTACAACGTGGACCAACTTCGTTGTGGCTGCCACAGCCGCAGCCATCACCTGGCCATGTCCGTTAGCCATCGAGGAGTTATTGGCAGGCGGCTTTTGCACCAGCTGGTTGGAGGAGTCCAGGCGATTCGAAAGTGATGTGTGCCTGTTATTGACCGACTGTAAAGAGAAAAGATTATTAATTAATACGAAATAAAATTCATTAGTGAAGACAAAATATAAATGCAAACCCACCGCATTGTTGTTGTTATTCATGCGACCACGTATATTGTACAGTCCATAGACCAAAGGATTCATACAGGAGTTGGTGGAGGCAAATATGAAAAGTGCCTTTCTCACCAGGGAATTCACTTGCGAGACAGAGGACTTGTCCAGCGAGTACCATATGACGATGGTATAATACGGGGTCCAGCAGATAATAAATACAATCACAATCGTGATGGTCATCTTAAGAGTCCGTTTCTTTGCCCTGCTTAAGACATCGTCGTTGGAGCGCCGGAAGCGCTCTGCAATTACGTCCTTGAGCACCCGTTGGCTCTTCCGGTAGATTTCTAGGTAGATAGATCCGTAGCAGTAGATGAAGACGATCAGGGGAAAAGCGTACATGGCAGACATCGAGGCGATCTGATAGAGCCTGTTGTCAAATTCGTTCCTTAGAGTATGAAAGGTGACGCACTGAAAGTAGCCTTTAACTACGGGATGCTCCTCCACATGAAAGAGAAAGGCCTGTCGAAAGTTGATATCAATTAAGCTATTAGTTTTACAGAGAAAATAATTAAGACCTTAAAAAAGCTTTAGGTAGCCTGATAATTTAAGTAAGCTGATTTATATCACAGTGTATACCTGGAAAACTCACCTGGGGAATGCTGCAGACGATAGAGCCGAGCCAGGCACAGGCCAACATGACGCGTCCCCGGTTGTAGGAGCGCTTCAACGGCTTCAGGATGGCATAGTATCTGGCGATTAGGAGAGCAGGGAGCAGGTGATGAGAAAGCTGGAAAGCCATAAAGAAGGCTGGCAGGCAACAGCCTGGCATCGATTGACACATCGAGCTGCCTTATCTGGCTATCAATTTGGTCCATTAGCGACAGTCAACGGATGGACTCACCTGTCGAGAGATATGCAGACCATCACGTAGCTTGACAGGTACAGACCGAAGACGCGAAAGAAGGTCATAAGGCGGCACATCAGATCCGTGGAGCGCCACTGCACTGTCCAAGCCCACACAATCTCCAGCGGCATCAGGAGGAACGTCACCATTAGATCGGCAATGGCCAGATGCATTAGCATGATATCAATCCTCAAGGGACCCCGCAGTCGTCGTTTGGTCAGAAGATATAGTACTGTGCTGTTTCCAATTGTTGAGACTACAAACAGTATGCTGCACCGCAGGAGAAGCCGTTTCACATCCAGCATACAGCACAGATGTGGAGGCGGTGGTGCAAAGGTGCGGGAAAGGTTGAACAGCGATTAAATTGGTGAGTGGGAAATTAAAGAAGTTCTAGTGACGGTGAACAGTGGGCAGTTGTGTATAAGCGTTAGTGTGGGTGCCACGTGACCGGTAAGTGTGTCAAGAAATAGCAGTAAGGAAACGTGAAATTAATTGGGCGCCAAAAGGCTCCTGGGCAGCCAACTCAGACATTCAGAGATTAGAGTCAAAGAAAACAATCGGACAACCCGTGTGTGTTTTGTTTTATGTTGAATAGCTAGAAGAGTCATGTTAATCAATCAAGCAAATCTGAGTAATTTGAAATGGTGAACCCCATGATGAACCCCGAACGATCAAATTCCAAATAAAAATTTCTGAGTCTCAGACAGATAGCCAGACTAAGAGCTAAGGAGGCATCAGAAACGATGAGGTTAGCATGATTTATACTTATTTATAACAACATTTACAGCTACGTATATATGGGGACTCGAACACCTACACCTCCGCATCGATTGATAAGTTTATACAGATAGTAAAAGTCAAAGCTTATCATCAGCTTGACTGAGTTGTGAGAATAATATTTTAAAAACAATGTAGGAGGTGATGTCTAAGATTGGGCTATAGGATGAATAGGTTGTGTCACCCCCCATCTGACTCACCTGTAGACGATGATGGAAAGGCGATGGCCATCATTGAAGACCATATCCTTAGACAAGTGCGTGGTTCCATTCGTATTGTTGGTATTGAGATGGGACCAATCGTTCAAAATGCGATGATCGTATTCGCTCACTTCACCGGATTGCGCCATTTTTGTTATTATCAGTTTAATAAAATCACTTTTTCGGCTTTTAGTTTTTATTACTTCACGTAAAGAAACCTGTACTCTAACAGTCTAAAAACAATTATTAATTTGATTATATATTAAATCACTCAAAAATATAATTAAGTAAAAACCGGAAATTGTAGGCCTTGATAGAGGACCTTCTGGTATAGTCGTATTGTTTTGGGGGCTTGTCATTTAAGTGCCCAGAATGTATTTTGTTTAACTTTTATATGTTTGCTTATGCCTGCCCGAGCTATATCTAGCGGTGGCGATTCCCCTCAATTAACCGAATCAATTTCACTCATTTCAAAATGTACACTTTGCGATTTCTTTTTGTTTGTAAGGTTCAAGAACATGTTTATTATAATTTTGTTTGTTTTTCGTTTTATTTGCTGCACACAAGGATGACCTTGAGCTAATTACAATCGCACCGCTCTGGAATATTTCTATTTCCAGTTGATAATAAAAATTCCACTTATGCTGAGGCATCTTCCTCAACTCGACATTACAATAGCACAGGAATTATTACACCAGAGAGAATCTCTCGCTGGCTTATTAATCTTTTAATCGATTGTGCTCAATGGAGCAATTGTTCACTCAATTGAAAGGCATTAGAACAGAGTGAAACGGTGCCAAATTATTCTCCCATTAATCCTTGAGTTAAAACTGAGTTTAGACGCGCCGCATTTAATGCCCTTTGAACTTGACATCTAAATGGGCGCAAAAACAAACAATTATTGATGTTTTTAGTACAGCAAAAATAACATTAACCAAATGGCGCTAAAATATATAAAATATAGTCTTCAGCGCCAATTCTATAGCAATTCTATAGATCAAAGATTACCTAGTATTTCAAATAATTCTCTTCCAGCTAATCGATCTTGTTTCGTATATATACTAATTGAAGGCGTAATCAATGATTACGAATGCCCGTACGTGCTATATAATTTCTTTTCATCGAATATGTTCAACTATATCTCTGGCTATATATAAACTTTTTCAATTTCCGTTTTGTTTTGTTTTCTAAACACGCGGGCACACCGTGTTTTCATATTGAACTATAAACTCAGTAGATATTATACATTCTGGAGCAATTTTCGAAATATCCTCTGAGTTGTTACACACCTCAGAGCCTCAATATGGGGTTGGGGGTGGTCTTGCGCCACGCCCACATGCAATGTTATCGTAATCGCATTAACAGTACACGAATCCAGCGGATCGAGCAAATTTATCGCACCGAGCGGATCTAACGGTTCACACCGGGCGGCAAGCAGGAACTGACTGAATCTGCCGCTTGGGATAATACTAGGGAGGCTGCTGGTGCTGCCGTGAAATCAAAATCTCCAACAAAAACTGATAATCCAGCTGGAGGAATAGCAAAAAGTGCGACACGGGCGATAACAGCAGTTGACCTCAATTGTGTATCTGTGTTGTCGACTGTTTGAATGTCGTTGCAGGTCCCGCCCGCATAAATTTCACATTTATCAATGCGTGTGTGCGACTCAAAGTTCACAGGCTGAGAAACCAAAAGTCTGAGAGCACCAAGTATGGCGACTCCTTATCACCGCCGTGAGTCTCACCCAAAAAAGCAATTAAATTGGCATTACTTATTGGCCTTATCAGCGTCTGCTTGATGATTTTGCTTCCCCTGTGTGACTATTGCAAACCTACTTCGGTGTTTATGTATCCTTTACCGTATTGGCGAAGCCTCCGATCCGGTCGCAAGTCCACTGACTTCTGGCACTGGCCACGGCCAAGGTTGACATTTTAACCCCTGAATCCGAGTCTGTCAACACAAATCATTAAATTTAATGAGCGACCAGGAACAGAGTTCGACAAAGGATTTCAAATTCACGTTTACCAACGAGCTTTTGTATGCTAGGAATGTGTGGGTCACCGGTGTCATGTGTGCGCTCTTATCAAGATGCACCTGGCCCACCTGATAAGACGCCATTTAGTCGGTTGGTCCGCCCTAATGAGCGCTCATGTGGCATGTGCATTGGCAACTGCACACTGCAGCTTTAATAGGAGTCTTTAAATGATTATCCCATTTTTATTGACAATGCTTTTGGATAAAAACATGATTAAATGGAATTTGATATGGACTAGATTGATTTGATATGAAAAATATATTTACGGAAATTTTCAAAAATAATTAAAAAAGCATTAAATTTATAAAAGCTTTTTGGTCCTACGTTCAATATGTATGATTTTAAATATAAACGCACAAATTTTATTGTTAAAAATAGTATTGTATAGTATTGTATAGTAAATAGAATAAACTTCGGTAAATATAAAGTATTTACTTCAAAAGTATCCAGTTCGATTCCTCTATAATAAAGTTGAGTTTTTAAAATTATAATCCCTTTTACACAAAATTTCAAAATGAAATTTCTATTTGAAATTTTTCAAATAAGGCGCCTCTTGCAATAAAAAGCAACTATAATATTAGCGCCACCCCGCGGAAATATTATGAACCAACAACAAAGTGCAGTATTTTATGGTATTTTTCATAAATTTATTTTGGAATTTATACACCTGGTTACATTAAAGTCCCATGTGGGTATCAGCTCCAATTAATTTTTTAATTTTTTAAATGAAACTATAGGACAATGCTGCGCAAATCAAAGAAACAGCCCGAGACTGTGGCCGAGAAAGTCAACATGCTGCTCGCTCATCCAAACGAGAGCGACAGTGCCGAGGACTCGGACTTCGACGTGTCCACCGGTCCCAGGCTGGCCGATTTTGAAGAGGGCGAATATGACCTACCGGATGCACGGAGCACATCGTTCCGAAAAAGGAATGCTAAGATGCTTTCGGAGGAGAGCAGTCGTTACAAAGGAAAGATCAGCAGTCGCAAGGAGCTGGAGGAGGAGAATGATTCTGAAGGCGATGAGTTACCCTATGAGGAAAGCGATGATGAAAAGGACGCTCTGGTTGCATTTAATAAGAAATTAAAAGCCGAAAAAGTCCCTGCTACAGCTGAGGAAGAAAATGGACACTCCGAAGAGGATCAGGAAGATGAAGATGACTCTGAAGAGGACATATCCGATGAGGAAGATAATGAAGAAAGTGAGGAAGGGAACGACTACAATGATGATGATGATGATGAAGAAGATGACACCATCAGACCCTCAGATGTCATGTCCAAAACGAACCACGAGGCAGAAATTCAAAAGGGGGTATGTGTTCAAAATCAACTTCGAATCTGGGAACGTCTCCTGGAGTTGCGGATCAACACCCAAAAGTTCACCAGCAAGGCTAACCAATTGCCAGCACCAGAGACCCTGAAGATTCTTGCAACCGAAAACCACGAACTTCAATCGGTTTTGGTTGAGGCTCAGGACCGCTCCTCCAAACTTTTGCAGCAACTCTTGGCCCTCCAATCAGCCCTTCATCACCAAAATTCGGAGATGAGAAAGTCGGTGAAACGTAAGCAACCCGAAGAGAATGAAAGTTTTCCGCCAAAACGGTTTGGTAGTGTTCTGCAAAGCAATTTTCAGCAGATAACTGGCTACAGAAATGATGTTCTGCTGAAATGGGACGACCGCACCAAGCTTTTGACCCCGGGAGCTGGTGTGAAACGGAAGTCTGCCCAGGAGGACTACGACATCATCAAGAAAATCGACAGTGCTTTGGACAATAGGGAATTGATCGTGGAAAAGTCACAGATCCGAAAGAGCAATCAACCTGAGCAGCAACTGGAGAACGCTCCACCGCAACGGCTAACGCACATCTATGACGACACTGACTTCTATCACCAGCAACTGCGAGAACTGATCGAGTATAAAGCCAGCACCGCATCAAATATGAGCGAGATCACAAAGCAGTTCGTGGAGCTGCAGAAGCTGCGTCAAAAGATGAAGAAGAAGGTGGACACTAGGGCCAGTAAAGGACGCAAGCTTCGGTAAGTGTGTTTAGTTGACTGTAATAATTTTCAATGCATTAAATATGTTACTTTTTAGTTATGTGGTGCACAAGAAGCTTGTTAACTTTATGGCCCCAAATGAAGCAAGTGAGTGGACGGATAGCGCCAAATCCGAGTTGTATAAATCACTATTTGTTTAAAAAAAAATACTTAAATTTACAAATCAAAATAAATCTAGTTAGTGAAGCAAATATTATAATGAATAAAATAATATGAACTGAAAAACTACCAATTCCTAAAATAAAACTTGTATATCTTTATGCTAAGCATGAAAACACCATTTCTTGAATTTGACTTTAAATTATATTATATGTATATATATTTTTTTATGTATATTTAATTTTTTGTTTACTTTTAACTGCTAAATTGTATTTTCAACATTTAATTTTTATTATTAATTATTATTTTTTCAACTGGATAATTTATGCATCAAGTGCATAACAATATGGCTTGAATATAACCGCAAACGTTTGTAATTACCCCTTCATAACCATTTCGTTTAGTTGGTGTGATTTTGTGAGTTGGTTGAGTGGTAATTTAGCTGGCTTATTCTGAGTTACGTCTTTATTTTTCATTATTCGATATAATATATATGTACGCAAGCATATATACGAATTATAGTATTTTTTAAGATATTAAACTAGTTTTTCACTGATGCTCATACTTGACTCGTTTTTGTTTATATTTACTTTTCTAGTGTTTTACTTGGGCTTAATTCAGTTTATAATTTTATTTTCAGTTGCTTTATATTTCATACTGCTCTAGTGTGTTCGTCGTCTAAGTCATTGTTAGTTATGAAATGCGTTTATTTTATATTTATAAATATCATGTTTAATTCCAATAAATCGGTGCGTAACTGCAATAAAGGGAGAGGCTTTCGAAATGTGTTTTAAAAATTCAATTGCGATACACCGGTCAAATTAAATTACAATAAATAATCACTATGAATTTATGACTAAAATTTTGAGAATACAATAGGTTTCATATAAAAATACTTAAAAAAATTCGAGCACGTTTAAAAGGTAATCAGCGTGTCAATTGTTCGACAGAAATTCTCGGATTATTCTTTGGGAAATGATATTTTGTCAAGTCCTTTAAAAATTAATTAACAAGTAGCTGAAAGTGAATAGAGCACATAATATCATTCATACATTATTGATAAATATATATTGCACTTTAATGCGCACGAGAATCGATCGACTAAAGCCTACAAATGTGCCACGACAAGGACGTTGAGGAAATACTGAGCCTTGGTTTAATCTATTTTTGAATTGAAGTTACTAAATGACGTTACAACACACAAATGACGATTATAAGCTTGCAATCAGTGATGGAAACTAGAGTGCGTGGGGATTTTCATTTCCCTGTTCTTCTTTACAAACTACCAATATAAAGATTACAAAAATGCCGCTGACTAATTTTTCGTACTCTTTGATTTTTCCCTAATTGTTAATGGAGTTCTTCAGCAACAGGGGCAACCCAGTTTTGGTTTTTGATTTAGAAACGAGTATGGTGGCTGTTTTTGCCCCTCCCGAACCGGTGGCAGCAGCTGCTTCAGCGGCTACGACGGCTGCACTGCGTCTGGGAGCCGCCTGCCGGTGATGCAGCTCCTGCAACAGGGCGGAGTGCTTGTCTAGGGCCTTCAGCTGGGCTGTGTTTTGGGTCTCGTACAGCGACGACTGAAGTTGAGTGTGGATAGAAGTGACGTTGGAGAGGGTGTTCTCGGCTTCGCCTATAGGGTAGTTGCTTAAATATCGTTTACTAGTCGTGGTTGCTGAAGTTGCCGTTGATGTCGTTGTAGTGTTTGCTATTGTAGACTGTTCCTGCGCTGAAACCTGTAGCGAAATCCATTAATGCTATAATAATATTAAGCAAAGTGATCATACCTTTCCCATAACCGCAATCTCTGTGTCTCAAGTGCACTTAGCAGGATGAATAACGTTCTCCATATCCTTTTGCACTGCATGAAGTTCCGAAAGCTGCTTGGCAAATTTGACGTTCAACTCGCTCAACTTGGCCAACTGAAAGTCATTATTTATTATTTACTTTAAGTAAAAAAAAACTCAAGTATGGAACTCAATTTAGGATAAGGAAAATTCAAGTTAGGAATTTCAAAAAATGTATTCGTTCCTTGTATCATTATTATTTTTTAATATAGTCATTTCAGGAAGATGTTTTCACCGTTCAGATTAAAAAAAAATAAAGAGAAACCGTTAAAGAGAATTAAAATTTGCGTACCGTTTGATCATTACATTTTTCGCGTAAACTAATATTGGCAGATTTAAGTTCAATTTCCTGTTGAAGCAATTCGGTTTGCAGTTGCTCTGTTCGCGCCTTCAATGTGGCTACCTCGCGTCGCAGCTCGTCCTCCGTTGCGCCACCACTGCCGGAAGCGACACCCACTCCACCTCCGCCTACTCGAAGCAAGTCCATCTCTCGCTTAAGACGAATGTTTTCCTCCTTGTACGTGTGTAATTGGCGCTTCCATTCGTCTACGTTCGCCGTAGATTCCTAATATAATGATAGATAATATAAAGTTATTTTTTTTCCGTTGAAAGTTTAAACATTTACACTTGTTCAATAAAAATGTAACAAATATTCGATTAGATGTGTGAATCCAATGTTAAATGGACATACATAAGAATGATAAATTGAAAAACACAAAAATCGAACACTAACTTCGGGCGGAGAGCCGAAGTTGATATACTCTTGCATATATTATAAGATAAGATAAGATAAGATAAGATCCTTATGAAAATAATCCGCAAAAAAATCGGACGGAAATTGGTTAAGATACAGCCATCGCTGGAGGCCATATTGTTCTTCAATGCATTCTTTACAAGTTTCGAAAGGGAGCCTCTGAAAAATTTGAGAAAAAATCTATAAAATAATTTGTTCTTACATTTTGATGAAGAACGAAAAAGAATCAAAATACAAATCGTTTACGATATTCATCTAAAGAATCTGATAGAAATTGGTAAAGATTCAGCCACCGCTGCGACCATATCGTCCCCAGAAAACTTTACAAACAATCTTTAAAACATGTTCTTCCCAGATTTTGATGCATAATGATGGAGAATCGATCTACAAATCGTTTAAGATATTCTGCTTAATAATCGGATAGAAATTAGCCAAGATATAGCCATCGCTGGGGCCAAATTGTCCTTGCATGTTTTCACAAGTTGTAAAGGGGATCACCAGGAAATCTCATAAAAAATCTGAAAAATATGTTGTTCTCAGATTTTAACACAGAATGATGGAGAATCTATCTACAAATAGTTTAAGATATTCCGTTTAATAATCGGATGGAAATTAGCCAAGATATAGCCATCGCTGGGGCCAGATTGTCCTTGCATGCAGTTTTCACAAGTTTCGAAGGGGATCCCCAGAAAATTTCACAAATAATCTTAAAAATATGTTGTCCTCAGATTTTAATGCAGAATGATGGAGAATCTAACTACAAATAGTTTAAGATATTCCGCTTACGAATCGGATAGAAATTAACCAAGATATAGCCATCGCTGGGGGTCAGATTGTCCTTGCATGCAGTTTTCACAAGTTTCGAGGGGGATCCCCAGAAAATCTCATAAAAAATCTGAAAAATATGTTGTTCTCAGATTTTAACACAGAATGATGGAGAATCTATCTACAAATAGTTTAAGATATTCCGTTTAATAATCGGATGGAAATTAGCCAAGATATAACCATCGCTGGGGCCAGATTGTCCTTGCATGCAGTTTTTACAAGTTTCGAAGGGGATCCCCAGCAAATCTCATAAAAAATCTTAAAAATATGTTGTTCTCAGATTTTAACACAGAATGATGGAGAATCGATCTACAAATTGTTTAAGATATTCCGCTTACGAATCGGATAGAAATTAACAAAGATATAGCCATCGCTGGGGGCCAGATTGTCCTTGCATGCAGTTTTCACAAGTTTCGAGGGGGATCCCCAGAAAATCTCATAAAAAATCTTAAAAATATGTTGTTCTCAGATTTTAATGCAGAATGGTGGAGAATCGATCTACAAATTGTTTAAGATATTCCGCTTACGAATCGGATAAAAATTAACCAAGATATAGCCATCGCTGGGGCCAGATTGTCCTTGCATGCAGTTTTCACAAGTTTCGAAGGGGATCCCCAGAAAATTTCACAAAAAATCTTAAAAATATGTTGTTCTCAGATTTTAATGCAGAATGGTGGAGAATCGATCTACAAATTGTTTAAGATATTCCGCTTACGAATCGGATAGAAATTAACCAAGATATAGCCATCGCTGGGGCCAGATTGTCCTTGCATGCAGTTTTCACAAGTTTCGAAGGGGATCCCCAGAAAATTTCACAAATAATCTTAAAAATATGTTGTCCTCAGATTTTAATGCAGAATGATGGAGAATCTAACTACAAATAGTTTAAGATATTCCGCTTACGAATCGGATAGAAATTAACCAAGATATAGCCATCGCTGGGGCCAGATTGTCCTTGCATGCAGTTTTCACAAGTTTCGAAGGGGATCCCCAGAAAATTTCGCAAAAAATCTTCAAAATATGTTTTCCTCAGATTTTAATGCAGAATGATGGAGAATCTATCTACAAATAGTTTAAGATATTCCTCTTACGAATCGGATAAAAATTAACCAAGATATAGCCATCGCTGGGGGCCAGATTGTCCTTGCATGCAGTTTTCACAAGTTTCGAAGGGGATCCCCAGAAAATTTCACAAATAATCTTAAAAATATGTTGTCCTCAGATTTTAATGCAGAATGATGGAGAATCTAACTACAAATAGTTTAAGATATTCCGCTTACGAATCGGATAGAAATTAACCAAGATATAGCCATCGCTGGGGCCAGATTGTCCTTGCATGCAGTTTTCACAAGTTTCGAAGGGGATCCCCAGCAAATCACATAAAAAATCTTAAAAATATGTTGTTCTCAGATTTTAACACAGAATGATGGAGAATCGATCTACAAATTGTTTAAGATATTCCGCTTACGAATCGGATAGAAATTAACCAAGATATAGCCATCGCTGGGGGCCAGATTGTCCTTGCATGCAGTTTTCACAAGTTTCGAGGGGGATCCCCAGAAAATTTCACAAAAAATCTTAAAAATATGTTGTTCTCAGATTTTAATGCAGAATGGTGGAGAATCGATCTACAAATTGTTTAAGATATTCCGCTTACGAATCGGATAGAAATTAACCAAGATATAGCCATCGCTGAGGGTCAGATTGTCCTTGCATGCAGTTTTCACAAGTTTCGAGGGGGATCCCCAGAAAATCTCATAAAAAATCTTAAAAATATGTTGTTCTCAGATTTTAATGCAGAATGGTGGAGAATCGATCTACAAATTGTTTAAGATATTCCGCTTACGAATCGGATAAAAATTAACCAAGATATAGCCATCGCTGGGGGCCAGATTGTCCTTGCATGCAGTTTTCACAAGTTTCGAAGGGGATCCCCAGAAAATTTCACAAATAATCTTAAAAATATGTTGTCCTCAGATTTTAATGCAGAATGATGGAGAATCTAACTACAAATAGTTTAAGATATTCCGCTTACGAATCGGATAGAAATTAACCAAGATATAGCCATCGCTGGGGCCAGATTGTCCTTGCATGCAGTTTTCACAAGTTTCGAAGGGGATCCCCAGAAAATTTCGCAAAAAATCTTCAAAATATGTTTTCCTCAGATTTTAATGCAGAATGATGGAGAATCTATCTACAAATAGTTTAAGATATTCCGTTTAATAATCGGATGGAAATTAACCAAGATATAGCCATCGCCGGGGATCAGATTGTCCTTGCCTGCAGTTTTCACAAGTTTCGAAGGGGATCAGGAAATCTCATAAAAAATCTTAAAAATATGTTGTTCTCAGATTTTAACACAGAATGATGGAGAATCGATCTACAAATAGTTTAAGATATTCCGTTTAATAATCGGATGGAAATTAGCCAAGATATAGCCATCGCTGGGGCCAGATTGTCCTTGCATGCAGTTTTCACAAGTTTCGAAGGGGATCCCCAGAAAATTTCACAAATAATCTTAAAAATATGTTGTCCTCAGATTTTAATGCAGAATGGTGGAGAATCGATCTACAAATTGTTTAAGATATTCCGCTTACGAATCGGATAGAAATTAACCAAGATATAGCCATCGCTGGGGCCAGATTGTCCTTGCATGCAGTTTTCACAAGTTTCGAAGGGGATCCCCAGAAAATTTCACAAAAAATCTTAAAAATATGTTGTTCTCAGATTTTAATGCAGAATGGTGGAGAATCGATCTACAAATTGTTTAAGATATTCCGCTTACGAATCGGATAAAAATTAACCAAGATATAGCCATCGCTGGGGCCAGATTGTCCTTGCATGCAGTTTTCACAAGTTTCGAGGGGGATCCCCAGAAAATCTCATAAAAAATCTTAAAAACATGTTGTTCTCAGATTTTAATGCGGAATGGTGGAGAATCGATCTACAAATTGTTTAAGATATTCCGCTTACGAATCGGATAGAAATTAACCAAGATATAGCCATCGCTGGGGGTCAGATTGTCCTTGCATGCAGTTTTCACAAGTTTCGAGGGGGATCCCCAGAAGATCTCATAAAAAATCTTAAAAATATGTTGTTCTCAGATTTTAATGCAGAATGATGGAGAATCTATCTACAAATAGTTTAAGATATTCCTCTTACGAATCGGATAAAAATTAACCAAGATATAGCCATCGCTGGGGGCCAGATTGTCCTTGCATGCAGTTTTCACAAGTTTCGAAGGGGATCCCCAGAAAATCTCACAAAAAATCTTAAAAATATGTTGTTCTCAGATTTTAATGCAGAATGGTGGAGACTCGATCTACAAATTGTTTAAGATATTCCGCTTACGAATCGGATAAAAATTAACCAAGATATAGCCATCGCTGGGGCCAGATTGTCCTTGCATGCAGTTTTCACAAGTTTCGAAGGGGATCCCCAGAAAATTTCACAAAAAATCTTAAAAATATGTTTTCCTCAGATTTTAATGCAGAATGGTGGAGAATCGATCTACAAATTGTTTAAGATATTCCGCTTACGAATCGGATAGAAATTAACAAAGATATAGCCATCGCTGGCGGTCAGATTGTCCTTGCATGCAGTTTCGAAGGTAATACCCAGGAAATCTCATAAAAAATCTTAAAAATATGTTGTTCTCAGATTTTAACACAGAATGATGGAGAATCGATCTACAAATTGTTTAAGATATTCCGCTTACGAATCGGATAGAAATTAACCAAGATATAGCCATCGCTGGGGGCCAGATTGTCCTTGCATGCAGTTTTCACAAGTTTCGAAGGGGATCCCCAGAAAATTTCACAAAAAATCTTAAAAATATGTTGTTCTCAGATTTTAATGCAGAATGGTGGAGAATCGATCTACAAATTGTTTAAGATATTCCGCTTACGAATCGGATAGAAATTAACAAAGATATAGCCATCGCTGGCGGTCAGATTGTCCTTGCATGCAGTTTCGAAGGGGATACCCAGGAAATCTCATAAAAAATCTTAAAAATATGTTGTTCTCAGATTTTGATTCAGAATGGTGGAGAATTGATATACAAATCGAGTTAGGTTTTCCGCTTAAGATTCGGATGGAAACTGGCCAACAAATAGGCTTATATTGACTTGGAAAGTGATTCACTAAATATAGACATTTTACAGGGTCGGAGATGTCTCCTTTACTTCTTTGCCCATTTTTTCCCAAAATTATAATACCGCCAGCAAGAATATAAATATACTTTTATGAAAACTGAGTTCTTATAAAGGTTCACCGTAATAAATAATTTTTTAATGTAAATAATAAAATAAAATTAATGATTTAGAACAAAGGTTCACTTTAGTCACAAACTAATAGATGGGACAATAGTCAATTTTAAATTCACCTGGAGCGCACTGGTCAGGCGAATGTTGTTGTTCTTCAAGGTGGCTAATTCGATTTCCCACTTCTTGGCGTTGGCGCAGCTGGAAAGAAACGGATAACCACGAAAATACTTTAATCACCCAAACGAATTTTTATAATAAAACCTTACCTTTGCGCCAGGGCCATTTTCAGACGCTCATTTTCGTACTTAAGTTGCTGTTCAGCTGTGGCACCCGCTCCTGGACCCGTGTGCATGCCAACAATGCTGCCACCAGAGGAGATGGTGACGCCTCCCCCAGCTCCAACGGTGGGTTGAGGCGATGGCGTAGCCGATCCTATTTCCGATTTCACGTCGTTGGTGTTCAGCAACTTGTGTGAGGGGCTATCCGGATTGGCGTTCTGGGAATTGGTGTTGCTCAAATTCGGCGGCTCCACGGTATGAGGATCGATGGCCGTGTTGTCATTCTGCATAGCACCAACCGCCCGTCCTGAGATGGGCGACGTATTGGCCGATGTGGTAGGCGTGACAGCGTTAGAGCCGTTAGCAGATTTCATTGCGTTCTTTGTGGCCTCTTTGACTTCCTGGAACTTTTCCACAAACTGCAAGGGTAGATGGATTGGGTAACAGTATTCATAAGTGAAACTTTTTCTATCATACCTTAGTTAGCTCCGCCTCGGATGCGAATCCCAGGCCATATACCGTGTTCGCCCTAACATCACTCCACTGGCCGAACTTCTGGGATGTCTGTGTGAATGTCATGTTGGGCGTGATTGTGGAATTTATAACCGCCTTGGAGCCCTCGACACTGATGATGCGGTACAGATTTCGGGAGTTGTCGTAGAAAAAGCTCACGTTGACCGCCTTCATGCTGGCCGTGATCCAGGTTCGCTTCGTCTTCGGATCGATGTGGAAGACGTGCGCCTGGCAGGTGAAAATTGGTTGCTCGCTGTGGGTCATAAAGGGATTACGCGCGGGACCAGGTGTGATTAATTAAAAATTCAATTTCGAAAAGGTAGTTTAAGGCAGCTACTCGTGCTTGTGTGGGTGCTTATCTATTACCTATCCGGTGACATGACACCTGTCTTCGACACTAGTCGTTCTTAGTTCTTCCTGTTATCGGTGGCGACGGCCGAACGCAGACTAAATTGCATTATGTACTTAAACCTTTTTAGAAGCCTTGCTTTTGATTTTGTCTAAAGCGTACACATACACCCGCACACCCGAGCACACACCCAAATAAAAGGCCTACCCACGCATGGTGGGGCAGGGGCTGGCATATATTCACGCCGCTCGCTACACACAGAACGCCAACAACAACAGAAACATGCAAAAATTCCAGCTAGTACGGCGTTGATTTTTCCCACACAATTTTCACTTTTTGCAGCGCTTTTACACTTCATATTGGCCCTTACCCCATCGTTTTCGTTGGCTTCGGCGCTTTAATGAGTGCTATTGCAACGGGTTTACCGTTTATAGGTGTTTATACTGCTAAAAAAAATAAAACTGCCTCAGTGCTGTAAAAAACTCATTTTTAATTTCAGTGCTGTAAAGGCTCATATTAAATAAATGTCTGGTAGCACTCCTTTATTCTAAGTAGCCATACAGTTTCGAAAAACACAACACAGGCCATCACTAATTTCACGCACACATTCCCATCTCTAGTTTCTTTACGTTAATAAATTTTGGGGAAAAAAATCCAGAATTTATATTTGCCGTGATTAAACTAAACCACCCGGATACATATGCAAAGGCCAGTCAGCGGCAATAGTTGTTGTTGCTGGTGCTGCCCCGTCGCCGTGCGATCGATCGCTGGGGTACGTGAAAATAGCCGATTGTAGAGGGAGTTTTTCTCACAGGTTTTTTTTCGCACAAAAGCCGTCCCTAAAAATTAATGTAAAGGTGAAAAATGCGTCTAACCGCAGTGAAAAACGCATTAAACTCGCACCTGCCAAGCTATTGGCTCGCTTTCAGCGATTTGTTGTTACAAAATGCGCCAGCGACACACCTAGAGCATTAAAAATATGTCAGTTATGCGAAAGAGAAAAAGTGCTGGGCCTGTTTGGATGTATGTGTATGTGTGTATTGTGCTAGTATTTGTGTAGAAAACTTGTTATCAATGCGGCGCCTATGATAAAAGTCTCATTAGACATGTTTCTCCCACTATGCTGGCCATTCCATTTGGAGTCGGTGTGACACGGTGTATGTGTGTGTATCTAACGATTTCTCCCCCTCTATCTCTCCCCTTGGGCAGTCTTGGATGCCAGTGTATGTGTGGTGGCGTGCTCTGGCGGCCCCAACTAAATAATGTGGAACATGATGTGCGACGTAATGCCCACAATTTCGGAGGACAGCATCTCGCAGCGGTCCTCGCAGTTCAGCGGCGAGGATGCCAATTTCGAGCAGCTTATGGTGTCCATGCTGGACGAGCGGGATAAGCTGATGGACAGCTTGCGGGAGGCGCAGGAACGGCTTGGTGAGACGGAGTCCAAGTTGCACGACGTTGAGAAGGAGCGGGATAGCTTGCAGCGCCAGATAAACGCCAACCTCCCGCAGGTAATTCTTTTTTCGGCAAATTTTACTCGTAAAATCCACTAAAGGTGTATATATTTACAGGAGTTTGCTACACTCACCAAGGAGCTAACTCAAGCCCGTGAGACTCTACTGGAGCGAGATGAGGAAATTGGCGAGTTAAAAGCTGAGCGGAATAATACTAGGGTAATTATTTAAAAGACAATATTAACAAAGCTTCGCAAAATTATTTTGGCAGCACTTTAACTGAATCCTAACTCCTTTTGATAATGTGAAATTGATTAAAATAAATATAAAATGTAAAATGTTGTAATTATATTGACTAAAAAAGTTAACCAGCTTTTTTTTCATGTTTCAGTTACTTTTAGAGCATTTGGAGTGCTTGGTGTCCCGCCATGAACGCTCGTTGCGAATGACCGTGGTTAAGCGACAGGCTGCGGCCCAAAGCGGGGTCTCCAGCGAGGTGGAAGTATTGAAAGCCCTCAAATCTCTGTTCGAGCACCACAAGGCCCTAGACGAGAAGGTCCGTGAGCGTCTGCGTCTCTCCATTGAGAAGAACAATGTTATGGAAGAAGAGCTAAATGGCGCCAAGGAGGAGCTGGCTCAATACAAGGCGGGTGTTTTGCCACTGGGTGTGGGAAGTACCACAGGAGCGGGAAGTGCTCCAACTGCGGCCGGAGGCACTGAAAACGGGCTCAAAGAGAAGGTAGCACCCCTTGAAAAAATTATTCAACCATGACGGTGATTAAATGTATTTTTTGGTGGATTTTAGATGGCCGGCGTGAGCGGAGGCGGTGGCGTCAACGGCGATGCGAATGAACTGAACGATTACGCAGCCAAGACCCATGAGCTGCAGACGATCATAGAGAAACAGGTGAGACACAGGGAGACATCTCTAAAATGACATTCGTGTTTAACATTTATATTCCCACCCCCTTTATTTAGACCGCTGAACTCTCGCAATGGCAGCGTCGTGTCTCGGATCTAAATAACAAAATCAGCGAACTAGAGGAGAATATGTCGCGGGTTCAAAAAGATCACTGCAAGGCCCAAGACACATGCTCTAAATTGCAGCGAGACCTGCGCGAAAATGTGGCCCAAAAAGAAGATCAAGTTAGTTAATGGTAGTATCTGTTATTGTACGGTATCTAATTAATAATTTTCCGTTCAGGAGGAGCGCATTGCTACGCTGGAGAAACGCTATTTGAATGCTCAAAGGGAGTCTACCTCGCTGCATGATTTAAACGAGAAACTGGAACAAGAGCTACGACACAAAGAAGCTCAACTTAAGGTGAGTAAAATAAAAAGTGCGGACTGGGCTTTTGGGACAGGCAGCACAAAAGATACAAAATATTTATAGATATTAGATTAATATATTCAAGGGTCGGACTTTATTACTTTGTAATCAATTTTATTTGTCATTCAATAATGAATATCCGCCCCAATGAAAATATATATATAAATGAGTCGGCCCAACCAGCTCTTTAATCGTGCCTAAGCCTTCTCACTCATTAAGTTCCTTCAAAGCGTGACTAATAATTGCATTTACATACTCCTGACCAATCCCTGACAACTAATCGAACCCACCCGTCTCACACTCGAAACTTGAACGAACTTTGTCAAACGGCCAATTCAGCTGCATGAGGAGAAGATCGGGGCCATCGAGGAGAAGCTGGAGCTATCCGAGCAGAAGCTTGCCCAGCACGCCAAACTTCAGCCGGACATGGAGGAGCAGCTGAAGGCGCGCATGGAGGCATTGACAAAGGTAGGAAACAAGGTATGCACTCGAACTGATATGCGCGCCGGACAGGTTCCATATGACAAGTATCTCAATTTTGTCCTTACAATAAAATATTTTTTTAAGCAAAGCTCTCTTTTTTTACGTATTTTCCACCACAAAAAACTACTAACAAACTGCAAGTCTCTTTTGCCCTCTTTTTCTTCAACTGTACTGCACCGAACTTTTTACTCTGCAGCACCCTATATCACAACAAAATCAGACCAAACAAACCCCTCTGCCGCTTACAGAATAAAAGTTATTAAAGGATATTTCATGAATTCGAATCATTAATAACTCCACAATAGCTTTAAAAATATTTAAAGAAAATATGTCATATGGCTATGTATTAAATTATTTTGAATTTTTTTTTTTATTATTTTCTATCCTTAGAAATACAATTTTGATCCAGATCCCATTATCGAAGATATATATCTTTTTTTTTTATTTAATATTATCACTCTTGACTTACACATGACTTATTCGTAGTTTATTCTACAAATCCTGAAATAACTCCTGTATTTGGAACACAGAGGCTTAATTTACTATTAGCTTTCATTACTAAAACCTTTGTTACCTTTATTCATATTAAAAATTAAATGGAAAGAGCAAACTTAATGAACTGGCTGGCCCAACCAAATTTCAGGCTCAAGAAAGACACGGTTCTGCCGAGGATCGTATCCGGGGACTTGAAACTAACCTGGACGAAAAGACTGCTGAGGTGGTAAGACTGAACCAGCGTCTCAAAATGAACGAAGAGCACAACCTTCGCCTGTCCTCCACTGTGGACAAGCTACTCTCAGAGTCAAACGAGCGATTGCAGGTGCATTTAAAGGAGCGCATGCACGCGTTAGACGAAAAGAACGCACTTACTCAGGAGCTGGAGAAGGCGCGTAAAGTAGCGGAGGAACTGCACCATGAGAAGAGTGAAATAATGAAGGAGCTGTCAAAGACGCGTCTGGAGATAGAGAACTTCAAGCGCCAGCTGTTACAGCAGGAGATTGCCTATAATATTCAACAGACTGAGGCACTCACCCGTAGCCTCTCGCCCAGCAGTGTAATAGATCCCAGCGGCGCGTTCTCTCGGAGTGCTTCGCACGCCAGCTTTGAGACGCACTCGCTGCGTCGCCAAAATAAGCAGCGGCTCTCTGAAGAAAACGCCATAGCCCGCTCCATGGCAGAGCAGGAGTGGGAAAAACTACAGCAGGCAGCACACGCCCAGCAACAGGCATACGAGTTGGTAGCGGCTGCCGCCGACTGCGACGACTCCGATGCCTTGTATGCAGCGGCCACGGCTGATATGATGTCCCCATCGGGCCATACGGACGCCCAGACGCTTGCCATGATGCTGCAGGAGCAGTTGGATGCCATTAATAATGAGATACGCTTAATTCAGGAAGAGAAGCAGTCTACAGAAGCGAGGGCTGAGGAGCTAGAATCACGGGTGGGCAGTCTGGAGCACGTCAATCTGTTGGCCAGGGGCCGTTCTATAGATAGGCAGAGTCCTCCAATGAGTGGCCGCAGTACGCCCAATAGTCCGCAAAGGGATTTTATGCAGAAGTACCACACGGTGAGTTTATGAGTACCGTAAGTCAAGCCGGTCTTATAAAA
The DNA here is from genome assembly GCF_017639315.1 of Drosophila ananassae. Taxonomy (NCBI): domain Eukaryota; kingdom Metazoa; phylum Arthropoda; class Insecta; order Diptera; family Drosophilidae; genus Drosophila; species Drosophila ananassae. The sequence continues at coordinate 28,790,755 of NC_057930.1, forward strand.
CAAACTTCCCTTTTTTTTTTTTAAATATTTTCAGCTCAACTTGCCAGTAATGTCTAGTGATGCTTCGAGAGAGGAGCTTCACGGAGGTATGTCTACTACCGGAGACTCGAGCTCGGGGGGGGCGGCGTCACCCCTGACTGCCCGTTCTATGCGCTTGGAGCGCGTGGCTCAGGCTCTAGCCCACAGTCAAGAAGAACTGCGACGGCGCTCTATCGGATTAAATCCCAATGCCCCTAATCAAATGCCGCCCAACCACAGCGGCGGTCATATGCCGATGAGCAGCCATAGCTATGGCCTTTCGCCGCTTAGCTCGCGTTACGGTAGTCAGGAGTCACTGCGTCATTATAATACCATGGGCTCAATGTCCATGCTACAGACGCCAACCTCGGGAGTTTCACGCGATGCGGCCGCGGCAGCTGTCCAAAAGAAGAGGGGCATTAAGTCGTCACTGGGGCGATTCTTCAGCAAAAAGGAAAAAGTTAAGGGCGTAAAAGACACACTACCCGACGGTTCGCCTAGCATGATGTCCATTGGCAACTTGTCAATTGGTTTAAGTGAGGTTGACTCTAACTACGATGCCATGAGCATGACCGGCGGTATGATGCCGCGCATTGCCAGTTCTCAGGGATCCAAAATAAGCAGCGTGGACTATGGCCGACAGAAGAAGTAAGTTCCACGGCTTTGGCTAGCTTAAGAGAATATACTCTGATTTGTTTCCGTTTGCAGAGAGCACGATTACCGCAACGATTTGTTGGGCGAAGCCATGAAGGCTGGTACTCCCTTTGCTCTCTGGAATGGCCCCACAATTGTGGCCTGGCTAGAGCTGTGGGTTGGAATGCCAGCTTGGTATGTAGCCGCCTGCCGTGCAAACGTCAAGTCAGGAGCCATTATGAGTGCGCTTAGCGATACGGAAATTCAGCGGGAGATTGGTAAGGATCGTGGTTATTATATTATTTTGTCACAGACTAAGTTCTTTATGTTCTCTTGAAATAGGAATTAGCAATCCACTGCATAGGCTCAAATTGCGTTTAGCCATACAGGAGATGGTGTCACTCACTTCTCCCTCAGCGCCACAAACCTCTCGTACCACACTGGCGTTTGGTAACATTTGTTTTTACAATAAATTATTTTCTTATTAAAATATTAAATTTTTAATGCAGGCGACATGAACCATGAATGGATTGGCAACTACTGGTTACCCGGCCTTGGCCTGCCGCAATATCGCACAACCTTTATGGAGTGTTTGGTGGACGCGCGTATGTTGGACCACCTTACCAAGAAGGACCTTCGGGGTCAGCTCAAAATGGTGGACAGTTTTCATCGCACTAGCCTGCAGTTTGGCATATCTATGCTCAAGCGTCTTAACTATGATCGCACGGAGTTGGAGCATAGGCGTAAAATGAGTGAAAACGGATTATGCGATGTGCTCGTTTGGAGCAATGAACGGGTTATTCGATGGGTGGGAAGCATCGGACTTAAGGTAGAAACTCTACTGTATTTTGAATAGATAAATAACAATTGATTATAATTATATTTAATTCAAAGGAATACGCCAACAACTTGCTGGAATCTGGGGTACATGGGGCTCTGATGGCTCTGGACGAAGGCTTCGACTCCAATGCCATGGGTTTGGCTCTTCAAATACCCACACAAAATGCTCAGGTTATATTTTTAATTATTAACACTTATATATTTTTTAATTAACAAACCTTTTCAATTATTTAGGCTCGCCAAATACTCGACACAGAGTTCAATAACCTGCTGCAAATCGCCACAGATCGCAGGCCGGAGAACGAGCAGCGTAGTGCTTCCTGATGCAGCTATAGTCCTCCCACTACGCCAGTGGATGAGTGAAACGTAGAAACATGATAAGGAGGATCGACGACATAAGCAACCTAAAACAATAAGACCGAAAAGACCAGGGGCAAAGTTTCCTAAGCCGCAACTAAAGAAAAAGAGATAAAAGCTAGCAGCAAATAAACCACAAACAATTCTAACAAGAAAGACGCAACGCAAGAGACTCCCCAGCATGATGCACGTCTAATCCACATATTTAACATATATATAAACACACATAGTCACATAATCCATAACAAGACAATGTATACAAGACATAGCACATACTTTTCATAGGACATTTGTAGTTGCAATGCCGCCAAGTCGCTGCCGCTGCCAGGCGTGTACAAGTTTTAGAAGCTAAACAGTTTTCGATTGTATAATTATTATTGTACTATTTTTAGTGTAATTGGGCCTGCAATAGACTAACAGTATTTTGTTTTAGATGATGCAGAGATGACAGCTTGCTTCGAACCAAATTCGTGACCAAACTTGTTTGTTATATAATTTTTATGGCATTTTGTACAGTTTTTATTTTAATCAAATATTACTTTTTTTTTAATTTCGATATATAAAACTAACATACGCTTTACATATGACATTATTGTTTCTGGTTATGTTTTCGGAGAGGGCAGAGACGGCGTTTCAATAGAGTTTATGAAATGAACAACATGCACAACAATCAGGCATACATATATATTAACAGCTGCATATATACGATTTATATATTAAAATAAATCTAATTATAAAGGATTATCAAGCATATGTGTAACTAACAAAAGAAAGTATTAGAAGTAAATTGAGGGGAAGGATAGTTGGAGAAGTCGCAAGCGCCCACTAAAATCAACTATTTACGTACATATAAATACGAAATCATTTATTAATCGAAAAGCTTTAAAGGCGAATTAAACGTAAACCTAGACTCAAATCGTAGCCCTTGCTTTAGCCCATAATAAAGAAATCCTGTACTCACTGTCTAAAGGAGAAAGATTTCCGTTTCAATACCTAATGTCTGATTTCAAAACTATTCATAAAATGTAAAAGCATATCCATTGTTTTTTAAACCAAAACAATCGTAACAATTTCCAACTCTTGTTATGTTGCTCAGTAAGATTTGTTGCATGCACGGCAAAGAAATGTACTCAACTATGTTCACACTTTTGTTAAAATCCTTTCTAACTAAAAATCTTATTTTAATTTGGATGTACTTATTTGTTTACAAATACGTGAAAGCACTAAAACTGCCACAAAGCATATTCACATTTAATCAAACATCTTAAAATCCACAGCATCTTACAATGTTAGTTTTTGGGGTCTTATGTGCATTATTTTTAAGATTTTACTTATTTAAACAAAACCAAAACGCAACTAACGCTTGCCTTTAAGTTCGAGTATATATATAGAAGAAAACATAAAAAATCTTAAAGAGTATATAAATCTAAATTAATTTATACAACTAAAATATATATTATAACATATACTAACAAGAAAATACTTAATGAAATTATTTCAACTGTATTAGCAAAATTAAAACGAATCAAATGCGTAAACAAACTTAACAACTCTAAACAGAAACTTATTTATGTATGTAACTGTAGCATTATCTAAGTAAATCCAAGATTAAAGCAAATATTTATGATGTGTAACCTAAATTTACTAAACACTAATGCAAATGATGTAAGTTAATTTCAACAAGGGATTGGTTTAATTGTTAACTTTTGTTGAAAATTCCGCAAAAATAAGTTTGAGAACGAACATAACTAAACTAAATGCATAACATTAACGTAAAATTGATTTTGCCCTTACACATACATATGTAAATATATTTATACAATATTGTGAACATGAAAAGGAAACATACAAGTTGAATAAAATACCAACATCATAGGCAAAAATTCCATTTAGGAATTTTTTATATGTACCATATATATTTGAAAAAAGCAAACCACAAAAATAAAATGAAACAAATATAATTACAAACTAAAATTTATTTAAAAAACTATGCGTTTGTATATATTATTGCATTTTTTTCCTCAAATTTTATAAGGGAACTTCTTTAATTTTTTTCAATTCCTGTGGCAAAAGTCTCAACCCTTAGGCCGCATTGCCCACCAGTTCCGGAGGAGAAGGAAACCTGGCCACTAGAGCTGCTCCGACAAAATGGCAAAGGAGGGAAAAGCTGTAGAGAATCCATGGTTCTGCAGGCGACATTATAAGAGGTCAAGATAATTATATTTTTTTTTGGATTTTGTATTTTTTTATTGTACCTTTTTGTTATGTATATTTATTTATTCTTGGTTTTTTAATGTGTTAAATGTTTAAGAATATTTTTAATAATTATATTTAAGTATGTGTGTAATTGTTTCTATCATTTCTTGCTTTTGTGATTATTGTTAGTTTTTTTTATTCGTTTAATATATATTGAGGATCTGCTATGTTTTATTTTATTGGTCGATGGGTTAAAAAACAACAAGAGCAGTTGAATATTAACAAACATTTCTCATCTCAACAGTGATTGGTTATAAAAAAGAGAACTATTTGCCGATTGGAGAGCGATGCTACGACTGCAGTTGCTACAATTTTACTCTGTTGTGATTGGTGCAAAGCAAGAGAGACATTAATAACAATGGCGGCAAAGTTAGGGAGCACACTTCTGCATAAAAAGCTTAGAGCAAGAAACACTAACAAACATTTCTAATCTCAAAAGTGATTGGTTATAAAAAAAAGCGCTATGCCGATTGGAGAGCGGTGTTACAGCTGCAGTTGCTACGATTGTTCTCCTGTGTGATTGGTCTAAAGCAAGAGAGACATTAATAACAATGGCAACAAAGTAAGAGGGCACACGTAAGGAGGCGGCCCCATAGGCGAACAATGCTAGATATCGTTTTTGTTGCAAATATATTATAGTTTTAATATAACAGATGTTGTGGTTCTTTAGATATCCCAGTGCCATCATTGTATATACAATAAATAACACAAACATTAACAAGTCTTTTAATAACTGGCACTAAATTAACTTTAACAATTAAAATATAAAGAAAAAGAAAAGGGAGCCAATCGGCCTAATTTGACATGTCGCACAGGGAGGAAGAAAAAGTTCCCGCACAGAGACAGACAGAAACAGACAGAGAGAGACTTTTTTCTCAGTTGTATTTTAATGATTATATTTGACTTTCTTTAATTTATTTAACAATTTCATTTATCAATAACAACGTAAAAAAAAAGAAGTAGGAGAATTTACACAATTTAAATTTTAGGAAAAAGAAGAGGGAAAGGCAGAGCCGCGCTACCGTTACATTTGCGGGGAAGAAAGGGTCTAGGCGTATTACCATAGGGAAACTTATTTGCTTCGACCCTTCCCACCATTTTAAAATTTGTAAAAACGGCCATATTAATATTGCACAAAAATACTAGAAATTAGAAAAAAGAAAAATACCAGAAAATTTAAATGCCAAAAATACCAGAAAATTTAAATGCCCTAAAAAATCCACCTATCGATAGGCAGTAAAGTCCCACCACTGCTTACAACTATCATCTCTACTATTTATAGCGTGGGTGAAGCCAGCAAAGGAGAAGCGTGAAATGGTGAGTAATTATTAATAAAAATATAAAATAGGAAAATAAATTTAAAATTTCTCCAGGAACCGACGAAGAAGCATGGAAACGTACTCCCCGGAGGTCATCAAAAGGATTTACTAGCAGCAATTGGCCGGCGTCACTGGAATTCTCGGAAGCGTCATCATTGAGTTCTCAGAAGTGGACGCCTCGGCCCGACGCCCATACATATTGCGGCGTCACATATTTGGCAAGCAGCATTTAAATTGCATGCAGTGGCTGTGGCAGCAACATCGGCGTCCAACAGGTGAGTCTTTTAAGCAGGTGGCTACTTTTCTTATATCCAATTGGAAGAAAAGGGGTCATTTGGGCATATTATTCAAATTCATCCATATTTCTAGAAAAATGTCGACGGCGGCGCAATGGCAGCAGCGTCGTCAAAAAATTGGCGTCGACGTCGGCAGCAGCATCGCCTCAGAAGGGCGTCGGTGTCGGCGTCTCACGTAGGCCGCGCCGTTCCCAAGAAGCGTTGCTATGGAACAGCGTCGGCAGAGACATGGCCCGCAATATGAGCTACATATTTTCGGGAATCGTCAGTTCCAGCTAGCGTCGAGGGAAAGAAAGCATGTTTGCCACATACATGCGAGCAGATTTAGAGGAAATCTGTGAGCGCGGCTAAGTGGGCATGAGGTAAGAACAATTTAAATTGTGCTTGTCGTCAATACATTTATCACAGCGTGTTACTTTCGCAGGTCATTGCCGTGGTGAGGGTGCGTGTCCCAAAAAGGAAGGTCATCAGGAACGGATCGTAGACAATACAGGTGAGTCAAAAATTGCAGTATACAGAGACAGACAAAGACACACAGAGACAGACAGAGACAGACAGACAGACAGAGACAGACAGAGACAGACAGAGAAAGACAGAGAAAGACAGAGACAGACAGAGACAGACAGAGACAGACAGAGACAGACAGAGACAGACAGACAGACAGAGACAGACAGAGAAAGACAGAGAAAGACAGAGACAGACAGAGACAGACAGAGACAGACAGAGACAAACAGAGACAGACAGAGACAGACAGAGACAGACAGGGACAGACAGGGACAGACAGAGACAGACAGAGACAGACAGAGACAGACAGAGACAGACAGAGACAGACAGAGACAGACAGAGACAGACAGAGACAGACAGAGACAGACAGAGACAAACAGAGACAAACAGAGACAGACAGAGACAGACAGAGACAAACAGAGACAGACAGAGACAGACAGAGACAGACAGAGACAGACAGAGACAGACAGAGACAGACAGAGACAGACAGAGACAGACAGAGACAGACAGAGACAGACAGAGACAGACAGAGACAGACAGAGACAGACAGAGACAGACAGAGACAGACAGGGACAGACAGAGACAGACAGAGACAGACAGAGACAGACAGAGACAGACAGAGACAGACAGGGACAGACAGGGACAGACAGAGACAGACAGAGACAGACAGAGACAGACAGAGACAGACAGAGACAGACAGAGACAGACAGAGACAAACAGAGACAGACAGAGACAGACAGAGACAGACAGGGACAGACAGGGACAGACAGAGACAGACAGAGACAGACAGGGACAGACAGAGACAGACAGAGACAAACAGAGACAAACAGAGACAGACAGAGACAGACAGAGACAGACAGAGACAGACAGAGACAGACAGAGACAGACAGAGACAGACAGGGACAGACAGAGACAGACAGAGACAGACAGAGACAGACAGAGACAGACAGAGACAGACAGGGACAGACAGGGACAGACAGAGACAGACAGAGACAGACAGAGACAGACAGAGACAGACAGAGACAGACAGAGACAGACAGAGACAAACAGAGACAGACAGAGACAGACAGAGACAGACAGGGACAGACAGGGACAGACAGAGACAGACAGAGACAGACAGGGACAGACAGAGACAGACAGAGACAGACAGAGACAGACAGAGACAGACAGAGACAGACAGAGACAGACAGAGACAGACAGAGACAAACAGAGACAAACAGAGACAGACAGAGACAGACAGAGACAGACAGAGACAGACAGAGACAGACAGAGACAGACAGAGACAGACAGAGACAGACAGAGACAAACAGAGACAAACAGAGACAGACAGAGACAGACAGAGACAAACAGAGACAGACAGAGACAGACAGAGACAGACAGAGACAGACAGAGACAGACAGAGACAGACAGAGACAGACAGAGACAGACAGAGACAGACAGAGACAAACAGAGACAGACAGAGACAGACAGAGACAGACAGAGACAGACAGACAGACAGAGACAGACAGAGAAAGACAGAGAAAGACAGAGACAGACAGAGACAGACAGAGACAGACAGAGACAAACAGAGACAGACAGAGACAGACAGAGACAGACAGAGACAGACAGAGACAGACAGAGACAAACAGAGACAAACAGAGACAGACAGAGACAGACAGAGACAGACAGAGACAAACAGAGACAAACAGAGACAGACAGAGACAGACAGAGACAAACAGAGACAGACAGAGACAGACAGAGACAGACAGAGACAGACAGAGACAGACAGAGACAGACAGACAGACAGAGACAGACAGAGAAAGACAGAGAAAGACAGAGACAGACAGAGACAGACAGAGACAGACAGGGACAGACAGAGACAGACAGAGACAGACAGAGACAGACAGAGACAGACAGAGACAGACAGAGACAGACAGAGACAGACAGAGACAGACAGGGACAGACAGGGACAGACAGAGACAGACAGAGACAGACAGAGACAGACAGAGACAGACAGAGACAGACAGAGACAGACAGAGACAAACAGAGACAGACAGAGACAGACAGAGACAGACAGGGACAGACAGGGACAGACAGAGACAGACAGAGACAGACAGGGACAGACAGAGACAGACAGAGACAAACAGAGACAAACAGAGACAGACAGAGACAGACAGAGACAGACAGAGACAGACAGAGACAGACAGAGACAGACAGAGACAGACAGGGACAGACAGAGACAGACAGAGACAGACAGAGACAGACAGAGACAGACAGAGACAGACAGGGACAGACAGGGACAGACAGAGACAGACAGAGACAGACAGAGACAGACAGAGACAGACAGAGACAGACAGAGACAGACAGAGACAAACAGAGACAGACAGAGACAGACAGAGACAGACAGGGACAGACAGGGACAGACAGAGACAGACAGAGACAGACAGAGACAGACAGAGACAGACAGAGACAAACAGAGACAGACAGAGACAGACAGAGACAGACAGAGACAGACAGAGACAGACAGAGACAGACAGAGACAGACAGAGACAGACAGAGACAGACAGAGACAAACAGAGACAGACAGAGACAGACAGAGACAGACAGAGACAGACAGACAGACAGAGACAGACAGAGAAAGACAGAGAAAGACAGAGACAGACAGAGACAGACAGAGACAGACAGAGACAAACAGAGACAGACAGAGACAGACAGAGACAGACAGAGACAGACAGAGACAGACAGAGACAAACAGAGACAAACAGAGACAGACAGAGACAGACAGAGACAGACAGAGACAGACAGAGACAAACAGAGACAAACAGAGACAGACAGAGACAGACAGAGACAAACAGAGACAGACAGAGACAGACAGAGACAGACAGAGACAGACAGAGACAGACAGAGACAGACAGACAGACAGAGACAGACAGAGACAGACAGAGACAGACAGAGACAGACAGAGACAGACAGGGACAGACAGAGACAGACAGAGACAGACAGAGACAGACAGAGACAGACAGAGACAGACAGGGACAGACAGGGACAGACAGAGACAGACAGAGACAGACAGAGACAGACAGAGACAGACAGAGACAGACAGAGACAGACAGAGACAGACAGAGACAGACAGAGACAGACAGAGACAGACAGAGACAGACAGAGACAGACAGAGACAGACAGAGACAGACAGACAGACAGAGACAGACAGAGAAAGACAGAGAAAGACAGAGACAGACAGAGACAGACAGAGACAGACAGAGACAGACAGAGACAGACAGAGACAGACAGAGACAGACAGAGACAGACAGGGACAGACAGAGACAGACAGAGACAGACAGAGACAGACAGAGACAGACAGAGACAGACAGGGACAAACAGAGACAGACAGAGACAGACAGAGACAGACAGAGACAGACAGAGACAGACAGAGACAAACAGAGACAGACAGAGACAGACAGAGACAGACAGAGACAAACAGAGACAGACAGAGACAGACAGAGACAGACAGAGACAGACAGAGACAGACAGAGACAGACAGAGACAGACAGAGACAGACAGAGACAGACAGAGACAAACAGAGACAGACAGAGACAGACAGAGACAGACAGGGACAGACAGGGACAGACAGAGACAGACAGAGACAGACAGGGACAGACAGAGACAGACAGAGACAGACAGGGACAGACAGAGACAGACAGAGACAGACAGAGACAGACAGAGACAGACAGAGACAGACAGGGACAGACAGGGACAGACAGAGACAGACAGAGACAGACAGAGACAGACAGAGACAGACAGAGACAGACAGAGACAGACAGAGACAAACAGAGACAGACAGAGACAGACAGAGACAGACAGGGACAGACAGGGACAGACAGAGACAGACAGAGACAGACAGGGACAGACAGAGACAGACAGAGACAAACAGAGACAAACAGAGACAGACAGAGACAGACAGAGACAGACAGAGACAGACAGAGACAGACAGAGACAGACAGAGACAGACAGAGACAGACAGAGACAGACAGAGACAGACAGAGACAGACAGGGACAGACAGAGACAGACAGAGACAGACAGAGACAGACAGAGACAGACAGAGACAGACAGGGACAGACAGGGACAGACAGAGACAGACAGAGACAGACAGAGACAGACAGAGACAGACAGAGACAGACAGAGACAGACAGGGACAGACAGGGACAGACAGAGACAGACAGAGACAGACAGAGACAGACAGAGACAGACAGAGACAGACAGAGACAGACAGAGACAGACAGAGACAGACAGAGACAGACAGAGACAAACAGAGACAAACAGAGACAGACAGAGACAGACAGAGACAAACAGAGACAGACAGAGACAGACAGAGACAGACAGAGACAGACAGAGACAGACAGAGACAGACAGAGACAGACAGAGACAGACAGAGACAGACAGAGACAGACAGAGACAGACAGAGACAGACAGAGACAGACAGAGACAAACAGAGACAAACAGAGACAGACAGAGACAGACAGACAGACAGAGACAGACAGAGAAAGACAGAGAAAGACAGAGACAGACAGAGACAGACAGAGACAGACAGGGACAGACAGAGACAGACAGAGACAGACAGGGACAGACAGGGACAGACAGAGACAGACAGAGACAGACAGGGACAGACAGAGACAGACAGAGACAAACAGAGACAAACAGAGACAGACAGAGACAGACAGAGACAGACAGAGACAGACAGAGACAGACAGAGACAGACAGAGACAGACAGAGACAGACAGAGACAGACAGAGACAAACAGAGACAAACAGAGACAGACAGAGACAGACAGGGACAGACAGAGACAGACAGAGACAGACAGAGACAGACAGAGACAGACAGGGACAGACAGAGACAGACAGGGACAGACAGGGACAGACAGAGACAGACAGAGACAGACAGGGACAGACAGAGACAGACAGAGACAGACAGGGACAGACAGAGACAGACAGAGACAGACAGAGACAGACAGAGACAGACAGAGACAGACAGAGACAGACAGAGACAGACAGACAGACAGAGACAGACAGAGACAGACAGAGACAGACAGAGACAGACAGAGACAGACAGAGACAGACAGAGACAGACAGAGACAGACAGAGACAGACAGAGACAGACAGAGACAAACAGAGACAAACAGAGACAGACAGAGACAGACAGAGACAAACAGAGACAGACAGAGACAGACAGAGACAGACAGAGACAGACAGAGACAGACAGAGACAGACAGAGACAGACAGAGACAGACAGGGACAGACAGGGACAGACAGAGACAGACAGAGACAGACAGAGACAGACAGAGACAGACAGAGACAGACAGAGACAGACAGAGACAAACAGAGACAGACAGAGACAGACAGAGACAGACAGAGACAGACAGAGACAGACAGAGACAGACAGAGACAGACAGAGACAGACAGAGACAGACAGAGACAGACAGAGACAGACAGAGACAGACAGAGACAGACAGAGACAGACAGACAGACAGAGACAGACAGAGACAGACAGAGACAGACAGAGACAGACAGAGACAGACAGAGACAGACAGAGACAAACAGAGACAGACAGAGACAGACAGAGACAGACAGAGACAGACAGAGACAGACAGAGACAAACAGAGACAAACAGAGACAGACAGAGACAGACAGAGACAGACAGAGACAGACAGAGACAAACAGAGACAGACAGAGACAGACAGAGACAGACAGAGACAAACAGAGACAGACAGAGACAGACAGAGACAGACAGAGACAGACAGAGACAGACAGAGACAGACAGAGACAGACAGGGACAGACAGAGACAGACAGAGACAGACAGAGACAGACAGAGACAGACAGAGACAGACAGAGACAGACAGAGACAGACAGAGACAGACAGAGACAAACAGAGACAAACAGAGACAGACAGAGACAGACAGAGACAGACAGAGACAAACAGAGACAAACAGAGACAGACAGAGACAGACAGAGACAGACAGAGACAGACAGAGACAGACAGAGACAGACAGAGACAGACAGAGACAGACAGAGACAGACAGAGACAGACAGAGACAGACAGAGACAGACAGAGACAGACAGAGACAGACAGACAGACAGAGACAGACAGAGACAGACAGGGACAGACAGAGACAGACAGAGACAGACAGAGACAGACAGAGACAGACAGAGACAGACAGGGACAGACAGGGACAGACAGAGACAGACAGAGACAGACAGAGACAGACAGAGACAGACAGAGACAGACAGAGACAGACAGAGACAGACAGAGACAGACAGAGACAGACAGAGACAGACAGAGACAGACAGAGACAGACAGAGACAGACAGAGACAGACAGAGACAGACAGAGACAGACAGAGACAAACAGAGACAGACAGAGACAGACAGAGACAGACAGAGACAGACAGACAGACAGAGACAGACAGAGACAGACAGAGACAGACAGAGACAGACAGAGACAGACAGAGACAGACAGAGACAGACAGAGACAGACAGAGACAGACAGAGACAGACAGGGACAGACAGAGACAGACAGAGACAGACAGAGACAGACAGAGACAGACAGAGACAGACAGAGACAGACAGAGACAGACAGAGACAGACAGAGACAGACAGAGACAGACAGGGACAGACAGGGACAGACAGAGACAGACAGAGACAGACAGAGACAGACAGAGACAGACAGAGACAGACAGAGACAGACAGAGACAAACAGAGACAGACAGAGACAGACAGAGACAGACAGGGACAGACAGAGACAGACAGAGACAGACAGAGACAGACAGGGACAGACAGAGACAGACAGAGACAAACAGAGACAGACAGAGACAGACAGAGACAGACAGGGACAGACAGAGACAGACAGAGACAGACAGAGACAGACAGGGACAGACAGAGACAGACAGAGACAGACAGGGACAGACAGAGACAGACAGAGACAGACAGAGACAGACAGAGACAGACAGAGACAGACAGGGACAGACAGGGACAGACAGAGACAGACAGAGACAGACAGAGACAGACAGAGACAGACAGAGACAGACAGAGACAGACAGAGACAAACAGAGACAGACAGAGACAGACAGAGACAGACAGGGACAGACAGGGACAGACAGAGACAGACAGAGACAGACAGGGACAGACAGAGACAGACAGAGACAAACAGAGACAAACAGAGACAGACAGAGACAGACAGAGACAGACAGAGACAGACAGAGACAGACAGAGACAGACAGAGACAGACAGAGACAGACAGAGACAGACAGAGACAGACAGAGACAGACAGGGACAGACAGAGACAGACAGAGACAGACAGAGACAGACAGAGACAGACAGAGACAGACAGGGACAGACAGGGACAGACAGAGACAGACAGAGACAGACAGAGACAGACAGAGACAGACAGAGACAGACAGAGACAGACAGAGACAGACAGAGACAGACAGAGACAGACAGAGACAGACAGAGACAGACAGAGACAGACAGAGACAGACAGAGACAGACAGAGACAGACAGAGACAGACAGAGACAGACAGAGACAGACAGAGACAGACAGAGACAGACAGAGACAGACAGAGACAAACAGAGACAGACAGAGACAGACAGAGACAGACAGAGACAGACAGAGACAGACAGAGACAGACAGAGACAGACAGAGACAGACAGAGACAGACAGAGACAGACAGAGACAGACAGAGACAGACAGAGACAGACAGAGACAGACAGAGACAGACAGAGACAGACAGAGACAGACAGACAGACAGAGACAGACAGAGACAGACAGAGACAGACAGAGACAGACAGAGACAGACAGAGACAGACAGGGACAGACAGAGACAGACAGAGACAGACAGAGACAGACAGAGACAGACAGAGACAGACAGAGACAGACAGGGACAGACAGAGACAGACAGAGACAGACAGAGACAGACAGAGACAGACAGAGACAGACAGAGACAGACAGAGACAGACAGAGACAGACAGAGACAGACAGAGACAGACAGAGACAGACAGAGACAGACAGAGACAAACAGAGACAGACAGAGACAGACAGAGACAGACAGAGACAGACAGAGACAGACAGAGACAGACAGAGACAGACAGAGACAGACAGGGACAGACAGAGACAGACAGGGACAGACAGGGACAGACAGAGACAGACAGAGACAGACAGGGACAGACAGAGACAGACAGAGACAGACAGGGACAGACAGAGACAGACAGAGACAGACAGAGACAGACAGAGACAGACAGAGACAGACAGAGACAGACAGAGACAGACAGAGACAGACAGAGACAGACAGAGACAGACAGAGACAGACAGGGACAGACAGAGACAGACAGAGACAGACAGAGACAGACAGAGACAGACAGAGACAGACAGAGACAGACAGAGACAGACAGAGACAGACAGAGACAGACAGAGACAGACAGAGACAGACAGAGACAGACAGAGACAGACAGAGACAGACAGAGACAGACAGAGACAAACAGAGACAGACAGAGACAGACAGAGACAGACAGAGACAGACAGAGACAGACAGAGACAGACAGAGACAGACAGAGACAGACAGGGACAGACAGAGACAGACAGAGACAGACAGAGACAGACAGAGACAGACAGAGACAGACAGAGACAGACAGAGACAGACAGAGACAGACAGACAGACAGAGACAGACAGAGACAGACAGAGACAGACAGAGACAGACAGAGACAGACAGACAGACAGAGACAGACAGAGACAGACAGAGACAGACAGAGACAGACAGAGACAGACAGAGACAGACAGAGACAGACAGAGACAGACAGAGACAGACAGAGACAAACAGAGACAGACAGAGACAGACAGAGACAGACAGGGACAGACAGGGACAGACAGAGACAGACAGAGACAGACAGGGACAGACAGAGACAGACAGAGACAAACAGAGACAAACAGAGACAGACAGAGACAGACAGAGACAGACAGAGACAGACAGACAGACAGAGACAGACAGAGAAAGACAGAGAAAGACAGAGACAGACAGAGACAGACAGAGACAGACAGAGACAGACAGAGACAGACAGAGACAGACAGAGACAGACAGGGACAGACAGAGACAGACAGAGACAGACAGAGACAGACAGAGACAGACAGAGACAGACAGAGACAGACAGAGACAGACAGAGACAGACAGAGACAAACAGAGACAGACAGAGACAGACAGAGACAGACAGAGACAGACAGAGACAGACAGAGACAGACAGAGACAGACAGAGACAGACAGAGACAGACAGAGACAGACAGAGACAGACAGAGACAGACAGAGACAGACAGAGACAGACAGAGACAGACAGAGACAGACAGAGACAGACAGAGACAAACAGAGACAGACAGAGACAGACAGAGACAGACAGGGACAGACAGGGACAGACAGAGACAGACAGAGACAGACAGAGACAGACAGAGACAGACAGAGACAGACAGAGACAGACAGAGACAGACAGAGACAGACAGAGACAGACAGAGACAGACAGGGACAGACAGGGACAGACAGAGACAGACAGAGACAGACAGAGACAGACAGAGACAGACAGAGACAGACAGAGACAGACAGAGACAGACAGAGACAGACAGAGACAGACAGAGACAGACAGAGACAGACAGAGACAGACAGAGACAGACAGAGACAGACAGAGACAGACAGAGACAGACAGGGACAGACAGAGACAGACAGAGACAAACAGAGACAGACAGAGACAGACAGAGACAGACAGAGACAGACAGAGACAGACAGAGACAGACAGAGACAGACAGAGACAGACAGAGACAGACAGAGACAGACAGAGACAAACAGAGACAGACAGAGACAGACAGAGACAGACAGAGACAGACAGAGACAGACAGAGACAGACAGAGACAGACAGAGACAGACAGAGACAGACAGAGACAGACAGAGACAGACAGAGACAGACAGAGACAGACAGAGACAGACAGAGACAGACAGAGACAGACAGAGACAGACAGAGACAGACAGAGACAGACAGAGACAGACAGAGACAGACAGAGACAGACAGAGACAGACAGAGACAGACAGAGACAGACAGAGACAGACAGAGACAGACAGAGACAGACAGAGACAGACAGAGACAGACAGAGACAGACAGAGACAGACAGAGACAGACAGAGACAGACAGAGACAGACAGAGACAGACAGAGACAGACAGAGACAGACAGAGACAGACAGAGACAGACAGAGACAGACAGAGACAGACAGAGACAGACAGAGACAGACAGAGACAGACAGAGACAGACAGAGACAGACAGAGACAGACAGAGACAGACAGAGACAGACAGAGACAGACAGAGACAGACAGAGACAGACAGAGACAGACAGAGACAGACAGAGACAGACAGAGACAGACAGAGACAGACAGAGACAGACAGAGACAGACAGAGACAGACAGAGACAGACAGAGACAGACAGAGACAGACAGAGACAGACAGAGACAGACAGAGACAGACAGAGACAGACAGAGACAGACAGAGACAGACAGAGACAGACAGAGACAGACAGAGACAGACAGAGACAGACAGAGACAGACAGAGACAGACAGAGACAGACAGAGACAGACAGAGACAGACAGAGACAGACAGAGACAGACAGAGACAGACAGAGACAGACAGAGACAGACAGAGACAGACAGAGACAGACAGAGACAGACAGAGACAGACAGAGACAGACAGAGACAGACAGAGACAGACAGAGACAGACAGAGACAGACAGAGACAGACAGAGACAGACAGAGACAGACAGAGACAGACAGAGACAGACAGAGACAGACAGAGACAGACAGAGACAGACAGAGACAGACAGAGACAGACAGAGACAGACAGAGACAGACAGAGACAGACAGAGACAGACAGAGACAGACAGAGACAGACAGAGACAGACAGAGACAGACAGAGACAGACAGAGACAGACAGAGACAGACAGAGACAGACAGAGACAGACAGAGACAGACAGAGACAGACAGAGACAGACAGAGACAGACAGAGACAGACAGAGACAGACAGAGACAGACAGAGACAGACAGAGACAGACAGAGACAGACAGAGACAGACAGAGACAGACAGAGACAGACAGAGACAGACAGAGACAGACAGAGACAGACAGAGACAGACAGAGACAGACAGAGACAGACAGAGACAGACAGAGACAGACAGAGACAGACAGAGACAGACAGAGACAGACAGAGACAGACAGAGACAGACAGAGACAGACAGAGACAGACAGAGACAGACAGAGACAGACAGAGACAGACAGAGACAGACAGAGACAGACAGAGACAGACAGAGACAGACAGAGACAGACAGAGACAGACAGAGACAGACAGAGACAGACAGAGACAGACAGAGACAGACAGAGACAAACAGAGACAGACAGAGACAGACAGAGACAGACAGAGACAGACAGAGACAGACAGAGACAGACAGAGACAGACAGAGACAGACAGAGACAGACAGAGACAGACAGAGACAGACAGAGACAGACAGAGACAGACAGAGACAGACAGAGACAGACAGAGACAGACAGAGACAGACAGAGACAGACAGAGACAGACAGAGACAGACAGAGACAGACAGAGACAGACAGAGACAGACAGAGACAGACAGAGACAGACAGAGACAGACAGAGACAGACAGAGACAGACAGAGACAGACAGAGACAGACAGAGACAGACAGAGACAGACAGAGACAGACAGAGACAGACAGAGACAGACAGACAGACAGAGACAGACAGAGACAGACAGAGACAGACAGAGACAGACAGAGACAGACAGAGACAGACAGAGACAGACAGAGACAGACAGAGACAGACAGAGACAGACAGAGACAGACAGAGACAGACAGAGACAGACAGAGACAGACAGAGACAGACAGAGACAGACAGAGACAGACAGAGACAGACAGAGACAGACAGAGACAGACAGAGACAGACAGAGACAGACAGAGACAGACAGAGACAGACAGAGACAGACAGAGACAGACAGAGACAGACAGAGACAGACAGAGACAGACAGAGACAGACAGAGACAGACAGAGACAGACAGAGACAGACAGAGACAGACAGAGACAGACAGAGACAGACAGAGGACAGACAGAGACAGACAGAGACAGACAGAGACAGACAGAGACAGACAGAGACAAACAGAGACAGACAGA